>NC_141179.1:23945000-26445000 GCF_055505025.1 Bos grunniens
GAAGGCTGAGCACTGAAGAATTGATGCTTTTGAATTTTGGTGCTGGAGAAGACACTTGAGAGCCCCTTGGGCTGCAAGGGGTTCAAACCAGTCCATCCTAAAGGAAATCAGCCCTGAATATTCGTTGAAAGGACTGACGCTGAAGCTGAAGCTCCAATACTTTGGCCATCTGATATGAAGAGCCGACTCACTGGAAAAGACCCTGATTTTCAGAATGATTGAGGACAGGAGGAGAAGGGGATGATAGAGGACAAGGTGGCTGGAAGGCATCACTGACTCAGTGGACATGAGTTTGAGCAAACTCCGGCAGTTGGTGAAGGACAGGGGAGCCTGGCGTGCTGCAGTCCCTGGGGTCGCAAAGAGTCGGACACAACTAAGCAACTGAACATCAACAAAGACACACTACTATGCATAAAATAGATAACTAATAAGGACCTATGGTATAGCACAGGGAACTCTACTCAAAACTCTGTAACAGCCCGTATGGGAATAGAGTCTAAAAAAGATACGTGTAGTGTGTGACTGATTCACTTTGCTGTACACCTGAAACTAACACAACATAAAATCAACTATAATACATCATTTTTGAAAAAAGAAAGTATCTCTGTACCTTTCTAATAAAGTTCTGCCAATAATCAAAAAATAATAATTTTTAAAGTTGTGCATTATTTTTCCATATATGGCATCCTCAGTTACTTCTCTTGCTTAATTTTCATACACAGAAGTGGTACATATCGAAGATTCTTCCTCTCATGACCTGGCAACTCTTACCTCCATACCAAAAAAAAAAAAAAGAGAGCTCAGTTGCCCTGATGCCTCTTGGCTTGTTACCTCACTGAGGGATTCACAGCAGTTGCCTGGAATGCAATTTGCATGAGGATGGGGCCACGGTCTTATTTACTACTGTCTACCTAGCACTTTAAATGGAGACACTGTATAATAGATGATCAATAAACATTTCCTTGAATGGCTTAATAGAATTATAAAACGTATTGAATGGGAAGTAAGTACTGCTGATTCTCCCTCCCAGTCACTTCCACAATCTTCTCCTACAAAGTGATGCCAACTGGTCCTATCTCCTCTGGAACCCCAGTAGCCACGAGACCCTCCACTACTTGGTAGGGTCAATTTCATTCACTGCTCAAAAGTTCTATCTATGTGGCATCACAGTCTTATCTCTTCGCGTCTTCCCTCCTTCATTCGTTCCTTAAAATTATTTTTTCTATCTCTTTTTAAAAATGACTGTATTTATGTATTTGTGGCTGTGCTGGGTCTTCCTTGCTGCACAGGCTTTTCTCTAGTTGTGGAGAGCGAGGGCCACTCTCTAGCTGTGGCGTGCAGGCTTCTCATTGCCATGGCGCCTCTGGCTGTGGAGCATGCGCTCTAGGGGCCGTGGACTTCGGCAGTTGCAATGCGTGGGCTCAGTAGTTGCAGCTCCCAGGCTCTAGAGCACGGGCTCAATAGCTGTGGTGCATGGCCTTTTTTGCCCCACAGCATGTGGAATTTTCCTGGACCAGGGATCAAGCCAGTTTCCCCTGCACTGGCAGGCAGACTCCTTACCCCCGAGCCACCACGGAAGCCCTCTTACTTCATTCTTGTTCTTCCTTCAAGAGTGATGCTGTCTTTTCCTGACCATGTTTCACATAGCAGGAGATGGTCCCATAATTCCCTGTGGAGCCCAGATGGCATGAAACAGAGTATAAATGACTAAAGCGGTGTGACCCATAAAATCAGGAAGCAGCGCTTCTCTTACAGAGCCGCTGACTTTGTTCAGAAAGCTGTTCAGACCTACCAATTTTAAAGATGGTGTGATGCTTAATGAAGTAATTAGAATTCATTATATTGCAAGAGGTTACTAGACCTTAGGGGGGGAAATCTCCATTTCAATTTGGCCTGACACAAAGCTTTGAGGAATCTAGATTCTCAGGGAACTCTATAGTAATTTTTGATCAGGTAAAGACCTTGCATTTGAAATTTTAATTCATCCATCATATGGCTCTTTTTAAATTGAGAACCTAGTCTGTACTATCCTTTATTTTCCCATATTGTCTGTAGACTGTATAATTCATCACTGAGATTTGTTAAGTGCTTCGTGCTCTGCTAATGTTATCACACTGAATTCTCATAGCAAACTTATGACTAGGATTCTAATGTTATCTTTCTTACAGGAAGAAACTTAGTTTCAGAGAGGATGAGTAACTCCTGCAAGGTCACCAGCAGGAATGTCACAGGGTCAGGCTTCAAGCTCCAGTCTGTCTGACACCAGAGTGTTCTTAACCTCCAGGCTGTGTATTGAGAAATACATTCTCACCGGGGGAAAGAAAACCCAAGTTCAATTTGTCTTTGGATACCTCACAGTGTCTGATACACAGTCGGTGCCCAACAAATATGTGTGGGACACATTTGGTGATAGTGGACTGAGGGTTAAAGTGTGATTCACAACGTAACACTTTGTACCTCAAATTCTATCTTGGTGAAACAAAGGACTTGGGCTACATGATCTCTAGGCTTCCTCCCAGTCTAAAGAATGCATGCTGCTTGCCCGGGGATGAGGATGAGATGGAGTTTAACAGCACAGAAGACAAGAGGGAAGACAAGGCATGAGGCGCGGCATAGGCTATGCAGCATTCCTTTGAATAGAACACGCCCTCTGCCCAAAATACCCCTTCCACTTGCTCACTTGGCAAATGTCCAATGGCCAGCTCAATCAGGCTCCCCTCCCTGAAGCTGTCCTTGACCTCTCCCTCAACACACTCTTTCCGGTACACACACAATTATTCCCTCCACAGGGCCCCCAAGTCCACCGTGCATGATCTGCGATCATTTGATTGTGGATCTGTCTCCCCGTCTCACACCCTCGATTTGAGCGCCCTACAAACAAAAACCATCTATTCATCTCCAGGCCCCATCATCGAGCCTGGCAGGGGAGGCAAATCTTCCATAAACGTTTTGGGAGTGGTTAAATGAGTTAGCAGGCCATGTGTAGGGGGAACAGAAGGAAACGATTTGAACTTAATAGAGAATTCATACCAGAAAACAGTGAGAAATTAAGTTAGTGAGGCGGAGACTTGAAGTCCAGAAAGCAGGGTTTAGGCTTGGTGCCCCAGGCAACGCCCCTGTTCCATTCTTGGATAGGGAAATGACAGTGAAAGGAAGAATCCTGTTAGGAAGATTAGTAGACACATGGTTTCTCATTTAAAAAATAAATAAAGGTAATGAACCTGTCTTCTTCCTTAGCATGCTCTTAATAAACCCATTTATTATATCTGACACTTTATGCAAAAGAACAGGCTAGTCTTATTGGGAGGTATCTTTCCAATTTTAAGCTAATGAATTTTTAATAAATTACTAACATAGTAAGCAAACATCTTTACTCAGGATAAAACAAGTTTGAATAAGTGCAAGGAATTGTTGATAGAATGGCAGCACCCCGTTCAGCACCTGGCACATAGCAAGTGCTCAATTAGTATTCTTTGTATGTCGAGTTCACATTGCATGTGCTTGCATTTACTCTGGTTATTTGCCCGAGTGGAGGATAACAGCAGTCCCCAGGTCTAAACACAGTGATTATTTTAGAAGATTAAAAGATTGAAAAATTAATTAAAGATTGAAAGATCTATAGTGTTTGTGTTAGGAATACAGATAATGTGTGCATATTTATATCAATATGCGTATCTTTTTTAATTTTCTTAAGTGTAAAAAAATATTAAAATACAGGCCTAGGAGAGCACATGTCAAACAACTACAGTAGATGGTAGCTCAGACATGCATTCATCACCAGCCAGACAACCTATATGAGCAACTGAATAGTGACACTACTAAGTCAAGCAAGTCCCTTTTTTCCTGGAGCACCTTGGAGAAGCCAGATGGAAGACAGTCCAGTTAGTTCAAGTCCACTGACGGGTTTTAGCTTTGCCGTGTTTCCCCAGGTGGTGGCCTTATTGCCAAGTGGTTACATCATTTTGCAATCCTGGGATTTAAACTCACAAGCAATTTGAGAATGCAGAATTTTCTCTTTAATGTGAAAGAGTAGAAAAGTGTGTGTGTGTGTGTGTGTATCTAAAATGAAGATGGCCTAGGAGGACTCTTCTGTGATATTTGGAGTCTGACTTTAAGTAATTAAACTCCTCAGTGATTGAGCTACTAGATGATGCTACTAGACAAACAATATGGGATTCAGTGTGTAATGATCTCATTTGGACCACTTATGAGTCCGCCTTTATGCCTAGGAAAGAGTGAAGTTTTATCTTGGGTCCTAGACTCTTACATAATTGTACAACTCTGCGGAGGGCTTATCTCTACCGGTGTGGGGACTCTGCAGTCCTCCAAAGCTTGGCTTTCTTATGTGTGTTTATCAGTTTTAAATTTATAGCTTATTGCTAGACTGTTGTTTCAGAAATGAGTAGGAATCAACTCCAGTCCCCAGTGTTCTCATCCTTAAGACTAAGGAAAGGTGGTAAGCTCTTTCCTTATATTCAGAAATCTTGTCATAATATAAATTTTAGCCATAAATTGGATATTATATAAGAGGACTTTGAACTAAGTCCTAGTTATTAAAATCCTAAAAGATCTCATGATATAAGGGCCTCATTTCTTGTGTGTATTCTGTAGGTGCTTGTAAATTTGCTTGGTGCATCTGAGTTGTGTCCAAAGGATCCCATTCCTCATTGATGTTCATGCATATTTCAAGGATAACTTATCTTCATTCCCGATTTTGATCTTCTGTTGGTAGTGGCTTCTAACTCTCTAGATTTATGCTTCCCTGCCCCTAGCCCCTTTGAAAGCAGTTAATCTTCCCAGCTAGTTTCAAGTACGGTGTAGTGGAATGCAACTCAGGCTTTGGAGCCTGTGGTAGTTATTAGGATGTTCATTAAGTATTTCTGATTCTCCTTTTAGGCACAACAGATTTTCACCTCTCTGACCCCCTGAAGGTAATAATGTCTCTATGACTTCTTATGTTCAAGGAAATGAAAGTGTAAGTAATGCAGCCCCTTTAGGAGGGGGAAGCCTACATGTGACTTGCCACACCGCTCTTTCTTTCTTCTTCTGCTTCCCTAATCATGGAAGCCTGGAGATGACACCGCTTTCAGATTTAGTCCCCTAGTGAGGACAATACAGAAGAGAATCCTAAACTCATATAACACACCGTTTGTTATTTTTAAGCCCTGAGACTTGAAGATTGGGTGTTATTGCTGCAGAATCTAGCTTATTCTGACTGATACGGGGCTGGACAGCTCTGGGCTCAGGTCCTTGGACAAACTGTGGGACTTCTTCCACCTTTTCAGAGAGTTGTGTGAGAATTAAATAAGAGTGTGTGAGCAAAGCGACTGTCACAGAGATTGCGTGTAATAACAATTGCTCTTCAGGCTTTCTTCTTGCTTTACCTGTGAAGAGAGAGCGAGTATCTTATTTACCACCTGATTGTGTCCAGAATAGGGGCTTTCCCATGGGCTCAGATGGTAAAGAATCTGCCTGCAATGCAGGAGACCCAGGTTTGATCCCAGGGTCGGGAAGATCCCTTGGAGAAGGGAACAGCTATCCACTCCAGTATTCCTGCTTGGAGAATCCCACGGACAGAGGAGCCTGGTAGGCTATAATCCATGGCGTTGCAAAGAGTCAGACACAACTGAGCCACTCTCACTTTCACTTTCATTTGTGTCTAGAATAAGCCCTGGAATCCAGAGGTGCTTGAATAAATAAATGAACAGAGAAACATTTATATGTACTTAGAGAGTGACTTATTTTAAAGATCCTTTACCATCATTATGCAACATGAGCATTCTTTTTCCCTGCGCATTTCCTCACATCAGGTTTTCCAAGCAAGTTCAGACAAGAAGATAGGTCTGCTGAGGAGAGGCCACTGTATTGGGACTTTAGCTCTAGCTCAGCCAGTTGCTGGTCTATGTGACCCTGGACTGAAAGGGATAACTGGCAGCATCCCAAGTGAAGGTGGCGATGGCCCCACTGACTCTTCCTCATCCAGACCTCTTCTGGCACATTGAGCTCTGCTTTGAGCATCTCATTTGAGGGAGACATTAACAGACAGGAATGCACACAAGTGGCAGGTGATGGGGGCAGGAACGGAGGGCAGGTCAAGATGCTGAGAAGTTGGGAAGCACTTGTTTATTGCTCCAAATTCCCTCGTGCCATTGGAAGGTTAATTACACACAGAAACCGTTTGTGTTCTGAGTACTTTAGTGGACAAAGTAGGTAAAAAATGTTGCCATCTGATAAGCCAGAGTCTGTGCTCTGACCCAGGGATGCAATGCATGACACAAAGCATTTCTAATAAGAGCAGTAACTTCCTCATTCACTTGCTTATAAATCATGGAGGAAAAGCAACCTGAAATTAACTGAGAAACAGAAAAATGGTAAATTAGGAATATGGAATTTTCTCACCCTATTTTGTCATATGCAGCATAAGCAAAGGCAGACAGGAACCAGCCTTTGAAAGGAGTAAGGAAAGGCCACTAGGGAAAGAGATTAGAAGGTTACGAGCCTCAGATCCAAGGAACAGGCTGGCCTCTTCTGCAGACTTCTGGGGGCTACTACTCCCAAGTCCAGAGGGGGAACCAAGATGCCAGGGGAAGCTACTGTAGAACTGGGCTTGATGCCAGGGTGCCTGAATTTCTTGGACAAAACAGGGTGGAATTGAGGATAAAATAGAATCTTCTCAATTAATCAAGGCTAAGTGAAAGTAAGTGAAGTCGCTCAGTCGTGTCCAACTCTGCGACCCCATGGACTGTAGCCTACCAGGCTCTTCTGTCCATGGGATTTTCCAGGCAATAGTACTGGAGCGGATTGCCATTTCCTTCTCCAGCGGATCTTCCCGACCTAGGGATCAAACCCGGGTCTCCCGCGTTGTAGACAGACGTTTTACCATCTGAGCCACCAGGGAAGTCACAATCAAGGCTAGAAGGATCCAAACCAGAAAGCCTGGCTTCTGAGGCTGACCTGAGATACAATAGCCAAAGGTTCTCTGTAAGAAAGTCTTAAAATAAAAATTGACTTTATTCGTTAGACCTATAATTATCTCCTCTGTATACTTTGTATACTCAGTTAAAATTTATCATGAGAAAGTGGTTTTATTTCTCTGTGATGTACAATATATCCTTGTTGCTTATCTATTTTATATGTAACAGTTTGTATCTCTTAATCCCATACCCTTAATTTGACCGCTGCTTCCCTCTCTCCACTGGTAACCACTAATTTGTTTTCTATACCTGCGATTCTGTTTCTGTTTAGCCTATATACTCGTGTGTGTCATCTCTTAGTTTCCACTTTTAGTGATTTCATACAGTATTTGTCTTTCTCTAACTTATTTCACTAAGTAAAATATTGTCTAAGTCCACCCATGTTTCTGCACATGACACTCTTTCATTCTTTTATGGCTGAGTAATATTCCATTGCATGTATTTATATATACACATAGCTGTTAGTCACTCAGTCATGTCTGAGTCTTTGAGACGCCGTAGACTGTAGCCTGTAGACTCCTCTCTCCATGGAGTTCTTCAGGCAAGAATACGGCAGTGGGTTGCCATTCCTTTCTTCAGGGGATCTTCCCAACCCAGGGATCGAATCAAGATCTCGTGCATTGCAGACAGATTCTTTTTTTTTTTTTTTTTTTTATTCTTCCAATTTTATTTTATTTTTAAACTTTACATAATTGTATTAGTTTTGCCAAATATCAAAATGAATCCGCCACAGGTATACATGTGTTCCCCATCCCGAACCCTCCTCCCTCCTCCCTCCCCATACCATCCCTCTGGGCCGTCCCAGTGCACCAGCCCCAAGCATCCATAAATATCACTTCTATGAACATGGAGGTATATGTATTTTTGGAAAGTAGTGTTTCATTTTTTTCCCAGATATATTCCAAGCAGTTGACTTGCTGGATCATATGGTAGTTCTGAGCTTCCCAGGTGGCAATAGCGGTACAGAACCCACCTACCAATGCAGAAGATGTAAGAGACATGGGTTTGATTCTTGGGTTGGGAAGATCCCATGGAGGAAGGCATGGCAACCTACTCCAGTATTTTTATCTGGAGAATCCTATGGACAGAGGAGCATGACAGGCTACTGGACACGACCAAATCGACTTCGCACACATGTATGGTAGTCTTATTTTTAGTGTTTGAGGAACTTTCACACCGTTTTCCATAGTGGCTGCACCAATTTATATCCCCTCCAAGAGTGTGTGAGGGTTCCCTTTGTCCACATCCTCTCCAACATTTGTTATCTGTAGACTTTTTGATAATATTCATTCTGATAGGTGTGAGGTGGTATTTCATCGTTGTTTCAGTTCGCATTTCTCTAATATCTAGCAATGCTGATGGCTTGTTAACCATCTGCATGTCTTCTTTGGAAAAATATTTATTCGGATCGTCTGTGACTGGATTTTCCTCTTTGATATTGAGTTGTATGAGCTATTTCTTGGTTTGTTTACTGATCCGTTCTTTCAGTAAACATTTAGAGTGATATTTGTGGTGGGGCAGTGGGGGTGGGGCTTCCCGGGTGGTGCTAGCGATAAAGAACCTGCCTGCCAACACAGGAGACATGAGAGACACAGGTTCAATTCCCGGGTGGGGAAGATCCCCTGGAGGAGGGCATGGCAACCCAACTCCAGTATTCTTGCCAGGAAAATTCCATGGACAGAGGAGCCTGGTGTGCTACATTCATGAAGTCACCAAGAGTCGGACACGACTGAAGCGACTTGGCACACACGCATGCAGTGGGGGTGGAGAGTCAAGTAAGGTAGTTTGAACCAGAGGTCTGGTGTTTCTCACATTTGTCCCCTGCTCAGAGAGTCACTGAGTGGAATCTTCCTTCCTGATTGCTCTTTTGCTGATGCAAGGACAGATGGTGGCTGGAGGGAGCCCCCCATCCTGGAACAAGTCTGCTCAAGCCACAGTTCTTGCTGATGCAACAAGGAATTTCTCTTTTGGAGCCAGGGACTGGAATGAACTCTATGTCTCCTGGTACTCCCCCATCCCCACCCCCTGGAGCTCTCAGGTTCTGTGAAACTCTTGGCACCCCTGGAGTGGCAGGACAAGGAAAGAAATGACTGCCAGTGTTTGGAAGGTGTGTGCAGGGTGGGGGTGGAGGCACTTAGATTCATACTGACTTCAAATTCAGACTTCTTTGGGATTTTGCCACTAGTGTAGGACAGTCGTGCCATCCTCTCTGGCACTGTGTTTTTTCAGGATGGTTCTAAAGGATTCTCCAGAGGTGTGATGCAATGGCTGTGTCAAGGAGGGAAGAGTTTGGCTCTTCTTGCAAAGAAGCAGTGATGGTGGGAATAGTGGTAATGAGATGAGTGCCTCTGCCTTTCATGGTGAACGGTTGCCATCTTGCTTCCTCCTTTAACTATTCTCTCTGTCCCCAAGGTGCTTGTGCTTAGGAGAAAAGGTGCCACAAGTGGGCACGGGCTCCATGAACGAGACCCTCTCTGGCTTCAAAGATACAGATGAGCCAGGAGAGACCTAAATTTAGCGTTGGCTGTACCCACTAGGCTGCTTTCCCTGGTACTGGGGTCAGTGCCTGATGGTGTTTTAGTGTGCGGCCAAGGGGCATAGTACAACCACAGAGCACACGGAGGAACAGGAGGGAGGGGGCTAGGCAGGGTTGTGTGGAGAAGTAAAGATAGTTGGAGGAGAAAGGAATATACATTTTTCCCTCTTACCCCAAATCTTCTGGAGCATTAGTTGCCTACAACTACGATGGCAATTATTCAGGAAAGACAAAGGTGTCTGAGTTTACACCTTAAAATAAGACCAGTTTGTATGTGTGAACAGTTAATCATTGAGTGCTGCACTTCTGGGCTCTGATCAGTCCCCAAATGTCTTTCTATTATCACAGAAGCTCACAGAAGGAATGAGTAGGGAGCCTGTTATTGTTATTACAGCTAACATTTATTAAGTACTCATTTTCAGCCCAGGAAGTGTGAATTTATTCTTCCCAAGGTCACTAATGACCCTCGTATCCCCAAATCTGGTGGACACTTCTCCATCCTCATCTGGGCGCTCAGCAGCATGCATCACATGGCACATCTCCCTTGTCACAAGTTTCCCATCCCTGGGTCCTGAGATGCTGCTCTCTCCTGGTTGGCCTCCAGCCTCCCACGCTGATGTCGGAGCCTCGGCTCAGTCTTCTCACTTGTGCTGCTTTCTTCACCTGAACTCATAAAGTTGGAGTTGCTCAGGATCAGAAGCTGGCCTTCCTCTCTTCTCTCTCCTCATTTTTGCCTAAGTGGCTTCATCTTTTCCCATGACTTTATCTACCATTATTGCTGGTGACTCTGAAATTTACACATTCTGCTAAGACCTCTCTGACTTCTGACTTCTATACTCATGTCTGATGACCAACGTGACATCTCCACATGAATGTCTCCCAGCTGGATGTAACTTGTCCGAAACTGAACTCTCGATTTCCCCTCCTCTCCAAACAAATGCTCCTGGCAGGTTCGGCATCTTCTCTCCCTTCACGTCCATCAGCAGATTTGACCCACTTTGTCTCTGCTCCTCTGCATCTCCTGCCACCTCCTCCACAGCCTGCACCATCTCCCCCTGCAGCTCTGCAGCGGTTTCTAACTGGCCTCCCCACACTCGCTCCTGTTTTCCTATAAGCCGTTCTCCACGCAGCAGAGTGGTTATTAAAACACAAAAAACAACTCCTGTCACTCTCTGCTGCAAGTCCTCCAGGGGCTTTCTTTGAACTTTGAGTAAAATACAAGCTCCCTGCTTTGGCCTTCAAGGTGGCTCGTGTGGTGCTTACCTTTTGTTCTTTACCCACGTGCTCTTCCATCTGGGACTCACATTATTTTACTTTCTAGAACCACCCAGATTTTTCCGATCTCAGGGTCTTTGCACATTTCTCTAATGCTCCTCTACCTGGAAACATGGTTAGGTATTTCTCATTCTTTAGGTTGCAACTTACCTGTCACCTCCTCAAGGAAGCATTCCTTGATCTAAAAGAGATCTCTACTGTCATTCTTTAATCAAACAATCCTGTTTATGTCTTTTACGACTCTGCTTACGGTTTACAATTGTTTTGGTCTCTTTGTTTAGGAATTTGTCTTCTTTACAAGCCTATAAACACATGTGTTCAGTTGACTTTCTTTATTCCCCATGACTAACACAGTGCATTGCGTGTGACAGGGGTTCAGTACTTACCTGTTGAATGAAAGGGTGTCAGGCCTACACTAACCCTCTATGTATGTTACTTTAATGTTCACAAGATGTCTGGAAGACAGATATTTCTCTAATCCCATTTTATGAGCAAGAAAAATACAAGGTTTATAGGTGGGAAATATCTTGCCCAAATCCACGGGTGGAGAAGCTAGGAACTGGAGTTGGACTGTTAAGCCCCACGACGTGAGGACTCACCTCACTGCACTTTGTTTCTGCTGAGTAGAGAAGAGAAGTGACCCTGTGTTTAATATTAGCTCAGTCATATAATCATGATGGTGTGATCACTCATCTAGAGCCAGACATCCTGGAGTGTGAAGTCAAGTGGGCCTTAGGAAGCATCACTACAAACAAAGCTAGTGGAGGTGATGGAATTCCAGTTGAGCTATTTCAAATTCTGAAAGATGATGCTGTGAAAGTGCTGCACTCAGTATGCCAGCAAATTTGGAAAACTCAGCAGTGGCCACAGGACCGGAAAAGTTCAGTTTTCATTCCAATCCCAAAGAAAGGCAATGCCAAAGAATGCTCAAACTACCGCACAATTGCACTCATCTCACATGCTAGTAAAGTAATGCTCAAAATTCTCCAAGCCAGGCTTCAGCAATACCTGAACCGTGAACTTCTCCGATGTTCAAGCTGGTTTTAGAAAAAGCAGAGGAACTAGAGATCAAATTGCCAACATCCACTGGATCATCGAAAAAGCAAGAGAGTTCCAGAAAAACATCTATTTCTGCTTTATTGACTATGCCAAAGCCTTTGACTGTGTGGATCACAACAAACTGTGGAAAATTCTGAAAGAGATGGGAATACCAGACCACCTGACCTGCCTCTTGAGAAACCTGTATGCAGGTCAGGAAGCAACAGTTAGAACTGGACATGGAACAACAGACTGGTTCCAAATAGGAAAAGGAGTACATCAAGGCTGTATATTGTCACCTTGCTTATTTAACTTCTATGCAGAATACATCATGAGAAACGCTGGGCTGGAAGAAGCACAAGCTGGAATCAAGATTGCCAGGAGAAATATCAATAACCTCAGATATGCAGATGATATCACCCTTATGGCAGAAAGTGAAGAAGAACTAAAGAGCCTCTTGATGAAAGTGAAAGAGGAGAGTGAAAAAGTTGGCTTAAATTTCAACATTCAGAAAACTAAGATGTGGTCAGCTCCTCAGTTGTATATGACTCCATTGACTGTAGCCCACCAGACTCTTCTGTCCAAAGAATTTTCCAGATGAGAATACTGGAGCAAGTTGCCATTTCCCACTCCAGGGGATCTTCCTGACCCAGGGATCAAACTCATGACTCCTGCATCTCTTGCATTTGCAGGGGATTCTTTACCACTGAGCCACCTGGGAAGCCAGACCTTAAGAAAATTAAAATTAAAATTACAATGAGATACCACTTCATACTCATTAGGATGACTGTTGAAAGAAAGAAAGAGAAAGAGAGGAGGAAAAAAAAGAGGAAGGAAAAGAGGAAAGGAAAGAAGTGTGAGCAAGGTTGTAGAGAAAAGTTGGAACCTATGTGCGTCACTGGTGGGAATGTAAAATAATGCCACTGCTGCTGCTAAGTCGCTTCAGTCGTGTCTGACTCTGTGCGACCCTATAGACGGCGGCCCACCAGGCTCCCCCGTCCCTGGGATTCTCCAGGCAAGAACACTGGAGTGGGTTGCCATTTCCTTCTCCAATGCATGAAAGGGAAAAGTGAAAGTGAAGTCGTTCAGTCGTGTCCGACTCTTCACGACCCCTTGGTCCGCAGCCTACCAGGCTCCTCTGTCCATGGGATTTTCCAGGCAAGAGTGCTGTGGAAAATAGTATGGCAATTCCTCAAACATAAAACCACATGATCCAGCAATTCCACTCCGAGGTGCATACCCAAAAGAAGTGAAACCAGAGACAGGAACAGATATTTACACATCCATGTTCATAGCAGCTATATTCACAATAATCAAAAGGTGGAAGCAACCCAAGTGTCCACTGATGAATGAATGGATAAACAAAATATGGGATATGCATACAATGGAAAATTTGACACATACTGCAACTTAGGTGAAGCTTGAGAACATTATGTTAAGTGAGATAAGGCACAAAAGGACAAATGTATGATTGTTCTTATGTGTATGACTATTCAGATTCATAGGAGAAGGCGATGGCACCCTACTCCAGTACTCTTGCCTGGAAAATCCCATGGATGGAGGAGCCTGGTGGGCTACAGTCCATGGGGTCGCTAAGAGTCGGACACAACTGAAGTGGCTTAGCATACATAGCATTCAGGTTCATAGAGACAGAAAGTAGAATGGTTGTGACTAGGGACTGGAAGAAGAATGGGAATGGGGGTTTAATGAGTACAGAGTTTCAGTTGGAGAAGGTGAAAAGTTCTGGAGATAGATAATGGTGATGGTTGTTGTGATGTGAATGTATTTAATGCTACAGAAGTGTACACTTAAAGTGGTCAAAATGGTTAATTTTATGTTACATATATTTTCTCATAATAAAAAAAGAAAAAAAATATTTAACTTTCGTCCAAATTTTATTTTGATTTACAGCTAAAATTGTGTAGAGGATGCTGTGCTAAGCTGTCCAGAGGCCACTTTCAGGGCTGGAGGACTTGCTTCTCCACATGGGAGGATGCTCTCAGCCAATCAGCCTCGAGAGGTTGCCCTTGGCCGCAGACAGCTGCCTCTCCCCAGATCAAGCTGTGTTCCCCAGGCAGCCTGAATCCAACGACCATTCCACGCAAGGATATTACAACTAGTTTCACAGCTCCCAGGGTCTGACTGAGGCCTTGTGGGGCCTGCAGCAGGGCTTAACTTCTCCCTCGATCCAACCTGTTTGCTTCCTTTTTCATACAGGTGTTGAAAGCATTCTGTAATAAATTTCCTGCAAAATAATAAAAGGAAGGAAGGAAGAAAAAGAAAGAAAGATAAAGGATCCAAAATGACAACAGCACTCCTGCATTGTGATTCCACCATAAAAAACTGTCCTAACAACTAGATAAATACATGATGTGAGGCTTGAAATGTGGCCCTTCATCAGTGCAATGGTTTCTCTGCCTCCGTCCCATCCTTGGTTTTTGTAGTTTTTATCATCATTCAATAACCTCAGATATGCAGATGACACCACCCTTATGGCAGAAAGTGAAGAGGAACTCAAAAGCCTCTTGATGAAAGTGAAAGTGGAGAGTGAAAAAGTTGGCTTAAAGCTCAACATTCAGAAAACGAAGATCATGGCATCTGGTCCCACCACTTCATGGGAAATAGATGGGGAAACAGTGGAAACAGTGTCAGACTTTATTTTTCTGGGCTCCAAAATCACTGCAGATGGTGACTGCAGCCATGAAATTAAAAGACGCTTACTCCTTGGAAGGAAAGTTATGTCCAACCTAGATAGCATATTGAAAAGCAGAGACATTACTTTGCCAACAAAGGTTTGTCTAGTCAAGGCTATGATTTTTCCTGTGGTCATGTATGGATGTGAGAGTTGGACTGTGAAGAAGGCTGAGCACCAAAGAATTGATGCTTTTGAACTGTGATGTTGGAGAAGACTCTTGAGAGTCCCTTGGACTGCAAGGAGATCCAACCAGTCCATTCTGAAGATCAGCCCTGGGATTTCTTTGGAAGGAATGATGCTAAAGCTGAAACTTCAGTACTTTGGCCACCTCATGCGAAGAGTTGACTCGTTGGAAAAGACTCTGATGCTGGGAGGGATTGGGGGCAGGAGGAGAAGGGGAAGACAGAGGATGAGATGGCTGGATGGCATCACTGACTCGATGGACATGAGTTTGAGTGAACTCTGGGAGTTGGTGATGGACAGGGAGGCCTGGAGTGCTGCAATTCGTGGGGTCGCAAAGAGTCAGACACGACTGAGCGACTGATCTGATCTGATCTGATCTGATCATCATTCAGCTGGATCGATTGATGAGTGTGCACCCGTCCTTCAGCAGGGCCTGAGTGGCCTTGATCAGTGAGGGAAGCATGTCTAAGCCTCATCACCCAGAAGAACCTAGAAGTCATTTCTCCTGTCAACCAGATCAGGAATACGAGAAGCTAGGAGAGAGGTCACTCTAGCTCTGTGGTCCCCTTTCCTGGATCACACTCCCTCTCCAGGCTTGCCTCTCTCTCCGCAGTCTCTCCTAGCCCCAGCTCACTGTCTCTAGCTTTGGTCGTAGGCAACTGTGTTTCCCAGAATGTATTTCACTCATGTCAAATGTGAAATTGAGCTTCTTGGATATGTGTGGGCCCTGAGATTACACCTTAGTTCTCCTTTTCAGCACCAACATGAAAGAAGTTGTAAAGGAGGAAAAATATCCGTGAGGGCATTTGACTCTAGACTAAATTCATTTTTCCAGGCAGTCTAAGTTAGACAATAAGGTGGTGGTGATGGTGAACAGGAGTTAGCAGCCAATTGAATTGACTTTATAGCCTAATGATTAAATCTTTATAGTAAAGAGAAGAAAAGAAAACCTGCTTTCAAGTTTCCTTCTTCCTCGGGCTTGCCTTTCTCTCCTTGTCCTTATCACACTTGTGCTCCATCCTCATGCAGCTCCCCTGAGAGTGGTCCACATCCCCAGCTCTCCTTCCTGGCCAGTCTTCCATGCCTGGGAAAGTGATCTCTCCTGTTCCCCGTGAATGCTGCTCTCTCAGAGACCATTCATGACTTTCCAACAGTCAAGTCCAAGAAACTTTTAAGTCTTCTTATGTGACCGCTTCAAAACTTTCTTCTCCTTTTCATTTGGTGACATTATAATGTTCCATTTCTCTATCTCTCTGACCGCATTTTCACTCTTTCTTTGGCAGTTCCTTCTGCCCATAGTTTAAATATTGATGGACTCTGGGCTCCTCTCCATCTGACTGTCCATCTTCTGTACATCTCCACTTGGATGTAACTCAAACATCTCAGAATGCGCATGTCCAGAGCTGACACCATTGCTCCTTGGCTTATTACCTTGTCCAAGTCTGCCCTTCCTCTTCCACCCCTGGTCAATGTCACCAGCAGCTACTTAATTGCTCACACTGGAAGCTTTGGCATCATTGCTTGCTTGAGATACTTGCCAGACATCCCTGAGTTAGAGATGTCTTCTTTGGCTCCCCTGAGTATGCTCAGTTGCTTAGTTGTGTCTGACTCTTTGTGACCCCATGGATGGTAGCCCACCAGGCTCCTCTGTCCACGAGATTTTCCTGGCAAGAAGGCTGGAGTGGGTTGCCACACCCTACTCCAGGGGATCTTCCAGACCCAGCGGTAGAACCCATTCTCCTGTGTCTCCTGTATTGTAGGCAGATTCTTTACTGCTGAACCATAGGGAAAGCCCTCGGCTCCCCCATACAAAATGCTAACCCTCCCCCAACTCCCTCTCCCTGTACCCTTCTTCATTGTCTCTTATTTGCTCATATCACCATCTGCATGCTATTTGTCAATTAATTTCTATCTTCCACATAAGAACAGAAGCCTATAAGGCAAAGATTCTCTTTTGTCCTCTGCTATGTCCTGAGTGTCTAGAACAGTGCTGGGCACCTAGTTGATACTGAATAAGTATTTGTTGAGTGAAAGAATGAATATGTATTTATTGCATGAAAGCAACTCTGATTTCTTCCCCTGCCATAGACGCCAACCTTCAGAAAGTTCCAAAGTTCCACCTTTTTTGTCTCGGAAACAGTTCTCAAATCTGCACCCTGTTGGCTCCTTCTCCAGGGTCACTGTCTTGGATCAGGACCCACCCCTTTCAGAGCACTACTGGGGCCTCCCGGCTGTTCTTGCCATGGCTGATTTTATAGTCCATTCTCCATTTTACTAGGGAAGCTCCATCTCTGAAACAGTCCTGAGTGTCTCTTTCCTCTGCTTCAATCCCTGGATAGTCACACGATAGATACTCATTACGGTGGACCTGACAACCTGGGACCCCCCTGGGGAAAGAGGTCTGAGTAGGGACACAGTTCTGTCTCCTTTCAAAGTGAGGTTCAGGAAAGAGCTGTCACCCAGAACTCAGAGATGTGGGCACTGACAAGTGGAGAGCTGATGAACTGGATACAAGTGACGGATCCTGTTAAAAGAACACGGGAGAGACACATGCAGTGTGGACTGGAAGGACTGCAGGCCAGAATTCTAGAATGAGTCATCACAACAGAGAGCAACAGCCTTACAAGGCAGGGAGGGGCTGGAGAGAGACAGAGAGGGGAAAAAAAAAAGAAATTCAGTCATGCTGAAGTGAGATAGGATTTCCACACCTGCCTGTGTTGAAAAGCTAAAAATAGGGACATTTGGGGAAAAACTGTGAGGAATCTTTTAATTCCACAGATAGGGGCTATAGGGAAGGAGGTTGGCAGAGAAGGGTGTGTCTCTCACTCTTGGTAAAATTGGAAACAGAAAAATTATATTTTAGGTATTCCAACCTTCACCGTTTTCCTTGCCCCCTCAGGCCTGTTCTCCCCATCTTTCCCTGCTATCAAGTCTCTTCCTTAGGAAAAAGTCTAATATGTTTATCCACTTAAGTTTACAAGGCTTAATGTGACAATTTTACATGTTAGCTGAACCTCATGTCTGAAGCCAAAGATGCTTGGCTTCAATACAGCAACCATTAAAACAACAACAGTAACTATATAATTCATTGTACCCAGCACAAGGCTAAGCGCAGTGGTTGCTCAATAAATATTTACCAAAAGACTTCAAAAAGCATTATTTATATTATCAAACTCTGGACACAATCTAAATATTCAGCAATGCTAAAACCATTGAAGAACTTTGGAGATGCAGAAATACCACATTGCTATACAAGATTTCAAAAGACTTTTTAACAACTTGGGGAAATGCTTATCATGAGATGTTAGGGAAAATGAACAGCATTCAAAGCTCTACTAGACTATGTCAATGATAAAAATCATATGCATTTACAGAAGACTTAGAAAAGCTGTGGGTATCTCTGGAATCTGTGGGATTTGGGGGATATTTTTAGTTCTTTCCACTTCTATGTATTTTAAAATTATTTACAGTTGGTATGAGGGAATTATTACAAAGCAAATGTTGTGAAAGATAAGATTTGGGGGAGGAAGCCCTTTTTAGGTGCCCGTGTATTTCAGTCTGTTGGTGTGGCAGGCCGGGTCAAATACACGGGGGTGGGGAGATCGGGGAGGGGGGTGGGGGGGGGGTCGGGGAGTGGGGAGTGCAAGCCTCTCCAGTAATGGAGGCTGGCTGGTTAACCAGCAGAGAACAGGTTTTAAAAGAGTGATACAGCAGTGGAGAGTCTGACCTTTGAAGAAAAATGGAGTGCATGGTGATGTTGGTTTACTGGTGCTTTGAACATAGGCAGGCAGCCTTCCACTGGGAGGGTTTCTCTGTGCTAGGCTAATAGGCTAGTCCAGCAGCTCGAACACTGCCAGCTCCTGATTCTACCTCACCTTTTGTTCCTTAAACACTCAAGCCTTGCTCAGGGGCTGAAACATGCCTATTTTCACCCTGCTCCTCCACCCTTTTCTGTTTAAAATACAGCTGGAAGATTCATTGAAACTCTTAGTGTTGGTACCTCAGTGATGATCTTTATTAAAGTCTATAAGAACTGAGGTTGTAGCCCTTGTAAGAAAACACTATTTAATACAGTGCCTATACTATAAAACCTACATTTAAAAAAAAAATCTTGGTTTATAACAGTTTTCAGCATTTGTAAACAAGAAAACCTTCAGTTATTTCTGAAAAGCCCTTCTAAACATCTGCGTTTTTCTCCTAACTTCAGTTGCTTCCCATCTCCTTCCCTTGGGATTTGTTGCCTCTGTGAGGCAAACTTCACAACAAGCATCGAACAAACCAATAAACAAAACCCAAACCAAACCCCACAACAGCGATCCCCATCCCTCTCCAAATTTCTAATTTCCTGCACTTAAAAAAATGAAGTCCTAGGCTATTCTTATAATTCAAGGATCTTAAGATCTAAATGGAGGATTTGACAACTTTGAAACCCTACGCAAACCTAAGATTTTCTTTTTATTATCTACTAGTTATTAAAGTACCCAAGCTTCCTGATGAAAGAAGGCTGGACGGCATTAAGGACCGCGGAGGCTTGGGAGAATTGTGAAAAGAAGAAATCCCAGCTCTGCCTGGAAGACTGCGTGTGAAACAGCCCGACTCCTCCGGCGGCTCCAGGCCACGTTTTGCAGGCGGCCGCATCTGCCTCCCGTCTCTCTTACCTCCTTGATGTGAGGCACTATTTGTGGCCGGCGTGGTGGAAGGACACAGTGAGGTTCTCACCCCCGCCCCCCGCCCCCAGCTCCCATCCCCAGTTCCATCAAAGCGAACCCGGGCCAGCGCAAGGATCTCCGAGTTGCTAGTGTGCTGAGGCTGGGACTGTCACTCATTCTCCGATCAGCGCGTGAACGCATCTCGGCAGCGGTTGGCAGGAAACAATTCTGCAAAAATAATCGTACTCAGCCTGGCAATTGTCTGCCCCTAGGTCTGTTGCTCTGCCGCCGTCCACACTCGCTGCAAGGGGGGGGGGCAGAGAATTTACCGCGGCAAGAACATCCCTCCCGGCCAGCAGATTACAATGCTGCAAACTAAGAATCTCATCTGGACTTTGTTTTTCCTGGGAACTGCAGGTACATTTTCAAAATTATTATTCTCAATTTGATATGCTCATTGCCCTCTGCCCCCTCCTCGTCCCCCGAGGAACGCTGTTATTTGGGGGTGGTTTTACGTGGAATGCTAAGGGTGTTCATTTTCCTGGAGCTGAGGAAGGAGCGCGTCGTCCTTGCAGCCTAGCCGAACCCCGCGCCCTCCCGGGCTGCCTGGACCGGGACAGCCTCCCCTCGCAGCGAGCGCCGGGCGCCCCTCCAGCGCGCCCGCCCTTCCCACTTTGTGTGCCCGAGGCGCTGGGAGCCGAACCGTCCGCTCCCGGGGACGCTGCGGTCGCGCCGGCGATGGGCAGCGCTCCATCCCCGAAAGCGGGCGGCGGATGCCGTAGCTCGGTGGTGCAGCCACACAGGCTCGGCTTCCGTGGGGAAGGGGTTTTCAGCCCCTGCCCCACGAAGAGTGAACAATAAGGCCGGGGCAACCGCCCGCGATCGTTATTTCCCCGGGTCTAATAAAGTGGGACTCGCCGCCTTTGCGCCTACCCCCTTCCCTCCCCGCCCCGGAGAAATAACGGTTTGCAAAAATGGGGCGAAATGGGCAGAATCTCAGGGCTGTGTGGCCGTTGTTGCACCTCCCTGTCGATATGACGTTAGTTTTTCATTTGCCAAATTGCTGGTTAGTTGCAAAGCCTGCTCTCGGCCCAGAGCAAGGAGGGATGGGAGGGTCGAGCGCTGCGTTTTGACAGGAGGAAGTGCGGAGGGGCGGAGGGCGAGGAGGGCGTGATCGGGGCTGCCTGGTGTGTGTGTGCGCGCGTGTGTGCGCGCGTGTGCCTTCACACGCACCGCGAGCTCCGTGTTGCACGGTGCGAGAGAAGAATGGCAGGTAGCCTCTCGAAACACCTCGCCTCAGTCTCCTTTCTTTGGGCGAGGTTCCCGATCCTGGGAAAGTGCGAACAATAGGGAGCTAGGAGGAAGACAGTAGTGATGCTCCCGCGGGTGGAGGGGGCCGCGCCGCCGCCCAAAACACCTTGGCGGCCGGGAGGGAGGTGGTTTTTTGTTGTTTTTTTTTCCCCATTCGGGGTATTTCCATCCTAGCCTCCCTGGAAGATTTTTCTGTGCGTGCCCACCCTCCCCTCCAGCTGCTCACTCCACCCCACCCCGCCTCACCCCACCCTGCCTCACTCCACCCCACCCCGCCCCAGGATTTGCGTTTTGGAGCTGACGGACGGGAATAAAGGAGACGGGGATGCAGAGTGCTGGGTGGGGTGGGCGGACATTCTAGGCTGGGGGGTGGGGGGGCGTGTGCTGGGAGAAGCGCCCGATGAGAGCCGGGCGGAGGGGTCTGTGTGTTGCGACCGCCGCTGCCAGGCGCCGCTGGAGCGGCCGTAGACCGCCCGGCCGGAGTGCGGGAGAGCGGGGAGCACCCAACGCGCCCCCTCCCCGGGTGGCACGAGAGCCGCGCGCGGCCGCCGCCTCCAGCCAACTCGGGTCTCTTCTCCAGCGACCAATCAGAGAGAGGCTGGCTGGGCGGGAAGCTGTGAGAGGCTTTTTATTTCGGCGCGGGTGGCGGCCCGGGGCTGCCAGCACGGTCTCCCGGTGCGCCAGCCTAACGGTCTCGCTCACCCCCCAAGCCCAGGCCGGGAGGAACCCCGCCCTGCGGCCGGCCCCCTGCCAGACCCGCAGTTTCCGAGGAGATAACATGGAGTCGAGGTGGTCACAGGAAGGTCTCCCGGGCCGACCCGCCCGTGCTCGCCCACTCGCGCCTCCTGCACGCCGGCTTGGACCATCCCTCCCGCTCCTCTGGCACACACACGCGCACACACACACGGGCTCGCGCGCGCACGCCGAGCCGTCTGGGCCGGAGCGTGTGGCCCGGGAGGGCGCAGAGGCTGGGCGCACCGACGCGCGTGCGCTGACCGGCACGCCTCGGGCCGGGGGCGACGCCGGGGGCGGGGCTTTGGCCGGCGGGGGCCAGCCTCCCGACGGGGGGCCAACCCCGGCTGACCCCTGGTTCTGTGCCCACTGCCCGGTGGCCAGGGGCGCCCTGTCAGGTCTTCTCACGTCGTGTCGGTAGGTCTCCGGCGCGCGATTGATTTCCCTGCACCGCACGAGTGTGTTTGTGTGAATCTGGGGCCTTCTGTTCCCTAGGTGGGGGCATGACCATACAGACCTGATCTTTGAGGGGCTCTGGGGGATCGCTCAAATGTCCCCAACCCCTTGATGGGTGTAGCTCTTGGTGTCGGGATTCCCTAGGGAGTTATAGCAGGTACACGCCCAGGGAATCCCAGATTGGCTGTTCTTGGCTGCCAAGGTATGGGTGGCTTTCTGACCAGTGTTTGGAATGAAAGCATCGTCTTTCGGGGGCCCTAGTAACGTGAGGATGGGGAGAAGGCAGAACGAACGAGAAACACATGCAAGGTTGCTTAACAAAAGAAAGAAGTTGAGCGGTTTTCCAAAGAGAAATAATTTTCCATTAAAGTATTGTTTTCACCATTGAAAAAACCAATGTAGAGTTCAAGTCAGAGGGGCAGGACAGAAACAGAAATAACAGAGCAGTCTTGCTCTCTCTCCCTCTTTCTCTCTCTCCCACCCACACACACATACACACAGGTTTTAGTGTTGTTGTTGTTTGTTTGTTTGTTTTTTTGCCTCCAATATTCTAGCATCTCCAGGGACAATGGTAGTTAAGTCACTGCCCGGCTGGGAACACATGAAAATGTAAATGTAAGGTGTGTTCATCTTAATATACCAAAGGAATTGTGTCTGCTGTCATTTTGGTGCCTTCTGCTCCTTAGTAATAAAGTGAAAGGTTGTGGAATTACACATTTGAGTTTATCGTGATGCCGTTTTAGATGTTTTGTGGAAAAATTGCTTGAATGATCTGGAATGGTTGTTAAGTCATATTTATTTGATAATTTTTGCAATTCTCTGCCAACTTGGAAGAGTCAGGGAGTGATCAGGACTGGTTTTCTAATAAGTTGCACCAGATTAAGAACAAAGAGCACCTTTGCTACCCAAAAGCTGGCTTGCATGTATATATATAATACATATTGATATCATTCTCTAAATGAATTAAGATATGTTTCAGCAGAATTTGCTGTCAATACAGTTACGGTGAGCTAAAATTTTTTTTGATCAGTTTTCATTTTAAGATCAGTAATGTATGTTTCTGAACAAAGTTTAATGGAACGTAATAGAGCTGTGCTGTGCTTAATCTCTCAGCTGTGTCAGACTCTTTGCGACCCGAAGGACTGTAGCTTGCCAGGCTCCTCTGTCCATGGCATTTCGCAAGCCCACTGGAGTGAGCTGCCATTTCCTTCTCCAGGAAATCTTCCTGACCCACGAATTGAACTCTCATCTCTTGCACTGGCAGGCAGATTCTTCACTCCTGAGCCACCAGGGAATCTTATAGTCTAACACTTACTGTTTTGTAGAGTCAGTTTTTCAAGAAGCTTCCCCTGTCTTCCCCTGACAGATTAAACTTGATGACTTCTTCCCAGATACCTTTACCAAGAATCTTTTTTTTTTTTTTTTGAAAATAATGTTAAAATAGCAGGACACATGCTTGTTCCATAAGGTGGTTCATCGAAGTCTCTATGCTAATTGATTAAGCTATGGGTTTGTTGATTTAAATGGTGGTTGTTTCTTGAGTTTGATAGTTCAAGAATTAAAGTAGTAATTGTTTGCAAAAAACTTCATGGTGTGGATGTGCTGTTTTCAAGGACTGTAGGTGCTTAGTCAAAGCAGCAATAAGAGAGGAAAAAACCCCCAATTTTGAGAGTTTTGCATAGCACTTTTCTTTAGAATACATTTATCATTAATTAGCTTCCTCAGATAGGTAATATGTTATTTAATGTAAGTGATCTATATCTGTATTTTTTTTTCTGTCATAGGGAACATCCTAATTGCCTTTCAAAATAAATAGCACCATTTTGTCATTCAAATACTAATCTTTTGACGTGACAGATGTTTTTGTTTGCTGCAGAACCTAGTTTTGTAAATTACAGACAGTATCTTGTAAACTTCACACTGCTTGAAATAGGGACTTCAGAATTTCTAATCCAAGCAGAGTCTTTTAAGGTGACAAAGCCTCTATTTAATATTAGTTTGATGAATTCCCCAAGTTTACGTCTTCACAGTTAAAGGACGGGGGCTGCTTCCCAGACTGAAAGGGACTTCAGTGCTGATGGCACACCTCCAAAGATATTTTACAGACAGTCCTTCCTGTCTTGGTGAAAAGTAAGTGATTGACTACCTGTTGCTAATGAACGGTTTGAACTTTCCCTGCTGATCTTGGTTCTGCGGTGCCGGAGAGCAGAACCAGTCAGCAGGGAGAGGAGAGAAGAGATTGGCACCTGCCCTTGTCAGTCTTCTGGGAACAGTCACTCTGGCAGAAGACAAAGCCATTTTTAAAAGGCTCTCCTGTGCTACTTAAGTATTGAGGTTTTGAGCACACACATGTCTTATGCTATCAATATAAATATTTAAATGTAAATTCCATAATTGATAATTCTTCAGTTTAGGTATTATTAATCCGTCAATTCACCTAACACTATATAGGCTGAGAAACTTCTGGAATGTTAAAAGAAGAGGCAGGAAATTATACATAGCACTTTTTTCCAACCTTAAAAATGAATTACAAATTAAACCACATTGAAAACTTGACTCTGCAGGCCATATAATGATAACGGCTGTTTGAGGTTTGAATCAAGAAGGCAAGGTTAAGATTCCTTTAGTTAAAAAGGAAGAAACAATACGATTCAGAGAAGGATTTTATACATCTCTTAAAATACTCAATGAGGCTTTGAGCAGTATTGTCAGAGTCGGCCTCTTAGGAAGAGTGAATACCCAAGGACCTCTCCGAGTCTTGATGAATAGGTCTCTATGAGATCCAGAGTTTCTCATATGAGAAAACCGTGTCGTGAACCTACCATCAGCGATACAGGCAAATGTCCTTAACTACTGTAGAGTGGTACCACGCAGAAGGCCATCTGAAGGTCAGAGGCATGTCAACTCTAGCCCTTTTTGTTACTGCATCTTAGTGCCACACTGAAAACCATTTGCTGCTGTACAGGGATGGAAATTATTTGGCGTTGCCAGTGGTGCCATTATGCCCTTTTGTTTCACCGTGTTGAAACACCGTCTCTTGGCTGAAGATCCTCATTAGGAGCACTGCCTTTTGATGTTGGTGTGGGTGCCAATGGCGGCCTTTCAGGCACGTTCAATACACTACACTTGATATGCTGTTAGGCCGTGTCTACACGCAGCCACTGAGTTCACTGTTTTCAGTTAGGTAGCCACACTTTTTCTTTCCTGCAGAATTAATTTGACTTCCAAGCAATCACTCAAAGAGGACTGTGCTAGAAGAAGAAAACATTTGGTCTGTCTTGTGTATTTGTGCATGTGTGTGTTTTAAAGGTTTTAATAAACCTGTTAGGCATTCTTTTTCTCCAGATATATGTAGATATGATTGTAGATGTGACTTCAGTTCAAAGATTGCCTCACTGGTGGGACTTGACAGGCTTTTGTCTAACCTGTGTTCCACTGGATATGCTCACTGAGTACGTTTTGATTTGTAGCTGCAAACCCTGGCAACATCTGGCCCTGTTTTCCATCCTGTACCATTCCTGAGAGATCAGATTACCTCACCATTTAGGAATATTCATAGTGGTGTCATGCCAGTAGGGATTGGGTTATAATAGGTATTCTCTTAAATAGTTCATCAAATATGTTTATTGAGTGCCAGCTTTTTATCATCAGCTCTGTGGCGAATTACAAAGCACTGTGATGACCTAATTTCTGCTGTCAAGGAACCCTGCGAGTAGGAGAGCCTAGAGATTAAGAGTGGCCGGTGGCCCTCGGGTGACACCCCAGGCACATAGATCCTTTATTAGTTGTCTGATCCCGGGTGAGTCAATTCAGTTCTCTAAGTTCATTTCCTCTTCTGTGAGGTGGGAAAATTAGCAATACCTCCTTGTTAGAGACCTTGTGAATATTTTAGAATGCACATGAGCTGTGCTTATTAAAGAGAAAGAGGGGTGTATATGGATCTAGAAAAAAAATTATTCAGACATCATGCTCTCTTTTTAGATAGACTTTAAAAAAGGATGTTAAAATACTGCATTTCATTGATTAGAACTAGATTCTTAAAAATCTTGTTTTAAATATGCCTGCCATGTTGTTGGTTATGAATACTTCAGAGAGAAGGGGGTCTTGGGAAGTTGAAAGTTGTTAGCAAAAGGATTCTGGGTTTCATGGGGCCGAAAGGTCTGTGAT
The DNA here is from genome assembly GCF_055505025.1 of Bos grunniens. Classification (NCBI taxonomy): domain Eukaryota; kingdom Metazoa; phylum Chordata; class Mammalia; order Artiodactyla; family Bovidae; genus Bos; species Bos grunniens. The sequence goes on from NC_141179.1 coordinate 23,971,017, forward strand.
TTTGAAGGCGATTCAGAACTCTCTTGCTTTTGACTGTGAGTACAGTTACATGTCACCAGATCCGCATCGCCCCCCGAGCCTTGGAAGGAACCCATGCAGCTAAGGAGTCCATGCAAACACCTGACTTGCCATGACAACTGTGTTGGCCTGCCTGGGCCCACTCGCCTGAGAATACAAACTAATTGTTCCAGCGTGTACCTGTACCTCGTAAAGGTTGTTTGTGTAGTGCTTTGAAGATGAGAGCCATGTATCAAAATCAAAGTTATTTTTGAAAAGAAAAAGCTATTTGACCTATATTTTATAGACTGTCTTTAGTGAGAACTGAGGTGATTAAATATGTCTCACTGCAGATATTTTTATAAATTACAAACTGGAATAAAAATAAGGTAATTGCTCTTTTTACTGAGATGAGTCAAACATAAGTGCCCTATTGGTGAGGCTGGAAGAGGTTTGCCAACTAAAGGCATAGGATACTGGAGAAGAGACTGATGGTTTTGTTGTAGCCATCAAAGGGGATAAACTGGATATGTAATCCTAATTAGTGTATCTGGTTTATCATCTGTATACAATTCACAGAGGTTTTGATCATTGTGTCTTTTCATCTTCATATCTTTTATTTGGTAAATATTAATCAAGTAGGTGCTGGGTGCTAGGAATGCAGTGGTAAGCTTAACATACATCATCTCTGTATAGAGCTTCCAGTCTAAGACTGTGGAGGAATATAGACGTTAAAGTAATTCACGCACATCTTTATAGTTACATATTCTGATTAAAAACTAAGAAAAGGAGCAGGGTGCTATGAGATATTATCAGGGGGACATCCATCTTTGGGTAGTTGGGGAGGTAAACAGGTAACGTTTAAAAACCTCTCTGTGAAGTAGGAAGGACAGATGCTCCTCTTAGTTGAAGGCATGGTTGATTGACTGCTTAACAAATCTTGGTTGAATCACAACAGACATTCCTGACTTTCTCAATTTAGCGAACTTTCCTGAAACCTTGTGATGGTCAAACAGTTTCAGGAATTGTGGTGGGTTTCAGTTATGAGTCGAGTAAGGCGTGTCTCTGCTTCTGGAGCTTACCATCCAGTGTGGGGGAGACATCCTGTACTTATAAATACAGACATGAATTAAATACCATTGGAGCACAAGGAAGGAAACAAGTAATTCGGCTTGGGGCTCCCTTGAGGTGGGTAAGGGGCGTCAGTTTGCCTTCAGTGGATGGAGGAGGAAGAAGAGGTGATTCAGTAGAACCAACGCATAGAGACGTGGATATATAACAGTTGTATCTAGGGAACAGTGTAGGGTGCTTGGGGAGAAATGGCCAGAGATGAGGAGAAAAAACAATTCTCCGGGCCAGATTGTGTTAGGTCTTGAAACAGAAACTGAGGCTAGGAGAGTAAGTAAGTGATTTACTCAGGTGAAGCTTGGACTGTAACTTACTTTCTCTGACTGCATTTCATCCTTTTCTAAGGTTAGGATAATTTGAATACATATAGGATCAGCCAGGCCTCCCCGGTGGCTCCGTGGTAACGAATGTGCCTATAGGGCTGGAAATATCGAAGACAAGCATTCGATCCCTGGGTTGGGAAGAACCCCTGGAGTAGGAAATAACAACCCACTCCAGTATTCTTGCCTGGAGAATCCAGTGGACAGAGGAGCCTGGCAGGCTACAGTCCACGGGGTCGAAAGAGTCAAACACGACTGAGGTGACTTAGCACAGCATCAGGGTACATGCCAAGCAAAGGTGAACTTGCTTGGCTTCTGGATCTGATGGAAATAAGGGGGGAGTGGTAGGCAGTATTAAGAGCTTTGGAGTCTGACAGGTCTAGGTCAAAGTCACTGTCATTGACATTCCACACGTTGCTGCATTTCTGAGCTCGCCCTCTCTGTAAAATGGGAAAAGTGACACCTGCACTGTGGGTCTTGGTGAGCTTAACTAATTCACATATGCAAGGTGGATAATATCTTACACATATGTAAGATGGATAATGGAAGCGAGCTCTGAAGAATTGGTGCTTTTGAACTGTGGTGTTAGAGAAAACTCTTGAGAGTCCCTTGGACTGCAAGGAGATCAAACCAAACCCTAAAGGAAATCAGTCCTGATTATTCATTGGAGGGACTGATGCTGAAGTTGAAGCTCCAATACTTTGGCCACTTGATGCATTGGGAAAGACCCTGATGCTGGGAAAGATTGAAGGCAGGAGGAGAAGGGGACAACAGAAAATGAGATGGTTGGATGGCATCACCGACTTGATGGACGTGAATTTGAGCAAGCTGTGGGAGTTGGTGATGGACAGGGAAGCCTGGTGTGCTGCAGTCCATGGAGTTGCAAAGAGTTGGACATAACTGAGCGACTAAACTGAATGGAACTCAGTATTTGTTTTTAAAGTTCATCCTCCTTGGAGGTTTTGTTTGAAATGGTTATTAAACAGGTGTAAATGGGATGTGCAGAGTTTGTGCTGGAAGCCGAGGGGAAAAACAAAATACATTTAAGTGTATTATACTGGTCCTGCAGAGGCTTTCAGATGGCTGGGGCGAAGACACTTAGTTCAGATGGTAGGAAATCCTGAAAGATACTGTGTGAGTAAGTGCCTAGAGAGAAGGAGGCAGGCAGTAATTGTGAGAATTATTCAGAAAGCCAAAAATCATCTTAGTTGGTTTTTGTGTCTGGAAAAAGGTGTGGCAGAGCTACTGATCTCAAGCTCCCGGACACAGGATAAATAAGAGGAAGGACCAGTTCTCTGTAGGAGGAGATGCGTCTAGCTGGAGGATCCTTGGTATTGAGGAGCAATGAAAGCAGACTGGATGTTGGCACAGGTCTTATTAAAATCGTAAATGCTAAACAAAGGAGGGGGTGCTACTGGGGATGTAAGAAAAATCATTTTTTAAAATATTTAAGGGTATAGTCAGCTACAGCAATGGAATATCTGCTGTGTTAGGCTCTGCATTTGATGCCAGCTGTGAATTAGCGGAGAATTGTTGCAGACCTTAAAGGAAGTTTTAGTTTTATGTGGCAAGCAGTATAGGGGCTGGACAAAATTGTGAGTTGGTGAAAGGATTTTTGCTGCATTATAAAAAGTCAGCTAGATGATGGAGAACTTAGAGGCGGGGAGGTGGGAGATCCAGTTAAAGCTGCTCTGAAGGCCTGTGAAGTGCAATGAAAGTCTTTTGTTTTAAGAGTAGGAAGATGTGTATGTGAAGAAAGGGAACAATTGGGCTTAGATTTAAAAGATTTGGGTTCAGCATTTGGCTCTGTTACCACTAGTCTAGTTAATCTGTGAAAGTTGCTTAATATCTTCAAACTGTAATTTCCTCATTTGAATAGGAAAATCAAATCAAATAATTCACCACAAACCAAAATATTTAACTATACCTTTTATTAATACACACACAGCTGAAAAGTCTTACAAAAATCAAATTTTGTGTATCAGAGCTGCTTGTTAAAGAAATACAACTGTGATATATCTATATTTTATAAAGCAGATAATCTTGGAAAGATACACTTGTGGTAACTTTGGGTAAGAATGAAAAGGATCCACAGCGGACACCCTGGAGATCACAAATCAGCCAGAAAGGGAAATGATAGGTCCAAAATGGTAGCAGACTGAGATAGAAAAACATTGATGCTATAAACCCAAAGTAATGCAATAATCATGGTACTGTCAGCCTGATAGGGAATTGGGAAGAAGGGCTTACCTTGGATGAAGAATGGATACCCTCAGTTTTATGCACATTACTACTATTACTACTAAGTCGCTTCAGTCGTGTCTGACTCTGTGCGACCCCATAGACGGCAGCCCACCAGGCTCCTCCGTCCCTGGGATTCCCCAGGCAAGAACACTGGAGTGGGTTGCCATTTCCTCCTCCAATGCATGAAAGTGAAACGTGAAAGTGAAGTCGCTCAGTCGTTTCCGACTCTTCGCAACCCCATGGACTGCAGCCTACCAGGCTCCTCCGTCCATGGGATTTTCCAGGCAAGAGTACTGGAGTGGGGTGCCATTGCCTTCTCCGTTTATGCGCATTAGGTTTTAGGAAAAAATTGGGCATCTATGTGTCTTAACTTATAGGTCAATATTTTTCAACCATGGGTGGTGGAATCTATTCAGTTGGCTTCTACTAGTGTTAAAGAAAGGAAGGAAGGGGGAAAGAGGGAGAAAGAAGAAATGGAATAAAATAGAAAGAGAGTATATCTTATACAGTAAAGGTAGATACTGTTTTGTGAAACTTTTGTTGATCTGGTTGTAATGGAAAACATATATCATGTTATGACTCGGGTCAAAAGAGTTAGAAAGCTAATGTCATAGATGAAAGAATATAGGACTAGAGAGAAGGGAAAACTGTCTGTAGTGCAGAGAAGGGATTGGGAAGAGATTTAATGGGTTTGTGGGGAGAGGGAGAAACAATATCAGTGAAAATACTTACTGAGCATTGCTGCAGTCTGTTAGCTGCAGATGTAAAACAAAACCCCAAAACTCTCAAGTACAATTCCTTGATAGTAAGAGAGCTTACTGTCTAGTAGAGAATGAAAAGACGGCTGGGAATACCAGGTAGCATTTAAAGCCAGTACGTGGCTCAGAGTGTCGAGGCAAGATAAAGATTGCTTGTGCACCAGGGGAGATTGGAAAACTCTTCACAGTGTAAATGAGAGCTGAAAGAGGTTTAAAGGAAGGATTTAGCATGGATGAGGTATGTTAAACTGTTGCATGTTTGGGTGGAAGCTTGGAGGTAACCCAGCTAAGGAGATCAAGAAGACAGAGTCATAGTGGTCTATATTTTTAATCCTTTTCCAGTGGAGGGAAAACACCATGAATTACAACTGGTACATTGTGGAGTCTTTATCACACCTGGAGTATTTATGTTGTTGTATTTATGTAGCATCTATAATGGTACTTGTCCATAATTTATGAAGTGATGGTGAACGAATAAAGGGGACCAGAGCCTCGCAAGTATGAATGCCTGGGTTAGAGAAGGATAATAATGTTAAGTAGAAGAGTTGGAAAGCAAATGGAATTTATAAGCATAATCTCAGTTTTGTTTTAAAAATCTTTTTCACTTTTTAAGACTGAAAGAAGATTATTTTTAGACAACCTGAGCTTTCTCTAATGAGCTTTATGTTCCAGTTGCAAAACAAATGGTGCCATGACAAAGAGGACAGCGGTGCTTGTTGTGGTTAGGAGAATAAGGAGGATGAGACTCAAGGAGAATCTTTGGATTCGGAGGAGAATGGAAATGTTAGAGTAGTTTCAGTCGGAGAGTGTGGTTAGGAGAATAAGGAGGATGAGACTCAAGGAGAATCTTTGGATTTGGAGGAGAATGGAAATGTTAGAGTAGTTTCAGTCGGAGAGTGTGGTTAGGAGAATAAGGAGGATGAGACTCAAGGAGAATCTTTGGATTTGGAGGAGAATGGAAATGTTAGAGTAGTTTCAGTCGGAGAGTGTGGTTAGGAGAATAAGGAGGATGAGACTCAAGAAGAATCTTTGGATTTGGAGGAGAATGGAAATGTTAGAGTAGTTTCAGTCGGAGAGTGTGGTTAGGAGAATAAGGAGGATGAGACTCAAGGAGAATCTTTGGATTTGGAGGAGAATGGAAATGTTAGAGTAGTTTCAGTCGGAGAGTGTGGTTAGGAGAATAAGGAGGATGAGACTCAAGGAGAATCTTTGGATTTGGAGGAGAATGGAAATGTTAGAGTAGTTTCAGTCGGAGAGTGTGGTTAGGAGAATAAGGAGGATGAGACTCAAGGAGAATCTTTGGATTCGGAGGAGAATGGAAATGTTAGAGTAGTTTCAGTCGGAGAGTGTGGTTAGGAGAATAAGGAGGATGAGACTCAAGGAGAATCTTTGGATTTGGAGGAGAATGGAAATGTTAGAGTAATTTCAGTCGGAGAGTGAAATTCAAGTTCTTAGAGTCAAAGGTGGAGGAAGAGCTGATACCTTAAGACACTTGGCCAAAAAGAAGGGGAGAAGAGGTCGTTGGGAAGGCTGCAAGCTCAGGGCCATCTGGCACTACCCACACACCAAGGGAAAGAGCCAAGAGAGACTGGTAGGAACACGCACATACCTTTTTAAAAATTTCTAAACATTTTTATTATTGCCAAAGAAATCCCATACCCATTAGTCATTAGTTTTCTTTCTTTTTTTTAATTTTATTTTATTTTTAAGCTTTACATAATTGTATTAGTTTTGCCAAATATCAAAATGAATCCACCACAGGTATACATGTGTTCCCCATCCTGAACCCTCTTCCCTCCTCCCTCCCCATACCATCCCTCTAGTCATTAGTTTTCATGGAAAATCTTCTAAAATCTGTCCTGCCTGTCACATTTTAGACGCATTGCTTTTATCAGATCAGCAGAGGAGTGGATGGTAATGATTGAGATTGACCACTTTTCCAGTGTTCTTTTGTTTATATTTCATCTCCCAAGTGTCTGTTCTGTCCACAGTAGGTTCCGCCAATCACCAGTGAAGCTGTGGTTGCTATATGATAATTCTATTCAGGACACAAATGGAAACCTTAAAGACCTGCTGTTGTATGCATGAGAAGATCTAAGTTCAGTGCAGGCACTTTGATTTAAATTGATATTATAAATTACCTTCCTTTCTTAATTTACTGTTTTTGGTGTTCTATAGGCAGTGCATACTGTAGGGGGGTGCCCCATGGATCTTTTATATCAAATTTGATTTTGAAAGGTGGCTTTCCTGCTGTCCATGACCTTGAGCCAATAATTGAATCTCTCCAAAAACTCAGTTTATTTATCTGTGAGACAGGGATAATAATACCTACCTAAAAGGGTTATTGTGAAGATAAAATGAGGTAATTCATACAACTGTCTGGCACATAGTAAACTCAGCCATTTTTTCCCCATTTCCTTTCTTTCTGCTAAAGTTCACAGTGAAGGGGTGCACACTGTTGGATTTAAGTATTGATTATAATTAGAGTCACATTTTCTTCCATTTATTTTTCATTCTCTGAGAGTTCAGAGTTGAACTCACCATTGAGTTGCAACTGAGTTAGAAATGCCATGGCTGATTGCTTAGCTGTTTTATCCTTAGTGAAAGCAAAGTGGTCTCGATTTTGAGAAAAGTAGAAGTTTATAGAACAAATGAGTTCATATAGATTCTTCTTTCTATTTGCATAGAGTTAATATTAAACTTGTCAATGGTGGAGGCATGTTCAGTTCAGTCGCTCGGTTGTGTCCGACTCTTTGCGACCCCATGAACTGCAGCACGCCAGGCTTCCCTGTCCATCGCTAACTCCCAGAGCTTACTAAAACTCATGTCCATCAGGTTGGTAATGCCATCCAACCGTCTCATCCTCTGTCGTCCCCTTCTCTTCCTGCCTTCACTCTTTCCCAGCATCAGGGTGCATTTAAGTAATGGCTGCTGATAAAGACCCTGTTAGTAGCACTTCATTAATAATGGAAGTCGTTTGTCTGGCAGCCTTTCTTTTTTGGAGCATGAAGAATGAAAATTAAGAGAAAGAATGAAGAAGTGAAGGAATGAAGCCTCTGGATAGCCAAAATAGATAACCCCCAAGTCCATGCACTGAACTGTATGCATTTCATTTGTAGTGTAAGTTGCTCAGTCGTGTCCGACTCTTTGTGACCCCGTGGACTGTAGCCTGCCAGGCTCCTCTGTCCATGGGACTTGATTCGTTAGACATTAAATAAAGACATTAGACCTTTATTCAGAAAGAGCTCATATATTCTTAATTAATTTCTACACTCTACCACATTTATAAAGACTCCTATATTCAGATTAACATCAAGGAAACATGACTGCTACGTACAGGTACACTGATAGAAGAAGATGCAGTAACTTGAATGGATGGGAAAATGCTGAGAATCAAACTCAAGAACATAGAAAACATGTCACTCTTAGCCATTTAGTATTTGGTTAAAAAAAAAAAAAAAAAAAGCCCTATGCATCACAGATGCTAAGGGAATGTCTCTAAAACAGTGCAGTATAAATAATGCCTATTCATAACTAAACCTCATTTTCAAGCAGCAGGCAACAATTAAACCGATTCAGTTATTGAGCATATGTCTTTTGTGTTCAGCTCTGTGCTAGGTGCTAAAGGAGCTATGATTTTTTCCCATATAGTTGAAAAATAAAGCAAACATAAGCATAGGTACCATTATCTATGAAAGAGGTAATGTAATTAGTGTTAGTCATCTGGAAAATTGACTCGACACATTCTAATCCCCAAGGATTTAGGACAAAGATTTCATATTTCATTCTTATAAAGTGACTTTGTTATACTATATAGCTTCTCAGCTTGGCTTGCAGCCCACAGTTATTTACCATTAAGATAAGGTGGGTCAGCTCGTTTCTCTTTTCTCTGCTAAGTTATACTAAATATATCTTGAGATTAAAGATCCTAACTAGTCAAGCAATTGCAATTACTTGGTTGTCATCCCTCTCTTCTTTCCTGAATTTAATGTTGCTTTTGGAAAATTGAACTGTCCACATTTAAAAAGTTAAGTAATTTTATGACTTGAAACAAAAAGCATTCATCCCCAGTCCTAGCTCTTTCTACTCCATCTTACCCCTCCTTAGCCCTCCAACCTTAGATTTTGACCCCTCTGAAACAACCACTTTCTACTCATTTATCTGTTTCCGCATTTTTATCTCCATATTTATATTTTCTTAATTCCCAGTTTCATTGGAAGTACTGATGCTGAGGCTGAAACTCCAGTACTTTGGCCACCTCATACGAAGAGTTGACTCATTGGAAAAGACCCTGATGCTGGGAGGGATTGGGGGCAGGAGGAGAAGGGGACGACAGAGGATGAGATGGCTGGATGGCATCACCGACTCAATGGACGTGAGTCTGAGTGAACTCCGGGAGTTGGTGATGGACAGGGAGACCTGGCGTGCTGCGATTCATGGGGTCGCAAAGAGTCAGACACGACTGAGCGACTGAACTGAATTTCCAGTTTTAGGTATTATTTATTGACTTTTTCCCATGGGAGTTTACTACTCTTACACACTTCCCACTCCCTCCTACTTTACCGTGGCCTCCCAATATTGCAATTTTTCTATTTTTTGTTGTCAGTATTTAATGTTTACATTATTATTACCATATAAATATTATTCACAGCTGAGCCTTTATCAATGCTGTGACCTTGTACCTTTCTTTTATAGTTTTCTGAATTTTTTTGAGTGTATTATGGCTTCCGTTTTTTTAGCTTAGTTTTCTACGTACCTATCACTAATTCATGGTTAAGTTCTCAGACTGAAGTATATATCCCCTCTCAATATGTTAAAATATGGTTATTTTGTTTTCTCCGTTTTTCAGTCTGGACTGTAAATTTTCTAAGCTTGTGACAGTTCATTTATATTTGCCTGGTATATAATTCTCTACATTGGAAATTGTTTTTCCTGAGAATTTTGAAGATGTTGCTCCAGACTTTCTAACTTTCTGTTGCATCTGTGAAATTCAGTACATTCTAATTTCTGATAATTTGCATGAAACATATTTCTCCTGTAGAAGGCGTTAGGATCTTCTCTTTATAGTATTTATTGGGGTAGATTCTTAGTGGGCCTTTTTAGTGTGAAAATTTATGTCCTTCAGTCCTGGGAAATGTTCCTACATCATTTATTTGATATTTTTGTATCTTTTAAATTTGTTTTTCTGGAACGCTTATTTGGAAATTGGATTGATCATCTGACTTTTCTTATCTTCTGTCTCCTATTACTCATTTCTTGGTCTCACCAAGCCTCCGTCCTTTGTTTCCTGGGAGGTTTTCTCAGTTTTTTGCCAACATTTCTATTGAATTTTCTGTTTGGCTAACATACATAACATAAAGAACACAAAAAGATGTAAACATACAGCATATTAAAAATTTCTAAGAACTCTTTTATGTGGTCCGAATGTCTCTGTGGTAGCACCCTCTTCTTTCTTGATGCAACACATTTTATATCCCTGAGTATTTTAGAATATTTTCCTTGCTTCCTGCATTGTCTTTTTCCTTTGAATTCCTCTTTACTTTGGGTTTAGCATCTCTGCTGTGTCTCATATTGTCTCATTCCATTTCTCAAACTTGAATGGTCCCTGGATGCCTACTAGTAATTAGGAGTGAGACGCTGAAAGACTGTGGGGACGCTCCATGTGGGTGGGCTTCACTGCAGGGTGATCGTGCACAGACCCGGTCCCTTGGGTGGGGGACATGCAAACCCGCTCATTAGTACCTGTGTTAAGCTATCAGGTACTAATGATAGTAGTTAGTAGATAGTAGCTTATTCTCTTAAGCTATCAGCTGAAGAGAATCCCACATTTTGCAAATGACAGGGTATAAGTCTGACTGTTCTTTTTCTGTAAGCTGAGTGGGAGATATGGTTTTGGGATATTTTATTCAGTAGTCAGGATTTCATTTAATTCTCCTATTTGCTGTGGGGCACTTCTGCTCTCAAATGCCTGATATCCCCAAGAACAAAGATGCTGTCATTTAACTTCTCCATCAATAAATGTGCAGTAAAGACTGCTGGAGTGAAGAAGAATGCAGGATGGGAGATGAGCTAATACTGTAGGTTACCTGTGTGTGTCTGTGTGTTTGTGTGTCTGTGTGTGTGGTTGAAGATAGTGGTATGAGAGGACTGTTGGTAAGAGAGAAATTGTTTTAATTTTGGAGCAGACTGTGAGAACTGTCTGATGACCTGTCTCCTTCAGGGTTCAATTTTGCTATAAGCCAAAGCTTATTTCTGAAATCTTTTATCTCATATGGTTTAGTATGGAATTTTTGAGATGGAAAGAAGCTTGAAGAGTTCTTAAAGGAAGGGGGACATGCTTCAGGGGTGCATCAAAGGCAGAGACCTAAGAGGATGAATGTTAAGGCACCTTCAGGGGAATTGACAAGGAGGAACTTAGGGCCGGTCTCAGATTGTTGAACAATTTCTGAACTAAGGAGTCCTCAAAAGACGCCAGGGTGGCCTGAGAGCCCACATTTCTTGGATATAAAGACCTGGGCTTGGCAGTGATGCTGTGAACCAGAGTGAGAGCAGTTTCATGAACACATTTGCAAATGGCGATGTCCCAGACTTGGTGAGTAGCAGAAACGTTTATTAGAAATATTCACTTAATTTCGTACTTACAGGATAACTCTTCTGTTCCTTGGCCTAAGATGAATGTATTAGTTTTGTAAAAAAAAAAAAAAATTAAACTGCTTTCTAAGCTCTTTCTAATTGCATTTGTAGTATTTATTCCTGTGGAATGAGATACCAAAGACAACCTTGAAATGTCAGAAAAAGATAACTAAGAGCTATTTATTCCTTTCTCAGATTTTCCCTTTTGTGTACGTAGTTTAAAGTTACTCATGACATGTTTAAAATTTAAAATTTTCATCAAAGAAAACCATCTGTCATAATGAAGCAAAAAAGCGACATTGTGTGATATTCTTTGAAGATAAGAGATTGAAAATGAGTCCGTTAACTGCCCTCGATTACAGTTTGAGGTCATTCTGAGCTAAATTGGTTTTGGAATCAGAATTTAAATTACTGGTCAGACTCAATTAAGATAACTGGTCATGCAGACAGTTCATTCTCCTCCTCCCTTCTCATAAAAGAATTTATTTATGGTTTACAAGTTCTTCATAGCCAAGTTAGGTGTAGGAATTAATTTTTTAGAAGATAAACATTTCACACATTATTTGATTTAGGTACTGAGTAGTTTTGTATCTAAATAAGAAACCTGGATGATCGTTTATTATTTGGTTTTCTAGAGATATTTACAGCAGATGATTTTGAAGTCACTGGGAGGTGAATCTGTGTTATATTACTCTGTGTTGTGTTTTTGCTGCCCTGTGCAATAGTAAGAGACTAGGTATGGCAGACAGCCTCAGGCAGTTACACTGTATTATTTAAATACCGTAACAGTTGTGTATAGTGGAGTATATTTTCAGCAAATATAAATTATAAGTATGTATAATTATTTTAACAATGTAGGTATGTGTTTCTAAATGTTAAACTTTTTCTTTGTAGTAAGTGGGTTTAAAATTATATTCTCTTTTAACAAACTCAACAGGAGGGATTTAAAATGAGGAGTTCCATTGTTAATTTAGTCTTCACTTTCATCTTTTTATTTGCTTACAGAGTAGAAGAAATAAATTCTTTCTGTTTCTTTTATAACTGCAAAATCCTTAATTTAGAATTAGAAGTACAAAAGAAGAGAACAGTGTAAACCTACAGTGAATCTGGTGGTGCTAAATGTGGGGTTGGTTCCGTACGTGGTGATGTCTGGAGAATCTAGGCATGGAAGGGACTTGCAGTGTTAAACACTCTGGCTTCACAAGGAAGCAAGAATATCTTGAATGACTTGCTGATTTCCCTGAGATAATGCTAGTGTCTCTCCTGGAAGAAAACTGATGGGTCTCAGATGTCACTATCAGCTCCTCTTGCCTCATTGTTACATGCCCTGGAATTTGGGCCTATTGGCAGTAAGGTAGGTTTGATTTGCTGCTGCTGCTAAGTCGCTTCAGTCATGTCTGACTCTGTGCGACCCCATAGATGGCAGCCCACCAGGCTCCCCCGCCCCTGGGACTCTCCAGGCAAGAACACTGGAGTGGGTTGCCATTTCCTTCTCCAATGCATGAAAGTGAAAAGTGAAAGTGAAGTCACTCAGTCATGTCCTACTCCTAGCGACCCCATGGACTGAAGCCCACCAGGCCCCTCCGTCCATGGGATTTTCCAGGCAAGAGTACTGGAGTGGGGTGCCATTGCCTTCTCCGAGGTTTGATTTAGGCTATAGGTTTGATTATAAGTATTGACCTATACATAATTTTGAAATATTTTGACTGAAATTCAATTCAAAGTCATAAGTCTCATCTATATATAACGTCTTAAAATTGTAATTATAGAAGTTTTAAAAAAAAAAAAAAACGTAAAAATCAAATTTGCGTTTTGACATTTAATACATTGAAGAGAAAAATTTGTATCCATCCAGAGCAAAATGTTTGAGTTGTTGATGAGTTTCTTTCTTTATGATTGGAATCTCTTCATGAGACTGTGTAGATGAAGATAGGTTAAAAGAGAGAGATAAGCGAAATTTTTAGTAAGGAAGGTCTGATATCTCATAGTTCACATTGTCTTGGAAAGTTTGTTAAAAATCACCAGGGAAACATGATACTTCATAAATTATTTTATTGAGAATAAATGTGCATATGTGTATAATCTGTAGCACAAAAGTTCCCTTTTCTTTGTGACATTGTTTTATTGAACAAATTTCATTTAATTTTCTATCAAGGCATAGCCTCATATTGAATTTAACAATAATTTAAAAAAATCATATGTTTTATAAAGGCACATGCATGTAAATTAGAGGATTACCAATAAAATTTAATTTCTTAGTTTGGAATTTATAATAAATTTTTAAAATCACGAGTTTGCCAAAGGTATAGGCCAGAGAGGTCTTGCTATTTAAAAATAAAGTGCAGTTTCTTAAAAAGAAAATATAACTTGAATTCTGTTTCACACAAGTGAGTTTCCTAGATTTAAGGGAGAAAAATTAATATATTGGCTTCCATGGTCGACCATACACTTAAAATATGATACAAAAGGTTTCAAAATCTAAATTGTCATTGTTTACAAAATATTGGCAAATTAGAGCTAAAGCGCTTGGCGTTATTGTGTAATCTTCTGTTTAAAAATAAACAGTGGAAATAATTGTAGAAACCTCTGGGTTTAGAAAAGCTTGTTGGTGGTTCTTCACATCCTCCTAAAAAAGCAGGCTGTCGTTGCATATTAATCACTCTGTGAAAGGAAGCTTGCCTTATTTGCATTGTGCCTGCACCAAGAAGTCCAATAGTGTGCCTGAGAAAAAAATGGGGGGATTGTAATTGTTGTTCTCAAAAGGGTTTTTATTCCATTCAAGTGGAGAAGCTGAATGCTGGAGAATCAGTGCAGTGCTTTTGTGGGAGAAGAGCCCCTTCGGCCACTGCCTCTTGTGTGGTGCAGTCCCAGTGGGTTAGGATCCTGAATGTTGGGGTGAAGAGGAGAGTACCTCTTCTTACTAGGAAGCAATCCGTGTTCCTGTAGATCTCTGTAATTTTCCAAGCACCCTTCCTTGCTCCATACTTCAGAAGAATTAAATTGAGACTTGGGCAATATTTGCAATATTGTAAATCTCAGCAGGATTAAGCATGAACCAAAAACCCCTGAATCTTTGTGTTTTGGGGTTTAGAGTGAGATAATCAATATAAAAATAAGTGACTTATGTAGTAGTATCTTTTGAGAAAATATGTGATTTGATTTAACATCTTGAGATATAATTTGGCCCCCCAAAATTGATTTTAAATGATTTCTTTGAAATTATTTGAATAATGACATCTTTGCTTCATTGTATTTTCTGACTCATTGGTCAAAAATAAACATTGAAAATAAACAGCAGAAATGTTCTTAATGTTATTGAAGCTTTCTCTTAATAAGATCTCATTAGATGAGCTACTTTTAGTTCATCTGTGTTTCTCTTGTGCTCTGGCAAAATACATCTCTGTGAAGCCTTTTCCTAATCTCCTAATTCTAGTCAGTTCTAGTTGGTACTGGTCTTATGAGCCAATGTAGTTTCCAGAACCTCAACATGTACATATTTTGGAGTTATTTTGGAGGTCTGTTACTTTGGGCTGGACTAATATCCTTTACATGTTTTTAGCATTTAAAAAATTCCACGCAGTCTATGGCATTCCCAATTAGGCTTTGAATTTTATAAGGGAGGGAACGTATATACATCTTTTTACAAAGTGATTATGTGTCATCAAGAAGTCAAAACTTATTGTTCTATTAATGGGTTTTTTTTTTGTTGTTAAATATTAGAAGGTGGTTAACTGATTTCAAAATTGTACACTAAATATTTACTTTAAATTATAAGTTGTAAACTAAAAGTTTTCTAAAACCTACTTGGCTTAGGTATATTTGGCTATCAATGTAAGAGCTTTTTATTGACTTCTTTAAATATTGAACAGTTTTGGTTATTTGATAGTTGAACACAGATCCTGTTATGACATCATTTATTTCACTTGAATTGCTTTGTGCTGTATTCATGTCTATGGAATTTGTGTTTAATTTGGGCCTATGCTGAATAGTCCATAAACTTTCAGTGTGTATTTGGGTATTGTTCTAAAGAATGGCAGTAGCCAATATACACTTAGAAAACGTAGGACCAGTAGAGGCTAAAAAAAGTCATTTGACAAAGTGTAACACCTCTTCATGATATAAGCACTCAGTAAACTTGGAATTATTGGGCTTCCCTGGTGGCTCAGATAATAAAGAATCTACCTGCAATGCGGGAGACCCAGGTTTGATCCCTGGGTTGGGAAGATCCCCTGGAGAAGGGAATGGCAATCCACTCCAGTATTCTTGCCTGAAGAATCCCATGGACAGAGGAGCCTGGCAGTCTGCAGCCCATGGGATTGCAGAGTCAAACATGACTCACTGACATTCACTCACTCACTCAAGCTAGGAAGAGAAAGGACTACCTGAGTCTGATAAAACACATCTATGAAAACCCAGAGCTAATATACACATGGCCAGTAAGCACAGGGAAGTATGCGTGGCATCGTGAGTCATCAGGAAGACGCAAGTCAGAATCACAGTGGGCTAGTACTCCCCACTCATGAGGATGGACCTAGAGGATATTATGTCTAATGAAAGAAGTTATACAGATAAATACTGTATCACTTCTGTGTGGAATCTAAAAAATAATACAAGTGAATGTCTATGCAAAAGAGAAACAGGCTCACAGATACAGAAGATAAACTTTTGTTTACCAAAGTGAAGAGGAAAGAGGAGAGGGACAAATTAGGGGTATTGAAGTAACAGATACAAACTGCTATGTATAAAATAGATAAGCAACAAGGATATGCTGTGTGGCACAGAGAATTATAGCCATTTTCTTACAATAACCTATACTGGAGTCTAATCTGCAAAAATGCTGAATCACTATGCTGTACACCTGAACGTGATAAAATACTGTAAATCAGCTGTACTTAAAAAAGGCAGATCATGACAATGTTAGCAATGATGTGAAGAAATCGGAAGCCTCATACACTTCTGCTGGGAATGGAAAATGGTGCAGCGCCTTTGGAAAGTGTTCTGGCAGATTGTAAATAGAGTTGCCATATGACTGGGCAGTTTCAGTCTTCCAGGGTACCCATACTTGTGTACCAAAACTTGTACTCAAATATTCATAGCAGCATGATTAATTATAGTCAAAAATAGAAGCAACTGAAATGTCCATTAACTGATAAATGGGTAAGCAAGATGTGGTATTTCCATACAATGTAGTATTACTCAGAAATAAAAAGGATGAAGTACTGATGTATATTGCAACATAGATGAACCTTGGAAACATTATATCAAATGAAAGAAACCAAGCACTGAAGACCACATATTGTATGGTTCCGTTTATATGAAATATCTAGAACGGAGAAATCCATAAAGACAGAAAATAGATTCGTGGTTGCCCAGGGCTGGGGGCTTGGAGTAAAATGGGAAGTGACTGTTATTGGTATGGGGTTTAGGGGGGTGGCGATGATGAAATGTTTTAAAATAGATTGTGGCGATGGTTGGACAACCATAAATATACTAAAAACCATTTAACTGTATAGTTAATTGTATGATATGTGAATTATATCTCAATAAAATTGGTATACACACACAGCCGGTATATGAGAGGGAAATAAATGGACCTGAGATTTTTTTCCCCAGTGGAATCTGTGAAAGCCAAAGTGAAACTACTGAAGATCTGAAATTTATTATTTTATTAAAATTGATTTTGGTAGGTAAAACTAAAGATGTTATAAAATATGGAGCAGTGAAACTAAGCATTACCCAACACATTTGCTGATGACATACCATGTTGTTGTCGTTCAGTGGCTAAGTCGTGTGTCTGACTCTTTGCGACCCCGTGGACTGCAGCACGCCAGGCTCCTCTGTCCTTCACTGTCTAGAGTCTCATGCACATACCGTGAGACTCTATGAAAATATCTTGGACATTGATTTATTCTTTCGTAAGCTTTCAAAGGTCCATCTAGTCAAGGCTTTGGCTTTTCCAGTGGTCATGTATGGATGTGAGAGTTGGACTGTGAAGAAAGCTGAGCGCCGAAGAATTGATGCTTTTGAACTGTGGTGTTGGAGAAGACTCTTGTGAATCCCTTGGACTGCAAGGAGATCCAGCCAGTCCATTCTAAAGGAGATCAGCCCTGGGTGTTCTTTGGAAGGAATGATGCTAAAGCTGAAACTCCAGTACTTTGGTGACCTCATGCAAAGAGTTGACTCATTGGAAGAGACTCTGATGCTGGGAGGGATTGGGGGAAGGAGGAAAAGGGGACGACAAAGGATGAGATGGCTGGATGGCATCACCGACTGGATGGACGTGAGTTTGAGTGAACTCCGGGAGTTGGTGATGGACAGGGAGGCCTGGCGTGCTGCAATTCATGGGGTTGCAAAGAGTCGGACACGACTGAGTGACTGGACTAAACTGAAGCTTTCAGTTGCCTAACTGGGATACAGATCTTTATTTTCAAAGATATGGACCTACTTAAAGATAACTGCCCTAAGAGAAGGGGTCATCATTGGGAAGGTCACATGCAAGGCTTCTGGGGGCCTAACAACATTCTATTTCTTGAACTAGGTGGTGATTACTTGGGTTTTGAGTTATATTTGAATTACACTAATTCATTAAGCCATGTTTTCATGCAATTCATTATTCTATATGTTATATTTCATAATAAAGAAGGAAGGCTTAAGTTAGAAAAATGTAATTCCTATCCTTGAGACATTTGCAGTCAAATGAAATATTAAATATGGTATTTAGTAGCATTTTAAAGATCAATAGAACATATTTATACTAGTACTTTATTACATTAAATAGATGAAACTTCCTTTGGATAGCCCATTGCCATCTGTTTTGACCTTGAAATTTTATGCCAGTAAAGTTTTGTTTTCAGAATGTCTTGCACTTTGATACAGTGTAGGCTTGGTTGATGGCAGGCTATGTGAGCCTAGAGAGGCCAGCATGGAATCTACCCTTTTGAACAATTCAGAGCGGTGGTATTTTTTGCCCTCGTGGTGCAGAGATGGTGCTGTGGGAGACCAGAGAAAATGCAGGGAGATTTGGACAATTTTTGCCAGGGGAGTAGGCAGAGAAAGAGAGCTCGTGGAGGCATAGCCCTCTAGAAATCACAGGGACACAGCAGGGTTAGAGCACAGGGAGGAGGACCATGACATGGAAAAGGGAGATGGGGCCAGACCATGGACAGTCTTGCCAGGGGCCAAGGCTTTTGCATGTTCCCTAGAGATGCTGATTCTCAAGGGAGAGCGTCCACGTCAGGAGTAGAGAAGTAGCATATCATGGTATTTAGGTAGGTATGAAATTTGTTTATTTTTTTTTAAATCCTTAACCTTTATTTATTTATTTTGTGTCTTAGGCACACGGGATCTTAGTTCCCCAACCAGGGATTGAACCTGTGTGCCCCCTGTACTGGGAGCACAGAGGCTCAACCACTGGGCCACCAGGGAAGTACTGGCGTGAGACTTCTGTATTTATCAAAAGCGGAATTTCTTAAAAGACTAAACATGGAATTACTGTATTGCCCAGCAATTTTATGACTAGGCATGGACCTAAGAGAATTGAAAACAGGAACTCAAACAGATACATCTATGCCAACATTCACAGCAACACTTCACAATAACTAAAAACTGGAAAAGACCCAATGTTCATCAGTGGCTTTCCTGGTGGCTCAGCTGGTCAAGAATCTGCCTGCAATGCAGCAGACCTGGGTTCAGTTCCTGGGTTGGGAAGATCATCAATAGATGAATGAATGAACACAATGTGGTGTATGTGTATAAATCAGTAGAATTTGAGCCATGAAAAGAAGTGAAGTTCTAGTATATGCTACAACATGGATGAACCTTGGAAACATTTTGCTGAATGAAATATACCAGACACAAAAGAACAAGTATTGTATGATTACACTTATGACATTTCTAGAATAAGCAAATCCCTGGTCTTGACAGAAAGTAGATTACAAAGGCTGGGGGTAGGGATAGTTATTGTCTGATGGGTACAGAGTTTCTATTTGGGGGTGATGAAAGCGTTTCGGAAATAGATAGTGATAGTGATTGCCCAAGATTATATATATAATTAATGACACAGGATTGTGCACTTAAAATGATTAAAATGACAAGTTTTATGTTGTGTATTTATTACCGTTAAAGCAAAAGGAAAGAAAAATGGGGACATTGGCCAAGGAAGGTGGCCTTGAGAAGCCCTTGAAAAGGTTTAGGCAGGCATGGGGGTGTGGAGGTTGGTGCAGGGGCTGGTGTTGTGACTCATGGTGGTGCAGGCGCTGGCGGAGGAGATGGATGTGACTGGAGCACTCCTGTCCTCTGGTTCACAGGTCTTGTGCCCCCTTTTGGTAAGGGGTGTAAAGGAGAGAACCTCTGTTAGGGTGAACACCAGTGCTACAAGAGCATATAGCAAGGGCACCCAGCACGGTCTCAGGGTCCAGGAAGGCTTTCAGGAGCATGAAATTAACGCAGAGACTTGACGGAGGAGGAGGCGGCCAGGCAAAGGGGGGAAGGTGGGAAGTGCCAGGTAGAGCAAACAGGCCCTGCCCCGAGAGGAGGAACGGCACTCAGTGGCCAGAAGCAGGCGGCTCAGTGGGGGCCTCTCTGGGCCTTAAGATGATGGAAAGGAGCAATAACATGATTCAGTTTTTAAAATACTATATTTTCGACTTCTGTGATGGCTCAGAGGGTAAAGAATCTGCCTTCAATGCAGGAGACACAGGAGACAAGAGTTCAATCCCTCCTGGGTCAGGAGACCCCCTGGAAGAAGAAATGGCAACCCATTCCAGTGTTCTTGCCTGGGCAATCCCACGGACAGAAGAACCTGGCAGGCTACAGTCTATGGGGTTGCAAAGAGTCGGACATGACTGAGCGACTAAACATACACACACACACACACACACACACACACACACAATCTCTGTTTCAAACCTATTTTATGAAAAAAAGCCTTGCCCCCATTCCACAAAATAAAGAATAACAAAACCACTCTCTAATACAAGAACTGTCATATCCTCATTGGTTATCCAAAAGATTTAAATATTATTTTTTCCACATGGCAAATACCTTATCACCCTGTGTTCTGCCAGAGATCATAGATTAACTTTGTTATAATTGGAGGGGGAAAAGCAAAAACAATTAGCATGTACATCTTAATCAGACACGAAAATAGACTAATATGATTCCCATACACAAAATTTAATCATTTTTAAATTATTTAATAATTTAAAATTTTAATAAAGTTTAATAAATGTCATCAAAATTTAATAATTATCATCAAAATTTAATAATTGTTAAGTCCTACTGTATTTCCTTTATACTTCCTCCCCCTCCTTTCCATATTTAATGGAATCTCAAATATTATATCATTTTATCTATAAATATTTCAGTATGTGTCCATAAAGAGCTAGTTAAGAACATTCTAACAATTATTATACTTCCGTAGATGTGCTTACGGTGGTCAAACATCCAGTTAGTATTTTGTGATCTTTGTTGTAAAGTTGGGCAGGGGTAGAAGCCGAAGTGGAAATATTCAGGCCACATCTGTCTGCGTGCATCCTTGTTCGTTTGTTCATTCATTCAATCAGTCATCATTCAACAGATAAGAGTGGGCGTTCTTTTTAAAGTATTCTGCTGTAAGAGCAAAATAATCATACCGACTGCCATTTGTTGCGCATTTCCTTAAGTACAGACTACGCTCTTGACGTGTGTTTTCACTCAAGGGACCATATGGGAAGGCAGTGTTATGATTTCCTTTCCCAAAGAGGTCTCCGTGCAGGGGAACCTCCTTACAAGATATATACACAAATTCCTTTTATTTTCTGTAACTTACCAATCAACAGCTCTTGATGATTCTGCCCCCCATAACATCTCTGTAGTCCACATACTTATCCACATCCCCATCTCCACCATCTGACTAATTAGATCCCTGTCTTCTCTCCTGTGGATCAGTGAGTTGTACTCCCAGCTCATTCCCCAGCTTTCAGCTTGGGCCCCCATCCAGGAGGAGCCCTCTCTAGTCTCTAAGTGTTCCCTCAGTCATCACCCACCCCTCACTCTCAGCAGATGACCTTTCCTCCGAAATGACAGAGAAACAGACCCCCTCAGATGAGAATCCTCTTCGCAAACCTACAGATGCACCTGTATTTCCACATCTCTGCCTCTGTTGTGACAGTGGCAGAGAGAAATCTCATTTGTTCCAAGGCTAATCCCAGGTACTGTTTACTAGTCACACATTCTTAGAGAGTTCTTTCTTCAATGGTTCCCTCCACTGGATCCTTTTAGCTATCATTTAAATAAGACCAAGCCTTTCTCATTGGAAAAGACCCTGATGCTGGGAAGGATTGAAGGCGGGAGGAGGAGGGGACGACAGAGGATGATATGGTTGGATGGCATCACCGACACAATGGACATGAGTTTGGGTGGACTCCGGGAGTTGGTGATGGACAGGGAGGCCTGGCATGCTGCAGTCCATGGAGTTGCAAAGAGTCGACACGACTGAGCAACTGAACTGAACTGAAGCCTTTCTCAACTTAAAAGTACCCTTCATCTCTTGGCCTCCCCAGTTACTCTCCCATCTCTTCCGCCTTCATAGTATGAATTCCAAGCCCCCCTCCACACCCCACCCCACTAAGACTGTTCTTGCTGAAGTCACCACCTTTTCAATGCTGAATCCAGGAGAGAGGCTTTCCAGTCCTTGTCTCGCCTGACTTCTCAACAGACTTCACCTTTGTAGTGCCTGCCATGGGCTGCAGTAGTTCTAACTTTTCCTCTTAGCACTTTGGCTTCTCCCTCTTCCGTCTTAACTTTTCCTGGCTCTTCTTCCTCTGTCCATCTCTTAAACATCTATGTTTCCTGGAGCTCTCCTCAGCCCTCTTCTGTGCCTTTCTCAGCGGCTTCCCAGGTGCCTCAGTGGTAAAGAATCTGCCAGCCAGTGCAAGAGATGCAGAAGATGTGAGTTCAATCCCTCAGTTGAAAGATCCCCTGTAGAAGCAAATGGCGGCCCACTCCAGTGTTCTTGCCGGGATAATGCTAGGGACAGAGGAGCCTGGCAGGCTACAGTCCATGAAGTCATAGAGAGTTGGCGGCATGAATGCGCATGCATGCACACAGCGTCGTCTTGTCTGCTCCCTAGTTTCAGTGACCACCTCTATACTATATGCATGGGAATCACCTAGAAGGCCTGTAAAAACACAAGGTGCTAGGCTCCACCCCCAGCGTATCTGATTCTGTAGATCTGGAGTGGAGCCCAAGAATTTTCCTTTCTGACTTGTTCCTAGGGGTTCCTGAGGCTGTTGTTTTGAGCACCGTGCATTGAGATCTGCTATGCTAATGCAGTTACCAGATGATAATTAGAGTGTTCTGACGAAGCTACCTCTCCCACCCAGGCCTCAGAAAAAACAGCTGCACACTACTCCAGGGATACCATTCCACCTTCCTAATGTAGCTTACAGGGTGCTTCATAGTCAGACTTCAGTTTATCCCTCCAGCCTCAGCTCTCACCAGTCCTTGACCTCCAACTCCAGCTCCCATGAGCTCTGTGTAGCCTGTAGCCTTGCTTCTGTGATGCTTTGCCTTACTTCCATGCCTTGATTCTGGGATATTCCTTCTGCAGGAAATCTTCACTTTCTCTCTCTCCGTCTTTTTTTAATTTCCATTCAACAAGTCCTATAACAAGCCACAGTATTAATTTACACTTGCGTGTTCTTGGAAGCCAGTCAAGTCTATTAATCTTCTGAAGCCAAAAAAACTTAATCTAAGGATAATCTTACCTTTTGTGCTAATTATAGTTTAGATCAAAGAACTAATTATGTTATCTAAAATTTCACTAATAAAAACATATTTTTAATAATGCAAACAATTCAAAATGTTAAAGCAATGGAAATTCTTATTCTCAGGCATCTTTTTTTAACTTCCTATTTATCTTGTTCTATTAAGGGAAAATAAAATTATAAAGGAGTTAACATTTTCTTATGCATTGAATGTGCAGTGTTTGTGTGTGTGTGCTCAGTCACTTCAGTCGTGTCTGACTGTGAGATGCTATGGACTGTAGCCCCCCAGGCCCCTCTGTCCATGGGCTTGTCCAGGCAAGAATACTGGAGTGGGTTTCAGTGCCCTTCTCAGGGAAGTCAGGGGATCTTCCTGACTCGGGGATTGAACTTGTGTCTCCTGGATTGACAGGTGGGTTCTTAACCACTGGCGCCCTCTGGGAAGCCCAGAGTGTTTATTCACTCTTACTTTATATACTTCACTGTCTCTGCCTAGCCAGTTCGTGTTGACCTCTGTGGTTCTGTGTATGTTACTTTCTCTAGGGAAATATTCTCTGATCTGTCGAGTCTAAATTAGGTGCTGCCTCCTTCCGTGGGCTTCCATAGGACCTCATAGCCTGCTATCATATTTATCATAGTGCTTATAAGTTGTACTGTAACTGTTTGCTTAATTGCCAGTCTCACCATTCTGTAGCTATCACACGTGTTTTGGTCAGTTTATTCTCTATAGAAGCACAATGCCACATACATAGTAAGTGCTCAATAAATGTTCATTGAGAGGATGAAAGAATGCAAAAAGATTGATAATGTTTTCAGCTGTCATTGAAGACTGATTTGGATCCTCTGCATGACCAGTGACGTGGAAGTCAGATGATATGCAGTTAAAAAGAATCCAAACCCTCCTCAGTTCTAACAGAAAGCAGTTGATAGTGAATGTCACACCTTACTAGTGTTTATACAAGGTACTTCTAAAGTTTGTCAAGAAATTCATGTGAAGTTGATTCATATGAGGTTTTAAAATGATCAGAGTACTGTTATTTAATATTTATTAAAATAGCAGCATATGTAGTACTTTTAAAAATTTTTATTGGAATATAATTGATTTACAATGTTGTGTTTTTAGGTATATAGCAAAGTTACTCAGTTACACATAAACATATTTCTACTCTTTTAGATTATTTTCCCATATGGGCCATTACAGAGTACTGAGTAGAGTTCCCTGTGTATACAGTAGGTCTTTATTAGATATCTATTTGATATATAATAGTATGTATATGTCAATCCCAATCTCCCAATTTATTCCTCTCCCCCTCCCCTGGGCACTTGTGATGAATGTACTTTTCTTTGTCATTTCTTTAATTTGTTTTGGTAGTACTTTTAAGATAAATTTCTTGCTAGGAAATGGAGATCAAATAGGAGCCTTCAAGGAGCTCAGAGTCCAAAGGAAGGGAGTCAGACATTTTCAAATTCTTTACTAGTTTTCATTGGTCTATGAGTTATCAATCTGAAAATAAGGATGTTCCTCATGATCACTGATCCTACAGTGGGAAAAATTTGCTTTTTAGTCATGTAAGGTCCTTGATTGCATTAGCCACTTGTTCACTTGTAACCATGAATGTTTACTTTAATCCTAGTAAATCCAGTATTTGTTAATATTTATCTTCCATTCTTATTAATGTTTAGATTGTGTGTATTACATCCTCATGAGAATGGTTAAAATAATTTTATTTGGGTATTCTTGAAAGAGCTATTCAGTATGAACATACCAGGATGACCTCTGGCACAAAGAAAAATCCTAAGCATCTGAGAACATCTGGGTCTGTCTCCTAGGAGAGGGGGTGCGTTCATGTGCTCTGTTTGTGTCGTCTTTGACTGGGGTAGATTTTCCTTTTGTTTCTGTAAAACTCAAGGTAGCAGAAGGTGGACGAGAGTCACTCCTCCCGTAGCTTTATCATGTACTGTGTTACCATCTTGTGCTGTGTGCATGGGTTGGTCCCCACCTCCCCCCACCTTAGAGTTTAAAGTTTATCATGGATTATTTGTCTATAGAGAAAAAGGGAACGATGTCTTTTCCAGCATTTTATAATCTTTCACTCACGAATTGAAGAAAAATGTTCATTTGTTTTTAGTCCTTTAAATCATAAAGTCGTAAAAAATACGCATCATTGCATATTAAAGCCAAGCTAAGGTGGATTTAAGATGTATTTCTTGGCATGGGATACTTCCTCGGTTATCATAAATGAAATATTAGTTAATGCTGTGGTGATTAATATAAAAATGGTTAAATAATTCTTAGATGGCATGCAGTGTGTTTGGCAAACACAGCGCTGCTTTTCTAGAACACAGGTGGGGAATTTCTGATAGGATGGCTCTTTCATTGAAAGAAGAGGAAATCTTTACTAGTGGTCTTGAGCTAACTGAAACCTCTCTAGACAGCTTGTGAATTTCCCCCCAGGATGCTTTTAGTCCATAATCATTTAGAGGAGACATGCAAGATGGTTCATCCCTGGGGAATTAAAGAATGTGAAGGATCATAAAAGCTCATCTTATTAAAGTTATTTCTTTAAAGCACAATTCCCAAACAAATGTCTTTTAAAAATAAAGACGTCTTAGACATACAGAAGGAGGTTAGAGATCAAAGGTTATTTGAATTGTAATGAAATTAGTTGACTCTCATTCAGTGGCTCTTATTTTTTTAGAGTGAGTTTAATACGGATCAAAGAAGGTGGTCACGTGTTCTTCAGACATATTTGCTTTGTGATATAGGCTGCACTAAGTCTCTAATAGGATTTTTTTTCCCCCTAAGAGATCTTTAACTTATTTTGATTGGAAATCGAGATGCAGTTTTTAATGTGATGCAGATCTTCTTATCCTCTACAGTGCCTAGTGAAGCTCTTGCAAAAAGGTGTAAGCTCCCAGTTTCATTTTAAGTTTCATTTTTAAGTCCCTTCTAGGTAGACTCATTTATTCCTATATTTGCAATTTTTTTTTCTTTTTGTCTTGGACTGAGAGAAAAACATTGAAGGCTTTATGTTAGATGTTACTGAATTGAACTGTAGGAAGCATTCCAGCTGTGGATATAGATGCAAAGGTTTGGTGGCCATGAGTAAACAATAATGATGGTTTTGAAGGTTACACTGTGGGTGGCCTTGTTCATCAGATGGGAAGTTGGGAGGTCATCGGTTATTGGAGACTGTAGAGCCTGGGAATGTATGATGAGGGTGTGTTTTGGAGAGATGAATCTGTTGCCCTTCTCTTGGAAATTGGAAGAGATTATGGTGGGGAGGGGAGAGGCTATATGAGATGATAGAAGGTTGAATTCAACTTTTGATTGTGAGAATTAAAGAAAGGGATTATGCAAGAGAGACCACAGATGGCAGGAAGACTAATGAATGTGGTGCTTGGCTTGGATCTGGACCAGAGGGAAGAATAGCGATGATTTAGGTTTCAGGCTTAGGGTGGCATTAGCAACAGAAATAGAGAAGGGGAAAGGGGGCTTTTAATTTTTCCAGAAGATGATAGTTTGGCTTGGGGCGGCTTCACCCTGAGGTTAAAGTGGACTGTCTAGGAAGAAAAGCTGAGTACACAGCAGGAAACAGAAACCTAGAGTCACAGAAATAGAAACTAGGAGAGATCAGGTTAGAGACGCAGATCAGCAGTCATTCAAATAGTAAATGGGAGAACCAAGGACAGAGTCTAGCCAAACACCCCTTCTCTGGAGATGGGCGATTTTTTATTTGTAATGTTTGGTAAAAATGGTTACTGAGTCATTTAAGCAAATTGCTGTTTTGTAGATTTCCAAAAAAGTAAAACCACAGAGCTGCCATGTTTATATCATGGTCTGCCTTGCAGTCTTACTCTCTTTTTCAACCGTTCACTTTAGCTCTATTTTAATGATGTTTGTTTTCAATTCATACCAATTTCTCATTGGGTTTTTTTTTTTTTATCTGTCAGTGCTGGTGGTGAATCGTAGCACACATATAAGAGATTATTTAGCCTTAATTGATTTACATCCCTTGGCATTAATGAAACTATATTCCAGTATACTGGGAGCACTTGTACATGAGATACTTACAGCTACAGAAAATGACCTTGAAAAGTCTGAACAAAAATGCCTGTTTTTTTTTCAAATGAAAAGAGAGTGACATACTACTTCAGACTGGTAAACAGTATCCACCTTGAACAAGCTTTAAGCGTGTTTTAAAAATTAAGAAAACAGTAAGAATTGAGCATTTGTCATTTGTGAGCCCAGAAGAGAGGTCCTGCATCTTATGTAAACTTGCTATGAAAAAGCTATGTCAGACCTCAGTTTTCTTTCTTTGGTAGGATTTCTTGAAGGACAGGGAAGCCTGGTGTGTTACAGTCCATGGAGTCGAGAGAGCTGGACACAACTTAACGGCTGAACAACAACTTGACTGAAGACGGAGTTACACTGGTTTTTCATGATAGTTGAATGGAGGAATACATAAACTAGGTGTGAATATTAGCCAAATAACTATACCTATCGTCAGCTTGGAGGAAGTGTCCAGGTTGGTCCTGCAATTTGCCAGACTTGTCTGCACTTTCTTTTTCAACTTTCTAATCAGTATTTTAGATGGAAATGCCAAATGAGTGGCACAGATTGGGATCAAGAGTTAAATGATGGCTATTAGGATCAGGATACCATAGTTTGGATTAAAAAAGCTAAAATTGACATGATGAAATTTAATACGAATAAAAAAACAAAATTTATATGTGAATCCTTACGGGTGTTTCATGATTCTCTTCTCTCCTCTAACCTCGTTTTACAACCTTTAGCGGCGTTAATTACTCTGTTCTCTGTGTTCCGTAGCACATGGACTTGGTTCTCCCAGAGCACTTTTCAACATCGTGCTGTTCTTGTTCACTGGTCGCTTCCCTCTCCATGCATGAACAGTTTGAGGACAGGGGCTGTGGTTCACTCTTTCCTCAGTCTGCTGCTCACACACAGTACATCTCAAATGACTGATGGAATAACCAGACCAGAACCTAATGCAATGTGGTTGATAGAATATTTCAGTTGGTCAGACGCTGACCGTATTTGGACATTAATGGTAACATCCACTAATTGATTGTTTGCCATTAAATCTTCACTAGTAAATTGCCTGAAAAGTAAAACGAACAAGCGAAAAATGACTGTAGGTGGCAGGGATCTTAGAGATTGTTGCGTTTGTCTAACTTATTTTACAGATGCAGAAATAAAGTGAAGGAGAAAGAGAGGATAGAAGGCCAAGTTAACTAACTCATTTTGCGGGACTCCTGATTCTTAATTTTACCCCCAATATGAGTATTTTTTAAAGTTTGTGTTTGTATGAAAAATTATTTTTGGTAGTAATTTTGGACATATTTTGAAGTATCACCAATTAGTAATTATGTATAATTCATAATAGGCTGTATGGGTGTTGATAAAGTCATTTAAAGTTTCATTTCTTTTAATGATGAGTAAAGTCAGGCTTTGCATCTGTTTATTGCTTCATTTATAAAGTGTTAAGGGTGAAAAAGTCATTTTAGTTAACTTTTCTTAAGACTTTAACACATTAAATTAAATACATTTCTGTATTATTTTTAATGTTAGCAAATCTTTTATTGGAAATCACATCATAATCATGAAATTCTCTTCAGAGCAGGAAGGAGGAAGAGCCATTGAAACACAGGAGAGGGGGGCTGTAGAGGATGACTCATTATTTGTATTATTACTTGACAGCTGCTTCCTCTGAAAGACTTTTTTCTTCAAGAAGTCTTTTTCTCCATCTGAGGCTTTTTAATTTATTTTTATTCATTGAAATTTTTAATGAAAATTGTTACGCACAAATTGTTAAAAAATGTTGTACAGGTGAATTTATATTGAAAAGTGTTCATTCTCTGATTATTCATCCCCCTGTAAAGAGAACCACTTTTATATTTTTTCATTGTTACTTTGGTGTGGTTGCCTTCATATTGCTAAATAATATATTTGTATTCTTTAAATGTGGACATATTTAATTGTCTAAAAAGGTAGTTTATTTGACATGGTTCAAAATGGAAAATATAAAAATATAGTAAAAAAATCTTCTCACCTTTTGTCGTATACACTCTTCCTAAGGAGAAAAGTCAGAAAAATCAGTTAATTCTTAACTCTTCTAGAAAATTCTTCATATTGATACAAAGCTGTACCTTCCTTCTTATATAAATTTATACAGCTGTGTCTGGATTGATCAATTTTAGTTATTTTTGTTGTTGTTGACTTCATGCTATGGTAAAAGATGTGTGTCTCTTTTTTTGTTTGCTTTTATTTTGGTCATCGATTCTTTTTTAAAATTGTAGTTAGTTTATTTACAATGTTGTGTTTCTGGTATATAGCAAAGTGATTCAGTTATATATATATATGTGTGTATGTGTGTATATGTGTGTGTGTTTATGTATATATATATTGTGTATTACAGGATATTGAATGGAGTTCTGTATGCTATACGGTAGGTCCTTGCTGTTTATTTTATATACAGTAGTATCTATTAATCCCAAGAAGTGACTCTTTCTGACATCACCCTAGCTCACCTAGCTCCCATCTTCCGAAAACAGGTCCATCCTTATATGTAATTCTTGGTTAAGATCTTAGCTGTAATCAGTCAGCTGTTACTTTGCTTTCTGTGTCATCCAGTATGGGATGGAGGCAAGAGCACCCCTATCTTCCCTTCAGCTCTCCGGTTATATTTCTTCTCCAGACCTTTGACATCTGTCCATTTCCTTTGCATTATCAATGTGAGTAACATGTACTTGCCTTTCTTTACCCATAATTGTCTTCAGTGATTTCTTTATAACATATTTTAAAGTTGGAAAGCAATAAAATTGTTTTTACTTTCTGATGACCAAGTAGATACTAGTGATTGAGGAATCAAGTGGAATATTATGATTGTATATCCTTTCCTATAGAGATGTTCTGAGGTTTCTGCTTTCCATTTTGTTTTGCACCATCTGCGGTCATCACCATGTAAAGTTTCCCCAGTGTCTCTAGGTTTGAAGGAGTCCCTTCTGTGGAGAGGAATCCCTGACTTCTCTTTCCCCCTGCTGACTTCCTCTGGGTAGGTTGACCTTGGATTCAGCTACACAGCTGTCATCCCAGGATGACGCTTCTTTGATCTTCTTGGCCAAATCCAGGTTTTGGAATTAGTACCTTTTTTCTACGTTGTTTACTATGTAGTTTTATTTGAGCACGTTTTTCAAATCATTTCCTAAGAAAGGGTTAATGAAAGGTACATTTTCCGCGTTATTACTTTCATGTGTTTCTACTAATGTCTTTATTCCATCCTCTACCCATTCATGTCTGAGAATGTCTTTATTCTGTCCTGTTGATTGCGGGGCTGACTACTTAGGACTTCTAGACTGCAAATAATTTCCCCATTGCAACCAGAAGGCATTTCTGGTTGTCTTGTAGCCTTCTTGATTCTGATGAGTAATCTGATGCCAATCTGATACTTCATTTTCTGTAACTGTCTTTGATTTTTTCTCTGAAAGCTTATAGGATCGCTTCTTCACCCTTGTGGTTCTGAATGTTTTAATATAATGTATCTAAGTGTGGATCTTCAAAATTCATTTTCCTGATGGGTCATTGCAATGAAAGCTTTTTCATTTTACATTTTTCATTTTGGGAAATCCTCTTCTACTAGCCTGAGGTCCAGAAACCTGATCATTTAGTCCTCAGAGATAAGATGATGGGGAAGAGAAGGCAGATTAACCTGCACCTCTTAATTAGTCTCCACTGATCTTGGCCCTGCATCTCATGCTTCTTCTCCAGAGGGCCTGGTGGGCCTGAGTCTGTCTGAATGTCTGCAAGGCAGGTCACCTACTTACTGTCTTGGGGGTCATTGGGTCCCTCAAAGGTGTATTTTTACTGGACCTCCTTTGCCCTTCTTCAGGCACTGTTTTCTACATGCTTTTGTAGAGATCTGTTATAATCCTTTTTTGTTTTTAATTTATTTGTAATTGAAGGATAATTGCTTTACAGTGCTGTGTTGGGTTCTGCCACACATCATCGTGAATCGGCCATAGGCATACACATGCTCCCTTTCTCTTGAACCTCCCTCCCACGTCCCACCCAGTCCTTGTTTGTTGATGACTCTTCTCGCATCCTCTTGTTCTTGTGCTTTCCTGCTTCCCTTTTCCCTAAACACTATCCCTTTATTTTAAGGAGTTTCTAATATCCCTTTATTACCATGGAGACTTGAGAGGGAGAAGAAATGAGCAGTGTCTTTTGTCATCTGAGTTAGATGGGCTCAGTGGATCCCAAGCTTGACAGAGGTGCCTTGCCTCAGTCCCTGAAGTTGGGCTCCGTGTCCGCTGCCTCTGTTTGTATATCCTGGCACTTGGCACATAGTCAACACTGAGTCAATGTAGGCTGCATTGTAACACTTGTGAAAATGGAAATGTTGCATTTAAGAATGATACAGTAACCTGTTTATGTTCAACTTTGGTCAGATCTTGGGTAGAATGAATCCAAACTTGTCCTCTCCGACTGCCCGCCCCCACCCCACCCCACAGAATCCATAAATGACCTGTGAAAAAGAATGAGGTGTTGTGATGAATTTGATACCCTCCCACATAACTTTGGATTAAAAGAATTGCTAGCTTTAAGTGATTTCATTTTCCATATCATGGCTGTCTTAAGAAGTACCTCCTCTAAATAGGCCTGTTCTAATTGCCTAGTTTTCCTTTCAATTAGAAAGCTGCTAGAACTTGACACTCCATCTTAATATATGCTAAGCTGAATTTTAACTAACACGGATCGGATCTTGTGGTGGCATAAACTGATGTTTACAACAGCATTTCCTATACTGTAAAGTGCTCTCCACGTTTGAGTTTTGTTATAATGTGGGGAACTGCCAGCGTTGTTTTTTAAGCCATACTATTTTGAGCAGGGATTAAGGCACTAATCAGCATCCTGCTGCCATCTATTTTTGTACTTTAAATGGAGAACCAATGACTTTGTAACATGTAGCTGTGAACCTTAACTAGAAACAGTAGAAATGGAGTGGGTTTGCATAGTGTATCATCATTTTCAGATTTATTTGGCTAGTGTAGACAGAGCATTAGGAGAATGTAGGGAACTGAAGCTGCTCTGCAGATCTTTGAACACATCACAGATATAAATGTAATGTGGCCTCAGTGGTAAAAATCTGCTGACACTGATCTGGTTCTGTTTGGCTGGTTCTACTGAAGTGATCGATCACCACTGCCTGACAGGTTGGGAACCTGGTGGAGCTTGACTGCCTGAAGAGCCCAGACCCTGAGTGATTGTCGAAGCGAGAACTGGCCTTGCTTCATGCAAGTCAACACTCCTGGTGGCATTTCTACTTAAGGACCTATCCTCTTCCCGTTTGTCCACTATTTTTCAAAGTGTCATTTTACACAATTTGGTAGGAAAA
Source organism: Bos grunniens (assembly GCF_055505025.1). NCBI lineage: Eukaryota > Metazoa > Chordata > Mammalia > Artiodactyla > Bovidae > Bos > Bos grunniens. The sequence goes on from NC_141179.1 coordinate 24,003,257, forward strand.
AAGAGAATATAATTGAAGCCTCTGTTTATAACTTTAAATTTATAATCTGTTTTTATCTGTTGGTACACTTGGCATAGGTGTAAGCAGTGCATGCATGATCCAATTTTCCAACTGAATATTACTTTATATATAATTTTTATGAATGTGCGCTTACATATGTAATGTGGCAGGAACACTTAACATGAGATCTGCGAATTTTTAAATGTACAATATAGTACTGCTAACCAGAGGCACGATGTGGTACAGTGGCTCTCTTAGAATTAATTTATCTTGTATTACATGCAACTTCTTACATAACATTTTTAGCAGTGATAAAGTATCCATCACATAGATATGTCATCATCATACTTAGCTTTCCTTCTGTTGTTACAAGCTGGTGTGTTTCTAATTGTTTATTTTCATAAGCAATATTGATATTGGCATCTTCATAGAAAAGACTGTGTTGCTTTTGGGATTGTTAAGAGTATATCCTCCAAGTGGGATTATTGAGTCTTCTGTTCTACACCTCTTATGCAGACCTTTTGTTGTTCAGAAGGACAAGGCTGTGCTGTTGTTTTATTCCACCTGTTTTTATTAGTGAGGCTGATAAATCTCTGATGATTTGTAATGTGTGTTTACATATGGAATAGAGAGCACAGAGTTCTGTAATTTTAGCTGAATCCATTAATTGTATGGAAAAGTTTGAACGTGGAAGATGGTTGTCTTTCTTGTTTAACATTGGCGTATATTGAAGGTGTACACCTTGACGATTTGATACACACGTGTGTTGTGAAAGAGTCATCAGAATCAAGCTGATTAACATAGTCGTCACCTCCTAGGATTACCTTGGGACGTACCCTCTTAACAAATTTCATTTATACAGTATCTTCTGGGGACACCTCACTTCTAATCCTGCCCAGCATACAGTGGTTTTCCAGAGAGTAGAATCCTCCAAATAAATTTCAGACACTCTTGGTAAGGGTAACACAGGTCAAGTTTTTAGCAGCAGACTGTGCGGTAGAGATATTTTTTCAGCTTGTTTTGCTGATTCATGATGGCTACGCGAGAGCAATCAAGGGACACAGGACAGGTTCCTGTAGGGCAGTGGGCTTGAGCAGCTTTGGTCAGACTTGGATGCGGGAGTAGGAGGATGAACCAGGCGCTTTCGCACCCTGTCCTGGGCCTCTTCTGTTGGTGCAAAAATTAATCAGAAAAAAAAGGTTAATTACCATATTAGGCTGTGGATGTTAAAGAACACTGACTGGGTCAGGGAACCTCTTATTTGAGAAAATAACTTCAGGATAAAAGGCTACTTTATTTCCATCTACGTCAAACATAAAAACCAGTGATAATTACAATGAAGGAACATTAATTAATTCCAGAGGGTATTAATTCACCACAGAAAGAGATTTATAGGTGTTGTCATGTCTTCTTTGTTTTTAAGTGGGTGGATTTTCAAAAGAGAGGTTAATGAGGCCATGTAAAATGGTCATATAAAGAAATGGTTTTGCATTCTTTTGTCAAACTGCTGTTGGGATATTGCCCAGTATTTTTAGTTTTCTTTCTATAGAGATCCAAGTGATAAAGCCATCAGAGCTCAGGGCTAGAAGAAAGTACATACTAAGATATATGTAAACAGATGCAAGCTTCTTTATCTCTCTCTCTTTCTTTGGGTTGGAAAATAAATGACAAGCAATTGAATGAGTCAGAGGGGAGTTAAGACATAGAAGAATTATTAAGGGCTGTTAATTCCTGGAATGTCTCTATAAGAACCATAATTAAATTAAGAAATAAAGAAGTTACCCCATAAGGATTATTTTCAGGTCTAATGCAGTATATTTTGGTTGGAGCTAATTGATTATTCTGTTTTAAACAGTATATTGTTGTTGTTCAGTCACTAAGTCACATCCAACTCTTTGTGACCCCATGAACTGCAGCATTCCAGGCTTCCTCGTCCTTCACTATCTCCCAGAGTTTGCTCAACCTCATGTCCATTGAGTCAGTGATGCCATCCAACCAGTGTAGCTTTGTGGATAAATGGTTCTATTCTTATGAAGACCTAAAAGATGATAATTATTTTTTTCCTATGAAGACTCTCTATTATTTCTAGATCCTTTTCAGTGTCTCACCAAGAGTTGGACAGACCTACTTACCCTTAGCCTGCATGCCACAGATAAGCAGGTGCCAGCTTGTATGCTCAGCAGAGACCAGAGCCCGAGTTAGAATTCATCGTCAAGCGCTGAAGTCATTAGACACTAGAGTTGGATTAGAAGGGCTCAGGGAAGAGCTTGAGGCTTGGAGAGCAACTTTTTCCAACTGATTCAACATCTGGGCCCTTTTCACAGTGTTACGTGATGTGTTCATTGTAAGAGAGGTTAACATTGCAGGAGACATTTGTACTGAGCCTTGGCTAATTGGCCCAAGCACATACCTGTAGGGACTTGAAACCATCATGAGGTAGTGTCTGATTAAGAACACTGCAGGCAGTTAGATTTCTTTATGGATGGATGGGAGAGAAAGGGGGATTCCTACTCAGTTCATCTGATTTTTATTGATTTTTATATTCTTTCATTATTGATTTAACAGCATAAATATTTAATCTTGATGTTTGACCAATACATTTTGATGAATCCCAGTTAGGAAAAAATGCCAGATACAAATGTAGTGTTTGATCTCTATGTCTCCAAATTGTTGCTCCACCTCCCTCCTCCAACCCAGCTTCTGGTCTCTTTTATTTTACTTGTTCTCACTGTTGGTTAGGATACAGGCTCTTACCTTCCAAGCGCCTCTCTACACCAAGATGCCTTTGTTTTCTCCAAGCTTAAGTAACCGTGTTTTAGCCAAAAGCTCAAAATGAGTATCTTCTCTGTCCTTACATCTGATTCTGAGTACCTTTCATACCCACATGATACGTGGGCCCAAATCTCTTTTTCACTTTCTCATCAAACACTTCACTTTCACAAGGTTGATCCAGCATTGGCTAGAATGCTTTTGAATATTTGGAGTCTGCCAAATAAAATCACATTTTAAAAACTAACCTAAACAGGTTTCTATACACGTGTCATAATTTTATTTTAAGGGATTGATCCAAAAATAATAACAAAAATAAGCTCCCATCATTTCAGGTCCAAATTGAAGTACAGATTAGAACATACACCTTCTAGTGTATCCTTTGAAGGGTATATTTCGGGTGAACCATCAGGTTGGTATGAAACAGATACTAAAAATTGGGGCAGGGCTTAAAAATATATGTAGTGTGATTAACTTTTTCCTGATATCTTATGGAATATTGATTATGCTGTGCTAATAATTTTAGTCCATACTTTTCAAAAGGACAAAAAGTGCCACCAAAAATGTAACAAAAAAAGCTTTAAAAATGAATCCTGTTTTCTGGAATACCTATAATATATGATGTTACACAATTCTAGAGAATTCAGGGAAACACTCTAGAATATTCTTTTCTTTTTCTTTTTAACTCTCTGGGTATTCATTTTTTTAATTACTGAGACTTGGGAGTCTGTCTGCATTTCATGTTTTCTAAGAGTTTTTTTTTCATAAAAAAATTAGAAGAAAGTGGATAATGCAGATAACCCCAATTAAGAGGAAACCAGGTCCCATATGGATATTGTCTGATTCATTATAAATTACAGCTTTAGAATTTAGAATATTGTGTTATAAATCATGGTGTCATTGGTAGGTAATCTCATTCAGGCAGTGTTCCCCTGAGAGAACGTCCCTGCACAGGCAGCTGTGTCATTCTTCAGACCATGAGGGAGGTTTGGGTGGTTTAGGATCGTCTTAGGAAGTGTGTGTTTATGTGTACTTTGTACCTTTGTCATTGTAAGCTCATCGTAAGAGGTACAGAATGTGTATTTAAATGAAAATGCCAGAATATGAGTAAAGAGAATGTATTTAAATTAAAACGCCATTTGATGTGTTGCTTTTTTTTTACCTTGGTATACTTTCTATTATAAGATAAATTCAAATTACTGAAGGTGCAGATAAATAAAGCATTACACGGAGGAAAGAGTTTACACTGGAGGATCATCTGGCCTGACATTCTGCCACTAAATAGCTCTGTGACCTAATCTGTTCCTTTTTAAACTCAGTATCACTGTCTGCACATCCGTGTATGTGTTCACTCAGCAAAGACTCACTGAGTCTGCACTCTGTGTCAAGCACTCTGCCAGGTGCCGGGATTGAAGGGTGAATGAAAAACAAATAGTTCTTGATCTCTTGGAGCTCATGGTTTAGTGGGAATGAGTGCTCAGTTGCTCAGTCGTGTCTGACTCTTTGAGACCCTATGAACTGTAGCCTGCCAGGGTCCTCTGTCCATGGAATTCTCCAGGCATTGCTAGTTCCTTCTCCACGGGTTTTCCGCAACCCAGGGATCGAACCTGTATCTCTTGTGTCTCCTTCCTGTGTTGGGAGGTGATTTCTTTACCACTGATGCCACCTGGTTAGCCCCAAAGGGAGAGGCAGACAGAATGATACAGCTGCCATGGTGGTGAGTGCCAGGAATGGAGAGATCACAGTGCTGTGCCATGAAACTGGAACTCTGTTGTCTCCATTTCCAGGTTCTGGCGATAAGAAGGCCAGGAAATTGTATGGGCGATTGTTGGATGTATGGATGTTTTATTAGTTTTTTATGATGTCAGCCTAAGCCAAACATGATATTATGAGGACAGGCAGCACAGATAACTAGGTGCAGGTTGAAACATGGTGAATTCGGGTTGAGGGAACGTAAGCCATGGCCACGTGAATTAAAACGGAGCCTTCTTAAAGTACAGATGTCACCTAGGTATTAGAGTGGGTATTACCTTGATGGGTCTTTGAGTGTGGCATGGTTAACACTGTGTTCCCAGAGGACTGATGGGTCGAAGTTGCTACAGGAAGGTTGGGGTCTAGTGTTTACCTTTTTAAGACTGTTTTTATTTTAAGCTTTTGAGTGTTGGGGGTTAGTCCTACAGAATTCTATATGCATATATTTACATATATTTGCACGCGTATTTATAATATATATTTTAGTGTATAGGCATACATATGCATATATCGTATTATATACAAACATATTGTGTGTGTGAATCTGTATTGCTGTTGTTCAGTCGCTAAGCTGCGTCTGACTCTTTTCAACCCCATGGACTGTAGCACGCCAGCCTCCTCTGTCCTCCACTGTCTCCAGAGTTTGCTCAAATTCGTGCATGTGTATGGTAGTGTCTTCCCCCATAGAATCGAGGCACTTTGTTTATAATTGTAGGAAAGAAAAAAAATCTCCCCAGGTTTGCAACCTGAAGTTGGAAAGCAGGCTGCCCTAAATCCAAAAATAGAAATTCTATAAAAGGTCACTTCGAAGTGAGAGAATACGAGAGTCCTCTGGTTCCTTTTAACGGCACCCATCCTGTGTGTGCGTGTGTGCACGTGCATGCACGCTCGCCCCTGCATTCTTTGCGGGCAGGATGATAAGAGGAGACGGTGCCCTAGATGTTCCCTTGAGTCTGGAGTGACATCCTCGTGTGGCCGTGTGCACCCCACACAGCACTGTGGACAGCATGCAACGTAGACTCTGGGCTGATGAAGAGCAGTGTTTCCTGAAGCGTGGACATGACTCTGGGCATGTTTGTCCCAGTGCAAAGAGGAATGGCATGTAAGGGGACTGAATTATCTGTGTAGACGGTGTAGGCCGACTGGGGAGGAATTTGGTCATGTCCCTTGCTAATAATAGCCATGTTATTGGGCATTTCATATGTGCAGGTTAACTGAGCTAAGTGATTGACTTCTAGACTCTCACATGATTCATAAGACAAGTCTTTGACGAGTCTTGGTTGTTTAGTTGCTAAGTCATGTCTGACTCTCTTGCAACCCCCATGGTCTGTGGTGCTCCAGGCCCGTGGGATTTCCCAGGCAAGAGTACTGGAGTGGGTCACCACTTCTTTCTCCAAGGGATCTTCCTGACCCAGGGATCAAACTCACGTCTCCTGCAAAGGCAGGAGGATTCTTTACCACTGAACCCCCAGGGAAGCTGGAGATTGTGTGTGTGTGTGTGTGTTGGTCACTCAGTCGTGTCCGACTCTTTGTGACCCCATGGACTGTAGCCTGCCAGGCTCCTCTGTCCATGGGATTCTCCAGGCAAGAATACTGGAATAGGTAGCCATTCCCTTCTCCTGGGGATCTTCCTGACCCAGGGATCAAACCTGGGTCTCCTGCATTGCAGGTGGATTCTTTACCATCTGAACCACCAGGAATCCAATGCCCCATATCCAGTGACTAGCACCGCTAAGACTTGGGTATGACAGATGGTGGACATTTCGTTGTCCCTATTTGTTCTCTGGTTGAAGAAGCCACACAGATACCCACTCACCTGTCTCACTTGCTGTTATAACCCCACAGACTGGCATGGTGCCCAGTCCTGGGTTAGGTGTATTAGTGACCTTTTGGTTGCAAGTGACAGAAACGTAACTCACACCGATATAAACATAAAGCAGACTTCATTAGCTCCTATAATAAAGCCTCCAGTGGTGAGCTGCCGTCCTCAGACGGGCCTGGATACAGGTGGATGGATGATGTCACTGAGACACCTTTTCTTTCCATCTTACCGCTGTGCTTCCCTCTGTGCTGGCTTCATTCCCAGGCAGGCTCTGTCCATGGGGAGGCAATTAGAGCAACCAGCAGCTCTAGACAACGGAGCCCAGAAATAAGAGGTTGTCTCCGTCTAACTGTCCCAACAAAGCCCTGGGGTGGGGTGGGGGTGGGGGACTCTCATTAGCTTTGTTTGGGTCAAATACCCATTTCTGAAACAATTACTAGGGAGAGGGCGTCCGAGTAGGGGTGGCTGAAAGTAGAAGGATTCAGCCTCCCTTGAACCCCATGAACCGATAATGGGGGAGTAGTCATTGCCTCTGAGATACTGAGCAGACAGAAACCTAGGTTCATTGCCACAGGTATTCAGTAAACATTTATTGAAGGAATGAAGGAAAGAAGGAAGGAATTTCTCTCCTGTTCCAGGAAACCTTCAGAGATTACAAGGGTCTCTAAAAATAAGATGTCACACGTATAAAATAGATAGCTCGTGGGAACGTACTGTATAGCACAGGGAACTCTACTCAGTCTCTGTGGTGACCTAAATAGGAAGGAAAGTAAAAAAAAAAAAAGAGGACATGTTTACGTACAGCTGATTCACTCACTTTGCTGTACAGTAGAAACTAACACAGAGAAGGCAATGGCACCCCACTCCAGTACTTTTGCCTAGAAAATCCCATGGACGGAGGAGCCTGGTAGGCTGCAGTCCATGGGGTCGATAAGAGTCAGACACGACTGAGCGACTTCACTTTCACTTTTCACTTTCCTGCATTGGAGAAGGAAATGGCAACCCACTCCAGTGTTCTTGCCTGGAGAATCCCAGAGACGGGGGAGCCTGGTGGGCTGTCGTCTATGGGGTCGCACAGAGTCGGACTCGACTGAAGCGACTGAAGCGACTTAGTAGTAGTAGTAGTAGTAGTAGTGCCCCTCAGATATTGAGGTAAGTGTTGGGGTAATGAAGGAAGAGAAAAAGACGTAATGAGGGAGCTTCATTTTCCAAGTCACCTTCTAGCTGAGTCCCTGCAGCAGAGGGGCCTAAATGCAAATACCTGGAGGGCTCTTGAGAGGAGAGGGCAAGTGAGATTTCTTTGAAGTCTTATGTTTTATCTTAAAGGTTTATGATTTTGGATTACACTTTATAAAATTTACATGATCTTTTTAATAATAAATAAATATTTGAAGTTAATAACCATTCAGAAAACAAAAATGCCTCCTGTGGGTCTTAGTTAAGCGGAAAGATGGAATTTTATTGACTCTGGCCAATTTTGGAAAATTGGGTTGAATTAAAGAAAGTTAATGTCAAAAATCAGTTTCATGGTCCAGTCTTTTTCTTGATATTGGTTTCTGATACCCAGATATACATAATTAGGAGCTTCAGAATCATTTGAATGAAAAGCTTAAAATATTGCTTAGAGGGTGGGTGGAATGTAGTGGTAAGGGCATACCTCTTCTTTTTAAAGAAGTGAATCACCGTTCAAAAGATCTCTGGTTCCTTGGTAGCACACTCCTGGTCTCTCTCTCAGGAAAGCAAAGGACTCTCAATGCCAAGAGATTATTGATGATCATATTTTTAATTTTATCGTTAATGTTTTCACTTTTATCACATGTAAATGAACTAAACATCCCAAATAATTCTTCATCCTCTTGATCAGTACTTTTCATCCAGCTTTGAAACTTCATTTTAATTGCAGCTGTCTTTCGTGTGGCACAGACGTTCAGCTTTGTTGTTCAAATGTCAGTCGTTGCTTGAGTCTTAAGTCTTTATGTTAAAGTAGCTAACTCTGTGCATTACTGTTTTCTTTAAAGTGAAGAGTAAATTCATTCAGCTTATCCAGATTTTTAAATGAATATAGGATTTTTTTCTTATGAGGAAAGATAAGAATTAAACCCTGCATTCAAAAATTCGATGAGTGCCTTCTTGCCAAGCTAGCATAAACACCACTTACAGATTTGCTTAGAAGTATTCAATTTATAACGCATCCATGTTAAGACTAATTTTAACTGTCCTTTTGAATATGCTGAGCTAATTGGGCGTCAGACTCATTAAGGAGTGAACGATGCAGTGACTGATATCATAAAAAGGTTTTCTTTTCATCATTTGTCCAAATTTGCTGACAATGTCTGTATGTGTCAGTATCAGCCTTGCTGAAAACTCGTACATCTTTTGTAAGATTTCTTGACTAGATGGTTTTACCTAGAGTTTTGAGAATAAATGTCTTCAGAGACGTCTTCATTGTAAATATACCAGAGAAATAATGAGATGACAAAACTCATTGTGTTTGCTTTCTTCCAAGCAGAAGAGAAACACTGACGTGAATTTTAATGTCTAACCACCTACTTAACAATTATTATTTCTCTCTCTTAAAAAATTTTTGTTTATTTGTTTGTTTATTCTTCCTGTCTTTCTCTTTTTGTTTTGGTGTGTGTCCTTATGTGCAAGTATATATGCTTGTCTTTTTTTTTTTTGCTAGAATGAGGATCATTTGAGAATTCTAGAAAGAAAATTCTCACTTTGCAATTTTGAAGGCCTTATTTCTTTGTTCTTAGGCTTCTGGTATCAACATCAAGAAGTCCAGTGGCATTCTGATTTCTGCTTTTCTGTGTGTACCCAGTTTTCTGTTTTGGGGGTGCAGTTTGATATCTTGTTTCTGTTCCCAGTATTATGAAATTCCACAATTCTGTGGCTGTGGAATCATTGCACATATTATGCTAGACTCTTAGTGGAGCCCTTGTGGTCTGAAACTCAAGACTCTCAATTCTGTGAAATTTTCTTGTGCTGATTCTAGGATAACTTTTCCTTGTTGTTTTCTCTCTGTCTCTTGTGTTTGTCTCTGTTTTTTCCTAGTTCTTACTGTTCAGATTTGCGGTCTGAACAAAAAGAGCTTCTGATTTTCTTGTATTTTCTTATTTATTGCTTATCTTTCCTGCCATTCTTTTCTACATTCAAAGAGATTTCTTCCAACTTTACTATTGATCTGTCTTAATTTTTGCCATTATCTATTTTTAATTTCCAAGAGCACTTTCTTGATGTCCCACCCTCCAGTTATATTATAAATGTATTATTTTTTTAGGTGTTGTAATTATTATTTTTTTTTCCATTTGTTCTGCTTTCTGTATGATCGATCTCCTCTTATTAGACCTCTTTTCTTCTGCTGGTAGACTTGGATCCTCTCTGTCATGTTGCCCAAATTTCTGGTGATCCTTTTCTATCCTCTTATAATTGTCCAAGGACCACACGTGGCGCAGAGGTAAAGAATCTGTGCAGGTGATGCAGGAGTCGCAGGTTTGATCCCTGGGTCAGGAAGATCCCTGGAGTAGGAAATGGCAACCCATCCCAGTATTCTTGCCTGGAAAATTCCATGGACAGGGAAGCCTGGTGGGCTACAGTTCATGGGGTCACAAAGAATTGGACACGACTGGGTGCAAATATACACAAGGATCACAAACCTCAGGGACCCTATGTGGATGGCTAAGACTCACTGAATGATGAGTTTCACTCTAGGGTAGTAAGTTCCCAGCTGGATTTTCCACATCTGTAGAGTTTGTGTCTGGGATGGTTTGGTTTTCCAGTCTCCTCTCTGGAGAAAATGAGGGATGTTAGCTTTGCCCTGCATCTGGGTGGGAGGAAAGGGTTTAGGTAAGAGGGGTCTCATCACTCAACTCGCAGACTCTCAATGCCTCAGTGTAGATCTCCCTTCCTGTTCATATCTTTTCTGTGCTGGCGTCATTGATTCAGTTTCTCCTGAGTCTCTTGTACCTTTTGCAGGGGTTGGGGAAGCAGTGGTGGCTAAACTGCAGTGTCTGGTTGGGGACTTAGAGGCCTAACTGCTCAGAGTATAGACTTTCATCTTGAATATGGAAGTTAGGTATGTCTTTCGAGCACACTGAAACATCCTTTAACAGTGTTGGTCATTAACACTGCTTTTTTCAACTTGGTTTTTCTTATGTATATATGTATATACATATACATATATATATCCCCCCAAGACTGTTTTGACCACATCTCCAGTCTAAAGTGTCAACAGATTGTCTCTCAACATGTGAGTTTTTCCTTCGGAAGAGGTCAGTTTCAGATCTTGAAGGCAGCACTGAGCAATCTTTTTCTTTGTTTGCTTGATTGAGCTTTCTATCATATTGTTTCTTGCCAGTACATGTCCCTTTTCTGTTTCCAGAAATTCTGGCCATTTTCCTTCTGACTTTGCATGATTTTTTTGTAAAATGTCATTCTGAAAGGAATGACTTGCACGTATTTTTACACACAGAAGTCGTCAAAGGGAACCTCATTTGCATCTCCACATACTAAAAACCATGTTTTAAAGAAGCAGCCTCTTCATTCTTGATTAACTATTCATGTTCACTATGGAGTCATGAATTGTGGCCAGGGGAACCCTATCAGCTCATTATGGGGACCCTCAAGGACAGTGAGGTCCCTTTCTGTCTCAATCCTCAGTACTTTCAGATGGTTATTCATTGTAATCATTTTCTTGAACATTTGCATGGTTTGAAAACCTCTATTTCTTGTTTCCTCTTTTTAACCGGCAGGTGGCATTTCCAGTTGCAAACAGGATTTTTAAAAAGCAAGGTAATAAGTCATTATCACAATAGAATAAACACTTTGATTTTTGTTACTTTTCTGCCCTGGTGAACTGGATTTAAGAGTAGTTGTATGCTTTTGATGGACTGCAATAATGGCAGAAAGTTGAACTAGTGGGCTTATTGGTAATCAAAAGTGAAACAGACAAAAGCAGATAAAAAGCTTCGTAAAGGTGAGAAGACAAGCCTAGTTTTCAAAAACTTGGCGCTATGGGACTCCAGGAGTTCAAAGATAACCCAGGTTCTTGCCATGGGATGGCTGGTGGGGCTGCACTGGCTTTGGTAATTTCTTGCATAATATAATTTTATTAAAGTACCATACTATTTTCATATACTCTAATTGTGATATTAGAAGGTACTAAACTCCCCAGTCTCTTATGACTTTCATGAGAAAAATAAAAAGACCCCAAATAAATAAGCTGCTATGAAAGAAGAGATTTTGCTTATTTTTATGAGCGTGACAAACATTTTTAAGCATATAGAGTTTCAAAGCCTGCTTGCCTCTGCTTGGGATTCCCTGGTGGCTCAGATGATACAGAGTCTGCCTGCAACGCAGGAGACCTGGGTTCCATCCCTGGGTTGGAAAGATTCCCTGGAGAAGGGAATGGCAACCCACTCCAGTATCCTTGCCTGTAGAATTCCATGGACAGAGGAACTTGGCAGGCTACAGTCCATGGGGTTGCAAAGAGTCGGACACGACTGAGCAACTAACACTTTGACTTTCCCCTCTCCTTTGGTCATTGAGTAGAAAGCAGTGCATTAATCAAGGCAGCTTTCCAAGTAATTGTGCTTCGGGTTGGGGCCTAGGATTTAGGGAAGAATGTAGCAGGATTCATGCCCTTGAGGGGAACATCTGTTGACTCACTTGGTGCTAGATACTGACCAGGTGTGTATTGTATACCTTGACATAAATTGAGGCATAAATGCTCACCTTTATTTACATAAGACAATTCTGAGGGCGTCACAGAGGCATTGCGTAACTGTCTAATCTCTATAGAGCTGGTCAGTAGTAGGCCTGTGACTGGAACCCAGGTCAGTTTGGTTATGAAGGACTTGGTTTTCCTCCTAATTTCTCATGGGGACTAGTACCTGTTTCCTTCCTCTCTAGGTGCAGTGCTTTCTTAAAAACCAATTGAGTAGATGCCCTTTAGCAAAAATCTATGCAGCACAGCTTAAGTTGTATAAAGGCACCCAGAAGTAATCTACAGGTCTCATCAGGAAGTGCCGGATGAAGGGCGGAGGAGAAATTAGGATCTCTCTCTATTCACAAATTATTATCAGATAGTCTAAAAGCATCCTGTTGATTGCTTACAACATAGCTGCCTACAGAGAACAATATAAATAATGTCACAGAATCTTAAAGCCCTGGGAACCTTTCCTGCTGATCTTCGAAACTCTTTTCTATCAGCAGATGAAATCCAGGCTAAGGAACTTGTGCAGGGTCACAAAACTACCACATTTTATTGATTCTAAGATGCACATCTTTCCATTTTAATAATTCTAGAAATTATTATGGGTTCTTGGAATCCATGGTGTCTGACAGCAGCTTTCAGCCATGCAGCACCTGTGATGAAACTGTGATCGCCTGTGCACACGTGCGCATCCAGAGGACCAGCAGCACAGTGTGCAGCCTGGGTATCAGCAGCTTGGAAAGAAACCCCAGAGACAGTAGTGGAGCCCTCTTAAGCATGCTGCGTCCTCCGTGCTCTTGATGGCACGAGGTTACATTGTATGGAACGACATGGGCCTGAATGGTTTAGAGTCAGAACATAATTCAGAGTTGGATTTTGAATGTAAAAAATTGTTAGGGATACTTAACTAGTTCATTTTTTTCTGATATTTCCCTTTTTCTGATTTTGTGCCTTTAACTACAAAGTTGATTTATAATAAACATCTGTGTATAAAAGAAGCCTCTCAATAGGTGTAAAACAAAAATTTGAAATGATAAGGCACTGTGGTATAAATCAACAGCTTTTATTTCTTTCTTAGTATATAAAATAGTGGTGCATCTTAAGATACCTGAGGATTTAGAGTTCACAAATTATGGTGGTTAAGAGTTGCAAAAATGTTTATACTCTTTATACTCTTATTCCAGTATGCTTTCATCACCATGGATTCTCAGTGGAAGTAATGACAGTTTTCAACGAAGGATCAGTATCTTTATCCTCCAGGCAAGGCCTTCATATTATTATGCTCTGATACTGGCTTTAAGAATAATCTCAGGTATGAATTAAGTTGCGTGTGGTTCTTATTCTCAGTATAAGGAGAGGGAATTTCTCCAAAGCACCCCTCAAGGAAGGTGATTTCATAGGGGTGGAAATACATGGCTCTGATGAATTTAGCCAGGACGGTTTCAGAGCAGGATTAATGACTCACTTCAGCCATGAAAAACTTTACCAGTTCACAAATCTAATTTTATTACCTGCAAAACCATCCCCATAAATTAGTCACAAAATGTACCCCTAAATGCGTTGCTGGTCATAGCCAGTTAATATCGGAAGACTGCTTCCCAAAATTATGCTCTTGAGTTTAACATCTTCACATGGCTGTCATTCTTCCCAATAGTTCTGTAGAGATGCCCGTTGTCTAAGTAGTTAAACTGAAATGTCGTCTGGAGAGGACTTATCCCTCTGTTCTCTATAGTGATTTAAAATCAATACGTTAAAAGTTAAGGAGAGAGAGAACCAATACACATTCTGGTTTTACACTCTGAAATGTTTTTTTTTAATCCATTGGAGGATCATTCTTGCTGATTTTCCTTCAACTGTAGTTCTTGGCTGAAGACTATATATAAACAGCAGATTCCAGGGTGAATGTGGGCCCCCTGAGCCTGAAGCATAGCTGAGTCCTGTGCACAGGGCCAGGGACCAAGGGAAGGCCAACAACAGGCTGCAGACTGCCCTGTGTTGTCCTGACAGGTCTCTTACAGGGCCATTTAGGGGGAAGAGTACAGAAACTTGCTCTGAAGCTTTGGCTGTTCAAGGAGAACCTGAATTAGACTGAGACACTGAGCCTCGCGCTTGAGGAAGCTGGTTGACAGTATGGTTGACATGCTGGTCGTCTCCATTTGTTTTCTCTTTATAAAACAGCATAGACTCATGAGGACCACATAGACTGATTGGTATATTAGCAAAAATTTTACCTGCTCAGTCAGACGAAACCTTGGAGTTTGTAAAGGCAGGAAGTCTTCACTGGACATGTTTAATTGGAAGGTATTAAACAGCTGTTGCTGTATGTGAAAGTAAGCATAACTAGACAGCCAGTGAGGAAGAGAGTCTCTCTCTGTCTCCATCTGTCTATCTATCTATGAAGTGAAGTGTCAGTTGCTCAGTTGTGTCTGACTCTTTGGGACCCCATGGACTGGTTCCTGACGTGGACTGGAACCAGCCTACCAGGTTCCTCTGTCCATGGAATTCTCGAGACAGAATACTGGAGTGGGTTGCCATTCCCTTCTCCAGGGATCTTCCCTACCCAGAGATTGAACCTAGGTCTCCTGTATTGAAGGCAGATTCTTTACCACCTGAGCCACCAGAGAAGCTCTTGTGTGTGTGTGTGTGTGTATCTGGAACTGAATGTGATTTAGTACTTATTGCTCTGCTGGACTCACCCCTGAAATCCATCCCTGGATCAGAAAGAACTTTTTTTCAAGACCAAATATTCAGGTTTTGAGTTTGAAAAGTAAGATCAGGATCCTAGAGATGCTTTGGGATTGTAGAGGATGAAAAGATTAATCCCAGGCTGGAAGATTCAGTTATTTGTGATAAGTCAAAAAGGGTTAGAGTGATTGCTTACTTTTGTATGCATCATGAACGCATGAAGAGAGATCAAGTGCTATGAATAAATGAAACAAAAGCAGAAGGGGAGCAAGATGACTTACCTGCAAGCACAGTAAAGCTCTTATTTGCGTAGAGTGTGCAGTTTCCAGCATAAGCAGATGCCAATGCAGAGGCTCAGAAGATGCTGAAGCTTTCTTTGACTTCGGAAATTGAACCACATTTTGAACCAGAATGGAATTATTAATTCAGTTTTAAAAGGAAAATCAAGATCACCTGGTGAACCAATTTTATATTTTCTGAAAGTATAAAACTAGGGTGTCAAAGCATTCCCAGGTCTGGTTCGGAACTAAATTAGTTTTCTGTATGATTCATGTCTCTGGCTGTGATCTGCTAATTACAGTCCCTTCTTACATATATATGGAGAAGGAAATGGCAACCCACTCCAGTATTTTTGTCTGGAGAATTCCTTGGACAGAGGAGCCTGGCGGGCTACAGTCTATGGGGATCACAAAGAGTCGGAAACGACTGAGTGACTAACACTTTCACTTTCTTCTATATGTATATATATATTAAAACAGGCTCCCATTTGAGCAATTCGTTATGAATTGGTTTTCAAAAAATAACTTTGAATATTTGAAAGAATTATATTTGAAATGTATTTGAAAGAATTAAATGGTATTTCCCAAGAAACATTCTATAAATCGACTTCTCTATTTTAGTAAGATAGTCTTTCAGTAGTGAATATGAGTAAGTGAGGCTTGACTCTAATTGCTTCATTTTCCTTATCCTGATGAATAACAGAATC
This sequence comes from Bos grunniens, assembly GCF_055505025.1. Lineage (NCBI taxonomy): Eukaryota > Metazoa > Chordata > Mammalia > Artiodactyla > Bovidae > Bos > Bos grunniens. The sequence continues at coordinate 24,018,986 of NC_141179.1, forward strand.
ATGTAGCTTTTCAATGCAATAACTGATAATAAAACCACCTTCCCTATTATTTATGAGTCATAGTCTATTCCCCAGAGTGCTTTCTCATAATGAGCAAACATCAGCTGTATACCTGGAAGAATAATTGTTCCTATGGAAATAATTACTGATTTATAATTACTGACTTTTCTGAGATGGAAAGATCTGTTCTTTATTAGTTTCTTTTGCCGCTATCCCCAAGTCAAGCAGGAAAAGTCACTTAGTGACAGTACCAAGTATTTAATTGTGTAATAAATTACTGAATGTGTTAATTTAATTAAATTCAAGTAATGTACATATTGAGTACATAGTACTAGCTGTAAGGCAGATTTTGGTCAGGTACAATGCGTACTTAGGAAAAGTTGAATGACAATGAAGTCTAGTTATTAAGTATCAAATGAACTCTTAAGATAGTAACTATTATGGATATAGTTCTAGAAGCAGGAGAAATGATACAACCAGGAATGGACAAGCAATTCATGGTGGGATAGGCCTTCATTTGGACCTGTCAGTGGGGGTAGGGATTTACTGTGGGCGAGGAGGAGGATGGATAAACAGAGAGGCTGGTGGCAGTGCTACCATGCACAGCATGAGCAACCATAAAGGAAATACCCTGTGTATGATGGGAATCCTAGTGATCCCATTTGCTCTACCGCACCACTGACCTGTACTCCTCAAACCAGCAAAGGCTGGAGAATGGATTCATATTGAGGGAGATTGAAGATGCATGGCAGCTAAACTCAATGTGTGATCCTAGATTGGGGGAAAAGTTACAAAATCTGATATAGATTGTATATTAGATAGGAGCATCGTCTCAGTGTTAAACCTCCTGAACTTCACAAATGCGTTGTGATTGTGTATTAACTCACTAGGTCTGCTGTAACCAAGGACCGCAAACTGGGTGGCTTCATACAATGCAATTGTGTTCTGTCATGGTTCTGGAGGCTGGAAGTCTGAAAGCATGGAGCTGGGAAGGGCATGTTCCTCCTGAAGTCTCTAGAGGAGAGTCTTTCCTTTCCTATTTCTACCTTCTTCTTCTTCTTTTTTAAATTATTTATTTATTTTGGCTACACTGGCATGCAGGCTTAGTTGCTCTGCAGCATGTGGGGTCACATCCCCTGCATTGCAAGGTGGATTCTTAACCGCTGGACCACCAGTGAAGCCTCTGCTTTTCCTTACCTTCTGACAGTTGCTGGGCATCCTTGTCTTCCTTGGCTTGCAGCCACAGCACTACGAACTCTGCAATTACATGGCCTTTTCCCCATGTGTCTCTGCCTTCACACAGCCGTTATCAGGACACTGGTCACTGGGTTTAGGCCCCACCCTAATTCAGTATGACCTCATCTTAATTAATTTCATCTACGGAGTTCCTATTTCCAAATAAGGTCACATTCTGAGGGTCCAAGTAGACTTGGATTTGGGGGAGAGATAACTGACTGTTAAATTGAATGTAGATTACACATGCTGCTGCTGCTGCTAAGTCGCTTCAGTCGTGTCCAACTCCGTGCAACCCCATAGACGGCAGCCCACCAGGCTCCCCCAGCCCTGGGATTCTCCAGGCAAGAACACTGGAGTGGGTTGCTATTTCCTTCTCCAATGCATGAGAGTGAAGTGAAAGTGAAGTTGCTCAGTCGTGTCCGATACTTTGCGACCTCATGGACTGTAGCCTACCAGGCTCCTCCATCCATGGGATTTTCCAGGCAAGAGTACCAGAGTGGGTTGCCATTTCCTTCTCCAGAGGATCTTCCTGACCCACGGATCGAACCCGGGTCTCCACATTGTAAGCAGACCAGGGAAGTCCAGTCTATTAGGGGTAAAGGATCATAATAGCTGCAACATACTCTCAAATGGTTTGGCAATTATGTATCTATTTATGGAGGGAGACAAAGCAATGTGGAATCATGTTAACACCTGATGAATTTCAGTGAAGAATATAAGGACTGTGTAATTTTTGTAACTTTATGTTTGAAGTTTTTCAGAATAAAACATTTTCTAAAAAGTGAAAGAAAAATTTACAAAAATAAATCCCATACATTTTTTCTCTGTACATCATCATGTCTGGACTGTTGCCAGAAGCTACTCAATCTATATTGCTACAAACCTAAAGATGGAGCCAGTGCTGAGATTCGCAGCATCCAGAAATTGGTTTTTGATATTCACGTTATCAATTTACACAGCCTCTATTCTTCTGTTTATGGCGGTGTTTTTTTTATTAACAGCTTAAGCTGATTTGAATTAAGATTTTAGTTTCTTGCAGCTAAAAACAGTCTGCCTCAATTGATACACCTTTGCAAAGCTATATGTTGTACTAACCAGGTTAATGTCAATATATTTCATTTATTTGAAACCAATAAAATATCCACTTTCATACTTCCATACTTTATATTTATCAGATCAGATCGGATCAGTCGCTCAGTTGTGTCCGGCTCTTTACGACCCCATGAATCACAGCACACAGGGCCTCCCTGTCCATCACCAACTCCCGGAGTTCACTCAGACTCACGTCCATCGAGTCAGTGATGCCATCCAGCTATCTCATCCTCTGTCGTCCCCTTCTCCTCCTGCCCCCAATCCCTCCCAGCATCAGAGTCTTTTCCAACGAGTCAACTCTTCGCATGAGGTGGCCAAAGTACTAGAGTTTCAGCTTTAGCATCATTCCTTCCAAAGAAATCCCAGGGCTGATCTCCTTTAGAATGGACTGGTTGGATGTCCTTGCAATCCAAGGGACTCTCAGGAGTCTTCTCCAACACCACAGTTCAAAAGCATCAATTCTTCGGCGCTCAGCCTTCTTCACAGTCCAACTCTCACATCCATACATGACCACTAGAAAAACCGTAGCCTTGACTAGACGGACCTTTGTTGGCAAAGTAATGTCTCTGCTTTTCAATATGCTATCTAGGTTGGTCATAACTTTCCTTCCAAGGAGTAAGTGTCTTTTAATTTCATGGCTGCAGTCACCATCTGCAGTGATTTTGGAGCCCCCCAAAATAAAGTCTGACACTGTTTCCACTGTTTCCCCATCTATTTCCCATGAAGTGGTGGGACCAGATGCCATGATCTTCGTTTTCTGAATGTTGAGCTTTAAGCCAACTTTTTCACTCTCCACTTTCACCTTCATCCAGAGGCTTTTTAGTTCCTCTTCACTTTCTGCCTTAAAGGTGGTGTCATCTGCATATCTGAGGTTATTGATATTTCTCCTGGCAGTCTTGATTCCAACTTGTGCTTCTTCCAGCCCAGCGTTTCTCAAGATGTACTCTGCATATAAGTTAAATAAACAGGGTGATAATATACAGCCTTGACGTACTCCTTTTCCTATTTGGAGCCAGTCTGTTGTTCCACGTCCAGTTCTAACTGTTGCTTCCTGACCTGCATACAGGTTTCTCAAGAGGCAGGTCAGGTGGTCTGGTATTCCCATCTCTTTCAGAATTTTCCACAGTTTATTGTGATCCACACAGTCAAAGGCTTTGGCATAGTCAGTAAAGCAGAAATAGATGTTTTTCTGGAACTCTCTTGCTTTTTCCATGATCCAGCAGATGTTGGCAATTTGATCTCTGGTTCCTCTGCCTTTTCTAAAACCAGCTTGACCATCAGGAATTTCATGGTTCACATAGTGCTGAAGCCTGGCTTGGAGAATTTTAAGCATTACTTTACTAGAGTGTGAGATGAGTGCAATTGTGTGGTAGTTTGAGCATTCTTTGGCATTGCCTTTCTTTGGGATTAGAATGAAAACTGACCTTTTCCAGTCCTGTGGCCACTGCTGAGTTTTCCAAGTTTGCTGGCATATTGAGTGCAGCACTTTCACAGCATCATCTTTCAGGATTTGAAATAGCTCCACTGGAATTCCATCACCTCCACTAGCTTTGTTCGTAGTGATGCTTTCTAAGGCCCACTTGACTTCACATTCCAAGATGTCTGGCTCTAGATGAGTGATCACACCATCGTGATTATCTGGGTCGTGAAGATCTTTTTTGTACAGTTCTTCTGTGTATTCTTGCTATCTCTTCTTAATATCTTCTGCTTCTGTTAGGTCCATACCATTTCTGTCCTTTATCGAGCCCATCTTTGCATGAAATGTTCCTTTGGTATCTCTGATTTTCTTGAAGAGATCTCTAGTCTTTCCCATTTTGTTGTTTTCCTCTATTTTTTTGCATTGATCGCTGAGGAAGGCTTTCTTATCCCATCTTGCTATTCTTTGGAACTCTGCATTCAGATGTTTATATCTTTCCTTTTCTCCTTTGCTTTTTGCTTCTCTTCTTTTCACAGCTATTTGTAAGGTCTCCCCAGACAGCCATTTTGCTTTTTTGCATTTCTTTTCCATGGGGATGATCTTGATCCCTGTCTCCTGTACAATGTCATGAACCTCAGTCCATAGCTCATCAGGCACTCTGTCTATCAGATCTAGGCCCTTAAATCTATTTCTCACATCCACTGTATAATCATAAGGGATTTGATTTAGGTCATACCTGAATGGTCTAGTGGTTTTCCCTACTTTCCTCAATTTAAGTCTGAATTTGGCAATAAGGAGTTCATGGTCTGAGCCACAGTCAGCTCCTGGTCTTGTTTTTGCTGACTGTATAGAGCTTCTCCATCTTTGGCTGCAAAGAATATAATCAATCTGATTTCAGTGTTGACCATCTGGTGACGTCCATGTATAGAGTCTTCTCTTGTGTTGTTGGAAGAGGGTGTTTGTTATGACCAGTGCATTTTCTTGGCAAAACTCTATTAGTCTTTTCCGTGCTTCATTCTGTATTCCAAGGCCAAATTTGTCTGTTACTCCAGGTGTTTCTTGACTTCCTACTTTTGCATTCCAGTCCCCTATAATGAAAAGGACATCTTTTTTTGGGTGTTAGTTCTAAAAGGTCTTGTAGGTCTTCATATAAAAGTAGTTTAGACATTTACCCAAATTTCAATATGGCTTTTTATTTTACCCAAGATTTTGGTACATGAGAGCTGACCAAACTGTCCCTTTGAATGTCTCAGATTAAACTACGTTTCTTTAAGACAAATACAAGTCTGGATTAACCCTCATGACTATTCTGGAAAGAAAGAACAAGAGTATTTCTCTGTATATTTTTTGCACATTGTAATCTTTGGAACTTTGTGTGTTTATACTGTTGCATGTAAATAATACACTGTGCAGGCCTAGGAAACATCTTTAAAATATACTTTCTCTTATAGTTGATGGTGCTTTTAGACTATAGCGTGCAGTGAACTTGGCATTTCCTGAAATAAATAAAGCAGAACTGCGCAAAATGTAATCTGATACAGCCCTCTGGATGGAAGGACATGCTAGCTCGGGGCAGGCTATTAGATGGAAACGTGTGCTTTCCAAGCAGATGGCTCTCCTCCACCCCGTGTGCAGAGGGCCGGGGGACTTGTTTGTGTGTGAAGCCTCAGCCTGAGGGCAGAGAGGCGGCTTGTAAAGTCATTCCCATGGGGCTCATTTCCGTCTGCCCAGCATCACCCCTGACATGGAACAAAACAGGCAGGCGGCTCCATCCCTTCTTTGATGAATGAACGCTGTCGTAAAGGAGGACTTTTATTGAGCAATGTGACGTGATGCAGAAAGAATGTTGTAATGAAATACAAAACTGTGTTATAAAAGTCGGCCGTAGAAGCTGTCTGGGGTCCATTTTCCAGTGTCTCTCTTGCCGAAAGATGTTTTGAGGGATAAGTTATAGCTGTAAAAAGCTGAGACTCTAACATTGGAAATACCCAAGAGGCTGTGATACTCTGGGCTGTTAAGGACACGAGGCACACTCAGGTGAGCACACACCAGGCCGTTGGTGAAACTGAAGCTCCTGGAAATCTGAGCGGGGGAACCCCGGGGCTGAAGGCTCGTTCTGAATCCAGAGCTTATTCTGAACCCAGGTTTATTCAGAATCCAGAGCAGGTGTTTCTGGATCTTCACTTGAAGGCAGTGAGCATCATGATGCTAGCATAACCTAGCATCATTGGGCCTGGACGAGCCAACGCCAGCTGCCTTCCTGCCTTCCCTTGTAGGCTGCACCACCTGCATGCAGCCCCCCACCCCCTCCCGATTCCTCCTTTCTCATCATGCTCTCCAGGCATCTCTTGTCCCTTGTGGCCCTCCAGCCACATTCACTCTCAAGTGCACCTCCCATCTCGCTCCTTCAGGATTTTCTAGTTCAGGTGTCTACAGAGACAGGCTTGTACCGTGGGTCCCAGGCCACATCAGGGTGCCACCCATCCCTGGCACGGGTAGCAGTGACTGGCAGGCAGTGGGGTTTTGGTGGAACAGAATACAGTCACCTAAGAACAGATACATGTATATATGTGACTGAATCACTTGCTTGTACACATGAAACTAACACATTGTTAATCAACTCTACTCCAATATAAAATAAAAAAAAAATTTTTTAAAGAACACAGTCGCCTAACGCTGCTTTCTGTAGCAGGAGCTGTGGGCATGGAAGACACCATGATTGATACATCTTGTGTATGCAGATATTGCAAAATAGCTTCATTGTGACCCTCTGGTGTCATGGACACTTTAGGATGGATGGCTAGGGTCACTCCTAACGTAATATCAGTAGATCTAGATGGGTAACCAGGAGCAAGCATTGCACTTATGCTCTTAACATTGGAGTTTGGACCTCTGTCCTAGGGCTTTTGTCTTACGAGGAGAATATAGAGACAGACATTTTTCTATGAGACGAAGGTAGAATATGGAAGAAACTTGACTCAGCGACCTGAAGATACCAGGTGTCGAGCTGGCTTCCTAGGAGAAGAGCCAGACCAGGGTGATGGTGCTGTGCCAGGTTTTAAATATTTGATTTAAATTGATTGGAAACTCAATTTAATTGGAGGAACTCAAGGAAATGTCCATAAATGGTTCAATTTATTCAGCCTGTTCACAGATCTATTTAGGAGGGTGAGTTCATGCAAACAAGTGTTGAGGTTTTACTCTGATGAGCTAGGCGACAAGTTCAGAACATCACACGCCAGCCTGGGTGATGAGAGGATAACCGGTGCATTGTCCTGTTCCTATTCTGTTTGACGGCTGAGGAAATCGGAGAGGTTAAGCAACTTTCCCAGGGCCACAAAGCTGTGACCCTGCTGTGAATCGGAGCCGGGGTTCTTGTTTCTGGACACAGCCCTTCTTTTCCACCCCGGTCCCTGCTGCTGCCTCCCAACCCAGGCAGCTTTTACTGAAGAGTGACAATCTGCTCTTTCGCCTCCGGGGTTTAAGGCAGGAGTACACATGTCTGAGCAGAGCTTGGTGGAGAAGCCGCTGGGGGTAGGAGGGGGGATGGGAGGAAACGCATGGGGCAGACACCGAGACTTTGGAGGGTGTGTTCATTGCTTGTTTATGATTATCTCCTGAGAGCCTTTGCTGTGGGCTCTGCGGGCTGCAAACAGAACAGGGAGACGATGAGGGGGAGCATTTTCTTTTGTTGTTGTTGTTCACTGTTCTGGAGGGTGTGCTAGGGTTTCCTGAGAGAAGGGGCACGGCGACCCTTAAACTTTGCAAATCACTTGGAGAAATAAAAGGATGTGAAGCAGATCAGAAAGAAGGAAGGAGAGGTGTGAAAGCAAGCGATTCTGAATTACAGGTTATTTTAGGGTGTAGCAGGCAGACAATTGATGTCCAGATGAATCTGCTTCTTTGTTGCTCGCTTTTCGGTGATGAGTATCTGTGAGTAGAGGGTACTTCCAATGAATTGTGGCATTAAAGGGAATCGTGTGTAAGCACAGACCCGACACAGTTAAATCGCCATTTGGAGCTTACAGCCTTCTTTATGCAAAGTGTATCGGCCTCTTTCAGTGACCATGTTTTGGAGTGTGCATTGTCACCTTCTTTGCATCTTAAGTAGTTTGCATGAAGGTAGAAGAAATGTCTCTACCTTCTCGTAAAGGACTTAAGAGAGATTCTTCTTTTTGCTAGAACTTGAGAGGGTTTGTTGTGAGATACTTCATCGCTGGATGGGGTGAATGAGGACAGCTGGGAAAAAGAAAAAAAAAAAAAAACAAGTATAATAACATGTACTGAATTGGATTAGACATTTAATTGTGTTTAGATATGTTCTGAATTTTTTCTTCAAGCAGATATAAACTTGTTATGCTTTCGAATTTTAGAATTTATTTTGCAAGAGTCCTCTTCAACCTTTAAATAAGAACACAGAGAATAGCGTCTGTTACCGTGACTCCTGGAAAAAAAAACAATGGTTTGTATTCCCCTGGTGTCACAGCAAGCTTATTTAGCTAGTGAGTAATTCCCAGAGCTGTGGTGACGTCATCAACGGATCTGATGCACAAACAAAAACATCCTTCACTTGGATGTGAAAAAATAAAAGATGACTGTTGGATCTTTTTGTTGATCGTAAAATCAGCTGTGAATAATGTGTGTGTGTGTGTATTTGTGTGGGGGGGTGTGTGTGCATGAGCATGACCAGGACTTGGGGGGACCTTGATACAATAATGAACTCTAACCAAAAGCTTTGGATGTGATGAGGAGAAGGAAATACACAAAGTAAATATAGGAATTTTTTTTCTTTTCATTTATAGCAGTGATATACTGTATATGCTGTATCTGTGTCAGATAGTTCTCCCATATTGTGCCAACACCCCTATTTGTCTTAATAATGAACATTTCCCAGTCTTAGGAAATTTGAAAAACCAGTGGTCTTGGCATCTCTACTGTAAGTAGTAAGGGTGAGCTTAAACAGAATTGCCCTGATCCCTTCCATCAAGTAGGTGTAAAGTATGGAAATAAAAAAAAAAGAAAGAAATCAGACACACCAAAAAATTCTCTATTTGTCCATTGCTGCTGTTTGTACCAGTTATATTTGGAATTAGTTTCCATTGAACAAACTGTATAAATTGAAATACTCCTGAATTTAGATCCTATATCTCTTATGCTGCCCAACTGGCCTATGATTTAGCCAAAAATATGAATAGGGCAAAAATGTATGGCTTTCTCTCTTTCTCTCGCTCTCTTTTTTTTTTTTTTTTTGCATTTTTTTGAAACAGTTTAAATTGTAGTAAAAAGTCTACATAACATGAAATTGATGTCTTAATCATTTTAAGTGTACAGTTTGATAGTGTTGGGTATATTCATATTATTGTGCAATAGTCATGCTATTACAGTAAAACTTTTTTTTCATTTTTGCCATAAAAGAGTGAGGAAGGAAAAGGAGATGTTTTGGGGAAGGAGCTTACGTACTTAAGAGAACCTATTAGACAAGAGTATAACCGTGGGCCGTGTAGATGAATCTTTGCAGGCAGCCCTTCCCTGGGACAGTACTCTTGTTCACATGTGCTGTGTTTCTGGTGGGCAACATTGATTCTACTTCAGATAGTTTCCACATTGGGAGTCTTGGATGGAGCTACTTACACTTGCCAGATAATTTATCTATTTTATCCATGTCTATATGGCTCAGCCATGTCCATTTAATAAATGTAATCAGCCACTGCAGAATAAACTTGAAATATTTGGCTCTATTAATGACTGATCTTATAGACTGTGGGCCCCCATTCAGTCATTCACAATACTGCTTTAGCTTTGCTTCGTTTTTACATTATTTTTAAGTCTTTTAAAACAGTCATGGTCTTAAATGCTTTATCCTGAAATACTTGTTCTGATAGATTCATTATAAAATCACTGAGTGGTCTAGATTTATTGAACTATTACTTTTGGTAGAGAATTTTTACTGCAAAAAATTGCTATTTTTTTCCATGTTGGATTCTTTATAAAGAACAGAGGGAAGTGCTTATACAGATTTGTATAAAGAGCAAAGGTGGGAGAGTAGGTTCTGATTTCCAGGAGCTGTAGAAGGTACTTTGGGCTTCCCAGGTGGCTCACTGGTAAAGAATCCGCTTGTAATGCAAGAGGCGTGGGTTCGATTCCTGGGTCAGGAAGATCCCCTGAAGGAGAAAATGGCAACCCACTCCAGTATTCTTGCCTGGAGCATCCCATGGACAGAGGAGCCTGGAGGGCTATAGTCCGTGGGGTCACACAGAGTCAGACATGACTAAGAACCACGGGAAAGTAGACACACACCCTCCAGTCTGCGGTATTTTGTTATGGCAGCTCGAGCAGACTAAGCCATCACTATGGATGCCCTCCCTAATATTTCTGGAATTGTGTAATAATATGAAAATACATCCTTTGTTGCACATTGCACTTTCTACTGCCTGAACAGAGAAGGTCATTTCTGCAGTAGTCTTCAGGAGCCTCTCTAAATTCTTTAGAAGTTAGATCATCCACTTTGGAAGCAACCATCCTGTCGTCATCCTAGTCAGCTTTAACCCCTCTGGTTGTTAGCTAGTTCAACTCTTGTCAACAGCTTTGCTACAATGTGAGCAGTTTTTCAGCATTCCTTTTATGGCATTTATGCAATACTACATCCTCGTAAGAGCTGTGATTATTTTCATTGCATTTGCACTATTCCTTTGGATATACTTCATCTGAACATAGGGAAGAGTTGGATTATAACATTAGCTGATGGAAAGGGAGGAACATAAATGGTAGGAAGGGCTGTTTCAGTTGGAAGTATTCCTATTGGTGAATTTTTTTTTTTTCCCTGATAGCTGAGTTGGTAAAGAATCCACCTGCAATGCAGGAGACCCTGGTTCAGTCCCTGGGTCAGGAAGATCTACTGGAGAAGGGGTAGGCTACCCACTCCAGTATTCTTGGGCTTCCCTTGTGGCTCAGCTGGTAAAGAATCTGCCTGCAATGCAGGAGACCTGGGTTCAATCCCTGGGTTGGGAAGATCCCCTGAAGAAGGGAAAGTGTACCCACTCCAGTATTCTGGCCTGGAGAATTACATGGATTGTATAGTCCATGGGGTTGCAAAGAGTCAGACACGACTAAGTCACCTTCACTAAATACTCAAACTACCTTACAATTGCACTCATCTCACATGTCAGCAAAGTAATGCTCAAAATTCTCCAAGCCAGGCTTCCACAGTATGTGAACCGTGAGCTTCCAGATGTTCAACCTGGATTTAGAAAAGGCAGAGGAACCAGAAACCAAATTGCCAACATTGGTTGGATCATCGAAAAAGCAAGAGAGTTCCAAAAAAACATCTACTTCTGCTTTATTGACTATGCCAAAGCCTTTGACTGTGTGGATCACAATAAACTGTGGAAAATTCTTAAAGAGATGGGAATACCAGACCACCTGACCTGCCTCCTGAGAAATCTGTATGCAGGTCAGGAAGCAACAGTTAGAACTGGACATGGAACAACAGACTGGTTACAGATTGGGAAAAGAGTATGTCAAGACTGTATATTATCACCCTGCTTAGTTAACTTATATGCAGAGTACATCATGAGAAATGCTGGACTGGATGAAGCACAAGCTGGAATCAAGATTGCCGGGACAAATACCAATAACCTCAGATATGCAGATGACACCACACTTATGGCAGAAAGCGAAGAACTAAAGAGCTTCTTGATGAAAGTGAAAGAGGAAGGTGAAAAAGTTGGCTTAAAATGCAACATTCAGAAAACGAAGATCATGGCATCTGGTCCCATCATTTCATGGCAAAAAGATGAGGAAACAATGGAAACAGTGAGAGATTTTATTTTGAGGGGCTCCAAAATCACTGCAGATAGTGACTTCAGCCATGAAATTGAAAGACACTTGCTCCTTGGAATAAAAGCTATGACCAACCTAGACAGCATATTAAAAAGCAAAGATGTTACTTTGCCAACAAAGGTCCGTCTAGTCAAAGCTTTGGTTTTTCCAATAGTTATGAATTGATGTGAGAGGGACTATAAAGAAAGCTGAGTGCCAAAGAATTGATGCTTTTGAACTGTGGTGTTGGAGAAGACTTTTGAGAGTCCCTTGGACTACAAGGAGATCCAACTAGTCCATCCTAAAGGAGACCAGTCCTGGGTGTTCATTGGAAGGACTGATGCTGAAGCTGAAACTCCAGTACTTTGGTCACCTGATGCGAAGAGCTGACTCATTAGAAAAGACTCTGATGCTGAGAAAGATTGAAGGAGGGAGGAGAAAGGGACGACAGAGGATGAGATGGTTGGATGACATCACTGCCTCAATGGACATGAGTTTGAGTAAGCTCCAGGAGTTGGTGATGGACAGGGAAGCCTGACGTGCTGTGGTCCATGGGGTCGCAAAGAGTTGGACACGACTGAGTGACTGAAGTTGACTGAAGTGAACTGGTGTGACCCTCACTTTTTTTTTTAATTGGAGGATAATTGCTTTGTAGCATTGTGTGATTGCTGCTATACAACAACCTGAATCAGCTATTTTGCCTACATGCTCAGTCGTGTCTGACTCTTTGCCACCCATGCCACAGGCTCTTCGGTCCATGGGACTCTCCAGGCAAGAATACTGGAGTGATTTCGAATTCCTTCTCCAGGGAATAATCAGCTATATGTGCACATATGTCCCCTCCCTCTTGAACCTCCCTCCCAACTCCTTCCACATCCCACCCCGTTTGGTCATCACAGAGCATTGAGCTGAGCTCCCTGTGCTCTACAGCAGCATCCCATTAGCTGTCTATTTTACACTTGGTATATTTAATATACGATGTTTATTTTCCTCTTTCTGACTCACTTCACTTTGCACACTCTTAGGACTTTAAAAGCATTTTTATATCTGTCATTTTATTGGATTCATTATTTTATAGCAGGTAACTGGTGATGTGTTTTCTTAGTCAATGGCTTCTACTAGTCAGGAGCTACTGACTTACAGGATAAGAAATCAGTAGTAATAAGAATGATAATGGTCGTACAGTTGAGTGTTTACCACACACCAGGTATTGTGCTGAGTGTTCCACTCACAGTTGAGAGTGTAGAGTGACTGATTGAATCAAATCATCACGCCAAAAAGTTGTAAGTTACCATGCTGTGGTCTTTTCTCTGTCCATCCACAGAAAAGGATGCAGAGAACTTTGATACACAGAACATTTATGGAGTCTGAAGTGAATGGCATCAGTTGTTAGGGTGGCCTTATGGAAATGTCTGGTCAGGAGTCCAGGAAGTTAACCAGAAATAGAGAAGACTTTATATCAATGTGTCTGGGGAGATATGTGTGGAAGCCTTATTCTAATAAGAAACAGAACTGAGATATAATAACATCCTTTGGGTATTCATTTGGGCTTAAGTCATATAGTAGTTGGTATGGGAAAGTGATCTTATTGAAGACATATTGGAGTATTGTTTCATCTTTTCTAATCTCAATCAGCTTTAGGAATTTCTGTTAATTTTTTTCATGCTTAAGAATGTGAGAAAGATATTTTCTGTTTTTACATTATATCAGCTAAATCCCTAAAGAATATCTCCTTTATACAAAATGCAACTAATAATGTCATGGTGATTTTCTAATTGTCGTGTTGCCTTAATTATCACTAAAGTAAATAAGTTGGCAGCTTGTGCAGGCTTACAAATCGTCATTTTGCATGGCTAGAGTATTACAAGAGATCTTTGTGGCTTTTAAAACCCTACTATAGACTGTTTGGCTTTGTTTGGTTAGCCTTCAGGATAATAATGCCATTTACTAGACTGTACTAAACCTCCAAAATGACAGAGGTAAAGAAGTAAACCAGGCCACAGCCTTAGCAGTGGTTGTTTCTCTGTAAGATGGAGAGATACATAGCCTGGTAATATGTTGAAGCAGAACCAGCCTATCATCAAAGTGCTATGAGTGGTTTGCAAGCATATTTTGTAATAAGAACTATATAATACATCCAATTAAATGAACAGGAACTCATAACAGTAAAGTCTGAGATCAGTCCACCAGCTTGAAACTTCAGTTTAAAAGATTCATTGACACTAAGGGAGTTGGTTTAAGCCAATAGGTCTCTGACTGATTTACTTCATTTAAGATAATGCTCTCAATGCAAACATATTGTCTTGGGATAGTGAGTCTAATTCTCTAGTTAATAGTTTAGAAACCTGGACGTATGTTGTTCTCAGAGGCATATATTTTGCTGGCTTCCTAGGCTAGTGAAAAGGATGGAAGATTTTGGAGTCTCCACCTTCATTGTTTCCATTCTGGGCAGGATGAATTCTTCTGGGATTGCATAGATGATCTTCAGAATCACTCTGAGATAATGCTATGTCTGCCACTTAGAGTTATGGAATGAAGGAATTTAGCTAATGGGTTCATAGAAATCTGCCTGATAAAATTTAGAGACCTCGTTTTTTATAACTGAGCACAAATGGGTTTTGAGAATAGAATTTTGTAGAGGGATTGCCAAGAAAGCACAAGTTGAATGCTGTATCAGTTAAGTTAGGCCTGACCACGTACAACCAAAAACCTAAAATAATAGTAGCTTCAATGAGATAGTTTATTTTTTAGATAAAAGAAATTTGAAGGTAGGTAGTCCAGAGTTGTTTTGATGACTTCCCCCATGCTATCAAGACCTAGGGTTCTATTCCTCAGCTCTCGGTCTTGATTAAAAAGCTCTACCTCATGGTCTAAAATGGCTGTTAGAGCTCCAGTCATTACATCACATCTTCAATCCAGCCAGTTGAAAGAGGAAGTAACAAAAAAGGGCAGTCTTCCCTCCCCTGTGAGGAGGCTTCTTAGAAGTTGCATTTTTTTTTTACTGAAAGTTGGCCATCTGACCACATCCAATGCAGGAGAAGCCAGATAATGCAGACTGGCATCTGAGTGGCAACAGGGTACCCCTCTAGATTTCCAGTTTTATTACTACAGAAGAGACAAGAAAACATAGGGAGAAGGGTCACAGATGCTGGCACAACTGCTAAATACTCTCCTATTTATGCAAAAATAAGAGCTATAAGAGCTTTAATAAAAGATGGCAACCATAGATGTGAGTTATCTTTTTCACCATGGAGAAAATCAGAACACTTGTTGGAGAAACTCATACTAGAAAACAAATCTTCGGTAGTTGGTTGAACTTGGACATTAAAACATTGATTCCTTCTTAGCAGCCTTATAGTTCTTATGCAAGCAAAAAGGAGAGATGCGGCCCGGGAATAGAGAGGCGGAAATGATTAAATGCCAACTCCGTGACTTTTATAGCAGTTCATTCAGCTGCCTACCCACAAAGCACTTCCCAAGGAAGTTACAGCCAAGAATTCACTTGGCTGGGCTTGTCCATTTTTCATTCATTTCAATGACCATCTCCAGGCAAAAAACATTCTCAAAGAAGAAAACCCATTGAAGAACTTGGGGAGTACGAACAGAGTCGTTTTTCCTTTAAAAGAAAAGAAAAAAGAAATAATTTAAAACCACCTATGACTGATGAACAGTTTTAGAGCTCTATTTTCTGCGTGTGTGTGGCTGTATTGGTGCATCAAAATCAATAAAAATGTATGCATACATATTCAAGATCAAGATACTGTTTTATAGAATTAGGGACTTCATCTCTTTTCTTGATTTAATGATGTTGAATGAAATCAAAATAGGAGGAAATTCTTTTAAAATAGCCTCTCCAAAAACATGGAAAGGCTTTTAGTGTTCAATAAACTGCATATGGAAAAGGCAATGGCACCCCACTCCAGTACTCTTGCCTGGAAAATCCCAGGGACAGGGGAGCCTGGTGGGCTGCCGTCTATGGGGTCCCACAGAGTCGGACATGACTGAAGCGACACAGCAGCAGCAGCAAACTGCATATTTTCCCTAATGGAAGGGTCAGTAAATTCAGTCTGATACATGGGGCAAAACTTTGGTCTGATCTGCAAAAAACATTTTATAAACCTGAAACACAGGTTTTTAACAACTTCTTGGGTAGACTTTCTAGCTCTCTAGTAACTTTCAGATATTTAAAATGGCCAGTCTAGTTTTTCCTCCCTGCAGATACCCTTTATTATCACCTCATGGTGTTGCTTTGGGGCATCTGTTACTCAGTGTCCGATGGGTGGGTGCGTGGGGAATGTCAGAGCACTCCCCATATATGTGAATTGCTTTAAGCTGGATAATCTCCTGCTCAACAACCTTTAGTTTCTTGCAGAGATGGGAGGGAAGATGAACATACATGGTCCAAAGACCAATTCAGGTACCCTTAATAGGGCCTGACGGTGATGTGACGTTAAGGCCAGATTAACTTTTTACCCACTGTCTTCCAGCTTTGAGCTTTAGCTGAAATTTAGAGCCATCAGGCATATTCCCATTCTATATCCAGTTTACATGTAGTAAGTTTGTATCTTGACTAATTTTTTTACTATATTATTTTACCCTCTTTTATAGTCTTTTCTTAATTAATTGTTTCATTCTGTGATTTGCTGGAATGGTCTTGTTTTCCTCTACTATACTAGAAGTCTGGTGGAATCTAGAAAGGTTAGTATCAACCAATGTGTTGAAAGCTTTTTATTTAATAAGCATCTAGGAGATGGTTTTCCAGACTCCAACCTGTGCTAACAAATTGCTTGCAAGAATAATGTAGCAATATATTTTTCCCCACTGCAGTATTCTTGCCTGGAGAATACCATGGACAGGAGTCTGATGGGCTACTACAGTCCTTAGGGTTGCTTAGAGTGGGACACAACTGAGCAACTAACACTTTCATATATTTTTACCCCATTATGAAGTTTACATTTTCAGCAGTAGAATGGAGATTAGGAAACTTCAGGCTTTTGATAATGGTGAAAATAACTAACTGATTGAAATCAGGATTGATATGCTACTTGTGCTGTGCTTCTTTCTGGCTGGAGAGAACTTGAAATCTGGAAATATATGACCAGCACATCCAAGCTGTCTCATCAGTGGTTTCAGAAAATGCTTAGGCAGTTAATAATGGTTTTGTCATGAAAATGTTCAACCATTTAATCTGTTTAACCACTGGAATTAGGTAATTTGCTTACATAACAGTAATTTATGTATCTCCTGAATCATTTTTCATCAGAGATTTTTAAGTACCTAAGTATATACAGAATTGTGCTAAAGACTTTAAGACTTACAGATGGAAACAAGCTCTTACTCACCCATTGGGTCATAGTTAAGTTATGAGACATAGCTGGATAAGTTATGAGAACTATAAAAATAGCTGTATTTATTCATCCGTTTCTTCCTTCTTTCACATATTATTTGTTTAGCACCTATTTACGTACCACGTACCCTTGTGGGTGCTGGCGTTCGGTGTTAGCCTTTAAGTTGAAACCATCCTGTCAGAGAGCTGTCACTCTGATTGGAAGAGACAGATGGTAAAAGGGTAAATGAGTGAATGAACAAACAAATGACTAAGATGTTTCACACACTAAGAGTCTTCAGTTCAGTTCAGTTCAGTCGCTCAGTTATGTCTGACTCTTTGCGACCCCATGAATCGCAGCACGCCAGGCCTCCCTGTCCATCACCAACTCCCGGAGTTCACTCAGACTCACGTCCATCGAGTCGGTGATGCCATCCAGCCATCTCATCCTCTGTCATCCCCTTCTCCTCCTGCCCCCAATCCCTCCCAGCATCAGAGTCTTTTCCAATGAGTCAACTCTTCGCATGAGGTGGCCAAAGTACTGGAGTTTCAGCTTTAGCATCATTCCTTCCAAAAAAATCCCAGGGCTGATCTCCTTTAGAATGGACTGGTTGGATCTCCTTGCAGTCCAAGGGACTCTCAGGAGTCTTCTCCAACACCACAGTTCAAAAGCATCAATTCTTTGGCGCTCAGCCTTCTTCACAGTCCAACTCTCACATCCATACACGACCACTGGAAAAACCGTAGCCTTGACTAGACGGACCTTTGTTGGCAAAGTAATGTCTGCTTTTGAATATGCTATCTAGGTTGGTCATAACTTTCCTTCCAAGGAGTAAGTGTCTTTTAATTTCATGGCTGCAGTCACCATCTGCAGTGATTTTGGAGCCCAGAAAAATAAAGTCTGACACTGTTTCCACTGTTTCCCCATTTATTTCCCATGAAGTGATGGGACCGGATGCCATGATCTTCGTTTTCTGAATGTTGAGTTTTAAGCCAACTTTTTCACTCTCCACTTTCACCTTCATCCAGAGGCTTTTGAGTTCCTCTTCACTTTCTGCCATAAGGGTGGTGTCATCTGCATATCTGAGGTTATTGATATTTCTCCTGGCAATCTTGATTCCAGCTTGTGTTTCTTCCAGCCCAGCGTTTCTCATGATGTACTCTGCATAGAAGTTAAATAAGCAGGGTGACAATATACAGCCTTGATGTACTCCTTTTCCTATTTGGAACCAGTCTGTTGTTCCATGTCCAGTTCTAACTGTTGCTTCCTGACCTGCATACAAATTTCTCAAGAGGCAGGTCAGGTGGTCTGGTATTCCCATCTCTTTCAGAATTTTCCACAGTTTATTGTGATCCACATAGTCAAAGGTTTTGGCATAGTCAATAAAGCAGAAATAGATGTTTTTCTGGAACTCTCTTGCTTTTTCCATGATCCAGTGGATGTTGGCAATTTGATCTCTGGTTCCTCTGCCTTTTCTAAAACCAGCTTGAACATCAGGAAATTCACGGTTCACATATTTCTGAATCCTGGCTTGGAGACTTTTGAGCATTACTTTACTAGCGTGTGAGATGAGTGCAATTGTGCGGTAGTTTGAGCATTCTTTGGCATTGCCTTTCTTTGGGATTGGAATGAAAACTGACCTTTTCCAGTCCTGTGGCCACTGCTGAGTTTTCCAAGTTTGCTGGCATATTGAGTGCAGCACTTTCACAGCATCATCTTTCAGGATTTGAAATAGCTCCACTGGAATTCTATCACCTCCACTAGCTTTGTTCGTAGTGATGTTTTCTAAGGCCCACTTGACTTCACATTCCAAGATGTCTGGCTCTAGGTGAGTGATCACACCATTGTGATTATCTGGGTCGTGAAGCTCTTTTTTGTACAGTTCTTCTGTGTATTCTTGCCACCTCTTCTTGATATCTTCTGCTTCTGTTAGGTCCATACCCCTTTGCAAGAGGGCATCAGAGGGCAGACACACTGAAACCATACTCACAGAAAACTAGTCAATCTAATCACACTAGGACCACAGCCTTGTCTAACTCAATGAAACTAAGCCACGCCCGTGGGGCAACCCAAGACGGGCAGGTCATGGTGGAGAGATCTGACAAAATGTGGTCCACTGGAGAAGGGAATGGCAAACCACTTCAGTATTCTTGCCTTGAGAACCCCATGAACAGTATGAAAAGACAAAATGATAGGATACTGAAAGAGGAACTCCCTAGGTCAGTAGGTGCCCAATATGCTACTGGAGATGAGTGGAGAAATAACTCCAAAAAGAATGAAGGGATGGAGCCAAAGCAAAAACAATACCCAGCTGTGGATGTGACTGGTGATAGAAGCAAGGTCTGATGTTGTAAAGAACAATATTGCATAGGAACCTGGAATGTTAGGTCCATGAATCAAGGCAAATTGGAAGTGGTCAAACAAGAGATGACAAGAGTGAATGTTGACATTCTAGGAATCAGTGGCTAAAATGGACTGGAATGGGTGAATTTAACTCAGATGACCATTATATCTACTACTGCAGGCAGGAATCCCTCAGAAGCAATGGAGTAGCCATCATGCTCAACAAAAGAGTCCGAAATGCAGTACTTGGATGCAATCTCAAAAATGACAGAATGATCTGTGTTCATTTTCAAGGCAAATATCACAGTAACCCAAGTCTATGCCCCAACCAGTAACGCTGAAGAAGCTGACGTTGAATGGTTCTGTGAAGACCTACAAGACCTTCTAGAACTAACACCCAAAAAAGATGTCCTTTTCATTATAGGGGACTGGAATGCAAAAGTAGGAAGTCAAGAAACACCTGGAGTAACAGACAAATTTGGCCTTGGAATACGGAATAAAGCAGGGAAAAGACTAATAGAGTTTTGCCAAGAAAATGCACTGGTCATAACAAACACCCTCTTCCAACAACACAAAAGAAGACTCTATACATGGACATCACCAGATGGTCAACACCAAAATCAGATTGATTATATTCTTTGCAGCCAGAGATGGAGAAGCTCTATACAGTCAGCAAAAACAAGACCAGGAACTGACTGTGGCTCAGATCATGAACTCCTAATTGCCAAATTCAGACTTAAATTGAAGCAAGTAGGGAAAACCACTAGACCATTCAGGTATGACCTAAATCAAATCCCTTATGATTATACAGTGGAAGTGAGAAATAGATTTAAGGGCCTAGATCTGATAGAGTGCCTGATGAACTATGGACTGAGGTTCGTGACATTGTACAGGAGACAGGGATCAAGACTATCCCCATGGAAAAGAAAATGCAAAAAAGCAAAATGGCTGTCTGGGGAGGTCTTACAAATAGCTGTGAAAAGAAGAGAAGTGAAAAGCAAAGGAGAAAAGGAAAGACATAAGCATCTGAATGCAGAGTTCCAAAGAATAGCAAGAAGAGAAGAAGTCTTAGGAAGATAATAAAAGGGAACAATAGCAAAGAGAGTAAGTGGGTAGAGAGTGGGCAGTCAATGGAAGCTCTCACTGATGTTAGAAATGAGATTTTAATGATATAAAGGAGTCAGCGTAGAGAGAGACAAACAGATATATGTGCACACTTAAAACATAAGAGAAACACCAACGTGGATTGGCTGCTTTAGGGACACCTTTTTGAGTTATTATGTGGCTGTGCCCACACTGTGCATTTTGACATAGTTTGCATATATTTTTAAAGTAGGTTACCATCATCAGCTAATGCTTATTGAACTGTTGGAAAATATTTGTGGAGAGCCTGCTGTGCTCAAGAGCGCTTATTAAGTGCAGAGCAGTGAATTATGAGTTACAAGGATTTTCAAAAGATAGAATTCTATGGTTTAAGGGAAATATTTCAAAGGAATTACAAATTAATTTGAAAAACTCCAGGGCCTTCTTAGAGAGGCTCTGTATATTCCAGATATAGGCTATAAAGCCCAAAGATTAAACCAGATGGGCCATCGTTTTCTTTCTCATTACCCATCTAATAAGAATGGTAGAGATGGGCAGGAACTCACATCTAGGACATTTGTAAAATCATAGTGGACCTAAAAGGTAGTAACTTAGTAGTTAAGATTTTCATTGGCTAATTTGTTTCCCCAGGATTTTGTGTTCTTTGAGGAAATTGAATGTCTTTATCATAGGTAGAGAGGTGCCTGCTTTCTTCAATGCCTTGTGCAAACTTAGGAGAGCTGTCATATAAAAGGACATGTTACAATAGATGTCCCCTTATGGTAATGGTGCCCTTGAGGATGCAGGTGGGGAATAAGCAATGTGTTAGTTTTTTAAAATTTAGAAACAGATATTGTGTCAAGTTTAAACAATGGCAACCAAAGATGCTGAACATTGTCAAATGTCCTTCTGTAGTTAAACAATTTACCTGGGAGAGGGCACAGACTCCGGAACCAGCCATGCGGACGGTTACATGAGTGACTTAGCATCTGGGACCCTGAGTTTACTCATCTTTAAGCTCATAGTAATAATGGTAACGTTGTTGTTGTTCTTGTTGTTTAGTCACTCAGTTGTGTCCGAGTCTTTGTGACCCATGGACTATAGCCCACCCAGTTCCTCTGTCCAAGGGATTTTCTAGGCAAGGATACTGACATGGGTTGTATCTTCCTTCTCCTTCTCCAGGGGATCTTCTCAGACCAGGAATTGAACTTGCATCTCCTGCATTGGCAGGCAGATTTTTTACCACTGAGCCACATGGGAAGCCCAATAATGATAATAGGTATCATTGATTAAAAACTTGTCAGGCATAGCACTTAACATCCAGTATAGCTATACTAAGTTGGAAGTTTTTAATCTGTATTTTATTGTTGGAAAGATAGGCTCAGAGTCAGTATGCAGCTTAACCTACATACTCAGTCCGTGACCAAGCTGGACTCACACACAGTTTCCTGGGCTCCAAGGTCTTCTATCCTCACCACAGTCCACCTTGCAGGTTTGTTACGAAGATGATTAACAGCAAATGCTGCTAGGCGGGCTGGTGGAGGGAGGACCCAGTTTCAGCTGCTGAGCATCCCTGGTGATGATTATGATGATGAGGTAGGGAAAGTTTTAAGAGGTGCCCATAAAATACCAATAAAACTGTTGCAAATAGATACACTGTGCACATGCCTTGATGAGATCAAATAGGCCGATTTACCATGTAGAAATTATGCTGTTCTAGACAGGTTACGTGAGGTGCAAGAAGAGAGGGATTGGGGGCCATTCTCAGTCTTTTTACCAGGACAGTACTTCAGCAGATTATTATTATTATTAATTGTAGCAGTACATACCAAGTAATGTCTGGTCCCGGCTCAAACCTGCACTTTCGGTTGGGGTGAGGTATTGAATCCTAGAGGTGGGAGCATGGTGGGGATGGCAGATGTAGGAGATTCACTCCTGTAGTCTCCGAGGGTCATTGTCACTGACGGCACCCCCAGGAGACTCTTCTTCACTGGACCTAGCTCCAAATGCCTTTGACTCTTTCAGATCTCAAAACCACCTCTGAGTTATTCATCCAAACTATCCTTGAAAATATCAAAAGAATATACTTCAGTTAAATTATAAGCTATTCAAGAGGAACAAGCTTTGTCTCCTGACATTTGGTAGCAGAAAACTTACTATTGTTTTCCATCTTCATCTTGGACTGTATTGTTCTGCCATCTGTCTTCTGGATGATGAGTCTGACACACTTGCTCCTTGCGAGCTCTGTTCTGATAGAAAGGACTTGAGCTTGCTCTTACTCAGCTGCGCACCATAGTCAGCACACAGTCAGATTCTCTGTGCAGATGGCGGAGCACAAAGGTCAGGCATCTGCTGGGCTGAGGCTTAGTTTTCCTCCTCCACTTAGGAACGTGGCATCATCTTGAGGTTTGTGTGAACAAAAGAACAATTTAATACGACAAAATTTACTTTTCTTGAACAACGAAATTTTGAAATTGACAGCCCCTTGCAGTGTTCCTTCAAAGAAAAATTCAAAATGTATGTCTGTTTGCCAAATAAAGAGAAGAAATTTGAGATGTTAAAGAGTGCATAAAACATGCTGTGACAACATGTAGGTGGAAGTGAATAGAAGCGGTGTTGTAGGAATTTTAAATGTGAGTACCTGGCCAGTGGATGTCAGTGTGACCCAGCGCTGCTGCCCTCCAAGGGAAGCCCTGTTCCAGTGTGCTGAGTTGGTCCCATTACAGGTGTGAGAGCTGCTGCTCCATGGTAGGTTATTTTGTTTGTTTGTTTGTTTTACTTCATCTAGAACTTTAAAGATGATCTCCTGAATTTTAGTCCTTGTAATCCTTGTCCAACTGCCACAAAGAATCTGCTGCATGATAGTGTGGTGTAGAGTAGTCATTGGCCTGAAGTTGATCTCAAATAGCTTCTTTGGCATTTAATAATGACTGCTATGAGTTTTCACCTGAATGCGTAAGAATTATCTTACCCTAAACTGTCAAATCTAGGAAGTCATTAGACTAAACACTTTCAGGTAACCAAAGACATGAGTCCTATGACTTCAGTGAGCAAACTTTTCTATGAATGACTTGAGTTTCTTTTAATAAGATTTCATTTCCATTTAAGGTAAGTGAAATCAGAATTTCTACATTCTTGCTCTCGGTACTGATGTAATTTAATAGAAACTGACCACCTGTCAGGGTGTTTAGATTCATATTAAATAGACTGGGAAAACCCTTCCAGTATTGAGTCAGAGGACAAGAACCACACTGGTTTAAAGGGTATTCTTTTATGGTGGAGGGCTGTGCTGTTTAGTCTTAAAGTACCTGGATATGTAGATTTGATTCTTACCAAACCAAACCCTTGAACTGATTCCTGGGAAACAATCTCAGGAATAAAAGATATCTATATAATAACTTTGGAGAAGGCAATGGCACCCCGTTCCAGTACTCTTGCCTGGAAAATCCCATAGGTGGAGGAGCCTGGTAGGCTGCAATCCATGGGGTTGCTAAGAGTCAGATACAACTGAGAGACTTCATTTTCACTTTTTACTTTCATGCATTGGAGAAGGAAATGGCAACCCACTCCAGTGTTCTTGCCTGGAGAATCCCAGGGACGGAGGAGCCTGGTGGGCTGCCGTCTATGGGGTCGCACAGAGTCGGACACAACTGAAGCGACTTAGCAGCAGCAGCAGCATATAACAACTTGGATTTCCTTGTCAAATCATATTTATATTTCTCAGTTGCTTGGCACTTATAGTGTTATAGGTTTATCTGATAAATCAAACCAGTGTATGTGCACATTTTAAGCAAGTTAGTATTTATACCTTTGTGCCGTTTAAGTGTAATTTTTCCTCTCTAAGTTATTCAGGCAATTACATCCACTGGCCATTTTGATTTTGACTATCAGCATGAAATAAAATAGCATAACAACTCAAGATTATTTATCGTACCTCCACTTTTATTTTTCCTTTCATTGTCATCAACGTGTGATATAGTTTCATTAGTTAGAATCTAAAAAGATCACCAGAGTTCAGAAAGTGACGCATCTTAAGTACAACCTGCAAACACACACATTTACTTCTTCAGTGTTAGGAGGTAAGCTGTTACCCTAGCAGGCTGTATCATAAACAGATGGAAATTAGCCCATCTAACACTGCTCCTTTTGTGTAGAAATCATGAGCGTAATCTTTTCTGTAACTAATGTAAGTCGCAGAAGCCAGTGTTTTACAGGTACATAGAATCAAACTTCACAAGGACTTTCCTTGTGGCTCAGATGGTAAAGCATCTGCCTACAATGCAGGAGACTCGGGTTTGATCCCTGGGTTGGGAAGGTCCTCTGGAGAAGGAAATGGCAATCGACTCCAGTACTCTTGCCTGGAAAATCCCATGGATAGAGGAGCATGGTAGGCTACAGTCCATGGGGTTGCAAAGAGTCAGACACGACTGAGCAACTTCACTTCAAAATCAAACTTGTGCAGTAATGACTGAGGTGATGGCGTGGTCCGGGTGGCAACATTATGGGTGACTGTCATCACAAGACTGGTTGGAAATTAATAACTTCAGGTGTTGTTTGGAGTTAGTTAGGGGGGTGTGTTTCAGCAGAACAAAGGAGAAAATCAAGAAAAAAAGATGAGGAATTCAGGAAAGGCCTATCCATCTCCAGAGAGGGGTGCAGAGAAGCCTCAGGGTAAGAGCAGAGTTGCAGAGGAGCCGAGTGAGATTAAAACAAGAAGATGGGACTTCCCTGCTAGTCCAGTGGTTGAGAATCTGCCTGCCAGGGCACGGGACATGGGTTCAATCCCTGGTGTGGGAAGATTCCGCCTGATGCAGGGTAACCAAGTCCATGTGCCACAACTTCTGGAGCCCACGCTCTCTTGCTCTGCAACAAGAGAAGTCACCACAATGAGAAGCCTGAGTCCCGCAACCAGAGAGTAGCCCCTGCTCGCCTCTACTAGAGAAAGCCCGTGTGTACCAATGAAGACCCAGTGCAGCCAAGAAGAAGAAAAAAACAAGAGGGTGCAGGGCTCCTGACAAGTGGAGTCTGGGGAAAGGCGGTCTCTGGCCTATAGAATACTAGATAGGATTAAAGAGCTTGAAAAACTTCAGTCACAAAGCAAGGAAAATGAAAAATGCAATTAGAAACTTCTAAAAGCTATGTAAAAAAACTATTGGGTTGGCCAAAAAGTTCATTCAGAGTTTTCTGAAAAACCTAGTACGTACTAAATGAAGTTAATTTGGAAATAATTCTTTGCTTTACTGTGAACAGTAGTTACCAAGCAAGGAAGACGAATCCTTGCTCCAGACTCGGACACGACTGAAGCGACTTAGCAGCAGCAGCAGCAAAGTGATTTATTTCATTGGCTCAATGTACAGCTAAAATTTTAAAGGAAACAATAACCAACGTTTTTATACCTCATTAAGGTAGGAAAAACATTAAAGTTCATTATCTTGTAAAATCCTCACAGTTGTTAAGGACACTATTACAGTCAGTTCTCCTTATTTGCAATAGCTAGGTTCTATAAAGTTGTCAGGAACACTGATTAGCAAATCCTGAATCATCGTTTATAGGAAGAAATACAGGGTTAGATTCCTTCCAGCCTCTGGTCATTATATTTTTGCCAACTGATTAATATGTAACCTTGTTTTGTGTGTGTTTCAAATGTTTGAAGACATTTCATTTAATATATACTGTTGATTCATTAGCAGTGCACTCATAGCCAACAGCATGACTAATTCATGTCTGAACTAAGCTTATGTAATATGTATTTTCTGTTGAGCCCATCACAGCCTTCACATGCTTGGGAACACCAGAAAACACTCACTGGTACCTTGTGGGCCATTTTCAATGCAAATTCACTGACAAAAAGAACAAAAATTCTAAGGGAAACATGGCACTAAATAGACCGTGGAAAGGAGAGTGGAAACAAGAAAGCGAGTGTGGCCTTGTTGCACCCCAGCTGGGAACATAGAGGATGCTCTGCACACATCCTTGGCTGACTGTGGAGGGGTCATTAGCCCAGATTTTGAGGGTACAGATAAAGTTTACCCGGTAGGCAAATTGGTGAATTTGCAGTCAGCAAATAATAAGGATCAACCCTATTATCATTTTTTATAAATTAAAAGTTGAAGCTTAACCTGAGCAAATTGCCTAACTTCCCCATAAAGAAGAGCTGGTAGAACTGATTTCTGTGCTTTTTGCACTTGCTTAGCTAAGCTGTACCACCTGCTGAAACAACCTCCCCCCATATGGTGAGAACACAGGGACTTAATGCAGATTCAGGGGTGTAGGGGTGGAGCAGTCATGCAGGGATCCCAGCTCCTCCATCCTCGAGCCCTTCCCAGAATCCCCTTCATCCTGTAGGCTGACCTGCGGTACAGAGAGCTGCAGAGGACCAGGGGGAGGTTTCAGGAGCGAACCTGGATGTGCTTTGCCTCACTTCCGGCCACAGTCCAGTGGCCTCACCTCGCTGCAAGGGAGGCTGGGAAATGTTCTTATGTGCCTAGGCAGAGAAGGAGTAGGGTCCCGTGAACATACAGCATTTTGTCTTCCATATACTACATAGAGGGGCATAGTCATATTTTTAAGCCATTGTGTATTTTATGCCATTTTTCTTTGTCTCTTTAAGAAGTGTTAGGGGTTTACAGCCTCTGTCTGTAATTGAAAAAAATTGTGGAAGAAAAGCATGGAAGTTGAGGTTTTGTTTTTCTGTGCAGTGAAAGTTTCCTTGTGTGCCAGGGGAAATAAGCTGATTATTTTCTTATACTTAGCTGGGTATTTTAACTGAGTCTTTTCCAAAATTAAAAGAGTTTTCCAAATGAAATGACTTGATTTAAAATTAAAATAGATACAGAGACTCATTTCTCCCCCCTCAGTAAATTTTCCACACTCAGGTTCTTGCCTCCCATAATTGAAGGCAACCATAATAACGGATTTGATTGCATGGCTTTTACTATTACTTTTGAGGTAATTGCCAGATTGGCATACACAGTAATTTGTGTGTGAGAGGTGATCAGATGTGAACATTTCCATTCAATCATCTCCCTGGAATTCAGACACATCACTGCTTCTGGCTTCAGAATTAGGACCAGTAATTGCGGCTCTGGGATGAACTATGCATCTGAAATAGGCTATGTTTCATGTGTGATCAGTAATATTATCAGACTTGCCTGGGGAGGCAGAGCTGAGCAGATTCCTACTTTATGCTGTGTACTGAAGTAGCAGTAAAAGAGATAGTAGAAATATAGTTGGGGGACTTTGCTGGTGGTCCAGTGGTTAAGAATCCCCTTTGCAATTCAAGGGACACGGGCCCAATCCCTGGTCAGGGAACTAAGACCCTACATGCCGTGGGGGCAGCTGGGCCCGAGCAATGCACCTGCGGAGCCCCTGGTGTCACAACCAGAGAGTACTCTGGAACCAAAGACCCCGCATGACGCAGTGAAAACCCCACATGCCTAAGACCCGATGCAGCCAAATAAATAAATTAAATAGAGCAGGGAACATACAGTTGAGGATGGCACTGGAAGCCCCCCACCCCCTTCAGGATGGAGACAGGATGAGGAGGACTGAGAAATGAGGATGGAAATACACATTTCTTCCTTTTGTCTTCAACCCTGAATTTGATACCTGGTTCGTTTAATTTTCCTTTCAGTAGAAGGGGAAACATATTGTTCCTCTGCCCTGCAGAGAGCCCAGTGGTTATGCTTGGTAGAGTTAAGAAGCTTCGGTGAAGGAAGGACAAACAGCCCTACCACTGCACATCTATTCTTTCTTCCAGAGCTGTCTTTATAGAGGGATGTGATTTTCCAGCTTCCTTCCGCATCTCAGTCAACTGTGCTTCCTGAGAGACCACCTATGGCTTTTGTGTATTAACCTGTTACAATTCTTTTTTAATTCTTAAAATGTTAACTCTTTAAGACACCATCCACACTTACCCAGATGCAGTGTCACGAAGTTAGAATAATGCCATACATTTGATATTTGTAGTTTCCAGCTTTCCATCATGTGTGTATAATTTAACCTCTTCCCATCTCACCTCTAATCTCTGACTGATGGAGATGAGGATATGGGCTTGTGTTCAATTTGTCCCTAAAATATAATGAGTAAACATACCATGGATTCTTTCTTTATGAACTTTAGATTTTTATCATTATAAAAAGCACATTCGTTCCCTGCCTGTCCTTAGTTAATAAGCATTTATTGAATATCGTATGTTCACAACATTGTAACAGGTACTCCTGGTGGAGGCTAAAGAAATGGCTTTAAGACATTCAGACCCATCCTACTGCAGGAATAATTATCAAGTCTCTTTGAAACAGAGCAGGACCCTATGGTCTTTGCCTCTGTCCCCATGTCCTCTGTCTGCCTTTTGTCTGTGGAAAACTTTAGTCAAGAGAATAAGTTTAATCAGAGAAATGAGAACATTAGAAAACAAAGGAAACAGTCAAAGGAGACCAACTAATAATAATGTTCTCAGTAAGCATAGTCAGGGACCTTTAGTTCCTTCTCAAAGGCTTTAGATAATATTCTGAGCCCTGTACTGTGAGCTGTCTTACAGATGTTGAAACCTAAGGTGGAAAAGTTAACTACATGCTGACCAGACTATAGCTATGACACAAGCTGCTGCAATTCTGAGATTTGGCCTCAAAGAAGTGGCAACAAACTGGAACTGAAGATTAACTGTACCTAAAACAAGATGATGACTGGTCATCAGACCACCAGGGACCAATTTGAAGATGACTGTCAGAGCTGACCTTGCTGTTCTGCATGTATCCCTCTCCTCCTATTAATAGAAGAAGTTCTTACCCACTGGCTGTCAGTGCGGGGAGTGGGCCTTTGGACAGATGTCCACCCTCCCCACCCCCAAGTTGCCATCATCTGACATAAATCAGACTTCCTTTCCCACCAACCCGGCTTGTTTATTGACTTCTGAGTGGCAAGCAGTGGACCCCACCTTCCAGTAACATCTTCACCAGTCACATTTCCATGCCTTGGTCCTGATACTGCTGTTGTTTCAGACATACTCTGTTTGATATCTCTGAGCAGCCATAAGAGAGAAAAAATTGCGAAGAGTTATAATCTGCTTTTGTTCAAGTTCTGACTCACAACTTATCCCAGTTTCTTTTCGATTTGACCTAGTTTCTTTGAGGCTTGGGCCTGAGGGCTATGCTAATTTATGTGATTGATGAGCTGTCTTTTATTTTGTGCTATTGACAGAAAAGGAAAATTAACCTCAAATCCAGTCATGGTAATTAGGGTGCAGCTTAACTCACCTATGCGTCCTGAGGGTCAGTTTCTCCCACTGCCTGTCCAATTCTTCGCAGATGGGTGGCACATTAGCAGCTGGGCAGAGAAACCCTTGTCTGCCAGCGGTTTGGCTTGAGACAGAATAGACTTTTTTTTTTTTTTTTTCCACTTTCACCTACTCTTGAAGGAGGGATTGTGAATATGAGCTAGATTTAAGAGAAAACCCTGAAGGCCTTGCTATAACCTGGGGTGCTGAAGATGAGGAACGCACTAATGGCTGAGTTGAAGGGAGGCCCCTTCCTTTATTAAGAAAGAAAGCTATTAATATTTTTCATTGTATCATTGTGCATATAACCAGCTGCATTCCGGAAGTAATATTATTTATTTGTACATATGAGGTGCTTGTGAGGTTTGTGGTTATCTCTTTTCTTCTTCTTCTTGCCTCTCTTCTTTTTAATGGCCTTGGCTTCTGTAAACATAGACGATGTCTGATGGGGTGACAGTTCCAATCTGTTACCATCTCAGGGTGTAGGATGGGATAGAAAATGAAGATGAAATATTGTTTTAATATTCCCTTTCCTTAGTTGTCAGCAGCTTTAGGGATTCACAAATAGCCTGTGGTTTATAAATATTAAATAAGGGATTCATTATTGGAAAGCGTCAGCATGACTCGCCAAACCCAGAACCCAAGTGACTTAGGCTTTCATGATACCATTTATGATGAGAAATTCAAGGCTGAAAAAAATAGCTTCTATTCTCTTTGGATATCTAAGAACACAAGGGAAATATTCTGTTATTATAATAAAATACTCTCCCAGGCAGGTCTGTGTTAAGAAGGCCATGTTAATAACCTTCAAGCCAAACCCTTCAGCATTTAATAGTGGAGAAGGCAATATACTAATATTAGAGGTTCTCGGGGGTCAGACTTCTGACAGCGCGTTCTTGGAGTTTGTAGAGACAAGAAAATGAAATGCAGTGAAATATATAAGCACGAAGGAAAGTAGTTGTCACAAAACCCATGCACTTTACTTTGTCAGAAACATATGGAAGCACCCTAGACCTTTCAACGACAGCCCATTTCATTGTAATTCAATGAAAACAGCAATTCTTGGCTTAATAAATTTGATTATATATATTTTCTCCAGAACCTTTAGTTCTTTCAAGTTTATGTGAACAACACATTATAAGACAAATCTCACCCTGGGACACGGCAATTGAGAAGGAGGCAGCAGCATCACGAACTATAATGACATCGAGATCTGGGAATTTATTGAATGGACAAGTAAATCTGCACGTCTCAGCACCCCTGCAGGCATTATCATATTATAGAGTCCAGCATAGGGACAGATTTTGTAATGATGACCCCCAGGCTCCAAGAAGATATTAAATCATGCTCAGCCTAGTAGGGAAATGTATTGTTCTCTTTTGAGAACATGGTGTGAAAATTATTTTTTAAAGGCCTTGGCATTCTAGGAAGAAAGCATCATTATTTGGTAAATTCAGTTTAAATTGTGGATCCTGTATCATCTAGCCAAGCTGGATGAGAGGAGCATTGGTGTAATTTTTAGACTAAATTTAACACTATTCCAATAGTGTTACAGTATTGGCATAATAATATAACATAACATATGGCATTTATTGAGTATGTTTGTCTAGATAATTGGTTTGATTCTGTTTAGTCACTCAGTCGTGTCTGACTCTTTGCAACTCCATGGACTGCATGGATGGACAGGCTTCCCTGTCCATCACCAACTTCTGGAGCTTACTCAAACTCATGGCCATTGAGTCAGTGATGCCATCCAACCATCTCATCCTCTGCCGTCCCCTTCTCCTCCTGCCTTCAGTCTTTCCCAGCATCAGGGTCTTTTCCAAGAAGTCAGTTCTTCACATCAGGTGGCCAAAGTATTGGAGTTTCAGCTTCAGGATCAGTCCTTCCAATGAATATTCAGGACTGATTTCCTTTAGGATTGACTGGTTTGATTTCCTTGCAGTCCAAGGGACTCTCAAGAGTCTTCTCCAACACCACAGTTCAAAAGCATCAGTTCTTCTGTGCTCAGATTTCTTTATGGTCCAATTCTCACATCCATACATGACTACTGCTGCTGCTGCTAAGTCGCTTCAGTCGTGTCTGACTCTGTGCAACCCCATAGATGGCAGCCCACCAGGCTCTGCCATCACTGGGATTCTTCAGGCAAGAACACTGGAGTGGGTTGCCATTTCCTTCTCCAATGCTGCTGCTGCTAAGTCGCTTTAGTTGTGTCCGACTCTGTTCGACCCCATAGATGGCAGCCCACCAGGCTCTGCCGTCCCTGGGATTCTCCAGGCAAGAGTACTGGAGTAGGTTGCCATTGCCTTCTCTGATACGTGACTACTGGGAAAACCATAACCTTGACTGGATGGACCTTTGTTGGCGAAGTAATGTCATAATTAGTACCTGACCATTATTTTATGATTGCCACACTCTTTTTAGTTCTATTGTCACTCTTAATAAGGAAAAAATGAAGATCACCTTTCTTTCTCCCTCAACTAAGCTGTTAGTCAGAAGGACTAACCTAGAAAGACCCCAGTGCAGCATTTAGCGTCTACCAGCCAGGCCAAGGCACGTGACTGTGTTACCTGTCGCGTCCAGGTCTCTCTGGAGAGTCTGCCTTGTCAGCCCCTCCTCAGGGTGATCCAGTCCCCCCTCTGCCTGGGCAGAGTCTTTGGAAACCAGTTCTCCAGGAGCACGTATAGTCCTGTCCCTTTGGTTCCCTAGCTCAGTTTCCCTGGGGGCTCTTCCAAACCATTCCCAGTGTTCTGAACTCTTAGTAATTGACCTCACCTCCAGGTTGGAAGTTTCATTCTGTCTGATATGAGCTGTTTCTTGCTTTTTATTTATCCACTTCAAAATTCTTCTGTTCCCAGCCCTCCTTCTCCCCACAGTCTCAACAAAGGAGCCACCCTTCTCCTTTGGCCTCCCCCATTCCTCAGTAATTGTTCCTCTGCCTGCCTTCTCTCTTGCTTTCCTGGCTCCACCCCTCCACTCCCCCAAACCCCCATCCATGGCCTGAGCTGTTTGTCAACTCTGCTAGCTGCTTCTGCCGTCTGAACCTCCTTCCTCTGGTTACCCTGGCTCTCACTGAGACAGGAAGGATGGGGGCAGGGCACAACCGATAGCAGAATGGCATGACCATTAAGAGGAACTGGATAAGACACAAACTGGTTAGACCAGCTAGCCTCCGGATGGCAAAGACTCAAGTTACAGTGGGCTTTGGGCCTCATTATGCACTCATTGTAATATTTACGTTGGCTCATTGTAATACATTGCTGCTGCTAAGTCGCTTCAGTCGTGTGTCCGTGTGTCCGACTCTGTGCGACCCCATAGACGGCAGCCCACCAGGCTCCTCTGTCCCTGGGATTCTCCAGGCAAGAACACTGGAGTGGGTTGCCATTTCCTTGCATATGCTAAATGACCCACCCACAGGTGCCCTTGACAGTTCCCAGGTCAACCATAGAAGTCCAAAAGGTGAGTGGGCCCCAATTCCTGCAAATCCCCGTCCCTTCCCCCAGATAGTTAGACTGTTCCTCCCGCTTGTCAGCCTGTGGAATTACCCAGCCCATGAAAATTAACAGCCCCCATATCTCAGGCTGCTCTCACTTTCTGAGTGGACCTCATGTTCTGGGGCCACCTGTCTTGCCTTTTAAGAAGGCCCACACTCTGTCTGTGGAATGTGTATCTCTCTAAATAAACCTGCTTTCGCTTGACTATCATTCACTCTTGAATTCTTTCCCGCGTGAGGCCAAGCACCCTTACTTGCTAGCCTGTCGCAGAGACTCACCAAGACCCGGGACGTGGCCGTCCTCTCAAGCCCCGTGTGTCCTACAACGTCACGTTCTGGCCCCTTCATCTCTTGCGGTCCACCTCCGTCCCTTCTACTTTAAAGATGCCTCTCTCCAGAGTCACTTCAGCTGTTCCAGGGTTCATCCTCCTTGGCTGCCCACATTCTTTGGTACTTATGACCGCCTTGTCCTTCCGGAAGCCCCTCTTTCCTCAGGGCTCTCTGTATATTATCCCCATCCTCTCGATTCTTGTTCTCATCCTGCCTCACCAAATGCCTTCTCCCAACTCCCTGCCTCAAACCTTCAGAGGAAATTGACACTATAGAGAGAGACTGATTTGGGTATTTTTCTTTTCATCTCTGATCCCCCTGAAGTATCTGTGTCTAAGTTCAAAGACTAGAGCATTAAATAATTTGCTCCAAACCACGTAATCAATGAGTAAGAGAGTCTGGACTAGTACCTGGATCTTCAAGTCCAGTGATTTTTCTAATTTTGCCCATATTTGGGCACTTCCCTGTTTTCCCTTGACTCTTTTCTTCCTCCACCCCTTCACTGTGGGCACCTGAGTTTCTCTCAGCTTTTTTCCCTCTGCTTTCCCCCTTGGCTCCTCCATGTGTCCATATGACTTCAACTACAATCTCAATTAGCTACAATCTTAATCTAAATTTATCTATAGATGAACCCCTCTCCCCCTCTGCTGTTGCTAAGTTGCTTCAGTCGTGTCCAACAAACGGCAGCCCACCAGGCTCCTCTGTCCCTGGGATTCTCCAGGCAAGAATATTGGAGTGGGTTGCTATTTCCTTCTCCAATGCATGCATGCAGGCTAAGTCATTTCAGTCGTGTCCGACTCTGTGCAACCCCATGGACAGCAGCCCACCAGGCTCCTCTGTCCATGGGATTCTCCAGGCAAGAATACTGGAGTGGGTTGCCACTTCTTTCTCCTCTCCCATTCTAGGTACCTGTATTTTTATTGGGTACACTAGTGCCCCAGGATGAACAATTGCATCAAATAACCTTTGTAAAGCATTTGGTGATTCCCAAAGTGCTCGATGCACATGAGTTTGGGTGAACTCCGGGAGTTGCTGATGGACAGGGAGGCCTGGCGTGCTGCGATTCACGGGGTCACAAACAGTTGAACACGACTGAGTGACTGAACTGAACTGAACTGAAAGTGCTCCCATGTATATAAGCTTGTTTAAACCTCTTCATAATTTAGAAAGTGCTGTATCACCATCCGTTTTTGACAGGTGAGGCAGTGAAACTCAGCAAGGTAACAGGAGTCACTGAGACACAGGCAGAAAAGCGAGAGGGCTGGGTTTGTGAATTCAGATCCACGTGGACTGCTCCAGGCTCTCAGGGGTCCAGTCTGAGTCTGAAATGGCCATCGTCTCCCTCTGCTCTGCCCACAAACAGCAAGGCCATCGTGGAAGCAAAGGTGCACACCAGCAGCAGCTTCACCCTGTGCCGGAGTGGAATTGCTTGATCACAGGGACGGTCCCTGCCTCGCTCATCCCCGAGACCCGTGCCCAGCAGCGTCTGTCCATCAGCAGACTTGATCAGTAGGTGTCAGCTGGTTTCAGTTGAATTGCTGAGGGCACAAGTCTTCTGAGACCCAGACACCAAACCTTGCAATCATCTGTGACTCCTTCCTTTCTGTTCTACCAATACAGTAAATGAATACGCCCGGGAGAGCTTCCGTGTCTCAGTGCTTCGGGCGTTTTCTGTGCTGCCCTCGCTCTCAGACACAGGCTGGGGTTCTCAGTTCCGGGTGTCCCTAGTCCTGTTCTGTCACCTCCTTCCTGGTGCTAGGCTTCAGCCCGCGGCTGCACTAATGTCACCTCGGTGTTTGCAAACACTGCTCTCCTCCTGGGCACAGGCTTATTTTTATGCTTGAGGGAACTTTAGAGATTGTCAGCTCCAGCCCACCTCCAAGAAAAAACAGCAGCAAAACACGGTCTCAGAAAACCAGAGTCACCTCTGCTGTGGGAGTGAATGCCACCCACGACTTGTGATGCCTGGTCCAGGGGATCTCTGTCATTTCTGCATCTTGTCTTTCTCCTGATTTGGAGTCTCCCGTGATTCTCCCTCGGCTGCCAGATGAAGACCGGGTCTTTTTGTCCAGCGTGGAGACGCTCTCCGTGACCTAGTTCCAACATGCTGTTCGAATTATCTGACACTAATCCCTAAATCCACATTCCAGCCAAGATGTGCTGCTTACCATTCCTTCAACATGCCCACTGTGTTTCTGCCTCCTTGCCTTTTTTAGGTAATTCTCTCTACACATAATCCTTTCATGTCTCTGCATTGCGAGTCATCCTTTCCACTAAAAGTTCCCTGACTCTCGTCCAGTTGGAAAGGAAGAGTCTTCCCCATCTGTGAGTGTCCCTAGCATGTTGCTTCTCTGCTCTAGGTCTCCTTGGTCTGCCCTGAATCCTGTTTCTATAGCTGTGCTCGTCTGATCTCCCTTTTGAGTCTAAGCGTCTTTGGAGCAAGTAAGAACTTACCTGTGCCCATCCCTGTATCTCTCACCGTCCAGCAGAGGGGACCGGTCTGGCTTCGGGTCTGTAGCAGTTTGCTGACTGGATAGTTGAAACATGACAGAAAGTGCTGGGGAAGCTGTGACCAGCACATTGGAGCATTGGACCCTGAAGAACGTTTGGGTTTGGCCTCCATTGCCTTGGAAATAACTTCATTTTAAAAACATCGTGGAGATGCTGAGAAGGGTAAATGCTTTCCTTCTCACCTTTTCTTGCCATGGCAGCTGCTTAGGGCTCGAATAATGGGACTGCTTGCACCAGTGGTAAAAAAACCAGCCTGTTTGTATCACAGACACACTGCATGCTATGGTCTCTGTGTGGCCTTGGGAGAAATGAGTGTTTACGTTCTGGGATGTGCTGTTATATTTCACAAATATATGGAAGTGATGGGTGGTGAATAGTCATCTCCAGGGCTGCTCACTTCTCATTGTCTGTGTAAATGTTCATCACTTTGTCTAATTTTACTACATAGACTTATCTAGAAATAATATGCCTAATCAAAAGGAAGATTCACTGAGGAAATAAAGAATTCTGTGACTTTGGGGTATTAAGTGAGGTTAAGTGTTGAACAAAATATGTGTGAGGTTGTAATAACAATGAATTATATAAGATAGATGGTATTGTTCAAATCGGTTTTTACATTTGGCACGTATGTGCTAACATGAACTAAATTTTTTTCCCCCTCACCTCTCACCTCCCCTTCCCTAGTCATATACTGCACTGAACTTGCAGGAGGTAAGAGCTTGCGTTGTTCTTATCTACATAAGGAGGGAAGACGAAGGATGTCATAGACCTTTACCAAAAGTTTTTGCGCCTAGAGAGTTTGATCCCAACAACTTCCACTGTCTGTCCTTAGCTAGTGATTGAACATTTCCACTCATTTTTAAGCCATCTCAAGCACCAAATTATCCAGACAAGCTGTACCGTTCAGTTACTAAGCAAATTGAAAAACAGACGAATTCGCTGTCATTTGTGATTAGGTCCTAAGAGTAGAGTATAGCCTACAGTGCAGTTCAGTACAATCGCTCAGTCGTGTCCGACTCTTTGCTACCCCATGGACTACAGCATGCCAGGCTTCCCCATCCATCACCAACTCCTGGAGCTTACTCTCAAACTCATGTCCATTGAGTTGGTGATGCCATCCAACCATCTCATTCTCTGTCATCCCCTTCTCCTCCTGCCCTCAATCTTTCCCAGCATCAAGGTCTTTTCCATGAGTCAGTTCTTGCATCAGGTGGCCAAAGTATTGGAGCTTCAGCTTCAGCATCAGTCCTTTCAATGAATATTCAGGACTGATTTCCTTTAGGATTGACTGGTTTGATTTCCTTGCAGTCCAAGGGACTCTCAAGAGTCTTCTCCAACACCACAGTTCAAAAGCATCAATTCTTCAGCACTCAGCTTTCTTTATGGTCCAACTCTCACATCCATACGTGACTACTGGAAAAACCATAGCTTTGACTAGATGGACTAGTTGGCAAAAACTAATGTCTCTGCTTTTTAATATGCTCTCTAGGTTTATCATAGCTTTTCTTCCAAGGAGCAAGTGTCTTTTAATTTCATGGCTGCAGTCACCATCTGCAGTGATTTTGGAGCCCAAGAAAATAAAGTCTCTCACTGTTTCCATTGTTGCCCCATCTGTTTGCCATGAAGTGATGAGACCAGGTGCCATGATCTTCGTTTTTTGAATGTTGAGTTTTGAGCCAGCTTTTTCATTCTCCTCTTTCACTTTCATCAAGAGGCTCCTTAGTTCCTCTTCACTTTCTGCCATAAGGGTGTTGTCATCTCCATAACTGAGGTTATTGATATTTCTTCCAGCAATCTTGATTCCAGCTTGTGCTTCATCCAGCCTGGCATTTTGCATGGTGTGCTCTGCATATAAGTTAAATAAGCAGGGTGACAGTATGCAGCCTTGACACGCTCCTTTCCCAATTTGGAACCAGTCCATTGTTCCATGTCTGGCTTTAACTGTTGCCTCTTGACCTGCACACAGATTTCTCAGGAGGCTGGTAAGGTGTCTGATATTCCCATCTCTTGAAGAATTTTCCAGTTTGTTGTGATCCACATAATCAACAGCTTTGGTGTAGTCAATAAAGCAGAAGTATATGTTTTTCTAGAACTCTTACTTTTTTGATGATTCAACAGAGGTTGGAAAATTTTGGTTCCTCTACCTTTTCTAAATTCAGCTTGAACATCTGGTAGTTCTCGGTTCACATATTGCTGAAGCCTGGCTTGGAGAATTTTGAGCATTACTTTTCTAGCATGTGAAATGAGTACAATTGTGCGGTAGTTTGAGCATTCTTTGTTGTTGCCTTTCTTTGGGATTGGAATGAAAATTGAACTTTTAGTCCTGTGGCCACTGCTGAGTTTTCCAAATTTGCTGGCATATTGAGTGCAGCACTTTAAAGCATCATCTTTGGGGATTTGAAATAGCTCAACTGGAATTCCATCACCTTCACTAGCTTTGTTTGAGTGATGCTTCCTAGGGCCCACTTGACTTTGCATTCCAGGATGTTTGGCTCTAGATGAGTCATCACACCACTGTGGTTATCTGGGTCATTAAGATCTTTTTTATATAGTTCTTCTGTGTGTTCTTGTTGCCTTTTCTTAATATCTTCTGCTTCTGTTAGGTCCATACCGTTTCTGTCCTTTATTATGCCCATCCAATAGCCTACACATCATTGTAAGGTGAATTGCATTATTTTAGGATCAGATCCTGGAAAGACCTAGTTCCCAGAGCATTATTTGTTTGGGGCCTCAATTGTAGGCCACCACCGTACAATAGAAATGAAATATGAGCTTCATATACATTTAAAATGTTTCTAGTAGCCACATTAAAAAAAGAAATGCCTGAAATTTTAATGTAATTTTACATAACATATTTAATTTAAATAGCATATTTTATTTAACTCAATACGCCAGAAGTATTATCTCAATGTATAGTCAATATTTTTAAAATTGTTAATGAGATTGTTACTTTCTGTTGTTGTTTCTAAGTCTTTGAAAACTGGTGTGTATTATATATTTCAGTTCTGGTCACATTTCAAGTGTGTGGTAGTCACACATGGCTAGCGGCCACCGTATTGGAAAGCATATGTCAAAGCTGATTGGGATGAAATTCTCTGAGAAGGAAAAGAAAAAGGGATGCTTGTATCATTTACTCCTAAAAAAGAGTCAGCAAATGTATTTTGTATTGAGTCAGGTAGTAAATACTTAGGCTTTAAAGGTCATATGGACTCTGTAGCAACTATTCAACTCTGTTAATTGTGTCACAGTAGTAGCCACAGACAATATGGAAACAGATGGGTGTGGCTGTGTTCCAGTAAAACTGTATAAAAATAAGCAGTGGGACATAGAACACTGCTCAGTGTTATGTTGCAGCCTGGATGGGAGGGGAGTTTGGGAGAAATGGATACATGTACTCATTGGAAAAGACTCTGATGCTGGGAGCCATTGGAGGCAGGAGGAGAAGGGGACGACAGAGGATGAAATGGCTGGATGGCATCACTGACTCGATAGACGTGAGTCTGAGTGA
Source organism: Bos grunniens (assembly GCF_055505025.1). Taxonomy (NCBI): domain Eukaryota; kingdom Metazoa; phylum Chordata; class Mammalia; order Artiodactyla; family Bovidae; genus Bos; species Bos grunniens. Next base: position 24,058,418 of record NC_141179.1, read on the forward strand.
ACTCCGGGAGTTGGTGATGGACAGGGAGGCCTGGCGTGCTGCGATTCATGGGGTCACAAAGAGTCGGACACGACTGAGCGACTGAACTGAACTGAACTGATACACAGGGCTGAGTCCCTTTGCTGCTCACCTGAAACTATCACAACATTGTTAATCAGCTATGCTGCTGCTGCTGCTGCTAAGTCTCTTCAGTCGTGTCCGACTCTGTGTGACCCCATAAATGGCAGCCCACCAGGCTCCCCTGTCCCTGTTCTCCAGGCAAGAACACTGGAGTGGGTTGCCATTTCCTTCTCCAATGCAGGAAAGTGAAAAGTGAAAGTGAAGTTGCTCAGTCGTGTCCGACCCTCAGCGACCCCATGGCCTGCAGCCCACCAGGCTCCTCTGCCCGTGGGATTTTCCAGGCAAGAGTACTGGAGTGGGGTGCCATTGCCTTCTCTATACCCCAATACAAAATAAAAAGTTAAAAACAAAACAGAACACTAGGCAAATAAGACTTGTAGACTGTAGTTTGCCTATTCCAGTTCTTAAAAAAAAAAAACTTTTTCTTTTGTATTGGAGTATAGCCGATTAACAATGTGTGCTAGTTCAGGTGAGCAGCAGAGGCTCAGCCACAAGTATACGTGTATCCATTCTCACTCCAGCTCCCCTCCCATCCAGGCTGCCACATATCCTTGAACAGAGTTCCCTGTGCTGCACTGTAGATCTTGGTTGGTTATACATTTTAAATATAGCAGAGTGTACATGTCCATCCCAAACTCCCTAACTGTCCCTTCTCTAAGTCTCTGAATCTCTTTATGTTCTGTAAGTAAGTTCGTTTGTTTCTTTTTCCATTCCACATATAAGGGATATCATATGACATTTCTCCTTCTCTGTCAGACTTACTTCACTCAGTAGGACGTCATTCCATTCTTAAATTTAAAATTGCTTGAGCATATAAGTAAAAATAATTTCTGTTTGAAATTATTGTTTCTATGCTGGTTAGTTCTATTTGTATTGAGAAGCTAACCAATGCAACAAAATAGTGAGTTCTGTAGTTTATTTCATCTTTTATAAAATGATTGTTAGTGCTCATTTTGTTCCAATTTTTTTTTTGGTTTGTTTGTTTAGAAAATGAGATGTTTTTATATCACTGTTGATCACAACTTTTTTTCTCTTCCCCGCCCCTCCATCTGGCTGGAATAACATTTCTGGATGGTTCGGCTGTTGCATTTCTACTTACATTACTGTTTTACAACAGGTAAGACCTTTTCCTTTTGAACTACGATTCCGCTAAATTTTATAAAAATTAACATATAAGATTTTTTTTTAAGTTAAATGTTTAGGGAAATAATGTGAAATAGTTTCCATAAATTCGTCTTATTCTTAGCTACAAAGAAATAGTCAGTGGTGCAGAAATATATGGTGAGGTAGATTTCAGTCAGCAGTGGAATAACCCCTGCCTGAAAATATTTTATAACACATGCTTTACATTTAATACATAATTTAAAAAATACCTAAAGGCAGGATTCTGGTACTGTCTTTTTCATTCCCAAACTGGATATAACTATCATAAACCAACATACACCCTTACATGTGTTATGGTGGTCAAGCTAAAACTTAAAAAAAATTATGTTATTGAAGTTCAGTTGATTTGCAATGCTGTGTTAATTCCTGCTGTATAGCCAAGTAGCTCAGTTATGCATAAATATAATTTTTATATTCTTTTTCATATAGTTTAACCACAGGATATTAATATAGTTTCCTGTGCTATATACAGTGGGATCTCGTTGTTTATCCCTTCTATATGTAATAGTTTACATCTGCTAATCCCAAACTCCCAAGCCGTCCCTCCCTCACCACTCTACCCCTTGGCATAGTCACAATAAAACATTTTTGAAAACTCTTCTTACATCAAGAATGCTGGAGGAAGACTGGTCTTTGTAGTGTTGGGGAGTGTGCTATAATATTCTGCGAAGCTGGGAGCAACTGACTGTACAGTGACTTGACTATTCGGTTGGGTAGTGGAGAACACTAGCTTCGGATTTGTTTTGATTCCTTTATATGAACTGATTGTAGACCAGCTCACTGGAGTGGAACAGGAGGATGTAAAGAGAGAAGATATAAACATCTTTAAGTCTTTTCTTGTTATTACTATTGTATTGTGTCTTTGGGGGGAAAAAATATATTAAGATTTGTTCTCCCCCATTTGAATCAACAGTAATAACAACATCACTCCGATACCCTCGGGCAACAGATCAACCTGGAGTGGCTTGACTTGTGGTCAGCTGATCGGGTGACCAGCTGATGACCCCTGTGTTTCTGTGGAAATGCCTGGTTCAGACCTCCCCAGTCCTCCCAGCACTGCCCTTCCCCCCTCAATCTTTCTTACACAGCACCAGGAAAGAAAAACCCTCTGAAGAAAACACCCTCAGCTTTCTCCCTGTCCATCCCCCAAAATGATCTTTTCATTTTTAAAAATTTTTATTTATTTATTTTTAATTGCAGCATCATTGATTTACAATGCTGTGTTAGTTTCTATGGTACAGCGCAAATCCGCTTTATGTGTACACATATCCCCTTCCTCTGGAGCTTCCTTCCCACACCACCCTCGCCAAATCCCAACCCTCCCACGCGATCCTTTGGTTCTTAATCCACTTTCCTCCTTTCCAGTTTGAAGGAAAAGAAACACCTTTTGGAAGCTGAGTTTTGCACTTGTTTCCACCTCCTCTGACTTCCTCTGGGACCTTGTTTTGTCAGTTAAGACTCTCCCTGTGGGATTTCCTTCAGCAGTTCTTTCCCTCCAGCCCTCAGATGTTGTAAGGTTTCCGAGGGCCCGAGAGGAGCAGTGAAAGCCATCCCCATCTTCATTTCTCTTCCTTCTTTCCCCCATCATGTGTCTCAGAAGTGGTATCCTTACCTCCTTTTTCTTCCACAGTCATTTTATTGAAATTGGAGAAGGCAATGGCACCCCACTCCAGTACTCTTGCCTGGAAAATCCCATGAATGGAGGAGCCTGGTGGGCTGCAGTCCATGGGGTCGCTAAGAGTCGGACACGACTGAGCGACTTCACTTTCACTTTTTACTTTCATGCATTGGAGAGGGAAATGGCAACCCACTCCAGTGTTCTTGCCTGGAGAACCCCAGGAACGGGGGAGCCTGGTGGGCTGCCGTCTATGGGGTCACACAGAGTCGGACACGACTGAAGTGACTTAGCAGCAGCAGCAGCGTCCCTCTGCATCACCCCTTCCTCATGTTCTGCCTTGACCATACTGCACCCTGGGAAGGCCTGTCCTTGGGCCTGCAGAGCATCCACCTGCATGGACCCCAAGGACTCAAGCTCTGCTCCCTCCTCTGACTGCAGTGTGCATCTCCACACCTGCCTGCCTGGCTGCACTTAGAACCCAATCCAGCCACACCCACCGCCTCCCCTCCTTCCCTTGCTCCCATCAGCAGGGTTTCAGTCTCTTCCTCATGGTCGCCTTGTCCCTTGTGAGGGCCTCTGGTTCCGCCTCTGCCCTCGCTTTTCCGTTCCCTCTGCACAAACCACGTGTGCCCTCTGTGGGGTCACTGCCACCCCTGCCCTGCTGCTCACCTCTCCTACCTGCTGCAGTCAGATAAATCTTTGGCAAGTATCGTTCTGATCTTGCAACCTTCGTTTTCCAGAATCTTCCTTGACTCTTCACCTTTATTGACAACATGTGCAAAGCACTCAGAACTGTGCCTGGCACATAGCAGGCGCTCAGCAATGCCATCGTTTTCCTCCTCTTCCTCACCGTCATCTGTATTCTCTGTCTCTTATTTTACCATTTCAATCTTCAGTGATCTGGGACAACCTTCTCTTCTGCTGTATTGTTATATTCGTTGCTGTTCTCTACTGCCTTCCACCGTCACAGAGGGATGACATGCTCAGGTTTACCAAGGACTGAGACTAGGCAATGAATGACATACTGTCCCTGTGCGCACGCAGCTCTGGGTCTGGTAGAGACCCGGATGTGCAAGCAGGAAAGTGGGACATGCCCTGAGAGATTCTGTAATAGAGCGTAACAGAAGCTCAGTAACTTGATTGCAGTCCCATTTGCCTGGATTTATGGCTAAGGAGCAACTGCTACTGCTAAGTCACTTCAGTCGTGTCCGACTCTGTGCTACCCCATAGACGGCAGCCCACCAGGCTCCCCCGTTCCTGGGGTTCTCCAGGCAAGAACACTGGAGTGGGTTGCCATTTCCTTCTCCAACGCAAAAAGTGAAAGTGAAGTAGCTCAGTCCTGTCGACTCTGAGCGACCCCGTGGACTGCAACCTACTGGGCTCCTCCGTCCACGGGATTTCCCAGGCAAGAGTACTGGAGTGGGGTGCCATCGCCTTCTCTGAGCTAAGGAGCAAAGGTGGGGACAAAGGCCCTGAGAACTGTGCCATCTGAAGTAGCTGCCAGCAGTTTGGTCCAGAGCCTCCCCAGGTCTGAGCAGAGGCAGTAGAAGAGCCCTGCTCTAATGGGTCAGGAGAGCCTTGGTGAGCACGTGGGGTCAATCCTCGGTACCATTCCACTCTCCTCCAGACCAACCGCAGCCTGGTGGAGGCTGTAGAACTGTTCTGCCAATCAAAGGGCAGACTGGCATCTCCTGCTGGCTTGAATCCAGGCTGGGCTTCTGAAGTGGAGCAGAGTGGAGTAGAGTGGACAGAAGATGAGGAGGAGGGTGTTGGAGGGTGTATCCTCTAAAAGGGGGAGCCCGTCTGAATGACAGACCAGTGCACACTGCTCTTTTGGAGACTGTTTAGTGCTTGAGGGCCTTGTGCTTGGTGGGGTGGGAGTGACTGAACCTCAGGGTACCTGGAAGGCAGACAGAGTGCCATCTCCTCCCTGGCTCCCTGGAGTCCCAATCAGGTGCAGAAGCAGCCTTCCTGGTTCCCCCAAGTCCTCGTGAAGCAGGATGGAGTAGACATAGCAGGAGTGGTGGATATGCTGCCAAGTGAGAAGATGCTAGATGGAGGGGTGGGGTCAGGAGAGAGGTGGGGCGGTCAGGGTTCTCTGAGGGGTTCTCCATTACAGCTGAGGGCGAAGGGGTACTCTCATTCCAGAAAGTGCTACAGAATGTACACAGAGATCATCACATGGTTGGAAATTAGCAGTGGATGGAGGTAGAGAGAGCCTGCTGAGATGCTGCCTGCTCACCACTAATGGTCTTTCATGACTGTCCTGCGTCACCTTCCCATCCTGTGTGTATTGGTGGCCCCTTCTCTCACTCCACATCAGAGAGGTCAGACAGAGAGGGAGGAACCAGAGGTTCCTAGTACAAACCTCTTGTCCCCCTATCCTCCGCCAACACCCCACCCAGGGGCTAGTCTTAGGAGACGGTCTTCATTCCGCCGTGCACTGAAGGAAGACAAGTGAAGAGCCTTGCAGTGGGGTTTTAGATGGAAGTGGACTAACTTTAACCTCTGGACGTGCCTGGAAAGTTCTGGCCACTGTTGTGGCTAAACAGAGGAATAGGGATTTGGCAGAGTACAGCTAAAGGTAATGGTTTGAAGATGTAAACCCATTTCATTTTTATACTCCTGCAAAGCCAAGATTTCTTGGCACAGTCAAGGTGTACAGTTAACCAGAAGATACAGTCAAGATGCCGCAGGCATGAAGAGGTTGGAGATAACTCTTCTGGAATGATGAGGACCTCTGCTGAGGGGACTGAGCTCACGTTCAGAGTTTAAGGACGGAAGAACACTGGAGAGAACCAGGGCTTGTGGGGAACTGGGAGGTGGAGTCGGGGGGAGAAGGCATTCCAGGAAGAGGATCCTGTGCGTAAAAGCTTGAGGGAGGGAAGCAGAACAGAAGCAAAACCCAGGGAATTCCAGGTAGTTCCCCATCAATGATGAGAAATCGGCACAGTAGGGATGAGACCAGAGTGCAAAGAGAAGGTAGATCAAGGAGGGGGTTTTACTGTGTCCCATGGGTGACAGGGAGGGTTTAAACAGAGGGAGATTATGCATGTGCAGCCGGGAGAGGCCACTTTCTCCCAGAACTCCCGCTCTCCCGTTCCCTATCTGTGACTTTGGAAATCCTGCTCTTAATTTAAGGTATATCTGAAATGCTACTGTTGTTTAATCGCTAAGTCATGTCTGACTCTTTTGCAACCCCATGGACTACAGTCAGCCAGGCTCCTCTGTCCATGGAATTCTCTAGGCAAGAATACTGGAGTGGGTAGCCATTCCCTTCTTCAGGGGGCCTTTTCGACCCAGGGATTGAACCTGCATCTCCAGCACTGCAGGTGGATTCTTTACCGCTGAGCTACTTGGGAAGCCTGCATCTCTTTTAAGAACCTCTGTGGTTTCTCCAGATGGTAGCAAACTCTCAGAGGCTGCATGTCGCTGTGACACTTTCAACTCCCTGTCTTGTAGGACACGCCTTGTGCCCAGGGCCTCTCCCCCTCTCTGCCCTGCAGGGTCCACCTCTAAGGTCTAAGGCAGACCTCCCCCCAGGGCCTGGCAGGGTATTTGCTCCTGGCACAGTTACCCTAGGTGGTTGTGTGAGTTTAAGTGTTGCCTAGACAGTTTTGAGTATTTGTCCTGTTTTAAGATTTCACAGCAGGTTTACTGAGGATCACTGTTTTCTGATATGATACTCATAGTGATATTTAGTGATGTTTTCATTATACTGTTTAGCCCTGGCAGAACTTAGCCAAGGCCAGTCAAATCTTTTTAACCAAATGAAACAAGACTTTCCTGGGTCCAGCAGAAATCTACAAAGCCTGAAGAGTTTTCTCTTCAAAACCAGGATCTGAGGCAAGGATTGAATACGTTCTTTGGTTCTTTCTCTTCTGCTGGCTGTTTTTCTTGCTCTGCTATGTGAGAATATTATCTGAGCATCTTTGGATCAATAACTTCTTGAGGACATGGACACACTCCAAGAAGAACCCACTAACCTTTACTTAACTTTTGAGGAAAGATGAGAAAGTAATTTGTTCTCAGTTGTTTCACTATGTTGTATTTTTCTTTGTCTCACACACACACACACACACACACACACACACACAGAGGGGCTGTAAAACATGATTTGTAGAACCGGGCAACAGAATGCATTCGTGAACTTTTACCCATTTTTATTTTTAGGGACAAGCAGGGTGGTACATTGTTGAGCTAGATGTCTCCAGGTTTAGCATATTCTTTAAACAGATAGGAAATAAAGGCACACGGGTTTACAGGAGACAAAGATCATGATTTTCTTACTATGTAAGTATTTTTCTTCATTCCTTCCTGGGAAGGAAACTGGTTTCTCCTTCCCCATAGGCAAACTAGCCTTGGTCGCCTCCCTGTGCTGCACTGGTTTCCTTGGGCAGAGAGAAGATGGCCATTTCAGGAACTGTAGATCATTGCAGGCGGCGAGACCCTCTCCCAAGGACTCTGCAGTGGCTCGGGGCCAGGCCTCGGAGCTCCTACTGGGAGGGTAATGGTGGCGGGAGGGAGGAAGTGAACTCAGACACATCGGAGCCCTGGGAGAGACCGTTCCCTTCCCACTTTTCCGTCTCAGACAGCCCTTCGAGCTCACTGCAGGACCCCTTACATTGCAACTCCCAAGTGGAAGGTAATAGAACACACTGGAGCAGGAGTCTGTGGTTCCGAAATGCCATCATGCATTATTTATACCCCTTGATACAAAAATATATCGCAAATGAATTTAAATGAGAGAGAGAATATTTCTTCTTTTTCCCTTGATGATAGATTCAGACAGGATAAATTCTTTTATTTTATTTCCTCCTGTCTGCTAAACTAGGCCAGCGTGTTTTAGAAATACGCTTTTCTCTTTGAGGTGAGTGAAGTGGCTCAGCTCAAGGAAATTTTTCTTTGAATAAAAGAGTTTTCTTTTGTATTTTTTAAACCGGCTTTCAAACCGTGTTACGTTCTCTGCTGATCAGCTTCGGGAATGTTAGAAGTTCTGTCATTTAAAGCTCTGTGGGAAGATGAAGAGAGTTACAAAGCTATAGGTGAATTATGAAAAAAAGATGAGTGGCAGTCTGTTTCTAAGGACTTACTCCATCGCTTCTGATGGCATTTGGGGAAAATAACGTGGGAGAGAGAGCACAGTTTGATTATTTATCAGAAGAGTGCTCAGTAGTCTGTGCTAATTTGATTGCTATTAAAGAACCAGAAAGAAAACGATCCGTAGAGAGTAATCATGTTACTGGGTGCCCGGTAGGTGCCAGGTGCTGTTTGAACACTGTACTTATGTGACTCACTTAATCCAGTCCCCAGGGTTGGTATTAGTATTGCCTTGTTTCACAGTAGAATAGAGAAGAGGGTAAGGAACTTGCTTAGGTGCGCGGAGGAGCCAGGAAGGGAGGCGTCCGGGCCTTGACCACAGGCAGCCCAATGCCAGCAGTCACATGGTAGACTGTTATGCTGTGCTGCCTTCCCTGCCCGTGCTGATGGGACCAAAGCCCCATGGGCCCACAACACACAGAGCCTGTCATTTCTACTTCATGTTTATGCACGATGCTCAGCCACCTTCAGTTTAACCTTTGCTTTTACAACTATAGGTTAAGACAAGTTGATTCGTTTCAGCAAGGGGTCCCAAGACACCTACCTGGCTGGAAAGTTACCTGTTCACAGTTTTAAGTGTTTTATGTTAGCAACAGAGCAGGTGATACAGGCAGATAGACAGACAGGTATGTAGACACATGGATAGACAGACGGATAGCTTAGTAGAGAACAGTTCATAGATGTGGAAAGATACTGGCTTAAACTGCATCTTTTAAAACTCCTATTTGTTAGGCTTTCACATAATCTGTGTAGGCAGGGGCCCAGGCACTCGGGAGATTAGTGACTTTTTTGCTACCGATGCTTTTACAGGACACATGGTTCTTGCAAGGCTTGTAAAACAGGAGCTAACATCTTCATTATGTGGTGTTTATCCTGAATAACATTATAATAGATAAAAAGGTGAATCCTATTTTCCTGTTAGATCTAGTTATTTATTAATTGAATATTTATTTCAGGACATTCTTATTCTGCATGGAATAAAGTCACCAGTAAGAGTAAAATCACGCTTAAAATAAGAATGAAATCAAACCATAGTGAAAATCTTTTCAAATAATTTAATATTATAATCCCAGATAGAGCAATACAGAAAAGAAAATTTCACATATTAATAATGTGTCGGACTTTGAACAGGCCAAGGAATGAGAGCCTCTTCGCCCCAGGCCACACAGCAAGTGGGAGGTGAAATTTCCATCCTCCGTGTAGTCTCAGAGCTGCTTTGCTGTTGCACTAGCTCTGTAATGGGGGAAATTCTTCCGCGTCATTCCCAGTGCCCGGGACATCGCCTCCACGTCCTGTTTCTCCTAGTTCTTATGTGTACCAGTGCCCGTGGCTGCTGTCCTGAGACGTGCCAGCTGGCTGCAGGGACACTTGTGCTGCAGTTCACCCCTTTGGGCCTCAAAGTTCTGTGTCTGAAAGAGGGGGCGGGGAGCAGTGTCTCCTTCAGGGCATGGTCACTGAGACTTAACTCCTGAGCACACTGACCACTCTGCCCTCTGCTTTCCCTGAGAAAAAGATAAAACTGAACTCTAAAATGTTGAACAAAGAGAGGGAGAAAGACCATTTGTGGGACTGACATTGTCATCTGCTCCAAGAATATTCTTTCTAACAGAAATCTTGAAAGCTTTCAAAACTGGGTATCTAGGTACGTAGAAAGTGATCTTAAACTTCTACTTTATAACGTTACGTAAATGGGTTTTGTGCATCACTTAATAGGTTAGGTTTGCCTGTTAGTCATACCTTTGGGTCCACCTATGACCTGTAAACTTGAGTATCACCAGGACATGGAATCTTGCCTCTGATCGCATCACTGAAGAGTGAGGACTCTCCCTTTTGAACTTCGGTGTAAACTCACCCATCTGGTTGGCAGCTTTCTTGCCCGTCTTGATATTGAGGTGCCCTGAAACCGGGAGTGTCTTTGATTCTCTGGGATCCTGCTGCTTTTGCTCTTCTTAGTTTTTTTGTCTGTAAAATGGCCATGGTCTCACGCTAGAAGGCAAGTGCTTTGGGCTGTACTGCCCCAGCTCTGCCTCTCTCCACCTGAGTGACCTCACACAATTGCTTCTGTAAGTTTCAGGCGTCCCCATGGAGAGTAAAGAGGTTGAAGTAAGACTTCTGACACTCGGGAAGTACTCACTAAGCCTCATGTCGTCAAGTTTGGTCCTTCTTAACTCTTGCTTGTGTCAGCCCCCTTCAGATCTCTAGATTCCAGAACTGATGGCCCAGGCTGGCTCGGTGTCTGGGAGATAGGCAGAGAGGGGTTGATGCTTCACTGGCTTAGTGACAAATCAAGTCCTTTGCTCCTCGGTTTGGTTCACAGTCATTCAGCATCCCTTCAGCAATGCTTAGGATACAGTGCTGGAGAAGATAAGCAAAGTTCCTGCCCTGACATTACACTCAACTTAGATCTTTTGCAAATGGGACTCAGGGGTTTCCCTGGTGGCTCAGTGGTAAGGAGTCCACCTGCCAAGCAGAAGACACAGGCTCAAGCCCCGGATTGGGAAGACCCCCTGGAGAAGGAAATGGCAACCCATGCCAGTATGCTTGCCTGGAAAATTTCATGGACAGTCGAGCCTGTGGGTCCATGGGGTCGCTAAAGAGTTGGACACAACTTAGTGACTAAACAACAACGACAACAGAACAGACCTGACCGTGTTAGGTGGTCTGCTTTTGAGCCCAAGGTCCTGCTATCAGGGAGTTTCCGATTACTGAGTACAGGGTTTTCTCTTTGGGGTGACACTGATGTTTTAGAACTTGATGTAGATGGTGATTATACCACTGAACTGTACACTTTTAAATGGTTAATTTTGCGTTATGTGAATTTTGCCTCAATTAAAAAAAAAAAAAAGATCTTATGATCAGCTCTGTGGGCCTCACCCTAATTTGTGATTCATCCTGGGCCTGATTCTTACTGACCTTAGATAATTTCTTCCCTGTAAATTCCTTTCCTTTATTTGAAAATGCCTTCGAAACTCTTGGGTCAGGACCAGTTGTAGCCTATGTGATATGACTTCAGAACCTGAAAGAGTGTTTTGCACATGTAATGAGTTAATAATGAATATATCTCCTACTAATGCCTAAGATTCTCTGTTTGTTTCCACACTTTTCATGCAGGGCAGGGTCCCTTTTTTGTGAATACTCTTTGGGGAGCATCTAGGGAAGGGAACAGAAGGGCTGAAAGTGCTGAAGGAGGTTTGGTTCCTATGGGCTGCTCTGCCCCAGATGGTGTAGGCCTGCATATCAAAGCTCCAAAAGACAGAGTGGAAAAATAGGGGTTCTAACAGAGAGCACCCCACCTGGCACCAGTTTCCTCCTCTGTCTACACTCCCCTGAGTGAGAGCTAAAACAGTTATAAGAGCTTCCCATAAAACTAAGGAGCTGTCTGTCCTATTGACAAGGGGTGTTTGAGAGCTGTCCAGTGGCTTGTGCTGAAACAGGGGTGAGAGAAAACTTGATTGAATCAATTTCTTAATGGGACACAAATCCACCATTCTGATGGGAGATCCATTGGATTCAGGCATTTGGCATGAGCCAGAGACAGTCTGAAACAGACATTTGTCTCCCTGTGGCTGGCATGGATGTCTGAGATGCAATCAATTCTGTAGCATTTCCCCATTTCCAGCTGTTGCTATGTTCTGGGGAAAAGGCAAGGGCAGATGGATGAAGGAGACAGAGAGTGAATGAGAGAGAGAGAGTTTGTATGTGACTGGATATGATTTATTTTTGTAGATATCAAATTAGTAAATGAATGAATGTTGTCCATATTCAGTGGTAGTAAATAAATCGTAATTAGAAATAAAGCCCGTAAGTACTTACAGAATGTAGACTAGAAAAAAATCCAAAACTACTTGCTCAGGCCCTGACCCAAATTTTTAACTCCTATTTTTTCCAAGCAGTAATAGATAATTTGTATAGGAGTTTTAAGAAATTCTACTCTTTCCCCTTATTTCCTTTAAAAGGTGTAGTAGATGCTTGGTTGAATCACCTGAGGCTATTTTCCCTTCTAATGCAGGATATATATATATTTTAACCTGGAGTAATGGGCTTCTAGGATAGTCACATTCATAGTGTTTAACCCTGTCCCACAGTGATAAACTTTATGTCAAAATCTAGAATCTAAAGACACACAAAAGAATATACATCTCTGCATATTCTTTAGATTTATCCACATGTTAAAGATAATTAATTTTTAAAATTTTGTGAGCCCCAAATTTCACAAAGTATTCCTGACCCATCACAGATGCATGCTCTGTTTTCGTATTATTCCCTTATATTCTGTCTTCTGTCATTTTCTATTCCATGTCATATGATTTTATGTTAGAACATACAACACTGCTGTACAGAATCCGTGGACTGTTTTGGGTCTCTGTGAATTCCTCAACCAACTTTCAAAACTTCTGTTTATTAGCACTTGTGTGCATTTTCTGCAAGCTTTACTGATGACATTAATCGAGTGTTTCCAAGGTGATCTTAGTGACCCAGAGAAGCTGAAGAGCTACACCCTTGGAAGGGCTCTAGTTACGTAATAAGTCAGAGATTATTTTGATAAGTTTGTAATTCATTTAATTACAAATTTAATTTCAAGGCAACCTTAATATGAATAATGATTTAAGAAATCCTTTTCCTTTTTCTGTGGTAGAGTTTCTTTTTACCCGGTATACTTTTCTAAGCTGGAGCATCACTGTATGTAGAAATAAAAGCATGGGCTGTATTATTTTCAGTTCTCTTCTTTAACCAAAATGTTTTTTTAATTAAAAAGTAATATGTATTTATTATTGAATTTACAAACTCAGACAAAAGAGGAAAATTAAAATTACCCATTAAACTACTACCTAAATATAAGTAATATTAGCATTTTGGTACCCATCTTTTGGATCTTTTTCCATGTCATATGTATATATTTTACAAACTATGGTTTTTTTATATTACAGTACAAGCTTAACTTTGCTCATTGTAATATTATTTCTACATGTGATTTTCCACTGTATTTTTTTAAATGTCAAAGATACCTGTAGAATGTTTGATTGGCTGATTTATTTAAACAATTCTTATCATTGAGCATTATTAGTTTCTTTCTTTTCACCTATCAACAGTATTGCAGTGAACATCCTTGTAGGTTTCTACACCCATTTTATATTCTTAGTACAAATTTCTTCAGATGGTATGAGTAGGTCTGAAGATCCAACCAGTCCATCCTAAAGGAAATTAGTCCTGAATATTCATTGGAAGAACTGATGCTGAAGCTGAAACTCCAATACTTTGGCCGCCTGATGCAAAGAACTGACTCATTTGAAAAGACCCCGATGCTGGGGAAGATTGAAGGCAGGAGGAGAAGGGGACGACAGAGGATGAGATGGTTGGATGGCATCACCGACTCAACGGACATGAGTTTGAGTAAATTCCGGGAGTTGGTGATGGACAGGGAGGCTGGCATGACGCAGTCCATGGGGTCGCAAAGAGTCGGACATGACTGAGCGACTGAACTGAACTGAAAGATAAAAATGTGTTTGAGACATAACTTCATAGTGATGTGTTGTGCATTGCCCTCCTGGGGGTGATTCCGATGGAGAGGCAGGCTGAGTTTACTGCCTTACACGTCCTTGGTCTTCCATGTACAGTGTCTCTTCGGCTCAGGGAACCACACTACACACGATGTAGCATCAAGGTGCACCTTTTGAAGAGGGGGTCTTTTCCATTGCCTTTGCTAGAGAAGTGTTCAGTGACACAGGGATTTCACTGGGGATGGAATCTGTGTGGGTGGTAAGTTGTTTATTTGATGATAATCGAATCCAGTACTTTGCTGAATTGGATCTACTGGTGATACTCACCTAAGGGAATTGCTGCAAGTGGAGTCAATAAAGCAATTCCAAATGGAAGAAAACCTGAACTCCCTGTTTAAAGAATAAATAGACAAAGGATGTTTCCTGTGAAACATTGGTAATTAAAATGGACTTTGGAGAACTCTTGAGCTGTGGGAAGCAGATTTGGTTTTTCTCAGAAGTCATCTTTTATGAAATGTGACTTGAGTTTCTGTCTCGTGCCTAATCTGAGCAGCACCCTTACGGTAGCCCCTGCTCCTCTGTCAGAGACACGGGTTCACGTAGGGTTTTGGGCAAATGAGGAAGCCAGGGGTAGAGAAGCTGGGAAAAGCCATAGCACACTGAGAGGAAATTGGATTTGCACCACTTAGCTTGATCTGATGATAGGAACGGTTTCTTGCCTCACAATAACTGGAGGAGTTTTTTTTTTTTTCTTCCTTTTTCCTGCATCACTTTAAAGAAAATTTTGTGAAATCTGGATTTATTTTTTAAAAACTTCCAAACTTTTCCCACTGTAAATAATGGTACTGACCCTGACCTCCCCAGCCGGTCCTACTTGTATCATGTCAGTGAGGGTCAAACGGGTAGTACTGTAATGATATTAGACACCCTTATCTGAAATTAAAAGATGCTACTCCTTGGAAGGACAGTTAGGACCAACCTAGATAGCATATTCAAAAGCAGAGACATTACTTTGCCAACAAAGGTTAGTCTAGTCAAGGCTATGGTTTTTCCTGTGGTCATGTATGGATGTGAGAGTTGGACTGTGAAGAAGGCTGAGCACCGAAGAATTGATGCTTTTGAACTGTGGTGTTGGAGAAGACTCTTGAGAGTCCCTTGGACTGCAAGGAGATCCAACCAGTCCATTCTAAAGGAGATCAGCCCTGGGTGTTCTTTGGAAGGAATGATGCTAAAGCTGAAACTCCAGTACTTTGGCCACCTCATGTGAAGAGTTGACTCATTGGAAGAGACTCTGATGCTTGGAGGGATTGGGGGCAGGAGGAGAAGGGGACGACAGAGGATGAGATGGTTGGATGGCATCACTGACTCGATGGACGTGAGTCTGAGTGAACTCTGGGAGTTGGTGATAGACAGGGAGGCCTGGCGTGCTGCGATTTATGGGGTCACAGAGTCAGACACGACTGAGCAACTGAACTGAACTGATCCCCACTTACAACCATGTGATCTCACCCCTAGAAAAACTCCCTTCAAGGACCTGGGTGTTCCTGGGGGGATGTCTTCTCTCCTGTGTTCCCCTCTGACTCCCCCTTTGTAGAGTGCAGCTCTGCACCTCTGCCTCGGCTTCTGTTGCCTTCCACCCCAGGTCCAGTCTCTGTACTGTCAACCACAGTATAAATGCTCAGCTAATACCTAGTGAGTTTTGTTGAATGTATCCTCAGGGCACCAAATATTCTGTGCTCCTTGCAGTATAGGTTACAATAAGGCCACATTGTCACGTGCGAAAGGGGAGTTCACTGCTTTCCCAGGTTGTCATGCTTTTGCCTCGGGGACACCAGAGCAGCTTGGTTATGCCCCCATGTCACCCAGAGCCCACCATCAAAAAGGTTCTTCTGATTTCTGCACATCTGCACCCTCTCTCTGTGTTTAGCCCAAGCCCATAGGTCTAGGGTGGGCATGGGTCTGTGCAGTCTCTACCCTGCTGTATTCAAAATCACTGCTTCCCTCCAGCCTGAGTCAAATTGGTTAGCCTGGCTCTTTCCTGTATTTAGAGAAATTCAATTGCTGATTGACTCCCCTTCTTCTAAGCTCACTGAATATGCTTGGAGATGTCTGAACTCGGATTCAAACTACCAGTGCATGAAATAGGCAATTTATAGGGAAGAAGACTGAGATTCAGGAAAATGAAACCACCTACCCAGCTAGTAAGCGATGATTGTTCTGATTCTACAGCCCTTGTCCATATTCTTTTGGAAATTCCTGATGTTCAGCTGAAGACCAGTGTCAGCCAGTTTAGTGGCAGGGCTGGTGGGTTTGTGGGCATGATATTAAAATCTCAGCCTCAGCATTTTAAACCTTAACCCAAGGCATTAGCTATACCCTTCACAATCTGCTTGCCCTTGAGGAAGGGTACTTTTCCAGTTACTTCTTCAGAGTGCTATTGAATTTCATTGGGTAAACCCTGAAAATCTAATGGTAGGTAATAGCTATGCCTCAGAAATTACATAGAAGTTTAAAAGTTAGCCAGAAAATCCTCTCCTTATTCCCTGATCACAGAGCTAAAGAGAGGCCTGAGAGGCTATTTTGACTGTGGAGAATTTGACCTCTTGGGCTCTTTGGCGGCCAGGTAGGCCTGGTCCCCAAATCTTTGCATACAATTGCTAATAGCTTAGTGTTTTGATACAAAGTCAGATTTTTTTTTTTTTTCTTTTCCCTCATTTGTGATATCTCTTGAAGTAGCATTGGGGACTTTCTCCATAGCTGTTGTGATTAACCCTGAGTCAGAGGGAGCAGAGAGCTACTCACAGGGGAAATATAACATTGATAAAAGGGGTGGATGGACTTTTAGGGGGGGATATAAGAAAGGCTTGAGACAAAGGTCTACCTTGAAGTGAATGCCGTGTCACCAGCTATATTCGGTGCTGACCTGTCTGAAGAGTGATGGACCCAGGCATAACGCAGTCCCAGGCTGCCCTGTTGGTGGCTCGGCCCACAGGGACACGTCTAAAAATTGCTGATGCATTACACACATTCTTTATGTTTTGAAATGTTTTAATATACTTCCTTGGCTTGCCTTATTTTCATAAATTTTTCCTTCTCTGAGGAAAATTTCAGCATTTCTCACTTGAATTTCAGTTTTTATGAGGTTGACATTTCCTTCAGTGTATTGTTGGCTATAAATTATTGAGATATATTAAATAAAGCTCTGCCTCCTGGGCCCCAAACACCCTGTAAAATGGATGAAAAATAAATGATTTAAGAAGAGTCTTGCTGATCTACAGAGCCAGTTACAAAAATAATGATGCTGAAAGGAATGTAGAAGTAGAAAATGGTCAACATTTTAAATTTAGTATTTACCCCCAAACCCAGAGCTGTGCTTTACAGAATTTTCTTTTTTTTTACTAATTGTGGAATTCTCTAGCAACCTAAAAGTCATTTCCATAAAGAGAAAATATTATTAAGATTGTGCAGTAAGTTTTGCACATCAATATACTCCTCCTGTTAACGTAGTCAGTGTGCTCCTGTTTTCAATCCTCTCCTTGTTTTAGCTGCACACCCTTTCTGGTGAGTTCTCTCAAAACCTTACCTTCGTGTGACAGACTCTCAGATTCCCAGTGGTTCCATCTCTTGGTTTAACGTCCTGTGACTTGTCTCTACCAAGTATAGTATGGCAAAAGGGATGACGTAGCCCTTCTGTGATTACTTCATATGAGATTGTAAAGTCTGTCTTCCTGATCCGCTCTCTTCTTTCCTGGCCATGTTGGAAAGTGCCGTCAGGAGGGACCTCCAGTTCCAGTGAGGTCCTCACCCCAACAGTCTGCAAGGAAATGAATGCTACCAACAAAGCAGGTCCCTCCCCAGCCAAAGTCCAGAAGAGATCCTAGCCCTGGCCAGCCTCTTCATGGCAACCTTGTAAGACCCTGGGGCAGAACACCCAGCCAGGCTGTACTTGGACTCCTGACCTACAGAAACACTTAGCCAATAAGTATGTATTTGTTTTAAGCCACTGGTATTAGATGCTAGAGAAACGAAGAATGAGTAAATCATAGTGTCTTTAAACTGTGTTAGGAGTAAGTATTGTGGAAGGTTGGAGAAGGAATATGGCAACACACTTCAATATTCTTGCCTGGGAAATCCCATGGGCAGAGGAGCCTGAAGGCCAACAGTCCCTGGGGTCAAAAAGGAATCAGACACAACTTAGCAACTAAAGAATAAACGATTAGGCAGGGAACCTAGCCTGTGGGTGGTGAAAGAGAAGGGCAATGTCAGGAATGACCCCCGAGCTGCAGGGACACCTGGACTGTATATAGCAGTGACTGGGAGTTAGCCAGGTGATTGTGGGAGAGAAGAGAGAGGTGGTGAACACCCAGACAAAGGGTGTGATGTTAGCAGAGGTGTGGAGGTGGGAAACAGCACGGAGTGTGCTGGGAGCTACAAGCAACAGAGTGTGGAGGTAAGAGGTGAAATACAGGGTCAAAGGTCTAGTACACGGTGTTAGGGGACTTAGGTGTTACCCTCCAGGCAGAGTGGACTACTGAGGAGTTTAAACATAATGATGAAGACACAGTCATATTTTATTTTATCTATTTTTGAGGGCAGGCCCAGATTTTTTTTTCATTAATTTTTATTGGAGTATAGTTGCTTTACAGTGCTGTGTTAGTTTCTTTTGTACAGCAAAGTGAATCAGTTATACATATATCTGCTCTTTTTGGATTTGCCTTCCCATCTAGGTCACCATGGAGCATTGAGTGGAGTTCCCCGTGCTATAAAGTAGGTTCTCATTAGTTATCTATTTTAGGCATAGTATCAGTAGGGTATATATGTCAACCTCAGTCTCCTAATTCATCCAGCCCCCTCTCTTTCCTCGTAATTTAGAAAGAGAACTCTGGCAACTGGGAAGTCTGAATTTGAGGGGACTCGGATGGAATCAAACCTGTTAAGCTGCTGTGAGTGTTTAAACTAGGGGTGTGGTAGAATGAAGAAAAAGGATAAGTATATATGAGGGGAACTCTACTAATCTGTCACTGATTGTGGGGTTGGAGGGCTTCCCCGGTAGCTCAATGGTAAAGAATGAGCATGCAATGCAGGAAATGTGGGTTTGATCCCCGTGTTGGGAAGATACTGTGGAGGAGGGCATGGCAACCCACTCCAGTATTCCTACCTGGAGAACCCCATGGACAGAGGAGCCTGGTGGGCTACAGTCCATAGGGTCACAAAGAGTCGGACATGACTGAAGCTACTAAGCACACACATGAGGTTGGAGGAGGGGACAGAAGGAAATCAAAGACAACATCTATGTTCCTAGCCTGAATGTGCAGACTCATCAATGAAAACAGAATAAAAGATAACAGGTTTGTGTACACACATAAGGAGGTCACTCTGTGAGGTGATGGATGTGTTAACCTTATCGTGATGGCCATGGTCCAGTATACACATAAATCATCATGTTGGACGTCTTCTGTACATCACATCATGATATATGTTAACTATAGCTCAATAAAGCTGGAAAAAATAAGAAAAACAAACAAAAAATAGGTTTGGCATGAAAGAGGATGTGTGTGTGTTAGTCGCTCAGTCATGTCCGACTCTTTGTGACCCACGGACTGTAGCCTGCCTGACTCCTCTGTCCATGGAATTTTCCAGGCAAGAATACTGGAGTGAGTTGCCATTTCCTCCTCTAGAGGATCTTCCCAACCTGGGGATTGAACTCCTGTCTCTTGCATCTCCTTCATTGGCAGGCAGATTCTTTACCACTGAACCATGTGGGAATAAATCCAATTATGAACATGTTGAATTTGAGTGCCTCTGGGAGCTCCAAGGTGAAGATGTTGAACAGACAGTTGGTTGTATTGTTCACTGCGTTGTAGGACTTCTCTCGCCCCACTGCATGGTCCTGTAGTGCAGAGCATGTGGAAATATATGTGGGTTTCCTTAGATGGGGAAATGCTTTTCTCATAGAAGGGCCTGTTGCCATTGAAAGGTGCATGTGGAGAGACTGGGTGAGGAGGTATGTTTTCAATGAGAAAGGTTTCCAAACAGCCTGGTAGAAAGGGTTGTGAGAGGGGATGGGTGTTAGAAGGGTCACTGGGAGTATACAGAAGGGGGAGTTTAGACTGAGGTAGAGTTGCTCTTCCTTGGCACAGAAGCCTTGCCATCCAGCAGGGGCCTCTTCATGGGATCCCACGTTTACGGGATCTTTATATTGAGAAGGATGCTTGGCTTGTTGAATGGAACCCTCTGAAATTTGCTATTTTTAAATTCAGAGTTGGAGTTGGCTTTCATTCTGTCGTTGTTTGGAGCAGATGGTGCAGAACTGCTTCCTCTTGACCTTTAAAGAAGCTGCGAGGAGTAGAGTCCGGTGACAGCCCATTTCTGCTTCTCCCTGCCTCCCACGCAGGCTCCCTCGGCTTAACTATAGGTGTTTTCATAGCCAGCCCGGTGTGGGATTGCTCTACCGCCTTTGGCTGATGCTACTGAGAGCATAGTGGACTCACCTGACAAATAAAGACGCCCTAATTTGGAGAAAGACATGATTTTCTTAGAGGTTCAAATAAATGAGAAGCATGGCTTTGGTGACCTGAAATCTGCTTGTCTCTGTTATTGGCCTTTTTTTTCCCTCCTTCTCGTCATGAAGTCTTCATTCTCCACTGACTTTATTTTTACTTTCATGCTCTGGTCAGACAACTTGAAAAAGTAACTAGGAGCTAGGCAGCATGGTAATAAAGCAAGAAAACAGAGTTCTAGGCTTCTTTCCCCACTTGCAGAGGAAATCATGATGGAGAAACTCTGTTATCTTGTGCTGTGCTATGCTAAGTTGCAACCGACTCTGTGAGACCCTGTGGACTGTCTAACCCACCAGGCTCCTCCATTCTGAGTTCTCCAGGCAAGAATACTGGAGTGGGCTGCCATGCCCTCCTCCAGGAGATGTTCCAGACCCAGGGATCAAACCCATGTCTCTTACATCTCCTGCATTGGCAGGCGGTTCCTTACCACTAGCACCAGCTGGGTTGGGCAAGTCATTTAATTTTTCTGGGCTTCAGTTGCTCTCTTAGTAAAATGGGGTGAATTATACTTTGACTTCCCTGGTGGCTCAGATAGTAAAGCATCTGTCTACAGTGCAGGAGACCCAGGTTGGATCCCTGGGTCAGGAAGATCCACTGGAGAAGCAAATGGCAATCCACTTCAGTACTATTGCCTGGAAAATCCCATGGACAGAGGAGCCTGGTAGGCCATAGTCCACAGGGTCACAAACAGTCAGACACGACTGAGCGACTTCACTTACTTACTTACTTATACTTTGCCAGCCATAAGACAGTGAATTTCTTTCCATCTTTTTTAGATTTAAGACTCTTCTAGTGCTTTAGGGTCCATGGGAGAGTGTTACAGTTATGTATTCCTGTCCAACAAGCAAGCCCAAAGTTCAGTGGCCTGAAACAGCTATTTTATTTGCTTATGTCTTTGTGGACATGGAAGGATTTGGCTGCACAGTTTGGGCCTAATCCTCGTGACATCTGTTTTAGGGGCTGGGCCTAAAGGATAGGGCTTCCCAGGTGATGCTAGTGATAAAGAATGAGCCTGCTAATATAAGAGGCGCAAGAGATGTGGTTCTACTCCCTGGATCAGGAAGATCCCCTGGAGGAGGAAATGGCAACCCACTCCAGTGTTCTTGCCTGGAGAATCCCATGGACTGAGGAGCCTGGCGGGCTCCAGTTATGGGGTCAGACAGACTTCCAGGATGACTCCTTCATTTACACTTCTGATGCCTCTGTGCTTGTTGTCCTGCATCTCCATGGCTCCTTCTCCAGGGCCTCTCTTTGGGGCTTGAGCTGGTCATGGACCAGCCTTCTGAGGGTGGCCACTTCTTACGTGCCTCTCCCAAGAAGCAGAGGGTGCAGGGCAGTTAAGGACCTCACCTGTGATCGGCACAGAGTTACTTCCACCAAATTATGTTGGTCGAGGCCCTGCAGGGCCCACCTCTTGACGGCAGGGATACACTGCAACTTCGCATGGGGTTGGGGTGTAATGTGGCTGCCATCTTTGTAAACTGTGCTCCGTCCCATTAAATGAAGAAAAAGCTTGGTTTTAGGGATAATTATGTAAAACACTTGGCACTATAGCAAGTGCTTAATGAATGGGACATTATTACTAATCCAGTGGAAACAAAGGGCACACAGGAATGATTAGCCAGGACCTCTTTCCTCGCCAGAACTCTATAGGGAGTGTGTGTGGAGGGGTTACTAAGGAGATGGAATAGATGAATCAGAACATATTAGAGAAGACTGGGCATTGAATGTGAGCGTCTCAAAACAGTCCAGATAAAGTAGAAAATATAAATATATTTCTGCTTTCTAAAAGATTTTATTTCAAGAGTTTTTAAGATAATTTTGATTAAATTTTTCTGGACTTGAAAGTATTTGTCTCCAGGTTTTGTAGCTCCTGGTTGTTCCACTTAAAAAGATAATTCAGGAGCATTTCAGACAAGATATTTAACAAGATTGTAATATATTCCCTTGCTGGTTGATACATCATGTTTTATGATACCATAGTGGCTGATTCCAGAGGATAATTGAAAATCAGTGTCTCTTTTTTGGCATTATGAACTAAATTTGGATATTTATATTCATCTGTGTATAATGTAGTAACCCACATCCTTAAGAAAGTATGTGTACATTTCTTTTAAATAGTCTGTGTCTTTTTAAGCCTCAGCTTATGAAGAATTCGTTTTGGGAGTTGATTTAGAAAGATTCTTCTTCCTATGCACTCATAAACATGTTTTAAATTATTCACAGTTTGATAAAGGCTATGTTGTTTTATGTGAGATCCAAACTATGAGAGAGAAGGTTTTCCATTGTTCTCTGTCCAAAAAGTGAATCTCACATTTTAGACTACAAAGTTCATTTTTTAAAAATTCCTATATATAAATTTCAATATTTGGAAAGATTATGTTTGTATATCT
Organism: Bos grunniens; assembly: GCF_055505025.1. Lineage (NCBI taxonomy): Eukaryota > Metazoa > Chordata > Mammalia > Artiodactyla > Bovidae > Bos > Bos grunniens. Next base: position 24,080,871 of record NC_141179.1, read on the forward strand.
TTTGCATTTCATTTCCTCGGTGTTCCCCCACATTTCCTTTGGACTAGTGATTTAGCTGTTACTAGTCACTCTGATATTTTTCTTGAACTGTGACGAGTTCACAAAGTATCAATCAAGTTATTGAAATAGATGAAGGAAGACAAAAAATGGTGGTTAAGTGACTGACCAACCTTCTTAGTAGAAGGATTGCATACTTTACTGGAGACTCCTTCTAATCTTATAGCCTCAGTATATTTTACTTCCAATATCTTGCCCCCAAGCCCAAACCTGTGTTTTACCTCTAATCTCAGAAGTAGTGAATTATGGAAGTAAATAGTGCAAATACAAAGACAGCTCTCAGTTGGTGAAGGCAAGCCTTCCTGGTGATGGTACTGACACTCCACAGATCTGGGAGAGGAACAGAAGAGATCTCCTGCTTTGAAATTTCCCACTTCCTCTTTGCCCCTCTGGGCCAGCTTGGTTGGCTTGAGCTTGGGACAAATACATGGGACTCACATCCTGTCCTCTCTATGTGTAAACTATGAGTCTTGAACTGGGGTTCTGTGTTTGATTCTGTATCTGCACAGCCCAAGTGGGATTTGATTTTCATTGGATTAATCCACTTGATAAAAGTGAGTCCACCTCACTGGTTTGTTTTGTGAGCACCTCGTCGTGCCAAGTCGCTTCAGTCGTGTCTGACTCTGTGTGACGCTATGAACTGCAGCCTGCCAGGCTCCCCCGTCCATGGGATTCTCCAGGCAAGGACATTGGAGTGGGTTGCCATGCCCTCCTCCAAGAGCACCTCTGTCGCATGCCTGGCACTGGCCCGAGGAGGAGCACCCTACCTCCTAGCTGTCATCTGCCAGGAAGGTGGGAGGCAAAGCACAGTGCACGCGCTGGTCCATACCAGTGATTTTTTACTATGGTACAACATGCGTGACATTTTGCCGTTAGTTAGCAACATTGATTACATTGACAATGTGTACAACCGTCATCTCCTCTAGTTCCAAAACATTTTCATCACTCAAAAGAAAACCCCATACCCATTAAGAAGTTGCTCCTTATTCTCACCTCCCCCACCCATAGCAACCACCAATCTGTGCTCTGTCTCTCTCAATTTTCCTGATCTGAACATTTCTGGACATAAATGGAATCATACTTCTTTGTGTGGCCTTTCGTGTCTGGCTTCTTTCACTGAGCATGATATTTTCAACACTGATGATTTTTATTGAATGCCTGTGATGTACCGGGTGCTGTATATGTAGTGAAAGAAAAAGCCAGTACGTTCCCTGTCCTCATGAATTTCACGAATAAGTAAATTAGTAAACAAATGACCTTGAACCATGCTAAGTGCCACAAGAAGACAGATAGTGTCCTGGGCTAGAGAATAATGAAGGGGGTGGTTGATACTAAACCAAAAGGCCAAGGAAGACCACTCCAAGAGAACAATGTCTAAATAGAAAACTGAAAGTTTAGAAGGAACCAGACCTGTGAAGAATCTGTTCAGTTCAGTCACTAAGTCACGTACCACCCTTTGTGACCCCATGGACTGCAGCATGCCAGAGTTGCCTGTCCTTCACTGTCTCCTGGAGTTTGCTGATTTGTGTCCATTGAGTCGGGGGTGCTATCTAGCCATCTTGTCCTCTTCTGCCCCCTTCTCCTTCTGCCTTTAATCATTCCTAGCATCAGTGTCTTTTCCGGTGAGTCAGTTCTTTGCATCAAGTGGCCAAAGTATTGAAACTTCAGCTTCAGCATCAGTCCTTCCAAGGAATATTCAGGGTTGATTTCCTTTAGGATTGACTGGTTTTATCTCCTTGCTGTCCAAGGAACTCTCAAGAGTTTTCTTCAGTACCACAATTCAAAAACATCAATTCTTTGGCACTCAGCCTTCTTTATGGTCCAGCTATCACATCCATACATGACTACTGGGAAAACCATAGCTTTGACAGAAGGAATAGCGTTGTGTTGGGGCTTCCCTGGTGACTCAGTGGTAAAGAATCTGCCTGCGGTGCGGGAGACCTGGATTTAGTCCCTGGGTTGGGAAGATCCCCTGGAGAAGGAAATGGCTACCCACTCCAGTATTCTTGCCTGAAGAATCCCATGGACAGAGGAGCCTGGTGGGCTACAGTCCATGGGGTCACAACAAGTCAGACACAACTGAATGACTAACACTTTCACTTTCATAGCATGTACAAAGGCCCAGAGGTGGGGAAGAGTCTTGCAGCCTCTCACAGAAGGCAGATGTGGCTGAAGCAGAGGCAGCCAGGCTCTGATGTCATTCCAAAGAGGTTGTGAGGCCAGTGGAGCATTTCAAATGGAGAAGGAGCCTGAATGGAGGACAGTGGCAGGACTGGCCAGTCAGAGACTGTTTCAGGGGTTTGTAGAGGATATGGCAGAGATTCATCACCATCTCCTAGTGCACAATTGTGTCCGCCTGTTGTTAATTTCAAGGTGGCTTTCCTGATTCTGAGATTTAGACTCTGCTCTCCAGCTGTGGCCGGGCTGGCCCTGCAGTTGTGGCCGAGCCTTGTGCTCAGAAGTCTTCATCTACAGTGTCGGTCCTGAACTTGACATTACACCTACTGCAGAAGTTATCTCTGGGCCTTGTTCTGCCTCCTCTGGGGACCACTCAGTTGGTTATGCTGAGCTCTGCAGAAGCACTGCCTCGTTGCAGGTGCCCCGTTCACATGGTGCTGTGTAGGCACCCCGCAGGCCCGCGTGACTGCCAGGACTTAGCAGATTCGCACTTTCTGCCCAGGCTCAGGGGCCGCTCACATCTCAGACACCATAGCCTTCTTTGCTAAAATGCCCAACTCATGTGATCTGCTCAGCAGGCATGATCCTTGAGTCCTTTCCAATTCTGTTGGTCCAGTAGCCTTGTAGAAGAAATACAAAATCAGATTTAGTTTAAGTGGATACTTCAGTGATCTTTCAGGGCACCAGAATATTCATTTAGGGCTCATCAGCGTTACTTAAAAATCAGTCGTCAGTGGAGAAGGAAACGGCAACCCACTCCAGTATTCTTGCCTGGAAAAGTCCGTGGACAGAGGAGCCTGGCGGGCTGCAGTCCATGGGGTTACATGACTGAGCATGTGTGCATGAGGGTGGAGGGTGATGGGCTGGTAGCAATAAACTGATAGAACTAAAAAAAAATAAGTCTCAGAAGCATTCTGCTTACACGTACCACGTGTGACTGGTATCTCATTTGGTCCTTCATGTAGAAATAATACTCTCTCTTTACCATATTTAGTCATAGGTCTTCTCATGAAAGATAGCAGACGGTCTCATCATGTTGTTCCAGATTTATATGGACAGGTCTTCCAAGTATTGAGACAGTTATAATCAGCTGTAGGAACTGAAATTATTTTCTGTGGGAACCCTGACTGCCTTCTGTTAAATGGCACATCTAGTGTGGAATGATTGACATTCTGATGGAGCTGGGGGGATGTGGAGATTGTAATCCTGTGTTTCACTGCACTCTCTTCCTCTCTGTGACACCTTCTTTTAACCCATTGGCACTCCTCAAGACAGGTTGTGATGGTGTACATTAAGGAATCAAATTCTTTGTGCCTCCAGGCAGGAATAACATGACTAGTAGCATTATTGCTGGCTTAATCTTTTCAAAGAGTATATTTGGAAGTCAAGTAATACATCTAAATTGATGCTTACTTTTAAGTCAGGTGGGAAAAATGAATAAGACAACCATAAACAAGTCAAAACTTAAAAGTTATATCATTATACTTTTGACTCTTGAAAATATTTTCCTGTAAGCTAGAATTTTATTTGATGTATCATTTCTTAAGTGCTTACAGTGTCTTAGATTCTGTTCTAAATATTTACATACATCATTTTATTTAATTTTCCAGTAATCTTTTTCAGTTGGTATCGTTGCTATGCCTATTTTACTGGTGAGGAGATGGAGGCTTATCCACTACTTTCATATGTATCTCAATGCATTTTTTAAAATTGAAGCATAATTGCTTTACCGTCTTGCGTTAGTTTCTGCTGTTCAGCAGAGTGAATAGCTGTAAGTATACGTATATCCCCTCCCTCTAGAACCTCCCATCCTACCCCTCCAGGCATCACAGGGCGCCAGACATGGGCTCCTTGTGCTATACTGCAGCTTCCCACCAACTCTCTGTTTTACACTTGGTGGTGTCTATATGTCAATCCCGAGCTCCCAGTTCATCTCCCTCTCCTCTTCCCTCCTGTGTCCATATGTTCTCAACCCACCCTTGAGCTCTGTATTTCAGGTCAGCAAACACTCACTGATCAAAACAGCATAATTTTCTTCTGAGGCACTTTGAATAGAAAATTTTAAAGTGTTGATAGCTTCTAGAAAATTAAAAAGTACATAATATTTTACTTAATATATATAAATATAGTTGCATATAGAGGAATTTTTAGGGAGGCATATGTATATGGGTTAGTAAACACACATGTATTCCTTTGCTCTGCCATCTGAAAGGGCTTGAAAGAAACGGTGCTTCAGTAGCAGCAAGCATACTTAGTGCCTAGATCCTTGGAGAAGTGGCCGATTCTAGAACAGGAGCAGGACATAAACAGCATGAGCCTGGAGCATCTTGTAGTGCCAGAAAGTAAGGAAGGGCTCAAAAAGAAAGAAAACAAGAAAAGAACCACATTGCTTGATGGGGGTGGGTTAGCAGAACACAGGAGCCCACTGAAAGAGCTCCCAGGGGCCAAAGCTGGATCAGTGTGAACAACAAAATCAACAAAGTTGTATTGGATTATAACCCAAAGCACACATAAATATCCATGAGTTCATATCGATACAAGTATAAATGATTGAATAATATATGAGGACGAAGAGGCAAATTTCCCATGCAGAAGAATTCCAAGCAAATCAGAGATACTTCTCCCTAGAGGATGGAGAGCATGCCTTCCCCTTCTTTAAGGATGAGATGCACATACTCACCTCTTTCCTGCAATATGGAGAAGGGAGTAAAGAGCGTAACTTGACCATGGAGGAACCTGATAAACACAGCCTTAGCCAAGGGATCAAGGACATTGTTGACAGCTGTAAATCATGTTGGTAGGAGGTAGCCTTGAAATGACTGATGAAAATGGTACTTTACCTTTGTGGTCTTCCTCCCCAAACCCATAACCTCATTCTAATGATGAGTCAAGTACCAGACCAATCCCAGCAGAGGAGGCATCCTAGGAAATACTGACCAGTCCTCCTACAGTTGTCAAGATAATCAAAACCAAGGAGGATCCAAGGTACTGTCACAACAGTACCTATGAGAAACCTAAGGAAACATGATGACTAAATGTATGGATGGGGTTCTGGAACATTAGGGACAAACTAAGTAACGATGAGTAAATGATGAACATGGGTTATTGATCGTGTGTTAATATTGGTTCATTAATTGTGACAGGTATGCCACGTAATGTAAGATATTAATAGTAGGGAAACTTTGTAAAGGTTAATGTGGGAATTTTGTACTGTTTTCTCAAACTGAAAGTTTTTTTTTTAAACTGTCTATTATAATGATAATTTAAACAACCAAGTCCTAAAGTATAGCTCAGGGAACTATATTCACCATCCTGAGATAAACCATAATGAAAAAGAATATAAAAAAAGCGTGTATATACACATATATAACTGAATCACTTTGCTGTACAGCAGAAATTAACACAACATTGTAAATCAACGATGCTTCAATTTACAAAAAAAGAATAATAATTTTAAAAAGAACATGTGAGCATTTTAGTGTGATTCATGAGAGCAGGTCATTTGGCTGGTACTCGTCCGTTCATTTTCATAATGCCTCTAATTTATCCTGTAAGTACAGAATGTAGATATGAATTTATTCAACCGGGATTGTCAGATAAGTAATTTTGGTAAAACAAAATCATATAAAGATCCTTTTGAACCCATCTGACTTTAGAAGATGAACAGTTCAGCAGAGAAGGAAAAAAGTCTGTATGCAGGCAGTAATTCTGTAATTTAATTGTAGTCTTGCAAAAATCCACATAAAGTTATTAAGGTTATTTATATACAGAAATAAATTTGTTTTCTGTAGTAGCTGTTATAATGGATCTTAAATTAGCTTTTTGTCTTTTCTATTTTACTTCTATAATTACATAAGTCTTTGCCCATCCCATTATATTAATTTATCTCCACTACATCCGAGTAGGGCAGAGGAAAAAGAGGCGAAATCCAAGGTTCTGCTAAGGCCTCTCAGGATCAAAGTGAGACCGCAGGCGTCTCAGTCCTTGCTTCCTGTGCTTGGCCTACCGTGAGCCTGTTGGCTCGCTTTCAAATTACACACTCCTCTCATCAGGTTTTCTCCTACGGAGTTAACCTCCATTTTCCCTGAGGATTTTGGAGGGCAGGTTTTATTGTAAATGTCCTCATTTCAGGATGAGGAATGTGAAGCTTCTTTGGATCGTCTTTCCTTCTAGAAAAAGGTGGACTGCAAGAGAACTTGCAGCGTTGTGAACATGTTTTCTGTACAGCACTTTATGAAGTCTGTTGCTTTATCTCTGTACCCTGCTCTCCCCCAGCGAGTCTGTGAGCTTTTTGAGAGGAAGCCTGTCCTTCCTCTTAGGATAGAGTTTGAGACATAGTAGCTGTTCAGTAAGTAGAATTTGAATAAATAAGAGAGAGCAGCCCAGTGGAATTAAGTGAGTTGTTTGTGACAAAGCTACTTGTTCTCAGCCTTCTCTTCATTAGGTCTTCCAGACTATGTTTTATTGGAAGCCCAGGGTTTCTTTTAAGGACATGAGTGTCCTAGACAGGGAGGAAGTGTGGCAGGACTGGAAAATAGCACAAGCAAGCCCGTGGGTGACTCAACATTTAAAAGCCATGGCCCTAGTCAGGAATCCTTTACCTTTAGCAAATTGGCTTCTTGAATTGGCTTTATGATTCACGGATCAAATCAAAGTGTCTCATTCCATGAATGGAAAGTGCTTTTCATTCGACTCATGAATATTGTCACCATCATTATGTCATCTGGCATTTGCGATTGTGACATAAATGCCTCACTAAGCTCTGTCACCTGCGTCAAATGCTGCAATTAGCTCCTTTCTCCTTTCCGGCCTCAGTGAGTTCACAATCCCTTTGGTTACTATCTAAAGCCAAATTATATCCTGCAAGACATGTGTCCCCTGGTACGATACAAATGAATGGCTCCATTAAAGAAAGTTCCTGGTGTCAAATAAGCTGGAGGATTTTTGTGTTAAACAAAGTCAAAAGGCTTGCTTTGCTGGGACACTTCTGGGAGTCCTTTTAATCGTAACCCAAACTATAACCTCCAAGGATGTCATGAGTATACCACGTTTCCAAAACTTGTTTGAGCATGAGCAATAGTGGTTAACAACTCTGGCTTTATGGTGATAATCATCTGGATTGTGCAATTTGGGGAAAGTTCTATAATTAAGCTTTAGTTTCCTCATCTTGAAGGTAGATGTATTGATAATAGATGCCCTTAGGATTATTATGACATTTAAATGAACGATGGTGTATAAACTATTTGTCATGTGCCTGGCACTTGAAGTGTCCTTAATACATGATTGCTAATGGTAATGTTATTAACATTTTGGAGAATCTAGAGTTCTGCAAGACAGTTTTAGAAATGCTGGTCTGCGATTGTATTGGTCATTCATTTTATCCGGTCCTAAAGATGAGACCAAGAATAAATTCCTGTGATTTACTTCATAATCTGATATGTCTAACATAATCATCCATCCTAGCTCTTCAGTCTTACAGAATATACTGTGAGTGATGTAGACATTCTACCTAAGGGGTCTCATTTCTGTACCTGGCGGTTTTGATTGTTTTAGGGACATTACTACTGGATGATGTGGGTTTTGGTGATTTGGGCATAGAAGCAGTAGTTCGTCTGTTCAGTTGAATCTTTGTGACTCCTTAACATCATATGATCCTGTGTAGTTTTATTCTGTCAAGAAGGCATAATGTATGGCTCACGTAGGGAGAGAAGGGGTTTTCCGCTTCACTTAGTGATTGTGCTTAATTTATATGTAGTTAATATTTGTACTATATTAGCAAATGCCCTGGCACATGGTACTTCATTTGCATTCATTCATTCATTGATTCTCAAGTATTTAATAATTGCTTCCTATGTTCTGGGCATGAGGAAGACAGAGACGAAGGAGACATGACCCTTGTCTCTGGAGCCATGGAGTCCCCTTGTGGAGGCAGCCCCAAGTGTGAATAATCAGAGAACAGTGGAAACATGATTTAAAAAAAAAAAAAAACCATGGTGAAGCCTCTGGACCAGACAAGGAGTTTTGCAGGACTTTAGGAGTTTAGGATTTTATGACATGATGATTAGATCTCCTTTAAGACAAATGTTGACTCATTGGAAAAGACTCCGATGCTGGGAGGGATTGGGGGCAGGAGGAAAAGGGGACGACAGAAGATGAGATGGCTAGATGGCATCACCGACTCGATGGATGTAAGTTGGAGCGAACTCCAGGAGTTGGTGATGGACAGGGAGGCCTGGCATGCTGTGATTCATGGAGTTGGAAAGAGTTGGACACAACTGAGCGACTGAACTGAACTGAACTGAAGGCAAATGTGTGTGTGTTAGTCGTTCAGTCATGTCTGACTCTTTGCAGCCCTATGGACTGTAGCCTGCCAGGCTCCTCTGTCCATGGGATTCTCCAGACAAGAATACTGGAGTGGGTTGCCATTCCCTTCTCCATTAAGACAGATAACTGGAAGCAGAATGGAGAAGGAGCCAGAAGGGAACAAAGGAGATCCAGAGAGACCAGTTAAAGGACATGAGCCATTCAAGACTGGGCTGTGTGTGGGATGAGGTGTATTTCTGTTTAAAAAAATAGGGGCATGTGTGAACATTGTCCCAAACAGATGAAAAGGTTCTTACAAGTCAGTGGCCTTGGAGGTGAAGAGATGAGGCTTAAGAGATTCTTAAGAGAAAGAATTGGCAGAATATGGGGACAGTTTGCTGCTGATGTTATTTTGGTGGGAGGACGACTCTGAGGCTTCTGGCTGTGATGATTGGAGGAGGAGTAATGCCACTGACCAAGACAGGGCGTGCCGTGGGCAGAGAGAAGGGCAGTGTGTTCTGAAAAGGGGATCAGTTGTATCTGAAGGAGGATTTTTCCAGTATAAAAAAAAATGCAGCTCTGGCTCTAGCTCTCTTAAAGGCTCAGGCTTGGAGATGTGGGTCCAGGATTCAGCATCCTACCTGGGAAAAGGGGAGTCATGAGTGAAGGGAAGGTGGCTCAGACTGAATAGGTGCCAAGGAGAGGTTCAGAGCCCGGGTGAGCGAAGGGCCAGGGCACTACCTTTCACGCTGGAGAGTGTCCTGGTTTAGATGGAAAATGGTGTGACTACAGTATGTAGAATACCTGAAACGTCAGTGTTTATTACCAGGTGAAATGAATGCTGAGAATAACTAGACAGAGAGGTTAAGAGAAATGTAATAAGCTGAGAATAGTTAGACAGAGAGGTTAGGGAAAATAGAAGAAAGAGTGACATCATACCAAGTGGAATAGTGGAGAAAAAAGCTAGATTTGGTAGTAAATGAATCATTTCTTCAAGAAGTTTGTCTAGAAAAGGAAGAATGCACAGGGACCTGGAGAAGGGCATGGGTTGAAGGAGAGCGGTTATTTCTTTGAAAGGAGACGTGAACGTTTTAATGAACCCAAGGGAATTGGGCAGGGAAAGATGAGAGGTAGAGGAGAGAAGAGTGATTGATGGGCAGGATCCCAGAGGGAGGCAGAAGGACATCAAGGGTACAGACAGGAGAAGGAAGTCTCAAATAAAACGTATGGCTGTTTCTTTGTAATTGGAGGAACCGTAAGAAAGGGTGATAGGAATACAAATCAGTTTGGAGATGGTTGGGAAGAGAGCCTGAGAGCTGATAAAATCAGCCTCTGTCTTTACCATCAAGGAAGAGAAGAGGTCATTTGCAGATGGAGAGGGGAGAAAAGGGAGGACCTGGGTGCTTGAGAAGGTGGTAAAAATGTGGATAAATGAGAACAGCAACTGTCTTGATGCCTCCCTCACAAAATTGTTTTTGGGGGTGTGCTGAAACCAGAAACCAGACATTTTTCATTGATCCAGTCAGCATACTTTGTTTTTCTCCTGCAGCACCCAGCAAGCCCTGGGCCAGAGGGGCATCAGCGGATGGTTGGATTGAATCTCTTCTGGGCATGTGTGTCTACTACGAGGATGAGGGCATGAGGCACTGGGTTGGAGAGTGATTATGCTCTAATTTGGAGATTGTAAAGTCAAGGAGTCTGGTTGATTGGAAGAAAAGGGCAAGAAGAGGGTGTTGTCCCAGCAGATGGCAGGAGTTGCTATGGCTGGAACTGAATAGAAAAAGGGGATGATAATGGATCACAGTCGGGTATTGCAATAGACCAATTTAGGAAGATGGAGGTGAAATGGTTCCCAGGGGTACCAAATCTCAGGACGTAGTCATAGAAATATGCTGTAAGTGTTTGCTGAATGAAGAACATGTTGTTCCCTCGGGCTTTTCATTTGAGCAACTTTTCCAAGTATTGCCTTGGGATTTGTTACTGCTGGTAAGAATTGTACTGAGAAGCTGGATCGTTTTACAGCTGTCCTACATGGAATACTTTGCTGGCCGTGAGCTAACGGGCAGACTCAGTTTTGTTGTTGTGGCTGTTTTTTTAAACTTTAATATTCTTTTTTTTTTTTTTAGTGTAGGACATTTTTTATTTATTTATTTTAAATATTTACTTATTTATTTAGCTGAGTTGGGTCTTGGTTGCAGCACGCGGGGATCTTCTTGTATCTTGTGGGATCGCTCGCTGCAGGGCACAGACTCTAGTTGTGGTGTGCTGGCCTCAGTTGTTAACCTGAGGCGGGTGGGATCTTGGTTCCATGACCAGGGGTCGAAACCCACATCCCCTATATTCTATATACATACTATACTATATACTATATACTTGCATTGCAAGGTGGATTCTTAACCACTGGACCACCAGGGAAGTCCTGGGACTCAGTTTTCATTTGTTAACTCTTACCCAGTTAAAAATGTTTTTGAAGGTTTCCATCTTTTTTTTTTTTTTTGACGATTTTTTATTGGTAACTGGTAATTATCATTAAAGATGACCATTGATCATTGATAATTCGTAAGTTTTTTCAGAAGTTGTCACAAGTCATTTTGTTGTTTGGACCAATGGTTGCATTAATTGTATTTAGACCAATGAATTTCACTTATGCTTACTAGTAAAGACTGAAATTGAGAGTGAGTTAGGAGTATTCATTTGGAGAAAGGCCATGGGCATTTTCATATTTAAAATTAAAAATTAATGAAATATTAGTCTCAGATAAGCATATGGTAAGTGAACACATTACTTTTCATCACCAATCCAGTCATTTGCAATGTCAACATTCTGGACAGGGAGACAGAGGGTATATAGTGGTACTCGGGGTCAGTGAAGCTCAGAAAAGCCTAATCTGGACCTGTTCTGTTAAATTGTCATGTTTGAGTCCTCACGTAGATTTCTCACTTGCTATCTAACCACAGGGATAACGTTTGAGGACCACCCTCATTTGCTGCACATTTATTGTATGGTTTTTATAACTTGTGTCTTGATTTATGTGTTTGCTGACTCAGTACACACACTTCACTTGAGACAGTTCCCAAATTGGTTGCTACATTTCTGGAATTATCTTTCTTTTTGTTCTGCTAAAAGATTTCTTCCGTGGGTTTTAGACCAAGAATCATGGTTTCTAAGTGTTTTCCAGTGCTTCTTGCCTTGTTTTAATACTGTTATTCTTTTTCCTCCAGCTGGGTGTAAATACATCTCTATAGAAAGAAAGAAAAAGAATTTTTTTTGTTTTCAAAAACATAGCCCCCTTATACTGAGTCCGAGCAAAAGGATATATTCAGCAAAGTAAAGGGGGTAAGAAAGAGAGAACCATGTGTAGAAAAGTTACCTTGAAAATTTTAGCTTAAAAACCATTTTCAAGTCTCCCAAATCGCAGGAATGCCTCCATCGAGGTATATCTTCCTTTGCACCTCTCTAGCTGTCACCCCACCTTCTGGCACTCTGAGAGTATTTTTAGCATGGCATTAGGCTTTATTGGATGGTGCTCCTCAATTTTTAAATTATAAGGTCATTTTATGTTAATTTTGTTATTTTCAAAGTTTTGCTAAGTTTTTTAATGCCCTGGAGCCATATGGAAGCATTTCATTCCAACGGAAGCGAATGAGAAAAGAACCTATTACAGAGCATTTAAGTATACATAGCACATTTCAGAGAACCCAAGGTGGATGGTCATGGTGGGAGGGTGTCTGTGTCGGAAGTGAGGAACACAACTGTCGTTCTTTTTTCTCCTGATCAATCAAACACCAGTGGAAAGAAAGTTACAGGAGGAAATCTGAAATGCTGACGTGTAATTTGAATTTTTATAAAATACCTACATCTGATACTTAGGAGTTTTTAAGAGGCAATGCATAGCTGTTTTCTGAGTGGGAGTTGATTTCTGCTGTTGAGTAAATAGTAGGTGTTAGAGAAGAATTTGTAATGAGATTTGGAAGGGAAAGCATGCCAGTGCAAGAGTAAGAAGAGTATTTTACAAGAGAGCACCTTCACTCAAGTAAGTTAATTGAAAAATTCCTCTGGATGATGATAATGTGTCCTTTTCTACAGGTTTCTTTTGAGCTTGGCTGGCTGAGATCCTTATTTGTTTCCTGAATTCTGAGGTGGTTTAGTCTTTAAGTCATGTCTGACTCTTTGCGACCCCATGGACTGTAGCCTGCCAGGCTCCTCTGTCCATGGGGTTTTTCAGGCAAGAATACTGGAGTGGGTTGCCATTTCCTTCTCTAGGGGATCTTCCCCACCCAGGGATGAAAACTGGGTCTCCTTCATTGCAGGCAGATTCTTTACCAACTGAGCTACCAGGGAAGCCCTGAATACTGAGGGCATGACATCAAACACTAGAAGAAGAAATCATAAATTTGGGATGATCAGGGTTGCCATAGGCAGCCATGATACAGGACAAACGCTGAAGGATGCCAGGAGATGTAACTCACATACCATGGGCTGCAATGGTACCCTGGATGTGTATAATGTGGGGCCCTGGGTCTGGTGTAGAAGGCAATCATCCTTTCACGTTGCCCTCCACAGTGGCGTGTGCCTAAAGTAACATGAGTTCGTCTTGACTTAACGCCTAAAGTAAAAACCTTGGGTCCCTCTGTGAAAAGGAGAAAACAGCCTAGGACAGCCCTGTCCAGTGGAACTTTCTGCAGTGAGGGAAGTGTTCTCCATCTGTACTGTCCACTATGGGAGCCACTTGTCACATGTGGCTCTTGGACACTTGAAAAATGGGTAGTGTGACTGAGGAGCTGATTATTTTATTTTTAATTCATTCACATTGAAATGAAAGAGGACTGTGTGGCTAATGGCTACTTTACTGGATAGCACATGTCTGGGGAGAGGATGGCTTCCTGAATTTCTAACCCTCTGTGTGCTGTGGTTCCTGCTGCATCTGTGACTGTAAATCCTTCCAGCCTAGGGTGTCCCCTCACACTTTTCTAGAGGTGAGGACATTGAACAGGTGGAAACTTGCCTGTTTATATGTTGGAATTTGTGGATCTGTACCCAACTCAGTCACTGGCCACCCTCCTTCTCAGTCAAATTCATCCACCATCCTTGAAACTCAGTTGTTGATTTCCGTTGTCAAGGGGAGAAGGCAGAATTGAGATAGAGTAAGGTTCTCTTGGCGACCTCTACAAATAAGAGATTGAATAGGCCTAAACGGGGAGAAGCTTGTAAGTGCCCAGGGGATCTCTGTCAGGCCAACTCGAGTTAATGGAAATGTAGGGCAGCAACCCCCAACCTTCGGCACCAGGGACAGCTTTCGTAGCAGACAGTTTTTCCACAGATGGGGGTGGGGGGTGGTTTAGGGATGATTCAAGTACATTCCATTTATTGTGCACTTTATTTCTGTTATTATTACATCAGCTCCACCTCAGATCATCAAGCATTAGATCCCAGAGGTTGAGAATCTCTGTCCTAGGGTATTAGTAATAACTTATCTGTCATCAAGTACACGCACTAGCCAGATGGCTTCACTAAACTGTTTACTCTCTCAGAAACTTAGTTTCTTCCACATAAAAGGGAAGGACTAATAGCTGTTCTGCTTGCTTATGTCATTGTTAGGAATAAAAATTGAAATAATAAGAACTGTAAAATGCTGTTTAAATGCTTATCATCATTATGGGACAGTAGCCTGTATTTATAACTGTTTTCCTTGCATGCATTGACTCTTCATTAAGGAAAAAGGAAGCTAAAGTGAAAAAAAAGGAATTTAACATCCTTAAAGAAATATCTGAAACAATCAAAATCTTACTATTGACTCGAAGGAAAAGATCTTCGGTGTCCAGTGGGCAAACGTTCCCAGTTCTCTTTTGGACTTACGTGTCTACTGAGCCTGACCTCCGGCGTGGAGAACACTGGGGCAGCATCACCAAACTCAGCGTCCCAGGTCAGAAGCCACTGCAGAGGGACTCGGTCTGGAAGAGAGAAGGGCATTTTCAGTAGTGAAAGTGTTAGTTGCTTAGTCGTATCCGACTCTTTGCAACCCCATACCCTGTAGCCCGCCAGGCTCATCTGTCCATGGGATTCTCCAGCCAAGAACACCGAAGTAGTTTGTCATTCCCTTCTCCAGGGGATCTTCCCAAAACAGTCACTGAACCCACGTTCTTGTATTGCAGGTGGATTCTTTACTGTCTGTGCCACCAGGGAAATCCTGTTTTTAGTAAACAGTTACCAGTTCAGTTGCCCTCCTTCTAAAAAGATTTGTCCATCCTCCACTGGGCTCCAGTTTTTGTCCTTTAAGTTGTGAAATTTGCCTGTTTGTTCTCCCACCCTTTTCCCTAAGAGCATAGGCATGGTCTATGTGATCTTTTTTTTCTTTTCATTGAGTCTTCAGTCCCAAGCCATTTCTACTAATATCAGCCAGCTTAGACAGCTGTCCCTCCATGTAAATGCAAAGTAAAATGAAACATTTGTATGCACATTTTCCTTCCATAGAAAAAGAACAGATTTGTTTCTAGTGTTTCAAAGACTTCTATTCAGCTAATTTGAAATTAATAAATTGTTTTATTGCCTTTTGCCACATCCTGTTCAGGCTACTTTATATATTTGTGTCTGTACTCTTGCTGTGGCTGCTGCTAAGTCGCTTCAGTCGTGTCCGACTCTTCACGGCCCCATGGACTGCAGCCTACCAGGCTCCTCTGTCCCTGGGATTCTGCAGGCAAGAGTACTGGAGTGGGGTGCCATTGCCTTCTCCGTCTGTACTCTTGACTGTATACCAAAATGTTGGCATTGAGTTACCATGAGCAGGAAAAAAAAGAAAATGTTTCTATTTTGATACAAAAATATGATTCATTCTGACTGTGACTATGACTACTCTTAAGTATCTGACCTCAAAATGTTTTAACATTTAATTATTATGCATGTTTCAGCACAGGACCCTGATTCATGAATAACTCTGACTCATTCATTCGAGAAATATGTTGAGAATCTCTTATGTCAGATACGAGGGACCCCAGGATGTATCAGACACAGTCCCTTCTTTCTAGGAACCCATAATTAGATGCAGGAGGCAGACTTGTAAGCAAATAATGAAAAAGCAGCCTGATGGGTCCTACAGTAGGGTATGAAGAGACTGACGTGATGTACAGAGGAAGAAATTGCTCATTTTCCTAGGGAGTCAGCCAGCAAAGGTTTCATCAGGGAGATGGCATTTGATCTTAATATAGAGACTTTTGCTGGGCAAAGAAGGGAGGAAGGGCAATCCAAGAGGTTCTTCTCTATACAGGTCTTAGATGAGCACTTTGCTTTTCTTAGCACATTGGAAGTATTTACCTTAACTACAGGCACTTGTTCTCCAAGTGTGATATACCTGCCCTGGAGGTCCACCCACAGTCTCAGCCTGCTGTACTGTGTACGTCTGTTCTTGAGCCAGGTGTGTGTGTGTGTGTGTGTGTGTGTGTGTGTGTGTGCTGACTGTACACTGTCCTGAAGTTGGACACCATGCTAGCCCATGTGCCAAATGTGTATATGCATGCTCCTTGACTTTATCTTACCAGCATGTTCATAGTAGATTGCCCAGCTTAGGGCTTTGCATATACAGGTGTTCAGGAAGTGCTTCTTGAATGGATTAGCACAGACACTAATTTTAGTATCTGTATGGTAAGCCCCCTACATATGAACAAGTTCCATTCCTAGGGTGCGTTCGTAAGTCCAACCAAGTTAGCCTAGATACCCAACTAACACAATCGGCTATATTGTACTGTACTGTAATAGGTTTATAACACTTGTCACACAAATAGTATGTAAAAAACAAACATAAAAAGTAGAGAAAAACATTTTAAATCTTATAGTACAGTACCTTGAAAAGTACAGCGGTGCAGCACAACAGGTGGCATCCAGGGGCTGGCATTGAGTGAACAGGCAGGAGGGTTACTGACTGGAGGAGGGAGAGGAGCTGGGAGGTGGTAGAGCTGGTGGGATCATCAGCAACAGGAGACGGAGGGCGAGCTGCAGTTTCACTCACAGCTGACGTGGGTGGCACGGAATCTGGTTCCTTGCTGGAACCGGGGACACAATTGGATCTTTGAAAGTTGGCAACTTCATATATAGGGGACTTACTGTATTGCTTTTTTAAGGCTGTCATTAAAATGACCACAATTTGAGTGGCTTACAATAACAGAAAATGTATTCTCTCCCAGTTCTGGAATCCAGAAGCCTTGAAACCTAGGTGTAGGAAGGGCTTTGATCCCTCTGAAGGCTCCAGGGGAGACTCCTTCCTTGACTCTTCCGGCTTCACCTAGTGCTTCTGGTCATTCCTTGACCCGGGGCAGTGAAACTCCAGCCTGCCTCTGTCTTCATAGGCCTCTGCCAGTGTCACTCAGTTCAGTTCAGTTCAGTCGCTCAGGTGTGTCTGACTCTTTGCCACTCCATGAACCGCAGCACGCCAGGCCTCCCTGTCCATCACCAAGTCCTGGAGTCCACCCAGACTCATGTCCATCGAGTCGGTGATGCCATCCAGCCATCTCATCCTCTGTCGTCCCCTTCTCCTCCTGCCCCCAATCCCTCCCAGCATCAGGGTCTTTTCCAATGAGTCAGCTCTTCGCATCAGGTGGCCAAAGTACTGAAGTTTCAGCCTCAGCAACAGTCCTTCCAATGAACACCCAGGACTGGTCTCCTTTAGGATGGACTATTTGGATCTCCTTGCAGTCCAAGGGACTCTCAAGAGTCTTCTGCAACACCACAGTTCAAAAGCATCAATTCTTCGGCGCTCAGCCTTCTTCACAGTCCAACTCACATCCATACATGACCACTGGAAAAACCATAGCCTTGACTAGACGGACCTTTGTTGGCAAGGTAATGCCTCTGCTTTGTAATGTGCTGTCTAGGCTGGTCATAAGCGTCTTTTAATTTCGTGGCTTCCAGTGTCATTGCTCCCTCTGCTTTTCTTATAAGGACAACTGTCATTGGATTTGGGGTCCACTCTGAATTCAGGATGACCTCATCTCGAGACCCTTAAGTTAATCTGCAAAGACTCTTTTCCCACATGCAGTCGTATTCCCAGGTTCTGGGAGCTGGAACGTGCATACATCTTTTGGGCAGTAGTGTTCCATCCACTATAGGGTCCCTTCCAGGACCTAAGACTGAAGACGGTATCAAGTTATAGAAAGCTTTGGTCAAATAACTGTTTTCATTGCCCCATTAGGGTGAACATGGAAGGTTGTGGGGAGAGAAGCTTTTAAAAATCTTCCATTCCATTCCATTTTTTTGTATCTACCACGTCCTGAGGATGGGTCTTCAGAAAGAGCATTTCAGAGAGTCATCTAGACCACACCGTACAGTTGACCTACAGCTCATTTGACCCATAACACCATGCCCTAGACCACGATAGCTGACTCTTTTTTTAAAGTATTTTTTAAACGGCCCAAGCCACTACCTTTAAAGATAATGTTCATTGGTTTCTGGCTGCCATGGGCCTTAGCTGCGGTGCAGAGGCTGTCTAGCTTTGGTGTGCAGGCTCAGTCGTTGACGTGCACGCGTGATCTTAGTTCCCAGCATGCGTGATCTTAGTTCCCCAGCCAAGGATCGAACCTACAGCCCCTGCATTGGAAGGTGGATTCTTAACCTCTGGACCACCATGGACATCTTGACTACAGGTGAGTCAAGTAGGTTGGAGACCTGGCCTCAGGACAGCCAACTCAGAAGCTGTCCAGTATTGGCACGTTGATGGGGTTCACTTGTACTTCTCTCACAGTGACTTGAGTGTTGAAATTCAAGAGACTGAGTTAGTTGGCAGTGCACCCTGCAGCTGAAAGGTCCTGAATAGTTCTGGCCACTGGGCGATGTTCCAGCTGGAGTAGAGAGGAAGCCCGTCAGTAGGGAGAGGTGACCCGGCAAAGGGGAGAGAGCAGAGGAGGGTCACACGAGAGAGAGGGGCTCTGTGGCCCCGAGGAAGACCAGCCTCTGATCCCACCCACCTTCCAGTTTGCGTGAGGCTTGTGTGGGAAGCTCATACTGTGTTAAGCATTTTACATCTGTTATCTGATTTGTTCCCCATTTAATAGCTGCAGAGACCACGGCAACAGAAGTTAAGGGACTTTCTTAGACTCAGCTGGTAGGTGGTAGAACTAGGTATCAAATCCAGAGACAAACTGGATATCCTCTGCACCACTGTCCCCTTTGGGACCTTCTACCCTGTCTTTCGGGCTTTCCTGATGGCTCAGACGGTAAAGAATCTGCCTGCAGTGCAGGAGCTGCAAGTTCAATCCCTAGGTCAGGAAGATTCCCTGGAGGAGGGTATGGCAACCCAATCCAGTATTCTTGCCTGGAGAGTTCCATGGACAGAGGAGCCTGGCAGGCTATAGTCCACAGGGTCTCAAAGAGTCGGGTATAACTGAAGTGACTTAGCATCCTGTCTGTCACAAGCCCCCTATTTTTCCTTCCCCTGGGAGCCAAATGATACGTCTGTTTCTTGTTTGTTTCTTGTGTCCCAGAGACAGTTGCTGACTCAGTTAACCAAATAAATAAGACATTGTAAAGGCTTCCCAGGTGGCGCTAGTGGTAAAGAACCCACCTTCCAATGCAGGAGACGTAAGAGACATGGGTTCAATCCCTGGGTCGGGAAGATCCAGAGAAAATGGCAACCCACTCCAGTGTTCTTGCATGGAGAATCCCATGGACAGAGGAGCTATACAGTCCATAGACTTGACATGCACACCCAAAGACTTTTCCAAGTGTTTTGATTTATTCTGTCTGATTAATGTGAAAATTAAGGATATCTGGGATAAACCATGGATGTGTGCAGTTTTCGTGATATACATTTTTGGAATGTGTTTAAATGTTTCATAATAAAACCAGGTAAAATTTTTTTAAAAATTAAAGAAACTTGTCTTTGATGAGTAGCAGACCATGATATTTTAGCACCTTCAGCTGAATAACCAGTCCATCAAGTCTGTTTCACAGGGGACTTCCCCGGTGGTCCAGTGGCTAAGACTCTGTACTCCCCATGTAGAGGACCTGGGTTCGATCCCTGGTCAGGGAACTAGATCCCTCATGCTGCAACTAAGAGTTTGCTGGAACTTCCCTGGTGGTCCAGGGGTTAAGAATCTGCCTTGCGTTTCAGGGAACGCAGGTTTGAGCCCTGGTTGGAGAATTAAGATCCCACATGACTCAGAGCAACTCAGCAACTCAGTGCTACAACTACTGAGTCTGTGCTCTAGAGGCTGCCTGCCACAACTGGAAAGTCTGTGCAGCACAACTTAAAGATCCCACGAGACTCAGT
Organism: Bos grunniens; assembly: GCF_055505025.1. NCBI lineage: Eukaryota > Metazoa > Chordata > Mammalia > Artiodactyla > Bovidae > Bos > Bos grunniens. The sequence goes on from NC_141179.1 coordinate 24,100,663, forward strand.
GAAGATCACGCGTGCTGCAACTAACGCCCGACACAGCCAAATTACAAAACAAACGAGTCTTATTTCATGTGGGTAAAAACACCAATTTGATACTTCTCCAGCCATTTTCCTTACTGACAAGACACAGCCACTGTATTTTAACAAAACCATTTCAAGGCTGACGTTTCAGAGGAATGAGCTCTTGCTTCAGCTTACTATTTCTTCTAAAGGAATGGTCTTCATTCTTTGGAAAACTTTGTGCACAAAGATATCTTTAAAGGCTTTAAAATCCTAATAATCTTTTACTATATTATAATTTACATACAAAGTCTTCAGGAATAGTACCAGAGATTCAGATTCTGAAATTCTACAGAGAATAGGCTCAGGTATCTGATTGTGTTTCTGAAAAAGGGAACAGATTTGGGGTTGAACAAGCCATGTGGAATTATAGTTATCATTTTGTTTCTACCATCCATTTATGTAATAATGAAGAGAGAGGCTGGCAGAAGATGATACACCCTATTGAGTTAGTAATATATGGTATGATTTTCAAGTGCCCACTACAGAAATGTGCTTTACCTGGTAATTTGAAACAGGTCTCCTGGTAAGCATATATGTTTCCCCAAAGCCTGAAATGTCCTTAAAGAAACACAGTTTCCTGATGAAAATTTCGCTTTGCAAAGTAGAAATACAAAGTATTCCATCTAAATCGCATACAGGTTGTCAAATCAGACACATAAAACCCTGAAAATTAAATGCTCCGAAAAGACTTCTCTTTTTTTTAACTTAGAAGAAATAAGACCTGTCAGTCAAGTTTGATGCGGCTGGTATTCACAAGCAGTACCGCTTTTGTATATAAGAGCAAGCACCTGTCCAATTGAGCATCTAATTGGTAATCATGGATTATTAAGTTAATTGTTTGAATGGAGGCTATAACTGATATAATTTCTAAAGCTCTGGATCATATAACAGTATTTTTATAGTGACAAGAGGGAAGGAGACAGGACTGTGACTGTCAATTGCCAAAACATTGGGTTGTATAGACAGAGTCGTAAGTAGAGTAGTGTTCAGTTAGCGCTGGCTTTGTCTTCCTGGTGCTTGTAGAGTCCCAGATTGCCGAGTCATGGTGCATTTAGTTGCCAAGGTAAAAAAGTCATTTAGGGAACAGAGTGGAGAGGCTTCTGCTATGTTGATTTGCACTTAGTTTTGCATACTGCTTGGATCCAGAACAGTCTGATTGGCATTTGAGTGAAGATAAGTGCTGTACCTGTGAGTTTTTTTTTAAATCATTTAATAATTAATAATCATTTAGTCATTCAGTCATGTCCGACTCTTCGTGATCTCATGAACTATAGCCCACCACGCTCCTCTGTCCATGGAATTCTTCAGGCAAGAATACTGGGGTGGTTTCCTGTTTCCTATTCCAGGGGCTCTTCCCGACCCAGGGATCAAACCCAGGTCTCCTCCTTTGCAGGCAGATTCTTTACCATCTGAGCCACCAGGGAAGCTCTAAAATCGTTCACTGTCTGCAATAATTTCTTACATTTATTTAGCCTTTCCATTTTATAAATTACTTTCATAGATGCTATTTCACTTAATTCTCTCGACAGTAAAAGGTAGTGATTTCTCTTCTGAAGTCACTCAGAAGGTGGAAGATACCCCTGGTAAAGATTGGGGGTGCCTGTCAGAGGAGAGACTGTCACTTTGTCCCCTGATTGGATGACTTTCCATGCTGCCAGAGCACGGGAAGCAGATCTGTGGAGAGACAGACAGGTGGCATCTGTGGGAAAGAGGAGTCTAAGATATGGCCCAGCTTTCATCACCCAGGGCTCCATTCCCAGGAAGCGCAGAGATGGATCACACCTGTGCTTGTGGAAGCCAGAGCTGGCCATCCCAAAGGTGATGGGAGGTCCAGCCTTTCTCGGACCTCTGCAGCATGGCGGACTGGAGGTGCCTGCTTCCTAAGAACCTGGGTGACGTCTCTTAGCTAGAGGTCTGCAAAGATGACCCCATCCCACAAAGCATCAGAGGCATATTATTTTAATAAAAGAAAACCTCATCTAAGGGTGTTTTGTTGTTTTAAAAGAAATAAATACAACAGACTCCAGCAGAGGCTAAATTTAATGTGCCTACTCAGTTAAACTCATTTTGCACATAATGTGTCTACATATGTGTACATTTTTACTCTATATGCATATAAGTTGAAATCTGCTGTTAGTATTGTATTCAATTTGTATGTTTAATATCCTGTTTAGATTGTAAGCATATCAAAAGCTGGGATTGTCTTTTTTTCTGTTATCCTCCAAGTCCTGGACTGCAGGCTTGGTCAATTTTATTGACAAATCGGTTGGCACATCAGCTTGACAGTGGCCAGTCATAACTGATAATTGGGAAGGAGTTGTTGAAAGAGAAAAAGGACCAAGCTTCATGCAAATTGTTCTCCTAGACTCTTTAGGCTACTTAGTATTTAAATTGGGAAAGTCCTGGTTATACATTTTTTGATATGCCCATAGACTTGACTGTGTATCTCCTGAGATGCAGATTAGATTTTGAGGAAACATTTTGAACAATAATTTAATATAAAGCTGTGGTCGTCTTATTGTAAAACCACAGGGCTTAGTGGAAATTTTTGTTGTGTCACCATAGATACCCAAATCTAATTTGATTACTCTGGTGAATAGTTGCTAACTCTAATCTGATATTGACTGTTACTTTTCATCAGCTGGAAGTAGTCTGCTAATTGAGCTGGAGTCCAGCCAGAGAAATCTTTCAAAGGCGTAGTTTTATATACAGCAGTTTTAATAAGCCATTCAATGAAACCTTTTATAAAAGCAACAAAAGCAAGAAGGATCTGGACATGGTGAGCATGCTTGTCACATTGTATGAGAGAACAGGAGACAATGCTGGAGCCTGTCGGTCACTCAAACCTAGTTTGGCAAAGGTCAAATAAGAATAGCTTAATTTATTCAGCAGCCAGGAGGATCCTTATTTGCTTAACAGCTCTGTCAAAAGCAACTCCCTACTTCTCTAGAGTTCAATAAATGAGCAAGGTGCCTCTTGAGTTATCAGGCTGTTCGCATCTACAGACATGGGAGGAGGGCTTTTTTTTTTTTTTTTTTTTTTGCTGCTTTAGTTTTCAGTCACAATTAAAATTACATCAGATATCTTTACTCGGAAGAGAGGTTTTTCAAAGAAACAATGATATCTTTGACTGTCATCACTTAAGAGCTTCGTATATAGATGGGTAATCTCCAAATTACAGTGAGCCTGTTTTGTTTTTTGAGGAGATGGAAGCAGAGGGCAAATTGTTAGGCCAATGATGTGTACTTGCGTGGCTTAACCAGCCTTTGCTAATAGCCAAGCGGTGTAATATGTTTTATTTGTTGAGCTTTTCCTGCATGCCCGCCTCCCAAGTGGTGCTAGTGCTAAAGGATCTGCCTGCAGTCAGGAGACAAAAGAGACATGGGTTCGATCCCTGGATCCAGAAGATCCCCGGGAGGAGAAAATGGCAACCCACTCCAGTATTTTTGCCTGGGAAACCCCATGGACAGAGGAGCCTGGCGGGCTACAGCGCATGGGGTCCCAAAGAGTTGGACATGACTGAGCACACACACATGGACTGCTGACCCTCCATATCCCTTATTTAATTTCATCCTTATAATACACTCTGTCATTTCCTATTTTATTGATAAAGCAACTGGATTTCAGAAAGTTGAATTACTAGCTCAGGTACACACAGTTAATATCAAGCTTGCAAATTGAAAGTCCTGATCTCTAGTCATTGCCGGTGTAGGGAAAGAATGGGAGGTGAATATGATACTATTTGCCGAAAAAAGTTTACAAAACCTTCCCTCCTTGGCCTGAAGTGATGATAGATATACCGTACTTGCAGAGGAACTTCCACCTGGGTCACTGAATTTAAAGAATCATTACTTACTTGTCTGAATTGTTGAATGGAATGGTGCTGTATGGGAAGCACTTGACACACATTAGGTGCTTAATAAGGACTAGTTATTTTCATTGGAGTTGCTTTTTTGCATAATTGGCATAATGTTGCTTAGTCCTATTCTTCTCAAGCTATATTTATGCTAAGTCGCTTCAGTCATGTCCGACTCTGTGCGACCCCATAGATGGCAGCCCACCAGGCTCCGCCATCCCTGGGATCCTCCAGACAAGAACACTGGAGTGGGTTGCCATTTCCTTCTCCAATGCATGAAAGTGAAAAGTGAAAGTGAAGTCGCTCAGTCGTGTCCAACTCTTCGCGACCCCATGGACTGCAGCCTACCAGGCTCCTCTGTCCATGGGATTTTCCAGGCAAGAGTGCTGGAGTGGGGTGCCATTGCCTTCTCCGAAGCTATATTTAGGACCTTGTTAAAATGCAGATTCTGCAAGTACAGAAGCAGGGATGAGATTCTGCATTTCTAAGGTGTTTCCAGGTGATGTGGTCCTAATGGTCTAAGTAGCAAGGGCCTCGGCTATATCCGTTCCTTCAGATAGAGTGGGTTTCCCATGAGATGGGATGCACTGTATAACTTAGGGAATTAAGTTATAGGAGGAGCTCACACATCTGTCCTTGGCCTCAGTAAAAACTTTGAAGAACTAGCTGAATGAACTTGGAATCAGGGATTTTAATAGAAATGGGAGAAGGTGGGGAGGGAATAGAAATATAAAGAAATACACCAAGGAAAAGGTCTCTGTAGGAAAAAGGAAAGTAACTGGAAAAAAGTTGCTCTTAAGGGGGAACAAGTCACTAAAAAAAGATCTTGATTGAAAAAAAAAAAACAAAACAGGAGGCAAATGGTCTGAATTCCTCATTGCTTTCTCCATCAGGGCCCCAGCGGGTTGAGGGAAGCCAGGTACCAGGATATATACTTTAAGGGAGCGCTCACTCTCCTGTTCCAGCCCTGGACTTCCACCAACTGGAAAGTGGTGCCTCCTTAAATTTGGGGCCCTGGACACCTCACCCTTCTCACCCCAGTGCTTTCCTTGTTCCTTATATAGCTGATACCTAGAATTGTCAGGTTAGAAGGGACCTTAATAATCATTAGTTGCCTATTTTATAGATGTAGAAACTGAGCCTCAGGTTATATGATCTACTCATTGTAATTAATAGTATAACGGTATTTTATAAATTCTGAAATGCACTTTTTTACCCTCATTTTAACATCTCTGAAATCAGGATTGTCTTATAATTGGTGGCTTTTGACTATTCTGTCATACTTTAATCAACAAGGTTTTTTCTGTCCGACTCTGTGACCCCATGGACTATAGCCTGCCAGTCTCCTCCATCCATGGGATTTTCCGGGCAAAAATATTGGAGTGAGTTGCCATTTCCTTCTCCAGCAGACCTTCCCAATCCAGGGATCGACCCCTGGTCTCCCACGTTGCAGGCAGACTCTCAACTGTCTGAGCCACCGAAGTGACTCTCTTAGTAGTATGAAAATTAATAATGCTGCATCTTACAATTGATGGGTTCTTATGTACCATAAGGACTTCCCAGGTGGCGCTAGTGGTAAAGAACCCTCCTGCCAATTCAGGAGACATAAGAGACACTGCTTCAATCCCTGGGTTGGGAAGATCCCCTGGAGGAGGGCGTGGCAACTCACTCCAGTTTTCTTGCCTGGAGAATCCCATGGACAGAAGAGCCTGGTGGGCTACAGTCTATGGGGTTCCAAAGAGTTGGACATGACTGAAGTGACTGAGCACGCCCGTATTACCATAAAATACAGTCTTAGAGAACTGGTCTCCTGCCTGAGTAGGAGGAGGCAGTCTTAGCAAGAGGAAGCGGTAGGAGGCAGTCTTCTGCTTCCTCTGCTGTGTACCTTGTGGCATGGTTAGCTTCATGTCCACTTGGTTATCCTGATGCTCTTAGAAATAGCTTAGCATAATTGTTAAGAGCACTGGTCCTGGAGCCAGGCCACTCTACCAAGGACCAGCTGTATATTACTGATATTACTCGTCCATCCAACTTACCGCCCTGTAACACGAGGCTGACAAAAGCGTTTGATGCCTCATAGTGTCCTTGTGAGAATGAAGTCAATTAGTCCATGCAAGATGGTTGGAACAGTTGTGGCACACAGTAGGCCCATAATAAATGTGATGGTAGTCTGGCTGACTGAATCCCCTGAACTCTGACGCTGTCTGAATGTCACTGTACTTAGAAGCCTGCTAACCCCCTGGCAGAGTGTCAGCATCATTAAATTCTTATGCTGACTTCCAGGAGAAACTGTAAAATTTGTATCCATAAAGGTGATTAAAAGGGTGAATTGACAAAGATTTGTCTTGGCTGATGCAGATGTTGGCCTGTCTGCAAGCAGAGCTGGACCAGGAGAAATCTGGGACGTTTCTGTGATTTCCCGTTAGGTGAGACTGTTGTTGTGTTAGGACTCATCCCACGACGCCAGGAGTCCGACTAGATTGCCTTTGTTATGAGACTCGATTGGCTGAGACGCGGTAACCGTGGTGCCTGCCTTTACTTTGCCTCCGGCTCTGCAATTACCATTCATATCTGTCCCTGTGGTTGCCCGATGCCGTAGGCTTGAATGTACAGGATGTGGACAATGTGATTATTCTTCACACTTGTTCTTAAGATTTTCCCCGCCATGTTTCCTTTCTGCACTTATGATCTTTGTGTTTAAGTAGGTGAGTTGGGAACCTGGGTAAGTCTTGCACAAGCCCCCTCTCTTCACCTGGCAGGACCTGGTTTATCCTGGTGAACACCTCCGCCCCCAACCCCTGCCCCACGTGCTTGGTAGCTGTTTACTACGCCATTCGCTACAAGCTGCACCACCTGAGTTTATGGGTTTACTTGCTTTGCGTCCTGCTGGGTTATGAAGACTCTTAAGAGAAGGGAGCCCTTTTTTGTTTGTTGTTTTTTCCTGTTGTCGTTGCTGTGTTTGAGGGCTTTTTTGAAGTACAGTTGATTCACAATGTTGTGTCATTTTAGGTGTACAGCAAAGTGATTCAGTTATATATATTTTTTCAGATCATTTTCTTTTATAGATATTCACAAGATATTGAATATAGTTCTCTGTGCTATGTAATAGGTCCTTGTTGTTTCTCTGTTTTACATATAGTATGGTGTATTTGTTAATCCCAAACTCCTCCTTATTTATCCCTCCCCCACCTTTCCTCCATGATAATCGTTTTTGTTTTCTATGTGTGTGAATCAGTCTGTTTTATAAATAGTTAGATGCCACATGTAAGTGATACCAAATGATATTTGTCTTTCTCCGCCTGACTTGATCACTTGGTTTGATCATCTCTACACCCATCCCTGTTGCTGCACATGGCGTTATTTCATTGATTTTTATGGCTGAGTAGTATTCCATTATATATAAGTACATATGCCACGCCTTTTTTGTCCGTTCACCTGTCGATGAACACATAGGTTGCTTCCATCTCTTGGCTTCTGTGAATAGTGCTGTTATGAACTTTGGGGTTCATGATCTCCTTTACTGATCCTGTGGTGCCCCACACAATACTTTAAGGCTCTTAGTAGAAATATATTGAGTGGAATCCTTTTGGGTTTCTGAATAGAGCCAGTGTAGATTTATTTCACTAAGCTTCCATACACCGTGTGTACAGACAATAATAGCTCATGGAGGTTATGCCATTCTCCCGATTTTCTCTCTTCTGAGAGCTGAGGAAGCTATTCTCTCATAGTTTAGCAAATTACATGTGCGTGCTTGGTCATGTCCGACTCTTTGCAACCCCATGGACTGCAGCCTGCTGGACTCCTCTGTCCATGGGATTTTCCTGGCAAGAATACTAGAGTGGATTGCCATTTCCTCCTCCAGGAGATCTAACCCTGTCTCCTATGTCTCCTGCGTTGACAGGCGGATTCTTTACCACTGAGCCACCTGGGAAGCCCTTAGCAAATTATACCTGACTTCTGTAAGCTGCATTACATACCAATAACAGAAACAGTGGTACACCTTGATAAATGATAATAGATAAATAATCAAATTTGTTTCTAACCCCAGATTCCATACAACAGTCCTCACATTACACTGACACTCAATATCATCAGAGAGAAAATCTCCTGTCCGTGGTGGGGTTATAGGAGCCCTGAAGAGAAGCTGAGGCACGAGTTTGCTTTTCATGGCTGTAGTTGTAAACCAGAAGGAGCAGGCAGTGCAGGACTCATGGCCCCGGGAAGTCTAATAGATCCTTGGACCCAATGCTGGTTTTGCAGAGCTGACAAAGTAGGGACGACTTTTGGTGCACATTTGGAGATGAGTGGTCTAAAAGGCACCTCTGACTTCCTGCTGATCTTCAGCTAACATCTATGCATTTGTGACTGATCAATCTTCTTAAGTACACATTTCATTGATCAGTTGACAAGAGTCATGAAGAGCAGAGCAGTCTGATACTGGAGATTGAACAGCTATTACTCTCAGAAATGGATCACAGTTCAGATTCTTAGGAATGTCTCTTGCTTGTAAATTCTTACTAACATCATGAAGGAAGCTGGTGTTAACACTCCATCCACCACTGAGGTGTGTCCCCGTTTCTTATTTATCTCTTTCCCATCAGAAGGTGTGAGCCACCCATGATAGTTGAAGCTTTGCCTTAATTGGAGGCAAAGAGACTATTTCTAACTTGGAGAGTTGGGAAGAGGTGTGAACAGAGTGGTAGATTAGAAAAACTTGACAGATTTCCAGCTTCTGGTAGAGTCTTTGTTAGGTAGCTTGAAACAATAAAGTTTGAAGTGTTTAATTCTCAGAAGACAAATCATAATCTCAATATAATGTAAGAAAACAGTAAGGTTTATATTAGAATACCTGAATAGCCTCCATGTAATTGTCACAGATAATTATAAACTAACTATACTGTAGTTTAAGCTTCCTTGGTGGCTCAGTGGTAAAGAATCTGCCTGCTGATGCAGGAAACACAAGTTTGGTCCCTGGGTTGGGAAGATCCCCTGGAGGAGGGCAAGGCAACCCACTCCAGTATTTTTGCCCGGGAAATCCCATGGACAGAGGAATCTGGCGGGCTACAGTCCACGGGGTCACAAAAGAGTCAGACATGACTTAGCAACTAAATAGCAACAAGTACTGTAGTCTACTTTATAGCTATACAGGGTATATTAATAATTAAACCTAGCAATCTAACAGATTAGCTAAGCCAAAGGATATATATATATATATATTTTTTTTTTTGCCTGAGATCATAGAATCTATTTTTCTATGATTTAAACAAATACAAACATTATTCAGAAAGAAAGCACATAATTGTACTTCAGCCTTTCTTTCTGGAGATGGTTGTTCTTCTCAAACATATCAACCAAGTTCATCACTGGTGATGCCTGTGAGAGGCAGAAGAGAATCATTTCAGGAAGCTGGTGGACCTTTGCACAATCCTTTGCCACGGGAGCTGGGCAGGTCATGGCTGTGTCTCCTGCTTCCTGGTTTTTCTCTTTATGTCACTATGTTAATAGCATTTGTGTTCTGAGCTAACTGGAAAGACTGAAAAGCAGAAAAGCCTAAGAACACTCCACAGATGACCTGCGTGAGTTTGGTGTCTTGCTTTTTTCGGTTTAAAGTGAACTTCTGCATCCATAATTCCCTGTCTCCTCTGATTCATAGTTGTTGCAGATCTTAGCACTGTGTCATTTAGTCCCGTTTGTCCATCCCTTTCTGAAGTTAATCCACACATTAGCGACTCCAGAGATGCCTTGCTTGAAGTGATACAGCTGGCTAGAGGAAGTAAAACTCCCCATTCATAGGAGCTGTTGAACTGGACATCCTGGAAAGGATGAGTATAAGGTGTGAATAAGTCTCAATTTGTTCTTTCTGCTCACTCACAGAGCTGCCTAGCATAGTTTGCTTCATTATCATTATAAACAGATTTGTATAAAAATGTCTCTGCATTGTTCTTTTGGCCTTTTAACAGAAAGCAGATTTACTCCTGCTTTAAGGAAGGCTACACCTGCCATTGACCTGTGACATGATAGAGGTCAAAGGGCATGGCCTCTCCTTAGCTGCTGAAGTCACAGTATATCCTTGGCATGAGGATAGCCAGCCAGGCCATCCTTCCATCAGTCTGCTTTTCCAGTATCCTAGCATTTGTCTTCTATGCAAGACATTTGAAAATAAAACTGAACATCAGTTCAGTTCAGTCGCTCAGTCGTGTCCAGCTCTTTGCGACATCATGAACTGTAGCACGCCAGGCCTCCCTGTCCATCACCAACTCCCGGAGCCCACCCAAACCCATGTCCATCAAGTTGATGATGCCATCCAACCATCTCATCCTCTGTTGATCCCTTCTCCTCCAGCCTTCAATCTTTCCCAGCATCAGGGTCTTTTCAAATGAGTCAGCTCTTTGCATCAGGTGGCCAAAATATTGTAGTTTCAGCTTCAACATCAGTCCTTGCAATGAACACCCAGGACTGATCTCTTTTAGGATGGACTGGTTGGATCTCCTTGCAGTCCAAGGGACTCTCAAGAGTCTTCTCCAACACCACAGTTCAAAAGCATCAATTCTTCAGCGCTCAGCCTTCTTCACAGTCCAACTCTCATATCCATACATGACCACAGGAAAAACCATAGCCTTGACTAGACAGACCTTTGTTGGCAAAGTAATGTCTCTGCTTTTCAATATGCTATCTAGGTTGGTCATAACTTTTCTTCCAAGGAGTAAGCGTCTTTTAATTTCATGGCTGCAGTCACCATCTGCAGTGATTTTGGAGACCCCCAAAATATAGTCTGACACTGTTTCCACTCTTTCCCCATCTATCTGCCATGAAGTGATGGGACCAGATGCCATGATCTTTGTTTTCTGAATGTTGAGCTTTAAGCCAACTTTTTCACTCTCCTTTTTCACTTTCATCAAGAGGCTCTTTAGTTCTTCTTCACTTTCTGCCATAAAGGTGGTGTCATTTGCATATCTGAGATTATTGATATTTCTCCCAGAAATCTTGATTCCAGCTTGTGTTTCTTCCAGCCCAGCATTTCTCATCATGTACTCTGCTTGTAAGTTAAATAAGCAGGGTGACAATATACAGCCTTGACGTACTCCTTTTCCTATTTGGAACCAGTCTGTTCCATGTCCAGTTCTAACTGTTGCTTCTTAACCTGCATACAGGTTTCTCAAGAGGCAGGTCAGGTGGCCTGGTATTCCTATCTCTTTCAGAATTTTCCACAGTTTATTGTGATCCACACAGTCAAAGGCTTTGGCATAGTCAATAAAGCAGAAATAGATGCTTTTCTGGAACTCTCTTGTTTTTTGATGATCCAGTGGATGTTGGCAATTTAATCTCTGGTTCCTCTGCCTTTTCTAAAACCAGCTTGAACATCTGGAAGTTCATGGTTCACGTATTGCTGAAGCCTGGCTTGGAGAATTTTGAGCATTACTTTACTAGTGTGTGAGATGAGTGCAGTTGTGCGGTAGTTTGAGCATTCTTTGGCATTGCCTTTCTTTGGGATTGGAATGAAAACTGACCATTTTCAGTCCTGTGGCTACTGCTGAGTTTTCCAAATTTGCTGGCATATTGAGTGCAGCACTTTCACAGCATCATCTTTCAGGATTTGGAATAGCTCAACTAGAATTCTATCACCTCCACTAGCTTTGTTTGTAGTGATGCTTTCTAAGGCCCACTTGACTTCACATCCAGGATCTGGTTCTAGGTGAGTGATCACACCATTGTGATTATCTGGGTCATGAAGATCTTTTTTTTTTTGTACAGTTCTTCTGTGTATTCTTGCCACCTCTTCTTAATATCTTCTGCTTCTGTTAGGTCCCTACCATTTCTGTCCTTTATTGAGCCCATCTTTGCATGAAATGTTCCCTTGTTATCTCTAATTTTCTTGAAGAGATCTCTAGTCTTTCCCATTCTATTGTTTTCCTTTATTTCTTTGCATTGATCGCTGAGGAAGGCTTTCTTATCTCTCCTTGCTATTCTTTGGAACTCTGCACTTTGGGACTGAACTTTAACCACCTTAAAAAGTCATGACTTTATTCCCATGTTGTGACCAATTATTTTATCAGAAGTCTCTGGAGGCCACTGCACACTAAAGAATTAAGAGTTTAGTGTTGGTCTTGGGTTTGTTAGGGGTCTTTTTTTTTTAAGTTGCTTCATCAGAAATGAACAAGTAGAACCAAGGGGAGAACTACCACAAGCTTTAAACTTAAACACTAAGTAGGTGGAAATCCTGTCCTTAACTCCAAATCATAGTAAAATGAGTAAATCTCAAGGGAATATTTTATTCCTCGGTGAGTGGCAGGCAGATTAGAGAATGGGAATTGAGAGAGAAAAAAACCTAATTTATCAGATTTTATCATCTTTGGAAGATGATATCTTTGGAAGATCTTTATCATCTTTGGAAGAGTTGGAAGATAGCATTAATTATTTTTTGCTTTGGGATAAGACAGCTGTGAGATGGTTGGATGGCATCACTAACTTGATGGACATGAGTTTGAGCAAGCTCTGGGAGTTGGTGATGGATAGGGAAGCCTGGCGTGCTGCAGTCCATGGGGTCACAGGAGTCAGACACGACTGAGCAGCTGAACTGAACTGAAGACAGCTGTAATTGGGACCACTGTGTATTAAAAACATAGAATTAGCAATGTGTGCGTGTGTGCTCAGTCATGTCCAACTCTTTGTGACTTCATGGACTGTAGCCCACCAAGCTCCTCTGTCCATGGAATTTTCTAGGCAAGAATACTAGAGCAGGTTGACATTTCCTTCTCCAGGGGATCTTCCTGACACAGGAATCAAACCCATGTCTCCACGTCTCCTGCATTGGCGAGCGGTTTCTCTACCGCTGTACCTCCTGGAAAGCCCAAGAATTAGCTAAGTGGTTGAGAAATCAAAATATGCCTTATTCAGGCATTTCATTGAACCCTATATTTGGCTTCAAAATTCATAAAGCTTTGCATTCTTCCCTTGAACGTTTAAAAGATAGAGTGGATTTAGGTGCTGTTGTTGCTTTTTTAATCAGGGTATAGAAGCTATTAATTAGGTTTAATTTACTAAATGAACGAGCATGGTTCAAGATAGTGATACTGTTGGAAGTACTGAGTCTCTTTCCTCATTTTGCTGGTTTTGGGGTAATGTCTACAGAATCAGCCTGCTGGAAGCGTTTGGAAAAGTGAAGATAACCATGTGTTGGGGAAAGAAAGCAAAATATTTCACAAAAAAGCAATGGGGAATAATTATCCTCCAATTAAAAATAAAATAAAATTTAAAAAAAAGCAATGGGGAGGCATTTCAGAAAGGAGGGATGGAGATACATATAATCATAACATGAAGAAAGTGTATTTTTCCAAAGGAAGATTACCATGCTTGCTGCCTTGATTAACTGAACCAAAAAAGCATAACCAAGGATTCGGGTGCATTTTTCCTCCCCAAAATAGCATGCAGGCTTCTTTATCTATATCTGTTTGGTTTTATGACAGCACAGGAGAAAGAAATAGATTTTTCAGTACATCCAACTTAATATTATGCACAGTTAAATATATATTAAGTTGATGAAAGGAACATCTTCAAAATTTATGAGGTTTTGTGTGCATTGAATAATTGGAGGTTTTCTAACTATCTCTAAATTGTGGTATTTCTGATTGTTTTTGTTTGAAAATCTCAATGAGGAGTTAGGAGAAAATGATTTTTAACTGTTCTCTCTGACTTCATTCATATTACTTTATACTATGGACTCAGAGTTGATAAATTCAAGGCTCTGACAGGGAGGAAAAAAAACGCTGTGGGTTGTGTGTTTTAGTTAACATTCATGAGGACTTTGCCTTGCATGGATTATTACTTAGAGTATTACTGACCCATATTAATGGGATCAAGAATAATACATCTTGTGTAAAGGAGAAGTTTTGCATCAGTGAACAATAAAGCCAGACAGCAGAGTTTGTGGAAAAGAAGATTTAGAACCCCATAGCACATTATTTCATTTTCTGCAACATAATTTGTAGTGAAATGCAGTGCCTGAACTCTTGAACTTATAGGGACTGTGTGAAACATAAAGGCCAAGGAGGTAATGATGGGGGTTGATGGTGGAGCTGTTTCCTCCTCCTCTTCCAAACTAAGATTTCCTCCTCGGTGGCCACAAAGTTGTCACCTAGCTGGGCATGTACTAAGGAAAAGTCCAATCTGCAAGCTGAGTGTCTTACTTGAGGATCATAGCCATAAAGACTAAACTCTGTATATAGCTTCAGTACACTAGAGGGAGAAGATGCTTGAGAGTCCCTTGGGCAGCAAGGAGATCCAACTAGTCAAGCCTAAAGGAAATCAACCCTGAGTACTCATTGGAATGACTGCTGCCGAAGCTGGCACTCCAGTACTTTGTCCACCTGATGGGAAGAGCCGACTCATTGGAAAAGACCTTGATGCGGGGAAAGATTAAAGGCAAAAGGAGAAAGGGGTCGGTAGAGGATGAGATGGTTAGATAGCATCACTAACTCAATGGACATGAATCTGAACAAACTCTGGGAGATAGTGGAGGAGAGAGGACCCTGGCGTGCTGCAGTCCGTGGGGTCACAAAGAGACAGACATGACTTAGTGACTGAACAACAACAGCGCTAAAGGGAAAGCAAAAAGGGTGTTTTTAATTAAAAATTAGAAGAAATAATGAACATTTTCATAGGAATTTAAGTGATACCCAGAATATGAGCCCCTCAGTGTTAGCACTTTTTGAGGTATTTTGGCTTATGTTCCATTTTGACTGTGATCCATTCATTGCTCACTAAGCACCTATGGTGAGTCAGGTGTTGTTTTAGGCACTTGAAATACATCAGCAGAAAGAACAGTAAAGATACCTTCTCTCAGACTCACATTTTAGTGGAGATTAAAGTGGACGGTAGATAGGAAACATAGTAAATGGGTAAATTGTGTTGTACTCCAGAAAGTCGTAATAGCTATCTGAAAAGAAAGTATAGAACAGAATAAGAGGGATTCGTGTGGAAGTGTGGGGAGTTGTCACAAGTTTGATTTCCTAGAATATCCCATCTCTACAAGGGATCTTCCACCACCCCCCTTCCCGACCCACATATACTATGCAGCGTATGTCTGTTTTAAGATATAAGCAAATTGCTTCTCAACAAGGTTGAGTCCCTGCCCCCGATCCAGCAGTTGGTAAGAGAGAAATCTGTGTGCTCTCAAATATTTTATCAGAGCCCCCGGTATCTCACAGCTCAGTGGGCCCATCTCGGTAGCTTCCTGCCGGGCACATCTCGGCCCACTTGGCTGACTGCAGGATGGTATGTTGCAGATGTTTTATTGGACTCAAGCTTTTCTAGGCCACTCAAGGTTCCAGGGCCAGAACATAGTTCATCACCATAGTCATATCCTCGGGAACTGCAGCTTATAATAGCTGGAAATCAGACATGCATGAGAGGATAAGAAGGCTAGGACTGAAATGTTAAGATGAGGGAAAGTGGGTTGGAGGGCAGAGCTGTATCAGAGGTTGGGGGAGATAATTACTTAACAAGAAATTCATGTCCCGGGTTGGTACTGAGGACAGCAAATAAGTCATGAATCATAAAAGTTAAGTAACGTGAATAATTAGAGAGTTTAGGACTCGCATGCAGTCTCTCATTTAATCCTTGAATCCTATAAAGTAATTACTTATTTGTGTAAGATGAAAAGCATTTTTCCACCTAGACTCCGCTATTTCAGGGATAAGTAAACTAAGGTTTTAAAAGGTTAGATGGTTTGCCTAACCATTATCGATACAAAGGTATAATGATTTAATTTTCTTAAAAAGGAGGAGATAAGAATTCAAGCCTAAATTTTCTGGCTTTAGGTCCTCTTCCTTTTCAGCACACCAGAGAGTGAGAAGATTAGAAGGGAAAGTAACAGCAGCAGTGCTTTGAGGCTGGTGCTTTCATTATGACGATTTTACTTTACAAGGTAGGAAAGCTGAGGCATGGGGCAGTTAGCTACCCTGCCCAAGGGCACTCTGCTACCAAGGAGGGGAATTGGGATTCAAATTCAAGCAGAAGGGACACTGTTATCAAATAAAATTGCAATTATATGAAAGTCTGCTTAAATTCTAAAGATAACTTACCCGATGGAGAACTCGAGGATCAGCAAGGTTTGACCATCTCCCCCTGCTCCTGCCTGATTGTTAGTGGGAGAGTTATAGAATCAAAATAGCGGAGTCTTGGTGGAAAAATGCTTTTCATCTTCGACAAATAAGTAATTACACTTGCTCCTGGAGAAAAGGAGGGAGATTATATAACATCTCTTATAACTGTCAGTAAAGAATCCCCTCTTTGTTTCTCGGCAGGAACTGGCGCTGGCCCATGATCTCTGCTTCACAGCAGTGATCCTTAAGCTCAGCTCCCACAAAGTGCTAGTCCTTAAATACTGACTGCTCAAATGCTCAATGTTAAAACAATAACAGCAATCTTAATTTGCAGACAATTACTGTATGGGGAGAATTTTCTCTGTCAAAGATATTTTTCACGAGCCTTTGGAGCTTGGCTTCAGCTCATTAGTGAATGACAAAGTAAATGGATAACTTAGAAAATGCCTGGTCTTCCCAGTTGGTCTTCTTTCTGTTGACACGCAGGCATGTGGTTTTCAGTTGTAGCCGTAACACAGGTCACTAGTATTTGATGTTCTTCAAGGAGTGTCATTACTCCCAGATGGAGGCCCCTTAATTCACGCTGCCAGCAGGGAGCAGGACATTTGATGGAAAACAGGTCACACACTGCCCACATGGCTTTTCTTTCTGGCATCTAGTTTAGCACAGAGAAGGCCCACTTAGTAAGAGGTTGTTTCAGAGAAAAACAGCAAAAACAGTCAAGTGGGCTTCCAAGAATCTTAGCTGTTTCACTGCACCAAGTGAAACAGGAGAACGTTTTTATTGTTTGATCCTTAAACAGTACACATCCGGGTCTTCCCTCCATCCCCAAGCCCCATAACTGTGATGTAGCTCTGTCCAAAGGTTCTGCAGCCTGAGATTGATGGGTCTCCTGGGGCACAGCTGGATGGAGCTTCTTTATTCTTCAGCCTTTGGAAGGCGTCCCTTTGAACATTAAAAAAATGCCCGATCTTTTTTCTCTAGGTTAGGAACGTGAGGAGCAGACTTTTATGGAAGCGAGGCCTGCTCATTCAGTAGCCACCCCACACAGTCAGGTACATGGAAGTCATTCCTTCTTTGACTGGAGAGATCATTTCACACCTTTTTACTTAAAAGCAAATAAGCAGATGGACTGGGGCAAATGACAATTGTAAAGGATCTTCTGCAGACCAGTGGAACGACGCCCCAGTGGCCACAATGTCATCACATCATCCCAATGGGCCCCTTTCCCTGGCGCTGGGGAAGCTGCTGTGTGCTGTGCTTCTCTGCAGGAGACCCCCCACCCTACCCCTCGCACACAACACCTGCAAGCTGCCATAGCTGCTACTACCTCTGGGGGGCTTGGAGAAGAGATAAAACCATCAATAGGAGAGAAGTGCTGTCCTGCTGCTTCAAACACAGAGGAAAAGAGAGTTCCTTTAGGCAGTTAAAGCAACAGCTACAAAAACAAAGAAGGCTGACTTGGAAAGGGGGGGCTTGAAGGTGAGACCATTCCTACAGCTCTTTACCATTTGGTCTGTGACCAGCGTGGACC
This sequence comes from Bos grunniens, assembly GCF_055505025.1. Taxonomy (NCBI): domain Eukaryota; kingdom Metazoa; phylum Chordata; class Mammalia; order Artiodactyla; family Bovidae; genus Bos; species Bos grunniens. The sequence continues at coordinate 24,118,214 of NC_141179.1, forward strand.
CACTGGTTCACTGGGGAGCGTCAACAAGGACAGTATGAAGGAGGGGGAAAACGGTAAAGTACCTTTGAATGTGAGCATAGGAGACAGGTGCACCATTTTGATCTGCGATAGAAATCAAGCTGGTTAAAATCATTGCAGAGATGATGACTGCATTTTGGTATCTGCAGCTTTGGGGTGCTGGATAAGCCTCCATGAGACAGAAGGTCATTTTGTCTTCAGAGCTTGAACGAAACAGTCCCCCCAGTCTTTCTTACTGTCGTCGTAGGATAGAGAGGTTTGCCACCGGCTGTGCTTTTGGAATCTTAATGTACAGACAGAAGGCCAAGCAGGGCCTCTGTGCTCTTCTGCCACTCGTGGGGCGCGTCCCACTCCTCTGCAGCAGGGTCTTTGTAGCCCTCGTTTGGCTGACAGGCACTTGGGGCCTGGGACACCTGTGGTGGCCTATGCTCTTATTTCCTGCCACTGTCTGGGACAGGTTTCAGTCTTACTGATTCCACCTCGCCCATGGCTGACAGGCTGGTAGCAGGCAGATCTGGGCCGTTTGAACTGGAATGAAGGAATACAAACAGTTTTTTTTATTGGCTCTCAAACAACCCTGTTAGCTTGACCTGGTCTTTTCTAAGTTACATTGGCAAAAACACCTCTGGCACACTTTCTAGATAAAGAGAAATGCAGAAGGAAATCTTTAATATTAAATTATATCCACTTTATATGTAGAAAGCCATGGGGATGTTTTTGGGTGCTTTTATTAGAAGGAAATAGTATCTGGTTTTGAATTATTAAATAATCTAAACATTTTTTGAAAAAATGAAATGCATTTTATATTTCTTGCCTTCTTCAAGCTGTTAGGATGCTCATGTTAAATGGGACCTTTGAGGTTTGGCAGTTAAGATTTCCTGATAACCGTGAGCTCAGAAGGGACTAAACTTTTGTGTTTAGTGCGGTTTTCTCAAAAGTCAATGATTTTATTTAAAAAAAAATCATGATTGAGGAACAGTATAGCTGCCCATCATAAATTAATATTTGCTAAGTGGTCATAATTGTTGTTGTTGAGTCACTAAGTCATGTCCAACTCTTTGTGACCCCACAGACTGTAGCCCGCTAGGCTCCGTCTGCCATGGGATTTCTCAGGAAAGAATCCTGGAGTGGGTTGCCATGCCCTTCTCCAGGGGATCTTCCCGATCCAGGGATGGTTCTTTAAAGAACCCACCTGCCAATGCAGGAGAGGTAGGTTCCCTTCCTGGATCAGGAAGATCCTCTGGAGGAGGGCATGGCAACCTACTCCAGGATTCTTGCCTGGGGAATCCCCACGGACAGAGGTGCCTGGTGGGCTACAGTCTATGGGGTCGCAAAGACTTGGACATGACTCAGCAACTAAGCACAGCACAGCAGGAGTAACTGAGCACCCAAGTGATCAGTCATGATGGATTTATGCCATGTTGCTGAATTCCCCCAGAGCAAAGCTAATCACTGTATTCTCAGCACTTTTCCCTTTGTGTCATCCTCTGATATAGCACTCAGTCTACTCTAAATATTTTTTGAATTTGTATTTATATTGGTTAAAATATAGTTGATTTACAGTGTTTCAAGTATATAGCAAAAAGATTCAGCTATACATATATATGTGTGTGTGTGTGTGTGTGTGTGTGTGTGTGTGTATATATATATATTCTTTTTCAGATTCTTTTCCATTACATTATTACAAGATATTGAATGTAGTTCCCTCAACCATGGTCCTTGTTGTTCAGCTATGTTATATATATTAATGGGTATCTATTAATCCCAAATCCCTAATTTTTCCCTTCTCTCCCCTTATCCTTTGGTAATCATTAGTTTGTTTTCTATGTCTGTGAGTCTGTTTTGTAAATAAGTTTGTTTGTATCATCTTTTTAAATTCTACATATAAGTGATATGATGTGTTGTTTGTCTTTCTTTGTCTGACTAGCTTCACTTTGTATAATAATCTGAGTCCGTCCGTGTTGCTGCAGATGGCATTATTTCTTATAATTTTTTCCTGTGTGTTTATCCTACCCAGAGACCGACCCTCCGAGGTCAGGTTCTTATCCAGTTCGCCCTGTTCCCAGCACAGTGAAGGGCACTCTGTAGGTGCTGAGCGAATGGATGACCGCACAGTCGAATGTCTATTTGGATGCGGTTCCATTAACAAGGGGAGCTGGACATGGACTCCTTCCCAGGAGTCCTGAAACATACTAGGGGGACCCGGGGAGGGAGGAGGAACCACGCTGAGCTGAGACTCTCCGAATTCCTCCTCAGAAAACTGGAAACCATCCAATGCTCAGCAGTAGCTAGTGTTTTTTGAGTTCTGATTAAATCAAATCCTTACAGCAATCTTTTGAGGCAGGCTTTGTTAACTCCATCTGGCAGATTAAAAAAACTGAGTCTTAGGGACATTAACTTCAAGTAGGGACATCATGTTAGCCTGGTTCAGAACTAGATTGTCTAGGGTCAATTCTGTGGTTTGCCACCTACTGACTGTATGACTCTGAGCAAATTAGTGTAATCTGTGCCTCAGTTTCCTTATCTGTAGAATGGATAATAATATCTGTTTAAAAATAAACCTGCTGTAAGGGTTAAAAAAGATAAGGTAAATGAAGTACCTAGTATAATGCCTCACAGGGTAATCATTCAGGGTTTTTGTTGTCATTAATGATTGCTCGTGGGGATGCAAACACAGGCCTGTTGGACTCTGAAGGAGGAGACAGTTACAGTAGATCTGTTGGCATCTCTGGCAAGACCAGGTCTGACTTGGGGAAGTGTCTGGGGTAGCAGAGCGGGGGATGGCTGGCTTGGGGATAGCCATGGCCAGGAAGAGAAGTGGCCACTTATCGTAGGATTCTAGGCCTGAGCTGTCTTGGGCAGTGCAATACTGAGGTGGGTTTGGATTTGAGACACCCTTCTGAAATAGAATTGGCAAAAGTTGCTATCAATTAGAAGTGGGGACTGGCGGGGAGGGGGAGGAATTGATGGCAGGGAGAGATTTCTACCCTCGGGAAACAATGGTGGTACCTAAGATGTGGAATAAGGGAGGGAAAGTCAGTTGGGAGTCAGTGCTAGAGTTGGGAAATCTGTGGGCTCCATCTGCTCAGTAACCCCACAGAAGCATGTGCTGTTTACTGGGAAATGCGTACAGAAATACCCACCGCAGCTCAGCTTAGTGGTCAAGGCCAGGGCTAAAGGTACCTTTCTGAATAGTAATCGGAGATGTGGGTGCAGATCAGGAAACCGGGAGAGGTGAGGAGGGTGAGAAGAGACAGCATCCTCGGAGGTTCCCAGAGTTTAAGTGCAGTCAGATGAACTAGAATGTCAGTGAGTGGAAAATAAGAGCGGGATCCCTTTTGACAGGGAAGGTATAGGTAAGATGGGTTTTGGTTTGTTTGGTTTGGGGTGTGGAAATAAGACCCCACTTTTAATCAAGAAAATTTCAGTCATAGTCAAAATTAGAATAGCACAGTGAACCCCCATATACCGATTACCCAGATTCAATAGTTGTCTGGTTTATTCATTGCTTGTTTTCTCTCATTATTTGCCAGAAGTACTTTAAAACAGACAGCTGGACTTTCCTGGCCATCCAGTGGCTGACTCTGTGCTCCCAATTTAGAGGGCCTGGGTTTGATTCCTCGTCAGAGAAGTCAATCCCACATGCTGGCACTGAGTTCGCATGCCACAACTAAAGATCCCGTGTACCGCAACTAAGACCTGATGTGGCCAAATAATTAAAAACAAATATTAGCATTAAATAAAGCAGATCTCATCACTTCACCTCTGTATACTTTCATAGGTCCCTCTGTGAAATTGACATTTTCCTGCATAAGCTTCTCATGTCACTGTCCTATCCAATATTCTTACACATTTCTCTCGAAACTGTCTTTTTATAGGTGGCTTTTGTTTTTGAGGGGACTTACCTAATAGCTCAGCTGGTAAAGAATCCACCTGCAATGCAGGAGATCCCAGTTCGATCCCTGAGTTGGGAAGATCCCCTGGAGAAGGGAACGGCTACCCACTCCAGTATTCTGGCCTGGAGAATTCCATGGACTGTATAGTGTGTGGGGTTGCAAAGGGTCGGACACGACTGAGTGGATGATTTTTGTTTTAAGTGAGGATTCAGGCAAGGCTCACGTGTTAAACATTTGGTGGTTGTGCCTCATGGGTCTCTTTCACTCCGGAGCAGATCCCTGTTTTTATTTTTTGTGCTATTAATTTGCTGAGCTAAGTCCCACTTTCTGGATTGGTCTCTTTGCTTCCTTACAGTGCTATTTAACTTTGAGGAATGTTTAAGATGTGGAATTAGCAGGGCAATGAGGGTGGGAGGTGAAGGTTTAGGAGCTCTGGAAGTTGAGGAAGGAACGAGGATAGAGGGAGAGGTTGTGTCACTTCTAGGGAGAGGTGCTGTCTGGGGAAAGCTTCCAAGTTTTCAGTGGCCATCTGCTTCTGTGTCCCAGAGGAGGTCATTCTCTGTCTCCATAGTATGTACCCTGGTGGATGCTTTTATGTAAGCATGATGTGCATGTGTGTAAATATATGTATATTTGTGTATGCATGTATTTATATATGCATATGGGCTTCCCTGGTGGCTCAGAGGTTAAAGCATCTGCCTGGAATGCAGGAGACCTGGGTTCGATCCCTAGATCGGGAAGATCCCCTGGAGAAGGAAATGGCAACCCACTCCAGTACTCTTGTCTGGAGAATCCCATGGAGGGAGGAGCCTGGTAGGCTACAGTCCATGGGGTCGCAAAGAGTCGGACACGACTGAGTGACTTCACTTTCACTTTTCACTTTCACTAAATTATATATATATATATATATATATATATATATATATATATGTTATTGTTATTTTAGTCACTAAATCATGTCCAAATTTAGTCGCGACCTGTGGACTGTAGCCCGCCAGACTCTTCTGTCCATGGGATTTCCCAGGCAAGAATGCTGGGATGGGTTGCTATTTCCTTTGCCAGGGGATCTTTCTGATGCAGGGATCATACCCATGTCTCCTGCCTAGCAGGCAGATTCTTTACCACTGAGCCACATGTATACATATGTATATACACATATATTAATACATCATGCCCTGTTTTGGCACATGCACTCCATATGTGCTTGTTAAATCAGGAAACGTGGATTCCTGTCTGTACACTGTTCTGGTACCAAGTGGCCTGGGGCTCTGAGCATGTTTCCTGTGTAGTTTATCAGTTTTCTTATCTGTAACAGTGTGTCCATTGGAGCAGCCCTACCTTGGAAGGAAAGTTATGACCAACCTAGATAGCATATTCAAATGCAGAACATTACTTTGCCAACAAAGGTCCGTCTAGTCAAGGCTATGGTTTTTCCTATGGTCATGTATGGATGTGAGAGTTGGACTGTGAAGAAGGCTGAGGGCCGAAGAATTGATGCTTTTGAACTGTGGTGTTGGAGAAGACTCTTGAGAGTCCCTTGGACTGCAAGGAGATCCAACCAGTCCATTCTGAAGGAGATCAGCCCTGGGATTTCTTTGGAAGGAATGATGCTAAAGCTGAAACTCCAGTACTTTGGCCACCTCATGCGAAGAGTTGACTCATTGGAAAAGACTCTGATGCTGGGAGGGATTGGGGGCAAGAGGAGAAGGGGACGACAGAGAATGAGATGGCTGGATGGCATCACTGACTCGATGGACGTGAGTCTGAGCGCACTCCGGGAGTTGGTGATAGACAGGGAGGCCTGGCGTGCTGCGATTCATGGGGTCGCAAAGAGTCAGACATGACTGAGCGACTGATCTGATCTGACCCTCAGATCCCTTCCAGCTCTATGCCATTTCTGAATTTTTTAATATTGTGTTTGATTTTCTACTTGCCTGCATTCCTCCTTGCCCCAGACTCTCAGTGGACCCATTCGACCTCAGAGTATAAACTCCTGGGCCTGGGATCCAAAGCCTTCAGCTGACGTATTACTTTCCATCCTGCTGCCTCGTGTCTTCAGCCATTCTAATACGGCCAACACAGTGATTCCCTCTCCCCCAGATAGATGCTTGCACCCTGCACAAATCCTTCTCCAAGCCAGGCTGACAACACTCCCTCTGCCTGGATTGCCTCCACCTGTCTTTCTTTCATAAGTTTCTTTGGAAGCATTTCCTGCTCCCTGCTGGCTTTTACTTATCAGGCATTGAGCACCTCCCCTGTGCCAAGCCTATTGTTTTACGGATATCATCTCTCATTCTCCCATGGCAAGTCCCACAAGCTGGAGGACTTCTTATCCCCATTTACATGGGATCAGATTGGGTCTGATGCGGTTAAGAAATTTGCTGAGGATCACACAGCTAGGAAGCCTCAGAGCTTGGATCCTAGCTTGGCTCATGGGTCTGGATCCCAGCTTGTTTCTACCCCTCCAGGCTGCAAGTTCCAGAGCACGTGGAAATCTTACTAATGCTTTTACGTAATACTGTCTTCTGCTTTAGTGGGTTCAGCACAGTTTTATTGAGGAACTGCTATATGCCAGGCACCTGCACAAATATTAACTCAATGAAGACAGGTTCTGTGTCTCACTGATTACATTCTGTCCACTACTTACCTGAACAGAAAGGAGAAATTCAGTAAATGTTTGTTGAGTTTAACTGAAATGAATAATATCGCCCAGCTAGTATAAAGAGTGATTCTCAAATTAGGAGTCAATAAATATGTTTTGCTGTCAGCTGAATGGTCTGGTTACCCATCACATGACTGCCAGTCTCAATGGGAGCTGTTAGAATATCTTGTGAGGAAAAAATATCAACTTGTCATCTGTTGAAACTGACGATTGGGCTTACTTTTACTCTTTGTCCCTAAGGCGAGTCGCTGTTTTTAGATAGTTGTTAATGAAAACAGTTGAGTGGTTCTTTAAAGGACAGGCGGCATGTATGTCAAAATAAATTTATTTGTCATTTATGGGCATTTATTTTGACATAAATACCTAAAGTCACAGTGGGATCACTGTCCTAATCAAGGCACATTCAAGTTGAGCTTATGTAAGCTTCTGTGTTAAGTGTACAAGTGTTAAGTATACAGGAAAAAAAACTATAGGGGATTCATTTATCTCCTGTTTCAGGGTCAGCAGGGCTTTCCGTGTATCTAAATATTGAATCTTATCCTACCAAGTGCCAAAGCCTTTTTATTATAAACACAGTTGGTGGAAAAATCCCTTTTTATCAATGTACCATTAAAGTTACAAGTGTATAGTATAGTGACTCACAATTTTAAAGGTTATACTCCATTTATAATTATTATAAAATATTGGCTATATTATCTGGAGTGTACAGTGTGTCCTTATATCTTATTTTATACATAATAATTTGTACTTCTTAACCCCCCACCCCTGTATACCCCTCCTCACTTCCCTCTCTCCACTGGTAACTGCTAGTTTGTTTACTTAAACTTGCAAATATTCTTTTTTTTAGCTATATTCAGTATTTTATTGTATTTTTAATTTCACATATAAGCAATATAATACAGTATTTGTATTTGTCTGACTTATTTCACTCTGCATAATACCCTCCAAGTCCATCTGTGTTGTTGCAGATGTCAAAATTTCATTATTTTTTATGACTGAATAATATTCCATTATATATAAATATGTGTGTGTGTATATACACACATGCATCTTCTTTATCCGTCTATCTTCTGGCAGACACTTAGGCTGCTTCCATGTCTTGGCCGTTGTGAATAATGCTACTGTGGACACTGGGCTGCATGCATCTTTTCAAATAAGCATTCTTGTTTTTTGTATATATACCCAGGAGTGGAATTGCCGGATCATATGGTAGCTCTGTTTTTAGTTTTCTTGAGAAACCTCCATACTATTTTCCACAGAGGTGTCACCAACTTATGTTCCCACCAGCAGCGTGTGAAGTTTCTGTTTTCATCTCATTTTTGTCAACACTTGTTCTTTGTGTTCTTTTTAATGATAGCCATTCTGACAGGTGTGAGGTGATAGCTCATGGTGGTTTTGATTTTCATCCCCCTGATGATTAGAGATAATTGTACATCTTTTCCTGTGCCTGTGGACCATTGTAGTTCCTCTTAGAAAACTGTCTGTTCAGGTCTTTTGCCCAGTTTTTAATCCACTTGTTTGTTTTTCTGTTGCTGAGTTGTATGAGCTGTTTATGTATTTTGGATATGAACTCATTATTTGCAAGTATATTCTCCCATTCAGTAGGTTATCTTCTTGTTTTGTCGATGGTTTCCTTTGCTTTGCAAAAGCTTTTAATTAGGTCCCATTTGTGTATTTTTCTTTTGTTTCCTTTGCTTTAGAAGACAGATCCCCAGAAATATCCTGTGACTTATGTCAAAGAGTGTTCTGCCTGAAAACGTTTCTTAAGCAAATATTTGAGAGCAAAATTCTCTGAAATTTATGCCATGGAATTTAGTCAATAATTCATCTAATAAACACTGGGCATGTACTAACTGCCAGAATTTGCTCTAGGTTCCCAGGATATAACAGTGAACAAAACAAGATGTTGGTCTCATGGAGCTTTAGTCTAGTGGTGGGGGGCTGGGGGACATTTAACCAATAAGAAAGCAAATAAATGCAAAAGATCAGGTCCAATACAGTGATCAGGGCTATGAAAAAACCACAACAGGATACTGAGATAGGGACAATTTGTGGGGATACGTGTGGTAGGGAGGCTCTTATAAATAAGGCTTCCCTGAGGAGGTGACATTGGATCGGAGGCCAGAATAACGAATCATTTGAAAAACTAAAGTAGAATTAAGGGTCTGAGATGAGAAGAAACGCAGTGTGTCCAGTCTGAGTTAGTTTGTTGGATTTGAAGGGCTTGTGAGATTATATGCTGGCCGGCAGGTAGGCATGAAGATCAGGAGGATGGGAAAATGATGACAAAGGAGACAAAGACTGGATAGTCAACAGGTCCCTGGCGATAATTAAAACAATAGAACAGGACCATTGTTTAGAAGAACCAGATGAAAGTTGCTTCCCTTACCCATACATACTCCATGACAATGATAAACAGCTATGGGGGATATTTCTAAGCACATTACAGATATTAATTCATTTAATCCTCAAAACAGTTCTAAAAGATGGGCACCATTATTTTCTTCCCATTTTGCAGATAAGAAAACTGAACAGCTATATATATAAAAAAAATATATATATATACACACACACATATATAAACAACCTAAAGGGAGAAATTGACAGCAATGCAATAATAGTAGAGGACTTTAATACCCCCATTGACTTCAGTGGATAGATCATATAGACAGAAAATCAACAAGGAAACATCAGCCTTAAAAGACACATTAGAGCAGATAGACTTAATAGTTATATATAGAACTTTCTATCCAAAAGGAGCAGAGGATGCATTCTTCTCAGCTGCACATGGAATGATCTCCATGATAGATCATACATCAGGCCACAAAATAAATGTCAATAAATTGAAGAAGACTGAAATCATATCAAGCATCTTTTCTGATCACATGACATGAAGCTAGAAATCAACTGCAAGAAGAAAACTGGACAAATCACAAATACACAAATATGTGCAGATTAAAAGACATGCTACTGAACAATCTATTAATGAGTAAATCAAAGGAGAAATCAAAAAATACCTTGAGACAAATGAAAATGGAACCATAATCTACAAAAATCTATGAGAAGCAGCAAAAGCAGTTCTAGAAGGAGGTTTATAGTAATACAAATCTACCTCAAGAAATAAGAGAAATGTCAAATAAACAATCTAACCTTATACCTAAAGGAATTAGGAAAATAAGAACAAATGAAGTTCAAAGTTACCAGAAGGAAAGAAATAACAATGGTCAGAGTAGAAATAAATAGAGATTAAAATACAATAGAAAATATCAATGAAACTAAGAGCTGGTTCTCTGAACAGATAAGCAAATTTGACAAACCTTTAGCCAGCCGTACCAGGAAAATAGAGGGTTCAAATAAGTAAAATCAGAAATGAAAGAGAAGTTACAACTGATAGCACAGAAATACAAAAGATCATGAGACCACTTAACCAATTATACTCCAACAAATCAGATGACCTAAAAGAAATGAATAAATTTGTAGAAGCATACAATCTTTCAGGATTGAATCATGAAGAAATAGTAGATTTGAATAGACTGATTATTAGTAAGGAGATTGAATTAGTAATCAAAAACCTCTCAGAAAAAACAAAACTCAAGACCAAATGACTTCTCTGATAAATTCTATCAAACATTTAAAGAAGATTTAATAGCTGTCATTCTCAGACTTTCCCCAAAAAATGGAGAGAAGGGAATGATTCCACACTCACTTATAAGGCCAGCATTATTCTGATACCAAAGCCAGACAAAGCACAAGAAAAGAAAAGTATGGACCAAAATTCCTGGTGAACATAGATGCAAAAATCCTCACAAAATATTAAAAATTAAATTCAATAATACATTAAAAAGATCATATATAATTAATCAAGTGGGATTTGTTCCAGGATGCAAGGATCATTCAGCATCTTAAAATCAGTTTGTGATACATTAACAAAATGAAGGCCATGAATCATATGATTATATCAATGGATGCAGAAAAGCATTTTATAAAATTCAACATTCATTTATGATAAAAACTCTCAATAGAGTGGGCAGGGAGGGAACATACCTCAGCATAATATAGGCCATATGAGACAAACCCATGCAGATGTAGGAGACATGAGTTCTATCCCCGGGTCAGGAAGACTCCCTGGAGCAGGAAATGGCACCCAGCTCCAATCTTCTTGCCTGGGAAATTTCATGGACTGAGGAGGCTAGAGGGCTACAGTCCATGGGGTGGCAAAGAGTCAGATTGACTGAGCACACATGCATATACATGGCAAGCCCGCTGCAAACATCATATTTAATAGTGAAGAGCTGAAAGCTTTTCCTCTAAGATCAGGAGCAAAGCGAGAATGCCCACTCTTACCCCTTTTATTCTACATAGTATTGGGAGTCCTAGTCAAAGCAGTTGGGCAAGAAAAGAAATAAAGGGCATTCAAATTGGAAAGGAAGAAGTAAGTGAATAACAGTTTTTTATATAGAAAACAAACACTCAAAAAAAATGTTAGTATCAATAAATGAAATCAGTAAAGTTGCAGGGTACAAGATCAACTTACAAAATTTGTGTTTCTAAACACTAATTATGAACTATTGAAAGAGAAATTAAGAAAGTAATACCATTTAAACAGTTGCATTGAAAGAGTAAAATGCCTAGGAGTAAATTTAACCAAAGAAATGAAAGACCTGTAATGCTGAGAACTGTAAGACATTGATGAAAGAAATTGAAGAAGACATGAATAGATGGAAAAATATTCTGTGATTATGGATTGGAAGAATTAATACAGTTAAAATGTCCATATTACCCAAAGGAGTCTACAGATTCAGTGCCATCCCTATCAAAAAACAATGGCACTTTTCACAGAAATTAAACTAAGAATCCTAAAATTTGTATGGAAGTACAAAAGATCCTGACTAGCCAAAACAGTTTTGAGAAAGAGGAACAAAGCTGGAGGCATCACTCTCCCTAATTTCAAACTACATTACAAAGCTGTAGTAATCAAAACAACGTAGCACTGGCATAAAATCAAACACATAGATCAATAGAACAGAATGGAGATAAAACCCCATGATTTTATAGTCAATTGATCTGCAATAAAAGAGGCAAGAATATATGGTTGGAAAAGGATAATCTTTTTAATAAATGATGTTAGGAAAACTAGACAGCTATATGCAAAAGAATGAAAGTAGAGTACTATCTTATACCACACACAAACATTAATTTGAAATGGATTAAAGACTTTAGGCCTGGAAACCATGACACTCCTAGAAGAAAATATATTCAGTAAGCTTCTTAACATTGGTCTTGGCAGTGATTTTGGGATCTGACTCCAAAAACAAAGACAACAAAAGCAAAAATAAATAAGTGAGACTGCATCAAAGTTAAAAGCTTCTGCACAGCAAAGGAAACCATCAGCAAAACGAAAAAGCAGCCTGTTGAATGGGAGATAATATTTTCAGATTAGATATTTGATAAGAGGTTAATATCCAAAATATGTAAAGAACTCATACAACTCAACAACAAAAAGCAAATAATCCAATTAAAAAATGATCAGAAGATCTGAATAGACATCTTTACAAAGAAGACATACAGATGGCCAACAGGCACGTGAAAAGATGCTCATTATCACTACTCATCAGGGAAATGCACATCAAAACCACAATGAAGTATCCCATCACACCTGTCAAAATGACTATTATCAAAAAACCACAAATAACAAATGTTGGTGAGGATGTGAAGGAAAGGGAAAACTTGTGCACAATTGGTGGGGATGTAAATTGGTACAGCCCCTATGGAAAACAGTATGGAGTTTCCTCAAAAATTAAAAATAGAGCTATGATATGATCCAGCAATTCTACTTCTGGTCATCTGAAGAAAATGAAAATAGTGATTCAAGAAGATATATTCACCTCTATGTTCATTGCTGTATTATTTATAATAGCCAGGATATGGAAAGCAACCTACATGTCCATAGTAGATAAAGAAAATGTGGCATATACAATATACAACACTCTCAGTCATAAAAAAGGATAAAATCCTGCCATTTTCAATCACATGGATAGACCTTGAGGGTATTATATTAAGTGAAATAAATGAGATGAAGACAAATACCAAAGGATCTCACTTATATGTGGGATCTAAAAAAACAAAACAAAGCTCAGATACAAAGAATAGAATGGTGGTTGCCAGAGGGGCGTGCGTTGGGGGTGGGAAAATGGATGAAAGGAGTCAACAGGTACAAACTTTAGTTATTTTATTTATAACTAAAGTAAATGCATCATTGGGTTGCAATGTACAGTATGGTGATTATAGTTCATAATTCTGTATTGCATGTCTGAAAGTTGCCAAGAGAGTAAGTCTTAAAAGTTTTTATCGTAAGGAAGAAATTTGTTTTTCTAACTTTGTATGATGAAGGATAATGACTGTATTTATTGCAGTGATCATTTCACAGTGTATACACGTATCCAGTCACTGCACATCAAACTGATATAATGTTATATGTCAATTATATACTTCAGTGAGGAAAGAGGAAAGAATACTGAAGCTCAGAGACATTAATTTTCTCCAAATTAAATTTATGTAGTGACGCTCAGAGGCAAGTGTAAGTGGCTGAGTTGTGGAATCCACGCTCTTAACTACTACATTATGCTGCCTCATGGACTGTCCGTCAAGAGAGGATAAATAAAACCTTGGGGAAATCTGGAAGAGAATACTAGAAAACATAACGAGGCTTGGGAAGGGTGTTAGGTAATAGATTCATTGTCTGCTGTGAAGTGGGTGGGACACCCCAGTTTGATTTGTTTCTCTTGAGTTTATCACTGCATGGTAGCAGATAACTATTGTCCTGTCATACTCACCATATGCTTTCCTGAACCAGTCACTAGAGTAAATTAATTCTGTTTATAATAACCACTTCAGCTGACTAACGGAGCAACGTGAATGAACAAACAAACAAACCAGAAAGGCAGAAAGCAGTTGAAAAAGATGAGCAGCAGAAGCAGCAAATGGCCATCGCACCCACATGAGTAGAGAGTGAAAGGATTAAGTTCCTTGCCTGGTTTATAGGACACTTGCTTCATGTGATTTTTGTTTTTAGAGAACAGACAAACTATTTGAGTCCCAGTTACTCATCAGCCGGAGCCCCTCACCCTAAATTTGTCTCCTGTGCTTGGTAGAAGCCACTAGGCAGTGCCTCTTTGGTGGTTTTAATCTCTAAACTCATCCCAGGGTGATACTATGGCAGGTCCAGTATAGCTACCCTAGAATGCATCCTGGTCCTTTACACTGTTTCCAGGTGATAAAAGGGAATGTGTTTAAGAGAAATCACTTTCTCCTTTTCTCGTTCTCCCTGTTCTAGGAAGGGACCTTATGATATTTAAATCAGTAGGATCCAGCTTAGGTTGTGCCTGGAGGAAGGAACCTACTCTTCCTCAGTAGATTTAAGGAAAGATTTACCTGGTTTACCTTTGACTTGGAAATAGCTCAGTCTAAATTGCCATCACTCCACCATCCAGGAGATTGTGAAGGCACTCCACCATCCAGGAGATTGTGAAGGACAGGGAAGCCTGTCCTGCCGCAGTCCATGGGGTCACAAAGAGTCAGACACGACTGAGCGACTGAACAACATCATCTTGGTGCACTAACCTACTTCTAGAGTTTTTTCTTCAGTGACCATCCCAGAGTGCCTATGTTCTATGCTATGTGGCAATGACAGACTGTCTGAATAATTATTAAAAGCTTTAAAATGAAATATCAAAGAGCCTGCAGATTCTTCCATAGTGGCTTGAATTCCCGTGTTAGTTGTTAGCATTACTAAAGGTGTGACCTTGTTTTTCATGGCTTTGTGATTTCCCTCTATTGCTTTCAAACTCTGCTTTCCTTATTTTAACTCTGCTTCTCTGTGATCTGTTCTAAATTATAGTTTCATTGTGTATTGTTCCTTAATTATAAACAGTAGTGTCATACTTTCTGCTGTTTCCTCCTCTCCTGTTTTTTCCTGATTATCTAATTTTCCACTTTGTTTGCCTGCATTTATAATTCTTGAGGGCTCCCCTGATGGCTCAGATGGTAAAGAATCTGCCTGCAATTTAGGAGACCTGGATTTGATCCCTAGGTTGGGAAGATCTCCTGGAAAAGGGAATGGCTACCCACTTCAGTATCCTTGCCTGGAGAATTCCATGGACAGGGGAGCCTGATAAGCTATAGTCCATAGAGTCACAAAGAGTTGGACACAATTGAGTGACTAACATACATACATGCTCATTCAGTGAACCATTTTCTATCTCCTTATATAACAGAAAAAGTAAAATTCTTCAGAAAATAATTGTGACTGTAATTTACTTTAGGAATACTTTCAATAATGAATTAAAATAGTTGACACCTTTGAGTGCTTACAGCTGTCCAGGAACTTTAGTGTATTAATTATTTCATTTGCACAATCTCCTCTTTGAGGTCATTTTGCTCATTGGGAAACTGAGGCCCAGAGGGTTCTGTAAGTTAATAAATATGGATTTGCTATTTCTTAGGACATGCTTCTTAAATAATTTGTATGTGTTATTTTACAACATGAATAAGTTGATTTTCAAACAATTGAGCATCTCTCTTTTGCGTATGCACATTAGCCTATTTATGTCATGTTCTGTTAGTCTCTTCTATAAATTGATTAAGAACACTGGTATGTTTGTTTTTATTTTCCTCTAAGGATAGAGTAATGCCTAATAAAAATGAAAGGAAACACGGTTTTTTCCTAATTCTGTAAACTCATTATTTATTTGGAAGATTGTGGTAAACTCTACCCTTGTATAATCATTGCATATTTTTTTTTTAGTCCTGTGACAAATTTCTTTAGGAATATTTTTTCCTCTGTATTTAATTTTTAGAGGACTTTCCCCATGAAATATAAATTGTAAATGTGATAGGGATTGTCGTAAAGAAAAACATGAGGTTCTAATCCACATGAGGGCACATCTGGGCATGCATTTCCACACAGACCACTACATGGTCTTAGAAGCATCATTGACCTATACCAGCTACAAAGGAAGTTAGGCTGTTTCAGTCTGTATGAAACTTGAAATCAAATTTGCCGCAGACAGTGAGGTGAGACCTGGATGTCTTTAGTCAGCATCTTTTCTGGCCCAAACACTAGTCTTGTGAGCCCCTCAGCTGGTGTGGAGACTGTAGGTTATATTAATCCCATCCACTGTCAAGTTGGAAGCTGCCAATGGGATGACTGGCTTGTGAGCATGTGGATACACCATCTGGGCTTCCCATAGATTCCTCAGCCATCTGTGCCTCTCTGCAACATGGTATTTACTTATTTAGTTTGAATGATTAAAAAAATAAAAAAAGAACTAAGAGTTGAAACACTAGCAAATTTTAATTAAAAATTAGACCATCATTCTTCTGATGCACATACATGAACCACTAAAAGCAAACATATATTAGCAGTTTCGTGGGGAAGGTGAAGAGTACAGCTAAGATTTCTGCAGCAAAATCCTTAAAACCAGATCAACTATTAAGTGTTTTCATTCCCACCCCAGAGTTTGAAAGCATTTATTATACTGTATTTAGGTTTTTTACTTTATTTCTTCATAAGAACAGACATATGTCTCTTTAATGATTAGACCCAAAATAAACTGAGTGATTTTTAGATTATGAAATTCAGTTACAGACATTTTTCTGCATATTGCTGTTTGAATTAGGCAAAAGACCCAGTCCGTTGAATTCGCTGATAAGCACAGGATAGAGTTAAGGCAACAAAGAGTACATGGGGGAGTTGATTAACACATCCAATTAATGAAACTTTGACATCATCACACTTTGGCTGTTGTCAATGAGCTTGCCAGGTTCCAATTTCTATTCATTAGTTATTCCATTTCCCTAGTTGCCTCACTCCTCTGCCTTAACACAATAGCAGCTTTATTAAAAGGTGGATTAAAATGACGTTCACATTGATAAGAAGAGGTAGTTATCTAGTGTTCCTGGTTGTGTTTGTTACTTGAGAAAAGTTGCAGGCTAAATGAAAGAAGAAGACTTGAAATGTAAATGGATTCCTTGTAGATAATTGTACTAAATGCTAATTTGTGAGCAACTAATGTGTTCTTGTGTTCACTGATAAGCTGTGTGCTTAAAAGAAATTTATAAAAGGAGACAAGTCGTTTGTCGGCAAAAACTCTCAATCCAGTAAACTTTATATATCTGACTTACTTTGTGCTCCTGTGGAACAGGAATCCTATCTAAGTTACCTCCCTCCACAAAACTACCGCCTCCTGCCCACCCAGTCATGGTGGGTGGTTTAGAACCTTCTCTGTTGCCTTTTTTTCCCCCTTCTCTCTTGAGATCCATTTTAGAGATTTGGAATGAAATGTACACTTTGGCTAGGTTCGACAAAGGTTTTGCAAACTTTTATTGTAAAGAGCCCAATAATAAGTCATTTGGGCTTTGCAGGCCGTTCTGGTCTCTGTGACAACTAAACAGCTTAGCCTCTGAAGCCCAAAGATGATCTTCCGCAATATGTAAATGAACGGACGGGGATGTGTTCCAGTAAAACTTTATTTATAGACACTGAAATTAGATTTTTATGTAATTTTCATATGTCAGAGCATATTCTTTTTTTATATGTCAGAGAATATTCTTTTTTCTTCTAATGATTTAAATATTTTTTCATATGTCAGAGAATATTCTTTTTTCTTCTAATGATTTAAATATTTTTTCCAATAATCGAAGGTTTTTTTATAGCTCAAAGACAGTAGCCAGAATTGGCTACCTCTGGGGCAGGCCCTTCTTTCGTTTTGTGTGTCCATTTCTCCTCCTGATCTCTCTTCTTTTCAGCTTTCTAAACACAAACCCAGAACAGTCCCCAGGATCTTGGGGGGGGGGGGTGGGTTCTGGGATTGTGTGGAGGCCTAGACCAGGGTTTGTTTTGTTTCCCATGGCATTGGGAGAAGGGATGGGTGAACCTCTTTTGTTTGTAAGAGTAGGGAGAACAGCAGCAGTGATTTATACTGCTCTGCTAAGAGTGCAAAGTTTAATCACGTTGACTGATGCTGTTTCTGTGGTTATTTTTTTTAATGTTACCACAAAGTAGGTTTATTTCAAGTATGCAAGGGTAGCTTTATTTCACCATGTTGACAGAAACTAGAAGAATCATATGACCATTTTGATAGATAACAAACTTCTTGACTAACAGAAGAGGCACCTTTTAAAGACTGCCTCTCTCTCCACCCTCCTATCCTTGCATTGTTATCTATGCACATATCCCTTCAGCCATATACGGAGCAGTTTGTACTTCCTGAATCCTGTGTTATTTCTTGCCTCTGTCTTTGCTCATGTTGTACTGTGGTTATTTTTTTTTTAATTACAAGATATTCAGATGATAGAATTTCGCTAGTGGAAATAACCATGATGATATGAAACCGTTTACCTCAGATTGGGACTTTAACCCACCTGTTGGAACTCAAACCCAGCCAAAACCCAGTATGGGAGTCAAACCCATGGGGCTGGGACTAGAACCCAGCCAAAACCCTGCTTGGAACTTGAACCCACACGACTGGGACTCAAACCCAGCCAAGACTGATGGTACTTCGTTTCAGGACCTAATGAAGCCCAGATTCTTGATGTCTCATCACAGAAAGAATTCAGTGAGAGACAAAGTGATAGGTAAGAAATAGAGTTATTCAGATTCAGAGAGACAGAGTGTGGGCCATTGCAGAGGGCAAGTACGGCGGCCCTGAAATTTGGCATGCTTGGTTTTTATAGGCTGGGTAATTTCGTATGCTAATGAGTGGGAGGATTATTCCAACTATTTTGGGGAAGGGGCAGAGACTTCCAGGATTTGGGCCACTGCCCACTCCTTGTCTTTTAACAGTGCCTTGCGACTGTCGTGGCACCTCCAGTGTCATTTCACTTGCTGATTGAGGATGAAGGTCCAGCCTTGTCTGCCATCTTGGTCCCATTCGATTCTAATTGCTGTGTGTTGTGTCCTTGGGCTCTGTCACTCTTTCAGAAGTTGTGCCCTGCCCCTTTCCCTCCTGTCACAGATATATGTGTGTATGAACATATTACATTTGTGACTTTTGTACTGCTTTAAGAAAATGCAGATCCAGTTGTGAAAAGACAACAGGTGTTGACTGCATCTTTTGGGCTCTTGCTGCCTTTCACTTTGGTTTAAGTCCTTTTCGAATGAGAACAAAGCTGAATTGGAAATAAATCGCTCATTGTCCTTGTGCAGTAGTTTGCAAGCCACCTGTGGTAATTTGGAGGATGCAAAAACATCTCTTTGTCCTACTTAGCCTCCTAATTACTGATATTTTGAGCCTCCAGTTTTGAAATAAGTTGAGTCTTATGCACTTGAATTCCCTAATATTATTTTACTTGAGGGTGAAGAAGTTCGTGGATAACTATTTCACTCGTACTTCAGACCCTTGGAAAACTTGCCTTGATAGTTAATCAACTTAGAAACACAGTGCATTTTAACGATGTAGGTCCTTTTCTAGGACTGTTTCAGTAAAATGGGTTGAGTCATTCTTTATTAGCTTACCTGTTTACTTGAATGAGTTCTTTTCATTTGGTGGAGATGGTGTGTCATGTGGGAGGAAGGTGTTCATAAAAATGATTTGCCTACTGACCTGCTTCAGTTATTAGTGAGAATCCATTTGGAGGTCACGTTAGTCCCCATCAGCATCTGTCATCAGGGTTTGGTTCAGACACTCTGTCTCCACTTCACAGTCCAGGAAAAGATGAGCTGCAAGGACCCTGGGGTGGGGTGGGCAAGCTTTGCTCATGCTTGGCATATGCGGCTGGCCTTGGAGGGCTCGTGGTCTCAGTCACACAGTGAGGGGTTCCCAGAGGAAGGGCCCCGCTGTTGGCTGCTGTCCCAGCAGGACGGGCCAGGAAGGGCTGGGTTCACCTTGCCTCCGCACGTCCAGCCAACACAGGTTGTACCTACTTAGCCTGCTCCCTCTTGCACAGTACTTGGTTAAATCATTTCCCTTCACTGGCATAAAATAACACATTTCTTTCTTCACCAAAATTGTGATTTTCATTAAAAACTATATGCTTGGGACTTCCCTGGTGGTCCAGTGGTTATGACTCTGGGCTTCCACTGCATGGAGCATGGGTTTGATTCCTGCTTGGGCAACTAAGATCCCACATGCCCTGCAGTAGGGCCAAAAAATAAAATATTATTTTAAAAAGAGGGAGAGAAATTCAAGGGGGAGGGAGGTTCAAGAAGGAGGGGAGGGGACATATGTATACCTGTGGCCGATTCCTATTTATGTATGACAGAAACCAATACACCATTGTAAAGGAATTTTCCTCTAATTAAAAATAATTTTTTTTTAAAAAGAGATACTTGACATATATCCATGCAAAAACTTGTACACAGTGTTCATGGCAACATTATTCACCATAGTTCAAAAGTGGAAACAGAACCAAATGCCAATCAACCAATGAATGGATAAATAAAAAGATATTCATTCATATTATTTGTCAAATATTATTTGTCCATTAGAATAAATAAAATACTAATGGATTGCTACAACATGGATAAACCTTGAAAACATTATGCTGAGTGACAAAAACCAGTTACAAAAACCATTGTATGAAATGCCCATAATAGACAAATCTATCCAGGTAGGAAGTTGATTAGTGATTGTGAAAAGTTATGACCAACCTAGATAGCATATTGAAAAGCAGAGACATTACTTTGCCAACAAAGGTCCGTCTAGTCAAGGCTATGGTTTTTCCTATGGTCATGTATGGATGTGAGAGTTGGACTGTGAAGAAAGCTGAGCGCCGAAGAATTGATGCTTTTGAACTGTGGTGTTGGAGAAGACTCTTGAGAGTCCCTCGGACTGCAAGGAGATCCAACCAATCCATTCTGAAGGAGATCAGCCCTGGGATTTCTTTGGAAGAAATGATGCTAAAGCTGAAACTCCAGTACTTTGGCCACCTCATGCAAAGAGTTGACTCATTGGAAAAGACTCTGATGCTGGGAGGGATTGGGGGGCAGAAGGAGAAGGGGACGACAGAGGATGAGATGGCTGGATGGCATCACTGACTTGATGGACGTGAGTCTGAGTGAACTCTGGGAGTTGGTGATGGACAGGGAGACCTGGCGTGCTGCGATTCATGGGGTCGCAAAGAGTCGGACACGACTGAGCAACTGAACTGAACTGAACTGAACTAAACTGAAGGTCTAGGGAGACAGAATAGGGAGTGACAGCCACTGGGAATGTTTTGAGGATGATAAAAATGTTCCAAAATTAAATAGCAGTAATTGTTGCACACTTCTCTGAATATACTAAAAGCCACTGAACTTTAAAAGGGCTGAATTATTTGGTATCTGATTTATAACTCAAAGCTTATAAAAATTATGCATTTGACAAATGGGAAAATTGTGCCTTAATGTAACTTTGTCATCACTAGTTTTTTCAGGGCCATACTGTTTTAAAATCTAGTAATTTAATAAAAATTAAAATGTGATAAGAATCTAATAATTTTAATAATTCATAATTTATTTATTTACTTATTTGGCTGATTGGTGTAGTTTTTGCCACTGAAAGGAAAAGATGATCTGAAAAACACTAAGGCTTGTCCCATGAGTGGCAGATCGAGTTTATTATTATGTATGTTGTGATTTCAGTTATTTCTAAATATTGTCGGGTCCCATTTTATCAAATGAGTACTTTGTGGTTGCAAAGCACTCAAATGAAAAAAATATATATTTGGTCTGAGATCTACATTCCCCATCCCCTCCCCCATAACAATAAGCAGCTTAACTCTGAAAACTTCTGAATGCATGGCATCATGGTCAAAATATGGTCAACAGGGTTTGTGGTTCATACAAATTTGGCCTTCTGGGAGTCTAAGATTGGTGTCATAAAATGGGCAGTTCACGAGATACCCTGCCCATGAAGACTTATGGACTTAATGAATAAGAAAGAAAGAACAGAAACAGTTCAGTTGCCTCCTATCCTGCTTTTCCTTTTTTTATGACAGCTGAAGATAAAATGTCCTTTAACCCAAATATTATCATCTGGCATATCTGCCTTAGGAAAGACAAAACAAAGATCAGGTGGTCCCCATGTCTGCAGCGTTTCCTAGCCGAGATACAAAAGGACTTTGTGGTTTAAAATCAACAGAACTGTGGCTCTTGGAATGGGAAGAATGCTCTCTGGGTCCACTAAGGGGATTATTATAGCAGAAGCAGCAGTTGTTTGCGGCAGGAGAAATTATTCAGAAGATTGCTATTTCTGCAATTCTGGGATGCTCCAGCTGCTTACATGAGAACTGATAATACTCCAGTCACTAGCCCATCTGTTTCTAAAAAAGTCCAAAGCAAATGTAAAAATGACAGTCAGAGAAGAGCCAGTTGTGTGATGTGGGCTGAGGTACACAATCAACAGTAGCTGTGTGTTTTCTTCCCTTATTTTCTAAGCAATGGCAGTGGAATCCGATCTCTGTTTTACACCATAATTTCCTAGTTTAAAGACATTCGCAACTTTCCCTTCAGTTTGGTGATTTAATGAAGAAGATGAGCATTAAGAAAAGGATTGTATCCTGAAAAGAAGTTGAATGGACTTGACCTTTTAAGTTCAGAGGTATAGAAGGCAGAAATAATAATTTTTTTTTTTTTTTTTTGGAGTAGGGGTGCTGGGAAGAGGAATGCAGGTTGTATGTGTATTTGAAAAAGCCTGGCTTTTAAAGCTAGGAATACCTGGGTTCCTATTCCAGCTCTACTTGTTACTTACTAGTTGTGAGGGTTATAGTCAAGGAATTTAACCTCTCTGTATGAACACTGAGGGTCCTCAGGGTATCTAATACTAATTTGATCAAATTAAATGGGATAATATGTTCAATGCTCCAGGCTTTTTGAGTAAGCTGTCAATAAATGCCTTTGAGACTTGGCTTTAATAAAGAGAAGACTGCTTCTAGAAATGTCATACCCTTCCTGTTGACCAAATGTCATAAATGCAGGCAGTAGAATCCTCTAGAGCAATCCTAGAACTGGGACCCAGTAGAAGTCCCTGAGTGGGCTCAAACTTTTGTGTTATTAAACCTTCGTTACCTTTTTGTCAGAGATTATTAACTCCTAGATGAAATTCAGAATCTTCTGGAAATTCTGTGATAATTTAGAGATAAGTTCCCCCAAACTCTAAGAGAAAATGGTGTTCATTTGAGTGAATCGAAAATGCGTTGACCGACTCTGTCCATGATGCCAACATTGTCCTCAAATTTCAATACTGGATTTTAAAGATTAACTCATAGGAAGGAAGCTCAGACTTGAAAGATGTTTTCTGCTTTGTGGACTGCAGTGTATGCCTAGTTATTAATTATGTAAGCCTCAGTATTATCATCGTAAAATGGGCTGAGTGGCAATTAACCTTGTTGTGAGGACTGGGTGAGCAGAGGCAGACAAAGCCACACATCATGTAGTCAGTTGATGTCAGTTGTCTTGAAGCAGAGCACTGAAGAATGCCACATGTTTGTTCCCCTAACAAATTTTTGGCACTTCAAACAGAAGAGAGATGCCAAATTAGGATGATGATTGTTCAGCCCGTTCTGTCTTTATGTATAATTGCTTTATCAGGTGTTGGAGAAAGTTACCTCTGGCATGGTACTTAGTTTGTGAAAATGGGAGATAGCCTCCTGTCTTTCTTGACTCATCTCTCGTATGTGGGTCATTTAACTGATTAGAAGCTGCTTGTGATCAGTGTATTCATATCAGGACAAAAAGTTTGTTTACCTGAAAGTACATGGAAGACAAATTATCTCTTAATACTCTTGTCACTTTTAATCCAGGTAGCCTGTACCATTGGAGAAGGCAATGGCACCCCACTCCAGTACTCTTGCCTGGAAAATCCCATGGATGGAGGAGCCTGGTAGGCTACAGTCCATGGGGTCGCTGGGAGTCGGGCATGACTGAGCGACTTCACTTTCACTTTTCACTTTCATGCATTGGGGAAGGAAATGGCAACCCACTCCAGTGTTCTTGCCTGGAGAATCCCAGGGACGGGGGAGCCTGGTGGGCTGCCGTCTCTGGGGTTGCACAGAGTCGGACACGACTGAAGTGACTTAGCAGCAGCAGCAGCCTGTTTCATCTAAAACAAGTTTCTTCTTAAACCCCGATGACTGTATTGAAATGGAATAAAATATTCATTGCATTCTTAAAATTTATATAAGACCCTAATTTGTAGAAAGGGCTTCCCTGATGGTTCAGTGGTAAAGAGTATGCCTGCCGATCCAGGAGACACAGTTCTATCCCTGGATCAGGAAGATCCCCTGGAGAAGGAAATGGCAACCACTCCCGTATTCTTGCCTGGGAAATCCCATGGACAGAGAAGCCTGTGGGCTAGTCCATGGGGTCTCAAGACAGTCAGACTTGACTTAACACCTAAAACAACAACAATTGGTACAGAGTACTATGCTGGGCACTGGTGGCTATGTGTGCTAAGTCACTTCAGTCATATCCGACTCTTTATGACCCCATGGACTGGTGGGTGAGGGAGAGACAAATAATAATTTTCCATGGGCCCTACTCTCAAGGAGCCTTTTGCTTTGTCATGGGGAGAAGCTGCTGCTGCTGCTAAGTCACTTCAGTCGTGTCCAACTCTGTGCGACCCCATAGACAGCAGCCCACCAGGCTCCCCCATCCCTGGGATTTTCTAGGCAAGAGTACTGGAGTGGGTTGCCATTGCCTTCTCCCATGGGGAGAAGACAGGTATGTAAATAATACATCCAAGGTAAAAAGGAGATCGTTTCTGGTGCAGGAAAACTGCAAGGGGCTTGATGGAGAAGTGGCACGTGAGCTGCATCTTGAATAACAGGTAGGTTGTGGAGATGGGCTCCAAAATCACTGCAGATGGTGACTGCAGCCATGAAATTAAAAGACTCTTACTCCTTGGAAGAAAAGTTATGACCAACCTAGATAGCATGTTCAAAAGCAGAGACATTACTTTGCCAACAAAGGTCCGTCTAGTCAAGGCTATGGTTTTTCCTGTGGTCATGTATGGATGTGAGAGTTGGACTGTGAAGAAGGCTGAGGGCCGAAGAATTGATGCTTTTGAACTGTGGTGTTGGAGAAGACTCTTGAGAGTCCCTTGGACTGCAAGGAGATCCAACCAATCCATTCTGAAGGAGATCAGCCCTGGGATTTCTTTGGAAGGAATGATGCTAAAGCTGAAACTCCAGTACTTTGGCCACCTCATGCGAAGAGTTGACTCATTGGAAAAGACTCTGATGCTGGGAGGGATTGGGGGCAGGAGGAGAAGGGGACGACAGAGGATGAGATGGCTGGATGGCGTCACTGACTCGATGGACGTGAGTCTGAGTGAACTCCGGGAGTTGGTGATGGACAGGGAGGCCTGGCGTGCTGTGATTCATGGGGTCGCAAAGAGTCGGACACGACTGAGCGACTGATCTGATCTGATCTGATCTGTGGAGATGGTAAGATTTTCTAGTCAAAGGAACCATCTCCTGTAGTTGAGCACACGTCTGATAGAGGGACCTGGAGCCTGAGAGATCACTCATGTGCCTGTGAGATTTCTTAATAACGTATGTTCCATGAACATTTACACACACATGGCACCCCACTCCAGTACTCTTCCCTGGAAAATCCCATGGATGGAGGAGCCTGGTAGGCTGCAGTCCATGGAGTCGCTAAGAGTCGGACACGACTGAGGGACTTCACTTTCACTTTTCAACTTCCTGCATTGGAGAAGGAAATGGCAACCCACTCCAGTGTTCTTGCCTGGAGAATCCCAGGGACGGGGGAGCCTGGTGGACTGCCGTCTATGGGGTCACGCAGAGTCGGACACGACTGAAGCAACTTAGCAGCAACATACATATATACAGATAAACACATATACATATGTATATACACACATGCATATACGTAGAAACATACACATGTGACTATGAATATAAACTTTACTGTGGCTCTAAGTATTTTTTGACCAAAATGTATGAAGGCAATAGTCCTACATTTTATATATGTGTATATTTGGCCAAAGACAGCAGACATGTTTTTAATTCAATTGCCATTTATTATGAAAAGCCTGGACCAGTTCATGAATTATGAATTCATCCTGTGGTGGAAAATTAAATGAGATGTTCTGTTTCAATCTAAGCACTTGGGAACTTCCCAAAAGAGACAGACTTACTCACTTCCTGGTATGTATTACAGTCTTGGGGAGATAAAAGTGGATCTGTATTTGTTTTTTGTGAACTTATTCTCACCCCAGAGTCTCCGAGAAGCATGTTGCAGTGATGAACATCGCTTGGTCTGGTTGCTTGGTCTGGTTGTGCACTGATCTTCAGTGTCATGTCCTTCTGTGGACTGCTGGCTGTTTAACTGACTTCTCTCCTCTGTGCTGCATCATGTCCTAGAGTAGAGTGAAGAAAGGTTGGAGGGTTTGTGCTATTCATGTGGGGTAAACAGAAGAGAATTAAATAAATACAAATGTATATTTGCCCTAAAGGATTTTGCTGGGTTCTAAATAGTAAGAAAATATCGACTGAAATGGCTGGTCTTTACTATTAATATTATATTTTCCAAGGTACCTTGAATAATGAGCTATGACTTAAAATTCCAAGAATAGAAAACCACAAGTGTTTGAATTCTTTCAGAAATCATAACAAAGTTGATGAGAACTTTGTTAAGAACAAGCAGAAGTTCCACGTTTCGTAAAGCAAAATGTCTACAGTTTGTACAGGCATGCTAAGGCATTTCAGTCGTGTCCGACTCTGTGCAACCATGGAGACTGCAGCCTGCCAGGCTCCTCCATCCATAGCATTCTCCAGACAAGAATACTAGAGTATTGCCATGCCTTCCTCCAGGGAATCTTCCCAACCCAGAGATCAGACTGGCATTCTTATCTCTGGCGTGGCAGGCCAGTTCTTTACCACTAGCACCATGTTGGAAGCCCCATGTACAGTTTAAAGATTTGAAACGTGAACTGTAACCCAAGCCCCCATCCTCCTTCCCCTACCCATGCTTCTCTCTCCTTGTGGCTCTTCTTCTGGGCCTAGACCTTTTTAATTGGAAAACCTCCTGATGATAGTAATACTCCTGTGAACAGCCAAATAAATAGTAAACCTAGTTGTAGTGCTGAAGTTGACCCCGTGTCAGTGGCCTACATGCACAGTCTCACCTGATTCTTGAAACTTTATGAGACAGGCACTGTTTGAACCTCTAACTTAGAAATGAGGACACTGCAGCTAAAGGGTGAGAAATAACCTGCCAAGAGATACACAACTGGTAGGCTTCACGGCTGGGATTTTCCCTGAGCCGTAGCTGATTTCCTGATACCTCTTTGATGAAGTAATTCCATACTCCTACAATCTTACTCATCATTTGCTTTCACATGTGCTGTATGACTTTGTCTACTTACCACTGGCCCATCACAATTAATTAATTTTTACTGTGTTTTTCTAAATTATAAAATTAGTTGTTTTTTTACTAAAAAATTAGTAATACAGGAAAGGAAGATAACAAGAATAAAGAAATCATCACCCTAAATTCTAGAAAAGAAAAACCAGTGTTAATCAAAAGACTGCTTACTGTATGATTCCATTTACATGATGTTCTGGAATAAGTAATAATTATAATAAAGGAAAGAAAACAGATCTTTGATGGCCAGGGGCTGTGTGGGGAGAGGGATGGGCTGCAAAAGGACACAGAGGAACTTTCTGAAGTGACAGGAGTATCTTACATCTGGCCTGGGGTGGAGATTATATGATTGTGTTTGTCAAAATTCGTAGAACTGTATAGAATTTTACTGTACGTAAATTATCCCTCAGGAAACGTGACTGAACACTTAAGCCAGTGTTAAATCTTTGTTGTATATCCTTCTACACATTTTCCTATGCATACACATTGTAAAAATACAGTTTTAAAAATAGGTTATACTCTATATATCTTATAATCTATTTTCTAATAAAAATATATCAAAAACATTCTTTATAATCAGTAACAGTTCATCTCTGTCATGAACAATGATCGTGATTTGTTCTGAAAGCATTAATGATTTATATTGGCTTTTGTCTGAATTTTCTTACATCAGATCTTGTTTTTGGGCTTTACTATGAGTGAAAAAGTTGGCTTAAAGCTCAACATTCAGAAAACGAAGATCATGGCATCTGGTCCCATCACTTCATGGGAAATAGATGGGGAAACGGTGGAAACAGTGTCAGACTTTATTTTTCTGGGCTCCAAAATCACTACAGATGGTGACTGCAACCATGAAATTAAAAAAGACGCTTACTCCTTGGAAGGAAAGTTATGACCAACCTAGATAGCATATTGAAAAGCAGAGACATTACTTTGCCAACAAAGGTCCGTCTAGTCAAGGCTATGGTTTTTCCTGTGGTCATGTATGGATGTGAGAGTTGGACTGTGAAGAAAGCTGAGTGCCAAAGAATTGATGCTTTTGAACTGTGGTGTTGGAGAAGACTCTTGAGAGTCCCTTGGACTGCAAGGAGATCCAACCAGTCCATTCTAAAGGAGATCAGCCCTGGGATTTCTGTGGAAGGAATGATGCTAAAGCTGAAACTCCAGTACTTTGGCCACCTCATGTGAAGAGTTGACTCACTGGAAAGACTCTGATGCTGGGAGGGATTGGGAGCAGGAGGAGAAGGGAACGACAGAGGATGAGATGGCTGGATGGCATCACTGACTCGATGGACGTGAGTCTGAGTGAACTCCGGGAGTTGGTGATGGACAGGGAGGCCTGGCGTGCTGTGATTCATGGGGTCGCAAAGAGTCGGACACGACTGAGTGACTGATCTGATCTGATCTGATTCATGTTTACTACACAAAAAAGAAATCCCTTCTCTGAGAACACAAGTTATTTTGACTGAAAAATAGGGAAACTGGTAAATTGCTTAGATAAGCTCTTTGGGAACATTCTGTCTGTTGTTAAACTTTTAGTTATTAGGTTGCTGAAGACTGCTTTTCAGTACATTTTTTTTGACCTTGAATTGAAGGTATAGCTAAGGCAGGGCCAACCTGTGCGAATGAGCAATATGATGAGCTATTTTTACCTTAAAACTCCATCTGGGCATAAGGCTGTTAGTCCTTCATAACCTGACTTTTTAAGAATGAACTTCTGTTTTCCATGTTTTGCCAGTAGAAATATTTACTCTGTGTGAAACTTATTTTTCGAGGGGGATGAAATCTGTTTCTTTTAAAAGATACCATAAATATTTTCCTTCTGACCTCTAAAAGTAGATGGCTGAAAAGAAAGTCAATTGTTTCCCTCATAAATTCCAGTAGACTTATTACCTCTGTTTCGAAAATGGCATCAGCTAGATCATTTTGCAGGCTAATGACATTTTTCCTGCCAGACAGAACACTTGATTTACCATTGGCGTGAAGTCGGTATGCCATCCTGTTTTCCATTCACGCTGCTCGCTTGAAGTATTGTGACACTTAACGTTTCCCGTAATGAAAAATAAGAAAAATTTGACAAGGCTCATTGTTTACCATTATGTAGAGAAAGACCTCTCCACAGACGTTAGGAGAGCTTCTTCATGGGTCTTTCTGGGTGTGGGCAGCCTTCTCTGTTCCCTGCAAAAGTTAACACGCTCTTTGCTTCTCTCTTAAGGACTTTTTTATTATTAGTTTCATGAAAGCCTTTCTGCCTAGAGGAGTAGGATTAGAACTAGAAGCCATCTTCTTCATATACAGGACCTTCCAACTTTTGGAAAGCATTTTAGACTCATTGTATTAGCTGCTGTGTTATCACTCAGTCGTGTCTGACTCTTTGTGACTCCATGGGCTGTAGCCCACCAGGCTCCTCTGTCCACGGGATTCTCCAGGCAAGAGTACTGGAGTGGGTTGCCGTTCCCTTCTCTAATCTAAAACTTCTATCTGATGCAGTGGTAGAAAGGGTCTGGCATCAGGTTTCTTTTTAGAGAAGCCCATAGATATATCTTTTTAGATAATCGGTAAGTCCCTGCTGACCACTTGCTACAGACTGGGCAATGTAGGGAAATATACCAGCATCTCAGCTTGTACAAATTTGTGATTGTATTATTTGGATTTGTCACCTGTGTTTCTCTTTTGAATTACATGTAGTTTTTCACTTGCTCTGACCATTACCTTAAAAAAAAAAAAAAACTTAAAACAGTACCATTTTCACACCTGGGGATGCTCTGTTTCATGATTGCTCGGCAGTCAACATCTCATCAGTAGGCTCCCAGGAATGGCCTGAACTGGACATCTGTGGACTGGAGGGTTCCACCCTCTGGATGGAACCACTTAGAAAACAGAGAGTGTCTGTTGCTGTTGTTGCTTGTTTCAGCAGCCATGGAAGAATAATTTACTCTCCAGAGTTTCATTAGCTAAATCTATACTTAAGGCTTGCTGCTTTGGTTTGATGTCAGTCTTTTTTTTTTTTTTTTTTATCACGATGCAGCTGAGATCTCCTCTTGAATTATCTTTCCTATTAGACTATGCTTCTAAGTCACTTCAGTCATGTCTGACTCTGTGTGACCCCATAGATGGCAGCCCACCAGGCTCCCCTGTCCCTGGGATTCTCCAGGCAAGAACACTGGAGTGGGTTGCCATTTCCTTCTCCAATGCATGAAAGTAAAGAGTGAAAGGGAAATCGCTCAGTCGTGTCCAACTCGTAGCGACCCCATGGACTGCAGCCTACCAGGCTCCTCTGTCCATGGGATTTTCCAGGCAAGAGTACTGGAGTGGGGTGCCATTGCCTTCTCCGTTGGACTATATCGGGCTTCAAAACTGACCCTATGATCTCCATGATCTATGGATGGCGGTCTGTGAGATAAATTTGTGCCCCACATCTGTCCTTTCGAATCTCCCTGTATACCCCTGTCCACCTCACCACCTTCTCGTCTAAGCTGAGAGACTTACAAAGGGCTAACATGCATGTGTTCATGCTCAGTCACTTTAGTCGTGTCCAACTCTTTGCAACCCTATGGACTGTAGCCCACCAGGCTCCTCTGTCCATGGGATTCTCCAGGCAAGAATACTGGGGTTGGTTGCCATCCGCTCCTCCAGGAGATCTTCCTGACCCAGGGATTGAACCTCCATCTCCTGCATTGCAAGTGAATGTTTTACCACTGAGCCACCAGGGGAGCCCAGAAAGGCCTAATGATCTGCTTTTAAGTCAGCTGTGTGTTTTGATCCCCAACATTTTAAACTGTTGCCCCTTTTAGGTTTAAACTTGCCTGGAGAAGAAAGTAGAGACCTTGAATATTAAACTTCGGCTTTGCCATTTATGTGACTTAATGGTGATCTGTGCAGAATTATTTGTTCTTAGGTGGAATCGCAGCCCAGAGCTTGGAATGAAGTCTTCTTGGCACTTGTGCCAGACCAAACACAACGCACATAACCCATCTTTTCCCCGGAGTTGGAGAGACCAGTAGCGCTGTTTCAGAGCATTGCAGTGGTGGATGTCAGAGTGGTTTGGCTGGGGTCATTCTCCCCTCTGCTTTTAAGATGAGGTGCATGGTGGCAAGGCTGACTCCACACTGGTAACCAGGAGTCAGGAGGCAGGCAGCTGTGGAGGATGTAGCCAGTGGGGCAGGGGAAGCACCCCCTAGGTCACAAATTCCCGATATGTAAGCAGCAGGAAAAAGAAGGTCTGTGTTGCCTTAATCTAGTCATTGTTCTTATTTACATGGACCTCCAGCTCTATTCTTGTCACTTTGGCTTCGATTTAAATTCACCCTTGCTGTACCTGGGGACTTTCTGAGTTTCCCCTTCAGGCTCCTCATGTGGTTTTACACCAGGCGTCCTCAGGATTGTGGTGACATCCCTGCTCCCTCTGGTGGAAGCCGTGGTCCACAGGGCCCAGAACGCACCTCACTTCAGCGACCGAAAAGATCCCGGCAAGGAAATGCACTCAGGTTGCTCAGAGCTTCACCCTGAAGGTTAATCAGTCAGTCCACCTGTCAGCAACTGGTATTTCTTGACTAATCAAGGCTGGAGAGTCAACAGGGAACCTAAGCCAAGTCCCTGATTCATGGAACTTGGATTTATTGGTGCATTAAAATTTTGTCTGTGTGTCATATCAGTTCAGTTCAGTTCAGTCACTCAGTCGTGTCCGACTCTTTGCCACCCCATGAACCACAGCACCCCAGGTCTCCCTGTCTATTACCAACTCCCAGAGTTCACCCAAACCCATGTCCATTGAGTCGGTGATGCCATCCAACCACCTCACCCTCTGTCGTCCCCTTCTCCTCCTGCCCTCAATCTTTCCCAGCATCAGGGTCTTTTCAAATGAGTCAGCTCTTCGCATCAGGCGGCCAAAGTATTGGACTTTCAGCTTCACCATCAGTCCTTCCAATGAACACCCAGGACTGATCTCCTTTAGGATGGACTGGTTGGATTTCCCTGCAGTCCAAGGGACTCTCAAGAGTCTTCTCCAACACCACAGCTCAAAAGCATCAATTCTTTGGCACTCAGCTTTCTTCACAGTCCAACTCTCACATCCATACATGACCACTGGAAAAACCATAGTCTTGACTAGATGGACCTTTGTTGGCAAAGTAATGTCTCTGCTTTTGAATATGCTATCTAGGTTGGTCATAACTTTCCTTCCAAGGAGTAAGCATCTTTTAATTTCATGGCTGCAGTCACCATCTGCAGTGATTTCGGAGCCCAGAAAAATAAAGTCAGCCACTGTTTCCCCATCTATCTGCCATGAAGTCTGTCATATATTAACATACAAAACAGCTTAGACACTGATTCTGAGAAAATAAAGCTTTCTTACTGTTACTCCATTATTAGCGGAAAGCTGAAAGTCGAATTCACTTATTTTGACTCCATGTTTGTGGTAAAGGTTCAGAACACGCAAGCAAAGAGTTAATAGCAGGTGTGAGCTGTGTTGTTGCCCGTGTTATGTTAACAGAAGAGCTGTCATTGGTTCTAATCACTCCCTCGCCCCACTGCTGAGTTGCCAGCAATGCCTTAGATGCCGTGCTGTAAGATGGTGACCAGAAAGTCAGGAGTAATGAATTCTCCATTAGCCAGCTAACAAAATGAAGTTCCAGATTGTTCTGGGAATAAGAGCCAAAGTACAGAGAAGCTGCAGTGAGGTCCCCGTTACACACGCTCTTGGGGATCCTTCTGTTTCGTGGATGCTCTGAGAAAGACTTCACTTGCATGTACTATTTGAGAAACAGTTTTTGCTTAGGACAAGTAACAGTGTAGCGGTTCTATTTTTAATTTTTTGAGGAACCTCCACACTGTTTTCTGAAGCAGCTGCACCAATTTCCACTTCTACCAACAGTGGACAAGGGTTCTTTTTTCTCTGCATACTCGCCAGTACTTCTCTCTTGTCTTTTTGATGATGACCATCTCTCATGCCTCAGACGGTTAAGAATTCATCTGCAATGCAGGAGACTAGAGTTCAGTCCCTGGGTTTGGAAGATCCCCTGCAGAAGGAAGAGGCAACCCACTCCAGTACCCTTGCTTGGAGGATTCCATGGATGGGGGAGCCTGGTGGGCTGTGGTCCTTGGGGTCACAGAGAGTTGGACACAACCAAGTGACTCACTTCCACGGCACTTTCATTCTGTCAGGTATGAGGTGGCATCTCTTTGTGGTTCGACTTGCATTTTCCTGATGATTAGTAATGCTGAACAACTTTTCCATGTACCTGTTGGCCAGTTGTAGATCTTCTTTGGAAAAATGTCTATTCAGGCCTTTTTC
Source organism: Bos grunniens (assembly GCF_055505025.1). Taxonomy (NCBI): domain Eukaryota; kingdom Metazoa; phylum Chordata; class Mammalia; order Artiodactyla; family Bovidae; genus Bos; species Bos grunniens. The sequence goes on from NC_141179.1 coordinate 24,151,450, forward strand.
TGTTTTTTTAAATCAGGTTATTTGCTTTATTGCTATTCAGTGTATGAGTACCTTGCATAGTTTGGATATTTATCCATTATCAGATGTGAGGTTTACAAACATTTTCTCCTGTTCCATAGGTTGCCTTTGCATTTTGTTGATGGTTTTCTTTGCTGTACAGAAGCTTTTTAGTTTGTAAGCTGATATAGCTTACAAGCTCTAGTTTAGTAACTTTGTGACGTAATGAGTGTGTTAACTAAATTGATGGTGGTAATCATTTCACAATGTAGATGTGTATTAAATCATCACATCGTACACCTTTAAAAAATCATGTATAACCTAAAATATATGCAGTTTTAATTTGTTAGTCACATCTCAGTGAAACTGGAGGGGAAATAAAAAACAATAACAAAAACAAATAACACTAAGCTGGCCAAACTTAAAGACTCTGCGCAGCTAGATAGTACACGGAGAAGAGGAGAAGGAAACCAAGAAGAGAGAAAACAGCTTGAGGAGATTTACCCAAATGTCACCCAATAGGAGAGACACCCCTGTGATCCTTCTCCATATCACTCTCTCTCCCCCTAAATTGTAGAAAAATACATGTAACAAAATCTGCCATCCAGATTTTGAGCAGTTTTAAGTGTGTGAGTTTGAAAGATCAATCTCTTTTAGAGAGGAATTATGCTTCTAAGAGAATTTTTTTAAGTTTTTTTTTTTCTTTCTTTCTTCCTGCTCCTAAAGTTCAACTGACATCTCTTGTCTCAACTAGCTATGGGTCTGGAGAAAACACAAAAATCTAGGCTTAGAGCGGCAAACTGCAAATAGATGGCCTCTGTAAAAATTCATGAACATGATGAGTATCTTGGATGTGTAACTGATGTCTGAGCATCCCCTTGTCCTTCTCGGTGGTGAGAGATTTAACAGGAACTTACATCTTTTGGAGTACTTAGTCCAGCACCTCGCTCTAGGTGCTCAAGGATCATTCGTTGCTGGAGTGTCACTTCCTTTTGGTAAATAACCTTTAGTCCATTCAGTGCCACTGCTCTGGAATTCCACTGCTTTGTGCCTGTATTACGGAGGTGGGGAAGAAAGGTAATAGATTGATAGCACCATGACCGCAGCCCTTCCTCCAAGGAGCTTCTCACAGCCCTGCAAAGCCACTGACAGGCAGAAGAGACGGTGCAGCTGATATGGGGCCTTAAACTAGAGGGGCCCAGCTCAGCTGGCACATATTTTCAAGTGATTCCTAAACAAAGCTTCCATCTGCATCAAGCAATCAGAATCGTTGTAGGCTTCGAGTTATTTAGATGTATTGACTCTGGGAGGGAGAGTAGAGTTTCTGGCTTTCCCTCTGGGTTCAGCCTGCCAGGGGGCTGTCAGATGTTAGTCTGCTCATTTCAAAGAGCAAGACCAATCAATAAAGATAATATTCAAGAAGGTGCCGGGGAAGCTGACCCCAGCCAAGGCTAGCAAAGAGCAGCATTTGCATCACTTCTTCTTCCAATATATTTGGAAAGTGAAGTGAAACTCATTCAGGGCCTTGCCGTGTGTTTCCTGGCCTTTGGAGAAAGGCACCACTGTGTTTTGGGAAAGAAGCCAAAAAGCAGATTAACATCTAGTATTATGACTGGACCCTTTTTAACAATGTGAGATTTCATAGAAAAATGTTTATAAAAATATGCCTCTTTATGAATATAGAAGATGACATTTTCTATATTGGGTGAGTTCAAGTGGGCACTCTCTGTAAAATGAGTCCTCTGTTTTCTGCCTCAAATCTTTCTGAGAATGAGTGGAGAATACATAAATTACATGTTTCTCTTTGCAAATTGGCCTTCAATATTTCATGTGCCAAGAAAATCAGGGTAGCATTTAATATCTTTTTCCTAATGCTCCAGAAACAACAATTTCGTGCATTTCACTTCATCTGCATAAGCCGTTTGGTGGCTGGCAAAGCTGGGAGCAGACTAATATGCTAGAGACAAAACCCAAGATGCGTTTAGTTCTCAGATGTAAGTTGTTCTCGTTTTGACATCCTTGCCACTAGAAGGGATCTTCACACCACATTCTAGGAAACCTGAATTACAAACATGGTGTCCCGCCTTCAGGTCAGTGACACTGTTTTTGATGAATAGAGCCTTCCTCTCCCCACTCCCCCAGTATTCTACTCAGGGACCCAAAGCACCTGTATCTTCCACCTCCCCCCAACCATCATCCCTCAGTCCCCCAAACCAGACCATCTACTTGTCATGACAAAGGTCTTATTGGCCATTTTGCTTTGGAACCAAAAGGATTGCAGACATTTGAGTGACCACCCAGAAATTGCTGTCTGTGGATTGTAGACTTCAGGGATAATGAAAAGTATTGATCTCCTTAGAAATTTTGTCTGGCTGTATTGAGGGAAAAACAAATGGCATGCAAGAGTTTAAATGGGCAAAAAAAACACCTAAATCTTGGTAAATATCATGCCAGTTATAAATGTTTGAAATTTCTTAGCTTTTTAGTTAATACTCAGAACAGAATATGGATAAACTCACTTATGAAGATTCAAGTAATTGTACATTTTATCATCATAGCAAAAAAATGGCATCATCTATCATTTGAAACAGGAAAGAAGAAGAATGACGGATTGTTTTAATACAGAAAATATTATAAATATTTTTACAATACAGGAAATATTTTAATACAAAAATATTGTAAATATTTTTACAATATAGAAAATATTTTTAATACAGAAAATACTGTAAATATTGTAAATGTCTCAGGCAGTTGTTTGCTCCGCATTTGCAATCTGATCCTGGACTTCTTAGGCTAAAAGTGATTAATAGCAACAGTTGTAAGAAGATATTTTTTAAGTGCATTATCATCTGTTATTTCAGTTTTGGTTTCATGAGGTTACAATGATTCTTATCGCTATTCTCTGAATAACCCACTGCCAGTATGACTTTGACATATTTTTCCATTGAATGTTCCTTTTTCTGACGCTTCTTTGTATCCTAGTATCTAGGTGCTTGGACACTAAAAATAGCATGTTAAATCTTTGTACTCTCAAAGGACATTAATCTTATTTCTTAAGCATTTGTTCTTCAGCTGTGTCTGTTTGGAGAGGTATCCTGCTTTTGTTCAGCTGTTATTTTAGCCCTGATGGATAGATGAAAAACCTAAATGAGCCCAAAGGATTCTCATGTAATTAACAATTATACCTACTAAATGTCTCAGAAAAGCCCACTGCTTTTGCTGGGGAAGCTTTTCACAGGCTTAAGGAGACGTTTTCCCCAGGCCAGATCCATTCTGTGTCTTGACAGCGTCTCATTTACAGCATCATGGCTTTCAAAAGTGAGGAGGACCAGGTCTTCGAAGAGGAAGCTGGGCTCTGAGGCAAGGGTGATGGTGAGGGCTGGACTGAAAGAGGAGACCGGTGGACAGGCAGGCAGAGGTGGAGTCACAGTATAAAGAAAGATTGGAAGAGTAAGTGGAGGAAGGCATCTGTGTCGAGGTGGGTGCAGTTAATCACAGCAGGTCCCAACAATCGTTAGCAATAAGTGTATGATTGACTGGAACAGATAAAAGGGAAGGGAAAGGGGTTTATGCTACTGTTTGCAAGGAGGATTTTTTTTTCATTTCCTCTCTACTTATCACCTAAAATTCCATAGCTACACCAGCTAAAATATGTGCCTATTCGTTCCTGCTTACATCTTGTATTCTCATTCTTCTTATAATGTGTTCCTTGATATATTTTTTAAATAACTGCTTTATCATTTCAATAAAATATTGGGGGAAGCTATTATATACATTTTATTATTTTCAATACTTGTTATGTTAGGCAGCTAGCTAGAGATAAACAGCAGGGGATGGTGGAGGTGGAGACACAGGAAAAGAAGCCACCTTCAGTTCAGTTCAGTCACTCAGTCGTGTCTGACTCTGTGACCCCATGAATCGCAGCACGCCAGGCCTCCCTGTCCATCACCAACTCCCGGAGTTCACTCAGACTCACGTCCATTGAGTCAGTGATGCCATCCAGCCATCTCATCCTCTGTCGTTCCCCTTCCCCTCCTGCCCCCAATCCCTCCCAGCATCAGAGTCTTTTCCAATGAGTCAACTCTTCGCATGAGGTGGCCAAAGTACTGGAGTTTCAGCTTCAGCATCATTCCTTCCAAAGAAATCCCAGGGCTGATCTCCTTCAGAATGGACTGGTTGGATCTCCTTGCAGTCCAAGGGACTCTCAAGAGTCTTCTCCAACACCACAGTTCAAAAGCATCGATTCTTCGGTGCTCAGCTTTCTTCACAGTCCAACTCTCACATCCATACATGACTACTGGAAAAACCATAGCCTTGACTAGACGGACCTTTGTTGGCAAAGTAATGTCTCTGCTTTTGAACATGCTATCTAGGTTGGTCATAACTTTTCTTCAAGGAGTAAGCGTCTTTTAATTTCATGGCTGCAGTCACCATCTGCAGTGATTTTGGAACCCAAAAAAATAAAGTCTGACACTGTTTCCACTGTTTCCCCATCTATTTCCCATGAAGTGATGGGGCCAGATGCCATGATTTTTGTTTTCTGAATGTTGATCTTTAAGCCAACTTTTTCACTCCCCTCTTTCACCTTCATCAAGAGGCTCTTTAGTTCCTCTTCATTTTCTGCCATAAGGGTGGTGTCATCTACATGTCTGAGGTTACTGATAGTTCTTCTAGCAATCTTGATTCCAGCTTGTGCTTCATCCAGTCCAGCGTTTCTCATGATGTACTCTGCATATAAGTTAAATAAGCAGGGTGACAATATACAGTGTTGACATACTCCTTTCCCAATTTGGAACCAGTCTGTTGTTTCATGTCTGGTTGTAACTGTTGCTTCTTGACCTACATACAGGTTTCTCAGGAGGCAAGTAAGGTGGTCTGGTATTCCCATCTCTTTAAGAATTTTCCAGTTTGTTGTGATCCACACAATTAAAGGCTTTGGCATAGTCAATAAAGCAGAAATAGATGATTTTCTGAAATTCTCTTGCTTTTTCTGTGATACAATGGATGTTGGCAATTTGATCTCTGGTTACTCTGCCTTTTGTAAATCCAACTTGTACATCTGGAAGTTCTCAGTTCACGTACTGCTGAGTCCTAGCTTGAAGGATTTTGAGCATGACCTTGCTAGCGTGTGAGATGAGTGCAATTATGCAGTAGTTTGAACATTCTTTGGCATTGCCCTTCTTTGGGATTGGAATGAAAACTGACCTTTTCCAGTCCTGTGGCCTTTGCTGAGGTTTCCAAATTTGCTGACATATTGAGTGAAACACTTTAAAGCATCATTTTTTTAGGATTTGAAATATCTCAGCTGTAATTCCATCACCCCCACTAGCTTTGTTCGTACAGATGCTTCCTAAGGCCCGCTTGACTTCACATTCCAGGATGTCTGGCTCTAGGTGAGTGATCACACCATCATGGTTATCCAATGTGGTTGGATAACCAACCCCCTCATCCCAGCCCAGTGGGCCTTTCAAGTGAATTATGGGCAAGGAACAGGGAAGTTAGGACCCAGAGCATGTACAGTAAAATCTGTCACTTCAATGACAAAACCTTATCACCTAGTCTTAACCTAACCCCTGGCCCCAAGGTCAAAACCCCTCATGTTATCACCGTCAGCTTGTATAGCAGAGTTAGTTTCTCTTCATAGAGACTAGCCCTGTCTCCCTCTGAGAGTGTATCTATGCTTTCATAAATCTTGCTTTGAGCATAAACATGAAGTGTTAGTCTGCATTTCTTTACTTAGTATCCCAAGGACCAAGATTGCAGGTCTGGACTTATCCGTAGACCACCTCGGTTGAAACTCTCCAGCCACAATGTACTCCAGCCTGGTAACAGTTAGTGGTATCTAAAGAGATGATGTCGGAGAAGGCACTGGCACCCCACTCCATTACTCTTGCCTGGAAAGTCCCATGGACAGAGGAGCCTGGTAGGCTGCAGTCCATGGGGTCGCAAAGAGTTGGACACGACTGAGCGACTTCACATTCACTTTTCACTTTCATGCATTGGAGAAGGAAATGGCAACCCACTCCAGTGTTCTTGCCTGGAGAATCCCAGGGACGGGGGAGCCTGGTGGGCTGCTGTCTATGGGGTCGCACAGAGTCGGACACGACTGAAGCGACTTAGCAGCAGCAGCAGCAAAGAGATGATGTAGAAAAAAATAAAGCAAAACCAAACATGTACAGGCTGGAAGCTTTGAATCCTAGTTTTTAGAACCTAGATGGATCTGTCATTTTCCAGGTTGTACGCCTTCAGAACTATTTGAGATCACAAAGGTGCCTACTGTCTTGGCTTTGTTTAGGTGTGATTCATTTGGGGGTAGATTCAGCATGCCTGTGTGTTTTGTGGATGTAGCTAGTGATTTGGTCTTGAATATGTGTTGGGAAGTACTCTGGCCTGGAGTCAGTCAGTCAGGAGTTCAGATTCTCCTAGAGTGATATGTAAAGAGAAATACCACAGAAATTAGGTCATGCCGCCCCACTGCTTAAAGCCTTTCAGCGACCTCCTTAATCACATCCAGCTTCTTCAGAAGCCTCCTGTGGGCTCCGGTCCTGCTCTCTGAGTCTTCTCCTGTGTCGCTTTATCCCCTTTGGCTGAGCCCCAGTCGCTCACACATTCTTTCCAAGTTCCTAGAAATCGCAGGCTCCTTCCTGCCTCAGGCCTTCTGTGTCTGGTGTTTCCTTCCCTGAATGCTCTTCTCCACCTCCTTGCACAGCCGACTCCCTTAAAACCCCGCTCCTTTTAAAGGCCTTCTCTGAACACCCATCTCAGGCAGGCCTCCTGCCTATTCTCCAAAGCATGCAAGTGGTTCTCTTTGTAACACTTATCAACACCTCTGAATGTTTTACATGTTTAGGCTCTACTATCTCCTCTTTTGGAATATAAGCCAGTTATGTTGTTGAACACTGAACCCCCAGTGCCTGGCCCCTATTCCTGGCTTATGTAGGTGCTCAATAAAAGCTCTGGGTAAAGGAAAACAAGTTCTGAACTAAAGCACTAAACTTGTGAGTCTGTAGAAGTGAAAGGAATCTGCAAATAAGAAAACCCAGAGACTTGCCATTGAAGTTTAGTGCTTATCTGAAGCATGTAGAATGCAAAGAAGGGCTTTCCAGGTGGTGCTAGTGGTAAAGAACCTACCTGCCAGTTCAGGCAGGTGATGAACTGGCAGGAGATGTAAGAGACTCTGGTTCTATTCCTGGGTCAAGAAGATCCCCTGGAGGAGAGCATGGCGTCCCACTCCACTATTCTTGCCTGGAGACTCCCATGAACAGAAGAGCTTCGTGGGCTACAGTCCATGGGTTCGCAGAGAGTCTGACATGACTCTTTGAGACATGACTGAAGTGACTTAGCATGCATGCATGCAAAATGAAAAGGAACTATTGAAAAACAGAAAGGCAATAAAAGGGGAAAAAAAGAGAAAAAAGACTTTCATATTTAAAACAAGTCAAGAATAGCAGTTAAATTATCAGAATCTCATTATAACAGAACAGAAACAAAAATCAATGTATTTTAGTGCCTTTAAAGATGTGTGTGTGTGTGTGTATATATATAGATAGATAGATACAGATATATATAGGCACACACATGTCCCCTCTCTCTTGAACCAACCTCCCTCCCTCCCACCTTTAGGGCTGATTCATGTTGATATATGGCAGAAACCAACCCAATATTGTAAAACAGTTATCCTCTAATTAAAAATAAATTTTTAAAAATTAAAAATACATATATATTTAGAAAGAAATATAAAATGTTTAAATCACCCTAAAGGTGAGAGAAGAACGTGAAAACATTGGACAGATGCTAAAACATCGCTTCTTGGGCAGTTTTAAGAGGAGGAAAATAGGAAGAGTTGGAAGGTAAGTAGGGGAAGAGGAAAAACAAAGGATGGAGAGAAATACTCTGAAGACTCTGGTCACTTGAGTCTTGGAGAGCACTTTGCTTTCCCCATCCTGTGAAATACCCCTTAGATGAGTAACAGGGTTCAGGGCTCTGGGCCTGTCCCTCTGGAGGAAATCTGCTCTCAGAGCTGCGGAGCTTCTGTCCAGAGCGATAGCCAAGGGTAGCTGTGAACCAGATGAAGCCAAGCCAGCAGTCAGACTCAGCCAAGAGGACAGACATTCCGACAGTGTTTCCCTAAGCCGTGGGTGCTCGTGATCCGCACACACATGCACTCTGAAATGAAAAATGGCACCACTCACAGTGAGCGGTCTTGTTCTTGTTTGAATGTCTGGTAGCAGTGCCCCAGACCCAGAGACTGATCTGGGGGCCATGATGACAGAGTTTGGGTATGGGTGAAATTTGCTTTGTTAAGCCTAATACAGGTTCTAACCTTGGTGGAGGAAGTGATATTTAATGTCACATAAAACCAAAATGAATTGTTCTCTAGGGAGTCGTCTGGTTGGCATTTCTTTCCTATTTTTCTTCCCTCCTAGGCCAGCTCAATTCTATTAAAAATTCTGTTCTCTAAATGTCAATGGGTTCAGCCTGCCTCCTCTGTGTGGCACACATTGAAATTTTCCTATAAAATACTATTTTAATGTATTAGAGATAAACAGAATTTTATTAATGTCAGACCCATAGATCTCCCTACAACCCAGTACCCTGTCTGGAGTTACATTTACCAGCATGGGTTTAGTAGTATTATTCTCAATTCATGATGACAAAATGCTTAGTGGGAACAGGAAAAAGGAAAATAGCTTTGCTGCTTGAGCTAAATTGCTGGAGGACCAAGATTTGCATTTAATACTCTGGCTGTTGGGTTTAATTAGGCCAATCGTTTCCTAAAAGAATTAAGGCTAGAGTTTTCCCTTGGCTGTTTAAAAAAAAAAAAAAAAATTAGCCAGTCTTGGCTGTGCCAGGCTGGAAATTTTACCAGATTATTAAGAAGGGGCATTTTGCAGAAATGGCACTAGAAGGATTTGAGCTATGCTGGCACTTTGGCTTCTCTGATGAAGAATTTGTGATGTTAATCCTCTGTTTGCTCTGAGGAGCTTCCAGGGCCATTTGCACCCTGTGGGCTGACATTATCCATGGGCAGTGCTAAGAGTGAACTCATTTTGCAAGTTGGAAGGTGTCAGGGTAGACATGTCCTTATCTTTTTTAGTACCCACATTGCCGAATGCAATTTCACATGCCTGATGCACAGTGAGGCCAGGCAAACCAAAGTGTCAGAGTTTGGAGCAGAGAAAGGTTTATTGCAAGGCCAGGCAAAGAGATGGGTGTCTTGTGGGCCCCAGGCTCTGAACTCCTTCACCATTTCAGCAAAGCACTTTTAAAGGCAAGGTGATGGAGGGACGTGGTTCCTTGTTGCAAACTTCTTGGTATTGGAATCCTTTGTTCTTGCAGCTAACCCTTTAGATCAGGTCATGATGTTACTGTAAACCTCCAACAAGACAAATGTTATTCTCTGTTCTTCAACTTTTTATCTCTATGTGAATGGAAGAGTATTATACCCTTAAAGGTCAGAGCCCCGAAAATAGGCATACTCAGTCGTTTCAGTCATGTCTGTCTCTGTGAGACCTTCTGAACTGTAGCCCACCAGACTCCTTTGTCCATGGGATTCTTGAGGCAAGAATACTGGATTGGGTTGCCATGCCCTCCTCCAGGAAATTTTCCCAATCCTGGGATCTAATTAACGTCTCCTACGTCTCCTGCATTGCAGGGAAATTCTTTATTATTTATTTTTATTTTAATTAGAGGCTAATTACTTTACAATATTGTAGTGGTTTTGCCATACATTCACATGAATCAGCCATGGGTGTACATGTGTTCCCCATCCTGACCCTCCTTCCCACCTCCCTCCCCATCCTATCTCTCAGGGTCATCCCAGTGCACCAGCCCTGAGCACCCTGCCTTATGCATCAAACCTGGACTGGCGATCTATTTCACATATGATAATATACATGTTTCAGTGCTATTGTCTCAAATCATCCCACCCTCGCCTTCTCCCACAGAGTCCAACAGTCTATTTTTTACGTGTGGGTCTCTTTTGCTGTCTCGCGTATAAGGTCATCGTTATCATCTTTCTAAATTCCATACATATGTGTTAGTATACTGTATTGGTGTTTTTCTTTCTGACTGACTTCGGTCTGTATAGTAGTCTCTAGTTTCATCCACCTCATTAGAACTGATTCAAATGTATTCTTTTTAATGGCTGAGTAATACTCCATTGTGTATATGTACCACAGCTTTCTTATCCATTCGTCTGCCGATGGACAGCTAGGTTGCTTCCATGTCCTGGTTATTATAAACAGTGCTGCAATGAACATTGGGGTACATGTGTCTCTTTCAGTTCTGGTTTCCTTGGTGTGTATGCCCAGCAGTGGGATTGCTAGGTCATATGGCAGTTCTATTTCCAGTTTTTTAAGGAATTGCCACACTGTTCTCCATAGTGGCTGTACTAGTTTGCACTCCCACCAACAGTGTAAGAGGGTTCCCTTTTCTCCACACCCTCTTCAGCATTTATTGCTTGTAGACTTTTTGATAGCAGCCATTCTGACTGGCGTGAGATGGTACCTCATTGTGGTTTTGATTTGCATTTCTCTGATAATGAGTGACGTTGAGCATCTTTTCATGTGTTTGTTAGCCATTTGTATGTCTTCTTTGGAGAAAGAAGATTTTTGATTGGGTCGCTTATTTTTCTGGAATTGAGCTGCAGGAGCTGCTTGCATATTTTTGAGATTAACTCTTTGTCAGTTGCTTCATTTGCTATTATTTTCTCCCATTCTGAAGGCTGTCTTTTCACCTTGCTTATAGTTTCTTTTGTTGTGCAAAATTCTTTAAACTGCTGAGCCCTTGTGGAAGCCTCTGATACAGGCTATCCTGTATATTTCAGGCTACAGGCAACATCCTTTTACAAAAGGTGCAGGGTCTGCCTGACTAAGCACAGACAACAGAGCAGATCCAATATGGAGTTGGGAGTCTTCTTCCTTTAGCATTAGTCAGGGTAATAATCTGGCATTAAAGGAAACGATCACCCAGGCTCATTAGGACACCAGGCCTCCTGTGACATCACTGTAGTCCTGCTTTGTACCAACTCACTTCTTAGACCAGTTTTATTATCATGATAAGACAGGGCTTGATACAGACACAGCTGTGCCTTGGATGCAATCTGCCAAGGGAGTAAACACCAATCTTAGAAGTAACAGAGAAATGCAGAGGACACAAGTTCAACCCCTGATCTGGAAAGGCCCACACGCTGCAGAGCAGCTAAGCCTGAAACCCACATCTGCTGAAGCCCATGTGCTACAGGATAGTCACTGCCGCACAGCAGTGAAGACCCGCTGCATCCAAAAATTAATTAATTAACTTTAAAAATAGAAAAAGAGACGTTCCAGCCCAGAAAGGGGCTTTCGATGAGAAAGCAGTGAGCCATTTCAGGAGCAGAATTCACTGCAAGGTTCAGAGCCATCATGCTGAAAACCCCAGAGATTCTGTGTCTCCATTGGGCTTCATGAGTCTTACACCTGCCAGACCTCTCAGAGGTGACCCTCAGAATCCTTCTCTGGGTAGGCGGAATCAAACTGACAACTAAGAAGGGAGAGAGATGAAAAGAATAGGAAGGTAAAGAGGAAACTTTGGGTGCCTTGTCAAAGAATTTTGAGCTGTACATAATGTGGACCTATTTACTGTATAAATAATGACTTACCCTCTGAGAGAAAATATTTAGAAAACACGGTCATGCTTGTCTTGGTATAACTGAAAGCAGATCTTAAATTCTTACCTGGTCATTCTAGTCTATTTCACTTGATCCTGAGTGCCCTTAAGCATCTCTCTATATTCATGGCTTGCCGGGTATCCCCAGCTTGCCTTCCAATCCCGTCTCCCAGGAGAGTCTTCACGGAAGAAATGGGAACAAATATCCATCATCTATACAGCTGCCATGACAGCTTGTAAAACCTCACCATGGTCCCTGAGAACGTTTAAGAAATTTAATTTCTCTACCCACATACATAGTCTTATTAGTCACTTCACCCTTCAGCCCTCCTTTCTTCCGCTTAGGTGGTAGCTCTTCAATCTCTGAGTGCTTTTGCAGAAGGCAGTGTTTTCCCTGAAAGCAAAACTTTCAGAAAGAAATTGCTAAATCTTTGAAAGCTGTGGAACCTGGTTTCTTGGCTGGCCTAAACTTGGTACTGGAGAAGGCAATGGCACCCCACTCCAGTACTCTTGCCTGGAGAATCCCATGGACGGAGGAGCATGGTAGGCTGCAGTCCATGGGATCTCGAAGAGTTGAACACGACTGGGCGACTTCACTTTCATTTTTCATTTTCATGCATTGGAGAAGGAAAAGGCAACCCACTCCAGTGTTCTTGCCTGAAGAATCTCAGGGACAGAGGAGCCTGGTGGGCTGCCATCTATGGGGTTGCACAGAGTCGGACACGACTGAAGCGACTTAGCAGCAGCAAACTTGGTAAGGATTCAGTAGTTTTCTTTTTCTCCACTCACTGCTGTTAACCGTGCTGTGTTAAATCTCCTTTCCCCTGCTGGTAACAAGAAGGGCAGGGATCTTGTCCGTTGTGTTCATCGGTGCCATGGTCACCCAAGTGCCTACAGTAGCACTGGCACATAGTAGAACTTCAGGAGAGATTTATTAAACTCGACGTCTTTGGTAGAACCCCAGTTGTTTCCATTAATTAGAAGAAAATTCAGAATTGGCTGCTTTAAAGCGCCAGTCCTATGGGCCTTTGTAAATCTCATCTTTTCCTCTTTCCTCCAGAATTTGCTCTCTTCGGGTTTATGAAAGTGGAGGAGTGATGGGGCTTCTCTCTCCATCTGCCTCCTCTTCCTACACCTTGGGACACTCTCACCCCTCCCCTTGTCCCATCCTCTGTGTCTTCCTTCGTGTTAGGAAGGAAGAGGGTAGAAGAGACATGCCCCTCACACCCCTGGTTGTGACTGTAGGCCTCTCTCTGAAGGTATGACGGTGGGTGTCTGCCAGGTCCAAATATTGGCCTTCCTCTGGTAGCCAAGAGAGCATTCTTCAGGGCCTCTTTTGGGGACTCTCCCTTGCATTCCTAGAAAGGGTTCCCAGGTGGGAGACATCTGGTTTCAGCTCTCTTCCATCCAGTCACCTAACGATACACCCCACAGCCTTTCCCGTGAAGTCCCTTAATTTGCAGGCTGCCCTCTTGGACAGGGTCCTGACCGGGGTACTTGACCCACGGAAAGCTCACACATCCTTGCTCCCCAGGTGACCACTGCCCCTGCTGGCCCTGCCATTCCATTCTCCCATTCTCTTTTCACCTGCTCAGGTGAGCTCAGGGCAGATGAGCAGATCTGATGACCCAGCAGTCATCCAACTGGGGGCCAAGGTGCCAGGTACCCTTTTGCACAGACCCCCTCCAAAGTGATTCTGCTGCGTGATCTCTCCTGTCTTTGAAAGAAAGACAAGTTCATGGTCCCAAGGAGAAGGAGAGGAGAGCCATAGCTTCTGTCACAGATCAGGCAGAAAGAAGACCCAGGGCCAGTGATTCCCCTTGCTCACATTCCTGTGTCTTTTCTCGACTGGGGAGCGGGGGAGAGGATGGGGCAAGTGGGGAACGAGGACAGCTGTGCAGGACTAGCAGGAGGCGTCTCTTCCCAGCCTCGTGTACCGTTCACAGTGGAGGGCACTGGGCCATCTCCCATGGTGGTTTTGCTCCTTGGTCACCGGGCAGCAGCACAGGTCTCACTCAGCATCCCGCCGCCCCGTGAAATCTGCACCCTCCACCTCTCACGTGGGTCCTCTGCCCGTCAGGGGTGAAGTCTGTGTGCTGTGCAGCAGCTGTTGTGTGCTCCTCAGATTGCAAACTGTTGAGTCACAAGATATTGCAAAACATCTTTATACGTCTTTTTAGTCTTATTGTTCTCTTAAAGGTCATTGCCTATGAGAAGCAGTCGTTTATTTCATTCTTTAGTGTAGCTTCTCATGATAATTTATTTTTGAAGAACTTGCCATGGATGGCAACTTACCTGAAGATGCCAGAATGAAGAGGTATATGGTACTTGGAATTTTTTTTTAATCCCCATTATTTCTGTATGTGTTCATCTGGCTTTCACTACTGCATTAAAATTGGTATGAAACATGTTTACCAAAACAGCTGGATTACTTGAGGTCTGGCAAAAGAGCATGAATCAACACTGCTGTTAAAGTCCTGAGCAGTGCTTTGAATGTAGATTCGATGTGTGTCATGAAAGTATGCGTGGATTGCCTGAGGCCTTCAGTCATTAAAGGCCTGGACGCCTAGCATTAGTCATTACACTCCTGGTGCCTCGAAAAGAATTGAGACAGGTTTTAGATGAGCATATGTAGTGTTTGTCATTTCTATTAGCGCTCTAATTAAATCAGCCTTCTAATCAGACAACTTATAAAATCTTAAGTAATATAATTAGAGCAAAATAGACCGCAGCCATCAGCTGTCTGAAGCACTTAGTTGGGTAGTAACTTTCCGGTCATGTTTTGCAGAATGAGTGACTTTGATAAGGGCACCATTCGGCGTTAGAATGAGGAGCTTAGTAAAGCAGGCTTTCTCTAGGTCCTCTAAAGATTCCAGGCAGGGTTTCTTTCTGCTGTTGTATCTCTTAGCTAACAGATCACATTTCATCTGTAGTGATGACTGTAGCCTCTTAGAAATTCTAACCCTGTCACCATTCCAAGCTGAAAAATGACAGCCTATTTCCATTCATGAAAAAGTGGGAAATTATTGCAAACAAATGAAGAGAAATCTCATTTGTCTTTATTAATGGAAGGGATTCAACTGGATTAACTTTCCTTTTCCCTTACTTCTTAATTATGTAGACGTTGCAGGAGACTTCCACTTGGGGGTGATGACGGCGGCTCTTGGCCCCATGATAGGTTTGAGGAGGAAGAACTCAGCGGTCTCACTGGCAGCAGCGGCTTGCTCCACTTTGGTCTAGAAACTGCTATTTAGTGAGGCAGAGGTAGATGACCTGCTGGGCAGATTGAAAGACTCCCGGTCACCAGGTTGGGCATGAAGGCAGAGCTTCCAATGATCCAACTCCCCGCCTTCAAAATTAAAATATACGTTGAGATCGTCTATGAAACCCGTGGAGCTGCTTTTGTATTATCCACTGCCGAGTCTGATCCTCGATCTGAGTCATTCCTTCCCTAAACTGCCGTTAACAACAGCAAGTAGTAATGATGCTAAGTAGCTTCCATTTATCCAGTGCCTGCTATGTGGCAGGTCCTGTGCTCTCCGTTTTGCCAATATTAGCTATAATCCCTGGAGAAGGTGATGGCACCCCACTCCAGTACTCTTGCCTAGAAAATCCCATGGACGGAGGAGCCTGCTAGGCTGTAGCCCACGGGGTCCTGAAGAGTCGGACACAACTGAAGCGACTTAGCAGCAGCAACAGCTATAATCCCTACACCACTGTCCTAAGAGACGGTTCAGTGGGCATACGCATGGTTCACTCAAGGTTAGACAGCTCATCTAAGTGGGGAAGCCAGAATTTTAACCCAGATATGTCATGACTCCAAAGCAGAGTTTTCTGTGCCGCCTCCATCCCAGGGTGGAACTGAAGGTGGGGTGAGCATCGCCTCACGTGGTCATGAGATTAATTCAGATGTGTTTATAGCCACATTCTCCTTTTGCTTATCACCCTCCTCTTTCATTGCTTAGTCTTTAAGTAACACAAAAAGATCTATTATACCATTACAGTTCATTTTTCTCATAATTGCATTCTCAGCAGATGCCATTGACAAATTATCGAGCTTCTCCTGTCTCCCTGACATTCTTATGTAGTTTTGAAATGTGTTTTAGATTAAAATTTCTCTCATAAAAGGCAGCACCGTTACTTTTTCAATAAGAATCTGCTCAACCACCCAACCACCCTCCACCGCTCCAGAAAACACAGTGAAGATTCACTCACAACACAGAGAATAAGCGGGTTCACGGAGGGAAACGCCATCTACCTTGCAGGGTGCACTTAGGCAGACCTGCTCCCCAATGCACAGGTCCCAGGACACTCACCCTAGTTACTCACAAGCGCGCCTTCGTCCAGAGCAACCAGACAGATCTAGGTACAAGGAATGCGGCCAGACTTAAACCTCTTCTGGAAGAGAAGTCTTCCTCCTGTGGGCTGTCTGTGCTTCCCTGCTGTCTCCCCCGGTGAGACCCCATGCCTACTGGATGCCTGCTAAACATGTTTTTACCACTGTTGAACTCAAGGGAGGTGGTGATTTTTGCAGGTTGTGTGAACTCCAGATTGTCCTATTCCATTACCTCTTGATACGTTAGGCAGAACTGTGTTCTCCAAGCCTGAAGCCCCTCATTAACGCACCTGAATGCTTGTATATACACATTCCAAGGCTCCACCCCAGAATCTCCAGGTATGGGGTTGAGGAATCATTTTTACAAAAGCTCCTCAGGTAATTCTGTGTGTGTGCTCAGTTGCTTCAGTCGTGTCTGACTCTGCTACCCCATGGATTGTAGCCCGCCAGTCTTCTCTCTCCATGGGATTCTCCAGGCAAGAATACTGGAGTGGCTTGCCATGCCCTCCTCCAGGGGATCTTCCTGACCCAGGGATCGAATCCGTGTCTACTGCATCCCCTGCACTGCAGTCAGATTCTTTACCACTGAACCACCAGGGATGCCCAATTCTGTTACTAAGTACAGTTCTGCCACCTCAGAACAGTAAATGGAATTTGCAGTAAACAAGGACTTGCCGGGTTGTAGCAGAACCGCCATGTCCGCTTGTTTGCCAGAAGGGAGCTGTGAGGTGCATGCATGGAGAAGCCCTCCATCTCATTTCCCTCCAAGAGCCACTTAGACTGAAGCCGCATAGCTCCTGGTCTAATTGCTCCTGTGAAAGAAGGGACTGTAGACTGTGATGGAAGAATAAAGGCACGTCTTTTTCGTCAGAAATTGTCTTTTAGGGATAGCATTTTAAAATTTCCGTTGCTTTTAGCAAAATTGGTTGTAGTTGAGTAGTGATGGGAAGATAGAAATAAAAAATACCAGCATTAAGAGCTGCAAGGCATTGAATGCAGTAATTGAATCTCCACCCAAAGGAAAAGTAATTATAATAGACAAAAGTACATGGTTGATGCCACTGGGCAAAACTAAGCCAGTGATTGGAAGCAGCATTCTTCATATTGTAAAGAGAAAGATACAGGTAGGTAGGTCCCAGTTTAAAGACGGGTTGCACTCCAACAAGCCATTGTTGATTCTTTAGGACTTTGTTGTTCAGTCATTAAGCGATGTCCGACTCTTTGCAGCCCCATGAGCTGCAGCACACTTCAGAGCATGCTAGGGTGCCCTGTCTTCCACTGTCTCCTGGAATTCACTCAGATTCATGTCCTTTGAGTCAATGATGCTATCTAACCATTTCATCCTCTGCTGCTCCCGTCTCCTTTTGGTGTCAACATCTCTAACCTTAGATACCAGGTCACGTCAGGGCTTCCCAGATGGTACTCGTGGTAAAGAACCCTCCCGCCAAAGTAGGTAGATGTAAGAGACTTGGGTTCGATCTCTGAGTTGGAAAGATCCTGTGGAGGAGGGCATGGAAAACCACTCCAGTATTCTTGCCTGGAGAATCCCATGGACAGAGCAGCCTGGCGAGCTACAATGCATAGAGTTGTATGGAGTCGGACACAACGGAAGCAACTTAGCACACGTGCGCACGCGCACACACATAAACACACACACACACACACACACTAGGCCATTGCACCCTTGCAGGGGCTCCTGTATCACAGCAGACTGGCACCAGTAGTTGGCTGGGGTGAGGGTGCTGAGCACATCGGGCATGGCTGAGCCAGCACTTCTCCTGGGTGCCACCTATGGTGTGTCCACTCACTTCCTGGCACTGAGATGTGGGCCCTGTCACTGTCCTGTGCATTTCTTTGGCTGGCGTCTCCTCCAGTACTTAAACCACACGCCATTCGCCCCTGAGTTTTGGCAGCCACTGTTCTCTTCCAGTAGAATCTGAGTCCCACGGAATTGCCCATCTTTTCCTGTAACTGTTCATTGCCCAGGTTGTGCGTGCAGGGACAGAGCAGGCGTAACAGAAAGGTATCGACCCAACAGGCTGAAATTTGTATCCCAGGTCTGTTATTTACTAGCTCTGTGAGCTGGGGCAAGCGACTTCAGATCTCGCCTCTATTTGCTGTTCCATGAAATGGGAATGAAAGCACCCCGTGAGTTATCAGCCAGTGAGACAAGGCTTCTGATAGTCTCTTCTGATTCTTCTTTGGAGCTTTGGCTCCAAGAGCCAGCAATAAACAATCCTTTCCCACAGAGAAGGAATTGTGTAAAAAGGGAAGTCATAGTGCAGGATGGTAGACCCCAGGATGGAAATAGACACAAAGACTTACTTTTTTCACCTTCACCCCAGTGCCCTTTAACCTCTGCCCTCTGCAGAGGACCTATCCCACTCCTTTTGGACGTCTTTATTCTTAGAGATGATTTGTTCATATCTCTGCAGCTTGGCCTTCAGCAGAAAATTGGCTTTATTGCCCATGTTTTGTTAGAACTTCCCTTTATCAGGGTCGGCACGAGACTCCAAAGAGAAAGGTGGAAAGAGGTCAAAGTAGCTGCCACGTGTGTGTGATATGGTGAGAAGTTCAGGGTTTATATTTGGGGGCAGCATGTATCACTGACGTTCTTCAGCCAGCAGTTGGAGAGTTAATACAGTCAGTGCTTTCTCTGTGTGCATATGTCTCTGTGTGCATGTGTATGTCTGTGTGTAGACGTGCATGCTCGCACACACTCTGCAACGCACACACACAATTTATTAAAAATCAAACCCCGGGGAGATTATGTACAGCATTAAGGAGGACAGAATTATTAAACCAATCCTCTGTCTGGGAGCCACGTGGTTCAAGCCTTTTGTCTTTTCATTAGACTGAATCTCTTAGGGGGATCCCTGCCACCCAATGACAGCCTTCCCCTCTCAGTTCTGCGGGATATAGGCCCTCTCGTTTTCCGAAGAGGACTCTCTGTGTCTAACAGATGAAGATACTTTCAATAAAAAATCTATTCTTAGCTTGGTCACGTAGGGCCAAGTTTTGCTTCTGAAAATTAAACTGTTGTCCTGGCAGATGGGTTCCTGTGTCATTTTTTTCACGTACTTGGAACCAGCTCTGTACATCTCTGCTGGCTGGGTCTTCACTCTAATGAGATTCTTTTTTGGTTTGTTTCCTGGGCACACTGCAGACAAGGATCTGTATTTCTTATGCCAGCTACAGTGACCAAGACGGATGAGCATCAATCATTTGTCCTCCGAAATGCCCGCTTGGTCACAGCTGTGAGATGAACAGACGAACAAGGCCAAGTCCTGATCCTTTCATCTAGTTTAAATGTAGCGTATTCTGGAGGAAGTCCCAAGAGCCAGTTTTTCCCCCACCCATGCCGTAAGAGCACAGAATGTAAAATAAATACCTGGCCTGGAGATTGCTAGGAGAGAAGCAGGAATTTGAGCTTCAAGCTTCCTTGCGAGGCGGTACAATATTGTGGGCGTCCTGAATAAATACGATGTGTTCGGTGGTAGCACAGCCTTCTGCCTCCGAGGTTCTTTTCAGCCTCTTGCTAGCTGAGTAAATAGGCCAGTGATTTAGCATGTGGCTCTTGTAGCTTCAGCTTCTGTCGTCTTACTCTGTGCATTTTATACAGGGCATTCATTCTGCTTATTAAATATTACTGCCATAGTTTTAAGGGCATTGATAGCTCTAATGGCCCTCCAGACACAGAGTGACTGAGGATCACCTTCCTGTTATACCATTACTAATTTAAATAAGCAGATAGTCATGTGAAACACAAGCTTAACCCACGGCATCTTCTGAGTTCCCAGCATCTTGGGGCTTATTTATTTATTTGACTGTGCCAGGTCTTGGTTGCTGCATGCAGGATTTTTAGTTGCGGGGTACAAATTCTTAGTTGCAGTTTGTGGGATCTAGTTCCCTGACTAGGAATCGAACCCAGGCTCTCTGCATTGGGAGCACTGAGTCTTAGCCACTGCACCGCCGAGGAAGTCTCAGCATTTTGGGTTTGACACTGAGACCCTTGTTGATTTGGAGCCAGGCTCTGTGTTTTCATTGGTGAGCAGGCTGGGAGACTCTAGTTATTGTGCTCAAGAGAGTCTGAAGAAGCTGAGATGTTTTGTGTGGGGCTAATGGATATTTTAAAGAACAAGGTGATTGTTTGCTATTCATTTCTGTACTTAGAAACTTGGAGTCGTTTTCATTCATTTGACAAATATTACGCATCCACTCTGTGCCTAGCATTGAGTGAGGCAATGGGGTACGATAGTGAACAAAGAGAAAATCCCTGCCTTTATCAAGCTTAGTAAACACATTAGAATCAATGAAAAGTAATTTATTCAATTCAAAGTGATATATGTTATGGGGAAATCACACAGACCTGCTGGAATTGGGAGTTCTAGGGAATAATGATATTGGCAAATGAATATGTTTGAAAAGCATAGTAATAATAGGCATAAGCATAATAATAGGTTGAATTCTGCCCAGTGATGAGGCTGTATATCTTTGTGACATCATTTGTCCTATTGCCTTGTTATGCTAGACAACCTCTCATGCTTATGTCCTGCTTCTGTGAGTACTTTGATTTGTAGTACGGAGACTATAAATCATGAGTCCTGGCTTCCTCTACAGCCCTAATTCCAGCATCATACACATTACAGATGTTCCAGACATGTGTATTAAGTGAATGGATATGTCTCCAGCAGTAAGAAACAGACATGGCCATGGGTGTGACTGCTTCAAGCTATACGGAGTGTATTACAAGGTGTGTGTCTGTGTTTCTTAAGGTGAAGGGAGGTATTGCCGTGTCCCTTTGCTGAGCAATTCCTAGTTAATTGTCTCCTCACAGAGCAGCGTGGATTATGAGGAAATCTGCTAAAGACCTTTTCTTTGTTTTCTCCTCTGGAAATTTTGCTTCCTTAGTATAAAGGTCACAGGAGGGATGCTCAGTAAAGGCTTGACCCCAAACCAACTGGGAGCAGCTGTCTGCCTGTTCATATTTAGCTCTGAAGACATCAGACCTTGTGGTCTGATCCAAGACATTCCAGTTACTAGCAGGAAGTTGTTTTTTATGGGCCTTCTAAATTAACTGTAAGCCTAGCTGCCTTTTCCATGGTAGGTAGGCTAAGCCAAACAGCCTAATGATGTCTTGGGGGTGAGCCCGTCAGTCAGTCCTTCTTCCCATGCTTTCAACCCTTCTGAGCTGCACGTGGGGTCCACAAAGCCACCTGCTTCTCCCCATCATGGGCAGTCAGCTGTGCCCATCGCTGGGCATCTGGGGCATTACCCAGAGGTTCATTGATTGAGGAAGAGCACACATTCAGATTGGCTCAAGGGGAAAGGAGGGCTTTGCTGGAAGCAGGCAGGAGCATCTAAGAGAAGCTAAGATCTGGTGTTTAGTCCCTCACCAGGGATGAGAATGGGTGACTTAGTTAAGGGGAAGGTGGGCCTCTGTGACAGGTAAACCCCCAGACCTCAGCAGCTCACGCAACAGAAGTTTCTCATGCTCGTAAAGGGGAAGGCTGTGCTCCACATAGTCGTTCAGGGCCCCAGGGTGGTGGAGCTCTACTGTCCTTACCCGGGACATCACCATCCAGCCTGCAGACCGGGGAAGGCAGAGGGGAGGGTTGAGCTGGCTGTTTTGTGGGTCAGTCTTGGAGGTGGCGTATATCACTGTGTCCGTTGGCCTGGACGAAGGCGCACGGCCCCGGCTTACTTCAAGGGAGGCTGGGGATGCGGTTCAGCTGTGTGCCCAGGAGGAAAGGGAAGTGGGTTTGGAGGACAGTCAGTCATCCCTGCCCCATCCAGGAGCTCTAGATCCCTCCATATCCAGCTTAACTACGTCCTTTGACCTGACTGAAAGCTGTGTGTCCTTCTGTGCTGGATAGGATGAAAGAGGGATGTGTCGTGCTTTTTTGTGAGAGACCATTTCAACTCGCTGCTACGTGGATGCTGTTTCAACTTGCTGGACCAGCAATTGGGCTGGTATTCAGCCAGGCCCACGATTCCCGCCCCACCCCCACCCCTACCCCGCCCTCTGCCAGGGCTAAAAAAGTCAGCTGAGTTGTAAGCATATTCTGTGCAAGGCTCACCTCATGCAGCTAACAATAGGCCTTGAAATAATGTCTGTAAGCTGTGTAAGAAAAGACAGTGTTCCCAGGAGACTCTGACCTAAATTTTGAGCTGGGCTGTGAGAATTTGCCTTTTATAACAAGAAAAGACAGGTCCCCCCGCATCGCATCTGTTTAGTCTATCTCAGCTCCAGGGATTGCATGTCCCTTCGGGCCCGAGGGGAGGGCCCTCCTTTCTCTGCTTCATGGTTTCTGCAGTGTGGTTTCTTCGGGACGTCGGTATCAACACAACTTCCTTCTCCTAAGTTTGGCCGCACGGCTTTGACATGGGTGCACATGTGTTTGGGATCCAGCATATTAGGAAGACAGAGAGAGAGAGAGTGTGTGTGTGTGTGTGTGTGTCTAGGAACTTGCAGGGTGTGAGCACCACTGTCCACTTGCCCTGCCCTGTGTCTCTGACAGCATAGCTGTTACAAGGATGGAGAGGGGGTGGCCTGACCCCGCCCGAAGCGGGCTGCCCTGCACCTACCGGGACTACAGAACAGTGGCTGTTCTGGCACCCAAAGCTTCTTACACAGTGGCCACGCATACTGATGCTCTCATAGGGCACTTCTCATAGGTGTTGGGGACACAGTAATTGGTGCCCATGTGTCGGATGTAGGTGCTAGGAGTGGGATTCTTTCCTTTGGTTCAGGAAAAGGGGGTGCAAGGAGAGAAATCTGTACCCAGAGAGCCCATTGTTCTGCCCTGTTGAAGGAAAATGATGTTTTTAGTAAGAGTCAGTCGCTAAGAAAAGACAGGCTCTGGAAGGAAGGTCTGCAGTCGATGCCGGAGAGCTGTTCTTTGTTCTTGGTGCCAGAAGCTTCTAATTATGACGGAAGGAGAGGTCGCTGTGATGAAGCGTGTCACTGTGTTTCAAAGTATCTCCATGTTGTGCTCTTGTTGCGTTCCTCACGCGATAGATGTTACTCAGGAGTGTACTTTGTCCTTCTTTCCAAGGACATAAACTAACAGTTTTCTCCTCCCTTTTCTTTGTTGCCCTCTGCTTTCCAACCTGGTGATCGGCTGTGTGTCCCACCCGTTGCCATGAAATTCTTTCATCACTTCCTCATCCACACCAAAAGGTAAGGAACTGCGAATGGTATTAATTTGCTGGAAGCAGCACCAACTCATAGACCAAAGAAAAAAAAGAGTTGCATTTTGATCACTGGGAAATTTTTTACTTTAAGAGAAAAAGAGATTGGTTGTAGGGCCCCCAACTCTAGTATCATGTCTGGCTGATGGATTTCTTCTCTCCTGGGGCTGGCATGAAACAGGGCGCAGGGGTGTGAGGGGGTCTTTGTATTATGAATTTTTACCATCAGCTCACAGTGGTCAGTGAAGTTTTATAAAGACTGAAATATTACGTGAAAGGAGGTGAGAGGAGTGTTAATACTGCTCTGTCTCGATTGTCACTGAAGCACAATTAGTCCCATCAGTAACGAGTCTGATTTGGGGTTTTATTATACCCGTGACATGATAGGATAGACACCATTTGGATTCTCTGCCCAACAGGAAAACTTGTACTTTTGTAACTGCTGAACACACACGTGCACACTAGCCTTTTTTTTTTTTTTTTTTTTGCATTTTTTTATTGTGGTAAAAAACATAAAACATTTTTCATCTTAATTATTTTTAACTGTGCAGATCAGTAGTGTTTAAATATATTCACATGGTTGTTTAAAGGATCTGCAGAGCTTTCTCATCTTGCAAAGCTGAAACTCTTTACCAATTCCCCTTTTCTCCTTCTCCCCCACCCCTGGTAACCACCATTCTAACTACCTGCTTCTATGAGTTGGACTGCTCCAGATACCTCAGGTAGGTGGTGGCATCATATATGTCCATCTGTGACTGACTGAGTTCGCTTAATATAATGTCCTCAAGGGTCATCCATGTTGGAGAAGGTGACAGGATTTCCTTCCTTTTTAAATAGGACATGAATAGTACTCCGTTGTAAGTATATGTACTCCAATTTGCTTACCCATTTACCCGACCGTGGACATCTGGCTTTTTTCAGGTCTTTGTTCTTGTAAGTAGTGCTGCTGTGAACCTGGGCACACATATCCCACCACTCTTTTTGACTGGATGGCTTCTGCCACGTGCATTCCCAAATTGAGTTAGGACTGCCCCTTGTGTGTGAGCCCGGAAGCCTAGCATCTCCAGGTACTGAGCACTCACTGAGGCTTAGTGACTGGCAGACAGCCTTCCCTCGTCCTGTTACCTGGCACATCATTTTCTCCCTTGCTTCCCTTTCCTAAACATTTTGGGCCGAGGCCATGGAATCCCATAGTCCCCCATACTACCTATTAATTACCCTCACGCTGGGATGGTTGTCTTTTCTGGATAATAGGCATCATCTCTTGTAAACGATGTGAGCTGAGGATTTGTTTTCGAGTCAGATCTCCTTGCGTCATGAGCGGAAGCAGCTCGTCCTGTTGCAGTAATCCATAGGAGGGGAAGAGAGCACGGTATAGATCTTAAGTGGCTGGTGGTTTCCATCTTGCCCTCCCTGTTCCCTCGGGGCACCTTGGATCAAGCTACGGCACGTGTTACCAGAGCTTTGTTTATCCAGGGCTGCGGGCATCAGAACTTGTCCCTATCATGGGCCTGAATTCCTGATGGCAAAAAAAGGACTGTTTTCCGAAAGTTCTCTTGGTGCCCATGAGTGTGTGAGAACAGTGGAAAGGGTGGGATTTAAGGATTTATTTGGTGGGGGCAGTTCTGTGATATTGTCAACCAGCGTGGCTTAACCACAGGCCCAAAGCCCTACTAGGACAGCGTCTACAAGGAGAGATGCAACTCACTTGTGGGTAGGCAGGTTGAGAAAAAAATAATCATTTTCTGACTTTTCAAAAACAAATATCATGTTTGTAAGAAAACATTGAAAACATGCTTAAAGGGATACTTTTAATGTGATTTTCATGACCTGTGTTGGCCACTTCATTATTGGAGAAGGCAGGTGGCTGGGAAGAATTAAACAGCACTGTTAGCAGTTGTAAGGGTGCATCGTAGAATCAGTTCTTAAAGCAGGAAACAAACTTGGCCAGTGGGGTGTGTGGAGAGTGGACACGAGAGATGTAGTGTGTTGGAGCCACAAGGGGCTCCAGAGCAAGATGAAGAAAATGCTTGGCTTCATCAAACTTGGGTGTATGACTTACATAGAGCAGATTCATGGTTGCTAAGGGGGAAGGGGTGAGGAGGGATGGCATTAGCAAATGCAAGCTATTATATATAGATTGGATAACAAGGTCCTTCTCTATAGCACAGGAAACTATATTCAATATCCTGTGATAAACCATAATGGAAGAGAATATAAAAAAGAATATATACACACACATACATGTAATGAAATCCCTTTGCTGTATAACATAAACCAACACAATATTGTAAATCAAGTATGTGTGCTTAGATGCTTAGTCGTGTCTGACTCTTTGTGACCCTTTGGACTGTAGCCCAACAGGCTCCTCTGTCCATGGGATTTTTCAGGCAAGAATACTAGAGTGAGTTGCCATTTCCTCCTCCAGGGGATTTTCCTGACCCAGGAATCAAACCCGTGTCTTGTGTGTGTCGTCTACTGCAAGCAGATTCTTTAACGGCTGAGCCATAGAAAAGCCATAAATCAACTATATGTCCATTAAAAAAAAAATACTCGCTGTGTGCCTTAGGCAGGCAGACATCCTGCCTCTTAGGCCTCCTTATCCTGGATGTTTCATGTCATTGGCACTTTGAGCCTTTGAGAGCAGTGTGGGGACTGTTATTCTTACCAAATACTTTGTCGATACTCCTCTGTGCTCTTCTTGGGAAATCAAGGACGAGCAGGACTATGCAAAGTGCCAGGTCCACCTGCTGTGTCATGGAGGCAAAGCCAGATAATACATACAGGGCAGTTTAACCATCAACATGTTTAATGGGAACCCCAGGGCTAGCTGTTTCTTGATGATCGGTGACGAGATTTGAAAGCAGGATTCCTCACTTATTGTACAGGTCAGCTTGATGTTGTTCAGTGGCTAAGTTGTGTCTGACTCTGTGACCCCATGGACTGCAGCACACCAGGCTTCCCTGTCCTTTACTGTCTCCCAGAGTTTGCTCGTTTCATATCCATTGAGTCAGTGATGTTATCTAGCCATCTCACCCCTGCCACCCCCTTCTCCTCTTGCCGTCAATCTTTTCCAGCGCCCGGATCTTTTTTTCAATGAATCAGCTCTTCCCATTAGGTGGCCAAAGTATTGGAGCTTCAGCCTCAGTCCTTCCAATGACTATTCAGGGTTGATCTCCTTTAGGATTGACTGGTTTGATCTCCTTGCTGTCCAAGAGACTCTCAAAAGAGTCTTCTCCAGCACCACAATTTGAAAGTATCAATTCTTTGGCACTCAGCTTTCTTTAGGGTCCAACTCTACATCTGTGCATGACTACTGGAAAAGCCATAGCTTTGACTATACAGATGTTTGTTGGCAAAGTGATGTCTCTGCTTTTTAATACACCGTCTAGGTTTGTCATAGGTTTTCTTCCAAGGAACAAGCATCTTTTAAATTCATGGCTGCCATCACTGTCTGCAGTGATTTTGGAGCTAAGAAAATAAAGTCTGTCAGTCTTTTCATTTTTTTCCCATCTATTTGCCATGAAGTGATGGGACTGGATGCCGTGATCTTAGTTTTTTGAATGTTGAGTTTTAAGCCAGCTTTTTCACTCTCCTCTTTCACCTTCCTCAAGAGGCTCTTTAGTTCCTCTTCTCTTTATGCCATTTGGGTGGTGTCATCTGCGTATCTGAAGTTATTGATAGTCCTCTTGACAATCTTGATTCCAGCTTGTGTTTTATCCGTCCTGGCATATCACGTGATGTACTCTGCATATACGTTAAATAAGCAGGGTGACAATGTACAGCCTTGACATACTTCTTTCTCAGTTTTGAACCATGTTTTGAACCATGCCCAATTCTAACCACTGCTTCCTGTCCTGCCTACAGGTTTCTCAGGAGACAGGTAAGGTGGTCTGATATTCCCATCTCATTAAGAATTTTCCACAGCTTGTTGTGATCCACACAGTCAAAGGCTTTAGTGTAGTCAATGAAGCAGAAGTAAATTTTTTGGGGGGGAATTCCCTTTCTTTTTCTATGATCCAGCGGATGCTGGCAATTTGATCTCTGGTTCCTCTACCTCTTCTAAACCCAACTTGCACATCTGGAAGTTCTGGGGAGGACCTTTTTGTCCGAAAATTTACATAGTTGATAGAATACAATGAGTCTCACTTGTGGTTTTATTTACTTTTACATTAATTTAGAGGTAAGCGATGTTCTAGAGAGGACACTTCACTTATTCAGGACTTTAATTTTAGTGCAGTTTAGATAGAAATAAACTAATACATAGTAGTAGTGATAGTAACAGGGCTGATAAGATGGAGATGGTTTTAGACATCAGAGCACTTTGCTCGTCACAGCAAATACGCAGCTAGAAGAAACGCACAGAGGGGGAACTGGGTTTTAGGTTTCTGCTGTAGATGAGATCTGGACATTATTAGTGTTAGGAATTATAAATTAGTAATATTGGGAACACGTGTGTCGGGTAGGGGACTATCCCTTGGAGAAAATGTATAGGCATGGCTGAAGCATAGAAACCAGAAGTGAGGGCAGAGAAGAAGAGTGAGGATGAGCAGAGAAGGGGCACCACACCTGGAGCACAGACAGAGAGCTTTCCAGGGGAGGGTTGTGATCATCTGAGGAACAGGGCTCTGCCTGGTACACATTAGCATGACCCGGGGGGGCTTCTTTTTTCCTAAGAGTTTATTTTTTTAGAGCAGTTTTAGGTTCATAGAAAGATTTAGGGGAATACAGACATTTCCCATATCCAACCCAGGATGCTTTTTGAAAATGCACTGGTGACTGGGCTCCATCCTACAGCAATCAAATCTGAATGTGTACAGTAGGACACAGTTCAGACACTATATTTTTTAAAAGCTTTTTAAAAATCTGGACGTAATGATCCTTATGTCCAGAGGTGTTGGGAACCACTGATCAAGAGGGGAGGAAAGAGCAGTGCTGATGAATTGGTCAAGAGGCAGGTGCTTGGTGGACTCAGAGTGTTGTCGTCGGTAGAACTGTGAAGCTAGAAGGAGGCCAGCCTTGGAAGGTTAAGAGAGGAGAGAATAAAAATGCAGCATACCTACACGTGGGAGTGCAGAGTCAAGGAATTTGGCAGGAAATGGGAGGTGAGAGATGAATGAATGCGAGGAATAATAGCAGGTCAGATAAAGGGTTTGCTTTTGTTTTTAAAAGAAAAAGGTGTCAGAAAAGCTGCTCAGTAGAGAGAGGCTAAGTGTAGGAAGAGAGAGCAGCATCAGTGGGCTGGGGTGTGATGTGCGTGGGCTCGTGGGGAAGGCGGGCTGGAGAGGATCTTCCTCGCATAGTAAAGAGTGAAGGTGGGATGCTCGGCAGTTTAGGGGCCCACACACCAGAGGGTTGGCCTTGTCCATGGTACCGGCGAGCAGGCTCTTCCCAAGACCCCAGGTGGGAATACAGAAGAGGCCGGGAGGATGAGCAGATGGGAAACAGCCTGGCCCAGTCCCTGTGGGTCTGGGTGAGGAAGACCACGAGGCACGCGAAAAGCGATTGATGTGCAACTGCTGTGCTTCCCGAGTTGGCGGGGTCTGTAACAGACCAGAGTTGCAGGGATGTGTCTTCTGTCCCCACCATCTGCAGTCCAGGCTTGGGAATGAACAAGACGCGTGGTGGGGATGGGCCAGGGCTGGGACCTGACTTGAGAGGCTTAGGAGAATGGCAGGGCAGGAGGCTGGGCTACTGGAGAGAGTCGTTTCCAAATTGTTCATCCTGAATCTCAGATGAGAGGATGGAGGCCAGTGTAGATAAAGGATGGTTAACAGACCCTAAGGAGTCAAATGGCTGGAAGGCTCCTTGGGACCCAGGCAGCAGGAGCACCAAGGGACATGGAAAGAGGATGCCTGGGAAGGGCTGGGCTGAGGCTGACCAGGCAGAAGACTGCTCCCTGCTTGTCCTGGGGAGGGTGAGAAAGTAGAGCATGTACCCTAAGAGGGTCAAGTTGCAATTAAGGTCAAGAAGAGAAGGAAAGCCTGAAAGTCAGATATGGGGGGAAAAAAAAAAAAAAACTTAGTGGTCTTCAAGCAGAGCATAACAGAAGGAGGTTGTTGGTGCAGATAAATCTTTCTTTTTAAGAAAAAGGGTGTGGGTTTTGCAGGGGGTCAGTGGTGATGGTTTCTTTCCCCTTTAAGACGAGCAAATCAAAGAATATTAGTAAAATATAGAAATAGCTCAAATAACATGAATATTTTATGTTCTCTGTGTTATCTCGAAACCCAGCTGTTTGCTGACCATTAAAGAAGACCGTTACAGACCTGGTAGTAAGTTATTTAAAATGGAACCTCTGAAAATATATCTGTTTCATGGCATGAATTCTCCATTTACGCTGTTGGCCTTTGCAGAAAGAAGGAAATAACATTATGTACAAATGTTGTTAATTACTCATTAATCTGACATTTTGATGGCATTAAGCAACAAATATTAATTTGAGGCTCAACACTGTGATTGTTTCTAAGATGTATGACATCTCCCAAAATATGAAACCCACATTTCAAAATTACTTTCTTCAAAGACCGATGGTGGCAAAACTCATTATTAGAGCCTTCTGTACCTTAAATGCTTTCAATGAAACACTGCAATTTACAGAATTCATTACTGGGCTCTACTAATTAGAACTTTAAAGGAAATCACAGTGGGGAATTAGACATTTTAAAGAGCATTTCCTTGAGCTGAAACGTTCTTCAGAATAAAGGTTGTTTTGCAGCAAATGAGACACTTGAATTTGACATTCGTATATAGATACACACTCTGAAGAGTAGCATGTTTGACCAGCCGTGCCTGGAAATCATTCTTGTTCTCTGTTCAGACAAAAAGAAGAACAACAGAGGCAACAGGGGAGGGACAAGACAGAAATGCAAATTAGACGGCCAGAGTGTCCTCAGAAGCCAAACAAAAAAACACAGACGTATCTAATTAGTTTCCAAAGCCAGCTTTACCCTGGGAAAAAAAAAAAGAAAAAGAAATTTCTCATCTAAGAAAACAGCAGCGAGAGCCGTGTGAGTCCCAGGTGTATGGGTGATTACAGCAGAAAGCAGAAAAAGCCATTGCTGTTGGGCTCAGCTGCCTCTGTGCTACACAAATGTGTTTACAGAAAGAATATAAAATCGACCGTGGATAACTCCCTGCCTTTCCCCAAATTGATTAATTTCTCGACGTGCTGGCACGTTTTTACATGGGCTGGGAGCGAGTGTAAGAGATGAATGTGTAAATCAACAGCAGGTGGGAAGTTGGATGTGTCTGGCCCAGCTGCTGTCCTGCGCGTTTCGTATTCTGTTTGGTTATCTCAGTCCAGCATCTGTCGTGGCCCAGGACTCCAGGGCTTCTGTCATCCCAGGCCCGGGGAGCCAGTGTCGCCTGTTTCTCTCCCGACAGCTCCCCATCTTGGGATGGCAGACAGCAAGCTGGCATCCCCGTCTCTGTGAGCATGAACTGACAGAGACCTGAGCTGGGTATTTTCAGCCTTGCATTTTGATATTTCTCTTGGTAGAGACGGAGCCTTCCGCTCCACCTTGAATTTGGATACTGTGTTATCTGGGCTCTTTCACAATACCTCTGCTTGATTATTGCCCAAATGAAGAAACTCAGATGTGAATACGCTTTTCTTTGTGTTTTAATCTTGGTGATGGGATGCAGTGATTTAACAATGACCTGCTTTTTTTGCCCTTTAGATTATGCTTGAAGGAACAATGTGTTTTTCACACACTCCAGAAATCACTCCGGAATTTAATCATCCGGGAGGCCCACATTTTTAGCATCTCCTAACACCGTAGCGTTTTGCAGTTTGTTTTAGCCAATAGAGGTCATTTCAACTCTTCCGACATAGGGATCCTTCCTCTGCCACACTCATCACAGGTGTCCCAGGTGGCATGAGTGGTAAAGAATCCACCTGCCAGTGCAGGAGACTCAAGAGACGTGGGTTTGATCCCTGGGTCGGGAAGATGCCCCAGAGTAGGAAGTGGCGACCCACCCCAGTCTTGCCTGGGAAATGCCATGGACAGAGGAGTCTGGCGGGCTACAGTCCACAGGCTGCAGAGAGTTGGGAGCAACTGAGCGCACACACAGACAGCCGCACACCTTCTCATGAGGTTGACGAGACCCACTGTGATATCCAGGAAAAACGACAGAGGCCTCTGTCTGACAACACTTCCCCATGTGGGGCATTGTCCCAAGCTGCTTATCCTGTCTTTCTTGGATAATAGTGACGGTTAGTGCTTCTCCAAGCCTTTCTGAAAAGACCAGCCAGTTGCTCAGTCATGTCCGACTCTTCACGACCCCGTGGACTGTAGCCTACCAAGCTTCTCTGTCCATGGGATTCTCCAGGCAAGAATACTGGAGTGGGTTACCATTTCCTTCTCCAGGGGATCTTCCCGACCCAGGGATTGAACCCAGTTCTCCCACATTGGAGGCAGATACTTTAACCTCTGAGCCACCAGGGAAGATAGGGACTTGCTAGGACAGTTCTTATCATCCAAATAAAATGTCAATTACTAAGTGTCTTTTTAAAATGGTCTACAGAACATGCTAACTGATGATTGCTACAGACAGGAAAACAGATATTTGATATTTAATTTAAAAGAGATGAGCAAACATGTTTTAAGACCAACCTAGACAGCATACTAAAAAGCAGAGGCATTACTTTGCCAGCAAAGGTCGGCCTAGTCAAGGCTATGGTTTTTCCAGTACTCATGTATGGATGTGAGAGTTGGACTATAAAGAAAGCTGAGCACGGAAGAACTGGTGCTTTTGAACTGTGGTGTTGGAGAAGACTCTTGAGAGCCCCTTGGACTGCAAGGAGATCCAACCAGTCCATCCTAAAGGAAATCAGTCCTGAATATTCATTGGAAGGACTGATGCTGAAGCTAAAA
The DNA here is from genome assembly GCF_055505025.1 of Bos grunniens. NCBI lineage: Eukaryota > Metazoa > Chordata > Mammalia > Artiodactyla > Bovidae > Bos > Bos grunniens. Next base: position 24,183,502 of record NC_141179.1, read on the forward strand.
TCCAATACTTTGGCCACCTGATGCGAAGAGCTAACTCATCGGAAAAGACCCTGATGCTGGGAAAGATTGAAGGCAGGAGGAGAAGGGGATGACAGAGGATGAGATGGTTAGATGGCATCACCGACTTGATGGACATGAGTTTGAGTAAGCTCTGGGAGTTGGTGATGGACAGGGAGGTCTGATGTGCTGCAGCCCATGGGGTCGTGAAGAATCAGACAGGACTGAACTGAACTGAACTTCATAAAAGATAATGTTCAGTGCTGCTTCAGGGTATACTGTGTATTTTTTATATTAATAATTTGGGCAATGATTTCCTCCATTCATTTCCACTTGAAGTTTTTTTTTTTTAAAGAATCTAACTTATAATAAACTGAGATGCTTTAAGGAAGGATTCTCTATTGTCCTGTCAAGTTGCAGAACATATCAAATAGCAACTCTGTGCTGTCATCACGTTGATATGTGGCTGGATCTACTTTTTCTTCCCGCACATGTATTTTCATGGCCCCTTATTATTTCTTTTTTCTTCCTTAAACCTTAGCTAAAATAATCCGAGGCTTGTTATTACCACATTCATTTTTATATTTATTTGCAGTCTCTCGGGTATAGATAGATAAGACAAAGTATTATTGTTTACAAATCCCCGGCAGGATTCACTTCAAGAGTATTTATGTATATTTTTATTAAAAAAAAAAAGATTGTCAGAAAATTTTTTAAAGAATTTAGAAAGAAAATCCTAGATTATTTGGGAAAAAAATCAGAATTGATGTGACTAGAGAATCTCACGCATAGAAATCTGGAGTGTTGAATTTGAAACTTGTAACAGGCTCAGAGGTCTGTGCTAGTGATATTTTAATTTGCTGAGGAAAAGATTGTATGCAAATATAGCATGTAGCATCCTGGAGTCGGAAATTCCTTAGAGATGAAACCCCTGTAGCCTTATCATGCACACCTCCAGTGATGAGGCACTCCCTACCATGATAACAGACTTTTGTTGAACATGGATTGGACAGCAGGCACTGTCTTGGTTGATGGGTTGCAATATTGAGCAAGATGAAGATGAAGAAACAGGTCCTGCTGTCATGGAGTTATATTTGAGTGGGCTGCCGACCACATCCATTGGACTGTTAGATTAAACAAACTAAGCTATTTAAATTTTGTTTGCTTCTTATCCAGATTCTGCACCCGTGTCTTCACAGGCTCAGAATTCAGAGCTAGAATTACTTCAGAGGGTTTTTAGTCCAGCCTCCTAGCAAGGCCTGTTGGAAGCTTGTATGTTTCTTATAAAACTGAACAGTCTTCCGTCTGTGGGCCAACAGAATACAGCGAGGCTTGGCTCCCTGTTTCTAAACGCTTCGAGTTCCCTGGAGGAAGGCAGCATGAGAATTGGTTCAGGCTTTTTCCAGCCACATCCACTGTTACCTGGCACAAAGCTGACAGTCAGCTGCAAGGCCAAGTCTGGTTTAACGTGAACTGCTTTGTAGCAGGTCTCCTGCATTCTTACTTGTATATTGGGTGTTTTGACCTGAAATGTAGGACTTTTTTGCATTCATCTCATTTATATTTCATTCATTAAAATTCGCCTGTCTTCCAGCTTATTTTGAAATTTGTGTTCAGATTATTTTCTCTAAACATTTTTTACTGACTACTTCACCTGTAAACAATTTTTGAGTAGTCACCCTCGATATGTGTGTATCTGTGAGTTTATAATTTATATACCTTTGTCATTAGCTAATGCACGCATGCTCAGTCACTCAGTGTCTGACTCTTTGCAACCCTATGGATTGTAGCCCGCCAGGCTCCTCATCCATGGACTTTTCCAGGCAAGACTACTGGAGTGGGTTGCCATTTCCTTCTTCAGAGGGTCTTCCCTATACAGGGATCTAACCCACGACTCCTGCGTCTCCTGCATTGGCAGGCGGGCTCTTTACCACTGAGCCACCTGGGAAGAGTTACATCACTATCTAATATCTCAAGCTGTAGTATTAATATATACTTAAAGCAAGGTTCAGAAAAATGAATCAAATTTGTATTTCAAATTTTTGTGATGATTTCAAAAATTTTATTGATTTCTGATCGGCTCTCACAAGATCATTCTTATCTCTTATATCTGGCATAGTACAGACACTCTGCTTTTTTATCATTATTATTAGGGTATAGTTGCCTTACAGTGTTATGTGAGTTTCTGCTGTATAAGGAAGTGAATCAGCTATATATATACATATATCGTCTCCCTCTTGGACCTCCCACCCACCCCCAAACCCATCCCTCTAGGTCCGCACAGAGCAACTAGCTAAGCACCCTGCCTTATACAGCAGGTTCCTGCTAGCTGTTTTACACTAGGCATTGCACATACATCAGTCCCAATCTCCCAGTGCCCCTCGGCCCACCCTGCCATGTCCCCAAACATGTCCCTTCCCTACATCTGCGTCTCTGTTCCTGCCCTGCAAATAGGTTCATACGTAACATTTTTCTGAATTAAATATACATGAGTTAATATACAATATTCATTTTTCTCTTTCTTACTTCACTCTAGGTTCATCCATGTCTCTATAAATGATCCAATTTTGTTCCATTTTATAGCTAAGTAATATTCCATTGCGGGGCTTCCCTGATGGCTTAGCGGTAAAGAATCCGCCTGCCAGTGCAGGAGACGTGGGTTTGATCCTTGGGTCAGGAGGATCCCTGGAGAAGAAAACGGCCACCCACTCCAGTATTCTTGCCTGGGAGATCCCAAGGACAGAGGAGTCTGGCAGGCTATTCACAAAAGAGTCAGATATGACTTAGTGACTTAACAACAACAGTATTCCACTGACATGCATACCACATCTTTATCCCTTCCTCTGTCCATGGGCATCTATTCTAGACTGCACCCATGCCCCGGCTGTTGTAATTAGTGCTGCACGAACTCTGCCATTTTCTTGTTGCTCACTTGTGCTTTCTTTGTTAAGATTATATTCAGTCCCCAATTTCTTTGTGGAAATCTTTTTTTTTTTTTTTTTAAGCCAGGTATCCGTTTTGGGTAGATGGTGTAGTTAAAACTAGGTAATATAATCCCTAAATCCGTTTAATGAAGCTCAACTGAACAGCTTTGTATGATACTATACCATGAAAGAGAACAGAAGAGACTGTTTTCAGTCATCTGTTGTAGAAACCCTCAGACTCCTTGTATACCTTGCCTGACAAGCCACCCTGTCCATTGTAGACCAGGTGACAATATCACTGTCCCTGAGTGCATTTAGAATACTAGCAAAGCATACATTTTTTAAAGTTTAAGAACAGATGGAAATGGCTCTCATATCGCCTTCTTATTCCCTAATGAATCGTTTAACAGGTCTACAGATGTTCTCACTGTACTTTAGTGCTCTTCTCTCTGGTTCTTCAGTTGTCTCCATAATGTTTTTTCCTCCATATTTTTGGTAGGTCGCCTATAGTAGGTAGTCATTTCAGTCTTATATAAAAGTAGAAGTAAAACAAAGATAAAGGTGAATTACTGGAACACTTAAAACCTCTCTGTAGGTTGACATTGACCTGTTCCTCAGCCCTCTTGAGAAATTTTTTAACTAGATATGGATAAGCCTATTTATATTGACAGCCTGCCCCTAATTTTTCCATCTGGGCCGGAAGATTTTCATAAGACCCAAGAGTTGAGTGCTTTGACTCTAGAAACCCACATGGTAATGATAACTACCACTTTTTGGTCCCGGGCTTCACAGGGTGCAGAAGCATGAGATTTGGGGTTTGTTTGTTGTTAATTGATATGTAATGGACCTATAGCATACTAGTTTCAGGCAGACAAAATAATAATGCAATATATGGAGAAATGAAGCATGGTTTTAAACCACTGTTTCCTCTTAAGTGCCAAACACTTTACTCCCTTTTGAAAACTGGGACATTTGCATGTCTTCAGGGCTTCCCAGGTGGCACTAGTGGTAAAGAATCTACCTGCAGTGCCGGAGACATAAGAGACATGGGTTCGATCCCTGGGGCGGGAAGATCCCCTGAGGAGGGCATGTCCACCCACTCCAGTATTCTTGCCTGGAGAATCCCTTGGACAGAGAAGCCAGGCGGGCTACCGTCCATAGGGTCGAGAAGAGTTGGACACGACTGAAGTGACTTAGCACCTAGCACCTTCCTCTCTCCTTTGCCACAAAGCCTAAAAGCTATATACAGGTGTGCCCATGGTTGCACACACATTCTCCTTGAATAACCCAAGAAGAAGCTGCCAGCGCCTGGAAAGACACGTGTGAAATAGGTGAGTGCCCTCTTATTGCAACCTCACCTACCTTTGACCTCTTCTTCTCTTCACAGTGTTTATCTTTGCTGTTTGGAGACTCATTTTGTGAAATAGCCACTTTCTCTGTCTTCTGTTACCATCCCATCCCCTGCCCAGACTGTGGCTCCCTGTTCCCCTGGTAGTTGGGAGTGGGTGGAGGGGGGTGTGTAGGGTGTATATAACTAAGCAATTCTCAATTATTTCTCTAAAGTGGTATTTTAATGACTTCAGATTTTATTATAAATTTTCAAGAAAATGGGAAAAATCGTTCAACGGATATACCTATATAACAACTACTTAAATTCAGATTACTATTTTACCACATATGTTTCATCTCTGTGTCTTTATACAAACTATCTAAAGAGTTGCAGGCCATCATGACACTTTGCTCAAAAATACTTCATTATTGCATCTCCTAAAAATAAGGATGTTATCCCTAAAATAAGGTTATGCTCTGACATAACCGTTATGCCGTTTTCACACATAAGAAAACTAACATGAATTCTCTAGTATCATGTAACACCCGGTGCAATTATCCCTCCAAAATGTACCGTATATATTTTTCCCCAAACTAGGATTTAATTGTCTCATACGTTGCATTTGGCTTTTATATCTCAAGTAGTTTTGGAGTTTTGACTTTCTTTTGTGAAGGAAGTTGGAATAAAAGATCTGGATGATTTTCAAAATAATATTGAAGTCTCATTTTACATGAATGATGACTTTTTAGATTAAATAGACTATTGATCTAGATCATTCCGGTGGTTTTTTTACTGGGTAGTAAATGGCGCCGGATATGTTAAAGTTGTAAAATATAGAAATCTCCAAAGTGTGCACACGCACCACATCTTGGCAGATGCAGTCCGTCATCTGTAAATGTACACAAGACACTTAGTGCTGTGATGCTCTATGTGAGAAACCATCTTGTAAGCAGATAGCGTATCAGGGGTTTTGGTTCAGCACTGAGAACTGATTATAATAGATTGAAATTAAATATGATGTAAAGGACAGGAAAACGGTGCCAGCTAAGTAAATAATTGATTCATCATCTGCCAGTTAAACCTGGCAATTTAAATTGCAAGGCTGAAGTTGACTGCTTGGTAGAACTCCTCTCTACATTTCAATCCCGATAAAAATCGTATCAAAAAAGAGAGAAAAGTCAGAAGCCATTCAGAGAAAGGGGCATGTCCCTTGCTGTGTCTGCTTACAGCGTGACTTCAGGAATCTTGATTGTGCTGGGGAAGTTAAGGAAATAGCTGTCTCAGAGGACACAACCAAAAAGAGATCTGTGGTTGCTTGGAAATCAACAGATGCAGAAGCAAGCGGCAGCGTCTTCCCTTTTTTGTTTTATTCTAAATGGCAATGAGGTAAGTAGGGTCACTATGACTTCAGTGAGTTGGCTCAGCAAGGCAAGCTTGTCGCGTGTGTTCTGGTCACGCCGTGGCTGCCACTGGGCTCCTGAGTGACCTTGGTCTGCCACTTCGGTTGCCAGCTGTCTGTGTCTCCAAGTCCTCTCCTGGAAGTACAAGGCTTAGATGGAGGATCTCTGAGGTGCCTTCTAGTTCTTTAAATCTAAGATTCTGACAACTAGAAATCTCTATGAAGTTGTTTTGTTCTGCTTTCCTTATGAAATTATAACTGATCTTTGTCATGATGACCCTCCAGGATTACTATGGCCTACATGCTTCCTGAATCAACAAAGTATCTGCTTAGTTTATACTAAATGCATATGATTGGGACTTCCTTGATGGTCTGGTGGTTAAGACTCTGTGCTCCCGTTGCAGGAGTTCAATCCCTAATCAGAGAACTAAGATTCCACATGCCACACAGTGTGGCCAAAAAAAAAAAAAAAAACACCAACCCTAAATGCATATAGTTTTGCTACTTCTTAAAGATTAGTAGTCTTCCCCTAACAGTTTCTTAGCCAGAGTGTTTTATTAATCAGAATAGTTCATTCTGGGTCCATGTACAATAAGATAAATTTTATTGTAATTGGGAAAAGATTTAAATATTTAAAAAGTGGTAGAACCACTAATACAGTTACTGCTTAAAAGCTCTTAATTCATAGTAATTTGGCAACCTAACAGAAAAAGAGCTGACCCCAGTCATTACTCAAGGCAATGCTGTGTTGAATTTTAATTATAAAGATTCAGTATTTGTATTTTCCAGGTTGGCAGAATGTGTCCTATGTAACAGTCTTTAATGTGTTCCTTAGAATTTTTAAGCTACATATTCTTTTTCATAAAACAGGAGTAGTTTTTCCGTCAAAGCATAGTAAGGATGAAAAGAAATCACATTTGTAAAGTGTCTGCTGCATAACAGGTGTTGAGAAATGTTAATGATCATAGACACTGTAGTCTCACAGGATCATGGGCAATTTCCTTCTGGGTAGAAGATCCTCCAGCCAATGTACATAATTAAGGAAAACAAGATCTACTACATGATGTCCATCAACTTAACTGTATCGGCACCTCCTCGTCTAACTCATAATCTACGAAAGGCAGATACCTCCTCTTAGTTTATTATCAAAAATATAAATAATTCAAGCCACACGAATATTCTATCTGGAAAAGATTGACACCCTTTCATTAAGTCTTTCCATTTTCCTGGCCCCAGGAATATCAGGAGCAGCTGCCTTATCTTTAAATGTAAACATGCAATAACAGGAACAAAGAATCCACAAAACAGCCCTTTGTTATAAAACGTGATGATTATTCTTTATATTTGAACTGGGGCTGGATCATATGTATAGAAACTACAAATGGGGAAAACCAGATAAAAATCCAGAATCATGCCCATGCTAGCATTCAGTACATTGCTTATAATTTTACAACAGATGATAAGAGATTTAGCTTCTGTTTCTGAAATAATTGCAAGAAAAATAACCCAAATCTTCCACTCAATTTTTTATCTTGAAAACTTGAAAATATTCTTAACTCTCTTAATAAAGACAACTTCAGCACTGATAATAGTAAGAAAGGTGAACCTCATTATTCCATCTTGTTAGCTCTTTCCCCATTTTTAATGACCTGTCTAGCCATGGTCTTCTTCATTGCTTTACAATTAGAAAAAGGTTACCTTTTGATATTTTCCACGCCTGTTTAAAGAAGTGTCTCTTTTTGCTTCATATGTATGTTAATTGAGGTCAGAATGGTGTTACCCTTGTGTGACTAAGAGCACAGATTTCCTCCCTGCCCCTCCCCAGCCTCCCGCCTGCACCCCCTTACAATCAGGCAGGAAGAGGTAAGAACCCCTGATCATTTAGGTCCACAACCCTCTGGAGGCATTTTCTCCAACCCCGGCTTCTGGATTCGTCTGGACATAGGCAATGGCCAAGACCTTGATTCTAGTGACTCTCCTTTTCCTTTTGGAAAATGTCAGTATCTTTGGTTTTAATCAAAATTGCTTGTAATCTGGCTTAACAATGCCATAAAGGCCTTGGTTTACTCTGCCCCAGGTGAATGAAAATATTTGCAGTGAAAATTAGGTTATTAGTTTTATAGCCCTACCTACTTCAATGCCTCTATCAAGAATATGAGAAGAGATATTAAATCTCCAAGTTTTAATAAAATTATTGACATCATTGGGGAGCTTTATAACACTTGACATTTGCTTTCCATGTTGGGGGAAATAGAAGGAGAGTAAATTGATTTGGTATTTATTTCCTAGGTTGGAGGACGACAAGTTACTTAAACATAAAATATGTGCACCGTCTTTGGGTGCAATGAGCAGAAAGGGTTGTTAGTTCTGAAAATGAACATAAATTCTCAAATAAAATGGGTACTGTGGTAATGTTAATAATGTAATTCGATTGCTAAATGAACCTGTTTTATTATATTCATCATCAGATTCCTATTGCCACCCTTCAAAATTGATATAAAGTGATGTTTGGACCCAGCAAACATAGCTCATGGGTGAAAATACAGATAAAATAAGTGCAAGTTAATGTCTTTCCAATACTGTGTTCTCAGAGGTGCTTTCTCTGCTAGAGTTTAAAGAAAACTTTCAGAAAAAATGTCTTGAATGTGGACTATCTTGCAGAGAATATCTGTCTTGTTTTCCAGTGGAACTTGCTTCTAGCTGTAAATGGTCCTGAGATTTGGGGCCAGGACAGGGATGCAGTTGACGGCAGTATTTGCTGATCACAGGCGGGTCTGGGACTGCAGACGACATGGTGAGGGCTTGGCGGGTGGAGAAAAGCTTGGGATCCAGGCACACCTCTGTTACTGCTTTGGCAGCTCAGCCTGCACATCAAAGGTGGTTTAAATTCTAGATAATCAACGCATAAATGTTCCTAACAGTGCAGTATACCATGGACCCGAATCATTAGAGAAATAAGTGCTTATTAAGATGTCAGCTCCCCAACACTAGTGGTCACGGGTCTCTAAAGAGAACTGCTCATTGAAAATGGGAGCTATGTTTTCCTAAAGAATTCTCTCAGTCAACAGGCTCCCTGGTTGGGCTGTCAGATGGCTACCAGATTCTCTTGGAAAATGCTTGCTTCTGTCATGACCCACTTGTGTTTTCAGGAAAAGACCTACAAAACGGGTACAAAAGCCAGCTGAAATGCAGTTTATTGCATCTAATATTCCTACACCGTGTGCACAGACTGCCTGAATTCTTCTTTTGTCTTGCCCTACTGAAGATGATGCCGGCTTATTTACCCCAGCAGTGTTCTTAATGTAGATGTTAAACTGTGCGATAGATTTTAAAATGAATTTTTAATTACTGTCTGCTATTCTGAGCTCATTGCAATCAGCAGCCATCTTGCTTGAGGATAAAAACAAAACTAAACTGGCTAGCTCTTGGGAGAAGCAAAGGCCTCCAAAAAAAAAAAGAAAGAAAGAAAGCTTTTGCAAGGGTCGGGTACAGAAGCCCATTGTCGGTGGCAGCTGCTGGACTCCTTCCCCAAGCAGAGGCCCAACTGCCGGAGGGTTCAGGAGCTTTGAGTTTGCACTGATAGCTCCCCTCCTCTAATGAGGTCGCCTCTCGGTGCAGTAGGTGGCATAGCTCTGCTAATGGAAGATTCAAAAACGCAGATTGCAGTGGCAGCCTTTGTTTTCAAACAGCCCCAAGAGCTAGAAACAGGACAACTCTTCTACAGATAGGTATCTGCACACGTAGGACACACTCTTTATTGAGTAACACCTAATGCTGTGTGGTGTCATCTTTTCTTAACATTAGATTGAGGTGGGTGGGGGATTGGCGTGACACTGGCCAGGAGTGACATTTCTCTAACATTTATTTAGAGCTCTGTCCTTTACAATTCTATGTCGTCAGGATAAGTCACATAACCCACATTATGCCGAGGAAAAACCCACAGTTCAGAGGGTGTAAATGACCTGTCCCTTGGCCACCACTTTAAGGCTCCATCCTCAAAGTGGAAAGAATATAATACCTACCTGGGCTGCTGCTAGAATTCACTGCATGAAAATGCTATGAAAATGGATAAATCTTCTATAACTGTAATGCTCAGAATGCTTAGTCCTAAAATACATTTTTCTGTGAGTACCACACAGAGAATGGAAGCAAATAAACATCTTCCCAGCCCTCTCACTTTCCTTGCCAGCATCTGGGAGAAGAAGCCTGTGTTGGGGACCACAGCACCCTGGGCGTGGCTCCCTGCAGCCAGTCTTTGCTCTCAGAGGCCCTGGATTGCAGTGCCCACGTCGCCATGACAACAGGCAGAGCTTTGCTCCTGGCTGACCGGATCTAGAGCTTGGTGACCTGGTTGTTTTCTGTTGGTTTGTTGGGCTTTTGTTTTGAGGTTGTTTTGTTTTGTTTTAATTAACCAGAGCAGACTCTGTGTCTCACTCGGATTGGCTATTGTCTTAATTCCTGAGTATTTTCTTGGATCTGAATTGTAAGCCAGTAATTCTCCTTTCCCCAGATAGTTTTTCTTAGCAAGTCAGGATGGAGTGTGTAAAACAGCAGACAAGATTCTGCTTGAATTCCAGCCCCAAACTGAAGAAGTAGGCACTTGTCCAAGTGAAAGCATTTGCCAAGGTTGATCAAGAGTCGGAGGCTCTGAACCAAGCTTTTGTACATCTCCTTATCTCCTGTTTAATTCATGCATACTTGTATGTATGTAAGTATCAGATATGGGAACAGGTCCTTTCAGGCACCTCCCTCAGCCCTTACAGCAGCTATGGGTGGAGGGCATCACTGTCTCCTTTGTACACATGAAGAGACAGCAGAGTCTCAGGAAAGGGGTTTTGCAGCAGTGCAAGGCTCTTTCACTATCATGGTGGTTCTCCATCAGGTCATACCAGTAGGTCTGCTCAGAGGGATCACAGGTAACTGAGACCAAAAATTTTAAAGAAGCCGATGGGTGACCATTTCACCTCCCCATCCTCCCAGTTTTGGCTGAGAGCATCAGCATTCTAGCTCCTCTAAAAGGTTCAGGATGGGGAACACATGTATACCTGTGGCAGATTCATTTTGATATTTGGCAAAACTAATATAATTATGTAAAGTTTAAAAATAAAATTAAAAAAATAAAATAAAATAAAAGGATGATGTAGTAACCAGATTCTAGTTCTTCTAACAGAATGATGTAGTAACTAGACTGGGACACTTTCTGGTCCCAATTGACTAGAGTAGATTGACTGTTCAGGCACTTCTAAAGGGAGGAGTCTGTGCTCTCTCCTGATCAAGAATTCTGAAAGTCAGTGGGTGCCCACAGTACTTTGCACGGCAGTAGATTCTCCAATGGACCCTGCATGGGTCCTGCCAGTATGGGGGCTCTCCTCCAGTACCAGGGTACACATCACCCCAGAAAGTGTGGCCAGGCCTGTGCTATTCTGACCTATTAGGGGTAGATGTTATACCTTTGAGCAGAACAATGACACAGGAAAGAGAGTTCAAAAAGGATTAATCTGAGTGTCATATGCAAAATGAATTTAAAAAGGGAACTGGACTCAGAGAAACCAACTGGGAAACCATTGTAATAATCCAGGTCAGGAAGGAGGATGTCTGGTTGAGGACAGGGGCAGAAGGAACGGAAGAGAACAGACAAATAGAAGAGGTAAGCTGAAGAATCAGAAGGACTGATGACTGCATTGAGGAGGTGGGTCTAAAACCAGGTTTCAGTATTGTGTGGCTGTAACTAACAGGCCTCTGTGCTTGTGTGTGTGTGCACACGCGCATGCCTGTGTGTGTGTGTTAGTAACTCAGTCGTGTCTGACTCTTTGCAATCCCATGGACTGTAGCCCACCAGGCTCCTCTGTCCATGGATTTCTGCAGGAAAGAACACTGGAGTGGGCTGCCATTCCCTTCTCCAGGCGATCTTCCTGACCCAGGGATCAAACCTGGGTCTCCCACATTGCAGGCAAATTCTTTGCCATCTGAGCCACCAGGGAAGCCTCTAACTCTCCACTATCTCAGTCTCCCTGTCCTCCAAGTGAAAGTGCTTTCTTTAAATATTAACAACCAAGATTAGCTTATTCTTTTACATTCACCTTTTAGTGCTTCATTTAATTACTCATATTGTTACCATATTGCTTTCTGCTACTTTTCCTTGCAGATGGATTAGCTAAGCTTTGTTTCTCAGCCAGAGAGCTAACTGAATTACTATTTATAATGCCGTTTCTATGGAAAATGAATTATAAATTTCAAACAGCCTTGAAAATAGAATTTTGGATTACAGAGCTGCTGACTTCTTTCATTGTGTTTTATTTGAAAAAGATATTCTGGTAGAAGATCTGGAATTGACTGTCAGAAGAAAGATGAAGTTGGGAAGCATATATTTGGGAGTATTTGCATAAAAGTCAGAATTTAAAAGGCTGGGAATGATTAAAAGTGGGCCGTGAGAAATGTGAGGCACGGTGAACACCTTTGGTTCAGCCACTTTAGTACTGCAAGGAAAAACAGTATAAGGTCTGCTTTGTTTAAAATAAACTATGTAAAGCCTGGGTCAACTTTGCTATGGTAAAAAATAATTTTAAAAAATATGGAAGTAAAGGACTTCACTGGTGGTCCAGTTGGTTAAGAATCTGCCAACTAGTGCAGGGGAAAGAGGTTCAATCCCTGGTCAGGGAAGATTCCACATTCCGTGGGGCAACTAAGCCCACGCACCATAACTACCGAGCCTACACACCCTAGAACGGTGCTCTGCAACAGGAGAAGGCACTACCGTGAAAAGCCAGTGCCCACGTGCCATGACTAGAGAAAGCCACGCACAGCAGTGAAAACCCACTGCGGCCAAAAATAATAATAATAAACAAGTTATTTTTTTAAATAAATTGTTACTTTAGACAGATCCAGTTTAAATGAATGTATCTTGAGTTATGAAACTATGAATTAAGATACCAAAAAATGTAATGTACTTTTTGAAAAGATGGAATGAGTTACACATAGTCGTTTAAATTGATTTAAAACCAGTCCATTTGGGTGTAACAAATGGTTACATGTGTGGTCTTGTCTATATGGAAAATGAATGAGGCGCTTGGGAGCTGGTGAGCTATGACACCAGTCTGGTCACTTGGTATTTCCTGTTGAGAACATCACTTATGATCGAAGTTGCTATATCAGATTCAATGGAACAGGTCTTTATTAAGCATCTTTCATATGCCAGCACCAATCTAGGCATTGAAAGTGAAAGTGAAGTTGTGTCGGACTCTTTGCAACCCCGTGGACTGTAGCCCACCAGGTTCCTCTGTCCATGGGATTCTCCAGGCAAGAACACTGGAGTGGGTTGCCATTTCCTTCTCCAGGGGAATCTTCCCGACTCAGGAATCGAACCCAGGTCTCCCACAATTGCAGGCAGACGCTTTAACCTCTGAGCCACATTGGGAATAGGTAAAAATCATGCCACTCTTTCTCTGCCATTAAGGGATTTATCATTCATTTGAGAAGGCACAACTAACACACAAAAGACAATCAGAGAACTTAAAGATGGACTATGTTCTGCTCCCAAATTTTCAGGCAGTTTTTACTTTTTTTTTTTTTAACAGTTTTTTACCCATCAAGAAAGAGAGAGATCTCTGAACTAAAGGAGCCTAAGGAGATAGTGTGAAGGAAGAAGGATGTGGGATAAATGTGAATGGATTCAGGGCAGAATGAATTCAGGAATCTAGGAAAAGACCTCCTGTGTGGGGAGGAAAGGATGATGGAAGACTTAGGCCTGAGGTTGAATGAGGCTGGCAGATGGAGCATGCCCATTTTGGGGGAGAAGAGTCTAGACAGTTGAGATGTGAGCAGGTTTTGAAGGCCTTGGATGCCTGGTTGAGGGATCACATCTTGATCTGATACATAGTAGGAGCAGGATATGACCAACAAGACAACAGGATATTGAGCACAAAATTTTAGAAGTAAGAGCAAAGCCAGGTAGGGTGCTGGTCCTCCTCCCTGGGGCATCGTGAGCCACGTGGCTTCTCTGAGATGACAAGCTTGAGAACAATGACCTTTCTAAAGCCTCCAGTTGGCTCTTGAATCAAGGACCCAAGCCCTAAATGTATTAATACAAGGGGAATGGCCTGAGCCTGAAAAGGCCAGCTGAAATCAGATTAAGAGAACTAGAGAGGCCTACCAGAAAAATTCTTGCAAAAGAGAGACTGAAACTTAGGGCCCCTTGTCAATTTGCAAAACCTGTGGGCCAGTCAGGCAATTCTCCTGGGAGCTCAAGAGAGCGAAATTACAGCCAAGTTGAACTGACCATCTTCATGATCCTGAAATCATTCCTTGTAAGTGAAGACGTACTCTCAGCTGGGAAGGCTGAAAATGACTAGTCAATTGTATGTGGTCAGGAGACATTTCATCGCCTGACAAATTCTGTGAATCGTTCACTTACAAGTCAGCTTGGCATTGGGTAGGAAAAGCCACAGCATTACCTGACTGAGACACATTTTCGAAGACCCCACACTCAGCCCAGTAACTGAACAAAGTTGAAATGATGGGTCAAGGGCATCTGTATCTGTTTTTGTCATCCTTGTCCTCCCCTTGGTCATCAACTTCCATGGAAGGCTCTTCATGAAGGTTCAGGGTTCTGCTGGAAGACCTAGGCCCATGTTAGCAACTCTCTGCCTTCAGTTTCACTCAGCACTGTCACTCCCATCAGCCCCTGCGGTCTGTTCTGATCTAGTGAGCCCACCAGCTCAGAGCCTTACACTGCTCAGCAGCTGACTTGGGAAGGATGGAAAATGCATGCTGAGAGGCCACTGTGGCTCCTAAGAGTCCTCATCAGGGCTGCAGGTGCAGGGAGTGGGAGGTGAGAGGGGTGGAGGAGATGCAGTGGGTATTCCATCACTTCATGTTGTTTTGTTGCTAAATTGTACCTGACTCTTTGCAACCCCGTGGGTTATAACCCACCAGGCTCCTCTTACGTGGGATTTCCCAGGAAAGAATATTAGAGTGGGTTGCCATTTCCTTCTCCAGGGAATCTTCCTGACTCAAAGATCAAACTTGAGTCTCCTGCGTGGCAGGCGGATTCTTTACCACTGAACAACCTGGAAAGTCCTCAATTACATCTAACTTTGGGCAGAACACTCCTGCCACATTCTGCCTTCCGTTCCAGTAGAGAGCACGCACGAGAACAGAATCACATGAGTGAAGACTGGAACTGGGTTCAAGAGAAAGGTGGGCTTCCCAGGCGGTGCTTGTGGTAAAGATCCCACCTGCCACTGCAGGAGACACAAGAGATGCACCTTCCATCCCTTGGTCAGAAAGAGCCCCTGGAGGAGGGCATGGCAACCCACTCCAGTATTCTTGCCTGGCAACTCACTCCAGTATTCTTGCCTGGAGAATCCCCATGGACAGAGGAGCTTGCTGGGCTACAGTCCACAGGGCTGCAGAGTTGGACACCACTGAAGCAACTTAGCGCACATGCAAGAGAAAGATAGGACATGGTTGGAAGCGGCCAAAAGTTTAAGAATCTTTTTTTAATGAGCTCTGGGAAGACATCCCACAGTGTCTCTAGAGACAGCATAATTGCTCTCTGAGCTTCAGGGTCAGAGTTTAGGTCTCACTCCTTGACATAGCCTGTGTGTGGGGTGACAGGCCTTGCCTTTGAAAACATAATCCAAGTTTAAGGGCTGCAGAAATCTCAGTGTGGCCTGGCTGCATTTCTGCCATGCTGCATTTGTGAGTTTCTGCTTCTGGCATCATGGTTTACTTTTTTTTTTTTTGAGCAAATGAAAACTACAGCTGCTACACATCCCTTTGGCATCTTCTCTTCCCCATTTTCTATATGAAACAAGTCAATGTAATATGTTCTCAAAATACTTGTGTAATGCTAAAAAATGAGTATTTCTAACATGTTTTCCTTTAGAAGGCAAATAACACTTTTACGTGGTTTTGCTCTTAAAGGATCAGGACCATCCTAACCAAGTTCATCTTGCTTTTGCTGCTATCCTCTGTGAGGTTGGAGTTCATCATTGGAACATAGAGCACTTATAAGCTATTTATTCATTCAGCCAACAAAACTCTATTGGACACCTATTGCTTCCAGGTATTGAGCATAAGAAAATTTTTGTAAAATTTGGTCCCTCCCTTGAAGAACTTACAACATAGCGAGGGAACAAGCCAGTAAAGAGATAATTGCTGCATCGTGTGGCTGTTCTATGTAGAAGCCATAATGTTCACTAGAAGCTTGGAAGGTTTTAAGGGTCTGGGAGGACTCCGTGGACGGACGTGGAGTTTGCAGTGCATGTAGGAGTTCATGAAGATGACAGCAGTGAAGACAGGTGCTTCTTCCAGAAGAGGAAGCGTGGGCAGGGGCGGCAGTGAGTGAGGCAGCACAGCGGGCAAGAAGGGACCAGCCCCTCTGCAAGCCTTGGGTGGGAACATGCGTGAGGAGCCACAGGGACACGGGGAGAATGAACCCTTCGATGTCATTATATCCCATTTCAGGAGCTTTTGCTTGATTATCTCATTAGCTGGGACAGCAAGCCATCAAAGTGCTACCCTGTGTTAAGGAAGGAAGTGGCATCATCATATGTGTGCTGTACAAAGATGATGATACAAGGGAGGAATGGGTTGTAGGGGTCAAGCCAGATGCAAAGAAACCAAGTCAACTCAATTGATTGCGGGTATCTAGGTGAAATTTATAAGCATCTAACTATAACAGTTGGAGAAGGAAATAGCAACCCACTCCAGTTTTCTTGCCTAGAGAATCCCCATGGACAGCAGAGCTGGCGGGCCACAGTCCATGGGGTCACAAGAGTCAGATACAACTGAATGACTAAGCACCAACTACAACAGTATAGTGATTTAAGGAAAGGATGGATGGAAGAGGTGTTTAGGGAGAGGTGACAGTATGTAGTTGCTAGAGGGGAGAGAGAGAGAGAGTGTGTGTGTGTGGCAGGTGTAATGGAGATGATATTTCCCAGGATTCTGTCTTGGTCATCTGGGACAGCATCTTTAAGAATGAGAGTTGAAGAGCAGGCTTGAGAAAGATAATGAGTTGAGTTGGTTAGAGGTTGGTTTGAGGTAGAAGTTTAAAGCAGACAGTTGTTTGTCTGACTCTAGGGCTAAGAAAAGGGCCAGGGCCAGGTGTGCAGTTCTGGGCGTATGTCTCATGTGTACAGGCACCAGTGAGGGTAATGAAGGGCACTGGACAAGCACTGGTATATTATCATTGGATCTGGGTTTGAGTCCTGGCTCTTGAGCTGTGCTAGCCTGGTGACAATGGGGAAAAGGTGCCTGGAAGGAGAGGTTTGTCATGAAATTAGCAGGAGAATACAAAGACATTGGAAGGAAAAGAGAAAAAAAAGTGCCTTGAGGTATAGGGGAGACTTTTTGTAAAAGAAAGACTACAGTGTTTGTGGCTCATTGGAAGGGGAAAATACAGAAGAGAGGGAGAATGCCAGCAAAGAACTGCTTGTTGGATTAAGCAGGGATCAGAGAAGAACAGAGCCTTGCATCCTGATTTGTTATCTTGTTCTCCTTGCGTCCTCTGAGAACAAGGGGAGATGGGAGAGACAGAGGAGTGCACGGGCAGAGGGGGCAGCATTGAGGTGGAGAAGTGTGGAGTCACGTGGTCCTCCACATTTCTGGTAAGAGAGAAGCATGTTGACTTGGGATAGATGCTCTGGGTAGCGGGAAAGTACATCCATCGGTCAGACTTGAGGGAGGTGGCCTGGGGAGAAGTCGGGTGACCATATGTCCTTGTTTGTTAAGGACACTCAAGATTTGTCCCTAGTGTTCTGGCATATTATATTTTAATATTTTAATTGTGTCCCTTTTCACTTTAAATTGGTTCAGTTTGGAAGAGACATTGCAAGATTAGCAGGGTTAGCCTAGAGAGAAGTAATGAAGACTTAAAGGAAAAAGAAGATTCTCTCATCTGGAAAACAAAATAAGATCCCACTTGTATATTCTACTTAAAAACCTGAAGTGTGCTACAATTTAATTCATACCATTGGGTCCTGTTGAGGGCAGTGCTGGGCTTCAAAGTCTAGAGCACCTAAAACATTTGAAATTTAGTTAATTCATACTCGATTGCTGAGCAGATGCCCACACCCAGATTGAAAATGTTCGAAGTTTTAGTTTCATATCAAACCAGATAAATGATCAGTTTGTATCCATATTGGTTATATTTGGAGTTACCAATGCATTCTTTATTACTATTATTATTGAAGTGTATTTGATTTACAGTGTATCAATTTTAGATATATAGCAAAGTGATTCAGTTTTGTATATATGTATGTATATGTATGTTATTTTTCAGATTCTTTTCCATGATAGGTTATTACAATATATTAAATATAGTTGCCTGTGCTATATAGTAGGTCCTTGTTTATCTATTTTGGTACGTTATACTTTTACTAATCAAACACTTTGTGGTTTGGAAGTCTGCTTCTAGATCATCTAAAAATTTAATCTTTTTGGTCTCAGGCCCCTTGACACTCCTAAAAATTGTTACATTCCTCAAAGCTCTTTTACTTATATTACTGTATTAATCAATACTTACCGTAATAAAAAGCAAAGCAAAATTGAGAGGAGCAGTATTGTTTTATAGTTTTTTGCAAATCTGTTTAATATCTGCCTTAATAAAAGACAGTAGGGTTCTCATATCTGTTCTGCATTTGATCTACTATAATACACTGTTCCTATTGAAGTATATAAAGAAAATCCAGCCTCACCCAGATGTGTGGGGAGGAGTATTTTAGTAGACTTTTAAGACTGTTGTGGATGTTTTTTAACACTATACCAAAACTTGACAAGTAGCAGCTTTCTTTTTAAAGTTAGTTGTGAATATGAATTCTGAAAGCATACTGATCAGCTTTCTGCACTTGGTTATGTTACAATTCTTGGTTTGTCTTGCACTTTGATGAATCATTTACTCATGCATGATTTTTTACATCTGTTGGTCATTCAGAAAATATTGGCGCATTCAATTATGTAGAACCTTCCACATACCGACACATTTTTTACATAATATTTAAAATTCTGTGTGTGGCTATCTCCAGGATTTCATCAGAAGAGTCTTTAAGTACTGAAATCGGTTATACTCATGTTGATGGGTGTGGGTCTGAAACACTAATTTTCTCTTGAAATCTTGGATTTCGTCATTGGCCACAATCTCCTTGAAACTGCGTTTGCTTCGTACATTTTTGAGAAAACGTCTTCCGGTACTCAAGTCTGAGTAACCTTGGTTTGTGTGCCAGTAGCTGTTTCAAGTGAAAATGGGGATGTGTGAGCAGGGGTCTGGTTGAGCTCACGACTCAGCTGCACAAATGTCTGTTCCAAGCAGCTGCCGTACTCCCGCGCACAACGGAGGGGCCCACCCTCTGCTCGTTTTGTCCCCCAGAATGTTAGGAAGGTATGCACGTCCCTCCATTGTTGTCTTCTTCTTCTGTCACTTTATCCCTGCTAGAATAAGGCAGTCTATGTGCATACTACCTTGTCTTGGTTGCTTTTTAAAATGATCTCTCTAAGTTACGGGTTTACTTGCCAAGTTATGAAGCCCTCCAAGAGCCACATGGCAGACTTCTCATGCCTTCTCAGGGCTCAGTGCATTGTGCCAGGTGGGTGGTCAGTATACAGCACCTAGTTGTCCAGTGAGCACTGGGTGAGTGATTTGGTTAACTGTGGTTATTTGGGGCACATTTTCACCAAGTTGAATTATTAGGACAAGCAGTATTGCCCAAAACAATAAATACCTTAATGTCCTTATTTAAGCAAGTTTGTGTTTGGACTATGTTTTTTTTATAATAAATAATAATATTCAATTTCTAACAGCAGTTATCTCTAGAGACCAGTGCTGCCCTTTGAAAACTGAAACTCAGCATCTTTTTTAATGCTAGATGGGATTTTTTTTTTTTTTTTTAGTTAGAGCATAAGCCCTCTATTGACTGCTGCTGCTGCTAAGTCACTTTAGTCGTGTCCGACTCTGTGCAACCCCATTGATGGCAGCCCACCAGGCTCTGCCATCCCTGGGATTCTCCAGGCAAGAACACTGGAATGGGTTGCCATTTCCTTCTCCAATGCATGAAATTGAAAAGTGAAAGGGAAGTCGCTCAGTCATGTCTGACTCTTCGCGACCCCATGGACTGAAGCCTACCAGGCTCCTCCATCCATGGGATTTTCCAGGCAAACTGGAGTGGGTTTCCATTGCCTTCTGCACCTCTATTACTAGAGTGATTTGTTTCATCTTTCTAAATTATATATAGATGTCCATGGGAACGTCATAAGATTAAGGTTCTGATGTAATCAATGGCTTGTTATAGCTTATTTATAAAATGTAACATAAGGAGAAGAGGGCAGCAGAGGATGAGATGGTTAGATAGCATCACTGACTCAATGGACATAAATCTGAGCAAACTTCAAGAGATAGTAGAAGACAGAGGTGCCTAGCTTGCTGCAGTCCTCGGGGTCGCAAAGGTTTTTTTGTTTGTGTGTGTCACAAAGACACAACTTAGCAACTGAACAAGATAACTGTAAAAACTGAAAGTATGTTTCCTCAAATTTAATGGTCATGAACCTTGCATTTCAGAATTATAAATTAAAATTTATGCTTCATGCATTTAAATTTGATGTATGTCTTAAAGTAAATGTTCATAGAATTTAATAGTTCACTTCTTTTGTGTGTAGGCATCAACTACAAATAAGACAATACTAGATATTTGGAAAATATCCAGTTGCAGAAATGTTTACAATACTAAGTGTCTGTTTTTCAAGTCACCTATCCCGTACCATTTCCTTGAGCATCTATCAGACATCTGGGTGAAATGTACTAGATGTGAAGAGAATAGAGACATGTGTGGTGTAGCCTTTACAATGAAGACTTTTTAAAACTGTTCATTGTATGCAGTTTTAAAGGTTACTTTCCATGTGTAGTTATTACAAGATATTGGCAGCCTTCCCCACGCCATACGGTATATCCTTGAGCCCTTCTTACAGCCAGTAGCTTGTACCTCCCACCCCTACAGTTAAGAATTTAACTGTTCTTTCAGATTTTTTCTGTCTATATAAACATTTATAGGGCTTCCCTGGTGGCTCAGACAGTAAAAAATCTGCCTGCAAAGTGGGAGACCCAGATTCAATCCCCGGTCAGGAAGATCCCCTGGAGAGGGAAAGGCTACTCACTCCTGTATTCTTGTCTGGAGAATTCCATGGATAGAGGAGCCTGGCAGGCTACAGACCATGAGGCCGCAGAGAGTCGGACACAACTGAGTGACTAACACTTTAAAACATATATTTTCTAGAGAGAGAGTTTTTCTGGTAAGTGCTTTTTAAAACAGAAAATCCAGTTGAATCTTTTTTAAATCTGATTTTATAAATATTTTTAAATGTCCCCTGACAGTAACCGGTTCTCTTAGTCATTACTGCATGTAGCCCCCCTTCCCACTGTGCTGGAAGCATGCCCACCTGTACCTGCTCATACCATGTAGACAGAGCCATGAGTGCCTGGTCCTTGGCGAGGGTGTGGCCAGCAGGAAGGTATTGGTTTGCAGCTGATTTTATTTCTATCACCCCTTGAGGCCACACATGGGGAGGGGTGACAGAGCCAGCTGCAGAGAAGCCTTTGAACACCCAGCTTTGGGTGGCGGCCTTTGGACAGTCTCTTCCCACATTGGAGTTGACAGTATGAAGGTGGTCGTGGAGCTAGATGGTATTCCAAGAAGGAGATTGTACCTCCCCTTTAGCTCTGCCTCACTCCAGGTTACCAACTGCCCCAGTTTCCATGGAACTGTTCCAACTGCAAAACATGAAGTCCCAGGGCTCCTTTTACGTAGTCTAATTTTCCTGGCATCCGGACAATATCCCAAATCTTGCAGGAGGGGAGTGAACTTGGAACTGTAGTTTTGCAGGAGTTATGAAAGAATCAGACACAACTGGTGTTACTGATCTTCAATGAAGAGAAACTCCAGGGCCTTTCTTCCCCTGAACTGGTTTTATTTTCTGCCAACAGCAGCTATTGCAAACCCTCAACCCCACTTGGTACATGGCATTTTTTTTTCGTTGGAAGCTGCTTGTGTGATGGTGCTAGTGGTTGCCCTAGGTGTTCATCTTGAGCACTTAAAATGATTGCTTTTGCAGTTGCAGATGGCTGTACCAGCTCCAAACAAAGAAGGTCATGGAGGGTTCTGCTTATATAGTGCGGTTTCTGGAAGGAATTCGCTGCAGATTGTATGATGAAGCATACTGGACTATGCTGACCTAGGGAATTTTTACAAGGTTAAATCAACCATAAATTCTGTCTGGGCCTTGTCTGCTTTCCTGATAGTCCCTCTTTAAAGGGCTTTTGGATTAAACTGTATGTTCTTATCCATTGAGATACACAACTCCTGTGTCCTATGCATGCGTTTGCATGGGCTCCGTGGCTGGAATGTACAGGGGAATCTGCCAGGCGTGCTCTGCTCTCACTCTCGTCTCTCAGAGAAGACAGCTGGCAGACGAGAATGTTGAATTACACTTGTTGGTGGTCAAAACAGACAGTCCGTGTTAGAAAATGAGAATCTATGCTACAGATGAGAAATAAAGGGCAGGGAATCAAAATAGCCTCCCAGTAGACAATGGCTTTCGTACAAAATGAAAATTAGGTACTACAGGGTATTTCTTTGTCAGTTTTTAAAATCTTAATTCAAATCATTTAATTCCTTACTTAAGAATGTTTCTCTCTTTCCCCATAACCCTATGTGGCATTTTTGAGTTCATGGACATCACACCTTGGAGCCAGAATTCCCCTTTTTTTTCATACTGTCATCACTGAACCTTATGCCACCAGAAGAGACCCCAGGTATCATAAAAGAGGTTTAGAATGTGTTCCTACAGCCAAATGTGTGGTTTCTGAGCTATCAAAAATATTTGTGCTTCCTGATCATGCTTCCATTATCAACCCTGGACAGCTCATTCCTGAGACTGATCAATCCTATAATCAGGGTAAAGTTCTTTAAAAAAAAAAAAAAAAAAAGCAACAGACTTAGCGCATTTATCATACGAGAAATACACAGAAAATTCATCTGACTGTTGAGTGTGGTCAGTATGCTAGGCTATAATAGAAGGTCCCCATGGCCCCTGTTGAGCACGAGGATATACTACTCATGCAGTAAATAGGGATATACCCCCTACTCTCTTGCCTGTAATTTGACAGGAACTAGAGTCTTGATTTTGGGTGACCTGGGCTTCCGAGGTGGTGCTAGTGGTAAAGGTGGCACTGGTGGCCGATGCAGGAGACATAAGAGATGCGGATTCGATCCCTGGGTCAGGAAGATGCCCTGGAGGAGGGCATGGCAACCCTCCAGTATTCTTGCCTGGAGAATCCCATGGACAGAGGAGCCTGGTGGGCTGCAGTCCATAGGGTCACTCAGAGTTGGACATGACGGAAGTGACTTAGCGCACACACACACGTGGCAGAACTGAAGGAGAGAGTGGGCTGTGTTTGAGCTCCGTACAGTAGGCTGGGTTTCCAGTCTTCTGTGCCAGGAAGCAGCTGGTCATGTTTGTCCATCCTCTGAACGGATCTTTCCCTGATACCTTGGCTTGGATTGCTTCCTACCAACAATGTGAAATCTGCATGTGTATCAGGTAAACTGCTATTGGAGATATTTTCAGAATCCAAGGGTGTTATGCTAGGAAGTCAGGATTACTTAAGTCAAACAAACAAACAAGCAGTTAGGGGTTTATTTCCATATGATCTGTAATTTTGAGTTGTGGTTCCTCGGGGAGGAGGAGCCGCCCGAGACGGTTATGGTGTGTTACGAGGCAATTACCAAGGAATGGGTCCAGATTCCTACTGTAATTTAGCCTTTGCAAACAGAGCTAAAAATATCAAAGCACCATGGTATAGCAGACCCTTTGTCTACTTGGTTTCCCATCACTTGAAGTCTGTTCCTTGTCTTGTCATTTATTTGTTAAAAAATAAAAACCCCACCTCAGGCTCAATTCGAGCCTGGGCTGCAGCAGAGGAGACGGGCTTGCTGTTATCTGCAAGAATGGCTTCCTTGGTGCCCATCCTGAATGAATAACTATTACTGAGACTGAAAATGGAAGAATCCATTTTTTCTCCAAATTACAAAGAAAGCGAGCCCGTGACATCACTCTCCTTGAACAGATAATCCTGAAAAAAAAAAACTGTTTTAATGGCTTTTCAAAATAAAGATGAGTTGCTATGTAGCAATGACCATAACGTGATGCGGAAAGAGAAAGTGAACGTGGGACCGTGCAAATGTTTGTCTCCACCAGAAATGTGCTTGGATTCTGCCCTGTTTGTTCTTCCTTCGTGGCTGCAATCACAGGACATGTTCTCTGGCAGGCAGTACAGGAGGCCGGGGCAACGGAGACGTGATCTCATTAATGAGTCAACATGCCACCCTAGTGGCCACTCGAGCCCCAGTCCACATGTGGATTCGAGATGGACGTTCAGTTCATTGCCTTGCTCTCTGGGAAGGACACCTTTATGCAGGGCTGCCTGTGAATGTCCCTTGGGAACGTGAGCGGTTACAATGTGGTCGCCATCCCTGCATGCTGGGACTCAGATGGCCTGAGGTAGGGCATGGGCATCAGTGTTTTCCAAGCTCCGTACGGTTCTAACATGCAGCCAGGGTAGAGAGCCACTGCTTTGGGAGAACTTCTGTGCACCCTCCCCTTGTAAACTCACACCCTGCCCAGCAGTCTCCTGCTGGAGGGAAGTCTTCTTGCCTCCCAGAAGAGAAGCGGAAGAGATCCCTGGCAATTGGAGTCAGGGATGTAATTTTCTTAGTCTGTGATTAATCTTTACCTTACTGTAAAATAAATACTGCAAAATTCTGGAAAAGTGGGGGGGGGGGAAGAATACTGATGCTGTTCTGCGTAAGTGTCGGCTCAGCAGCTTGGTCAGCCTCACGGACTTAATGCTTTTGTTTCTAGTAGGGACCTTTCTCTTCCCCCATGAGGACAGAGTGTCACACTTTTGACTTCTGTAGATTTGTCTTGTGAACTGGTCCTTAAAGCCAGGAAGTTCAGAATTGGAGCTGAGGTTCTGCTCTTGGAAGCTGTTGAAAGCCCCATGGAAAGTAACTTGTCAGAGACAGGGCATTTCTTCTATGGGAAGTGGTGTTCTCAGAGGAACACCCTCTCAGAGGAAGGGTGCGCCCAGTCCTGGCCCAGAGAGATGGGTGGGAAGTGCCCCTTGATCCCTAGGAGGGAAAGCCATAGTCTGAGCATCCCTTTTGTGGTGGGCCAGAGGCTGGATAAGAAGTGAAAATCTAGAATAGAATTAAGGGCAGGTTTTGCTCTGACCTGGCTAAGGTCT
This sequence comes from Bos grunniens, assembly GCF_055505025.1. NCBI lineage: Eukaryota > Metazoa > Chordata > Mammalia > Artiodactyla > Bovidae > Bos > Bos grunniens. Next base: position 24,208,446 of record NC_141179.1, read on the forward strand.
AAGAAAGAAAATGGCAGGGTTAGGTTGCCCGAAAGTCGTAGGCTCTGTAAATGTGCCAGGCACCATGCCCAGTGCTGGGCGTACAAAGCTGTGTGGGAGTTCTCTGACCTTGGCATCCCTGAGTGCAAGGTCAGATGAAGACAAAGAGTAAGTGAACAAAAGCTTGAGAGGTGTTTCCAAAGGGAAGTGCTATGGGAGGAGACACCTGGAGGGCCGTCCATGTGGCCACTGGATGGGGCCCTGGGGCGCCCCCAGTGCACGCAGGGTCATCCCAGACCTGGCTGACGTGGGATGCAGTGGATCTCGGTGCGGAGTAGGTGGTCACCACCCCAGGCTGGCTGTAGCACCCGCAGTTACCCCAGTGGAGATGTATTGCCTTAGACCAGATGCCCCTGCTGTGTCGGGACTGCAATCTGCACTTAGCACCTCTGCTGTGATTAGTGTTGGAGGAGGGCACCCACTGCTTCCTCACTGACAAGGGCCAGGCTGCCCGCGGAAGCTGAGGGGAAGACAGGCTCTAGAGCATTACAGCTGTGAAATAACCCTACTCTTATCAGTCCCCCGTGAGCATCACTGGAGGCCTTCCTTCAACAAAGCAGAGCGACTTAGAAATAAGATCAGAATGACAGAGAGGTATGTGGAAATAAGTGGATAAACACAAGCTCATTACTGGAGAAGCAGATGACATTTAGATGTGACAATGAGTTTGGCAAACTAGTTGGCAAGGCGAATTTCGGTAGGAAAATCAGGTCTAAAAAATTAAATCCAGACAGATCGGAGGAGGTCTGGGAATGTAGAGAGGGCACTTATGGTTTTGTTTCACTTTTATTTATTGATTTATTTGCTTATTTACTTATTTTATTTTTAATATTTATTTTATTTATTTATTTGGCTGTGTCGGGTCTTAGTTGCTGTGCACAGAATCTAGTGCATCAGTGATCAGACTCGGGCCCCTTGCACGGGGAGCGTGGAGCCTTAGCCACTGGACCACCAGGGAAGTCCCTACTTATTTCTTTTCTGAAGGCAGTGGGTGATAACAGATACTTGTTGGGCAAAAGACCAAAATGGTTTTCTCATGAGGATAAATGCCACAGAAGTAGCATGTGTAGTGCAGATGGAGCGAGAAGAAACCAGAAACAAAACAGCAAACAGCTCTGATAATTGTCCACACCTAAGATTATTAGGTTATTAGATTATTAGGGCTTCCCTCATAGCTCAGTTGGTAAAGAATCCGCCTGCAATGCCGGAGACCCTGGTTCGAGTCCTGGGTCAGGAAGATCCCCTGGAGAAGGGATGGGATACCCACTCGAGTATTCTTGGGCTTCCCTTGTGGCTCAGCTGGTAAAGAATCCACCCGCAATGCGGGAGACCTGGGTTCGATCCTTGGGTTGGGAAGATCCCCTGGAGAAGGGAAAGGCTACCCTCTCTAGTACTCTGGCATGGAGAATTCCATAGACTGTATAGTCCACGGGGTTGCAAAGAGTTGGACACAACTGAGTCACTTTCACTTTTCAAGATTATTAAGGTACGACAAAGGACATTTATGCCCCTTACAACTTACAGTAGTCTGTGATTTATCTTTGGTCAGCCAGTAAGTGGAAATGGAATACTAGTCTTACTGTTGCTTTTTTACTTCCTAAAATTGATACATTTGATTTTTCACAAAATAACTACCAATAACTTGATTATGTATTTCCTTTAAACATAGAAAAGCTGCTTTTAAATTTTACCATCATGGGGCAGGGAAAGGAGAAGAAAAACAGAGAAGGAATAAATGAGAAATCCTGAGTCAGTGGTCTGAAGAAAATAAACAAAATTAGATATAAAAATTAGAATGGTAAACAGCATTTATCCTTCTACCTTGTTTTAAAAAAAGAAAAGTCAAAAACGACTGCCTCTGTCCTCTAGGGTGGATATGCGTACGGCCAGTAGCTTTCTTTGTAGCTCAGATGGTAAAGAGTCCTCTTGCAGTGCAGGAGACCCAGCTTCAATCCCTGGGTCAGGAAGATACCCTGTAGGAGGGCATGGCAACCCACTCCAGTATTCTTGCCTGGAGAATCCCATGGACAGAGAAGCCTGGTGGGCTGTGGAGTCCATGGAGTCGCATAGAGTTGGACACAACTGAGCGACTAACACATGCTCACACACACGCACAGTGGCTTCCAGAAGCACTTGTTCAAAAAGATGACTTCAAAGGTCCCTCTTAGAACTAAGAGTCAGAATCTGAGAGGTGGTCTCTGGGCTCATAGTGGACTCAGTTACCTCGTTTTGATTTAGTCACAGGCTGTCTTACATGCAGTGGAGCCTGGGAAGTATCAGTACTAAGAATCACCACTCTTCAGAACTGTAGTTAATTTTAAAAACCACTTTTTGGAGAATGAAGTTTAAACCTTTGAGACACCCGGTCAGACCTGGTATCTGTGTGCCTTCCACTCCTACCTCCTGACTGTCACCTATCTAAAATATTCTTCCACATCCTTACGAGCCTGTCGTGCACAATGAATGAGTAAGGCAGCTTCCAGTCTGGGGGACTCCACAGCCATCTGGATTCCTCCTGGTAGCTCAGCTCCAGTCTGGAGAAGACCACCATTAGCTTCACTGGCTTTTTGCCTGCGTCTGTTGTTTCTAAAGTAACAAAATTGACTGATTCCGTTCCACGCCTTTTCATATTCCCCGCCTTCTCCCTGGGAGAGGTGATAATGATCAGAAAAATAGCAAAAGGACAGCAGCAGGAGGAAGAAGGAGGCACCTGGGACCTGGATCCCTGCCATGGTCCTGGCCTCCTCTGGGGCCTTGCAGCTTGGTTACTAGATACAGAATGTGTGAAAGTAATTTGCAGAAGAAGGACCCCGAAAAGCCATACAGAACACAGAGTAAAGCGCCCACCAGTCAGCCCACGTGCAGTACCAATCCAGTGGAATTTGTACAACCTTGGATGGGTCATTTGGACCTTTATGAATCTGTATTTCTCACCTATAAAACAGGTGCATTTTACCTAAAGTAAAAATTGTTTGGGACTTCCCTGGTAGCTCAGACAGTAAAGAATCTGCCTGCAATGCAGGAGACCTGGGTTCGATCCCTGGGTCAAGAAGATCCACTGGAAAAGGGAATGGCTACCCACTCCAGTATTCTTGCCTGGAGAATTCATGGACAGAGGAGCCTGGTGGGCTACAGTCCATGGACTTGTTTTAAGGGTGGTGTGATAGGAGGTATTGGATATGTGTGCTCAGTTGCTCAGTTGTGTCCAACTCTTTGCAACCTCATGGACCATAGCCTGCCAGGCTCCTCTGGAGGTGTGTAATAGGTTATGACAAAATAGAAAGACCACTGTAAATCATTGGCAGAGGTTGGTATTATGCCTGTACTTTGCTGAATGATGATAGCAAATAATGACTTGTTTAGGTAATGAATGAGCCTTTCAAATCCTCAGATTCATAAGACATAATGTGTTGTGGAAGGAAATCTGGATTTCCGCCTCCAGCAAATACAATCATCTCTGTTGTATTTACTGTATATGAACTTTGCAACATATTGTCTCCATCCAGGCAAAAAAACCAACAAGAGCGAAAAAGGAAATACAAATATAATCATTTTAAGTACTTTTTAGTATTACACAAGATCAACTGGATTAGATTGGATTTGAAATTTTTAAAATGGCATCTTAGATTATTCACCCACTCATTCCCTCCTTTGTTCAGTCAACACAAATTTGATTTCTGGTTCTTTGGGATTCGATGTAATGGATTTTGACTTGCATGTAAAGAGGGCTGCAGTATTGATGACTTTGTTGAATACACAGGACATGCTAAGTACATAGTCTTGACCCTTCTGTCACCCAAGTAGCTGTCAGGAACGCAGACCGACCCATGTAGAGAAGCCAGAACCCTGTGCTTTCTCTGTTGATCACTGGCCTTAGGTTTGCCTTGCTTGTAGAGAAGCTGAATTGCCCTTTGTGTGTGTCTGTATCTTTCTGAGCTTCCTCGCTTACATTCCTGGAGAGAAAAAAAAGCACCATGTTTCTGAATGGTTTATGAGCAATGTCATAGAGCCCCCCATGGTCTGGGGTGCAATGAGAGGAGCCACCCTCCAGGTGCCCCCCCTACCCCCCTGACACAGGTCCACTTTGGTCCACACAGAGGCTCACACTGCTTTCCACACACTTGTGAGGGCAGGTGCCACCTAACATGGTAGCTGCATCCCATTATTTCAGAGAGACAAAATGATTTTTTATCTTTGTAAAAAAAAAGAAAAAGAGAGTGTTTTCATCAAATCCTTACTCTGCATTCAGTGGTTGCTCAAAAGCCTCAGTTCTGAACTTGGAAGCTGGAGCCAGGCCCCTGGGAGGTGGGTGGAGCTAGTGGAGTATAAGCGGGGATCGGTGAGAAGGCAGCTGAGTCCATCTCCAGCCTGGAGGGGAGATGCCCTGAATCCTCTCCCCATTGGGAGGCAGTTTCTTCCCAGGGTTCACACTTGTTGTTGTTTAGTTGCTAAGTTGTGTCCGACTCTGCCGACACCATGGACTGTAGCCCACCAGGCTCCTCTGTCCCTGGAACTTGCCAGGCAAGAATACTGGAGTGGGCAGCCATGCCCTTCTCCAGGGGATCTTCTCTACCCAAGGATCAAACTTGCATCTCCTCATTGGCAGGAAGATTCTTTACCGTTCAGCCACCTGGAAAGCCCCAGGATTCAGACTACTCGAGCCCAAAATGAGTGGGTCTTAATTCTTGGTATTGTGTCAAGTTTATTAGCAGACTTTTCTAGAACTGATCTATTGTGACCAGTTTGCTCTGATTTCATAATACAGCGTAATAGCTAGTGTGTGTGTGTATGTGTGTGTGTGTATACTGTTGTTGTACTTTTTTTCCTCCACCTTTGAAAAGTTGGATCCGATCCTTTGGCACCTCTTATATAACTTCTTTGAAACTATATAGATAATTTAGATTGTGACCGGACCATGAAGACAGAATTTCACAGTACACGTTTTTCCATATCTAAAAGGAAATGGAATTGAATCCAGAATCATGTTTAAAATTGAATCGGACAAGTAAGGTTTCTTGCAGGTTAAGCTAGATAATCAAGTTAATTCAAATCATTTGCAGGACTTTCTTTGGAAAATGGTGTGAAGAGGTGCTACATACACAAGGCATCTGTCTGAATTTTGAGAACCGAAGTCTTGCGGTCAGGGTTCTATTTGTATTTGGTCTCTTGTTCCCTTTTACTGCTTTTCTAAACACAGGTTTGGAATTCCAGCTCACATCTGTTGTTCAGAGAGAAACCCCGACCCTGACTCCCTAGTGTGGCAGGGTCCCTGCTAGCAGGATCATAACTAGCCCATCTCTGTGCATTCAGTGCATCCCCAACACAACACGCCTTGGGGAAAAAGAACAGACAGCGAGCATTCTCTGAGTCTGGTTTACACCCTGCGTCACTTAACATGTGTAATTGTAGTTAGTTGCGCTGTTGATATCCATTACCTAGTAATTAATGTACTTCTCCCCCCACTTCTGTTTGAGATGTGTTATTAACTTCTCAGATCCGTCCTGCTGCTCCTGGTTTAGTCTGTACACAGTGGGAAGAAATCCTGTTTCTTACCCAAAATTGCAGAGCAATTTGATCCAGTTTCTTTTGTTGAAATGCTGAGCTAATTCTGTTTAACCACGGATGATAGTAAAGTTGCACTAACAGCGATTTTAATCAATGCGAAATGTTTAGCTTGTGTGAGGTGAGAGCTGGGAATCCAGATGGGTAGGGGTGTGTGGGGGGGCGGGGAACCAGGAAACCAACTCCATATGAAAATGTTAACTGTGTGATTAAGCATAAGCTTTTTAATAGAGATATTATGGGCTACTAAAGAGACCTTTATTGCATGAACTTGGAGGCAGAATATAAATGTTCTTGTATGCCTATTAAAGAGGAAAGCAAAGATTACCCCCTCTCTCTCTTTTTGTCTTTTGCCCATTTCCAGATTGCTTTCCAGAAATAACAACCAGCTTGGGAAATTTAGGATGAGACTGACCTAGTTGATATTAATCATATGTCAAAAACAGAAACTGAGGGCAGTTGTTCGCATGATTTAATGGGTGGTTAGACAGACCTAGGTTAGGACGCTAGGTTTACCCACGTTAGGATGCTAGCCGGAGAAGGCAACGGCACCCCACTCCAGAACTCTTGCCTGGAAAATCCCATGGACGGAGCAGCCTGGCGGGCTGCAGTCCATGGGGTCGCGAAGAGTCGGATACGACTGAGCGACTTCACTTTCATGCATTGGAGAAGGAAATGGCAACCCACTCCAGTGTTCTTGCCTGGAGAATCCCAGGGACGGGGGAGCCTGCTGGGCTGCCGTCCATTGGGTTGATCGCACAGAGTCAAACACGACTGAAGCGACTTAGCAGCAGCAGCAGCAGGACGCTAGCAGATCATTTCAGCTTGCCTTTATTGGCAGAACAATTAGGGTTGGACTTCTACTTGTGTGAAATCAGTAGTACAGATTGACTGCACATTAGGAAAACCTAGAATTTGCCTTCTTCTGTCCCCATGGCAGCTCCTCACAAATGTATTGAGTTTTATATCACACAGGAGAACAGATGATATGTATTTTCATTTGTCATAAGTTTTCTGATTTTTCCATAGGCTCTTGGGTGTAAGTAAGGTGACCATCATTCCCATGAAGACTTTGTTCCCAATCATTTCACGTTGCTGTGTCAGAGAAGGATGGCAAATATTTTCACCACCTGGCTTGATTTGATTGTTTTGCTGATTGGCTCTTTTTTCTGTGAAGAATGGACTAACGTGTCTTCAGGTGTATGTGTATTCCTTCACCTCTCTTTCTCCCCACTATTAAAACTCTGCTCAGACGCTCAGTTGTGTCTGACTCTTTTGCAGCCCCATGGATTGTAGCCTGTCTGGCTCCTCTGTCTGTGGGATTTCCCAGGCAAGAATACTATTTCCTACTTCTAGAGATATTCCTGACTCAGGGATTAAACCTGGGTCTCTTAAGTTGCCTGTGTTGGCAGGCGAATTCTTTACCACTCGTACCACCTGGGAAGCCCGATTAAAATTCTGTCCATTCTTAATAAGATCACTGTCCTTTGGCCACACTCATCCTCCCTGGTTTTCGGTGGCAGAATATGCACTGCATGTGGGTCAGCGAGTGAGAAAACACAGGAAATTGAAAGGGAGACAGGACAGATTATGTCCTTCTTACTATTCATCTAGGACTCTCTTAAACCCCTGAATTGTAATGAATGTTTTTAAAAAAAATTTTATTGAAATATAGTCAATTTACAATGTTGTGTTAGTTTCAGGTGTACAGCAAAGTGACTCAATTATTGATTATATGTATTCCTTTTTAAGCGTTCTCTTCTACTAGAGGTTATTACAAGATACTGAGTACAGTTCCCTGTGTTATACAATAGATCCTTGTTGGTTACCCATCTTATATGTAGGAGTGTGTGTGTTTTAATCCCACACTCCTAAGGTATCCCTCTTCCCCTCTCCCCTTGGTAATCATAAATTTGTTCTCTATGCCTGTGAGTCTGCTTCTGTTTTATAAAAAAAGTTCATTTGTATCATTTTTTTAGATTCCACATACAAGTGATATCATGAATAGTCTTTACCTGACTTACTTCATTAGTATGGTCATCTCTAGGCCCATCCATGTTGCTGAAAATGGCATTGTTTCATTCACTCCATGTCTTGTCTATTGTGAATAGTGCTATTGTGGACATTGGGATACATGTATCTTTTCAAATTACGGTTCTCTCTAGATATATGCCCAGGAGTGGGATTGCAGGATTATATGGTAGTTCTGTTTTTAGTTTTATGAGAAATCTTCATACTGTTCTCCACTGTGGCTACCAGTTTACATTCCCACCAACTGTGTAGAAGGATTCCTTTTTCTCCACACCCTCTCCAGCATTTATTATTTGTAGACATTTTGACGTTGGTCCCTCTGACCAGTGTTGGGTGATACCTCATTATACTAATGATTTGCATTTCTCCAACAATTAGCAGCGTTGAGCATGTTTTCATGTGCCCTTTGGCCATCTGTATGTCTTCGCTGGAGAAATGTCTTCATAGGTCTTCTGCCCGTTTTTTGATAGGGTTGTTTGTTTTTTGTTACTGAGCTATCTGTTTATTTTCCAGATGTAATACATGTCTGTTCCATGGAGATGTTTTTGCAAGTGATGTCTTATACTCAATGTCTAATACTTATTAAAACTTAAAGGGTTAGAATTTAAGAAATGCACTGGCCAGATGTTAGAGGATCAAAATAATGTTAAGAATCATTTTCAGGAATTAGTTGGGGGATGCAGTGGGGAGGGGAAGGCAGTAGGGGGAGGACAGGGTGATTTTTGTTCTTGTTTGTTTTGCTTTGCTTCATTCTACCTTTTCATCTCTAGGTTGCTTCTTTGAGTTTTCTTTTCATGTCTCCCTGGCCTATTTGCTCATAAAAGAGATGGACTAAGAAAACGAAGGGCAAAAAGGAGGCACTTTTTATTCATATTACATTGACTAGACGGTGGAAGTCATGAATCAGGGTTCTCATGGGTGAAAAAAATCATTACGCTTGTCTTCTCACACTGCTAAAAGCTAATTGCATTAAAATAATTATGTATGCTGTAAATAAGGGCCAGGTTATCTGAGCTGATGTCGGTGTTACGTTGTGTTTAAAAATTTTTCAGTAGTGTAATTAAAAGTAGAATAGAGGGACTTGATTGTCAGATGCAGGGTTTCAGAGAGAAGCAGGGCAGGGATGGGGGAGGTAAATTAATGAATGGTGGTTGCCCTCCTGTGTCAGGAGATGGGACGCTTGCCTTATTTGTGTTATTTCCGCAACCCCTACTACAAACCTGTTATGTAGACGTTATCTCCGTTTTATAGAAGAGGAAAGAGAGTGACAGTTTGTCCCAAAGCACCCCGCTCTTAAGTGACAGCCAGAATTTGAATCCTAGTCCCTCTAGCTGCAAAGGCCGTGCTCAGTCATCCCTTGCACATGGTTTCCCAAAGGGGAACTTGGGAAGGCTCGTGGCTTGCGATGCATCACGGAAAAGGATACCCAATTGCCCTCCCAGGGATCACAGTGAACTGGAGTTACTGATCACTCACTGTCCGATTAGGTAATCCATCTCCTCTGTACACATTTTGAATTGAACTATATCCTCCTGAAGTTCATAAGTTGGAGCCCTAACCCCCAGTACCTCCTGACCTTATTCAGAAACAGATGTTATTAGTTCAGTAAAAAATGAGGTGGTACTGGAATATGATGGACCCTGAGTACAATGTGACTGATGTCCTTACGAAAGGGGAAATTTGGAGGCAGACACACACAGGGAGAGTGCATGTAAAGACTGCAGTGATGCCGCCTCAGCCAAGGAACTGCCAGAAACGACCCTCCCTGCCTGTGACAGACCCTCCCCTCGCTCATCAGTGGAACAGGGCCCCGCCGACACCTCAGTCTTGTACTTCCAGTCTTCAGAACTTCAGGATTTCTGTTGTTTAAGCCAGTGTGTGGTACTTCGTTTTGGCAGAGCCAGCAAGCAAATACATTCCCACCTCTCCTGGTAGGTCCCTGGTCTAGTCGACCCCTTCAGTCCAGGCTGGGCGGCTGGAACTTCTCCCCAGCTGTCTTCACAGACTTCTGGCAGCTTCCAGAAGCTGCCGTTGAAGCCGTTTTGTCTCACAGACCGCATACAGCTCATCTTCTCTTCATCCCAAATCAGTGTGCTCACCTGTACTCCCAACAGCACCCCCGACAAAAACAACCTTGTCCTGTGTTCTGGAATTATTATTTTCCATGCCACACTGGATCCTGTAAGTACCGCTTGGCAGGATGTCAGGATATTACAGCTTGAGGATTGATCTCGGCGTGTTCTTTTGTCTTGGTCTTTTATTTTGCCTTATATTGTTTATTCACAGATTTTAGAAGATTGCACATTTTGTTTAATTATGTTGGAGACAGACTGGCATTTTAGCTGTTACAGTCTGTGGGAGAGGGGTTGATAGCAAAAATTATGTGGAGTTTAAATCGTGTTTGGTGAAGGAAGTGGAAGTGAATAAAGCTGTTTTACCAAGGAAAGTAGGTATTTTGCCTTGGATCTCAGAATGGATTTTTTTTTTTTCCTTCTTAGCTGGAAGTGTTCTAAGTGCTCCATTGTCTATTATGTTTGCCTTTTACAAGTCTGACTGTTATAAAAAGGAAATTTGTATCTGTATTTGCAAATTTCAGCCTGGCAGCTGTGTTTTGAAGGCTTAATCTTGGATAGAACTGAGATGCAAATGATGTCTAATAGTTTTCCCATGATGTTGTCAAGTTTTGCTTTTTAAAAATACTGCTCGTGGCAACTCCTGCCTTCAGTTTCGGATTCTTAGGTAGCAGGCCATTTTTAAATGATCTGACCTTACAAGAGCGGTGGCTTCTAGTTGCAAGATCCCTTTGGTTGCTCATGCATAACCACCATCACACAGACAGAGTCCCTTCCTTGTTCTTATTACATTAGCCATGTTTTTGATTAGTTGGGAAAAAAAAAAAATCCCTCACGAAACCACAAAGCTTTTTGTCTCCCATGTCTGTCAAAATGTGGCTGATTTAATTTGAATGAAATTTTAATTAGAAAAATTCTGCCAAGATCTAGCCCTGATTTGAATATTTATAGATATGTTAAGAATCTCCATAAACGTGGGGTCTCATTTGAATTGCTTCCCTGGACCTCAGCCCTGGTAGTACAATAAGAAGGGACCTCTTGATGGTGCAAATTCCTCCTCCCCCTCCACTGCACCTCCCGCTACTGTGGTGGGCTGGACCAAGGATGTGGATGAGAAGCTGCTGTGGGCGGGGTCTCCACTGTTTCAGTGACAGCACTTTGTCCAGATACATCTTTCAGGCTTGTGAGCCAGCCCTTCATACTGCGTTATGCAGGTGGGAAATTCATGACCAATGTTAGCTCATTACTTGAAACATACATATTTTAGGAGCAGCATGATATGTTGGAAAAGCTATAGGAGCAACAGGGAGTGAAAATGTTAGTCTCTCAGTCGTGTCTGACTCTCTGTGACCCCATGGACTGTAGCCCTTCAGGCTCCTCTGTCCTTGGGATTCTCCAGGCAAGAACACTGGAGTGGATGATAGCCAGCCATTCCCTTCTCGAGGGGATCTTCCCGACCCAGGGATCGAAACCAGGTCTCCTGCATTGCAGGCAGACTCTTTGCTATCTGAGCCAGCAGGGAAGCCCCATGTCAGGGGTCGGGACCCAAGGACAGGACACAAAGTCTTCATCCATGTTCATTTTTTCCTAGCTCAAAGCTGTGTTCTTGGATTAAACTTTCAGAGCTTCAGTGCCTTTTATCTCTGGAACTGGAGAAAATAAGATGTGAGATGCCCCCTGAGAGGAACCCACCAGACCTGGGGCTCAGCACCAAGGCATTGGTCTTGGATGCTGGGTTACTGGGGGTTATGAGTAGAAATGGTGTGGTGAATGAAGAAGATCAGTTTCTGAACTTAGATTGTTGTTGCCCCTGACCAGCTCAGTGTCAGAGGCTACTTTCCCAGATCATCCTTTATCCCCAATGAATGTACTTAATATTAAAAATAAAAAATCTCTGTGGTATATTACCTTTGTCAGTGTGTTAGTCTAAACGCTGTGTCCCGTGCAGCAGAATAATGCCTTTAGCTAGACAATGGAGTGCGTACTGTGGTCCACTTTGATCTAGGAGACTAGAAAGGGGATATATATATATCCCCTTTGAAGGATTTCCTGGCAGTCCTATCCTTTTAACATAACCAGAGCAACAGAGAAGACCCTAACGGGGGTGCGCTGAGTTTCCCTCCAGTGGTTCTGCAGACTCATAGCCCCTTCCATGCTTCTCCACTGCTTGCTGTCTTGCACACACTGAGATCTTACTGAGAATTCTCTTTCAGAGCTAAGATTCCGTTTTCCCATCAAATACTAGGTATTTCTAAGCAACCTCAATTACATTTAGTAATATTTATGCAAAGGTTGTACAGGAAGCTTCTTTGCATCTGAAAATAAATTTGTGAGGGTTTAGTGAAAATAGAAAGAAACATCTGCAGTAGTGATTTATTTCAGTAAATGTAGTCAACAGGGAGGGCTGTGACTCCTGGAATAGAGGGCTCTGGTGGCCAGGAACCAGACATCCTGCCCCTTGGTCCCCCCAGCTCATGCTGCATCCCATCTGGTCCTCCTCCCAGAGGCATGGAGCAGTCCCTACATGGCTCTCCTAAACACCCTTGGCCAACACAGATTTTAAAGATACTGCACTTTTGGAAATGTGAAAATGTTCACCGTCGGCTTAGTATTTTTTTTTCCACTTGCATGTAGCATAGAGATGCCAGGTGCCCTTCATATTTTCACTAAGGTAAAGACATAGAAATAAGGTAAAGAAATGGTGGTGAAGACAAGGGTGCATTGTGGAAGGTAGATTAGAATAAGGGAATCCTGGCAGGAAATCTTCTGCGTGGATTCCATCAAAGTGTACAAGTGGAATACAAGTGTAATGTTCACAGTTGCTCTCCCTCCAAGCCCACCAACAACTCTGGCTCCATTCTCAGGGAGTAAAGTTTTTGCATCTACCGGAGGAGACTATGTGTGTGGTGTTTGCACATCGGTCAGGCCCCAAAAGTCTTCCTTCTTAGGGCTTCTACAAAATAAAAGTCTCAATCAGTGTCTTGGCAACTGAGGTTGCTGTGTGATGCCCTGGCTTTGTGGGAGATCTGTGTTCCTTAGATTGACTGAAGCCTTTGAATACTAACACTGATGGGCTATGTTAACCATCTGGAGACATTTTACAGTTGTTGTCAAAAGGTTGACTGAGGTCCCTAATGCAACACGAGGAGTTGATGGAAGCTTAATAGAGTTTACCAGTTGTGCTGATTTGTGAATGACAGCCCCACAATAACCCTTGGCCCAGGAGATGGAGGCTGTGTGTACTGTTTGAATGAAGGTGGCAAGGCACAGAACGTGAGTCATGCATTTTGCAACAATTTGGAAAGCGCTTGAATTGTGTACATCACCCACAGTTGGGAAACTTTGCTCCATGTGTATGTCATTGATTTATTCACCGTTTTGTTCACCTTGTAGGAAGCTCTTTTGATTTAGGAGTTTTGCACATTGGCCCCACTCCTCAATAAGAGGGGTGATATATTTCAAAATGCAACACGTGTATTTTGGTTTTAGACTGAGGCCAGGCCTAACCTTCTGGAGAATTAACCTATATACATACCCCCAGGGTATAGGACTAGAGTCTTGCTGGTAAGGCAGTTGTGGCACTGAAAAGGCTGAATCTTTGTCATTGTATGGAGAAGTAATAGAATTCCTTTATTTTTATGTTTTTCATGTTATTTGCCATTGTAAAAAAAAAAAAATCAGTCATTCTCCTTACATATCTGTACACATATTTATGTCCCTATATTTAAAACCCAACACACTTGTGAAGTGAAGTGTAGTGTTAGCTGCTCACTCGGGTCCAACTCTTTGCGACCCCATGACTGTAGCCTCCCAGGCTCCTCTGTCCATGGAATTTCCCCGGCAAGAATACTGGAGTGGGTTGCCACTGTGCCTGTATGCAAATATGTATAATATAAAAATACGGGAAAGACGGAAGAAGCAAGAGGAATGAAGATGAGAATGCTATTTAAGTAAACTGAAGGCAGTGCAGAAGTTGCCAAGCAGGTAGAAGAGGAAATGAGTGAGTTAAAAGAAGAGGGTGATAAGAACGGGGTGGATGGTTAACAGCCACCAGATGCTGATGTTTCTGGTAAAACATAACAACACGTCTTAGGAGAACAGGATTTAATCATCAGACTCTAATGGTCAGAACACAGAGTGGGAATCCAGAGATCACAGTGGGTTCATTCAAGTCCCTCCGGCAAATGTGTGTAGCCCAGCTATGTGCCAGGAGGAGACTGGTCCCAAGGGTGCAGAGATCGAATACAAGGCTGGTATTTGAGAGGCTTATAGGTTTAGGAAGGGTGCCGAATAACCTTTTAGAAGCAAAGGTGCGTGGTGAATATTCCTCATGTTACTCAAAATTAGATTCTGCTTTGATTTTTAGATTCTGCTTTGATTTTTAGATTCTGCTTTGAAGAGCGAGTACAAGGAAGTAGCCCAAGGTCAACAAGGATGCTGTTTTCTGCAGCTCATCAGAGCTGTTTCTTCCACAACTGACTGTTGTATTTTACAGGAAAGTCAGTGAAGTCCTGTTCGACCACCATCCAATTCTCTGACATCTTGAAAAACCATCAGGTCTATCCAGAGGTCACATCCCCATCCCACCGCTGAGAATACCCCCGGTCTAGGAAAGAGGAGCACAAAACTCTCCTTGATTTTCAAGGGAGGGGGGGTTATGAGTTTTTCCGAAGATTAATTTTTTTCCTGGGCTTCAGCTTGAGATATGAGACATCTGAAATCACCCCATTGTTTGTTTCGTGTATGTTTAACTTATGTGGTTTTTCTCTGTGGTCACTGAGATGGGGCCAACTTTAGCTTAACAAATTCCTAAAGGCAGATATACTAAATGCTTTCCAAATGTTTCCATTGTTCCATAAAAAAAAAAAAAAAAAAAAAAAAAAACACCATTTACTTCCCAGCCTGTTAAGGAAAGCTTGTCCATCAACCTCTAATGAGGGTTTCATCCTCAATGAAAATTTAGTGTGTGGAAGGGTGTGAAAGTGATATCCCACGTCAGTTCACCAGGAATGATAAACTTGGCTTTGGGAGGTTGGAACATAGAGTCCTGCTGTGTCTTTTCCAAATGTCTGAACACATGTTCTTGTCTGACAGTGTGGTCGAGATCACTGCAGGATCACAAGATATGTTATCTTCAGCATATGCTGGGATATGTTGTCCTGACCACACAGATTGCGTGTTTAAACATCTCAGGTCAGAATGTTTGCACTATGGGTGTTGTTCACACTCACGGGCTGAGTAGACCTGGTGTAAGCTGCTGCCCATGTAGGGTGGCTTCAAGCGCATCAGCTCTTGAGGCCTCTCTCTTTCTCAGCTCCACCTTACATGGTCTGAAATTCCACCAGGAAAGAACACAGGATACCTTATCCTAGGATTGCCACTGCTTAAAATCATCTGGGAGAAGGAGCCTCACATTTTACTTATAGTTTGTAAGGGAACACAACCCTGAAGGCAGCAGGTGGAATGAAGATCAGACACCATGGTGGGCAAAGAAGGGAAGGTGTCCAGGGTAGGGGGAGGTGGGTTAGGCTGATTCCCTGGGGCAGGCTCAGAACTGACTGCAGCCTGAGGGCAGGGCAGCCAACTTGAGACTGCCACGTCCATCTCTCCATTTCCCCTTCCTCTCTTTGATCCCTGTCTCTCTGGCTTGTCACCTTCAGATTCTTCCTCCCTTGGACCCTCCCCTCACTCCGTCTAAAGGGATGCCAGCAACAAAAGTGAAAGAAAAATGCACTAGAGGGGAGTGAGTGGGAGGAATGCTATTTTAGAAAAGAGACTATAAATGGAGAGTGAATCTCTAAAAAGCAGTTTCTTAAAGACTGTGTGGGATTTAAAGTCCAAGAAACAAACATGAGATAGACCGTGCAGAAGAAATATGTGCACACACCGTGCTTGCATCACAAATGTCCTTTCTTCTTCATCCCACCCTTTCTATGCCTCCATCCTAGAAAGGGAAAAATGAAGAAGTCACAGAAAGAGAGCCCGAGCACAGAGGAGAGTCAGTTCAGTTCAGTCGCTCATTCATGTCCGACTCTCTGCGACCCCACAAATCGCAGCACTCCAGGCCTCCCTGTCCATCACCAACTCCCGGAGTTCACTCAGACTCACGTCCATCGAGCCAGTGATGCCATCCAGCCATCTCATCCTCTGCTGTCCCCTTCTCCTCCTGCCCCCAATCCCTTCCAGCATCAGGGTCTTTTCCAATGAGTCAACTCTTCACATGAGGTGGCCAAAGTACTGAAGTTTCAGCTTTAGCATCATTCCTTCCAAAGAACACCCAGGGCTGATCTCCTTTAGAATGGACTGGTTGGATCTCCTTGCAGTCCAAGGGACTCTCAAGAGTCTTCTCCAACACCACAGTTCAAAAGCATCGATTCTTCGGTGCTCAGCTTTCTTCACAGTCCAACTCTCACATCCATACATGACCACTGGAAAAACCATAGCCTTGACTAGATGGACCTTTGTTGGCAAAGTAATGTCTCTGCTTTTGAATATGCTATCTAGGTTGGTCATAACTTTCCTTCCAAGGAGTAAGCGTCTTTTAATTTCATGGCTGCAGTCACCATCTGCAGTGATTTTGGAGCCCAAAAACATAAAGTCTGCCACTGTTTCCACTGTTCCCCCATCTATTTCCCATGAAGTGATGGGACCAGATGCCATGATCTTCATTTTCTGAATGTTGAGCTTTAAGCCAACTTTTTCACTCTCCTCTTTCACTTTCATCAAGAGGCTATTTAGTTCCTCTAAAAAACAAAGACAGGAAAAGGAGCCCAGTGGAGAGAAGGCATGTTGTTTTTGTTTAGTCGCTAAGTCGCATCCGATTCTTTGCAACCCCATGAACCAGAGCCCACCAGGCTTCTCCACCCATGAGATTTCCCAGTCAAGCATATTGGAGTGGGTTGCCATTTCCTTCTCCAGGGTATCTTCCCAAACCAGGGATCAAACCGCATCTCCTGCATTGCAGTTTCTTTACTGCTGAGCCATCAGGGAAGCCCCGGAGAGAAGGCATATAGGAGGAATAAAACACCTTAGGATGGGACAACTTTCATGCTCCAAGTGCGTGCGTGCTGTGTGTGCTAAGTCACTTCAGCCGTGTCCAACTCTGTGTGATCCTATGGACTGTAACCCATCAGGCTCCTTTGGCATGCCAGCAAATTCAGAATGAAACCGGGCTTCAGGGCTCATCTCCCAGTCCCAGACCCAGCCTCTTGTCCTTAGAAAGGATTTGGAGTTTCAACATGTGTTTCATCAGCAGGATGATGAAATCTGGGGGAATACTCCGACTACCTGGAAATGTTAACTGCATCCAGGCTAGCACTGCCTTATCTCCACAGGGCTCTGATGAAACTTGTTCATCCTGGAGGCCAATTAGCAAACTTGTTAACACTCTGCTTTTCTGCAAGTTCCTGACAGCCTGGGCTTGAGCAGATACATGGTAACCAAAGCCAGCCTGCCTGCTGGGATCAGGAGAGAGAGCTCAGTAAAAAAGAAAGAAGGCTGATTTCTTCCTGAGCCCTCCGGGACAGAAAATTCGCTGTCTTTCTGAAGAATGAGAGGTCGGATTGAAGTCCAGAGAGTGATGACTGCATGGGAGATGATGGTGGATCGCACTGCTCCAGGATGGCTGGCCTTTGAAGAGCTGACGTGCATTCTTCCAGTTTTCATCAACTCCCTCTCCTGCTGCTCATGCCTGGCCAGAAAGAGCAGGCTCTTGGCGACCCCCTCTTGTAGCCCAGAAATAGGGCTTGAACATTAGGCAGGACAGTAGTGTATGCTGGAGCTGTTCCACCAGATTGCAAAAGCTGATTGTGAGTATCTTCTCCAGAGTTATATTCAGAAACATCACTCTGGTAGTGGGAAATTTCTTGGTAGGAGTATTTATACCACAGAAATTAGCAAGCGCTGCAAATTCGAGGACCCCCGTACCACCAGGAGGGCTTCCCAGGTGGCCTCAGTGGTAAAGAAGTAAGTAAGTGAAGTCGCTTGAGTCCTGTCCGACTCTTTGCGACCCCATGGACTATAGCCTGCCAGGCTCCGCCTGCTAATGCAGGAGACTTAAGAGACACAGGTCTGATCCCTGGGTCAGGAAGATCCTCTGGAGGAGGAGGAAGGCATGGCAACCCACTCCAGTATTCTTGCCTAGAGAATCCCATGGACTGAGGAGCCTGGAGGGTTACAGTCCCTGGGGTGGCAAAGAGTCAGACACGACTGAAGTGACTGAGCAGGCATGCACACCACCAAGAGCCGTATACCAGCATGCCACTGGGCAAGAGACAAGTGTGATGAAAGCCGACCATATATTTAAAAATTATGCATAATTATGCACTTTTGGAGAGCGGTTTGGGGGAGGTGGGACAGCCTTCTCTTGTGACTCAGACAGTAAAGAACCTGCCTGTAATGCAGGAGACCCAGGTTCCATCCCTGGGTTGAGAAGATCCCCTGGAAAAGGGAATGGCAACCCACTCCAGTATTTTTGCCTGGAAAATTCCATGGACAGAGGAGCCTGGTGGGCTACAGTCCATGGGGTCTCAGAGTCAGACACAACCGAGAGACTAACACTTTCACTTTCACTCATTTTTAAAGGTTTTAGAGCCTCATCTTATGTTCTGTGAGAGAGTATGTTTATGTGGGTACCCCCCAACTTGATTCCCATGTAAACCATTCACCACCGTTTAGCTGTGAAGTAAAATGAGAACACATTTCTGTTTTCCAAGTTTGTTTAAGAATTTTGCAGCAAGTTGAAGGAAATCAGGTCTGCTCAGCTAAGCAATTTGGTGTCTGTTGATAGCCAAATAGCCTGGAAAATTATCTTTGCCTCAGCTCACCCACCGTGCAAGGCATGATGCTGACAAGCTGACTGCTTCCAAAGGTCTATTGTGTGGGACTCAGTGGTGCAGCAGCAAGAGAGGAGGTATATCATTTAGGCATCTTGCTCTGTCTTTCTTGCTAATAAGAACACTGCCAGACAGTCTTTGTGTGGCTTTTCTATCAACTCTGAGGTCATTTCTTCTCTCCTGTCCCTTGGGGGCATGTGATATAGAGCGTAGACAGTCACCAATTAGATTTTAGAAAGAGCTTCCAACCAACCACATGGAAATTTCAAGACATATGAGGGTGTCTGAAACAAAACCTCCTTAGCATGAAATGCTGAGACTTCCTTTGATTTTAAGTTATGTCTCTTAAAATATGGAGACACATGGTTTTGTGACAATGGGTCTTCAAGTAGTATCTTGGGAAATAGGAGAAAGGAATTCAGGAAGAATCCAACTCAGTAATATTCTCAGTTCAAAGGATGTTCACACTTAATCCCTGTGATCTTTTGAAAGAAGATCTTTAAAAGGAGAAACCAGGGAACTGGAGTCTGTGACTTGTCTGGGATCAGCACGCAGAATAGGAGCCCAGAGACCCAGGCAGCACGGAGCCTCAGCAGCACCTGCCTCAGCTCTCACTCCCGCGTGTGTGGAACACCAGCTCTCACTCCCACGTGTGTGGAACACCAGCTGTGGCAGGCGCTGTACCAGATACTCTCCATGCTTCTCAGATCACCTGACTGGTGCTGAACATCTGCTGGGACAGGTGCGACTGAGCACCTGGAGGATGACGAGGACAAGGAGACCCTACCCTTGTCCTGAAGAGGCTTCCAGACTCATCCTGCAGATAAGAAATATGGTGATGCAGTAAAATGAGCATGTTGAGGGCTTTGGGTTTTGAGGGCTTCCCTGGTGGCTCATTGGTAAAGGATCCGCCTGCAACCCAGGAGCCTCAGGAGACGTGGGTTTGATCCCTGGGTCGGGAAGATCCCCTGGAGGAGGACAAGGCAACCCAGTCCAGTATTCTTGCCTAGAGAATCCAATGGACAGAGGAGCCTGGCGGGCTACCTTTATAGTGTTGCAAAAAGTCAGATACAACTGAAGCAACTTAGCACGCACACACGCCCTACCTGCCAACACAGGAGACATGGGTTCGATCCCTGGTCCAAGAGGCTCCCACATGCTGCAGAGTGATTGAGCCCATTGTATCCCAGATATTGAGCTTGTGCTCTAGGGCCCGGGAACCACAATTACTGAAGCCCTTGTGCCTAGAGATCATGCCCCACAGCAAGAGAAGCCACTGCAGTGAGAAACCTGCGCACTGCCAGCTGGAGAATGGCCTCTGCTCTCTGCAAGTAGAGAAAAAACCCGCACAGCAATGAAGACCCAGCACAGCCTTAAATAAATAAACTTTTTTAAAAATTCTGTTTTAAAAATAAAAAAGAACTTTGGAATTGAAAGGCAGAAGGAGTATCTGATGGAGACATTTGGTCATCCCCAGGATTCCTCCTTTGAAAAATATTAGCTAAAGGAAGAAAATAAACCTCTAAAGATAAGGGCTATAGGGTGGAGTTTTTCCTTAGCATGAGATTTAGTACTAAAAGTCTCGCAGGCCATTTTCTGGAATAATGACCTTTCAAAAAGTTTAATGTCTAGGCACCTAGCCCTGGGCAGAGCACCCTTAAGGCAAGTGTGGGTATGATGTGTGAATGTACTGGCAGACATGGACTTCCTGTAGCGTTGCCATTCACTTCTTCTCTCCACCCCAAGAACAAACAGCACCGACCTGTACTTAGAAAAAGGAGAAGAAAATAGTCTCCCACTGGAAACCCTACCACATCATTGTAGGCGTCATGGTATAAGACAAAAGAAGTGGACTTGGGAGCAC
Organism: Bos grunniens; assembly: GCF_055505025.1. Lineage (NCBI taxonomy): Eukaryota > Metazoa > Chordata > Mammalia > Artiodactyla > Bovidae > Bos > Bos grunniens. Next base: position 24,228,848 of record NC_141179.1, read on the forward strand.
AACAACCCTGAGTTTTCAAATCCAAGCTCTCCACCCCCAACTTCTGCCCCCCGTCTATTAATCTTAGCTGTGTAATGTTGGGAAACTCCCTTAACCTCCTGAGGCCTCAGTCTTCACGTCTGTAAAGTGAGTAAGAATGGATGTAAGTTCCAGTCACTCCATCAGTGAGTGTGCAAGGACAGAGCTTCATCATCTGGCCAGAGATGATGTCTGGCCCAGACAGCATGGCTGGGCTGATGAAACACTTGGTTGCTGAAGTGAGTGCTGTGCCCAGACAGGGGGCCTCATTCATAGGGCTCTTTCTCTTTATTACGTGATAGAAGATCCCTGATCTGGAGTAGCAATCCCGATTCTCCTGCTGGGGCCTCTGCCATTTTCTCAGTTTCACTAATACTGAAAAGACAAGTTCCTACCGGAATGAGTTCCTCCTAGGCCCGGAGGATCTGCTTGGAGGCATTTGTGAGATCTGGTGTGAGCATGTGTGTTGTGGGCAGATCCCCAGGCTGCCTGTCAGACACTGTCAGCCTTGTGCTTCCATGCTGCCCACTCTCCTGCTGCCCAAGTCAGCAGGGTGCCCTGAGATCTGCTTGGTGGGCCTTACATGGTCTGGCTTTTGGGAAGTACAGGTTCTGACGCCCAAGTATCTGCTTTGAGTGTGAATAAACCTGCAATGGAGCTTCCCAGTGGCTCAGTGGTAAAGCATCCACCTGCAATGCAGGAGACTCAAGAGACATAAGTTTGACCCCTGGTTGAGGAAGATCCCCTAGAGGAAGAAATGGCAACCCACTCCAGTGTCCTTGCTTGAAAAATTCCATGGACAGAGGAGCCTGGCAGGCTACAATGCAAAGGGTCACAAAGAGCCAGATGTAACTGAGCATACACACACAAGCCTACAGTGATATGGCCAGATTTTCCTTAAGGAAGTGTGTTTCATGTGGTTCTGGGCCAAGTGGACTTCCCTCTCCTCACCAGAAGCAGGACTGGGCCTGAGAAGCAACCAGATTCCTGGTGATGCTTGACTGGTCCAGCCTCTGATTCTCCTCTGATTTCACTGCATTGATGGATAGCCACCTGGGTTTAGACCAAGGGACTCCACTCCATTTGACATACGAGCCTCCAGAGTTTAAACATTCTTGGAAGGAAATTGCTTGGCCACTTTACCTTCAGAAGGTATTTCGTGAAATAGGCCCTGGGGGTACATCCTCATGTCTTAAGTAGCTTGCTATTGCATAAACCTGAGAAGAAGGGGAAAAAGACAAATGGAAACAGCAATTTCTTTCTAGCTCCTTGGTTTTCTTAGAGCCTTTGTGGTCATGATGTTAGTTGGCAAAATACAGCGTACTGTCCTCAGAGTTATGCATATCTCTTCCCTTAAGTCCACAGGGATAGCTTATCACTTAAAGAAACATCAAGCTTTTTTACTGTACCCCATGGGGAGTAAATGTCTTGATAAAAGAGTGGTCCGCCTTGTTTTCTGTCTCTAACGCACGCTCCTACCAGATGGTGACGCGTCCAAGGATGACTGGGAATGCACTGGAGAAGGGCCAGGCTCCACTTGTCAAGCTCCCTCTTATCAGCGTCGTCCTGCAAGGCGGCGGGAAGTGGGCCTGCTCACCCACCAGGCTGCCCTGAGGCTGCTTTTCTGGGCTCTCATGGTGTAATTAATAGCTACCAGACACTTGTTTTCTCTGCCTTGCATTGGTGGCTCAGATGGTAAAGATTCTGCCTGCAATGCGGGAGACCTGGGTTCAATCCCTGGATCAGGAAGATCCCCTGGAGAAGGGAATGGCTCCCCACTCCAGTATTCTTGCCTGGAGAATTCCATGGACAGAGAAGCCTGGTGGGCTGTATTCTATGGGGTCACAAAGTCAGACACGACTGAGTGACCAACACACACATGGTTATCAGGAAGCATGACAGCCACCCCTGGTCGGGTATCTACTCCACGTACCAGGTGCTTCATGGATCGTTTTGCTTGTGTTCCCCTCCACTTCATGGTGCAGATAAGACCTCCATCTCTGCCTCACCAAAGAGCGGAGCCAGGCATGACTGGGATGGGAATAGAGGTAACAGGAGTGAAGTGTAGAGAAGGAAGACGTTCCAGGCTCAGTGGGTGACAGCGTTCCCGGTGGTATGACTGACTGGGACCCAAGTTCAGGGCAGCACTTCCTCAGTGCTCCAGGACCCCAGGCTTCAGGAGGCAGCACTGGCCGCCCTGGTGGGGCTGAGGCTTCTGATGAGCCACCAGGATCAGTGAGGGTTGGCTCAGGTGACAGGTGGGCCTGTGCCTACAGGTTCAAGTCCCCCACTCCACCTGGCAGGACTGGGACAAGCCAACCTTGGCAGGAAGACGGGGATGCCCCTGATGAACTGCCACCTTGGCCTCAGTCATACAACCATAGGATAGAATGAAACCTAAAAATTGATTATTTCAACCCCTTCTTTTTCCAAATGAATAAACCAAGACCTGGCAAAATAAAATGACTCGCCTCAAGTTCCGGAGGTGTTTTAGGGCCAGGGTTAGACACAAACCCTGTTTTTCTGCTTCCTTTTCACCTGCTTCCCCACATTGCCACCCTCTGTGGTTTATTCTACCCTTACAGCAGGGGCCCCCATGCCATCGCACAAATGAGGCAATTAGAGTCCAGATCTCCTTCTAGGGTGGGCAGTAAGGAGCACAGGGATTCTCCTTCTGCCAGACCTCACGGCCTCACTCTTAGGGACTGACCCAGACATTTACCCTGAAAGCACTTTTAAAATACGTTTTTTTTTTTAAACCAAGTCGTTTAAGAAACAATCTTCACCTTGGGAGATAAAACGTAACTGAAAGGAAGGTTGCCATTAGGTGGTGGAGAGCATTTTCTGGAACCTGCTGGGTATAAAACTAAGTACAAGACACTTTGAAATTGCAGAAAAGACCCGACCTCACTCTAGGTAGCTTACAGTCTGGCTGTTTGGTATGATTCTTTTATTCCCCTTTTTTTCTTCCACTTTGAGTCATCTCTTAAATATTATTATCAGTTTCTAATTTTAAGACCAGGAAGTTTTCAACTACGGATTATTTAACCAGCCGGAGGCTGAGCACTGGGGGCTTACCTCTGCTCATGTTCAGTGGCCACTTGGAAGGTAAATGAGTCCCCATGTGGTACCTGGGGTGTCCTTCTGGGTCTCTCAGGGTCCTTGGGAGAGTGAGCAGTGGTGACAAGCTCCTGTGGGTAGATTGAATTTCTCCTGATAGTTTAAAATAGCGGAAACAAAAGGGTTTACAGGGAACATTTTCTTCTGTATTTCCTGCACGTGGGAATATGTTTGTAGGGAGTGCGTAAGCCATAGAGATCCGCATCGAATGTGCGGAAAGATCTATAAGTTGGGTGGAGAGGCATCTGCATTTGTGCAGTGGTTACGAATTTCCACGTTCGGGGAAGAGTTCATGGAGCACCAAGCGTCTTTTTCTTTTCAGGCAACGCCTGTGTTGTATGGAGGGGGAAACATCAATGAGCAAGCATAGAGACATTAAGAATAAATCATCATCTTTTACATTTAAGAGGTGGATTTGTCCTTGGGACTCTGCAACTTTTGAAAGCAAGACGAATTCAGCTAGGAATTATTTGAAACAATTGGAAGTTTTCTTCTATCAGGTTCCACAGGGGATTGAGAGGCCTGTGTAAATGTTCCTGTAGAGGTTTGAAATCCATCAATATCACAGAATAAAGGTAAGAGGCAGGTAGTTCCTAATACCATGGACTGGAATGTTTTCTAGGCTGAAAGACTGCTGAGTAGGGCTGGGTCTCCTTTTTAACTGACCTTTTGAGGATACTGTAGGAGGAATTCATCTTCTTTTATGATTTAGAGCTAATTTCGGAATTTCTAAAGGCTGTTTTTATTTCAGAGCCCAGAAGTCTCATTTTAGGAAGATGGTGTCTGATATCTCATGCCTCCCCTTACCTCTCTTTTCCTCTTACAGTTAACAGGGGTCTGCCCTGAGATTCCTGAATAGATATCTCACCCACATCCACTTAGTGACCAGCACATTCATGTGGCTTATGCAGGGAACAATTCAGGCTGACCAGCTTAGCAAAGCAAGAGCAAGACTGCTCAACTGACCACTGACGGTGACTGCGACCTTCCATTTGTAACAGCAGGTTGTCGTCCTGGGCTAGGTGAACCCAAGAGTGTCACACTCTGTGTCAAGGGCAGTGATACCCAGTTGTAACTTGCTGTCCTTTACTGTTATATCCATTTTGATTGGAGGGCATATCTACCTTTAGAAAAACATGACGTTTATTATATTGGTTTTGAGTTCAGTGTTATACTTTCTAAAGAGCTCATGTGACAAATTTGAAAAGAAGTGCATGAAATAGGAGTTTCTACAGAGCTGTGTCGCATTGCTTAATGTGATAAATAGCCAAGTATTAGGGCAACATAGCAGTTGTGAACATCAAAAACTCTGGGCAGTGGGCTTCTCTGGTGGCTCAGTGGTACAGAATCCACCTGCCAATGCAGAAGGCATGGGTTTGATCCCTGGTCCAGAAAGATTCCACATGCCGTGGAGCAGCTAAGCCCATGCACCACAACTATTGATCCTGAGCTCCAGAGCCTGGGAGCCCCAAGTATTGAGCCACCTGCAGCCATTACTGAAGCCCACAAGCCCGTGCTCCACAATAAGAGAAACCATCACAGTGAGAAACACGCAACCGCAACTAGAGAAAGACCCACGCAGCAGTGAAGACCCAGCTCCATCAAAAATAAATAAAATTGTACAATTAAAAAAATAATAATAAACTTTGTGCAGGGCCTTGAAGGGTTTGGACGGGTTTGAGGTTGTTTGCAATTCATCAGTTACGCCAGGTAGATTAGTGAGTAGGCCAGAGAATCTTCACTTGGCTACATGTCAGAATCATCTGAGGAGTATTTTCACATTAGAATCACAGGGCTCCACTGCAGAGGGACTGAATCAGCAAGGAACTCGGACTTTCACAAGCCATCCAGGTCATTCTTAAGCACGTGACCTGATACTATTCCGGGGCCTGGACTCCTGCATCCCATGCATTTCAGAATCGTTACATTCCTGTGAACCTCAGAAAAGAATAATCAGAAAGGATCTTCAGTTAATTCAGCACATCTTTTAAGGCGTACAGTGTGCTGAGCACTGAGGATGAAGAGGCTCAGTCCTTAATGGAGTTTGGTCATTGAAATAGATGCTACTGCATTGCCTTATAAGACAGTGATGTTATGATGGAGGTCAAGTTCATCTCCATGGAGACAGGGAGGAGGGACTGACCTTCACACCCCTTTACTTCCAGATCCGATTCTGTTATGGCTTCCCTGACCTCAGAGGATCCTGGGACAAGATTTTGACAGTAAAGACCAGGGTAGTGCTGGCTCAGCCCTCCCGTGATCCTGGTTGATTTTCCCTTGGAAGAACAGAATCCAGTACAGTCCCTTTCTGAAGAGTATAAGGAGACATCACATGCTCTGTGCAGTCTGGTCTGTGCCAGCCCTCTGTGCCCATAGACAGGGTCTCCTGGGAGATCCCAGTATGGCCTCCAAATCCAGCGTGTGCAGCAGGAGGGAGGAGGCTGCTCACCCTCGGCATGGGCGTGAAGCTGACGTCACAGCTGGTGGTTTCTGGGAGGCCGTGTGGAGACAGCGGAATCAGCCTGCCGGGTGCTGCTTCCTGAGGCTCTCTCGAGGCCCTAGTCACGCGACATTCACATGTCACCCTGTGGTTCCCTGTCTTTTCTCTCCCTGAAGGCGCTTTCCTTCCAACCTCAGCTCTCAGCTCTCAGCTCTCAGCTCTCTTCCTTGGCCTGTTCTCAGCTTTCTGGCTCTGGCACCTGATCTCTAATGGAGTTTTCCATCTCTGAACTGTACAGCAAGGCCTTTTGCCAAGAGGCAGGAATAAGTCAGACTCCAGCGGATTTGGCTGTGGGGAAGCTGCATCCAGTCCCCTTGATTTCAGTTCCTGGTCTCTGGGTCATTCTCCCCTGTGATGTTACAAGAGTCTTGGTCCAAGACAAAGGCCAGCTCAAGGCTTTGAGCCCACTTTGGTCACTCAGTAGCCTTGCTGCAAGGGTTCGGCAAAAAGGAAGGTGGCACAGAGAGGGTACAGAAAGGGAAGGAAGTCTTCAATGCGATGGGTTTTGTCTTTTTGTTTTCAGCTTCATAAGCCACCTAGAGGTTTGGGGGAAAGCCTCGGTGTTTTCATCACTTCTTCTTACCCAGGAAGCAGGCAGATAACTCACAGTTCAGTGGCTTTTGAGATTGACATTGTGCAGACTGGGGATCTTGGGGAGGGTGTGTGTGTGTGTTTTGGTCATATCTTAAAGGCTATTCAAAGTGTGTCATCTTGTCTGAACAGACTCAGTGAGAAATGCTTCATAAAATGTAAATCTATGTGTAGACCCCATAACAGAAAAGAGAGTAATCACTTATCCTCCAGAGAGCAGGATGAAATTCAGAAACGGATTCCTTGCCCCCAGGGGAGTTTAGGGGCTGCTGATGGAATTGCGAGCTTTTTTCACTAGCCATTTATTCGGCAGTTGTGACCCTTTAGGAGACTTGGTTGTCAGGTTGTTCCCGGTTAATGGCTTTCTATAAGGTACTGGCGTCTGAAAGGCCAAATAATGATGCTGAGAGCTATGACTTGTTTACAGAAATAAAGGCAGCTTGCCTTGCTGCAAAGTAAGGTATAATGCAAGCGTGGGACTGGATATCCATATGTATCCATATGTATCAGCTTTTGCTTTTTGGCCTAGTTTGTTGCTGGGTGTGTAAGACTTCTGTCTGTCTGTCTTATGGAAGTATGCAGAAGGCCAGCCTTGAGAATTGGGGTGGGCTGGGATGGGAGAGAGGTGACTGAAGGGGGAAAAAAGGCAGGGATTCCACTTGACCAAAGACAGGCCTGTTGGGGAGATCTCAGCCCACATGCAGTGAGCGGCCCATTCTGTCACAATCCACGATGCAGGGATGGCTGAGTTACCCCCAGGACGATATAGTCATCCTGACAGCAGACAGATGCGCTGCTGCTTCTAAGGCAGCCGCAGTCGCAGCCTTGACTGTGTGCACTGATACAGCTCTCAGGGTGGGGCTTGTTTGGGGAGTTTCTGGTGGGGAAACTGAAAGTTACATGCAATACAAAACAGCATCATCACGTGTGAGCTCCACTTACTTAAATGTTCAGATCGCCACTGGTCCAGGGCTTCTCAGTCTTGTAGCCATCAGTCCAGTTTGGAACAGAAATGAGTGCTTGCCTTCCCAAGTTTAGCCACTGATGAAGCAGACTCTATTTTTAAAGAAGGAAAATTCAGTGGTTAGTGCCCTGAGTTCTTTTTAAGGCATCCAGTTTTGCCTGGTCACTGTGACTTGACATCATCTTCAAAGTTCACAAGTTAGTTCCCAAGAGGAATTTGCTGTCCAAGAAGAAAAGGTGAGGAAGGAGCAAGTGAGTGAGTGAGCGTGTGTGTGTGTGTGTGTGTGTGTGTGTGTGTGTGTGTGTTTTACCCTATGCCCTGCCCAAGTCCCATGTTAGACTTGGCGCTGGAGCCACCAGGCAGGATCACAGTGGACACTAAACTCCTATTGCCAGGAAAGGGATTTGGTCTCCTGAAGTTAAGAGGAATTTTGCCATGAACCTTCCCTAAAGAGAATTTGTCTCCTGGCAGGTTTTTACTTCTTTTTGAGCTAAGGATGCAGGAACAAGGGTTTAGTTATTTGATTTTAAAGTTGCTCATAGAACTAGAGTTTGTCACCTTGAAGGGGAAGTTAAGAAGCATTGCCTTTGTGAAATCCTTCCAGAAAGATTCTGCCCCCATCAGACGAGTTTGGCTTGTGTTTGTTTCTCACGGATGAGCGTCACATCTGCCTCTGACCTTTGAATTGTCTCCTTGGGATCCCACTTATTTTAGTCCTTGAGCATCAAAGGCCATTACGACATGGTGCCATGGGGGGATTCTCTTTAATCTTTCTGTCTTTGATTTCTCAGACACAGATTCAAAGACTCTCCTGCCTATCAGATAAAGCAGAGCGAGTTTGTCAAGGACAGTTGGGTTTGGATTAGGGGAGAGAAGGAGTCTAAGTGAATAATGAAAGACCTTAGTGATGCTTGCTTAAATAAAAACCCTACTACAAAAACAAAACCCAAACAAAAGTCCGTAAAGGGTATCATAAGGATTTCATCCCATATTTAATGTTTATGACTTATTGGCAGTTCTTCAGAGTTGTAGCATTATTCTGGGCAAGGAAGGAGCATAATTAACACACGTGGATGGTCTCAGCGACCAAGATGAGTGGGAGCCTTGTGCATTTGGTTGTTTTTTCTCCACAATTTATATTTTGCCAAATGTTTCATTTTCGTTTTAGATTCAAAGGATTTGTTAACAAAAGAAACCACTTGTTACACACAAGTAAACAGTTTCAGTTTTTCCTAGAAGATCATTTTCTTAATTTCAAAATACAGTCATTAAAAGAAAAGAAACAGAAACAATAGAGAGAAGTAACAGCATATATATCACCAAATTGAGCTGACACCTACATCCACAGGTGAATAGCCCTGAAAGTGAAAGTGAAGTCGCTCAGTCATGTCCGACTCTTTGCGACCCCATGGACTGTACCCCACCAGGCTCCTCTGTCCATGGGATTCTCCAGGCAAGGGTACTGGAGTGGGCTGCCATTTCCTTCTCCAGAATAGCCCTGAGAAATCCCATGTTAACAGCAACCTGGAATCTCAGCTGAGAGACGGGTCCTGGGCGGTGTGTCTCTTCCCTGGGTGAGACTTCAAATTGCAATTTGGGGGCTCCCGCTTATAATCCCAGACCACAAATTTATGTCATTAGTTTGCACGCAAAAATGCAGCTCTGGTTTTCCTTTAACTTTTACAATGCTGTTTGTCTCACCTTGTGAGTCGTAAGACTTCTTAGACCCTGGTGGGGAGGGGGAAGCAGGGCTGGCCAGGCCCTCAGGGGCTTAAGAGATTCCAAGACCCACTCCCTTTCTTATCTGAAGCAACGCCTGACTTGCTGGTGTGCTTGCAGGCAGGTATGTGGTCCCGTGTCGGAGGCCCGCTCCCCTACTTCTGAAGCCTGAACAAGACTGAACATTTCCCTAACAACCTCCCAACTCCTACTTGACAGACCATGTTTTCCCAGCGCCCCCAAATGAACTCTATCTACATCTTTCATGCATTTTAAGTTGAAAGAACTGAGAGCATCATGGACTTGCTTGCTATTACTAGGCACACACATCATAAGATAGAGGTAGCAAGAATGAAAATGGCATATCAGTAACCAGCCTGGGACTGGGGAGCCCCACAGGGCTCTTTCGGGTCCCTGAAATCACACTGTGTGAAGACAGACGAAGGCCACAGATATAGTCAAAGGACTTTTAACTGAGAGTTAGAAAGTCACGTTCTGGATAATTGTATGGATGGATGGATCGTAAGGTTGGCAGAAGCAGTTCCATGCACTCAGAGCCAGGATGTACCTCAGATGCTCCAGGACCACTGCACAGCCACTTTCTGCCACAGTCCCTTCTTTCTGCCACCCCACCTGAGCTGGGGCTGTGCTCGCATCTGAGTTCTTGAAAGTGAAGTTGCTCAGTCATGTCCGACTCTTTGCGGCCCCATGGACTGTAGCCCACCAGGCTTCTCCATCCATGGGGTTTTCCAGGCAAGAGCACTGGAGTGGGTTGCCATTTCCTTCTCCAGGAGATCTTCCCCACCCAGGAATCGAACCCAGGTCTCCCATATTGCAGGCTGACGCTTTACCCTCTGAGCCACCATGGACCCTTTTCTCTGCCACCCTGCCTGGGCTGGGGCTGTGCTCACGTCTGAGTTCTTAATAAGCCACAATAGTGGATATAGCATTTCAACTCCTACCCTAATTGGTAGTAGAGCTAAATGATAGCTTTCTTATTTGTTCCCTAATTTAAAAGCTATCCCAGAATAGTGGATATATTATTTGTTAAATTATTATTATTTTAATAGTTGAGTTTTCTTCTATCTATTCTGTGTAATGTAGACATGTTAATCAGCATGTTAATCATGTTAATAAACAGGTCAGGCACTGTCTGGTGAGGGGTGACTCTGGCCAAGAGAGTGGGGAATGGACTCTCGACCCCTTGAAAAGATTATTACCTCTACTAGGAATCTCTTTACCATGATACTCAACAAATGACCTCTTAAGGAGAGTGAGTGCTTTGAGAGAATACTGGCTGAGTAGTTACATGAATAATCCAACTCAGATGCACACCCTACCGAGGAGCAAAGAGCCAGTCACAACTTAAATATCAGCAAAGAAAAATTCTAATACTCACATTTTAATAAAGGATGATATGGCTCACCCTGAATCCAAATTGGGGGAATCAGGAGTGACCCATAGATCGAATGTCCAACTCACAGCCTCTTCCTGATGCCTGTTGGCAGCTGAGCTCTGGTGGCTGCCTGTTGGCATGGATGCCAGGACCATTGCTGGTCAGGAGGGGACTAGAAGGCTTCAGTGTAGGGAAGGCAGGGCTGCAGCAGGGAGAGGACTGTGGCCCGGTGGGCTCTGAATTCAAGCAGCCTCTGAGCCCATGTTCAGAATCAGTATTTCCCCAAGGAAATCGTGTTTTTCTACTTGCACAGTGTCTCCCAGTTCATCCAGCACAAGAGCAACCCCTTTCTCACGAAAGTTGATTTTCATTAAAGCAGATTTTATATAACACATACTTAAGATCAAGGGCCATGGAGCTTTATCTGCCTGGGCTTCATGTCCCAGCTCTACCTCTTACTAGCTTTGTGACCTTGGGCCATTAGTTAATCTTTCAGTTCTTAAGTTTCTTCATCTGTCAAGTAGGATAATAACCTACTTCATCTGTCCAGTAGGATAATAACCCTAAGTACCCATCTCATCGGGTTGTTATGAGGATTACATGAACTCATTGAAGTGCTCTGAACAGGGACTGACTCAAAATAATCACTGTCTATATGAACTATATATCTTGGTTTGAGAATGTGAAATTTTCACTTGACAGAAACTAAATTTAACAGTTTTTTGCACTGGTTGTTTGGGAGATTGTGAGCCTTTGTATCTTCAATAGCCCAGATGTGCTTAAAGCTATGATCACATAAGGACATTTTTGAAAGACATGGACAGGATTTGAAATTTTCAGGATGAAGTTGCAGGCTAGCATTCTCTAAATTTCTATTTTCTCAGTGTAAAGAATATAACATCTGCAAACAACAGCTGGACAAATATTGGAAGATATAATTCCAACTTCTTGCCATGTTGGCAAAAGCTGTTGGGAGAGAGAGAGGGACCATCCGCCTTGTATCATTACGTTTTTATAGCTGGAAGAAGAGAAGTTGGATGAGTCATTTTATCAAGGCAAGTTTTTGAAAGAGCAGACCTAAGGAAGCATTGTCAGGGGCATCCTGGAAGCTATCAGATCACATGCAGCAATTTACCAAGAAGGTCTGGGTCATCAGCTTCTTTATGTTGTTATGTTATAGATTTCATGTTGTTTACCTGGAGAAGCTGAGCTGAGTTCCAAGCACCTAATTGTGTCCTTGCCCTACGTTTCAGGGCAAGGAGCGGGTAGTTCAACTTCAGGCAAGGTGCTGGCCTGAAGTCAGTCTGCCCAAAAAAAGGAAATGGCAGGAAAGATTGTCTGAAAAGGAAGCAGAGAACTGGAGCTTCAGTTAAAAAGTGGGCTGGTGTTGGCAACACTAGATATTTTAATGGGCTTCGGGCAGGACAGGTAGGCCACCAGCTGTTTGTCCAGCTTTCCCAGCTGCACTTAATAAGGCCAGTCTCTGGGGCTTCCCGGGTGGCACAGTGGTGAAGAATCTGCCTACCAGTGCAGGAGATTCAGGAATCATGGGTTCAATTCCTGGGTCAAGAAGCTTCCCTGGAGTAGAAAATGGTAATGCACTCCAGTATTCTTGTCTGGAAAATGCCATGGACAAAGAAGTCTGGAAAATGCCATGGACAAAGAAGTCTGGAAGCCTACAATCCATGAGGTTGCAAGCACACAAACAATGAGGTTGTGAGCATAAGCACACAACTCCCAGGGATAGACCCTTTTTAAAAATTTATTTTTATTTTTGGCTGCTGTGGGTCTCCGTTACCGCGTGCGGGCTTTCTCTAGTTGCGGGCAGCAGGGGCTCCTCTCTAGTTGTGGTTTGCAGGCTTCTCATTGCAGTGGCTTCTCTTGTTTCAGAGCATGGGTTCTGGGGTGCATGGGCTGACTAGTAATGACCCACAGGCTTCGGTGCCCTGAGGCATGTGGAATCTTCCCAGACCGGGGATGGAACCTGTGTCCCCTGCAGGCGGATTCTTAACCACTGGACCACCAGGGAAGTCCTAAGTGATGACTCTCGCTCTTTAGGGACAAGGGTGAGACCAGGGCAAACCAAGCAAGGGAAAACAGTTGGTAAAAGAGCTGCTGAGGACACAAAGCAAGTGAGACACAGAGACAAGAAGAGGCGTCAGGTCAGCAGTCAGTATGTGGGCACAACTCCGTGGCCCCTGAACTTTGCTGTAGGGACCCTGGATTTCTGCCCCTTTTCCATCTATAAAATGAAGGGGTTGGAGAGTCTATGTCAGGTCCCCCCGGCTCGAACCCTGTCTTTTACTAAATGGTTCTACAACCCTGGCCATGAACTAATCCAGTGGAGTAGAAGGCAGAGGTCAGGTATAGCTCGTCCACATTTTCCGCCTCTCGGCACACACTCCTGCCGTCACGTGGCAGGTGCTTCCCAGGGTGGGCACTGTGAAACACGTGTAACTTCCCCTCTTGTGGACTATAGGAGACAGTATTAATGCCCACCTGGCAAATATTTCACTCCTGGCCTGGAATCTAGCCCTTTTGAGGCTCTCTGGGGCTGCTTCTGACTTTTTGCTACTTTGGGGAAAAAAATTAAGTAACTTTTTCAGTGTATCTCCTTCCTTTATGATTCCCTGTTAAAACAAGCAAACCAACAAAACTCCTTTCATCAGGGTTTGGCTGGCTTCTTTCCTGTGTCTGATCGTGGGTATGGTGTGGAATTTCTTTGGGTTGTGCTCCTGATTAATATCCCTTTGAGTCATTTTTTCTGACTCCTGTTAGATGCTCCAGAATGCTCCCAGTAGGAATTGTGTACTTTCTTGGAGGTAGAGGTTGGCTATGGAGTGACAGCCTGGGGAATAGCATGAATCTATCCCTTCTGAGCAGATTAAACCAATGCATAGATCTTCTTGCCCTTTAACCAGAACACGAGGACACCATGTGATGTGATATGAATCAAGTTTTCTAGCGTCTAGGTAGTTCATAGGGGTAGCAACCATGGTTTGAAACCACTGACTTAGTTCTATAAAACAAAACCATCCAGTCAGACCCGGTGGAATGCTAATTTGACCCAGGGAACTTAGGCCAAGAAAGCTGAAGCCCTTATCTACCTTGGCTCTGTGTTCTGAGTTGAAGCCAGCCCCAGGGAACAGAGCCAGGACCCAGTTGTTCCTGGTTCCCAGCAACTCACATAATTTATTTTGCTAAGAAATAGAGTTGGTTTCTGTTGTTTGGCTACTAGAATTTCATAGGATAGATTATTTGGGGTAATAGGATATCAGATTAATCATCTAAACCTCAGTTGTATAGTGATGTGTAATACTTTCTCCTCCCTAGTATAATTTTATAATATCAACTCTATTGGGCTTCCTGGTGGCCCAGTGGTAAAGAACCCGCCTGCCAATGAAGGAGACACAGGTTCAGTACCTGGGTCTGAAAGATCACTTGAAGAAGAAAATGGCAACCCACTCCAGTATTCTTGCCTGGAAAATGCCATAGACAGAGGAGCCTGGAGGGCTAAGTCCATGGGGTTGCAAAGAGTCGGTCATGACGTAGCGACTGAGCCTCCACACGCGCATCAACTGTATTATCATATTACATAGAAAGCTTAAGAATTCTACAGTTATATTCCCCTTTCTCACACCTCCCCCCATCACTCTGGAAGAGTCCTGAGGTTTGAGGAGATTAAGGAGAATTTTCATCAGGAATTCTCATTGCATCACTTCTGTAATGAAACATTGTCCAGTTTTGGTGCCTTTATTAAAGTGATAGGCATGGGAAACCCACTTGGTATATGAGCGAAGTTGTTTGGTTTAGAAAGATCTGTATCTTACTTGCAACTTGTCTATATGGTTTGTCTTCGTACAGAAGTTCTGGTTTCTCCATTCAAAAGGCATTAAGGCATTAAACCACAGAGCCACCACCACCACCATCACCACCAAGAGCCTTCTTCTCTTCCTCCTCCAGTCTTGAGTTCTGTTCTCGCAAGTCTGCTGAGTGCTGGTATTGCCAGCCAGGGAAGACCACAGCTTTCATGAGGGCCTCCTTCACCCTCTAGGCTGGCTGACATACTGGGAGAAGCCAGGGACCCAGGGTCCTGTGGGGACTGCACACAGAGGGTTTCCCAAGGGTTTGGTTATAAACTTATCTCAGTTGGCTTAGAAACCCCAGGTAGATTATTTCTGGGTGTTTTGATGTAAATGGAAGCTACACAGAATTCTCAGCATTTACATAGATGGGACCCTAACTAGGACTGGCAGCCCTGAGTATGACTCCTGTTTGGTTGCTGCTGTGAACCCACTGTAGACAGCAAGGATGCTTCCAGTGGCAATCAGAATATGGCCTGCCATTATGATGCTAGTATACAGAAAGTAAAAGTGAAGTCGCTGAGTCATGTCCAACTCTTTGCGACCCCATGGACTGTAGTCTACCAGGCTTTTCCATCCATGGGATTTTCCAGGCAAGAGTACTGGCTGGATTGCAATTTCCTTCTCCACGGGATCTTCCCGACTCAGGGATCGAACTCGGGTCTCCCACAGTGTAGGCAGACACTTTACACTCTGAGCCACCAGGGAAGCCCAGTATACAGAACCAGAAGCCAAAATGTGTAAGAACGTTGGAACGTATTTTATAGTTCCTTTAAACTGACATATAACTCTTGTGTTGATGTTTAAAAGTAAAACAGTCTACCTCTTTTTTCTTCTACTCAGCTGCTGTCAACAGGAGCTCAAGCCAGAATTGTGAGACTCACATATCAAGGATGTGACATGCGAGTCCTTTGTCATCCTTAATTGTTTATTTGTTTTTCTCTCCCAAAATGAGATAAATTCACCTATGTCCAGCTGCTGCTTCCAACAACAGCAATCTGACAAGTTGAATTATTCTATTCATACACACACACACTGTCTTATCTAGTGGATCTTGTAGGTATGATACATACACATAGATAAAAATATAGGAGCTTCCCTGGTGGTCCAGTGGTTAAGAATCTGCCTTGCAATGCAAGGGACACCAGTTCGATCCCGGGTCCGAGAAGATCCCACGTGCTGCGAAGCAGCTAAGCCCGTGTACCACAACTACTGAGCCAGCACTGCAGAGCCCATGAGCTGCAACTCCTGAAGCCCACGCACCTAAAGCCTGTGCTCCCCAGCGAGAGAGGACACTGAAATGAGAAGCCCCCGCGGGACAATGAAGAATAGCCCTCACTGGCTGCAACGGGATAAATCTCACACACTCAGACACACACACATCCCTGAATAGACTTTGGACAGTTTAATGCAGTAGTCTACAAGAGGGTCCTGCTATCTCATTCTCATTACTAACATTACAGGGCATTCTGTTTAGGGGGGGTGTGTGTATGTATATCTGTGTGTGTGTGTATGATGTCAAAGTACTGTCATATATGTACTGTCATTTAAAACACAACCAGCACGGCCTGACCTTGTGTTTGGAACTTTACATACCTTTCTAAATCATCTCAATATCCCCATGAGATCAACCAAGTTGTTATGGCCATTTACAAATATGGAGAACAGGTTCTGAGATTCTCTTGAGAATTCAGGATTCCTACGCATCGGAGTTGGAATTTGGACCGCAGCCTCTCTGACTCCATATCCTGACTTCCTAACCACGACTCTTTCCTGACTGTTTAATTCTCATGACAGTCCAACAACACAAATTCAGTTTTATCATCATCCCTATTTTACAGATGAGAAAACTGAGGTGCCTACATTGTAGGCCTACATTGTAATGTAGGCTAATGTGCCTACATTATTGGTTTTCTGGCTTTGATTGGATTCAGTCATCTTTTATACCAGTGAAGTTCTGACAGGCAAGATAAATATTTTAAAGTAATGTAGAGCATGGAATCGGTCCACCTGACCACCACATGGTTCATTCGGAAGGTTACTTTATCTAAAACCATAAAGGTAAACATAACTTTTTGCAAAAATAGTAATCAAAACAATTTCCTTGGAAAGGGTTATTGATAGAGGCATATTAATAATACACAACAAATATTAAACATGTATTAGGTGCCAGAGACTATTCTACATGTATTAATTCATTTTATCTTTCCAACAGCCCTCTGATAAGGGTTCTGTTAGTCCCCGTTTAACAGACAAGGAAACAGGCTCCAAGAGGTTAAATAACTTGGCCAGGCTTACACTGCTGAGTGCTGAGGGTTGGCCCAGAGTCCACAGCATTCCCCACTCTGCAGGATCGCCGTGTTAGTCTTCATTTTGCATTCTTTGAGTTTCTTTGATTCATCTGTGAAGCCACCCTCTTATCTCCCCTCATGTACTTTGCTGACCCTGAGGCAGACTGTCTGGGCACACTGGGGATACCTTAGTTATTACGCTCCTATTCTGACATCTGAATTTCCCACAGGTCCATCAAATGAAAGACACTTTAGCATAGTTTGAAAAGCAAAAAAATAAGTCTCCTTTAGTGGTTAAGTACAGTTCTATTTAAGACTCATTTCTAGAACAATAGCTGACAAAATAAATGTAGAACTAGACTTTGATGCCTTTTTTTTTTTTCCAACAATCCTTAGCCTTTATTAAACAGGTTCTGGAAGATCTCTTTGTCGGATACACAGTCACTAATCAGATTCATCCTCCGTCATTCACCCAGCTCTTGACTGATGATGAGGGCATGCTCCTCAGGTGCTCCTCAGGTGTGCCTACCTTGGCCCTGGGCCTGCCACAGCTCTGCAATTTGTCTTTCTCAGGAGCCAATGTCTTATAATCACTTAACAAGAAAATACTGTTGGTCAGTCATGGAGAGACCTGGGCTCACTTGCTGCTTTCAGCTCCTACTTTCTCAAGCACATAAGATTCTGAAAAGAACAATAAGATTGAACTGGTGTGAGAAGTCACTAACTCAGGTGAAATCTACGGACTCCGTTTTGAAATCAGAATTTTTTTTCCTGTTGTTTTGCTTAGAAGATCCCACCTCTTCTGATAAGTGCCTGAGCACATTTTAGAACTGAAATTTCAGTTCCCTTTTCTTTAGCAACTGAGACCTCATAGCTTGCTTCTGCGAGGGTGTTTGAAAATCACAGAACTCCTCTTTCAACCTGAGGCTGTTTGCTAAACAAGTTGTCATATCTTTCAGAACAAGACATCCATTTTTTAAAGACATTTAGGTAGAAAACACATTTTAAAACATATGCATGTCTCACAGGGTTATTTTATTTTCTAAATGATGTGGAGAAGGGACTCATTCCATTCTCACGAGAAGCTTTTTCTGTCTGTTCGCAAGGGATAGAACAGGGTGGGAGAAATGGCTGGGGCTTTGGATGCATTTGGCCTGGGTTTGAATCTTGATCCATCATTACCATTACTTAGGGCTCTGAGCCTCCACTTCCCCGTCTGTAAAAATGGGAATTTTAATGCTCTAGCTGGGTTTCCCAGGTGGCGCAGTGGTAAAGAATCCACCTGCCAATGCAGGAAACACAAGCAGTATAGGTTTGATCCCTGTGTTGGGAAGATTCCCCTGGAGGAGGAAATAGCAACCCACTCCAGTATTCTTGCCTGGAGAATCCCATGGACAGAGAAACCAGGCAGGCTATGGTCCATGGGGTAGCAAGGAGTTGAACACAACTTAGCGACTGAGCACACACAGCACACACAGTCTCTGTGAACAGAGAGGCCAGTTGTAATCAACCGGAGTAGACATGATGACAACAACTTGACGATTTTTTCTAGCCCATAATTTAGAAAGAGCAAATGGCAACTGAATAGGTAATAATAATAATGAGGCCATTAGGAAGCCAACAAAAGAGTAATGATAGCTGTGAAGTGTAGGGAGAAAGGCTGGAGTCTTGAAATTAGATGACTTTTAATCTTGACTTTACTACTTACTAGCTGAGTTGCCCTGGGCAGGTTATTTCATTTGATTCTCTCTTTCGTAGAGTGAGGACAATCCTATTGGCCTTTTTATATCTCAGAACTGTCAGGAGTCTCAGGGGAAATAACAAAGTGTGTTTTGTAAACCAGAAAGTTTGAACCAGCTTCCTGAGGCCTTGGGTGGGGGGGGTGGGGGGGGTGGGGGGGGTGGGGGGGGCAGGGCGGGGATGGGTTCTTTTTTTTTTTTTTCCCAATATATTTGTTTTAATTGAAAGATAATTGCTTTACAATACTGTGTTGGTTTCTGCCATACGTCAACATGAATTTGCCATAGGTATGCCTACGGAGAAGGCAATGGCAACCCACGCCAATACCCTTGCCTGGAAAATTCCATGGGCAGAGGAGTCTGGTGGGCTGCAGTCCATGGGGTCGCTAAGAGTCGGACACAACTGAGTGACTTCCATTTCACTTTTCACTTTCATCCATTGGAGAAGGAAATGGCAAGCCACTCCAGTGTTCTTGCCTGGAGAATCCCAGGGACGGGGGAGCCTGGTGGACTGCCGTCTATATGGTCGCACAGAGTCGGACACGACTGAAGTGACTTAGCAGCAGCAGCAGCATGCCTATGTCCCCTCCCTCTTGGAACTCCCTCCCACCCCACCCAACCCCCCAGGTTGTCACAAATCCCCGGGTTGAGTTCCCAGAGTCGTACAGCAAATCCTCGCTGGCTGTCTGTCCCACGTGTGCTCGTGTGCGTGTTTGCAGGCTGCTCTCCCCATTCGCCCACCCTCTCCTGCCCCCACTGCCGTGCCCGCAGGCCTAGTCTCTGTTTGAATCTCCAGTGCTGCCCTGCAGATAGGTTCATCGTACCATCTTTCTAAATCCCGTGTGTGTGTGTGTGTGTGAATATTTGTTTTCTCTCTGTGACTCACTTCACCCTGTGCAATAGGCTCTAGGCCCATCTGCTTCATTAGAACTGACTCACATGCGCTCCTTTTGATAGCTGAGTAATATTCCATTGCATATATGTGCCACAGCTTCTTTGTCCATTCATCTGTCGGTGAACATCTAGGTTGTCCCCACGTCCTAGCTAGTGAAGATAGTGCTGTGATGGGCACATGTGTCTTTTTCAGTTACGGTCTCCTTGGGGTATATGCCTAATAGTGGGGTTGTCGGGTTATATGGTAATTTTATTCCTAATTTTTTGAGGAATCTCCATACCGTCTTCCATAATGGGAGGACACTGACAACCTACTCCAGGGTCCCAGCCAGCCCAGCCACCTGTGTTTATAAGCGTGTATCTTTGGAGGCTTCTAAGACGACTAGATAACACACCGTGTTTCTGCAGAGCATGTTTCTGCAAAGCAAAAAATGAGATACTTTTTCTGGGAGAAATGTTTTCAGAGTTCCTCTAAAGGGTCTGAGTGAGGCCTGGTGAAGAAATTACAGTTATATTTGCAACTGGAGAAAGGTGAAAGTCAAGACAGGAATTTTTATTCCAAACAGTGAGAAGACAAATACTGTAAGAAAGGAAAGGGCCACAAGAAGCGGAGGAAAGGAGTTTGGGACTTGGAGCAGGATTTCCACTCGCCGTTATTAAACCTAATAATTCATGGTTTTGCATTTGGGGGAGAATAATCAGCCATTGTACTCCAGTGGAAAACATCCAAGCGTTGAGTTTCCAGAGAGTCTGGGCTTCCTCTGGCCTGGCTTTGACTGGTGTCTAGAAGGAGAAATCACTCTCTTCTCCATGTGTGCAAAAGGGCAGGCGTCTGAATGGATATCTCTTCTTTAAAAATGTCTGTGATGATAAATGTGTGCCTGGGATCTGGGGGAGCTGGGAATTCCTTGGTAATGCTCGTTTCTCATTTCTGTCCATGGCCCAGAGATAGATACCGGCCATATTCGAGGATGGAAACTCTTCAGCCTTGCCGTGTTCTCCTGCCCCTTGAGAGTCATGTTCTGTTTGAAAAGAGCTGAAAAAAATGAAGGCTGCTCTTTCACTTGGGATAAGAAAATCCTTCTCAAAGCAATAAGGGCTCTGTGAGAGTAACAGGATCCATATGTTGAAGCTGGCTGCTAATACATAGCATATGGGCCAGTGCACTTTCCAAGCTAGAAATATGCCTCTCATTCTCCAAAGAATGCCCCAGTAAACTCCAGAAAGGACCATAACTTCAGCAACGGGTGGCTGAGGCTCAGCTTCTGGGCTTCATAGGCCTGTTGTTCTGTGGCGTATGAGCCACAGATAGGGATTTAAAAGGTCCAGGTGGCTTTAAGATGGGTGGCACTGGCTTATAGCCCTCTCCTATAGGGCCCTGTGCTCCCCTAATGTACTGTGGACTTGGTCTCTTCTGTTAAGGGATGTGCATCTGATTCTTTGTTAAACCGAGTGGAAACATTTTATCTTCTACTGGCAGAGACAGCATTATGTAATGGAAAGAACTCTTACCTGGGAGCCAGGTGGCCTGGACTCTGGGGCCATGCTGGCCCTCACTAGATGTGACCTTAGGGAAGTCACTTTACCTCTCTTTTCTTTTTTTAATTTAAAAAAAAAATTAGTTTTTTTTTATATATATATATTTTTTGGCTACGTGGAGCCTTAGTTGCAGCACACACGATCTTTCGTTGTGGCACTCAGGGTCTCTAGCTGTGGCCTGAGGGCTTAGCTGGTCCGACACATTAGTTCCCTAGCCAGGGATCAAACCCATATCCCTTGCATTGCAACGCAGATTCTTAACCACTGGACCACCAGCAATGTCCCTACTGCTCTTTTCTGACCAGAAAATGAGGAGGTGCGACATGGTGATGGTTGGGACCCCTCCTGCTCAGGTCCATCCAGAATCCATCCAGAGGAGAGTGATGGAAGAAAGCAGCCACACCCAGGCACACCTGCCCACCCCACCCCGGTGCTGTGGCCCCCACATTATAATCCACTGTAGCGTGAAACAGGTCACCAGTCCAGGTTCGATGCATGAGACAGGGTGCTTGGGGCTGGTGCACTGGGATGACCCTGAGGGATGGGATGGGGAGGGAGGTGGGAGGGGGTTCAGGATGGGGAACTCATGTACACCCGTGGCTGATTCATGTCGATGTATGGCAAAAACCACTACAATATTATAAAGTAATTAGCCTCCAATTAAAATAAATTAATTTTTTAAAATTAAAAAAAATAATAATCCATTGTAGCACTGCACACTACGGGCGAAATTCAGGAAAGGTAGGGAAAAGACCTTTCATTGCTCTCAGGAAGAATTCCATCCTGGGTCTCAAATGAGTAATCGGAAGCAAACCGACTGCTGAGAGACAGGCGGCCCCTCCATTCCTATCGTATTTCTTAGGAGCTGGCATTTGGAAGCCTCTGGATTCCTGCTTCATATTCTCAGAGTGGCGCGCTCAGCATCGTTGCCCAGCCCGTTCCTGATTTCTCGCTCCTCCCCATTCGGTTCCTGTCCCACCAAACCATCCCTTTCCCTGCAGCCTCTGCTGGGTTTTTCCGTGGGCTGCTTTGTCCATAGGATGGCAAGGAAGGCTGTGCTCCTGGTAGATATGTTGCCCCACACTCCTCTTTGCCCGCGCCAAGCAGGCCCTTTGATCCCTGTGTTTCGCTGAGTACAACCGTGGTTGCTTCATCAAATGAGCACAGACCGAGACCCACAATGGCTCTGCCTACAAGTCCGTCACCATGGCAACGAGTATTCCCTCGGCTCTACTGTGCAGAGAAAATGGCTGTTAAAAGGAAGGGCTTGCTGAGTCTCTATTACTCGGTCTGTTTTGTCCAGGCCCCTCCTTCATACCGGCTTGCAGGCGCTTCATGCATTCAACCAAACGTCCATTAGCCTTTAGCTTCCTGGTTTACTTTACCTAAGAGGAGGAAAGGCAGAAAGAAGTTGGATCCCAATGAATAATAGCACTTCTCCTACCCTAAGAATACATTTTCATGAGCAATGCTTATCTGACTTAAGCAGATAATCGAGGAACCGGGTGAATACCGGAATCCATGAGATCCGGTGCGATGTGTTTTGTCTTAATGGGTGGAGGGGACTGATAGAGCATGCGTGTGTGCATAGCTAAGTTGCTTCAGTTGTGTCCACCTCTTTGCAACCCTGTGGATTACAGCCCACCAGGCTCCTCTTCCCATGGGAGTCTCCAGGCAAGAATACTGGAGTGGGTTTTGTGCCCTCCTCCAGGGGGATCTTCCTGACCCAGAGATTGAACCCGCGTCTCTTATGTCTCCTGCACTGGCAGGCAGGCTTTTTACCACTAGCACCACCTGGGAACCGGATAGAACCTATGGGTATTCAAATCGAGGGTAGTGTAGTAGCCAAGGGATACAGGGGGACCACAGGGCAGAGACTCCAGCATTGCAGAAGAGTGACTGACTGATCAGGGTGACCATGTTTGATCGCTGTCTCCTCTGACGCAAAGAGATGGATTGGTCCTATAGTTGCGAAGTAGGTGAGCACTTGTTTGGCATCCCCTCCCCCAAAACCAGGTTGGATCTTCACGTCGAATCCTTTGTGGTGATTAGGCTCTACAGTGTGGGGAAGTGGCAGGAAGCCCTGTGCAGGGTTGTGAACAGCAGGCTTCCCTCTGAACACAGCTGTGGGGACCCTTCAGGTTGATGGTCCACGTGGAACTACCTGGGCTGCTGTTCCCATGAACGAAGTTCTGCTGTTTGGAAGCAGGACCCTAAGTCTTCTCAAGGGGTCAGGAACATTTAGGGCAGTTTACCCCAGGTCTCCTGGGCGGCCTGCACCGTCTGATAGAGGACAGCAGTTGTACGTAAAATGACCTGGATCATGTCCATTCCTGGCTTTGGCGTGAGGAACTGTGATGATATGTTCTCAAAACCCAAACAACCTCCTCTCTTCGCTCTTTCTGAAAGTGGGCGAGGAGACTCCATTTTTTAATGAAAGCTCTGGTTTCTGTCTCAAAACTCCAAACGCGTGTTTAAACTGGACTTTTTGTCTTTTTCAGTTTCTCTGCAAGTGGATATTGTTCCCAGCCAAGGGGAAATCAGCGTGGGAGAGTCCAAATTCTTCCTGTGCCAAGGCAAGTACCCCTGTCACCCTGCGTCTCAGGAACCCCACCCTGCAGGGCAGAGGTCACAGCTGTGTCTGCTGGGCTGATGGTGTGCCTGGAATCTCAGTTTACCCTGTGACAGGATCACTGGGTGACCTGAGAGCCAGAGAAGTACTCAGACCGTCTCCCTTCCCCAAACCAAGTTTGCCCCAGTACAGTGAAACCTGCCCTGTGGACGTCTGTCTGGTGATGGAGGAGATCGAGGGATTTCCTTGGGAAAGTCAGCACAGCCCCCAGACCGCTGCTCTGGGTGCCTCCAGAGTTCCGTGAATGACACTGGAGAGCGGGGCTGCTTTAGAACAAATGCTTCAGTGGGTCAGTGTCTGGATTATTAGAATCTCCCAGAGGAGGAAAATACAGGAAGTCCTAAAACATGCCTGAAAGAAAGCTGAGTGCCAGCATCTCTTCTGTGGTGAGGCCAGCTGTCCTGGGCTTTCCAGCTCTCCAGTCAATTCCAATATTCTGTCCCATTGCCCGCACCAGAGCTCAGAATTTGTCAAACCTGGTGTCCTTGTCTTTTGTTTAGAAAACATGCCCCATTTCCACAGCTCAGCTAATTAGCAGGAACTGTCCTGCGGAAGAAAGGCTTCCTGTGAGGTTCTGGAGTCTGTGTGTGACATGCCTGGGATTTGGAACATGAAAGGACCAGGAAAGAGCTGAGCTAGGTGTAAGCTGACATCCAGCATGCCGCTTTCGGCAGGGAGGGGTTTGAAATGCTGTCACGATTTGCACAGGATGAGGCGGCTCGTGGCCGCTGGATGTCTTCCCTCCAGCTTTGCCTTCATTACAGCCATTGCAACGAGCCGGAGATGCAGCCGTGGAGCCCACAGAGCATCATGCAAAGAGCGATATTTGTTGAAAACATGATGGGCCCTGAAAGGAAGGCTGCTCCATTTCTACACTAAGCATCTGTGCTGGGCAGTGGGGTGGGGGTGCGGGCAGGGGGAGGGCGCTGGGCACAGAGGACGCTGTGCAAGAACCGTCCAGGATCCCAGAGCCCTTGTTATGGCTCAGTGTCTGGACAGCTCAGCAGCAGCAGCGTCCTAGCCTTTGAGCTGCCTGGGGAAGGGATGATGGGCGATTCTGGCTACCTTCTTTGAAGCATTTCAGCAGATGTGTTTGCCTGTCTGAGGCCGTGGGGGTTGCTGAAACGCCAGTTTGTGCAGGCAGATGGTGGAGCAAAAGTCGTTGGAATTTATACTCAGAGACTAGCCGGCATCTCATCTTCTATACAGGAGACGTCATCTAAGCCCTCGAAAACAAGCTGATGAGTTGAGTAACCAACTAGCACTTGAGCTCAGATCCTGGATACGAACTGCCTTTGCCCCCCATTCTGCGAGGCTATAAGCTACCAGTTCAGTGCCTGCACACAGTAGATCCTCAGCAAATACCTCTTCCCTCACTAGGGATAGGCCCACTATGAGAAACATCAGCACCAGTGTTCGTTGAGTTCTTTCCAAATATTAATACACAGCAAGTAAATGCAGAAGTGACCAACATGAATGGTCACACACAGGTGCATGCACACCTCCCACCTCAGTAGAGTTCTTCCTCAGTAGGTCTTATCAACCACCTACTGTTTCCTGGAGGTATCTTTGTCTTTTCAGCATCAGTGGTTTGAAAATTATCTCTCCCTCTCTAGTGGCCGGAGATGCCAAAGATAAAGACATCTCCTGGTTCTCGCCCAACGGAGAGAAGCTCACCCCAAACCAGCAGCGGATCTCGGTGGTATGGAACGATGACTCCTCCTCCACCCTCACCATCTACAACGCCAACATCGATGATGCCGGCATCTACAAGTGTGTGGTCACTGCGGAGGATGGCACCGAGTCAGAGGCCACGGTCAACGTGAAGATCTTCCGTAAGACCCCCTTCCTTCTCCTTCTGTATTCCCTGACCGCTCCTTTGGCTGGGAAGACAACATGGGTAGCAAAGAGTGGGGTGGAATAGAGGGCTTGACCGGGCCTCTTTTCTACTTTTCTCTAGGTCTTTTCTGCATCAAGATAAGAGCTCCAATGTGGGTTCTTTTGCTTGTTTTTGGTGGGTTTTTTTTTTTTGTAGGGGGGGCCTACTGGTTTCAAACTAAATTTATTATTCCATGAGGTACTATATACAAACATTTTCCATGTGGTGCTAGTGGTAAGGAACCTGCCTGTGCAGGAGATGTAAGAGACTTGGGTCTGATTCCTGGGTCAGGAAGATTCCCTGGCATGGCAACCCACTCCAGTATTCTTGCCTAGAGAATCCCATGGACAGAAGAGCCCCGTGGGCTACAGTTCACAGAATCACAGAGAGTCAGACACGACTGAAGCGACTTAGCACACGCACACACACTCTATACAAATAAGATTCTTATCAGGGAGTTCCGTAGTGGTCCAGTGGTTAAGAATCCACCTGCCAATGCAGGGCATGTGGGTTCGTACCCTGGTAGGGGAAGATGCCACATGCTGCAGAGCAACTTAGCCTATGAGCCACAGCGCTGAAGCCTGCACGCTCGAAAACCTGTTGAGTTCAGTTCAGTTCAGTCGCTCAGTCATGTCCGACTCTGCGACCCCGTGAGCTGCAGCACACCAGGCCTCCCTGTCCAACACCAACTCCTAGAGCCCACCCAAACTCATGTCCATCGAGTTGGTGATGCCATCCAAATCTCATCCTCTGTCGTCCCCTTCTGCTCCTGCCCTCAATCTTACCCAGCATCAGGGTCTTTTCAAATGAGTCCTCTGCAACAAAAGAAGCCACCGCAATGAGAAGCCCATACACCGCAACTAGTGTGTAGCCCCCGCAGCAACAAAGACCCAGTGCAGCCAACAAGAAATAAATTAAAACTAAAGGAAAATTCTAAAAATATTTTATCAGTATGTTTTCTAAAAACTTGTTATATTTTAATGCCTTTTTAACATATGTAGGTTATATCAGGATTTGTATTTTTTAATTTATTTTTTATTGGCATACAGCTGCTTTATTTACACTATTGTGTTGGTTTCTGCTGTACAGCAAAGTGAATCAGCCATGTGTATACATATATCCTCCCTTCCATCCAGTGTGATTTTAAAGGATCCTTGGCCAACTCCAGACTCACAGCTGTGTTCATGCTGGTCACAGCGACCTCACCCTGGCCTCAAGTCTCTAAATTCACGTTATACCATTCCCAGAGGGTGTGTGTTCCCCTCGTCCTTCCCCGAGTGTTGACTGACCGTTTTACACCTCAGTGTACCCCCCGTATTTCACTCTTTCCTGCTGGCAGTGGAGTACAACGGCTCAGTGGGGTGGGAGGGGTTATTGTGTGAACACTCTGTGCCCCTCAGAGCAGGTGGTTCCCATCGCCACTGAAACCAGTGTAAAGGTGGCATCTCATTATCTTGCTATCATGCGTCTGTCCTGTGGGCCAGGGTCATGGTGGGTGACCGCTAATGGAACGGTATTTATTGCCACAGTATTTATTGCCATAAGCCTGCCTTTCCTGTTCTAGTCTTCAAAATTCTCTCTGCCATAGATAGGCTGGGGTTGGGGTGTCAGACAGACTAGGGGACAGAGAAAGGACTGATGGCTCCTACCAGTTCATTCTACCTGTGAGTTGTGTTCCATTAGCTCCATCCACATGGTAAAGACACCTCTCCCTCTGTAGACCCTTTTCTGCACAGAGTGATAAATTTAGCACTCTGAATAGACATTAATTGCCAAACATGGCTGAACGTATTCCTCTTCTTGTGCCATCTGCTTTGCCTGCATGTTTGGCCAAGTGATGGGCGGACCCTGTTGGGTACCGCTGCTTATATGGACTCGAATCCAAGTGGTAAGGCACCAGTGAAAAGGGATTTTTGTGGGAGAACCACTGTTTTCCCTCACTCTCCTCTTGCCCCTTTTTCAGAGAAGCTCATGTTCAAGAACGCGCCAACCCCACAGGAGTTCAGGGAGGGAGAAGATGCCGTGATCGTGTGTGATGTGGTCAGCTCCCTCCCCCCAACCATCATCTGGAAGCACAAAGGCCGAGATGTCATCCTGAAAAAAGATGGTGAGACCGGGCAGCCGCCCCTTCCCCAGCCTGCCGAGCCCCTTAGCATTTCCACCTCCACCAGCTACTGAGGCTCCTACCCCAAACTCAGACTCCAGTGTCCCAGAATTGCATGCCGTTTCCAGGTTCATGGTTGCATGTCTATAGTTTGTATATTCAGTCACTTCACTTTCTCTCCAAAGAAAAATACAGATTTCCAGCAGACTTCTGCTCTTGGCTTTATGTCGGAGCCAGGGACATATTATCTTATTTCAGCTTAAAGCCCCTCCCTACTCCCAGCCCTCCACCTGCCTCCATGAGACTGAAGGTAGGAAAAAGGCAAGGCTCAGTGCCCGGCCTGCAGGCTCCCGTCCTCTGACCGATCCTGGGACAAGCCTGCCTCTTGTCTTTTCTAGTCCGATTCATAGTCCTGACCAACAACTACCTCCAGATCCGGGGCATCAAGAAAACAGATGAGGGCACTTACCGCTGTGAGGGCAGGATCCTGGCCCGCGGGGAGATCAACTTCAAGGACATTCAGGTCATCGTGAATGGTAAGGAGACCTGGCCTTCCTGCTCTCTGCACGGCTCCCGCCTTGGCTCATCCACGTCAGCTGAGTCCACCCCTTCCCCCAGCCCACCGCCATCCTCTGCCTTGTTCATTGGTTTGTTTTTAAAGACACTCGCCTTCTGGGTCTCCCTCAACTATGAGGACTTCCAGTGCAATTCTGGAATGTCCTTCACTATCTCGCAGCACCAGAAATTTGCCCCGTGCTTCCTAATAAATTCTTCCTTGTCCTTCACTGTCCTTGATGTTACCGTAATGGTGTAGTCTGTCCCCTGGTTCAGTGTTCAGAGAAAATTTTATCATCAATTCAGGCCTCGGAATAGTCAGAATCATAGTCCATCCGTGGGTTTATTAATCTTAATTTGCAGTGTCAAATAAACACACCCGTGGAATCGATCTGACATTTACAAGATATTTAGAGGAAATTATAATGTCAGTACTAAGAAAATAAGTAAATTGTGGTTGTTTTGGATATTGATAATGTATTTTTTGCCAAACTCTCTCTCTCATTCCTTTGGTAAAAACCAGTTTGGGTGCACAGAGTTGTTTAGGACAATCCAAGTGAAATGTCACTCTTTGATGAGCTAGTGCATTTCACATTGGTATTAACCATTTAATCACTGGGGACCAAAATTTTCAACTCTTTCCAGTATCAAGAGCCCCCCTTTAAATGTCAAGCTCTGCCAGTCATGGCAGTTGTTAAGATGGGTATGCATTGATTGAGAAAATATATAATGATAAATAGCTACTATAAATTGAATGCCACTTTAAAATAAGGAAAACATTAATACAGCTTCTAAATCTGTATTATTGAAAAGCAATATTATTGTATATTGTTATGCATATAACAGTACTAAGTACTGTTGGGAAACACTAATGCATGCTTGTGGGTGAATTATTTATCCAGTTTACAGTAATTTTTTGGTGCATACCTGCATTTAGACCCCTTACACTAAAGCTCAGCAGTTACCCAAGACCCCCAAGCCTCTGACTTGGGGCCCCCCAAAAGTGCCTCTCCTCCAGGCCACCGAGTCCCTTCATGTTGTCCCAGCCACCCCTGACAGCCCTTCTCTCCTTCAGTGCCACCCACCGTCCAGGCCAGACAGAGCATCGTGAATGCCACCGCCAACCTCGGCCAGTCCGTCACCCTCGTGTGCAACGCCGAAGGCTTCCCAGAGCCCACTGTGAGCTGGACGAAGTAAGGAACTGGCTGGAGCCTTTCCCACCAGCTAGTGGAGGAGGAGAGCTGGCAGGGCCTACTCTGTGTTGGGGTTTCAAGGGAATGCAGTGGGAAGCTGGGAACCATCCGCTCTGAGGGCAGAGTGGACTCTTCCAGTAAGGTCCACTTGCCTTGTGTGTGCATTGGATTCCTCCATTTTCAGTTTGTGGGGCAGAATCAGAGACCCTGTTTGGAGTTCTGGAGGATGCCATTTGCAGCCCTTAGGCAGAATCGGAGATGTGGTTAAAGGAATCACACAAGAAATACAATCGAACGTCTTAACTTTCTGTGCAAGCTCAGTCTTCCACATGCGTTCAGTCTGCATTTTATAGAAACAAACTAAAAATCAACCTCTTAGTTCTGTCGTCAATATCACGGTCCTTCCCGTTTCTGTGCCCGGCAGGGACGGGGAGCAGATAGAGAATGAGGAGGACGAGAAGTACCTGTTCAGCGACGACAGCTCCGAGCTGACCATCAGGAAGGTGGACAAGAACGACGAGGCCGAGTACGTCTGCATTGCCGAGAACAAGGCGGGCGAGCAGGACGCGTCCATCCACCTCAAGGTCTTCGGTAAGGACAGTGCAGTCAAGGTCATTGCTCTGCCACGGTTTCTCTGACCGCACGCCGTCCATCA
Source organism: Bos grunniens (assembly GCF_055505025.1). Taxonomy (NCBI): domain Eukaryota; kingdom Metazoa; phylum Chordata; class Mammalia; order Artiodactyla; family Bovidae; genus Bos; species Bos grunniens. The sequence goes on from NC_141179.1 coordinate 24,258,500, forward strand.
GCAAGACCCTGTCCACTCGGCCAGGGAAGCTGCCCCCAAAGGAGCCGCTTCTCTCCAGCTCCCACCGCCTCAGCCCAAGTCCAGGCCATCTTGGTCCTCACCTGGTCAATGAGATGGCCTCCCAACTGATCCCCTCGCTCCCCATTGTCCCCCTCATCAGCCTCCCCCACTCACAGTAGCTGGAATGACCTTACATGCCACTCCTCTGTTTCAAATCATCCAACGGTTTCCTGTTAGAGGCATAAAATCCGGACTCCTTTTTGGGGGCAAAACACTATATCTGAGCTCGCCCTGACTTCCTTCCCGACCTCATCATCCCTTCACACTTACAGCTCTCCAGCCCCGAAAGCCCCCTTCCTCTCCCTCAGACACACTAAGCATGTTCTCTGTCTCAGGGACGTTGTTCCAGGTGCTTCTTCCGCTTGAAATCTCATTCTGCCAGATCCCCCGCAAGCTGCCCTCTGCTCATCCGTTATCCAGATCTCAGCGCATCCTTCAGATCACCTTCTCAGTGAACCCTGTCCTCCCTGCTCTGACCCACGCGGCTCCCTTATCACTGCCCCCGTCCACTCCGCTGACCTCTTCTGCAGTGCCCTTCTCCCTGCCTGAACTGATCTCGCTTACATAGTGGTTTGGGGGATTGCTTTTCCTGCATCCACTAAGCATGTGAGCTCCAAGATGGCAGAGCACCAGCTGCCTTATTCATCACTTTATCTCTGGCACTCCAGACAGTGCCAGACTCCATAATAAGTGGAAAAAAAAAAAAAAAGTGAAAATGTTACTCACTCAGTCATGTCTGACTCTTTGTAACCCCATGGACTGTAGCCCTCCAGATTCCTCTGTCCATGGAATTCTCCAGAGAAGAGTACTGCAGTAGGTAACCATTTGCTTCTCCAGGGGATCTTCCCAACCCAGGGATTGAGCCTGGGTGTCCTGAATTGCAGGCAGATTTCTTACCGTCTGAGCCACCAGGGAAGCCTATGATAAATAGGCCCTTGTTCAGTGTTAGTGACCACGTGGCTGCCTCTGTCTCCCTTTCTTCCTTCCCTGACCTGTGTGAAGCAGGATTATAAAAGTCATGAAAAGAAACTCTATATCTCTACTCACTTTGTCTCTATAAACTCAGTTAACTTCCATTCACTCAGAGCTGAAATGCATTTTGACCTGACTTTGAAAAACGAATTTGTGGTGGAGAGAGATTTAACCTAGTGACTTTCCGCTCTGTCTGCTCATCTTTTTTAAAAACACAGATAAGGGAGTCCCGTGTAGATGGTGCTGCCAGAGTACAGACACGGCAGGGGCATCCCCGATGCATGCAGCTCGCTGGCGGTTATAGCGCATGTGGCTGGGGAGCCTGGCCTGGGACCCACTTGTTCAGCTTAATAAGGAGAATGCATTGATGTTTGTAAACACGGACCTTTGAAAACCAAGCATTTCTGCTATCCTGGATGAATCCTGCTTATTCATTAATGACAGTTGGACTTAGAAACAGGTTATCAGTTGGGTCGAAATTAACTGTGCATATTTGAGAGTGCGACTAAATTTCTTAGAAAATATTCTTGACAGTGTTTTCTCTGATTTTGACTAGTTTACCTCAGACTCTGATTTTAAGTTTTTCTCGATGAAAGACAGATGTGTTTGTTAATACATTCCTTCATTTCACAATTTTTAAACTGGAGTATAATTCCTTTGCAATGTTGTGTTACTTTCTGCTGTACGACAGCAAGAATCAGCTACATGTAGACATATATCCCCTCCCTCTTGCACTTCCCTCTCCCGCCTCATCCCACCCCTCCAGGTCATCACAGAGCAGGGAGCTGAGTTCCCTGTGCTATAAAGTGCTCCCGCTAGCCATCTATGTTACACATGATGGTGTATATATGTCCGTCCTAATCTTCTGATTTGCCCTACCCTGTGCCCACGTGTCTTTTCTCTACACCTGCGTCTGTATTCCTGCCCTGAAAACAGGTTCATCAGTACCGTCTTTCTAGATTCTATTTATATGCGTTAATGGGCAATATTTGTTTTTCCTTTCTGAGTTACTTCACTGTGTATGACAGACTCTAGGTTCATCCACATCACTACAAATAATCCAATTTCATTCCTTTTCATTGCTGCGTGATATTCCATTGTATATATGCACCACATCTTCTTTGTCCATCCATCTGTCGGTGGACATTTCGGTTGCTCCCGTGTCCTGGCTGTTTTAAATAGTGTTGCAATGAACTTTGGGGAACATGTGTATCTTTGATTTGTGGTTTTCCTAGTCACTCCGATTTTAAGTTTTTCTAAGTGAAAGACAGATGCGTTTGTTCACGTATTCCTTCATTTCATAATTATTTATTGAGCACCCTTGTTGCTGGACAGAGGGACTACAGAAATGAGTAAGATAAGGTCTTCTGACCCCAAGAAGCACAAAGAGGGAGATAAATATATAAGCCTATGTTAAAGTGAAGTAGCTTAGTCGTGTCCAACTCTTTGCGACCCCATGGACTATAGCCTACCAGGCTCTTCCCTCCATGGGATTCTCCAGGCAAGAAGACTGGAGTGGGTTGCCATTTCCTGCTCCAGGGGATCTTCCCAACCCAGGGATCGAACCTGAGTCTCCCACACTGCAGGCAGACACTTTAACTTCTGAGCCACCAGGGAAGCCCCTATATAAGCCTATGCTGCTGCTGCTGCTAAGTCGCTTCAGTCATGGCCAACTATGTGTAACCCCATACATGGCAGCCCACCAGGCTCCCCTGTCCCTGGGATTCTCCAGGCAAGAACATTGGAGTGGGTTGCCATTTCCTTCTCCAGTGCGTGAAAGTGAAAAGTGAAAGGGATGTCGCTCAGTCGTGTCCGACTCTTAGCAACCCCATGGACTGCAGCCTACCAGGCTCCTCCGTCCATGGGATTTTCCAGGCAAGAGTACTGGAGTGGGGTGCCATTGCCTTCTCCATGTAAGCCTATAAATTATAGTAAATGGTGTTGGTTTCCAACATCTGAGTACCTGCCATAAGTCCAGCCATTGCCAAGGTTACAAAGATGAATAACATATGCTCTGTTTTCATCAGTGGGTTCATAGGCTAATACAGATAATCATAAAATTTTTAATGACAACCCATTATAATGACTTCATAATAACAGTATCCCTTATGATTATAAAGTGGGAAGTGACAAATAGATTCAAGGGATTAGATCTGATAGACAAAGTGCCTGAAGAACTATGGACAGAGGTTCATAAGATCATACAGGAGTCAGTGATCAAAACCATCTCCAAGAGAAAGAAATGCAAAAAGGGAAAATGACTGTCTGAAGAGGCCTTACAAAGAGCTGAGTAAAGAAGAGAAGCAAAAGGCAAAGGAGAAAAGGAAACATACCCATCTGAATGCAGAGTTCCAAAGAATAGCAAGGAGAGATAAGAAAGCCTTCCTCAGTGGTCAATGCTAAGAAATAGAGGAGAACAATAGAATGGGAAAGACTAGAGATCTTTTCAAGAAAATTAGAGATACCAAGGGAACATTTCATGCAAAGATGGGCACAATAAAGGACAGAAATGATATGGACCTAACAGAAGCAGAAGATATTAAGAAGAGGTGGCAAAAATACACAGAAGAACTATACAAAAATATTTTAATGACCCAGATAACCATGATGATGTGATCACTCACCCAGAGCCAGACATCTTGGATTGTGAAGTCAAGTGGGCCTTAGAAGCATCACTACAAAGACAGGGGAGATGATGGAATTCCAATTGGGCTATTTCAAATCCTAAAAGATAGTGTTGTGAAAGTGCTGCACTCAATATGCCAGCAAATTTGGAAAACTCAGCAGTACCACAGGACTAAAAGGTCAGTTTTCATTCCAATCCCAAAGAAAGGCAACACCAAAGAATGTTCAAACTACGCCACAGTTGCACTCATCTCACACGCTAGCAAAGTAATGCTCAAAATTCTCCAAGTAGGCCTCAACAGTGTATGAACCAAGAACTTCCAGATGTTCAATCTGGATTTAGAAAAGGCAGAGGAACCAGAGATCAAATTGCCAACATCCGTTGGATCATTGAAAAAACAAGAGAATGCCAGAAAAACATCTACTTCTGCTTTATTGACTATGCCAAAGCCTTTGACTGTATGGATCACAACTGTGGAAAATTCTGTAAGAGATGAGAATACCAGACCACCATACTTGCCTCCTGAGAAACCTATATTCAGGTCAAGAAGCAACAGTTAGAACCAGAGTGGACTGGTTCCAAATTGGGAAAGGAATATGTCAAGGCTGTATATTGTCAGCCTGCTTATTTAACTTCTCTGCAGAGTACATCATGCGAAATGCCAGGCTGAATGAAGCACAAGCTGGAATCGAGATTGCCAGGAAAAATATCAATAACCTCAGAAATGTAGACACCACCTTTATGGCAGAAAGCAAAGAGGAACTAAAGAGCCTCTTAGTGAAGGTCAAAGAGAATGAAAAAGTTGGCTTAAAACTCAGCATTCAAAAAACTAAGATCCTGGCATCCAGTCCTATCACTTCATGGCAAATAGATGGGGAAACAATGGAAACAGTGATCTTGGGGGGACTCCAAAATCTCTGCAGATGGTGACTAAAGCCATGAAATTAAAAGACGCTTGCTCCTTGGAAGAAAAACTAAGACCAACCTAGACAGCATATTAAAAAGTAGAGACATTACTTTGCTGACAAAGGTCTGTCTAGTCAAAGCTATGGCTTTTCCAGTAGTCATGTATGGATGTGAGAGTTGGATCATAAAGAAGGTGAGCACCAAAGAATTGATGCTTGTGAACTGTGGCGTTGGAGAAGACTCCTGAGAGTCCCTTGGACAGCATGGTGATCAAACCAGCCCATTCTAAAGGAAATAAACCCTGAATATTCATTGGAAGGACTGATACTGAAGCTGAAACTCCAATACTTTGGCCACCTGAAGTGAAAAACTGACTCATTGGAAAAGACCCTGATGCTGGGAAAGATTGAAGGTGGGAGGAGAAGGGGACGACAGAGGATGAGATGGTTGGATGGCATCACCGACTCAATGGACATGAGTTTCAGCAAACTCCAGGAGATGAAGAAGGACAGGGAAGCCTGGCGTGCATCCATGGAGTCACAAAAATTTGGGCACAACTGAGAGACTGAACAACAATAAATAGCGGTATGCACAGTGTTTTACAGGAAAAGATTTGTTGTCTGGTCCTGTGTGACAGGAGTTAGGGAAGTCTTCAAAGATGGTAATGTGTTTCCCAAGTGGGAGCTTCCCAGATGCAGGAGGGGTGGACGAGCCTTTCAAGCCATACTGCACAGGCACCGAGGCTGGAAGAGCCCATGTGCTGAAGGTGAAGTCCTTGTGGATGGGGACTGCGTCCACTCCACTCACAGACCTACTCTCAGTGTCCACATCCTCAGTGGAACATCAGCTGGCATAAAAGAGACACCAGTGTTTGAGTAAATGAGGGAATCGTAATTAGCTTTATAGGAACGAAGCATGATCTATATGGCAGGGAGATGAATATGGAAATATGTAATCATTTGTCTTTAGGAAATTTCTTTAGATAGCAGCCCCATAATGTAATAATAATAATAGTACCCAACACAAAATGAGCATGTATAATGTGCCTAGCACTGTGAGAGGTACTATCCATAAATGAGTTCTTTTAACTTCATCACAATCCTACAAAGGAGATTTAATTTTTATCCCTATTATGCAAATGAGGAAATTGAGCACAGAGTGATTAGGTGTCCTGCGCAAGGAACCAGGACTCAAATCCAAGCTTTCGTGTCCATTCTCTGGGCTAGCGATAGTGATCACTCCTCCACGAAACCCAGTTTAGCACGGATTACATCCGACCTCCGTATGAAGTGACTCATGATTAGTGGACTCTGCCTTTACCTCTATGGCTCACGTGATTTCTCTGTGGCCATACACTCAGTTCTAGCTCAGCTAGTCAGGGACAGATCTTTGCTTCTGTTCCAGGCCTCTCCGGTGGTGATGGCTACCCCAGGAAGGAGGAATGGGCAGTGTCAAGAGCCCTGTGAGGCCATTCTAGAGGGAAGAGGGTGGGTAAGGCCCAGGGAAGGAGGCAGAACAGACAGGATGCGGGAGCTGTGGCAGAGCACAATTTGTCTTTCCACCCTCATCCCTCACCACGGGCTCCCTCCTGCATCGCACCCACAATTACACACATACTCACACTCTCTCTCACACACACTCACACTCACTCACTCCACTACCACAGCTCTTCCCCAAGGCTACAGCTGAGAGAATGTTTGTTCGGCAGCCCAGTAGAGCAAACAAAGAAATGTGAGTGACTCCTGCAGAGACAAGTTAAAAAGAATCCTAGTGATAGCTTGCGGTGAATGGTATAGGATTCGTGATCTCTGAAGACGAAGGTTTAACTTCAGGACCAGGGACCAGGCTTGATCACTCAAGAGCTTTTGTGTAGCAGAGTTTCATTAAAGTACAACAAGGGACAGAAGCTTCTGACATCGACATCAGAAGAGGGGCAGAGCATGCCCCCCTTGCTAGTGTCAGCAAGGGAGTTATATGCTTTTTTAACTAGTTATTACAATAAATCAAAAGAATGTCTCAAAAATAATAAAAATAATAATAATAATAATAAAATAAAATAAAGGGAAAAACAAATACCCAAAAAATAGCACAGTTTAAAAAAAAAAAAAAGAATATCTCAAGGTTGTAAAGATCTTACTAGACCCACTCCCATAATTTATATTTTAAGATAACAGGATTAGCCAGAAGGTTTTCAGGAAGGAGAAACTGTCCTCAAGCAGGATACACTGTTGTCATATAATCCTTAGTTCAGGGTTTAAACTGAGTTGTTTGTTGTGTAATCATCAGTTCCCAGCTTAAAGAAAAAAACGTTTTATGTGACTAAGACTAAGGAATGAAGAGAAAAATAGATGTTTGTCCTTTCCTCCTCCTTGAGAATTCCAGACCCCTATCTCTGCTTTGAGAGCCCCAGACCCCTTTCTCCTTCTCGGGGATCCCAGACTTCCTATCAACCTGTCTAGGAATTGACTCTCTCAATAGACGTGTATATCTAATCCATATTAGATGTGGACATGAATTTGAGCAAACTTTGGGAGATCGTGGAGGACAGAGGAGCCTGGTGGGTTACAGTCCATGGTGTCGCAGAGAGTCAGACACTCAGTGACTGAACAGTAATAGCTGCTGCTGCTGCTGCTGCTGCTGCTAAGTCACTCCAGTTGTGTCCGACTCTGTTCAACCCCAGAAACAGCAGCCCACCATGCTCCCCTGTCCCTGGGATTCTCCAGTAATAGCAGTGGATGTCTAATCCAGGTCCATACTCCTCTGCAACATCCTAAGCACAGTTCACTTAGCCTCCTTGGAGTAACCTGGTCCCCATATATGCCCTCCTTTCTCTCATCATCCCACATTCTTGACCACATTTCTCTCCTCCTCCTACCAGCCTCTCCCAGGGGTTTAGGAGATCAGTGCCAGGATCTGGGAGCCAGGTGAGGTGGGGCTAACTAGGTGAAACTTCATCTTTCTCCAGCCCCTTTCCTCCCATCCTTGGCCTTCTGGCTTGCCCTCAGGGACCAGCATTAGGGGAGATATGGAGTAGGTTTCCAAGAAGCAGCAGAGCCACAGTGGTGAGGTACAAGAGGAAAGAAGCCTGCAGCTAAGACAATGAAGATGTGCAGAACTGTGGCTTCAAGAAGGGCTGGCAAGGAGTGTGCAAGGGACGTATCTAAATTAAGGACTACCATAACTGTCCTAAGCAATACCATTTTTTCCTAAGAAAGGGACATGCTCTAGCATGTGCTGCCCTAGTTATCAACCAGAAGCTCTTTTCACTAAGCCTATCCTATCTTCCTTTAATCTTGGCAGTGCATTTCCACCGCTTCTCCTGCCATGGGACTGTCACTTGAGTGTATGTTCCTCGGTTCTTTGACTCATCACAACAAAGATTTGGAGCGACGGACATTAAAGCCCTCGGCGTGTCACAGCTCTCGGGTCTTGGACAAACCATGTTATAGCTCTTAAGCAAATCAGTGTTACAGCTCTATTTTATTTAGAAGACAGCAGGAGAATCCATCCTCGAAGCGTGAGGGCATGCCAACCCAAAGACTCGAAGAGAGTGGAGGAGTGCGCGGGGAGGGAGGGAGAGAGAGCGTGAGAGAGGGAAAGAGAAAGAGAAAGAGCGCACGCACGCAGGAGAGAGAGTCCGTGAGAAAGCGCTTTGGCTCCTCCTTTTATATGTTTTTTTCCTCCACCTGGGCCTGCCCTATGCAAATTGGGCTTAGCCAGGAGTGCTGTTTGTTCTGAAGTCTTCACTCTGGTCCTCGGACCTTCCTTTGACCTTCCTTGCTTTTAGCCACCGCCATTTTGGACTCCTTTTCCCTATTCTACGTACCTAACAGGACCTTCTGAAGAAGCAGTTTTGTCTCTACAGATCCTTATGCTTCTGCCAATACTCTCAAGGTCTGTGCTGCTCTCTGGGCTTGGACTGAGGCACGTTCACCAATAGGTGGAAGTTTTGCTTAGCTGACCCCTGAGGACCAAAGCAGCTCATATGAGTTACAGCGAAAGACAAACAGGTGCCTGAAGGAAAGGGCACCTGGTCACACCCAGCCTCTCAGTGCAGGGAAGCAGAGGCCCTGGAACCCTCCTCGGACTTCCAGGCGCCTGGGCTGGAGTGAGAGTGGACAAGTCTGGCCCTCGGTGGCAGGTGCAGAGCCATTGATGCGCCGGGTGGGGAAAGCAGGCATGCTTAGAAAACTCAGACGCACAGCTGTGCTCACAGGGGGGCCCGTGGGGAGAGGTGCAATGGAACAGTCCAAGGCATTAAATCCCATGGCAGCAGTTAAAGAACAGAAAGTGAAGTGAAGTCGCTTAGTCGTGTCCGACTCTTAGTGACCCCATGGACTGCAGCCCACCAGGCTCCTCCATCCATGGGATTTTCCAGGCAAAAGTACTGGAGTGGGGTCCCATTGCCTTCTCCTTAAAGAACAGAACAGAGATCCAAAGTCAAGGGCCAACAACAGAGGTTCATTAAGACGGTGCAAGTACCATTCACAGATAAACGCTGAAGAGAATCTTTTAGATGCTGGTGTGCAGAAGGGGGGACTCTTTCCTGAGTAGGGTGACCCCACACCTGTCTCTGTCTGCTCAATCATGCCCGTTGTCCCAGAGTAATTATTTACAGCATGCCTTTCACTCTCAAGAATGCCCCAATTTGGACAATAAATTATATTGCTCTCCTGTTTCCAAGGCAGTATTCTAAGACTCCAGTTAGTTACAAGAGTAGCTTGCTTCTGGGGTGCAGAGACGATTAACAGTGAGTAGCTTGCCTTCCTTCTGACAGCCTCTGTAGACCATACAAAATTAGCCATTGTTAATCATGTTTTAGGAAGAATGTATTTTGCCTTGTTCTAAAGATTTATACAGGGCAACCTTTATAACCATCTGGGAAATGGAGTCACCAAGACCAAATATTCCTCATAGATTACAGATACTCTTCATAGATGCTAACTGTCACGGATCTGTCTTCTGCTAACTTTCGCTGCCAGGACAAAGTGCTGTGGGTCAGGACAATATCCACAAACACTGTCTGGACCACAGTGTCCACATAGCTTTCTTGGGGCTGCCCTCAGACCCCAGACCACCTGTGAGTTCAGTGACTTCAGTTGTTTGGCTGATTTTTTTTTTTTTTTAAGTTTTTAATTTGTGATTTTTAACAGAAAAGAAATGTAACTTTTATTTTACCTCTGTAAAACCTCCTCTTCAACAAAAACACTTAACACTTACTCCAGAGTCCAGTATGGGTTGTAAGCTCCTTGGAAGTTTTGTTGATCAAGATAGACACAGAAGCTTCCTGGAGGAAAACCTCACTCATGTGGGCTCCATCACATTTGTTCAAATTTGTGATCATTTGGCTTAATTGAATTGAGACATGCCTTAATGCTAACCTTCAAAAAGGATTTGCTCTAAGCAGGCTGTTAGGACAGATAAGCTGTAGGAGAATATTTGAACGATATGGGTAATTTCATATAGAAGTAGATATTTGCTATGGAAAATGCACAGCTCCATCACTGTTTTCTGTTTATTAAAATAGAACCAAGGCCTCAACTTGGAGGATATATAATAGGCAGTGGTTTTATTAGCCTACTTGAAGTTACTGCATGAATTTGAATATAAAGCAAATGCAGTTCTTTCAAAAATTATCCATACTTCGAATTTATTTATCATTTGTTTGTTTATCTAGCTTGGCTTTTTTCTCTATTAGTGAAATAAGTTACATTTGTGCAGTGCTCTCTTTTCGATGGAAGGTTTAGTGATTTCAGAGTATAATTGTTTTAAGTTGGGAAAATTCAATTTTCTCTAATGTTTTAACATTTAAACTCAGCCGTGAATGCCTGCGCTTTCTTGCGTTACCCAAAACATTTGGAAAATGAACTCATCTCAACTCATCTTCTTCCCCAGCCACTCCCCAGCCCCCAGCAGGTCACCCACCACATTTCAAGTTAATGCTAGCATAGCCCTCCAAGGTGCTCAGAATCTCTTGAGTCATTTGGTCTCCTCATCCCTCCTTTGGATTCTCCCCATCTCTACTTGCACTCCGTTCACTTCCACTTCCTGCAAAGCTTTCCTTCAGCATCTCTCTGGAAGCTGCCCCTTCTCTATTCCCCTAGAGATGATGTTCAGGATCATATTACATCACATCTGGAGGGGTCCCGTGGCTTCCAGGTTGGTTTCTCCACCTTCAGGCTTTCTCCATCTTTAATTTTTCCTAGATTAACCTTCTTCTAACGCAAACGAGCATTCATTCCTCTGACCAAACACCGTGAGGGGGCCTCCAGCAGGCACGGGATAAAATCCAAGCAAGAGTTATCACCGGATGATCAAGACACTCTCTGCCTGGATCCAGCGCTGTCTCCCACTGCTCCGAGGCACAGGCCCATGGACCCTGACACTCTGCTCTCTTCCCCACTCTCTCCTCACACGTTCTTGCTTCCTTGCTTTCATTCACATGGCTTTCCACACTTGGGATGATTCTGTGTCCCCCCTAAGTTCCACCTCCTGATAATCTCACAGCCCAGCCCCAAAGCTGCCTCCGTCTTGAAGACCCAGCCAGAGGCGGGCCCATCCTCTGCTCAGCCCTTAGCACCACTGTGCTGGTAGCTGCCACCATACAGGACCTGGCTGTTAGTACTGTCACTGTGGTGTTGACACAGGCCGGCTCCACTGTCAGCTCCTGGGGAGTTCAACTCGTTATCTCGTGCAACACCTAGAACACGGCTTTAGACTTAATAAGTTAATAACCTCGTTGGATACATGCATTTATAATTCAAACCTGGAAAGCTAAACTACATCAGGTAAACTCACAGAAATGTTCTCTGTTTTCAGCAAAACCCAAAATCACCTACGTAGAGAACCAGACTGCCATGGAACTGGAGGAACAGGTCACTCTTACCTGTGAAGCCTCGGGAGACCCCATTCCCTCAATCACCTGGAGAACATCCACCCGAAACATCAGCAGTGAAGAAAAGGTATAATATCACCCGAGAGTTTCAGGGCCATGGAACTCAGACCTGACTCGGGTTGAGTCTGCCCCATGCCCAGCCCTCTTCAGTGAACCAGAAATTGGGATGTGGTTGCTGGAGGTCACCGCCAGGTTCTGTGGGCCCCCTCCTCCCACCTGCCCTGGCTGTGGCCTGTTCGGCACCCGCTTGAGATGGAGGAGGCATAGCTCCTTGCATGGATCTGCAGGGGTGTCATGTTAGTGGGTGCGGGTAAGTTAGACATCACAAGGAGGATGGAGATAGGGATTCTCCAGTGCACGGTTACGGAGCTGGGGAAGAACAGGGGGAAGTTGAGATCCCAGTGCGTTAGGTGCTATTAGCATCATCTCAGGAGCACCCAAGGAAATGTCTCCCAGACCTAATAGGGGTCAGAATGAGCCTCTCAATTATTTTCCTTGTGATGCGTATATTCATGCACTACATGCACAAAAGCGTGGTTGCCTTTGTGTCTGCCTGTGTTCTCAGTCACATTTGGGCATCATTTTGTTCTCAAGGCAAAAATAACTAGCAGTTTCTACGTGAGGAAGATCACACCAGGTTCTGCAGGATAGTCTCTGAGAGCTGAAAAACAATGCAGCAATGTTCCTGGCAAATTTAAATGACTCGTAAGATATAGCTTTCAAGCACATGGATTTATAGGTCACCGGAAAGCTGTCTTTATTATTGACCATATATGAAAATTGAGGTAACCCCATACTGGGCAGCCTTGTGCTATTGAGTGGGCCAAAAGGCAGGAGGAGGAAGAAGCTTGGTTTTAAAGCAACTTAAACCATCTCATGGCACTTCTCCAATCTCTTTTCATATATCCTGCAGTAATGGGCTTCATTTTAGTTAGCCACAGCTTTGTCACCTATTCAGGAGTAATGGCCGTAGCCTTAAAGAACATTTATAATGGATTGCTGATTGACCAGAATGTCAGAACATGATAGATCATCACTCTTCTGTCTGCATAAGGAAATCCCTAGAGAGAGTAGACTCAAATACAGCTAAAAAGAGAGAGTGTGAAATTTCAGAGCCAAATTTGGAATTTGCATTTGAGCAACTGATTTCTCTACTACTAATAGAAGACAAAGCTAAATCAAGAGGAACAGAAATTGCTGTTCCAAAAAAAATCCATTATTTTTTGCAAGTTTTACCTCCAGAGTTGAATTCAGCTTAACCAAAACTCAGCTGAGGAACTGCTAAGTATTTTTGAAACTTGCATATGCTGTTTGATATTGTGAAAACCAACTGAATTAAGTAATGTGGTGTTTACTTGGATACTTTCTTTATCAACATTGGAATTAAACCCTCAACTCAGATTTTTAGCTCCCATCATGTGTGTTATGTGGATTGAATGTACATCTCAGGGCTCAAACCACAGGGCTGCCGCTTGGAGGATTTTTCTGTATCAAGCTTGAGAGTAGATTTGTCCAGAATGACCCAATGTACATCTCTGACCTAAAGTGAAGGACAGAAATAACATCTACCCCAGATTAATGATGGTTTTAAATTCTATATCTTTTCTAGGAATAGCTCAGCAGCCAAGCTAGACCAGAAAGGTTATTGTGATTTGTGCCTACCTCAGGTCCTTTAATAGGTAGATACTTCTGGCTTGTACCTGTGAATTCATTTTTACAGAATGAGAACAAAAAACCAGTCACTAATGCACCCTCATACTTCCTAAATATGAAAACCAAACGTGTCCAGCAGAGACCATCTCAAGCCAAGGAGGCTTTGCGTAATTCAGTTATCAGTGTCGATCACTAGTCTCAGTCTGAGAAAGTATTTAAGCCCAGCTACATAGGCTGTGTTCTGCTTTCTTTTACTATGGGCCACCTTCAAGGGACATTACTGAAATATGAATGAATCAGTGTCAGAATGAGTCTTCCAAACTGGCCAGGGATGTAACCCCAGATCAGCATAAATGAAACCCTGTAGAGAAAAGTTGCTGTTTCTATTAATTATATATTGACATCAAAACAGCCTGGTAGTCATCTTACACTGAGAGTAGCTAAAAATTTAGAAAGCAGAGATGGCCTGTTCGTGAGCCAGTTGGATGCCAAATAGTAAATTTTACTTTTATTTGGCAGCCACTCCTCATTGTCTCCTGCGTCTGAAGTTGCATGATAAATAATTAGGTATCAAGATGATTATCAGAGTCACAGAACTGTAGGAGCGGAGGCAAACTATTTTCTTTTGCAAGTCAAGATTATGCACTGAGCAGTAAGAATAGACAGTTGTGTCTACCGGGAAGGGCAGGAGGGCTCCTGAGAAGTAGATCCCATGACCTGCCAGAATCCCAGGAGGTTGGAAGGAAGCCTCCTTTGGAGGTTGTCTCGTCTCACTGCCAGAAAGTCACTCAGCCCCTGCTTGAAGGGCGACAGTGTCAGTCCTCTGCAGGGCAGGCGGTAGCCCTGAGGCTCGAGAGAGCCGGCTGCTTCCCAGCCTTCCCGCCCTGCCACTGGGCCCCTTGCGTGGGAACTGTTAACCAGCCCTCCAGTGTTTCCTTGGTCGGTCCTCTTACCCTGTGACAGTTCCGGTTATTGTCACTGTTGCTTGTATCTTATGGTTTTTACACCCTTCGCCTTTCTGGTCGTCCTGTACTAGAGAGCTTCACTTCACGAGTGTTCCCTCTCAGTTTGCAGCGCCCAGTACAGCAGTCCTCCTAGCTTATCGCTCCCTTGGTCTGGACACTGACATCATGCAGTCAATATCACATTAGCCCTTTAACAATTTTCTCATTCCGTTGTCTCCTGTTGAGCTTGTGGTCAGCTAAAAGACCCAGCTCGTTTTAGTATGAACTGCATGTAAGCCACATATCCCCTGTCCTGATGCAATTGGTTGCTTAACCAATAATGTAGAATTCTACATTTATTTCTATTAAAAATTGTTTTATTTGTTGCAACCCAGTATTTCTCAATGGGGGTCAGGATGACAGTTTGGAAAGACTTTCTTCACTGAGACTGTCCTGTACATTGTAAGATATTTAGCACCACTGCTCTTTTTCCTTTAAATGTTAGTAACCACCTCTAATCATTCTGGTTACCAAAAACATCACATAAAGAAACGCTCCTTGGCTTGAGAATGACCATTTTAGTCCATCTTGCTGACCAGTCAGGACTGGTTTTCATCAGAACTGTCCTTAGAGGTCTTTGGGTCCACAGCATTTCAGCCAGTGGGGGCTACCTGTTTCATTTATATGTGTTAAAAGTAATGGGGTCCAACAGTCAATGATGACCCAGCTCTTAAGTCCAAGACCCAAGGGCAGGTATTTCAGCCTTCTCCATGCAACTGCTGTCCAGCATCTGTATTAGCTGTTGCTTCCAACCTGGTATGAATACTTATTTGAAATATCTTTGTCCAAGTCCTTGATAAAAATATTGACTGGGACAAAATCAAGTGCTGAGCCCTTAGAATGCAACCAGGGGTCAGTGGCTCAGGGGTAGAGGGCATAACGCTGTGGTGCTCTCTAATGATCCTGATGACTTTCTTGGGAGGCTCAGTGCTTCCTTTAATAAAGTTGGTGACAGTAGACACTGATTAAATACGGCTTTCTCTTTTGCTTCACTGCTTAGTTGAGTCTAGTATTTCTCCTTTTTAAGAGGAGGGAGAGCAAAAGCTTTCAACCATGGAATTGTGCTGACTTTCTAATGGAATACTGATGTTCTTCATTCAAAAAAGATGAGAAAGAAAGCAAAAAAAAAAAAAGTACAGTGAGCCTAAAAGTCACATAATATCTTTGATAATATCCAGCTTTAGTCAAAGCACTCATTTCAGATTGATTATAATCAATCTGTTAGGCTTTAGTTGAGTTGGTTTCACTCAACAGCTGATAATAACTAGGCTAGGTTGGGTCACTAAGATCATTAGGAGAGATCATCTGTCTGACAGTTAATCCATTTCTTAGTGGTCACTAATATGTTGGCCAAAATTTTTGAACATTGTGGTGGGTCAGTTTGATCTCTGTGTATGGAGGTCATTGTGATACCAAGAAAATTTGTGCATCCACATCATTTTATTACTCATCCCATTCAGACTCATTTTTTAAATTGCCAGGTATTTTAAAGACTCACAGTAAGTGGCACTAAATTCCAGGTGCTATTTACTTACTGAGTGAGGCCCCTAGATGGTGACTTGCATACTCTCTCCATTGCCTGCTCATTTGAACGTCTCTAGGCCTTTGAAGAGACTGAGAAAGAAAGGCTGGTAAAACCTTAATGTCTAAGGAGAAAGAGAGACACAAAGTGTTGAGATCAGAAGAGACAGAAATAAGTAAAAGGCATTTCATGAACCTTGTATCTTGAGTTGACAGAGTATCCTACAAAAGAGAGAAACGTTTTGAAACTCTGGATTCCTTGGAGACTGAAGTTTCTTTTCATCAGGAAGAACTCCTCATTCAGTACAAATCAGGTGCTTACTCTTAAACGCAGGGTAAGGTGCCTGCATTGAGCAGTTAGAGTCTGTTTTATCTAGGATGTGGACAGAAGTCTAACAGGGGAAAACCTAGGAGAAGTGTCTATCACCCCACTTTAGTTTGTATACATATTCCTACAGACTTGTGTGTAACATCATGAAACACGCAATGTTAAAAAGCACCTGGAATTAACCATTTTCAAATAGCTAATCATATTCTAATTTGTAAGTGTGTATATTTGCATATCAGGTTATCTTAAAGTGGGCTACATGCCTTCACCAAATTACCAGGGTCAGGTTATCCTGTTTGCTCTCTCCCTGGCACTGTTTGTCAGGACCTGGACTGATGTCCTTACCAATTCCTCTTACAGGAGGTGTGCTTTAGCCACTTACTGAACTGCCTCTGCTTTTCCCAACTAGGGTTACCAGATATTTTCTTTTAAGTATAAGTGTGTCCCAGGTAAACGCTGCATGGGGATCTTCTTTTGCTAGATGTTTTAAATTTTAAACACTACACTAAAAATTAAAAAATTAGTCATTGTTCACCTGAAATTCTGATCTAAGGAAAAAAAAAAGATATATCTTATTATCCCACCAGGAACACAGGTGGAAGTTCAGGCTACTAGAAGCACTGTGTTACTAGCATCCACTTACTCTAAAAGCCACAAAACCACAGTGAGTTGAGAGAGACGCAGGAAGAATCTGATCTGAAAAGCAAACAACTCATATGATGGAGGCCCTGAAACCAGTCTTGATTCGTGCAGCCCTGGCATGTGACACACAAGCTTCTCAGTGATGTGGACACAGCAGCCACGTGTGACATGTCTGCCCGCTGTTGCTCTGGTCTATGCGTGTTCCTGTTTCTCACTTCCTTCTTCACTCCACCATCCTGTGACATAATCCACATCCCTCATTTCTCGTGACAGCTCCTTGCATTTAGTAGCCTCTCCTTGCATTTAGTAGCCTCTTACTAAATGTTTGCTAATTCATTCGCATTCCTGGGATTGCATTGCTGTGTCTCTGGTGTCTTTTGTATCCTTTTTCCGTCTGAACCTCAGGGATAGTCAGGCAGTCAACGACATCAGGTATGATGTTTTTGACTCCCATCATGAAATCAGAAAAGCTGTAAGCAGAGTAGATTCCCCAGTGCTGGATAAATAAAAAATCTTGATGCGGGTAGGAAAATACCCAAAGGCCCCTGTGTTTCTGGGTTGGCTCTCTCCTTTGTGAATGCCATGTTTGATGAAGATGCTTAAACCAGCATGTCGTCCCTCTGCCTTTAAGAACCAACTGGAACCTACCACAGCACTCAGAGTTCAGTATCCTCAAACCATCCTGCCCCGTAGTCTTAAGGGCATTCTTCTCATTCCTAATATACCCTCTCTCTTCCTTTCTTCATTCCCCCCCCCCCTTTTTTTTAATACAAATTTGATTTTAATAGTATGCATGCAGAGTTGCAAAATGCATGAGCACAAAATAATGTATGTGTGATAAGCTGTCCCATCAAATCCGAAGGAGGAAACCTACTCTATAAGTTTCTCTGTATTGTGTGGTTGGAGCTAGCAGTGTCACCTACTGACATGAGGGATATTCAAGGTATTTGGGAATAGGAGCAGTCTACTATGTCAGCTGGTAGCCATATGTATGTCTTCCAAAGATTAGGAGAAGCGTTACCTGTGAATTGTACACCTTAATGTGCATAAGGGGGGCAGAAAAGCTAAGCATAAGCTAAATCCTAAGTTACATTGGGCAGTAAACACACCATTGAAGGTGGGCCTTGGAAAAAGCTCTGAATTGGAAAGAAACTGCATGTGCACGGAACGCAGTGGGATACATCAATTCTCTGAAGCAACATATTGTAAAATTTTACTGCTCTCTTGTTGTGTTTTATATCTTGTTCTCTCCAGGCTTCGTGGACTCGACCAGAGAAGCAAGAGGTATAGCTTGCCCGACCACTAGTCAGTCTTTAGTTTTGCAAGCACTACAGTTTAACTCGCCATTGCAGTTTAATAACCAGACATGCTAAAACTAACTAGTAATTTAGTGTGATTCAAGAATAGGTCCATAGTGGTAGACGTTACTTAGCAATAGTGTCCTTGCAGGATGAGCGAGCAAGGTATGTTGGGAGTGGATGAACAAATCTTTATTATTTCCTAAGACCGGATCTTATTCTCTTGCTGATGCTGATAAAATCACATCCAGGTAATTATACTCAGAGAAATAAATGGCCCCAATTCCCAGGCCAGGCATTTTGAAATGATGAAATTTTTTGACTCTCACCTGGTTGATGTGGCTTTGGATCATAAAGTCACAGAGTTTAGTGATCTAAAAACCCACTCAGCCCTTACCTTTCCAGCTCAACTCATCTTGTTGCTCGCTTATTTTATCATGATTGGTCTTGGTAAATTACCACATCACATTTCATCTCGAAGCAATGCAAATGACGTCTCTCATTGGTTTTCCCAAATTGCTAAACACATCTATGTTACTTTTATAGAGCATTAAATTTATGAGATTAGAATGATGTGTCATAAATGGTTCTGTGTGTGTGTGTGTGTGTTTGTGTGTGTGTGTGTTTTAAGTCAGTAGCGTATTTAGCCTTTGAAATTTCTCTGACTGCCATTTGGGTAATGTGGGACTTAGTTTGAAAACTGAGGTTAAATATTAATCTTTAGATTGTAATTGCTACACACCCAAGACCCTACTTAGGATTATGTCTACCGTTCTTGACCTGATTTGTGTGATTAAGTGACAGGATTGAAATCAAAACCAGTATGCTTTAGATGAAGTTCAAAAATCTAATCTGTAAAATATAAAGGAACCTTTTCTCTAGATGGAACTTAGATATTGTGTAAGACTATAAATGTAGAATATGGCAATCCTGTGGACTATATTTAAATTGGATAAACCCATCCCCCTGGTCTTTCAGAAATGATAATTATTCAGAACACATAACTCATGTGTTCAGGTCATGGCTATAAATATTTAATGCCGTTTAATATTTAAAAAGTTGACTGCCTGTCCCCAGGCACTGATAGTAGTTTCTGCAGCCTGCTGTCATCAAATCTAGTTCATTATAAGCTCCCTTTGTATCATCCCTTCCTCCACAGCGTAGGGACTGTAGTTAGGGGCACAGGATCACTGAAACACTTTCTTCCTGCAGCCCAGGAGTGCTGTCACAGACTGGGTGCTTTATTGCCCAGAAGTCACAGGCTCATTAAGATTGGAGATGGGAGAAAAGAAGGGTTAATTATCAGCCACTCCTGAACCACTTCCCCTCTCATTCCACCTGGCCTTGTGCATCTTCCCCTGTCATTCAGATTTAGACCCAGCTAGAGGAGGAGCTGAGATTTATCAGGGAGCATTAAGGAGATGTTGAGAGGATTGCTATTAGTAGTGGAAGTAATTGGTTTACTCCCAGGAAAGCAGACACCTCACTCCGTTTTGCCGAAGTGTCCTTATCTTAAGTTATCTCACTCTGGACATAATTGACTTTCAAGTGAGTTCTGCCCCCTGGGGCTCAGAAGCGCCGTTCCCTTCTATTTGTCTCAGTCAGAAGTGAAGACCACGAATCCAGATGAGTTCGAAAGAAGGCTTGAGTTGTGGCCAATTTCACTCTGTAAGCTCTGGAAAGCCTTAGGACTTCTCCCGGCAAGAAGAGAGACAAAAATGTTTTGATGAGAAGAGCAATTGTAATTGCCCTTCATGCTTTTTTTTTTTTTGCAAAACAGGGTCTTTTTGCCATAACAATCTTTTCATTCATGTCCAGTTTATCTGCTTCCTTCTTGAATCTGGACCATCAGCCTACATGACCTCTGGTCTGGATGGCTTGGAGGGGGCGCTGTCTGACTCTGGCCTGGTGCCAGAGTAAATCATTTCAGAGGGAAATAGTCCAATCACCCTGGAGTCTGTCTGCGCCCCCTCGGAGGGAAGAACTGGGCATCTGGCAAGTAATCCTGTCATCAGTCCTGTCTTGAGCCACCGCAAAACTACAGATCCCTGTGGAAGGCCGCCTACTGCTCTGTTGACATCATTCAGTGAGAAAATTTTCCAGAGAGAAATTTAGACAAACTGACCTGATAGAAGGGGGGAAAATAGGACTGTCAGTGCCGTCATTTCTCTCTGACCATTTTCTAGATTATTCTGAGTAAAAACTGCCCATGCCCCCCTTTGGGCTTGCTTGTTGATGTCCTTCTCTTACATACATGACTCTCTTTATGTCTTCTGCTGCTACATCCTTCCTTATGGAAATGTTCTCTTGACTTCTGAACGGTTCCGGTCAGTTTTCCTGGTTTGTGGTGGTGGCCTCAAGGACAAGTCCTAGAAATGTGACAAAAAATTATAGAGTTCAGCTTCTGGCTGGCGTTACTGTTGGCTGAACCTATGTTCTTACTCTTCTGTCTTTTGGGGAAATAGGGATGATGAGCAGGTCAGGTCAGCCCTCGTAGATACTGCAGGGATGACCTCACACTCCGGATGCCACAGGTTTAGGTGATGGGTCAAGATTTTGCTTGGCACACGAAAATCACACACTGCCATGGACCCTGTCTGCCCACTTGAAAAGGGTTTTCAGGAGCCAGTATCTTCAACAAACCAGATGTCTCGGATTTTCTAGGCAAGGCCTCTACCCCAGCCCATGTCAGCTCACATTCATGTGCATATCCTCTGGGGGTGCTCCTTCTCAACCAGTCAGCCTCTCAGCTTCACATGGCACCTGGGGGCGGAGAGCCGAGGCATCTGGGCATTCCTGTCAGAGAGGGGTGGCACATACTGCAGCAGGTGGTGATGGTTTTGCTCAGCTCTTCTGTCTGCTTGCTGGCAGTTGTGTTCCAGCTTCTGGATATGAAATGCGATGGGGCTTAAATGACTGAAATAGACCAGCTCTACCAGGGATGCTGGGTTCCCCTGGTGGCTCAGACAGTAAAGAATCCGCCTGCAATGCAAGAGACCTGGGTTCTGTCCCTGGGTTGGGAAGATCCCCTGGAGGAGGGTATGGCAACCCACTCCAGTGTTCTTGCCTGGAGAATCTTCATGGACAGAGGAGCCTGGTGGGCTACAGTCCATAGGGTTACAAAGAATCGGACACGACTGATCAGCTAAATACCAGGGATGACAGAGGGACTTCTTGTGGTAGATCTGAGGCTGCAGTTAAGGCCGATGGTGTCTTGTTTTTGAATTCCCCAAACTGGCCTGCTTTATGATATTTCAGGACTGGATTTCAGGCTTCCAAACCTGAAGGCAGGTATTCTCTAGTTCTTTAAAAGCGCGACCTCATGGGATGACAGATGCAATAGGCAGAGCACTCACATGCCCCTGTCTATGGAATACCACACAGTGGACATAAAAGTACGGCCCAGCCCATGAGAAGCCAGACTCCTTCTTCAGATGACCCCCTTTCTTGAGGATCTGAACTCAGGCCACATGCCCAGACTCTTCCTAGGCCAGCAACCATTTTACTTGAGTATAAAGGGGAAACCCCTAGGAAATATTCCAGGACCCATTGCCCAGGCCTCATATGCTGATTGCCTGTTTGACCAGTTCTTGTAATTCCAAAGACTCAGAAAGACACTTCTAGTGTCAAGGGCTAAAACATGGTGATTGTGGTGTCTAGGGTCCTAAATATGCCTGGCAATCTCTGTATCACCATCCCAGGACAGGGGACCCAGTTCCCCTCACTTCCAGCACAACAGCTCCTGAGCTCTGGATTGTTAGACTTTCTTGGAATGAAACTGTTTTAGTGTTAAGCATTCAAGAAAATGAGGCATCTTCAGAAAGATGACTTTCTTGTATCATTTCTTTCATTTGGCGCATTCGGAGTTCCCATTACATGTGCACACACCAGGGAACAGGCAGATAGGCGGGAAGGAAAGGACGGAAGTGCAGGTTTTCCAGAACCTCATGAGGTGAGACCGTTGCAGCTGCAATGCCTGCTGGCCAGACTTTGGCTTCCATTTCAGATATGCCAAGCCAAGCTGTCTGGGGGCCTCGATTGTCCTTCTCAAGCCAGTCTTGGCACACAGGCTAGGCTGCTTGGATAAACTGAGACCCATTTTTCTGTTTGGGATGCACCCAAGTTCCCATGGTGCTCTCTGGAGCCGCGCTGCCACAAGTTGGTACCTAAAGCAAGACCTAGACGTTGGCACAAAGAGGGGAGAGCTGTGAGGCTGGTCATGCGCAGTGATGCCTGGTCTCAGCCCCGCCCACTTCAGACGCTGACACCGCCCCTCCCCTTCCGGCAGACCCTGGACGGGCACATGGTGGTGCGCAGCCACGCCCGCGTGTCGTCCCTGACGCTGAAGAGCATCCAGTACACCGACGCCGGGGAGTATGTCTGCACTGCCAGCAACACCATCGGCCAGGACTCCCAGTCCATGTACCTCGAAGTGCAATGTGAGGAGAACGGCGGGAGGATGCGGGGCAGGGAGGGCTGCGCAGGGTCGGGATGACGCACCTGTCCCACGGCGGTAGGCCCTAGGTCATCCCAAAGCTGTGTCCCCAAGGGGCCCCCCCACACCATCCTCAGACTTACGGGTCTGCTTGTCTCCCCACGCAGCTCATGGGAAAAGCCCCGATCCCCGCTTTCCCCCGCGTCAGATCGGCTTCCGCCATCTCAGGGCTGGAAGCCAGAGTGGGGGGGACTCCGCGATCACAGCAGTCTTTCTGGAGCCGCTGTCCTTCTTTGCAGATGCCCCCAAGCTGCAGGGCCCTGTGGCTGTGTACACTTGGGAGGGGAACCAGGTGAACATCACCTGCGAGGTGTTTGCCTACCCCAGTGCCACTATCTCGTGGTTCCGAGACGGTCAGCTGCTGCCCAGCTCCAACTACAGCAACATCAAGATCTACAACACCCCGTCCGCCAGCTACCTGGAGGTGAGGCGGTGTGGGGGCGGGGGCGCGGTGCAGGAGCTGTGGTCTGAATGTGGACAGGCTGCTGGGTACAGCTGATATCCTCTCCCTCGCTTCTCTGGCGCATCCTGGGCAGCCATTCGTTGGGGAAGAAAGCCAGCCTCAGCCTGCTCCTTCCTCTCGAGGAGCCAGATCAGGGCCTGGAGGGGAGCAGAGTGTTCCTTCCTCATGAGACCCCTTTCTTTTTTTTTTATTGAAGTATAGTTGATTTGCAATGTTGTGCCCATCTCTGCTGTTCAGCACCATGACTCAGTTATACACAGAGATGCATTCTTCTTTATTATCGTCTTTCCCATTGTAGTTTATCCCAGGAAATTGGATGGCGTTCCCTGTGCTATACCTTGTCGTTTATCCATTCTCTATATAGTAGTTTGCATCTACCAACTCTATGAGCCGGAGCTTTGCTGATTCTATTCTTAGTTCAGTAAACAAGGATCTGAGGTTGTGGCCATTCCGTGGGACACTTGTAACCCAAGAGCTCCTTCTCTCTAAAGGTGACCCCAGACTCTGAAAATGATTTTGGAAACTACAACTGTACCGCAGTGAACCGCATCGGACAGGAGTCTTTGGAATTCATCCTTGTCCAAGCAGGTGAGTGCCCCTTCCAGCTACACCACCCTCACCCTGGCTGGTCCATTTCATGACCTTCTATGATGACAGAAAGTGGGAAGAAGGGGGAGTAAAGGTCAGCAACCACAGGGTAAGGAGGCTGAGAGCTAAGGGGGCTTAAAGATCTAGACATGGGGTATATTGGGAGAGAATTATATGGTGGGGTAGACCAGGAAGACAGAATACAGATGACAAGATTTGCAAGAGTTAAATAAGAGAGTCATGTTTCATGATCGGAAGTTACGTCCTGGGCCACATCCAGCTGACCTGGGTCTCCATGTGTGTCTTCCCCACAGATACTCCATCCTCACCATCCATCGACCAGGTGGAGCCATACTCTAGCACAGCACAGGTGCAATTTGATGAGCCAGAGGCCACAGGCGGAGTGCCCATCCTCAAATACAAAGCTGAGTGGAGAGCAATGGGCGAGGAGGTGTGGCACTCCAAGTGGTATGATGCCAAGGAAGGTAAGTTGCAGAGTCGGAGTTTACTTGAGAATGATGTCTCTGGGCACACATGCACAGCCCCCTTGAGTTCACCAGATCCTGGCTTCTGACGTGACACCCCCCGACTGGGGAACGCCAGATGCCACTGCCTGCCATCCCGCTGATGTCCCGTGCTGCAGGACCGTCACTGGTATCCAGCCTTAGGCTGTGGTCACGTCTCATGTGGGGCTGTTGGCCTTCTGCCACCCCGGCACTTCAGAACCTGGTTCTCATGACCGTGCCAGGACAGATGAGGCCGGCTCTGCATTCCAAGCAGAAGCCCTACTTAAGTGCTGAGCACAACCCAGAGGAGTCCTGTCTACCCTGCTGTGCACATTTGGGTTCCGTGTGCTTCAGGGTCTCTGCTGTCACCCATCCAGTCCTGCTTGGGTATATTCAGGGACTGCCGTGTAATTATGACATTAACCTAATAAGCAGAGCCGGCGAGACAGCTCTTTTAAATCAATTCTATGATAATATTTCCAAAGATTTGAAAAATGACCCTTGGATGACTGCAGTTTGAAGTTTCTGAGCTCAGCTCATCTTGCCCTGAGGATTGAATGTGTTTATGTCTGACTCTCCCTTTGAGGTTTAATTGGAATAACTCAGTGAAGTAAGTTTTGTTTCCATAGAAATTTTTAATCCCAGAAATGAGGGTAGAACTGAGAATGGATTGGATTAGGATGCAGTGTCACAGCAATTCAGAGACATCTTCCGACTCAGTTTTACTGAGAACTCATCCTTGCAGGAAGCTCCCATCACTCCAGCTTTGGGGAGGGCTAGGAGGACTTTCTGCGTAATCAGGATTAGAACTACAGGAAAATCATCCTTCACCTCCCTGACATCCCCCTGAAACCTCATACGAACTTTGTGGCAGGTTAATCCTATGTCCAACAGACTTTTTGTTTCCTAGTTAACTTTTTTAATGTAGTAAAATGTATATAACATGAGCTTCCCAGCTGGCACTAGTGGTAAAGAATCCACCTGCCAGTGCAAGAGACATAAAAGACTCAGGTTCGATCCCTGGATCAGAAAGATCCCCTGGAATGGGAAATGGCAACCCACTCCAGTATTCTTGCCTGGAGACTCCCATGGACACAGGAGCCTGGTGGGCTATAGTCTGTGGGGTCGCAAAATTCGGACATGACTGAGTGAGCACTATATATAACATAAAAACTATTATTTTAACCATTTTCTAGTGTTCACAGTTCAGTGGCATTAAATCGTTATGCGGTCACCACTGTCCATCTCCAGAACTTTTTCATCCTAAAGTCAATACCCATTAAATGACAACTCCGCATTCCCTCCTGCCCCAGCCCCTGGCAGCCACCCTTCTGCTTTCTATAGAGTTGACTCTTGTTGTTGCTCTTTAGTCTCCAAGCCATGTCTGAATCTTTTGCAACCCCCTGGACTGTAGCCCACCAGGCTCCTCTATCCATGGGATTTCCCAGGCAAGAATACTGGAGTGAATGGCCATTTCCTCCTCCGGGGGATCTTCCTGACTGGGGGATCAGACCTGCATCTTATGCTTCTCCTGTGTTGGCAGACGATTCTTTACCACTGAGTCACCATGGAAGCCCATAGTTGACTATTGATAGTCTCTCTGTATATATTGACTATTATAGGTACTTCATGTAAGTGGAATAATACAGTATTTGTCCTTTTGTATCTGTCCTATCTCAGTTAGTGTGATGTCCCAAAGGTTCATGCCTGCTGTAGTGCGTCAGAATGTCATGCCTTTTTAAAACTGGGCAATACTCCACTGTATGGAAGACCACGTTCTGTTTATGCATTCATCTGTTGGGGGGCATTTGGGTTGTTTCCACAGTTCAGCTATTGTAAACAAGATGGCCTTGAACGTTTGTACAAATATCTATTCCAGTCCCTGCTTCCAGTCCTTTGGTACATAGATCCAGAACTGGAACTGCGGGATCGAATTCTACCTTTAATCGCAGAGGGATTTGCTGTACTGTTTACCACGGCAGCTGCACTATTTCACCATTAGGCTTTCCCCTCTTTGTGACCCTTTACCTGTTCTCACAACAGCCAGCATGGAGGGCATCGTCACCATCGTGGGCCTCAAGCCCGAGACGACGTACGCAGTCCGGCTGGCGGCCCTCAACGGCAAGGGCCTGGGCGAGATCAGTGCCGCCTCCGAGTTCAAGACGCAGCCAGTCCGTAAGTACAGCCCGCTGCCCGGCTCGTCTCCCTGGGGTGGGGGGACCCATCCAGTGTTCAGATGACAGCGTTTTGTCTTTACAGGTCCCTCTGCTCACGGTGGTCCCACCTCCTAGTTCTCTGGCCCTCAGCGGCGGCCGATACCACTCCCTTGGTCCTCAGTTTCTCAAAGGGCTTGGAGACACAGTCTAATAGCTGGTCCAGCTTGTTAGAGTAGCAGCCGGGTCAGAAAACCATGCATGCATGTCATCAGAGGCACCGAGGAGACTCAGGGCAGCGTGGTGGGGACAGATTTGGGAGATTTGCTCTTTGTCACAAGGGCCCTAGGGCCTTCCCCGGTGGCTCAGTGGTGAAGAATCTGCCTGCCAGTGCAGGAAGACTTGGGTTCAATCCCTGGGTCGGGAAGATCCCGGGGAGAAGGGAATGGCAACCCACTCCAGTACCCTTGCCTGGGAAATCCCATAGACAAAGGAGCCTGGCAGGCTATAGTCCACGGGGTTGCAAAGAGTCAGACACCACTGAGCATCTGAGCACACACCCATATGCACACACACACACACACACACACACACACACACTCACACTCACATGGGCTCCAAGCACCTGGTGACTTGAAGGAAGACAGTAAAGGCAGTGATGGTTGGCATAATTAGTTGTGGGGTTTTGATGAAGCAGAGATATCCAGTTACAGGGAAACAGAGCTTGCTGTAGGATAAATGAGCAGGAACAAAGCCCCAACAAAATAAAGAGGGAAAAAATGGCCTCTGTCATTCGTACCCCTCCTCCTTTCAGGAGCACCATTGGGGTCTCCTTGGTCACGGCCTCTTTCAGGAGTCCCTTCTTCCTGATCCCATTCAGAGTTGCAGTTCTGTTTTCCTCCATTGCTCCCTCTTTCCTTAAGCCAAGCCTGCCATACTTCTCCGTCCCCACACACAGCCAAGCTCTGGGTGAGCCCTGGTCTAGTTCAGTCCCTCCACAGATGGAGTTCCTCCCCATGGAGGATGGTGAGTCCATCCAGGTGAAGAAGATGCTGTAGCAAGACTCTCCCAGTGGTCACAGAGCTTCCTGGGCCCTCCTCTGACTCCTGGGGTCAAAAGGCATATGGGAGAATCCTCCACTTTCTTCCCTATGGGGTCAGGGGCCTGCAGAGTGATCCCCCTGCCTCTTTGCAGAAGTAGAGAGCCTGTCTCATCTTCCTCCTACAGGAATTGCTTCTCTCTGGATTTGAAGTAATTTGATAATTTGCGTTTCCAGCTCCGTGTGTTCTGCGGATCCTATTCATTTCTTTTACATCTTATTTTTTTTTCTTGGGTCTGTCTCTTGTCTTTTCTTTTCGTCTGTGTTCCATCCATGGGATATGCAGATAGCCCTCTTCCACGTAAGTGCCTCTTCATACCTCATTACCTGTTTCTAGAGTGTTAACATCTGCTAGTTCTAGTTTTTTAATTTAGTTCCAGTCCCTTTTGTCCCCTAGAGGCTGAAGTAGATGATGCCGGCCGGGCCCTAACCACACTGACCTTAGTCTAGTTGTGCTCTTGTTAATGTCTGTAGGTTACTCCAAGAGGCTAACACTCGTCCTGTTTTAGAGCATGCAAATTTTTTGTCTTTTGAAATTGTGTTTATTTATTAATTTCTGTGTGTGACGATTACCCTGTGGCAACATTTTGCTGAGCCAAGCACAGTGGAGGTCTGCAAAGGGCCTCTAAATAAGGATATGGCATCATCTCACCATTAGCCAGGATGCCGGAAAAGTAACCAGAGCATCTCCAGTCCTCTATTCAGAATCCCTTCATGGGCACGAGAACCCAGAAGGCTTTTCACATGTGCTTTTAGGAGGTGAAAGAACTGAGCTCACTGCACCTCCCTTTTCTGTCTGGCTGGTGATAGCTGAAAGGCTCTAGGAGCATGGGTGGGGGAACCCACACAGCATGAATGAGTTTGCATCACGGGTACCTCCTGCAGGGGAGTTAAGCCCACAGTTTAACTGGTGAACTCTGTTCTTTAGCACTAGGTTACTTGCAACATGTATTTCCATGTTTGGGAAAATCCATCTGCAATACAGGAGACCCAGGTTCAATCCCTGGGTCAGGAAGATCCCCTGGAGAAGGGATAGGCTACCCACTCCAGTATTCATGCCTGGAGAATCCCATGGACAGAGGAGCCTGGCAGGCCACAGTCCATGGGGTCACACACAGTCGGACACAACTGAGCGACTTAGCACGCGCACACACACAGCCAGCTACTTAGTAGCAGTATTGCCAAGAATGAAGGACGGGGGTGATTCTCCCCAAAAAGGACATCCTAATTTTGTAAGCTATAAGTAGTGGACCTGGAAGCAAGAGTAACAGGAGCATCCCTCCTCCTCCAGGAGCAGAACTGTGGTCCAGTCTCTACCTGCATAGATGTCCCCGGGCTTCACGTCCGCTGAGGCTCAGCTTCTTCCCAGGCTGAGCTCAGAAGGGTGGAGGGAAGTCTTCAGCAGCACATTCTTTTCATGCAACGCTCCTAGCTCCTGAAAGGCACTCAGGGAAGCTTATCTTTTTGAAATTTATTCAGAAATATTGCAGCACCAGCAGAAACTAAGTAGCTCGGTGTAGGCATTCTGAGATATTGAACAAGGGCTAAATCTACTCTCTCAGCAGAGTTGGTTCCTGAATTAACCAGTTCTGGAAGAAGTCGGATAGAGTGGAGGGGGAATGGAGTTGTCAGTGAGGACTGACAGCTGTCCGCTCTGGGCCGACAGCTCAGCTCTGCCCTCAGAGCACCCAGAAGGCTCAAGGGCACCTTCCTCCTGGATCTTTAACCCAGTCTTCAGGTGCCCATTCCTCTGGACTTTATCTGTAAACAGAGGCTGGCTTAGTAACATCACAGAGAGGCAAGACCTCCTTCTGAGTGTTTACCCAGTAACTGGGGTTTGAGTACTGAATCTGAGTAACTGGGTCTTGAACTTCAAAGGTCGTAAGTGGTTTTCATTCATTGCCAGCCCAGCCTTCTTTAAGGTGAGAATTTTTATAGCAGACACTGTGTTTTAAAAGCCAGCGTTTAATATTTTTTAAAAAGAAGACCTCTAGATTTTGTTGTTTGTTATCTGCCAGTATGAAAATGGATGATTAACCAAGCAAGATTCCAAGAAGTCCTTTGGAAAATGGTGGGGTCAGTCCTTCATTCCAAGTCAGTCATGAGTAATGCAGTGCAGCAGCAGGCATTGCTAGTCACATGAAAAGTCAGTTTTCTCAATCACCTAATTAAGTTATGGTTTAAAGAATTAAAAAGCAAACCTTTTTTAGACAAAGAGAACATGGCACAGTTTTAGAGTTGAACGTGAATTAGAAAGCAGACCTCTTTTAGACACAGAAAGCATGGCACAGTTTTAGAGTTGAACGTAATTTTTTTTTCTAGAACTTGAGCAGGGTGAGAGATGATTATACTCTCACTGAAGTTGATCGTTATGGTCTTTCCTCTCACCTCCATAGCCTTCCTAGGGTTGAAGTGAGGATCTTGCTCAAAAGGTAACCTGTTGTGCGTAAACCCATCCTGAGAAAAGGTTACAGTTGGAAGGAAGATGCCAGCGTTTCCCACTGCCAAGACAAAACCCAATTACTGCTGCTAGGAAGTGAGGATAAGTTTTTGGAAGGACCTTCTCTGAGTTCTCACTCCCATTCCTTGAAAGGCACAAAGGTTATCTGAACTTAAACAAGATCAGCCATCAGTTTAGCTGCCGGCTTACGCCAAGCCCAAGAACCAGGGGCATCTGAGGCTGGCTCATCTCACCCACGAACAGTGCATCCACCTCCTATGATATTGGGATACAGGTGCACAGATTGCTTCTGTGGCCCTAGAGGTGGGCCCTGGGTACACCCTCAGGTCTGAGAAGAGACAGGTCAGGGTCAGCAGGAGCTGGCACCCTGGACAGAGTTGATGCTGCTGGCCCTCTGAGTTGGGAGGTGTAGGGGAGAGCCATTTGCTCATCACTTGAAGTTGCTTGACATGTCTCAGTATTAGGGTTGCTTCATGATTCCTTAATGGTCTCCACCATATACAGGGGCATGAGTATGTCACAGCAGAGATGAGCAGGTGAAACTAGCCAATACCACCAATATGTCAAGGATTCCTGCTTTGGAGCCACCCAGTTAGAAAGTCTGGCTTACCTGCTGGGAGGTTCCTTTGTTTCTGTGAAGGTAATGAAAGCCGAGGCTCCAACGGGACCAATGAAACCCCAGCCTGGAAAGATGTCCCTGTTTCATGTATTTCGAGGCCAGGTGTCTGCATGCTGTTAGGAAGCTTTTAGGTGGAAGGCTCATGACCTCTGTTTGCCCCAGGAGGGGCTGCTTCCTTCTTAGAGCTACTGAAACCCTGAAGAAGTGACATGATAATTTATTATGACTCTTTCCTCCATGGTTGAACCACACACCTTCAGAATCTCATTGGCTGAATGTTACCTCTTCAATTGCTTCTGTACCATGAAGTGAAATAGACAATTTCTCACAAGGGTATAAAGATTACAAGTGAGTCTCTACTTTTTAAAAGTGACACCTTGAAATTTGTTGTTTCATATTTTGCCCCTTAGATGCCACATGGCAAATATGTTAATGCATTGCAATATATTGTGATTAAGGTATATAAAACCCCATCCCTCAGCCAGAATAATATGGACAACTGTACAACCAATTAAGTCAAAAAAAATAAAAGAGAAAGAACGAGAAACAGAGAGAGATACACTTTTATCAGAATTAACCAGACTGTCAAGTCATATTGAGTTAGTAGCCTGTCTTGCTCTGATTCCAGTGACATTGTTCTGGATGGTTTAACGAGGTAACCTCATCTAGAAGGCAAGAGAAAGACCTAACCATGAGTGTCAAGACAGTATTGGAGATAGGGTGACGTTTTTCCAAATTTTTATCTAGCTCTCAAAGGGGCCTGTTTTCTGTGATTATTGATGGAACAGCTTCTGAATAGTTGCCACTGAAAAATTAAATATCCATTCAGTGTCCAAAATGTCTCAAATGCACCATTTCTAAAGGTTCACCATGCAGAAAGCTGGTTAGCATTACTTGGTTAGTCCCAGTCCCTTCAAAGTGCCCTGGCTCAATGTTAATTTGCTTGGTCCTCCGCACACACAGCAGCAGCCAGAGCACCACATTTCCTAGTGTTTGGAGGACAGCGGTGGCTGTCGTAACATCCAGATCCCAAACCATCCCAACCTCGCCCAGTCACAGCATTAAGGAGGACGATTGTTTCTATTTTATCGGGACCTTAAAATCAGAGAGTGATGCACGCACACATTTTACTATAAATATGTGCCATCTGTGTAGGTAAACACATGAAGAGGTAGGTAACGTCACAGCCAAGGTCACTTTCCCCTTTTCTGTTGGTTCACCTTAAGCTGGGGGCCAGGTGTCTTTCCCTCCAGACATCTGATCCTGTGGAGACAGCTGCTGAACTGCCTGTGTGTTTTCACAGGGTTGGAGAGCCCTGCAGCTGTTCCTGGCCTGGTCCCTTCCTGAACCGCGGGGCTGGGCAGCCGCACAGGCTCAGGGTTTGAAGTCAGAGCGTCCTTAGAGGGGCTGTAGGCCACCTGTTCTCCTGCATGGAGTTCTTCCCGCTGCAACTCCTGTCAGCTTCTCCTACTGACACCGCTGGTTTGCCTCTTCCATTTTCCCCTTCAGTGTCTGTGTGCCTCGATGATCTTTTTTTTTCAATCTTCATTTTTCTTTCCTCAGCGGCTCCTGCTAGCTCTTCCACCCCTGTTCCGTTGTCTCATCTGGATAGTGAGTATCATTTCCATCTTCCATCTCCCTGCAGGTGGCTCTCTGCCAGCCACAGCGTGTCTGTCTGGTGTGATCTCCTCTACCGGGTGATAATTCCACTCTGTTGGTGGAGGGCAGCGCTGGGTTTTAGAGGAGCAAATGAGTTGAGACGTAGGCACCAGGCTGCTCAGATTCGGGGCCGGAGGCGGGGGGAGCAGCTCTCCCCGCAGGAGGAGGCGCGTGGAAAGCATTGCTCTGGACAGAAAATCTCGCAGGCAGGCTCCCCAAGGCTGTGGCTCCCCCAGCCCTGTCCTCCAGATTCGTAGTCAGCTGATTATTTAGAGAAGCCAAACGATTTTGCCAAGAAAAATGTCAATTCCACAGGGTCATAAGAAATGTTAGGGGTGTTATGTTTTCACCCGGCATTTTAATTGGCACAGTTGGGTTCAGACATTGAAATTAGATAGCAAGGCCTGTAGCTTTTGCTGTCTCCATAACTGCATACGTTTCTTGTAAATATTTGTGGGAGAAGAAACAGTGCCTGCTTGCAGATGTGCCTGGCAGAAGGCATTAGGCAAATTATTTAACCCTTTACAAGGGAGCCTTGCTTTTCTTCTCTAGAAAACAGCAGAAGTCATCACACCCCACTCCCAAATAACAGCAAACCTGGGGTTTATCAAGCTGTTTGCCACCCGGGAGCAGTGCCACTAAGTCTGGCAGTGGTGTCACCTGGGCAGCCTCCAGCTTTGTCGCCGTGTCTGGGCTCCTCTCATTTACCACCTCGTTTCACTTAGCTGCCCTGTCCTTCTGTTCCCCTGAGTCCTCGGGGGTGGGAGCACCCCAGGCCTCCCACTCTTTGCAGTGGTGAACCCAGTGCTCCTAGGGGAAAGAGCAGGGAGACGGCAGCTGAACAAGACCCAGGGTGTCATGGCAGCCAGTGCTCAGCGCCCAGTCAGTGCAGCGGCAAGGCCGCTCAGCTGGCCGTATCCCCGTGGTGCATCAGAAGCCCTGCACGCGGGAGTGACCCGAGCCCCAAGCCCAGAGCCCTTTGTGGCATCTGTCTGACTTGGAAACAGCCCACCACTCTTGCACTGCTTGCCAGGCAGTGGTCTTGAACAATAGGAATTCAGCGACCAGGTTCAGCTCCAAGCTCCCCTGCTTTGGCGTGCAGTTCCCTGACCTTGAATGAGTCACCCCACCTCTCTGAACCTCAGACTCCTTATTTCCCAAAGGAAGGATAGAGTCTGCTTACTTTGTAGGTATGTATGAAAATCAAAGTTTAAGTAGGAGAAATACAAGACACAATGCCCAGCATGCAGTAGCTAGAATTTGCAGTAAGAATAAATAAGAGTTACATTATTACTTGCCATCTGAGAGTAATTTGTCAGCAAAACCTCTGATAATCTCTTTAAAATATCTACATTCATACTGATAAATCAGGGAAGAAGGAAATGAGAGCATACCTCCTTTACCATCTCTTTTTTCTCTATAACAGTGTCTTAATATATATACACACATACATGTATGTATCAGTAAATTTAATTTATCTCTGTTCTCTCTTTCACCTTTCTGTGCCCTTTCCATCCTTCATGTTTCCATAGCAACCTGGCCTCTTCCTGCTCTTACAACCACCGAAGCAACTAGTGAGTAGAGAGCTTAGCTGCCTGGGCCTGACTGCTGCTTGTGTAGAGTGGACTCTTGGGTCCCAGTGCTGCCCCGGCCCCCTGAGTGTTGAAAGCAACAGTTAGGCATGCTCGGAGGCTCCTCTCCTGGTGTGGGTCCCTAAGCATGCTGTCTGCTCTAGCATCACCAAAAGACAGGAATGATTCTTGAAGAGAGCTCTGTGCACAGGAGACCTTTCCAAATGTACCCGCAAGTTAAAAAACAGACAAGGGTTAGAGAAATGCTGAGAAGACAAAAGGAGAGCATCTGTTCCCAGCTTTCATTGTCTCTCCACTGCAGAGGTGTGCACACACACAGATAGACACACAGAGACACTGATACATGTGCACACACACACACACACACACAGACACTGACACACGTGCACACAGAGACACACACAGGCACACAGACACACACGGAGAGACACAGAGACACACAAACACACACAGAGACACACACAGGCACACAGACACATGCGCACACACAGACACTGACACACATGCACACACAGATACACAGGCACACACGCAGAGACACACACACAGACACACACATGCACACACAGAGACACTGACATATGTGTACACACAGATACACAGGCACACATGCAGAGACACAGACACAGAGACACTGACACAGGCGCGCACACACGCACACAGAGACACACACAGGCACACAGACACATACGCATAGACACAGAGAGACACGTGCACACACAGACACAAACACATGCACACAGACACATGCACACACAGAGACACTGACACATGTGCACACACAGATACACACACAGGCACACACGCAGAGACACACACAGGGACACACACGTGCACACACAGAGACAGACACATGTGCAGACACACGCACACAGATATACACACATGCACACACGTACACACAAACACACACAGAGAGACACAGACACACCCAGAGAAACACAGACACACAGAGGACCCCCCACACACAGAAACACACTCACAGAGAAATGCACACACAGAGACACACACATGCTCACACACACATTAAAATAAAATACCTGAACGACTGAAAATAAGCGAAGGAACAAGAGAAGCTGGCTGCCTGGGGAAAGGGAGCGGTGAGGCAGGAGGGAGCCTCTGCTCCTCAACCACGCGCCCTCCTTTGCTCCCGCAGAGAGAGGACGTGTGTGCCCTGAGCACACCTGGGCCACCTCCCTCGTGCTAGAAAAATTATGGCCTGAGAAAGCACTACCAGGCTCTCAAGTTTGTGTGTGGAGAGTCCAGATGAAAGTTCTGGAATCCATCTCCTAATGGTGGAGTCAGGGCCAAACTGTCCCATCTTTCCCGTCGTGGAAAACATTACACTTATTACAACCTGAAACATGTCCCAAACTCATCTTTGTGATGCTCTAATGAAGTGTGTTTGTGTGTTAGGCCTGAAACCCCTGACGAGTCAACTGGAGCATGTGTGTGTGTGTCCATAATAATATGTGAGCTTTAGATTTAATAATATTTCTGAGTACACAGGGAAAATGGCATGCATCCCATTAAAGGCATTCAGAGCAGAAGGCAGAAAGCAAGAATGCAAAATATGGCTCCCACTCTACTCTGCGGGCCAGGGTTTCTGATGCATAATTGAACAGAGAAGAAAAGAGTTCCTGCGTGTTGCATGAAATGGTTATTTTTTTCTCCTGCAGAACATAGCTTAGAGTCTGCTTTCTTGGTGTTCCCTCCGTGTGCGTGCTGCAGTGAATTTTAATTCCTGATGCTTTTGAGGTTTCGTTTTGTCAGCAGAGCAGGCAGGCGACAGTGAGCTGTGCTCGCATGGGTTTAATTCAAATGATGGGTTTCTTTGCATTTTGGAAAAGGAATGAGACTAACAGCACCCTCTCTTCTGCTAACAGTGACGCCCCAATCCTCTGCATCTTGGGCGCAGTGTGTATGCCGTGCCGAGTGTAGCAGGAAAAGGCTACACAATGTCCTTGCACAACTTGGGTTGTATTTAAGGTGTCTCTCACTGTAGGTTGGTCTTCTCTGGAAGTAAAACACAATCTTGGATCCAGTTTTTTGTTATGGAGGAATTAAGTGTCTCTCCCCTGATGTAGGTTTCATTTTTAAACATCAAGCATGTCTGCCCACAGATTAAATGATGAGTAGTGACATCCAAAGAGAAGAAAGTTTGAGTCTCCTTTATTTTGAACCACTTGACTACTGACCCAAATTGTAAGTCCCAGTGGTTACTGGCAGAATAGAAAGACAGACTCGATTGAGCAGCAGCCCGTGTTGAGCATGAATATATTTCTAAACTGCAAGGCAGAATGTAGCACATGTGAATTGCAGTGGGAATAACAGCAGAGTAGCTAGAAGCATCCAAAAATCTGTTGATCATTGGTCAATAGGGGTGAATATAAACAGTGTCTTTTGCTTTTTGCTTTCTGTGTGTATGTGTGTGTGGATCCATTTATAATTATGAGTGAATGAAGGTACTCTGCTGGCTCAGACGGCAAAGAAACTGCCTGCAATGCAGGAAACCTGGGCTTGATCCCTGGGTCAGGAAGATTCCCTGGAGAAGGGAATGGCTACCCACTCCACTGTTGTTGTCTGGAGAATTCCATGGACAGAGGAGCCTGGCAGGCTATAGTCCATGGGGTCGCAAAGAGTTGGACATAACTGAGTGACTAACACTTTCACTTTCAAATATAAAAAGGAGAAACTGCTCAGTTGTGTATAGTCCCTGCAGACACCTGTGGTTGGAACATGCCAGATCCTGTGCAGCGTCAGACAGTGAGAAGCGAACACTACCAGCCCACAGTGACCAGGGTCCTCGCTTGATTGAAGCATTTCTCTCGAATCACTTTTAAACAGTGGTGTGCTTTGGGCAGAAACGAATCTTCACCTTGCCTCTCTGTCTACCTTCTTTGTTAGTTAGCTTCTACTGGTGACAGCCAAAATGCCCCTTGGCCTGTGCAAGTTAAGGTGGGGAAGCCAAAAGGCCTTAAGAAGAAACAGTCGTAGAGTAAAAAATCAGATATAAATAGGACACAGGTCAAAAGGGAATGTAGACATATCCAAAGAAGAAAACTACTTTTCATTGTAGAAATCATGTTCATGTCTTATCCGTTCACTGCAAGTCTAAAGAGATAACTGTATCCACAAATGCCCAAGCATGTGTCTAATGTCCAACTCTTAGCTCGTTGGGCCAGCGATTCAGTTTCTGCTGTGACAGAGCTCTGACCTCAACCCCCAGAAGGAAACCTATTCCCTTTCCTCACTGGCCTCTTTTTTTTTATTATTTTTCTAGAATATTAGACTGCTTCATGGTTCTTTACTTTTTTATTTTATTTCTTATTGATGTATAGTTGCTGTACAATATTATAAGTTACAGGTGTACAATATAATGATTCACAATTTTAAAGGTTATACACCATTTGTAGTTATCATAAAATATTGGCTCTATTCCCTGTGTTGTACAATATATCCTTGTAGCTTGTTTTAAACCAAATAGTTGGTACTTGTTCCTCACTGGTAACCCTTATGCTAAGTGAAATAAATCAGACAGAGAAGGACAAATAACGTATGATGTCACGTGTATGGAGAATCTAAAAAATACAGCAAACTAGTGACTATGGCAAAAAAGAAGCAGACTCACAGATGTAGGGAACAAAATAGTGGCCCCCCCTCTTAGATGTGTCTTGATCGGGGTGTGTCGTGGCGGCCCTTGGATAACCTGAGTAGACGAATAGAGAAGGAAGATGAGACTCCTGGCCATCTTCTCTGCCTGCACCCAGCAGACCTCACTCGGTCCACACCCCCCTCCTCATCGCTCCAAAGGAAACATGAAGTGACTTTTCTCAGTGTAATATGATATTTTATTCTTCCAGGGCACCCAATCATGGGACTCTTCCTTCATGACCATGCTCTGTTTCATTGCCCTTGCTTCCCAAGGATGCCGAGACATGTCTGGAATCTGTGAAGAATAACTTGCCTTTTTCTTCTCCTTCAGCAGTCTCCTGGACTGACTCTGGCATCCGGGTCCTGACAGAGACAACTCCCCATTTCAAAACAAGTGTCCCTGCTCCTTGATGTGGTATTAATATGCAGTGTTGCAGCTGTATCTAATGCTTATCGGTGTTGTTAACCAAATGCTCTTTATGATTTATTAGTCTTCTATTACTGGGCAGTTTTACTGCTCTCCCAGTGTTTCTTATATATGCTGCTAATTTAATTTAATTTCTCCTTTTATTTAGTCTGTGATTTTGTTGTTGATTTCTCTCCCTGCCCATTGTTTACATCAGTTTTTGATTTTTTTGTATTTTCCATGTGATCTCCTCCACTTTCCTTTCAACCAATCATGTGCGTGCGTATCATGTGACTTTGTCATGTGGCTTGCATGGTGCTGATGATGTCGTCCACGCTGGTGAACAGAAGGTAAAACTCTTTGTTCTGAATCATGAAATAAATCTGGGACCACAGCCTGGCACATAGGGCCCACTCATTTCTTCCTGTCTCGGATTTCCTAAGCGAACTCATTTGAGAGATTTCCTCTTTTTCTCAATGCACGTCCAAAATTCATCAGCCTTTGGAGCCTTTAGATGACAATTTGATACCAAGACGCCTTCAATTTAATGTTTTGCTTCAAGAAATCTGGCTACAGTAAAATCACTTTAACCACAGCCGAATTTGCACCCTTGAATTTTTATCAGATAGTTCATAAACTTTATTTCCCAGAAAGCAGTGTTGTAAGTGAGCTTTATAGCATGGTTATCTCACTTTATCCAGTAGTTCTCCAAAGCACAGTTGTTATAAAATGTCACATTTCCATGAAAACATAACATTGAACACCTACAGAGAGAAATGTGTCCATCACAAAGGTTGTATTTGCTTGAAACCAGTGAGAGTGTTTCGTAAAATTCATGCAGATTGAGGACTTTCTGAAATGAGAGATTTAAGAATTTGGAATTAGAGCAGTTTGGCTGTAATGGCCAAGGTATCACTTTGCAAGTGACCTGCCACCCGCCCCAGGCAGGAGGAAAGAAAAATCAAAGCAAAAGTCACTTAACAATTACCATGACTGATGATCGCCATGTAATCCAAAGGCACACCATTGACCCTTGCAGCAAAGGAAATAAACTTAGAGCCTAATAAAGCTCAAAGGAGTGACAAAATAATCCGTTAATATTGTGACTGTCACAGTCCTGTGAAAGCATTTCTTGCTTACTATAACCACGACAGGAAAATGCAGCCTCTGGTCACAGCTCCCCCCCGAGTAAAATCAAACACCCATTCAAACCTGCCCTGGGAGTCACATGCGTGCCATCCCCTCCTAACTGGAAATTTGAACTTCACATCACAACCTGAGACACATAGAGGCTGCAATGAGCACGAAAGCGAAACTAACACCAGTAACCCCCAGGGTGCCCGTGCATGCGAGGGGTCCCCGGCGACCTCGCTTCTGGGAGAGCTGATTGGGCGACATCCGCACGAACAGAACCATCAGCCGCTCGTCTCGCATGTGCTCTGTCCCTGGTCTGCCCTGTGTCCCGTGTGCCCCACGTGTGTGAACCCTGTATGTGGCACCCGTTACCCTTCACATTGACCCCTGTGAGGGCTTCAGCTCTCTGGGCATGGCCACAGAGCCCCAAGTCAGTCCCATTTACAGTCAGACTCCTGGACAGGATCTTGGATGGGAGGGTCCTCATTTCCAAACAAGAGGATGTTCAGCATTTACATCATATGAAATAAAGGAGGGATGTCCCCGAAGCTTCCCAGGTGGTTCTGGGAAAGAGTCTGCCTGCCAACGCAGGAGACTGCAGTTCGATCCCTGGGTCGGGAAGATCCCCTGGAGGAAGAAATGGCAATCCGCTCCAGTATTCTTGTCTGAGAAATCCCATGGACAGAGGAGCCCAGTGGTCTACATTCCACAGGGTCTCAAAAAGTCAGACACAACTGAGCACGTATGCATGGCACCAGCCGTGGTCCCCAAGTCAGGGAACCTCTGTTATGCTTAGAGCTTGGACCTAGCTTTAAAAATTACCTTGATCTGTGCATCTTAAGGCAGAAGAAAAAACACTGGGAGCCTACAATTGTCTAAACTCCAAGTCCCACTCCAAAAATGTGGTTTCAAGGGAGACAGGCACTTTTCGAACTTGAGATGACTGCTCAGATGCTGAACCTTCCCCCTGGAAGCTGAAGTATGAGCAGATACCTGGGCTGAAACCTTAGTTTCTTCTTTAAACCCAAGGTTAGTCATTTCTGTGCAATGCTGTGATTCAGAATGAAGCACAAGGTAGAAGCTAATTCACACCTCTGAGGAGCTATCTCTTGCAGACATTTTAAGCGAGGCTAGAAATGTTTGAAGGTATTTCTTGCAGCTGCCCTAGAAACACACCTTAACTGTGATCTTGGCTGTCAGTAGGAAATGTGGCCAGTACTAAAACACTGGGAGACTGTGGAATTCCGAAGTGTGATCACCCCCCTCATCAAATCACGCCTCTTCTGCCTTTTGCAAGGAGGGCAGGCAGAGGACTGTTACTCAGACGAGCAAGACACGGTGGGAAATGGCCCTTAGTAATAGAATGGAAGGGAATGGAGAGGCTGGAGCAAATAAAATTTACAGGGGAGAGAAATAAAACTTAGGGGTGGTTCCTCTAGGCTTAAGTAAGGCTTTCAGGTGAGTTAGGCCTAATGAAAATTATTTAAGTGAGCAATGGGTAGGTTGTACACCCACAAATGATTAAACTCAGTGTCCACTACCCTCCACCACCACCCCCCCAAATTGCCTAGGATGTGTTTAACGTATGCTGGATGTTCTGTGCACCTACAGTTTCTGTCCAGAAGAGGAGAGATGAACACAGGCATTGAGCACCAGCCCTGGGGCACTTGGACCCTGAGCCCACAGAGCTCTGCAGGCAGGGTCTATGACAGGGAAGCGCAGACACATGGCCCAGGGCACAGGCATGGGTTTGCTGGAAGCAAAAATTTGAGCCCCCTGGTGTCAAAGTTTATTTCTAATATCACAGCATCACATAACTGCAGGGCCTGCTTTCTCTGGTGATCCATCAGCTACCAAGGACTCTGTGTAAATGGGACTCCCCTCCGCACCAGCATGTGTGTGATGAGACGCCCCCTGCACCCTCCCCGCCCTCCCTTCCGCGTGCAGCATGTTTGAGCATGGATCCCACCCCACCCATTTATAATGATCTTTTTTTTCTTTAGCTACTGACACTGACTCGTACTAGGAAATGCTGATTCTGATGAACTAAACTCTTTTTTAACACCCACTCTTCCTTCTTAGATTGAAAACATCACTAACCATCCCTTCCACCCCCTCCTTTATTTTTTACAGCTGTGTGTCTGGATTGCCACGGTCTCTGGCAGGTCGACATAGACTTTTCACCAGGGGTTCTGTTCTAATTGCCTTTATTCCCAAGGATTCCCTGCACTGGTGGTTACCAGGGTAGAAAGCTAGCTTGAAGGGACCAAGGCAGTGACGTATATCAGCCCGAATCCCGTGGGCAGAGACTGGGGGCCATGGAAAGTGCCCATTTCCCTGGGGTTTACCAGGAGGAGGGTTGAACCTCCCAGGAGCCTCATGCTTCTTCATAACTCACCTAACGTCCATGAACTACTGTTGGAGATGTTCACAACCCCCGCCCCGCTTTGTGGCCTCGGAGGCAGGAGCCGAGTTAATTGGTGGTGATGGCAGTTATTTCTGTCTTTAACTTCCTCAGCCTGGATCAGCCCCATAACCACAAGCCATACCTTCGTGGTCATATTTTCTTTTTAGGATGATGAAACAAAGATAATTGATCAATTAATCTGTTGGTGTTTTCATGACACCCACGAGAAGGGATTTGGTATTTCTGTGGTTCGGTCTGTCAGAGTTCATTTACCGCTGTTTAACTTGTCCTCAGTAGTACCAAGCCTCCCCACCCTCCCCCCAGCACTCATTCACAATTCCCGAGAAAACCCGCACTGGAAAGCTTTGTGGACTGGGTGCCTCCATGAGCGTGGCCACAGAGAGCCAAGCATCTTTTCTCTGTAGAAACGAGGGAGCTGGCCACGCCCATGACCACTCATTCTGTACCCCAGCACTCCTCAGAGCCAGGGACAAGGATGCCAAAGGGTCAGATCACACTGGCGCAGCGAGTCCTTGACAATTAGGAGAGAAGTGTTCAGGAGAAAAAGAATGCTTTCCTCCGAAGGCCTGATTTGGGGGAGCGGTGCTTGAGACAAATCGATGCCAGCCCAAGCGCTGCCGGCCGCTCTTGGGTATAAGATAACCACCTCTGAATAGAATGGCCAGGCTGCTGCCAAAGCACCATCAGGGAGGTTCTGAGGCTCCAGGAGTGTGTGTGGCATAGATCACATTGATCTGTTTAACATTAGGGCTAAGAGGTTGGTCTGAGGAAGGAGAATTAGTGGTCTAATAATTAATCCTGATTCCCTTTGGTAATTTGCTGATCCCCCTAAGGCCCATTCAAACTTGTGACCTCTTGGTGTAATTTTGAATATTCCTGAGTTGGAAAAATCAAATAGGTGTCACATCAGATCAGCTGCATCATACATTTTGGACTTCTTAAAACCAACAGTTTGAAATCACTTATAAGAAATAATCGGTAAGGGGGAAGAGGCATTAGGATAAACAGAGCAAACAGTATTTTTAATGCCAGGCAATCTTATTTGATAGTAAAAGATTCTAATGCAGGCCCTATGCCCATCATTGGGTTTTCTCAGAAGCCCCTGTGGGGTCCTGATGAAAGAGAAAGCAGAGGCAGTGAAGAGAGAACCCAGGTCCAGCCTGTCTCAGGGAGGCCTGTCAGCCAATTAACGTTCCATTCAGAACATACAACTCTAGGTTCTTGAGCTCTTTGAGTGAGCAGTAGATATTGTTTTCCTTCCAAAATTCACAGTTGCTGTTCAGAGGCTGTGGGCTTGCTAGAATTTTTGTTGTGGGATTCAGATATCCAGCAGTAGTTTGCTGATCCCAGGGCTTCTGCTGACTCGGGGAAAGACATGAAGCTGACTCTGATTTTAGGGCCCAGTAGCACCGTAATTATAAAGAAGAACCTACAATCTGCATGGCCAGAAATACACATCTCAATTATGGTTTCTAAGGGGAATTTATAGGACCTGCCAGTAATATTTTTGACTGTATGTGGTCTCTCTGGTACATTCTTTTTTTTTTTTTCCTTGCATACATGATTTGCATTCTTCTAGAAAATACCAGAACTGCCTGATATTTTATGTTTGTTATCGACAAGGTTTATTTTTACGAATCCTGCTGTTTTAGTCTTTACATAAAATATTTGGGGGAAAAAATTTGACTCATGGTTAAAGCTAAACTCAGAGGGTATAATTAACCCCAGGGGTTTTCTCGGAGCCACCTGCCGATTGCTGCTGAATTGCAAACCAACGTTTACAAATAATTACAATATTGGTTTTTCTGAAATTACCCATAATGATTTCAATCAGAGCAGCCATCTCGGAACAGAGTGCATGTTGGGACCCTCTAAATAATTTCCTCTCTTAATGTGTTCAGTAAAGCAGCCAGCCTCCTGAATGCAGGTCCATTTCTTTGGCGTCCCTCATCAGGCAGGGCTGGAACATTCTCTTTGCAGAGAGCTTAGGAAATCATTTCTTTCACGCATTTCTAATCTTTAAAAATATTGGCTCCCAGTGAACATTTGAAGATGAATAAGGCAACTGATTAAACAAATATCACTCTTTCCACATCTGTGTGTACTGACAGCAAGTTGCATGGCCATAAAGTTGATCATAATCTCTATGATATTAGTCCAATAGGATCTTCCTTTAGAAACACCATCATAGGAAAAATTAGATTTCTATACAAGGGCCCCACCATTCAAAGAACTGAATAAGAATTGAGTACGTTTTTTCATTTAGCAAACAAAATCTTGTTTTAATCACCATTGAAACTCGAACGCCTAATGGACTACATGGTACCTAATAGATACTGGATGTGCATTTGGTGAATAAATCATCTTTAAAGCACTCTAAATGATATAGGAACATCCCTGTCGGTCCAGTGGTTATGACTCCCATGCTTCCACTCCAGGGTTAGATCTAACCACATTAGATCCCTGGTCAGGGAGCTGAGATCCCACAGGCCGTGCAGTATAGCCAAAAAGTAAAAAATAAATACATGATATGATATAAAATGCCCTGAATTCTATGAGAAAGCAATACATATCAGGGTTCCATGGTAGTCACTCGAATAAAATGATAGCAAATTATAGTGTTCTAACTTCGGTAGATGTTAGAATTGTGTTCCATGGTATAGTTTTGAGTGATTTCTCTGT
The DNA here is from genome assembly GCF_055505025.1 of Bos grunniens. Classification (NCBI taxonomy): domain Eukaryota; kingdom Metazoa; phylum Chordata; class Mammalia; order Artiodactyla; family Bovidae; genus Bos; species Bos grunniens. The sequence goes on from NC_141179.1 coordinate 24,302,344, forward strand.
GATCCCGTCTATATTTTTTTCTGAAACAAATCCAAACGTAAGAGCAGGTCATTGGGGCTTTTGGTTTTCACAAGGTTCCCTTGGCGAGATTTTTGTTCACATATCTTTGAAAGACTCTTAGGGTCTGTTTTTTCAAAGACAGGAATTTTTGAAATGACTTTTTTTTAATTTGTAGAAAAATGGGCAATTTTGTGGCAAAGAGATATGGAATTGTTAATCTTGGGGGCGCATTTCCCTAAAATTGACTGAACATCCCAGATTTGGTGTCCTATGTTTTACGGCATCATGAACACAGCCAGGGTGCTCTTGAGAGCTCGACCTAGCATGGCGACTGTCACAGTGATGTCAGAATAAGAAGGAGCCCTTGGGAGCATCTGGTGTTTTGCAAACCTGGAGACTGAGGCGGTGACCTGGCCAAGGCACTAAACCCCCTGGGCTCTACTGTGGCCTCCGTAGCATTCAGTTCTAAAGGGATATTCAGGGCAGCAGAGCAGCCCCAATGGAGTAATCTCTATTCCCCTTCCTGGGAGGTCTCGGAGGAGGGACAGGTCCTTGCCTGGTGGGTGTGTTGGAAGGGCCACTGATGCCACCTCCTCCTCTCCTTCTTCAGGCAAAGAGATCATTAACCACAGAGTCAGTGTTGCAATTCTGAATCCAGAAAATTATTACGATTAATGGGAGTCTTCATTCAGTCCAGGGTCACCAACATCCCATTTCACCTGGGACTAAGGGTTTATCCAGGGTAAAGGATTTGCAGTGCTAGCACCTGCAAAGTCACAGGCTAACCAGGATGCGGTGGTCACCCCAATTCAGTGAGAGAGTAGAATCTGTAATTTCTTCCGCATCTCCTACTTCAATGTTCAGCATTGGTGAATCTACACAGGCTTCCTTCCCTACTCTAAAATATATTTCACTTGGAGTTTTCTTTTTAGCACTGGATATGTCTGATGGGGCATAAGGCATAATTAATTATTGTCTAAGATGTATAATGATCCAAAAGAATTAGAAAAGCACGCACACTTAGACATTATCTAAACAGAATTTCTAAGTATTTTCCACTGAATAATTGGTGCTGGTGGCTAGACAGTGGTGTAAAAACAGGACAAGTCTATCTGAAGCCCATTTATCTTTTTGTTTTTCTTTTTCCTTAGTCACTGATTAAAGGAAGCAAGTCACAAGCACAACTTTTCGTAAATACTTTATCCCACAGACATTAGGATTACACAGCCTCCCTGTTGCCGCTTTTTGTAGCCCCATGGCCAGTACAGGTGCACCTTGCAATCCTGTTAATCGAGCTTCCAGGGGGTGTGCCAGGGGCCCGCCCAGACCAAGTAGCAGGGCTCTCGTCAGTTTTGTCTCTGGTTCCTCCTGGTCTCAAAGGGAAAAGCAGCCCCCTCGGCCATCGCGAGGTTCTCAGCATAACTAAGCGAGTTGGGTGGGGTGGGCTGGCCTTACCAAGCAACATACTTGTGGGTGATGAGGTCCAAAGCCTGGTGACAAGCCTCTCCCAGCTCTTCTGTCCCATGTCTGAGATTCTGTCTTCCAGAGAACAAGCCAGGACCACCCACCCAGAAGGTAACTGTTTTATAGGCTCTGCAAATCTTCTGTCTGAGGTCATGAAATAGATACAAGAGATGGTTTCCACCAGAAATGCCAGGGTCCCAAGTGTTTTAAATCTTCATTTTAACTTTTTATAACAGATGTTCTGTCATCTCATGGCTTTCAACATACACTAATGAAATAGTTTCTCTTAAAATAAATTAGCATCTTACAGGAGAACCATCCCAGCCCTCAGAATTGGTCACATACAAGCTCATCTTTCTTGTCAACCTGGATTCACAGTGTTACTGCAAAAAATAGAGAAACATCGACTTTTTCTCTGTTGAGAAATGCTGAAGACATTTTTTCCCTCTCTTTTCTCACAAAAAGACTTTAATGAATGTTCCATTAATACAAGGCACCAAGGATTATCACCAAGGCAGTTGAGCCATAAATGCAGAATACTTACAGGAAACTTGCCTATGGCAAATCATGCTTTACTTAATCACAACTGGAAACCTGTTATTTTTTTTAATGACTCTAAGTCATAAAATTTAATTCATGCAAAAGCTGGTCACAAGAATGCAGCATCATTCCACTCCTGTTAGGAATTAGACCCCTGGAATAGATCACATATCCCAGGGAGAAAATAGGCTGCTTTGAAACATTATTTTATGGGTGTAAATTTTCTCCTTAAATGCCTACATTTTCCCATATTTCAGGCTATTCCTCAAAATGTACCAGGTTTATGAAAGTTAAATCTGCAGTTGTAAGAGCAGCTAACAGAAAATGCAAGCACCAGGAAGAGACAGGCCAAAAAAAAAAAAATCCCTCTTTAAAATGGTGAAAGGACTATACTAGGAGGGAGGGTAGTTTCCCAGAACATTTTCGAAAGGCGTTCTCAGTTTGGGTTAAGACTGAGGCATCTAATTGGAATTCAAAGTTTTACATGTTTTGCTTTTTAACCATTTGAATTGCTGAGAAATCAAGAGTCCAGCCCCACTCCATCACCGCATCTCATTTTGATGGATTGGATTTTCATTGTGTGGATGAAAATGTCATGTGAATTCCCTGGCTGTTTCAGGGGAACCCAGCGCACCTAAGCTCGAAGGGCAGATGGGAGAGGATGGAAACTCTATTAAGGTGAAGCTGATCAAGCAAGACGACGGCGGCTCCCCCATCCGACACTACCTGGTCAAATACCGAGCGGTGAGTAGCCTCCTTCCCGGGTTTCTTGCAACCCCACAACCCTAACACCCGCCCTGTGGGACCAACAGTGTCTTTAGAGCAAGGGGGCAGGGCACCCCATGTGCCTGGCAGGTGGCTCGTGGGCCCAGGTTAGGGTTTTAAGTCCCAAGACTGACTTACAGCCTTTAGGTCATATCCACACTGAGACCACTTTATTTTTTTTTTTCAGTTCTCTATTTTTTTAATGATGTATAGTTGATTTACAATGTTGTGTTAATTACCTCTGTACAGCAGAGTGATTCAGTTATACATATATACATTCCTTTTTTATATTCTTTTCCATATGGCTTGTCATATGGTGTTGAATATGGTTCCCCGTGCTATATATGGGGCCTCCCTGGTGGCTCAGCAGCAATCAGCCCGCAATGCAGGGGATGCACAGGAAACAAGGGTGGTTCAAGCCTCGGGTTGGGAACATCTCCTGGAGTAGAAAATGGCAACCTGCTCCAGTATTCCTGCCTGGAAAATTCCAGGGACAAAGGAGCGTGGCAGACCACAGTGCATTGGGGTTGCAAAGAGTGGGCCATGACTGAGCATGCATGCACACACGTGCGATACATAGAATGGACAAGCACACTGAGACCGTTATAAAACCTCTACAGTGATTTTGGTAACGATAAACCCACCCATGACTGATTTTTCTGCTTCCTAGGTTTTTCTACAAAGTTATTTTCCCATCATTCAGTACTTTTTTGCAAATAACATACCAATACCTTGGATCACACTTGGATAAAGTGTGTTATGGGCCAGGCATGCGGGCCCGTGATCACATGCATTTTCTCCCCCCAAGAACCCTATGAAGTTGGTCTCAACAGTTATCCTCACTTTACAAAGGAAGTGAATGAGGTTTATGCAATTAGTGACCACATGACTCACGCAGTCAGGCAGCCAGGGTTTGAATCCAGGTCTGTCTGACTGAAGAGATGGGGGTCTAAGCCTCCTGGCCTGGGCCGCCTCAGCTCCTAAACCATCTCCTTCCCTCACCTTCCCTCCACACTAGTGTAGCCCACCCGACCTGTGGTCGTGCCGCTACCCGTGAGCTTGGCCCTAGCCTTTTGTCTTCCTGGTTTCCCAATGCCCATCAGAGATTTCTGACATTGCACCTTTCATCCCCAGCGCCTAAACTGAAAATCATCCCCCTTTTTTTGGTCTTAGAATGATACTTAGCCATCGCCAACCATAACCGATTGCTGGGAGATTTAGAGACAGCATCTGAGCGTTGCAAATAGCCTCTTGCTAGGATTTCTTGACAGTAGAAAATAACCTGAGTGGAGTTTTCTTTCTTCAAATAGCACCCAAGAAAGGCTTTTTCCAAAAAGTTTGACTTAACTCTGTCTCTGCCTTTTGACCAGCTCCTACTGATCAAAGCCCTAACCTGGTTAGGTTTGCAGAGAGTCAGTACAGCACAGAGCCCCCCACCCCACCCTGGGAACACATCCCAGCTGCTGGGCCACCTGTCAGTCACTCAGCCCCCTCCTACTTCGTTGCGAAGCCGGTCTGGAGCCTGACATGGGGGAGGAACCTCAGTTGACTTCTGTAAGGCCCGGCCCAGAGGCATCACTGGCTGAGAGGTCCCTGTGACTTCCTCGATGTGGAACAGGATACAAGGACCAAGCAGGTGGCCCATGGAAGCCACTGGAAGTGGACAGAGTGGTGGGCAGATGTCTCTGGCGTTTGTTGGGCTGATGTGGCCCAGACAGACGTGGAATCCAATTCCAGCCTTACCACTTAGCAGCCTGTGCCCCAAGTAGGTCACCCAACAGTCCATCACCTCCATTTCTCCGTTGGTAAAAGAGGGATAGCTTATCAAGTTGTTGTAAAGCTTGAGTACAAGCAAAGAACCTGAGACTTGCCTGACACTGGGAAAACGCTATACTTGGTAACTGTAATAACCACTGCTACCACGCAGGCTGGGTCAGGAAATACCTCCATATGAGGCCCCATCAGATGTCAGTGTTCCAGGAGGGTCATTCTGGCAGTGCCGGGCAGGTCTGCTTTAAAGAGATAGCTGAGGCAAAACACTGGGATATGTTAGGCTTTGACAACCTTAACCATCCTCTCTCTTTCACTTCAAAATCCCAACTGTTGCTAAATATTTTGATTATTATACATTATTAATATTTATTATGTAACATAATATTTGCTTTATATTCTGGTTGTCTCTTTTGCAATGATGTTTGCCAAGGAAAGAAGCCTTTCAGAGAAAGAAGACAAAAGACAAAGAGCTGAATTTCTTTGTTTTACATTAAAATGGGACACATGCTCACTCTTGCAGGAACTAACTTAGAGCCCTGTGTAGGTAGTCTGGCTTTCTGTTAGACTCAGAGGTTGTGAGCCCCTCTTCCAGCATTTCCCCACACTATCATGGCCACGACATGTGTGCTATCACGACCCTAAAGGCATCTCTCTGGCTGGTACAAAGCATTTTGCCTGGAAGATGGCTGGCTTTCCTGTAATGTAACTTCCTCCAGCCTCAGCCATAGACTAGCTCACCTTCCAGAGGACACTGCTAGCATGTTCTGCTCTTCTCAGGAGCAGCCCATCATCCAGTAGACATGTGTCAAGCCCTCCCACCCAGAACAAATTCACCGGCAGATGTGCAGGATAGGACTGGAAAGAATGTTCGAGAAAAGGGGGGCCCCTCTAACTCCAGCTTTGTGCCTGAAATTATGTCCTGGAGTGCTCTGCTGGCCACTGCAGGCCCTGCCTTGGTCCTGACAGCAGCACCTCCAGCCACACCTCCGGCTGCAGCCTCAGAGACCAGGTCACACTGCGTGGAATAGAGAGACCCTGTTCCCTGCAGCGTGTGTGTGTTGCGCTCCCTCCTGTGAGAAGATACATCCCCACTTGGGCCCAGAGGCACTTGCCCACACTCGATTGCCTCTGTGGCTTTGGGAAGCCACCTGTTCTCTCTGCCCCTTCCCCATCGTCGGCTTTAGTGAGGGCCTGGCCAAAGCCCTCGCAGGTTTGTTGTGGGGATGCAGTGAGAAAATGTGCAGAAAGCCTTCAGTCCAGGCCCTGGCATGCAGCAGGTGCTCCGTAACTGATAGCTTTTAATGCTTTTAATAAAAGTGGAATCTGTGCCGTGTTCCCATGTCAGAGAGGTGAGCACACACCTGAGGGTGACCCACATTCTAAAACAGGACAAGAATCACAGTTGTCGGATCATCCTCTAGGTCACCGTTAGGATGGGGCTTCCCACCTGCCAGTGGAGGAGGCCTGAGAACCTCGGGTTCGATCCCTGGTCAGGAAGATCCCCTGGAGGAGGGCATGGCAACCCACTCCAGTATTCTTGCCTGGAGAATCCCATGGACAGAGGGGCCTGGGAGGCTCCAGTCCGTAGGGTCGCAAAGAGTCAGACACCACTGAGTGACAGCAACACGTGCATCCTTAGGATATGTGCCCAGCATCCCAGAGTGTAGCCTGGGTCCCTGCACGCCCTCAAGGTAATGGACAGGGCATTGAAGGGTTGGCCCCATGCCACACTGGGAATCCGCCACTGTTTTTATTTGCAAGCCCCCAAGGTTGACCTCTGACCTGCGGGATCATTTACTTTCAGGTTTTTCAAGCTGGTAACAAAAACTGTGCCCTATCTCTGCTTTTTATTTTCGTTTTGCCCCAATATTTAGTGACTCCCTTACATTCCTCCTGTTGGCTGGTCTTACCAGCTGTTTCACCTAAAGCTTTCTGGTGTCTCGTCTCTTTCTTGCCGGTTTCTCCCAGAAGCTCTCCTCCGAGTGGAAACCAGAGATCAGGCTCCCGTCTGGCAGTGACCACGTCATGCTCAAGTCCCTGGACTGGAATGCCGAGTACGAGGTCTATGTGGTGGCCGAGAACCAGCAGGGCAAGTCCAAGGCGGCGCACTTTGTGTTCAGGACCTCGGCCCAGCCCACAGCCATCCCAGGTATGACACCTCTGCTTTCTGTGAGTTTCCTGCTTTGAATTAATGCACAAGCACCGCACCTCCTAATGTGCCTGAATAGCCCCTGACAACTCGCTTGCTTACAGCCATTCTCATGATTGGTTGCCCATGCAGAGCTTAGTTTTGCTTTGTACCGAGCTGTGCAGTAGGCTGAGCTGGACTGGACCCCCAGGAAGGCTTGGGCAAGCATCCTGGGTGAAGGTCCTGTGTCGTCCATCAGCCCTGGAGGACTGATGGTAAGCCAGTCCGTGGGAACCCCTCAGGTGGGAAAGGCCCCAGCTCCAGCCAAGCTTTGGATGCTCATTGAGGAAGAATCCTTTTCTGAGACCTTATCTGCTATCTACCATTTCATAAAGGACCACGAACCTGTTTTTAAGCGCTTTCTGTCTGATGCTTGCTTACCTGCACCACCGTGGTCCAGATTCTCTTCTCTGTGGGGAGCCTAAGAGAAGGAACAGATGGTGCCCAGTTAAATAAAAAACCTCTCTGCCAAAGGCCTCACAATTGAAACAAAGATTAAATGGAGCCACTTGAAACAGATCAAGTGGCGAACGTAGATGCTGGAAACCCCCATCTGTGAAAGGCAGTCCAGCCTGCTAGAGACCAGGATGGGAGATGCCATCCCTTCCGGGAGATGCCATCCCTTCCGGGAGATGCAGATCCATCTCTAGGGACCAACTCAAGTGCGGGAATAAAGTGAGAGTTCTGCTTTCTGGCCCAGCTACCTTGCTGCTGATGGCCAGACTCCTCATTGACCAAATCCCATGGAGCGGAAAGAGATCTTTATCGTCCCTCTCTGCTTTCCTGACCAGTCACATACTGACCACAAGCAGGAGAGGTGAGCATAGAACATACAACTGAAGCTTAGGAGAGGGATCCCCAAAAACTCTCTGCAGCATCCAAGTTTGATAGGAAGATGCCCCAACCTCCTGGTGGCCTTCATTTGGCCACCATCATGTCTGTCCTGTCCAGAGTGCTTGCCCCCTAGTTCTCAGCTCAGTGGTCATGATCACTCATCCCAGTGGGAGAGAGGCCAGAAGGGACATGTCACAGTAGTGACACAGGGCTGTGTGTGTGGCAGTGGGTTAGTCGAGCAGCTGCGAAATGAGATCAGCATGTGATTCCCGGATGGTTGGTCGTACATGAGTGTGTGTGTGTGTGTGTGTGTGTGTCGGAGAGACGTGTGCAGGCCCCCAGGGAGTTGGCGGCCATAGATGAGATGCATCCATGGTCCTCCCCTCCGTGTTGGCAGGGAGACCCTCAGCACAGGCTAGGGCGGGCGTGTCTCTGCAGGCACTGGCCACGTGGTCAGTGATGATGCCGTCCGTGGCATCTGGGCGTGACTGCAAGCGATGATCTGCTCACTGATTCGCAGGCTGTCCGAACGGAGGTGCCTGTGTGTCCTCTGCCCTTTCTGTCTCTGCATTCTTGGGTCAGTTTTTTCCTGATATCGACAGTCTGGTGGGCGTGTCCAGATCCGCTCGGCTCTTATGGGGCATCTAGGAGCTGGGGGAGTGAGAAGCCCGAGTGATTTCTTTGCAGTGAAACAGCCTGCTGGCATCTGTTTTCTCGGGTAAGACTCCATAGGTGGTGATTCCAACATGCTGGGTCCGCAGGTGGGGTACTGCGAGCGGCATCAGCTCCTGGGGTTGGAGAAGTTGAGGCCACTGTGTTTCGATACAGAAATTCTGGGGAGTCCTGCCCATGGAGTGGTCAGAGCCCTTCTGGCTAATCTCCCAGGTGCCCAGTTAACGGGGAGGAGGGGCTGCTCACCTCGCCCACCAGGGCTCCAGGCTCTACTGCACAGGTCTTAGCAAGAGCTTGCCTGGTTAAGACTTCTCTGGGACCTGCGGATAAAGCCTCTGAATTACGAGATGTATGTTGATGGTGGAGTTCTGTGGTCAGCGGGCACTGGAGGTGAGAGGCGCAGAACTAGATCCCCTTTAAGACCGCCAGGCGTGGGGTGGGCTTGTGCTGCAGGAAGAAGAGGCCGATGTTTTGCTGAGAAGTCAGCCTGTGCTCAGTTTGTTGCGCATAGACCAGTGATCAGATACATCTCTGTCCCCACGTGTCAAAAGCTCTGGAGACCTGAAGGCTCCTGACCGTACCTTAGAGACCTCCCTTATCAAAGGTAACACTTTCCTAATCAGACTCCTGTACTTGACCGTGGAGGCTTCTGTTCTCTCACTTGAATTTCATTTGCTCGCTGACCCCTAACCCCTGAAGTCACCCTGCTGTGCTGCTTGTGGCCTTGCTGAGCTGCGGAACTGGCCTTATGGTGATAATACCGCACTGAACTCAGTTCTCTAACCTTTGTCAGCTTAATTTACAAAGTTGAATTAACCTTGGATTCTTGCGTTCTCTGTATTTGACCTAATTTTTTTTTCTTTTTATCTATTTTTTTTTCCTCTGTTTCTGTCTCTTCCTCCTCTTTCCTCCTGCCCCCTCCCCTTCCTGTGTCTGTCGTCGCATATACCGCCTTGGACGTCACTGGGACATCCCCACTGCCACATTTGTTTTTAAACAACCACATTCTCTCTGGGGACCCATTGCTTGGCACCGGCAGCGACCTTGGGAGGCTCCTCCGCATCCTACACCTTTGTCTCATTGCTTTTCTCTGCAGTGACTCTTCTCTTGCTCTGTTAGGAACTTGAACACACACACACAAAAATTTAAATGTGCTTAAAAGCTCAGTTCCTATGAGAATGATCAGTGCCCCCCGCCCCCACTTTGGAAGAATCTGTCAGGACTGCCACGGCCACGCCAACAAGCTCTCTGTGGAAGAGGAAGGTTTGGCAGTTGGAGACAAGCTGGACCTCCAGACATATTATTCCCACCCACAGATACACTTGTGCCACTTCATACGAAGTTTGCCCCTTTTTTTCGTAGAGTATAAAAATGTTGGGAGCTCTTTTCTTTAGACCCTGTATATATAAAAACCACGATGCTAGGTTTCTACACGTAAAAACCTTGTCTGTAAAAACTTACAGACACGTCTTTACACGGCTGCTACTGGTCGCATTTTTGGTTCTTACCTGAAGATGATGTAGCAGAGGAAGGTTTCTAGGTACCCTCTAAAGCTTGCATCAGATAAAACCACCCTGCGTCCCCCCTCTAACCCCGTGCACCTCCTCTGCCCTGCAGTAAGTAGCTGGCTTTGCTTGCATTCAGTGCCCATGGTAAGCCCACTGCAATCCACCAGAGCATTTTGCTGGCCACATGGGCACAGTTCAGTCGCCGTGTTGCCCAGACAGCGGAAGAACTCCGATTTAGTCAGGTATTTCTGGGCTGACCCCACGTTCTGGGAGGCACTTTGGTCCTGGTAGTATAACCAGCACCTGACGCTGTTTAGCCCAGCACCTGTGGGCTCTGGAGGGTCGTGTCTCCCATTCGGGGTAACTCCTGCTGCCTGGCAAAAGATCAGCCACGGACCTCGTGTCTCGGCGGATGTGGTCCAACTGTGACCCACCCTATCGCCTAAGCGGCAGTCCCCCAGGTCGGAAGCATCTGCTGTGAGCCTGGCCTGAGTCGCACGCCCTCCCCACACACGCTCAGCAGAGCCGAAGGTGGGGCCAGCCCTGAGCGTCAATGAATCAGAACTCAGCCAGCCTGCCCCATTTCCAGAGTGTCCCTAAGCCCACCCCCCACCACCACCCCATCTGTCAGTGGCCTCAGTGACGTGTTTCAAATTTTGATGGAAGCCAGCTGCTCCTCTGTTGTCGGGGTACACCCCATCCCCCACATGCCCACGAGAGGAAGTGGGGTGTGTTTGTTACAGTTCCTGTGGAGATTCCTGTTCAGTAGCATCAGTGTCTGTGCTCAGGGGTCCTCCTTGTGGTCACATACCATTCCACGTATCTCATCTCTGAGCATCTCCACAGAAGTTTGATTTTTGTTCTGTTTGGTTCCTTTATTTTTTAGTTCTGTTGTTGTTTTTTAACGTTCGAAGACTAGCCTTTCCCTTTGGGAAACCAACTGTGATCCTATAATCTTCGGGGCGACGCTGCCCAAGTCGCTGGGCACAAACAGGCCCGTGTCCTCGGCACTGGCAGTTTAGAGGGTCACGTGCAGACACCAGAGGCCCCACGCTGCCCATCAGCGAGGCCAGGCAATGCCTCTCGCCCCAGCCCTGTCGGCCTGCAGCCCCGCCACAAACCTCTCCCCCCGGGGTCCTCCACCTCCAGCCCCACCGGGGCAGCAGGAGCAGACACGGCTCTTAGACACAAGGAGAGGATTGCAAAGAGGCACACGTGCCTCCAGGCTCAGCATAGAATCCCAGTGCCATCCCGAGGGCAAAGGAGGATGAGATGGTCCTCGCACAGTGACCCATCGCTGGCTCCCGCTCTTGGTATCATCTTGGGCAGAAGTCACATATTCGCCCAGGAGGGCCCATCCCAGTCCCGTAGGCGAGGGCCCGAGCCAGTGTTTCTGAAGGGACTGCAGGAATCAGGCCCAAAGTGTGGGAAAGCCTGACGTCCATGAACCTGTCCCCTCGGCTCATTCTGGGCCAGGCAGACCCCAACTGAAGCAACTCTGGGGTCCCTGAGTTGGGCCCATTCAGACAGGCCCCTGGTTTGTAAGGAATGCCCTTCGGGGGGTGGGCAGCATTTGGGCACACCCCCCTCTCATGGTGGCTGCGGCCCCCAGCCCCTGAGACGGCTCCCTCTGCAGGAGGGCGCGCTCGCCACCCCGCTCAGCCACCCCTGCCCTGGCTCAGCGCTGCCCACGCTCCACACGCCACAGGGCTTCTCGCTCATTTTTGGAGTATTTATACAGCAGGTTTGGATCACGTTTTTCTACTAATAAGAATGCTAACATTGTTGTGCAGATAATCAGCAAGGCCTTGATGAGGTTTACACCTTTGCATTATTAAAGGAAATAACAGTTCATGTGAACTCACCGGCGTGTTTGGATTTTATTTGATAATGGTGTATCCTGCCAAAGTCCTTTGCCTCCATTCACAGGGCGCCACGGATTACTTTGATCCCCAGAGGACCCTTTAAGTGGCACCCCAGACTTGCAGCCCACTGAGTGGAGGTCTAGCCGCTGGAGCCACTTTTTCCTGCTTGGTTCTCTTAGCTCTCCTAAGTCAGAGCTGTTGTGTGGGGTCGTGCCTCCTTGGACTTTCCCCCAGGAGATGGGGAGGGGAAGTGTCCTTGCAGAGCCGAGAAGGTCACGTTGGGGTCAGAGGCACGCTCTGGGCCATCAGATACACAACTCTATTGCATGTTCTCCCGATTTCACGGCTCCCTTTACAACTTCATATCAAAGGCTGCACAGAGTGACCTGGTGACAGAATCGGAGAGAAGGTGCTCATTTGCAGACCCTACTCTGTTTATAATCACACTTAGTTGGGTGCCTCCTGAAAGCCCCGAGACCTAGCCATCTGTTCAGCAGACTCCGGGAAGGAACAAGCAGAAAAGTAAGGGGTTCAGGAGTGAACCGGAACCTCAGCGTAATGGTCCCAAGAGTCAGAGGAGGGAGATGGGCACGTCTTTCTGCACTGCCATCCTGGGGTGCAGTGACTGCGGCCCCGGGTCATCTGCCAGGGCGGAGACTGCCTTCTCATTTTGCGGCATTTAAGAGCGTAGGCACTTGGATGTCTCAATCTTGGGCAAGCCAGGTCCCTGTTCCGTACCGACACCCCCCAAGCCAGGAACCACAGACGCTGAGCAGCTCCAGATCATAGCCTCAAGGTTCAGGGCAGCTCAGAGCCCAGAGGTTGTGGAGAAATTGCTCCCAAGAGGCACTCTTTGTATGCAGAGAGGTCAAGGGAAGGTCACACAGAGACCTCAGAAGTTGTTTTCTTTTTCCTTTTGTAAAATGTTAAGCAATATGTAGGCGATAACCTTTGTCCTTCTGGTTTCCCGAACTGAACAATTCTGTAAAGGCCACCGAGAGGTAATGAATGTTGGCTTGACTTGGATACTCGTTCATTTCCACCCCAGTCTGTCTTTTGCTTGCTTGCCAGGTTGCACAGTAGTAAATATTCCACCTGCCAGTGCAGGAGAACGTAAGAGACTCGGGGTCCATCCCTGGGGTGGGAAAATCCCCTGGAGTAAGGCAAGGCCGCTCACTCCAATATCCTTGTCTGGGAAATCCCATGGACAGAGGAGCCTGGCAGGCTGTAGTCCATGGGGTTGAAAAGAGTCGGACACAACTTAGTGACTAAAACAACAAAAAAGTGTCCTTTACTTACGTTTTTTTTGTAAAAGTACCACATACCCTTTCTTTAGCTTGAGGGGCACCTCACTTCCTCTGTAAGTCTAGATTCTTATTGGTAAAGTGAGTGATCCCTTGGGGATAAGTCTTTGCTCTCTTTCCATCCTTCAAATACATCAGTAATGTTAAGGTTACCAGGTAAGATTACACAGCTCATCCTTGAGCGGTGAGTCATAGGAACAACTGTTACTCATTGTAATGCAAGGATGAGAAAGACCTAGAAAACAGTGGTCCTCAAACTCTTAAGGAGAAGGCAATGGCACCCCACTCCAGTACTCTTGCCTGGAAAATCCCATGGACGGAGGAGCCTGGTGGGCTGCAGTCCATGGGGTCGCTAAGAGTCGGACACGACTGAGCGACTTCACTTTCACTTTTCACTTTCATGCATTGGAGAAGGAAATGGCAACCCACTCCAGTGTTCTTGCCTGGAGAATCCCAAGGATGGCGGAGCCTGGTGGGCTGCCATCTATGGGGTCGCACAGAGTCGGACACGACTGAAGCGACTTAGCAGCAGCAGCAAACTCTTAGTTGCATAAGAATCACTGGGATGCTTGATCAAATCCTGAGCCTGAGGCTCACCCCAGAGATTCTAATTTCCTAGAATGGGGGAACCCCCAAATCTGAATTCTTCACAAAGTACCCCAGGAATTCTGCTGCAAGTGGAGAAACATTATGCTAAAAGGTATTTATTTTTCAACTAGAGATAAAAATCACAAGCATCTGTGAATAAAGATGGGACCTACTAAGTGTTTCGGTCTTACAGGGAAAAGTCCCGATTGGTACACACTGTGGAGAAGATAGACATTAGAGAACCTATATCCTGTGCTGGGGGCCTTCCCACGTGGCTCTAGTGATAAAGAACCCACCTGCCGATGCAGGAAACATAAGAGATGCAGGTTTGATCCCTGAGTGGGGAAGATCCCCTGGAGGAGGTCTTGGCAACCCACTCCAGTATTCTTGCTGAAGAATCCCCCTGGACAGAGGAACCTGGCGGGCTACGGTCCATGGGGTCCCAAAGAGTCGGACACAACTGAAGCGACTTAGCAGGAGCAGCGTCCTTTGCTGGGGACTGTAGGACATCTAACATGCAATGACTGGCTCTTCGAGTTAAAGAGGGCTTCATAACATCCTCTATCCCAGGCCCTGCCCGATGCGGGAACCTCAGCCAGAGCATTATAGCATCCTGACCAGGGGATTTTCCAGCCTTTGCTTAATGCCTCTGGCAGCGAGGAGCTCATCTTCCGAGGCAGCGCACACCACGTCTGAAGAGCTCTTATTTGCTAATTTGTTTTTTTTTCATCTGAGCTGAAGTTTGCCTGCCACCCCCTTAGTTTCCATCCGCTGGGGACCCTGGTTGAGACTGCCTCTCCCCTCTCATGACATATCTTTAAGTATTTGGAGGCAGAGTTCTCATCTCCAAGGCTAAACACTGCTCATTTGTGCGGCAAATATTCTGTAAATATTTCTTGTAAGTTGAGTTGTGTTACTTGCTGGGGAGACAAGAGGTAGACAGAGAAAAATATGCCTGCTAGGATATTCAAGAGGGTGGGGCAGCCAACCAAAAAGCATATCAATGGGGATTTCCCTGGTTGTCCAGTGGTTAAGACTCAGCACTTCCACTGCAAGGGGTGTGGGTTCAATCCTTGGTCAAGGAACCAGGATTCTGCATGCTGCATGGTGTGGCAAAAAAAAATAAAATTCTGTTCATGTCAGTGAACAGAAAATGGCAGATGGAAATAGTAGTAAGAAGGGAATTGTCGTTTAGTTGCTAAATTGTTGTTTAGTCCCTGTGTCTGAAACTTTTTGTGACCCCATGGACTGTAGCCCACCAGGCTTCTCTGTTCATGGGATTTTCCAGACAAGAATACTGGAGTAGGTTGCCATTTCTTTCTCCAGGGAAATCTTCCCGACCCAGGGATTGAACCCACATCTCCTGAGTTGCAGGCAGATTCCTTACCACCAAGTCACCTGAAAAGTCAAGAAGGGAATAAAACAGAATAATCTGGTAGATATGGGTGGAGAGTGCCCTGACTTATGACGGTCAGAGGTGTGGGAGCGTCCACTGCACGTGTGGGACCTTTTAGACCAGGGAAAGCAATTTGAATCTTATGTCAAATGAAAGGGAAGACCTCTTGCCCTGCCTTCTGTTTTATAGCCCTCCTGGCCCTTCCCCAGATGTCTCGTGATGTTGGCCTTGGCCTCCCAAGCCATGCAGCCCTCCAGAGGGTCTGCTGAGCCCAGGGCATGGGTGGATAATGGCTGTCTCTCCCACACAGACCACTTTGCGGTGGTTTGTTTTCCTTCCTTAGAGACGTGACTAGTCCCCTAAAACTATATTTATGTATCAACCTCAGAACATGGTGTTAGGGCCTTTGAGTCCAAAAGTACAGACATTCTTTCCCCTCAGTAATACCTTAGGCTCCTTCTGCAGGAAGTAGACAGTTAACACCTATTGGGTGTGGAAGTCAGGAGACCACAGTGCCCTCCGGCCCTGAGTCACGGGATGGGGAGGAAACCCAAGGCCGTATTTCTTTTTGCTTGGGGAAGCAGCTTTGGGATTCTGAAGGCCAGGAAGGCCTGCATCGCTCTTTCTTTTCTTTTGTGTGTGGATGTGTGAGCACCTTGGATAGAGAGAGTGGATGGTGTGGTGCTGGGGAGATCAGCTCTAGCTGACCGTAGGGACCCGTGGTCGATTTCCTGCTGCCGAAGCCTAGAGACAGAGTGACCAGAGCCGGTGCCCTGAGCATGGAGCCGGTCACCAGACTCAGGTCTTCTTGAGAAACAGGCCGTGTCTTCAGTGCAGGGTTGAAAGGGGCCAATGGGAGAGCCTGGCGAGGACCTGGGAAGCAAAAGAGCCAAAATATTCAAGATCCTAGGCAGCTCCTCTGGTGTAGAAATTAGGTTGTGAGTGGTTGTCTCTTACCTGCTGGCCGGTGACCCAGACCCTGAATTGAAGTTAGAAATAAGGACCATCAGAATGGGACAGCTGTTGAAGGAGCCCCACCGTGCCTGAGCAGGGCTCTGGGACACAGGAACACAGACCACATGCAGAAAGAGGCTGTGTTCCATCTCCGTCACCTGGGTTACCTGTTCCTTCCGTGAACTGGCGTGTGATGTGGCCAGCAGCCCCCCAGGCAAAGGCTCAGGGAGACCCAGGTCGTGTTGGCCACAGTCCCTGCCTCCGGTCCGCAGACGGGTCATCCCAGTGGGTCTGGAGGACACGGGAAGCTTCAGACAAGGTCTGGTGGTGGGATGACGCTGCTGTCTTTGCAGAACCCTGCCCTCCCAGGAGAGGAAAATGAAACAGACCTTTCAGTCTGAGGTCATGGTGCCACACTGGCTTCCACAGAGCTCTGCATGGGTCCTTCTTCCCCCCCAGCACAGCCTCTGTCTTTCTGAAGCTGGTGGGAACCACCAGGCAATCCGGGGTTAACCGCAGCCACCTAGCACGAACCGCGAGGGCACGCTCTGGAGCTGAGCCTGGGGCCCTTCTGCCATACCACGAGTAGCCCTGGGCCCTGGACAATTCTAGGGGGACACCAGGGAGTAAGACACAGAGGTGGTCATTCGAGTGGGTCCAGCCAGAGCAGGGATGCTGGGCATTGCTCGAATGTGAGAGGGTGCGTTTGTCTTGTGGTGGGCACGTGTCCTGTGTGAGTGAGCCTGCCGTTGCGGGAGTGTATCTCTGGGTGAGTCTGCTGGGTTTCCAGAAGTCAAATCCAAGCGGGCCTGGCTCCCAGACGGTGAGTATTCCCAGACCTTCTACCTTGCCCAGTGGGCCTGGGGAGACCCCCATGTCTCCAGAGCAGGTGGGCTTCATTCATCTTCCTAGTGCAGTGAAGGAAGGTGTGGTCCAAAGGCCAGATCCTCTGGAGCAGTTCCTAAAGAGCAGGAAGATATCCCCACAGCCCAAAGGGAGCCCTGGGGACCCTCTGCTCCCCCATCTGAGACCCTCTGCCCCTATCTGGGACCCCGTCCCTGGCAGCTCCCAGGGCTCCCGGGGAGACCAGCCAAGTGTGGGCTGAGAGCAGAGGTGGAGACATGGCACCAGTCTGGGCCCCTGTCCTGGCAGGTGGCTGCCTTGTGCCTCATCCCCTGATCTGTGAGAGCAGGCTGCCATTCCTCTGTCTTGAAGATAGGAAGAAACCCTGATGTCTCAACCCCAAAAGGCCCAGGGTCGGTGGCACTCTGGACACAAATGCCACGGCAGTCCAGTGGGCTCTACCCCACCCCCAGGGCTGTTGCTCGGCAGGTCCGGGTTTGCATCTGCAGGTACTAACCACCCCATCTCTCTCTCCCTCCCACCCAAGCCAACGGCAGCCCCACCTCGGGTCTGAGCACTGGCGCCATCGTGGGCATCCTCGTCGTGACCTTCGTCCTGCTCCTGGTGGCCGTGGACGTCACCTGCTACTTCCTGAACAAGTGTGGCCTGCTCATGTGCATTGCCGTCAACCTGTGTGGCAAAGCCGGGCCCGGAGCCAAGGGCAAGGACATGGAGGAGGGCAAAGCCGCCTTCTCGTGAGTGCAAACCCACCCCCCACTGCTAAGCACCCAGGCCCAGGCTCCAATCAGGGAGCCATCTCAGCCTTCCCACTGCAAACCCCAAGGGAAGCGAGGCATTAGAGAAATGTTAAAAGCAGACACCTGAACCCAATCTCACACCTAGAATCTCATAGAAATTCCCTACGTAGGTCAAAATGAGAGGTATGGTCAGAGCCTAGCCTGGAGGGGAGCTGCCGTGGAGAGAGCCACTTGCCTTGCTGCCGTCCATGCCTCCGTCACTCACCAGATGTTCACGGACCAGCAGCTGCTACGGGCATGGCACCGTCAAGTGCTAGGGGACGCAGTGAGCAAAACAGGAGAATGCCTGTCCTCCTGGAGGACGGTCCAGACAGAAGCTGTGCACCTGCATCTCTGGGGAAACAGATCTTGAGCCAAATAGAGGAACCTTCATAGACTGTCGTCAGGCGGGGCTGAGCCGAAGCAAGGCCAGAAGGGACAGAGCAAGGAAATAGGTTGTTAGCACCACCCCATGCCAGGCACTGTGTACACACATACGTGTACATATACATACAGTTCTACACGCATCATATACATGCTTATACACGTGTGTGTACTTACATATACATGTATCACGTATGTGCATATAGTATGTGCGTGTACATGCATCATATATGCATACATTGTTGTTGTTTAGTCTCTTAGGAAGTTGAGTCATGTCCAACTATTTTGCAACCCCATGGACTGTGGCCCACCAGGCTCCTCTGTGGGGGATTCTCCAGGCAAGAACACTGAAGTGGGTTGCCATTCCCTTCTTCATGGGATCTTACCAACCCAGGGATTGAACCCGAGTCTCTTGCATTGGTAGGGGCGTTCTTTACCATTGTGCCACCAGGGAAGTCCGTATAGGTAGACACACACGTATACATGTGTGCACTTACATGTACATATTCTTATACACACATCATATTCGTGTACATGCTTACATATACATATATGTGCGTGTTACATATACTTACACATATACAGCTATGTGTGCAAATTTACATATACATACATGTATATATCATAAACATGTATATACTCAGGTGTTCATGTACATTTGCACTTTATATATATACACATAAATATTGCATACTTACATATACTTATATATATACATGCATCATAAACTTGTGTATACTTATATATACTTACATGTGTATGTACATGATATATGTGTTCATTCTTACATATACACATAGGTATGCATATACACACACATTTACCATGTATACACACGTGGATGACTTCAGCACTAATCTGTGCCAGGTGCTTCCCTCAGTACTTTATATTCATTGTTTCAGTTAATGTCCATAACCTCTAGGCAAGTGGAGACTGTTACTTGCCCCATTTTACAGGTGAGGACACAGGCAGGGGTGAGCAAATGAGGTGCTCAGGGTCACACAGCTGGCAGGAATGGGGGCTGAGATACAGCACTGGGCTCTGGCTCTTGATGCACCGTGCCCCCGCCAGCCTGGGGCTGGGCGCAGGTACCTGAGTGTGGCTGGCTTCCCTGGGAGCCCCCTGCCTCTCCCAGCTCTCCGGGATGGAACCAGCGGAGCTCTCTCCACAGGAAAGATGAGTCCAAGGAGCCTATCGTGGAGGTGCGAACGGAGGAGGAGCGGACCCCGAATCACGACGGAGGGAAACACACGGAGCCGAACGAGACCACGCCGCTGACGGAGCCCGAGTACGTGGGCCCCTCCCTGGCACAACCCCACACCCACCGCCGCACCCTACCCACACCTCCGTGCTTCCCACCTGCGGCTCCAGGCCCGGCATCACCGGCCAGAATTCTGGAGTCCTGGGCCAGGAATGCCTGACACCACTCTCCTCAGAGAGGAGGCATTCGTGGTCGTATCTGGGAGACTGTGGGTGACCTTTTAAAGAGCTCTGTGCATCAGTGGGATCCCTAGACCCTGGGCCCAGGTCACACAAACACACACACAAACACACACACACACACACCCCGGAAATGACTCAAGGAGACAAAACATCACTGAGAGAGCTTAGATTCTGTTTAGGATTTCCAAGAATTTTAGGGTTTTCTGCATTTCTTCCTAAAAGGGTGAGGGAAGCTGGGGACCTGGTAAAGCCTGGCCCTCCTGGTCTCTTAAGCCTTGAGGACCATCAGTCAGAAGGCACGTCCAGCTTTGGGCGTGGGTACCGTGGGTTTGAAGGGAATGGAGTTTGATGGAAGTGCAGAATCTCTGGCTGGACAGCGCCCCAGCCCTGAGGGGCCACGTGGAGCCCCTGTCTGTGGGGCAGCTGGAGCCGATTCCCCAGGGACCTCAGATGCCTGTGGTGGTGGACGCTGAGCTCAGCTGGCCTCTCCCTGGGTCGAGATGCGAACAGGGCTCTGAAAGGCCCGCTGCAGATGTTAGGGAAAGGGAGCCCCAGGCAGGCAGCAGGGCAGGCGGCAGGGAGGAAGGCGAGAGGCCCCCGCCAGGTCCACGTTCTCTGTCGTCTCCTGTGTCCTCCTCTTCTGCCCGCCTGGGCGTGTGCTGCCTCCCGCGTCCTCCTTTCTCTGTGGGCCTGTGTCCTGCCTGTGCGTCCCCGCATGCCCGCCCTCGGCCCCCTCCTGGCCTCCGCCCTCTCTTGGCTTCTCTGTCTGTCTCAGCTTCATCGTCTATCTCTTCTACTTCCTGTCCTCCCCGCAGGCTGCCTGCTGACACCACAGCCACTGTGGAGGACATGCTGCCTTCTGTCACCACCGTCACCGCTAACTCTGACACTATCACCGAAACCTTTGCCACTGCTCAGAACAGCCCCACCAGTGAGACCACCACCCTGACCTCCAGTATCGCCCCCCCGGTCGCGGCCACCCCTGATTCAAACTCTGTGCCCGCCGGCCAGGCCACCCCATCCAAGGGGACCGGCGTCACTGCCGCCTCCCCGGCCCCGGCCCCAGCCCCCAAGGTCGCCCCCCTCGTTGACCTGAGCGACCCTCCGGCCTCAGCCCCGGCCGCCAACAACCTGTCCTCTAGCGTCCTGGCCAACCAGGGGGCCGTGCTCAGCCCCAGCACCCCGGCCAGCGCGGGCGAGGCCCCCAAGGCCCCTCCAGCCAGCAAGGCAGTCTCCCCGTCGGCAGCCAGTCCGCTGGCAGCAGCCCCGACAGCCCCTGCCCCGGAAGCCCCCCAGGCCAAGCAGGAGGCTCCCGGCACCAAAGGTCCGGACCCCGAGCCCACCCAGCCCGGCGCCTCGAAGAGCCCACCCGAGGCCGCCAGGGCCCTCGCCAGCCCGAAGAGCGAGGCGGCCTCCGTCAGCACCACAAACCCTGCCCAGGGCGAGGACTTTAAAATGGACGAAGGGAACTTCAAGACCCCAGATATTGACCTTGCCAAGGATGTTTTTGCAGCCCTGGGCTCTCCTGCTCCCGCCGCTGGGGCCAGTGGACAAGCCTCTGAGCTTGCTCCTTCCACGGCCGACGGCTCTCTTCCGCCTGCACCAGTCAAGACCGAGTACGGCCTCTCTCTATCCGCTGTCGTCGGGTGGTGTCCCGTGGTGGTGTGCGTCTGTGCTGTGCTGTGTGCTCCCTGTTAGATGTGTCTGCAGCCTCATCCAGGGCTTCTCGGAGGCCACCGTCAGCCAGGGGCTGGGCCAAGGCAGAGAGCGGGGCACAGGCAGGCAGCCGCCTGCTTACTAATTAGGCCGTGTTAATTACGTTTGATCCTTATCGTCCTAGCAGTGGCATCTCTTGTCCCTGGAGGAGCCCTTGCATTTGGGTCGCTGATGAGCATAGCTTGGGAAGTGAGCTAAGGAGGCCAAGGTGCCCTCATTGGCCACCCTAGGGCCCACGGGCAGGGTGTCATCCAGGGCCAAAGCCGAGTCCCCACCAGCATGGCACAGTGGTGCAGGGAGTGAAGAGGCAGACCCCGAGGCTTGTAGGGGGTGGGTAGGATCTGATCCAGAAGCCCCCGAGACACCCCAGCCCGACACCCACACACCCACCTGCTCCTGCTTCTGCCCCGAGTGACTGGGCAGACTCAAGCTCCCAAGCCCTGAATGAGGGCCGGGTTTCCCAAGTTCAAGACCATGTCCTTCAGCGTACAGGTTTCTTAAATGCGAGGCCAAAATGCAGGGGCGCCAGCTGGGCCTGGAGTCTGAGCCTTCTCTCGTGCGTCCTTAGACCAGCTTCTCACTCCTGGGACTGACTGAGGCCAAGAGTGACTGAGTCAGATGGAGGTTTTTATAGAGACTCCTTGGCTGCACCCAGATAAGCTGGGGTGCTGCCACCCAGAGTGACAGGGGGGACCCTCACCAGGAACCCTGAGTCTGTCGGGAAATAAAAGGATGGCCCTGCCCACCCAACCGCACTCAGCTCCCCTGGAGCCTGGCAGCCCACTCCAGCCTCTCACCAGACTCCCATGGGAAACTGCCGTGGTAACAAAAAGCATCAGAGGCATCACCAGGAAAGGCAGAGCGCTGAGCAGTGGGAGTGCGGACAGGCAAGCGCCATTTGCAGAGGGTCCCCTGGAATCGGTCCCGGGGAGCCCAACACACACATCATTTAGATCAAGCTGGGCAGCTGCTGCTGCTGCAGCCATGCAGGGTGAGGGGAGGCTGCTCCCGAAACACTTCCACACTCCAGGTAAAGCTGGAGCGCCACCCCCCGCCCCTGCCCCGCATCAGATCAGGGCTAGAAGGGCACCTTCCTCTGCTTCAGCGGCTCTCCACTTTGGCTGCACATCTAGAACCACTTGGGTGCTTTTAAAAGTCACCACGTTCTGACCCAGGAGATCAGGATTTCTGAGGACACGGCCCAGGGTCAGTGATTTTAAGAGACTCCAGGTGATCCGGAGATGCAGCTGAAGTTGGAGTCCAGGGAGGGACTGGCTGGAGGGTGGGTTACGGCGGACCGTGATCTCAGTGCTGTTTTCCCGATTCTCCGCAGGAAGGGTCCCGTAGAAGCAAAGCCGGAGACAGAAACGAAGCCAGCGCCAGCCGAAGTCCAGACGGTCCCCAACGATGCCACACAAATAAAGGAGAATGAGAGCAAAGCGTGATGGGTGACGAGACACCAGCAAAGATCAAAATATAAAGTGACACAACAGCTTCACCAGAGCATCTCCAATATCTCACACACACACACACACACACACACACACACACACACACATCTCATTCCTCTAGTGTCTTTTGCCTTTAAAGAAAAAAAAACTAAGCAGATCAACATGGGATCTCCTTTTTGTAGATTTATAGAAAGGGTTCCTTTGTTGCGCACTCACTTGTAAGAAAATGAGACAAAAACGTGAAACCCACAGCCAAACTAGGACACTCGGTTCCCTGAAACCATTTAAAAATCGAACAAAAGGACCCCAAATTAAGAATCTAGGAAGCTCAGAAGAAAAAAAAGAATCTAGGTTCAGGATTTTGGTGTTGCCGAACCGGCACAGACCGGGTTCAGAGAAATAACTTCCAGACGCTAAGACTAACCGAATGAACAAAGTCCAAGTTTATTTTTCTACTTTCAGTCGAGTTTGGACTCTGTGAAACCTCATAAATAAGTTATAATTTCTGTTCACTTTGTATTTGTTCAGTATGCAAAGTGTGTCGCCCTTCCTAGCTGAATTCAATTCCCACATAGACTCTTGTTTTGTAGGAAGAATGCCAAATGCAGCTTCTGGGGGTAGATCTCAATTTGCAGTATTCGGATTTCTTTTCTTGTCCTTTTCTTTCTCCCTTTTTTTTTTTTTTTTTTCCTTTCTGCCAACTTTGCTTTCCAGTGTTTACAAGTTGACAAATGTTTGACTTCAGTTGTGTTTCAATGTCCATGTAAAATAGCTGCCTTTTTTTTTTTTTTAAGTTACAAATACTGCCTAAAGGTGTAGGATCCTCCCAGGACAACTTTACAAAATCTAATTGTTTACAGTGGCTCTTCCCCCCCCCGCCCCCAACCGGTTTGAAATTTTTTGCCTGTGTGCAACTCAGGTGAAAATCCATCTCGTTCTGGAATGGTTTTGCTTTCGGGTTTTCGGTTCCGTTTGCTTGTTTGTTTGTTTCCTTGGGGGTTAGACCACTTCTGATTAGCGACCACCTGCCTGTATCTGTAAAAAGGATCTGCTCCCCAGGCGTCCCCACCCTTCCTTTTGAAGGACTCTTAGGCTTTGTTGAATGAAGCAGAGAAGATTGTATAGTTGGGGCTGGTCTTGGTGAACACACATTTTTACCCCAAACATCCCCTTTTTTGTAGAAAGCCAAATAAAATATATACATACAATTTCCTTTTGAGCCCAGAATCTAGATTTGAGCGGAAGAGCATGTGTGCTTCAGGGAATTAGTGTCTTTTTTTGGAAATCTGTTGAAGTAAAATAACATCAGCCTTCTGTTCACTTAGGCAGCATTTGTAGAAACAAAAGGGAAAAAAAAAAAAAAAACAAACACCAACCTGCTGTCTGGAGTCATAAGACAACTTTTCCTGGATTGGAAACCAAGTGGGGGAAAAAAAAATACAGAAACTTTAAGGGGGATGGGAGGGGGGAGAAGGGAAAAGCCAGCCCTTTGTATAGAAATTTTGCTTTTTTTTTTTCCTCATTCTCCTTTAGAACTGCAAGCTTGTGCACTGTGGGTGCGTGAATATTTTAGTGTGAAACGTGTTTTTGTCATAGTATTGAAATAAAACTTCAACATAGTTTGGTTGTGGAAGGTATAGCAGATAGTTCAGAAAAAAAAAAAAAACATTCAGGAAACAAAAAATAACTCTTATAAGGAATTGAAGCCTTTAAACAAAGAATGAAATAGAAACGATGATGATGATGAAGATGATGCTAAGTCAACAGAAATGAGCGCTCTGCGGGCACCTTTCCCAAGGTACAGAGAAAGCAGCCAGAGGTTAGGGTGGCAGGACTCCCTCTGCGTCCGTTCTGTGGGCCGCACTCCCCCGTGTTCTGACACTTCTGCAGTCTGGTCAGTGGCGCTTACGCTAGATTATTTCAAACTGTGAAAAATAATGGTCTTGTCATTTGCTCAATGTGGGGTTATTTTGCATTTTCTCAGCTCCTGGGGATGGAAATGGAGGATCGGGGTCTACACAGGTCTGGCCCTTTGACCTTGGGGCTTGCACAACCATAGGTTCGTGTGCACAGGCCCCCAGGACCCAGCCAGGTGACGACAGTGGTTAGAGCACGCAGCAGATGGGAGCTCCTGGGCATCTGAGACAGAAGGGAGGCCCCAGCGGGGGGCAGTGGGCTCCTCTGGTTCCCCACATTGTCAATGGAACCGATTCCTCATCTTGGGATGGTAATGGCTTCGACCACCTCGGCCAAGCCCACACTATACCTCACTGAGACAGTGCATCTCACTTCAAGGGGTTGTGGTCAAGTAAACTGATTTGGGTTCTGATGGTTAGGAAGAGAAAGAGGTAATGTCGACCCTCAGATAACCTGGCCCAGGGCAGCTGACTCCCCGCCCCCTCCTCAGACCCAGGCTCTGCTGGAACCCCAAACTCTGCCATCCTTTTGTTCTGCCTCTCTCCCGTCACACGTAGATTTGTCTCTGCATGCGTGAGCTTTCCTTTCTTTGAAAAAAAAAAAAAAAACAGAGCAATGCTTTCTCTAAAATCATAGAGGGAGTCGCTTTATTTTCAAGACGTTGTATCTTTTATGTTAAGAGATAAAAGCTTATAGTTTTCCTTTTTTAATTTTTTGAAGGAGGGATCACCCTACCAGTTTCCACTGTCTATGTGTCTATATGTGTATGTGCCATACATATGTAGTCACATAAAGACCGGCATGGCCAGGTTCCGCCGGAGGGGCACTCGGGTGCCACGTGTGGGGCCCCCGTACCCTGAAGGGCCGAAGTGTATATAGTGCAGCTGTGAAGTGGAACGCGGCTTTCACACTTTCCTATGGAGCCTTCCGACTCCCAGGCTTTCACTGTAGGCTGTCTGTCTGGATGGTGGTTATCAGATTTCCATTAACATCTCTACCCAGCATCCCCGACTTCGGGGGCCTTCTCTCTTGTTACAGACTTTTTACCGAGTGAAACATCGATACCACCTTTGTTTCCATTCTCACCGGTGTAAATACTGAGTACTAACTGAGAATTTTGACTTTGCATTCTGTCAGAATACTTGTGTTCAATAAAAATTGAAAGAAAAAAAAAAAGCTCTTATGGTCCAACTGGAATTTATTTCAAGTCAACGGACATTTGTCGTGTGAATCAAGTGTGGAAATGACGCTGGTATTTTTTTTTAACACCAGTAAAACCCAGGGTCCTGAGTTTGTGTTGCCTGAATGATGGGGTTTCTAGCCTTCCTTCACAGGTTGATAGAGGAGTTCTCATTGAGAAGGACCAGATATCAGAGTCAGAAAGGTTCCATTCAAGTCCTGGTTCTGCCACTTTCCTGTTGACATTGGAAGAGTTACTTAATCTCCCCCAGACTCAGTTTCCTTTTTTGACAAACAGGAAATGCCAAGAATAGTAGCCTTGGGTACTGGCAATGAAGCACTGTATAGGAAAGCCTGGGCACATAGTAGATACCCAACAGATTGAAGTGGCACGGGTTGCCTCCCTGGTGTGTAATAACAGCAAACCCAGCTGGAGTCCTAGCACACACCTGAGCTCCAGGGCGCCAACCCACGGTAGACACCCGAGACTTCTAGGGTATATAATGCCCCTCCTTGTTACTTTTGTCATCCCGCTCAGCACTTGGAGCCTTAATTCAGCCCCCGGGATTTACTGAAGCCTCTGAGCCAGAGAGAAGAAGACTTTCCCTCAGCTCAGAATTCTCTTGCATACACTACCATGCATCTGTGTTGGGAAGAAGCACCCAATAGGGTTGGGATTATCTGTTTAACTATGGAATCAGGAGTTCCTAGAGAAGAGCTGGCCCGAGGGCCAGGAGGAGGTGAGACCAGCAAAGAACCCAGGGGCAAAACATAACCTTCTGAGGGCTGGCCCTCCACCTACACCAATCTGAATGATACTGCCCTTTGTGTCTATCGGCCTCAGCCTGGCCCCAGCCTGGGTCAGTCTGAAGTCACCCCCAGGGTTGGTTCCTTCTCTGTCCATAGGACCTGTTTAAATGACACAGAGCCACATGCATCTATGTGGCTTCCTGTGCCAGAAATTTCCAGCTGCATATAGTACGGCGAGGGGTGAAAGGAACACATTGCTTTTCAAGGTTTGGATGACTCTCCATTATCCATGAGGGCTTGCTTCCAGAACCTTCCTCCTTCAGGCCAGTCTCCTCTCAGCTTCGCTAAGTACTTTTCGAGTGTCTCGAGATGCTCCGGGAGACCACAGGAGACAAAACACTGTCCAGTGCGACGTTCGTTCATTGTGGGGCTGGGGCAGACGGTACACGCCCAAGCACTGATGTACCGTGGGGTCATTAGGGCTGGGCACCAGCGCTCCAGTTCTCCGCCTCCTTCCCGGCACACGGTGGGATTGTGCGTCTCTGTTCACTTACAGTAGGCGTGGCCACGTGGCTCACTGCGGACAGTGGAGTATGAACAGGGACGTGCATGTCACTTCTACACGGAGCCTTGGGAAGCCAGTGGGTCTTACTGTGGCCCCCTTCCCCTACCCCACCAACTCTGCACGTGGTGCGAGAGCCATCATCTAGGCCCAGAGTGAGGAGTGTGAATAGGCCCATGATGGGCCTGTAACATGCGTGAGCAATCAATCCAGTAAATGTTAAATAACCAGCTCTCCAAAGAAGGAGGGGAGGGGGGATATACGTATGGGGTGTGTGTGTGTGTGTGTGTGTGTGTGTTTATTATAAACTTTACTGACATAATCAATTTACAGTCATAATGCATACAGTACTCTGTACTGAAATCCATGTATGCAATCGATACAGATGCTTTGGTTTATTTTTGCTGAAGTCTTGTATCCGTAATCAACCTGTGGTTGCAACTGATGGATGAGCATAGTTCCAACATAAATGTTGGTTGATGTCTTCATTTATGTTAACAAGTGAGATGAAAGTGACGCAATGAAGATCTATGAGTCAGAACCTCACTCGTTCATCAACAGTGAGCAACCTCTTTGCCAAATCAGGTGTAAGTTTTTGAATACCGCTTCAATTTTTGCTATTCAGAGTATAATGGCTGCAGATATGACACTTTAAAGTTTAATCTGCATCATAAATATTTTTCCCATCACTCCTTTAAGTCTAGAAAAGCACACACACAGAGAGATACAAAAGCAATCAAACCTTGATTTGTAGCATTTGTTGACTTCAGGGATATGAAAATATTCCCAGTATGACTGATTTCAACATGTCATCGCTGGATGAGGAATTAGGTAGAGATGCACAGTAGCCTGGGGCTTCCCAGGTGGCGCTAGTGGTAAAGAATCTGCTGGCCAATGCAGGAGACGACGGATGCAGGGTCGCTCCCTGAGTCAGGAAGAAGGCAAGGCAACCAACTCCAGTATTCTCGCCTGGAGAATACCATGGACAGAGGAGCCTGGTGGGCTAGTCTATGGGGTCATGAAGAGTCAGATACGACCAAAGTGACTTAGCACGCACCCTCATACAGTAGCACATATTATATAGTATTCCCAACATGCAAATAAAAGAAGCGTAGATAACCCCAAGCACAGAGGTCATAATGATATGGAGTAATAATAACAATAAACTTTGTATACACTAATGATAATACTGAAACAATGGAGAACTGATGTGTTTTGAATATGTATTGCTTCATCTTAAGTATGTTAATTGTAAGTTTATGTAATTTAACTTTTAATAATGATGCTGCTTAACTATGACTCACAAATTTCCTGAAAATTTACCTGGCTCTCTTGCTCCAGTACAAGTTGGCTCCAGCCTACCACTGGATGTTCCTTTATGTCACAAGCCACTTCACCTCAGGATCTGCTACCACAGCATTATTTAGCCTATCATGGCTAAATCAGGGAGTGCTAAGTCCTATGGAAAATAATAAATCCAAGTGAGGAGGGAAGTCAAAGTAGTCCTCTCTGAAAAGACACTACTGAGCAGCAGCCCTGAAAGAAGTGAGCTACTGAGCTTTGCAAATATCTGAACAAAGATATCTCAGGCAGCAAGTGCAAAGGTCCTGAGGTGAAGACTTAGTTGGTGTGCTTGATATAGAGCAAAGAGGCCAATTCAGCCAGAGCAAAGAGCAAGGGATGGTGTGTGGCAGCGGCAGAAGAGTAGGAAATAAGTCAGAGCTAGCTCACATAGAGTCTGTGGACTATGGTTAGAATCTGGCTCTTATGTCAACCAAGATGGAAGGCTGAGAAAAAAATTTTGAACAGAAGCCTGACATGACTTAAGTTTTAAAACTGTCACCGTAGCTGCTGGGTGCAGAATAGACCACAGGAGGGCAAGAGAAAAAACAAGGATACCAATTAGGAGGCAATAATGTAGATGGTGTGTGTGGAATAAGCTGGTTCCATCTGGAGGTGGGCAAATGATTCTGGCTCTGCTGGAGGTAAAAACAACAGAAACGGGTGATGGATGTGGATCTGAGAGTGGCATCGAGGATGACTTCTGGATTTGGAGCCAAATCAACTGAAAAATGTGTGTGAAAGTCATTCAGTCGTGTTCAACTCTTTGTGACCCCATGGACTACAGCCCACTAGGCTTCTCTGTCCAAGGAACTCCAGGCCAGAATACTGGAGTGGTTGCCATTCCCTTCTTCAGGGGATCTTCCCAACCCAGGGATTGAACCCAGGTCTCCTGCTTTTCAAGCAGATTCTTTACTGTCTGAGCTACCAGGGAAGCCCTATTATTCTTGGGTTCGATCCCTGGGTCAGTTGCAAAGAGTCGGGCACGACTGAGGTACTTTCACACACGCAGTTGGAAAAATGGAATTGCCATTTACTCTCTAGAAGGAGTCATGGAGAAGCAGAGTTTAGGAATGCAGACTCTGTTTCTGGATACCCCAAGTCTGAGATCCATGTGAACATCCTAGTGAAGATTTAAACAGACTGAAGTTCCAGAGTCTGGAGACGCATGTGAAAGCTGTCAGCACAGAGCTTGTGATTAAATCCCTGGCACTTGCTGAAGTCAACCTGGGGACGAATGTAGGCTAAGAAGAGGAGAGAACCAAGCATGGAACCCAAAAAAGAAAACCCCCAGGCAGCTCTGTAGCCAGGAAGAAACCGAGGAGCTCTCTATCTGGCTCTTACAGCAGTGGCATTTACACAGGCGGCGAGGGGAGGGACAAAGCTGACACTGATGAGATGGAAGACCACCTGATTCCAGGCTGTCACTGCCAAGAGCAGACTCCCGACTCTGCCCCTCATCTGTCAAGACCTTGGCTTCTGTCCATGGCCTTCCTCTCTCCCAGAGTTCCCCCATCACCCTGGATGACTTCAGTGCTTTGTGCGGACCACCCCTCCAACACACAGCTTGACTGCCTTGTCTGCAGTGACCTTGAACCACCTCATCCCTTGACCAAACCACAGACCCGATCATCATCTCAGTTATCCAGCCTGAATCAGAAGTTCAAATTTACATTACAGCAATACTCTCCATTGCTGCTGGCCCATCCAACTCTCACTCAGCTCTTTTTCCATGTGTGTGTGTATTCAGTTGCTCAGACGTGTCCGACTCTCTGTGATCCCATGGACTGCAGCCTGCCAGGCTCCTCTGTCCATAGAATTTTCCAAGCTACTGCCAATAAACCAGTGCTTCATGCTTGCTGAGGCTGCTACTCACTGACTCCCAGATTTCCCCCTACTTGCTACATTCTCCCTTCTCCTCCCTCCATATCCAGCTTCCGTTCCCCAGTCCAGCATGCTACCCATTCATTCCCCGAAATCCAACAGTCCTTGCCTCAGCGTTCTCACTCTGCATCCCTCTTATAAAACTCTAGCCCTGGAAAATCATCTGGCTGCATCTCTTTGCTCACTGGACAGCTGGGTGCCACTGGAGAAAAAACAGGTAACCGGTCACATTCGTATCAGTAGATAAAGTCCCTTTCAATTAGGCTCTAAAGATAGCAGTGCCCAACAATCCAAATGATATTTCTCAACAACTCATTCATTGTCGACAAAACATCTTCACTTTTCCCAAACCGACACCTCTGTCAAGCCATTCCTTCCATCTCAGCTTACGGCCTTGCTTCCTTCTTCTAAAAGAAAAAACAGGTGGCAGAAAGGAACATCCTCAACCTCGCACATAAAACCCACAACACACACACACACATGCACACTCATACCCTCCCTGCCTCTTGGCTCCTGTATAAGGAAGCAGCTTCTCCCCTTCCTAAAAGCAATCTCCATCCCTGGGCACTGGCCTTTCACCCCTCCATTTATGGATTTTTTCGCCATCTATTCAAGATCCATTTAATAAATATCACTGAGCACCAGCCACGGCTGTGACTGTTCTAGATGCTGGGGAAGCAATGACCCTACTGTGGTGGAGCTGACACTCTAAATAAATATACATCATGAGTCCAGAATAAGTGAGGTAAGGAATACACAGTAAGGAAAGGAGGCTAGCGAGTCACAGAGGAGGAACAGCTGTTGACATGCAGGAATAGGTGAAGACCTTTCCGAGGAACTGGCATGAAGCGGAGAGCTAAGAACAAGAAGGGGGCTCCCCTGGCGGTACAGTGATAAAGAACCCACCTACCAATGCAGGAGACGCAAGTTCAATCCCTGGAGAAGGCAATGGCAACCCACTCCAGTATTCTTGCCTGGGAAATCCCGTGGGCAGAGGAGGCTGGAGGGCTACAGTCCGCTGGGTTGCAAAGAGTCCGACACGACTCAGCACAACACAGCAGGAACAAGGAGGAGCCTGTGTTCCATGCACTTGGAGTCTTCCTCAGCTAGCAAGCTTGTGTGGGTGTGGTGGGCAAGACTATTGAGTGAATATGAAATGAAAAGTTTTTCTAATGTTGAACTTAATTCCTCCTTCAGTCTGCCATGCCATGGGGTGGTAGAAATGTGTGCTTGCTATGTTGCTTCAGCTGTGTCTGACTCTTTGTGACCCCACAGACTGTAGCACACCCACCAAGCGCCTCTGTCCGTGGAATTTTCCAGGCAAGAATACTGGAGTGGTTGCCATGTCTTTCTCCAGGGGATCTTCCCAACCCAGGGATTGAACCAGCATCTCTTATGTCTCCTGCATTGGCAGGCAGGTTCTTTATTGCTAGCACTACCTGGGTAGAAATGTCATCTCCATCAAACTAAAGTTCCACCTCTCAGCCCTCTCAGAATTGCTGACATGACCTTTAATTACCTCTCCAGGCCCATCACGTGAGTTTCCCTTTCCACTCCATGTGCCAGAATTAGTGGTGAAATAAATGTATTTCCTTAATCATGGCAGAGGCTTTCTCACTTCTCGCTTTCTCTGGAACACTCTCTGGCATCCCCTGTGCCCACTAATCCTTGACTGTTACTCTATCCTTCGGTCTTGGCTTAAATATCTCCTGATCAGGTAAGCCTTTCCTAAAAGATGATCCAGGTTGCATAGCTCCATTAGATGGTCTCTCCAGGCCAGTGTGCAGCTGGCACTCGGCGGTACCGTTGTATCAGATTGTTAAAATGTTGAAATGCTTCTTCACTGTTGTAAGCCATTGCTGTCACCCAGTCCCCCACAAGGGATCCTTATGATCTGCCCCCCGCAAGATCTCACAACCCAGGGGGTCGCACCTGATCCAGAAGAGGGTCTGCAGGGCTCCATTTTGGAGCTGTGGTCAGTATCCATGGAATACAGTTTGTAAAATACGTTTAACGTACCCTCCAGTTATATGCTAAGACCCCACACTTTCTTTACTTTCTCGTCGAATGTTTCTCTTTCCCTCTGAGTCTCAATTCCTCCAGGGCAGATTCTGTGTCTGTCTTATTTCATTCCTTCATCCCAGCACATCGTAAAGCATCTGTCAGAAAGTAGAAGCTTGGTGTTTGTCGGCTTCGTGAATCATGAAGTGAATGAACAAACTCATGAATGAAGTGAATATATATATATGTACACCAACCATGGTTATTTGCCCATGTTCATGTGTGTGCCTGTGTGTGCGTGTGTGTGTGTGTGCGTGTGTGTGTGTGTGTATGTGAGTACAAACGGGGTCTCTACCTGGCCAGGGATGATGCCTTTAATCTTGAGCCACACAGCAGTGCCCCCTGCTCAGAGTCCTGGAGGAAGTTCACCCTGGCGACCAGGGAAGGGGTCCGGTCACAAACTCCCACGTGACTAGTGGAGGAAGTTCACCCTGAGGACCAGGGAGATGTCTGGTCACAGGCTCCCAGAGAGAGTGTGCTGCGCCTTCCCCAGCCCCGGATCACCTTCCTCCAAGTTTGGTGACCAAATCCAGCCAGTGAGCAGCCCCTCCAGGATGGAGGCAGGCTGGGAAGACTCGGCTTAGGGGAACATGAAAGGCAAGAACACTGCAGCCAAGTCGACCTCATCCTGTTACCCAGAGCCATGGTTGTCTGATGGGCAGGACTGACAAGCTAGCCCAGGGGACTTCCTTCTGTGGAGCTTTCTCTCAAGGAAAACCTCTGGGCTGGGAGGCTGGGAAGAGCGAACAGAGGGCAGGAGAAGAGGGTGGTGAGGTCTGTGAAGGTCTTCTGGTCCCGAGGTCCAGGTGTTGGTGAGCTGGTCTGCAGACAGCACCGCAGGGGCCTCTTCCTGAGCAGGTGGGCCCAGGCGTCTGACTGCCGACCCCAGCCCAGACAAGAGAACCCACAGAGTCTCTCCGTTTGGAGTGTGTCTGTGACGATGACCATCAACAGCCCGCTGGAAACCTGCCAGTGAACATCAGGGTCAGAGCTTTGATGAGCTCTCTGGCTGAGAAGGGGTACAGCTTTCTCAGGGAGCCACACTTTGGAACCCAAGGATCCAGCCCACAAGTCCTGCCACACTCGTGCCCTAAAAGAAGGAAGGAAGAAGGAAGGAAGTGGGTCCTTGAGACGAGGAGAGGGTCTCACATGGGCAACCGCCTCCTCTCCATATCGCCCAGGCCAGAAGGTCAGTTTTGGCTCTTGTCCACAGCCATGCTTGGTCATCCTCCTCCGTCATCCCCTAGGCCAGGCCTCTAGGTCTCCTGAGACACTGTATAAACCGCACTCTCCAGGATCCCAGATCCTCAGGCTGCGGGGCTGGGCAGCGGGATACCCCTGTAGGTGGCCCAGAGCCCGCAGGCAGAGAAAGGCTGCAAGGCAGGTGGATGGGGACCACCTTGCTTCAGCTTCCCCTCTGTGGGCGACTGGCCCGAGCTCCCAGTCTGTCCAGCTAAGGGTGGGGAGAGACTCCTGCAGGAGACTCAGTGGTACCGCACGGGCAGACAGGAAGGATTGCAGACACAGTTGAGTGTCTGGAGTCTGCAAGACGCGGCCCGCGGGTCAGCACGCTCCACCGCACATGCTGGAAGGCAGAGCCAGCATCCCAGCGAACCAGCCTTTCGAGGCCACGAGCCACTGAGATGATGTCATGTCCAAGGAGGAGCTGTAAACTTCTGCATCCTCCAAAATTCAGCTGCTGGAGCGCATGCTGATAGGGTTTAGCAGCAGAACAAAGAGAAAGAAAATAAGATGATGGGTTTTTAATTGGCTATAAATTCAGTGTGAGAGTTGATGCAGTATAGACATTCAGCAATACTTGTGATATTGATCACTGTGTTTCTTTTTACTTCACTGTGTTAGCCATGGTTCTAATTTGACAAGTATTTACTTTTTTAGTGTTTGTAATAGCTCTATGAAGTAGATATTATTATTAACCCCATTTTACAGATGGAGAAACTGAGGCACAGAGAGGTTTCATAACTTACCCAAAGTCACACAGCCAGTAAGAAGCAGAGCCAGAATTTGAACCCAGCCATAAGATTTCCACAGTGAGGAACACGAAAGCCAACACTCTACCAAGCCCTGAGCAGACCAGGCTTGGGTTACAGCTTTCATACTACAAGGTGACAAATCATAACCAAGAAGAGCCACAGGCCAACAGAGCACGCCCAGGGCAGAACCACGGGGACAGGGAGGGATGGAAAGCCACATCTGAAGAGCAGCAGCGGGGCAGGTGTGTTTCACTCGAGGAAGAACATCTGGGAGCAAGTGAGACGCTGTGGGGCTCAACACAGGAGACGTCAAGTGGCTGCTGTCACCCATCTGAAGCTTAGCCAGTGAAAAACGAGTGTGGGCCCTCTGTGTATATATCCACATATCCAGAAAACTCGAATGCAAAACGACACGTGCACCCTCTGCTCATAGCAGCAGAACTCACAGGAATCAAGACACAGAAGGAACCTAAATGTTCACCAACAGAGGAATGGGTAAAGAAGGTGTGGTATATATGTACAATGAAATATTACTCAGCCATAAAAAAAGATAGAAATAATGCCATTTGCAGCAATAAGGATGGACCTAGAGAGTGTCGTATAGTGAAGCGAGGCAGAAAGAGAAAGACAAATGTCACACGCTACCCTCAAGGCTGTGGTTTTCCCAGTGGTCATGTATGGATGTGAGAGTTGGACTGTGAAGAAAGCTGAGCGCCGAAGAATTGATGCTTTTGAACTGCAGTGTTGGAGAAGATTCTTGAGAGTCACTTGGACTGCAAGAAGATCCAACCAGTCCATTCTAAAGGAGATCAGTCTTGGGTATTCTTTGGAAGGAATGATGCTAAAGTTGAAACTCCAGTACTTTGGTCACCTGATGTGAAGAGTTGACTCATTGGAAAAGACTCTGATGCTGGGAGGGATTGGGGGCAGGAGGAGAAGTGGACAACAGAGGATGAGATGGCTGGATGGCATCACTGACTCAATGGACGTGAGTTTGAATGAACTCCGGGAGTTGGTGATGGACAAGGAGGCCTGGGGTGCTGCAGTTCATGGGGTCGCAAAGAATCGGACACGACTGAGCGACTGAACTGAACTGAACGGATCCTCTATATGTGGAATCTAAAATAATGATACAAATGAACTTATTTACAAAACCCTAACAGACATACAGACACAGAAAACAAGTTATGTCTCCTTACCAAAGGAGACAGCGGCAGCAGGGAGGGATTAATGAAGAGTTTGAGATTAACATATATACACTACAACCCATAAAATAGGTAAACAGCAAGGACCTACCGCACAGCATAGGGAAATGTACTCAGTGTCTTGCAATAAATTAAAATGGAAAAGAATATATATGTGTGTGTGTATATAGCTGAATCACTTTGTTATACACCTGTAACTAACACAACATTGCAAATTAGTTATACTTCAATAAAAATTTTTTTTAGTTTATTTTTTAAATTTATTTTTAATTGAAGGATAATTGCTTTACAATATTGTGTTGGCTCCTGCCATACATCAACATGAATCAGCCATAGGTACACACATGTCCCCTCCCTCTTGAACCTCCCTTTCACCTCCAAGTCCATCCCACCCCTCTAGGTCATCACAGAGCCCTGATTTGAGTTCCCTGACTCAAACAGCAAATCCCCACCAGCTATCTGTTTCACATACGGTAGTGTGCATGTTTCTGTGATACTCTCTCCGTTCATCCCACCCTCTCTGTTCCCACCCTCCGTGTCCACTACGCCTGCATCTCCATTGTTGCCATGCAAATAGGTTCATCAGTCCCATCTTCCTAGATTCCATACACATGTGTATACAATATTTGTTTTTCTGATTTACTTCACTCTGTATAATAGGCTCTAGGTTCATCTACCTCATTAGAACTGACTCAAATGTGTTCTTTTTTTATGACTGAGTAGTTCCATTGTACATATGTACCACAGCTTCTTTATCCATTTGCCTGTCAATGGATATCTAGGTTGCTTCCATGTCCTAGCTATTGTAAACAGTGCTGCAGTGAATGTTGGGGTCAGTCATGTCCAGCTCTTTGCGACCCCTTGGACTGCAGTACACTAGGCTTCCCTGTCCATCACCAACTCCCGGAGCTTGCTCAAACTCATGTCCATCGAGTCGGTGATGCCATCCAGCCATCTCATCCTCTGTCGTCCCCTTCTCCTCCTGCTTTCAATCTTTCCCAGCATCATGGTCTTTTCCAATAAGTCAGTTCTTCGCATCAGGTGGCCAAAGTATTGACCATCAGGTGGAGTTTCAGCTTCAGCATCAATCCTTCCAATGAATATTCGCAATTGATTTCCTATAGGATTGACTGGTTGGATCTCCTTGCAATTCAAGGGACTCTCAAGAGTCTTCTCCAACCCCACAGTTCAAAAGCATCAGTTCTTTGGCTCTCAGCTTTCTTTACAGTCCAACTCTTATATGCATCTGTGACTACAGGAAAAACCATACCTTTGACTACATGCACCTTTGTCAGCAAAGTAATGTCTCTGCTTTTTAATATGCTGTCTAGGTTGGTCATAGCTTTTCTTTCCAGGAACAAGCATCTTTTAATTCCATGGCTGCAGTCACCATCTGCAGTGATTTTGGAGCCCAAAAAATAGAGTCTCTCAGTATACCTGTCTTTTTCAATTACGGTTTTCTCAGGGTATGTGTCCAGTAGGATGATTAGGTCATATGGTAGTTTTATTCTTATTTTTTTAAGGCATCTCCATACTGTCTTCCATAGCAGCTGTATCAAATTACATATCCACCAACAGTACAAGAGGGTTTCCTTTTCTCCACACCCTCTCCAGCATTTATTGTTTGTAGGGTTTTGTGATGATGGCCGTTCTGACTGGTGTGAGGTGTTATCTCATTGTAGTGTTGATTTGCATTGCTCTAATAATGAGTGGTATTGAGTACCTTTTCATATGTTTATTAGCCATCTGCATGTCTTCTTTGGAGAAAAGTTTGTGTGGGTCTTCTGCCCACTTTTTGATTGGGTTGTTTTTCTGGTTACTTCAATAAGATGTTTTAACTTAAATTAAGAAAAACAACCTCAGAAGTAGAAACAATTACAGGGGAATGGGCATCAGATGGAATACTCCTGGGGCTCAAGCAGAGCCAGAATGAGAGGGCACCTGGGTTTACAAACTAGCAGAAGACTACTGTCTCAGGGCAGCCCTGGAAGTGGACAGTCAGATCCGTAAGCAGAGGCTGGGTGGTCCTCCTCAGGCGCAAGGAGAGGAGATGGTACATCAGATGCACAGATGACTCTTCAGATTCTACTCCTTTGATAGCAGCGACTCTGAGCTCCTCACCACCTCTGAACGTGGAGAAAGCAAATTGTCAACATGATCACCCCGGTTGTTGGAATTCACCTTCCAGGGACAGACTGTTACTTAAGTTTCCAGTTGCAGCAGAGGGACTGGAGCCAGGAGGAGACTAGGCTCTCCAGAGAGGTGAGACTTCCTAAGACGAGTTTCACCTGCCATTTTACCAGGACTTGCTGCTGCTGCTGCTGCTAAGTGGCTTCAGTCGTGTTCAACTCTGTGCGACCCCAAAGACGGCAGCCCACCAGGCTCCCCTGTCTTTGGGATTCCCCAGGCAAGAACACTGGAGTGGGTTGCCATTTCCTTCTCCACTGCATGAAAGTGAAAAGTGAAAGTGAAGTCGCTCAGTCGTGTCTGACACCAGGACTTGATTCTACCCCAAAGACACTCCAAACTCAAACACACTCCAAGAACAATGGATTGTAGCATTTACTCACTTGTTCAGTGTTTATTAAGGTCAGATATTTATCAAGCACCTATTATGTGTCAGGCATTGAGTTGGGTAGTAGAGGTACAGATAATATCCTTGCCCTCATGGCAGAAAGCTCAACAGAGTGGAAAGATCATGGACTCCAGAGAGCAACATATATCCTGCCTTGGACTTGAGGCTCTGGTATGTCCACGCTGTGTGACCATGGGCAAATCACTTAACCTCTCTGAGTATGGCTTATCTATAAAATGCAAATTCCTACCTCACAGAACTATCTGAAATTTCAAAGAGGCCTTATCGTGGCACGTGATAAATCAGGATTAGTACTTACATGAGTCAGGGTTCTTAGCTGCAAGCAGCTAAAGCTGATTCTGGTGGATTAAACCCAAACAGGATTTTGCTAAAAGAAGACCCTGTGGCTCACTCCACTGTGGGAGGCCTCGAGAAGAGGGCTTTAGAGCAAGCTTCCAAAAGTAACGCTTGTAACAGAGCTGCAGAACTCACCTGATGAGAAAGCCACCACTGCCCACTCTCCCCCTGGGCATTGCCAGGTCCAGGTCGGGCACCTGGCCTTTCAAGTGCTACTGCCCCACTCTTCACCCCCACCTCTAACAGAAAGCTGACGCCTGGGCACTCTCGGCCCGAAAAATGGGTCCTGAGCAGAACTTCTCTCCTCGTGTTGTTTCCTCTCTGGGAGTCCGGTCACAGCCTGGGTCTCACCAACGGCCAGTAAGTAGCTGCAAAGAAGCCTGGGGCCTGAGTACTCAGGCTTCAACTTTTGAGGGGATGTTAGGACTCAGAAGGCTGGCCCTTCCTCCAATAAAGCAAGGGTGCTCAATGAGTGCTTGACAACCAGAAGCTGGTAAATGTCCACTGGGGTCCCTTGCCCACAGTGGTCTCCAAATATATTCCCAGCCTCTTGCCACTTCTGTAAACTCCTGGTGGAGACGTCCCCCACTCCCAAGGCCTCTGTACCCCCACTGGGCAACCCTGACGCACCAGGCAACCATGGGAATTCTTTGTGTGCCCCTGTGTGCACGTGGCCCATCTCCAGCACAAGGGAGAGCCTCAGGCAGGAGGTTTGAGGAAGGCTGGGCACCCTGACATTCCCTGGAAAAACCCAGATGGGTTGGGAGCTGGCTGGGAAGGGAGCAGAGTGGGCTGAGGCTGCCACCAAGTGGCCATCCTGAGCACCACAGGAGGACCAGCCTCCCCTCCAACCAGGCTGCTTGGACAGAAGGCCCACCTCCCCTGGAGTCTGGGAAAGGAGCCCACCTCCTCCGCTCCATTCCTCTATTTAGACATCTAATTCAACAAACTCCGAAGAAGGAAATGATATCTGATATTGGTTTGGCACCCTAAAGTATGCAACATGCTTTCACACAGTAATAATAATATTATTATTAATATGCCATGCAATAATGATGGTGTATTATTATCATGTGATAATAATACTATTAATAGTATTGTTAATATTAATATTGTCATGTAATAATAATTGCATTACCTAATTACATGACAATATTAATTATCAGTAGTAACATTCAGTTCAGTTCAGTTCAGTCGCTCAGTCGTGTCCCACTCTGCGACCCCATGAACCGCAGCACGCCAGGCCTCCCTATCCATCACCAACTCCCGGAGTTCACCCAGACTCACATCCATCGAGTCAGTGATGCCATCCAGCCATCTCATCCTCTGTCGTCCCCTTCTCCTCCTGCCCTCAATCTTTCCCAGCATCAGGGTCTTTTCAAATGAGTCAGCTCTTCACATCAGGTGGCCAAAGTATTGGAGTTTCAGCTTCAACATCAGTCCTTCTAATGAACACCCAGGACTGATCTCCTTTAGGGTGGGCTGGTTGGATCTCCTTTCAGTCCAAGGGACTCTCAAGAGTCTTCGCCAACACCACAATTCAAAAGCATCAATTCTTCTGCACTCAGCTTTCTTCACAGTCCAACTCTCACATCCATACATGACCACTGGAAAAACCATAGCCTTGACTAGATGGACCTTTGTTGGCAAAGTAATGTCTCTGCTTTTGAATATGCTGTCTAGGTTGGTCATAACTTTCCTTCCAAGGAGTAAGCATCTTTTAATTTCATGGCTGCAGTCACCATCTGCAGTGATTTTGGAACCCAGAAAAATAAAGTCAGCCACTGTTTCCACTGTTTCCCCATCTATTTGCCATGAAGTGATGGGATCAGATGCCATGATCTTCGTTTTCTGAATGTTGAGCTTTAAGCCAACTTTTTCACTCTCCTCTTTCACTTTCAACAAGAGGCTCTTTAGTTTTTCTTCACTTTCTGCCATAAGGGTGGTGTCATCTGCATATCTGAGGTTATTGATATTTCTCCCGGCAATCTTGATTCCAGCTTGTGCTTCTTCCAGCCCAGCATTTCTCATGATGTACTCTGCATATAAGTTAAATAAGCAGGGTGACAGTATACAGCCTTGATGTACTCCTTTTCCTATTTGGAACCAGTCTGTTGTTCCATGTCCAGTTCTAACTGTTGATTCCTGACCTGCATACAGATTTCTCAAGAGGCAGGTCAGGTGGTCTGGTATTCCCATCTCTTTCTGTTTATTATATCATGGAAACTTTAAATACCATCTCTTGACCCTCATAACAAGTCTGTAATAAACAAATGCATTTACCCAGATGGCTTTCATTTTCCTTCCTTCTCTCAATAGCATCTCTCTTTGGGATGGGCATGGGGGTCAGAGGAAGGATTCCCCTTCTATTCTCAGAACTTTCACTGAAACTGCTGACAAAAAGAAGCTCTCTTCCCATGAACCCATAAGAAGAAGTGCCACCTGAGGAGAAAACCTGTCTGAGATGGAAAGCAATTCACAAGAAGCAGAGCAAATCTCAGTGACATTGAAGCCCCCTGGGTCCAGCCATACCTGAAAGAGTCCCGGAGTTTTCAATGCCAAGAACCAATATGTTCCCCTTTACTTAAATGTGAATAAACATTTTTTTTATTCTAAACCAAAATAATTCTACTGATTCCTATTTAATAAAATAAATTAATGCAGAAGTAGGATCCAACAGATTAAAAAAAATAGGAAATTTTCAAAGACAAGGTAGTGAGGGACACTTATTCACTTCCATGTGCTCCTCTGTTCTAGGCCCTGGCTATCAAGTAGGCATCAGGGCAGACAAGATCCATGCTCTCCTGAGCTAACTTTCTAGTGGGGAACTCCACAAAAAAGAAGTTAGACAATAGCAGCTGGCAATACACACCACCCAGAAAATTCTAATGGGGAGATGTGATGGTGTAGGACCAGATGAGAACTTTAGATTGGGTGGTCAGAGAATGGTCTGATGCTCCCCATCTACTTGGCTACTTTTTCCCAGATCTCCCCTCTATGTACAGTTCCAACTAGAGTTGGCCAAAGGAAGAACTTGTGTGAGATTCGAAGGCAGAAGTGAGGTAGTGCCCATTGCTTTGTTGAGGACTTTTTGCCATCAGCTCCAGGGATGGACAAATGCAGAGGGGCTGGGCGAGTCCATGACATCTTTGCTCTCCTCCACTCAAGTCTAGCCATCTGTTAGCATCCTAATTAACAACAGCCTCAAGCCCACTGCAAGCTTCCCTGGTGGCTCAGATGGCAAAGAATATGCCTGCAGTGCAGGAGGCCAGGGTTTGATCCCTGGGTCAGGAAGATACCATGGAGAAGGGAAAGGCTGCAGCATTCTCGCCTGGAGAATTCCATGGACAGAGGAGCTTGTCAGGCTACAGTCCATGAGGTTGAAAAGAGTTGGACATGACTGCACGGCTAAGCACACACATACAAGCCCACAGCTAGACACTTCACTGTAGGATACGCGGAGGTGACAGTCTCCCATGGGCCTCTCAATGAATACCTCCTTCACAGCCCCACAAACATGGTAGCTTGCATTAGAGAGGTGGAAAGTGAACAGGTTTAAAATCTTCTCCAGAGGCGGACTTGGTAGGACTCACTGGTAAGAGAAAGAAGACAGTCAAGACGACTCCTAGACGTCTGCCTTAAGCCAGAGGGTGGGTTTGGGGCTTTTTTTGAGACAAAAAGGAGCATATTTAAGGCTGGATATAAGAGTTCCAATGTGGACATACTGGTAGATTGAAAAAAAATAAAGACAAAATATTTTATTTGATCAAAAAGAATGGCTACAAAAAATGACTGCAGCTCCTCCCAATCGTAGTCATGAACTTCACAAAAGTTATAAAAGATTTTCTTTTTACTGTAACATTTGAAAATAAGTTTCTAGCCAGATGTCCCACTGTCTGCACATATTTTACGATTTCCCACAATCAAGGACATTCCCTCCCTTACCCAACCACAAGCAGAACTGAAATCAAGAAACAAATGTAGGTATAATCCTAGTATTTAATCAGCAGGCCTTATTCAGATTCCCCCAGTTGTTTCAGTAATGACCTTTTCAGCAAAAAATTTATCATTTTGATGTGTCCACCATTCATTCCAGAAACACACATGCCGTTTAGGTTTCTGCTTCTCTCTGCATCTGGAAGATTCAACCTTTGTTATTTGCCATGATCCTGACATTTTCGAAAGAGTCCAGGCCATTTCTTTTGCAGACTATCTCCTGATTTGGATTTGTCTGAATTTTTCTCACAATTAAATTCAGACAGTGCCTCTGACAAGAACCTCACAGAGGCGGTAATGGGTTTTCTCATTGCATCCTCTGAGGTGGCGTGCAATTTCCATTTTCCTGTACTTGATGGCATCCACTTTGATCATGGGATTAAGGTGGTGTCTGCCAGGCTTCTCCACAGCAAAGTTCCTCTCTTCCCTCTTTGTAATTAATAAGTCATATCCGACTCTTTGCAACCCCATAGACTATACAAGCCATGGAATTCTCCTGGCCAGAATACTGGAGTGGGTAGCCTTTCCCTTCTCCAGGGGATCTTCCCAACCCAGGGATCGAACCCAGGTCTCACACATTGCAGGCAGATTCTTTACCGACGGAGCCATCAGGGAAGCCCTTAATTAATAAGCATCTGCCCATCCTTGTAGTAAATATAATTAGCCAAGGGCTTAATATGTGAAGAAGTACCTTAAAAATTTGTAAATATCCCATGCTCCATCAGAATTTCAAAAGCTTTATCCTTCATCTGTATCCATGTGGACTAACGTCTTTCTACGTTTTTTAGTGAATTATTACTCATTATTTATTCTGTTGTTCCTTTGTCTGGGCACTGGGTGGAGCACATGCAAGCTGGCTTCTGTATCATTTTTTACAAGATCCCATCATTTTTTGAGTACTTCATTGCTTTCTGGCACAAAATGTTCAGGAATCATCTTGAACTTTCTCCTCGTGAGAACTGGAAGCCATTTCTCCAAGGAGCCAAGAGGTTCCAAGGTCTGGAGCCAAGAGGTACTACGGTTCCCAAGCCTTCTCAGTGGACACGCACACGGATGGCTTGCTCTCACCTCTCCAGCACCGTCTCCCCATGTGGACACACTCCTCATCCTGCTTGACATTTAACCCACCCCTACTCCCCACCGTACCAATGGCAAACGAGCTGTTGATATCACAGACCCCGGGAAGGAGAAGCACTCTGATGCCTTTCCTCAATGAGGTCAAGGAGCAGAGTTGACAAAGGACAGCTCTCCAGGGAGTGTGACTGGGGGCTGGTGGAGAAGTGCGCTCCTTCCCCAGGTGGGATGATGTCACATTCCCAAACTGCAGGGTGGAAGATAGCCTATGGCTCAGTGACCACAGTGGGGTCACACGTTGTCAGAGGACTTTCCCATCACTGTGACACACCCGGCACACAGGGCTGATGACATTTCTCATTTGCCTACAGGTCATGTCTCCGTGAAGACTCACACGTGGACCTGACCGAGGGGGGCACACAGCAGAGCCCTGACCTGGGGCTAAGCTCAGAAGTGGATGGCTTTGGAACCTCCTCCTTTGGGCAGAAGTGAGTACGCTGGTGTCCAGCGGTATAAGGGGGAGGATTTTTAAAAGTATTACTTGGGAAGAAAGGCTTGTGGAATGCTGGACAGCCAAACAATGAACTTGAGTGGAATTCTTTTTCCTGCTCAGCATCTGTTTCCCTTTCTTATGGTAACAACACCCTGTTTCCTTAGGGGAATTCAAGCTCCCTCACTCTGTATGGGTTGGGAAGGGC
Organism: Bos grunniens; assembly: GCF_055505025.1. Lineage (NCBI taxonomy): Eukaryota > Metazoa > Chordata > Mammalia > Artiodactyla > Bovidae > Bos > Bos grunniens. The sequence goes on from NC_141179.1 coordinate 24,346,422, forward strand.
AGACTGTGGCTCTGGGCGTGGCCATGGCCAGTCATCATATTACATTCCTGGCCTCATGATTATTCAGATGGGGACAAGTTACCCAAATCAAGCCAATGAGAGACAGTTCTGAGTTTTGTGGGTTGTTTTGTTTTTCTGCAGTGATGCCAGCAGAGAAACGCAAGGCCAAAATGGGAACCCAGTCTAAGCCCTAATGATGTCATTTGAGACCTAGAATCTAACCATGACCAAAGCCAGAGTTTTCCTTTGTGAGCCTGTGAATTCCGTATTTAGTTTAAGTGAGTTCAAAATGGATTCTGTTACTTTCACTAAAAGCCTTGGACATCCCTGGTGGTCCAGTGGTTGAGAATTTGCCTGCCAATACAGCACAGCCAAAAAGAAAAAAATAAGTAAAGAGCAAAAAAGAGTCCTAACACAAATTCTGTGGGGAGCAATTTTTATCATATTTTACAGATGAGGAAACCGAGACCCAGAGATGCTATCTGACACAGACCACACAGATGATGTCATGCTTAGGCTTATGCATCAGCTTGGCTGTGTCATAGTTCCCAGCTAATCTAACACTAATCTAGGTATGGCTGTGAGGTATTTTGTAGATGTGGTTAAAATCTTTATTCAGTTGGCTTTTAGCAAAGGAGAGTCCATCCCTCCCATTAGTTGGAAGGTCTTCGAGCAAAAACAGAGGTTTCTTAAAGAAAAATTCTGCCTCAAAATGGCATCATCCACTTCTACATGAGTTTGCAGCCTGCTGGCCTGACCATAGACTTGGACTTTAAAGTTGCGTGAGCTAATCCCTTAAACAGCATCTATCAGTTTATCTATCATTGTCCATCTAATCTATAATCATATATATTTATATCTATGTATATATTCTCGTGCTCAGTCATGTCTGACTCTTTGCGACCCCTGTGGACTTAGCCTGCCAGGCTCCTCTGTCCATCGGGTTTTTCAGGCAAGAATACTGAAGTGAGTTGCCATTTCCTCCCCCAAGGGATCTTCCTAACTCAGGGATCGAACCTGCATCTCCTATGTCTCCTGCATTGCCAGTAGATTCTTTACAGCTAATCCACCAGGGAAGCCCATTTGTATCTATATTTGCCTCCTATAGATATAGTTCTGTTTCTCTGGAGAGCCCTGATACAGATGTTAAGTGGCAGAACTGGAACTTGAATCCAGATCTGACTCTAAGTCCAGTGCTCTTTACCTCTCACAATTAAAGCTGCTTAATAGAAAGTCATGAATATGTGTGTGGAGGCCTACATGTAACCTATTGATACAGGATGCTAAAAATATGCTAATAACCTTGCATCTTTATCTTCACCCCCAACTTTTCTTCCAAAATTCACATATGAATAGCCAACTCTTTTCCTGGTACCTTGAACTCAACCCATCAAAGCTCTTTTATGCCTTCTTTCATCTATCCTCCTTCTCCTCTTCCCATTTCCTCCTACAGTGAAAGGCATGGCCATCCACTCACTTCCCTGAGCTACATAATTGGCATCAACCCCAAATCCTTCCTTTCTACTTCCAACGAGTGGATGTTTTCTACTGATTCACCCTAAATGTCTTTTGTCTGCATTATTTCCTCTCCATCCATACAATCATGGACCTAATTAGGCCATCATCTCCCAAAAGTGCATTTGCAATTGTACGTACTTCCTTCCCCGCAAGCGAAGGCCTGGAGACTCAGCGTCAACCACAGGACTCAGTCAGGGGGTGAGAATTGATGAAGGGACCTGGGTATCTATCTACAGAGTCATCTCCACAGAAAAGCCCTCAGTCCAAGGCTATGGAGATGCTGTGAGGTAGGCAGGCAGAGAAGGAGATTGAGGATGTACAGACAGCAAGGCCCAGAGCAGGGGGCAGAACTCATGAGAGAGAACCCAAGAATCCAAAACAGAAGGACCTGGGTCATTCTTCTGTGCATAGTCAGACCCCACATGGGTCTGATCCTTCCTGCTTAGTGAGAACGTATCTTTCTGTAGCACAGACCAGTAACTAACTGGCTCAGAACATTCCTCTTGTTCTTCTCCACCTACAGGATAAAAGCTAATGGTCATATCTTCCTCCCCATCTGGCTTCACAGAGAACCCACCCTTGCACTCCATGCTTCTGCAAGACTGAACCACCCATGGTTTCCAAGTGACACCATGCTCTCACATGTCTGCCCTTCACAGCTGCCCTACACTCCACCCACTGTGCCTGGTTCTCCAGGCATATTTCTAGCTCTGTTTCTTCCCCTGCCTTTGTGTTGCACACTATGCAAATCTCCATGGACACATTCATCCCATTGAAGCTTAGCTGCCTGCAGGTCTTGGAGGTTTGCGTGAAAGACTATAAACTCTTATTGTTTCATCATTGTCCTCACACCTCTGCACAAACCCCATGCCAAAGAGGCTGATTAATGTGTTTGTTGAATGGATGACTGGGTGGATGGATGAGCTAGAAAGTAGGAGGAGAGACTGGTTGGGGACAGGAGTTCTATAAATTAGATTTATAGAACAATTACAAAGATAGTTCAGAGAATTACGGTAAAACAGAATATGTTTATCAAAACTAGAGAATTAAAGAATAAAATTAGAAGATTTCTAATTTCTAACCCTAAGACCATACACAAAAATAAACTCAAAATGAATTAAAGACCCAAATGCAAGGTCAAACACCATAAAACTCTAGGTAGAACATTACTCTTTGACATAAATTGAAGGAAGATCTTTTTTGATCCATTTCCCAGAGGAATGAAAATAAAAACAAAAGTAATAAACAAATGGGATCTAATTAAACTTAGCTTTTGCACAGCAAAGGAAATCATAACAAAATAAAAAGACAATCCTCAGAATGAGAAAATATTTGCAAAAGAAGCAACCGACAAGGGATTAATCTCCAAAATATACAACCAGCTTGTTTATGCAGCTCATTATCAAAAAAGCAAACAACACAATAAAAAAAATGGGTAGAACATCTAAACAGACATTTGCCCAAAGAAGACATACAGTTACCCAAAAACACATGAAGAAATGCTCAACATCACTAGTTATTAGAGAAATGCAAATTGAACCTACAATGAAGTATCACCTCACACTGGTCAGGATGGCCATCATCAAAAAGTTTACATACAATAAATCCTGGGGAAGGTTTGGAGAAAAGGAAACCCCCTGCACTGAGGAGGGAGGGGGTGTAAATTGGTACAGACACTATGGAAAACAGTATGGAGTTTCTGTAAAAAGCTAAAAATAGAACTACTATATGACCTAGCAATTCCACTCCTAGGTATATACCAAGGGAAAACTGTAATTCAAAAAGATGCATGCACCACCATATTCACTGCACCACTATTTACAATAACCAGGACATGGAACCAAGTGAATGTCCATTGACAGAGGAACGGATAAAGAAGATGTGGTACACACATATAATGGAATATTACTCGGCCATCAGTTCAGTTCAGTCCAGTCCCTCAGTCATGTCTGACTCTTTGCGACCCCATGGAATGCAGCATGCCAGGCTTCCCTGTCCACTACCAGCTCCTGGAGCTTGCTCACACTCATGTCCATCCATGAGTCAGTGATGCCATCCAGCCATCTTGTCCTCTGTCGTCCCCTTCTCCTCCTGCCCTCAATCTTTCCCAGCATCAGGGTCTTTTCAAATGAGTCAGCTCTTCACATTAGGTGGCCAAAGTATTGGAGTTTCAGCTTCAACATCAGTCCTTCCGATGAACACTCAGGACTGATCTCCTTTAGGATGGACTGGTTGGATCTCCTTGCAGTCCAAGGGACTCTCAAGAGTCTTCTCCAACACCACAGTCCAAAAGCATCAATGCTTGGGTGCTCAGCTTTCTTTATGGTCCAACTCTCACATCCATACATGACTATGGGACAAAACATAGCTTTGATTACATGCACCTTTGTGGGCAAAGTGATGTCTCTACTTTTTAATATGCTGTCTAGGTTGGTCATAGCTTTTCTTCCAGGGAACAAGCATCTTTTAATTTTACGATGCAGTCACTATCTGAAGTGATTTTGGAGCCCAAGAAAACAAAGACTCTCATTATTTACATCTGTTTGCCATGAACTGATGGGACCAGATGCCATGATTTTAATATTTTTAATCTTGAGTTTTAAGCCAGCCTTTCATTCTTCTCTTTCACCTTCATCAAGAGGCTCTTTAGTTCCTCTTCACTTTCTGCCATAAGGATGGTGTCATATGCTTATCTGAGGTTATTGATATTTCTCCCAGCAATCTTAATTCCAGCTTGTGCTTCATCCAGCCCAGCATTTCTCATGATGTACTCTGCATAGAAGTTAAATAAGCAGGGTGACAATATACAGCCTTGACATACTCCTTTCCCAATTTGGAACCAATCCATTTTTCCATGTTCAGTTCTAACTGTTGCTTCTTGACCTGCATACAGATTTCTCAGGAGGCAGGTCAGGTGGCCTGGTATTCCCATCTCTTGAAAAATTTTCCATAATTTGTTGTGATTCACACAGTCAAAGGCTTTAGCATAGTCAATGAAGCAGAAGTAGATGATTTTCTGGAATTCTCTTGCTTTTTTGATGATCCAACAGATGGCAATTTAATCTCTGGTTTCTCTGCCTTTTCTAAATCCAGCTTGAACATCTGGAAGTTCTCAGTTCACGTACTGCTGAGTCCTAGCTTGAAGGATTTTGAGCATGACCTTGCTAGCATGTGAGATGAGTGCAATTGTGCGGTAGTTTGAACATTCTTTGGCATTGCCTTTCTTTGGGATTGGAATGAAAACTGACCTTTTCCAGTCCTGTGGCCATTGCCGAGTTTTCCAAATTTGCTGACATATTGAGTGCAGCACTTTCACAGCATCAGCTTTGAGGATTTGAAATAGCTCAACTGGAATTCCATCACCTCCTCTAGCTTTGTTCATAGTGATGCTTTCTAAGGCCCACTTGACTTTGCACTCCAGGATGTCTGGCTCTATGTGACTGATCAAACCATCATGGTTATCTGGGTCATGAAGATCTTTTTTGTATAGTTCTTCTTGTATTCTTGCCACGTCTTCTTAATATCTCTGCTTCTGTTAGGTTCAGACCGTTTCTGTCCTTTATTGTGCTTATCTTTGCATGAAATGTTCCCTTGATGTCTCTAATTTTCTTGAAGAGATCTCTAGTCTTTCTGAGTCTATTGTTTTCCTCTATTTCTTTACACTGGTCACTTAGGAAGGCTATCATCTCTCCTTGCTATTTGTTGGAACTCTGCATTCAGATGGATATGTCTTTCCTTTTCTCCTTTGCCTTTTGATTCTCCTCTTTTCTCAGCTATAAGAAGTCCTCCTCAGACAACCTTTTTGCATTTTTTGCATTTCATTTATTACTCGGCCATAAAAAAACAAAATAATGCCATTTGAAGCAACATGGATAGATCTAGAGATTATCATACTGAGTGAAGTAAATCAGACACAGGAAGACAAATATCATATAACTTATATGTGAATCTAATAAAAGGTACAAATGAATTTATTTACAAAACAGAAGTAGAGTTCCAGATCTAGAAAACAAACCTATGGTTACCAGAGGAAGGGGGAGAAAAACTGGGAGATTGGAATTGTCATATACACACTACTATATATGAAACAGATAAGTAATAAGAACCTGTGTAGCACAGGAAACTCTACTCAACATTCTGTAATGGCCTACATAGGAAAAGACTCTTAATAAAAGGCAATATGTATTTGTACAACTGATACACTTTTCTGTACATCTGAAACTAACACAACATTGTAAGTCAACTATACTTCGGTAAATTTTTCTTTAAAACTAGAGAATTAGCACTGATACAATACTACTAACTAAAACTGCAGGTTTCGTGTAGATTACACCAATTTTTCTACCAATGTCCTTTTACAGTGCTAGTATCTCATCCAGGGACGATTTTACACTTAGCCATTACGTCTCCCTAGTCTCTTCCAGTCCGGGGCAGTTTCTCTGGCTTTTCTTATTCTTTATATCCTTATTTTTTTTTTAAGATATCTTTCAAGTATTTTGTAGAACATCTTTGGATTTGGGTTGTCTGATAGTCCTTGTGATTAGACCAGGGTTATGGATTTGGGGGAAGAACGTCACAGAGGTGAAGTGCCCTTCTCGTTGCATCAAGAGTGCTGGAACATGACTTCACTGGTTGTGTTGACCTTGGGCACTTGGCAAAGGTGATGTCTGCAGGCTGGGGAGAAGCCTTTTCCACTCCACTCTTTTCCCTTTCCATGTGTTGTTCTTCAGACATGAATCACTAAGTCCAGTGGATATTCAAGGGGACAGGAATTGAGTTCTATCCCCAGAAAGGAAGCATCTACATTTATTATTTGGAATTCTTCTGTAATGAAGATTTGTAGGACAGGAATTTTAAACTTTATTTTTGCTATGACTCTACTGGTAGGTAGCGAAGCCTATGGCCCTCTTCTTAGAATAGTATTTTGAAAGTAATGTTTTTATTTTAAAATCAAAACACACACACTACAAAGGAAAACAATTATTTGCTTAGTTTCTCAGTCATGTCCGATTCTTTGCGACTCTTTGGACTGTACCCACCAGTCTTCCCTATGCATGGGATTTTTCTGACAAGAATACTGGAGTGAGTTGCCATTCCCTTCTGCAGGGGATCTTTCCGACTCAGGGATAGAACCCTCCGCTCCTGTATTTCCTGCATTGCTGGTGGTTTCCTTAATGGTGAGCCATCAGGGAAGTACTTCTTAGAATAGTAGTTTGAAAGTAATGTTTTTATTTTAAAAATAAAACACACACATTACAAAGGAAAACAATTATACTGAAATACAATTATCAAAATATTTTTTAAACCAATGTGTGATGTGTTAATAAATGTGTTTGTTTATTAACACATCAAAACACAAGTTCTAGCAGCATGGCTAATAACTAATTTCAAAGTGTCGCTGAACATAAATGATAACACAACTACTGCTGATATCACTGAGATCTGTTGCCTACACTAACAACGAAAGGAGTAGTACCTCAGTGACGAGTCTGTAAAAATAAATGAATAATTATTCCCCAAATAAGTTCACAGACCCCTAGAATTCTATCCACGGGCCCTAGGTTAAAAACTGTTGCTTCAAGTGGGCCCAAGACCACAGAGATGTTCTAGGATTGTGCAAAAGGAGGTAGAATGTACCTGTGCATGTGGTGAGAAGTAAAAGTGATTTCACCTTTTATGATAATGAAATATCACCAAATAATCCATTTATCACAGATTTATTCATCAAATCATTTATTATCATTTCGAAAAAAATAACAGTGGTGAAGATGCTACAAAATTGGCACTCTTGTCCATTACCAATGGCAGGGCTAATGTGTACAAATTTGCCCAACACCACTGAGAAGCAATTTGAAAGTACCAACAACCATAAAAAGACTCAAAATCTTGATTGAGAAACCTACTTCTTAGAAGCTACCTTAAGAAATTAATCCTAACCGTATAAAAAATGTATTTAGAGATGTCTGTTGCAGCAATGTTTACATCGGCAAAAAATATTAACAGTAACTAAAGATTTAAATATGTGTAGAACACTCTGCACATGGACATCACCAGATGGTCAACACCAAAACCAGATCGATTATATTCTTTGCAGCCAAAGATGGAGAAGCTCTATACGGTCAGCAAAAACAAGACCGGGAGCGGACTGTGGCTCAGATCATGAACTACTTATCACCAAATTCAGACTGAAATTGAAGAAAGTGGGGAAAACCACTAGGCCATTCAGGTAAGACCTAAATAAAATCCCTTATGATTATACAGTGGGAGTGAGAAATAGGTTTAAGGGACTAGATCTGATAGAGTGCCTGATGAACTATGGACAGAGGTTTGTGACATTGTACAGCAGACAGGGATCAAGACCATCCCCATGGAAAAGAAATGCAAAAAAGCAAAGTGGCTGTCTGAGGAGGCCTTACAAATACCTGTGAAAAGAAGAGAAGTGAAAAGCAAAGGAGAAAAGGAAAGACATAAGCATCTGAATGCAGAGTTCCAAAGAATAGCAAGGAGAGATAAGAAAGCCTTCCTCAGAGATCAATGCAAAGAAATAGAGGAAAACAACAGAATGGGAAAGACTAGAGATCTCTTCAAGAAAATCAGAGACACCAAGGGAACATTTCATGCAAAGATGGGCTCGATAAAGGACAGAAATGGTATGGACCTAACAGAAGCAGAAGATATTAAGAACAGGTGGCAAGAATACACAGAAGAACTGTACAAAAAAGATCTTCAAGACCAAGATCATCACGATGGTGTGATCACTCACCTAGAGCCAGACATCCTGGAATGTAAAGTCAAGTGGGCCTTAGAAAGCATCACTACAAACAATGCTAGTGGAGGTGATGGAATTCCAGTTGAGCTATTTCAAATCCTGAATGATGATGCTGTGAAAATGCTGCACTCAATATGCCAGCAAATTTGGAAAACTCACCAGCAGCCACAGGACTGGAAAAGGTCAGTTTTCATTCCAATCCCAAAGAAAGGCAATGCCAAAGAATGTTCAAACTACCGCACAATTGCACTCATCTCACACGCTAGTAAAGTAATTCTCAAAATTCTCCAAGCCAGGCTTTAGCAATACATGAACCGTGAACTTCCTGATGTTCAAGCTGGATTTAGAAAAGGCAGAGGAACCAGAGATCAAATTGCCAACATCTGTTGGATCATCGAAAAAGCAAGAGATTTCCAGAAAAACTTCTATTTCTGCTTTATTGACTATGCGAAAGCCTTTGACTGTGTGGATCACAATAAACTGTAGAAAATTCTGAAAGAGATGGGAATACCAGACCACCTGACCTGCCTCTTGAGAAACCTATATGCAGGTCAGGAAGCAACAGTTAGAACTGGACATGGAACAACAGACTGGTTCCAAATAGGAAAAGAAGTATGTCAAGGCTGTATATTGTCACCCTGCTTATTTAACTTCCATGCAGAGTACATCATGAGAAATGCTGGGCTGGAAGAAGCACAAGCTGGAATCAAGATTGCCGGGAGAAATATCAATAACCTCAGATATGCAGATGACACCACCCTTATGGCAGAAAGTGAAGAGGAACTAAAGAGCCTCTTGATGAAAGTGAAAGTGGAGAGTGAAAAAGTTGGCTTAAAGCTCAACATTCAGAAAACGAAGATCATGGCATCTGGTCCCATCACTTCATGGGAAATAGATGGGGAAACAGTGGAAACAGTGTCAGACTTTATTTTTGGGGGCTCCAAAATCACTGCAGATGGTGACTGCAGCCATGAAATTAAAAGACGCTTACTCCTTGGAAGGAAAGTTATGACCAACCTAGATAACATATTCAAAAGCAGAGACATTATTTTGCCAACAAAGGTTCGTCTAGTCAAGGCTATGGTTTTTCCTGTGGTCATGTATGGATATGAGAATTAGACTGTGAAGAAAGCTGAGCATTGAAGAATCGATGCTTTTGAACTGTGGTGTTGGAGAAGACTCTTGAGAGTCCCTTGGACTGCAAGAAGATCCAACCAGTCCCTCCTAAAGGAGATCAGTCCTGGGTGTTCACTGGAAGGACTGATGCTGAAGCTGAAACTCCAATACTTTGGCTACCTCCTGTGAAGAGTTGACTCATTGGAGAAGACCGTGATGCTGGAAGGGATTGGGGGCAGGAGGAGAAGGGGACGACAGAGGATGAGATGGCTGGATGGCATCACCGACTCAGTGGACATGAGTTTGGGTAAACTCCAGGTGTTGGTGATGGACAGGGAGGCCTGGCATGCTGTGGTTCATGGTCACAAAGAGTCAGACACGACTGAGCGACTGAACTGAACTGAAAGATTTAAAATGATGGCAAGTAGGTAGGTGAAGGAGGGAGCATGGATAAATGAAATGCATTAATACCATAGAGATTAAATGATCATTATTATAGCAATGCATAACATGGGACAGACTTATGAGAGGCAAGAGCCATATGGATCCCCTCTAAGCCTCAACTGTCTTTTCTATTAAAAGGGGGAAAATGATACTATCTCCTGAGATTGTCCTATGGCTTCATCAGAGGAAGCCCCTATTGAAGCTCCTAATAAAGGGCTTGGAATATCATGGGTGCTCAGAATGTATCAGCTATGATGATGATACAGTGCCAGATCAATAAAGTGAACTACTACATCATATGCAAGCATAGTTACATCAACCCCAAGAAATGCAGGAAAAATGATAGAAACGAAATATATCAAAATGTTAATTGTAATGGGGTTGCAAGGAATGATTTTATGCTTTTCTCTATTTCCTATGGTATGCTTTCAATATGCTATTAAACTATTAAAACAAAAAGAAACAAAAGTTTTTGATAGAAATACACATGTAACTTTCATAACATTAGGATGGAGTTAAGTAACTCTGAAGCCCTATATTTTTCTGTGTCCTCTTCTCTTCAAAGCCTCAGAAGCAAAAAAAAAAAAAAAAAAAAATCCCACTGCACAAAGCTGGTGCATCTTTATAATATCTGAGTAGTATTAATCAGCCCTAGATGAAAGTGCTCTAAATAAATGATGAATAAATGTTAAACATTCACTGTAGCCTGAATTGTTGACATCATTTAATTACCTACCCAGAGAAGGAATTTACACAGCAGCGGCAGTAGCAACAATAGAAGGAGCTGACCTGAGTTCATGGCAATAGTCGGTAGGTGCTCAGCCAACATTAAATACATGTCTGAACAGGAGCTGACTGCTCAGGAGGTCCCCAACTTTCTCTGCCACTGTGTTTGTCCAGCCATAGGCAGTCTGTCCAGGAGACAGTGATCAAGACCATCCGCAAGAAAAAGAATTGCAAAAAGGCTAAATGGTTGTCTGAGGAGGCCTTACAAATAGCTGAGAAAAGAAGAGAAGCTAAAGGAAAAGGGGAAAAGGAAAGATATGCTCATTTGAATGCAGAGTTCCAACGAATAGCAAGGAGAGATAAGAAAGTCTTCTTCAGTGGTCAATGCAAACAAATAGAGGGAAAAAATAGAATGGGAAAGACTAGAGATCTCTTCAAGAAAATTAGAGATACCAAGGGAACATTTCATGCAAAGATGGGCACAATAAAGGATAGAAATGGTATGGACCTAACACAAGCAGAAGATATTAAGAAGAGGTGGCAAGAATACACAGAAGAACTATACAAAAAAGATCTTCATGACCCAGATACACGATGGTGTGATCACTCACTTAAAGCCAGATATCCTGGAGTGCAAAGTCAAGTGGGCCTTAGAAAGCATCACTACGAACAAAGCTAGAGGAGGTGATGGAATTCCAGTTGAGCTCTTTCAATCCTCAAAGATTATGCTGTGAAAATGCTGCACTCAATATGCCAGCAAATTTGGAAAACACAGCAGTGGACACAGGACTGGAAAAGGTCAGTTTTCATTCCAATTGCAAAGAAAGGCAATGCCAAAGAATGCTCAAACTACCGCACAGTTGCACTCATCTCACAGGCTAGCAAAGCAATGCTCAAAATTCTCCAAGCCAGGCTTCAACAGTACATGAACCGTGAACTTCCAGATATTCAAGCTGGATTTAGAAAAGGCAGAGGAACCAGAGATCAAATTGCCAACATCCACTGGATGGAATAAGCAAGGGAATACCAGAAAAGCATCTACTACTGCTTTATTGACCACATCAAAGCCTTTGACTGTGTGGATCACAACAAACTGGATAATTTTTCAAGAGATGGGAATACCAGGCCACCTGACCTGCCTCCTGAGAAACCTGTATTCAGGTCAAGAAGCAACAGTTAGAACCAGACATGGAACAATGGACTGTTTCCAAATCAGGAAAGGAGTTTGTCAAGGCTGTATATTGTCACCCTGCTTATTTAACTTCTATGCAGAGTACATCATGAGAAATGCTGGGCTGGAAGACGCACAAGCTGGAATCAAGATTGCCAGGAGAAATATTAATCACCTCAGATATGCAAATGAAACTATCCTTATGGCAGAAAGTGAAGAAGAACTAAAGAGCCTTTTGATGAAAGTGAAAGAGGAGAGTGAAAAAGTTGGCCTAAAGCTCAACATTCAGAAAACTAAGATCATGGCATCCGGTCCCATCACTTCATGGGGAATAGATGGGGAAACAATGGAAACAGTGAAAGACTTTATTTTGGGGGGCTCCAAAATCACTGCAGATGGTAACTGCAGCCATGAAATTAAAAGACACTTGTTCCCTGGAAGAAAAGCTATGATCAACCTAGACAGCATATTAAAAAGCAGAGACATTACTTTGCCAACAAAGGTGCATGTAATCAAAGCTATGGTTTTTCTGTCATGTATGGATGTGAGAGTTGGACCATAAGGAAAGCTGAGCACTGAAGAATTCATGCTTTTGAACTGTGGTGTTGGAGAAGACTCTTGAGAATCCTTTGGACTGCAAGGAGATCCAACCAGTCAATCCTAAAGGAAATCAGTCCTGAATATTCATCGGAAGGACTGATGTTGAAGCTGAAACTCCAAACTTCGGCCACCTGATGAGAGAACTGACTCATTAGAAAAAATCCCTGATGCTGGGAAAGATGGAAGGCAGGAAGATAAGAGGATGACAGAAGATGAGATGGTTAGATGGCATTACCGACTCAATGGACATAAGTTTGAGCAAGCTCCGGGAGTTAGTGATGGACAAGGAAGCCTGGCACGCTGCAGTCCGTGGGGTCGCAGAGTCGGACACGACTGAGCGACTGAACTGAACTGAGCCAGTCTGTCCACACGGTGGCAGTACTGCTCCACACAAGGTAGAGATGGGGGGCACTCTTCACCTGGAAGTCAAGGCCCAATTCCCCTTCCTTTTTCAGGCAGAGTTGACCTGGGATCTACAGAAAGGCTCCAAAGGAGGACCCTGTTCAGAGTCACCCTGTCTTTCCCAGTGGAGCGGGAGACGTGGGCCTGGGCTACAGGAAAGATGCATTCATCACCCGTGGAGGGTTGGACCAGCCTGTGAAACCGCTGGGGCACCCGTACTGAGGTTGATACATCCATGACATGGAGCTAGGGCCAGAGGCTCCTGGGATAGTCCCGGATGAAGTTGAAAACAGCTCTCCAGGGAAAGCTGATACCCGGGAGGCAACGTGGTGAGATATGATATTACAAACTGGCAAGAGTGGGGGTGGGAGGTATACTCAGACCGGGTTTCACATCTTGGCTCAGCCTCTGGCAAGTAACATGACCTCCCTGGCTACATTTCTTGTCTGTGAAATGGGAATAGGAACTTGCAAGGCCAGTGAGAGACTGAAGTTAAATAAATCTTACAAAGGACATAAGTGGGATGGCCAGCACATTGCAACTCAGTGAGTGTGGTTGCTATAGTCATTGTCACAATTGCAGTTGTTAATAATTGTGACGTCATTAATTATGCATAGAAATCCCAAGAAAGACTCTTGCCCACTATGGACACAAATAAATAAGTAAATAAATCTGTGACTAGATCCTGAAATTGTTTCTCTATCTCTAATAAGGCGAGAGAGCAAAGGGTGGGTCCAAGAGGCAAGAATTTTAGCTGTTTTTCAAAAAATGGACATATGTTTGGGGGAATAAACTCAAATGCAGTTTTTGAATTCTCTTTAGGGAGGGAAGAGACAGTGCTGAATTCCTCGTTTCTTTCCCTGCCAAATCTTGAAGCCAAAGTAACTGACTGAATTGTAGTCCCAGCACCCTTCATGAGGGGGTTGCCCAGAAGGACAGCTTTGTAGTCTGTTCGGGTCCAGTCTCCAGGCTGACCTCGTCTGCACCTTCTCCTGCCAGGAGACAAATGTACAATTCCTTTATTTCTCAGGCAGTTGTCCTCGGGGGAAAAAAACACATTTTTTTTCTTCTTTATTTCTCCTAAGTTTATAAAGTATGATTGATGAGAAAAGGCAAACAGCTAGAAGTGTTACACAAAGAGAGAAGAGTAAAAGAGAGACAGCTTAAATGATCTCCAAGTCCAGGTTCATTACACAGTGAAAATGACCGACTGACTGTTCTCCAACTTTTTACTGAGGACATAAAGAAAAAGTAAAATTTAAGTACCACACAAGGGATTTAGGTCAGATGAAAGTAGCAGTTGTGAAAGCATGATTCATCAAGGTTCTCTAGGGGGAATATATTTGAAACACGTCACCTTTCCTGGTGGCTCAGTGGTGAAGAATCATCCTGTGATGCACGAGACCTGGGTTCAACCCCTGGGTTGGGCAGATCCCCTGAAGAAGGAAATGGCAACCCACTCCAGTATTCTTGCCTGGGAAATTCCATGGACAGAGGAGCCTGGCAGGCTACAGTCCATAGGGTCACAAAGAGTCAGACATGACTGAGTAAAAAACAGCACATGAATTTTAAGTCTGTTTTCCTCAATATTGGCAGACTTTGACACTTAAAATATCAATCATATAAAATGTGTAAATAATCATAATCTATTAATACGTCAGTGCACAAGGTCCCTAGGTTTTGTCATAGTAGCAAGCAAAGAACAATGGTCTGAATGGGCATGTTGGACATGAAGGGCTATGTTATGCTATGTAACAAAGGGGTCCAAAATATTTGCTGATCACAAGAAATGTCTATTCCTCACTAGTATCACATGTCCAGCAAAGGTAAATGGGCATCTCTGGTCCTCGTCCTCTCATTCAGAGCCTCAGGCAGACACACACTCCGTTCGTTCTCTGGCTGCAGAGCAGGGGGAAGGGCCGGCTACATACGGTAAGCCACACTCTGGCTCGTAAAGGCTTCTGCCCCTTTCACTTCTTCTGACCACAGTTACAGCACTGAGCAAGTCACCTGACCACAGAGAGGTAAGATCCTGCTGTACACGTACCAGGAGGAAACCTGGCTTCTTTGTGGACAGTCCATCACCACCCAGGCTTCCTAGGACTTCTGACGCTTGACAGTGATCAGTCTCATACCGCAGTACATTTTGTGACTATCACAGCATTTGTCCTCCAGCATGGAGCTCCCTGGGAAGACTGAAACAGAGAAACTATAAACACTGTTATTCCTTTCCCATCTAGAGTAACTTAGATCTGAGCCTTTCTCCGTGCAGAGCAAGAGATTAACTCACTTCTACAACACATCTCTTTTTTATAGTTCCAACTGAGCACGAGGTGCTGGGAGTATTAAGACAAAATAAAGCAAAATCCCTTCTCTCAAAAGATTCGTAGTCTAGTTATCCTGTTGGGTGAGGTGTGGGCTTCACAGAGACCCACGTAGATGTCACCAAGATGGAGGTGACTTCGAAGATGCCTCAAGAGCCTGTGGAGGCTGCGTTCTGTTATTCCAGCCTGACCTAGGAGCACACACACCTGCCCCCTCTTTGGCATGCCTCCTGCTGAGATCCCTCTCCTGTCTCTTGCCTGGACTTTTCCCTAGTCTCTCCCCTACTTCACACTCCCTGTGGCCCCCCTCCCTGATACCCTGGGCCCTGCCCACATCTCTGATTGGCTCATCTCTTACCACTCCTGCCTTGAACTTCTCTGTTTTCTCACACATATTTCCTGCCTCCTAAATTTCTGCTCAGTCTGTCCCCTGTGCCTGGAACACTCCCCACACACTCAGCTTCCACATTAACTGTGTCAATTGCTATTTCCATGGGCACTTGCCTGACACCATTTTCTCTTCCTTAATGGCTAGACTGTTCTTATCACATAGTCCTGGAACAATTTGTTTATGCATCCACCTTCCTCACTGAGCTGTGTGAGGACTGGGGCTCTACCCCAGACTTATAGTAGGGTTAAAGCAAATACTCCAGGGATGTTTGTTGATACTTCTGTTGCAGAGAATCATGATGATCAGTGAAAGATACTGAAGCATGAAAACATCCCATATTTAGGACAGGATTCAGAATGTGTGTGTGCGGGGAGTGGGGGTGGGGGGGTGTGCCATAAAATGGAAATATGATTTGGAAGAGAAAAAAAATAATTTCTAACGTAAAACATTAGTCATGTGCTTTTATTTAAGGGTTTCGTGTTTTTGTTTTTCTTTTTTGGTGTGGACTATTTTTAAAGTCTTTAATGAACTTGTCACAGTATTGCTCCTGCTGTTTATGTTTTGGTTTTTTGGCCATGAGGCATGTGGAATCTTAGCTCCCAACCAGGGATCAAATCTGCACCCCTGCATGGGAAGGCAAAATCTTAACCACTGGACCACCAAGGAAGTCCTTCACATGCTTTTTAATTATGTGATCTCAGTGCCAAACTTCTCTGGTGTTTGAGTTCTTCAGACAACAAATTATTTTAAAGTTGACATGTTTTATTCTAAAATATCACCATTTCTATTTTGCATGACATCATTTGGACTATTTGAAAATATGTGTAATTTAAAAAATCGGAAATCAAGTTTTAAACAGTTGAATAAATGAATTGTTGTTCAGTCATTCAGTGGTTCTGACTCTTTGCGACCCCATGGATTGCAGCATGCCAGGCTTCCCTGTTCTCAACCATCTCCCAGAGCTTGCTCAAACTCATGTCCATTGAGTCAGTGATGCCATCCAACCATCTCATCCTCTGTCATCCCCTTCTCCTCCTGCCTTCAATCTTTACCAGCATCAGGGTCTTTCTAATGAGTTGGCTCTTCACATCAGGTTGCCAAAGTATTGAAGCTTCAGCTCAGCATCAGTACTTCTAATGAATATTCAGGACTGATTTCCTTTAGGATTGACTGGTTTGATCTCCTTGCTATCCAAGGGACTGTCTTCTCCAGCACCACAGTTCAAAAGCATCAATTCTTCGGCGCTCAGCCTTCTTTACGGCTGAATAAAGGAACAGTGCCTTGCATATCAGATAACATTCTTTCACTGGGAGTGACAGAAAACCCAACGTAACAGTTACTCTAACAACACAGAAGTCTGTAGAATCCCAGAACCTGACATATTGTTGAGGTTAAATAGCTTTGCTACCCAGAAACATGGAGTTCAGTAGTCCAAAACCAGTCCAGTAACTCCATGATCATCAGTCAGTACACGGGTTCCTTCTACCGTGTGGCTTTTCCATCTTCAGCATACCACTTCTAACTCATGGTCCAAAATGACTGATCCAACTCCAGCCATTGTGTCCACATTCCAACCAACAAGAATAAAAGGTAAAGAGAAGGAAACCTTTTTTTTTTTATGACATTATCTAGAAGTAGCACCCACCACTTCTGCTTATATTTAATTGACCCAGTCATGTATAAGGAAATAGTCATAGGTAAGGAGAGCCGGGAAATACAATCTGTTCTAGGTGTCTCTGCTTTGCTAAAAGCTGGAGGATATCAAGAAGAGGAGAGTAACTATGAAAGGACAGCTGATTTACTCAACATCTACACTTGAATAACTCATGGGCATCTTGCACTGAATATCAATCTGAACTCATTATCTGGCTCCCCACCTGATTCTCCTCCAGTTTTCTGCATCTCAGCCAATGGAGAGCCCTATTCTGGCTCAAGCCAGAAACCTAATGCCATTGTTATCATCCCCTTGCTTTCATTTCTCCCTCCAAAATACAACTCAAATTCATCTAATCCCCTCTGTTCCCTCTACCAATACACACTGTCAACAACTTCTGACATGTCTCCCAGTGTTCCTCTGGCCTCGATCCAGATCATTCTCCACATTGCAGCCAGAATAATTTTCTAAAATGAAAAATCTGGCATGTCACTCCTCTCCTAAAGTCCCTTGGAAGCTGTCTGTAGCACTTAGGAGCAAGACTCGGAACCCCTCAAAGGCCCTGTGTGGTCTTGGCCTGGCTTCATCTTGCACTGCTAACTTTCTGCGCTCCAGGCTACAGCCAAGCTTGGCTTCCTGCTGATGCTTCGTCCTTGGCAGGCTCCTTCCTGACTGTCCATGCAGTCCCTCTGCTTCCACCTCCTTCTCCAGCTGGTCAATGCCCACTGATCCCTTAAGACTCAGCAGAAGCATCATGTCCTCAGGGACAATCTCCAAGGTTTGAGACTAAACTTTCATAGTACCCGTTGCTGGGCTTCCCAGGTGGCATTAATGGTAACGAACCCACCTGCCATTGGAGGAGACATAATACCCTTTGGTACTTTTGTTTTTCACTCTTCACATCTTACAGCTCTTATTACAATGAGAATTTAAGTGATTATTTGTTAATTGAGCTTTAACACTCCTTAGATGATAAGCTCTTTGAGTCTGATGACCAGATATTTGTAATAGTTAAATTTATGCATTGACTTGACTGACCCACAAGTACTTAAATATTTAGTTAAACATTATTCAGGGTTTGTCTATGAGGGTATTTCTGGATGAGATTAACACTTGAATCAAGAGCCTGAGTAAAGCAGACCGCTGTCCCCAGTGTGGGTGAGCCTCAACCAATCATTTGAAGGCCTGAATAGAATTCTCTCTCTCTCTGTCTCTGCCTGACTGTATTTGGCTGGGACATGGGTCTTCTCCTGCCTTAGGACTCGGACTCAGACTGGAACCTACAATGGCATCAGCTCTCCTAGTTCTCAGGTTCTTGGACTTGGCCTGGGATTCACTCTATTGGATCTCCAGTTTGCCAACTACAGATGACTGTACCCATCTGAATGCAGAGTTCCAAAGAATAGCAAGGACAGATAAGACAGGCTTCCTAAGTCACCAATGTAAAGAAATAGAGGAAAACAATAGAATGGGAAAGACTAGAGATCTCTTCAAGGAAATTTGAGATACAGAACATTTCATGCAAAGATGGGCACAATAAAGGACAGAAATGGTATGGACCTAACAGAGGCAGAAGATATTAAGAAGAGGTGGCAAGAATACACAGAAGAACTATACAAAAAAGATCTTCATGACCCAGATAACCATGATGGTGTGATCACTCACCTAGAGCCAGACATCCTAGAATGTGAAGTCAAGTGGGCCTTAGAAAGCATCACTACGAACAAAGCTAGAGGAGGTGATGGAATTCCACTTGAGCTATTTCAAATCCTCAAAGCTGATGCTGTGAAAGTGCTGCACTCAATATGCTAGCAAATTTGAAAAACTCAGCAGTGGACACAGGACTGGAAAAGATCAGTTTTCATTTCAATCCAAAAGAAAGGCAATGCCAAAGAATGTTCAAACTACCGCACAATTGCATTCATATCACACACTAGCAAAGTAATGCTCAAAATTCTCCAAGCCAGGCTTCAACAGTATGTGAACCGTAAACTTCCAGTTGTTCAAGCTGGTTTTAGAAAAGGCAGAGGAACCAGAGATCAAATTGCCAACATCTGTTGGATCATTGAAAAAGCAAGAGAGTTCCAGAAAAACATCTACTTCTGCTTTATAGACCACACCAACGTCTTTGACTGTGTGGATCACAACAAACTGTGGAAAAACAGATGGGAATACCAGACCACCTTACCTGCCTCCTGAGAAATCTGTATGTGGGTCAAGAGGCAGCAGTTAGAACCAGACATGGAACAACAGACTGGTTCCAAATTGGGAAGGAGTACATTAAGACTGTATATTGTCACCCTGCTTATTTAACTTATATGCAGAGTATATCATGAACTCTGGATGAAGCTGAGCTGGAATCAAGATTGCCAGGAGAAATATCAATAACCTCAGATATGCAGATGACACCACCCTTATGGCAGAAAGTGAAGAACTAAAGAGCCTTTTGATGAAAGTGAAAGAGGAGAGTGAAAAAGTTGGCCTAAAGCTCAACATTCAGAAAACCAAGATCATGGCATCTGGTCCCATCAGTTCATGGCAAATAGATGGGGAAACAATGGAAACAGTGAGAGACTTTATTTTTGGGGGCTCCAAAATCACTGCAGATGGTAACTGCAGCCATGAAATTAAAAGACACTTGTTCCCTGGAAGAAAAGCTATGACCAACCTAGATAGCATATTAAAGAGCAGAGACATTACTTTGTCAACAAAGGTTCGTGTAGTTAAAGCTCTGGTTTTTCCAGTAGTCATGTATGGACATGAGAATTGGACTATAAATAAAGCTGAGCGCTGAAGAATTGATGTTTTTGAACTGTGGTGTTGGAGAAGACTCTTAAGAGTCCCTTGAACTGCAAGGAGATCAAACCAGTCAATCTTAAAGGAAATCAGTCCTGAATATTCATTGAAAGGACTGATGCTGAAGCTGAAGCTTCAATACTTTGTCCTTAAATGTGAAGAACTGACTCATTGGAAAAGACCCTGATGCTGGGAAAGATTGAAGGCAGGAGGAGGGGATGACAGAGGATGAGATGGTTAGATGGCATCACCGACTCAACGGACAGGAGTTTAAGCATGCTGGGCAGTTGGTGATGGACAGGGAGGTCTGGTATGCTGCAGTCCCTGGGGTCGCAAAGAGTTGGACACAACTGAGCGACTGAAGTGAACTGCAGATGGTGCACTTTACAGCGTCCATGATAATGTGAGCCAGTTCCTTAGAGTAAATCAATCTCTTTTTCCTCTCTCTCTTAAAATGTGAATGAGTCCATTGTCTCATGCTCTAAATCCTACGACTCCCTGGATAATAACCAACTTATCCCTTTGGACTAGGCGCCTGGCACTTTAACCAAAATTCATGAGAAAGTGCCATTTCTCTATGTGACACATGAGAAAACTTAAGATCAGAGTCGTCACGTAACTGTCTTCTCCGAAGATCTCATCTATACCAATAAGCAAGCCTGACTCTCCCAAGTACCGCTGTTGACCTTGCCCGTTTGGGGCCAAGGATTATTAAACTAATGGAAGTGACACCACCGCCCCTGCCCCAATCCTAGAGGAGAAAGAGGTGAAAACCTGGCGCTCATTCAGGCATCAGCGCAGGTCACTTGGGCTTTTCTGCCAGCCCCGTCCACATTTCCTTCGTGCTGATCGGAGATCCCTAGCCCGAGCTGGCCCTGAACTTGGCTGCGCGCTCCCGAACTAGAGCGCGGGGGCGGGGCGGGGCGGGGCTTCGGAGATAGAGCCACGCCCACCTTCGGGCCCGCTCCTCCCCGGTTCCAGTCGGCCACCGCCAGCCCACAGCCGCCATTTCCTGTCCGGACGGTGGCGCGGTCAGGTAACTGCAGCGGGGTGGCCCAGCCTGCGCATGTTCAGGTCTAGTCCTGATCTCTCCGTCAGAACTGAGCAGAGGACACTAGTTTGGGCTCCAGTGGATGGGACGGGATCAGCTGTGGGCTAGGACTCCTATGGCGGGCACTGGGCGGGTGGACGCTGTGGAGCAGTTGCTAAGCAACGATGTCGCGTCCCCGCCCTCCTGCGCCGGGTGGGCGGGGCGTGTCTGGGCCCCAGCACACTTTGAGGCTCCAGGCGACCCGCAGGCTTCTAGCCGGTGAAGCGCGCACTGCAGAACTTCTTGGGCCTCCCCTCGCCCTGTCCTTCTCGTCCCGTCGTGGGTTTGCTGGCTAGGCAGGGAGCGCCCTCAGACCCCGCCCTGGGAGCCGAGGGCTTGGTGCCTGCCCCAGGGTAGTTCTCCGGCCTTCTGCCCCTCCTAACCTCGAGCACGTTAACTCACTTGGCTAGGCCTCAGTTCCACCAGAGCCTAAATTGTTAGAGCTGGAAAGAAGCCTATGGATCATTTAGTTAAGCCACAAGTCCCCTGCCCTGATTTACAGATAACGATGCCTCACAATAACCAGTCATCATCGAGAGTGCCTGGCACTTTTAATTAGTCTGCAAATAGCCCTGTTTGCTAGAACCAATGAGGCTTATAAGGCTCAGAGAGGTTGTGACTTTAGCTAAGGTAGCACAGCTTATATAACTGGTGGAATCTCAAAAGAGATCAAATAATTCACAGCTTGTTCCTGGCAGATTTGGAATTTCCAATTAAATGTGGCTTCGAAGACTACTAAAGACTATTCGAAGACTATTAAACCTAACTGTAATCAGAATTACTTGCTTAGAGAGTGCTTAGAACTGTACACTTCTGGGTACTCTTTCAAGCATACTGAGGGGGTCTGGGCTAAGGCTGAGGAATCTGTGTACTAAACCAGTTTTTGCTTGATTTTTATGATCTGTGGGTGGACCTTTGGGAACCACTGGCTACAGCATGAGGCCTTTTCACTCAAAAACAGCTAAGAGGTGATCCAGCTAAAGTACTTGGAGAGAAGAAGATAAGGCTGGACTATCAGGTTCCAGTCCCTCAGTCAATTTGTAGCTTCTCTTCACTTCTCAGAAACAAGCCCGAGGCTTATATTTTAAATAAATTTGAACATGTAGATGCAGATTACCTGTTTCTGGTTACCCGTCACAAGGTCAGGTCCAAACTTCTGGCTGGGCCAGCCCGTCAAGATCAAAGTCAAGGGTTTGTGTCCCCTATCCCTGGTGGCTTGTCTGCTGCTCCCCCTGGTCTCTTGCACACCGGATCCCTTATCAGCAGTCAGTGTGGGCCTTGTAGGGACATTTTGCAGAGCAGTTTCCCCATTGGAGGAGGCTGGCAGCTTTCTGGCAATATCACTACATGTAATGAGTGTTCCTTGGCCTTAACAGGAGTCAGAATGAAATAGATCACCCGGCTTGTTATTCATGACTTTTGTAAACACAAATCTGTCTTTAAAATAATCACTTGGCTCTTGGTTTTAGCAGGCTAATAAGCCTGACGAATTCTGTTTAGTGTTTTATTATTATTAATTTTCATCGTCTGTGCTGCCTCCCTCAGGGATTCTGGTTCACAATGGCTGACTATCAAGAGGAAGACTTGCAGAAATTTCTTAAAAATGTGGATGAAATCAGTAAGTACCAGTAAATCCTATACAAATTAAATTTTACTCTAGGAAAGTGGAGTGCCTAAAGAGAGATGATCACTCTAAGTTAGTTCCTGGGTTGCCTGACAGGTTTATGACTCTTAAGGAAAAAAAAAAAAAGTCACTGAGATTAAACAGAAGAGGGTATTGAGAAGCAAGTAATACTGAAGACTGGGGCTAAAATTTTCTGGCTGTTAATTGGTATCAGTGAAGCTGTTAATATTCTGATTGGAATTCAACCACTCTTCTCCGTATTCTTTCCCCTTCTGTGTAGAAGCAGGTCAAAAGGAGCTTCCGTTTCCCCATCACCAGTGAGCCTAGCTCTTCCGTTTGAGGTCACTCAGGAGCCTCATTGATCTGGAATCTGTCTTGTCTGGGGGGAGAGCCATTTCTGGTTTTGAGCTGCAGCACGTGCGTTTGTATTAAGTCACTTCAGTCCTCTCCGACTCTGTGACCCTGTGGAGTGTAGCCCACCAGACTCCTCTGTCCATGGGATTCTCCAGGCAAGAATACTGGAGTGGGTTGCCATGCCCTCCTGCAGGGGATCTTCCCGACCCAGGGATCGAACTCGCATCTCTTATGTCTGCTGCGTTCATAGGCAGGTTCTTTACCACTGGTGCCCCCTGGGAAGCCCTTTGAGCTGCAGAGGCAAAGTCAAATGGCTTCCCTTAGTGTCCATCACATTACATGGACGGCTCCTGGTTGCCACACCCCTGTCTATTCCTCTAGGCAGGAACACCCTTCCGAAGCTCAGACAAGCTCTCAGAGGACACGCTGATCACACAGACCATCATACAGGAGATTCCGAAGTACCCAGTCCCTGTTCAGACTTCAGGGAGCTTGTTTGAGGGTCAGTCAGTTCAGTCGCTCAGTCATGTCCGACTCTTTGCGACCCCACGGACTTTTAGAGAGTAGAAACAAGAAAACCGACAATAAGGCAAAACTTATCTAATAGAAACATATTGAAGTTGTCGCTTCTCACAGGCTGTGTGGGTCCAAAGAATAAAATCGTTTTAAAAATAGTCCAGGCAGCTTCATAGATGATTCATCCTTGGTGTGTTCTCTGCGTTTGTCACGGGCCTCTCCTCTATGTTGTTCTGGCCTGGCCCACTGTTCACCGCTTTCTCTGCCGGTGGTTTAGCCCAAGCGTGTGGTTTTAGCTCCCACCCTTGTTGATGACCCCACATCCCAATTGCCACCAGCCGCGTTTTTGATCTTCAGCCTCTATGCCAACTGCCACATCCATGTGTCCCTCAAACACCAGGAGCTTCCTGTGTCCAGAGTTCAGTTGATTGTCTCTTTCCTCTCTGTCCCCCGACCCCTAATAAAACTTGCTTCTCCTACCCTCCCCATCATTCTCGTCTCACTTGGTGGCACTATCATCCCCTAAATTTACAAGTCATACTGGCCTACCCCTCCTCTCTCAGCCCTGAATTTAATCAGCCCTCGGATTTGCTTTCTTTCTTCAGCTCTGTCCTCTCCCAACTTCCCTTTGTTCTGCTTCTCTAATCCAGACTATTTCAACAACCCCCTGATTGGGTTTCCTACCTCTAGGCTCACACTCCCCACAGAGTAATGTATCTAAAATGCAAATCTGACCCAGACACTTCTCTGCTTGGATTCTTCCCGCAGTCACAATAAATTTCAAGCTCTCATCAAGGACCTGAGTCCTCCCGTGACCCTACCCTTGCCTCTCGCCTCTCCTTACCTCACACTTGAGCAACAAACTACTTCTGTTCCCCACACACCCCCCTGAAGCTCCTGCTCTGCCTGTTGGCTTTCTTCCCTCTGCCTCTTCATCTTTATTTATCTGGCTAACACTCATTCATACCCCAAGTTCATTCCCATACCATTGATGTCAATACTGTATGTAGAACTTTCTGTGATGACAGATATGTTCTATAATCTGCAGTGTGCACGATGTAATCAATGGCCGCAGGTGGCCATCGAGGGTTTGAAATGTGACTAGTACTACTAATGGAGTTCCCCTAATGTTTCATTTATTTGTAGTTGTTGTTTAGTCGCTGTCATATCCAACTCTTTTTCGACTCCATGGACCCTCCAGAGTAGCCCACCAAGCTCCTCTGTCCATGGGATTCTCCGGGCAGGAATACTGGAGTGGGTTACCATCTCCTTCTCCAGGGGATTTTCCTAACCCAGGGATTGAACCCATGTCTCCTGTTGGGCAGGCGTATTCTCTGCCTCTGAGCCACCAGGGAAGCCCCAGGGGTCAAACCTTCATCTCTTGCCTCTCCTACATGGCCAGTCAGATTTTTGACCACTCTGCCACCTGGGATGTCTTATTTCATTTATACGTAACTTAAATGTATATAGCCACATGTGTATAGATTCTATACATTCATTTCTTGGGTGCTCATTATGTATTGAGTGTTGCTAGACCCTGGATGCTAAAGCTGAAACTCCAGTACTTAAAGCTGAAACTCCAGTACTTTGGCCACCTCATGGGAAGAGTTGACTCATTGGAAAAGACTCTGATGCTGGGAGGGATTGGGGGCAGGAGGAGAAGGGGACGACAGAGGATGAGATGGCTGGATGGCATCACTGACTCGATGGACGTGAGTCTCAGTGAACTCCGGGAGATGGTGATGGACAGGGAGTCCTGGTGTGCTGCGATTCATGGGGTCGCAAAGAGTCAAACACGACTGAGCGACTGAACTGAACTGAACTGAAGGTAAATCTCCATACAGACTCATGGATATTTAATACAAAACTATCATGTCTGTTTTCTTGCTCAAATTGTTTCCATTTTGACCACTGGGAGCTCTTTTGATCAAATTTTATAATTTTCTCCATAAAGGTCTTGCATACATTTTGATGGATTTATTTTGGTATTGTAGATAAAATATTCTCTATTCTAGGAGGTAGGGGGGCTTCTGTGGTGGCTCAGGTGGTAAAGAATGTGCCTTCAGTGCAGGAGACCCAGATTTGATCCCTGGGTTGGGAAGATCCCCTGGTGAAGGGAATGGCTACCCACCCCAGCATTCTTGCCAGAATCCCGTGGACAGGAGCCTGGCGGGCTGCAGTCCATGGAGTCACAGAGATGGACACGACTGAGCGACGAACAGTGCTACTGCTTGTGCCACCTGGGATAGATCAAAATCCCCAGAATGTTCCGTGTAGAATTCAACAAGCTGATTCCAGAGTTCACATGAAAGGGTAAAGGGCCACGAAAGTGCAGAAAATTTTGCAGAAAAATAAGAAGGTGGGATCCCCCTACTAGATGCTCAAGTTTTTTTATAAAGCTGTAGTAATTATGCATGGCAGTTTTGGTGCTGAAAAAGACAGGTCATCCGGTAGAACAGAATGAAGAGCCCTAGAGCAGGTTCACACATGCAGCATGAAACAGGGATGACGCAGTGTATCGGCGAGAAAGCAGCGACTCTTAAACAAATGGTGCTCCTGTCCTACACAAAGTCAGCTCCAGGGGACTTCCTGGTGGTCCAGTAGTTAAAGACTCATGCTCCCACTGCAGGGGGCACAGGTTTGATCCCTGGTTGAGGAACTAAGAGCCCTGCATATCCGCACAGTCAAAAAGAAAAAGAGCAAGTTGGCTCCAGGTGGATTAAATACCTTAATGAGAAAAACAAAATGTTGAAACTTTTAGAAGACACACAAGAGTGTATTTGTAAACTTAATATACACAAAAGCATAAGTCATAAGGGGAAATATTGGTACATTTAACACATAGAAAATCTCTTCAATGGAAGGTTCCATAAAAACAAAAACACACCATACCCAAGTAGAAAATGTTCACAAATATGTATAACAGTCCAGAATATATAAAACAATCATAATAAGAAAAAGGCAAACAACCCAATAGAAAATAGGAGCAGGCAATTCACAGAAAAGGAAATCCAGATGGCCTACAAACCAATGAAAAGATGCTGGATCCCAGTCACATTCAAGAAAAGGCAAATGACAACATTAAGGAGATAAACGCGTTATAGTGAAAGCGACATGGAAGTATAACAACAAGTGTGAACAAGGATGTGGAGGCACAGGAACTCTCGTGCACAGCTTGTAGGAATACAAATTGATATAGCCTAAAGAATATGTCACATATGTGCATAGGGAAATATATACATGTATTCAACTCAGCATCTATTTGGAATAGAAAAAAAATTAAAAACACCTGGAGGTCCATCAATAAAAGAATGAGTAACCTATTTAAATAAGTGAAATGAATCAACTGGAACTATTTGTATCAAGAACATATCTCTAGAGCATACTAAGAGAAAAAAGCTAAGTTGCAAAAGAATGCAAGATGTTTAAATACATGCGAGATGTTAAGATGTTTAAATACATGCATTTACACAAACTCTGTAGTAGGTGAATACGTTTTGGGAGTCTAATAAACAGCATTGTGATTATAGTTAACAATACTGTACACTTTAAAGTTGCTGAAAGGGGATCTTAAATGTTCTCACCACTCACAAAAACAAATTGAAATATGAATATGTTAACTCATCTTGGTTTGGGAATCATTTCTCACTGTATACCTGTATCAGATGACCATGTGGTACACTGACTTACACATTGTCATGGGTCAATTGTATCTCAAAAAAGCTGGGAAAAATAAAAGTCCTTCCCCATGAAATTTACTGCACCATCATTGATATTGAATAGGGTCTTTCTTTTTGAAGACCTTATGTGAATGATTCACCTGATTTCTCCTCTAGCCAGTTTAATTCAGGAGATGAATTCTGATGATCCAGTCGTACGAGAGAAAGCGGTCCTTGAGACAGAAAAGAGACTGCAGTTTACAGAGGGGGGCCGAGAGGAGGACGAGTGCAGGACCACCGTGAACAAGACCGTGATCAGTCCCCCACAAGCTCCCACGAAGGTGCCCTTTCCTTATTGTGGAGTTATCTATGTGGACACAGCAAGGAAGCCTGCATGAAACAGAGGAAGGAGTGGTTTAATCTCAACTGCCTGGTGAGGCTGAAATAGACTTGTTCTTTAGAATCACTCCATTTTTCACAAGGAAGTATAAACTCTGATATATTTTTCTTGGTCTTTCTGAGTCATCCTTACACAATCCTTTTGGTTAGTTTTAATGAAAATTTGGCCTCTCCACCCACTGAGATTAGGACCATTTTTAAGCTGTTAATGTAACAGTTTACTAACTCATAGTTCCAATTCATACAGCCACAGCTAGAGTCCCTGGTTTCTGCAGACTAGCCCCATAACAACTATGCCATAATCAGATCTCTTGATTTAAAGCAAGCCCCCTGAATTTGCAGCCTTCTAGAATTATGGTTAAAGGAAAGGACTCTACTCCCCCCCTTGAAATTTATCTGCCTTCTTGGTTTGTATATGTGTAAATAAGAGAGTAGTTTTTGAAATTTGTTTCTTTGTTTTTATGATAACCTGTGCCCTGCAGGATGCAGATGAAATAAACACAGGTAAGGACAGCATCTCTCTTCCCAATGTGTATTATTCATTTAAAGTCAGTGTTTATTGATTGTGGCTTCTAGACCCTTAAATTATAGCCTCTGGGCTTACAAACAACCATAAACAAAAACCTACTGATCACCCAATTCTGTTACTAGTGGTCAGAGAGGATGGTGCTCAGAGGATTTTTCCTGTGTTCTGGCCAATCTTTTGTACACTGAATTCAGTTATTCTGTTTCATCCAATTTACTCTTAGCTACTCAGAAGGATCCAGAGAGCTTCTCAGTTGCTCAGCTCAGCAGCTCATTATGCTAAGTGGAACCAAAAGAGTCCGTCTTCAAAGAAAAACTCTTTTAAAAGGCATAATTCAAATTTGAAGCACCGACATAGTCATCATGTATAATAATACATCACACGGATTCCCATTTAATGTCAAATTAAGAAAATGTCATTTCAGTTGTCTCTGAAATCTGTGTGTGTGTGTGTGTGTGTGCGTGCGCACGCATGCACCCACATGTGTGCGTGTGCCTACATGTGTATGCATGAAACGTGTGGCTCTAAAACTCTAAAGTGGCTTTCTTCTGAATTTGAGCTAAAGAACTGATTATAGTATTTGGATTTTTCTTTTTTAATATTTGAAATCACTCTGTTGTCAGAAGCCTTCTTGGCATCTCTGGAGAAAGATGCAAAAGAACGTGCCAAAAGAAGAAGGGAAAACAAAGTCTTAGCAGATGGTAATTGTCAGTCTTTTCACTTTTTAATGGCAGGGATGATTTGTGCTGGAAAAAGCAGGGGAGTTTATGCTGCTGTTTGAGGACCTCAAGATTCCCAGTGGGTGGGTTCAGAATGCGCCTGAGGCAGTGGGACCTGGCCAGGCAGAAACCTGTTTCCTGTTTCTGCTGCAACAGGCGGAGAGGCAGACACAGCCCTGAGATAGCCTCCACAGTCAGACCTGTTTCTAAGGCATATCGCTGAATGTAGCAGCACTAAAGGATGCTTGGAAAGTAGGGAGGGATGGGAGTGAGGTACCACTCTCTAGCCTGAGGCACAGATGAAGATGTGAAAAAGAAAAATGAACAAAGCTGGGTGAAAGTGAAAGTTGCTCAGTCGTATCCGACTCTTTGCAACCCCATGGACTATATAGCCCATGGAATTCTCCAAGCCAGAATACTGAAGTGTGTGGCCTTTCCCTTCTCCAGGGGATCTCCCCAACCCAGGGATCAAACCCAGGACTCCTGCATTGCAGGCGGATTCTTTACCAACTGAGCTATGAGGGAAGCCCCAAGCTGGGAGAAAGGAGAGAGGAAATAAAGGAAAAGAAAGAGCTGGGGTTGTGTGTGTGTGGTCGTGGAATGGGGGGGATACATATGACAGAAGAATACTTTCAGCATTTACTTTATACCACTCAGTGCCATGTGCCCTGCAGATCCGAATGATTCCATATTTGCTAGAAAATTAGTCGTTTGAATCTCTTTATTAGACACTGAATGTGTAGATTTGCTCTTTGTGGCAAGCTTGGAATATTCCGAGCCTTGAGACAGAAACATTTACTTTTTCTGAGAAGCTGCTTAGAAGACTTGGGGAGGATTTATATAAAAGAAATCGACCCAGAATGATCTGCAGAGAGAAGGAAGTAACAGGCCCCCTTTGGATGGATGGACGTTCTAACCTTCAAAGTAGAGTTGGAAAATCAGGGCAGTGAAGCTTGAAAGAATTTTCCAGTGTGTGGGGAGAGCTCACCTGTATGACTTCTATTCTCACAGCCCTAAAGGAAAAGGGGAATGAAGCATTTGTCAGAGGTGATTACGAAACGGCCATCCTGTGCTACAGTGAGGGTTTGGAGAAGCTGAAGGACATGAAGGTGCTGTACACCAACCGAGCTCAGGTCAGTGAGGCAAGGGTGTGTCCACGGGATTTCCCCAGGGAGCAGCAGCCATTAACCTTGTGAAAGCAGAGAAGGGTGAGACTAGGTGGTACCCGCCGTGTGCTGGTAAACGCGTAGCAGCCGGCTCTGGTTGGGCTGGGGGTGGAGGCTGATCTGCATGGAGCATTTGCCAATTTCCATGGTGTAAATACTCTTCACTATGCTCCAGTTTCAAGCTACCAACTTGGACTCATTAAAGGAGAACTTGGGAATAGCTACACATAATCAGCTGTCTCCATAGTAAAAGTCACCCATCTCCTCACTGACGGTCCCCAGGCACTTCACCCCGTGTATAGCTGAGAAAGCCAGTGGAATGAGATAGCCTGTGAGACCTCGGAATTCTGCCACCACTGACTTAGTTCATCCTCTTTTTTGATGCCAGTTTAAGGCTGCTAAGGGTTACTCTCTTGTTAATTTCTTACTCACTGTATGAATCCCTCCTTGATTAAGATTCTGTGATTGGGTATACTAGAGCTAATGGTCCTGAGCCAATTTCTCAGAAATTTTGAGTTTGTAAAACCCCCGATACTTCCATTTAATATCACAGATGAGCTCAGATTTCTGGAACACCAGATAAAAATCATTACCTTGATGTTTATCATCTACTCCTTAATGAAGGGACGAGATGAATAGTTTTCAGTTGAAACAGAAATGTCACCTGTGACCTTATCTTTGAAAAGTGCTTGCGTTTGTCTATGGGAGAGCTCTCTCCTGCTCAGGCCTGAAAAATTGGCAGATTCGTGGACATGATTATCTGATGATCAGAGTATGTCAGCAGGGCCTGGGTGAGATGAACTTGATGCCATGTCATTGACAAGGAGAGGATCCTCGTCAGCTCCAATTTTGTAACTCAGGATTAAGAATACCCTGCTGTGGTACGTTGAGGAAGAGTGCAAGAAACAGGACGTCAGCCGTCCAAAAAGGCTGGACCGTGGCAATGATTTAATGATAAATAAAATCCAAGCACAACGTAAACTCGTTAGTTCACCAGTTTGGATAAATCAGTCTCGAGTTGAGGTGTCATTTACCTACCCCCATTTGTGGAGAAAAAAATATAAGGAAGAGAATCGGTAAATAAAATGGCCAGAGGTTGATTTTTGCCATGTCCATTTTATCGCCCTCACGAGATTATACACTTTTTGAGGGTAAAAACTGCCATATACTTTTCCCCCTAATGCTGTGCTTATAACCGATGTTCAATAAATCCTTATTAAGTTATATAACACTTGCTGGAGGCACAGAAAGTCCACTTGAGGGAGTGAGGTTTCTGTTGACACGTCAAAAGAAACAGCTATAAATACAAACAATTAATATGATAATTATAGTTCTTTTTTATTTATCACAAATTTGGTCTCCAAACCATTTACCTCCGGATGCTTATTCAGTCTTGTTACTCTGAAGTTACTTGAAAGCTGTAAAATTGAATTCCTTTAGAAAGTTATATAATGCAGACCCTACATCTAACTCACATGGTCTATACCCTGATTACTCTAAATTAGTTACATTTTTACTGTACTCAAGTTTAAGCAGTACTTTGATTAGTTCTGGAGAACCACATTAAGAATGACTGTGGATAAAAATAGGTAAATGCAATGAAAAGCTTTAGGGAGGCAATTCCTTCCTCTTTTCCCAAAGAGAAAGCTTATTCAGAGACAAATAAATACAAAATGTGCTGCCTGGTGTTAGGAACCATTTGAACCATTGACTATTTTTAAAATGCCTCCCTGTATGCATGCGGAGTTAGAAAACACTTAATAAGGACCCTGTGAATTGAGTGTCGCTGCTTGCTAGGGAGAAAACCTACCCTTCCATCGCTTTGTTTTTCTCCCGGAGCTAATGTTATGATCAATAGATTGCTGGTGTAATTTAGATAAATCAGGAGTTTAATTGCCATTTGGAAAAGTCGTTCTTTTCAAAATGTGGAAAAACAAAAGCAAACAGGAAATTTAGAGGGTGTTGAGTCCAAGCTTTAAAAGAGAAAAAGAAGGAAAAGTGAAAGGCTGTGTAGAGAAATTGTTGAAGCCCATACAGAGTCTGCATCCTGAATAACAATGCCGTAAAGTCATGACTGAAGTTGTCTAGAAGGACGCTAGTTTCTTCCTCACATCCTCTGACTTCCAAATGAAACCCCAAACCCAGAGGAAAGGATGGTGCTTTATATAGAACAGAGAGCTCAAAGAGTCATCATCTTCAATTAGTACCAAATCCCTATTAATGAAAGCACTGCCTAGCAGCTTCCTTTCTATTGGTACAAAGAGCTGCCCAGCAGAAATTCCATTAACCTGCTGTTGCCTGCTCCCCCCTCACTTTGGTTGACTGCTTAGATTTCTCGTGAATTATAACACTAACTCATAATTGGTTTGTCCATGTAGATATCACACCTGATTTATTGTTCAGAATGTCACAGTGCCCTGGTACGGTTTTGGTCATGGGCAAACCTGTTGTTGGTGACTAATGGGACCCTGGGGCCTGGTTTTCCTTTCTTCCAATAGGATGATCACTGCTGCTTCTTAGGGAACTTTCCGAAAGAAGAGCACTTAAAGTCTACTTTGTGCAACTTGACAAGAATTTATTAAGCGTCTTTCATATCCAGTAATTAATACAGAGGGTTTAACAGCCTTGGTGCAGACTTTCATTTGCTTATGTGCCACAGTTCTTGGAAACTGTAAATGATCTAAATTCTTAAGTTAGTTCAGTTTGAGTGAATCACAGAATTCTGAGTTAATGCCTGATTTTCAAGATTTTCCTCAATTGTAGGGGATCCCAGAAGAGAGCTGCAAGGCATTTGAAACCAAGGGCTCCTGGGGATAGTTTGACTCTTATATGTCAGCTCATTTCCTACATGAGCTCATTTCCTGTATGAGCTCATTTCCTGTATAAACTCCTCCTCCTTGCTGCACTCAGGAGGAAAGAAGCAAAACTTTTTCTTGATCATATTTTGGTAACAGCTTTATTGAGGTACAGTCGCTATAACCAATAATTCCCCTATTGAAAATGTACAGTTCAGTGGTTTCTATTCACAGGATTGTACAACCCTCACCACAACCAATTTTAGAAAACATTTTCATCGTCCCCCAAATAATCCCATACTCTTTAAGCTCCTCAATCCTTTTGTCCTCCCCCACACCAGCTCTGGGTCACCACTAATCTACTTTCTGTCTCTGTACACCTCTATGCACCTGACTGTTCTGGGCTTTTCACGTAAATGACATCATCCAGTATTTATCCTTATGTGTCTGGCTTCTTCCGTTCAACAGTGTTTTCAGGGTGCATCCGTGTTGCAGTATGCATCCGTACTCCCTTCCTATTTATTGCCAAATATTTTATTGTGTGAATCTAGTACATTTTATTTACCCATTCATAAGTTGGTGGACATTTGAGTTATCTCTGCTTTCTGGCTATTATAAGTAATGCTGCTCTGAACATTGGCATGCAACTTTTTGCATGAACATATACGTATAGGCCCCTGGCTATATACCCAGGAGTGAAATTGCTGTATCATATGGCACCTCTGTGTTTTACCTTTTGAGGAAATGTTAGACTGTCTTCCAGAATCACTGCAGTTCCCACCAGCAGTGGATGAGTGCTCTGATTTCCTACATCCTCATCAACACTTGTCATTATCTGTCTTTTTGATCCCCTTTCTCGTTTGGTTTCCTTCTGGGACATTCACAGCAGGGTCGGCTCCAGGAGCTGGCTTTTCCTTTCGAGGGGTGTTTAGTGTGCTGGGTATTTTCTGTTTGCCGCCACTGCCCAGATCCTTCTGTGCCCTGGGGGACGGACTGACCTCTGTGGACTGGCCTCTTGCCTCCCCAGCTTTCTAACTTCCATTTGGCCAGTGAGATCAGAAGGAAGGAGGAAAGTGAACTGGGGCTTTCTCCTCCAGCTTCCGCTCTACTAAAGGCCTCAGCTCCTCTTAAGCAGCGCTCTTCACAAAGCAGCCCTCTTCCGTTTTGTCCATTACTCCTCCTCCTGCCCCTCAGGTCCAGCAGTGGTGCTGGCTGGCCACTGCTAGTCTCCATCTGCCCTGCACTCACCCTGTAAATAGTCCCTTTATTAAACTCCCCAGTATGAGTGCCATCTGTTTCCTGCCGGGACCCTGATTGGTGCAGGCAGGGACCAGTTATTAATACTTCGCACCGCTCTCTCCTGCCCGACTGCGCTTTCTGCATTGACTGAAGACTGCTCGCTGCAGAACTGTGTGTGAATAGCAGCTATTTGTGTCTTTACAGGCTTATATCAAACTTGGGGACTACCGGAAGGCACTGGTGGATTGTGACTGGGCTCTGAAGGTAAGAAGGTTGTTTCCTCTTCCACATGATGGAGGGGGGATTGCTCAAGGCCGGGTGTCTCAGTCCTGAAGTGAATAGAGGGGAGGTATGGTTGTATCATAGTGGGAAGTGGTATGGACGCTGCAGTCAGAGCCTCGGTTTCCTCATCTGTAAAATGGGAGAGAATAGAATTGTTGTGAGGGTTATGATAACACCTGTGGTGCCTCACCCAGAGGAAGTACTCTAGAGGAACTGTTGTTAACATTGGCTTTTCAGGGTGTTGTCACAACGGCTCACCCTTTACTGTAGTGTTAGCAGACGCTTTGCTCCTTGTGATGGTGGAGATGCGTCTTGCGCTTTCTAGAGCCAACCTGGGGGGCTTGTTTCTGCCATGTGGCCATCCTTCCTCATCAGCTCATCCTTTTCCCCTCCAGCTCTGCTCATTCAGAAATGTGTCCTAGCACGCCTCTTTGTAGAGAAATAATCAGAAGCAAGATTTTCTGTGTTCCGCCTGGATGCTAGTCAGGCCTCAGGCAGATAGCATAATACTGTGCGTGGTATTTCTGCCAAAATAGATAATCAAAGGTAGAGAGAAGGAAGGACTGTTGGTGGAAATCTTAGAAGGGTTTTTAAAAGAGAAATGTCATGATCACTTCTTTGGAACATTATTTCAGATGACTAAATATTTAAATAACCCTTAATCCACATTCCCCCAAGTTACTCTGTCACAAGGGCCTTTAACTAAATAATCAAAACCAATGCCTCTCAACCTTCCTTGCCAACGTGCTAACAGAAGGAACATGAGCCCCTGGAGGGTCTAAAAGCAGAGAGCATGAAATTTCTTCTCAGATGCAAATTATTTCTAGGAGCCCCTGGTGGCTCAGATGGTAAAAAGTCTGTCTGCAGTGTGGGAGACTGGGGTTCGATCCCTGTGTTGGGAAGATCCCCTGGAGAAGGAAATGGCAACCCCCTCCAGTATTCTTGTCTGGAGACTCCCATGGACTGAGGAGCCTAGCAGGCTACAGTCCATAGGGTTGCAAAGAGTCGGACAAAACTGAGCGACTTCACTATATCTTGGAAATCCTTGCACATTTTGCACTGCACACCATTAAATGTATCCATCTGTTTTAATATAACCGTATTATTTTCAATAACTTATAATCAAGTAAAGTTAAAGTGCCAGGAAAATATATCAGGTTTATCCTGGGCTTGGTTTCCCCAGTCCAGCCTAACCCATCCCAGAGCATCTCGCCACAGCAGCATGTTGGCCCCACCTACTTCCTTATTTTATATTGAGAAGATAAGCAAGGAATTTGAAACTCATCTTTACTAATAACAGTTTCTAAAACAGGAGAGTCTCTCCAAAACAGACATCTGGAGTGCTTGGTTTCTTTACCCCCTAAAAGATATGGTGCAGGAAACACTTTGTCCCACGGCATCATGACAGTCTTTAAGTGATGAGAACTGCCCAAAGCTGGTGCCTTCAGGTTCTCCATGGCTCCAGCGGAGATCTACTAGCCTGTTATGTTGCTTTATGTGATCATGATTTTTTTTTTCTGCTATCATCTGTAAGAGAAGAGAAAGGCAAGGACATTTTCCTCTGGTGTTTTAGCAATAAGAGAAAAAGCTGCATTTCTGCTCGCTGACTGTGAGCTATCTCATTGGAGCCTCATAGCCTTCTGTTCTGGTCAACACCACAGTTATCTTTCTAACAAGGAAGTTGAACCTCAGAGATTAATTAAGTAAACTGGACGGGATCACATAGCCCATGTTGGCCTCGCCGTAGGCTGGTGCCCTGAGCCCTTGACTGTAAACACCTCTCATGGAAACTGGAAACCCCGTCATCCCTGGGCGTGCCTCTCACGTGGCAGAAACAAGATCTCGTGGGGCTTCTCATGAGTATCTTTTCTGATCTGAAAAGGCCCAAAGAGTTGATCACAGCCTCATGGTGATTCAGCACGACACGCTGGCCTGTTCCCAAATGTTAATTGAAGCCCGGTGTGATGAACGGTGAGCACGAAGCAGAGCTGGCCCAGCACAGCTGAAACCCAGCAGCCAACCTTGATAAGAGCCCAGCGAGGCTCCCTGTTGCAGAGGATTGGGTGAACACTTGGAGGGCTGGGGGAAAAAAATGTATAAGGAGATCTGAAAACTAACAATGGTTTGGCTCTACATGGAAGCTGTGAATCAAAAGAAAAAGTTTCACATTTTAAAATATCAGTAGTGAATGTCAGTGGCACTCCATTATTAATAGTATTAGTACTTTCATGCCAATTTAGTATTTTTGACACCTGTGAATTGGCAGCGACAAGCCCATGTGATGATATTTCAAGGCCCATGTTCCTTGTCAGGGAAGATAAGGCAGTGAAGCGGGTTTCAATTAGAATCAGAATCATTTCTTTCTTGGCAGAACTCTTCCTTTACAATAAAAGACATCTTCCTCTGAAGGCAGAATTCCTTTTAAGGGGATCTGGGGTTTGCCTGAGAGAGTCCTGGTGAGAGTTGATACCTCATCAAAAGGAGAAAGGGCTTATTAGTGAGAAAGTGCGCGAGCGGGCCCCTGGTGGCAGTGTCTGCGGGGGCGTGGCCACAATACACCCCGTCAGGAGGGCACAGTGGGGCTCCCTTTCCCCTGCTGGAACCCTGATGCCTGCCAGTGAAGGCGCCGTGAGCAGACGGCTTCTGTGAGCTTCCTTTCCCTTCAGACGGTCCTCTTCCTGCTTTCTTAGTTCCATCCTGTGTGAGTTCTGCAAGGGTTCACTCCATAGCTCCCTGCGTTTCTTCTTCCTGCAGTTTCTCCTTCAAAGCTCTTGTCTTCTCTCGTGGGTTCAACGCTCATCCCTGCCAGTGCCTGCATTTCAGCTGCCCCCATCCTCGCATTTTGGCTGCCCCCACCCCCAAAGGTTTCCATGTGATTGTCTTGGCATCCTCTGAAACGCAGTATGTCTTTGTTAGACTACAGTAAGTCCCCTACATAGGAACAAGTTCCGTTCCAGGAGTGCGTTCATAAATCCAATATGTTCGTAAGTCCAATAACGTTAGCCATGGTACCCAACTAACACAATTGGCTATATAGTACTGTACTATAATAGGTTTCACACAAATAATGCGTAAAAAGTAAACGAACAGAAAATAAAACATTTTTGATCTTAGAGTACGTACCTTGAAAAGTACAGTAGTAAGGTACAACAGCTAGCATACGGGGCTGGCAAGGAGTGAACAGGCAAGAGGCGTTACTGACTGGAGGAGGGAGAGGTGGAAGATGGTAGAGATGAAGGATCATCAGAAACAGGAGACGGAAGGCGAGCTGCAATTTCACTCACGCCTGACATGGGTGGCACGGAATCTGGTTCCTTGCTGGAACCAGATGCACATTTGCATCTTTGAAAGTTTGCAACTTGAAGGTTCGTATGTAGGGGACTTAGTGTATATCTCCTCAGAGTGGATTTCCTCCAGAATTGCTGTAGCACTTCTCTGGAGGAGATTCGGTGTGATACCTAAGCCTTTGGGTCCTGGAGTCCAGTGGCTAGATCTTAATCCCAGTTCTTCCAGTTAGGGTCTGTGTGACCTTAAACCTCTCTGACCCCTGGTTTCCTCATCTGTGAAATGGGAGTAATAACTGTATCTACTTCATAGAGTTGCTATAAGGCTTACATAAGATCATTCATATGAACCATATGGTCAGGACTGAAAATAATGCATTATTACCGTCATTCACTTAGCAAGGAATCAGGAAATTATATTCATGAAAATGCATCTATAAAGGGCTCTTCCAATGTAATGATTATTGTTACCCCTTCTATTATTCTTTAGCTTTTCTTAAATTTTCCTTTTTGCCCTGAAATCATTGCTTTTCTTGTAAATGCAGCAACAGCAGCTAACACTCTCTTACCTGGTATTGCACTATTTTACACACATTCTCTCCTCACAACAGCCCAGAATGAAAGGTTGTTGTTGAATCACGCGAATACACCGGGATTCTTGGCCCCCGGAGGAGAAGAATTCAATCCGGGGCCAGAGACGAGGCTTGATCGCTCAGAACTTTTGTGTAATAAAGTTTTATTAAAGTATAAAGGAGATAGAGAAAGCTTCTGACATAGGCATCAGAAGGGGGCAGAAAGAGTACCCGCTTGCTAGTGTTAACAATGAAGTTATATACTCCAAAGAATGTCTGGAGGCTGTAAAGACCTCATCAGACCTACTCCCATAATTTACATTTTAAGATAACAGAAGGTTTAATCCAAAGACTGTCCTTAGGCAGATACATTATTGTTATATAATCCTAAGGAATGTGGAGAAAGAAAAAAAGTTTGTCCTTTCTTCCTCCTTAAGAATTCCAGACCCCTCTCTCCTTGGGGACCCCTAGACTCCTTATCAACCTGCCTAGGAACTGACTCTCTCAAGAAGAAACACTATTATGATCTCCACTTTGCAGATGAGGACAGTGAACCTCAGAAAAGCCGGGGGGCCTGGCCAGTGTGCCGCTTCTTGTGAGGGGCAGACAGGGCTTCACCCAGGACTTTCTAGACTCCTGAGCTTGGACTCCCTCTGTACATATACATGCCTGACAGCATCTGACTCGACACAAGGCCTGGCACATAAAAGGGGTTCAGTGAATTAACTGGATGCTTTAAGTTTATGTCTCTGCTATATCATTCCCTCTGTAGTTATAGTAATTCAGAGCAGACCAGTGCAGGGCCCCTTGGCAAGCAGTATTGTTTCAGCTGTAAAGTTCATACGTTTTGAAGGGGGCTCGCTTTCAGATCATAAGTGATACAAACGCAAGTTTCTA
Organism: Bos grunniens; assembly: GCF_055505025.1. NCBI lineage: Eukaryota > Metazoa > Chordata > Mammalia > Artiodactyla > Bovidae > Bos > Bos grunniens. The sequence goes on from NC_141179.1 coordinate 24,385,455, forward strand.
GTATATATGTTGTGGTTTATTTCAAGGGAGGAACTTGCCAGGCTTCCTAAGATGTAATAGTAACAGCTGTTTACCCAGAGTAAATTTTCCTACCTTCTCATAAACCAGTGATTCTCAAACTTGGTTGTACATTTATATCACCTGGAGAGTTTAAAAAATTATCGATGCCTCGGTCCTACCCATGAGTATAATTTAATTGCTGTGGGTTTCAGCTGGGCTCTCAGGATTTTTTTTACAAGCACCCCCAGGTGATTCTAATGTTCAACCAGGGTCAAGAGCTCTTCTAAACTAAGGCTTTCTGGTTTGTTTCCTGGTTGAGTTTCATTAAATGGAAATGAAAACTGGCTAGTATCATGAATTAATTTGATAGAGGGCTTACTTGTGCATCCAGACTCCTTGCAAGCATCAATTATTTTGGTCACAGATGCACAGAAAAAGTCTTAATTGTCAACTCTGGTGGCTGTCCTGAGAATCAAAGCGCTGCCCTAACCCTATTAGCTGGGCAGTTGGTGCTAATAATTTCAAATCTTCCAAAACATCTGATCAGTGATTCTCTTTTATGCAGTGTGATGAAAAATGCACAAAAGCGTATTTCCACATGGGAAAAGCCCACCTCGCCCTAAAGAACTACAGTGTGGTAAGTGCAAGAGGAAGCCTAAGAGGTGTGTTTGATCTCAGAGCTGTGCTTCAGAGTGTCTCAGAGGAGAACCACATTCCTCCAAGTTGATGAGGTGTTAATCCACGTTTTAGTATTTTCCACAGTAGATCTTGGAGTTGAGAAGGATACTGAGTGTCATCTGGTGCAGCCCTGCCTGCTGTAGGAACCTCTTCTGCAGTGTCTTCTCCCACTGTTCTTTCAGCTCCAGGAAGAGCATCTCTGGAGAGAAAAGACAGAGCAAAAAGATGAAAAACCAAAATTCACTTGTGATCTCATCACCAGAAAGCAGCCATGCAGATATATGTACACACTAAGATATATTTTGTAATAGCAGCTTTATTGACATATAATTCAGGTGTCAAACAATTCTTCTATGGAAGATAAACAACTCAGTGGTTTTTAGTGTTTTGTCAGAATTGCACAATCAACTTTAGAACATTTTTGTCACCCACTAGCAGTCAGTTCCCTTCCCTCCACCCCCACCCCCAGTTCACCCCTGGGCAACTAATAATCTACTGCTGTCTTTATCCATTTGCCTGTTCTGCACTATTCATGTAAATAGAACTATACAATTTGTGGTCTCTCATGACTGGCTTCTTTCCCTTAGCATAATGTTTGCAAGTTTCATCCATGCTGTAATACATTAATATATATAGTGCTTCATTTCTTTTATTGCCGAACAATATTCCGTTGTATGGATATACCACATTTTATTTATCCATTCGTCAGTTGAACATGTGACTTATTTCCACCTTTGGGTATTATGAACATCCATGTACAAGTTTTTGTATAGACACATGTTTACAGTCTATTTGGCTCTACACCCAGAAGTGAAACTGAAGAGTCACATGATAACTCTGTGTTTAACCTTTGGAAGAATTGCCCATGTGATTTCCAGAGTGGCTGCATCATTTGGCATTCCTGCCAGCAGTATATGTTTCTGATTTCTCCACATCCCAGACAATACTTGCTATTTATCTGTCTTTTTTATTATACCCATCCTGATGAGTATACCACCTTATAGTGGTATTTCACAATTTTGGTTTGCATTTCTCTGTTGGCTAATAATGTCGAGCATCTTTTCATGTGCTTATTGGCCATTTTTGGAGAAATGGTTCTTCAGATCCTTTGTCTATTTTATCAATAGGTTGTCTTTTTATACTGAGTATAAATGTAATCAATCTGGTATAAATTTATATTTCTATAACTATTCAATATAAAGTGATATAAATATTATCATAATATAATATTCATATAAATTCTGGATGCAAGTCACTTATCAGATAAATGATTTAAAAATATTTTTTTTCATTCTCTGTGTTATCTTTTCACTTCATAGCACAAAAGTTTTTTAATTTTTATGCAAGTCTACATAACCTAATTTTTTCCTTTGATCGCTTAGGATTTTGATATCAAATCTAAGAAACCATTGCCTAATCCAAGATCTAAGAGTTTTATGGCTTTAGCACTTGTATTTAGATCTCTGATCCACTTCAAGTTAATTTTTGTATATAGTACTCTTGCCTGGAAAATCCCAAGGCTGGAGGAGCCTGGTAGGCTGCAGTCCGTGGGGTCGTTAAGAGTCGGACATGACTGAGCGACTTCCCTTTCACTTTTCACTTTCATGAATTGGAGAAGGAAATGGCAACCCACTCCAGTGTTCTTGCCTGGAGAATCCCAGGGACAGGGGAGCCTGGTGGGCTTCCATCTATGGGGTGGCACAGAGTCAGACACGACTGAAGCGACTTAGCAGCGGTAGCAGCAGCAGCAGTGTGAGGAAGTGATCCAACTTCATTCTTTTACATGTGACTGACTATCCAGCCTCCTGAGAAATCTGTATGCAGGTCAATAAGCAACAGTTAGAACTGGACATGGGACAACAGACTGTTTCCAAATTGGGAAAGGAGTATGTCAAGGCTGTATATTATCACCCTGCTTATGTAACTTATATGCAAAGTTCAGTTCAGTTCAGTCGCTCAGTCGTGTCCAACTCTGTGCAGCCCCATGAACTGCAGCACGCCAGGCCTCCCTGTCCATCACCAACTCCCAGAGTTCACCCAAACCCACGTCCATCGAGTCAGTGATGCCATCCAGCCATCTCATCCTCTGTCGTCCCCTCTCCTCCTGCCCCCAATCCCTCCCAGCATCAGAGTCTTTTCCAGTGAGTCAGCTCTTCGCATGAGGTGGCCAAAGTACTGGAGTTTCAGCTTTAGCATAAGTCCTTCCAGTGAACACCCAGGACTGATCTCCTTTAGAATGGTCTGGTTGGATCTTCTTGCAGTCCAAGGGACTCTCAAGAGTCTTCTCCAACACCACAGTTCAAAAGCATCAATTCTTCGGCGCTTAGCTTTCTTCACAGTCCAACTCTCACATCCATACATGACCACAGGAAAAACCATAGCCTTGACTAGATGGACCTTTGTTGGCAAAGTATGTCTCTGCTTTCGAATATGCTATCTATGTTGGTCATAACTTTCCTTCCAAGGAGTAAGCGTCTTTTAATTTCATGGCTGCAATCATCATCTGCCGTGATTTTGAAGCCCAAAAACATAAAGTCTGACACTGTTTCCACTGTTTCCCCATCTACTTCCCATGAAGTGATGGGACCAGATGCCATGATCTTCATTTTCTGAATGTTGAGCTTTAAGCCAACTTTTCACTCTCCTCTTTCACTTTCATCAATAGGCTTTTTAGTTCCTCTTCACTATCTGCCATAAGGGTGGTGTCATCTGCATATCTGAGGTTATTGATATTTCTCCTGGCAATCTTGATTCCAGCTTGTGCTTCTTCCAGCCCAGCATTTCTCATGATGTATTCTGCATAGAAGTTAAATAAGCAGGGTGACAATATACAGCCTTGACGTACTCCTTTTCCTATTTGGAACCAGTCTGTTGTTCCATGTCCAGTTCTAACTGTTGCTTCCTGACCTGCATACAGATTTCTCAAGAGGCAGGTCGGGTGGTCTGGTATTCCCATCTCTTTCGGATTTTTCCACAGTTTATTGTGATCCACACAGTCAAAGGCTTGGCATAGTCAATAAAGCAGAAATAGAAGTTTTTCTGGAACTCTCTTGCTTTTTCCATGATCCAGCAGATGTTGGCAATTTGATCTCTGATTCCTTTGCCTTTTCTAAATCCAGCTTGAACATCAGGAAGCTCACGGTTCACATATTGCTGAAGCCTGGCTTGGAGAATTTTGAGCGTGACTTTACTAGCGTGTGAGATGACTGCAATTGTGTGGTAGTTTGAGCATTCTTTGGCATTGCCTTTCTTTGGGATTGGAATGAAAACTGACCTTTTCCAGTCCTGTGGCCACTGCTGAGTTTTCCAAATTTGCTGGCATATTGAGTGCAGCACTTTCATAGCATCATCTTTTAGGATTTGAAATAGCTCAACTGGAATTCCATCACCTCCACTAGCTTTGTTCGTAGTGATGCTTTCTAAGGCCCACTTGACTTCACATTCCAGGATGTCTGGCTGTATAAAAAAGTACATCATGCGAAATGCCGGGCTGAATGTAGCACAAACTGGAATCAAGATTGCCAGGAGAAATATCAATAACCTCAGATACGCAGATGACATGACCCTTATGACAGTAAGTGAAGAGGAACTAAAGAGCCTCTTGATGAAAGTGAAAGAGGAGAGTGAAAAAGCTGGCTTAAAACTCAACATTCAAAAAACTAAGATCGTGGCATCCAGTCCCATCAGTTCATGGCAAATAGATGGGGAAACAATGGAAACAGTGACTGGCTTTATTTTCTTGGGCTCCAAAATCTGCAGATGGTGACTACAGCCATGAAATTAAAAGATGCTTGCTCCTTGGAAGAAAAGCTATGACCAACCTCAGTTCAGTTCAGTTCAGTCGCTCAGTCGTGTTCGACTCTGTGCAACCCCATGAATCACAGCACGCCAGGCCTCCCTGTCCATCACCAACTCCCAGAGTTCACTCAGACTCACGTCCATCGAGTCAGTGATGCCATTCAGCCATCTCATCCTCTGTCGTCCCCTTCTCCTCCTGCCCCCAATCCCTCCCAGCATCAGAGTCAACTCTTGGCATGAGGTGGCCAAAGTACTGGAGTTTCAGCTTTAGCATCATTCCTTCCAAAGAAGTCCCAGGGCTGATCTCCTTCAGAATGGACTTGTTGGATCTCCTTGCAGTTTCCTATGTCTATAGGTCTATTTCTATATAAGTTCATTGTGTCATTTTTTCTTTTTTAGATTTCACATGTAAGGAATATCATGATATTTGTCTTTTCCTGGCTTACTTCACTTGGTATGATAATTTCTAGGTTTGTCCATGTTGATGCGAATGGAATTATTTTATTCTTTTTTATGGCTGAGTAATATAAATAATAAATGCTGGAGAGGGTGTGGAGAGAAAGTAACCCTCCTACATTGTTGGTAGGAATGTAAATTGGACAACAGTGTGGAGGTTCCTTAAAAACACTAAAAACAGAGCTACCTTAGGATCCCATAATCCCACTCCTAATCTTATATCCAGGGAAAGTCATAATTCGAAAAGATGCATGTACCCCAGTGTTCATTGTAGCACTATTTACAATAGCCAAGACATGTAAGCAGCCTAAATGCCCATCGACAGATGAACAAATAAGGAAGATGTGGTATATTTACACAATGGAATGTTATTTAGACAGATGGAATTTTAGTGCAGATTGTGAAAGGTTGTTGTTGAATCACGCGAATACACCAGGATTCTTGGCCCCCGGAGGAGAAGAATTCAATCCGGGGCCAGAGACAAGGCTTGATCGCTCAGAGCTTTTGTGTAATAAAGTTTTATTGAAGTATAAAGGAGATAGAGAAAGCTTCTGACATAGGCATCAGAAGGGGGCAGAAAGAGTACCCCCCTGCTAGTCTTTAGCTGGATGTTATATAGTCACTAGCAGTCTGTTAATGAAAGAAAGGAATATCTTAAAATTCAGAATGGCACCAGGCCCCTCACCCATAAGATGCATTTTGGGATAAATGGTTTATCCTGGGCCATAAAATGATTAACTTGAATCTTGAAGAAGGGCAGACCACCATACAAATAGTTTCATTTACATAGATTAGGGGAACAATATCCATACTGGTTTGTCAAGTAGGTTCTGGGCCAAGAGGCGGAACTGACTTGGAGACAGAGTTTGGGGTAAAGGCATAGTACATTAGCATAGCTTAAGACAAACATTTCCATAAGAAAAAGGCATTGGTTATCTCTAGACTCGAGAATAGCTAACTTCAGGCGAAGCCGGGTGTCATTATGGCAACACAATATTTTAAGAGAAACCTCTCTTTATTTTTTTTTTTTTTTTTTTTGTATCCAAAACGTGTTTATTGGGATGGTTTCCCGTTCATCTCGATACAGGGTATTTTTAGTGCTGCTTCCGTCTGAAAGAGCATCCTTCTGTAAGCCTCGCTTTTCCTCCTGTAGGCTGGCAGAGGACAGTAGAGCAGCCAACACACAAGACTACTGTTTGTGCATGGCTAAAGACGGTGGTGATTTTATAGCATCCTGGGCATTTTACATCCATGAAATAGGAATTGGGGCTCTGCACCAGGCGCTTCTTCTTGTGTTTCCTCTTCTCCTCTTCTGGAGAGGGATGAAGAAGATCCTTTGCGAGAGGCATGTTCTCGTGAGGAGGTCGTCACCGCCGGAAAGGGCGAAACCTCTCTTTAAATTTGTATAGAGAAGGAAAAAATATTGCTAGTTTGTTTCCTCCTGCCGCTTAAGAGAGATAAAAATGTCTGACACTTGCAGGCTATTTCCTCTATTTGGAGACCCCTGGCCTTCCTGCCTGTTACCCTCTCAATTGCATTGAATTGCATTGAATATTGTTAACAATATTAAGGCTTCAAATCCATGAACACGAGATGTCTTTCCATTTACAAGATATTATATGTTTAATAAGAAATTGCCCCCTGTTGTACATTTTTAAAAAATTATTCTCTGTTAGATTTTAATTCAAAAATAATACAAACTTATCATAATTAAGTCAAATAATAGGTAAAAAGGAAAATATTAATCTCCTGTCCACCAAATTCCATTTATTCACTCATTTATTCAGTTAATTAATTCACTTAGCAAATATTTAATGCATACTCTCTGTGTCCCAGGCACTGTTCTAGGCAGCAGGAATGCAGTAGCAAACAAGACAAAATCCTTGACTCACTTTCTTGCAGTGAGGGTGACCTGTCACAAGATAGAAACCAAATAAGCAGATGTGTGGTATGTTAGATAGTGAGAAGTGTCCCTGAGAAAACTAAATTGGGAAGTGGTGAAGGTGAGATTGGTTTTATAGAGAGTGGCCAGGGAAAGATTCTCTGAAGGAAAGGAGGGCAGAAAGTGAGGAAGCCATGTGGATATACAGTGGAGGAATGGTTCAGATAGACGGATGGTTAGAATGGAGCGAGCAAGGAGGGTGAGAGGGTGAGCCCGTGGGAGTGTGTGAGGGACTGATGCCCTAGGGCCCTGCAGGTTTTTCGAAGGACCTGAACTTTTATTTTGAGTGCCCTGGGAACCATCAGAAGGTTTTGAGTAAAGAAGCGAAATGATTTGAGTTGTGTTTTAAAGCATCACTCTGCTGTATTGAGAATGTATCTTGACAGGGTAAGAAAAGGACAGGAAACCAGTCAGAATGCTATTGCAACAAATTATCCAAATGAGAGGTGACGATGGCTTGGACCAGGTTGCTGACAGTGAAGGTGGTGAGAAGTGAGGGTCTCTGCTTATATGCTGACAGTGAAGTCAACAAGCATTACTGATAGATTAGAGCTAGGGTTAAAAAGAAGTTGGAAACAGGGATATCGTCTTAGTCCTTTGGGATTCCATAGACCAGGTGGCTTATACAACAAAGGTTTATTTCTCCCAGTTCTGGGAAGTCCAAGATCAAGATGCCGGCAAATTCAGTGTCTGCTGAGGGCCTGTGTCCCAGTTCCTAGGCAGCCGGCAGGAGCAAGGAAGCTCTCTGGGGATGGCTCCACCTCATGACCCAGTCACCTCCCAGAGCCCACACGTCCAGATCCATCACACTGGGGATTAGGTTTCACCATGAATTTTGGGAAGATCCAAACATTCAGTCTATTACAGTTACCATGTTCGATATCCGACAGCACTCTTCCCTGTTTTAATGTGATGTTTTTTTCCTTCAGTTTATTTCTTAATCCTGACCTTCTAGATGAGTCTTGAGCCTTTAAGATATCTGAGAACCATTTTTTTTCCCCCTGAGCTTTTCTTCTCTGCCCTAAACCTGTCATCCTAAACCCATTAGCAAGAATCTTTCTTCTGCAGAAACTTTCTAACAGTGTCCTCAGTGAGAGCCCCTCACTCTCAGGTGTTCTGGTTGACTATTCCACGGCCAGTGAGCAGCCCCTCACTAGCCCTTCGCAGCCTGCATATTTAAATAAGCAACTGTCTCCTCCTGTTCTGAAGTCTCGGTCAACAATGTTTCTAGCTTCATTTATTTCCTTATTCCACGTGGGCATATCTGACAGGTAGCCTCCCATCCTCTCTCAGTGCAAATATCACATCTGAATTTTGCATTTACCTTATGATTATTCCTCTCCCAGCCAGTCATGAACCATGAGAATTTAGGAGTGGTTATTTTCCATCACAGACTGTATCTGACAACACTATTTTTAAAAATGAATTTTGAAATAATGCCCATTGCCTCACAGAACCAGAGAAGCCTAAACAAAATGTCAAATGCATGCTGCGTTCCCCATGCCTGCCTCCGACGAGGGGAGCAAGGGAGGCTGGGAGGAGATAATGAAGAAGCCAAGCCCTGTGGTACCCAGTGGCTTTCTTATAATCACCACTCCCCACTAGCCACTCTTCATGGCCTTGTTTCTTTCTTCTAGTCTAGAGAGTGTTATCAGAAGATCTTAGAAATAAACCCCCAGCTGCAGACACAGGTAAAAGGTGAGACTTCCTGCTGACGCCCTTGTTTGAATTGCACCTCCCCCTGTGCTCTGGCTCTGGGGTGCCCTCCATGCCTTCTCTGCACTTGGCCACGGGCACAGCCTTGCCCGGCCCTGCACAGTCCAGCCCTCTCATTAACCACCCTGCCCACCTCCTCTTTCTCTGTTCTTGGCCTTCCTCCTTTTCTCTGCCATCCTGCCTTCAAGCCTTTTAGACCACAAGCGACGTTGTCCTTGGATGATTCCAAGATGTTTTAAGATTCTGGGTAGAAACTATACACCCTTCCTAAAAGTTTTCCATGCTGAAAACAAGTTTGAATTATTCTCATGCTTTCTGCCTCTCAACTGTCCATCTTCAGAAAAAGGTTGGTGTACAGGTTGCTTGTTAGGATGTTGGTGTGCTTCTTCTCCTTGTTTTGCTAGAGTACCTGAATCAGGTAGATCTTCGGGAGAAAGCAGACGTTCAAGAGAAGGAAGCCCAGGAGTCACTGGACTCAGGAAAGAACTCGGCCGTGACGACCAAGAATCTTCTGGAGACTCTTTCCAAGCCTGATCAGATCCCTTTGTTCTACGCAGGGGGGATTGAAATCCTGACTGAGATGATGAAGGATTGTAAGCCAGCAGTGTGTGTGATCTCATGAATGTTGTCTAGTCTGAAGGGACAGGGTTTAGAGGTCTGACCATAGGAGGCAAAGAATCCCTTCCTCCCTTCCTGCCACAAATATTGATTGAAGATTTATTATAATGCAGGTGCTAAAGGGGGTGCTTAAGAAATATCCCCCACCCCAGCCAGCTCCATCCTGTCCTCTGCTGACACTGCACACACACCTGCAATAAATAGCAGACACACAACGCGACAAAAAACACAGCATACACCACTGCATACGTACTTAACATGCACACCCAGCACGTGCTCACATCACGTGTGCTTGTATCACATACATCACACACACACCATGCGCACGGGATACAGACACCATATATGCTTATATCACATAGCCACACACCACACACGTCACCTCTCCTCTGTTCCCCACGGGCTGCACATACCCACACACCATTTCCATACCCCACACATACCCCATGCGAAAGTCGCGACTCTTTGCCACCCCATGGACTGTAGCCAGCCAGGCTCCTCTGTCCATGGAATTCTCCAGGCTAGAATGCTGGGGTGGGTAGCCACTCCTTTCTCCAGGGGATCTTCCCAACTCAGGGATCGAACCCAGATCTCCTGCATTACAGGGGGATTCTTTACCGTCTGAACCACCAGGGAAGCCCCAAAATACTGGAGTGGGTAGCCTATGCCTTCTGCAGTGGCTCTTCCTGACCCAGGAATCGAACTGGGGTCTCCTGCATTGCAGGCGGATTCTTTACCAGCTGAGCCTACCAGGGAAGCCCCACATACCCCATGTATACCCCAAAACACCTTCTGTTATCCCCACATATCTCCCCCCAACTATAGAGGAATGGAAGACAGAATTTTGTAAGAAAAACCATGAAGTTCATCCCAGTCACACTTGATAGTTTCTTAGGATGTGAAAAGAGTTTCAGAGCAAACATCAGCTCTTCTCCTGCTAATGAGACCCATACTGCTCTCTCTTACCAGTTCCTGTCATCACTGATCCCAGGGCTGAAACCTTCCTTGCTTCTCAGTGCCAGAATGCTGTTTGTTTGTACAAATGGATGGAGTCTAACTTCTCTTTAGTGTACAGTGGAGGGTGCTCAAACACCCCTGCAGTAGCTTCTTGATGATTATCAGTTCCTCTCTAGAGCCTGGAAACAGCTTCAAAGTAAACATTTAAGAACAGATGGATATGCCAGTTCTTCCAGGAGTTTAAGCAGCTCCTGGAGACTCTCTAAAGCTTACAAAATGAGGAGTTGTCAGATCACTCACGGGGCCACCCGGACCCAGCTCTCCCGTGAACAGGATGTCCCTCTTACTGTGGTACCAAGTGGCTGATGACAGGTGTAGGTTTCAGAATGGGAGGCATTAGTTTCTGCCCAAACTGTGAATTTGGTGACCTAGACATTCCATATTGGGTTTCTGTTATCATCTGGCTCTGTGACAGCTAGACGGTTCAAGCAGGCGGTTCAGATTCTGACGATGTGGTGTTCTCCGAATTTGTTTCAGGCACAGAACGAACTTTATTCAGAACAAACAATGGATTCAGTATCATCAGTGAGAATGAGGTCATAAGAAGGTAGGGATGCTTGTAAAGACAGCCTGGCCTCAAAACAAGGAAAGACAACCATTTCTTATGCAATCAGACACTCAGTACACAGGCAGTGTGATGGCAGACGGTACTACTATCAGTCGATACTGAGTGCCATGTGAACACCCTTGAGCTGTGAGCAGTTAGAGTTACACCACAGTTAACAACTGCAGAGAGAGAAAAGTTACCAAAACTTGCCAGGGTTCCTCCAAGCCCTTCAAAGTCAGAGAAATGACCATTCTTGCTGGTTTTCCCACCAGTTTTTGCAAGATGGCTCTTTGTTCTTTTCCTCTTTTGGAATTTGCTGATCATTTCAGGAAATGAGATCTGTTGGGTCCTGGCTGAACCCATTTATAATTTCATCTGAAGGAAGACTCATACGGCAGGAGGTAGTTTGCTAAATGTATTTTAATTTTATTTTGTACTTCAGTTGTTCTGATGCAATTCCTGGGGATTAGGACAAGACATGGGTTGGAGTCACTGGCACACATTTGCAGGCGTGAGGAGGCCCGTAAACAGTTCGCTGGTCTGGTGCAGCCATCGGCCTGGCCCCTGGCTCACTGTCCTTTCTCCAGGCAGCCCCAGCTCCCTCAGCTGCATCCTTGTCCTGGACCTCATTTCAGGGCTTAGCAGTCCCTCGGTCCTGGTGACCTGCTTAAACCCACATTTGAGGAGTCTGGGGGTGAAATGAAACCAACTGAAAGGAACATCAAGACTGCAATTTCAATATGTCTCCCTTGCACACTGTAGGTGCTTTTCTACAGCAGGAAAAGATGCCGTGGAAGAGACGGTGTGCTTATCTGTTCTCAGACTCTGGCAGGCAGTGTGCAGCGAGAACGGTAAGCCAGGGAACCGCCATCGGTCATCATCGGTGCACGGTAATGGGAGAGTTACAGAGCAGGGGCGGGGGCAGGCGTGATTGTTCCCCTGGGACAGGCCCTGCCACGTGGAGGTCTAGACTGTCGCCTGGAAAAAGCATACAGATTTGTGCTGCACTCTCATAGCTGCCTCCACGCAGGCAAGGTCACGGTCGGCATCACGTCTCATCATCTGGGCACTTGCCCTGCTCTTTGCAGACAAGTAGCTTCACTTCATGCATCGGCAGTGGGGCAAGTAAAGTTTTTCCTTTTCTGTGCTGAAAAATAGTGCTGCTTTTTGCTGACCTTAGTACCCATTTCAGCATCATGAGATTTACGGCCACCCCCGATGGCCTCTTGTGACACTGATTAATACTGACTGCTTAATTACAGTGAAGCAGTGACATGCTTTGGGGATTTTATTTACCCTCACTCTTCCCTTTTTACATATTAGCATCTTCTGGAGTTTGCTAAATTTTTATACGGTCGCCACTTCAGTGACCTCAATGTAAATAAAAATTTTAGGTGTTTCTCTCATTTAAAAAAAAAAGTGTTTTTTCAAATGAGGAAAAATGTCTAAACACAAAACAGTGAAAGTGGGAATAGTGATAGCTGTTTCTCCCATGCGTGGGTTCTCATGGGAAGTCAGCGAGGGAGCTTATGAATGCAGCCTGTAAATGGTTAAATGCTGAATATGAGAGAATATAATTTTTTTTATTCATTTAGTAGAGTGGAGGTATCACCTTAAATTGTAGAAATCTTAGGTTCTAGAGAATCAGGGGGCCTCTTCCATGAAGGGAATTATGCTCAGACTAACATCCTTATCCAGGTGCCCTGCTGCTCGTAGGGCACTGCATGGGCCCTGGGGGGTGTTTGCGTAGACCCCCTTGCCTGAGGTTAAGAAGATGGACTTGATGACAAGGTGTTTCCTCAGTCTGAATGGGACCTGTCTCCCTCTGTACAGCCCCACTTCCTCAGTCTGCACCCAACTTTGGTTTCTGTGAACCTTGAGGTCACATCTTTTTTAACATCTGGAAAAATACCATCAGACACAACTTAGGACATAAATGCTCTGTCTCAGGTGAATGGAATCTTGGTGTATCCAATTCAGTAAATACAGAGATGTTTTTAAATAGGACAAAGGAATGCTTAAAAGTAAAGGCATGGAAGTAGGTCTGGGATATAGTGCTGACTGGAGAGAAAAGCCAATTATGGGAAGGATGTATTATATTTTAACATTATTCATATGAATACCAGCCCCCCTTAGGGAAAGTGCTTACCTGGAGGAGGTTACAGAGAAGAAACTTTTATTTTCAGCTGTATTCACATTTTGTGTTATTTGAGTTGTTGACAGTGAGCTACTGTCCATTTTTTTCTGTAATCTAAACAAACTGTGCTCTGTTTCAGAGCTCAGCCTCATGTTCCAGCCTGTATCCCTCTGCCTGCTCTCAGATAAATTCATGCACTGGTTTAGAAAATGAACTGGGTGATGGGGGAGAGGGCATATCCAATGCTACCACCCTGGAAGTAGTTCACAGCCAGGAAGGGTAGTGTGCTTCATTCATTAATGTTCTCGCGTGGTCATTCTAGTTTTCTAGAAAGAACTCAGATGGTTGCTTTGGCCATTAGATGAAAATTGATGGTCTAAAGCTCTTCACCATTCAGCTGATTTCTTTCCCTTTCTTCACATTTCCGGATACCGTCCACCATGGAGCCTTTGGCAAGAACAATGATACTAGCTAACATATATGTATGTACCAGCCCCTGTTCTCCACACCGTCACGCATTAACTCATTGCATCGTCATGACAACTGTTACGTTGGTCCTCTTCCTCGTTCCACTAATGAGGAAGCTAAGGGATCAATAACTCGGCTAAGGTCATCTCCTGATGGTTCAGATCCCATATTCTGCTTCTAGAATCCGTGCTCTTACCTTCATTAGCCTGCCTCCTGGAGAAGAGTTGGGTTTCTCGTTAGAGGAGGGAAGACAGAGCCCACGTGACCATCGTGGTCTGCATGAGGCTGACGTGCCCTGTGTTCTGCAGAGGAGAACCAGCGCCTGCTTGTGCTGCGTCCGGACACGGGCCCACTTCTGCCCTCCCTGCTGGCCTCCAGGGTCCCGGCCATCCGGCAGCAGAGCCTGGCCCTGCTGCTGCAGCTCGCCCAGACGGAGAACGGACGGAGCCTGATCATCGGCCACCTTGACCTGATCCGGTAAGGCTCGGCGTGCGTGCGGGCGGGAGCTTCCCTGCGGCATCTCAGGTTTCACCTGCCACATTAAGACCTGTCCCCTTTCCCACATCTCTGACGTGAGAGGAGCCAGCTGACCAGATTAAGGGTTGAAAATCAGAAGGAGCCTGTGAGAAGAACACTCCCTCTTAAGGACCTCCAGGACAAACTCCTGTCTGAACTTACTGCCATGGACAGTGTCACTTCTGCGCTTGTTTCCTTCTTTTCACAGGTTTATTTATCTGGTTGTGCCAGGTCTTAGTTGTGGCAGGCAGGGTCTTTGGTTGAGGCATGCAAACTCTTAGCTGCGGCATGTCAGACCAAGTGCCCCAGCCGGGGATCAAACCCGGGTCCCCTGCGTGAGTCTTAACCCCTGGGCACCAGGGAACAGACCCTGAAGACCATGTAAATATGGCGGCACTTGCAAAATCCGATTTGGAACCTACCTGTAAAACGGGCCATTTGCCTCTGCTCTTTGAGCCTCAGTCTTGGCTCCACCCTGCTCCTGTTCTTACTTTTCTTCGTTTATTCCTGTTTCAGGTAATGCTACCTGATTTTACTTATCCTTAAATCCTTTCTGGAGTGAGTAGGGTACAAATAAATACAACACATCTCAAATGCTGTTGTGTGTAGGTCTTTCCAAGGCTTAAGGTGATAGGAATGGAATGTGCCTCTTTCCTAAGTAGACTTTCTTTTTTAATTTTAAATGAGCCATAGTGATTCTGCCTGGTGCTTTTCCATCTAAAGATTATTAGTTTGAATATGTGAAATTGCCACTTTTTATGTCAAGAAAAGGTTGCATGTTGACAATTTCATGTGGTTCAATTTAAAAGAAATAGTAGCTGTGATCGTGTCTATGTGTGCGTCTGTGTGTGTGCTCAGTCGCATCCAACTCTTGCAAACTCACAGACTGTAGCCCGCCAGACTCCTCTGTCCATGGGATTCTCCAGGCAAGAATACTGGAGTGGGGTACCACTTCCTCCCCCAGGGGACTCCCGACCCAGGGATTGAACCCAAGTCCCCTGTGTCTCCTGCATAGGCAGGTGGTCCTTTACCACTGCACCATCTGGGAACCCCGGCCATGGTTATACCATTGCTTTATAAATGCTTCCTATGTAATCTAAAAACAGAATTTGGCTTCCGATTCTATTCACTATTATCTCACTGGGAAGGAGGCAAGATAAGTGTCCTTCCCCCATTTCACAGGTGGGGTAGGAGAGTGACTCGGGTCATCTCAGCCAGCTGTCTCCCAGGCCATGGAGCTTACTCCTAGTCTCTGTTCCCTGTTAGAAAGGCAGCCAAATCTGAAGCCGTGTCAGACCTGCTTGGACCATGCTGAGAGTTCTGGTGCCTGTCCCATGTTGGTGAGGAGGCCCGTGGGTGCTGAGGACGGTATGGGGATGAGCCTGGGCTCTGACTTGCCCCTTCTCAGCCCAGCCCAGCCCTGCGGCTCACAGGACAAGCCCTGGCAGCCCCTGAAGCTCAGCGCACACTGGCAGATGGGTCGTTAGCGGAGTTAAGTCATCAAAAGCACATTTCACATTTCAAATGACTCTGCAGTCATTTCCTCCGTACCTTCATCATATGTTTTTTTGTTTGGTTTTGGTCTCTTTAAGTAAATACAGCCACAGTTATCATAAGCTTTCCCCACCCCCCGCCCAAGCTTGTTTTTGAATTGCTTGAGTTTCATTTGAATTTTTCCAGTGTCTTGGCGTTTGTCATCATCTTGTGCAGTACAGCCTACTTGCTTTAGACGAAGAAATCTCCGTTTATCACCCCTGTGCCCACTCTTCTTGTTAATATCTATCTCCAGGTAAACTGGAACGAGGTAGAACGTGTTCTCTGAAATGAGATAGTTTGAAACAGGCCAGGTCCCATGACCCTCGCATTCCTCCCCGTATAAGAAGGTGAAGGGACAAGTGTGCATGGCAGCAGCAAAGTGAAGGCCAGTGTCCCTTTGTGAAAAGTGCTGGGGCTTAGATTGCAGCAGTCAGGAGCCTCAGCCTTCCACGTGTCTCTTTCTGCTTGTGTGACCCAGGAAACTGCTAAGCCCTGATGCGCCTGGTATCTCATCTGTATCAGAGATTTATGGTGAAACGTCAGAGAGATGATGCCTATATGCCAGGTAAACTTTTTTCTGCCACATTTGACAGATTAGTCTCTTGACTTAACCCAGAGAACTCATCTTGTTTTTCTGTAAACCAAAAGACTAAAGATAGTAATAGCTGATGGTGGCTTAATGATGGCAGGCTCAAGGTCTCTGTCCCTCTCTTGACCTTTCCCTCATGGTCACATAAGGCTGCTGCAACTCCAAGTATCACATCCCTCTTTAAGACAGATTAGCACCAACTGGGTCTGTCCCTTTTATCAAGAGGAGCTGCTGCTTTTGTTTCTCTTTGGTCAGAACTGTGTCACATGCCACCCTGGAGGGCAGATGGTCCCAGCTTCTGAGGCAGAGGCAGGCAGGACAGAAGGAGGGTAACGGGATGTCTGGTTCACCAGCAAACAGCATCTGCCACATCAAAGAAAGCAACTAGTTTCACGCCTGACATGTGTTTTGGACTCAATAATGACTTTTGCTCACTTTCTATCTTCTGGGTCTATTGCTCAGGGTCCTAAACTAAGGGGAAAGCGCACTTATTGGTTATTTAGACCATTTTCTGACCTATGGTCCCTCTACTTTGTCCATCAGCTGCAGGTCAGCAGAGCAGAACATCTGCCAAAAAAGGACACGCCTGTCATCTGTGTCCAGTTAGGGTGTGCCTTTTATCTCATTTATGTTTCCAAGTACAAAACCCAGAGAATCTTAAACCCCCAGCTCTTCTTCTGTACCACTCAGGTTAGTTAGTATTCATCACAAGACTACAGAAAACAGGTTTGCTTTGGTGAGGGAAGAATCTGAGCTGAGGGAAATAAATGATTTCTGACAGCAGGAACACTGGATGGTCTCCTGAGGAAGTTGGGGTTTTGCAGAACCCCCAGTGTGGAGGGACCGTAGCAGCAATCCAGTCCAGCCCCACCCAGCACACTGTCCCCTCTGGGGTTTCCCAAAAGTCCTGTGTGTGAGGCGCTGCAGGGAAGATTCCAGCATTTGCATTTTCTTCTCCATTTGACTGGAATGGGCGCCACAGCAGCTTATAGGGTAGGGGTCTCTCCCCAGTTAAGGAGAGGAGTGTGCTCTGTTCCGGAACAGTTCTGATTGATATAAGATGATCTCCTTACACCAAACACAAGCTGCCTCCCCCACCACCTCGGGGCAGGTCTGCCTTCTGTACCGAGGCCTCGGTTCTGTCTGTCGAAGCCCTACAGGTTGTATCCACTCTCCCTCTGTCCACTGTTTGATGTGTCCAAAGACACTGGCATTTTCCGGCCCCACGCATCCTTGTTTCCTCAACCATTCCTCAGGTGGTTTGGCTTCCAGATCCCTCCCAGAACAAGCTGCTAAATAAACCCAGTACCATACATGTGGGTGACTGGAAGCCATGCTCCTGAACATAAGAACCCAATATGATGGGCTCTTTTCTTTCTTTATCTCCCATTGTAGCCTCATGGCATCTGCTCGTAATGATAGCATTCTTTCTGGCCCTCCTCCTACCCTATTCCTTCTTGGCTATTCCTTCTTGGCTCCCTTGGCGAGCCCCCTTTATGCTGTCATCTTTCCTGGTCAGGGACTCAAACATCCTATCTCTTCTCGTCCATGGCCCCAGTTATCACATCTAAGTCTCTTTCTCAGATGTTAGAAGGAAGCATCCCTCTGTCACTGGGCACCTCCATCACAACATCCCAAGTATCATAAACCTAGTAATTTTACCATAAGCTTAGTAATTTTACCATAAGCTTAGTAATTTTATCATACTTTAGTAATTTTATCATAAGCTTAGTAATTTTATCATAAACTTAGTATTTCAAAAGTAGTTCTTCAAACCCACACCCCCTAGCTGAACTTCTGTCTTCGAATATGGCATTTTCATCTGCCCTGCTGCCTAGGCCAGAATCCTGGGAGCTCCCTGGATGGCTCCCTCCCCACACCCCTCAGGAGATGGTACTTGTCAGTCCTACTTCCTCAGCATCTCGTGGACGCACTTCCCGTCTCCCTCCTGCAGTGTCTCAGGCATTCCCTCTAGGTCATCATGAGGCCTCGTCTTCTCGACTGTACGTCTTACTCTGCCCCATCCCAGATCATCCCTTGACCTTGATTGTCTGAACAGTCCCAGCTCTCCCCCACTGGATTCCCTGCCTCCTGTGCCACCTGCTCTAATCCACCTCTGCCGCACCACCAAAGGGATTTGTCCCAAATGCACATCTGTCCGGTTATTTTCCTACTTAAAACGCTGAAAGGACTTTATACTGCCTCCTAGACTAGTTCTTGAACTTCTGAGAAATAGAGTGTCTAGGAATCACCTGGGGACTTTATTTAAATGCAGCTTCGGGGCTTCCCTGGTAGCTCAGCGGTAAAGAATCCATCTGCCAAAGCAGGAGACACGGTTTGATGTCTGGTCCATGAAGATCCCACATGCGTAGAGCAGCTAGGCGTGTGCCACGACTACTGAGCCTGTGCTCTCGAGCCCAGGAGCTGCAGCTACGGAACCCACACGCCCTGGAGCCCATGCTCTGCGATGAGAGAAGCCGCTGTGGTGAGGAGCCCTTGAACCACAACTAGAGAAAAGCCCACACAGCAATGACGACCCAGCACAGCCAAATAAATAAATAAAATTATAAAATGCAACTTCCTGGAACTTCCTCTCACTCAGAAACTGAGAGAGGCTCAAGAGCCTGCAGCCCACCCTACCCCACCATACACCCGCACCACACTTGGGACTCAGGACGCCCAGGGAAAGTACAGACATTCCAGAAGACCATAGACAGACAGTCCATCGTGACCCAGGCTGGCTGCTCCCTGTCCACTAGCAGGACACCCTACACACTAGCTGTGAGGACCCATTAGCAGTCCCCAAGTGTGTCTCTGCTGTTTCACACCTTGTCATCTCTGACTACTGTGCCCTCTGCCTCTCCTGTCCCTACATGCCTGATGTGGGCCTGCAAGCTCCTTGGAGCTGGGACCTTGTCTTTTTCCACTTGGCACACGGTCAGTGCCAGTGAGTGCTGTTGACTGCCTGGACAAAGGGACAAGTAGCCAATGCTCCACTTTCAAGTGAGGTGGGAATGTCCGCCTCATCTCCATCCTCCCGCAGCTCTTGCTAGGTGGGCTCCGTGCCCACTTGATATGTGCCTGTTTTATCCTATCACCTGACACATGTCACCATAGGAGGCCAGGCGCTCAGCACGGTGTCCCGGCCAAGCACAGCACTCGGCACGCTGTAGATGCTCAGTATGGGCTTGCCGGATGGACACGTGACTTCTACTCCCATCGTCCTGGTGCTGGTCAGCCCTTAAGGCAGCATGATACCCCATTACGTTTTATGGCAGCCGCACCAGACTGTTTGCTCATATCCTGGGTTTGCAGTTGGCTAAAAATCTTAAGTCTTTTTCACATGAGTCAGTTATCAACCAGGTCTCCCATTTCTGTTACTTAAACAGATTTTCCAGCTCTCAGTGAAGGACTTTAACTCTCTGAAATTTCATCTCATGTATTCAGCAACCTGTCAAAATCTTGTTAAATCTTTAATCCATCCCCTGCTTCATTAGGGGGCCTCCCACTTAGTCATCAGCACATAAGTAAGCGTGCCATTTAGATGTCATCTGTGTGATTCAGCTTGGCCGTGCCAGAGTCACACGGTAGAGGCACCAGAGGCCTTCCAAGTCAGCGTCTGATGATCAGTGAATGCAGGTTAAAACTGTTCACCCCCCTGGAACCGCACATTAAGTGGTAAACCGTTCTCATGGCATAGTACCTGCCTTGCTGGGGTGGGCAAGGGGCTAGGCTTCCTGGGGGCATGAGCAGCCCTCTCAGCTCACTTCGCTCAGGTGCTGACTCCTCCCTGGTCTCCACACCAGGCCCTCTCGTTGGGGGTGCTGTGAGCTGGAGGTCAGCCCACCCTGAAGGTGTTACGTATGTTTGCAGGTTGTTGGAAGCTCTGGTGTCATTCCTTGACTTCTCAGATAAAAAGGCCAACTCAGCCATGGGACTGCTCACAGACTTGGCTCTGCAAGAAAGGTAATTTTTCTTCCAGAAATTGACATCTCTTCTTCAGCCTCTGCTGCACCATCTGATCTTCTAAAATGTGCGGCAACGCGGGAGGTTGGGCGAACTGAGGATTCACTGCGTAGGACAGCTGATGTCCCCAAGGGCTGTGGTCACCACTTTGCCCCAATCCCTCTGCATGCAGGGGAACCCGGCCCTCAACAGGCTTGGAAGCTGTCATGTACTTAGAACAGCACGTCTCATAGTAAGCAAACCTACTATTATTGGGTACTGGTGAAGCCTCTTCCCCTAATCACTGCCTAGTAGGAACTGCCTGGCAGATGTGTGTTGAATAAATAGGAAAGAGAAGGAGGAGGGAGGAAAAAGAGAAAGGGATGGGGAGGGAGGAGAAACACGGGAACACGGGAGCCCTCCTGGGATGCCAGGGGCATAATGGGTAGCCAGCCTCCTGCCTTTTTTGTCTGTTTGTTTTTTTCTTTAGCTGATGCTGGAGAAGACAGTAAAGATCTTAGATTTTCATAACTTTTCATTTTATTTTTTTTAATGCCTCTTGTTTTGTTTTTAATTTCCTCACCAACATTAGGGCATCTTACCTAGAAATGGTTATATATAGAGAGAGCTCCTCATGCAGGTAGCTGGCCATTGGCAGGGGCTGGGGACAGTACTAGCCCGAATATCAGGTGGAGGCGTACATGCCATGGGGCCGTCCTGACAGCTGTGACATGTAAATGTGCTTACACCATGTAACTCAGAGCAAGGGGAAGGGAGGGGTGGTGCGAAGTCAATTTGCAGAAACCTCAAGATTCCAGCAGCTTCTGCAGAAGAGAGCGGACCTCTGAGATGTGTTGTTTCACATCAAAGGCCAGTCTCCAGGCTTAGAAGTAGAGTAAAGCCACATGACCTACCCAGTGACGACCTTTTCTGCTTCCAAATGACTCCTTCACGCAGGAGCAAATGACAGGGGCCCACAGCTGGACTGTCGATTCCGCTACCTGAGACACTGCACTTATGTTTCACTTTGCACGGTGTAGAAATAAGTCATGGCTGATGTTCTCTTGACAGATTTCAAGCCTGGTTCCAGACCAGCCTTCCAGACGTCCTTCCAGTGCTGACGGGCGTGCTGGTGAGCCAACCCTTGTCTGGTCACCTGCGACAGATCCTCTCGGGAGCGTGCGCAGGGCTGTTTCAACAGGGGTTTGCCTCCTAGAACTCCCTTTGCCTCTCGGGTTGATTGATCATTTATTCACAGTTGGAATTTATACAAGTCTTGGTTATTGGAACAGTTGCTGTGGGGGCAGGTGGAGAAGGTTCATGGGCAGGTCTGGTTGCAAGGGAGGAAGGCTGCAGGCGGTGAAGGCGGAAAGTTGGTCAGTCTCCACCAGTCCCCTTCTGACCCAAGTCCTGTGATAAACTGTTGTTGCTGTTGTGGTTCAGCCACTCAATCGTGTCCGACTCTTTGCAATGGACTGCAGCATGCCAGGCTTCCCTGTCCATCACCAACTCCTGGAGCTTGCTCAAACTCGTGTCCATTGAGTCGGTGATGCCATCCAACCATCTCATCCTCTGCCACCCCCTTTTCCTCCTGCCTTCAATCTTTCCCAGCATCAGTCTTTTCCAGTGAGTTGGCTCTTTGCATCAGGTCACCAGTGTCATAAGTACCATATGCAACCCTGTCCCCTGAATTGTCTTCCTGATCAGGAGAGCAGGTGTGGTGGTTGGAGTCAATGAGGGAGAAAGGTGCAAGTGTTGGGGGGAGTGGGGGAGTCCTTCAGAAGAGTGTGCTGTGACAGACCTGTCCCCAGGGACCCATAGAACCCTCAGGGGTCCTTGGAGGGTGCATGAGCACCCTGCTATTTCACACATGTGGATATGGAAGCTCTGAGAAGAGACAGGACTTGCCGCAGTGCCCCCAGCTGGTTGGCGGAGTGACTGGAACCAGGCCAAGGTGCTTTGGGGTCTGTCCTTCTGTGTGCCTCCTTCCTTTCTGCCAGCGTGACCCCACTGACATCCCCATGTGACATCAGGCCTTCTGGTTCCCAGACGTTTTGGAGAGTGAAGGACACGCATGGAGATGATTCCGGCATTATTCCTCTGCTCTCTGCAGATTTGATTTCTCTTCCTTCCCTTTCAGAAGAGAGATCCCAAGGTCACCAACATATCAGCTCTCTGCCAGTGTCTTGCCATCATGGGGAACTTCAGCGCTGAGGCCGCCGCCCAAAGACAGATGTCTGCCTCTGAAGACTTTGGGGCTGCCTGCTTGGGCCTCATGGTATTTCAGCTTTTCTGTTCAGAGCCAGTCTTCTACCTACTTTGGGGCCATGGGCTTCTTCTTAATTATCTGACTTTTCTAAAAATTCTGTTTGAGGGTGCAGGGGCCAGTGGCTTACCCCGTCTATAACCCTAGATTTGATGGACAGCTGGCCTTAAAGAATTCTCCAGATCAAGTCTCCTCCACCCCGGAGATGTCTGGAGGGTTCTCTGTGAAGCTGGCTTGAGCACCCATTTCAGTATCTCCCTCTTCAGTTTGAACCCAGGGCCAGAGCTCCACAGCAGAGGCGCCAGACACTGTGTGCTATAAATCAGTCTCTGATTTTCCTGCATCACTTCAGTTCATGACTCTGGCCATTTAAGGAGTGTGAGAGATCTGGGACCATCACCAAGGGGAACAGGTGACCATGACAGCTGCAAGAAGATCACATGATCACCTTGTTTTGTTTCCCAAGGCCAAATGTGAGGAGGATGCGGACCTGTTCAGAGACGTCATGTATGCCCTCCTGGGACTCGTGATGAACTTGTGTCTTCAGTCCCCCTTTGTCTCCGAGGTACCGGATTCTTTTCTCCGTACCTTAACACATTCTGTTGCATAGAACTGCTCTCGTTGCCATGAAGAGGCTAGAAGCAGGGGACTCAAACCCTGGCGGTGGGAATGGGGAACGCTGGGCGGAGGTTCCACCCCTGCTCTGCTGAGGGATGGATGAGTCACTCTGTAAGTTATTCATTCTGCAAACCAGCTGAGTGTCCAGGGCTCTGTGCACGGTGCTAAGTTCCGCATTTACACAGTCAAATACGATGTGGCCCTCGTAGTTGGGGGAGATGAATGTGGGAAAGAAATGAGAGCAATCACAGATGTTGTGAAGGAAATGGGGACTGACCTGGCGGTGGCAAGGAGGGAGTGGGAAGTGGTCAGTTCTGTGTGAGCGCCCAGAAGGAATCTGCAGATGACCGTGGCTGGGACAGGCAAGCTCCTTCTCGCGCTCCCTGTTGTAGGTTTGGGCCATGGAGGTGAGCAAGAAATGCCTGTCTCTGCTGAACAGCCAGGATGGAGGAATCCTCACAGTAAGCTGCCCCCAGGGAAATCCAGAAACCGCTTCCTTTGTTGTTCTGTTTTGTTCTGTTCTGCAGTCACCACGCCTTTGAGCTTCTTCTGCTCTCTGAGGCATCGGGCAGACATACTCCGCAAAACGATGCCCATAAGCACAGAAATACTGAATTTGCCTACAGGTTCAGGGGATTTGGTGACCCCGCCCCCCCCACAGTGCCCATCTGTGGATGCCCTGGAATCTAGGAACTCCAGTTAAGGATCCTTTTTCTTGAAGGTGTGGAGCTTAACAGCTGACACCAGGTCATATCTGATTTGTCCCATATCAAACCATCCTTATGTGACTTGGACAGGCCAAATGATTTTATTTAAAATCTGTTCTCCGGGCACATATTTTAAACGCAGTGATTCTGGAGGAGTTTGTACACAATGGTTTTAGCTGCCTTGGAGATAAGTGCTGGAATGGCTTTCTTGCTTCTGTTTCTGACATTTGGATAAGAGAACTAAGGCCTGTGTCTAGCACAGTGTATCAGGAGGAGAGTGGTGAGATGATTCAAGAGGCTGTTTGCCATCATTGTGGGATGTGTTCTTCACTCACATGAGGAATCGCCCCAACATTTCTGCCTATTAGGTCTGCCTATTAGTCTCTAAACATGGAGAAACAGTTAGAGTCACATCCAGGGCAGATCTGGGAAACCAGCCCTTCAAGGGTCACAGCCTGGGGACTGCTTCAAGGGTTGTGAAAAGGTTCCGAGTAGGTCCAGCGAATCCTCTGTGTGACCAGCAAGCGGACAAGTTCCCTGCAGTCAATCCAGACTTACAGGGCAAAGTGTTTAACCTGGGATCCAGGAAGAGGTGGTGGATCTTCAGGTTCCCTGAGACCCCCAGCAAGTGTATAGAAAATTCTGCATGTCTGTGCATTTTCATGGGCTCGAGGGGCACACCACAGTTTTCATCAGATCCTTAGAAAAGTTGCATGACCCCAAAAATCATGGGGTAAGCATCGCTGTTCTTGGGGACTTGGGGTCTTCTGACTGCTGGGCCTAGTGGGTAAGTTATCTCACTGATGGGTAAGTTATTATAGCCAGTTTCTGGATGATGGAGAACAGCTGCAAGACTGATGATTAATGAGGTGGCACTGAAGACGCCTTCGTGCAGAGGGCAGACGAGGGGAACACAGCAGGCAGGTGGCCAGTGTGTGTTGCAGTTCTATGGAGAAGACAGAATTCCAACTGCCAGCTACATAAGCAGAAGACAGAAGCAGGAGATGAGGGGGCTACATTTGGTAGCCAGGCATCTATTCCTCAAGCGTAAAATATGAGCTTTTTTTTTCCTTAAGGAATTGAAAGACCAGAGAAAAAAATGCTTACTTTCTAGTAGTTGAGAATGCCACCTCCCCACCTGGGAGTGGTCAGACTCCCCATAAACACAACATACCCAGACATACTCTTTTTCTCATAAATGTGACTTGCAAGCTGAGAGTCGCAAGGCATTTCAGGAAAGCCATACAAGTAAATAGACAAAGCAGAGAAAGCAGAAAATTTGAGTCCAGAAAAAAAAAAGAGAGATGATGTAGGAAAGAGAGGAAAAAGCTAATAGCTATCATTTGTATCTTCAGAAAGATTCAAAATGGTGTTATGGCCATAAAACAGTAACAACTTGCTATTTAAAAAATTCAGAACTGGAAAATAAAAATCAATAACGTCTCCCAGAAATTAGAATAAAAAGATTCAGGAAAGATAAAAGTCCCAGAGGATCAATCCAGGAAGTCTACCGTGTAATAAAGGTCCTGCTGGTATCAGAGCCCCACAGGAATACAGGGCAGGACTTTCTTGCTGAGGGGTGAATGCCGGTCCTTTGTGAAGCTGGAATGGGTTGAGCCTCTGTGCGCCCAGGGGCCATGTTGGCAGCCCTTCAATTTGAATCGGCTACCCAGTAGCTTTACTGTAAACATCAGTACTTGCTATCAATTACTCAACCACTGTATTTTTAAAATCAAGGTACATGTTTTCCATCTAACACTAATGATTCTTGCCTCACCAAACTACTTGTTAACTTTAAAACGTCACCAGCATTTTAAGAAAAAAAAAATTTTATTGAGGTATAGTTGATATACAATTTTTTTTCTTTTTAATTTATTTTTATTGAAGGATAATTGCTTTACGGAATTTTGTTTTTTGTCAAACCTCAACACGAGTCAGCCATAGGTATACATATATCCCCTCCCTCTTGAACCTCCCTCCCGTCTCCCTCCCCATCCCACCCCTCTAGGTTGATACAGATCTCCTGTTTGAGTCTCCTGAGCTGTACAGCAAATTCCCGTTGGCTAGTTGGTATACAATTTTATATAACTTTCAGGTGTATGGCATAGTGACTCACAGTTTTTAAAGGTGATGCTGCATTTATGGTTATGATAAAATAGTGGCTATATTCCCTGTAGTATGCAGTGTAAGCTTGCAGCTTATTTATTTTGTACGTAGTAGTTTGCACCCCTTAATGCCCTACCCTTTTCGTGCCCGTCTCCCCGTGGGAACATTTAAGTGCCCTTTCCTTTCTGCTTCACTCAGAGAGCTGCTGGCGTCCTCAGCCGTACCCTTTCTTCCTCTCTGAAAATTGTTGAGGAGGCCCTCAGAGCAGGAGTGGTGAAGAAGATGATTAAATTCTTGAAGGTAAAATAACTTCATTAGTTCCAACCCCCGGAATTTCCAGGAGTGTCATCTTTTATTTGGGGAACAGTATCGAGGAGGCCTTTGTTCAGCAAAGGTCCTGCCATTTCCCCTCTGCTAATTTCTAACCTTTTGAATGGGGATTCCCTTCTGCCTATTCACCTAGACTACTCTGACCAGCAATGTAAGATTGTTGGACAAATAATTGTTCATTAGGCACATCCATAAAAATGCTTACCACTCAAGCTTAACTTTAAAAATGTATGGCCTCTGTCTTCAGAAAAGATGGTCTGAGTGGCGTCAACAAGGTTTCTCAGGCCCTGGTTCTGTTCATGTTTTCCTGCTCACGATGCTCTTTCCAGTTTGCTGGAAAGGCTAGGGGGTAACTCCCATTTATGAAATATGTAGGCTTCAGAGTACCCACGTGATTTTTAAAAGGATGTTCAGACTTTCTTTGCAATATGAGTGCAGTGGAAAATCCCATGGACAGAGGAGCCTGCCAGGCTACAGTCCATGGGGTCAAAAGAGACACACACTACTGAGGGACTGAGCACACACAGAAACACAAGAGTTAGCTAGATTCTCCTGAACCAGGACATCAGTTACTAGGTTGCATCTCTGGGTCCCAGTTGCAATATATATGCCCAGTGAGGTTCACTCACCTGAGTTAGCTTGATGACCCCACAGGAGACATTCATAAACGCCTAGGCTGAGTGGCACCAAGGAGGGTGCTCTGTGAGGGGGCTACTGCTGGGGCAGGGGTGATATCAAGGGGGCAGATGGTGGGTCTGAGTTTAAGCTGCCGCGTGGATGATGGTCATCATTTACTCTGTATAACTCTTGCATATCCACCGGAGCCTGCTGAGTCCATGTTCACACGTGTGTGCCTTATGCATGCGTTTCCTCACACTTGCATTTTAAAGACCCCTGCATAGGGTGATTTTAAGGGTTATGATTTGACAGTTATCCCCTCTTAAAATGACCTAGGTTTGTGATGTTCTTCATGCAGACTGGTCAGCCTGGCAGCCCTAGCAAGTCAGCCCTCATTCTCAAATGGTGAAATGACCTGGGAGGGCCTTTGCCTCCCTTCTTGGTAGATCTGCCAGTCGACAGCATCATTCTTTTCTCAGCCCCTCACTCCTAAAGCCTTCCACAGATAATTCCTCGGGTGTCCATGACAGGCCTCCATTCACATCCTTCTACAGAGGATGTGAGTGACCCTGCACCCCAGCAGGGACCAGGCCCCCTTGCCCGGAAGCACACATATTGTCAGCAGCGCGCTGTCAGGAGTTTAAGAAGCCACGAGCATAATCCCAGCTGCTCACTGTCATTTCTGGCCAGGAACAACCATAGCATTGATTTCTTGCTCTCATTGCACTCTGAAATCTAGGCAGGAGGCCAGACTGCGTCACGTTACGCAGTCAAGATACTTGCCATCTGCACAAACAGTTATCAGGAAGCGCGAGAAGAAGTGGTAAGACTGGATAAAAGTAAGTGATCGTTTCATTAAGCAGAGCCCACATTAACTGGGAGGTTAATCTAGCCTCGAAGCTGCAGAGGGAGCTGCAGGCGAGGAGGGAGGAGAGATCGAGGAGGCTGTGCCATGCCTCCCCGCCCTCCTGCATTGTGTTCGGGGACCCTGTCACCTCACCTCCAGCTGTGAAAGCCTTTACTTAGCCTTCAGAAGCTCACGGCCACCGTGCCTATGCTAGAGACTCAGCTGGGAAACAGCTCGAACTAAGATCGTTTCCAAAGCACTCTCCTTAGACAACCTAACACGGGTCCTCTCCCTTCCTGGGGGAAACACCTCAGTGACCATGCGCGACGAGGAGTCCAGTGCGGCTGTGATCTAATCACCAAACTGCTGCTGTCAGGGGGGGCAGGGCAGTTCCCCTTGTGGGTGGGAACTGAGGGGGCCCACCAAGTGGGGAGCAGGACCCTTCCCTGTGGAGCCTTGTCCCGGGCCCCGTGGGTCCAGGGCGCCGGCTCACGGCCTCCCGCTCAGTCAGGGGATGTCGAGAGGAACAGGGAGGTTCCGCACGGGAAGCAGAGAGAATAGACCTGTCTGAGGCCGAGCCGGCATTCCTGGGACGGCTGGGCTATGGGCTCCTGAGGCCACTCAGAGACATGGCCAGGAGCCGAGGAGCACTCAGTAGGGATTCGTCAAGCGGGTGACACAGCCGGCCTTCCACCGCCCCCTCTCCATGCCCACCCACCACGTCCCCCTGCCAGCCTCCCTGCCTGTTCTCCTCTGCCCCATAGAGCTCGGGGTTCTGATGCAGCTGCTGGACTCGGAGGATGAGATCCTGGTGGGTAACGCCGCCCTCTGCCTGGGGAACTGCATGGAGGTGCCGCGCGCGGCCTCGTCCCTGCTGTCCACGGACATCGTGCCCGTCTTGCTGAAGCTGGCAGGCAGCGATGCCCAGCAGACAGCCGTGCAGCTGAACGCGGGCATCGCCCTGGGGAAGCTGTGCACGGCGGAGCCCAGGTGCGCAGGGCCAAGGGGAGCCCAGCTCCTTCTCTGCAGGAAGTCCCCCCCACCGACCCGCCCAGGACACTGGGGAGTGCTCAGGCTGAAGCCAGCGAGGGGACACAGCATGGAACAGGGGTCTTTCCTGGCACCAGCAGCCATCGTCTTCTCTCTGCTCAGCTCCCGCAGTCTCCTCTTTCCTCCTCCCTCTCCTCCCACCATCCCCACCTCTCTCTCCTGCCTTTCTGTCTCCTCTGCTTCTCCAGAAACAATTAAATCTCTAACTTCATTTTTTTTTTCCCCATGTGGGGCCTAAGCATATGGAAGAGTGCCCTGTAGGGTACATTCTTGAGCTGGAGAAACAGGCGTGCTGGGGGCGGGTGGGGGCAGCCAGATAAAGATCACCGGATAAGCCAGGCCAGGAGCCTCTGCATGGCCGTGCCATCTCAGCTCGGCTCCCACTCCACTCTGTCCTGATCTGAGGCGCGGGGACACCTGGTCCTCGTGCTCCTGGAAGGTGCCCGTGTGCCTGAGCGTGGAGCCCTGGCCCGCTAGGGGTGCCTTCCGCGGACAGGGAGGGGCTGTGGCCAGCCCGCTTCCTTCTTGCCCAGCCTCACCCTCCGATCCCTCCTCTGGAGAATGTGGGAGCTGGCCTGGGTCACACCTAAGGCCCTTCCAAGTTCTGATTGTTCAAAGGGAAGGAACGGATGAAAGCTTTCTTCTACAGAAAGCAAGGCGCATTAACTAGGACAGGCTCACCGTGGCAGCCTGCCAGGCAATCCCTGAGAGTGTGGCCCAGCGGGTCTCTGGCACGTCTGCCACTCGTACAGTGGGCATTGCCGTGTTCCCTGGGCCTCCTGGGGGCTCCCCACTCACAGCGGGTACTGCCGTGTTCTGTGGGCCTCCTAGGCGCTCCCCACTCACGCCGCGGGTGTTGCCGTGTTCCCTGGGCCTCCTGAGGGCTCCCCACTTTGATCTTCAGGGAAACAGCTTCTGCCCTGTCCCGCCTTCCCAGCCAAATTCTTCCTGAGCCAGGAGGATGCCTCTGGGCACCAGATGTCTGTGCCCTGGCATTTATGTCCTGGAGTTTTGTGCTTTGATTATGACAGGTTTGCTGCTCTGCTGAGAGAGCTTCACGGGATGGAAATTCTCAACTCTACCATGAAGTACGTGGAGAGTTCTTGAGAGACGTGGCGTCCGTGCGGGTTTTGCCTGTGACTGTTCACTCTGGTTGTTCCTGTGCTAATAAAGCCTTTTTGAATATGTGCTCCAGACCAGAACGTGGCTTTTCAGAGTGCTTGCCTTGGTTTTCATTGGCCGTGGGACCTTCCCAGACTCTGATAAGTGCTGGGTCTAGTTGGGAACTAGATTTCGCCTAATGCCTGTCCTGCCCCTTTTGTTGTTTTCTGCTGGCATTGCACTAGGACCGTCAGGTTTTTCAGCAGTGACTTCGACCTCTCTTTTCCAGCTCTGAAGTGCCAAGACACAGCCCTAGTGACATCTGCGAGGCAGTAGTCTCTTCGAGCCTGGCCTGCCATTGTGGCATGAAGTCTTTAATTCAGTGGGGTGAGTGGTGGGTGGTAAGCTCCCTGGCAGGGAGTTCTTTGAAGGTTCAGGGAAATCATTCCTGCAAGCACCCCCTGGCGCCTTTGTCCACCCCGTGCAAGGATGCTGTAACACGCCCTTCTCTTAAACTGTCTTCAAGTGCCAAAGCAGGGGGAATCTCTTTCTGCGCTGAACTCTCAGGGAGTAATGTAATAGATGTAATCTATTTCTGTAACCCACCTTGCTTTCCCACCCCCATCCCCAAAAGGCACTGCTCCCTTACAGTTGCCCCAAGTCCACTCTGAAACTGACCGAGTAGCCTCTGGACCCCAAGTCCCGAAGCAAAAAGTGCAGGAAGTGCCACTGCTGTTCCACGTCGCAGTACCATCACTTGACTCTTTCAGGGTCAGAGGCAGGACCTTCATGGTATAGCGAATGCCAAGGACTCCCAGACCAAAGGTCCAAAAGTCTGTGCTCCTACTTACCCTGCTACCTGGCAGCTGCGTGACTGGACAGGTCCCTTAACCTCTCTGAGCCCTGGTTGCAGCGTTTGGAAAAGCTGGAGAAATACCTGTCCAACCTATCCCCAACATTACTGTGAAGATTAAATGAAGTTTTGGAGGTAAAGGCACAAGGAATTGCAAAATGCTACACAAATGTATGAGATTGCCAGGCTCTTGAGATGGGGGAAGTTGACTATGATGTCAGTTGAGTCAAATTTGAAGACCTGGGGAAGGGTAAGCACATGTCCTTTAAGGAATCAGAACTGGACTTTTTAAAAAGAAAATTATTTATTTGGCCATGGTGGATCCTTGTTGCCATGCACAGGCTTTTGGGCTTTCTCTGGTTGTGGCGAGCAGGGGCTACTCTTGGTTGGAGTGTGTGGGTTTCTCACTGTGGTGGCTTCTCATTGCCGAGCACAGGCTCTGACCCCAGGGGCCTAAGTAGTTGTGACACACGGGCTTAGTTGCCCTGCATCATGTGGAATCTTCCCAGACCAGGAATTGAACCCACTGAATCCCTGGCAAATGGATTCCTGGCCCCTGGACCACCAGGGAAGTCCAGAACCGGACGTTTTTGGACCGCATAGGAAAGGAAATCCTCCTCCTGAGAGATCTGATGCAATGCACCCAAACAAAATCGGTCTTCACACAGTGAGACAGCCCTTGGCTTCAGTGAAGAACTTGCTCCTGGAACCACGACAGAGAATTAGCACTTTGGGGGCTAGAAGGAAATGAGTAGCCCCAAGAATCTCACTCTGGGTCAGGCTCACTGGAGCACTGAGTGCTGCTGCCCTAGCGCTGTCCCTGGGTGGCCGGTAAGTGACAGGCCGCCTTAGAGAGGCTGGGACTCGCCCATTCAGTCCCATTGTGCAAACAAACACTCTTCAAGAGGCCCCTGAATCGCAGAGGGAGATGGCTCGCCGCTAAACAGAGCACAGAGAAGAAAATTAGAGGCTGCGAAATTTGCTGTTTTGGGTAGAGAATTCAGTGGAGCTTTAAAAATGGAGGAGGCTGCCTGTGCCCCTAATCAGCAGACCTGTCTTCTCCGATCTGAAGTTCAGGCACCTCCTCCTCCTCCCTCTCTCTGGCTACTCTCCTCCTCCCCGGCTCTTGAAAATGGCTATTATCCGTGTAATCTCTTTCCCCAGAGTGGGGAAAGTCAAATTATATTATTATCTTTGCTTTGGAGAAGCTGCCAAGTGCCGTCATCTCTGCTTTGCAGGAATGTCTGGCGGTACCTGAGGTGCGCCCTCCTCTCACAGGTGGAGAGAAATGGTTTACACACTGGAGTCTCCATCTCTGTGGAGCCAGCCCTCCCTGGTCTCATCGCCTCTAGTCACGCTACCATGCGGGGCTCCCAGGAAGCCTGGGAGAAACAATCTGCACGTCAAAGGAGGGGCACCTCTCCTTGTGCCAGGAGACACGAGCACCATCCTGACCACCCTCAGGATCTTGGCTTATTCTGGGAAAGCAGTCTGTTGGTTCCACGGGCAGTGGGATTGTCCATCCTAAAGAGGTGGGACAGGGCTTCCCAGGCGCCGCTAGTGGTAAACGACCCACCTGCCAAAGCAGGAGATGCAACCGAGATGGAGCTTAGTAACCAGCCTGAAGCCACCGCAGAGGTGTCAAGCCCTGGGTGGTGAACTGCTGTCCTAGACTAGGTGATGCCAGCGGTGCAAGAAGGTAGGAAGGCCAGACTGAGGTTAATAGGTTTCAGAAGAAGTGACAGGAAAGAGCAGGACATGCTATCACAGGCAGTGTCCTGAGGCTCTGTTAGAACGAGAGCTTCCTGGCTTGGAGTACTGAGAGCAGAGTGCTATCTGAAGCTCCCTGAGGCCAGGTGACTTTTTCAGCAAAGGTTCTCATTTTCTGAATGCCTTGAAAAGGCAGGTTCCACAAGGCCCAGGAGGAGGAGAGAGTAAATGGAGATGAGGAAAACATTTACAGGTCACTCCCTTTCTCAAAGCGAGAGGCTCTTAGTCCTGGGCCTGTGACCGGCCAGCCTGCAGAGAGAAAATCCTGCCTGAGGTCTGCCGCAGGCACTGTCACGACTGTCTGAAGATCCAGCCCATGTAAGCCTCACAAAGACCCAGTGAGGTGGGCATTATCTCACTTTGTGGGTAAAGAAACTAAGATGTGAAGACAATCGGTGCTTCTTACCCAGGACCACCTAGCAGGTAGGTTAGGGAGTCAGAATTTGACCCCAGCCTGGATTTTAACCCCTTCTGAGTAAAAAGCACACTTCCCTTTACTAAACATGGCCTGATGGAAAAATTACCTAGGTTCTCCAAGCCTCAGTTTCCTCTCTGTAAAATGGGAGAAACAGTCGCTACTTACAGTGTTCTTGGGTTTGGATTTAACCCATATGCAGGGCCTAGCACAGGCAACTGGTAAATAGAAGGCATTCTCTTAAGAGGGACTATTATTTTTAAGCCAGAAATTGCCATGATTTTCTGTCCCCTCCCACCCTCAGCAATCTGCTCACCCTCCTAGGTACTCACCTCTAGGCAGGCAAACAGCTATGTGGCTCTTATGTCTGCTCTTCCCTCCCTCCTATACCCGACGGCAAACTCGAGGATCCCTCAAGACTCGTCTGTGGCAGTGAGGTCTGAAGGCACCAGGCCTGGGTGGGGTGGGGTTCTGAATAGGGCTCCCCGAGGTTCAACAGTGCTCCTTACCAGGAACAAGGTGCCCGGGGCTTCCCTGGCCTGGAGCCATGCTGTGTCTACATGGGCAGGACCCCGTGGGCTGGGAACCCTGTACAGAAAGGGCTGTGGATGCTGCGATCAATGCCCCAAATCCCCCTTACCAAACAGATGCTCCCTGGCACTTGCTATCTGACCTCAGTTTAAAATCCAGAAAGCCCGTTGATTCCAACGGCTGTGCCTCCAGTGCCCCAGTCATCAGAATATGGGTTGTTCTTTCCACCTCGCCCCCGGCACTGAGCACCCGGAAAGGAGACGCGGGTCACAGCGGGACCCACAGGTGACAGCTCCCACTGCCGCCGCTGCCCGCCACATGCCAGTGAAGCCCAGAGCTGCTGTGATCTGAAGCCCTGCTGAATGACGTTCTGTCAAGACCTCTAGTTTAATCTCAATTTCAAAAAGGCAAAATGAAGAATGGGTTCTCCCTGGAGCCAGCCTGGCCTTTGGTCTGAATTTGCCCTGAGGCCACGATCCCATTTTTCTGACTGCTTTCTGGTCTCGGCTCCTGCAAAGGGTGAGGGAGGGCCCTTGGGTGCCAGCAGAGTGCAGGAGCAGCACCTGCTTCTGTGCCCTGCCAGCCACCCCACACCCAGGTCAGCCCAGTTCCGGAGCTGGGCTCCCGTCCCTGAGTGAGGGTGGCTGTCTGCCAGCTGTGCCACTTCCTCTCAGCCCGAGCATCACTCTCCTGTCACATGTCCGTCTCCAACTTCACATTGTGCTTTTAATCTTCAGCAGCTCCATCTGCTCATTTAGATCCCTCATGTCCCCTCAAGCCACTAGTCCACCCAGACACATGCACATCTCTCTGTAGCTGAGAGATGAATTTCCACATAAAAATGGATGAGTTCCCATGCAGCGAGGATTTAGGCTGATCAAAGACACGTTAAGAGAGGGGGAATATTAGAATGAGTGACGAGGACAAAGGCTCCTAGAATGTCCAGGCTGAAAATAATTCAGGGACCATCTAATCCACTGTCAACTTTATTGGAAGTCATCTGATCTCAATTGCTAAATACAATTCACTGTTCAAAATGTGTTGCCCAGGCCACTGTCCCCCATTTTAAAAAGGAGGAAATCAAGACTCCAAAAGACCCAGTGAGCTGTCCTCCATGTGTGAGAAGCTTCTGAACCAAGGCACAGGGAAGGGCAGGGACCCACAGGGTCTTCTGGCAAGCAGGATATGCAGTGGCTGGAGTGCAGGTGCCCCGTGTCCTGATGCCAGGTTCAAAGCCCAGCTTCACCTCTTAGAATGTCATGCCTTCAATTGCCTTGTCTGCAAATGTAGGGTGGGGAAGGTATGATAGCTATTTCATGGGTTTATGGTGAGGATTAAATGAGATGACTTCTGCAAAGTTCTCAGCGTCATGCTAAGCACACAGTAAGCCTTCAGGAAATGGTTACTACCATTGCTGTTGTCATTATACTGGAATCAGTTGCTTCCACAGATGCCCCCTGCCTTGCCAGCCATGTATGCTCTTTTCCTGAGTTTTTAAATGTGAGGATCTTTATCAGAAGGGCTTCCAGATTCAATGTTATCCTGGATGTAGACTGACTCCGGGGACAGGGCTGGTGTGGACGGCTGGTAGGGAATCAAGATGGGGTGGGAAGCATGCATTGGACAGCGTCAAGGACTGAGACACGCATTCAGTAAGATAAGACTTTGCTGCACTCCACACTACATTATCAGTATTGAGGAAAATAAGAAAAAGACAGGCACTGGATTTGGTTAACTTGAGTTATAGTAATAGCCGCCTTGCTGATCTGCCTGTCTCATTCTGTCTTCTAAGCCAGCCTGCACAGTGCAGCCAGAGTAATCCTCTTAAAGATCACTTTCATTATGCCGTGCCCCTTTGCAGGCACCTTCTCGTAACTGCCTGCAGAATGAAGGACAAACTCCTTCACCATGTGTGAGAATGTGGGTGTCTGCCTGTGGATGTGTGCATGGGTGTGTGTGCTCTGAGTATATGGGTAAAGGGGGAGGAAGAAGAACATAGGGCTTTTTTTAATTTCCTGAAAATTTGCTGATAAACACTCACATCATTTTCTTTAAACTATTATATGATTTATATACATTCCTAGCATTAGATATGAGTAAGTGCCATGATTCATAAGTTTTAGGTACAATTTAAAAATTACTCCTTAAATATTACCAAAATTACACATGGCATTACCACATGACCCATACGGTGTGATCTCAATGAGCCTCAGAGTTGGCTTGGTTTCAGGGTCATATCCTGGTACTGTCACCAAATTAGACTTGGGTCTGCTCCCCCAGTGTGCAGTAAAGCCAGTCGAGGGACACCAGGTTGTGATGAAGAAAAGTGCAGGATTTATCACAGGGCACCAAGGAAGGATTGCCAAGAGAAATGTCAATAACCTCAATATGCAGATGACACCACCCTTATGGCAGAAAGTGAAGAGGAACTAAAGAGCCTCTTGATGAAATTGAAAGAGGAGAGTGAAAAAGTTGGCTCAAAACTCAACATTCTAAAAATGAAGGTCATGGCATTTGGCCTCATCACTTCATGGCTAATAGATGGGGGAACAATGGAAACAGTGAGAGACTTTATTTTGGGGGGCTCAAAAATCACTGCAGATGGTGACTGCAGCCATGAAATCAAAAGACTTGCTCCTTGGAAGAAAAGCTATGACCAACCTAGACAGCATATTAAAAAGCAGAGACATTACCGACAAAGGTCCATGTGGTCAAAGCTATGGTTTTTCCAGTAGTCATGCATGGATGTGAAAGTTGGACCATAAAGAAAGCTGAGTGCCGAAGAATTGATGCTTTTGAACTGTGGTGTTGGAGAAGACTCTTGAGAGTCCCTTGGACTGCAAGGAGATCAAACCAATTAATCCTAAAGGAAATCAGTCCTGAAGATGCTGAAGCTGAAACTCCAGTATTTTGGCCACCTGATGCAAAGAGCTGTCTCATTAGAAAAGACACTGATGCTGGGAAAGATTGAAGGCAAGAGGAGAAGGGGACGACAGAAGATGAGATGATTGGATGGCATCACCGACTCAATAGACATGAGCTTGAGCAAGCTCCAGGAGTTGGTGATGGACAGGGAAGCCTGACATGCTGCAGTCCATGGGGTTGCAAAGAGTTGGACACAACTGAGCAACTGAACTGAACTGAAGCAAGGAGTCCAGAAAGCTCATGCTCAAAAGACCTAAACTCCCTAATGGCTTTCAGGGAAAGGGTGAAGTTGGAGAGTTAGGAGGTATGTGACCAGCTTGTGGACATTCTTCTGATTAGTCGGTGGTGAGGTAATGGGAGTTAATATCATCAACCTTCTGGTTCCAGTCAGCCTGGGGTCTAGCTGCTGTGGTCAACACACAGTTAACTTCTCCCACCTAGTAGGAGTTTCAGTCTCTGAAAAACAACTCAAAGGATAGAACTCAGAATATGGCCTCAGCAGAGGGCTTCCCTGGTAACTCAGCTGGTAAAGAATCCACCTGCAGTGCAGGAGAGCCCAGTTTGATACCTGTATTGGAAAGTTCCCCTGGAGAAGGGATAGGCTACCCACTCCAGTATTCTTGGGCTTCCCTGGTGGCTCAGACAGTAAAGAATCCACCAAGAATGCTGGAGACCTGGGTTTGATCCCTGGGTTGGAAAGATCCCCTGGAGGAGGGCACGGCAACCCACTCCAGTCTTCTTGTCTGGAGAATCCCCATGGACAGAGGAGCCTGGCGGGTTATAGTCCATGGGGTTGCAAAGAGTTGGACATGACTGAGCAACTAAGCACAGCACATGACTTCAGAGGAGGAACTAAAGGACCTTGACCTTGTTTAGTAGCTAACTTACTGTTATTTTGTCTTGCTTGACTGTTTTCCTTTCTGCATTTTCTCACTTTTCTGATGAGTGTATTCTTTGGAACTCAGGGAAGGCCTAGGAGGCTAGAGTTTTTCTGCATACAGGAAGCCAGCAGTGGACATGGTGAGGTGGGAGCATCTTTTCCACGAAGGCCCCATAGGTTCCTGCTGGGCTACAGAACTGACCGTGACTCCCACGCCTTTGTGGTTCACTGTGGTGCTCCAGCACCTCAAAGAAGCCTGAGGAAGATTTGCTGAGTGGTAGCACCCCACCATGGCCTCTCTTGTCTTAGACCAGGCCCCCATTTGTTTTGTCTGCAAATATTCAGTTCATTCCCATCTTCTTGATTCTGCTTCTACTATTCCTCCCTGTAAAAGACCTTCTTCCCTTTCCTTAAAACCTTGACATCCTCAAAGTCTTGACACAATAAAAATGGCAGATACCTTTCATTAAATACAGGTTTCAGATCCTGCCTAACGAGGTAGGTATTATAATTATTCTCCTTTTACAAGTGAGGAAACTGTGGCGCAGAGAGGTCAAAAAACTGGCGGAAGATCTACCCCTGAAGTGATTTCTGCTGAGTGTCTGATTAACCTTTCTATCTAAATCTTTATTACCTTTCTTTTCCTGAATGTGCTCCCCTCAAGACTGCTGCTGCTGCTGCTGCTAAGTCGCTTCAGTCGTGTCCGACTCTGTGCGACCCCAGAGATGGCAGCCCACCAGGCTCCCCGGTCCCTGGGATTCTCCAGGCAAGAACACTGGAGTGGGTTGCCATTTCCTTCTCCAATGCATGAGAGTGAAAAGTGAAAGTGAAGTCGCTCAGTCATGTCTGACTCCTAGCGACCCCATGGACTGCAGCCTACCAGGCCCCTCTGTCCATGGGATTTTCCAAGCAAGAGTACTGGAGTGGGTTGCCATTGCCTTCTCCGCCTCAAGACTGAGGCATATCAAAGAAAAGGGGAGATTTAAACCTACACAAACCCCTGTGTCCCTGTCCTTTGAAGTAAAGGACTTTTGTTTTAGTCTCCCAGGCCTGTCGGTCACATTACCTTGTCTGGATGTCAAGCCTCTCAGTCCTCCACTCCTCAGAGGAGTTCCTGCTGCACATTTCTTCACCATAATATCCACAGACAGAATGCAAAGGTCCCACTTTGTGTTTCCTCTTGTTACTGAGTCCAAGCTCATCTCTTCACCACGTGACTAGCCAATAAATTGAGAAATGAGTTATTAGAGCAAAGAATAGCCACCTTATTTGGTAACCCAGCAGACCAAGAAGATAGTGGACTAGTATTCCAAAGAAACATCTTGCCCGGCTTTGGATGTTAGCTTCTTTTATGAAACAGAGGGGAATAGGGTAGGAGATAAAGTTTAAAAGGCAATAAACTGTCACAAATATTTCCTGGTTCCAGCCAGACTTCAGTGGGCATATATTAATTTCTTGTTGTCTGCATTCATTCTCAGGTGAGCCTGATCAGGATGTTTCCTGTGAGTTAAACAAAGGTATTTTAGCTTCATGCTCAGGCATGGGAGGCAAGGCTCCCAGAGATGGGCCATCATGTATAATTGTAGCTATTGGCAATGTCCCTTTAGTGGTTAACTTGTAGCAAAAATGATGGACTATGAAGGTTAAAGTAAAAGACACAGATTCCAATGTAGAGTCAGATAGGTTCTTCCCTGTTACGCTCTAAGCAAATGTAGGCCAAAGAGCCCTATCAAACGTCCCGCCCAACAGCCCTGTGTCTCTGGCTTCAGCCCTGCCGTCTGTTTCTCGTGGCAGGAAAATAATAGTCTCACACAGGGAAGTACTTTTATCTTCTTTAAAGGGCTTTCACGTCACTGCTCTCATCTCATGTGTATAATACCCCTGTCAGGTAGGTATTGTTATCTTCCATTTGAAGCAAAGGAAAGAGAAGCCCAGAGATTCGATGTCTCGTCCAGAATTTCCTGGGGAAACCGTGGCTGGGCCAGGACCAGAATCCGGCCTTTCCCTTGACCCTCGCTGCCCAGCACCCAGCCCTGCTGCTTCTCTCATTCATTGTTGGGCCCAAACCATGGCAACAGTGAAGCAGCAGTTCTTCTCCCTGAGGGTGAGGGGAAAATGAAACTCTAACCCCTTGAAGGTTTTATCTGAAAGCCTTGCTAATCCATCAGCAGTCTGTTAGATAACAGCTTAAATCTCCCCACCGATAAGGATTAGCTTCCACCTGATTCGCAGACACATTTAGAGGAGGCGTGAGGCGGCATCAGCACAGAGGCTGGGGCACTGTCTTGAGAAATGGAGGTTTTCAGAATTCCAGACACTGCTGTGCCCGCCCCAGACAGGGTGGGGGAAGCCCAGGGTCTGTCCTTACATGAAGCAACTCCTCAGCCAAGGTCACTTAAATAACAGCTTGATCCTGAAAAACTCCTCTTTCACTCAATAAGTATCTATCAAGCACCTTCTATGAGCCAAGCACTGTGCTGTCTACCGTGCCGGGTGGGTATGGGCTAAATGGGTAATGGTTTGGGCCGAAATACTACAATGAACAATGGTTTCCATTTGCTAAGTCCCCACTATGTGCCAGGCACTGGGGTGAGTGCTGGGCACATACAGAAGACAGATACAGACAGTTTCTCCTCTCAAGGGGTGCCCAAGAGAGAGACACACCAGGAATCACATACCGCTCAGCCCAGAATGATGTTTGTAGCACAGAGATAAGGCTTCTAGCTCAGCAAGAGACAGGCAGGTGACAGGCACCTTCCTGAAAGGGATGTTAGAAGGAAGACATTTCAGAGATAGACTTGGGCTGAGGGTAGAGAGAGAAGATGGGGAAAAAACTCAGACTGCACCAAAGGCTGGGTCAGGAGAAGGTACTCAGAATGTACTCTGATTCCCTCCCTTTTCTCATCTGGGCTGACCTGACTCCATTAGTCCCCTTATGCATTCTCTGACCAGATTCTCTCTCAGGAGACCAAGTAGATGGGGGTTTTTCACTCTTGAATTTCAAGATAAAAACGAGTCATAGCTCTCTTTGGTTACCTGTTCCAACATCATTCAATATTAGCATTTGTAAGTTCCCATAAGCTCTTGTGGCTTCCCTCATAGCTCAGTCGGTAAAGAATCTGCCTGCAATGCAGGAGACCTGGGTTTGATTCCTCGGTTGGGAAGATCCCCTGGAGAAGGAAATGGCAACCCACTCCAGTATTCCTGCCTGGAGAATCCCATAAACAGAGGAGCCTGGCAGGCTACAAACCATGGGGTTGCACATGACTTAGGGACTAAACCACCACCACCAAACCAGTCTTGGTTTCTTTCTCCCTTTTTTTAAAGTTGGCTGTGCCAAATCTTAGTTGTCACGTGCAGGATCTTTCTTGTGACATGCAGGCTCTCAGTTGTGGCATGAGGGATCTAACTCTCTGACCAGGGATCAAACCCAGGCCCCCTGCATTGGGAACATGGAGTCTTAACCACTGGACCAGCAGGGAAGTCCCAAACCAGTCTTAGTTTCTGCAAAAAGCCAAACCGTGCTGTCCATGCCCACTACAAGCTACACCTGAAAGGAGACCATGCTTATCAGTCTTTTGTCCTCAATATCTCACCTTCTCTACTTCAAATTGCTGTTGATTCAGTCCTCCCAGAACCAACCATCACGCCTTTCTCTTTGAGGTCACTCCTCCAGGAGAGTGAGGATAGCTCAGAGCTGGATGAAATCCAGAGGGCTCCCTTCCCAGCCCCAAACCACCTGGTTGCCATCCCACAGGCCAGGTTTCCCACTCAGATGCAAGTTTGTGGTGCTGTGCTAAGTCGCTTCAGTCATATATGAATCTTTGCAACCCTATCTACCATCGCCCACCAAACTCCTCTGTCCATGGGATTCTCCAGGCAAGAATACTGGAGTGGGTTGCCATGCCCTCCTACAGGGTATCTTCCCAACGCAGGGAAGGAACCCTCATCTCCTGCACTGACAGGCAGATTCTTTATTACTGAGCCACAAGGGAAGCCTCAGGTGCAAGTTTACCAGCAAATATATTCATTTCCCCCTTACTAGTAGAAAGGACTTTGGATAATCTCAAGGACTGATTGCTTTCTTTCCAGCCAAAACAGCAGAGACAAGGAGACATTTCCATTGCAACTAAGTAATCCTGAAATTCCTCCAGAAACCAAATTTGACTGAGCTAATATAGACCTTTCTAAGGCACAGCTTCCAAAGATATCTTTTAGCCTCAGGCAAAGTCCTGATGAGTATAAGATTAGTCAAAGCCCTGCCTTCAGCTCACCACCCTCACATTCCTCAGAGGGACTGATGGAGGATGGGGAGAATCACTGAACTCCTACAGCTGATGGATGCCCTAGATGTCCAGAACACACGACCCCACCACCTCACCTGGATGAGCCTCACAATCTCAGGATCCGTGTCTGATTTTATCAAGGTTCTTCTGGCCATATTACAATCTTAAAAGCCTGTCCTGTGGCAATGGACAAGCCAGGTTCAAGTCCTGGGGCACCTAAGTACCAGCTGCATGACCATGGGCAAGTTACTTAGCTTCTCTAAGCCTATAAAAAGGGAAGTAATAGTATCAGTACTGCTTACTTCAAGGGATTGGATTAAATGAGATAATGCAGGTTGATCACTCTGGATGGAGTGGGCGCAAAGAGAAGACTCGGTAAATGACAGGTCTTATTATTGCTTTGGTCTCTAAAAACCTCACCATCAATTCTTTCTGATTCATCAGAAAAGCCCTTTGCTTGGAAAACCATATTTATAAGAACATGCGCAAAGTGTCATGAGTGATCATAGAAACTGACAGGAAAAGGCCAGCAGTGACGGGACTCTCTGAGAGGCCTTCCCCAGGGAAAGAGGGTCCTGGGCAGTCACAGACACTCCACTGCTGGGCACTGTAACTGCTCAGAGGTCTTTGCAACCTGGCCCTGGGGTGTGGGCAGAAGTGGAAACTATAAGGGGAGGAGGAACTCACTGGGACTAGAGAGGACCCTGAGGAAAGGTGGGAGGGACCCCGAAAGTCAACCTCTACCCCTGAGCTTCACCTTCCCATTCATATTCCTTTCTTCATTCACTCATTCACTATCAGATATGCCTTGAGCTCCCTTCTATATGCCACGTGCTGAGAACACAGTGGTGAACAAGACACCCCACGATTCCTGTTCAGGAGCTCACATTCTACTAGTCTATTTGAGGTCTGACTTTTTAAATTTTTATTTATTTTTAATTAAAGAATAATTGCTTTGCAATATTGTGTTGCTTTCTGCCATATATCAATGTGAATCAGTCACAGGCATACTTATGTCCCCTCCCTCTTGAATCTCCCTCCCACCCCATCCCAACCCTCTAGATAGTCACAGAGCCCCAGGTTTGAGCTATCTTATGTGGTTTGACTTTTAAAAGCCAACTCTTAAGAGTTGTATTTTTCACAGTCATCCAAGCCAGATGGTGAACAAACACAAACAAAAAAAAATCATTGTTTGATTTCTTTTAGCGTGCCCAGTGTAGTCTAATTTCTCGCACCTTAAACCAAAGGGCTTCCCAGGTGGCACTGGTGGTTAAGAGCCCACCTGCCAATGCAGGAGACATATGAGACGAGGGTTTGATCCAGGGTCAGGAGATCCCCTGGAGGAGGGCATGGCAACCCACTCCAGTATTCTTCTCTGGAGAATCCCATGGACAGAGGAGCCTGGTGGGCTACAGTCCATGCGGCCGCAAAGAGTCGGACACAACTGAAGGGACTTCATGTGTACTCAAGGTAAACAAACAAGAAACACAAGAGGTGTGAAATCAGTCCCATCCCAGAAGGCCTTCTCTTGTCCTTCAGAGCCAGCGAGCCTCCAGCACTTTGTTGTCCTGGCACCAGCCTGGGTTCTTGAGCTGTCTAATCAGTAGGAATTGATAAAGAGGCCAGACGGGAAGACTTTACGGGGGCCCCTGCTGCTGTACAATGGAGCAAGAACAAGAAGCAGGTTCCCTAGCTCCATCCTTTAAACAGGGTGAGGGTAGGGGTGGCTCAGGTGGTCTGCCCGCCGCTTTGGTGGTGCCCTGTGCAGGGATCATGAGCAGTACCCTGCTTTCACTCCTGGCACCTCGCAGTTGGGTTTGGGCCTTTTTGTATCTTGTTGTCATAATTTTCCCCAGCTGCACATAGGTATTATTTTTAATCTCTTACAGTCGTCCAGGGTCCCAGGTCCCAACCTATCTCCATACAACTTGAGACAGTGGTCTTTTAGTGCTTGGTTTACTCCCTAGGTCCCCTCTTCCTGGCTCCTGCCCACCCTGGAAGGGCCCAGAGGAAAGAGGAGGCTGGCTTATGCCCAGACAACAATCCAGCCCTAACCACTGTCAAGACTGATGTCTCAGGGGTATTTTCCCTCTTAAATCCCCACTAAAGGGATTCTCAGTTTCTTTCTTCACATCTCCCTGCCTGACTTGTTAGTAAATTAAAAGGTGTCCATGCTAAGTTGCTTCAATTGTGTCTGACTCTTTGCAACCTATGGACTGTACCAACCAGGCTCCTCTGTCCATGGGATTCTCCAGGCAAAAATACAGGAATGGGTTGCCATGCACTTCTCCAGGGGATCTTCTTGACCCAGGGATTGAACCCACATCTTGTATGTCTCCTGCATTGGCAGGCAGGTTCTTTACCACCAGCGCCACCTGGGAAGCCTAAATTAAAAGGAATCATATTTAAATTCAAATCCCCTTTGTAACTGCTAGACAAGATGTTGATTATGACCTCTTGGATCCAGTGTGGAGCTCTAAGCCTAAGGAGGTCCAGTGTAGGACCAAAGTTCTCTAAAGTCCTAGCCATGACAAGTGCTCCTTCGAAGCTTCTTGAGGCAGGATTCTTGGGACATTTGTTTCATATTTTGACACAGCCTCAACCAAGATTGGCAGTAAAGAATCTACCTGCAATGCAATAGACCCAGGTTCAATTCCTGGGTTGGGAAGATCCCCTGGAGGAAAGGTTGGCAACCCACTCCAGTATTCTCACCTGGAAAATCCCATGGACAGCGAAGCCTGACTGGCTACAGTCCATGGAGTCACAAAGAGTTGGATACAATCAATCAACTGAGCAGACATACAACAAGGATCAGAGAACCTGTAATCTTATTATGACAATGAGAACTATCTATCCTGAAACACAGGGTTTCCATTTCTGCCTTCTCGACACCTGGGAGTTTTGTTTGTTTGTTTTATCAAAAACCCTTCCAAGGGGAACCTGGGTCCATATCAGGGTAAAGAATGGATATCCTGCCAAACCCAGAAATACTTGTACTCTACCCTTGGTTTACTTTATTCTCACTCCTGTTTCTGTACTTATTTGGTTTTGAGAGGGACTCTTTTTTTTTTTTGGTGTATTCAGGAACTGGTCCATTGGCCTGGTAGACACAACCCCAGCAGATGTGTATTCGGCCCCTCACCATTGGGCCCAAGTGACTAGCAGCACACCAGGTAGGGACATCCTGCGGTCCCTGGGGTGCCATGCTGGGGCCACTGGCTTTGCAGCCCTGCCTACCCCGATGCCTGAACACCTCACCCACTGGACCACAATCCCAAGAGTCTCGGGGAGTACCGTGAATAAAGAAGCCCTGGACCAATTCTGAGAATGGTTAAGTATATCTTTTTTTTCTGGCTTTTTCTGAATGACTATTTCAAATTTGGCGTATCAGATGTAATTCTGGTCTTACCCATAAGTACCAGCTTACCTGACCAAATCACCTGGCTGAGAGCATTGCGTTTTAGAAGGAACTGGCTGGCTTCCTCCCACCATCCTCTCCTTCCTCAGACATTTCAACACGGTGGGCTTTGTTCTCCCTTCTTAGGGCTTCTGTGTGTCCACAGGTGCCAGATGTTTTCTAGGCTTTCTGTGGTAAATGTTAGATTACTTTCTTTCCCCTGTAATGGAAAAATTTTTCTCCTGAGAATGTAATGGTGCCTGGAAATAACAATGAGAAGGAGGGGGAGGAGGAGAAAAGAG
Source organism: Bos grunniens (assembly GCF_055505025.1). NCBI lineage: Eukaryota > Metazoa > Chordata > Mammalia > Artiodactyla > Bovidae > Bos > Bos grunniens. The sequence continues at coordinate 24,430,420 of NC_141179.1, forward strand.
AGAGGAAGAGAGGGAGGAGGGGAGATGGGAGAAGGAAGAAGAAGATGGGGGAAGGAGGTGGACAAAGGGCTTTGCGTGAATTTTTAAAAACTTTGTGTTATGAGGTAATTATAGATTAACAAGCAATAATGCAGAGATCCCTTACTCCTTTCACCCAGCAAATAGTGACACCTTACAAAACTATGCTGCAATATCACAACCAGGAAATGACAGTGATAGTAATACAATCCGTAAAATGTATTCAAAATTTCACCAGTTTTGCATGCACGGGGGGGGTGTGTGTGTGTGTGTGTGGAGTTCGCTGCAGTTTGATCACATGTGTAATTCATGTGACCTTCACTACTGCCAAGGTGCAGAACAGTTTCCTTTGATGCCTTTTTATAACCACCTCAACCCCACCCTCCACCTCTCACAACCACTGGTCTGTTCTCTATCTCTATAAAATTGTCATCCCTCAAATGGAGCATAAGCGTAATCATTTGAGCTTGGCTTGTTTCCACTCAACAGCATTTTCTGGAGATTCTTCACATTTTTAATGTGAATCTCTAGTTCCTTCCTTCTTCTCTTTTTTTGTTGTTGCTGAGTCAGTGTTTCACAGAATCCATATACCAGTTTATTTAACATTCACCTGTTGGAGGACATCCGGACTGTTTCCAGATTTTGGCTGCTACGAATAAAGTTGCTGTGAATATTAAGGTAAAGGGTTTTGTGTGAATATATGTGTTAATTTCTTTGGAACAGATGCCCAATATGGTTTTGCCAAGTTGTATAGTCATTGTATGCTTAATTTTATAAGAAACTTCTAGAATGGCTGTACCATTTTCCATTCCCACCAGCAACGTATCAGTGACCTTCATTTGCATTTGGTGATGTCATTATTTTTTTTAAAACTTTAGACAATCTCATAGGTGTGTAGTGATATCTCATTGTGGTTTCAATTTGTATTTCCTTAATGACTGGTGCTAACATCTTTTCATGCCCTTATTGTCATCTGTATATCCTCTTCATTGAAATGTCTCAGTTTCAGTTCAGTCGCTCAGTTGTGTCTGACTCTTTGCGACCCCATGAATCACAGCACGCCAGGCCTCCCTGTCCATCACCAACTCCCAGAGTTCACCCAGACTCACGTCCATCGAGTCAGTGATGCCATCCAGCCATCTCATCCTCTGTCGTCCCCTTCTCCTCCTGCCCCCAATCCCTCCCAGCATCAGAGTCTTTTCCAATGAGTCAACTCTTCACATGAGGTGGCCAAAGCACTGGAGTTTCAGCTTTAGCATCATTCCTTCCAAAGAAATCCCAGGGCTGATCTCCTTCAGAATGGACTGGTTGGATCTCCTTGCAGTCCAAGGGACTCAAGAGTCTTCAACACCACAGTTCAAAAGCATCAATTCTTCAGTGCTCAGCCTTCTTCACAGTCCAACTCTCACATCCATATATGACCACAGGAAAAACCATAGCCTTAACTAGACGAACCTTTGTTGGCAAAGTAATGTCTCTGCTTTTGAATATGCTATCTAGGTTGGTCATAACTTTCCTTCCAAGGAGTAAGCATCTTTTAATTTCATGGCTGCAGTCACCATCTGCAGTGATTTTGGAGCCCAAAAACATAAAGTCTGACACTGTTTCCACTGTTTCCCCATCTATTTCCCTTGAAGTGATGGGACCAGATGCCATGATCTTCGTTTTCTGAATGTTGGGCTTTAAGCCAACTTTTTCACTCTCCACTTTCACTTTCATTAAGAGGCTTTTTAGTTCCTCTTCACTTTCTGCCATAAGGGTGGTGTCATCTGCATATCTGAGGTTATTGATATTTCTCCCAGCAATCTTGATCCCAGCTTGTGCTTCTTCCAGCCCAGCATTTCTCATGATGTACTCTGCATAGAAGTTAAATAAGCAGGGTGACAATATACAGCCTTGACGTACTCCTTTTCCTCTTTGGAACCAGTCTGTTGTTCCATGTCCAGTTCAAACTGTTGCTTCCTGACCTGCATACAGATTTCTCAAGAGGCAGGTCAGGTGGTCTGGTATTCCCATCTCTTTCAGAATTTTCCACAGTTTATTGTGATCTACACAGTCAAAGGCTTTGGCATAGTCAGTAAAGCAGAAATAGATGTTTTTCTGGAACTCTCTTGCTTTTTCCATGATCCAACAGATGTTGGCAATTTGATCTCTGGTTCCTCTGCCTTTTCTAAAACCAGCTTGAACATCAGGAAGTTCGCGGTTCACATATTGCTGAAGCCTGGCTTGGAGAATTTTGAGCATTACTTTACTAGCGTGTGAGATGAGTGCAATTGTGCGGTAGTTTGAGCATTCTTTGGCATTGCCTTTCTTTGGGATTGGAATGAAAACTGACCTTTTCCAGTCCTGTGGCCACTACTAAGTTTTCCAAATTTGCTGGCATATTAAGTGCAGCACTTTCACAGCATCATCTTTCAGGATTTGAAATAGCTCAACTGGAATTCCATCACCTCCACTAGCTTTGTTCGTAGTGATGCTTTCTAAGGCCCCCTTAACTTCACATTCCAGGATGTCTGGCTCTAGGTCAGTGATCACACCATCGTGATGATCTTGGTCTTGAAGATCTTTATTGTACAGTTCTTCTGTGTATTCTTGCCATCTCTTCTTAATATCTTCTGCTTCTGTTAGGTCCATACCATTTCTGTCCTTTATCGAGCCCATCTTTACATGAAATGTTCCCTTGGTATCTCTGATTTTCTTGACAAGATCTCTAGTCTTTCCCATTCTGTTGTTTTCCTCTATTTCTTTGCATTGATCACTGAAGAAGGCTTTCTTATCTCTTCTTGCTATTCTTTGGAATTCTGCATTCAGATGCTTATATCTTTCCTTTACTCCTTTGCTTTTCACTTCCCTTCTTTTCACAGCTATTTGTAAGGCCTCCCCAGACAGCCATTTTGCTTTTTTGCATTTCTTTTCCACGGGGATGGTCTTGATCCCTGTCTCCTGTACAATGTCACAAACCTCTGTTCATGTCTTATTTCCATTTTCTAATTGGATAGCTTTTTTTTTTTTTACTGTTGAGTTTGGAAAATTCTGTATATATTCTAAAAAGCTAGCACTTTGTAAAATATATGGTTTGCAAATATTTTATCTTCATCTGCATCTTGACTTGTCACCCTCACCACAGAATCTTTCACACAGGGAAAGCATTTAATTTTGAATAAGTTCAATTTCTCCATTTTTCCTTTTGTGGATTCTGCTTTTGCTGTTTAGTCTAAGAACTTTTTGCCTAACCCTAGGTTCAGAAGATTTTCATCTATTTTCTTCTTTTTACTAAAAGTTTCATAGTTTTACATTTTATAGTTAAGTCAATGTGTTACTGACCTGGGTTCTTCAACACTTTAATCAAGTGAAATTGACGAGGCCAGGTGAGGAATTCAGGCAAGGCTTTATTGAGACTCTTCCTATAGCACCAAGGAATGAAAACAAGTACCAGTTTCCCTTGCTTGCTCTCCAGGGTAGGGGTGAATCCATGGATTGGGCCAGAAGGTGGCTCAGGTGGTCTGCCTGCCCCCTCAGTGGTGCCCTGTGTGGGGATCCCGCATAGTACCCTGCTTTTCTCTCCACACCTTAGAAGGGGGCATTGGGCTTTTGGTCTTTTTTTAATCTCTTCATAATTTGCACCAACTACAAAATGTTTGCACTTATTTTAAGTCCCTTTCTTTGTATTTTGTTGCTTTAGGAGACATTTCTCCAAGTGTAAACACTGCAGCAAGGAGTCCCAGGTGCCTGCCTGTCTCCAATGATCCATTTTGAGTTAACTTTTGGATAATGTGAGATTTAGGTTAGTTCATTTTTTGCCTATGGGTGTTCATTTAGGTGTATATTTAAAGCTTAATCCTTATAGCAACCTTCTGAAACGAGTATTATATTGAGTATAATATAATTATATAAATATAAATAATATAAATATATATGCTGCTGCTAAGTCGCTTCAGTCGTGTCCGACTCTGTGCGACCCCATAGACGGCAGCCCACCAGGCCCCGCCGTCCCTGGGATTCTCCAGGCAAGAACACTGGAGTGGGTTGCCATTTCCTCCTCCAATGCATGAAAGTGAAAAGTCAAAGTGAAATCGCTCAGTCGTGTCCGACTCCTAGCGACCCCATGGACTGCAGCCTACCAGGCTCCTCTGTCCATGGGATTTTCCAGGCAAGAGTACTGGAGTGGGGTGCCATTGCCTTCTCCATAAATATATATAACTGCATATAAATATAAAATATAAAATGAGTATATATTGTCATCCCATTTCACAGATGGAGGAACCTAGAGAGATTTGGTAATGTGACCAGGACCCAACTGCTGATAGGTGGGAGGAAAAATTTATGGTTTGAATGCAGGTCTTCTGACTCATGGGCTTCGCAGGTGGTGCCAGTGGTAAAGAACCACCTGCAGGAGACATAGGAGAGGAGGGTTCCAACTCTGTGTTGGGAAGATCCCCTAGAGGAGAGCATGACAACCCACTCCAGTATTCTTTCCTGGGGGATCCCATGGACCAAGCCTAGAGGGCTACAGTCCATGAGGTCACAGAGAGTTGGACACGACCGATGCGACATAGATGCCCACACGCTTCCTGATTCACGTGCTCTTACATTTAAGCCCTGTTGCCACTGCCTCATTCCACCCCTTCTCTCTGGGAGAATCTTTTTCCTGAGCAGACATCCCAGTTTCCTGAACACATTCCTTCATCTTGACCAACCCTGCCCTCACCTCAGGTCACAGGCTACCAGAGGTTGGAGCCTGCCTGAACTGGTCCAGGTGCCCTGTGACACGTTGCAGGGCGCAGAATGGGGACCAGTTGGGGAACTTCCCTGCATGCAAAGAGCTTGTCACTCCAGTCTGGGGAAAGGCTCACATCGGATTTCAGCATCTTCCAGAGTATTGCAGAACTGCACCTCCAGCTCACTTCACTCATCTGGGGATGGTAGCCCCCCACTCCCCTAGAACAATCACACACACACACACATTAAATGTTGACTCATTTAATAATTCTGAGTCCAGAAAAATTTCATCCCTGACCTTCTAAAATAAAATATACTGAGAGAGTCAATAAGAAGAACTGAGAGCATCTTGGAGCAAAATGCCTATGGTTAGAGCATACTTCTTGCTCTTTCTGGTGGGACTGGACCATGGTCAGACTATTCTACCTAGTTCATTTCCATTCATCACACCCATTTCGTTTCATGGGTCGAGGGCAGTGAAGGTGGAGCTTTCCTCTCCAGCTCTCTGCTCTCTACCCACTGGTTGTGGACCTCCCAGGCAGGCAGGACCTAGGAGCTTCTGCACTCAGACCGCTGGGGAAAAAATCAGCAATCTCTAAATTGACTTTGGGTTTTCCCAAATCCCGAAGCATCAGCCCACCTATTAATGACAGATCCAGGAACTCTGTGCCACTGTGACTTTGCATTCAAGAAGGACCCCTCCCCTTACTTCTCTCAGAGTTTTTCCAAAGACTACTAGGCTTTTGTCCTCACTCACTTTACAGAGGTAAAGGAAGCCCCACTGGAAGAACATATCTATTTTGTGAAAAGTGAAAGTGTTAGTCACGTCCTATTCTTTACAACCCCATGGACTGTAGCCCGCCAGGCTTCTCTGTCCATGGAATTCTCCAGGCAAGAATAATGGAGTGGGTTGCCATTCCCTTCTCTAGGGAAGGCAGGGATCAAACCAGGGATGCCCAACCCAGGGATCAAACCTGCATCTGCAATATTGAGGGCAGATTCTCTACCACTGAACCCCCAGGGATGAGGTACATGTGCATATCTATTTTGCCAGGTTCTTCAGAAGCAGGGGTGCCTGATCCCTCAGCTTGGCTGTTTCAACAGATAGGTCAACACCTCCTGGGTCCTTCCTATCCTTCTACCCACCCTGTAAAGAACAGGAGATGAGTTTAATTCAGGACCCTGGCAGTCTGCCTTGAGCCCTGGGTGTCTTCTCCCACAGGGACGATGCTCAAGCATTCCTATGATTCCTGTCCCTGCAGAGGGCCAGTGGCAGCTTCTGGTTTCTTGCTCTCCCTGGAGAGCCACTTCAAGTATAACTGATCCTTTATTGATCAGTTAAGGAGAACTACCTTAACTGATTCAGGCCATTCGACCCTGGAATGTCATCCAATGGCCCAGACAGATCATGTTGAAGGTCAGAGAGTCATCCTTCCTTAGGTCCAGTGGGCTACTTTCTCAACCTCCATGTTCACTCACCCAGCAGAAGGTGAGAAGCATCTCCTTGGTCTCCTGATCTTCCGATAGTAATGTCCTCTGTCATCTTCGGGCTTTCCTAGGGGAGGGTCTGAGATTTGTTAGGAGCAGGCATGGCTGCTCCAGGGACAGTAAGTTCCATCGGACTGTCTCACTCCTGCCAAAGCAAGCCAGGGCCTCCCTCTGACATTGTAATTAGGGTGCATCTCCTGTTCTAGAAGCAGTTTCCATCACTTCCACCCTCTTCCAGACAGCATGACACCCATTGCCCCTTTTCTGCCATATCCTTTAAAGGCTCCGTTATGCCCAGCCCTTTCCACAGGGACCAAACAGACCCGGGACTGAATCTCAGCTCCCACTTACTAGCTATGTGGCCATTCACTATTTACTGTCTTTAAGCTTAGTCTTCTCATCCCTCGCAAATATGGAGATATTAAACCTCATAATGTTGTTGTGGATTTAAACAAGATCATGTCTATAAAGTATGCACAGTAGATAAAAGAGCTACTGATTCTGGGACAAAGTTAAGGCTCAATAGTGGCACGATCTCCAGGCCAACCTTCAGTTCTCCACTCTGCCCACCAGAATTCACCCTGGGTGGGACGGGCAGGTCAATTGTTATGGGAAGAGCAAGTGCCCCAGCTCCAGCCTGGGGTTCCTACTCACCTATCACGCCCATGCTGTTCCCCAGGAGTCTGGAAGGAGTCAAGGATGGACTCAAAGGCAAGCATGTCCTCCTGTGGTAGGTGGGCTCCTCAAACTTGAGGATGGTCACTCTGGGAGGTTCCCTGTGGATTCTGGCTCACCTGCCCGGTTGCAGGTGAGAAGTGACCTACCCTGCACTGCCCTGTGACGGTTCCTTTAGCACCACCTGCCCTGGAATGGCCCTGGGAGAGCCACCTGTTTAAGCACTTATAATTTTCCCTGCTCTCGGGGTCTCACAGGTGAGAGGGCAAGCCCATGGACCGAAGACCTAGAGGCACCCCCTACCCCTACTCCAGACTCAGCACCAGGTATCCTCTATCCTTACTTTATCCCCAGAGGGACCAAGGGACCTCCCACGGTGGATGCAGGGAAGGAGGAAGGAAGTAGGGAGTTAGGAGAAAGGAAGGGGAGTCCACCCAGATGTGCTTCCCTGGGCCAACCCCTGGCCCTGCCCTTGGCTGACTCCCCCCAGGACGGCTTCCCCTCCCCGCCAGCAGCCACGTTGGCCTCTGCAGGTGCATTTTCTCCCCTTCCTGCCCCAAGTTTCTGCACTGAGCCTTGGCCTGGTTCCTCCACTGCCCCACACTGCTCTGCGGTCCTCAGTTCCTAGGTTGCCTCTCCTCCCAGCAGATGGGGCCCCAGTATGCTCCACATGCTCCCTGAGTCTTACCTCTAACCCCCACCCCCACCCCAGCAACAAGCCACCCCCAGAATTGGACCAAAGAATTCACCTCCCCAGGTGATCAACCCCAGCCCTGGTGCTCATCCTTCTGAGGCTGGGGCCAAAGGTCATGCCAGGAAGGGGAGCTCCCTGCGACAGAGCTCCAGTCCCTCACCCCAAGGGTCCTGACCCCGTTGGGTGACCTTTTGCATGCAGAGACTGACTAACAAAAAGTCAACCATAACAAAGGGAGCATTAAATCAGTCAGGCCAACAGATTCAGACCAGAAAATCTCCGTTACAACTTTTTTACTACGTATTTGTTATGAAGGGGTGGGTTCCAGGTCCTCACACTCTACAATGGAGACCCCCGGCACAGCCCTGAACTTTTTATAAACCCTCGGGACATACCTAGCGTCTGCGGGAGACCCAGGTTCGATCCCTGGGTTGGGAAGATCCCCTGGAGAAGGAAATGGCAACCCACTCCAGTACTCTTGCCTGGAAAATCCCATGGAAGGAGGAGCCTCATAGGCTACAGTCCACGGAGTCGCAAAGAGTCGGACATGGCTAAACGACTTCACTTTCTTTCAGGACATATATGAGTTGCATAATCAAAGAGGACCGAATGGTCCAGTCCAGACTCCGCTTCCAACTTCAGGATGCCTTCCTCTTGCAGCCCCTGCCCAGACTCGAGCTGGGGGAGGGGAAAAAAAAACACCACAGGCTGAGACTGAGGACGTGTTTGAGGGCGGGATGCCGGGGCGGGGCAGGGTCTCTCAGGGTGCTGCGCGGGGAGGGTGCTGCGCGGGGAGGGTGCTGCGCGGGGAGGGTGCTGCGCGGGGAGGGTGCTGCGCGGGGAGGGTGCTGCGCGGGGAGGGTGCTGCGCGGGGAGGGAGCCCCCTTCCTTGACTGGGCTGCCATCGCTGCCGGGGCCTCAGGGCTCGGATGGGTTTCCTCAGCCTTCACAGGGCAGGGCCGGTGTCTCCTCACTCCAGAGCGGGAAGGAGGGAGGGCCGCCGCCTGCCCAGCGCCTCCCCTCAGGGACCCGCGGCGCAGGGAGCAGCCCGGCGCGGAGCGCGCGGGGCGCCAAGAGCCCGGGCCGCGCCGACGCCATGGCCGCGTGCGGGGAGCGGCGGCCGGACGGCCTCCCCGCCTTCACCCGCGACGACTTCGAGGCCGACCGACGCCGAGGGGCGAGCGGCGGCTTCGCAGGCTGTCCCAGGCTCCGCAGCAGCGCCGGCGGACCGAGTGCGCCGTGGAGAGCTCTCCGGCCTCCAGCCCCAGGCCCCCAGGCCCCCGCCTGCCTGCCCGCCCCACCCCGCTCCTTTCGCCGAGCTTTCAGTTCCTTTAGGGGAGGGGAAACTGAGGCCCGGGGAGCGAGGACCAGGCAGCCGGTCTGAGACTGAGCATGGTCCTTTCCGCCTCTGGAAACTCTGTCCAGTGGCCTGACCTCCCCCAGGCACAGCCTGCCTCTTTCCATCGTCTCTGAAATACGCTAGGCTCTGTCTGTGGACCCAGACCTGTTTGTTGAAATCCACGGAGGTCAAAAGTGAGCAGGAACTACCGGCAAGATGCCTTTGTTCAATCCGACCTCCCGGTCGGGTCTGGCCTCCTGTTTTCCAGCCTCACCTTCCTTCGGGGTGTCGGCTCTGGGTGGCCCTCTGCCGCCCTCCTACCCACCCCTGAACCCACAGGGCAGGCAGGCAGGGCTGGGTTTGCTGAAGAGCTGTGGCACTTGGCTCAGTGATGCTCTGTGACCTGGGGGGAAGTGCCTTATCCCCTCTGCCAGTGCAGGCTGGAGGGGGCTTGGAAGGTGGAGGCTGCCAGCCTACTGGCCTGAGAACCTGCCCAGCCCACTCATCTACCAGCTGTCACACTGGCACTGCCAGTTGCCCAAGCCTGACATGCTACAGTCTCTGTCGTTTTTCTCTCTGGCTCCTCCCGAGTCCCATGATACACGCTGTGGCCTCTCCCTGGAGGCCTCCTTTTTCCTGGTGCTAGCTCTCCCGCAATGCTTCCACCCATCTCTGCCTTCCCACTGAGATGCAGCTCCAGCCCCATTCCTACCAGACTGGCCAGTACTTGGCTGTGCACTGGCCCCTAGTGCAGCCGTGGAGGAGACACTTTGGGATGCGAAGTCTGAGATGATCACCATGTCCTCCTCCCAAGGCTCCTGGGATACAACTGAAGGTCCTTGGGGGTGTGGGGGACCGTGTGGCATCTTTTCTGGACATTCTCTATGGTCACTACGCAAGCTCCCAAGACACAGCCTCCCATCCCACACAGCCAAGTTGCTTTCTAGTTCCCAGACCCCTTCCTGCTTAACGAATAAGGGCAAAATGAGACAGTCCCAGAGTCACCGATCTGACTCCCTCAACATCCTGGCTTGGGAGTAGAGTCAGATTATTCTAGAATCTGTCCAGATCATTTATAGCCTTTGAAGCAAAGAGCAAGAGGAAACAGATGGCATTGATAAGACTACTCAGGAAACATTGACAGTAACTCCCATCTCAAGTCCCTTCCCAATCCCAAAGGACTAAGAGATTTATTTACAGTAATTAGCACCTGCCAACTGTGGAGTGCTCTCCTAGGAGTTTTATGAGTATGACTTCACTGGATCCTCCTTCCATCTTTTCATTCATTTGTCCTCTTGATGAATGTTTATTGCTCACCTATTATGTGGCAGGTGCTGTGCTGGACTCTAAGATATAATGAATATAATGATGAATGCAACAGATATGCTTCCATGGTGACTCAGTGGTAAAGAATCCATCTGCCAAAGCAGGAGCTGCAGGAGACCTACATGAAAATCTAACAATGCTTATAATTCTGTTTTTGCTTATACGTTTGTTATAACGCTTATAACAAATGGATAAGCAGAATGTCACAGGAACGCTTCTGCTCTTTGCGTGGGTCCATATCCTAGGGTTTGTACCCAGATACCTTTAAAAAACAAACTACCAAAGCCATTTGAGCAGTCCAGCTTATACTGAACTCACGAAAAATTAAAGAAGGGTAGGGTTTTATTGCTGAAGGAGGGCATGGCAACCTACTCCAGTATTTTCGCCTGGAGAATCCCATGGACAGAGGAGCCTGGTGGGCTACAGTCTATGGGGTCACAAAGAGTCAGACACAACTGAGCGACTAAACACACACCACACACACAGTTGATTAACAGTGTTGTGTTAGTTTCATGTGTGTGGCAAAGTGATTCACTTATACACGTGCATGTATCTTTTCTTTCTCAAATTTTTTCTCCATTTAGATTATTGCAGATATGAATATTGAGCAGAGTTCCCTGAGCTACACAACAGGTCTTCCTTGGTTATCTTTTTTTTTTTTTTAAGTTTTTTTGGATGTGGACCATTTAAAAAATCTTTATAGAATTTGTTACAATATTGCCTCTGTTTTATGTTTGGGTATTTTGGTTATCTATTTTAAATGTGTGTGCATTGTGTGTGCTAAGTCACTTCAGTCATGTCTGACTCTATGCGACCTTATGGACCGTAGCCCGCAGGCTCCTCTGCCCATGCAAGATTCTCCAGGCAAGAATACTGGTGTAAGTAGCCATGTACTCCTCCAAGGGGATCTTCCTGACCCAGGGATCAAACCTTCATCTTTTAGGTCTCCTGTATTGGCAGGAGGATTCTTAATCACTATCTCCACCTGGGAAGCCCACTATTTTAAACGTAGTAGTGTGTATATGTGGAGAAGGCAATGGCACCCCACTCCAGTACTCTTGCCTGGAAAATCCCATGGATGGAGGAGCCTGGTAGGCTGCAGTCCATGGGGTCGAGAAGAGTCAGACATGACTGAGCGACTTCACTTTCACTTTTCACTTTCATGCATTGGAGAAGGAAATGGCAACCCACTCCTGTGTTCTTGCCTGGAGAATCCCAGGGTCGGGGAACCTGGTGGGCTGCCGTCTATGGGGTCACACAGAGTCGGACACTACTGAAGTGACTTAGCAGCAGCAGTGTGTATATGGGGCTTCCCAGGTGGCACTAGTGGTAAAGAACTTACCTGCCAATGCAGGAGATGTAAGAGACACAGGTTTGGTCCTTGGGTCGAGAAGATCCCCTGGAGGAGGGCACAGCAACCCTTTCCAGTATTCTTGCCTGGAGAATCCCATGGGCAGAGGAGCCTGGCGGGTTACAGTCCATGGGATCGCAAAGAGTTGGACATGAATGAAGCAAATTTAGCATGCAAACATGCACTGTGTATATGTCAATCCTAAACTCCCAGTTAATTCCTTCCCCCTTACCCCAGATTCTCGCTGTATTTTGAAGGTAGCACTGATGGGATGTGCCAAGGAGCAGCTTGTGGGAAGGAGAGGAAGAGAGGAGTCCAGGATAATCAAGATCTTTGAAGACTAGAGGGATGGAGCCCATTCTACTGAGATGGAGAAGGCTGAGCGGGGAGTGGGTTTGAAGAGAGAATCGGGGGTTCAGTTTTAGACACTTTAAGTGTGAATACCCAGCTGGAGATGCTGAGGTTGCCTGGAGACACTGGAACTGGGTCTAGTTAGTGATCAAGTAACAGAACAGGAACCTGCAAAGGAGGGACCAATCCCGCGCCAAGAACAAAAAGTTGCCTGTAGGCTATAGTAATAACTGATCAGTGAGATATTAGGACCGGAAACCAGATGGAAGGGTGGGGGAGGGGAGGAAAAGAGAGACACTAGGTGTCGCAAACACTTTCAAGCAGTCTAGGTGTCAAGGGGAGTTGTGCCTGTCCCTGTTGTTCCCATTTTACAGTTAACAGACTGAAACCCAGAGTTTGCTTGTTCGAGGTCATACAGAGATGAAATTGGGATTGGAAAGCAAGGCAATGCAGCCCCAGATCCCGTGTTTTTTCCACCTCGTGATGGATGTCTTCTCAATTCTTATGATCTCAAAAGGACAAGAGGAGACAGATTAAAAAAAAATACATTACAGAGGTTGGGGGAGCGGCAGGGAGCTCTCTTGAATAGTAGAGAAGACAAGAAGGCCTAAACCTGGACCAGCCAACCTGTCCAGTTGTGGGGGGTTGGGGGGAGCAGGTGCCTTTTCCCGGAGGTGAGGCAACACTGGCTGGCTTCCCAGGGAGGCCCTATAAATACATTTCCAGCAGCCTTTGACTGCAATCCCAGCGCAGCTTTTCAAATACTTTGCTTTTTTAAAAACATGTCATTTCTCCTTAATCTTCATCCCCACCATCCCCAAACAATCTATAACAATTTGCATATTTTCTGTTCTGAGCGCATGGACAGTGAAAAGAGCGAAAGGTTTTGCAAATGCTTATTCTGTAAGGCTTTCCCTTCAGTCCTGACTTCAATTCAGCAAAGATGCCTTGTGCTATGCGTGGCCATGTGCTGTGACGAGTACAAAGATGAATAATTATAGTTCATCTCCAAAATGGAATCCCATACAGCCATTACAGAGCTCGCTTCGGGAGAATAATGATTCAGAACATGCTCATGCTACCCTGACAGGGAAAAGCAGGTCAAAAACAGCCCACTCTATGTGATGGCAAGGGAGAGTGGAGGAGGAAAGAGGGACAGGGAGGGAGAAGAGAAGAAAGGCTCCTTGCAATGTATTGTAAAAGAATATAGTAAATTATTAACAGAGGCCGACTCTAGAAGGTTGGGTTACTGATGATTTAATTGGTGGGGGGAGGGGGCCATGCCATGTGGCTTGTGGGATCTTAGTTCCCCAGTCAGGGATTGAACCTAGGTCCCACAGTGAATGCGCTGAGTGCTAACCATGGGACCACCAGGGAATTCCCTAATTTTCTTTTCTAGTCCCATGATATTCTACAAGGTATGTGTGTATGCATACATATACATATATATATATATTACTTTCATAATAAAAAAGGCAATAAATGATATTCATCCATATTTTTATTGAAGTATGGTTAATTTACAATGTCATGTTAATTTCTGCTATACAGCAAAGTGACTCAGTTACATATATATATATATATATATACACACATGCTTTTTCTAAATATTCTTTTCCATTATGGTTTATCATAGGATATTGAATATAGTTGTCTGTGCTATAGTAAGACCTTATCGTCTATCGTTTCTATATATAAAAGCTTACATCTGCTAACCCAGCCTTCTACTCCATCCCTCTATGAACCCTCTTCCCCTTGGAAACCACTGGTCTGTTCTCCATGTCCATGATTCTGTTTCTGTTTCATAGATAAGTTCATTTTCATCATATTTTAGTTTCCACATATAAGTGATATCATATGCATTTGTCTTTCTATTTCTGACTTCGGTCAGTGTGATAATCTCTAGCTGCATCCATGTTGCTGCAAATGGCATTCTCTCATGTTTACGGCTGAGTAGTATCCCACTGTATATACGTACCCCATCTTCTTTATCCACTCATCTGTTGATGGATGTTTATGTTCTTTCCGTATCTTGCCTATTGTGGATAGTGCTGATATGAACATAGGGGTGCATGTATCTGAGTTATAGTTTTGTCTGAATATATGCCCAGGAGTGGGATTGCCGGATTGTTTGGTGGTTTTTAGCTTTTTGAGGAACCTCCATACTGCTTTCCACAGTGGCTGCACCAACTTACATTCCCACCAACAGTATAGGAAGGTTCTCTTTTTTCCACATCCTCTCCAGCATTTGCTATTTGTACACATTTTTAATGATGGTCGTTCTGATTGGTGTGAGCTGGTACCTCGATAAATATTTTAAAACAGAAGCAGGAGGCATGTTTGGTCCTCCATGGGCTTGTGGTCTCCTGTGGGAGATAGACATATATAGGTAGCCAGAATAAACAGCAGGCTTTTTGTGGCTGCTTCTGTGGAATGGGCTGACTTCTAAATTGACAGCCTCCTTCGCTTCCTGTTTTGTTGCTGGACCCTATCTCTCTGTCCTCCTCCACCACCTCGCAGGCTCCCAAGGGGGTCTCTGCGTCTGTGCAGCCTGGCCTCAAGCCTAGTTTGTGTGTCCTAGTTCCTCTTGTAATTAAAGGTCACCAGCTTCCATATTTCGCTCCCCTTTCTCCATAGCTCTGATGTGAACTGCCTCATTGAAGAAGCAGCCAAAATGGAGAAGATCAAGTTTCAGCACGTTGTGTCCATCTGTGGGGTTTGCAGGCAGCCCCTGGGTGTTGTGATGGAGTTCATGGCCAACGACTCCCTGGAGAAGATGCTTCCCACTCACAGCCTCGGCTGGCAGCTCAAGGTCCACACCATCCGTGAGACCAGCCTGGCCGTGAACTTCCTCCGCAGCATTAAGCCACCACTGCTCCATCTGGACCTCAAGCCAGGCAACATCCTCCTGGACAGCCGCTTGCATATCAAGGGGAGGACCCCATCTGTCCCCTGTCACTCCAGAGTCTTCTCCACGTAAGCTGGATTATCTACTGCCTGGTTGGCTTGTCAAAGTGTTCTAAGCAGCTCCCTTCATGGACAAATACTAAAGGCAGGGATCACACCTAAAACAGATGGATGCATAGTGAAATTTGGTGCATGAAACTGCATATCAGGATACCTGCAATAACCCTCTTTGGATCTCAGTCTTCCATTTCTAATGTGGAAAGAATCATCTCTATCCCATTCTTTGATTCAAGTAAGGATGTGTGTAAGTGAGATGTTTTTAAGAAGGGTCATGATGACCTTTTTTTTTTTTTTTTCCAGTTCCTAAGACATGTTACACTTTCATTTCTGCCTTGGAAATTTGCACATTCTGTTTCCACTGTCAAGAACAGTGTTTCCCCAGTCCCTCCTTGTCTAGCAAAGGCCTACTCATCTTTCAGCTCTCAGCTTAAATAACACCTCCTCAGGGAAGTTTTCCTTGATCCACTCCCACATGCCTCTGTTATACAGCCTCACTGTATCTGTCTCTTCACATTGCTAACCCCAATTGTAAGTATATAGTCATTTATAGTAACTCTACTCCCTATTTGAATAATCACTTAGGAGAGTAATGGGTGTGGGGGGTTCATCTTTCATAGAAGAAATGGGTTTCTCTGGCTGCACTGTGTCTTCACTGTGGTTTGTGGGCTCTTTGTTGTGGCCCGTGGGGGCTTTCTTTAGTTTTGGGATGTGGGATTCTAGTCGCAGACCACTAGAGCACACAGGCTCAGCAGCTGAAGCTCGTGGGCTTAGATTCCCCACAGCATGTGGGATCTTGGTTCCCCAATCAGAGATTAAGTTCATGTCCCCTGCATTGGAAGGTGGATTCTCAACCACCGGACCACCAGGGAAGTCCCGGTTTCATCTTTCTTATCTGCTGCCTGATTCTCAATACCCAGCCTAGTTGGAATTCAGTGAATTGGCAATTGGTATATGAATGAATCGATGGATGGAAGCAGAGTGTGGGATAAATATACATGGTGTCAGTGCTTCAGGGCCCGTGGAAGTGGGATGAACAGAAGCTCACCAAAGGCAGCAACTTTATCCCCGGGTGCTTTGGGTAATGGCCACACCTACCAAGTACTTACTGAGCACCAGCCACTGTTTTAAGTGCTTTTTGTAAATTTCCTCATTCAATGCTCATAACAGCACTACGAGTTAAGTTCCAGTGTTATTCCCATTTTATAGATGAGGAAATGAAGGCTCTGAGAAGGTAGCTTGTCCGAGGTCATCCTGTCGTCCGTGGTAGCTATGGGAGAGAGCCTGTGCTCTCAGTGGCTACACAACACTGGAAATGAGGAAGGCAGGAGGGATGAGGAACTCAGGCAAAACTGGAGTTTTTTCTGGAGGCAAAACTGTATTGCCCTCCCATCCCCACCCTGGGCTTCCTTCCAGGTTTCAGACTTTGGCCTGTCCAAGAGGATGGAACAGTCGACCCAGATGCAGTGTATCAAGAGGTCAGCTCTGCAGGGCACCCTCAGCTACACCCTCCCGCCCCCCATCGAGATGTTCCTGGAGAGTAACAAGGGTCCAGGGCCCAAATACGACGTGTACAGGTGAGCGGGAGGCGGGGCTCCAGGCCACTTACCCAGCAAGCAGCTTGTTGTCACCACGATGCCTGGACCCCAAGGTGCAGAGGGCAGGACAGGGGTGATGTCTGGCCCCGCCCCACCCATGTGGGAGGAGGAGGGGTGCAGCAGGACTCCGGCCAGAGAGGCTTTGCCTGGGATTTTGTGGTCCACGGGGCCTCTCTGGCTGGATAGCTGAGGAAGTCACTCAGGGCGCACTTGCCCTGCCTGCAGCTTTGGGATCGTGATCTGGGAGATGCTCACTCAGAAGAAGCCGTATCCAGATAGCAGGCGGCAGTGGCGCCGTCAGATGGGGACTTGGAAGGGACTGTGAGAGGCTGGGGGTTGGAGGGGGCGGGCCAGGTGCAGGTTTACGTTGGGGACTTCACCCTCCTACCTTCCTCCCCCTGTTTCTAGGGCTCACACGTCGGTGGAAGAAAGGGCAAACTTCAGCCCAGACCGTGCTTTCTGCCTCTGATTCCTTTGCTTCAAAATATTCTTTCCTGTCTCTCCCACCCCGAGCCCTGCCACAGTGTCAGGTAAACAGACTGTCAGGGAACTTGGATAATCCAGCAAAGTTCAAAATCAAAGCCTGTAACTAGGCCTGCCAGTCAGTCCGGCTGCCTTTGGACAGCAAAGGCCTACAGGAGGGGCCACGGCCAGTCCTGGCCTGGGAGGATCTGGAGCTGGTCCAGAGACCCAGCTGCTCAAATCTAAGCCTCAAGTCAGCCTGAAATCTAGGCATTAACTCACTGTGCATTTATGGAGCCCCTGCTGTGTGCATGGGCAGAGCCCCGACCTCCCGCTCAGCCCCTCTGCCCCTCCTCGCCCACACAGTCTGGGCCTCCTCTCACAGGCTTCAACATCATGACCATCATCATCCAAGTGGCCACAGGCAGGCGGCCCTCCCTGCACCCTGTCTCAGATGAGTGGTCGGCTGAGTCCCAGCAGATGGTGGACCTGATGAGGCGCTGCTGGGACCAGGAGCCCAAGAAAGGCCCTGCTTTCCAGGTTCTCACCAGACTGACCTAGACGAGGATGGGAGAGCTGAGGTGCCCATGGGCCAGGAGAGATGACAGAAGCCCCAGGCCACTCCCAAGACTTGCAGGGAGAGCCCTGCATGGCACTAGGGCAGAGTCTGCTCCATAGTATGGTGGGAGGTAGGGGGATGGCAGAGGGGCCAGGGGCAGCTGAGGACTGTGGTCTGGTCTCTTTGGCTTAATGTGTACCCTGTGGGAGGTAAATTAGAAAACCCTCATTGCCAGAAGCTAACTGGGCCTGGCTCTGCTGCTTCTGAGTCTCCAGTTGGCCTGGGTCCTCTCAGGCTGCAGTGTCCTCATTTGTAAAATGTTCCCAGACCATAAGCTCACAGGCATGGATGGATGTTGCAATCATCCACTCCTCTAGAGGTGATGTAAATGCACACTTGTGTGTAAGTGTGAGCATCTTAGAGATTATCTAGTCTTGCCCTTGTGTTTTATGGAAAAGGTCTACCCTCAAAGGGCTTCCTAGGTGGCATTAGTGGTAAAGAATTTGCCTGCCAGTGCAGGAGACATATGAGACATCGGTTTGATCCCTGGGCCAGGAAGATCTCCTGGAGGAGGACATGGCAACCCATTCCAATATTCTTGCCTGGGGAATTCCGTGGACAGAGGAGCCTGGTGGGCTACAGTCCATAGAGTCTCAAAGAGTCAGACATGACTAAAGCAAAGCTCGGGCATGCGTGTGCACACACACACACACACACACACACTCCTCCAAGGCAGGGTCCCAGCTTGCCTGCTTCCTGATGCTCAAGTGTGGGTGCCCCTAAGCCCGGGGCTGGGTTTTGGAAGGAGGTACAGGGGACATGGTAGAGGGAAAAATATTTAAAATGGGGAAGAACTTCAGGCCAACCTGTGGCTTCTTTTGCTGTGTCTTTGTTTCTTGGGGACTTCCCTGTAGCTCAGATAGTAAACAATCTGCCTGCAACGCAGAAGACCCGGGTTCAATCCCTGGGTTGGGAAGATCCTCTAAAGAAGGAAATGGCAACCCACTCCAGTATTCTTGCCTGGAGAATCCCATGGACAGAGGAGCCTGGCGGGCTACAGTCCATGGGGTTGCAAAGAGTCGGACACTACTGTTTCTTGGAGCTGACATCATTGCAGAGACAGACATGCTGCTTTCGCTGCTCCAGAGTCCGGTGGCCCACCGTGAGAGCGAGGCCTTGGCCGGGAAAGCGTCCTGCGCAGCGGGCCGGCCCCGGGGAGGTGCGGATGTGCCCGGGCGGGGCTTCGTCTCTGGCGGGCACTGAGGATGCACGCATGTGTGTGTGCCCCACGAGGCCACCTGGCTGAGGGGCAGATGGGGACCAGACTCAGCGCATGCTCTGCTGGCCAAGCCTCACAGTCACTCAGGGATACCTTTTCCTAATTTGCTCGAGGGTGCGCTGAGGGCTGGTGGTGGCCGCGGCTCAGAACCCCTGAGAAGGGGTTCTGAGAAGGACATGCCCTCCCTGACGCATGTGGGGTTAAACAGGGCCCGTCCTGCAGAGGGTGCCTGCGGCTCTCCCCCGTTTTCCTGCCCTGCCCATCAGCATCATCCCTGATCCGTTGTCCTTACCCTCCTCACCTGGGAACCAGCCGTGAGCTAATGCAGGGCTTTGGGTTGAAACCACAGGGCCACCACCCTGCCTTCCCTGTGGCCGAGGGGGCAGCCAAGGCCCTGGGCCACTCTTTCTTGGGCAGGGCGTCCCCAGCTCAGTGTCTTCCCCTAGACACAGCTGGTGGCGGGCATGAGAGAGGAGGGGTCTCCTGGCGCAAGGTGGGAGGAGAGTCCTCAGAGGTGAAGGGAGGAGGCGAGGCCGACATGGACCAGAACCGCCCAGCTCTCATCTGATCTGCCCCCTGTCTTCCGGTTCCCCAGGTCAGTGAGGAGATCTGCCAGGAGCTAACAGGCTCTTGAGAATCCCTTGGACTGCAAGGAGATCCAACCAGTCCATCCTAAAGGAGATCAGTCCTGAGTGTTCATTGGAAGGACTGATGCTGAAGCTGAAGATCCAATACTTTGGCCACCTGATGCAAAGAGCTGACTCATTTGAAAAGACCCTGATGCTGGGAAAGATTGAGGGCAGGAGGAGAAGGGGACAACAGAGGACAAGATGGTTGGATGGCATCACCGACTCAACAGACGTGGGTTTGGGTAAACTCAGGGAGTTGGTGATGGACAGGGAGGCCTGGCGTGCTGCAATTCATGGGGTTGCAAAGAGTCAGACACGACTGAGCAACTGAACTGAACAGACAGCGGTGAGTCCAGACAGGTCTCAGCTGGAACCCCAGAACACACAGTGGAGGAGAAAGGGGACTCAAACTATATCCTCTGCCATCCTCCCTGGCCTACCCTCCTCCCCAGGCCTGGAGTCTGTGTTACCTCTCTGGGCACCCGGCCCTGAGATCCAGAAGTGCCCGTGCCCCTGGGGGGCCTGGCTCTGCTTACCCTTCAGACTGTGTTCTTTTGAGGCTGGACTCCTCCCTCCCTGGCCCGGGAAAGGGGAACATCAGTGTTCAATCCTGGTGGCATAATGGAATTTCTTGAGGGAATGAAAGAGTACCCGATGCCTGAGCCACCCTAGAATAATTGACTCAGAATCTCTTGTGGTTTGGTCTGAGCAGTGATTTTCATTTATTTGTGGGTTTTTTGTTTTTTTTTTTTTTTTGGAAATTGTTGCTTTTAATTCTAATACACCACTGGGTAAAGCAGGAAGAAATGGGTCCCTGAGCGCCTCGGGAGGAGTTCATATCATGGAGCGCCACCACAAATTTATCTTCAGTTTGCATTTATTTACTTTGTGCCAGGCATGTCTCCAGAAGTTTGTACCTACAGGATTTGTCTTCATGATGATAGCACGAGGTGGGCATTGTTTGTGTCCTCCTTCGGGATCAGGACCCCTAGGCTCAAAGAGGCAGAGAGCACGTGGTGCTAAGGGGTGGAGTCAGGGTTTGCTTCCGGACTGACCTCTTTCTGCCTCATCCTTACAGGAAGAACTGCCAGACTCAGCTGCTGTCTAGGGCTGTGGAGCCTGAGTAGAGATCTGGGATCTAGGGAAAGGACCCGCACTCACGCCATCCAGGAAACTCTGTTCCTGGATGATACTTCCAGGAGATAGGGGGATGGCTGAGATGACCCCTGGACAAAGTCAGAGGTCCTTTTCTCAATCTCGTCTTCCTCCCAGCAGACTCGGGAGACTATTTGAAGCGGGTCCTGCGTCTCTCAGACAGTGAGAGCCTGGTCCCTAGCGATGAGCAGGTGTGCAGCTATGAGAACAAGGTCACCCCCTCCACTTCCTGGTGGCCCGGGGCTACCTGGAGGGGGTGAGGGTGCTGCTGGCCCACGAGGTCCACATGGACTGCCAGACAGCCTGCGGCTACCCGCCCCTCCTTATCGCTGCCCAGGACCAGCAGGCCTCTGTGCCCCGCTCCTGGAGCTTGGCACTGACGCCAACCTGGTGGATGAGGATGGCTGAGCCCCCTTGGGCTTTTCAGCCCAGAATGGAGACTACCACTCCACCCATCTGCTCCTGGACCAGGGGGTCCGCGTGATGCCCAGGAGCACGAGGGGTGGACCCCACTCCACCTGGCTGCACAGATCAACCCTGAGAATGTGGCCCGGCTTCTGGTCTCCCATCAAGCTGACCCCAACCTGCGAGAGGCTGAGGGCAAGACCCCTCTCCACGTGGCCACCTACTTTGGCCATGTCAGCCTGGTCAAGCTGCCGACAGCCCAGGGGGCAGAGTTGGATGCTCGGCAGAGAAACCTGAGGAGGCCACTGCACCTGGCAGTGGAGAGAGGCAAAGTGAGGGCCACCCAACATCTGTTAAAAAGTGGGGCAGCCCCTGATGCCCTCGACCAGAGTGGCTACAGCCCACTGTCCACTGTGCCTGCCAGGGGCAAGTACGTTATCTGCAAGATGCTGCTCAGGTATGGGGCCAGCCTGGAGCTGCCGACCCAGCAGGGCTGGACACCCCTGCATCTAGCAGCCTACAAGGGCCACCTGGAGATCATCCACCTGCTGGCTGAGAGCCAGGCAGATGTGGGGGTTCCTGGAGGCACAAACTGGACCCCCCTGCACCTGGCTGCCTGCCACAAGACGAAGGTGGTGGTGTCCACAGGCTGGACACCCTTTCACCTGGCGGTCCAGAGGGGGTCCTTCCTGAGTGTCATCCACCTCCTGGAGCACCGTGTGGACGTGCATGCCTGCAATAAGGTGGGCTGGACCCCTGCCCGCCTGGCCGCCCTGAAGGGAAACATGGCCATCCTCAAAGTGCTGGTCAAGGCTGGTGCCCAGCTGGACATCCAGGATGGGGTCAGCTGCACACCCTTGCAGCTGGCCCTCCAGAGCCAGAAGCAGGATATCATCGCCTTCCCAGAGGGCAGGGAGCCCTCACTGGCCATTCTGGGCAGAGCTGAGCCAGGAGCCCAGATGGAAGTTTAGACCACGTGGGGTCTCCTTTCCTGTAAGGAGTAGAGGCTACTGGAAGTGAACCTGGGCTTCTGGCAGGGCCCCTTCCCTGTGCTTGCCACCTGCCCCTCTGATCTTGAGAGGAGACAGGAACCTGGTCCCCTGGGTGGTGGAGGGGCAGGGAGATGTAAACTGAGATTGTAGCTGCGGAAGGGGCCCCTGACTGGAGACCTCCTTTCAGCCCTTCCTCCATGTGTATCTCGAGCAGACTCAGCCTGCTCCTCACTGCACCCAGACTCAAGCCCCCACAGTGAGTTCCCTCTATTCCCAGATTCCTTCCACCTTTAATCACTTGCCCCCGAACTCGCAGGAGCCCTTGCGCTCCCTCCCAGCTCATGTCTGTGTGACTGGGGCAGGATCAGGAGAGACAGACGCATGTGTTTGTGGAAGGGCAGACGCTAAAAGTTCAGAGGAAATGTCCACTTCCGGTTGAGAGCCCTAGCCAGCCCCCTGTTGCTGCACTGACCACCTCCCTGGCGGCCCTGGTCCCAGCGCCCAGGTCTGCTGTACAGTCTCTTGTGGTGGACGGGAGCTTCTCATGCATGATCTCACGTGGGACGTTGGTCCCTGTCCCCCCAGCCTCGCCCTCACTCTGTCCAGTTAAATGACCAAGTTTCAAATCTGACTTCAATAAAGCTCTGTTTCTGAGTAACTCCCAAGAGGTGGACTGAGCTATGGGGCCAGGTTGATATGGGGGCCAGTAGTGTTAGTACAGGGTGTGTGTGTGTGTGTGTGTGTGTGTGTGCACATGTGTGGTGAATGTATGATGTATATGTGTGAGTTCCCACCAGGGAGGAGGCAGAGCGCAGGTGCTGGGAGGTGGAGGGGTGGTGATGTCACCTGGGGGCGGGGGTGGTGATGTCACCTGGGGGGCGGGGTGCAGTTCTCTGGGCTCAGTGTGGAGCTGGCTGGGCAGGGACTTCCTCCTGGGAAGCGGCTCAGGGAGCTCTGTCCTGCCCCGTCAGCTGCCTGGCCTGGTCTGCTGGTTGGAGCAGGGCTGGGACTGCTCACACTAGCCTTGTGTGACCCAGCCTAGGCTCGCAGCCACTGGCTTCTGTTTCCTCTCTGGCTCTGCTAGGGCTGGCCCACTGTTGGGAGGGGGTGGGGCAGGACTGTGGGTGGGGGTAGGGGTGCCCTAGGGGTCCTATCCAGCTCCTTTCTCCCTCTTCATGATGCTGGAGCAGCCCCTCCAACTCAAGGAGTCTTAGTCATTCAGTTGTGTCTGGCTCTTTGAGACCCCATGGACTGTAGCCCCCCAGGCTCCTCCATCCATGGGATTTTTCCAGGCAAGAATACTGGAGCGAGTTGCCATTTCCTTCTCCGGGGGATCTTCCTGACCCAAGGATGGAACCCAGGGCTCCTGCATTGCAGGCAGGCTCTTTACTGTCTGAGCTATCGAGGAAGCCCCCCTCCAACTCAAGGATGTTTGCAATTGTCAGAGAAGAGAACATCTTCCACCCCAAATGAAACGGGAGGGGACAGCGCCGGGCACAACATTTAAAAGAATGACATAACCTGAGGACACGCCATCGACATTGAAACCAAATGGGTCCAAGATGGCAGAAGAGCCAACTTCCACTAGACCTTGAGGCTCAATATAGGCTTACGGTAACACATCAGCAAGCTAAGTGACATACCCACCTGACGTACCCTGACGTTCTGAGGCCAACCATCAAAGAGCAGGTGGTGGCCCAATTCATGGAAATCACTCCCCCCAACTCCTTCCCAAAATAGTTGGAATACTCCTCCTACTCATTAGCCTATGAAATTACCCAGCCCTAAAACTAACCATCGGAGAAGGCAGTGGCACCCCACTCCAGTACTCTTGCTTGGAAAATCCCATGGATAGAGGAGCCTGGTAGGCTGCAGTCCAGGGGGTCACTAAGAGTTGGACATGACTGAGCGACTTCGCTTTCACTTTTCACTTTAATGCATTGGAGAAGGAAATGGCAACCCACTCCACTATTCTTGCCTGGAGAATCCCAGGGACAGGGGAGCCTGTTGGGCTGCCGTCTATGGGGTCCCACAGAGTTGGACACGACTGAAGCGACTTAGCAGCAGCAGCAGCAAAACTAACCATGCCATATTTTGAGGCTGCTTTCACCTTCAGAGATGAGCCACATTCTGTCTGTGGAGTGTAAGTGGGCCTGGTTGGTTGAAGTCCCAATCTGAGTTACGTGGTTTCACAACCCCTAACGAGCTACAACCCCAGGCCTGCCTTTGAGTGTCCCCCTCGTGGGCTGCTGCATGCCGAGTACAGGAGTCCTTTCTAGCAATGCTGGCAGCAACATGTCTCCTATGCTGTGGTCTCTGGATCATGGTACCAACCTCACGGGCCCTGGACACTTCACCCCACACAGACCACAGTCTACCGCAGAGAGCCCTGGGAGCTGCTTTGAAAGGGGTTGTGCCCTGGAACACAGGTTATAAATCAAGCCTGCATATTAGGACCTCCTGGGTGAGGTGTGCAGGGTGAGGAGGAAAGTAAGAGTTTTTTAAAAACCTGAGCAGTTAAACCAGAACTGACCCCACCCTAAACCAGTTAAACCTAATCTAAACCAGGGTGGTGGTGGTTTAGTTGCTAAGTCATGTCAATTATTGGGATCCCATGGACTGTAGGCTGCCAGGGCTACCTCTGTCTATGGGATTCTCCAGGTGAGAATACTGGAGTGGGCTGCCATTTCATTCTCAACGAAGATCTTCCCCACTCAGGAATCGAACCCGGGTGCTGCATTGCAGGCAGATTCTTTACTGACTGAGCTATGCCCTTGAAAGTGAAGTGAAAGTGAAGTCGCTTGGTCATGTCCAACTCTTTTGAGACCCCATAGACTGTAGCCTATCAGGCTCCTCCACCCATGGGATTTTCCAGGCAAGCATGCTGGAGTGGATTGCCATTTCCTTCTCCAGGGGATCTTCCCGACCCAGGAATCAAACCTGGGTCTCCCGCATTGCGGGCAGACGCTTTACCGTCTGAGCCACCGGGAAGCCCGAGCTATGCCCTTCAGTTCAGTTCAGTCGCTCAGTCGTGTCCGACTCTTTGCGACCCCACGAATCGCAGCACGCCAGGCCTCCCTGTCCATTACCAACTCCCGGAGTTCACTCAGACTCACGTCCATCGCGTCAGTGATGCCATCCAGCCATCTCATCCTCTGTCATCCCCTTCTCCTGCCCCCAGTCCCTCCCAGCATCAGATCCTGGTATTAGCTGGAGAACAGCCAAGGCTGAGGATAACCGCCAGGGGGCGTCCTGTGGTTTTTCTCTCTGTGTCCTTAGCATCACCGTGAGGACCATCACTGGCCAGCAGCCCAGGATAGTGGTCTTTTCCTCTCCTGGTTGGAAAAGTGGGGACCCTGGGGACGAGGACAGGGCTGCACTCAGTGGACTCTTCCATCCGCCTGCTCCCTGCTGGCTGCCTGCCCCATCCTCCTTGGGCAAAACTTGTAGTTCCAAATGCCCCTGGGAGTTGTGTCTCTTCTAGAACATGCTGGAGCAAGAAGAGGGAAAGAGGGGACATGACGCTATTTTTTTCTCCTCACACCCTGAGGTCTGAGTTTAGCTCCGTGCCTAGAATTCTGCACGAGCCAGAGAAGGGGTGTGGGGGCTTCATGTTCAAAGCCAAGTGAGCTCAGATCAATAGTCAGGAGAGAACCATGGAAGGGCAGTAGTGTCTGTCTTATCCTATTGGGAAGAGTCTGAGGGGAGACTTTGAAGAACCAAGTTAGAAAAAGTAAATGACACGATACTGGATGCTTGGGGCTAGTGCATTGGGATGACCCAGAGGGATGGTATGGGGAGGGAGGAGGGAGGAGGGTTCAGGATGGGGAACACATGTATATCTGTGGCGGATTCATTTTGATATTTGGCAAAACTAATACAATTATGTAAAGTTTAAAAATAAAATAAAATTAAAAAAAGAAAAAGAAAAGAAAAAAGCAAATGATTTTTTTTGTTTGTTTGTTTTTGCACCTATTGTTCCATAAATGGTGAGGATCCCACAGAGATGCAAACAGGACTATCCCTAGGATTCACTTCAGCTCTGATGATCCCAGGGTCTAAACGGTGATTCCCCAGACCCTTGCTTTCTCTACTCTAATGGAGTTCGCAGTGTCAGGCCAACTCTAGCCAACACAGCCTTCTCATTGCTTACTAGCACCTTCTTCTCCCTTCCCAAGCCATCCCAAGCCAGACAGACACAGAGCCTACAGACACACACAGCTTCTACCCTGAGTGCCATTTCAGCACAGCTGCCTTCTAGAGGTTTCCTAAGGATATTTAGAATTGGATTTTACTAAGGCCCTTGACATTCCCAAGGAGAGGATCTCAGTTGAATTTCAAACCTGTTTAGGGGAGACTGGGGAGGAGGAGGATAGGAACCTTTGATTTCCTACCGAACATTTCCACGCGGGGGTCCTACAGACCCTTAAACTCAGTGCCCCCAACAGAACCCCCACAAGCCCTGCTCCTTGCCCTTGTCCCTCACCTAGTTCTCATTCAGTCACTGAGTCGTGTCTGACTCTTTGCGACCCGTGGACTGCAGCACACCAGGCTTCCCCACCCTTCACTATCTCCCAAAGTTTGCTCAAACTCATGTCCATTAGATAGATGTGCCATTGAGTCATTTAGTTGTGGGGACCCCAGCCCCCAATCTAGGAGTCTTTCTAGACCACCACTGTCCAACAGAACTTTCCAGGAGAACGGAAATAATCCGTGTTTGCCACTAACTCCATGTGCTGCTGAGCACTTGAAATGTGGCTGATGCAACTGAGGGATCTGATTTTTAATTTTGATCTGTTAAATTTGAGCAGCCACGGTGGCTTGTGCACAGACAGAGGGGTCTACCCTCCTCTCCCTCTCCCCTCGCCCCCCACCATCCAATCAGTTACTAAGCTCACCAGGAAGGGCTTTCCGGGAGCTGGGATGTTGGAGGACGACAAGGACATAGCAGACAAGGGGCAAGGTCTGGACTAGCTGGAAGGGGTGGGGACCCCAGAGGCTGGGGAATGTGAAAGAGCAACGGACCTGTTTGTGGGTGCGGACAGCCCAGCGGAAGAGCAGAGGGTGGGCGAGAGGGTGGGCACTTCACCGGGAGACCTTGACACCCTTTGTAGGAGAGGAAAGGGGTGATGGAGAAGGGAGTCCTCCTGTGAGGGGCCCTGGAGTCTGGCAGAGCTGTGGTGTATTCTCTCTCTCTCTCTCTCTCTTTTTTTTTTTGAATATTTATTTGACTGCACTGGATCTTAGTTGCAGCATGTGGGATCTAGTTCCCTGACCAGGGGTTGAATCCGGGCCCTCTGCATTAGGAGCACAGACTCTTAGCCACTGGACCACCAGGGGAGTCCCTGGGGTGGATTCTTTACCTAGACTCTGAGCACCGCCTCCCTCTTTGTAACACGTGTTGTTGAGGGGATAAATTGAGATGATGTGCATCACCAGTCTGTACAAGGACTCCCTTCACTTTCTTTTCCTCCATCATTCTGGTCCCACCTTTTTCTCATCATCATTTTGTTCACTTACTCACTACCCTCTGTCTAGACAAGCCTCAACACCACTGCTTAAGCCAATACATCCCACCCACCAAGGAGAGCCCTGGGAGATGAAAAGTGAAAGTCACTCAGTTGTGTCCGACTCTTTGCGACCCCATGGACTATACAGTCTGTGGAATTCTGCAGGCCAGAATACTGGAGTGGGTAGCCTTTCCCTTCTCCAGGGGATCTTCCCAACCCAGTGATCGAACCCAGGTCTCCCACACTGCAGGCGGATTCTTTACCAGCTGAGCCACCAGGGAAGCCCAAGAATACTGGAGTGGGTGGCCTATCCCTGGTCCAGGGAGTCTTCCCGACTCAGGAATCGAAACAGGGTCTCCTGCATTGCAGACGGATTCTTTACCAACTGAGCTATCAGGGAAGCCCCGCCCCAGGAGATGGCACTACCTGTCTAGCTGTCCCAGAGATGCTGATGGTTTGTTCTGCCTGGGAGGCCTCCTGTGCTGGGAAGAGTGGTCCCTCAGGGGGCTTCTCCTGGTTGTGGGGCTAGGAGCCCAGAAGGAGCAGAGGGGTTGGCAAGCTGTATTAACGGGAGTTAAAGGCAGGGAGGAAGTCCAGACCGACTGTGGGAACCAGTCCCCAGGAGCAGCACCTGGGTAACCTCACACCGCAGTCACAGGGGTTCCCCCAGCGACCAACGGAAAAAGCCGGGGGCTGAAAAGACACCCTTGAAGTATCAAGGACATGAGGGGCCTGGGAGACTGTGCCAGCAAAGCCAAGTGGGGAGGGTGGAGCCCCATGAAAGAATGATGGGCTGGACGGAGGACAGGGCTGGTCTCCAGCCTGTGGTGGGGAGTGGAGGCGGGCGGTACAGCCAGTGGGCAGAGCACCAGAGGGGCCTCGGGGCTCCCTGAGCACAGGAACAGCAGCTCTGGTCCTCTGTTCAAGACCATTCACCACCTTCCCGCCCCCACGAGCACCCATAGAACACAACTCCAGCGGGGGCTCCAGGACCCCCAGGCCCGTGTGCCTCTGGCACTCCAGCTGGTCCTGCCACTGTGCTCACAAGCACAGGCCCACTCCACACCCCTTCCCTTCATGGTCCCAGGCCCTTCTCCTCCCAGTGTGGGTCAGACGCCTACCAATCATCTTTCAAGACCCAACTCACCTGTCCCTGCCTGCGAAGACTTCTCCGATTGCCTGGCTGGAGACAGTCACTCTGTCCCAATGCTCCCTACAGCGAGGTTCCTGCCTGGGTGTGAGCCCATCACTGCATCTGCTTATTTCTGCATTCTATTAATACCTGGTCCTTCCTCCACACTCCATCCATGCCTGCTGGATCAGATACAGGCAGCAGGATTGTTACTGTAACTTAAGGGATGGCGGTAGCTGCCAGGCAGGGCTGAGGTAGGAAGGGAAGCTCGGGGCGGGGGTGTGGGGAGCTGGGTAGTGGAAAGACCATGGGCTTTGAAGCTGGGCCATCCACTACTGTATGATTTTGTGTGTGTGTTAGTCACTCAGTCATACCTGACTCTTTGCGACCCTATGGACTGTAGCCTGCCAGGCTCCTCTGTCCATGGGATTTCCCAGGCAAGAATACTACAGTGGGTTGCCATGCCCTCCTCCAGGGGATCACACCAACCTGTGCCCTTAGGCTGCTGAAACTTTCTTAGACTTGGCTGCATCATCTAACAGCTTATCTGCTGCTTATCTAACTGGCTTGTGATAATAATCAGATGCCCTGTGGTCAAAGGGCAGATCTGTTAGTAAGCACTCAACAGATTATTTTCTTGCAGTTTCTCCAGAGTTTCTGCAGAGTCAGAGGAATTTTTCTTTTGGAAGAGGTCACCAACAACCCAGTCTTTTGTCAAGGATATTCTTGGAAGGAGCTGACTATTTTTCTTTGCCAGTCCATCCAGAGGAGGAAAGGGTGGCTCTCCTTTAGTACCTTGGGGTGGGCTGTGACCCTGAGACCTCTTGCAACACACCTAAAGTAGTGTCAGGCCAGCTGGAGGGCAGGGCAAGCCCCATCAGTGGGTCGTGCCCCTTGACACACATCTGCGAGGCCCCAGGAGACGTACAAGGGCTTCCATGTCAGCAGAGTAAGGCGGCCATGCCTGCATCTACCAGGAGAGGGAGGGGTCCAGGGCTGATGTTCCAGTGTGCAGAGGCACAGCGTGAGGGCTCAACCTGCTCCGAGGATGAAGAGAGAACCGCAGAGGGTGCGGGATGGGGTGGGGGAAGCGATTTGGACATGAGGCTGAGAATGGCCTGGGCAGGGGTGTCCCTGCTGTGGGCTTTTTGGCTCTGTAACCCAGAGCAGCACCTGCTGTGGGAAGAACTAGACCACAAAACTTGTCTCCTCCAGGCAATTTCCTTTCTCTCTTGCCCACGCCATCCTTTCTGCGTCCTGGACGCAGCTCGGAGCCTGACCTCCACAGACTACACTCATGGGGCCAATAGGACAGTGTTTGCAGTTGAACCTGGTCAGGAAAGCCCTACGAAAGAAGCCCCCTGCCTCTCCCATGTCCCAGGTGGTACCACCTCCCTCCCTGCAGCTCCCGCCTTCCTCCTCAGCACCTGACTCCCAGCTTCTGACACTGAGGATCCGGGGGGTTGGGGGGTGTGGGGGGCTGCCTTCCTCTCTCCAGCCTCACACACACATCTCCAGACAGAGCCCGGGTGAAGATGGCAGAAAGCACAATCGAGTGTGGTGGGCACACAGCATTTTCTGTGGACTCGGAGCTGCATGGCTCCAACCACGTAAAAGTCCTTTCCAAACGCCCTGCAGGCCAGGGGCTGTGCCCTGCAGCGCTCACCCTGCTTTGTTTGCCAAGGAGCCGAGCTGAGATGGGAGAGGGAGTGGGAAGCTGATCCTACCAAGTGCCCCTTCTCCCCGCCCCCCAGAGATCCACTAAACCAGCGTGGTCTCCCTCTACAAAGAGGGTCGTCTACTCTCCCTGTCAGCTTCCTACTTCCCTTGATCCCCCCAGAACCGGAGGCAGGGAGGGATGCCTGGTTGGCCGGAGGGGACCTTCAGTCACGTGGATGCCCAGACTCCTGCCTACTGCTACTGAAAACCCACTAAAACCCACTCCTCCTAACCTGCACGCCCACCCCCAGCACATACTCATGTGGTCCAGCTGCCCAAATGGTCATTGTTCTATTCACAGTCACCCTATGGGCCACATCCTAAAAATCTGGTCCCAAATGGTTTTCTTTCTCTCTCTCCTGTTTAAAAAAGTTTTTTTTCCTGACTACAGTGCCCTCTCCTAACTTCACTCAGGGCTGGTCAGGGAAGGGGCTGGATGAATAACATCAGATGCATATTTGAAAGGCCTGGGCTCAAAAGCCAGCCTTGACACCCGACAACCACCCTCCCTACTTGAGAGGTCTCTCCTCTGTAATGGGGGGTCATATGGGCTGACCACCGGGGGTCACGAGGAGGACAGGATGGCATGGGAGGCAGAGGTGTCTGCTAACGCCACAGACACAGCCTGGGTCCTGGGCCCAGGAGGGCAGAGAGGCAGGGGGGCACAGGCTGGGCCACACCTCCCAGGATAGGGGTGATGTGGGAAGGCAACCCAGGTAGGTGGGCACCCTGGCAAGACCCCCAAGGCATGCCAGTCCTCAAAGCCCCTGGGTGCAGGCAGCTGACTGCCTGTTCTGAGCCTACCCGGAGCAGAACGTGCAGTCACTTCCAGGGGCATCCACCCCACCATCGAGCAAGTCCTCTGCCATCAGACTTCCTGCCCTCCCCAGGTCCCCACCTATTTGCTCCCGGGTCAAGCCACGCTGGGGCTGCTACCTCCTAAGTCACCCTCGTCATCTAGGTAAAGAGCACCACGGGGCTGGGCATCGCGTGCCCGTGACAATGGTCGCCACACCCAGCCAGGACTCTGCCCAGAGCTTTCATCACTGTCATGTGAGTATTGGGCTAACGCCTGACGTCCACTGGATTGTGAACTCCAGAAAAGCAGGGATGGTAATCCCCTTTTTCACTGCTCATTCCTAGCGCTTCGCTTAGGGTCTGGAGTACCATAAACAGTTGCTCAGTGAATATTCACCCAGTAAGACCATGCTGGGTGGATGGATGGATGAATGGATGCAGTTTATCCTGCACTACTGCCTTCTCAATTCCTGGGACATCTCCTGAGCCTGCGGCCACCTGGAACCTCTCCAGAGCCCAGCAGGGGATGAATAAGGGACTGAAGCTTTGGAGACTTGCAGCCACAAGCAGACATCTGAGAGGATGGCTGCACAGTGCCCCACCGTGCCCAACCAGGAAGGCTCCTCCCTTAAGTGGTGCTTCCTGGCTGCATGCTGGCGGAGGGCGCCTGGGGTGCAGACTCCGTGTTCCGTAAAGGCAGATCAATGATCCTTTGATTAAAAGGCATTCTACAGACAAAGACGGGCATGGAGGCAGAAACACAGGAGAATGGCCAGGAAAGAGAAAATCAGAGGGCTGCTATGCCCAGCCTGGGGCTCCCTTCTGCCCTCACTGATCGGGGCAAACGTGGGCTGTCGGGCCCTCTGGGGAGACAGCCAGAGCCTGGGCCACCCCCTTCCACCTTGGTGTTCCTGGGTCCCCCGTCATCCCTTTGCCCCCGAAGCACTGAGGTGGGGAGGAGGTGGAGCCCAGCCCTCCCCCTGCCCACTCCAGCTGTCAATCTGCTGTCTGGCACAAAGAGGCGAAGCTTCGTGACAGCTGTGGGCAGCTTTCCCTGCCCCGCCTCCCACCCCTGCCTGCCCTCTTCCCCTCTTCTCCTGTCAGTGCTCTTCCCAACCTGCTCTCGGGCTACCTTCCCTCCCTTCCTCTTTCCTCCCTCCCTCCCTCCTCTCTCTTCCTCTCTTTCTCTCTCCATCCTTTTGTCGTCTCTTCCACCCTGTGTGACCCCCTAAGGTTTCTAATGCTAACAGGAGTCTTTAAGCTCCCGTTCCAGGTCAAGATCATTTATAGACTGTGTGTGCATATGTCTGCATGTGTGTGTGTGCTTGCACGTGCCCTCGTGCATGTGCCTGGACTCCGGGCTGCGTAACAGAGCTGAGAGGTCCTTGGGGGTGCTAGCCTCCTTGGGAGCCTAAAGCCTTTCCCAAGAGGGGGTAGCTGGGTTATCAAGCTGAGCTAGCCCCTCCCCTGAGCTAGACTCGGAGCCTGCTCTGGCTTGTGTTCTGGGGACAGGAGCCTCTCCCAGGGCTTAGCACTATGTACAGGTTCAGGGAGAAGATCGAAGTCCATAATTAAGTGTTCAGGGCAAGTCAAGTGCTCCAAACTTTTGGTGCTAAAAATATTGTATTTAGCATGCAAATTACGCCCTGACAGCTCCCAGGAGCCTGAGCCCGTGGGAGCCAGCACCCTGTTTGTTACCACCGCTGTTATTCTCAAGGTGGTAAGAATATTCCTCCTTCACCGGCTTGATTTTATATTTCATTTTTAAAACAGCCAAACTTCTGTTGTTGTGTCAGTGCCGAGTCGTGGCCCCAGAAGGCTCGGAGCTGTGACTGGTCTGGAGGCCAGGAGGCAGGAGGACACAAGGCCATGTCGCGCAGTAAGTGGGTTCTGATACCAGACAGGGCAAGGGGTGGACACGGACCCGGGCAGGGCTGCACCTTGAAGGCCAGTTTCCAGAAGCCTCGTCTGCCCTGGTGGGTGAGCAGGGCTGAAGCCTGGGCCTGCAGAGGTGCTCGGACCTGGAGAGAGGAGGCGAAGGGCAGGGGGCAGCCTGGCTTGCCCTGTGGCTCTGGTGATTAGGGAGCCCTGGGGACACCACATGATTCCCACTGGAAATGTTCTGCCTGCCATCCTGGCCAACAGCTGAAGCTCAGGGCCACCCCACAGCAGCACTGAGCGCTCAGATCCACTGGGGAGGAGGGGCCGGGATGAGTAGGACACACACAGGCACATGCCTCTTCTGGTCCTCCCGGCACAGCCCCTGTGCTCCTCCCCCCTCCCCACCAGCACCCAGTCCTGTCCCTCTGACGGTGTCAGGGCCCCCCCTCCCTGGGGTCTCTCCATCTCACAGCCCCACACACACAGAGCCCTGGCCACACCCGATGAGGAGGACGGAGGGGACATTGCACCCCTCGCCCGAGGGAGCCTCGAGGGGACTCTTGTCAAAGTTTTATTAGTGTGGAGCATGTGTAGTGATGTTACAGAGTGTGGGGCCTGAGGAGAGGCTTCCCCTCTCCCCTCAGCAGCTGCTCAGCCGTGGGCTCCTCTAAGGCAGAGGCAACAGAGAAAGGGGACAGGACTGCGAAAAGGCGAGAGGAAGAGAAAAGGACAGTGGTTTGCGGCAGAGGGTGGCAGGCCCCCTGCCAAGGACCCCAGACACCTCCAACCCCGGGCCCAGACATGTGACGAGCCCACCTTCTCTGCCAGAGCCCCCACTAGCCCAGCATTTGCTAAGAAAAGGGCTGTACCCATGTCCGTCAGCAAAGTGGGCTTGGGATGGGGGAGTCCTGTCCACACAGGACCCCCACCTCCACCCCCGCCCCAGGTCCTTGGAGACCCAGGATCCTCCATCTCAGGGGCATGGAAACCTCCTGGTGAGCGGGTGGATCAGGACCACTGCTGTGGATAACTGAGCAGCTCCTGCCAGGCCAGGTAGGAGAAGGGGTGAGGAGTTTGGGCTTCTGCTTCTCTGGGGTCCGTCCAGACCTGGGGTGTACGCGGGTCTCCCAGGCCTGACACTGCCTGGGGTCGTGGCCAGAGCTCTGGCTTCTCAGGTGTGGGCCCTGGGTGGCTGTGACTGTCCACTCCTCCCCACCACCCGCTCCGGCATGGCCTGTGAAAACCAGGCCTCCGAGCCTCGATACTGGCCCCGCAGCCGCAGAGCCCCAAAGCCCCAGAGAAAGGTCGGAGAAGGCAGCTGCGTCTTTGGTGCCAAAGAGAGAGGGTCTGGGAGTGGGCGGGGGCCCCCTTGAGCTGCCCCTGAGCCCGGGGGTCCGCCCGTGGCGCCTCGCTCTCCAGCGCTGCCCCCCGCTGCTCCAAGGTGCGCGGATGGTGCGGGGCAGGAGCCAAGCTAACACTGCAGGGCCCGCGGGCGAGGACATGGCCCAGGCTGCCCTGCGCCCCCCTTGCCCGCGGCTCCCGGGGCCCCAGGCGGGGCCGCGGGGCAGGGAAGGGGAGAGGCGGGCTGCTGTGCAGGTAGGCAGCAGGGTCAGCAGTGTAGGATCTTCAGGAAGGCCTTGCGGAACTCGATGTTGAAGGTGGTGTAGATGATGGGGTTCACGGCGCTGTTGACGTAGCCCAGCCACGTGAAGGCGCTGTACAGCACGGGCGGGATGTTGCAGTCACAGTGTATGTTCAGGATGTGGGTGATGAAGAAGGGCAGCCAGCAGATGATGAACACGCCTGCGGGAGAGGGCGCCGGTCAGGGGGCCGGCGCGGGGGCGGGAAGGGCGGGGCCCCAGGGCGCACGGGGTGGGGAGGGGCAGGGGGACTGGACCCGGATCACTTGCTGCAGCCCCGCCCAGGCACCAGTGCGCTCGCCCAAAAGCCTTGTCTCGTTCACCCTCATTTATCTCGGTCGAGGGGGCGGTTAAGGGGGAGGTTGGGGGGGGGTGTTGAGGGGGGTTCCTCACTGCCCCTTTAATTGTTCACAGCGTTAGTTCCACTGGGTCTTGGTTGAGGCAAGTAAACTTCCTGATTCCTCAACAATAGCAGCATTAACAACAGTGCAGGGTACTGACTTGAAGTTGTAAAATGCTTTCACCACCGTGCATCACTTGATGACCACAACAACCCTGAGAGGTAGTCTACTCTGCTGACAAGGAGACGGAGAGAAGTGACTTGCTCAGGGTCACTAGGTTCTCAGAGCCACCATGGTACACTGGTCAAGTTTAGATTCTAGAATCAGCACGTGTTTGCATGTGTGCTAAGTTGCTTCACTGGTGTCCCGACTCTGCAACCCTGTGGACTGTAGCCCTCCAGGCTCTTCTGTCCATGGGATTCTCCAGGCAAGAATGCTGCCTGAGTTTAAATCACGCATCCTCTCTGATCAAATGACAGAAGCTCTCTGAACCTCAATTTCCCCATCTTTAAAATGAGCATAATTATAGCATCTACCTAGTCAGGTATGTCATTGGGTTTGACCTGTGCCTGAAAAGTGCCAGTCCTGTGACCTACCAGCCCTGGTTAGGGAGCAATGGCAGGACTACATTGCTGGGTCCGTCGCCCAGCCGGGGTTGGGCAGGGCCGGGCTGCGGCCAGGGGCCAGGGCCGACTCACCGAGAACGATGGCGAGCATCTGGGTGGCCTTCTTCTCCTTCTGCTGGGAGAGCTTCCTGCGGCTCATGGTCTTGAGAGAGGTCCGGGTTTTGCCATTGGGCATGGACTGGATCTCAAAGATCTTGGCAATCTTGGGGTGGTCTTTGGCATGCCCGTTCTTCTCTGGCTTTGCGGGGCTGTCGGGTGTGCTATGCAGGCCGTGGTGGGATGGGTCGGGGAGGGTCAGCTGGTGGTGGCTGGGGGGCATGGGGCTGTATCGGGTCCTCTCAGGCGGGCTGGTGCTGGAGAGCATCTCCATCTCTAGCTCCTGGGCTCGGCGGGCGGCCTCCTGCACAGAGGCAGAGAGCACTGGGTGGAGCCAGGCAAGCTCTCAGCCCTCGGCCACCCAGCCTCGCCTGGCCTCCCTGGCCTCACCTGGCCTCACCCAGGCTCCCTTATCTCCTCTGGAGACCCCTGCAAGCATCCCAGGGTCCCTCTGCCAGAGAGGCAAGGGGGATGGTCACTGGGAGGCAAGGGCTGTGTGGGTACAGGACCCAGGGCCCACGGCAGCCTCCGCCTGCCGGGTCACCCCCAGCCCCTTCCTGGAGCAATCCTCAAGCAGCCTCAGTGATCTCACCACCACTCTGTGGGGGCTTCATACCCAGGCACTTCTCTTCCAGGAGCTGAGCAACACTTGCTGAGTGCCAAGCTGAGTGCCAGGAGCCAAGCTGGATGCTTAGAGTAAGTTAGTGATTGACATTTAGTGCCTGCCTCTCCAGGAGCTCATGTTCTAACCACAGAGAGGGCACCCTGTTCTTCTTGCCCCGGCTGACCTGAGGCACTTGCACCAGCACTCACAGGTGAGCTCCACTTCTGCTAGACTGCTGGAGGTGCCGAAGGGCAAACCCCTCTATCCCCACATCTTCCCTGCTGGGCTGATCTGGAGGGCCCTGACCTCAGGTCTTCACGGCTCCCCAGGTCCTTCCCCATGCCCCCTTATTCCAGGCTTTGGGGTCTCAGTCTGAGCTTCTGAAATGCAGCCTCACTGTGCCCTGATCCTTGCCCTCAAGTGGTTCCGTGGAGTCCTGCCTTTGCTGGTGAACGTCAACTGCTCAGATGACAAGTGGGGGCCCTGCTTGCTGAAGACACCTGACCTGGACTCAGTGTACAGTTCTCCGTGTGTTCCCTGGCCCCCATCCTCTGCTCATGCTGGGGGAAGGGACATCTGCTGCTTGGACCCCGGTGCTACTATCCCTGGGCAAAGCCTGGGATCTGCTGGGATTGTGGGTTTCTGGGCTCTAATTACAGGCTGCACTTCACTGTGAGCCCTGAGTGCTCTGCTCTCTCCCTCCTGCCACAAGCTCCCAGCTTCCAGCCCCCAAACCTGCCTGTCTGTCAGGCGGTATGTGCAAATAAAAAGAACATGGGCATGGGTTTCAGAGAGTCATTTAGGTCTGGGCTCAGCTATTCATTCTCTCGCTAACTGTTTAGCCTTGGGTGAGTTACCTAACCTCTCTGAGCCTCTGTTTCCTCTTCTGTAAAATGAAGATCCATAAAATCAATAAGACTTACCTCTCAGGGTCGCTGTGAGGATTTGATGAGAAAATAGAAAGATGGTAGATGTTCTATTAATGGTCATAGCCATTAATATTATTGTTATGTGGCCAAGTGCTTTCTCCCATCCACCTCCTTACACTAAGGGTAATTCTTTGTGCCCTGAAGAATTAATTGAGCTGTCCTGCTCCACGCCTACTTATGAGTGTGTGTGGTGAGCTTGGCCTCAGCTGAGGCAAAGTGGGGGTCCTGGGAGGGGCTCATCCCTCGGACCAGTTGGTGAGGTCTCTGAGAATTACGGCGGATCGTTTCCCTGGAGGTAGACAGACAGGGCTCTGGGTCCCTGACCTGAACACTTACCACTCTCCGCCTGTTCACTGGGAAACTCCCATTAGACTTCATGATAACGGTGCAGAGTTTCATGTCCTCGGGGTGAGTACAGTTGCCCTGTGGAGTGAGCCAGCACATGGGTCATGATGGGGAGGGGGGTGGGGACAGAAACCCAATGCAGGGTAGTCAGGCTGGGCACGGGAGCTCAGAGAAAGGCAGAGATTAGGAGGGTGGGGCCTGAGCAGGCAACTGAGGCAAGGTTGAAGGTCGGTACTGTGACATGATGAGGTGGGCAGGAGGAGGGACAACAGGACTCTGACTTCTAAGTGGCACCTGCTAAGGATCTGGCACCCTATCGGGCATGCCCAGTCCCTCTCACGCTGAATCCTCAAGACCACCCTGTGAGATCAGTGTTCTTATTCACGCTTAACAGATGAGAAGACAGAGGCTCAGAGAGGTTAAGCAACTTGCCCAAGGACACTCAGCAAAAAAGCAGCAGTGCCAGGATTTGAACATGATGTGTCTAAGCCCCAAGCTCTTATTCCTTCTGTGCCCACATACCATCTTCCTCTGGAAGGGTTGAGTGGGGATGGAGGGGAGGAAGAAGTCACAAGATACAAGGATGGAAATGCAAAGGGGGCAAAGGAGGGAAGCAGGTGAGAGCAGGTGAGCAGAAGGAGAACTGAGCAGAAGAGGATGGATCACAGAAAAGAAATAAAATGGGATGAAGGTGTCAGAGGGACGGAAAGGGAGATGGAAGGCTAGAGTGAGCGAAGGAAGAGGAAGGAAAGCAAAGGAGAGGAGCAAGCCGGGTGCAAGAACTGCTGCGCTCAGACAAAGGTTTCCTCCCAGGTGGTCTCCACCCCCTCCCCACCTACCCATCCTGGAGACTCAAGTTGCCCACTAAGGTCCCAGCTCTGAAATCTGCCCTCCTCCTGGCTCCTTTAGCCTGGACCCCAGCCCACCCCGCCCCCCGGGTCACGGTGAGGCAGAGACATTGGGGTGGGGGGTCTCGGGACCTTGAGCGGGGCCTTCAGGTTGGCCCGGAAAGCCCGGCTGCTGCGCTTGGTGTTGACGCGCTTGCGCCGCCTGCGGAGGACGATGTAGATCTTGATGTAGACCAGCAGGGTGACGATGAAGGGCACGTAGAAGGAGACGATGGAGGAGTAGACCACGAAGGCGGGGTTGGCGATGATGCACTCGTTCTGGTCTGGGGAGGGAAGAAGGAAAGCCCCGGGGGTGGGCGCGTCAGCGAGGCCCCCCCACCTGGGGCCACAGTGCCTGCCTGCCACCAAGGAGCAATGTTTACAGAGAGTACGGCTCGATGCCTAAGGTGGCCTGGAAGCCTTAGATGTAAACACGCAAATCAGAGTATTAAAAACAACCATGAACAAAAAGCTGCTTCCAAGTGTTTCCATTAATAAGCCCTCGTTGCTTCGTCATCGGTTTTGTCATCCGTGAGCCCACAAGTGGAGCCACGTTTTTTTTGGAAAAAATAATGGAAGAAAACAGTTTTTAAAAGGTAGCTGCTTATTTTAGCTTTTCCTGTGTGTTGCGGGGGGAGATCTGACACCTTTTAATTTTAGGAACAAGACCACTTGGTCCTCTTTGCTGAACTCAACCTGTGTTCCACTGGCTTTCCACGTTCCCTGTCAGATCTAGCAGATGACTGTGCTGTCTCCCAGGGCCTTTCCAGATTAATTCAACCATGTATAGCCCCATTCCTGCTTCTTGAAATTCCCATGACTCTTAGATT
Source organism: Bos grunniens (assembly GCF_055505025.1). NCBI lineage: Eukaryota > Metazoa > Chordata > Mammalia > Artiodactyla > Bovidae > Bos > Bos grunniens. Next base: position 24,469,762 of record NC_141179.1, read on the forward strand.
TTTAACCACATGCTTTTGAGTCTTCCTGTGTCCTGTCCAGTAATGGTCTCCAAAGGCACGCTGGCATTATGTGCAAGGCATTATGTGAGGCATTATGAGCCCCCAGAGGCTCCCACATGGCGGCTGTGCCTTCTCTGAGATGCTCCTGACTGCCTCACACAGGACCCGGTCACGATGGGCTAGCCTCTTATTTTTTTCTACCTTTTCTGCTCCAGGTGGCTCAGGTCTGGCCTGAGTTTGGCCAGTCCTTGGGGCTGAAGCTTCATTATCAGGGGTGATGGAGGCCCAGCAGCCTCCCACCCTGGGTGCACACACACAGACAGGCACAGACATGCAGTCTGCCAGGCTGTCTGGTTGGCTCCAATTTAATAAAGTTGAAAATCTCCAGGCATCCTCCTGAAACATTATCCCCATTCCTCACCCAACACCATTGTGCTCCAAGCCATTTTTCCTCTCTGACCTTACCAGGAACAATCCAGGAGACCGGAGTCACCCTGACCCAGGAGACTCAGCCTGGCTTCAGTCTAAGGTGGTGAACAGGCTCTTGGTGGGCCACCACCCATGTCCACGCCAGGGTTCAGCTCCCTCAGGGGCCAGCTGAGCCCCAGGAGGACAGAGGCAGGACTCACCTGTGTTGTTGAGTCCGAAGAGCATCGGGCAGGAGATGGTAAAGGACAGGACCCAGACGATGGCGATCATGACCGTGACTCGGCGCTTGGAGCTGTAACGTGTGTTGTAGAGCATGGGCATGGCCACGGCTGTGTACCTGCAAGGGCGCGGGGGTGGCCCCTGAGTCTGGGGCGCAGGCCCAGGGACTCCTCACTCCACAGAGACACCCCACTTCGGGATCATGGAAAATTGGTCCCCCTCCTGTTTACCCTAAATCAACCCTTTCCTGTCCCGTACTTAGCAAGGAAGTTGGTGACGCTCATCAAGTGCTTACTGACTGACAGGCTACCATTCAATCCTAGGCTGTGTCTGCCACTCCAATCTGCCTGCTTGGATTTTAGGTTGCGTGAGGGGCCATGGCCTGGGTCTTTGCATCTTTGAAACTGGACCTGCTGCACCTGAGCTGGGCCCAGGGAGGGCAGACGTGTTTATTGATGGATTGCTACCTGGGCCCCGTAAAGCAAGGATTAGGTCTCATTCAGCAGAAAAGAATAACAACGGTAATTGTTTATGATGCCACACACGGTTCTGCTCAGCACGTCTCAGACATCAGCTCCATTCATCTTCCAAGAATTCTGTTAAGGGCAGAGAGCCAGGGCTTCTGGAAGCCCATATGACTTGTGTGTGCAATTTAGTAAAAGGCTCCAAATGTGGAACTTAGCAAAGTGAGCTGAGCCTGAGTCCCCCTTGGCAAGGTGCCCTATGCGGGACAGAAAACACTCAACTGACAGTAGAGTCACACATGGGCAGGTGTCATCATCTTGGTTTCTAGACAATGAAACTCGGGTTCTAAGAACATCCACAATCTGCCCAAGGTCATGTAAGTAAGAAGAGATAGGGCCTCCTGCAGTCATGTCAAGCGCGTTCTCTTCTATGCTGATCTCTGTCCAGGGGTGCTTGGTCACATTATTGTCCACAGACACCTCCCTTTATGGGGTCTGTCCTCTCCCAGCCAGACACATATGCACACACACATGCATACAAACACGTGGACTCAGGCACACAGCCAGCCGCACAGCATCATGGATAGAGCCTGACCCTGCAGGAGAGGCAGGGCAGCCCACAAGGTGGATGGTCTGGGTCGCCTCTCCCGCCCTGGCTGGGCTCACCTGTCGATGCTGATAGCACACAGGTTCAGGATGCTGGCTGTGCACATCATGACATCCAGGGTGACAAAGATGTCACAGTGAATCCTGCTGAATTTCCACTCGCCCACCACCTGGAGACAAAGTAACATAATGGGTGGACAGCCCAGGATACTGGCCCATGCACCAGAGCTCGGTCTCCTGGGGTGATGGGCTCAGCTGCGGTCTGATGGGTCTCAGTGATGGGTCTCCAGCCTGGGGAGAAAAGGGGCAGCCATGGGAGTTGTGCTCGTGGGTCAGTGAGGTCCTTGCCCGGCTCACCTCTCCTCCTAGACACGTAAGGCCACTCACTCTGTGCCAAGACATTTGGGAGAAGAAAGATGATGAAATTGTACAAGTGCTTCAGCTTTGAACCTTCATCTGTAAAACCTTTGTGTGAATACCTTACGACTCTCATGTTACCAATAGGGAAACTGCCCCAGAAAAGGGTGGGGACTTGCCCAAGGCCTTTCAGCTCAGTTTCTGGACTCGCCCTGGCCCAGGTATCTTGGGGTGGCGGACTGGGCTGCTCCTTCAGTGCCCAGCATGGGGTATGACACAGAGCTGGGACTCAGTAAGTGTCTGTGAAGAGCAATGGTGATTATGAAACAGTGAAGACATTTCTACTCCTTGCTGCACTTGGAGAATGAAAGAGGGGGAAGCTTTAGGAAGAACAGAATGGGCTGGAGATGTGTAATAAATCATCCCTGGTTCAGTGCAGAACCATGAGGCCAGCTTATGACACAAGCATTTCATACCCTTCTTTCCCCTGACATACACACGCATACCCCACATGCACACCCCCACCCCACAACTCCCCTTTACACATACAGACACACACACTCTCTTAGCAGGCTACCCTGGCAGCTGTGGAAGCTTGGAGCAGCCCCATCCCTGGGGACAAGAGTCAAGACAGGGAGATAAAACTTGGGTCACTACCTATTGGAGAAAGAGGAGCAGGAAAGCCCATCCTGGTGATGGGAGCAGAGCAGTAGCCACTCTGTGCGGCACAGCAGGGCTAGTTACAAAGCTCATTCTCAGTGCTGCCTTCTTAGCTGCTCACAGGCATAAAGCCAATTGCTGGCATAAGGACAGTGATGGGCAGTGCATGGAGGAAACTGTAGCTTTTCCTGGAAGACAGGAAGCTTCTTGTGTGGCACTGCCGTCTCTGGGGCTCACGTGGGGCAAGGGTATCTAAGCGCTGGCCAGGCAGCCATGCGGCCAGGGTAGGGGGCGTGGGATAGGAGGGGCTTCCCTGGCATCAACAGAGTCTACCTTTAAGGCACCCCTGGGAGAGTCCCAGGCACACCTGGCTCTGTGCCCCACCTTGACATCCTCCTAGGGTAGGACCAGTATTTCCAAGCTGCTCTCACCCACCTGGCAACCTAGGTCTGAGATATCAGGGTCGTCTCCTCCATCCTCCTCGCTTCCTTCCCTCTTCCCTGCCTTCCTTACTTCTAATAGACACATACTGAGCATCTTATTATGTGTCCAGCTCTGTCCTAGGCTCTGGGGCACAGCGGTGAACAATCCTGACAAAGTCTTTAGGGAGCTCTCAACCCCTGTCCCTAAAGGGTTTCCTGGAGCACAGAAGAAGTGGGAGGGGGGCTTCCTGCAAGGTCCCAGGAACAGCTGCTCTAGAACGCAGGTTGGGGCTTCTGAATCAAAGGCTCAAGAAAGTGTGTCAGTAGCCACTGTTTATAGAACATCTGCCACGAGCACTTTACCTCATTTATTGTAACTTAAAGCTCATGGAGTTGGACACGACTGAGCAACTGAACTGAACTGAACTGAAAGCTCATACAAGAGGGTGCTGCTTATGCCCACTCCTGGATGAGGGGTGAAGCTCTGGAGTACACCCAGATCATGTGCAGCAGGGCTGGGATTTGAAGCGAGTTTTGGGGGCAGCACATCCTATGCTCTCTCCCGAGCTGCCTTGGAAGGGACCATCTAGTTTGTCAGAAGAGGAGACAATTACGTAAAAAGTCCTTAGATAAACAGGGCTTTCCAGGTGGCGTCAGTGGTAAAATATCTGCCTACCAGTGCAGGAGAGGCAAGAGACATGGGTTTGATTCCTGGAGCAGGAAGATCCCCTGGAGGAGGAAATGGCAACCCACTGCTATAGTATTCTTGCCTGGAAAATTCCATGGATAGAGGAGCTTAGTGGGCTACAGTCCGTGTGGTCACAGAGTCAGACACGGCTGACTAAGCACAAGCACTAGATAAGCGTAAAGTGGGAAAGCAGCGATTATAACTGCTAGCCCCACTCCAGGGCTGTTTCCTCGGAACCTTTGACAACGTTCATCAACATCCTTGCTTACATGAGGCTGGGATCTGCAGAACGGGCTTTGTCATCTCCATCAGACTCCACTGTAATGGCCCTGCTGGGGCCTCAGACCCCAGCCCCAAGGATGCTCGTGGCTGTTGACTAAGTCAGTGACTGTGATCTGAGTCTGTTACATCTGCGCTTCTGGAAAATGCACCCAGCAAACCCTCCCTTCAAAGGACTGTGAGGCCAAAACAGCACGGGCTGGCAACTGGCTCTCTTCTCTCAGCTTCTCCAGATGCAAGGTGGTAGGGTCAAGACCGGAACTGGGTCCTCTCACCCCAAAACCAGCGTGCTTTCCTTATTCTGAGCAGAATAAAGGATGCACACCCAGTCCCACCTAGCCGGGTGCCGGCTGATGTTATCAGAGGATTTAACATCCGTGGAAATGGAACCGGATGGAAAATTCTGGACAACCAGGGCATCTCCTGGAGAGAACACAGTATAGGCTGAGAGGATGCTTTAACAGGATATTGGCATAGGGTGAGACTCCACACTCTCTAGGGACAATAAGTAGCTGAGATGATGTCATGCAAGCAAGGCCCACTGTCCAGCTCTTGTTTTGATGGAAGAGTTTGAGCACTGCTGTCTGAACTACCACTCTCCTCTCTCCCCTGAAAGACTGAACTTCACCTTTAAAATAATGTGAACAGATAATGTTTAAAATATCCATGTGAAGGACTTAAAGATTCCTAGGTGCCCTAACAAACACATTGGGTCCTGCCTTAGAGGGTCTAGGTAGGGGTGGTGGGTCTGAAAGCCCCAGAACCCACACCCAGAGCCCTGGGTAGAGCATTCCTCTGGAAGAGGGCATCTCTTTGCCTGGATACGGGGAGGGTGGAGGTGGATAATGATCTACTGTCACCTTCGTCTTCATCACCATTGCATGGCTACTCTCACACGCTGCTTACTATGTGCCTGCTGCCATTCTAACCACTCTTCATATATTAACCCATGTGATTCTCAAACAACGCTTACGATGTAAGTTCTGTGATGATTTCCATTCTGTAGATGAGAAGACCAAGCACAGAGAAGTCGCTTGCTTGGCCAGACACCCATCATTTTTTTTTCCTACTTGTCTGTGGCCTGGGAACCCACTTTACAAGGGAGCAGGAGGGGAATAGCCCCAAGAAACAGGCGTTCCGGAGGGGGAGGCCCTCAGAAAGGACGTCGGCCCGACCGAGGCTCGGGGTCCCCGTGAACGTGCCATCATGGAGGAACCGGATGCCTGGCCCCTGGTACCTGTGTGTTTTTAGCTTTCTATTGTTTGTTTCTTGCTGGTTCTCTCTTAACATTCCGGTCACTTTGAAAGCTACAACCTGTCTGGGTCATGCCAGAGGAAACCAGGGGAGTGCTGGCCCAGAGCTCCCTGTGGTTGTGACAACAGGAGGCCCTGGGTACATGGAGACAGAGGGACCAAGCTCCCCTCCCTGCCTCTGCTTCTTCTCCTGATGTCTCCTCTGCTCAACCTCAACCAACAACAGTTTCTTGTTTTCTTTGCAAGGTGGAAGCCTTTCCTCCCAGGCAGGGGCTTGCCTCTATAGCACAGGTAATTTCCCCTCACATCCAGGGCAGGAAGGTCACAACACAGAGATCTTAGTGACCTTGGTGTCTGAATACATGCCCAGTTTCCCATGTAGCCAGACAGCACCCCAGAACCCTGAGAAGAGAAAAGGGCACCCAGCCTGTGCCCACCCCAGGCCCCTAGTCCCCCTTCATCTACCTGTCACTTCTAGAGTGTGTCCTCCTGGATGCGGGGCCCTACTTTGGGAATCCCAGAGGTTTCTCCCTTTGCTGAGTGATCTGGATACAGACAGGCAACTTCTCACAGCTTCTGTTTCCCCTTCCTTAAAGTGCGAAGAATGGTATCAACTCAGGAGCAGCAGGAGTATTTGCTAAGAGTGGGTCTGTAAATAGCCTGGTAGCTCCTGGCCCACAGTGGGGGCTTCAGGCTGGGTGGGCTCTGTCCCCAGCCTAGCAGTGGGTCACTGCGTGGTCCTTCCTGAAGAAAGGAGCTGGAGTGCAGTTGACAGATACCTCAACCTCGAGGTCTGGGACACACGGTGGGGTGGGGAGGCAGAGAGGAGAGTGTGGAGCCACAGCCCCCGTTCTGAAGTCGGGGAGAGGGGTGAAGACATCAGGCCTGGGAGCACAAGCCTCTGCCGTCCTCAGGGATCCTCGTCAATGACTCCCATTCTCCACGTGACCTAATGAACTAACTCTGGGGCCCCGGCTCCAGTCACCGTGTGAGGCTGGAGAAGTCACCTAACTTCTCTGACCATCCAGCTCACCATCTAGAAGATGCCGTGAGGACTCAGTGGGAAGATGCTTCAAAGATGCTTCTTTGAAGGACTAACACAAGGCCTGACACTTAGCATGTGCATGCTTCGGTTATGTCCAACTCTGTGCAACCCCATGGACCGCAGCCCGCCAGGCTCCTCTGTGCATGGGATTCTCCAGGCAAGAATACAGGAGTGGGGTGCCATTTCCTTCTCCAGGGGATCTTCCCGACCCAAGGATCGAACCCGCATCGCTTACATCTTCTGCACTGGCAGGCAGGTTGTTTACCCTTAGCACCACCTGGGAAGCCCCTGGCATTTACTTAGTAAGCACCTTATAACCTGTAGTCAGGGCTGTTAAGGAGACAATCCACCCATTTTTGTGAGACTGAGCCCAGAGTGGAGAGAGGGCCTTCCTGAGAAGCCATACTCTTGAGGGGTACCAGCGAGGAGCCTGGACTCCTCACCGGATGGGAACCAGTGAGGAGCGTCTCCAGGGGAGGTGCCAGAGCACTGCGGGGGCCCAGACCTACCTCCAGGTAGACCACCCAGGGCATGACCAGCGTGGCCACCAGGAGGTCAGCCACAGCGAGGCTGACGATCAGGTAGTTGGTGGTGGTCTGCAGCGCCTTCTCACGGGACACAGCCATGCACACCAGCACGTTGCCAAAGACGATGACGAAGATGAGCAGGGTGAGCAGCATGGCATAGTAGTTGTAGGGGGGCCTGTCAGCCTTCCCTTCGGACCCATTGAAGGGCCGGCTCCAGTTCCGGCTCTCTGGATCATCATCATACCAGGACAGGTTCAGCGGATCCATGGGGGCAGCGGGGCCACTGGGTGGCCAGGCTCTGGCCAGGAGAAACGGACACAGGGAGTGAGCAGGAGGACCTCCCAAAGCATGCTGTTACCCATGGGAGGCTCGGGGCTAACGCCCACCACTGGAGGTTACAAGAGAATTCTCCAGCCTCAGGATTTTAAGTTTGCATCCCAAAATTTTCTTGAAATATTGCAGCCTACTGCCACTCTTCTGCTAGCAGGTTCTTGCTGATGGTAAAACAAATGAGAAAGTACCATTTTTCAAAGTACAATAAAATCAATGAGCTTGAAAAGAGCTGATCATTTATTCACCCACTTATTCAACAAACAATTAAGCACATCCCATGCCCCACACAAATCCGTGAGGAGATCTAGCTTCTAGTGGTAAGAACAGAAATATGCATTCATTCCCTCTTGATTCTGTAATTGCTTATTGAACATTGTTCTGTATAATGCCAGAAACAGGCAGGAAAAAAATATACAAGGAACAATAGCCAATTAACCAAGCAATTAAATGTCTGAGTGGTAGGCGTTAGGAAATGGAATGAGGAGAGAGACACAACCTAGTTTAGGGATTCAAAGGCTTTCCTGAGGAAGTGATGTTCAACAAACACCTGCAGGGTGTCGCCAGGTAAACAGTTGGGAGCCAGGGGAAGGGTCCAGACATAGGAAGCAGGTAAGCAAATGATGGAGCTGGAGAGTGGGTGCCATGTGAGAGGGATAGAAGGGGATCCAGGGCAGCTGGAGCGCAGAGTTTAGAGTGAGTTGAACTGGAGGCCGCAATGGGCTTGATCCTAGAAGGTTTTATAAATCACTCCAGGAGTTTAGACTTGACCTCAAGGGCAGCAGGAGCCACATGATGAGATTTGCCTTTCAGAGAGAAGAGGCTGACTGCCGTGCAGAGAATAGAAGGGTGCTGTTAAGTGGAGAGGCAGGTCACCAGCTGGGAGGCTGCAGGGACTCCAGGAAGAGCTTATGAGTGCCTTTGTGCACTGAGAGCCCTGAGAAATGGGCATCTCATCTCAGAGGGAAAAGACTTCCTGAGGGAGGCATCATTGGAGATGAAGTAGACAGAGGAGTGAGCCAGGCAACTGAGTCCAGGGGCTATGTCCCAGCCAGAGGGAACACAATGTGGTCCCAAATAGCAATCAATTCTGCTTGGCTAAAACTGTAAAGCATGATGGAGAAGCTGGGGAAAATTAAACCAGAGGGCTCTTCATGGGGCAGAATGTGTCTTATAAGCTTGGAGTCCCTGAAAGTCCAGGTACAGAGGAATGACTCCATTGAATTTGTTTTTAGGAAAAGTTGCTGACTGTGCAGTCAGCAGGGATATTAGCAGGAAGTGATGTTGTGACTGTAATTCAGATAAGAGATGGTGGTCCTCTGAATGATGGTGTGGGGATGAACATGGAGCGACATGTTCAGAGTCAGTAGCTAACCTGTCGATTTCATAGAATTTGATCACTGGATAGATGTGGGGTGGGAGTGGGGGTAGGCAAGTCGGGAAAGAAGGAGATGAGGATAACTTCAGATTTCTGTATTGGGCTCTGAGCGGCTTGGAGATGCTCCTTCCTGAAAAAAGAAAGCGGAGGGGCTCAGAGGCAGCAGGCATGGATGAGCTTGACAGCCTGTGTTTTGGTTGTGATTGAAACATAATGCACACATAATACAGTTGGCTCTCCTGCTAACAAAAGTGTTCCTATTTCACACAATGGAACTAAATGAACAGTACTTCAAGGCATTCCATACAAAGCTCCACAACTTCTGGGTGTTTTGCTACCCGAACGGGTTTGAAATCCAGCAGTGTATTCCAATAGGTCTGAACATGGTACTATATCCAAATCAGGGAGGAGGGCACACCAGCCTCGACGGGTCAGAGGGGCGCCCTGGAGAAGAGTCTGCCCAGCTTCACCTCGCTAACACATCTGCTCTGCCAGCTCTCAGCAGAGTGTAGATGATGTCCAACCCAGCACCACCACTCCAGAGCCTCTTAGGGGAAAACAAAATGCCTAATTCCATGAGGAGTGACATGGAATGCCATCCTTGCAACAAGTCTTCCAGTTCCAAGGGAGCGAAGCACTGTGCCATGTGGAGGCTGCCCTCTGCAAAGCCCACTGGCTCCTCTTCCCATTTGGAGGCCACAGCAGGAGACCTGCATGTCTGTATTGATCAGGCAGCAGGGGCTGCTCCCGCCGTTCATTTACTCCATCAGCATCTATCGAGCTTGCCGGGCAGAAAGCACTGTGCCGAGCACTGTCAGGGGCCTGAGAAATCAGAGACACACTCCCTTCCCCCACGATCCTGACTGCGCCTCTGCCCTGCTCCCACCTCTTTGGTTCCTTCCTCTGCAGAGCCAGCAGCATCTGCTGGGGACTCTCAGCCCCCTGTCCCTCCCATCCCACCCATTCTCCATGCCCAACCAGACTCTCATTTCTGCAGCACGATTCTGACCCTACATATGATGACAGCTTCATCTGCCTGCAAAGGATGTGATCATTTGCCAAGTTTTTTTCTTTTTTAGATATATTATCTCATTTACCCTCAAAATAACCTCTAAGGCTTGTAGTTCTCATCCTCACTCTACGAATCAGAAAAGTACCTGGAAAACTTCTTTCCCTTGCCCCTACTGGCTAGTCCTACATGTCTTTCAAAGCAAGCCCCTCCCAGAATCCTCCTGTCCTGGAATCTGTTCCAAGTTCTCCTGGTTGGACCATCTCCCTCCTTCCTGGGGGCTCCCAAGGCATTGCCTTATGGTTCTGTTCTGGAACATTCTCCATTCATGTGTCTGTTTGGTTCATTTGTGTGCGTGTGTAAGCATCTCCAGGGTTACACCATATCTTGCTCATGCCTCATCTTATTCGTGGGATAAACAAAAAGCATACTATCTTGCTTTTCCCTTCTGACTCTGAATGATATGATTGGCAGACAGTAAGTATTTAACAGATGTTTGCAGAACTGAATCAAAGGGTGAGTCCAACTGGGCAGAAAATCCCTCCACACTTGAAATGTAACCCATCAGATCAACAAGTGACAAAGGGGAGATGCAACCCAAGAATATCATGGGTGTTGCACGCTGGTCTCCAGAAGGCAGACAGAGGAGGAGGGCAACATGCAGATCTACTGGGGATACAGTGATGCTCAGGCCCCAGGGAGCATGTGTGCGTGGGCACAGCTGGAGTGTTCACAGAAGGCTTCCTGGAGAGGGAAGAACTTCAACTGAGACGTACATTATGGGTGCAATTTTGATGGCAAATGTGAGTATTGATGGGTGAGATGGGGGGCAGGGGTGGTGGCTGGAGGTTACACTTACTCCCCTTTGGTGCTGGTTACTCCACAGAGTAAGTCTTGCCAAAGGCTGGAAAGGCCTCATGCATTTAATTTTCAAATTGAACATTTATTCTTAATTGTTCTTGTAGCTTTCTGCTGATACAAATGTAACATAATTACATTGTAGAAAAAAATGGGAAAGTATGGAACATGCCTAATTACCTGTAGACCCTGCTAACCAGTGCTCAGAGTGAGCTCCAGCTTCTTCTGTGTCCTCAGCAACCTTCCTAATCGGGGCGGGGCTGACATCTCTTAACCATAGGGGCTGCCCAGCTGGCTCTCAGACTGATCTGGGATCTGGACATCAGCAAATCCACCCCCACAGGTGGGGTTTATTGGCACGAGAGACACTGCTATAACATAGGAGCTGGAGACCAGAACACCTGGGTTAAATACCAACTGTAGCTCTCCTAACTCAGGCATCTTAGCCATATTTTTTGGCTTTCCTAAGCCTCAGTTTTCCCATCTACAAAATAGGGACAGCAGTTTCTGTTGTGAGGATTGAGTAAGGTGATGCATATGTGGCCAGCACAGGTAAACCCTCATGGAAAAATCAAACCTTTGAGAAAACAAACCAAGCAAAATAATCCAAAGAAACAAGCAATCAGACAACAAGTCTAAGACCCCCAAGAGATGAAGTGACAGGTGCTGTCCAAATGCAGCCCATCAAGGTCAGAGGACCTGCTGGGCTCCTCCTGTGACACCTGGCCGCTCATCCTTGGAAAGTGGGCACTAGACGAGGAGAAAATTCTGAGATGCAGCAGTTGAGCCCTTGGGAAGAAGTGAAGGAAAGAAAAGGTAAAGTGTATTCCCAGACTGTGGTTGCCGGATAAATCTGAAAGACCCTTGGGATCGGGTAGCAGCTGGCCTGGAAGGACCAGCTCTCCCAGGCCACTTGCTCCTCACTGGAGACTGCCGTATTTCCTAGGTTTTAAGACAGAATTAAAAGTAAAGTGCACCGTTGTCTTATGCTCCACTCGGAAAGAAGAAATGCCATCAAACTCCAATACAGCTCTTAGATGGCATTGATTGTAAAAGGCATTATGACTTCAGAGACTTTAAAATGTCGGAGAGGATCCGCATCTTAGAATGCATAAAACAGTGACCTGCAGGCATTTCTCTGCTGGCATTTTCTCAGGAGGAATTTTCTAAGAAAACCTGCTGGTCCCCAGGCTCCCCCTGCTCCAGCTCCAGCCCCAGCCCTTCCTCTTTTCCTTCTGCCCAGGGCTTCCAGGGGCATCCGTCAGAAGATAGAACAAAGGAGAAGCCAGGCTGTGGTCTTTCTCACTCCAGAGGCACCCCTCCAATTCCTGCCCCTGCCCTGCCCCTCAAACTTCATCTGTGTCAGAGCCTGTGCCTGTTGGGGGAGAGGAGAGCTCTAGGTAAGTCTGGTCTGGCCCTGGGTCTGGAGAAGCCAGGTGAGACCAGCCAGGTGAGATCAGGGGGTCCTATAGGTGGGAAATACCACACAAAGCTGGCTCCCTGGATATGCCAGGATGGTCCACATTTCTTGCTCTTTTTTAAAAAAGAGTTAGGCTTTTTGTATAACCCAAGGAGAATTGTTTTTACAGTTAAAAGACCTCAGATAAGTAAGATCTCAAATTATGGAAAAAAAATTTTTTTTGTCAGAACAAGCATGTTGATTTGGGATTATGAGAATATGATCAACTTGCTCACCAGCCTCCACATGCCACCTCCGTCTTCCTCCCAGGTGGCTCCTGCCACATGCATAAAAGTTCCAGGTTGCAGTCCCCAATCAATGTCACTCAGTGAACTCCAAACACATGCATGGTCATGGCCGCTTCTAAGCTCTTGGGGGGGTTAACTATCTGGTTCTGTCCCCTGGGAGAGGGATGGATGATCTGAGCCTGCTGCAATGGACTGAACTGTGTTCATACAAAACTCATATGAAGTCCTAACCCTCAGCGTGATCCTATTTGGAGATGGGGCCTTTGGTCATGAGAAGGTCACGGGGGTAAGGGTCCTCATAAGGGTAGGGATGTGTGTGTTAGTTGCTCAGTCATGTCTGACTCTTTGCGATCCCATGGACTGTAGTCTGCCAGGTTCCACTGTCCATGGGATTTCCCAGCAAAAATATTGGAGTGGGTTGCTAAGCCCTCCTCCAGGGATCTTCCCGACCCAGGGATTGAACCCGGGTCTCCTGCATTGCAGGCAGAGTCTTTGCCAAGATTCTTTCTCAGGCTCTGAGCCAACAAGAAAGCTTGAGGGTAGGGGTGGCTGCCCTTATAAGGAAACACACCAGAGAGCTTGACCTCTTTCTCCCTGCCATGTGAGCACACAGTGAGGAGCAGCCCTCTACCAGCCAGGAAAGGAGCTCTCAGCACAGCCTGACTACCCTAGCCCCCTGGTCCCAGACTCCCAGCCTCCAGAACCATGAGAAAAGTAATTTCTCTCGTTGAAGCCCCCCAGTCTGGGTGTTTTATGAAGGCAGCCCAAACGAGCTGACAAAGACACATGCAGATACCAGGCCTCACTCATGGCCTCTTCCCCTAAGTACCATCCTCACCTGGGCAGCAAAGTGGGGCAACCACTGCTCCTGACCCCCAGCCTCACCAGCAGAGGGGCAACTGCAGGGTGTAGCAACCATGCCCTGATCTCCAGCCTCACCAGCAGAGGGGCAACTGTGGGGTGGGGCAACCATGCCCTGACCCCTAGCCTCACCAGCAAAGGCTTCCAGGTGTGCTCTAGCATCACCTGGGCTCTTCTTCCTTAACTGCCTTAGTGTGGGGGAAAGTGGAGGGAGCCAGGAGCGAGGGGAGACCCCATCTATGTGGGTGCCTGCACGCCTCTGGCCGTCAGAGTGCTAGAGCTCACCCGGGCCTCGTGTGTCTTCAGGACTCACTGCCCCACCCCTCGTAGAAGGCCAAAGACCTACTGAAAGATCTTTCAGAATCATCCACGCTGGTGGTCAGCACCCCACCATTGTGTGTGCATGCTATGTCACTTCAGTTGTGTCTGACTCTTTGCGACCCCATGGATTGTAGCCTCCTCTGTCCATGGGATTCTCTGGACAAGAATACTGGAGTGGGTTGCCGTTTCCTACTCTAGGGGATCTTCCCAACCCAGGGATCAAACCGGCGTCTCTTATGTCTCCTGCGTTGGCAGGCAGGACCTCTCCATCAAGTTCTCCCTAATGGCCAGTCTGACTCCAGCCTGGTGTGATACCTGCTGTCTTCAGAGTCTCCGAAGCAGAGCTTCCTCAGGAGATGTCTAGGAGGATGGAGCTGCGTGGGGCAATCAGGGCAAGTGGACTGTGGACCTGGGCTTGTCCAGCCCCCAGGGCCTCTGCCATTACACTACCAGCTTTCTGACCGTTAGCATTTTGTATGTGTGCTCTAATTTGAAAATATGCTAGCTCTCAAGCTGAGAAGTGCTCTATGAGCCCAGACAGCCACCTGGGGATGAACTGGCCCACTGAGAGGGCCCAGGCCAGCAGCCCACCAGGCTCAGACCCGCCCTGCCCAGGGGTGGGAAATGGGCAGACAGGGCGGCTGGGAGGAGGGCTGAGCTACAGGTCACTTTCCAGCCTGTAAACAGAAACAGCTTCTAAGAGGTCTGTCGGAAGAGGGAAAACTCCTCTGAAGCTCCACAGTCCGAGGCTGATGCCTCAGCCTGATATTTTCCTCTCAGGAAGGACGGAGAGGCAGTGGTCGCCCTGGTCCCTAGCCCAGCAGGGGGAGGGCAACAGGGTCAGTCTGCTAGGGTGCCTGGGACCCTGGAGGAGAGCTGGAGGCGTCGGGGAGGAGAGGGGCGAGGATCCTGATCTCTGGTTTGGATTCCATCCACCAGCGAAACTCCAGGGCACGGGCTGGGAGGAAGGGGTGAGGAACGCTCGGCAACCTGTTTCCCGGCTGCGTCCTCCCCTGGGAGGTTGGCATTTGAAGGAGTCAAATTGTCTAATTAAAATTTAACAATTCCTTACCGGGCTCAATGGCGGGTGAGACACTGCTGTCTTAAACACATCATTTTTCCCTCTTTTCTGAGACTTGAAGCATTTCAATGAAAAAGAAGGGGGGCGGGAGGTGCTTCGCATTTGCATCTCAAAAGCAGCTTGCTGGCGCTGGGTGGGAACTGGGAGTGAGTGGTAAGGGGGCTCCTCCCCACAACCCCACTGACTCAGGTCACCCTCTGTGCCTCCAGACCAAGGTCCAGGCTGTGACTTGGGGTGGGCACTTCTCCAGCTCCTCAGGCAGCTCTGGGAAGGAAGGGTGGGAGGGGAAGTGGGGGAGAAGCCCCCACCCCAACTCCATTCCTTCCTTCTCCAAAGGAAAAAGGAGAAGAGTCCCTGAACAAGGCCTCACTTACTGACCCTGGAGAGCGGCCTCTGCAGGGCAGGGGGTGCCCAGGGCCCGAGGACAGGCAGCCTCAAGAGCCTTCCACACCCAGATCTTAGGAAGGCTGGCATGGAGCATTGACAGGTGCAGTCCCGTCTTACCTGGAAAGGCTAAGGAGCAGAAAGGCTGCTGAGCTGGGGGAGGGGGTGGGACGGTGGGGAAGAGTCTTTGGAATGGGGGAGGGCAGAAGGAGTGGAGATGGAGGCATACTGGGGAGAAGAATAGGGGAGACTGAGTTGTGGGGCTGGTGCAATGGGTGAATGAATGCTGCTCCAGGGCTCAGCCTCTCCTGGCCTTGAGCATCTTTCCCAGCATCCCAGGCCCACACGCACAGGGGAGCTGGGTGGTGAGGCTGCGAGTCTGTCAGGCAGCAGCAGCTAGAAGACAGAATCCCAGTTGCTTTTCTGCAGTTATTGGAGAGGGACCCTCCGGGGCTCAGACAAGGTCCAGCTCCCAGAAATTCCTAGGTTCTCCCCATGGCTGCCCACATGGCTGCCTCCCTCCTCCCAGAAACTCAGTGCTGCTATCTGGACTGCAATAAGGAGCCATAAAGAAGGCTGAGCCCCAAAGAATCAATGCTTTTGAATGGTGGTACCAGGGAAAACTGTTGAGAGTCCCTTGGACTGCAAGGAGATCAAACCAGTCAGTCCTAAAGGAAATCAACCCTGAATATTCATTGGAAGGACTGCTGCTGAAACTGAATACTTCGGCCACCTGATGTGAAGAACTGACTCATTGGAAAAAACTCTGCTGCTGGGAAAGATTGAGGGCAGGAGGAGAAGGGGGGCAACAGAGGATGAGATGGTTGGATGGCATCATCAACTCAATGGACATGAGTTTGAGCAAACTCCAGGAGATTGTGAAGGACAGGGAAGCTTGGCGTGCTGCAGTCCATGCAGTCGCAAAGAGTTAGATGTGACTGAGCAACTGAACAATAACAAACAAGGAACCTTGTTTGGGAAAACGTTTAGTGGGTAAACCCGTCTGCAGTGGCCTAGGGGGAGGGGAGGCCACACTGACCCCACCCCCTAGTGCTCCTCCAAGCTTTCAAGCTTCCCTGGCCCAACCCAGAGTCCCACAGGGCAGCTCGGCAGCAGAACTCAGACCGCTTATCTGTGGGGAGAACTGCCCAGGGCTCCTTAGAGTGTGTGCAACAACTTGGGGGAAGCCCTCCCATCCCTGCTGTCCCGCTGTGTCTGGTCCCACCCAGCTGGAGCCAGGAGGGTGGGCCTTTGAGGGCCTTCAGTTACCCCACCTCTAAAGTTGGTGAGCTGGTCCCACTCTGCCCTGGAGTTACACGTGGTCAGGCATCATCTCCCACCTCAGAGCCAACAGAAGCTACCCCGGGACGCTCACTCACTCAACATCAGTTCACCAGAGCCTCAGACTGAACTTGCAGTGTCTCCTGTCCTTCCCAGCTCAGCCCTCCCACCCAGGCTCAGGACCCCTTCCTGGCTCAGGTCCTCCTCCTTCTCACCCTTCGGGGCAGCCCCTCCCCAGCAAGGCTCCCTGATGCTTCAGCACAGAGCCATCCTGTTACTTCAAGCTCTCCTGGTGCACATGCTCCTTGGTGGCATTATCACAGGTAAAATTAAGCTGTTACTTATCTGATTATTTATTTGGTGTCTGTTTTTGCCAAAGTGTGGGCTTCACCAGTGTACAACTCACACCTGTCTCGACTCAGCGTGGCTTTCTCATCTCCCAACATGGCGCCTGGCTACGGCAGGTGCACCTTAAATGTCTGAGAGGAGTCTATGGAAGGTAGTGCTTCACTCCGGTGTGAAGGAGTCAGCCCCTTGGTCTTTCTCTACTCTAGTTGTTGTTTCTCCCCTGGATTCTCCTCAAGGGGTACCCAGGAGCCTCCTTTGAGATCGCTCCCTGGCCCCCTGGGTCCCAGTCACAAGGTAGCTGGGGTTAAATGTCCAGATGGTTGGGGAGTCATCCATGTAGGCCATCCGTGATCACACAGGTTTAAGAAGCATTGAAAGAAAAAAGAGAACACCCCATGAAGGTGAGTGTAGGTGTGTCTGGAGATGGGTGGGGAGATTCTACAGAATTCTGTAGAAAGGGGAGCACAGAGGCTGGAGGGGAGGGCTTCTGGTCTACCGGAAGGCCTGGGGACCCAGGGTTTGGCGGTGGCATCCAGACTAGCGCCCCCTGTGGGTGTGAAGTCACAGCCGGCCAAGGCGGTAGCCAGGAGTCAGCTCCTCACTGAGCACCAGCCGGAAGCTCTAAAGCCTTCCCAGGGCACGCAGGGCACGGCTGAGGGCCAGCCCATCCGAGGAACTGCAGTTGGGGGGGGGGGGGTCCCAGGGAGAGGCACCCACAGCTCCCATAGCTGGGGAAGGGGGCCTCTGAGTAAAAGCAGGAGACCAGAGCAGAACGCAACCAGCCTCCTCCGCTCTGAGGCTTCCTCCTGGACGCCCCCTCTGAGGTTCCGCTTCTCCCCAAGGCGGCCAGCGTCCCTGGGCCTGGCCGCGTGTCCCTGGGCCTGGCCGCATGTCCCTGGGCCTGGCCGCATGTCCCTGGGTCTAAAGTGCTGGGAGAGGCCGTCAGGGCATCGTGGCCTCGCCCCAAGTCTCCTGGGGACTGGGCCAGGGTCCCTATGTCTAACAGAAGAGAGAAGGGCGCACGCGGGAACGGATCTCTGCCTGACAACCCCGTCTCTGTGGATTTTGATGGCTCCGTAAAAAAAAAAAAAAGTCTCCTCACAAACTGTCAAAGTGTCACAAATTAATTAACTGTTAGCTGGAGTGACTCAGTGTGGGGAGAGGGTGGGGAGTGGGGGGCGGCGGCACCGTTCTCTGCCTGCTCTGCCTTTTGATGAAAAAACTTCTCAGCGCTCAGCAGTGCCGATCCCTGGGGGAGCTCACACGCAGAAGGGCAGGTGGGAAGCCAGGCAGCAGTTGTGGGGTTCTGGGTCCCGACCCTGTGAGGACGAAACCTCCAGAAGCTGCTCAGGAAGTCAAAAGTCAGAAGGCAGTCCACAGGCTGGCTCTGTTTTCCGTTTTCCTTCCTCTTCCTCCTTAAGCTTCCCCCAGGAAGAAAAGAATTGGGAAATGGAGCTCGGTTCGCCCCCCGGGGCCGGGCTGGGTCACCCGAGTTCAGTGGGCAGAACCCCACTTAGCTGCCGAACTCAGCAGCAGGAGCTGGAGAGGAAGGACGACCGGGCCTCAGACCAGCCTCCTTGACCTTTACTTTAATTTCAGGAAAGAATTGAGAAAACATGCTCTTGAAAGTCAAGAGGGAGACAAATCCTGAACCTTATTGCTCTAGAAGGATGAAAAACAATCCTCGCTATCTGGTAGAAAATTGTTCTGCTTTATGAAAAGGCGTCCCTGTTCGTAAAAACAGAGAGAGCGGCCAGTCCAAATAAAAGCCCACATCCGTCATGTGCTGGAGACCGCCTGGAAGCCCCTCTCCCGACTCCCCCCATCCTTCAGCCCCAGCAGGCTGGCTCAGGGGACACCAGGGACATTTCTTTTCCACAAAGGATAAAGCCCTTTCTGAATGGGGGTGGGGGGTTGGGTGTGGTGGCAAGCAAGCTATAACTTCAGGACTCCCAGGCAAATAGCTGTTTGGCGTCTGTATCTCAAAGACGAATGGAGGGTAAAACTTCACCACAGGAATGCAATCAGCAAAATCCAGATTGTGGAAAATGAACCAGAACAAATGGTATGGTTTCTTCCAAAATTAAATTGCAAGGACACAATAGAAAAAGCTGGGGGTGAGGAGAGAGCCTTCATAATAACAGAAACTTAAACGCCTATCAGCCAATTGCAACGTGTGGACTTTACTGGAATCTTGATTCAAAAGAAACCAACTTTTTGTGACACTCATGAGACAACTGAATATTTAAAGAGTACATTTTGGATGATATTAAGGAGTTACTGATAACAAGTTTTAGCTGTGGCGATGGCATTCCAGTTCATCGCTTTAGAGCCCTTATCTTTTAAAGAAACACACTTGAGATACTTACAGTTGAAATTATATGATGCCTGGGATTTATCTGATGAGATGGAACAGATGAAACAAAATCCACTGTAAGCTGATTATGGTTAAAGCTGGGTGATGGATACATTGAGGTTCATTATATTATTCTTTCTAATTGTGTGCATGTTTACAATATTCTATAACTGTTTCTTAAAAATCTAACTTTCTCTTTAGCTCTCATCACCCACTCTCCCCCCTAAACAACCTGGATATAAACCAGCCTTCCCATCCTGCTCCCTTATTATAAATGCTGACTTCCTTTCTTGCCGGGAGTGGGGGGGCCCGATAGACCGTCTCCTTTTCCCCATCACTGCTGTGCCCTGTCCAAGACAGCTGGAGCTCTGGGACCTTTCCTTGATCTAATGGGCTATCTGCTTTTCACAGAGGACAATGGCGACAGGAGGTAAGAAGGACGCCCACTTTAATGACAAACATAGCCACTACTGAACTCCTATTCTATGCCAGTCACCGTGTGAAGCACAAACCACATGCATTCATTTAACCCGCACAGCAGTTCTACGAGATTAGATACTATTTCCATGTTGCAGACCAAGTAACAGGCACAGAGAGGGTAATTTGCCCAAGTTCATCCAAGTGCAGTGCGTTATGCACACAGGTGTATCTGCCTACAGGACCAAGGCTCCGCTCCTTATACCAGGGGATGAGTCTGGGTCAGTAACTTCACCAGGCTATTAGGGCTCAGACTGAAGCCCACAGGAGCCCCTCAGAGCCCTCTCAGCCTTACAAAGAGGGAAGATGCAGTCCCAGCCTCACCCGTGTTTCCTCAGAGTCCTGACTGCCTTTAGGCAACCGGATGCTTTCCAGAAAACAGCACTCTAGAGGTCTCCAGAGCATTAGGCTGCCTGGACCAAGTGAGGCAGAGGAGGACAGACACGCTGGATTCTGCATGGCAGGGAAGAGTGTCGACTGCCTCCAGGCTCATCCATCTGGGCCAGGGCACCCCACCTTCCTCCTGTCCTTCCTGTATTTCCTTTCCTTCCATGGGGTGGGGCACTGCGGGTCCAGGCCTCCAGTGCCCCCTTCCACTCCCCCAGCCCCGCCCCGGGCTGCTGGCACCTCACTCAGGGGAGGGGCGCACCACACAGTCACAGAAGGCAGTGGGGGGCAGTTTCCCTGCTGCAGCAAAAGGCTGGGGGTCTCAAATAGAGCCTCACCTCCCTCTCCCACAGGACAGCGGTAGATCAGAAGGGCAGTGTCGGTGATGGGCACAGAGCCTTGATGGTGAGCTGTGTTCCCACTGGTACTGCGTTACCCTCCCCCATCCCTGTCCTCAACATTAAGGTTTTTTTAAGCAGTGATGACCAGAGAAGAAAGAGGAGGGGCTTCCTTCTATCCTGAGGATTGAAGGAGAGCAGCCTGGTTGTTTTTAATCAAACAGATAGACCTGGGTTTCAGTCTCATTTCCAATATCTGCGAGCACTGTGGCCTTGACAATGTCATAACTCTGGGCCTCGGTTTTCTTATCTGTAAAATGGGGACAATAAATCCCTCCTCATTGGAGTGATTGTGAAATTAATGTAGAAAATGCAAAATGAAGGGTCAAGAAGAGGCTCAATAATCAGAAACTAGTATCACTGTTGGGGGCAGGGGTAGGGGGTGTGAAACTCTGCCAGGTCCCAGCAAAAGGGTCTCCTCTGGGCCAAAGACTATGTTAAAGGCTCAGTGCATCTCGTTTAAGCTTCAAAATAATCCATGAGGAAGGGGGTCTCACCCTGTTTTAGGGCCACGCAGGGCAGCGCTGCTGCTGTCAGTGCCTACCGATACCACTAGCCAAAGACCCACGCTGCGACGAGTGCCCTTGAGAGAAAGAGACCTCCTACTTCTCAATGGCCCCCAATCCTCTGAACACTCTGGAGGGACTCCAGTCACAGCCAACATTTGGTTCCCACCAACCAACCCTGTCGGAGAAGGCAATGGCACCCCACTCCAGTGTTCTTGCCTGGAAAGTCCCATGGATGGAGGAGCCTGGTGGGCTGCAGTCCATGGGGTCGCGAAGAGTCGGACATGACTGAAGCGACTTAGCAGCAGCAGCAGCAACCAGCCCTGAGCTAAAAGCCATGAGATGTTGGGGACACCTGGCAGGCAACCTTGGTTACAATCTTCTCAGGGTGTCCCACGTGGATCTGCAGCCACCTTGACTTCAAGGAAAAACTCTAGTTGGCCAGGAACCTTCCTGATAAATACTATGGATAAAACAGCTATGGGCTGTCTCAACTCTCTAAGGCAGAGGTGGGCCAGGCATCCAGTGAGACCTTAGGGACTCTGAGAGTCCACCATCAGCACTGGATTATTTCATCCACCTGCTGGAGTCTGACAGGCAGAAGAATAATCCAGTTCCCTTAGATGAGCTACTTCCCTAATTCTCAATTTAATAATAGATAATTTAACGAGAGCAGTCATACCTGAAATAATCATGTAAATTGATATATTTCAAAGTGTCCTACAAAGTCTAAAGTCCTATAAAATGTTAGCGAACTATTAGCACTTCAACCTAGACCTCCATTTGTCATCTGTAAATTGATCCCACAGACATCCCCACTAGAGAGTTGGGGGCTGATACGATTCACTCGCTGTTGTACATGTTCTTTGGTACTTCCTGGCTTCGGTGTCTGTTCAGTCTCTGTAATGGGTCTGTGAAGCCTGCAGGGCAGAGGTTGTCTTAAACCCATGTATATCCTTAGCATCTACTGAGAAGGACATGCGTGCGTGCCTGCTCAGTCGTTCAGTCGTGGGACACACTCTCTGCAATTCCATGGTCAGTAACCCACCAGGGTCCTCTGTCCATAGGCTTTCCCAGGGAAGAATACTGGAGTGGGTTGCCATTTGCCTCTCCTAGCGATCTTCCTGACCCAAGGATCGAACCCGGGTCTCCTGAGTCTCCTGCCTTGGCAGGCGGATTCTGCACTGCTGCACCACCTGGGGAGCCCCTATTGAGAAGGATACCAGCTTGCTAAGAGTTAATGCATGTCGGTAGGGCTGGTGGGCGTTGACAGCAATAGTGCAGCTCTAAAACACAGTGAGACCCCCTTTCCTGTGGGGTTATTTTGAAGGTTAAATGAGATACATCAAGCCCTTAGCATAGTCTCTAGCCCAGAGGAGACATTCAGTTGTTCCTATTCTCTTGACGGGGAAAAAAGTGTAGAATATTGAATTTTGATTGCCAAAGAAATCTTATCTAATATAGTCCCTTTATTTTACAGATCAAAAAACTAAGACCCAGAAAAGTGAAAAAACTCACCCAAGTTCACGAAGCTGGTGGTTTTCATTACCAGGATTGCCATTAAGGTCTCTAGATTGGCCCCCAGCTTGACCTTACATGGCTTCCGTGGCTCCTACAAAGGGCTCAATAAATAGCAGGTATTAGCTACCATCATGGCCTCTATGATCGTCATCAGCTAGTCAGCTAAAGAGACTCTGGAGGCTCTGTATCTCTCCTCAGTCTAACCTGAGTTTATCCAGTTTCTTGTGTATGCTCATCTTCCCTAGAGATATGTCAGCAGAGATAAGCAACAGCAGGCATCCAGGAGTATAGATCCCGGATGTATAGATGACATCCTGCTCATGTGCCTGCTCAGCTGTCTATACATCCAGTCTATACATCTGCACATCCAGTCCCCACTCAGCCCGTTCACCCTGGAAATAATCCTTTTTTTATAAGTGTTGCTCTCTAAGCCTGACATTCTGCTCTTGCCTTCCCCTGGATATTGATGAAGGCTTGTACATCGCAGGTTACATGCTCATGGACTGTGTCCTGAACATCTGTTCAGGGAACAGCCTGGGGCCATAGGGTGTGTTAGGTTTCTTTGTGTAATGCTGCTCCTTGAGACAACTTTTAGGGGAGGCTTTTCTGTTCTAAATTCCGTGGACAGAGGAGCCTGGCGGGCTACAGTCCATGGGGTATCAAAGAGTGGGCCACAACTGAGCACGCGTGCATACACACACACACACACACACACACACACACACATTCTTCCCCAGGAGTCCAAGGAAAGGGCTGAATTTCTGGCTTTGCTGCTCAGCAGCCTGACAAGGCCAAGGCTGGAGACAACAGCAGAAGCCAATAACCCGGGTCCAGGAGGGATATGTGAGAGAGAGGATTCCCAGGGGGCAGAGCTGCTCTGCCACAAAGGATGAGGGATGTGACCAGAAACCCTGCTCAGCTGGGAACCCACCTATGGAGTCAGGAGACAGAGGAAGGGAGGGAAGGAGAGACACATGGAGAAGGTGCCCCTCGGGGAAGTCACTAAGGAAACACCTCTGGCTGGAGTTCTCACTCTAGCTTCTGATCCTGAGAGTATCTGAGGCGGAACACAAATACTTTCGGTCTTGTCTTAGGACTCCTGGGACACAGAGCAGCTAAGTTTTCTCAGCCCAACAGGGCAAACAACACAACGTCGCTAATCAAACTTCCCGTGCACCCACCCTATTTGATAAATCTGCCAGCCTTTTAATGCACTAAGTGAAGATGAATTAGCAGTCATGAGGCTGTGACAGCTCCCCGAGCTCTGATGGCTGTGGCAGGAGGGAGGGGAAGTTCTCCTCGGGGATTAGTTGGAGCTGCCAAGTTCATGAAAATAACCCACTGATGCCAAGGCACCTCAGCTTCTCCCCACAAGCCTCGTGCTGTCACACACTAAATCACTGTCCAAGAAGTCTAACCTGCTGAGTATCCAAGAAACAGAGTTGGCTCTCTTCCTCCAAATGAGCCGCATGCCATAAGCCCCGGCCAGAACATGCCAGAACGTCTGGTTGCTGAAAGGCACCCAGGACTCCAAGGAAACACAGGTATGGCCTGGACTGCATCTTCCCTCTTTAGAAGGCTACGAAGGGTCCGAGGGCCTCCTGTGGGCTCCAGCCTGAGCCCTAAGAGCCTGGTGAAGTAAGACTCCGGACACACTCATGATGGAAGCCTGTCTGCAGGGAAATAAAGGCAGCTGTATCCTGGGGGCCTCTAGGGCTTGGTCCCACAGAACTCACTCCTCGCTCTAGACCCAGACTCACCCCCTGGTATAAGGAGCCTGGGTCTTGTAGGCAGATACAGCTGTGTGCATAAGCCACTGCGGTTGGGTGACGTTGGGTGAGTTACTCTCTCTGTGCCTATTTCTTCATCTTAACATGGAAATAGTATCGAATCTCACAGGGCTGCTGTGCAGATTAAATGAATGCATGTGGTTGGCGCTTCACACAGTGACTGGCATAGAATAGGAGTTCAGCAGTGGTTCTGTCTGTCATTAAAGTAGATGTCCACCCCCACTTCCTGTCCCTAACAGCCGAGCCATAGTCCTCTCTGAAAGGAAGGAGACAGCCCATTAGCCCAACAAAAAGTCCAGAACACACCAGAACATGCCAGAACATGGCAGAACACAGGATCCATCTATTTTGTTGTATGGGAAAAGTGAAAGCTGGCAATGGCCGGCTGGTAAAATCCTTTCTAGTCACAAGTTTGCCGACTCCTTGGTTATGTTTCTGCCAGCCCAGCAACAGAGACCCAGTACTGGCTAGCTAACCTTTTCATACGAGAAGTTGCCAACTGGCAGCCTTGGGCCACATTTGGTTTGCAGATAGGTTTTGTTGGGCTTACACTGCATTGTTGAAAGATTGCAACTTGTGTCCAATATTTAAACTTTGCAGATGTCACATGAAAATACAGGTTCTCATCAAAAGAATCACTGGATTTTGGAAACACTGGGTCAGCATTCTCACAAGGGAACAACAAGCTGGGGTCAAAAGAGGCGGCCCCCTTTACACCGAGTACCCAGTAACTAAAGAAAGCAGTGGCCAGCCCAGCCAGAGGAGGGGCCAGCTTTGGGGAAGAGACTGTCTCTGCATTCCAAGGATGGAGGGGGCGGCGGGAGCTACATCCCTACTCTCTGCTCCTCACCCCCTGCGTTCTCCCCACTCATCCCAGTTTGCAAGGGGCCAGGCCCCAAGGCTTTGGCAGAGCTCCCCTCCTCCCCCTCCTTCCCCCTTCCAAAGAGTTGGGCACAGCGCCCACCAATCTCATTTATTTATTTGGCTGTGCCCGGTCTTTGTTGCTGCACACAGACTCTTTAGTTTGGG
The DNA here is from genome assembly GCF_055505025.1 of Bos grunniens. Taxonomy (NCBI): domain Eukaryota; kingdom Metazoa; phylum Chordata; class Mammalia; order Artiodactyla; family Bovidae; genus Bos; species Bos grunniens. The sequence continues at coordinate 24,494,733 of NC_141179.1, forward strand.
CATGTGGGTTCTAGTTCCCTCAACAGGGATCGAATCCAGGCCCCCTGCGTTGGGAGCATGGAGTCTTAGCCACTGGACCATCAGGGAAACCCCCTCATCAAGCCTTGCAACCCTGCACCCAGCTGGTGTCACTCAGGTTGCGTTTCTTTCCAGGCCGCACATACATTTAAGTTTGCAGCCCCTGTTTTATAACAGTATCCGGGGTAACTGAGTTGCAGAGACATTGCTGAACTGTACAGACTGGTCTGAACAGTACTCTAGGATCTCCCCACCTGATCCTCACCCTTAAGCCTGGTGGCTGCAGGAAGATGGGAACTCTCAGGGCTGGGGAGGCTTTAGGAAACACCAGTGCTATTTGGACAAAGCTGAGATTTTCCTACCACTCCTCGTTCTGCCTGAAGGCTTCCGTGTTCTTGCTGGAGGCCCTTGTTTCTGAAGCACAGCCTCTCTTGGGGCCCTTTCTGCCCAGCTGATATTCGAACTGACACCGTAAAACAAATGTCTCTCCCCCAAGTCTGCCTTGGCTTTAGACTTTCTGTGATTGATCATCTAATTACACTTGCGGCCCAGGAAGCGGTAATCTCTACGGCAAATGGGGTGCATATCACAGGCTGAGACAAAACATTCCATCTTCCTGGCATATGGCAAACCGAGGTCTGTAGTTTGCCTCATGTACCAGCATGACAGCCACGCCGCTACTGAGCTAAAAGAGGTGCCCGCAAGGTATCTCCGCTGACTTCTTCACTCTGTGAAGTGCTGGGCTTCCCCAAGGGAAGACTGGTTCTGTCGCCCCACCCTCCTCCCTTATCTGTTAATTCTAACAAATACACCAGGGTTTAGTTGTTGGAGGGGAGGCCCAGGGGTCCTGTCCCCTCCAGGGAGGATGCTAATGACAGTGAACAGCTGGTACCATCTGCATCCTTGTCAGAGAACACTACCATCTTGAGTTCCTTGAGAGGATGATGCTCAGTGATCCCTGCTTCTTCAAACTCCATTCTCACCTGTGGTCTCTGATGCCACCTCCTCCAAGAAGCCTTCCATGATCTGCTTTAAGGGAGGATTACTTGTTTATTCCTCTTCCATTTCACAAATCAGATCAGATCAGATCAGTCGCTCAGTCGTGCCCGACTCTTTGCGACCCCATGAATCGCAGCACGCCAGGCCTCCCCATCCATCACCAACTCCCGGAGTTCACTGAGACTCACGTCCATTGAGTCAGTGATGCCATCCAGCCATCTCATCCTCTGTCGTCCCCTTCTCCTCCTGCCCCCAATCCCTTCCAGCATCAGAGTCTTTTCCAATGAGTCAACTCTTCGCATGAGGTGGCCAGAGTACTGGAGTTTCAGCTTTAGCATCTTTCCTTCCAAAGAAATCCCAGGGCTGATCTCCTTCAGAATGGACGGGTTGGATCTCCTTGCAGTCCAAGGGACTCTCAAGAGTCTTCTCCAACACCACATTTCAAAAGCATCAATTCTTCGGCGCTCAGCCTTCTTCACAGTCCAACTCTCACATCCATACATGACCACAGGAAAAACCATAGCCTTAACTAGACGGACCTTTGTTGGCAAAGTAATGTCTCTGCTTTTGCATATGCTATCTAGGATTTCACAAATAGGATTTTTTTTCTTTTTGGCATCTGTGGTATCAAAACCTGCAAGTCTGTGTCTTCTCATCTCCTGTGCTCTTTGAAGGCAAGGTCTATATCTTATTCCTCTTTTGTACCACCAGCATCTGGGACATGCTAGCCATGAAGTGGGAGCCCCACAAGTAACAATGAAATTAAGATGAAAGATCGTGTGCTTTATCTGAGGGGGGTGGATAATTTTAGTTTTATTTACTTTTTAAATAAGAAATACATCGATGTGATTCAAAGTTCAAAATGTATAAAGGATTAACAGTGAAAGGCCTTTGGTCCTCACTGTCTAACAAACCACTCCAAAATAGTGGTTTAAAAACAGTACTGACAGAGGTTCCCTGATGGCTCCGTGGTAAGGCATCCACCTGCCAGTGCAGGAGTCACGGGTTTGATCCCTAGTTTGGGATGATCCCACATGTGGAGGAACAACTAAGCCCATGTGCCACAACTATTGAGCCTGAGGTCTAGAGTCCAGGGGCCACAACCACTGAATTCCAGAAGCCTGGGAGCCCTAGAGCCTATGCTCTGCAGCAAGAGAAGCCACCATAATGAGAAGCCCGAGCACCGCAACTCTAGAGCAGCTCCCGCTCGTAGCAACTAGAGAAAGGCCTGCACAGCAAGGAAGACTCAGCACAGCCAGAAATAAATAAATAAACAGACTCATTTAAGAAAAGCAGTAATGATGTCATTAGTTACTAACAAAGCTGGTGAGTCCGTGGGTCAGTTCCGCTTCAGGGTCTCTCATGCAATTACTGTCAGAAAGTGCCTGGATGTGGGTCGTCTCGAAGTTTTCTTCACTTACAGGTCTGGTGGTGGAGCTAGGAAGATTCAAGCAGCTGGGGCTTCTAGGGCATTTCTCTTCTCTCCCTCCTTGAGCGACTGTCCTATGGGAAGCCTGCAAACACCTCAGAGACTTTCCAAATGCTGCCTTGGACCTCACGCAGCACCACTTCCACTGCATTCTACTCATCAGGGCAGTCACAAAGGCCCCCCAAGCTCCAAGAGGAAGGGCGTGGATTCCACCTCTTGATGGGAAGAGGGCCAGAAAGATCATATACTTTGAAAGCTCTCCAAGACCCTCCACGCTGCTGGCCCATTGAATTAGTTCTCACTCTCAGGAAAAGATGCTGACTGGTACCCATGGCACACAGTATGTCCACTGTAGGAACCCATGCTCTGTGACTCTCCCTGCACACCTGGGGAGCTGTCTGCTTTCCCGGCACATCTGTTCCCAAACCCACCCATGCTAGTTTTTCTTCTAATTGCCATTAATCTAGTTCACTGTTTAATAAACAATAAAGCAGGAATACCAAATTAAAATACTGATTTCATAAAAACTAATTTGAATGGACTGGGGACATTTTTTGATAAAGAAAAATTGCTTTAAAAAAATACTGACTAGCTATGTGTGAATAAGATAACACAAAAAATTCTGAAATCCAGGAGTCTACATTTATATTCTTTTGTAAGTTTAAATCTTTGCTCTGCTTTTAAAAATAAAAGTAAAAATACTGGAAGTTGTAGCTAAAGCGTTATGGGGATATAATGCAAATAAGATGAGGCAAAACTCTAGTAGGAAGATTCATACTCAAAGAAAAAACTCAAAATATATACCAAAAGCCTGGTAAATTAATGGACATAAATATTCTAAGGTACAATGAAATGTCTGAAGTATCATTTTTAATGCATCTTCTCTTTAATGAAGTTTTTCAATTGGCCGATCAACCATGCTGGGCAAGAGGGCTTCTGCTGTGTAAAGGGGTGAGAATGGACTTCCTTGTCTTGTTCCTGATCTTAGATGAAATGCCTTCAGCTTTTCACCATTGAGTATGATGCGAGCTGTAGGTTTCTTGTATATGGCGTTTATAATGTTGAGGTAGATTCCCTCTATGCCCATTTTCTGAAGACTTTTTTTTTTAATCATAAATGGGTACTAGTAGTAATAGCGTTAGCCGCTCAGTCGTGTCTGACTCTTTGCGACCCCATGGACTGTGGCCCACCAGGCTCCTCTGTCCATGGGATTATCCAGGCAAGAAGACTGGAATGAGTTGCCATTTCTTTCTCCAGGGGAATCTTCCCAAACCAGGAACAAATTCACATCTCATGCATCTCCTGCACTGGCAGGTGGATTCTTTACTGCTGTGCCACGTGGAGCCTGCCATTTAATTATAGCACTGAACAAACTTTACTTTCTTAGTTTTGATCATTGTGCTGTGGCTAGATAGAACGCTAACATTAGGGGAAGCTAGGTGGAAGGCAGAAGAGAACTCTCTGTACTACTTCTGCAACTCTTCAGAAAGTCTAAAATTATATCAACCAAAAACAGGCGTCCAGGTGTGGAGTGTTGCATGGTCAGATGGGTGGCATCTCCAGTACCCAGGTGTCTGGCTGAAGGGGCACGGCCATAGCTCCCACCAGCAGACAGGAGGTCAGAACTCCTCCTAAGCAAAGAGGAGGTCCCCCATCCATTTCTCCTTGGATGCAGCACAGACAGAGAGTCAGGCCCACAGAGGGTCAACAATGTACGCACAGTCCCAGCTGGAAGGCGGTGGAAGCAGGTCTCCACCCAAGGTCAACTTGTCCCCAGAGCCTGTGCTGGATACAGAGACGCTGAGAGTCGCCTGGCTTGGAGGCGCTTCCCAGCCAAGGCTCCGGTGCCTTTCCAGGGGCCTCAGTCTGTGAGTTCCAGTGAGTTGCCCACTGTCCTGATCCAGGAAGTTTTTCTCTCTGCCTGTCCTCCGTTCCTCCTCCTGGGGCTTCCTGGATTGCTTCTGCTGGGACATGTGGACTCTGCTTCACACACAGGAAGCAAATGGACAGTCTTAGCTCCAGTTCCGCCTGGAACTGCTCTCTGAGCCTGAGGTCCACGGATCCCACCCTTAATTACCCAGGCACCCTCGCCGTCCAAGTGTTTTTTATAATCGTTTCTGCTGAGAAAACCATTGTCTACCCCTGTGTCATGGAGGGTCAGAAATGGGACTGCTGAAAGTGCTAGAGAAAATGGGCTCTCATTTACAACAACAACAACAGTCATAGTAATAGCAGCTACTGTTTCTTGACTGTTGACTGTGTACTCAGTACTGTGTTGCACACTTTACACTCCTTTTTCCTAATTCTTAAAACCACCTTAAGGAGTAAATTCTATTAATTCTTTCATTACAGACGAAGCAGGGGAGTCTAAGGGAGTCACAATTAGCACGGTGGGTAAGTGAAGCCTGGGTGTGTCTAGTAGCAGAGTCCCTCTTGTCCACTGGGCTGTGAAGCCCCTACCAAGTGCTTGGAAAGCAAGACACTCAGAGGTTTTACCCGTCTCACCACTCGGCCTCACAGGAGTCCTCCAGAGTCAGTACAACAACCTCACTTCACAACATAGGTTTAGGCAAGTCATCGTGAAAATAAGAAGAATCAGGTAGCATTTATCATGCCAATGTGTGAAGACAGAAAGCAGAATGCCATTTCTCCTGGAATAAGGTGCTGCTGGTGGTGCTAGAGGTAAAAAACATACCTGCCGATGCAGGAGACTAAGAGATGTGGGTTCGATCCCTGGGTCAGGGAGATCCCCTGGAGGAGGGTATGGCAACCCACTCCAGTATTTCTGCCTGGAGAATCTCATGGACAGAGGGGCCTGGCAGGCTGCAAGGCATGGGGTTGCACAGAGTCAGACACGACTGAAGTGGCTTAGCACACATGCACACACGGTTCTCGCCTGTCATTCCCCCCAGAAACTTCCTGACCACCACACAGCTGGTAAATGACAGATCTGGGGTTCTCAGCCAGGTCCCTTGGCCTCCCCAAAAGCCCACACTTCTGCCATCATCAAAGCCAGGCCTCAGGCCACTGGTTGGTAAAGCACAACCAAACTGAAGGAAGCCCGGGGAGCTGTGTTGTCATGGGGGCACCATTTAGGAAGTGGGTGTCTGTGAAGGTGATGATGTCACTACAGTGAGCCATGCTCTCTGTGTTCTGAAGTGGGAGAAGCTCCACGGGACCATCCACACGGTCCCCTCTGCCTGCCCGCCTGCTGCCCGTGCTGACGGGCTGGGGTCACAGAACCCCGACTGGCCTCCTGTGATCCCATGGCAGCCTGGACTGCAGCAGAGCTAGAACACTGAGCTGACACAGATCTGTGCAGAAGCCCTCAGAACCCACCGGGATGGACCCGGTAGCATGTCACAGCCCTTGAAAGTCCAAACTCTGCTCCAGCCTCCAAAGATAGCAGCCTTTCCCCCACACCCGGGGCCTGGACTGGGAGCAGCATGGGCTGAGGGCCGGAGACCCACTCCCAGCTCAGGAACGTTCCGTTCCTCTGTCCCCGTGTTTGTGCCCACTGCTCTGCGCTGGCAAGTGCATGGCTTTGAGAGGCTATTTTTAACGATCGTAAAATCATCTCCCACTCCCGCACCTTTCCTGGCCCACTCTTTCAGGTTTCCTGTTGAATTTGCATCCCTGTTGCACAGGAGGCCTGGCCTGGTTGATGGAAGTGGCTGTGAGAACAAGACAAAGAAAACTTTACCACTTTTCAAGGCTCCCCTATCACACTCTGGGGGGAAAAAAAAAGATAGAAAAGACCCAGCTTTCTCAGAGTTCCGAGAACACACAGGTCAGCCAGCCATTCTGCTATCATCACCTGGCACCCAGGCAGAGCTCTGGAGTTGGGTAAATACCTGGGGACAAGACAGAAGAATGGACACAGGAGGCCAGCTGTGCCCTGCATCTCCAGCCATGCGACCTCTGAGCCTCAGTTTCCTTTTCTAACAGGGACATGTGGCCACCCTAGAGCAGCTCCAAGACTTTCCCCTCAGTGTCCTCCCACCTGCCACCATGCGAGCTCCAGCCCAGCTAGGGCTGAGGGCTCGGGGTGGAAGGAGGGTAATCAGAGGGCCTAGGCAGATCCCCATTCACCTTATCAGTCTGGGGACAGCTGTCTACTACAGTTACTGCACACTAAAGCAGATGTCTGTGGTCGTGATGAGGGCAAGACCCCATAAAGGACCCCAAGAGGTCTCTGAGAGGGGGCCAGCAATAGAACATGCTCAGAAGAACTTCAGGCAAGAAGTTACCATCACTCAGTGAGATGGGGCCCGGAAACAGAGCTGGGTGAGTCACGGGGATAATGAGCTCTGAGACAGGAAGGCTCAGCTGTCTTCTGACACCCTTCTGAAAGTCCTGATGAGATCTAGGGTCCACGGGCCAGCAGAGCACTCATGCCCAGAGAGGAACCCAGAGCAATGGGGCAAACCAGCCATGGAGGCAACTGGCTGGCCACCGTTGCCCAGAGGAGCTGTGGCTGGAGACCACAGTCCCTGTTCTGCTTATTCCTGGAAATACAAGACTCCTGGCACCCTCCCAGAGCTGCTCCCCACTCTAATAAGCCCAGGAGTTCCTGCCACAATATTTTCCCCTTGGAAGGAGCTGGTGTCTCAGTAATTGCCACGTGGTACTTCCTGGCAGCAGTATTAATCACCTCTCCCAGGCCCAGTCCAGCCAAGAAAGAAGGAAGCTGGGAAGGGCCGAAGCAGAGGGGCCTGGGGCCACTGACTGCCCCACCCAAGGGCAAGGGCAATGCAGTCTGCCTGGTGCCTCCCTCAAGCCCCATCCCGCTTCCCAGAGAGGCTGGTAAATGACAGATCGGACTTCACTTGGGTCCTCCTGAGGGAGGAAGGGGCAACAAGGAGCAGGCAGCACTCCTCAGCCGCCCTCAAGGAGCTGTGCCAAGCGTGGCCTGTGGAGCGAGATCAGGCCCAGAGGCCATGAGCAGATGGAGGCGACACGATGGGGGAGCCGGAACCCAGAGTCTCTCCCCCAAACCCATCTCCAGCCTCACCTCCAGACTGCCTGCAAGTTCTCCTGAGATCACCTCTTCAAGCCACGGCTTTTGGCTGCCGTCACCATCTCGCTCAAAATACCTTCAACCAACCTCTTCCCCCAAAGAAGACAGTCTAGATCCTTCTATTTTTGACCTCCCTAAATGAAACCTGCTGCTCTGCTGTGGGAAGGAGACTCAAGTTGGAGCTGATCTGTGCTTTTCCATCCTCCTCTTGCCTCACCCTCCCCGTTCCCTCAACTCTGAAAGCTGCCATTTATCCAGCTGCTGCCCCACTCTCCACATCCCATGGACCCTTCAAGGGCAAAACCCACCTCCTAAAGGAGACCTTCCCTGACCACTGGACTCGGCACCCCGATTCCCTCAGAGCAGTGACATGAGGCTCAGACAAGGAGACATTCTTAACTAGCTTCCATTATAAGGCTGAAAAGCAGCCTAGATCCCTGGGGAGGGGGTGCCCAAGATGCCTTGGGCAGGTGGGAAGGTGGTCAGGCCAGATGGCAAGAACTCAGAATTCACAAGGCTCAGGTGAGGCAAGTGTGTGCCATGCCCTGAGCTGTGAGAGACGGCTGTTGCCCCCGCCGGTACAGGTCACTGCAGCCAAGGGCAGGTGGAAGGGTGCAGGGCTTCTCCCACGGGGCACAGCCATAGCAGATGCCCAGGAAAAGGTGCTGAATTAGTAAACGCTCCGCTGGCAGAGTAGCAGGGTGACCTGGAGCTGTTCCCAACAAGATGGCATTTGCCGGAGGGATAGCAATGGGGAGTTCAAAGCCAAGATTTCAAGCTGGAATCATAGTTGAAAGAGAACAGATCTAGCCTTAGTATCTGGCAAGTGAATCAGCTCAGACAAGTCAGATGGGTCTTCTAAGAACTGGCACTAGAGAGATGACCAGAGAAGTGAAAATCAGCCCCAAAGTCAGAGCAAGATGGCTGAAAACCAGGAAGGAGTCTAAGGGTGGTGTTTAGCAAGCAGAGGTCCATCCCAATCCTGGAGAACTGATGGCTTCCTTAGCTCCCACTCAGACTGGCACCAACCCCTGTGTGGCACTTATCACACTGAACTGTTAATCCAGCGTTTGCATTTGATAAGCATCTCTTCCCAGCATCATACCAGGCGCCTGTGGTCTCCCTCCATAAACTCAGTCCTCGGGAGTGGAGTAGCGGGCAGGGCAGGTAAACTGGAAAGAGCAGCTCTTAAAGGATACCTTACAGTCTATCATCCTCATACAAGAATGTGCCAGAACTTCCAGTGCTTCAAAAACAACCAGAATTGAGATGTTTAGTTGAAATCCCCTTATTTTAAAAATGCTGGCAACACATTCATCACATCATTTGAGCCAAAGCACTTTGACAGACCAGATGCAGCCTGCATCCTCCACTCACACCATCTAAATCACCAAAACGACACAGGTAGCCACAGTCTAAAGACACTGTGTTTAACTGGATCACTTTGTTGTACACTTGAAAGTAACACAACATTGTAAATCAACCATACTCCAATTAAAAAATAATAATAAAGACATGGTTATATTTTTCAAAGGTTCCACAACAGCCTTCTTTCCCAGCAGGGCAGGGTTAACACTCCCTTTTTAAAGGTTAAGGAAGATGACTCAGAGAGGCTTATTAGTTTGCCCAACGTCACCCAGCTAGTTAGTAGCAAAGGCAGAACCAGAATTCACATCTTATTCTTTCTCATGGGCTCTTTCCGCAGAGCCCACGTTGTCTCCAGGCCCTAATGGACAGCAGAGTCAAAGAAGCAGTCAGAAAAGTCTGACTCACAGGGATCTGTTGAACCAGCTGGTTGACCGTGGTGTTCCCAGAAGAGACGTGAATGGTCATCTTCTAAATGCTTACCTGATGTGTTTAAGTGGAAGAGTTCTAGATCAAGTGAACAGAAGTCTAACTTGAATAACCAAAAAAGGGAGTCATCACCCCTCAGTCAATTCCCAGACCCAATTCATTTACCCAGCATCCCTTGAATGAAGGGGAGGCCAGGGCCCCTGGAGGAAGATCCTTACTACATGGTGAAAAATTAATAGTTAATCTTTCTCCCAGCCTTCCCCAAAAGGATTTTTAGTCTGTTACCAGGGTGACCGTGCACTGGAGAAAAGGAAATAATCTGACTTTTCTGGGACTGCAGCCTACCCTGTTTTATTGCACTCCAAAGATGTTACATTTTTACAAATTTGAAGGTTTGTGGCAACCCTGCATTGTCAGGCCATGGTTAGCATTTTTGAGCAATAGAGTATTTTTTAATAAAGGTATGTACTTTGGGGACATATAAACTACAGTATAGTGTAAACATAACTTTTATATGCACTGGGAATCCAAAAATTTCATGTGATTCACTTTATTGAGATACTTGCTTTATTGGGGCGGTCTGGAACAGAAACCGCTATCTCTCTGAGCTCTGCTTATACTGCACTCTGGCTGTGAACAGGCACCAGTGCCAGGAAACCCAAACATCACTGCGATCCACCAGTCCTCATAGGAGCTTAGGGAGGACAGGTGATCAGTGGGTCTTTGAGCTCAATGCTTCTCCCAATAGGTCCAACGGGTCCCGGAACCCGTGCTGTGCTTCTGTCCCCAGTCTGGGAATGCATATGTGAACTAAACATACTCAGCAACTGGCAGAATCCCGAGGAGCACAGGACCAGCTGGGTTCCTTTGAGCTGTTCAGAAAACGTGGAAATAAGGCAACAAGGCCACGGGAGGGATGTGTCCTTTGTTTATTTGCTGTTCACTATCCACTAGGGGCCAACCCTGTAAGACAGATGTTAACAGAGAAACCGGTAATATACAAATGTCTTCCGTCCAGTAGAGAAGATAGTCCCAGATTCTATGATTTTATTGCCCTATAAGACATCCATGTTCTTTATCAAATTTAGCAATCTTATTCCAGCTTGCTTCCTTTCTTTCACTGATTTTTTTTCTTCCTTTATCCTCTTTCGAATCTAGCTTTGTCATCTCACTGGTTGCTTCATTAATAAGGTAAATAAATTGTTGACATGTAATTGTTTGATTAATATGTTTTTAACCTTTTGAAAATTATTTAACAGTTCACATGACTCACAACGGAGAAGGCAATGGCACCCCACTCCAGTACTCTTGCCTGGAAACTCCCATGGACGGAGGAGCCTGGTAGGCTGCAGTCCATGGGATTGCTAAGAGTCAGACTGAGCGACTTCCCTTTCACTTTTCACTTTCATGCATTGGAGAAGGAAATGGCAACCCACTCCAGTGTTCTTGCCTGGAGAATCCCAGGGACAGGGGAGCCTGGTGGGCTGCCGTCTATGGGGTTGCACAGAGTTGGACACGACTGAAGTGACTTAGCAGCAGCAGCAGCATGACTCACAAATTAAGCACTGACAGGGATTCCAGCATCTGGGATGGAGCAGTGAACTTCACTGTCTCATTTCTCTCTCCCTTATCTGGCTTCCTGCCCAGAAGCCCAGAGCACGGTTCACACTCTGCCTGCCTGGAGGATGCCGTCCACACTGCCCCCTTAAGCGGTGATTCATGGCTTCAGGCTCTGCCCTTGTGGCTGCACCGCTGCCCTCAAAGTCAGAGGGGCTGACTCTAGGTTATGTGTAGGAGACAGGCACTTTCTAAGTGATTGGAAGCATGACAGCCTCTCCTGGAGTCAGAGATGAAGGCCATGAGAAAGGTCAATGCCGTCTAAGCAACCTAGGGGCTGGTGGATCCTTTATACAAATAACTAACATCCACATGGGAGAAACAGCAGCTGCTGCTGGGCACATCTCCTGTGCAGTCTCCACGAGATGGGGTGAACCTGTCTGAACGCTATCCCCTTGCTTTCCACATTGGAGACCGGGGGTCAGGGCCACTGGGCTGTGCATGTGTGTGTCCGTGTTTGAGGACAGGAGGATGACATCTGCGGATCCAGGTCCACCTCCAGCTCCCCAGGCTCCAAATCAAGCCCAGTGTCTTCTGGAAGCTTCCCTGACCACTTGACATCCAGCGGTGCCACCTTTCTCTGACACAGCGTTTGTTCTGTATGTCCCCTCCCATTGTACTTTATTATCCTGTTAGAAAGCCTAGGCCTTAATCCTGGTTCCACAGCCTGTGAGCTGTGTGACTTTGGACAAGTCACTTAATCTCTCTCTCCCTCTTGAAGCCTGTTTTCTCACCTTTATGGAGGAGAAATTTTGTAATATTGATAGAAATAACAACATAACCCCTTTCTCTACTTCTTGGGGCAGTCATGATCGAGTTTGAGGTGCACATCCTGGCACTATGCATATAATCAAAACCACTGGGAAATCCATTGGGTTGGCCAAAGGCCCATCCATTCCCAAACAAATATTTAACGGCTGTTGTTCAGTTACTCATATATGGAATGGGGATAATGGTAATAAGAGCACCAATTCCACTGGGCTGTGCAAATGTTAAATGAGACAACACTGAATGGTTGTTGATACCTGACATACCCAAGCATTCAATGGGCGTTAACTGTTTGAACTGAAAATGCTTTGAAGCACGAGGATGCTTATCAAATTGAAAGTTTTGTAATTATGGCTCTTGTGTTACTCTCTGAATGTTTCAGATGCATTAACTTCATCTCCTCCTTAGATAGCTTTCGAGTTTCAGAAATTACCTGACAAATACTTGTTGGAGACCTTCAAGGTGCCAGACAGCGTGGATACCAAACACACAGTCATTGTCTTCAAGGAGATCACAGCTTGGCGGGAAAGATAAGCACAAAGGTGGTTAAAATGCTACATGAGAGAGATGACAGCCTATGGGAGGATCTTCTAGCCACCCTGGAGTCTTTGACAACAACAGGCTCAAAGCAGACCTCCTGCCTGTTCTTCCTGCGCTTATACTCTGCTCCAAGGACAGGGTTTTGTACATAATAGGAGCTCAATACATACGAATACATAGTTGAATAAACATGTTAAATAAACCCAAGAATTCTTTCTCAGGTCACACAGAGTCCCTACAGTGGAAGGCAGTGAGGAAGGGAACTTTGTTGAGACCCTGACACTTGCCACATCCTGGGCGAGGCATCTCACGGGAGGATCAGTGATGTGCTGGAGCCGGTCTGCGGATCCCTCCTCCCCACTGCGTCCAAAGACACCAAGTCGGTGGCTTGAAATTAGCCACAGTCTGAGTACTTACATAACAAAATCTGCAAATGCTACAAACCAGACCATTATTTTCTCTTGGAAAGCTCATTGTCAAAACGTTAACCACACAAAACCACATGGATCTCCCACAATAATCTATTTTAAGATGAAGACATTAAGGTTCAGAGAGGTTAAGTAATTTGCTCCAGATCACACAGGCCACAGAAAACAGACATAGGACTTGAACTGCTCTCATTCTAAAGCCCTGGCTTTTCTCTTTGCAAATTACAACTGCCCTCCTCCCCTGTCAGGCCCTTGTGGGCTCGATCAACAGCCGATTAGCACCTTGTCCTGGCTGAAGGACAGAGCAGAAGAGCTTCACCCTCTCTTCAGTCTCCTTGTACAAGTAGGGCTCCCTGGACCCAGGCCAAGGAGCCCTGTGATACCTGCCTTTTTATTATCCACTGTGAAGATTCTTGTTCAGTTCCACCAAGAATGAATGAACCTATGAAAAGATGTTCAACCTCACTAGTTGTTGTTTTTGTTTCAGTCACTAAGTCATGTCTGGCTCTTTTGCAACCCCACGGACTGTAGCCCACCAGGCTCCTCCGTGCGTGGGATAGAACTGGCATCTCTTAAGGTCTCCTGCGCTGGCAGATGGGTCCTTTACCACTAGCACCACCTGGGGAGTTAATCTTATTTGCAAAACAGAAATCGAGTCATAGACACGGAGAGCAAACCTGTGGACATCAAGGGGGGATGGTGGGATGAATTGGGAGATTGGGATTAACATCTATACACTATTGATACCGTGTATAAAATAGATAACTAATGAGGACCTACTGTACAGCTCAGGGAACCGTACTCAGTGCTCTATGGTGACCTAAGTGGGAAGGAAATCCAAGAAAAGAGGGGACATGTGTATACGCATGCCTGATTCACTTTGCTATAGACTAGAAACTTACACAATATTGTAAAGCAACTACAATCCAATAAAAATCAATTAAAAAAACACTTAAGATGGTGAATTTTATGTTATATGGGTTTATTTTTACCACCATAAAAAAAAGAAAAGAAAAAGAAATTAAGGGACCTCCCTGGTGGTCCAGTGGCTAAGACTCCATGCTCCCAATGCTGGGAGCCCCAGCTGGATTTAGTTCCACCAGGGAACTAGATCTCATATGCTACCACTGAGAGTTCACATGCCACAACCAAGACCCAGCTCAGTCAAATAAATTAAAAAAAAAAAAAAGAAATTAATAGTGATTCAGAATGGAATTCACCTCCCCCCCAGAAAGTATGAACACACCATGGGGCTTACCATGAGTCTTCCAGTGCATTGTCTGAGAGGCAGACTTCCTCTCCAGAGCCACTGTGCTGAGAGACAGACCTCAGACAATCCAATATCCAACCAGCTCTGGAGGTGGCTGTCATCTAAGATACTCCCGGGAGGAATCGGAGATACAAAATGTCTGTAACTTGCCCAAGTCTCAGTAGCTAACTGAGTTTCAGCAGTTTCAGAAGAATTCTACAAGTTTCAGTAGTTTCAGAAGAACTCTAAAAAGGTATGCATTCATTTTAAGAAATATGCACCTGTGCCTACTGGATAGAGAAGGCGATGGCACCCCACTCCAGTACTCTTGCCTAGAAAATACCGTGGACGGAGGAGCCTGGTAGGCTGCAGTCCATGGGGTTGCGAAGAGTCGGACACAACTGAGTGACTTCACTTTCACTTTTCACTTTCATGCATTGGAGAAGGAAATGGCAACCCACTCCAGTGTTCTTGCCTGGAGAATCCCAGGGACAGGGGAGCCTTGTGGGCTGCCGTCTGTGGGGTCGCACAGAGTTGGACACAACTGAAGTGACTTAGCAGCAGCAGCAGCCTACTGGATGCAAAGCACTTTGCTAGGCCCTGTGGGGGTGATAAAGAGACAGCATGCTCCTTCTCAAAGCTCATGTGTGTGTAGGAGAGGCAGGCCAGTGCAGGGGAGCTGTGGGAAAGGTCGCATGGAGCTGCTTTTGAATTCTGATTGTGCCTGTTCCTTGGATCAGTCACGCCACCTCTCTGAGGCTCAGCAGACACGTCTGTAGAGTGGAGATGGTATCTCTTCCCTCAGTGGATTAAAGGATATAAGCCTCGTACAGTGTGTTGCTTTGTTCAATGAATATCCATCCTTTCTATCAGAGAGAGCTGTATGTAAACAGCAAGAAGGACAGCTCTCAGCGACAGGAACAGTGACCCTGCAGTCTCATACAGGACTTCTCGGTGGTCTGTGTCTGTATCATTCTAGGCAGGGGACTTGAGGATTAATTTATAGGGCTGATAGTACTTCTGCTTCCACCGAACCAAAGTTGTGCGGTAGAAACGGCTCTTAGCCAGCTCCAGCTTCGTAACTCCAACATCTCCTTTCCCTCCTCTGGACTGGCGCCCGCCAGGCTCCTCCTTGTCCATGGGATTTCCCAGGCAAGAATACTGCAGTGGGTTGCCGTTCCCTTCTCCAGGGGATCTTCCCGACCCAAGGATCAAACCCCAGTCTTCTGCATTGCAGGCGGATTCTTTACTGTCTGAACCACCAGGGAAGCCTTTCCCTCCTCCAGGTCCCTGTAACTGGGTAACTGGGTCCTCAGGAACCAGAGCTGGAATCTCTCTCGATCACCACCGCCCCCAGGACCAGGACAAGAGCAGCGGGACTTCCTGGCAACAATAGCTCTCTTTGCATCTTAATGAAAAAGGTGGAGAGGGAGAGGGAAATCTGAGCATATGGACTGTGAATGAAATCACTTTCTGTGTAAGATTTCCGTTTGTTTGCTTTCTGCAGCTTCAGCCAGAGCCACCTCTGAGCGTGTCTGCACCACAAAATCCAAGCTTCAGAAATATCTAATTTGGAAATTATGTGTGCCATCCAAGTGGCAGCTTTCCAGGTGGCTGGTTTGATGCTCAGCCTGGTCCCTCTGCAGGTAGCACTTCTAAGCAGCTGATGGGCTTTGTCATCTTGGCCCTGCTCAATACAGCCTGGGCCAATTACTGCTTGGCCCTGGAAGCTAGACTTGCCAGGAACCATTGGTTCCCAGGGCTGCCCACTGGGCATGGGGCAGGACCCCAACCAGGACCATCTGGGGAGGGGCTCCGAAGACCTGCACTTTCCTAGATGCAGCCGGGGTGGGGGTTTGGGAATAAGGGAGCAAGACTCTCTAAAAGGGATTAAAAGGACAGAACGAGACTTTCTTAGCTCCCCCTGGGGCTCCTAGCTTGCTGGTGACACAGAGGAGACCTGTAATTAGAAAAACAACAGCCCGAGGCAATAGCTCAGCTGGTTAATTGTAACTAACCTGAGTATTTAGTAATTTATATATATAAACACACAAATATAATTTTTCAAATTATATGATCATTTTCCAGGCTTCCTTCATATTTTGATAAATGCTTCTTTCTCCAATTCCCTCATTTCATGACTTGACTCTCTTATATTTGTAATCTCTGGCCCACATGGGTGACACAGAATGCCAGGTGTAGGCCTACAAATATCACTAGGAAAAAAAATGAGAAAAAGGTTGTGTGTACTGCGTCTCGATGTTCTTGCCATGTGGAGAGGCAGCTCTGGGTGGATTTTGATGGAGAGGCCACGGGGGTCACCCTTGCACTGGTGGGCAGGCTTACTCTTCCTCTAAGTGTGTCAGCCACGATTAATGAACTAATTTATTTGAAAGGACATGTATCATTTGTGATCTGGAAAAAAAAAATATGCTGGTCCATCACCACTTAGGCTGTGTGAATATCACCACAAGCAAACACTGATTACTTATGGGTATGTGTCTATGTGCATGTGTGTGTGTGTGTGCGCATATGAATTAGAATTCACTGAATTTCCATTATTGTGCATAACACTATAGAATATATATACATATATTCTCCAATTTCCCCAGGTTCCAAATTTTTGGAATACACGTCCTCCTTCATTCATATATTCACTCTGCATCATTCATGAGGGTCCACTAAACACCAAGGACGGGAAGTTGCCCTGATTTACAGGGGTGAAGTTGGGGAGGTGAGCCATTATAATACATTGTGGCAGGTACTGTAATAAAAGTGAAGGATTAAACCAAGCACATGGGAGAACTTAAGCTGGCCCAGGGGCAACGTGCGGGCAGCCATACCAGCCAGAACTGTGCTCAATACAGCTTCATTGCCTAACGTCTGTGAGGCCTTGAATACAAAATTCACTTAATATCTCTGAAATGTAGTTTTCTCGTCTGTAAAATGAGGATCATGGTTCCTGTCTTTCAAGGGCTGTCACGAGGATTAAAGACGATGTGTATGAGATATGTAGCATACGTAGCAAAGTCAGGATTTTAAACTGGTGGATATTATTCACTTGTAATTTGAATACTACCATTGGTAAGAAGGCATCTGATTATAAAATTAACACCTAAATAGTAGATGTGTTTCAAAGCAATGTTTGTGACTCTCAAATGCCGCTCTGGGTGAAGGGAGATAGGATTAGAGCAGCTGCTGCTGGCCATGGTCTGTTTGCACTGGAAGAGACCTCATCCAATCCAATCCCATCTTCAGAAATAGGAATCAGAGGACAAAGGAGGTTAAATATCCCTAGGCCACCAGCTAGGGTTGATCAAGCTTTCCTCAGGCTCCACGGAGAACTTTTTTCTACTAGGCTTTGTCCTTGGGACCTGTCTTGGCCCAGCCCAGTTTTAGCAAGAATCCTGCTGTCGGTTTAGAGAGAATTCCTCACCCCTGGCACCTGATCACATTGGCTTTGCCTTGAGCAAGAATTCCCCTCTCCCTGATGTCTCTGCTTAGCAATCTTCCATCCACTGCCCCCGACTCCCCACCCTTAGTCCCATTCTACCCACTGATTGTAATCCACCCCCACCACCACCACTGTCTTTGTGTATTTGGCATTGAGGCAGCCCTCCAGCCTGTCTTGTGATCATCTTGACACCTATGACCACAGTCCAGAATCAAGTCTCCCCTACTGTCTTCACAAATGTCAGAATAATGCTTTCTGTGACTGTAACCGAAGACTCTTGACTCCCTAGACCCCTAAAAAGGCCCATGTGTGTCTTGGTTGCATAAACAGAAAGCAAATGAGCAGATTGCCAGATGGGATCACTGAGCAACCGGACAGTGGGCTCCAAAGGGCAGCACCATAACCTGACAGAAACATGCTGGAGTCCAACTCGGCCTTGTGTATCTTTGCTTTTTGTGTCCATTTTGTTAGGTTTTCCTGGGTCTCTGGCTGGTGGACTGAAACTCAGAGCATATGCTGAGAAGCACCATCCGATCTGCTGTCTTCAGACAAGTTGCACGTTTTGACCATTACCCTAAGTTTATCCAGCTGCTCCCAGGGCCCAAGCAGCCAGTGCTGGTAGCTGAGGACCCTGCAGGGATCCAAAGAGATCCTTGAGCCTCCAAAAGCCCCCTCCACCTGCTGCTCCAGAGCTCCGGGCTCCTTTTCTGAACTGTCCAGGGGCACTGCATAAGGCCCTCCTCACTGCCAGCCTGGATGGGGGCCCCGCCCTCGCCTGTTGGAGTCTCACTGCCCAGAAGAGGCACGTGGACACACATGGCCTCCTGCCCTTGCCCTTTTCCACCTCTCCCCCCAGCAGGACCATGGACCCCTGGGCGATGACATTGCCATGGAGACAGATAGAGAAATGCTATGGTGAGCAGGTAACTGCTCAGGAAACCAGAGAAGCTGGGAGGCCCTGGCATTCTGGTGCTCAGGATGCTGGTGCAGGTCCCAAGCCAGGCCTCAGGCTGAACCTCTAAGACTTCAAATCCCAAAGCGGGGCTCAGGGCAGCTCCTTCCCTGATTATAGCCACTCCCACCCTCCCCCACCACACACACACACACACACACACACACACATGCCTATCACAGTGAAGAGATTCACTCACTTAACACAGAATCACTGAACATCTACTATGAACCAGGTCATTATAGACCAGCATCCAGACTGAAAAGTCCAGGAGGGAAGGTTCAGAGGGAGGTAGGCCCACTGGGAAGCACTATAAGCAGCTTCCACCCTGGCTTCTAAGGCAGGACTCCAAGGAGGTGAATCTGCAAGGCTGTGGGTTCCTTATTTGTAAGCATGTAATCCACACTAAGGGCCCAGAAGGCTCCCTAGCACCTTCGGCATCTCCCAGGTTCTGGAGGACTGGCCAGCTGGACAAACTTGACAATGGGGTTCCCTCGGGATCTGTAGTTTATAATGCAGAGTCTGCTAGCCTCTGACTGTGGTCCCAGCCCTTCTCTCCAGGGGGATCTCATTCCTCCCTTCCTCTACTCCCAGCAAAGCTGAGCTCCAGGGCAGGAGCCAGGAAGCTCTCCACACTGTTGCCTCCAGTCCCCCTGCCTCAAGGAGCAGTAGTAAAATGACTTCCAGAGACACACCCTGCACGTGATCAAGCCCTGTCCATACACACAGGTTGCTACTATTATTACCATTCCCTGGTGGAGTCCAGAGTTCTGTGGCAGACTGGAGCATATGAGAGAAGAACAATGCTTTGTATAAGTACAAGGTACTGAGTTAGAAGACTTGGCTTTTGATCCTGACTCTGCCCCTAAGAGACCTTGGATGATTCCCTTGGCCCCCTGGAGCCTCAGTGTTTTCACCTGTGAAATGAGTGTGTTAGACTGAGGACCTGGGCACATAGGAGACATTTAGTAAATGTCTGTAGGACGAAAGTTGAGTGAGCAACTCCACATCTCTGTGCTCCTTCCAACTACATCAGGCACTTAATATTTGCACCCAGCCACCAGCATCATGGTGAAAAAGGCAAAAGGAGAAGAGAGTGGCAGAAGATAAAATGGTTAGATGGCATCACCGACTCAATGGACATGAACTTGAGCAGACTCTGAGAGATGATGGAGGATGGGAAGCCTGGAGCGCTGTAGTCCATGGGGTCACAGAATCGGACACAGTTTAGCAACTAAACAACCATCACTACCACCCTTATGGGGCCTCAGCTAAATTGCTGCAGGAATTCAGGTCCCCACATCCCTTCTCCTTTCTGAAACATTCGAGGGACCCCCTTCTTTCTCCTCTCACTCCTTAAACTTTTCCCCTAGCCTCCCCGTTACTAACCACCTAGGCAGC
Source organism: Bos grunniens (assembly GCF_055505025.1). NCBI lineage: Eukaryota > Metazoa > Chordata > Mammalia > Artiodactyla > Bovidae > Bos > Bos grunniens. The sequence continues at coordinate 24,514,402 of NC_141179.1, forward strand.
AAGTCAGTGGATCCCTTTTAATCCTGAAGTCCCAGTCTTACTAATTGCTTTCTTTCTTGTCCTCATTTGCTTTCTAACTCAGGATTTGAGGTTTCAATCAGATAAGAAAGCAGCTGTTCTAAGAACAGGTGTCTGGAAGGGAAGTGGTCCTGTTGGGAGGAAGCAAAGGATATCTCTAGGGACCAGGAAGGAGGGAGGCAGAAAGCTCCTGGTAGTGGGTTGAACAGTGTTCCCCAAATTCATGTCCATCCAGAACTTCAGCGTCTGACCTTACTTGCAAATAAGTCTTTGCAAAGATAATTAGTTAAGGATCTAGAAAGGATCATATGGGGTTAGGGTGGGTCCCAAATCCAAAAGCTGGTACCCTTCTAAGAGAAGAGGAAACAGACACAGGGAGACAAAGATGATGTGCAGATGGGGGCAGAGATTGGAGTTACGCTGCCACAAGCCAACGAAGCCAGGAGCCATGAGAAGCTGCAAGAGGTAAAGAGAGCCTAGAGCCTTCAGAGGGAACACAGCCTTGCTGGCACCTTGATTTCGGGTTTCTTGATGCCTCAGAGCTCAGGGAATCCACAGAGGTTTGCACCCATCTCTTTTCAAATTCTTTTCTTATCACACTTGGGAGCCAAGCAAAAGTAACTAGAAATGAAGACAGCAGACGTTTGGCTTTTCCAGCCTGGTTTCCTGGGTTTTATCCAGCTTCTTCAAGATGTGATGAATCAGATCAATTTTGAGCAAATCTCAGTCTGCTCTGCATGAGAACAGTCTTCATTCACTCACACAACAATTGTTTACTGATATCCTACCAACCACCAAGCATATGCTCAAGGTAGGGCCCGGAAACTCCTCCTTCTCCTGTTCTTTCCCTGCTGCCCAGCCCTAAGATCTGACTGATGACCAAGGAGTGACCAGTGTACCTTATTATGTTATTGTGAATGACAGTAACATAGCATTCAAAGGCCTTCGCACGTCATACGCTATATAGAGCGAGCACCAGCTTGCCAGCAGTCTTCTTCTTTATGAGAAAAGGGGAACATTAATAGCCATTAAGGCAACCCCATCACTCAAAGCTGTAAGCCCCTCAAAATACGTAAAGTGCCCACTTGTCCTACTTCATTTCACTTATCTGTATTTTCCAGGCAACAGAGTAGATCTGAGTAATAAGTGTCATCGACTCAACAATTCTGGACCTAGAAACAGGAAGAAAGGACAAAGGGATGATTTTTGGAGCTTGGTTACATTGAGGAAACTTTTGCCGCAGCTACCTGAGGCCAAACTGTGTGGCAACCACCATCTCTGTCTATCAAGCACAGTACAGGACACAGGCTTGGTGCAGTGGGAAATGGGTCGGTCACTGGCAGGTCTGGGATCTGGGTTTGGTCTGGGTGTAGCAGCCCTGAGACTGTTAGGGGAAGCACACTGACTGAAACCATCCACCCTGGCCAGGCACCATAGAAACCATTTTCGTGACTTATTTTACAACAGGAAATCCTAGTAAGGAACATGGAACTAGTAAGTCACCATCAACCAGAAGTGTTCAGGAAAGGTCAAAAGGAGACACCACGTGTCTGACCACCTCCCGGAATCCTTCTCGCTGGCATCCGTCTTGGCTGAGCAATGCATGTGCCACCAGGAAGGATTCTGAGTCAGATGATTGGTCAAAGAAAACCCGGAAACTAATCCCATCACCATAAAACCCGAGACTGTGAGCCACGTGGCAGAGCAGTTCTCCTGGGTTCCCTTACCCTGCTGCCCTCCACCCAGGCGCCCTTCCCAATAAAGTCTCTTGCTTTGTCAGCATATGTGTCTCCTCAGACAATTCATTTCCAAGTGTTAGACAAGAGCCCACTTTCGGGCCTTGGAAGGGGGTCGCCCTTCCTGCAACAACACTCTGGAGGCATCACTCAATACCTCTCTGGGCACAATTTTTTCATCCACGCGTGAAGAGTTATTTGAGGTTCCTAAGGTTATTTACAGCCTTGACACTCTGGGGGCTCTCCTGTCTAAATCTCTTGCTGGAGGAACATTCTAGCCTGCCTTAATAATGTAGGGGAATTTAGGGATGAGCAGAAGACAGCATGTCCTCCTATCTTATTATTGTATGTACGTGGGGTGCGGGGGAATTCCCCTGATCACAGTCTTGCCATGTGGAATTCAGTGAAGCTGGTAACTAAGCTTGGAAAAGTAAGGACTGCATTTTTGCCTTTGAGGAATTTATTATCTAGTGGCGAAATGGACAAGTAAACAGGCAATTACAGTACACCATGATAAATCTTACACTTCTTCCTACGGTAATATAAAGGAGGGTCCCTAGCCCAGGCTGGTGGAACAGTATAGGGGAAATCACTGAAGACTGCCTGGAAGAGGTGGTGCCTCTGCTCAGTTTAAAGGCTGACTAGAAGTTAGCCTTTCAGGTCAAGGGCTGGAGCATTCAGGCAGAGAAAACAACATACTCAGGGGCTGAGTGTGGGAAAGTGAGCACAGAGGAACGAGTGTCCACCAGTCCTTTTTGTTCCTCTTCCTTGTAATCTCCAATCCTTTCACTTCTCTAATCCACAGCTTTATACCATCACACTACCCTTTTTTTTTCTCTTTTCTTTTCATCTTTCTCTTCCATTCTCTTTAGACAAAGAGAAGAATGTAACCTAATGAGTTCATGAGCAAATGAGGAAGCGAGGAGAAATCTGGCGTGTTGAGGTGTAGAAAGGTGTGTACTGGGTCCCAGGAGGGGGCTCCTCCCCTTCTAGCCTCCAACAGGGCACTTCTTCCCCCGCATCCCTTCCCTGTGACTCATGACCACCTCATCCATCATCTCATAAGACCCTGTTCTCTTGAGGAACCTGCCACCCCTCCATGATCCCTCCATCCCTCTCTGTCAGGGTCACCCACAGATTCCCAGTCACATCCCCTACTTCACTGATGACTGGCATGTAGCTCAACATCTTCCACTCCAGCCCATGTCCTGCCACTGAATGGGTGGAGTCGGCTCCAAGTACCTTGGCCTCTCAGCTGCTTGACCGCCCCCCCATCTCCAGTACACGCTCCACTTCAGTTCACCTGTTTCCATGATTGCGTCCTGGACCTTGTCATCTGCCAGGACTGCTCCTCTCTGAAGTCAGAAACTTTGTTCTCTCCCTCTGTGAACACATCTCGTTCTCTCTCTCTGCATCCCAGTTCAGTCGATCAATTACTCCAAGTATAGCAGGTCTCTGACCTCATCCATGCCATCAGTCCACCGATTCTAATTCCCCTTTAAAATCCACAGACTGTCTTCACTTTCCTTTCTAGATGAATCAGATTTCTAGTCCAGCATTCAGACACTTTTACAAATATCCTTATTTCCTTGCTTCGTTGTCCTTAAATCATCCTTGCCTTATCCCTTGCTTTCATCTTCCTTGGGCCATCAATCATCAAGTTCTATTGAATTTTAAATAATTTTTCAAATCACCCCTGTCTTTCCATCACCACTGCCCATCAGCCTCCAGCACGACTGTCCCAGACAACTGGAAACCCTCCTTGTGGCTCTGCTTCCAACTTGCTTCTCTACCATCAGGTCTCCCGCTGGGCAGCCTCTGTGATTTTTATTTTAATGCAAATGAAATCAATTGAATTATTCTACTGCCTAAAATTTCTTGATGCCCTCAGGATGGAGTCCAGTCTTCTTCACAAAAGCCTCAGGGTTCCTAGTTTGGCTCCTGCCCCTGCCTCTGGCCTCACCTGGGACTGTTGTGTTAGTCACTTTGCTGCTGTTGCTGCTGCTCAGTTGCTTCAGTCATGTCCGACTCTGTGCAACCCTATAGACGGCAGCCCACCAGGCTTCCCCGTCCCTGGGATTCTCCAGGCAAGAACACTGGATTGGGTTGCCAAGTCACATCCATTCTCTTTGCAACCCCATGGAGTGTAGCCTGGTCCATGGAATTCTCCAGGCAAGAATACTGTAGTGGGTAGACATTCCCTCCTCCAGGGGATCTACCGTGCCCAGCTCAAACTCCATTCTTCAGCCCTTAGTTTCTTTGAGTCCCTTGAATACTCCACACTCTAACCTGAGGTTGGTGACAGCAGGATATGGCAGAAAATGCCCTGGGGGGCAGAGGTGAATCCTAGTCCTGCTCTGCTCTGCTCTCTTGCCGTGTGACAGTGGGTCCTTCCCAGAATAATGCTCTATGAGTCAAATCCCAACTTGTCTAATTTCCTCATCTGCAATGACATCCTTCTTTCCTCCAGAAGACAGAAGATAAAACTAGGAGATGGGGAAGGATCCTGTAGACATTTAAATGCTTCCTACTAACTATGATAGAATAATGATAGTGAATGTTTACTAAAAGTTTGCCACATGTCAGGCATTAGGCCAAGTACTTTATGTGCATGATTCATTCACTTCCTATAAAACCTTATGAAGCAAGTGTCATGGTCATCCCTAGTCTATGAAAGAAAATGCTGATCTCAAAGGGGTTATAGTAATTTGATTGAGGTTTCTGGCAGAACACAAGTCTGAGCCTGCATCAGTCTGGCTTCCAAGTTCATCTTCTGAATCACTTTGTTATATTGAATAGTTAGATGGGCAGGGAGTAGGTATCTCATTTTTTGGAAGTGATTTTAGGAGATAGATTTAAACTATTATTACTTAATAAATAAGGGTCTTAGGTAATGCTTCTCTGTACTTTTTAAACTAAGGCTCAGCCTAGTTCCCCAATCTCTAAATTCCAGCTTCAGAACAAACCACCTAAAGCCCCAAAGCTCACTCCCAAGGAGTGTTCCATCCTGTTTGTTTTCAGGCCGCCAGGCTGATCTGGACCAACACATCTGTATGTGTTTCCTTGACAGTTCACCCAATACCTTCTCCTCTGCATACGTGTCTGATTGAAGCAGGCTCTAACTATTCAATAACCCCTACTTCCATGCCCACAACTGTGAAGATTTTCTAGCCAAACTATAAGGTGCTCACTGATGAAGGTACCCAGAGAGTGCTAACGATGAAAGAGGGATGAAGCATCTTGCTGAACCCCTCCACCTGTAGCGGATTCCCCAGATATAGCAGACGTCCTTGCTAGGCTTCAAGTAAGTGTGGCCACAGGGAGGTAAACTGTCACTCACCCAACTCCCTCACTCACAAATTTAAGTGACTAACAAATGCTTAACATCATTTTCGTTTATCATAGCTTCAGGAGAAATTTGAGACAGACTCTCTGTTTCAAGGAGATCTCAGTCAGGTGGGGAAGACCAGAAATGCATCACTGAGAGATTAGCATTGAACATTAAGATGGCAATATAAGAAAGGAGCACAAGAAATGTCATCAGAGTAGAAGGATGTGTGTTCATCTTCCCCTGTGAGAACTCCAAAATTGCAACTTTGCTGCTAAATAACTATCGACAGGATATATGTTGGATCCCACCAAAAAAAGATACCCCACGTCCAAGGGCAAAGGAGAAGCTCCAACAAAATGGTAGGAGGGGCAAAATTGCATTTAGAATGAAACCCATACCTGCCAGAGACGCTCGGAGGACTCACACAAAACCTTGTGTGCACCAGGATCCAGAGACCCCACAGAGACTGAGCCAGACCCGCCTTTAAGTGTTTGGGTGTCTCCTGCAGAGGCACAGGTCAGCAGCGGCCTGCCACGGGGACAGGGGTTCTGCCTGCAGCAGACCTGGGACACACAGTGTGTGGCATAAGCCCTCTTGGAGGAGGTCGCCATCAGCCCCAACACAGAGCCACTAAGCACACGACCCACAAACTGCAGAACAATTATACCAAAGAAATCTCACACTGTTAAGAAAGTTCTAGGACCCACAACAGATTTCCCAACCTGGGGATCCGGCAAAGGGACTGAGAACCTCCAGGGAATTTGACTTTGGAGGCCAGTGGGATTTGATTACAGAACTGCCACAGGACTGGGGAAACAGACTTGGAGGACACAACAAAACCTTTTGCACACAAGGACCCAGGAGAAAGGCGCAGTGTCCTCACAAGGGACTGAGCCAGACTTGGCTGTGTGCGTCCAGGACTCTCTGACGGAGGAGGAGGTGTGGGTCAGGGGCACTGAACAGTGCGGGCATAAGTCCTTTTGAAGGAGGTTGCCTTTACCACAATTACCCCTGTCATAGCTTGACCTTAGGCCAAACAACAGGGAGGGAACACATCAACAGAAAATTGGATTAAAGGTTTACTGAGCATGGCCCATCAGAACAAGTCCCAGATTCCCCCACAGTCAGCTCCTCCCATCAGGAAGCTCCACAAGCCTCTTATTCTCATCCATCAGAGGGTAGACAGAATGAAAACCACAATCACAGAAAACTAACCAAACTGATCACATGGACCACAGCCTTGTCTAACTCAGTGAAACTATGAGCCATGCCGTGTAGGGCCACCCAAGACTGACAGGTCATGGTGGAGAGTTCTGACAAGACATGGTCCACTGGAGAAGGGAATGGCAACCCACTTCAGTAGTCTTGCCTTGAGAACCCATGAACAGTATGAAAAAGCAAAAAGATACACTGGAAGATGAACTCCCCAGGTTGGGAGGTAACCAACATGCTACTGGAGAAGAGTGGAGAAATAACTCCAGAAGGAATGAACAGACAGAGCCAAAGCGAAAATAACAGCCAGTTGGGGATGTGACTGGTGATGGAAGTAAAGTACAATGCTGTAAAGAGCAATATTGCATAGGAACCTGGAATGTTAGGTCCATGAATCAAGGCAAATTGGAAGTGGTCAAACAGGAGATGGCAAGAGTGAACACTGACATTTTAGGAATCAGTGAACTAAAATGGACTGGAATGGGTAATTCACATGACCATTATATCTACTACTGCGGGCAAGAATCCCTTAGAAGAAATGAAGTAGCTCTCATAGTCAACAAGAGAGTCCGAAATGCAGTACTTGGATGCAATCTCAAAAATGACAGGATGATCTGTTTGTTTCCAAGGCAAACCATTCAATAGCACAGTAATCCAGTCTATACCCCAACCACTAATGCTGAAGAAGCTGAAGATGATCGGTTTTATGATGACCTACAAGACCTTGTAGAACTAACACCAAAAAAAGATGTCCTTTTCATGATAGGGGACTGGAATGCAAAAGTAGGAAGTCAAGAGATAGCTGGAGTAACAGGCAAGCTTGGCCTTGAAGTACAAAATGAAGCAGGGCAAAGGCTAACAGAGTTTTGCCCAAAGAATGCACGGGTCATAGCAAACACCCTCTTCCAACAATACAAGAGACAATTCTACACATGGACATCACCAGATGGTCAATACCGAAATCAGACTGATTATATTCTTTGCAGCCAAAGATGGAGAAGCTGTATACAGTCAGCAAAAACAAGACTAGGAGCTGACTGCAGCTCAGATCATGAACTCCTTATTGCCAAATTCAGACTTAAATTACAGAAACTAGGGAAAACTATAGACCATTCAAGTATATCCTAAATCAAATTCTTGATGATTATACAGTGGAAGTGACAAATAGATTCAAGGGATTAGATCTGATAGACAGAGTGCCTGAAGGACTATGGACAGAGGTTCATGGCATTGCATGGGAGGTTGTGATCAATACCATCCGCAAGTAAAAGAAATGCAAAAAGGCAAGATGGTTGTCTGAGGAAGCCTTGCAAAGAGCTGAGAAAAGAAGAGAAGCTAAAGGCAAAGGAGAAAAGGAAAGATACACTCACGTGAATGAAAATTTCCAAAGAATAGCAAGGAGAGATAAGAAAGGCTTCCTAAGTGATCAATGCAAAGAAATAGAGGAAAACAACAGAATGGGAAAGACTAGAGATCTCTTCAAGAAAATTAGAGATACCAAGGGAACATTTCATGCAAAGATGGGCTCGATAAAGGACAGAAATGGTATGGACCTAACAGAAGCAGAAGATATTAAGAAGAGGTGGCAAGAATACACAGAAGAACTATACAGAAAAAATCTTCATGACCCAGATAACCATAATGGTGTGATCACTCACCTAGAGCCAGACATCCTGGAATGTGAAGTCAAGTGAGCCTTAGAAAGCATCACTATGAACAAAGCTAGTGGAGGTGATGGAATTCCAGTTGAGCTGTTTCATATCTTAAAAGATGATGCTGTGAAAGTGCTACACTCAATATGCTAGCAAATTTGGAAAACTCAGCAGTGGCCACAGGACTGGAAAAGGTCGGTTTTCATTTCAATCCCAAAGAAAGGCAATGCCAAAAAATGTTCAAACTACTGCACAGTTGCACTCATCTCACATGCTAGTAAAGTAATGCTCAGAATTCTCCAAGCTAGGCTTCAACAGTACAGGAACCAAGAACTTTCAGTTGTTCAAGCTGGTTTTAGAAAAGGCAGAGGAACCAGAGATTAAATTGCCAACATCCATTGGATCATTAAAAAAAGCAAGAGAATTCCAGAAAAACATCTACTTGTACTTCACTGACTATGCTAAAGCCTTTGACTGTGTGGATCACAACAAACTGTGGAAATTCTTCAAGAGATGGGAACACCTGTCTCCTGAGAAATCTGTATGCAGGTCAAGAAGCAACAGTTAGAACCGGACATGGAACAATGATTGGTTCCAAATTGGGAAGGGAGTATTTCAAGGCTGTATATTGTTACCCTGCTTATTTAACTTACATGCAGAGCACATCATGTGAAATGCCAGGCTGGATGAAGCACAAGCTGGAATCAAGACTGCAGGGAGAAATATCAATAACCTCAGATATGCAGATGATACCACCCTTATGGCAGAAAGTGAAGACGAACTGAAGAGTCTCTTGATGAAAGTGAAAGAGGAGCGTGAAAAAGCTGACTTAAAACTCAGCATTCAGAAAACTAAGATCATGGCATCCATTCCCATCACTTCATGGCAAATAGATGGGGAAACAATGGAAACAATGACAGACTTTATTTTCCTGGGTCAAAAATCACTACAGATGGTGACTGCAGCCATGAAATTAAAAGACACTTGGTCCTTGGAAGAAAAGCTATTAAAAGACACTTGGTCCTTGGAAGAAAAGCTATGCCAAATTTGGTCCTTGGAAGAAAAGCTCTACAAAAGTAGAGACACTACTTTGCCAACAAAGGTCCATCTAGTCAAAACTATGGTATTTCCAGTAGTCATGCATGAATGTGAGAGTTGGACCAGACAGAAAGCTGAGCACCAAAGAATGGATGCTTTTGAATTGGGGTGTTGGAGAGTCCCTTGGACTACAAGGAGATCAAACCAGTCAATCCTAAAGGAAATCAGTCCTGAATATTCATTGAAGGACTGATGCTGAAGCTGAAGCTCCAGTACTTTGGCCACCTAATGTGAAGAGTGGAGTCACTAGAAAAGACCCTGATGCTGGGAAAGATTGAAGGCAGAAGGAGGAGAGGACAGAGGATGAGATGGTTGGATGGCATCACCGACTCAGTGGACATGAGTTTCAGCAAGCTCCAGGAGATGGTGAAAGACAGGAAAGCCTGGTGTGCTGCAGCCCATGGGTTGCAATGAGTCAGACACAACTGAGCGACTGAACTGAATTGAAAGCAGTAACTCCAATACCCCCTAGCTGTGCAAGTCTGAGCAAGTTTCACTTAACCTCTCTGAGCTTCAGTGTCCATATCTGCAAAATGGGGGTCATAATAGCTATCTCAGTGGTTTGCAAAGATCAATAAGGTTAATGTCTGTGAAAGTGGTGCTGGAGAAGACTCTTGAGAATCTCTTGGACTGCAAGGAGATTAAACCAGTCAATTATAAAGGAAAGCAACCCTGAATATTCATTGGAAGGACTGATGCTGAAGCTGAAGCTTCAATACTTTGGCCACCTGATACGAAGAGCCAACTGATTAGAAATGATCCTGATGCTGGGAAAGATTGAAGGCAAAAGGAGAAGAAGGTGGCAGAGGATGAGATGATTAGATAGCATCACCAGCTCAATGGACATGAATTTGAGCAAGCTTTGGGAGATAGTGAAGGACAGGAAAGCTTGGCATGCTGCAGTCCATGCAGCCACAAAGAGCTAGATATGACTTAGTGACTGAACAACAACAATATGAGAAAGTGAGTTACAAATGAAAGAGATTACTATTGTCTCATGGGTTTTAAAAATGAAAATGGAGTTCCAAATGCAGCTTATCATTACCGTTGCTCTTTAGGGAATAAGACAATTACTTAAAATGCTTAAAAATTCATGTAGACTGTAGAATCTCTCTGCCTTGAATGCTCTTCCTTCTGATATATACGTAGTTCACTTTCCTATGTCCTTTGTCATTTTTCACATGTCACTTTCTCGATGATGTCCATCCTGACCACCTATTTAATAATGCAAACCTTCCTTTCCTCCCACCCTTCAGCACTCCACATCACCTAACCCTAATTAATTTTGTCTTTTTCCAAGTACTTATTGCCTTCTAACACATTTATGAATTCACTCTTTATACTTATTGTTTATCATTTTTCTCCTCCCACCAAAATGTGGGCAGGGATCTTTGTTTCTTCATTGGTGTATTTGCAACCAAAATGAGTACCTAGTATAGAGTAGCTTCTCAATGATTTCTGCTCAATGAAAGAATGAAAAGTGAAATGTATGTTGAATGGCTGCCACATCAGAAGACATTCTTGCAAGATTGGGTACAGGAAGGCAGAATACAGAAATCAGCAACCTGGTCTTGGGAAGATGGTGGCTGAGAAGTTCATGACCACAATGTGTGAAGCATGAGTGATTTAGAATCCTAAAATAACAAACCAGAGAGCACAACTTAAAACTCACAGAGGCAGTTTTAATCCAATAAGAGGAATCCATCTTTATACATGGAGAATGAAGAGACTCCATGTCATTGTATAAGAAAAGTTTGAATAATTTCCAAGTGTGAATAACTTTCAAGTTTGAATAATTTCCAATAGTTTCCTACTATGAATAATAAATTATTCCAAATCCTAGCAATTTAAAGGGTTTTCCTGGTGACTCAGAAGGTAAAGAATTCACCTGCAATGTGGGAGACCTAGGTTTGATCCCTGAGTTGGGTAGATCCCCTGAAGAAGGAAATGGCAACCCACTCCAGTATTCTTGCCTGGAGAACCCCATGGACAGAGGAGTCTGGCGGGCTACAGTTTATGAGGTCACAAAGAGTCAGACACAACTGAGCAAAGAGACTCCATGTCATTGTAGAAGAAAAGTCTGAATATTTCAGAGTGTGCATTAGTTTTCTACTAGGTATAGTAAATTACTCTAAATCTTAGCAATTTAAAACAACAAAAATTTATTATCTCATAGCTCCTGTGGGTCAGGAATTCAGGCAGCTCAGTCAGGTGGTTCTGGCTCAGGGTCTTTCAAAAGGTCGTGGTTAAGACCTTGGCAGTGGCCATGGTCATTTGAAGGCTTGTCTGGGGAGGGAAGATGGGCTTCCAAGATGGTTCATTCACATGGCTGTTGGCAGGAGGCTTCAGTCCCTTACCATGTAGACCCTTCCACAGAGCTGCTTGAACATCCTGATGACATGGCAGCCAACTTTCCCTAGAATGAGTGATCCAAAAGCAGAAGAAGGTGGAAATCATTATATGTTTTATGATCTATCCTCAGAAGTCACAATCTGTCATTGATGTATTATTCTATTGCTACACAGGTCTGCCCTACTTAATGTTAGAGAAGATTACAAAATAACATGAATATCAGAAAGCAGGGAGTATTGAGGGTCATCTTGGAGGCTGGTTACCACAGAATGAAACTCAGGAAGAATGCAGAATGTGTGGCAGCATCATGGGTCTATGGAAAGCGGTCATCATCTCTCGCCACCCCGTTTGGCTCACCAGAGATGACTGGCCAGAGGGCAGAGTTTGTGCCACGAGTCATCAACAGCAACTCCAGGCCTTCCGCTGTACACAGTGCTCAAGGCAATGTATGGAAACATGGATCCATTTTAGGGTGCCTGACTTCTTCCACCTGGGACCCTGGATGCTGGCTTCTGCTTGCCAACACATTTCTCTTGTTGATCCTGCCATTAATAAATGAAAGAGGAGAGGGAGCCCAGAGTGTAAGAAAGGAGCGACCACATGGCCTAAGGAAGACGATCAGGGAACAGAATACCAGTGTGGCCTCAGAAATCTCCTACCATAAGCCTTTCTAATTGGCCAGAAGTATATGTGTCAATTAAGAAAGAGTCCTGCCCAAGGAAGGCTTCATGAGAAAAGAAAAAGCCCCACAGATGGATGTTTCTTTCATGATTGGAGACTCTTAAGGCTGCAGCTATCATGTTTCATCCTCTCCTCTCAGGCAGGTCCCATACTTCATCTAAAAAAAAATGGGTAGCATTTGCTCCTGCTGAGAGAGTCATTTCCTAGGCAGGTTGATAAGAAATCTAGGGGTCCCCAAAGTGAGAGGGGTCTGGAATTCTCAAGGAGGAAGAAAGGACAAACTTTTTTTCCTCTACATTCCTTAGAATTATATAACAATAATGTATCCTGCCTGAGGACAGTCTCTGGATTAAACCTTCTGGCTAATCCTGTTATCTTAAAATGTAAATTATGGGAGTAGGTCTGGTGAGGTCTTTACAACCTCCAGACATTCTTTGGATTCATTGGAGAGTATATAACTCCATTGCTAACACTAGCAAGTGGGTACTCTTTCTACCCCCTTCTGATGTCTATGTCAGAATCTTTCTCTATCTTCTTTATACTTTAATAAAACTTTATTACACAAAAGCTCTGAGTGATCAAGCCTCGTCTCTGACCTCGGATTGAATTCTTCTCCTCTGGAGGCCAAGAATCCTGACGTCTTTGTGTGATTCAGCAACAACCTTTCACTGCCATTGCTGCTGCTGCTAAGTTGCGTCAGTCGTGTCCAACTCTGTGCGACCCCATAGACGGCAGCCCACCAGGCTCCCCCGTCCCTGGGATTCTCCAGGCAAGAACACTGGAGTGGGTTGCCATTTCCTTCTCCAATGCATCAAAGTGAAAAGTGAAGTTGCTCAGCTGTGTCCCACTCTTAGCGACCCCATGGACTGCAGCCCACCAGGCTCCTCTGTCCATGGGATTTTCCAGGCAAGAGTACTGGAGTGGGCTGCCATTGCCTTCTCCTTTCACTGCCATTAATGACTCCAAAAGATGGACAGTGTGCATTTCCACCAGCTTCGGAGATCTTAGAAAAAGAAAAATCTCCTTGTCCTTGGGCACCAATATATTCTGTTTTTCATGTTTAATAAAAAGTGGTCTGTGCCAGAGTGCCCCACACCATATGACAATGACAGTCAAGAAGACTTCAATCAGAGGAGGAGGAGGAGGCAGATGAAGGGCCTGAGAAGCCAGGAAGAAAACTGAGGCTGTGCCAAAGCATCACCACGAAGACCAACGCCTCCTCCTGGCTTGTGCGTGGTAAGATGGGAGCTCAGCGGAACCTAATTCAAAGGGATGACAAGCAACTTGAACCCCTCTTGCTCAAGATGAGTAAGAGCTTTCGACAGGCAAGTGCCAAAGAATTGTGGTGCAGATAAATAGAATGGAAGAAAGAAATGTAAGCTTGAATTCTGTGAAAGTTCTAAAAACATGCTTAATTTCAGACATGTAAAATCAGAGGCTGAATTCGTGCAGAAGAAAAACAGCTGAAAATGTTCCTCCTGAAGTTTCTTAATAATAACTAACAGTCATTGGAGTTAACATTTATAGAGTGTTTCTTTTCGTCAGGGACTCCCAAATGTCTTACATCTAAATGCCTTAATCAATCACCACAACCCAATGAAGTCAGTATTAATATACCCACTTATAGATGAGAAACTCAAGATGATAGAGGCTAACCAACTTGTTTAAGGTAACATCAGTTCAGTTCAGTATTTAGAGTCAGGATTCGAATTCTGGCAGGCTTACCCCAGAGCCCACAGCTGTAACCACCACACTATACTGTTTTTAAAGGCTTTAAGAAAGGAAACCAATGCTGGTGAGTATCATTCACAGAATTCATGGGGAGATTCAACACGGTGGTCTAGAAGTCTTCCAGCTCATTACGGAGTGAACACCATGATCTCATCACTTCAGTGGAGCCTTCTGTACTGCTGAATTTCAATCCCTTGATTTTATTCCTGAAGAAATCAATGTGGTCAAGCATCCTGCTCAGGGCTCCTGGGCCTCTACTGCCTCTGTCCAACAGAAAAGCACTGACCGCCAACCAAGCTCCCGTGAGTTACTCCTGCATCTGTGCAGGGTCCCAGGCCATGCACTCCCCCACCCCACTCCCCCGCTGCCTCTGGAAAATCTAGGAGTTTAGTCTTGGAGATGTAACAAGTTTTCATCCCGTGATAATAAGAAAGCAACACCAAAGGCCTAAAGGTTGGAAGAAGTCTGGGTTTTACCGTTTGGACAGTTCAGTTCACCTTGGAGAGGTGTGACACAGGAGGTGATATTATCAGTGTTTTTCAGGAAAGCTTGTATCAGTCCATACACTCCTGCTCCTCCACTCCCAGGCCTCCTCCTGCTCCCACCTCCCCCACCTCTGCCCCCAGGACTTGCTGAGGTTCATTCCCAGTGCATTTCATCCAAAAAACTCCTAGATCCAGTTGCCAAACTACTTCCTAGATGGTCCTTGGCTTTCAGAATCCCAAGAAGTTATTTCATCCTTTCTTCCCCCTCTGCTATCTCCTCCTTTCCTGCCTTCATATGCAAAGGTCACAGTCACTTCAGTTTATCAAAGAAAATGCCTTCTTATCCATATTCTCTTCCCTCATTCTGTATGCCACTGACATAGGTCAGAGAGAAGCACTGTTTTAGCATCAGACGATCTGGCTTTGAATCCCCTTATTAGCCATGACCTTGTGCAAGCTATCTACCTCTCTAAGTCCACACTTCTTCTGTAAAATGGGGATAATAATAGTGCCTGTTTCCTAGAGTTGTCGTAAGAATGGGAGTTGAAATAAAAATGTCACGTGTGCAGCACAGGGTCCTGCACAGAGCAAATGCGTGACAAATGATGGCTGTTATGATGATTAGGTCAGTGACAGAGGGACTGGTAAGTGGGGTCACTTGTTCAGAGCAGCCCTTCTAAGGAAGCCTGTGAGTAAGCCACTTTCCCAGACCAAAGGTTCCCGGGGAATTGCTAGTGATGTTGCTGCCTGGGGTAATAGAAAGGAGAGGAGGCAATTATACAGCATGTAACAAAAATAATTTCATTTCTAATGCCTTTCCCCTGCTGGGCCACTTAGACTCTAAACAATAACAGCAACGTGGGGGTGCAAATGAGGCACGTTCTGAAGGAGCCCAGTGACAAATGCACGGGCCCCACGACTCACTTTGGCTCCCAGACGTCTGTGGGGGAATGTCCTTGGGGACTGTGGCTGCCATTCTGTGTGCTGAGCCTCAGCGCCCTGGAAGCTGGGTCTGCCCGGGCTGACTGCGGGCTTATCGACAAGGCCCCTTGGGGCCGAGTCTATCTGACTTCACTTAACCATCCTCTGTCTGGGAACACGCTGATATCACTCAGAGGGCTCCAGGGAAAGTCAGGGGGTCCTCCCTTCTTTCCCTCCCCCATCACTGGAGACAGTAAAGAATTTCCCCTGTCTGTTCCTAGAAAAAGTGCAAATCCTCGCAGGTGCCATCAGATTATGACAAATCGCCCATCTGTGCCACACTGATGCCTTACACATGCATATTGAACATCAACTGCTTCCAAGGGCCCTCAAGAGTTCACTTCTCCTCAGCTCCCACATCCATGACACTAGCTCCACACTCTCAGAGGCCCCCATGGCTTCCAGGGCTCTGAGTTTGGGAGCCTGCGTGGACACAGCCTTTTTCATCCCTGGGATGGGGGAGTCCCCAGGCCCGAGGGCATCATCTCTGGCTCCTTCCTGTTCTCTGAAGCCAGCAGGGGCCTCTGCTCCTTTAGAGACACAGTCCCAGGTCTCCTAGGGAAAGAGGAGTCTGCACCCTCCCAGGGGGCTTCACACTTGCCAAGGGTGTTGATTTACCTCATTCATCAGATTGAAAGGGAGAAGAAGAGGGGAAATGTACAAGACCGGAAGGGCAAATTTCTCTCCTTTCTCTGGACCCAAACACGAACAAACCAAGTAGCTGAATCGTGGAGTTTTTCTCCTCCACCCACATGTACTGACACTATAATCAAGCTATTTTCCAAGCCTATGCATTTAGATAATATGATTCTATTGTTTAAAAAAATAACAACAAGAAAGAAATCTTCCATTACATTGGTGATGGGGACAGGTTAGAGGCAGCGGTATATTAACATCAGATTCCAACACTGCTGCAATAATTAAATAGACTGGAGATAATATCAGTCTACCACCCAGAACTGGTAAATAAGCAACTTGCTTAGTGGCTCTATTTAGTAACCTGGAGAGCTCATACAGAATCCCAAAGCAAATGCTGGAGTCTTCCCAGGGCCGTAAGAGGCCCTACTGGGGGGTGAAAGGAAGGAATATGACACTGGGGGTCATCTAAGTGAGAGGCCGCACACAGGGGAGGATGCCTACTGGGAAGTCGAGCCCTTCCTGCTGCCTGTGGTTTCCAAGTACTTCCTAAATGCAGGATGCTCTCCTGCTAGCAGAGCTCCTGATAAGACAGAGAAGCTTTGATTGCCAAGCTCAATCCTGGTACACTGGAACTGCAAAGTTTACACCACTCTTTTTTTTTTTTAAAGAAATTTATTTATAGGCTATATGTTTAAAGTTGATCTCCTACTTTATTTTATTTTTTTAAACTTTTAATTTTGTATTGGGGTGTAGCTGATTAACAATGTTGCAATAGCTTCAGTTTCAGGTGGACAGCTGAAGGGACTCAGCCACATATACACATGCATCCATTCTCCCCCCAGTTCCCCTCCCATCCAGGTTGCCACATAACATTGAGCAGAGTTCCCTGTGCTATACATTAGCTCTTTGTTGGTTATCTATTTTAAATACAGCAGTGTGTACATGTCCATCCCAAATCCCGTAACTATCCCTTCCTCCCAGCAACCGTAAGTTCTTTCTATAAGTCTGCACCACTCAATTTTTGGAGAACTTCCCTAACAGAAGACAGAAACCATATTTCCGGACTAAAGAAAAAGCTGCCGTGTTTGGAGTCAGGAACATCCAGAATGACTTCTGAGGAAGTCCAAATAATCTAAGGAATTTAAAGTCCTGGTAACTATGTCTGAGGGGAAATGGAACCGACTGGGCAGTCATTTTGTTCTTTTCAAGCCCTCATATCTTAGGCTGCTGTGACGTGTGATACACGACCTGATTCTGGGAGATGCTGGAGATATGGCTTGGGGTCCCAGCATTATAAATCAACTTTGATTCTCCTCTCCCCTCCTCAGCCTTCACTGTTGGAGATTTCTGGATATTACACCACATGGGAGGGAGAAATAAAGGGTGGCAGGTGAGAACGTGTGAGTCACTGGAAGGGGAAGGATTGGCTCAAGAAAGTCTCATCACCCTCTGCCCCCCCACCCCCACCACACACATCACCTGTGCTATCTTCATAGCTTCTTCCTCAACACCGAAACACAATTTCCACATGCAGGGAAGATGGAGACAGCTCCCTCCAGACTGAGTCCACAAGCCTTTCCCCTGATACATGTTTATACAGAGAACAGGGGCCTTAGACCAGTCTAGCTTCAGCAGGTCAGCCCAAGGTACGTGTGAGGCCAAATTCTTATGAGATCCTGAGCTCCCTTTGTTTCCACTGGTAGGAGGGAAAAAACAGGTTTTCTTTCAAGTTCAGATTCTCCTACATCACTGCACATTCTAGACAGAAATAATTCAACTTTGCAGGTGAAGAAAAAAAACTGACTAGCCCACAAGCCTTATCACTGGCCTTATTTGCCCCTACAAGCTTCCCAGCTTTATAGAGCACAAGAACCAAATCGATGCAGTCAATATGTCACTGCCAATAGGGCATACGTGGCTACCAGCCTTGGGGAACATGGTGTGCTACTAAGCTGAACTAATCACTCCTTGGCATTTCAGGAGCAGTTGGGTTAGCAGATCACGGCATAAGCATACTGAAAGACGATGATTCCCCTAGAAGGGGAGGGGAGGGAAAACACACTGGGTTGGCCCCCAGAGGAGACTCAGTATTTACACAGGTCAAGGTAAAACCATATTGGTGATTCCTAGAGAGACCAAAAATCTGTTTTAGAAAAAAAGGGAGGCCCAGGCAGATCCTGTGGGAGGAGACTGGGCTGCATCCTCTATCACAGCAAAGGGACTGAACCAGGAGGTTGGTTCATCCACAGTCCCACATCCGAAGAATTTAACACGTGTAACTGCAGAAGGCAAGGGTGTTGACTCAAGACCTTAATCATGTTCTCTCTCGTTAAGGAAGTAATAACTTGTATGAGAGATGATTTCTTAACCCAGTGTACATATGAATCACCCAGAAATATTGTTAAAATATACATTCCTGGGCCTCTGCTTGAGACTCTCATTTGGCAGTTCTTCAGATAAGAAACAAAATCATGCATTTTAAACTAGCTTCTCTGGTGATTCAGATACAGAGTTTATTAAAACAAAACTCAGCCCCTAGAGAAATGCTATCCCAGACCTCTGTAATAATTCAGAATCTCCCATGTTTCAGGCACCTTCCTCCCCTCCCAGGATGTATAGGTAAGATGGAAGGAACTCAGAATGTTCTTCAAGAGACCAAGGCTGGAACCATGGTGGCCCTCACTTGGCTCTCAGTCTAACCCTGTCAAATGTCTTCCCCACCAGATGTCTAATTTCAGAGATGGCATCAGCAGCCCCCTCCCAGTCAAATATATCAGGAATCCTGAATACTAAGCAGACAAGTCAAAGGCAGGGGACTGGGACACAATGAATCAGCTCACTAACTCTCTTGCAATTGGTCACATGCACCACAAGCCTCTCTTTCTGTCCACCCTCATTAAATAGCAGCAACAGGGAGAAAAATGAAACCAAAAAATGATTTCTTTTTCAAGTGGTCCTTATGCCACAGGATGAATCAGGGGTAAGCAGAGTATTTGCATCCAATGGGGTAAGAATCACTGTTCATGCCGTCCTGGGGAGGAGAAAGAATTAGCCTGAAAGGTTTGTAGCCTGGTCAAAATCCAGAAATAGTTGGATCTGAAGAAGGAACTAGAGAGGGATCCACAAAGTGTCTTGCACCTCACCAGCCTCAGGATCCCCCAGGACAAAAAGTATGGGGTGCTGGGGGGCGAACAGTATGACTCATTCACTCAGATAGCTTCCCTGTGGCTGAGAGAAAGGACCTGTCCCTACGGAGCCGCGGTGCTGTGACTTGTGTCCATGACGAAGCCTGCTGTGTAGACACACAGGCACCCTCTTACCTCTGCTCTTCAAGAGGAACGGCTCATAGGCTAAGGGCGGCAGCCAGGGATGGACACGCGCTCTGTCTGGCGCTTACAGCTGCCTCTTGTTTCTGTACACCACCCTACCGGGGCTTTTGGTCCATTCCAAAGTAGAAGAGTCACTCTTTGCCTCTGCGCCTATCGTCACCCCCATTCCCAGGTTGAGATGGGTCTGAAACCCCAACCTCCTTCCTCAACTGAATCGCAAACGGAGAGACGGCCAAGAACGTAAATTCAGAACCAAGGACAGCGGCATATTAGCCATGAGAGCAATTAGTTAGAACCAGCCTCTCCCTCACCCCTGGCTTCGGTCCTTAGAAAATGAAGTCTCCAGGTCGCACAAATGCAGAGTTGCCAAGAACAACCCTTTTCCCTCCAGGGCGATCGGAACTCTGGCCGCGCGCACGGGGGGCCCCCAGCTTTGGTGCCGGGCGAAAAGTGACCTCCCGAGATGGTCCGGGAGCCGGCCGCCCTGCGAAGCCGCGGGCCGCGGGGCTCGCTCTCGGCGCTCCGCCGGAGGCTGCACGGCACTGCCCGCCCGTGTCCGGAGCGAGGATTCGCACTCGGGCGGCGCGAAGGATGCCCAGAGTGTGGGAGAGGGGACAGCCGCCGACGTTCCCTTCGCCCCCGGGGAAGCGGCCGGACGGAGAGTTCGGGAAGATCAGGGCAGGTCGGTCCCCGGGCAGACGAGCGCCAGAGTGGCAGGACAAACTTCTGATCCCAGCCGCGCCGCCCTTCGAGCTCCCTCCTCCTCTCCCACTGACCCTGCCTGGGCCCGGGCCGCCTGTCCTGCACCCTATTGGCGCTTACCTTCAAGCCATAGGGCGCCCGGGGGCAGAGACGGCGCCGGCTGCACGAGGCTTCCGGCTCCCGCCGCATCCACGCGCGGCCGCCCCTCCGGCAGCTGTCCGGGGCCGCCGCTCTCCTCGGCGGGTCCCTGGCTCCCGGCCCCGCCGCGCCGTTCAGAGCCCCGGCGGGCAGCCGCTTGGCCGGCTTCGGCCCGCGGGGAGCAGTGGACGGGCCGCGGCGGGGCGGGGTGGGGCGGGGCCGGCCGGGCGCTGGGCGAGCGAGCGGCGCAGAGACCTGGCGCGGAGGCGGCGCGGTGCACGGGGCAGGCGGCGGGCTCCGGCACTGAAAAGCTGGACAGCTCCGCGGCGCTCCAGCGCGGAGAGCGCGGGGAGCGCGGGTGGGCGGGGCGGGGCCGCCTGGACCACGGGGCGCCTCGAGCCCCGCCCCTGGGACAGGCCACGCCCCCGGGACAGGCCCCGCCCCTCCCGCCCCTCCCCCTGCGCGTTGGTAAGCGAGCCTCCAGTGCCCGCAACACCCGAGGCGCTAGCAGGTGGGCATTGCCGCCATCCTTGACTTTTGAGGCAGATGGAGCCCAGGCAGGAACTGAGCCGTCCCACCACACCCCCAAAGTAACAATCTGTAAATGACCGGCGGCAGGGACAGGTGTTGTCGCCTGTCTCTTCCCTCCTTTGAGGAGTCAGAGGACGAGGGTTGGGGGAGGCACCTCCCATCCAGGGAATCGAAGGAGAGATCCAGGACCTCTTCAAAGCTCTGGACAGAGCTGTGCTAAGTTTCGTTGCTTAACTCATTTTCAGGGGAAAGCCTGCTTGGAGCTGACTTGAGAAAATTCAAGAGGAGGCCCAGAGATTCCAGCTCACCTTTCATTCCAGAAGCAGTAAGGGGTTGGAGTGAGAGGAAGGGAGATGGTGGCGAGGGCTGCCCTGCTGCTGGTCTTCGGCCGCTGGTCTTTGCCTGCAGAGGAACCGCCTTCCCCCCACCTTTCCCCCTTCCCTTTACTTTAAGGAACTGGCCCTTGAACATCACAGGTCAAAAATGAGATATTTTTCAACGGTAAATAATACACTACTACATGGACAGAGGAGCCTGATGGGCTACAGTCCATGGGGTCACAAGAGTCAGTCATGACTTAGAGACTAAACCACCTACATTATCTGGGTTTGGGTCAAACCATTCATGTAGAAGGTGGGTAAGGAGGGTGGACTGTATATTAAATGCTGATTTTTGAGGGTTAGCACCCCTAGCCCCAACTGTGTTCAAGGGTTAGCTGTAGTTACTGACTGTCCTTCCTTTGCCAGGCTCTGTGTCCGATTCAAGGGTCACAAAGAGGAATGAAACCAGGCTCCTGCTGTCACCTCCTGCCAGTTTAAGCCAACATGCCTGCAGCTTAAACCGGTGCTATGGAACAAACAAAAAGGGAAGCCTGACAGGAGCTAGGCATTGAAGCAAATACCAGTTCCCTGGGGGAAGGCGGTGTTCCAGGCAGAGGAGAACAGCAAGGACAGAGTTAGACCTATATATCAGGGAGTCAGTCCATTGTGGCTGGAATCAAGCCGCTCCAGGACTTTGAGGCTCTAGGCCCTAAAGGTTAAATCTGACTCAGCATTTCCTTCAATGACACAGACAATTATCAAAAGTTAGAGCTGGAAAAACAAATTAGCATTCATCTAAATCCCACTCTTACCACTCTGCAAGAAAGAACAGAGGTACAGAGAAATGGAATCCCTTCCAGATGCCATGGAGATCCAGCTCTGGATCAGTCCCCCATCTCTGGGGGCTCAGACCAGCACATCTACCATCTCTGGAGGCAAACTGGAGGAACGGAAGGAGATGTCAGTGGGCGTGACATGTCTCTTCCCCTACTCTATGCCTTTGGCACTCTACGTGGATCTGGACCATTCCTGTCTCCCTGCAGGCTTGATGGCGAGATATTATAACAATCAGGAATCCTAACGTTTTGCCATATTTGCTTTTAAAGCAATAAAACATTGCAGACATAGTTGAAATCTCAGGGTTCTGCCTTGCATAGCCTCACATCACTCTTCCCAAGGTTTAAAATCCACTTAAGGAAGCAATTGGTGCCTCCCAGCTCAGCACCTGTACATCGACTGAGGGACACAGTCACTCAGTGGACAGGCCACTCCTCTCCTGACCAGTCAGAAGACCTGGATTGATGTCCTGCTTCTGTCACCTACCAGTTGTGTGACCTTGGATAAATAGTTTAATCTCTCTAAGCCTCAGATCCCCCATCTATAAATTGGGGCTAAAAATACCTTTCTCTCTGGACTACACTGGGGATAATAGATGAGGAAGTATTAGATAAACGGTAGCGTGGGCAGCCCCTGGCTGCTTCGAGGTGAGGAGGGGAGCCAGGCTTGCTCAGGAAACAGGAGATGACTTCGGTGGGGTGCGCCAACCTGAAGATACGTTAGCGGTAGCTCTGTGCTGCCTTTTCCACCCTGATCTTGCATGGCTGAGTGGATTTCATGCTGGCTCTGAGTGAGACGGATGGATCTTTTAGTTTTCAATTAGCAAACGCCTCGCTCTTTAAACAAGCGGCACAGCAAACAGATGCCCTCAATGATTGATGACAGGGAACATCTGTGGCCAAGCAGGAGGCTGTCCGGAGACTCAGGCTTCCTGGACTGGCAGGGCCCTCTGGAGGTCATGGGGTCCCTCCCCTCCCTTCCAGGCAGAACTGTCCCCAGTCCAAGTAGGCTGGGCGGGGGCAGGGTGGCCCTTTTCCTTATAGCTTTCCTGGTAAGGGGGCCACAGGAGCCTCCTTGAGTTTCCGTATGTTCCAGAACCTCAGAGTCAGGAAGTAGTTCCTGGTGTGCTACCTATACCTTTATTTCTACTCTTTATCCTTGAAAATGGTAAAGCAATGTCTAGCAATGAGTATTAGGGGCAGAGGGTGGGTTGAGGCAGGTAGAAATTTTGCTGGCCCATGGTAACGAGGAAGCAAAGGATGGATCCAACAGACGGGAAGGAAAACCTAGAACTCCCTCTGTGCTCCAGGAATGGCTTCTGAGCCAGGGGAGGAGGGATGGCTGGGGCTTGGAAGGGAGAGTCCCTTGCTGGTCTCTGTCAAGCCCTGCACCCACAGAGAGAGACATACACAGGCTGTCACAGGACCCCTTCTGGAAATCATTCCACAAGAGACGAGGGCTGTATGCTCACTGGAGGGGTTGGAAGCAGAGCTGGACCAGGGAAGCTGCATTGCTGGAGTCACACAAGTTCGTGGCCACATTCCATGCTCTCGGGGAAGTTCTGAATGTCTCCCAGTCCCTGCTTCGCTTCCTCGTTTGTGAAGCTGGGATGCTGATCCTATCGCAGCGTTATCATGGAAATTAAGTGGGAATGACTACCAGCATATCGGTGCTCAATCAATACATTTTGCCTGTTTTCTGTTCTCGCTGAAAACTTCAACCAGAGAAACACTGAGGGAAATGCACACAACTCTTTGTGGTGTCCAACCTACTTTTCAGATTTCTTAACCTACCTCACAGATGAAAAGGGAATCGTTACTTTCAAGCTCTGGGAATGCTTCTTTTCTGGCCCTCTTCCCTTTTGTCATTTTGCACTTATCCCAGTTGCAGATGACTCTGAGAACGCTAAGGTGGCAATCTTTCTGCATCAGAGGAGGTGTGGGGCACCAAGAAAATGCACTTGTCCTTTTTAGAATTCATTATTTTTATCAAAGTGCAGAAAACCTTAGAGAGATAGAGAGTTCTTGGTTACCAATGTTGCTGAGAGATCCATGGCCCCATGTCAGAATAGTCTAGTGAAGGGACTGAAGGGCGGGGCGGGGGGTGGGAGGGCTAGGGTGGAGAAGGAGAGGGGTGGGTGGGAAGGAGAGAATTTTATAAAAGGCGAGGTTCAGGGCACACTCCTTGACCAGGACAGGAGAGCAGAGAGAGTTACCTGAGAGTTTTGACATCTGCGTGTGCAGTTCACATTTAGAGACTCATTTCCTCACAGGGATTTTCCACATCAGTGTGAAATGGACATTTATAGATGCTCTTTGCATCCTCCTGTTGTGGAACAGTAAAGAATACAGGTGTGACCCACTTTAAGAACATCTATTATACAACACTTCAGAGTTACAAAACAGATAAATTAAAATGCAATTATTCACATGAAAAATTTACTTAATGCTTGATGGGCAGAGGTCATAAAAATACATGCCTTATTTTTACACCCGTGTTCATAGTAGCATTATTCACAGCAGCCAGAAGGTAGAAGCAACCCAAGTGTCTATGGTGATGAACAGAAGAACAGATAAATGAAACAAAGTATGTACATACAATAGGGGTATTAATCCAGTCTTAAGAGGCAGGAAATCCTGCTCCAAGATGGATGAAACTTAGGACTTTAAGATAAGTGAAATAAGCCAGTCACAGAGGACAAATAGCTATGATCCCAAGAAGGAGGAGCTTCGAGTCGCAGTTGCCAGGGGCTGGAGGGAGTGGTGAATAGGGTGTTAGTGTTTAAAAGGTAGAGTTTCTGCTTCAGAAGATGAAGCCATTCTAGAGATGGATGGTGGTGACAATAAGAATGTACTTGATGTCAGGAAACTGTACCCTTAAAAATCATCGACGGTAAATTATATGTTATCTATATTTTACTGTATATAGTATGTATACTATAAATCTTGTGTTTCAGTAGCCACTGAGGTCACCATATATGTGAAAACAAAATAAAACATCTTGGAAGTTACCAGATATTAAATAGGTAGAAAAGTGACTGAATTTAGAAAGTGGTCAATTTATATCTAACTTGGGAAGTTGTATTTAGGGAAGTTCACTCAGTACTGCCTCAGATTTCCTCAGCCCTTTCTGTGATTCATCTACCTTCCAGGAGCTCTATGATGTCAAAAATATTACGATTTGGGGTGAGCACTGGAAAGGTTAAGGGGCTTCCCCTGCTAGAACATAGGAACGGACAAGAGTGATAGTTTTCAGACAGTCTGTACATTTAAACACTCAGCTTTGTTTGTTTAATTTCTATCAAATACAGTTGATTCACAATGTTGTGTTAGTTTCAGATGAACACCAAAGTGATTCAATTATATGTGTGTGTGTACATATATATATATACATGTATTCTTTTTTTACATTCTCTTCCATTATAGATTATTTCAAGATGTTGAGTATAATCCATTGTGCTATATAGTAGGTCGTTGTTGGTTATCTATTTTATATATAGCAGTGTATATATGTTAATCCCAAACTCATAATCAAGCACTCAGGTTTTGAATGGAGTGGTACAGTTCAGAGAAAGTTCTAATAGTGAAGAAAGGCTCAATTCGAGCTTTCCTCATCCAGGGTGAACAACTCAGAAGCAGAGGTGTTCATAGTCTGTAAGCCAACCGGCAGCATTCGGGATTCCCTCTCACACCCTGCGCCTTTACACGTTTGCCTTGTCTGAGGACCCTACCCAGCTGCTCGTGCCCTTGCTGCCTCCGAAGCAGTCAGGGTATCAATCAGGGAACGTGGATGCAAGAAACAAACAACTTGGGCAGTTTAAGCGAGAAAGGAAGTCACTGAAAATATTGTAAGGCTCACAGAATCACGAGGGAGAGGAGAACATCAGCCTTATAAAACAGGCAGCAACAAAACAGCCTGATGATGTTAGATCTGTAACTAAAATCAAGCCCACCTAGTGGTCCAGGAAGAATTCAGTTATTGCAGGGAAACCCAGGGCACCAGACGGCATCCAACTCCGGCCTTCCCCAACACTGTCATGGTGCTTCTGGAAACTGAAAGTTGTGGCTGCTTGTGGGGCCTCTGGACTGGATGCTCTGTGGTCTCTGCCTCTCTGAATCATCAGCACCTAGTCAAAATCTGGGGCACTTGTCTCTCGTTGAGCTGACCGAGAACCACACAGTGAGGGGCTCTCCAGTTTTGGAAGGAGGCTGCAGAGCCAAACAGCGATGACCCACCGCATCCCAGATCCAAAGGAAACAAGAGACAACCCAGTTCTGTCCGCTCTACTTTCTGGACATGCCCTTGCTGCCACCAGCGAGCATCTCAGACAGCTATTACCAAAGCCTTTTCTCAGGTCCCCCACCTCCAGCCCATCTTCCATGCTGCATAAGAAGGCTGTTTCTAAAACATAAATTTGATCATGTCACCCCTGCTGAAAACCCTGCAAAGTCTTTCCCTTGCCTTTGAGATAAATTCTAATCTTGTTAAAATGGATTAAATCTGCCACATCTGTCCCTTGCCTCTCTCCAGTCTTATCTCTGCTGGTGCCCCCTCTGCAGAGAATGAATCAGTGAGTGTCAGGAAGAGTCACAGAGATGAGGTACCCTAGAGCTTCCCAAACGTCAGTCCTTGGGTTAGATGCAATAGAAATGCTGGGGAAACTAAGAGAGAAATACAGGTATGGGAGCCCAAAATCAGACCTACCAGATCAGAATTCAGGGGACAGGGGTTCCAATATTTCTAAAAATTCAACCAGTGGTTCTGAGCACCAGCCAGGTGAGGAAACACTATCTAATCCAGCCCCCTCCCTTTATAGACATGTGAGCCAAGGCCTGGACAGGTTAAATACTCAGTGTATATGAATCAGTTTTCGTGCTGCAATGAAGCAAAACTTTGAGCAAAGTTGATTGGACCCATTTAGTTCTGTACATGTCATTATTGGGCATGTAGAGCATGGTAATTTGGAGGAGGAAATGGCAAACCATTCCAGTATTCCTGCCTGGGAAATTCCATGGACAGAGGAGCCTGGCAGGCTACAGTCCCTAGGGTTGCATAGAGTCAGACACAGCGACTAAAGAATAAGTGGGTAAACTTACAGAGGAGTGAGTCCTCCCTCGGAGGGGGACTATAATTGCAGTTACAGAAACTTACATGCAGAGCACACCATGCGAAATGCCAGGCCGGATGAAGCACAAGCTGGAATCAAGATTGCTGGCAGAAATAACAATAACCTCAGATATGCAGATGACACCATCCTTGTAGCAGAAAGTGAAGAGGAACTAAAAAGCCTCTTGATGAAAGCGAAAGAGGAGATGAAAAAGTTGGCTTAAAGCTCAACATTCAGAAAACGAAGATCATGACATCCGGTCCCATCACTTCATGGCAAATAGATGGGGAAACAGTGGAAACAGTGAAAGACTTTATTTTGGGGGGCTCCAAAATCACTGCAGATGGTGACTGCAGCCACGAAATTAAAAGATGCTTGCTCCTTGGAAGAAAAGCTATGACAAACCTAGACAGCATATTAAAAAGCAGAGACATTACTTTGCCAACAAAGGGCCGTGTAGTCAAGGCTATGGTTTTTCCAGTGGTCATATATGGATGTGAGAGTTAGACTATAAAGAAAGCTGAGTGCTAAAGAATTGATGCTTTTGAACTGTGGTGTTGAAGAAGACTCTTGAGAGTCCTTTGGACTGCAAGAAGATCCAACCAGTCCATCCTAAAGGAAATGGATATTCATTGAAAGGACTGATGCTGAAGCTGAAACTGCAATACTTTGGCCACCTGATGTGAAGAGCTGACTCATTAGAAAAGACCCTTATGCTGGAAAAGATTGAAGGCAGGAGGAGAAGAGGAGGACAGAGGATGAGATGGTTGGATGGCATCACCAATTCAATGGACATGAGTTTGAGTAGGCTCTGAGAATTGGTGATGGACAGGGAAGCCTGGCGTGCTGCAGTCCATGGGGTCACAAAGAATTGAACACGACTGAGTGACTGAACTGAATAGAAATCAAAGATTTGGGGAGGATCAGCTTCATGGGGAGAGTGAAAGGATCCATTGGGAAAGCTTGGGGGTGCAGCTCTAAGGCTCCATAGAGGGCCCCCAGGTCTATCATCTGGGCTCCAGCAGGTCTGATGGCAGGTGAGATTGCCCACAGATTTGGAGTCATTCGGGAGCTGAGTTGATGGGAGGTGATTCAAGGCAAGCCCTTAGATAAGACTGGAGAAAGGGAACTTCCCTGGGGGTCCAGTTGCTTAGACTCCTCATTCCCAATGCAGGGGGCCTTTGTTTGATCCCTGGTCAGGGAACTAGATCCCACATGCCACAAGTAAGACCTGGAGCAGCCAAATAAATGAAAAAATATTTTTAAAAAAAGACTGGAGAGAGACAAAATAACCCCTGGCCCTTCCCCCCAATGAGGAAGGGAGCTGACTGGGTGGGGTGTCATGGGAAGAGAGAGGAAGAGGGATCCTAGATCTTGGGTCTTTCCTTCCATTGCAGTAACAAGCCAGGGGATGAGACTTAAAGAAATCCCTTTGCCTACTTTCAAGCAGAAGCCTCTTTCTCATACACTGGAATTGCCCACTGAGTCATGTTCCAGGCCCATCTCCAGGGCTGTGTCCACAGTGCTCTCTTTGTCTGAAATGATTGACACCGCCCCCCACCACCCCACTACCATCTATATGTCTGATTCCCACTGGTCTTGCAAAGCCTAGCTCTAATAGCTGTGCTCCACAGGCCTTTCCTCATCTCCCTCACCCTACCCAGACATAATGCCCCTCCCCAGTTTTAATAAACTCATGCACCTTTTTGTGACATTCATGGCATGATTATTTGTGTTCTTGTCTTACTTCTTGACTAAACAGTGAAATCCTCTGGCTCCCCTGCGTCCCTCGCTCCATCCCCCAGCACCAAGCAGACTCTCAGTAATATTTATCAAGAGAAATCTCCCCAATTAGTCATCCATTTGGCTTAATGAACAGACACCCCTGAGGGCTTAAAGGAGAGTTGTCTGTTGTACCCAATTTACTGTGAGTTGTTTTATTTCATTGCTTCCTAACTTTGTAGCTGAGAGTCTCTGGGGATGTGGAAGCTTTGATAGGAGTAGGAATGGGGAGAGCTGGGGGCTAAGGAGAGAGGTCCAGATGCCGAGAGTGTGGACAGACGGTTGCTGGACAAGTGGGTTTAATTATCAGGGCTTTCGAGAGGGTCATTGGGTGTTGACTTGACTCTGAAGTCCCAGCGAAGGAGACAAGGGAAGAATGGGGGAGGGAACTGTAGGGAGAGGTGAGAGGTAGCAGAGAGAGAAGGAGAAAGGTGAGGAGGAGGATGAGACTAAAGACATACCTGACCCTCTCTGTTGTGTGACATATTCCTGTTTGGGGTGTAGCCCCTTCTCCTCCGCAAAGGGCTAGTACAGAAAGAAGACACCGCACCAGTCTCCCAGGCCTGATTGAGCCCCTGGTCTGCTTGGATTCTAGGAGCAGAGCTCCCTTGCCTGTGTCCTGACCTTCCCACAGAGCCAAGCAACCAGCTTTCCTGTCTGATTCTCCCTCCCCCAGTTCTCATCACACACTCACTACAGGGGTCTGCACTGAGATGACCACACCCATGAAGGGGCCCCAAAGTTGTATGCTTCTGCCTAGCTCTGCGGCTTTGAATGAGTCATACTTTCTTATCTGTAAAATGGATATAATAATTTATTTTTAAAAGTTTTGTGAAAATTACATGTGATCCTGTATGTGGGAGTTTCCTGAGAAAGAATGTTTGACCCATAGGAAGGGCTCTTTACATGGGATTTGCTGTTTTTTAGTGATGGCCACTGACTTAATAGGAATTATGGAGGAAACCTGTCTGCTTTCACAGGCTTGCCATTCTCTCTTGTGACTCTCCTGGGGAATATCTTCTCCAGTGAGGGGGTGGGATCCTTCCTCATCTTTCCCCACCCTGCCTAGCTCCCAGTAACATCCATCAAGCCTTCCTAGAGGGCATTGGCTTCCCTCTTTGCCACTCAGGCTGGAAACCTGAGAACCGCTCAGGTTTCCCTTAGCCTCATAAATAGTCCCATAATTATGTATAGGCAATATAATTTGTTGGGGACCATGACAATCCTAACGATGGTTTAGGGGAGATTGCTGCTCACTCAGACAGCTGGGGAAAGCCACCTGCAAGAAGAAGGCAGCAGCAGCGATACCTTCAGTCCTTTGAGGGAGGGTTCCCAGCACCACGGTGGGTACGGTGGGCGCAGGGCTGGCAGCTGAACTCTGATGGGGTCCGCGGGACCAGTTCTGGCTGGCACACTTATCTAGCTCAGGCCCTGGTCCCCTCCCATCTGGACCATTGTAACTGCCTCCTCACTGCTCTCTCTGCCTCCTAACTGCTCTCTCTGCCTCCTAACTTACCCCAACTCCTAACTAGATCCAACTTTGGCTCAGGGTCCAGAGAGAGCCATCCCACGGCAGATGTAACCACTTTGCCCCTCTGCTAAGCCCTTCTAGGGCTGCCCATGGGCTCCGAGGGAGAGTGGTCCTCCATGTCTGCTCTTGACGTGCTGCACAGCCTCTCCGGCCTCCCGGCAGCCTGCAGCCACACCTCTCGCCCCTCCTCCTCTCCCACTTTCCTCTGCAGCAGTGCCCAACCGTGCTGCAGGCTTTCACATCCGCAGGTGTTTGCTCAGACTCTTCCCTCTGGTGGAATGCTTTTCTGTCCCCAGGCATCCTTCTCTCCAGCAGGTCCCCAGTGGGGCCCCCAGAGCACCGTGTGTACCGCTACCTAATCACACTTACCATTGTATTGGAATTACTAGGAAGGATTATTTCACCCATCTTTAGTTTCTCAGTGCCTACCATGGGGCCAGAAATAGAGAAAACGACTCATGTTGTTTAATGTTGAGCTGAGTTTATCTGCTGAGGTCTCAAGCCAGCCTGAGCATCCTCGTAGCTGTGCCTAACCAGCTGCATGGACCATCTGTGAGCCTCCACGTGGACCCCCTGTGCCCTGCTGCTTGTTCCCCAGTCCTCCAGACACCCACCTGCCAGACTGGCCAGCCTTCCAGGCCTGCAGGGCTCTGTTTTCTGGGGCCTGCTCTTTCAACAGCAGGTGGGCTTTACTGCTACCTTGGCTTCCTTCTCCTTTGACTGCTTGGTTCTTTGCTAGCCACAGGGTAATAGACAGGCTAAACTCAAACCAGGAAATGAAGGAACCACAGAGCAGTGATCAAGTTCTCAATTTAAAACCATCTCCAGGGATTTCCCCAGTGGTCCGATGGGTAAGACTTCGCTTTCCAATGCAGGGGGTGAGGGTTCCATCCCTGCTCAGAATGCTAAGATCCCACATGCATCATGGCCAAAAAAGCAGAACATAAACAACAGAGGCAATATTGTAACAACTTCAATAAAGACTTTAAAAATAGAAAAATATAAAACATCTTTAAAGGAAAAAAAAAAAAAGTCTCCATGTTGGAGATGTCAGAATTTGCCCTTCCTAGCCTGCTTTCTGGCTTCCCTGATAGCTCAGTTGGTAAAGAATCCACCTACAATGCAGGAAACCCTGGTTCGATTACTGGGTTGGGAAGATCCGCTGGAGAAGGGATAGGCTACACATCCAGTATTCTTGGGCTTCCCTTGTGGCTCAGCTGGTAAAGAATCTGCCTGCAATGTGGGAGACCTGGGTTCGATCCCTAGGTTGGGAAGATCTCCTGGAGAAGGGAAAAGCTTAAAAGCCTGCTCTCTAGCCTTCTCCATCTGTGGTGTGCCCTGGAGCTGAACTGCATGGACTGCATGAAGGCCCACTGTACTCTGGGATCTTTGGAAAGAAATCAGAAGAGAATGAGGTCTGAGTCGGTCCTCAGTTGGTAGCTTCCTTGCCTCTCTGCTCCCTGGCAGCCTTTCTGCAAACCTAGAGAGACTGCTCTTGAGCACCTCAGTCACTCTCATCACTATGGGTCCTCACCCTGGGACCCTGACTGTCTCCGTGCCTTCCCTGGGATCCAGGCTATTCTCTCACTGCCTGTGTCCTCCAGGGAATTTTCTATGGATCTGAAAACACATCCTTGCCTCCTGTCCAAATCTGAATGCATTGGTCGTTGTTTACAGAAAAAGGAAACGACACCTCCCTGGGGCTTACTCTGCTGCAGGCTCTGGGCTTCCTACGGTGATGTTGAATCCCCACAGCCCTCGGATGTCACAGATGGCAAGGTGGGCTCTGGGACTATTCAAAGAGGGAGAACCAGGATTCAAAGCTGGGTCCCTCGAACTCCACGCCCCAGTGCTTGGTCCCTTGTGTTTTCATGGAGCATCTACACCAGGGATGGCAAAGAGATTTCATCTCACCTGTCAGTTCTGATTGACTTAGTCACTGCCTGGAGTGCTGTGGTGAGAAGGATTACGAGGCCACATCTGTGCTCCGTGGGAGAGAGTATCATGATAAATTAGAGATGTCTGGCGCAGGGAGAACCGGAGGGAGTGACAGGCAGTACATGTGTCACATATTTGCCGCCTTTGGTCAAAGCCATTTTTGTGGCAGCCACTCGGGCTTAGGGGCAGGCACTGTCGGAACCAGAACCTCTCTGCTTTACATTGCTCTCCTGCCTCATGGCGGACTCTCAACCAGAATTCAAGTTTCAGCTTTATTACTTTTTTTTTCTTTTCTTTATTAAACTAGGGTATAGTTTCTTTATAATATTGTGTTAGTGTCTGCTGTGCAACGAAGTGAATAAGCTGTATGTATACATGTATCCTCTCCCTCTCGTACCTCCCCCCCACCCCATCCCTTTTATCTAGGTTGTCATAAAGCACCGAATTGAGCTCCCTGTGCTATACAGCAGCTATATCCTGCTAGTTATCTATTTTACACATAGTAGTATATGACTCTTGAGAGTCCCTTGGACTGCAAGGAGATCCAACCAGTCCATCCTAAAGGAAATGAATATTCATTGGAAGGACTGATGCTGAAGCTGAAGCTCCAATCCTTTGGCCACCTGATGCGAAGAACTGACTCATTGGAAAAGACCCTGATGCTGGGAAAGATTGAAGGCAGGAAGAGAAGGGGATGACTGAGGATGAGATGGTTGGATGGCTTCACTGACTCCATGGACATGAGTTTGAGCAAGCTCTGGGAGCTGGTGATGGACAGGGAAGCCTGACATGCTGCAGTCCATGGGATCACAAAGAGTCCGACACAACTGAGCGACTGAGCTGAACTGACTGAGTATATATGTATTTCAGTGCTACTCTCCCCATTCATCCAGCCCCTCCTTCCCCATCCCTTGTCCACAAGTCTAGTCTCTGTGTCTGCGTCTCTATCCCTGCCCTAGAAATAGGTTCATCTGTACCAGTTTTCTAGACTCCACTGTATGCATTAATACATATTTGTTTTTCTCTCAGCTTTGCTACTTATCTGCCATATGACCTCAGGCAAGTCACTGCATCCCTTGGGCCTCAGTTGCTTTGTCAGGAAAATACAGCTTAGTGTAGTACTTAGAAGCTTTCAGCAAGTCTGACTTGGCATAATGCTTTTAGAGCCCTTGGCACAATACCTTATACATAGTAGGCATTTGACAGACTTTAGCAGCAGTAGACACTGTCATCGGCCTTCATTCTGTCCAGACCTGCTGCCCACATTGTTGCACCAGCGTCCTGTTTGCGAGACCTGCCAACGGAAGACGCACCCAGTCTTCCCAGCTGGCCCAGACTCTCCTCCAGGGCCACTGGGTCTGTGACTGTACTGTTTACCATGAAGTCCCATTACCCTCCACTCCATTGTTAGACATCTCAAATCCTCCCCAGGGGCTCCCCCTTATTAATGTGATTACCTGTCCTGAGTGTTTCATTAAGCTCTTTTTCATAGAGAGGCTGATACATATCTGGCAGAACACAGAAGCTCATTATCATCTCAACTGGAGAAGATGACCTGGTAAATAACACATGTAATTTAATTGCTAAGGTAAACCCCATAAAGTGAATGAGAAATTAAAACCAATAATCAAAGGTTTTGAAATTTCTGGACAGGAAATTCCCAAGTTTGGGAGCTGCAGGGGTCAGGTTCCTACAGCACAGCCGGCTGCTGACTTTTCCCTGTTCGGGACAAGGTGAGAGCCCTCACCCTTTCCGGCAGAGGAGAAGGTGGCTCATGGATCCAGTATTTTCTCTGGACATGTATTCATTCTATTAAGTGTCTCTCAAGCACCTGGCACTTTTCTAGTTGGTTAGGGCTGCCTCATCCTCGAGGACACCTGTCGTTTGCCCCACATAATGAGAGAGAGTACCAGGAACTAACTCCCTGGCTTTGGATTCCTTCTTTCCAGAAATACCCAGGAAACTTCTTTCCCACACTGACCCCACCATGCCTCACATCCATGCTCTTTCCTCTGGTGTCTCTGTCCTCTCCCACTGCCTTGGGCTTCCTCCACCACAATGCCAGATCCCATGGTTTCCTGTAGAACCAACTTTTCAGTAAAGACTTTCCCATTCCCTCAGACTCTTTAACTGAATGGTTCTTCTCATTCTAGCTTAACTGGAACCTCTTTCAAATGCTGTTTCCCCTGCAGGCTTCTCAATGAGGAATTGCTCTTTATTCCACCACCCATAGATGTCTCTGTCAGGAGCCAGGAATGACATCCTTCGAGCTCCCTGTTGCAGCTTTCACAAATTGTGCCTTTGCTTACGTGTAAGGCCCTGCCTTCCTATGTCCCTCCCCGCTCCACCTGTATCTTCTCCAGGTTCCCTGGAGACAACCTGCCTCACAACCTCTCCTCCAACCCAGTTCAGTTCAATTCAGTCACTCAGTTGTGTCTGACTCTTTGTGACCCCAAGGACTGCAGCACGCCAGGCTTCCCTATCCATCACCAACTCCTGGAACCTACTCAAACTCATGTCCATTGCATTGGTGATGCCATCCAACCATCTCATCCTCTGTCAGACCTGCAACACAGTGCAGAGCCAACCTGAAGCCGCACAGGCGAGTCAATTAAATGTTCATTCTCACCATAAACAGCTGGGACTGGGGCTCGCTTGTTACTCAGCATTATTGCATTAGTAGTATTGACTAATATAGCCTCTGATATCTGAATCTCCTTCCAAACAGTCTCCATCTGTATTTAAATGTGTCTAAGTCTCTTCCATCTTGCAAAACATGCCCTCCATCTCCCCTTGTGTTTTTCTAGCTATTGCCTTGCTCACTCATATTCTTCTCAAGTAAGAGTCTCAAAAGAAGTGTCTCATCTCATTGACCCTCATTCGTGCTTCATCTTGTTGCTGTCTGACTTTGCTCCACTACTTCTCTGAAACTGCTCTCGCCAGGATCACTATTTTTTCAGCAGTGTTTACCAAACATGTACTCTGTGCTCTGGCTGGATATTGAAAATGCAAATATTAAAAGACACACAGGACCTCTGTCGGCCCATGGAGCTCATGGTCTAGGGCTACCTAGACAGGTAACCAAATAATTACAAGACAGTGTTCTGAGAGCTGTATGGAGACATAAAGAGTGCACACGGCAAATCAAAACTACAATGAATGTCACCGCACACTAGTCAGAATGGCCATCATTAAAAAGTCTACAAACAACAAATGCTGGAGAGGGAGTGAAGAAAAGGGAACCCTCCTACACTTTTAGTAGGAATGTAAGTTGATGCAACCACTGTGGAAAACAGTATGGAGTTTACTCAGAAAACTAAAAATAGGCTTATCGTGTGATCCAGCAATCCCACTCCTGGACATACATCCATACAAAACCAGAATTTTAAAAATACATGCACCCCTATGTTCATAGCATCACTATTTACAATAGCCAAGACAGGGAAGCAGCCTAAATGTCCATCAAGAGATGAATTGATAAAGAAGATGTGATACATATATACAATAGAATGTTACTCAGCCATAAAAAAGAATGAAATAGTGCCACTTGTAGAATCATGGATGCAACTAGAGATTATCAATTACCTATGAAACAGAATCAGAAACATAGGGAACAGACTAGTGCTGGCCAAGGGAGAAGGGGGTTGGGGGAGGGATGGAGTGGGAGATTAGGGTTAGATGTTTTTATGTCTAGAATGGATAAACAACAAAGTCCTACTGTATAGCATAGAGAACTATATTCAATATCCTATGATAAACCATAATGGGAAAGAATATTTAAAAAAAGAATGTGTATATTATATATACATATATATATGAATCACTTTGCTCTACCGCAGAAATTAACACATCAGTGTTAATCAACTATACTTACATTTAAACAAAAAGTGCATGTGGGAGGGCACAAACCCAGGATGGGAGGTCAGAAAAGTATTCCTGGAGTGTATGTGCTAAGTCACTCAGTCGTGTCCGACTCTGTGTGATTCCATGGACTGTAGCCCACCAGGCTCCTCTGTCAATGGGATTCTGCAGGCAAGAATCCTGGCGTGGGTTGCCATGCCCTCCTCCAGGGGATCTTCCCCATCCAGGTATAGAACCCCAGTCTCTTATGTCTCCTGCACTGGCAGGCAGGTTCTTTATCACTAGCGCCATCTAGGAGGCCCATCCTTAGAGTGAAGTGAAGTGAAGTGAAGTCACTCAGTCATGTTCGACTCTTTGCGACCCATGGACTGTAGCCTACCAGGCTCCTCTGTCCATGGGATTTTCCAGGCAATAGTACTGGAATGGGTTGCCATTTCCTTCTCCAGGGAATCTTCCCAACCTAGAGATTGAACCCGGATCTCCCACATTGTAGACAGACGCTTTACCATCTGAGCCACCAGGGAAGTCATCCTTAGAGTAGGTGACATCAAATTTGAGAAACAACGAACATTAAGACTTAGCCAGGCAACGAAGAGAAGAAAGTTCCAACTAAAGTGGATAAAACTACGTTTTTGAAGATACAGATCGCATCAAATCACCATCTTCCTTCAGTTCAGTTCAGTTCAGTTGCTCAGTCGTGTCCAACTCTTTGCAACCCCATGAATTTCCAGGCCTCCCTGTCCATCACCAACTCCTGGAGTTCACCCAAACTCACGTCCATCGAGTCGATGATGCCATCCAGCCATCTCATCCTCTGTCGTCCCCTTCTCCTCCTGCCCCCAATCCCTCCCAGCATCAGAGTCTTTTCCAATGAGTCAACTCTTCACATGAGGTGGC
This sequence comes from Bos grunniens, assembly GCF_055505025.1. Classification (NCBI taxonomy): domain Eukaryota; kingdom Metazoa; phylum Chordata; class Mammalia; order Artiodactyla; family Bovidae; genus Bos; species Bos grunniens. The sequence goes on from NC_141179.1 coordinate 24,551,291, forward strand.
CAAAGTACTGCCTTCCTTAGAGCCTTCAAAAGTTCATCTCTGTACTCAGGTCACTGCAGCAGGGCGGGTTCTTGTTCACCATCTTATTCCCACTGGGCTCACAGTAGGAATTTGATAACTATTCCATAACACAAAATAGTTAACCTAAAAAAATACAAAAGAGTTAATAAGATATTCACAGGTGACACACAGAAAACACAAAGCAGAATGTTATTTTCTAGATTCCCTGGGAGACTATTATTGATTATTGAGTCTTATAACAGAACTGGCATTTGTTTAACGTCTAGTTTAATTTTGGTTGCATAATTGGTGCTCAATAAATGCTTGTTGAACACATGTAGTGTTTGGTAATTTAAGGGACTTAAATTATCTTATAATCTCTGTGACATTTCTGTGAAAAATTGAATTTCTCAAAGGTTAAGTGAACCTCCCAAGATCACTCAACTAGTATGTAGTGAAGTCACAATTGGATCTTAGGGCTTCTAGTGGTAAAATCTATGCTCTTTCCATGAAGAATGTAGACTCCAGGTACACGTAAATTGTGGCATCCGGGAGGCTGACCCAGGGGTGAGACTCAAGTTGCTTGTGACAGATCAGGTGGCATTTGGCTAGACTGTAAGTGGTAGAGAGAAGGACTCTTTGGTGAAAGGACCAATGTGAACACAGGAATGGGGAAGGGGAAAGCATGCTTCTTTCAATGGACGGAGAGGAGACTGGTCTACTTGAGTCAGAGGGACCACAGAGCTGGAGCAACGCCACATACAAGGGCCAGATGGGACTCAAAGTGCTGATTCTCAGCAGCTCTTTTTCACCTAATAACTGAGCACCACATGGTCTCTGACTACAAGCATCGAGGGAAAAAAGGAATCACGATGACTAACGAAGAATTGTTCTCCAATGGGAGAAAGCATGCCACAAGCTCCTCTACCCTGGACTGTGCAAATCTCCATATTTATTCATAATTGCTAGATGTGTGTGTGTGTGTATGCAGGTACCAAAGTGGGCCACCCTGGTAAGAGCAGCAAAAGATGCTTATTCCTTAGACAAAGCTACATGATCCAACTGCGTTCACTGGAATTCATAGTGAATTTGAATTCACTATTTGCATGCTTGCAAATCTTTCAGAGGGCCTAGAACTTCAAGTATACAAGATGAATTCATTCCAGAGATTCATTATACAACATAGAGCCTATGGTGAACAATGCTGTCTTGTGCACTTAAAATTTTAAGAAGGTGGAATCCATGTTAAGTGTTATTAACACACAGGCACACAAACAAATCACAAAGAGGCACTGGGAACCTTTTGGAGGTGATACATGTCTATTACTTTGATTGAAGTGTATGCATAAGTCCAAACTCATCAAATTGTATCCATTGAATAAGTGTGGGGTTTTTTGGTATATAAATTATGCCTCAACAAAGCTGCCTAAAAAAAAAAATAAAGGAAGCATCTGAGATGAAACTAGAGAATGTAGTTTTGTTATTCAAGGACCAAGAAGCCAGAATTGGTGGTTGCTGCCTGGAGAGGCAGGAGGCCCTGCCACTCCTGCGTGAGGCTGGACATGGCAACATGCATGGGGGTGGGCAGTCTGAATGTGCCTGCGGAGTCGACTGAAGCCCATAAATGTTAAAATTAATATCCCATGTCAGTTGCTCTTACACCAACTTCCCCTTCTCAATTTTGAATAATGTATTCATGCTTAACCGGAAGACCAAGATTTTCCTGGCACCTGATTGCTTCAGCTTACATTTCAGTGATTTTGTGTCTTGTAACTTGTGCAGTACCTGCACACAGATCAACTACAGTAACAGCGACAGTTGAGCAAAAAGGAAGGAATGAAATTTACGCATGACCCGAGCACCCAGATAAGTGTTAAAAACTTACATTTCTTCTCCGCCCCCCCACCGAGAATCTTTGTATAATTTTAAACATAAAAATAAGACCATACTATACATAAAATTGTATATCTTTAATTTTTATTTGACAATATAGCACTGAACACTTCCTGTGTCAATTATTCTTCCACAGCATCCTTTGTAGCTCTGCTACAAAGTGTTCTGTAGTACTGCTGTTACTGAGAACCTATTATTTGACATCTAAGGTGTCTTTGGGCTTCAGCTGTATAACCATCACTGATGCTGTGGTGAGTTTTCGTATGCACCCGCAATTATTTCCTTAGGGTCCCTTGCCTCCCTTTGCATCCTTCCTTACTTTCATATTCTCTCTCTGCTTCTCTTTCTGGCCAAACCAAACTTCCTTATGTTCCTGAAGCATGCCGAGCTCTCTCTGCCTTTGTGACCTTGTACGTACTCTTCCGGGCTAGAGCATTCTCTCATCACCTGTGATCCCATGCCTGGCTCACCCTCCTCATTGTTTGGACATCACTTCCTCAGGTGAACCTCCCCTGTCACCCTGCCATCACCATTATCACCAGGATCAGACATCCCTCCCATCGTGGCCACCTGCCCTTCATTCTGCTAGAGCATCATTCAGGCTATACTGTAATATCCTGTTTCTCTGTCTCCCCTTCAGTAAATTGTAAGGTCCGTAGAATAGGGATCATGCCTGTCTTGTTCGATGTACCTGAACAGTGCTCGGCACATAACTGGGACTCTGTGAAACTCTGTTGAATAAATAAGTATATTCCTAAGAATAAAGCTGCTGGGTCAAAGGTATGCACTTTCCAAGGCTTATGATACACATTTCCAAACTGTCCTCCTCAAAGACCTTCCCAGGTTACCTTAACTCCCATAGTGTGCATGTGTGTTCATTTCCTCATGGGCTGGAGAGCCTTGCAAAAAATTCTGAAAATAATTCCCCTCCACAGGGCTTTATTTAGGGAGCATTGACTGGAATGATGTGCAGTGGGTTATTGAAGGGTCTCAACTCAGTGAGGTATAAACACAAAAGTTAATTTTTTCCAGTCACTGCCTTCTGTGTGTTCTGTCAAATCCCTTTTCCTCATCACTTAATGAAATTTTGGGCAGAAAGTGGATGTTCCTGTCACTTTCAGTTATTAAAAACTCAGTCCAGATTAAAACTGCTCATCTGCATCTGATTCAAAGCTCTTCCTCCCCCTCAAAGCCCAGGAAGATCATGGCTCCAAGGACCCGGAGGAATGAGCAGCGTTGTGTCTTCTTTCCTCTCTGCTGTTCTTCCCTCTCCTGGGTCTTGCTTTCTAGGTTTAGAGGCAGGAAGAAGGGATGGGGAGGCAGGAGACGTCTCAGCACGGTTGAGGGCCAGTGCTGGGGAGGAGGCGTCTTCAACCTTGGCCTGGTTCAGTCTGATACCTGTGAGGATTCTACCTGGAAAGCGGGAGGGGCACGTGTTTTGGAGAAATGCTCAACTCGACCTGCGTTTCTTCTCATAGGAGGACTCACTTGCAGTGAAGAAGGCAGAGTCCTCCTTCAACCTAGGTTATGGTCCCCAGCCTCCTCTGCATGGAGGCTCTCCTCACTTGTCGTAGCTCCTGACTCCCCTCATTCCACGCTCCTATAGGTGGAACCGCAGTGAAGACTGTGCACTTCCTTTATGTTCTCCAAGGGCAAGGGGAACTGGGATGTGGATTCCTCTAGTTCTTCCTTCCTAGGTCCTCTGCAGTCCCTTCTCCCTCTGCTGGCATGGGCCACCTCCACAGAAACCTTACAGAAACTTCTGGACCAGAAGTAGCCAGCAGTCTCTGTTATCACCTGTGTCTTCCCATGGGGAGAAAATGGAATTGCCCCTCACCAGGAGCACCTTAAGAGCTGGCAGCTCTGATGCCATCTCTCCACATTCCCTGACCCTCTTTTCATATAAACAAGAGTGAAGGGACAAGGGTCAGGATGGAGAGTGGCTGGAAGGGGGCAGCCTGATTCTGCAGCCTGTGTTCAAACTACATTGTTATTGTCAGGATGCACGGGTTCTGCTCTTGGGCAGTGCTCTTTAAGATTGTTTTTTGATGTGGACCATTTTTAAACTCTTTATTGAATTTGTTACAATTCGCTTCTTTCTGTTTCGGGTTTTTTTTTTTTTTTTTTTTTTTGGCTGCGAGGTATGTGGCATCTTAGCTCCCTGATCCACATTTGGGATCGAACCTGCATTCCCTGCATGGGAAGGTCTTAGTTGCTGAACCACCTGGAAGTCCTTGGGCAGCACTGTATAGAATGAGGAGTTCCTCAGTGCTTCTTGTCAGCTGCTTTGGCTTGGACATTGTTCACAATTCTGGGACAGAAGACAACACCCTCCCCCCATCATCTGTTACAGATGTACAAGTCAGGGTCCTCAACAGTATTTTTTTAATAATTGCAGAACCAGATTGCACGTGGCTATTCCTTGTAGCAGCACTGGATAAAAGCTGAGGGTGAGAAAAGCAGTTTGGAAAGTTGCTACATAAAGCAAGAGAGACAGAGCCCAGAGCCCTGTGATTTGGAAGTAGGGGAAGACAAAGGGTTGGAAGAGGAGAGTAGGTACTCTTGTGCCTCCATGGACCTTTAGGGTCAGGAGGCCTCTCTGTCTGGTCTTGTCCATTGTCAGGGGCAATCAAATATCTCATGCAAGGCAGAGAGTTGGGGAGAAAGGGGTCCCATCGAAACTCTCTCTCTCTGTTTCAACGTAAATGTCACATCCAGCTGAGCTAATGCTCTGCTTGGAGCCTCTCCCTGCACGTTGGCACCGTTTAATCATCCACATGGTCACTTCCCAGAGCCTCAGCTCTGATTGGGTATGTGCAGAGGTGGCCATGGGATGGGAGAGGAAGACCAGGGGTTGGTTCCAGATCCCAATATCCATGAGAAAAGGAAGCTTGGATAGAGTCTCAGTGCATTGGTCATGGCGAGAAGGGCCCTCATCCCTCCAAGCTCTCTAGCATCATCTATTGAAATAAGATCCCCAATATTGTGGTTACAGTCAGAGTGTTGGGTGCCTTGGGATTCATTAAGCCTGACTTCAGCGGCATTGATTTCTTGTTTAGAAATTAGCTTACCAGAGCCCCTGATGGGATAATTGCTCTATTTACATAATTAAGACATAAATCTTGAGGCTGGATAGTAGCCAGGACACTAAAGACACTGGACACTAAGGGCAGCAGGTGCTTGACAGCTTACAGCTCCAATTTTACACTCTCACCAGCTGATGCCATTTGCCTTGGAGACTTCAGTGGCTGAAGTCCCATTGAAACGAAACACATTTCTGAAGGTTCATGCAAGGAGATCGATCTACTTAAACTAGGTGTACAGAGAGGCTGTGATGGTTTCAAAACACACTTACAGCTTCTTTGACACTTGTTCCTTCAAAAGGTGGAGTCTAATTCCCCATCCTTTCAATGTGGGCTACAGTCCATGATGTGTTTCTAAGGAATAGAGTAGAGCAGAAGTGATGATGTGTGATTTGCAAAGTTTGCTCAAAAGCTATTGCTGCTCCCATCCCACCTCTCCTTCTGCGTGTGTGTGTGTGTGTGTGTATCTCTGCCTCTCCCTCTGGGATAGCTTCTTCTGGGGAACTCGACTGCCATGTTGTGATACACAAGAACCGTGTGATGGGGCCATACTGGGGAAGAAACTGAGGCCACCTGGCGAGGACTGGCACCAACCTTCAGCTACATGAGGGAGCCTTCTGGAAAGTAGTGCTCCAGCCTCCAACAAGCCCTCATATGTTGCAATCCTGGCTGACATCTTGATGACCATCTCATGTCAGAACCACTCAGCTAACCCACTCCCAACCTCTGGATCATAGAAACTGTGAGGATAATCATTGTCTATAATTGTTTTAAACCATCAGGTTTTGCAGTCATTTGTTATCCACAATAACTAATACAGAGGCCATTGCTGTCTCCAGTGCTGCTCCTCCAGGAAAGAAATGGTCTGAACTCAACACAAAGACAGCTAAAAGTGTTCAGACTTTGTGACCCAGAAATTCCTCTTATAAGAATTTATCTTATTAAAATGTTTACACTGTAAAAACACAGAAACTTGCAAAATACTTGTACAAGTGTGTTCATTGTAATATCCTTTGTAATAGTGAAAACTCAAAGTGATTAGCATTTCCATTAATAAAGGTCAATTAAATTATGGAGAAGTACTGAAAAATTCTGGGTAAGCAATAAAGAAATTGAATTAGTAAATATACATTTCTGAATATAAAACTCCAAGTTTTATTATATTCACCATATAAATTTCCTATATGATTTCACCAATGAGTCTATCAGAAATTTGTGGAATAGATCCACCTTTTGAAGGAACTAGTGTCCAGGAAGTTGTAAGTGTACCTTGAAAACTGAATTTGTATACGATCATGAGAAATAAAAAGTAAATACATTCCAACATAAGCATAACCTGGATACCAAAACCTGGCAGAAATATTAAAAGAAATGAAACTTATAAGCAAATCTCACTCTTGCACATAGATGCAATAATTTTCAAAAAAATTTTAGAAGGCAAATCCAATGATTTGTAGAAAGATATGTAGCATGAGTAAGTTGGATTTAATGCTAAAATGCAAAGCTGGTTCAACATTAGAAAAATCAACCAAGGTCATTTACCTTATTAATAGGATAAGGAGAAAAACTATATGACTATCCCAATAGTTGTGGGAATGTCTTTTGATAAAATGTGACATTCATTTATAATTTGAAACAAGATCCTTCAGCTGAATAGAAATAAGGTGTTTTTTTTTATTATTACTATTATTATTTAAGAGTTTTAATAGGTGTTTGCAGTTTATTGACTTTTCTTGGAAAAAAATAAGTGATTCACATTTACTACAAATTAAAATTAGTTTTATATTTATATTCAGGTAAAACTATAATTCAAAAAGATACACACATCCATTTATACAAGTATTTTGCAAGTTTACTTGCCTTTACATTGTAAACATTTTTATAAGATAAATTCTTATTAAAGGAACTACTGGGTCACAAAGTATGAACATTTTTAGCTGTCTTGGTGTTGATTTCAGACCGTTTCAGACCAATGATGTTCATGGAAGCACTGTTTACAATAGTCAAGCAACTTTTGTATTTGAAACAACCCCAAACGTCCATTGACAGATGAATGGATAAAGAAGATGTAGTAGATATATAGAATATAATATTAGCCATAAAAAAGAATGAAATAATGCCAATTGCAGCAACATGGATGCGCCTAGAGTTAATCATATTAAGTAAAGTAAATCAGACAGAGAAAGACAAATATCATTTGTCATCACTTATATGTGGAATCTAAAATATGATACAGGAAATTCCCTGGTAGTCCAATAGTTAGGACTCGGTATTTTCACTGTCGAGGGCTCTGGTAGCAATCCGTGTTCAGAGAGCTGAGATCCCACAGGCTGTGCTGTGCTGTCAAAAAAATTAAATAAGATAAGATACAAATGAACTTATTTACAAAATGGAAACAGGCTCACAGACATAGAAAGCAAACTGTATCCAATATCTTGTAACAAACTATAACGTAAAAGAATCTGGAAAAGAATCTGTATATTCATATATATGTGTGAACAGGAAACAGCAGTGGGTAACTGAGTACAGAGACTCTAGACCCAGAGTAACCTGGGTTTGGAAATTCTGACTGTTCTGTTGCCTGCGAGGCTGAGCAGATGCCTCACCCTATGTAGAAGGTATCTGTGGTAAAATGGAAAAATTGTAAAATGAGAATAATGATGTTTTGCTCCTGAGCTTGGTAAGATGAATAAATGCAGTGATGTATGTCAGATACACACATCTTAGTGACAGATACTCAAGAGTGACACATGTCAATATCAGCATCTCTGTGTACATATCCACTCACAGCAGGCTCAGCAATGGTGACCATTATCATCATGACTGCAGTGTCTCCCAGGACCCCTGGAGATGGAAAGAGGGCAAGAAAATTGCTTCTGCCCTCCTTGCTGTCTGCTCCACAACTCCGGAACCTCCTTGTGTTTCTTCTTTGGTTATTTCTGCATGCAGTTGAGGAATGCAGTCCTCAGACAACTTGAATGGCAGGAAGCCAAGGGAAGAACCATCACAACAGTATCCTGGTAATAACAAATGGCCCTTGTGTGCCCTCCGCCAATGAATACATCAGGATTTGCAGACCAAGTTCAGATGTATGGTGCAGGGCTGGATTCTGATCGGGGCGTGTGTGTGTGAGAGAGACAGACAGACAGAGACAGAAATAGAGACAAAAGAGGTAGAGAAGGCTGACTACTTTCACACAGCAGCACAGTGAAGAAGGAAGTAATATCAAGATATTTGAAATATTATTCATGGAAATCAAAAAATGATAGCCCTCCTATTCATGCAGCTGGGTCCTGGCGGGTATTTAGATGGAACATGATCTGCTGTGATAAACAGTATGGCTGTTAAGTCACCCACCCCTATCATATACGTTGAGTCTGGTTAGATGGTTTGGGGAGCAAGGGGGACTGCACAGGTGGATCAGAAGATTGTAGAATCAGACAATCAGAGAGATGATTTGCATGCCCTTTCCTATAAGACAAACTACCCCTAACCATCCCAGATGGAAAGAAAGTCTCCTTGAAACCCCTCCCATACTGCTTGTCACCCTGTCTCTTTGAAAAGAAATCCCCCAACTTTCTGTTCACATGCTCACCATCTTCAAAATCAGGAAACTCTTCCTCTGATTTCACTGGCAGTCTTACTGCTCCATTAGACTCTCTTTCCTCAGCAGATACAGATGTCAGGACGTCTTGCATGCGTGTGTGCAAGTCACTCAGTCATATCCGACTCTGTGCAGCCCTATGGACTGCAAGCTGCCAGCAACCCCGTCCATGGGATTTTCCAGGCAAGAATCCTGGAGTGGGGTGCCATGCCCTCCTCCAGGGGATCTTCCCAACCCAGAGATCAAACCTGTGTCTCTTATATCTCCTGCTTTGGCAGATGGGTTCTTTACCACTAGCACCATCTGCCACCCTTCTTTAAATAAATCATCCATCACAGAATGTGGGATGCCTTTTCGTTTTCCACAAGAAAGTCCCAGAGCTATGAGGGACACCACCTCATAGCTCTGCCCTGGTCCTAAGCAAGCTTCTGCATTCTGCCTCTGGCTTCAGCATCCTTCAACCTCACTAATCCTGCAGAGATGATAGGGAGCTTCTGTGGGGAGGTGCCTCTGGTTCACTGGCACCGTAAGCTCTGGCCCTACTGGTATCCACATCGTCCTTGGTCACTGAGACTTACCTGATCCTTTATCTTAACCAGCTTCCTGGTATCTCAGCTCCCGTAACTGACCTATTACCTGCCCTTTCTTTATAGCCCTGCACCCATCACTTACTGCCCTCAAGCTTACGCTACTACCCAAACTAGTAACACTGGACTAGTAACCAGTAGTGGCCCTGGTGGGTAGTTATCAAGAACATCTCTCTTCTTGAAGGCTGGCCAGTGTCTTTCAGTTTAGCCACTTCCCTCCCATTGCCCAAGGCTGGAAACTGAAGTTAGTTTGGTTCTGTCTCCCTTGGTGAAATCGCTCCATGGCTCTACAATTCAAGGCTGCTGCCCTGGGCTAGCCCTTCCCATTATGTCTATTGCATAACAAGCGCCTTTGTTCCTGGCTGAGTGGCGACATTACTCAATAGTGACAACGCTCCCTTTGTTCTCCCCTTCGCAGCGCATCAGCGATAGCTGTTCCGCACCACACCACCGTGAAAACCGAATCAGCAGGAGCCGTGGAAATTGATGTGTGATGCCTGAGATACTCGCTCCGGATGCTAAACAGATGCCCATTATTGCCACCTTCTCTTGACTCTCTCGAAATTGCTTGAGGGCCCTGTCGCTTTGTCAGCCACACAAGTAATGAGCTGTTAAGCCCCACCTATCTCAGCCAATTGCACAGTCATTTCTGGACTCACTTAAGTTTCCCTAGAGTTATAGATTCTCAAGCAAGGCAGTGACCTAAGGAGGTTATTGAGTCCATCCCCCGGCTTCCAGGTTAACCAAACTCCACCGTCCACCATCCAAGACAAAGGGGTATCTATTACTACCCTTTCCATTCTCATAAGGTCCCCAGTGAAGGAGGTGTTCCATTCTCATTTCACAGATGAAAAAAAAATGAGTCTTGGAGGGAACACAAGGCTCATAAGTGGTAGCTATGGCCAGTAACCCAGACTTAGGGCTCTTTTCACTACTCCAGACTGACTGCAGACTTAGAGACAACAGGTCTTCCCCTCCCCTGCTTCTCAGCTACCTCTGACAAAGAGGAATAGGACTTGAAAAGGGGCCTTAGTGAGAACTCTCTTCCAAGTTGCAAACAGCCAGTTTTCTTTATAACCTCATGTGGCAGAAAGAGAGAAAAAGCAAGTTCTCTCCTAACTCCTATAAGGGCACTAATCCCATTCATGAAGGCTCAATCCATGCTCTGTGATGACCTGGATGGGTGGGATGGGGGAGAGTGGGAGGGAGATTCAAGAGGGAGGGTTTTTTAAGTTGAGGTATAGTTAATTTACAATGATGTGTTCAAGTATATGTATTAAGTTGCTTCAGTTGTGTCCGACTCTGCGACCCCATGGACTGTAGCCCACCAGGATCCTCTGCCCATGGGATTCCCCAGGCAAAAATACTGGAGTGGGTTGCCATTCCCTTCTCCAGGGGATCTTCTGGACCCAGGGATCAAACCCCTGTCTCTTGAGTCTTCTGTATTGGCAGGCGGATTCTTTACCACTAGCGCCACCTGAGAAGCCTTTTATGAATAACTTTCCATTGTGTGTATATGCCATATCTTCTTTATCCATTCGTCTGATGGGCATTTAGGTTGCTTCCACATCTTGAGTGTTGTAAACAGTGCTGCTATGAACACTGAGGTACATGTATCTTTCTGAGTTAGAGTTTTTGTCTTTTCCAGATATATGTTCAGGAGCGAGATTGCAGAATCACATGGTAGCTCTAATTTTTAGTTTTTTAGGAGCCTCCATACTGTTCTCTGTAGTGGCTGCACCAACTTAAGGCAAGTGTTTTGAGAACAGTGGCAGTGGAAGAACAGATTCATTTCTCCCTCGAATGCTGCAAGATGCAGTGGTAGCCTCCCCTTCTGGTGCCATGAAAATGAGAATTCTCTGCATTAGGCCAAGATCTCAGGAAGCCACAGCTCAGAAAGCCTGGCTCTCACTATGAGGGTCAATGTTTTATAAAGTAATCTACCCCACACAACAGGGACTTGTAATTTTTGCCCAACTTATGTGCCAGTGTTTTCCTACTCCTTGCCCACCCATTCAGCTCTCTGCCTAGAGCTGAGCTATCCATATAGCAGCCACTGACTAACATGGCTATTTAAATTTAAATTCAATAACATGAAATAAAATTTAAGTCAGTTCCTTGTTCTAATCACTTTACACAGACACACTAGCTGAGTGTGTGCGCATGTGCTCAGTCATGGCCAACTCTTTGGGACCCATGGACTATAGCCAGCCAGGTTCCTCTGTCCATGGACTTTTCCAGGCAAGAATACTAGAATGAGTTGCCATTTCCTTCTCCAGGGAATCTCCCCGACCCAGGGATTGAACCCATGTCTCTGGGGTCTCCTGCATTGGCAGGCAGATTTTTTTTCCAGGGATTCTTCCTGACCCAGGGATCAAACCCATGTCTCTGGGGTCTCCTGCATTGGCAGGCAGATTCCTTTTCCAGGAATTCTTCCTGACCCAGGGATTGAACCCATGCCTCTGGGGTCTCCTGCATTGGCAGGCAGATTCTTTACCACAGCGCCACCTGAGAAGCCATGCAGCTAGTGGCTGGCCTGTTGGACAGCCCACTGTAGAACATTTCCACCACTGCAGAAAATATCACTGGACATTGATAGCCAAAACCACTTCTGGGGCTTCATTACTCTTGTGTATGTTATCTTGCTATTTCTAATAAATATTACTGTAAGTCCAGCCACTGGTGGTTTGCAGATTCCTGGACTCGGTTCACGTTCCTGATTCACACCCCTAGCTTCCCCCTGCCCGACTGCTGAGGGCCCTGAAGAACGAGAAGATGTGTCCTCACAGAGCAGAGCAGATACTGTGCCTCCTTCTGTTAGCAGGTGAGTCAAGAGGGGTCCCCTCCACACTGCCTGCAGGGCTGACTGGCTAGTCTCTTTCTTTCTCTCCCTCATCTCTGACTTTTTCTGTTACTGCCCAGGTTAAATAACTTAAATGGTTGCTCAGACTCCAGAGTCCTGCTGGACTGAGCTGAGCATGGTGCATTAATTACCAGATTTCGAACTGGCTCATTCCTCCTCCCATTTGTAGCTCCCTCCCTCACCATGACCTCAATTTCCAATCCAACCTACTACTAACAACAGACTCCTGTTTCCGAGCAATTATTGACTTCTAGAAAGAAGAAGGAGCGATAGGAAAGGGGAGGGAGCGGCTCCTTGCTTCCCCAGCTAGTGGTGTTTATTTTGCCAATTGAGTGAAAGGAAAGACGACTAGTGAGAGATCAACCTTACCAATTTCCTAAACCGTAAAGAAGGCTCATCTGTCTTCGCTCCTGCAGTTTCTTGGTCCCAACTAAAACTCCTCCTATTAGTTCATATTTCATTCATTCATTCACTTGTTCATTTTTCTTAACCAAACTTGCACATCAGTGTCACCTGAAAAGTTTTTTTCAAAGCACACAACTCAAACTGTAGGCAAGCAAACTGAATCTGCATTAGTAGGGGATGGAGACATGCATGGAGGAGATTGGGGGGTTGGAAGGGGCTCGTATATTTTGCAAAACATTCCCAGGCTATTCTGCTGCTCAGTTGGGAGAAAACATTTGCAAATGATGTGACCGACAAAGGCTTGATTTCCAAAATATATAAACAGTCCATACAAAAAACAACCACCCAATGGAAACATGAACAGAAGACCTAAACTTTTCCCCAAAGAAGATATACAGATGGGCAATAGGCGTATGCAAAGATGCTCAACATCACTAATTATTAGAGAAATGAAAATTGAAACAACGATGAGATGCCGCCTCACACTGGTCACAATGATAATCGTTAAAAAGTTTACAAATAAATGCTGGAGAGGGTATGGAGAAAATAGCATGCTCCTCTGCTGTGGGTAGGAATATAAGTTGGTGCAGCTGCTGTGGAAAACAGAATGGAGGTTCCTCAGAAAACTAAAAATGGAATTACCAGCAACCCCATGCCTGGGCATATATCCAGACAGAACTGTAATTCAAAAAGATATATGCATGCCAATATTTTCAGCAGCACTATTTACAATGGCCAAGACATGGAAACAAACTAAGTGACCATCAACAGATGAATGATAAAGAATATGTGGCATATATATATATATATATGTATAATGGAATAGTAGCCATAAAAAGTGAAATAATGCCATTTGCAGCAACATGGGTGTAACTAAAGATGAGCATACTAGTGAAGTAAGTCAGAACAAGAAAGACAAATACCTTATGAAATCACTTATATACGGAGTCTAAAATATGACACAAATGAGCATATCTATGAAATAGAAACAGAATCACGGACATAGTTAATAGACTGGTGGTTGCCAAGGGGGAGTGGGTTGTGGGAGGGGTGGAGTGGGAGGTTAGGATTAGCAGATGTAAGCTTTTTATGTCTAAAATGGATAAACAACAAGGTCTTACATAGCACAGAGAACTATGTTCAATATCCTATGATAAACCGTAATGGAAAGAAAATTTTTAAAAGATTGTGCATATATCTGCCTATATATATGTAGATATCTGAATCACTCTACTATACTGCAGAAATGAACACAACACTGTAAATCAACTATATTTCAATTAAAAGTATTACAACTGAGAAAGAATTTCATCTCTTTGCATCTCTGTTCATTCATCTGTAAAATGGGGATAAATTTACTTCTCTGGCAGCATTGCAGTAAAGCTAAGTGAGATGGGTGATAATGTGCTGGGACAGTACCTGAATATACTGTTTTCATGTAAAAACTGAAAACTCGCCATCTACTAAATGCCTGGCCACTCACTCAAAAGTGGCAACCATTACTACTGCAATAGGCTGTTTGATCGCAATCTGGTCATCCTTTGTCCTAAGCCCCAGGCCCCTGCAGAGTCCATGTCACGTCATCAATGGAGACGAACTGGTGGGTTCACACGGACCCAGAGTAAGTCTGAGCTCTGTCCTCTCCCATCTGTGGGGCTGCAGTATATCATGCTCTATGATCCCCAGCTCTCCCTCTGGTGAAAGTGGGGTGCGGGGGGGTCAGTCTTTCTCAAAAACTCATTTTACAGAATCCATGATTACAGACGCAAAGTGCCTGGCACAGTGTGTGTGTGTGTGTGTGCTGACTCGCTTCAGTCGTGTCTGGCTCTTTGTGATCCCATGGACTGTAGACCACCAGGCTCCTCTGTCCATGGGATTCTCCAGGCAAGAATACTGGAGTGGGTTGCCATACCCTCCTCAAGGGGATCTTCCTAACCCAGGGATTGAACCCGCATCTCTTATGTCCCCTACATTGGCAGACAGGTTCTTTACCACTAGAGCTATCTGGGAAGCCCCGCCTGGCACAGAGTAGGCTCTTAATAAACAGATCCAAGCCACTAGGGATATTGGATGTGGACACTGAAGGGAGTCAAGGAGGACAGGGGTGTTGGGGAGCTGGAGGCAGGGCTGAGCCCAGCCTTTTCCCCATTCTCACCCTGAGATGTCACCTTGAGACCACCTTGAGACCAGACATCTCTGATCTTCAGGAGCTGGAGGGAAGGACCTTCTCCCACTCGAAACTGTACTGGGGATTGTGGGAGAGACAGTGAGAAACACAATTACCGTCACCACCAGCAACCAGATGCCAGATGCGGCTAAGGCCCAGAGCCTTAATTGGGGATTAGTGGCTGAACTTTACCGACGCGCTGCCTTGGTGGCTTCATTAAAAGCTGGAAAATTCTCCATGCAGGTGCAGTGACCTTTTGTGAAGTGGCCTAGAAACTGGCTCGACCCCAAGGAGCATCGTGCACCTAGCTGGACCCTGTAGCCATCTCCCCACCTGCCCCACTTCCTGCCCAGGGCAACACGAGTTCATCTCCCATCCCCACTGCCGCTCAGTGCCTACCCCTACCCCGGGGTGATGGTGACGGGATAATAGGTGACCGAAGATTTGCGCTCACTTGTCTGGTGTCCCCTGTTTGGGTCTGAGCAAGTGTCCCTGTATTACTTTTCTCCACAGAAAGGAGGAAAGGTCTGAACTTGGTCCGAACTTCCATCAGTGTGCTTAGTAAAGCCACTTTAAAACACAAAACCTACGTGTTTCTCTTTAAAACGCAGGTAATCACAACCTGTCGACTCTGTTTCACATGATCCAGGTGGTAAAGCCCATAAATACAGAGACCATGTGATTCTCCCAGTGACCCTAAGTGGGGAAGGACAGGAGATGCTCTTCACGGTTCCTGAGGCAGAACTGGGGTGGGGAGTGGGCCAGTTCCAGAGGCAGACCCCCATCCAGGCCTTCCGATGCTCAGTCCTTCCCACCAACCTAGCGTGGATGCGTTCCCTGCCAGGTGGGCCCTGGAGTGGCTGACCCCATCGGGCACCTGTTGAGTTGGGAAGGAGGAGACTTTGCCAGGTGGGGGGCAAGTGAGAACAGAGGCCGTGAGGGCATGACTCTGTTCTTGCAGTCGAGGGATGTTGAGAAGAGAAGATCTGGGAGAGGGATGTAAGACCAAGAGAAGAATTTTCAGAGAATAAGGAACAAGTCAGAACTCAGGACCTACTGGGAGAAGCAGACATTTCTACTCTGAAGCCTTTCTAGGAAGGGCAATTGCTCCTTGCCCACCAGGCCTGGTGGAGGGCAGAACTGGACAAAACAACCTCTCTAAGGCCCTTTGGACTGGGCTTCAACGGCATTTACCTCCGCCTGGGTAGCATGTCCTCTGGTCTTCTGGTTCTGGAAGGACAGTAAGCAGCCAGCAGAGTCATGGATGGAGACCCACTTTGCTGATGGCACCACGGAAACCACAAAGAAGCGTGAGTCCTGTCCTGATTCATGGAGCTTACAGTCTAAAGAGGAAGCTAAGAAAGACAGACATATAAAGATGAGTCGTGATAACAAGATCATCTTCAACTTTCTTGCAACTTTAATTCAAAGCATTTTAGTACTTGATATCATCAAGATTGCCGGGAGAAATATCAGTAACCTCAGATATGCAGATGACACCACCCTTATGGCAGAAAGTGAAGAGGAACTCAAAAGCCTCTTGATGAAAGTGAAAGAGGAGAGTGAAAAAGTTGGCTTAAAGCTCAACATTCAGAAAACGAAGATCATGGCATCTGGTCCCATCACTTCATGGGAAATAGATGGGGAAACAGTGGAAACAGTGTCAGACTATATTTTGAGGGGCTCCAAAATCACTGCAGATGGTGACTGCAGCCATGAAATTAAAAGACGCTTACTCCTTGGAAGGAAAGTTATGACCAACCTAGATAGCATATTCAAAAGTAGAGACATTACTTTGCCAACAAAGATCCATCTAGTCAAGGCTATGGTTTTTCCAGTAGTCATGTATGGATGTGAGAGTTGGACTGTGAAGAAAGCTGAGCATTGAAGAATTGATGCTTTGAACTGTGGTGTTGGAGAAGGCTCTTGAGAGTCCTTTGGACTTCAAGGAGATCCAACCAGTCCATTCTAAAGGAGATCGGTCCTCGGTGTTCTTTGGAAGGAATGATGCTAAAGCTGAAACTCCAGTACTTTGGCCACCTCATGTGAAGAGTTGACTCATTGGAAAAGACTCTGATGCTGGGAGGGATTGGGGGCAAGAGGAGAAGGGGATGACAGAGGATGAGATGGCTGGATGGCATCACCGACTCGATGGACACAAGTTTGGGTAAACTCCGGGAGCTGGTGATGGACAAGGAGGCCTGGCGTGCTGCAATTCATGGGGTTGCAAAGAGTTGGACACGACTGAGCGACTGAACTGAACTGAACTGTACTGATTATGATCTTTATATTTGTCTTTATATAAAGCATTTAGTCCAATGTGTCCTGGAAAGCATAAATGTGGTTATTGTTGTTATTATTACCTTATCTTACACTGAATTACAAGCTACTTGAGGGTGAAGCTATATTTTATTCACATTTTTGTCCTCTGCACCCAGTCCTGCATGTTTTGAACTAAATACAGAATAAATGTTTGTAAATAGTCAATGAATGAAGGTCATTTAAACTTCACAAAAAGTCTCTGGAGGGATTTTCTTTCCTCTAAAGATAAGGAATCTGAGATACAGGAAGGGAAAGTGACACAGTGACAGAGCTGAGGCTAGAAGACATTGTGTGCCAAGTGCATGAGGAGGACCTGGGAATTCTGCACTGAGCTGATCAAGGAGGGCTTCATGGAAGAGGTGTCACTTTCATAGGCTTTTTTGCAAAGAATGAACTTCAGAGAGACACATGAGGAAGAGGTATCAATAATAGGGAAATTTATGAGTAGCTCCTGGAGGAGGAAAGTGTGCTCTGCAGGGATGCATTTAGAGAACAGAAGGTCCAACCTGGCAGGTGGAGACTAAGGCTGTGTGGGGCCTGAGTGTCAGGCTGAAGCGGTGGCTTTATCCTGAAGCCCGTTAGGGATGGGTGCCACCCTGATCACCTTCCACCTGAAGACCCCAACTCTGGGCCTGTGTCCCTTCAGTGTCAGGGCTGTGCTGGCCGCTGGCTTCAGATCCTGAGAGGATGGGAGTGCTTTCCCCCCAGGGCAGCACAGGGCCATCTGCTGGGCAGCATGATTCATTCATTAACACCAGGAAGAGAAGAGAAGCAATCTGCCTCAGCCTCTAATGAGAAAGATTGGGGGCCGCAAGGCGCATGTTTATTACTGAGGGTGCTGCATATATTATGGACTCTGGAAGGAAGAAGGAAGCTGTGCTAGGGGACCATCTGGAAAAGGTGGCAGGAGGAAGGTGCCCATGACTTTGAGCCCAGCCTCCAGGGCTCACACTCAGCCCCCCAAGGAATGTTTGCTGAACTCTGGGTTCACTCATTCACTCAGCAACTATTTCTTAAATACCGTCTGTGTGTGCCAGGCCTCTGCAGTAAGGCCTGGAGGTCTGTGCCTGGGAGGCCCTTGAAATCTGGTGACTGTTGGGGACAGGTGCACAATCAGATACTTAAGAATAAATTCTGCTGGATACATTCACCCGAAGCATGGGCTCCTAACCTAGTCTGGGGGTGGCCTGGATTGGAGGAATTATCTGGGGACCTTTGTGAGCCATGTAAGGGCTGGTTCTCTAACTTCCCTGCAAGAGGAGCCACTGGAAGGATCAAGACAGGGTGTCACGTGGTCACGTCTGCTCCGTCTCACCGCAGGGCGCCCAGCACCCCTGGCTGCCTTCTGCCTTCTCTCTTGTCTCCTTCCACTGTTCCTGTTCTGGACTCCGGCTCCACAGGGACAGTGATGCCAGGATGCTACCCACCTTGGACTTCTGGAATTGGTGTGTCCAGCAGCTGGACAAATGTTTGAAGGCAGGACGACCAATGGGAATCATACCACATGGACTAATGACACCGTTTGATTCCCCCAACCTGATCCCAAAGGGCTGCTAAGGCCCTGCTGGCTTGGGGTAGAGGGCAACCGCCCCAGACCAAGAACCATCAGAAGACCTAGAATCAGTGTTGGGACTGGGGCATCCTAGAGCCCACATGACAAGGGAGGGCGGAACGGCTCTGGGCGGGATTCTGAGACCCAAGCTCCGAGGACGCAGGAGCCCTGCAGTCCTGACTCCAGGCTGCAGGCGCACGTCAGCAAAGGACATGGAGGAATTGTGAGTGAATAAACGAGTGAGTGAGTGAGTGTTCAGATCCCAGCTCAGGCACTTTCTAGCTCTAGGACTTTGCAAGGGTCACTTCACCAGCTGAGTCTCACCTTCCACATCTTTGAACACTGATTACAAAGCGTCCGGAGTAGAATTGCTGAGATGAGGACTTGTGGCTATGAGGCTAGTACAATGCCTGACACTCAGGAAATGTCAGAAAATTCTTGAGAGAATATGACTCTGAACGTGTAAGTTTTCTAGGATTGTGCCCTATGCAGGAAATTAGACGACCTTGAGGGGGAATATTCCTTTCCCAGGTGTAGCCTCCCAGGATGGTCATTTCAGAGATACTGATCTCTGCTGAAACCGAGACTTAAAGGAAGTCTAGGGCTTGGCAAATGGAGAAGGCAATGGCACCCCACTCCAGTACTCTTGCCTGGAAAATCCCATGGACGGAGGAGCCTGGTAGGCTGCAGTCCATGGGGTGACTAAGAGTCAGACATGACGGAGCAACTTCACTTTCACTTGTCACTTCCTTGCATTGGAGAAGGAAATGGCAACCCACTCCAGTGTTCTTGCCTGGAGAATCCCAGGGACGGGGGAGCCTGGTGGGCTGCCGTCTATGTGGTCGCACAGAGTCGGACACGACCGAAGTGACTTAGCAGCAGTAGCAGGGCTTGGCGAAAGTCACACCAGCGACCTCAAATCTAGGTTTTTTTCACTCCATCATCAGAGACATTCAGCAAAAATTCACTGGGCCCCCACCAGTGCTGGGCACATTCTCTCCACAACACCCAAGCTGGGACAGGACAGAGCGCCCCCACCAACCCCAAATCCCAGCCTGGGAGACCATCTTATCCACCCTCTTCCTCTCACAGACGAGGGAAAGGGCACTGCCCGGTGACAGGTACAAGGTCACTGAACAGAACGTAGTGATCTGAGCGCGGGGACCTGCTTCCTGACTCCTCGTCTGGCTCCTTCCTGACATTGAGACCAGAGGTCTGTTCCTGAGCTTTAGTGAATAGCAGTGATTGCATCATCCAGGAGTATGGGGAGTAGAAATGAAGTGGGAGTGGGGGAGAAGGAGGGAGGGAGACAGCAGAGAAGAGAATCGGCTAGAGAAATGGGAGCTTGTTAAGGCCTTATTGTCCCCCAGGCAGAAGAGGTAATTCTGCAGTGCCCTCCGGGAACTTTCCAGAAGGTCTGGGTAAGGCTGAAGAAATTATGGGAACAGAGGGGGGGCCGAGCTCCTCTAGATGGGTCTCCCAGGGTCA
This sequence comes from Bos grunniens, assembly GCF_055505025.1. Classification (NCBI taxonomy): domain Eukaryota; kingdom Metazoa; phylum Chordata; class Mammalia; order Artiodactyla; family Bovidae; genus Bos; species Bos grunniens. The sequence continues at coordinate 24,571,255 of NC_141179.1, forward strand.
GCCCCAGGGTCCCCTGTCTGCTCTTGAGATGCTGAGTCTAGAGATCCTACGTCCATCCTTATCTATCCTTGGGCTCTGCAGGGGCTGTGTAGATGGGTGTGAGGCAGAGAAACAGGCAAGAAATGGGCAGAGAGAGAGACAGTCATGTTGCCAAACCGCATTCTAAACTACAGCCTCAGAGGCAAATTCAACTCGTGTGTGTGTGGGTGTGTGTGTGTGCACGTGTGTGTGTGTGCACATGTGCTAGTCAGAGTTTTCTAGAGAAAAGGAGCCAATGGGATGTGACTGTGATATTATATATAGAATATATATACACATATATGGCTTCCCAAGGGGCACTAGTGGTAAAGAACCCGCCTGCCAATGCAAGAGACGTAGGAGACGAGGGTCGATCTCTGGGTTGGGAAGATCCCCTGGAGGAGGACATGGCAATCCACTCCAGTGTTCTTGCCTAGAGAATCCTATGGACAGAGGAGCCTGGCAGGCTATGGTCCATAGGGTCACAAAGAGTCAGACACAACTGAGGCGACTTAGCACACATGCATATCCTATACATATATATGTATATGTGTGTGTGTGTGTATAATAAAGAGACTTATTATAAGGCTTTGGGTGATAGGCTCATGCAATTATGGAGCTGGCAAATCCAGAATCTGTAGTTTGCCAGAATCTGGCAGGTTGGAGACCTCAGAGAGCTGACGCTATAGTTTGAATCCAAAGGCCATCCACTAGAGAACAAGAAAAACTAGTGTTGCAGATGAAATCCAAAAGCTATTTGCGGAAGAAATATCTCTCGCTCAAGGGATGCTGGCTTTTTTCCCCTCTCTTCAAGCCTTCAACTGATTGGATGAGGCCCACCCACATTAGGGAGGGGAACCTGCTTTATTCAGAGTCCACAGATATAAATATTGATCTCATCCAAACCTACCCTCACAGAAACACCCAGAATAAAACTTGACTAAATATCCTGGGCACCGCACAGCCCAGCTGAGCTGACACATGAAACTAACCGTGTCACAGAGCGTGTGTTTGCACGGTGTTTGGGGAGGAGTGGAAGGCACAGTGCCTCCCACACCCACGCCAGCTCCCTGCACCAGGAAGCGTCCTTCCCGTGGAATTCAGTGATGAGAAACCAACGCTCACGCAGATGGCCTCAAAGTAAGTCCGGGAGGGTCGCTCTCAGGCCGGTGAGGACGGGCGTGTTCCCGGCCAGTGTGGCGCCGCCTGTCTCCTGGTGGGGGTCCCCGTCTGCAGGAGCGGTGTGCGGTGTTGCTCTGTGTCCAGGTGGGTGTGTTCCCAGCCAGTGTGGCGCCGCCTGTCTCCTGGTGGGGGTCCCCGTCTGCAGGAGCGGTGTGCGGTGTTGCTCTGTGTCCAGGTGGGTGTGTTCCCGGCCAGTGTGACGCTGCCTGTCTCCTGGTGGGGGTCCCCGTCTGCAGGAGCGGTGTGCCAGTGTTGCTCTGTGTCCAGGTTCTGGAGGTGAGTATCAGGAAGTGACCAGATAGTGACAGGAAGCCTGTGGCGCTCACTGAGGGCCAGGGAAATGAGCACCTGTTCTTCACAGCCGTGCTGTCTGCCACTTCCCCAGTGATAATGACACATCAGAGAGTGTCCAGGGAGTTTCCCATTACCCTGCTGTGCAGGCCTTTTTTTACAAGATCACAGCAGCACTAAGTGGGGAGTGTCATGTCAAAGAGCTCAGGGCTCGGCTGATACAGCAATCAGCTGTCCCAAGAAGCCTGTGGCATGTGTTTATCAAACCAGGAAATGGCATGCAGAATACAGAGAGATGGACAAACTCTGGTGTCCTCAAAATTCAGTTCAGTTCAGTTCAGTCGCTCAGTCGTGTCCGACTCTTTGCAACCCCATGAATCGCAGCATGACAGGCACTCCCAATTATCCGGTGAGATATGCTGCTGTTTGCTTTACCCATCAGGCCTGGGACCTGACCCTCTCACTTTTGTCTAAACCACACCCCTCCCAGAGTTCAAACCCATTTCCTTTATTCTGGTCTCTGTAGAAATGGACAATAGCCCATCACCCTCTCCCAAGTTCCCCCCCACTCTCCTAAATGCTGCCACCACCTACATCACACCCACATGCTTAGCTTTGGCTGCCATCTTTAAAGTGAAAGTGTTAAGTAGCTTCAGTTGTGTCCAACTCTTTGCAACCCCATGGACTGTAGCCCACCAGATCTGTCTGTCCATAGAATTCTCCAGGTAAGGATACTGGAGTACGTAGCCATTCCCTTCCCCAGGGAATCTTCCTGACCCAGGGACTGAACCCAGGTCTCCCACTTTGCAGGCAGATTCTTTACAATCTGAACCACCTGGGAAGCTCATTCTCGTCACAATCAACTTGTTCATTCCTGGCCAGTGCCACACTGGTTTTATTTCTACAGCTTTAAATTAATCCTGATAGACGGCCAAGGGAGGTCCCCTTCTTTGTTCTTCTTTCTCAAAATTGTTTTAGTTATTTGTGCCCTTGATTCTACAGTGTGAATTTTGGGATCATTTCATCAAATTTCTGAAGTATCCTCCTGGGAGTCTGAGTCAAATTCATCAGATGTAAAGATTAACTGGGGAGAAAAGGTCACCTTACAGTGCTAAGTCTTCATGTTAACGAATACATTACATCTCTCTGTTTTCATACAATTTTCTCCAAAAAGGCCTTGTACTTTTGTGGTTAGGTTGGTTTGGGATCCCCCAGAAGCAGTCTCTGAGCTAAAGATTCAATTGTGAAGAGTTTATTGAAACCAAATGCACGGTTTCGTTCAACCATGTATTTCAAACAAGAAATGCAGCAGGGTGGGGAGTCAAAGTGTTAGTTGCTCAGTTGGGTCCAACTCTTTGCAACACCATGGACTCTAGCCAGCCAGGCTCTTCCGTCCATGGATTCCTCCAGGCAAGAATACTGGAGTAAGTAGCCATTCCCTTCTCCAGGAGATCTTCCCGACCCAGAGATCAAATCCAGGTCTCCCGTATTATGGGCAGATTCTTTACCATTTGAGCCACCAGGGAAGGTAGCCAATAAAGCCTGCATAAATTAGCCAGCTTCCAAATAGATGACTGGAGCCAAATCCTGCAGGAAAACTCTGGAAAAACAGATCAATAAACATGCCTCAGAGTTAGCTCAGCCAAGGGACCAGGGACCCCCTCCTTGCATCACTTATCAGCGAAGGGCTGCCACTGAGAAGATATTAATTCCAAGATATTTCTGTCTTGGTCATGCAGGCAAGTAGCTTCTAGTAGCCCTGCCAGCAGGAGCTGGTGTCACAAAGAAATGATGATGGCAACCAAGGTGGTATTAGCACAGCATTTGCTTTAGGCAGCTTGCAGGAGAGATTCTTTCTCTCTAAGAGGGAAAACTAGGGCGATGGGTGGAAACCACAGACAGTTCAATAGCAATAAAAGCTTTCTGTCTAATCAAGCTGCCGTGTGAGGTTGTAAAGGCCATGCTGGCAGTTTTCAAACAGAGGCCGGATAATATGTCAAGGATGTACAGAAGGGATTCCATCATTGATAAGAAGTTTGGACCAGCTCAGCAATTTTCAGTCCTTTTCTATAGAGATTTCTAAGGCACTCATGTGAGTATAACCCCCCAGCTCTTTCTCTTCCCCCAGAAAGGGTATCAACTATAACTGATCAAGCTATAACTGAAGATCCATTATAATTTATGCTTTTTTTGATGCAATAAATCATTTGTAGTGTTTATTACTTGGTTATTTGTCCCCAGCTGTGTGCAGCACACACTCCAAGTCCCAGCAAACACATCAGCTGTTCCCAGCTCCCTGGTTGGAAACTTCAGAGCCAGTCGCCCTCTGACAGCCTGTCCTATGCCACCAGCTCCAGTGGGTGGACAGGCCAAGGTGTCGTGTATGGGACCTGGCTCCCCCAACCTGAGGGTGTCTCTTCCTCTTTTGGCAAATTGCTTGCTCAGCATGTTGAGCAATTTCATGTTCTTCCATGTGAACTAAACATCACAATTATTCAAGCTTGAACAATCTGGTTTTGAGCACCGCAGGCTCCTACAGAGGACCTCGGCTAGGTGGCACCAGATGGATCCTCTGTAGAAACGCTCTCAGAATGTGGCTGCAGAGCAGTGATTTCTTCGGGGGGAAGCTAAGGGTGAGTGAGTCGATGTTGCGGTGATGGTGATCACTGACTCACTGGACACGAATTTTGAGCGCACTCAGGGAAATACTGAAGGACAGGGGAGCCTGGCGTGCTACAGTCCAAGGGGTCGCAGAGTCGGACACGACTTAGTGACTACACAACGACAGCAAGGGTGAGTGAAGGGACCAGGAGAAGGAGCGAACAATTTCCTGTGAGGGGTGGATAAAGCAAGGCACTCCCAACCCCAGTGAGTCCCTTCCATCTGAATTCTCCTTTCTGTCAGTGAATTCCCAGAGTTCTGGCGAGGACTGGACGCCACTGTTTCCCAGCTCCCTCAGTGAGTACCTGTGTGTTACCAGGTTCCTCTGTCCATGGAATTCTCCAGGCAAGAATACTGGAGTGGGTTGCCATTTCCTCCTCCAGGGGATCTTCCCAACCCAGGGATTGAACCTGGGTCTCCTGTGTCTCCTGCATCGCGGGCAGATTCTTTACCCCCTGAGCCACTGGGGAAGCCCCCTAAAATGTTTATGTAATGTCTATTATGTACCATCCCTTTTTTAGTTTCTGAGAACATCGTGCCACATATAACAAATAAAATCCTTGTTTTCATGAAGCTTATGTTCTAATGAGGAAGAGAGACAAGTAAAAAACAAAACATCTGTACAGTAATTTTTGTATGAATGAAGCAAGTTGGTTAGAAGGTAATCAGAGGTGCTATTTTATGCAAGGAAGATAGGGACAGCCTCTCTGAGCAGATAACTTTTGAGCAAACACCTAAGGAAGATGAAGGAATAAACAATGGAAAATGGAAGGAAAGAGAGCTCTAAGCATAGGAAAGAGTGAAGGCAAAGGAACAAGCATGGGATCTTTCCAAACAATGGGTCAAGTGAGAGATACAAAGGGAGTTCAAGTCCAAGTTACCTAATCAGACCAAAGCGAGAGAAATGGAAAGAGTCGAGGAGGGCTGACCTCTGAGAGATGCCTAAGAGGACTGTGCCTGTCAGGGCTTGGAAATGGAGTTGGAGGAAGAAGTCACATCCAGGGGCCAGACAAGCCAGGCCCCGAGGTTGAGAGTGCAGAGAGCCTTCTAGACGCTGACGGTGTTCTCTTCCTTAAAGAGCAAGGCTCGCAGGATGATTTGTGAAGCAGGAAGTTCAAAATGAGAGCGAGCTCCTGGCTGGAAACTGGAAAGCTCATTTGCGGAGATGTTTTTTACCCTCTAGCCCCTGGTTGCACCATCTGTACATGCAAGATGAATGCTTTTGCTCCTCTGTCCACTGAACATGGTGAAGGTCACGGTACCCCTGCCATGTGGAGGGAATCTGGGTGCTCAGGAGGCAGAGCTGAATTTACTTCCTCAGCTCCTGCCCCTATTGTTGGTCATCAGAAGCTGGGGCCCCACTTGTCAGTAAGATCATTTTCATCCACACCTGGTCCCCTCTAAGCCTGGAAATGCAGACCTTCTCGACATCTGGCAGGGCCAACCCTTACTGTGACCCACTCCCCAGCAACGGACTTGTCATGATAATGTTAGCTAGGACAGTCAGCTCCCAGCGTGACTAGTGTGACATAAAGCTGGCATCCCTTTCTTCTCTGAGAAATCACCTCCAAGCCACAAGGCAAATGACAGGCTGCAGCACAAACACCATCTTTGCAAAGTAGGAGAGATCTGAGTCTTAGAACCATAGAAAGAGGAAAGTGTCATCCACCGTGAAGACCCAGGTGGAAGAAGTTAGGAGAGGAAGTCCTTGCAGCAGAGTTCAGAAAGAACTTTCAAAGTACATTTCTGAAAGGTGAGAGGCCAGCCCTCTTCAAGATGTAAAACTTAAACCCTGTAGTTTCAAAAACAGGAATGGAGTATATGCGGTGGAGTCAGGAGAGTCCATGGTCCCAGTTCCACGAAGCAGAGGCGGTGGGGTGAGACCAGGTGTCACACAAACAAGCCATAATTGTGAGAAACGGTCCATCCTTCTGACAGTGAGGAGGAGAGTCTTTCCCCTGTGATTCACACGACGACTGCCTGTCCTCTCTGGCTAGAGAGAAGTAAAGCCCCAGCCACTCATATACAACACTCTGAGTACTAACAAGATATTCTAGTTACCTAGATCACAGACTCACCCACCCACCCCGCCCCACACAAACCAACCGGAAAGAGCTGCTTCATGGAAAAACTCTCCTCCATCAAAAGTATTTGAAAAGGAACCAAAACAAGGTCTATGCACAAAAAGCAAAAATAAAGGAGGAGAGAAACAGTGAAAACAAACAGCAGATGAAACAGAGTCAACATGAAACAGTTTTCATAGAGCTGAACAAATTGTGACTAAATATTTCACTATGATTTTGTAAAAAGAAAGTAATGAGGCAATTATCTCAGTGAAGCAAAAGCACTGAACAAAGATATGAACAAAATTACTACCTATTATCTAAGGAAATCGAGAATTGAATGCATTATATAATTAACAGACTGTCTAAAGAAATAGAGGATTAAGCATGTTATATAAAGTTATAGTTATGAAAGTAACTGCCAGAAAAACACAAATCTTCCAAATTACACACACAAGAAAAAGGAGGAAAATGGTTCACAAAGATGAACTTTCTTAAGTAAAAAACCACAAAACACGATAAAACAATGGCAGAATGTAGACCAAACATGTTTGTCGTCGTTGTTCAGTCTCCAAGTCGTGTCTAACTCTTTGTAACCCCACAGACTGTAGCACACCAGGCCTCCCTCTCCCTCACCATCTCCAGGAATTTGCCCAAGTTCTTGCCCTCTGAATCAGTGATGTTATCCTCTGTCACCCTCTTCTCCTTCTGCCTTCAATCTTTCCCAGCATCAGAGTCTTTTCCAATGAGTCGGCTCTTCGCATCAGGTGGCCAAAGTACTGGAGCTTCAGCATCAGTCCTTCCAGTGAATTTTCAGGGTTGATTTCCTTTAGGTTTGACTGGTTTTATCACCTTGCTGGAGTCTTCTCCAGCATCACAGTTGGAAAGTATCAATTCTTCGGTGCTCAGCCTTCTTAATGATCCAACTCTCACATTCGTACATGACTTCTGGAAAGACCATAGCCTTGACTACACAATGACAGAAGAAAGATCAAACATATACATCATATAAATCCATGTAATGAACTAAACTCATTTATTAAAAGAAAAAGATACCAGGTTGTATCACAAAGCAAAACCAACTCTGCTGCATAGAAAAGCCACCTAAAACAAAGGGGTTTGAAAGGTTGAAAGCAAACGGGTAGACAGTGGTATACCAGGAACTTGTACAGGAAAACAGAACGGGCCATCATCTAATACCAGATAGGTTGAATGTGTATGAAAGTACTCAGTAAGACAAAGAATAACACTTTATAATGCTAGCTGGTAAACTCACAGTGAAGTTAAAGTTATGACTACCTATGGATAAATATTAATCTCATATCACCAATATTTACAAAACAAAAATAAAAGGAAACACGAGGATAAACAGATGAAAATTTATCAGTAGTAAATGGTTTTAATTCAGCTATGATCACAAGTCAAGTGGATAAAGATTAAGCTTATAGAATACCAAAATAACATAGCTCAGTAAGTACATTTAGCTTATATATTTCCAACTCTGTATCCTCAAAATGTCTTCATCTGAAATGTACTCAAAGTACTTTTTAGTATAAAATTTATTCTCTGGTCATACTGCACTAAAACTAGAAATATATAATAAAACCAAAACCAAAAAAATTCGTACACTGGGGAAAACATTTAAAGACTTTCTAAAACAACTCTTAAGTCAAAAAAATGTATACAAATAAATGTGGTAGAAGAGCTAGAACATGACAACTGAGACAATATATAAAAATTCTACAAAATGCAGCTAAAGTAATATCAAGAGGGAAATTTATTTCAGTAAATAGTAGTAATAATCAAGAGACTATAAAATAAATGGGTTAAAATTCAGTTCTAGAAGCCATAAAAGTAATAAAACAACCCTTTGGAAAGCGTAAGGAAAGATTTAATAGCTGGAGGCAGAAATAAATATATTAATTTGAAAAGGAAAATGTTTGGATAAATCTAGGAGCTGACTTTTAGGAAAATAAATAAGTAATCTAATTAATGAAAGAGAGAGAAAGCAAAACTACTAAATAAGGCATATGGAGGGGGAGAACCACAGATATAGAGGAAATTAAAACACTTAACTCTACATAAATACATCTGAAAATTCAAGAACATGAATAATGGCATACATTGTATAATTTTCTAAACTGACTATAAAAGATAGAAAACCTAAATAGAAAAATTACAAAAGAATAAATAGAGAATGTTGGCAAATTTTCTCCCCATGAAACTACCAAGCGAGAAATGTTTATAATTTTCTATACCTACTTTTAAAAGAAGAAAAAGAAAATAGTGGTTTCTAATAGCCCTGAAAATTTTTTAGAGCATAGAAAAAAATAATTCTTTCAAGTTCTTTTGAATAAAGGAAGCATAAAGTTAATTCCAAAACCTAACTATAAACTGACTCTCTTATAAACATTATTAGCAACAATTCTGAATAAAGGGACACACTAACACTGGGTGAGGTTTTTTTTCCAGTAATGCAAGGAAGAGTCAATGTGAAGAAATTCATTAACACATTGACTGTACTATCAGATAGAAAGAGAAAAATGATACGACTATCCGCACAGATGCTAAACAGGCACATGATAGAATTCAATACTCACTCTTTTTGTTTTCATTTATACGTACTAGTGCTCAGATGCTCTGTTGCATCCTACTCACTCTTTGCAGCCCCATGCCCAACAGCCAGCCAGGCTCCTCTGCCCTTGAAATTTTCCAATCAAGAATACTGGATGATGATTTTGTGTGTGTGTGTGTGTGTGTGTGTTTGTATGTGTGCGCACGCACACGCGCGCATGTGCAAACCATTACTGAGTTATATACTTAGCCAATTGTGCTCTTTGCTGTATATGTGGGGGCTTCCCGGGTGGCGCTAGTGGTAAAGAACTGCCTGTCAATGCAGGAGACATAAGAGACACAGGTTCGATCCCTGGGTCAGGAAGTAGGAGTAGGAAATGGCACCCCACTCCAGTATTCTTGCCTGGAGAATTCCATGGACAGAAGAACCTGGCGGGCTACAGTCCATAATGTCACAAAGAGTCAAACATTACTGAGCAACTAACACTTTGACTTTTCAGTCATCGTCCTGATCCTAATACGGGATATTTCCAGCCCTCCAGAGAACTCCTTCAATCCACCTTCGCAGTCAGTAATTTCTCCACAGGGGAAATATTGTCCTCATTTTTTTGTCTCTTTAGGAATTTTCACATAAATTGAATCATACCATAGTCACATTCATTCATTAGAATCTCTTAACTACGAGGTTTTAATGACAACTCCTTCAACAGGATAAAATATATCTCTCTGAACCCCAGAGTTTAAAGAGGAAACATCAGAAGCATTTGCATTGATGGTAGAAATTCAGAAAAAAAATGTTCACTATCACTGGTATTAAGCTATTCTAGAGTACTAGCCAATGCAGTTAGACACAAAAAGAAATTGGAGTTATAAATATTGGAAAGGAGGAGGAAAATTTTTCAGTATTTTCATTTGGGGAAACCCTAAAAATACAACAAGGAGGAAAAAACACCAAATAAACTATTACAAGCAGTGAGAGATTTCACTGCACTGGCTAGATGCAGAATTAGTACACAGAACTTAAGAGCTTCACATAAGCAAACAACAAATGACAATTTGAAGGCATAATAGAAGACAAATTCCATTTGCAACAGCAAAAAATACACATACAGATAAAGATGAAATACTAAGCAATGAAAATGAATGGTAAATGTGCAAGATTGATGTGAAGAAAACTAAAAATACAAAAGAAGACCTGAACAAATGAAAAGGCATAGAATGGTCTTGACAACACTTAACAGTGAGAAGATACAAATTCTCCTCTATCTATGAATATAATTAATGTAAACTATACATTTAAGTATATGCAAGTATAAAAGTATATTCAAATATAATGCTACAAAAGTTAAAGCATTGTGATATGGCATATGAATAGACTGACAGATCATTGGCCCAGAAGAAAAAAAAAACAGAAATAAATCCAAATAACCTGTGAAATTAGTACATTATAAAGAAACCATCTGAAATCAGAAGGGATAAATGGATTCTTGTTAAAAAATTAATTCTGGGAAAATAGGAAGAAACCGCCCCCCCCAAAGAAATTAATTTTTATTCATACAACACCTCCACAGGAAGAAATTCCAAATGTTGAATAACAGTTTCAAATGCAAAACTGATACCATGGTAATATCAGAAGAAACCATGGGAGAACACTTTTTTATCACCTTAGAGTATAAATGACCTAAATATGATCCAAACCTCAAAGACCACAAAATAAACACCAAAAAGATTATCAACATAAACGTTTTTAAAGACCTGCATAGCAAAAGCAACCATATGTAAGATGAAAAGACAAACTAAAAACCGAGGAAATATTTGCAAGTCGTATCACAATTTCTTTAACATATAAAGAGTTCACAAATCAATAAGAAAAAGAATCTAACAGAACAATAGAAAAAGGCACAAAACATTTGGAACACTTTATTGGATAGAAAATGCAAATGGGTTTTAACCACAGGGAAAAAATAACTCCACCGATGATGAGATCTACAAAATAAAATTATGCTGAGATATCATTTGTCACCTATTAAATTGGCAATTATCAAAATGTTAGAAATTGCTAAATTATTCTCCATAGAGGTGATACCAATTTACACTTCTTCTAACAATGCACGATAACATATATCCCAATACATTGTTGATGGAGGTGTAAATTGGTATAACATCTATGTAATTTAGCAATATCTAGTGAAATTAAAAATGCATGAACACTCTTGATCCAGAAATTCTACTGCCAAAAATTTATTCTTGGCTAGACTCCAGCATGAGTGACATAGACTCATTTGTTCTTTCCATCACCACTGTGACTGCAAAAAGTTAGACAGTAGTTAACTAGTTAAAGAAAGTACTTATGAGAAATTGTGGCCAAAAGTGCAAAGGGTTGCAATAGAACGTTATAAAGTATACCACCACTTATGTTGTAAAAAGAAAGAGGAAATATATATATATACATATATATATAGGATATGTTAAAAAATAAAGTTTGACACTCTTTCCACTGTTTCCCCATCTATTTCCCATGAAGTGACAGGACCAGATGCCATGATCTTAATTTTCTGAATGTTGAGCTTTAAGCCAACTTTTTCACTCTCCTCTTGCACTTTCATCAGGAGGCTTTTTAGTTCCTCTTCACTTTCTGCCATAATGGTGGTGTCATCTGCATCTCTGAGGTTACTGAGATTTCTCCCGGCAATCTTGATTCCAGCTTGTGCTTCTTCCAGCCCAGCATTTCTTATTATGTACTCTGCATATAAGTTAAACAAGCAGGGTGACAATATATAGCCTTCACATACTTCTTTTCCTATTTGGAACCAGTCTGTTGTTCCATGTCCAGTTCTAACTGTTGCTTCCTGACCTGCATATAGGTTTCTCAAGAGGCAGGTCAGGTGGTCTGGTATTCCCATCTCTTTCAGAAAACTAAGATCATGTCATCTGGTCCCATCACTTCATGGAAAATAGATGGGGAAACAGTGGAAACAGTGTCAGACTTTATTTTGGGGGGCTCCAAAATCACTGCAGATGGTGATTGCAGCCATGATACTAAAAGACGCTTACTCCTTGGAAGGAAAGTTATGACCAACCTAGGTATCATGTTAAAAAGCAGAGACATTACTTTGCCAACAAAGGTCAGTCTAGTCAAGGCTATGGTTTTTCCTGTGGTCATGTATGGATGTGAGAGTTGGACTGTGAAGAAAGCTGAGCACTGAAGAATTGATGCTTTTGAACTGTGGTGTTGGAGAAGACTCTTGAGAGCTCCTTGGACTGCAAGGAGATCCAACCAGTCCATTCTAAAGGAGATCGGTCCTGGGTGTTCTTTGGAAGGAATGATGCTAAAGCTGAAACTCCAGTACTTTGGCCACCTCATGCAAAGAGTTGACTCATTGGAAAAGACTCTGATGCTGGGAGGGATTGGGGGCAGGAGGAGGAGGGGACGACAGAGGATGAGATGGCTGGATGGCATCACCAACTCAATGGACATGAGTTTGAGTGAACTCCGGGAGTTGGTGATGGACAGGGAGGCCTGGCATGCTGCAATTCATGGGGTCGCAAAGAGTCAGACACGACTGAGTGACTGAACTAAACTGAACCTTTAAGCTCTGTCTTTAAAGAATGCCTAAGAAGCTAGTAACATTTGTCACTGTCAGGGAGAAGACCTAAATGTCTAGGGGACAGTGGTAAGAGAAAGACTTTTCTCACATATATAATCTTTTAGTTTTTGAATTCTGATTTGGAAGATGTCCCATAAATGTAGGGCTTCCCTGGTGGTTCAGTGGTAAAGAATCCACCTGCCAATGCAGGAGACACGGATTCGATTCCTGGGTCAGGAAGATCCTCTGGAGAAGGAAATGGCAACCCACTCCAGAATTCTTGCCTGGGAAATGCCATGGACAGAGGAGCTTGGCACGCTGAAGTCTATGGGATCACAAAGAGTCAGACACGACTGAGCGACTGAATAACAACACCACCTCCATACTTGACTACTGGAAAATCCATAGCTTTAACTATACGGATCTTTGTCAGCAAAGTGATGTCTCTGCTTTTTTAATACTCTGTCTAGGTTTGTCGTAGTTATTCTTCCAAGGAGCAAGCATCTGCAGTCACCATCCACATTGATTTTGGAACTCAAGAAAATGAAATCTGACACTGTTTTCATATTTTTCCCATCTATTTGCCATGAGGGCTTCCCTCCTAGTCAGTTGATAAAGAATCCGCCTGCAATGCCGGAGACCTGGGTTCAATCCCTGGGTTGGGAAGTATCCCCTGAAGAAGGGAAAGGCTACCCACTCCAGTATTCTGGCCTGGAGAATTCCATGAACTGTATAGTCCACGTGGTCACAAAGAGTCGGACACGACTGAGCGACGTTCACTTTCACTGTCATTTGCCACGAAGTGACAGGATTGAATGCCATGATTTTCGTTTTTTGAATGTTGAGTTTTAAGCCAGCTTTTTCACTCTCCACTTTCACTTTCATTAAGAGGCTCTTTAGTTCCTCTTCACTTTCTACCATTCACCACATCTTCTTTATCCATTTATCTATTGATGAACACTTAGATTGCTCTCATAGCTTGGCTATTGTAAATAATGCTGCAACGAATGCTGGGAGTGTTTCTTTTCAAATTAGCATTTCCACTGTCTTCAGATTTTTACCCAGGAGTGGAATGGTTGGGTCAGATGCTAGTTCTAGTTTCCATTTTTTGAGGAAGCTTCATACTGTTTTTTTTTTTCACAGAGGCTGCAAAAATTTACATTCCCACCAACAGTGTGCTAGAGTTCTCTTTTCTCCACAACTTCCACCAACATTTGTTATTTATAGATCTTTTAATAATAGCCATTCTGACAGGTGCAGGGCATCTCATTCTAACTTTAATTTATGTGATGATTAGCAATGATTGATGATTAGTTGAGCATCTCTTTATTTGCCTGTTGTCCATCTGTATACCTTCTTTAGAAAAATGTCTATAAGGATCTTCAGCCCATTTTTAATTGGATTGTTTGGTTTTTGAATATCCAGTTGTATGAGCTTTTTATATGTTTTGGATATTAACCCCTTCATGTTCACAGCATTTGCAAATCCTTCTTCCTATTCAGTAGTTTGTATTTTGGTTTTGTCAATAGTTTCCTTTTCTAGTCAAAAGCCTTTAAGTTTAATTAGGTCCCCTTGTTTATTTTTGCTTTTGTTTCCTTTGCCTTAGGAGATAGATCCCCCAAGATTATTGCTACACTGTATGTCAAGGAGCTTCTCCCTATGTTCTCTTCTAGTTTTATGGTTTCCAGTCTTATGTTTAGGTCTTTAATCCACTGTGAGTTTATTTTTGTATATGGAATGACCAAATAGTCTAATTTCTTTATTTTACATGCAGCTGTCCAGTTTTCCCACCACCACGTACTGAAGAGACTGTCTTTCCTCTTGTGAATTTTGCTCACTTTGTCATAGATTCACTGACCATAAGCGTATAGGTTAATTTCTGAACTATCTTTTCTGTTCCAGTAATCTATGTGTCTTTATTTGTGCCAGTTCCATCCTGTTTTAATGGCTGTAGCTTTGTAGTACCACCTGAAGTCCAGGATCATGATCACCCCAGCTCTGTTCTTTCTCAAAACTATTTTGGCTACTTGGAGTCTTTTGTGTTTTCATACAAATCTTAGAATTATTTGATCTAGTTCTGTGAAAAATGCCATTATTTTAATAGGGTGTGTCACATATGACCTTTATTATATTTAAGTATGCTCCCTCTATACTGATTTTGTTGAGAGTTTTTATTATAAATGAAAATCAAAAGCTTTATCTACATCTATTATAATGATCATACAATTTTTATTCTTCAGTTCATTAATGCGGTATATCATATTGATTTGTGGATACTGAGCCATCTTTGCATCCCTGAGATAAATCCCACTTGGTCATAATATATGATCCTATTAATATATTGTTTATTTGGCTTACAAATATTTCATTGAGGATTTTTGCATCTATGTTCATTGGTGATATTGGCCTGAACTTTACTTTTCTTGTGATAACTTTGTCTGGTTTTGGTATCAGGATGAGATTGGCCTCATAGAATGAGTTCAGAGGCATTCCTTCCTCTTAAATTTTGTGAAATAGTTTGTGAAGGATAGTTAACTCTTCTCTAAATGTTTGGTAGAATTCACCTGTAAAGTCATCTAATCCTAGACCTTTATTTGGGGGGAGTTTTTTTTTAATTAATGACTAAATTTCATTACTAGTATTTGGGCTATTCAAATTTTCTATTTCTTTCTGGTTCAGTCATGGGATATTGTACATATCTAGGAATTTCTTTCTTCTAGGTTGTCCATTTTGTTGGTGTATAGTTGTTTATAGTAATCTTTTATGACCCTTTGTGTTTCTGGGGTGCCTGTTGTAACTTCTCTGTTTTCATTTCTGATCTTATTGATTGGGGCCCCCTCTCTCTTTACCTTGATGAGCCTGAAGGATGCTGAAATTTTATCACGTGTTTATCTTTTCAAAGGACCTGTTAGTTTCCTTGATCTTTTCTACTGTATTATGATCACTTTTCACTTTCATGCATTGGAGAAGGAAATGGCAACCCACTGCAGTGTCCTTGCCCAGAGAATCCCAGGGACGGGGGAGCCTGGTGGGCTGCTGTCTATGGGGTCGCACAGAGTCGGACACGACTGAAGCGACTTAGCAGCATGATCTCTGTATCATTTATTTCTGCTCTGATCTTTATTACTTCTTTCCTTCTATTAACTTTGGATTTTGTTTGTTCTCTCTCAGGTTCCTTCAGGTGTAAGGTTATGCTGTTCATTTGATATTTTTTCTTATTTCCTGAGGGAGGTTTGTATCATTGTAAACTCCCCTCTTAGAACTGCTTTGGCTGTCATGCAGGTTGTGGATCATTGTGCTTTTGTTTGCATTTGTCTCCAGGTTTTTTTGTTTTTGTTTTTTCAGCTGTAGGTTTTTCCCTTTCGTCACTTTAAATGTATGACACCATTCCCATTTGTTCTGCAAAGTTTTCACTGAAAAGTCAGCTGATAGCCTTATGGGAGTTCCCTTGTATGTAATGTGGCTTTTCCTTTGCTATTTTTATTCCTTTGCTATTCTGTCTTTATCTTTCATTTTCACTGTTTTAATTACAACGTGTCTTGATGTGGTCCTCTTTGGATTGATCCCGTTTGGAGCTCTCTCTGATTCCTATACTTGGATATCTGTCTCTTTTTTCAGTTGGGATGTTTTCAGTTCTTACGTCTTCAAATATGTTTTCTGCCCCCTTTTCTCCCTTCTGCTCCTGAGACTCCTATAATGTGAATGTTAGTATACTTGATGTCTCAGAGGTCTCTCCTTACTTCTTCTTATTCTTTTTTTTTTCTATTTAGCTTGTGATTTACACTGCTCTGTCTTCAGCTAGCTGATTTATTCCTCTGTGTCATTTAATCTGCTGTTGATTCCTTCTAGTGTATTTTTTCATTTCAGTTATTGTATTCTTCATTATGTTTGGGTCTATAATATTTTCTAACTCCTTGTTAAAAACTTCTCATTTCTCACTCTGTTCACCAATTCTTTTTTGAGTTCTTTGATCATCTTTATGATCATTTCCTTGAACTCTTTATCTAGTAGATTGCCTGTCTCCACTTTCACTCAATTCTTTTTTGGAGTGTTCATCTTATTCCTTCAGTTAGAACACGTTCCTCTATCACCTAATTTGCAGTTTTTATTTCTGTGCATTTGGTAGGTTGGTTACATTTCCTGATCTTAGAGAGGAGGCCTATTGGAGGAGACATCCTATGCATCCCAGCAGCACACTTCCCTCTTGTCACTGGAGCTATCTGCTCTACAGGTGCTCCCTATGTGGGTTGTGTGGTTGTCCACTTTGGTGGTCTGGCTACTGTGGGCAGTCTAGTTGGATGTGAGGCCCTGCCCTGAGCAGAGGCTGCAACCACTGGTTGAAAGGGTCAGTTCATGAGGCAGCTGACTGTGGAACCCAAGTGGCCCCGGGACTAGTTCTGGCTCACAGATGGGCAGAGCCAGGTTCTGGGGTGGGCAGCTGTGCTCCAAAGTTTCCAGAGCTAGTGTCAGCCTGCTGGTGGGTTGGGCCAGTTCCTGACACAGATTGCTGCAGCTTCTGAGGTGTCCCAAAGCTAGTACTGGTCTAAAGGTGGGTGGGGCTGGATCCTGGGGTGGCTGGCTGAGGGGTTCAACACACTTTAGGGCTGGTGTCAACCTGCTGGTGGTAGGTTTAGGACCCAGGAGTCCTAGGGCTTGTGCCAGCCTGCTAGTGTATTGGCTGGGTCCTGACAAGTCAGGCTGTGGTGCTGTGGTGGTCCCAGGGTTGGTGTCCATCTGCTGGTGGGTGAAGCCAGGTCCTAGGGCTAGTGCTGGCCACTGGTGGGCAGAGCCAGGCCCTGGGGTCTCTGGCTAGAGGAACCAGGTGTCTCAGAGTCAGTATCAGACCACTGGTGAGCAGAGTCAAAGCTATGGGGCTCCTAGAGCTGGTACTGCCTCACTGGTGGGCAGAGCTGGGCAGTAGGATCTCTGGATGCAGTGTCCAGAGTGTGCTGAAGCAGAAAAAAACTGTTTTAATAATTATTTTAGCTTCCATTTATCAATTGCTTTCGACTTCCCAGCATGCTTCTAAGATTTTACAAGCATGATTCCATGTAATGCTTGCAATAACCCTATATAGTAGCCTACTTTCCATAGGTGGGGAAACTAAGGCACAGGTAACTTATCTAAAAATCACAGAACTAGAAAATACCCAGCACTCAAGCCAGGACTGAACCCAGGTAGTTCTAGTAAGGGTACTCAGAAGCCCCAGGTGTTCCTCCCTCTGATACACACACTGCATGCCTACTTGTGGGTTGGCTGCAAGGGTACTCAGGTAGACCAAACCCAGGTAGTTCTAGTAAGGGTACTCAGAAGCCCCAGTATCCCTCCGATACACACACTGCATGTCTACTTGTGGGTTGCCCGCAAGGTGGACAGTGTATTAATATAGATCAGCTCTGTCCCTTCTGAGAGGTTCCTGCTTTCAGAGTCATGTTCTTTCAGACACCCAGCCTACAGAGCAATTCCCTGGGTCAGTGCTAGACTTTCTGCACCCTCTGAAGATAGATGTACAAATGGGGGGTGGGGTGCTTTTAGGAGATGGCATTATTTATAGCTCCTTGTCTTCAGTCCTCACTGCAGCAAATCTCACATTTATGACTCCTTAAGTGGCTCTCTGTGTCTCCCTTCTTCCTCCTTCCATCAGGCTCTGACTCAGTTCAGACTTCCATCAAATCATAACTACATTTTGGCGTCAACCTCCTCATTCAGTGGGTGGTGGCCAGAATAATGATTTACCATTTATATTATATTCTACACAAGTAAATGTGTTTATTATTGTAAACCATTTAAATGATATGCACAAAGAAGATGTCTTTCTAATGCTCTCCCTTGGTTTCAAAGGCTTGAGGGATGAAAAATACAAGAACTTACATGCTTTCTGGGCTCATCTCAAACACCATTTCTTCCTTCTAGATATGGGGAACAAGGAGCTACATCCAACTTTCTGGTGGTTTCAAGGCATCTCTCATCCCTGGACCTTCATATACACGATCTCCTGTGTTCAGAATGCCCAACTGTAAATGCACAGGGGCAGCTCCCAATGTTGTCCTGAATGCAGCTCAGTTATTCCTTCCCTAGGAAAGCCATCTCTCTGAGTCTGATGTAAACTCCTCTCCTCTTTGACTCTATGGGATCCAAGGCAAAACTCGGTCTCAGTACAGATCATACATACAAGACCCTCATCTGTCTGTAAACAGTGATCTGTGAGCTCCCTCAAAGTAGGGACAGTGCCTCGGTCATCTCGGTGTGCCCAGTAGGTGGCACGGTGCCTGGTGTTTGTTTGAGCGGTTTACTGCTTCTTGAACACTGATTGAATGAAATACGTTGAAGCCATGTGCACCTCCAAGGACTGCTTTTCCACTTTCAAGACTTATCAATCAAACCCTGCATTACTTTCCTAAGCATTTATTGGCACAGTTGCAGTCCCACAGGCTGCATGGTAGGCTGCTGCATTAGTGGTCCTCGTTACACCACATGTCTGAATAGCTACACCCTTCTCTTGGGGCTTCTTTGGGGTTCAGACAGTAAAGAATCTGCCTGCAGTACAGGAGACCCAGGTTCTCCCTGGGTCTTGAAGATCTCCTGCCGAAGGAAACGGCAACCCACTCCAGTATTCTTGCCTGGAGAATTCCACAGACAGGGGAGTTTGGTGGGTCACAGTCCATGGGGTCACAAAGAAGGGGACATGACTGAGCGACTAACACTTTCACCTTCACATCCTTGTCCCAGTCTCCAGCACCCTTCTAAGTTACAGCATTCTTCTTCCCACAGTAACTCTGGACTTTGCCATGTGACTTGCTTTGACTAGTGGGGCATCAGCAAGCATGATGTAAACAGAAGGTAGGTTAGTCCTTGCACAATGGGGCTTGTCTTCTTGGAAGGCTCCCTCTTGGAAGCCACCTGCCATATTGTAGAGAACTTTGGAAGTGAATTACTGAACAAGGAGAGGCCACGAGGGTGAAGGATGGTAGGTCATCTAGGGAATTCCAGCCCCTATCCAGGTTCCAGCTGAATGCGGCCTCACGAGTGATCTCAGCTACGCCTTGTGGAGCAGAGAAGAACCTCCCAGCTGAACCCAGTCTTCCTACAGAACTGCAAGAAATGATGTCATTGTTTCTTTCAGCCACTATTCGTTACGATAGCTTTGGGGTGATTTGTTCTGTAGCAACAGACAACTGAAACAGGCCCACGTGGAAATTCCCATGTTCCTGACTCCTAGTGTAGCAATACAGTCTCCCTGGCAACCCTGGCTGGTCTTGCAGCTGCTCTATGTGCCAAGGTCATTTGCTGGGACCAGAGCAGCAAACCCAAGTGAGAAAATGAGAGACACCCCCAAATCAAAGCACAACCATAAAACAGAAATACCTGGGGAAGAGCCACACCTGTGTCTGAGTGTGAGTGGCATTTGCTGGGGAGAAGAAAAGAAGGTCAGGCCGAGCTTTGATGCTGCCTTTGTCTGGAGCTTCTCCACAAGCACACTTGGCAGCAAAAAAACACAAGGAACTCCAGCCTTCCAGGACTTTTGCTGTTTGAAAAAACCGTTATGTTCAACAGCACCTCCTCCATGCACCACCCAAGGGGAATTCTGCACTCTGTTCCCCTTCTCCAGCAGGGTCAGTGCCAGCTCCTGCTCCCTTTGTCCAGAATCCCTTGTGCCAGGCACTGTGTACAAACCCATGATTTTGACTTATGAACAAAAGGAGATAAACTGTCAATCAGACAGAAGATAGCAACCCTCAGGAGTCCTGAAAAATCTGAGAGCCCTAAAGGAAGCAATGTCTTTCAGTTGAAAGATTGTATAAAGTATCTCCTCCTCCAAAACTAACGTGGTTGAGCATAAAGCTGGAGCTTTATGGCTCTTACTTCAATTAATTCAATGGATTTCAATTAAATCCTTTTTGGTGAATCACTATTTCCCCAGCAGAAAGAGAGCTCTGTAACAGTAGAGACTATGTCTGTGTTATTTTGCACTGTAACTACCTTGCCCAGCACAGACCATGGCACAGAATGGATACTTGGTAAGTAGCTATGGAATGAACACATGAATAAATGAATGAACATCCAGCCCAGTGCCATGCACATAGGATTTCTTAACAATGATGCCAGTGATGCTTTCTCCCATCTTCATGCCTCTCTATAGGCTGTTTCTCTGCCTGGAATTCCCTCTCTCTCCAAGTCTAACCGGCACTCAGCCTTCTTACTAACTCTGGAACGGTGAGCTAGTTTCAAACCTCCTCAATCCTCAGTTTGCTCCTCCATGTATGGGGACCATGATGTCTTGGAGAGAAGATGTTAGGATAAAATTAGATCATACCTATAACAGGCCTAGCACACAGGGCTTAATGATGCTAACTGGCTTACTCTGCCCTTCGGCCAAGATGTCTATGACCATTTCTCAGTACTGTGTCCTCTGCCCCTGGTGCTGAGTAGCTACAAGTAATACTTAGATTGGGCAGAGATGGAAGTCCATATGTGCATTAAATGTCACAAGATAATTGAGCAGAGATGGGAGTCCATATATGAATTAAATGCATGATTCTCAGACTTTAATGCATGTTCATGTCACCTGGGGATCTTGTTAAAACGCAGGCTTTAATTCAGTAGATCTGGGGAGGGAAGAGGGCTAAGATTTTACATTTCTAACAAGTATTCAGATGACCAGGGAGCAGCAGTAGTAAAGAATTCCCTTGCCAATGCAGGAGATGCAGGTTCGATCTCTGGATCAGGAAGATCTCCTGGAGAAGGAAATGGCAACCCACTCCAGTATTCTTGCCTGGAAAATCCCATGGACAGCGGAGCCTGGTGGGCTACCATCCATAGGGTTGCAAAGAGTCGGACACGACTGAGAGACTGAGCACATACAGTCTTCATAACAACCTGCATGGTAGATGGGCTTCCCTGGTAGCTCAGCTGGTAAAGAATGCACATGCAATGCAGGAGACCCTGATTTGATTCCTGGGTCAGGAAGATCCCCTGGAGAGGGGAACGGCTACCCACTCCAGTATTCTTGAACTGCCCTTGTGGCTCAGCTGGTAAAGAATCCAGTTGCAATGTGGGAGACCTGGGTTCAATCCTTGGGTTGGGACGATCCCCTGGAGAAGGGAATGGCTACCCACTCCAGTATTCTTGCCTAGAGAATTCCCTGGACAGAGGAGCCTGGCGGGCTACAGTTCATAGGGTCGCAAAGAGTTGGACACAACTGAGCAACTTTCACACACAGGTAGATATACCTACCTCCGTTTTACAGATAAGAAAGCTGAGGCTCTAGGAAGTTAAATAAGTTACGCAAGGTCACGTGTTAAATAAGAAGCATAATCAGCTTTTAACCAGGGTCTTGTGGCAGGAAGGACTTCTCTTAACACTGAATCACTCTGGCGCCCTCTGCAGGTCCCTCCTCCATCCTGCCCCCTTAAAAGGTCGGGCTCCTGCTCACGCTCAGTAACTCAGCCATGTCTCACTCTTTGTGACCCCACAAACTGTAGTCCACCAGGCTCCTCTGTCCATGGGACTCTCCAGGCAAGAATACTAGAGTGGGTTGCCATTTCCTTCTCTGGGGGTTCTTCCCAACCCAGGGATTGAACCTGCATCTCCTGTATTGGCAGGCAGATTCTTTACCAGTGAGCTTTCAAATTAATACCCGTTGGTTTCCTTCCCTTTTTTTTTGGTAAAGTCCAGCACCCAGAAGAAACTCTTAAACAAAGGCTGGTTGAGCATTATAAAAAGTGCGTCCAAAAATGGAATCACGCGGAGGACTGTTCAGCCCCCTCCCGCCCCATTAAGAGAAGGGAGGCGGCGGCCGCCCCCACCACCCCCAGGCACCCCACGCCGGTCCCACAGCTGTCTGTCTGTGTCAAATATTCTGAGCAGAGGTCGGGGGCTTCAGCTCCCCACACAAAGAGAGTTCAGAGCTGTCAGCGCCTCTCTCACAATACGCTAGGTGCTGAGGAGCGGGTGGTAATTGTAGCCCTGTCTCCCTCGTCACCTCTGAGCTGGCTGCGTGTTTGTTTTTTTTTTTTTCTCTAAAAACAAATGTTGTGCCGCCTGGAAATCAAAGTTGGAGTTTCAGCTGGGAAAGCACACACATGCAGTCTGCACTCTTTCTCACTCTCACAAGCACAGGCAGGAGAGCCTAAGTCTGGCCCCTGGTCCGGGGAGAGAGGCTGAGTGAGGATAGCTGGCCGGCCCCAGGGTGAGCACTGCCCCCGGCGAAGGCGTCCCACCCCACAGCCAGCTTGGCCGTCAGAGCTCCATGAGCCTCTAGTTAAATCCAATACCGCCTTCAGCTACAGATCTTCCTTCTGCCCTTGGCAGAAAACACAAAAGTCTCAGCTTCCCTCCCTGCTGAGGCTCTTTCAAGTTCTGGCCCCTGCATTTCCGAGACCAATTCTCTTCTCCAACTAAATGCTCCCGGGGTCTTCTGACCCTGGGTTCAGAAGCATTCCAGTTGCATTTTCCTGGGCTCCAGAATCACTGCAGACAGTGACTGCAGCCACGAAATTGAAAAACGCTTGCTCCTAGGAAAAAGCTATGAAATACCTAGACGGCATATTAAAAAGTGGGAGAAGGCAATGGCAACTCACTCCAGTACTGTTGCCTGGAAACTCCCAAGGACAGAGGAGCCTGGTAGGTTGAGGTCCATGGGGTCACTAAGAGTCGGGCACGACTGAGTGTCTTCACTTTCACTTTTCACTTTCATGCACTGGAGAAGGAAATGGCAACCCACTCCAGTGTTCTTGCCTGGAGAACCCAGGGACGGGGGAGCCTGGTGGGCTGCCGTCTATGGGGTCACACAGAGTAGGACACTACTGAAGCGACTTAGCAGCAGCAGCATATTAAAAAGCAGAGACATCACTTTGCCAACAATGGTCCATATAGTCAAAGCTATGGTTTACCCAGTAGTCATGTATGGATGTGAGAGTTGGACCACAAAGAAGGCTGAGTGCCAAAGAATTGGTGCTTTTGAACTGTGGTGCTGGAGAAGACTCTTGAGAGTCCCTTGGACAGTGAGGAGATCAAACCAGTCAATCCTAAAGGAAATCAACCCTGACTATTCACTGGAAGCACTGATGCCAAAGCTGAGGCTCTAATACTCTGGCTACCTGATGCAAAGAGCCAACTCATTGGAAAAGACCCTGATGCTGGGAAAGATTGAGGGCAGGATGAGAAGGGGGTGACCAAGGATGAAATGGTTGGATGGCATGACCGACTCAATGGACGTGAGTTTGAGCAATCTTTGGGAGATAGTGAAGGACAGGGAAGCCTGGCGTGCTGTAGTCCGTGGGGTCACAAGAGTTGGACATGACTGAGCAACGGAACAACAGCAACACTTTCATACAGATGGTCAACAGGCACATGAAAAGATCCTCAACATCGGTAAGCCTCAGGGAAATGCAAATCAAAACCACAAGAGATAACCTCACATCTGTCAGAATGGCCATGACCAAAATGAGCCCAAATAGCAAATGCTGGTAAGGGTGCGGAGGAAGAGGAACCCTCATACACTGTTGGTGGGAATGTAAATTTTTGCAACCAAAAAATCTCCAAAAATATGGAGATTCCTCAAAAACCTAAAAATAGAACCGTCATATGATCCAGCAATTCCACTCCTGGGTATATATCTGAAGAAAACAAAAATGCTAGTTCAAAAAAGATATATGTACCTCAATGTTCATACACAGTAAAACATCTGTCTACAGTGTGAGAGACCCGGGTTCGATCCCTGGGTCAGGAAGATCCTCTGGAGAAGGAAATGACAATCCACTCCAGATTTTCTGCCTGGAAAATCCCATGGACAGAGGAGCCTGGCAAGCTACAGTCCATTGGGTTGCAAAGAGTCGGACACGACTGAACCTCAGTTATTTACAATAGCAAATATATGAAAGCGACCTAAGTGCGCATCAAGGAATGAACGGATAAAGAAGAGTAGCACAGATACACACGTGTGTGTATATGCACACGATGGAATACTACTTAGCCATGAAAAAGAATGAAATTTTGTCATTTGCAACAAAACGGATAGACCTGGAGGGTATTATGCTTTAGTGAAATAAGTCAGACAGAGAAAGACAAACTGTGTGCCAACACTTATATGTGGAATCTGACAAATAAAACAAACTAGAGACTATAACGGAACAGAAACAGACTCACAGATATGAAAGCGTGCTAGTGGTTACCAGTGAGCGGGAAGTGAGGAGGGGCAAGATAGAGGTCGTGGATTAACAGGTGCAGGTTTCCATACGTAAAATGAATGAGCTACAAGAATATATTGCACAGCACAAGGACTATCGTCAACATTTTATAGTAAATACAAATGGAGTATAATCTATATATTAAAAAGGAATATAATATATATATAAAAGGGTTTCAGAATCCAGTCTCCTCACTCTTAAGGTCTCCCTGTCTCTAGGGCACACTAGAATGTGTCTGTAAAGGTTAATTAATAGCAATGAGACTAAAATATTCCAGAAGCATATACTCAGACTTTCACATTAAGATTCACACCCACTGACACAAACCAAAACAATGTCCCATAAGAACAGGTGTGCTTACGCATAATAATGATATCCCAAGTGAATTTTATAGTTTATCGTGTCAGCATTGTGCTAAGCATTTACATACATTATGTCCTTCAGTCTTCACACACCTTTGAGAGATTGATAGAGACCCTGTTTCATCATCACTTTACAGGTACGACAACTAAAGATTGAAAATATTAGGAATCCACTGAGTCTCAGAGCTAATGAAGTGCCGAGAAAGCACTGAAATCCCTGTCTGTCTCCAAAAATTAATGCTCTTAACCACTCCTCTGTATTGTCTACTTCATAGAAAGTCACTTAATGTTGTTTTCCCTAAAATAGCACATGCACTCCGATATAGCTCTTCTTAGAGTCATGTGTTCATATTACGTAAGTACAGATAGAAACTCAAGTAAATTGCTATAAGCTGACATACAGACAAATTAAATTTCTATTTTGAAAAACCCCACAGAAATATCATTTCCCAGTCTGAGTTACCTAATCAATTCTATTTACAACTACGTTTCATTGCAGGAACTCTCACCACAGGTAAAAACAAGGAATATTCAACACCTTCTTATTCTGCCATGGCAATTTAATCTCTCACAAAGCAGAGGTTGGGGACAGGGTAAGACATCTATTTTGCACTTAATTCTGCTCCAACAAGGGTGAACAGCTTGGAGAAGGAACAGGGAGAGAAATCCTGAGAAAAAGTATCCCGGTCATCTCAAAGGTCATGCTATTCACAGAGAATAAAGCTGGGCATGGTCTGACATGTACTTTAGTCTTTATGAAGGCAGATTGCAAAACCTTCGGAGGACAAGATGGGCTGATCTCATGACCTTACACTCTTGAGAAAGACAGCTCTGGAGGGATGACTTTCAAAAATGAAATTCTGACAATACAACTGCAAATAACTCTAATATGGGAGAAACGTGGTTGCACAGGATGAATACAAAGGAGTGATATAGACTTTCAAGTATCATTCCAGCAAGGCAGAAGCCAGAAGGAGCTGAGGAACCCACAACACAAAAGGCTTCCCTGGATACAGTCAGAGCAACGAGAGCAGGGAAGGGCTACGTCCTGCTCTCAAGGACTGGCGGGATGACCTTGGGCGACTTTCCTAACCTCTCAGAACTTCAGTTTCCTATCTGTAAGAGGGAAATAATAGTTCTGACACTGGGTTTGTTGTGAGGATTACATAGAATGATACATTGTAAAAAAAAAAAAATTGTTTAAACCCTAGCATAGGGGAAAGCTCTCCAAAAGTACTAGTTATCAGTGTCCTCCCATCCTCTGTGACTAATGGTTTAAAATTAACCCCAAGCATCACTCTTCAGACTCCATCTTCCTGTTGAGGACAATAGTCCTCAGATCAGCATGTCTAGAATGGACACTCGAGGAGAAGTGATGCATCCGGTAGTCCATGGATTGTTAAAATGAGGTCAAGCTTCTTGCCCCAGAAGAGTTACATGCCATCGTCTGAGGATAACATGCAGAGCACGGACTTGCTGCTGTGAATCCTCAAAGAATCCCACAGAATGGAAAAGGAAACAAAAGACATACCTGGGACATAGCAAGTGCTAAGTTAGAATCTGTTGGATGCAGTTGAGAAGTGTTAAGAGACTAACAAATGCCTTGATTTTCTCAAAGGGATAGATGGCACACTTGCAGTGTCTTCTAGGTGCAACTCCAGAACTGCTTATTAAACAGGTGGCTTTTGAATCCTCAGGCAGAGATGCTGTGATCCTCAACGTGGGTCCATCAAGAATACATCACACCTGACATACTTCATTTCCTTTTCTGATAGAGTTGATAAATGAATAGCCAAAGTGCAGTGTCTTGAGGATCATGGTCCCAAGTGGAGAAATGTGGCTTGGACGATAATGCAGTCAGGGGCTTAGTGATGGACGGGTTGACCATACCAAAGAGATTAGATTAGCTGGGTCATAACCAATCTGGTGAGGAGGTCCTGGAGTCCTCAGGCAGGGCGCTTATCTTGGTCAACATTTTTTTTTATCAGTTGGAGAACAACGTAGATGAATTGCTGATCAGTTTATAAACAAAACAAGAAGAGGCAGCTCGTGTGTTGGGGAGCAGAGTCAGGTCTAGTACACCTGTGCCAACTGAATCTGGGGTTAGAAAGGCAACACTGTTTCCATAAATTATTTTTATTCTTCACACTCCAGAGTCATCTGGGCCAGAGGAGTCTCCCTCTCACTCATTCCCCACATCCATCCACTCATCAAATTCAATGGCTTTGCCTCCCAAATGTTCCTTAGACTTTTCCTCTACTGTCAGTCCCCCTGTCTCTGCCCAAACGTAGGTTCATAGTAGGTCATGTTGGCCGAGAGTTTGGAATCTGATCAGAGAGAACTGTGTTCACATCCCAGTTTACACAGGTAGCTGTGTGATCTCAGGCAAATTATTGAACCTTTCAAAATTTCAGTCTCCATTTGGGTAATGCTGGGGAGAATCACTGTACCGTCTCAGGGGCTGTTGTAAGATTTCTGAGATAAGCTCTGCAAGCGCTGAGCACCATGCCTGGCGTGGGCAGAGTATTCAGTAAACACGCTGGCACGCTGACACGCTGGGCGGTTGCGAGGACCGCTCAACTGGTCTGTCCACCACCAGCCCCATCTCCGTCTGCATCATCTGCCTCTCATCAGAGCAGCGATCACATCTACAACCAAGCGACGATTCTGTGCAGTGTAAACACACCACACACACGTGCATGCACACATACACACAGGGTTACACAAACACAGCCCTGCCCCAGGATGAAGTCCCAGTTCCTCAGCCTGGTACACAAGGGTCTTCCTGACTTTTCTAAACTGCCACTGTAACTGCCTGCTCTTTGCATTACATGGGCAGCTGGTTCCCACCTCTAAGCTTTTGAGCAAACTTTTTCCCTTTGCCTGCAATCCTCTTGCCCTCTTGTCCATCCAGGGACCTTCAGCTTGTCCATGAAAATCCAGGCAGGTGTCACATCCTCCATGAAGCCCTCCAGGTTCTCTGGAGGAGCCCTGCCCCTTCCTCACACTCACATTGGCTCCACCCCACTAGAAACATCTCAGAGCCTCTGTGCCACACATGCAAAGCAATGCTTAAATAGCAACTGCAGCGGGTGTCACTATGAGACTTAAGTGAAACACATAAGCACATCCAGGAGGCTGGAAGGCAAGCAGAATGCTGACAGGCTCAGAGCCTTTTGTATGAAGGGTGACAGTACCCAAGGGGAGACAGTGGGGACTTACAATGTGAGTTCTACAGGCAGAAGCCATGTTCAGTTCATTTTTGCATCACCAAGAGTAGAAGATACTAAATGCTTGCTAACTTGAGGTGAAGCATGGAAATAAATAATAAATCAGTCAGTTTCAGGTCTCTTCACCTGAAATAACGTGGACGCCCTTCCTCCAGGAGTTTTATCAGTAGTCATGCATCTTCCAAGTGAGGAAGTCACTTTCTCAGTCTCACTGACTGCACTGCATCCTGGCAAGGCAAAGATCATCACACCACAATACTTCTCTCTGGTTCACAGCAGGAGGAAGGGGGCGGGGCTTAGAGGTTAGATGCTTTCCCCAAAGTGCCCTAACAGGGCACCTGGAGCATCTGCCGTTAAATGAGGTTAGACCCTCTCGCTTACACTCTGCTTCCTGAGGACCCGGACAGAGACTTGTGCTCATGGCTTGTGACAGCAGAGAAGCACAGGACCGCCTGGACCATCCCCAGCAAAGCAGCCCAGCCTCTCTCTCTCTCTTGTGCCTGAGGGACATTCCTTAGATGTCTCTGTGCCAGGGCCGTGGGGCCCACTGCCGTGATCATTTGTTGCGCATGTCTGACTCTTTCCGACCCCATGGACTGCAGCACACCAGGCTTCTCCATCCATCGCTAACTCCTGGAGCTTGCTCAAACTCACATCCGTCAAGTCAGTGATGCCATCCAACCATCTCATCCTCTGTTGTCCCCTTCTCCTCCCTCCTTCAATCTTTCCCAGCATCAGGGTTTTTTCTAATGAGTCAGCTCTTCACATCAGGTGGCCATAGTATTAGAGTTTCAGCTTCAGCATCAGTCCTTCCAGTGAATATTAGGGTTGATTTCCTTTATGATTGACTGGTTTGATCTCCTTGCAGTTCAAGGGACTCTCTCAAGAGTCTTCTCCAATACCACAATTCAAAAGAATCAGTTCTTCTGTGCTCAGCCTTACAGTCCAACTCTCACATCCGTACATGACTATAGAAAAACCATAGCTTTGACTATATGGACCTTTCTCTGCAGTCACGTCTCTGCTTTTTAATGTGCTGTCTAGGTTTGTCATAGCTTTCCTTCCAAGGAACAAGCATCTTTTAATTCATGGCTGCAGTGATCTTGGAGCCCAAGAAAATAAAATCTGGCACTGTTTCCACTTTTCCCCCTTCTATTTGCCATGAAGTGATGGGACAGAATGCTATCATCTTCGTTTTTTTAATGTTGAGTTTTATACCAGCTTTCTCACTCTCCTGTTTCACCCTCATCAAGAGGCTCTTTACTTCCTCTTCATTTTCTGCCATTAGAGAGGTATCTGCATATCTGAGGTTATTGATATTTCTCCTGGCAATCTTGATTCCAACTTGTGCTTCATCCAGCCCAGCATTTCACATGATGTACTCTGCATTGCAGTTAAATAAACAGGGTGACAATATACAGCCTAGACATACTCCTTTCCCAATTTTGAATCAGTCTGTTGTTCCATGTCTCAAATATAACCAAAGCAAAGAACCCCTTCTGCTTTCTCAGGAGCTTGGAAAACTCCTGTGGATCTTACTCTCAATAGGGATTCAGCTTCAGAGATCACTCAAAATTGGTTTCATGAATCCAAATGATCCCCTTATCTCTAAAAAACCACCTTCAGGTCTGGGCAAGCACTGTCTACAGCCCTCACTCACTCTACAAGGCTCGACATCCCCCTCCTCAGTCCTTGAAAGCAGCTCTCCAGCTATTCCTGTAGGTTTCAGAACACACAGGCTGCAAAGCCCGGCACAGCAGATCTGAAGAGGAAATGCTTGATCACATGGGGGATACCTGGTTATAGTCACCCAGAGTCAGGCTCATACCAGGTCCTGACTTCCAGTCTAATGTCCTTGCCTTTCAGCATACTGCCTGCCTGGGGGAAACCTGGGAGTGCCCTTCCCCTAAGAATGGGAAGAAATTCACCCATTTTTCAGGGAGTCCTGAAACCCCTACCAGCCAATCAGGAGCTCAGCAGGTAATGGGGCTAAAGACCTGATGATGGTCACAAGGATCATCATCTCTGCCTTTCCCCCACTTTTTGCAATGTCTGTACATTTATTATCTCTTTGGACCTCACAAAATTTTATGAGCCATGTCTTATCACCTCTACTTTGTAGACTGAGAGCAACAAAACTCAGAAGTTCTATAACAAACATCCCAAGATTCCACATAGGGAGTGGACGCCTTTCATTTCAAGGCCATAAGGCCCCAGGTGCAGCTGGGGCAGGCCTTGGGTTAGATGAGGTAGTGAGACGAAAGAAAATCATCCATATGTCAATTAGTGATCATGCTACAGAAAGGGAGGCTAAAAGGATCAAAGGGAGAGGCTTTCCTGCAGAATATGCAGTGGAGATGCCTGCTGTTCCGTGCAGCACAGCCGGAGCCCATGACACTTTCTGTAAAGTGACTGTGCCAGAGCAAAAGCCCACGTCAACCCCAGAGGCCGGGACAGCTGCAGAGGGATACACATGGCAACTCAGGGCCAGGAAGCACATGGAGAACACTCATCCAGAGAGGAGGCTGGGCAGCAGGCCTGACAGTCCCTCTGAATCCGGCAGTGAGGAGGCACAGCTGCCTGATGTCCAATGAAAGCAGGATCAACCAGTATCAGTGGCAGTCAAGACGCCCATGAGATTTTAGGTCACCTTAGGATACACATTTGATTAACAGTCAACTTTTGGAATGAACTGAGTTTTCTATCTTTCCTTCATAATTTTTCTTTCCAAATACATCAGCCTGTATGAGCCAAAGTGAAAATGTTAGTTACTCAGTCGTGCCTTACTCTTTGCGACCCCATGGACAGCAGCCCACCAGACTCCTCTGTCCATGGAATACTCCAGGCAAGAATACTGGAGTGGGTCGCCTTCTCCACGGGATCTTCCCAACTCAGGGTTCAAACCCGGGTCTCCCACATTGCAAGGCTGGGTTAATGCTTATCCCTCTGGTTGAGCAGAGCGCCCCTAGAGGCCAGGTGAGGTAATGAACACCCAGCCAGCCAATGTGTTCCTCCCCAGCACCTGCCTTTTGCCATGTCCTGTTCCATGTTCCAGGTAGAAAGCACAGGCAGAGCCGAAAGGGCCTCTGCTCTGACGAAACTAACTTTTAGAGGAGGGGAGCACACAGCACAGTGCTGAGCAAATGCTAGAAAGTGAATTTTGAATAATAAGGACATAGAAATGTGTTTATGGGCACCCCTCCAAGGTGGTAATGAGGTATCTTACAGCAGTATGAAGAGAAGAAATCCATCTTGCAAAGTCCTAGGTAGACAGCACAGCACACACCAAAGCCCCGAGATAGACCGAAACTTGGTGTGCTGGAGAGACAGCTGGAGGTGAGCGTGGTTAGTGCCTGGTGAATGAAGGGAGGGGCTGGGATGCAAGCTGAAGGCAAAGTAGCTGGAAGGCTCAGTCAGCAAGGGGAGCCCCAGGAGAACCTCACTTCTTTTCCATGCCCCAGAGCCTAGCTGAGTTCTCAGAGAACGTGTGCTTAATAAGTATCTGCTGAGTGAACACATACGTGAGACAGGGCCCAGATTCATCCGTGAGGGGTGGCCCCGAGGGGATGAAAGTGGTGACTGATGGCTTTCCCATTACAGACCTCCTCCAGCCCTCCAGGTTTGAATCCCCACCCCCTGCCATGTGGTACTCCTGGCAGGAACCCATCACTAAAGCAAAAAGGGATAGATCAAAATGAGGATCTCTCAGCTGGGAGACCCTAAAGCTGACTTCAGTCCCTCTTCTTTGCAGAAAAAGCTTGTCTCTGGGATACTGAAATCAACCCCTATATGGAAAAAAGGGACGCTTCTATTTGAAGCGTCCAGACCAGACCCTCTTTCCACGAAGGATGCCGTAGACACTCAGGGACTCTGAGGTCCTGTCGCTGCCTGGAGCTTCTCCTGGGTTTACCCTCAAAGACCCAGGCTGGAGACAAGGCCTTCAGGACTCCCCATGCTGGTGCCATTCGCTCTGTGGGGCAGAGGAGTTTGTTTTCTAAGGAGAGGTGTTTTAGGCGTGGTTTCCACTTGTCAGTTGGCAGGACTGCCTGCAGCGTCCAACTGAGCTTGACAAACCTGTGCGGCCCTGGTCTGCTAAGTGCTGGGCGGTAGACTGGCCTGGGGGGTTTGAGGATGAATGAAGAGTAGCCTAGAGCAAGAGACAGCCTCATAAACAGAACACAAAGGCCCACCTACACTGTCAGGCTGATCAGTAACTGTCCAGGGCTTTGCTCCTGCAAAGCCACAGAAAAAGATCGCAATGTGGGTTTCACAGCCGCTCTCCAACTGCTGCTTATTGCTCTTTTGTTTGTTTTCTAACATGAGCCCAAACACAGGCATTGAGGTTTGGAATTCTGGAAGCTGTGGTTGCCAACAGGAGGATGCATTATTGAAGTGTTATGCTTGCTAATAGTACACTCCAAATCTCTGGCGATTATAAGATTGCAGGCCATGAGGGGGTCAGTCCATTCAAGGCAAATGCTTTTTAGGGACTAATCCAGAATCCATTATGATGCTTTTGAAAGAATTAAAATTTCCCCTAAATACTTAACCCAGGGGCATGGGGGGATGCAAGTGACTCAGACTGTCTTCAAGAAAGTGTAGGTCCCTAAGGCAGGCCACTTGTAGCCTGAAGCAGACTCCTGCAAACCCCAGTAAATTTCCCCTAAATATTTAACCCAGGGGCATGGGGGGATGCAAGTGACTCAGACTGTCTTCAAGAAAGTGTAGGTCCCTAAGGCAGGCCACTTGTAGCCTGAAGCAGACTCCTGCAAACCCCAGACCTACCCAGTTTTAGAGGCCCTTATTCATCTCACAGGGTCCACAGTCATCCAGTCCTGTCGCTATGGTCCCTTACACCTCGTGGTCTCAGAATCACACCATCTAAGCCAAACCTCACAGAACCTGCACCCACTGTATGGAAGCCTCAGATAAGCACTCAGCCTCTTCCTGCTGGGACAGACAAGGCAGTCAGCACTCAGAGGTCCTCCTGGAAACTCTCTCCTCTCTCCCTTCTAAGCCCTATAGGTTGTGAACTTACCTACAGCAACTTTGCCCCGTGGTTGAATTGAAGATGTCCTGATTTAAAAGTAACACATGTAGAATTAATTCAATAATTCAACAATCATTCAGTATCTACCAAGGGCATTCTTCTAGGTGTTTATAATACCGATTTGAACAAATTGGACAAACCTAATTTTGTATCATGATTGTCTTCATCCATTTAGGCTTATATGACAAAATACAAGAGTGCCTGAAAAAACATTTATTTCTCACAGTTTGGAGGCTGGAAAGTCCAAGATCAAGGCGCCAGCAGATTTGGTGTTTGGTGAGAGCTCACCTCCTGGTCATCTCACTGTGCCCTTACATGGCAGAAGAGGTAAGGGAGCTCTCTGAAGTCTCTTTTATAAGGACACTAATCTCATTCATGAGAGTGCCATCTTCATGACCTAATCACCTTCCAAAAGCCCCACCTCCTAAATCCATCACACTGAGAGGTTAGGATTTTAACATATGAACTGTGGGGAGGCATGCAAATGTTCGGTCTATAACAGTGATTTTTAAATGTAATATTATTTCATAACCATCTTCCTCAGATAAGGCTGCCAAGTTTAGCAAACAAAAATGCAGGACACCCAGTTAAAACTGAATTTTGGAGACAGGTAAATAAATTTGTAGCATAAGTATTTCCCAAGTACTTCATGGGACACACTTATACTAAAAAAAATTATTCATTGTGTCTCTGAAATTAAAATATAAATGGTGTCTTATATTTTATCTGGCAACTTTCTGGTTAAAAACTCAGGCAAGTCTCATTTTAGCCACTGGCTTCCTTCCTTTGTTCTTCTGCAAACATATCAACCTGGCACAGGTCACCTGTGCCTGCCACAGCCTCAGCCCTTGTTCCTTCTCCTTCTACCTGGACACTCCTCCCCTGTGATTTGCATGACTCCTTATCCACTTATTAAAAGCCCCTCCTGCCTCCCACCATTCTATCTAGAACAACAGTCCATCTCTCCCCAGGCCTCATTCTAACTGGTTCTTTATGTAATGTTCATCCCCCACCATAACGTTATATACTTTATTTATTTAATGCTATATATTATTTATTGTCTGGCTCTGTCTATTAGACTAAAAATCCCTAAGAAAAAGAACTTTATGTGTTACGTTTTGGTTTTCTTTTATTGTCATATCCCCAGAGTATAGAATAGCACCCATTTGATAAATATTTGTTAAATGAATGAATACATGTGTGTGCATGTGTGTATTTGGCTCTCAGTTCTATTCTCTTGAATCATTATCATATTGATTTAATTATCATAGCTTCATAAGTTTGCTTTTTATTAATAAAAAAACATCTGACAGAGTCAACCCTCTCGTTCATCTTCTTTTACACTTCTCCTTGGTTATTTTCTTCCCTGGTGGCTCAGACAGTAAAGAATCTGCCTGCAATGCAGGAGACCTGGGTTCGATACCTGGGTCAGGAAGATCCCCTGGAGAAGGGAATGGCAACCCATTCCAGTATTCTTCCCTGGAGAATTCCATGGACAGAAGAGCCTGTCAGGCTACAGTCCATGGGGTTGCAAAGAGTCAGACACAACTGAGCAACTGACACTTTCACTTTGGTTATTTTCAACAGATGACTTTTCCATCTAAATTTAGAGGCATAAAAATGATTAACAATTATAGAGCATGGACTCTGTACCAGATGTATTCTAAGCATTGTATGCATGTATTCCATGCATTAACTCATACAATCTAACTTTCAACTAAACTATGAGGCAGGTTCTATACTTATCCTTACTTTCTAGATGAAGGAACTTAGGCTAAGTAATTTCATCAAGCTCACATAGCTAGGAGGTGCCAGAGTGGATATTTGAACCCAGTCTGGCTGCAGGAGGCATCCTCCTAATCATCATTTTTTGCTGCCATAACAAGTCATCACAAACTCAGCTGCTGTAAAACAACACACATTCATTGTTGTGGATGAGGAGGCTAGGGTACAGCTGACCTGAATCCTCTGCTCAGGTCTCAGGGGCTGAAATCATAGTGTCAGTGGAGCCGCAGTTTTTATCTGTGGCTAGGGTTCCTTCCTGGTTTGGTGGCACGTGTCCTCCACAGTATCTTGCAGTGTAACAGCTTATTGCTTCTTCCTCAAAGCCAGCGGGGGCCTGTCTCCCCATGACTTCCTCTCCTGTCACTTGCCAGAGAAAACTCTCTGTTTTTAAAAGTCTCCCCTGATTGCATCAGGCCCCTCAAATAATGTCTGTGTCTTAAGGCCAAGCAACCCAGGACTATTTGTGTCTGCAAAGTCCTTTCACAGCAGCAGCTAAGTTAGTGTCTGATTAAATAATCTGGGCAGGGATCTCGAGGGAGCCATCTTTAGAATTCTGCCCACCACAGACTTTTAAGCTATATTTGGTTATTGTTTAGGTACTCTTAAGTCCAAGATCAGGAAACAACTGCTACTGATCTTTTCAGTAGCAACCAGTGGGAATTTGCTGTCTTCCCGACCCAGGGAGAAAATCCAGCTCTCCCACATTGCAGGCAGGTTCTTTACCATCTGAGCCACCAGGGAAGCCCTGCTGTATGACACAAGGAACCCAAAGCTGGTGTTCTGGGACGGCCTAGAGGGGTGGAATGGGGGGGAGGTAGCAGGGAGGTTTGTGAGGAAGGGCACATATGTATACCCATGACTGACTCATGTTGATGTATGAGGCCATCACAATATTGTAATTATCCTCCAATTAAAACTTTTTTATAAAAAGATATTTTGTGATATTCAGAGAACCCAAGACAAAGGGAGGCCACATAGGGGGAAGCATTGGCCATCAGTCAGGAAGCAGAGAGAATTGGGTAAACTAAGGGCAAGAGCTTTTATTGTGACCTCTTGGTCGGGGGCGGGGTGTGGGTGTGTGTTTGTGTATGTGTGTACGCGTGTGTGCAGGGATCAGGTAAGGCAGGTAAGCAGGTTTCTGATTGGCTACTTTGAATAATTTCAATAGGCTCTGGGACTTCAGAACTGTCCCAGACAGTTGTCTGGTGCCTGGCCCTGGCCCTGGGGTGATTATAGAAGGGCGATAGAGGCCTGAAAAGTGAGAAGCCAATAATGGAGGCGACAGGTGAAGGGAGAGGTGGTTGGTTGGTTTGCATTTGAAAGATACACCTCTGGGAAAGCTCTAGAAACTGGCTAACCCTGCAAAAGGCCAGCAAGGCCTTGGATATCAAAGCATCAGAACACAGAAAAAAGAGAGCTGGTAGTGCGCACAGCTGCCTCATTTGCTCTCTTTACCACCCCCCAGCCCCACCCTCCAGAAAAGAAAACAAGTCTGTTCTTTTAATTGACCTTCCTAACCCAGGAATCAAATCCAGGTCTCCTGCATTGCAGGCAGATTCTTTACCAGCTGAGCTACCAGGGAAGCCCTTTTGATTGACATTGCTTCACATTTGCATGGCAGTTTAAGAAGAATGACTCCTTTGGGGCAGTCTTTCCACCCAGGAACATAGCATATATACCTCTCCATTCATTCCAGTCTTCTTTTTGACCTTCAGTAAAGCTTTGCACTTTTCTTTATATGAATGTAATAGGGAAGAACAAATCTGACTCCTTATTAGATCTGTTCCTTGTGCTATTGTTGCCTGTGCTTAGTCATGCTGTCTCTGCACCTTTCGTAAAAACAATGTTGCCTGTAGCTTGAAATATACAGGAGAGCCCATTCTCAGGGCTCTAACCTTTAGGAGTCCATTCATACAGAGATAAAAAGTTGCAGAACAGAGAATAATACTTGTTTTAGATGGTTAGGGAAATATCATAATCTGACTCATGGGGACAGCTGCAAGAATAAAGGGTTAGGACACCAAGAAATCTGCAACAACCAACCACACCCCTGCCTCACCTTGCCTTTAAAAATGCTTTGCTGAAACCCTTGGGGGAGTTGGGTTTTTTGAGCATGAGCCACCTGTCTCCTTGCATGGCCCTGCAATAAGACTTTCTCTATTCCAAACCCCCAAGTTTAGGTTTGTTTGGCCTCACTGTGCATCTGGCACACGAACTTGTGTTCAGTAACATAAACTCTCACCTTTTTGCTGTGGTCATTACAGATACTTGATGGGTTTTATTGCTATCACAAATGGCATTTCCCCTGTATTTTCTATCTGTTAATAATTGTTACTGATAAATAGGAACTGCATTTTCTTTTACAGTTTTATTGAGATCCAGTGAACTGCAGATATTTAAGTTGAGACTCTGATGTATTCAACATGTCTACTTCCATCGCAACTAAGGTAGTGAATGAGCATATCCATCGCCCTCCCAAATTTCCTTGTGCCCTTCTGTAATCTGCCTCCTAACCCTTCTGCCACATTCCGAGGCAACCACTGATCTGCTTTCTGACACTAGAGATTTTTGTATTTTGCATTGTGTTTTCAGCTATTAAATTGTCATGTTACTTTCCATAGTTTTTCAGGTTATTCTTTTGAGTGTTCTAATACACAAGCAGATCATCAATATACATAACAAGTTTATTTCCTCCTTCCCACATTTATATTACCTAATTCTAGTTCATGCATAATAAATCAGCAAGAATTTCCAAAATGATGTGAGGTTACATCAGCCAATTCTTGCATCATCTCTGATTTTTGTTAGAAGGATTGTAGTGCTTGGGTCATTATTTGAAGGGGACATCAGCTGTTACCCAGAACCAGGATTTGAAACACAGAGAACAAGTTCTGTGACCAAGTAGCATCCTCTTTCTAAACCTGGATCTGTCGACTCACCAGCCCTGTCTCCTGTCTTCTCATTTCCAGCCCGCTTTAATCGTTCCCTCCTCTGCATCTGTTACATGTTTATTATGGCATCTCTCACACTAGAGATTCATTTTTACCTGTTTTCCTTCACAACCAGACTGTGAATTAAAGCAGAAATTGTTTCTGTTTAATCTTTAGTGGCAAAACACCTCACACATATTAGATACTTCATAAAGTCTTATTAAATTGAATTGAAATACAGTAACGTTTACCTGAAAGCATAGTTCCCAAACCTGGACAAACATTAGAATCACCTTTGTGAGTCAGAGAGAGGCAGTGTGGAAGCTACGGTATTTCCAGTACTAATGTACAAATGTGAGAGTTGGACCATAAAGAAGGCTGAGCACCAAAGAATTGACGCTTTTTAACTGTGGTATTGGAGAAGACTCTTAAGAGTCCCTTGGACTGCAAGGAGATCAAACCAGTCAATCCTAAAGGAAATCAAACTTAAATATTTATTGGAAGGACTGATGCTGTGTTGAGGTCCTTTAATGGACTGGAACCTGGTAGTCTGGAGTCGACTGATAAGAAAGTAAAGGAGAGAAAGAGGCTGATATTCCTTGGTTTACACAGAAAGCCAATAAAGCCCCTGGCACGGGGCTTGCTCTGTTCACGAAGGCCTCAGGCGCCCTCTCGATGGGATGAAGGCTCAGAGCACCTTCTCGAGAGGGTCTTAGAAGCCCGGGCAGGAAAGTGAACTCAGAGAGCCTCTGCACTCCAGGGGATCAGCCTGAAAAAGAAAGAGAGGGAGAGCAAGAGAGAGAGAAAGCAAGACACGGGGACCAGAGCTCTGATGGAGCAGCGGTGTTTTATTCAACATTGTGTAGGTATTTATACTGTCTTACAAGATAGCTATTTTCAGCAGAGATAAAATCAAAACTTACAAGTTATCAAGGAAACATGAGGTCATCCATATGAAAGAGAAAGTGAAAGTGAAGTCGCTCAGTCATGTCCGACTCTTTGCGACCCCACGGACTGTAGCCTACCAGGCTTCTCTGACCATGGGACTCTCCAGGCAAGAATACTGGGAGGGGGTTGCCATTTCCTTCTCCAGGGGATCTTCCCAACCCACTGATCGAACCCAGGGATCGAACCCGGGTCTCCCGCATTGGAGGCAGACGCTTTAACCTCTGAGCCACCAGGGAACCATGAAAGAGAGTGAGTTGTAAATAACCACTTTTACCATATGGTTCATAAAAAGGAAGAGGGTCCTTATCACCGTATAGAAAAACTAACGAAGGAAATGCCTGGATTCCTCAGCCCCTGGGAGAGGCTTGCTTCTCCTCTTAATTCCCAAATATTCAGGAATTAATAAGGAACAGAGAATTCCTGACCAGCACACAGGAAGCCTCCTGTTAAATGCTTCCTGACAATGCTGAAGCTAAAGTCACAATACTTTGGCCAACCGATGCAAAGAGCTGACTCATTGGAAAAACCCTGATACTGGGAAAGATTGAGGATAGGAAGAGAAATGGGCACAGAGGGTGAGATGGTTGGATGGCATTATTGACTCAATGGACATGAGTTTGAAAAAACTCTGGGAGATAGAGAAGGACAGGGAAGCCTGGTGTGCTGGAGTCCATGGGGTCACAAAGAGTCAGATATGACTGAGCAACTGAACAACAAAAGCATGGAAGCAAAAATATATTTTTTAACAGATTTTAAAATTAGTAAATGAGATTTTTAAAGATACATATGTCCTACCCATCCCAGACCCCATAAATTAGAATCCCTGCTCCTGAAAGCCTGGAATTTGTATTTTTAATTAGCTCTTAGGGCTTCCCAGGTGTCTCAGTAGTAAAGAATCCACCTGCCAAGTGGATCGAATCCACTTGAGTTCGATCCCTAGGTCAGGACGATCCTCTGGAGAAGGAAATGGCAACCCATTCCAGTATTTTTGCCTGGGAAATCCCATGGACAGAGGAGCCTGGTGGGCTACAGTCCATGGGGTCGCAAAAGAGTTGGACACGACTGAGCGACTAAACAGCAGCAGCAGCAGTTGATTATGATCCAGCCAGCTTAACATGGGGTGATGATCAGTTTGGAGAATCATTGCCTGTGAGTAACAAACATAAGCTGCAGCAAAGCCGCCCTATATGATAAAATGTTGGTGCTAAAGACATTTCAAAAATCTATTCCACAACTACATTTTTCAGTGAGTGAAAGTTCCTAAAGGAAAACTGCTTTGCCTGAAGCACTTTAGGTCACCTCGGCTAGTCTCAAACAGGAGCTGGAACCCAGAGGATCCATGTCTTCCCGACACTTTGCCCCCGCCCCAGCCCCACAGAGGAGAAGCTTCAGAACACTGAAGAAATTCTCAGCATCCCAGCAGCAGGGATAACGGTAGCATGCTAAGAACGGTTACTTTTGGAGGAGCATGATGACTATCAATCAAACCAAATTTTCCAGCCAAATGCTTGAATCTGAGTTCTGAAATAATTCAAACCCTTGAGAAAGTTATAAACACACATGAAGCCAGACAACAGGCAATAATTCTCCAGGCCACTTCTGACAGATGCATTATTTATAAGGTGGGAAATACATTTTTATGCCTTTTTTCTTTATAAATATGCAATAAAAACAAAGCAGCTCCTAACACTCCATTTCTGACACTGTCAAGCTTACTGACTCCCTTACGGACACTCACACACTGACTCACTTCCCTGGGTCCCGCCCTGGGTGGGAGACTTCCAAACCTGACCCCTACAGGGGATGCTCCTGAGGACTGTTAGGGAGCAGACATCCTCCGTGGCATGCTGTGCTCAGTCACATCCAACTCTTCGCAGCCCCACGGATCCACCAGGCTCCTTTGTCCATGGAATTTTCCAGGCAAGAATACTGGAGTGGGTTGCCATTTCCTATTCCAGCAGAGGTCCTCAGGACAGAAAAGAGTTGTTAGATTATCTGGCATGGCCTCCTTACAGAGTGGGAGAGCAAAGCTTGGAGAGAGACAGTGACCTGCTGGCCGCCCCTAGCAAGATGAGATGAGGACATCTTGGGCTCTAAGCAGTTCTCTTGCCACCTCAAAGACTGCACACTGAATCCTGAGTGCTTTATTTCTCGGGAAAAGATCTGTGGGTTTCATCATGTTTGCAGAGGCATCCGTGGCCTCAGAGTGTTATGAGTCACTTGGCAGAGGAGTCTAACTCCCCATCACCCTGGAGCCCCGCCTTTCACTGCCTCTGTCCAGCCTCCATCACATGTAACCTGTCTTCTTACAACACTCTTCCACGAGGATGCTGGCTCTGGGTGTAATCTGTTCTCTAGGCCGCTGCCAAAGGACTCTTCCTAAAATGCAAGCCTACCTCCATCACTGCCCTGCCTGTAGGACCACAGTGGTTCACACGGATCATCAGGATAAAACTCTAAATGGAGGGTTTCCCACACGCTTCT
Source organism: Bos grunniens (assembly GCF_055505025.1). Classification (NCBI taxonomy): domain Eukaryota; kingdom Metazoa; phylum Chordata; class Mammalia; order Artiodactyla; family Bovidae; genus Bos; species Bos grunniens. Next base: position 24,612,608 of record NC_141179.1, read on the forward strand.
CCATGAGCTGTCCCTTTGCTCAGGACCAAAATGGTCAAAACTGTTTTGCTGCTTTCCCATCACAGTGAGGCCTGGGGCCTCAGCAGGAGTCTTGAACACACATCTCTGGCAGCAAAGCACACCGTCTTTGGATGACAATACCGTACCCAGTAGCAGGGAGAAAGTCCCCTTCATCTGTCTTGACTGCCTTATATACACGTTAGGAGCTTTCTTAAATCCACCTAAGACCCACCCACTCTGGCCATTTGTTTGAGCACCCCTTTAGCCGTGGGAGTCTGGTGGGATTCATTCTAGCACTTAGAATTCAGTTATCACATATTCAGCACCAATTTTGCCCCAGTCAATGTGCCAGGTGCTTAGATATAAGAGAGAATAAAAGACAGCTCCCAATTATTAACCATAGGGAAAATGCAAACCAAAACACCGTGAAATACTCCTCACACTCACTAGGATGGCTATAATAAAAGGACAGGACAACACGAGAGCTGGTGACAGTGTAGACAAATCTGAACCTTCACACACTGCTGTGAGAATGTAAAGTGGGGCTGCTGCTTTAGAAGACATCTGACAGTTTCTCACATGATTAAACAGAGTTGCCACATGACCCAACAGTCCCACTCTCAGATATCTACCCAAGAAAAATGAAAACAGATGACCACACAAACACTCGTACTTGAAGAATCATCTCAGCATTATTGCTAATAACCAAGAAGTAGAAACAACCCAAATGTCCAACAACTGATGAACAGATGTGGTGTCTCCATACGATGGAATATTATTCAATGATAAAAAGGAACGAAGTATTGACACATGTTACAACATGAATGGACCTTGAAAACATTCCGTTCAGTTCAGTTCAGTTCAGTCACTCAGTCGTATCCGACTCTTTGCGACCCCATGGACTGCAGCACGCCAGGCTTCTCTGTCCATCACCAACTCTCAGAGTTTACCCAAATTCATGTCCGTTGAGTCGGTGATGCCATCCAGCCATCTCATCCTCTGTCATCTCCTTCTCCTCCTGCCCTCAATCTTTCCCAGCATCAGGGTCTTTTCAAATGAGTCAGCTCTTAGCATCAGGTGGCCAAAGTATTGGAATTTCAGCTTCAACATCAGTCCTTCCAATGAATATTCAGGGTTGATTTCCTCTAGGATTGACTGGTTGGATCTTCTTTACCAACTGAGCTATGAGGGAAGCCTGTGAAATGCCCAGGATAGACAAATGTATAGAGATGAAGTAGATTAACTTGGTCCAAGGCTGGGGCCACAGGGTGCAAGTAAGATTTAGGGAGAAATGGGGAATGACTGCTAATGGGCATGGGGTTACTTTTGAGGGTGATGACAATGTTCTAAATGGATCATGATGATAGTGGCACACCTGTAAATGTACTAAAAATCACTGAAGAGTATATTTCAAATAGGCCAGTTGACGGCATATAAGCATATCTCAATAAAACAGTTAGCAAACCAGCAACAAAACACAGCCCCTGCTCTCAATGAACCCATAGTTTAGACAGCCCTCTAGGGTGCCCATCTTGTTCTGGTTAGCCTGGGACTTCCCCATTTTTGGGGGGCTTCCCTGGTGGCTCAGACAGTAAAGAGTCCACCTGCAATGCAGGAGACCGTGGTTCAATCCCAGGGTCAGGAATATTCCCTGGAGAAGGGAATGGCTATTCTTCCCTGGAGAATTCCATGGAGAGGAGAGCCTGGCGGGCTACAGTCCATGGGGTGGCAAAGAGTTAGATACCACTGAGCAGTTAACACTTTCACTTTTTTTTTTCCACTTTCCCAGTTTTAGACCAGAAAGTCCTACATCCAGGGAAACCCCTCAACCCCAGAAAAACCATGGTGACGGGTCACCCTACTGGAATCCCCAACCTGATCTCACGGGCAGAAAATAGGGCAGCAAACAGGGCAGCTTCCCCATCTGTGGGCCTGGGGCCCCAAAGTCAGATGTAGAAATGACACTTACAGTAGGGAGGTGGGAGGCTGAGCAGGGAATCCTCTGGGGTGGGGTGGAGGTGGGGTGACTCCTCAGGGACCTGGGTTGACAAAGCTGACCCCACAGGAGGCCAGTCACTTAGAGTGAGCTTGTGGCCAGCAAGCCAGGCTCGCCTCACCCCAGCCCTGCTCACCTTTGGGGAACTGGCATAACGGCAAACTCAGGGCAGCTGGTCCACACTCTGGGTCCTGATTTTTAACCCCACACACTGCTCCGTCACCCCTTCAGTCCCTGCCGTGAGAGCTCTCCTCCCCACCAAGGTGCTACCGACGTCACTCTGTGCGGCCAGGTGGCTCAGCTCAGTGGCCCAGGCGGAAAGCTTTCCAGAGAGCAGGTCTGGGAGGCTTAATGATGTTTGGTCTTTCTAAAGTACTTGTAATCATCTCTCATTTTTATAAGCCAATCTCAAACATGGCAAATAGTTCAACCAGGCCACATGGCTCTAATTGCTGCTGAAGACTGACCAAGAGGGACGACTGGATAGCCTCATCAGCTGGGAGACAGAGCGCTGGCCAGAGATCCAGGTGTCCTCACCCGGACCTGCTGGGTGTGAACCACTTCTCCAGCAGGAAGCAGCTCTCCTGTTACCCTCCAGCAATCAGACTGTTTGCCAGACTAACCTCATTTCATCTTGCTACAGCTGTAGGTAATTCCCTCTAAATAGGCCCTGGTACCATAGTAGGTGAGCTTCCTTGGTGGTTCAGTCAGCAAGTTTCTGCCTGCAATGCAGAAGTAAGATCAATTCCTGGGTGGCGAAGATGCCCTGGAGGAGGGCATGGCAACCAGCTCCAGTATTCTTGCCTGGAGAATCCCCATGGACAGAGGAGCCTGGCAGGCTATGGTCCATGGGGTCACAAAAAGTCAGACATGACTGAAGTGACTAAGCAGGCACACACATGTTGGGTACTCAGTGTGTATTGTGAACAACAAATGATAACAAGATTTTAAACAATAGTTCACAGTCTGTGCTCCGTAACAACAGCCAGAATTATTTTATGACGTAAGTCAGAGCACATCACATCCCCACTCAAAACCCTCCTTTGACTTCCCACTCCCTGTAGAATAGAACCCTGAGCCTCTTCATGGCCCTGGGGCGTAAATGACTTATGCCCTGCCGGCTCCCTCAACCTCAAGTCTGAGCACCACCACCCTACCTCAGCTCCAGGCATCCTGGTCCACATGCTCTGCTTGAACACCAGGCAGACCTTGCTTCCTGGACTTTGCACAAGAGGCTGCTTTGACTCAGTATATTATTCTCCCAAATATCCCTTTGTCTCTCTCCCTCACTTCCTCCAGGGTTTATCCAGTTGTCATCTCCTTAAAGAGGATGTCCCTGACCATTCTATTAAATAAAATGTCACCCTTCCATCACTCTCTATTCTTTTACTACGCTTGATGTTTCTTCATTGCATTCATCACTACATTAAATATTTACTTGTCCATCCCCCCATAGGACACAAGATCCATAAGAGATTTTTTTTTTTGGGGTTTCTATTTTTGTTTACTACTGTTTTCCCAAGACCTAGAATAATACCTGGTATATAACAGGTATTCAAATAATATGTATTAAATGGCCACTGTTATTCACTCTATTTTATGAGGCGGTAATCAATAACTCCCCTTCACAAATGAGGGAACGGAGGTGCAGAAAGATTATGTTACTCATCCAAAGTCATGGAACTAGTAAGTGGCAGGTATGGAACGTGAACCAAATTCTCTTGGGAGCCAAACTCTATGTTCTCTCAATTATACCACGTTGCCTCGCTTCTGAAACACAGTCCTTTGTGGAATCGTGTGGGCAGGGAGCTTAAAAAGGGAAGAGACTCCTTGGAGAAATAAGGAACCTGCCGCCCTCCTTCTCCACCTCCAGTTCTCAGCTGATGTTTTGTGACATTGAAGCTAGAGCAATACCAGCTGGAAACATTCATCGATTCCAAAGCCAAGCATGCTTGAAGTGCAGTGTTAAGGCAGTCCCCTCCTAGAGCTGGTGTCAAGGAAAAGTTACAGTAAATCTCAAGGTGGGTGACAGCAATTATACCCTTTAGGGCTTAAATCCTTTGGGAGAGAAGGCTGAAAAGTCATGGGGAAATGAATAAACCATTAGTATAAACTCCCTGCTGCTGCTGCTAAGTCACTTCAGTCGTGTCCGACTCTGTGCGACCCCATAGACAGCAGCCCACCAGGCTCCCCCATCCCTGGGATTCTCCAGGCAAGAACACTGGAGTGGGTTGCCATTTCCTTCTCCAATGCATGAAAGTGAAAAAGTGAAGTCGCTCAGTCGTGTCCAACTCTTCTCGACCCCATGAACTGCAGCCTACCAGGCTCCTCCATCCATGGGATTTTCCAGGCAAGAGTATTAGAGTGGGGTGCCACTGTCTTCTCCATAAACTCCTTAACCATAGTCAATTCATGGCCTATTATGAAACTTCAAAGAAATTCGAGAAAATTAATTGGCTACTTGTTATTACACAGAGCAGTGAACATTGTGTGGGTGTTTCCCAGAAGATTAAGAATATGAGGAGTATAAAGATCTCAGAGTTCAAAGACACCAGCAATTAGCACACTTTTCTACGAAGGGTCAGATAATAACTATTTTAGACTTGTGAGCTATACCGTCTCTGCAGCCACTCAGATCTACTGATGTAGCCCCAACACAGATACAGACAATATGTAAACAAGTGAGCATAGCTGTGTTCCAATAAAACTTTATTTACAAAATGGGTGGAGAGCCAGATTGGCCCATGAGCTGTAGTCTGCTAGCTGCTTTGGAAGGAATGATGCTAAAGCTGAATCTCTAGTACTTTGGCCACCTCATGCGAAGAGCTGACTCACTGGAAAAACTCTGATGCTGGGAGGGATTGGGGGCAGGAGGAGAAGGGGACAACAGGATGAGATGGCTGGATGGCATCACCGACTCGATGGACATGAGTCTGAGTGAACTCCAGGAGTTGGTGATGGACAGGGAGGCCTGGTGTGCTGCAATTCATAGGTTTGCAAAGAGTCGGACACAACTGAGCGACTGAACTGAACTGAACTGAACTGAACCCTAGACCAGTGTGCTTCTGTGACAAATGAAGAAAGTAAGATATGGAGAGATAAAGTGATGGTCACAGCCAGTTATGAAAGAGGGAAAAGAGAAGTCTTAACAAATGTCTATTGAGCTTGTATTACACACCGTGGTATGTGCTCAGTCATATCCAACTCTTTTCGATCCCCATGGACTGTAGCCAGCCAGGTTCCTCTGTCCATAGGATTTTACAGGCAAGAATATCGGAGTGAGTTGCCATTTCCTCCTCCAGGGGATCTTCTTGACCCAAGGATCAAACCGGCGTCTCCTGCATCTCCTGCATTTGCAGACAGATTCTTTGCCACTGAGCCTCCTGGGAATTCCGTATTACACATCAGGCTTTTTTTAAATACAGGAGAGGCAAAGATAGAGAAAACAGAAGAAATCCCTTCTCTCCCAGACCTCACGAGCCAATACGGACAGCAGACAGTAAGGCAAATAGATGAAAGAGATCAGGTCAGATAGCAGTAAGCCATATGGATGCAGAGGAAACAAGATAACGTATGAAGAGGCAGTTTAGGTACAGAAATAGGTAAAAGGAGAGACAATTAAATTGGTTGTCAAGGAAGACGGTTGAGCCACCCATGAAAAGATCACATCTATTAAGCACCCACTTTATATATACACTTATTTAATCTTCTCCGCCCTGTTATTCTAGTTGAGAAAACTGAGGCTAACAGCTGAGTAGCTTGCCCTTGGAGGAGCCCAGAAGGATCTGCAAGCAGTCGTACCTGGTTCCAAAGGCTGGACTCTCCCGCTCACAGCATACACAGTAAGATGACTTAGGAGTCACCTCAGAAATTTAAAGCATCTCAGTCTCACACACTTGATTTGGGGCCCAAACTTGTATTAAAAGGCAGATTAAATTTTAACAAGGTATTACAACATCAAAATCTGCTTTGATGACCTGAAGTTTGAAATTACCACAGTTTGCATCTTTAACATTAAACAAGGTTTTTAAAAAATTCTTTCACATTTTGTTTCTAAACACGAGAAGGTTTCAGGCTGTTACTTCCAAGCATCTCTCTGCAAACAAAACCTTCGTGAATAGTATTTATTCCCAACAAATGAAAGCCAAAATGAAATGCTCTTTTTTTTTTTTCTTTTTAATATTGGTTTTTGAAGTACCAGAGAAGGCTCAGAGTGCTGTCTCAGAATTTTGATTCACTAAATGCAGCTAGCTTGCTGATTTGATCAAGACAATCATGGGTCAAATCATTCTTGTTATCTTTCTCAATTCCAACACAAGTGTTCCTTGCGCTTCCTGTTTCCAACCAGAGGTCCATTAGGCGTGAAAGCGAATATAATATGATTCTTGGTGGTAATGGTTTCATCCATGTGACGTGCGCACGCCCACCACAGGCCCCCAGCATGCGCTCCTCCATGTGCATCCTGAGCTCCAGCTGTTCCTCTTAGAGGGAAAAGAGGTTTAAATACTTGCTCTGTTCCTGGACTATTGTGAGCCACCACTGGAGACAGAGACCTTGGAGAAAACTGCCCACCATGACCCAGCAGGGAGGAGAGGGGAGGTTCTGGGGGGCAGTGAGGGGAGATCAGAAGGAGGTGGTTAGGCACTTGTACAATTCCGGTGGAGGAGAGAGGGCTTCTGGGGGGCAGTGAGGGGAGATCAGAAGGAGGCGGTCAGGCACTTGTACAATTCCGGTGGAGGAGAGAGGGCTTCTGGGGGGCAGTGAGGGGAGATCAGAAGGAGGTGGTCAGGCACTTGTACAATTCTGGTGGAGGAGAGGGGGCTTCTGGGGGCAGTGAGGGGAGATCAGAAGGAGGCGGTCAGGCACTTGCACAATTCTGGTGGAGGAGAGGGGGCTTCCTTCTGTTTCCCACCCTTCCTGCCCTCTGGCCTTCCCCTGGGCATGGGCTGGGACACACACACACACAGAGTAACCCAACTTTTCCACGAATCAGTGGTCAGGACAATACTGCACCTCTTCCTAGACCCTAAAGCCTCCCCACATGAGCCTTCACTAACTTACTGGGCCTGGGTCTGGGTTTGTGCCAGCAGGCAGTGCCACTTGGCACGTGTTGTCTTGTGCTTGGCATCTCCAACTGTGTCTGTCTGAGTTGGGTCTGAGGATCTGCTTTTTTATAATAACTTGGGTTGGAGCAAAGACTTTATTTTCAGGAATTCTTTTTTTCTTTCTTCTTTTAGAAAGAAAAGAAGTTTGGAGGAAACAAAAAACAACAGACATGGAGACCTCAAATAACTTGTCTGTGCCTCAGTTACTTCATCTGTGCCCGCATGCACGTGTGCATGACTGCGTGCCTGCTCAGTTGCTCAGTTGTGTTCGACTTTTTGCGACCCCATGGACCAAGCTTTTCTGTCCATGGAATTTTCCAGGCAAGAATACTGGAGTGGGGTGCCACTTCCTTCTCCAGGGGAACTTCCTGACCCAGGGGTAGAACCCACGTCTCCTGCATCTCTTGCATTGGCAGACGGGTTCTTTATATGATTATAACAGTATCCACCTCATAGGTTCAGAGTTCAATGTGTTAACACAGGGGCCTGACCCACTCTGTTGATCTGAATCAGACTATAAAACAAAAAAGGAATCTTACTTAAGAGAACTCTAGAAACTGTAGGAAAGAAAGTTTTATTTTTTTCACTTAACATTTTTCCCTGTAAGTATTTATATTCATATGTTTTATTTTTATCACATGATCATTTTATTATGCTGCCATTACTTGGTTGCTTTATTATTAGATTTAACATTTTAGTTAATGTTATTGAATAAACTGTGCATGCACAGGGCATAACAAAAAAACAAAGAGACATCACTGATTCACCAGCTTTTTAAAAATTTTTTCTCTCTTTGGAATTCCTGAGCATCTTCCATTTTTAATTTAATTTTTATTTTGTACTAGAATATAGTTGATTTATAATGTTGTGTTAGATTCAAGCGTACAGCAAAGTGGTTCAGTTTCTCATATACATATTTCCATTCCTTTGAGATTCTTTTCCTATATCACATCATATGATATTGCTTATATGGTGAGTCCAAAAAACGATACAAATGAACTTATTTACAAAACAGAAACACTCACAGACTTAGAAAACCAAGTTTATGGTTACCAGGGAGAAGGAGTGAAAAGAAGGGATAGATTGGGAGTTTGGGATTGACATGTACACAGTACTATATTTAAAATAAATAACAAACAAGGACCTACTGTGTAGCACATGGAACTAATACTCTGTAATAACCCAAATGGGAAAAGAATTTGGAATAGAACAGATACTTGTATGGGTATAACTGAATCACTTTGCAATACACGTGAAACAAAATGTTAATCAACTATGTGCATGAGTGTGCTCAGTCACTTCAGTCGTGTCCAACTCTGTGCAACCCTATAGACTATGGCCTGCCAGGCTCCTCTGTCCACGGGATTCCCCGGGGAAGAATACTGGAGTGGGTTGCTATGCTCTCCAGGGGATCTTCCCGACCTAGGGATTGAACCCTAGGTGTTACGTGTCCTAGATTGGAAGGCAGGTTCTTTACCACTAATGCTACCTGGGAATCAACTGTCAGTTCAGTTCAGTTCAGTTCAGTTGCTCAGTCGTGTCTGACTGTTTCTGACCCCATGGACTGCAGCACGCCAGGCTTCCCTGTCCATTACCAACTCCCAGAGCTTGCTCACATTCACGTCCATCAAGTCGGTGATGCCATCCAACCATCTCATCCTCTTTCGTCCCCTTCTCCTCCTGCCTTCAATCTTGCCCAGCACCACGGTCTTTTCCAATGGTCAGTTCTCTGCATGGCCAAAGTATTGGAACTTCAGCTTCAGCATCAGTCTTTCCAATGAATATTCAGGACTGATTTCCTTTAGGATGGACTGGTTGGATCTCCGTGCAGTCCAGGGGACTCTCAGGAGTCTTCTCCAACACCACAGTTCAAAAGCATCAATTCTTCAGCGCTCAACTTCCTTTATGGTCCAACTTTCTCATTCATACATGACTAGTGGAAAAACCATAGCTTTGACTAGACAAACCTTTGTCGGTGAAGTTATGTCTCTGCTTTTTAATATGCTGTCTAGGTTTGTCATAGTTTTCCTTCCAAGGAGCAAGCATCTTTTAATTTCAAGGCTGCAGTCACCATCTGCAGTGATTTTGAAGCCCAAGAAAATGCTATACTCCAATATAAAATAAAATTTTTTAAAAATAAAGAAATAGTTTAAAATCTCTAGGAGTAGTAAAATTTTAGAACTTCTTTCTTATTATCTCAGCATAGAGTCAACCATGTGGAGAAAGTTTATACTCATGACTAATTAGCTTCTCCTACTGCACATCTGATGCTGGGAGGGATTGGGGGCAGGAGGAGAAGGGGATGACAGAGGATGAGATGGCTGGATGGCATCACTGACTCGATGGACATGAGTCTGAGTGGACTCCGGGAGTTGGTGATGGACAGGGAGGCCTGGCGTGCTGCGATTCATGGGGTCGCAAAGAGTCGGACACGACTGAGTGAGTGATCTGGTCTGATCTGACTGCATATCTTTGCACTGATCACTGAGGAAGGCTTTCTTATCTCACCTTGCTAGTCTTTGGAACTCTGCATTCAGATGCTTATATCTTTCCTTTTCTCCTTTGCTTTTCGCTTCTCTTCTTTTCACAGCTATTTGTAAGGCCTCCCCAGACAGCCATTGTGCTTTTTTGCATTTCTTTTCCATGGGGATGGTCTTGATCCCTGTCTCCTGTACAATGTCATGAACCTCATTCCATAGTTCATCAGGCACTCTATCTATCAGATCTAGTCCCTTAAATCTATTTCTCACTTCCACTGTATAATCATAAGGGATTTGATTTAGGTCATACCTGAATGGTCTAGTGGTTTTCCCTACTTTCTTCAATTTAAGTCTGAATTTGGCAATAAGGAGTTCATGATCTGAGCCACAGTCAGCTCCTGGTGTTGTTTTTGCTGACTGTATACAGCTTCTTCATCTTTGGCTGCAAAGAATATAATCAATCTGATTTTGGTGTTGACCATCTGGTGATGTTCATGTGTAGAGTCTTCTCTTGTGTTGTTGGAAGAGGGTGTTTGCTATGACCAGTGCATTCTCTTGGCAAAACGCTATTAGCCTTTGCCCTGCTTCATTCCATACTCCAAGGCCAAATTTGCCTGTTACTCCAGGTGTTTCTTTACTTCCTACTTTTGCATTCCAGTCCCCTGTAATGAAAAGGATATCTTTTTGGGGTGTTAGTTCTAAAAGGTCTTGTAGGTCTTCATAGAACCATTCAACTTCAGCTTCTTCAGCATTACTGGTTGGGGCATAGACTTGGATTACTGTGATATTGAATGGTTTGCCTTGGAAACGAACAGAGATCATTCTGTCGTTTTTGAGATTGCATCCAAGTACTGCATTTTGGACTCTTTTGTTGACCATGATGGCTACTCCATTTCTTCTAAGGGATTCCTGCCCACAGTAGTAGATATAATGGTCATCTGAGTTAAATTCACCCATTCCAGTCCATTTTAGATAGCTGATTCCTAGAATGTCAACGTTCACTCTTGCCATCTCTTGTTTGACCACTTCCAATTTGCCTTGATTCATGGACCTAACATTCCAGGTTCCTATGCAATATTGCTCTTTATAGTATCGGACCTTGCTTCTATCACCAGTCACATCCACAACTGGGTATTGTTTTTGCTTTGGCTCCATCCCGTCATTCTTTCTGGAGTTATTTCTCCACTGATCTCCAGTAGCATATTGGGCACCTACTGACCTGGGGAGTTCCTCTTTCATTTTCCTATCATTTTGCCTTTTCATACTCTTCATGGGGTTCTCGAGGCAAGAATACTGAAGTGGTTTGCCATTCCCTTCTCCAGTGGACCACATTCTGTCAGACCTCTCCACCATGACCCACCCGTCTTGGGTGGCCCCACAGGGCATGGCTTAGTTTCACTGAGTTAGACCAGGCTGTGGTCTGTGTGATTAGATTGACTAGTTTTCTGTGATTATGGTTTCAGTGTGTCTGCCCTCTGATGCCCTCTCGCAACACTTACCGTCTTACTTGGGTTTCTCTTACCTTGGGCGTGGGGTATCTTTTCACAGCTGCTCCAGCAAAGCACAGCTGCTCCTCCTTACCTTGGACAAGGGGTATCTTCTCATCGCTGCCCCTCCTGACCTTGAACGTGGAGTGGCTTTGATCCTCAGCAATCAATGCAAAGAAATAGAGGAAAACAACAGAATGGGAAAAACTAGAGATCTCCTCAAGAAAATTAGAGATACCAAGGGAACATTTCATGCAAAGATGGGCTCGATAAAGAAATGGTATGGACCTAACAGAAGCAGAAGATATTAAGAAGAGGTGGCAAGAATACACAGAAGAACTGTACAATAAAGATCTTCATGACCAAGATAATCACGATGGTGTGATCACTCACCTAGAGCCAGACACCCTGGAATGTGAAGTTAAGTGGACCTTAGAAAGCATCACTATGAACAATGCTAGTGGAGATGATGGAATTCCAGTTGAGCTATTTCAAATCCTGAAAGATGATGCTGTGAAAGTGCTGCACTCAATATGCCAGCAAATTTGGAAAACTCAGCAGTGGCCACAGGACTAGAAAGGGTCAGTTTTCATTCCAACCCCAAAGAAAGGCAATGCCAAAGAATGCTCAAACTATCGCACAGTTGCACTCATCTCACACGCTAGTAAAGTAATGCTCAAAATCCTCCAAGCCAGGCTTCAGGAATACGTGAACCATGAACTTCCTGATGTTCAAGCTGGTTTTAGAAAAGGCAGAGGAACCAGAGATCAAATTGCCAACATCTGCTGGATCATGGAAAAAGCAAGAGAGTTCCAGGAAAGCATCTATTTCTGATTTATTGACTATGCTAAAGCCTTTGACTGTGTGGATCACAATAAACTGTGGAAAATTCTTCAAGAGTTGGGAATACCAGACCACCTGACCAGCCTCTTGAGAAACCTATATGCAGGTCAGGAAGCAACAGTTAGAACTGGACATGGAACAACAGACTGGTTCCAAATAGGAAAAGGAGTACGTCAAGGCTGTATATTGTCACCCTGCTTATTTAACTTATATGCAGAGTACATAATGAGAAACACTGGGCTGGAAGAAGCACAAGCTGGAATCAAGATTGCCAGGAGAAATATCAATAACCTCAGATATGCAGATGACACCACTCTTATGGCAGAAAGTGAAGAGGAACTCAAAAGCCTCTTGATGAAAGTGGAGAGTGAAAAAGTTGGCTTAAAGCTCAACATTCAGAAAACGAAGATCATGGCATCTGGTCCCACCACTTCATGGGAAATAGATGGGGAAACAGTGGAAACAGTGTCAGACTTTATTTTTCTGGGCTCCAAAATCACTGCAGATGGTGACTGCAGCCATGAAATTAAAAGACGCTTACTCCTTGGAAGGAAAGTTATGACCAACTTAGCATATTCAAAAGCAGAGACATTACTTTGCCAACAAATGTCCATCTAGTCAAGACTATGGTTTTTCCAGTGGTCATGTATGGATGTGAGAGTTGGACTGTGAAGAAAGCTGAGTGCCAAAGAATTGATGGTTTTGAACTGTGGTGTTGGAGAAGACTCTTGAGAGTCCCTTGGACTGCAAGGAGATCCAACCAGTCCATTCTAAAGGAGATCAGCCCTGGGTGTTCTTTGGAAGGAATGATGCTAAAGCTGCAACTCCAGTTACTTTGGCCACCTCATGTAAAGAGTTGACTCACTGGAAAAGACTCTGATCCTGGGAGGGATTGGGGGCAGGAGGAGAAGGGGATGACAGAGGATGAGACAGCTGGATGGCATCACTGACTCGATGGACGTGAGTCTGAATGAACTCCGGGAGTTGGTAATGGACAGGGAGGCCTGGCGTGCTGCAATTCATGGGGTCGCAAAGAGTCGGACATGACTGAGCGACTGAACTGAACTGAACTGAACTGCACATCTTATTTTTCTGCTGGAAGTAAACAAAATCATATTCAAATCTTGATGTCACCATCCTTACTTAGCTGTATGCCCTTAGACCAGTCCCCTAACTTCTCTGGGCACCCATTTCCTTATCTGGAAAATGAAAATGTGCATCTACTGTAAAGGGCTGTTGTAATGGCTGAGTGAATGTAGCACATGGCACATTGCACATCTCAAGGAAAGGAATTGTTAAGAAATAGTTTTACTACAAAAACTCCCTGGTGGCTCAGATGGTAAAGAATCTGCCTGCAGTACAGGAGACCCGGGTTTGATCCCTAGGTTGGGAAGGTCCCCTGGAGAAGGGAATGGCTACTCACTCCAGTATTCTTGCCTAGAGAAGTCTATGGACAGAGGAGCGTGGCAAGCTACAGTCCATGGAGTCGCAAAGAGTTGGACATGACTGAGTGACTGCACTTTCACAAAACCAAAACTTCAGAGTTACTAAAGATACTCTTGTTCTCCTCAAAAATCAACATTCCTGTTGCCTCAAACTGTTCCTAATTTTCTAATCCCTTTTTTCAAACTAGTGATTCTTGAGCTCCTTGGGGTTCTTAGCCCTACTGAGAATCCAATGAAAATTTCAAACCCTCTTCACCCAGAAGTTTATCAGGAAGCCTTTGTGCACAATTTCAAGAGGTTCCAGAACTTTCCCAAACCCATCCACATGCCCCTCAGAAAGTCCAAGGACCCCCAGCAGGAAACTTTAGTTTTGAGAATTCCCCCACTTCCTCCCACCAACTCATGGCCAGCACCCCAGAAGCAGTCTTATCTGGAAGGATCTGGTTTCTGACAGGGACCTGCCTGCCCTAAAGTGACCTCAGATACAAAATTTTGGCGGACCCAGGGATCCGGAGGAGCCTAGGTATTGAGCAGAACTAATCAAGCTGAGGAGAAATTATCTCAGCACAGCCTGAGTCTGGCAGAACAAAAGTCCAATTACCAACCTCACACTTTCAAAATGTCAGACCCACTTTATAGGAAATCTTTCTCAATTCAGAGGCACTAACTGGACCAAAGGGAGAAAGCTGAGTCAGAGGCAAGAAGCACCAGGGCTGGTGGAGAAGGCGTCCAGGGGCTCACAGTAACAGGTCCCTTGACAAAGCTGCAAAGATCCCAGAGGGCAGGTCTAGGGACCCTCCCCTTGTGCTGATGCCTTCCCTTAATGGCAAGATCCACATCACTTCTGTGCACCAAGAGGCTATTGAGAGCAGGCCCTTACCATCTCTAGCCATGACCATGAGTCTCATTCGTTTGGGGCCCTAGTTAGCCATCCTGTGAGTTCAGATAAGGGTCCCACTGAAAGGTTCCCTGGAACGACCCAGGAGTGGTGTCTAAAGTCAGATAGGTGCTTAGGGTAGCATCCAGCTCCATAAGGCTTCATGTACAGACCTTAGAAGGTCACATCACCCTTCTGAGGCCAAGTTAAAGGGGATAATTCTTATCTCTTGAGTTGAGCATTATGAGTTGAGTATTAAATGAGGAAATCTATGTAGAGAACTAGGAATCTAGTAAGCCCTCAGTGAATGGCAGCTGGTATTATTGCAGTTATTAGGATTACCCCTGGGAAAGGAATTGCACCAATATCCCCGTTTTCATTAAATGTGTTAAAAAGCCTACTGTGTGTAGTTGAGATAGACAATAATATGCATGCAAGATCAAAAAGAGAAGAAATCAATTAGAATCTCTATTTACAACCAACTGCTGTGATGGTATTTATTCTTGCAGACCTAACTATAAGGAGCACCCTCTTGCAGGGAATATTTCGTGCGGTTACTCTGTGGCTGAGAGAATACAACTACTTTTGAGAGGGGAATTATACAGTTGGAGTTTTTGTTCATTCAGACTGGTCTTTGTCCTGGTTGATCCTAATCACTGAGATTTGTCCGTAGGATAAGAAAACCAAATTGACTGACTGCTTGGGAGCTTGAAACTTGCCCAGCTATTTTATTTAAGCTTCACAACCCTGCCAGGTAGACATTCTTATCCTCATTTTTAAGATGAGACACTTCAGCCAAAGAGAAGTCAAGGGAACAACCTTTTTGTTTGAGATCACGAGTTGACCTCTAGCATTTCAACACAAGTTACTCAGGATGGTCCATACACCAAATTGCCTTAGTCTGTTTTCCCCAGAAGGCAACTTTAACCTCCAAAGCACTAGTAATATCTGAAGTGAGTTCAGGTCAATCAGAGTGTCTGTGGGGGAGCTGAAGAGCACACTCAGGACCTCAGTGGTCCTGCTAAAGGGAAATTGTACTGGACAAATCTCAAACATTGCAAGGAAGACTTCTTTCAAGGCTACTGCAATAGAGGAGAGGGATGGAACTCAACCCTGAATATAACCGGGGCTACTGGAGATTGATCGCCAACCAACAGGGTGAGGGAGAAGATGGAAAATTACTGAGAGGAACTTGGTTAGTTATCAAGGGTGGGGGAATGAAGAACTTGACTGAATATCAAGGGTTAAAAACTCAGGTAGGATGATTCTTGCTAAAACTGGGCTCAGAAGGCCAAGAACCGAGCCAAGGACAGGGAAGAATTGGAAAGAGGGCTCCAAAGAGACTGCCCAAAGTTTGGTTCAGGAGGGTAGTCCCTGGCGGTCTAGTGGTTAAGATGCTATGCTTTCATCCCTGGGGCCCAGGTTCACAGCAAAAGAAAAAAGAAAAAAAAAGTTTGGTTCAGGAGCAAGTCTTTATCAGTTCAATATGGCAGACTGCAGAAATTGCCATGTTTCTCCACCCTTCCCTGAGCCTTACTGTAGTATGACTCTGTAGCTACTCCCATCCAGAAGTGGAATCTGAGCTGACCAACAGAAAATGATAGAAGCAGCATGGTATTAGTTCTAATCCTTGACCTCTTTCACCCTCCCCTCTCACTGCCACGTGAACCAGCCTAGGCTAACCTTACGAATCGCAAAAGAAACAGAGCCTAGTCCCCCACTTCCCGCTTGACCTAGCAACATCACCTGCGAGCACAGACACTCTTCTGGTCTGCAGCCGAGTGAATACCCAGGAGTCCAGCAGCAGCCAGAGTAACCACCTAGCAGAGGAGAATCTGAAGCTCATGATTAGAACTATCTGCCTGGGAAAGATCCCAGGCAGAGGAGAGGGAAGAGAGGAGGAAAACAGAAAGGACACTTAAGTATCAGGAAACATTCTAGAGTATTTGGCAAGTGAGAGCTTCTACACTAGGCTGCAGATAAATTCCAGATAGAAAGGAAACTTTGAGAGATTTTATTAGGAGGCTTGAATTCAATCATTTTTAATGCTCTTTGAGAGATGCCAGTAAAGATTAGACTTCCTGTTTAATTACTTTGAGCCACTAGACTTTGCTTCCTAAAGCATGACTCAATGCAGGAACATGAGCCCTGGGTCTTATGTAGGAAAGATACATCTATAACCATATCCATATCTGTATCTGTATCTATCTGATCTCCTTTTGCACAGTTTCTTCAGTTTAGTAGCTAATTAACAAATGGTAGCCTATAATTATTATCTTTGTGATCCCATGGACATTCCGCAGGCCAGAATACTGGAGTGGGTAGACTTTCCCTTCTCCAGGGGATCTTCCCAACCCAGGGATCGAACCCAGGTCTCCTGCATTGCAGGTGATTCTTTACCAGCTGAGCCAACAAGGAAGCCCAAGAATACTGGAGTGGATAGCCTATCCCTTCTCCAGCGGATCGTCCCAACCCAGGAATCAAGGCAGGGTCTCCTGAATTGCAGGCAAATTCTTTACCAACTGAGCTATTAGGGAAGCCCTTATAATTATTATTAGTCCCTTGCCTCCTCATGGTTTGGACCTCAGACCCACATCCTCTGAGAAACGACTTGAGCTTTTAGACCTCTCCTTTCCCTGCATCTTTCCAGTCCCCCATCCACTCAAGCCTCGCCTTGCTTCAGGATTACTGGAAGAAAGACAGCCTTGAAGGTCACCACCTGCCTCAGCCTCTGAAAAAAACACAACAGGCTCCATTCCAAGAGCTGCAGACTCCAAGACAAAAGATCACTTCCCTAGTAACTCTAAACCATGCCCTTCTGGGGACAGTCAAGTCACCAAGGAGTGCACAAACCCAGAAGCACACCAAGCATTGCTTAGGGCTTGAAAAAATGTTACCACGTATATAGGCTGTTTTTGAGAGGTATGTGCTAGATTTTCAGTACTGTTATTTTTATCTTCAGTTATTACATACTTTCACATAATTTCAACTGTGTGAAGAAAAGACCTAGTTTTTTCCTGAGGTAAAAGCTTCTTTATTTTTAATATTTGTTTATTTGGCTGTGTCGAGTCTTAGTTGCAGCGCAGGCTCTGTTACCCTGTGGCGTGTGGAATTTTAGTTTCCCAGCCAGGGATTGAACCTGTGTCTCCTGCATTGCAAGGGGGATTCTTAAGCACTGGACTGAGGGAAGTCCTTGAAAGGCTTCTTATAAACAAACAAACAAAGGTTAGCAATTTCCATAATAGGATTCCTTAGGTTAGGAGCTATGCCTTTTCTAGGTTCTGGAACTCTCCAGCCCTCACCTGGCAAAAATCAACTGAGCTAGGCTTCCCTGGTGGCTCAGATGGTAAAGAATCTGCCTGCAGTGCAGAAGATGGGTTTGATCCCTGGATCAGGAAGATCCCCTGGAAAACAGAATGGCAACATTCCAGCATTCTTGCCTGGATAATTCTATGGACAGAGGAGCCTGGCGGGCCACAGTCCATGGGATCACAAAGGCACAACTTAGCAACTAACACTTTCACTTTTTCACTCTTTAATCTGTGAGGCAAGATCAAGCACCTCTCAAGAAAGAGGCTCACAGCACGGAATCTATACTGACATAGTGATCACTGTTAGGTGGTGACTAGGGGAAGGAAACATCCCTGAGGACCACCTCGCAGGTCTCTGGGCACTTTCCCAGGGCTAGCATAACTCTGGCTCCTGCTCTACCGCTAACCACCATCAGTGTCACTGGAGAGGGTCTCAGCCTCCCCAGCAGAAAATGAGGAGCTGTTATGAGGTGGGCTCAGAAATCCTTCTGGTTTGGAGCATCCAATCAACTAAGTATGAACAGAGGCATGGAGCATACAGTGCTTTCGTAGCCTCAAGCTTATAAGGAAAGCACTCTCAGAGCACAGTGTGAGCAAATGCAAAACGGGGACCAAGCCCTGCCTGCGCTGGGGCATCTGTGCGGAGGGGAGGGAGGAAGGGAGCTGAGTGGATGTAGTACCTTAACCAGGAGGCTTCCTAGGGGAAATGCCCTGGGTGTGAGAGTGATTGTTTGCTGAGGAGCTTAACAAAGTGCGTGCTCTGTCAGCCTCCCACATAATATTAGCTTACACGTGAACCACATGAGCTGAAGTTTTCACTGCAAAAGTCACATTATAGAGACTTCCTTTTCTTTGGCCATTAAGTAAATCATCTTGGTATCAATTGATTGCATTTGCATGTAAAGAGGGATGCTGTGTTTGTAGCTAATGTATTTGCATGTGCATTTTAATTAATCCACTGGCAGGAGGATGGTGATTAGAAGGGCAGGTATGGAAATATTGCTGTCTCCTGCTAATAGAATTTGACACCTCTGGAAGCCAAACACAGTCTGACGGGTGGGATTCTTGCAGGCAAGTGGGGGCTGAGCAGCAGCAGACCCTCCCGATCTGTCTGTCAAGGCTCCCACCTGAGGCCACTCACTGTCTGGTCCAGCCAGAGGACTGTGGATCACTGCAAAGATAGTGATGGTCTGTCCCAGACCACATGGAGAAGAATTCCTTTCTCTTTAAACCGTTATGTTTTTACTTCCATGTGGCTTGGCAGAAGCCATCAAAAAGCTATTGCGTTATGTCTGTGTGCTGGTAATAGGCTTGCCTACTCAGAAAAACAGCCTCGTGATTGTTGAACCATCTCCTCTGCTCTTTGCTCTTTGAAGCTGGAATTAATAGTAAGCTCAATTTGCATCCAGCATTTAAATTTACTCATTAAACTCTAAGCCACAACACCTCCTGACAGCCCAGTACCTGGTAAAGACTGCAGTCCTTTCTGAAGAACATGTTCCCTTTCAGGGAATGTACCTTCCTTAATCACGTTTTACCCAAAGCCCAGGTTTTTGCATACAGAAGAATCAGGTGACGTCTCTCCAGGGTGTCCCCAGGGAGACAGGGGGTGAGGGCAGAGTGGCAAGAGGGACCCAGAGACTGGGGCGGGCTCCCATAGTCACTAACTATTGTGGAAATCAGATTTCAGACTCAGAATTTAAATGGTTTTTTTCTTCTTGTTGTTGATTTTAGTTTATTTTTGCTTTTTATAATTTACTGAAGATCTGCATGCAGAATGAAACAAGATTTTAACTTCACTTGAAGTCGGAGTCGCGACCTCAGGCTTGTGGCCCTCAGTTGCATGAGATCTCTTTCATCTGTGAAAACAGCCTACAATTCCCCTCAGGTGCGTTTTTCCAGGGATTGGGGCTGGACAGGGGAGACCAGTCTTACAGTCTAGGTAGACAAACTTCAAAGGATTGCTAGTATACATTTTTTTCATCTGGAGCGATAGTAAACAAGGCAAATACATGTATTTGAAACGAGATTTAAGTCTATGTTTTAAAGCAAATTGGAATCTTAAGATACAAAGTAAAGAATACCTCTGAAAGAAGATTCAGAGATAATAGATGGTTAGATAGATAGATGATAGACAGACAGACAGATAGATAGGTAGACAGGTAGATAGATAGGTAGACAGGTAGATAGACAGATGATCTGAAAAGACAGAAGGTCATGGTATTCACCCAGAAGAACGAAGAGGAAATTTGATATTCAGAGAATAAAACATAGTGATACTTGTTGCTTGAGTGTTTAACACCTATTTACTCATTTTTTGGTAGTTTTTTTCTTTGTTATTGAAGTATAGTTGAATTACAATGTTGTTATTATTTCACCAGGCTCCTCTGTCCATGGAATTCTCCAGGCAAGAATACTGAAGTGGGTTGCCATTCCCTTCTCCAGGGGATCTTCCCATTCCATGGATCGAACCTGCGTCTCTTATGTCTCCTGCATTGGCAGGCAGGTTCTTTACCACTAGCACCACTTGAGAAGCCCTCGAGCCCATCACATGATCTCATTTATCCCACAACACACTTACAAGGGAGTCTTACTGCCTCCAGGGAATAGAAAGATCACGTGCCTGAGATTCGACATCTCACATATGGCAGAGCTGGATTTGAACTCAGGCGTCTCCAAACCCAAGCCCATGTTGTTCCCAGAATTTCACATTGCACATATACCCCCTCCCTTCTGGCCATTCAGGAATGAAGCAGCAAATGTGGAACCTTGATGCACACTAGGGCCTCCAGGCACTTAGCTCAGCAAAGCAAGAGCAATCCTGTCCCTCACTCAAGAGGTGGGGGAGGCAGGTCAAGATGGAATGATGATCTTCAGGCAAAATTAATAAGCCAGCCTTCTTAGACCTCCCTGTGGAAGGCCTGCCACTGGGCTTCAGCTGGATTCCCCCAGCCTCCCACCCAGGCCATTCTCGGGCACGTCCTTACGACCACTGCTCAGGTCCGGGGTCCCAAGTGAGCATTCACACAGGTGGAGTCAGGGTGCTGGTGTCAAACAGCTTCCTGGGAAGAAGCCTGAAGCTTGGGCAGGGTGCTTACCGGCCTTCATAGAAATGCAAGGGGGCTCCTGCAGGCAAGAGCACAGACCGGGGCAGGAGAGCACAGGGTGTGTTTGCAGGAGAGTGAGGGGCCCATGTGGCTGAACTGAGGCCACAAGCAGGCAAGTGATGGGAAACTAAGGAGGAGTAGGGACCAGAGTGGCAAGGCCTTACATAGTTCGGTGGGAGACACCAGCTGCTTCTGGACAAGTGAGTATTATCATCAAAGCTGGGCTTCCCAGGTGGCACGGCAGTAAAGAATCCACCTGCCAATGCCAGAGATGCTGGATCAATCCCTGGGTCCAGAAGATCCCCTGGAGTAGGAAATAGTAACACATTCCAGTGTTCTCGGGAGAAAACCCTATGGACAGAGGAGCCTATTGCAGGGAGTCACGACTGAGCACACATGCACCCTGATCAAAGCTATGTTTTCCCCAAATTAATGTGGTGGCAACCAGCACGGGAGGTGAAAGGGGTTGGGGGAAGGAGCCAAGAAGTTCAGTAAGAAGCAAATGCTTGTGCGTTAAAATACAAAACTAAATTAATATAAACAGAAAAAAAAAAGCATCCACCAATGCTATGACCAGACCTGAGGCAGGACCATGGCAAGAGAGAAAGGAATGGATGTGAGAAACGCTCAGCTCCATCTGTCAGAAGCGCCCAGTCCCTCCTGCCTCAGCGTTTTAGCACAGGCCAGTTTCCCTACCTCATCGTCCATCATGGTCTCTGCCTAGACCTGACCCTCTGACCTCCCAGACTAGTCCAGGCCCTGGTTTTACACCCCACCCCCTCCACGTCCCTTATTGTCATTGCATATGTGCGGGGCTGGGGCCTCCCTCCAGCTGCGCCCACACCATCCACTTCACCACGGCTCTCCCGGCATCCTGTCCCCCTACCCCCTACCCCTGCACAGCCCAGGTAGGCAGGGCTGCACTGGGCTCTGTCCTTCTGCGGTCAAAGCCAAAAGCCAAACGGCCTGGGAATTCATTAGCTGCTCCTGCTGACACAGAGAGGCAACGTGTTCAGGGTGGTGGGGCCGGAGGTGGACAGACTAAAACCTGGGAGCTTGTGTGGGGACATCTCCTCACCCCCTCACGGGAAGCTCCTGACTCCCGGAGCCACGATCTGAGGCAGGCGAGCAGGGGGATTTATCATGCTTCCAACGTGATTGACTTCTGATGAGAGGTTCGGGAGTTCGGGAAAATGCTCCTGGCTTACCGTGTACTGTGAGTAAAAAAGAAAAGAAATAACAGGTACTCTTCAAGTGTGGGAGCTGAAAAAGATGCTAATTAAATGTCAGGGCTGGAGTTTAACCCACTTGAATGGGGTGTTTCTATTCTGGAGTCGTTGAATTTCTCCTTTTCCCAAACCCAGCCTCTCAACAGCTCAACCTGGTTTCCAAGCTGACAACAGGAGCCGGATGACGG
The DNA here is from genome assembly GCF_055505025.1 of Bos grunniens. Classification (NCBI taxonomy): domain Eukaryota; kingdom Metazoa; phylum Chordata; class Mammalia; order Artiodactyla; family Bovidae; genus Bos; species Bos grunniens. The sequence continues at coordinate 24,634,676 of NC_141179.1, forward strand.
GCGGGGGGAGGCCTGGGGCTCAGGGGCTGGACTGGCCGACCTCTCTAGCCCTCCTCACCCAGAATTCAAAATTTTGGGGGTGCTAAGAGGAGGGGTGGGATCTAAGAAGTGGAGGAGTCACAAGACATCCACATCTTCCTGATGTCCAGAGCAGAAAAAAGAAGGTGCCAGAAAGGAAGGACCCCTTGCTTGGGGTAGGGGTGGGAGGGGCCAGGTCTCAAATTCCATCTGAGCAAGGGCATTAGGTGGCAGATGGCTCAGAAGCCCAGTCCAGCATGGCTGAGACCGTGGCCATTGACAGCTCTGTCCCTGGGGTCACTCATGACCGGGAGGTGGCCTCACCTGGCCTGAGAGCCCAGACCCAGCTCCTTGCACAGCCTATTTGCATTCCTGGCCCAGAGACGTAACCCCATTAACCTCAACAAGGGCCCCGCAGAGAGCTGGCCCCACGTGGAGGTTTTACTAATGTTCTCTGCCTGGAGAGGCCGGCAGACAGACAGCCCAGGGCTCCGCACCCACATGGAGAGTCATCACTGAACAGCTGTTCCTGCAGGACATGGGGCCCGGTGTCCCGCTCGCCTCCAGTCTGTCCCCAGGGCCCCACATTAGCCCAGCACCATGTGGAAAGGAGGAGGGGTCTCCCCTCCCAGTGCCCACCCCCTTCATCTCCAGAGGAGCAGGGCTGGCATAATAATGATCATGAGCACACCCAACACCGATTCCCTGCTTAGCGGTTCTCAGAGTGCTTTCCCAGCGCTTCTCTCTCCTCATCCTCATTACTGCCTCTGAGAACAGACCCGGTGTGCAGCAAAGAAAATCCACGTCCAGAGGTGATGGGACCCATCTAAGCTCAACCAGCACAACAGAGCAGAGCAGGGGGGCGTCTCCAGAGCCATGCCTGTACTCAGACCGGGGCCCTGGCACACTGGATTCTCCCAGTCTCACACCAAGAACCTCTTACCAGGCCCGCAAACCCCTCTTCCTCCCGGGGAAGCCCAAGCACCAGATTCAGGGTCATAGAGACCCAGGCAAGGAGTTCCCCGTATAAGCCAGATCCTGATTTTAATCATCCATTTTAACGCACATTCAGTTTTCTGTTTCTTCCTCCTGCCATCCACAGGCGCGGGAGCAGGGGAGGAGGGATAAGGCAGAGGAGGAATGAATGAAAGGCGAACAAATCCCCCCACTCGAGGCAGCAGCATCAGCCACTTATTATTAACAGAGGCCCCGAGAGAGGCTTGTGTTTAATATGGTTTGGATTAAGCGGCGAGAAGGAACACGGGCTCCCCTGCACACACTGGTGTGATTAAACCAGCCACACAGTCCGCTAGCCCCGCTCCCCCGGCCCACCTCTCAGCCCCCAGGGGGGCGTCAGTGGGGCAGGCGGTGAGTCCCGCCTCTAAACAGGGGCTCGGAGTCCAGGCCTCCTCCGGGCCCCAGGGAGGCTGACCCACAGATGCTCAACCAGGGACAGACAATGTCAACTCCAGAGCAGCCACCGACCATCTGTCCACTCACCACCCAGGGGTTTACCCTCAAAACTGATTTTCTGTCTTCTGAAGGCAATAACGAGCACTTGCTCAGGAACTCATCCCCAGCTCTGCCCTTCCACTAAGCCCATGATGGTGGGGTCCTGGGCACAGACTGGAGGAGGGCAGGATACCAGGCCCAGTGTCCTGCAGGAGTGGCTGTTCAGAAGTGGCAGAGGGGCTGTCTGAAGGGTTGACCTGCAAGGCCTGTAAGTTGCTTTATCAACCGCAACATTTGCTCAGGCAGAAGGCAGGCTTCTCGAAAATCCAACCAGGGACTGTGCTGTATTACATCACCACCCCCCCACCAACCCTTCCCTCCAGCATTTCAATTGCCCAGCATTGTAAGGTATCTAAAGAATGTTTATGAAATTAATAAAGGAACTTTCCTTTTTAATCTGAGACCTAGGCAGACAGGAAGTTCTTCCCCGTGTTTAACTGCAATCTACTGCTTTTATTTCGTGCTTTTTCCCCTTTGGAGTTCTCAGTGGACAAAACATCCTGTTTACAGAAGCATCCAGTCCTGGAGAAGAGGGTGAGGGTCCAGGTCAGAAAAAGGCTTAAATACGTCACTTACATGTACATGCATATTTCATGACTGCATAAGCACCAACCAACCAAACCAGATGCCTGCTCTAACATCCCCTCCCTCCTCGCCAGTGAGGTTTGGGTGCCTGCAAGGCCAAGATGCATTTAGACATGGTGGGGGCTTAACCTGTGGGCTGCTGTGAAAGATCTTCTCAAAGGGCATCACTGTTGGGCTGGAAGCCCCTAGGAGATGGGTTCCAAAGTTGTCATTGTCCATGAAGGTCACTTTGTCTATCACTATGCAAGGTTGTACTCCTGTTCAGCACATGTTCATTCTCTAGAGCCCCCACTCCCATGGAAGGAGACACCTCCCACACCTTGGATGTTGGTCAACCTGCTTTGACCAGTGGAGTGTGAGTGGATGTGGCACACGGGCCCAAAGTTTCTAGAAGGTCTGTAAGTTTATGGCAGACCTCTTGAGCTTCTCTCTACCATGAGAACAAAATTCCACAGAGCATGGAGGCTTCTTGTGCATAATCCTAGAAGGAGAAGCAGGAGCTGACCTAAACTTGACCATCCACCCAGAGCCAAGCACAGCCAGGCCTAAAAGAAACGTAGCCACGCTGCAGATCCATAAGGATCACCACTACTTGTCAGCTGTGAGGTTTAGGGGCTGTTACAATAGTACAGGCTGACTCACCCACTCACTCCCCTGATTCCTGGCAACGTGAGCCACATGTTATCATCCAGGGCACACAAAGTGAAGAAAGTGATCAGCTTTGGAGGCAGATAGACACGAGCGCTAATCTCAGTTCTCTCGCTTAGCTGTGTGATGTTAGGCAAGTCACTTTCACTCTCCGAACCCCAACTTCTCCCTCTGTAAGACCATACTGACAGTACCCACCTCGGAGGACTGTGGTTAGCGTTACACATGAAAACGCAAGGGCCTGTGCTCGAGCCGTAACAAGCAGATGCTGAGTCACGCCACCTCCAAGGCCCAGGAACCTTCTCATTCATTCATCCATCCATCCAACAGCTGTACTTTGAGCAGCCTGTCTGTGCAAATACTGTGCTTGGCCATGGGGATACAATATTGAAAAAGACACAGGCAATTCCTGGCCTCACAGGACCCAGCTCTACCTGCTCCCCCACCTTAATCCCCTCCCTTCCCAGCCAAACTCACCACTAAAGCTATAAGCTTACAGCTTAGTGAAGAGCACAGAAACCCAGCAAGTCCTTGGGCATTTAAACTTAGGTACAGAGGGCTTCTCGGAGAAGGCAATGGCACCCCACTCCAGTACCCTTGCCTGGAAAATCCCATGGACGGAGGAGCCTGGAAGGCTGCAGTTCATGGGGTCGCTAAGAGTCGGAGACGACTGAGCGACTTCCCTTTCACTTTCACTTTCATGCATTGGAGAAGGAAATGGCAAGCCACTCCAGTGTTCTTGCCTGGAGAATCCCAGGGACGGGGGAGCCTGGTGGGCTGCCGTCTATGGGGTCGCACAGAGTCGGACACAACTGAAGCGACTTAGCAGCAGCAGCACAGAGGGCTTCTAGGGAGTATAACAGGGAGGCTGACCTAGCTAGAAGCAAGAGAGGCTTCTGTGAAGAAGGGAGATTTGAGATGAGCACTGAAGGGCCACGGACACTAACCAGGGAAGGGCGGTTGAGGGACAAGCATGCAGGCAGAGGGAACAGCACATTAGCGAAGTGAGGTCCTGGGGAGGTGAGGCTGGAGGCAGAGCAGGCAGGCTTTCGAGCTGTGTCAAAGACTTTGGGCCATCCTAGAAAACATCAGGTACCTTGATTTTAAATTAAAGGGAGGTAAGAGCAGGTTTAGGGCTTCCCAGGTGGCGCTAGTGATAAAGAACCCTCTGCCAATGCAGGAGACGTAAGAGATGCAGGTTTGATCCCTGGAACGGGAGAGAAGATCCCCTGGAGGAAGGCATGGCAACCCACTCCAGGATTCTTGCCTGGAGAATCCCATGGACAGAAAAGCCCTGTGGGTGGGCTATAGGGTTGCAAAGACTTGGACGTGACTGAAGTGACTTAACACACACACACAAGAGCAGATTTATAATTTGGAATGATTACTCTAAGACACACCTAAAACAAAAGGATTCAGAAAAAGTGGAAATTAGAGGACAGACTGGTTCCAGCTAAACATGGAGTTACAAACCTATTGGGTTGGCCCATGAGAGCTTATGGAAAAACCAAAGGCACTTTTGGGTTCAATCCAACATTTATTTCTGTTTCTTTCTTGTTGTGGCTAAAAATGTGACAGCCACAGGATGAAAATCACATAAAAGAGAACAGAGCATAAAACCACAACAAAGATAACAAGAGCGGATATCAGAGCTGGGTGGGGGAAGAGGCATGAAGAAACTTAGCAGACTAAAAAGAGCCAGGTCCAAGCCACCAGCATGGGGGCAGTGAAGTGGAGACCCAGAAGCAACTACTTAAGTGCACGGAGTCCAGGAAGGCCCAGCGGGGAGAGGTGCCGAGGACCTTCATGGCAGCGTGTGGCTGCGGCTGAGAACAGTGGGGCTGTCCCCGAGTCTGTGTAAGCAGCAGTAGCTTCCCCCACCACGACAGGCAGATAGGGAGGAGGTCTAGGTTCGGAATAGGCACCCTGAAAGTGGGGATGCCGCACTGTGTATGGCCCAGCTGAAGATCTACAAGTGATGAGACCCCACCTCCCGCTCCCCCACCCCACTTCCCTGACATTTCTTCCCCACTTAGCTCCCAGGAGACAGGCAGATTCCCCACTGTGGAAACTGGTCAAGAGAAAAGAGGATGTCATGGCAGGAGGAGGAGAGTCCTCAGTGGCTCAAACTGGTCCCTGCCCAGTAAGCCCCCAGTGAAACCCACCTCTAGGCAATCGGGCCCACGTACCAGAACTTCCAAAGCATCACGTTGTAATGCTTCACTCTTAAACATTAAGAGTTAGCCAAAGATCAACACATATCAGACAGTCTCCAAACATGAAACGCAGACATGAAACAAATAGAAAAACAACTTTAAACAAAAAATGAATTAAGGTAGGGAGCAAATATTATAGTTAATATCCTCAAAGAGATTTAAAAAAAGAAGAAGATATTGCATCCATGGAAATTAGAACAGGATGCCCTCCCCCACAAAAATGTATATTGGGGTGGGGGAAGGATTGAGGAAACAAGAAAACATAAAATAGCATGAACTAAAAAATAAATAGAAGCCTTAGAAGAGATTAGAAAAAAATAGTTAAAGAGATTAAAAACAGGAAAGAAAAAATATTTAAGGATTTTTTTTCCCCCTGGAGGTCAAATGTCCAATAATCATCAAACAAGTTTTGGAAAGGGAAAAGAGACAACAAAAGGAAGGAGTTTTTAAAATGTAACATTGTGCAAGTTAATTTCCTAGATTTGAAGATGGTGTTTCCACACTAAAGAGCCCTATCATCAAGAGTCCAGCATAATGCAAAATGGGTTTCCAAGCACACTATCGGGAAACCCGAGAACACCAGGGTAAAGAGGTGATCGAGAGGCATCCCGAGAGGTGATGTGCTGGTGGGAAGGGAAGCAGGCAAGTTGGGGTCACCTCCAAAGGATCCAGTATCAAAACAGTTCTCATCAATACTGGAAGCTAGGAGACAAAGGCCCTGCAGATGCTAAGGGAAAATTACATCAACCCCAGGATTCCGCATCTAGTGAAACTATCATTCAGCCATGGATAGATATAAGGTAGAGTAATAACATTCGCAGAGATGAAAATCCTCCAACATTTGATCCCCCACGCATCTTTTCTCTGCAAATTATTAAAAGATGGTTCCACCAAAAGGAGAAAACCAGAAGGTAGGGGACCCAACACAGGAGAGCCCAGAGGGAGTCCCCAGGGGGCGGTGAAGGGGGCCAAGAGAGGGACCAATCGGGATGAGAAACAAGAGGCCAGGGGCCTCCAGGAGGGGCTCTTACTGAAGCTGTGAATACTAAGAAGAGAATTATACTTCTGTTCAGAGAGCTGAGAATAAATGAATGATTCATACAGAGGAATGACCATGAAGAAAAAGCTGAATATGAACTGCAAAAGAAATAGAATGTTGTGCAGAAAGGAAGCTTAACATGATTCACCACAGGCCTCAACTCTAAATAATAGTCATATAACCACAATACTATGTACATTATATTTATTTAGTTAAAAAATTGTGCTATAGCTGTATTAAAAGAATTGAGGGGGAAATGGGGATGATGAAAGTGAAAGGGTTAGAGCCACCTCTTCTGTCATAGGAAGTCAATAGAATCTAAAACTTTACAGCATTAAAAAAAGAGTAATAAGTGTGTTACTTAGAAATATAAAGAAAATGCCAAAAAAGTCAAAAGAATTTAAAGCAGTTGCCTTGTCTGAGTGCAGAAGCTGTGGATGCAAAGGACTGAGAAATTTTTCTCTCAATATTTTAAAATATAAGCTTCATAGAACATTTGACATCTGTATCTGTGCATTTGCATCTATTTCAATGTGATTTTATAAAAAACACAAATGAAAGGGGAAAAGAAAACAGTAAATAGCTCCACTGCAGAATTCATAAATAGATACCCACCGGCCAAAAAGATAAAACAAATGATTATTAAAGAGCAAATAGCTTGGAATAACTTTGTCAGGGACATTGGCAAACATAGATACAAAAATTGTGGTATGTCAACTTTCAGAAGGAGGAGAAAATGATGTGCTCTGGAAAATTGGGATAAATGACTGAGAACATTATCTCTAATGATGGAGAGGAGAAGCATAATCTTAAAAATGCATGTGAAGCTGAACAAAATGATTTCATGAAATAATGAGGGTGGAGGAAATGGTGCTTCTAAATGAAGATTATACATAATATATAACATTTTAATATGCATATGCAAGTGAACTAATTGATAAATTAACTTTAAAAAATGTTAAAAATACACAGGAATGTACAGGCGAGCAAGAGCAGAGACACAGCAGACACAAGCAGGTTTGAAGTTGGGATGAAGGACAAATGCTAAAACAAAAAAGGGCACAATTCACCATAAAGTTCCACCAGTCCTGAATGCCGGTGCATGTGTGCTCGGTCACGTCCAACTCTCTGCAATACCCTGGACCGTACCCACAAGGCTCCTCTGTCCATGGAGTGTCCCAGGCAAGGATACTGCAGTGGGTTGCCATTTCCTCCTCCAGCAGATCCCGACCCAGAGATGGAACCCGCGTCTGCTGCACTGCAGGCAGATTCTTTGCCACTGAGTCACCATCTACACACTAATAATATAATATCTAAATTGATAAAAATACAAACTAAAGACATGAAGGCGAAATGGAAGCACATCTGTGTCATAATACTTCCTATTGGCAAAGGCGTAGGGGCAACCCCTGCAGGCTGTCAGAGTGGACATCCTATGAAGGGCAATTTGCAAAATCTAACAAATCACCAGGCCACATCCATACGTTTGGTCCAGAAATTCTATTTCTATCCATTTATCCTACAGATAGAATTGCACATTATGAAAGGCACCTAGGAAAATATTTATCTCAGGACTTCCCTGGTGGTCCAGCAGTTAAGAACCCACCTGCCAATGCAAGGGGTTGATCCCTGGTCCAGAAGGATCCCACACGCCATGGGGCAGCCAAGCCATGTGCTTCAACTACTGGAGCCAGCGTGCCCTACAGCCTGTTCTCCACAAGAGAAGCAACTGCAATGAGAAGCCCACCCACCTCAGTGAAGAGTAGCCCCCGCTTGCCACAACGAGAGAAAGCCCACGCGCAGCGATGAAGACCCAGTGCAGCGAAAAATAGATAACTAAGTAATTAAAAAAATATATTTATTGCCTATTGTTTATAATGACAAAACATTGAATACTGTCTGAATCCTCTCTATGCAAAGGGTGGTCAATGGAACAGAAGCATCAGTACCACCCAGGAGCTTGTCAAATACGTAGACTCTAGGGTCCCATCTTAGACCTATGGATTCAGAATCTGCATTTCCACATGATCACCAGATGACTAGTTCACATGCACTTTAAAGCATGAGAAATGCTTGTCTAAATATCCATCAATAGGAAGCTAATTGAATCAATGATACTATATCTATAAAATAAAATGTAATATATGCTCATTAAAAAGAGGGGGCTTCTGCATGTGCCAACATAGAACAATCCAGAAGACTTAATGTAAAATGAAAAAAAAAACGTGGGGCAGAACAGCACTGTGATATGCCCCTGTTTGTACTTTATTTTGAAAATGAGCTACACAGCCATAACCTAACTGGTGACCTAACTGGTCTCCCAGCTCCTACTCTGGCACCAGTGACGTCAGTTATCTTCCTCCTTCACATTCCCTGGTGCTTGTGGTTGGCACTGACCATTCATTTTCATCTTACTCAGCTCCTGGAGGAGATGGTTAAAGAAAGGAATTGGGAAGGATGCTTCTCCATCATCCCTAGGACCCAGGAAAAGAGGCAAAGGAAAAAAGCCAGCATCCCAAAGCAGCCCTGACCTTGTCCATATTTCACAGCCTCATCTGATGCCCACACAAGACTTAGAGGTGGGGTGCCCTAGTAGCTTCAGAGCCCAATCTCTCTCTCTTTCACACACACACACAGAGGCACCTTTTGGCATCCCCCCATCCACTTCCGGACTGCTGTATACCAGCTCCCCCACCCCATAGCCAGACACATCACCTCCACACCCACACAGGAGGCTCAGTAGCCCTTCCAGGGCCCGAGAGAGAGCTACGTGTCAAAGTGGGCATTTGTCTCTGGCAATTATCTTCTCCTGTGGTCAATACAGTCATTTTGTAAATGACATACTAATAGCCCTTAAGAGCTGGCTCCAAGGCAGATATTGATTCAGCCCCAGAGACCAACGTCCTCCCCAGCTGAGCTCCCAGACCTGTGAGCAGCTCCCTTCAGACAGGAGCGGGGAAGGAGGGTAACAGGTGATTAATGTCACCATCTACTTCCCTGTTTAGCCAAGTGAGTGGCAGGAAGGAAGGATAAAGTGTCCCAGCCATCACATACAAGCCTGGCGATCGATGCACCAACCAACTGTGCCTACTCGCCAGCAGCCTACGCCTTGTTTGCCTGCAAGGAAATAGAAACGTAATGTTGGGAGAGTCTGAGAAAGTGAGTTCTCGTAACCTTTTGATCTGGCATGATGTCCTGGTTATCTGTTGCTGGGTAATAAACCATTCCAAACCAGGTGGAATAAGACAAAATTATTTTCTATGCTCACAGATTCTAGAGACAGGAATTTGGGTGGAGAACAGCGTAAATGGCTTATCTCTGCTCTGTGATGTCTGGGGCCTTATCTGAGAAATTCAAACAGCAAGGGTTGAATCATCTGGATGATGCTTCTCTAATGTCTGATACCTGGGCTGGGATGATGTAAAGCTGGGCTCCTCTGGGCCCACCAACCAGGTGCCTGCCTGGGTCCATCTGGCTTGGACTTCCTGAAGCATGTTAGCTCCGTTTCCCAGAGACAGCATCTACAGAGTGAATGTTCCATGAGAACCAGGTGCAAGCCCTTTTATGACCTAGTCTCAGAAGCCTCATAGCATCACTTCCTTTGTATTCTATAAGCCAAAGCCATCAAAAATCCCACCCAGATTCAAGGCAGGGGAGACTACTTCTCAATGGAAAAAGAATTACCCTCTAAGAATTCGAGGCTATTTTTAAAAAGGCAAACTTTATTTTTCAGAGAAGTTTTAGGCTCACAGCAAAACGAGGGGAAGGTATAGATATTTTTCTAATATAACCCTTGCCCCCGCTCATACATAGCCTGCCTATTATCAACACCAGTCATCAGAATGGTACCTTAGTTAACATGGTACCATAATCATCAAAAGTACCATAATCACCAAAAGCCCACAGTTCTCATTAGGGCTCATTCTGGGTGTTGCATATTCTATGGATTTGGACAGATAGCACTAATGGTAAAGGACCCACGTGCCAATGCAGGAGACATAAGAGACATGGGTTCGATCCCTGGGTCAAGAAAATTTCTTGGAGGAGCACAAGGCAACCCACTCCAGTATTTTTGCCTGGAGAATCCCATGGACAGAGGAGCCTGGCGGGCTGGAGTTTATAGGGTTGCAAAGAGTCAGACACGACTGAAGCAACTTAGCATAGCATAGCACAAAATGACATGCATCCACCATTATAGTATCTTATAGAGTAGTTGTCCAAAAAATCCTCTGTGCTCCACTTATTCTTCCCTCCCAGTCCTCAACTCCTGGGAACCACTGAACTGTTTACTATCTCCATACGTTTGCCTTTTCTTGAATGTCATGTAGTTGGAATCGTACAGTATGCAGCCTTTTCAGATTCCACTCTTCATCATCCCCTGAGTGCACTGCTCTAAGGACTGCTGGGATGAAGGGCCTCTGGGAGCAGCAGGGAAAGGAGAAGAGAGAAGTGCAGGCAGCCAAGGCTTAGTTCCAGTTCCGGGAAAGTGGCAACAGGGAGGAACAGGCAGCAGACAGGTTACGCACACGGGTGTGCATCACACCACCCTCTCCGGGTCCTCAGAGTCCATCCATCTTCCTCATCATCCCCTCCACCTTCTCCAAAGACAGTCGCAGAACCTTGGAGCTCAGAGGGAAGCTCTGGGTCACAACTGAGTTGAAAATTTCTGAAAGAGCAGGGATTGTCCCCTCTAACCACCACTCCTCAATCCTGGAAGATATTGAAGCAGGTAAAGAATTCAGTCTAAGGCCAGGTCACCAGCTGGACTTCAGCAAGCGTGGTGGGCTTGCACAGCCTGACTTAATAGTATTGGACCAAATAAGGAAGCAGATACAAGCGAGCTCCAGGCAGCATCTGATCTGGCTTGTGGGGTGGGGCCTGGGCCAATCAGACCTAACCACTGCCACCAGCCATTCCTACACCCTGCTGAGAACCATGTGAAGCCGAATTGGAGGGGATCTGCCATTGGTCAGCCACTATCCCTCCAGATTGCTATTTCTGTTTTGGTTAGCACTACTTGTTAGAAAATTGTATTGAACCAAAATGCCTCCTTGAACTGTCTCTGACCACCCTACCTTTCCCCTGGCCCAAGGCGGGTGTTTCTCTACCCCACAGTGAACACCAGTACTGGGCATGTCTGACACAGTATTAAGACACAACAAGACCAAATTCTCCTCAACAGCAGGGTCGGGTCCACCATTGTGCACACAAATTAGTGTTTATAAGTGTCTGTGGGATTTAGTGCACTAAACAAATATGCTTCTCATTGATCCAAGCTCTCTCCTCTGGGAATATTCAGTATAAGCTTGAGTCTCCTCCCACCTAACAGCCCATCAGAAAATACTCTTCCTCCCCAGCCTAACCAGCCCTGTTCCTGCAGCTTTGGCTTCCAGCCTTCCTGCCTCCTGACCTGTCCCAGCTCAAGCCCTCATCCATCCCATGCAGGTGTGTCCAAGTGGCGTACTTGGGATACTGTTTGTGCCTGGTTCTACTCAGAGCTCCCTCTGAGCTTTCCTATTTCAAGCCACCTTAGTCTGCAACCAAAGCTGGATCAGGAAACATCTTCCTGGAGTAAGAAGGCTGAAAGGGACACTGACATCTCTGCCCTTGGGTGAGTCACCTTGGTTCCCAGGACTCAGTTTCTTCATCAGATATGATTCCTTCTAGATGAAGCCAATAAATATAAAACCTTATCTCCAGTTGGCAAACATTTAGGTAGGTGATCTGCAACATACCAGTCTCTGGGCTGGGCCCCCAGATCTGGTGGCAAACCAGAGACAATGCACATAGGAAGAAACATCCTTTACCTCTCTGCACACTCCTGCCGGCCTGTAAAAGAGAAACTCGTCCCTTGAGCTTCGCTGTTAAACTAATCAAACAAGGAGGCCATTAGGTTGAGGTGATTTTATGCCTTGTTGACCTGTGCAAACAAACCAAAACCCAAGCAATAATGCTTCAAGGGTTAGAAACTGAGACCTAAGGATGTGCATGCTAAGTCGCTTCAGTCGTGTCCAACTCTTTGTGAAACTATGGACCACAGCCTGCCAGGCTACTCTGTCCATGGGATTCTCCAGGCAAGAATATTGGAGTGAGTTGCCATGCCCTCCTCCAGGGGATCTTCCCAGCCCAGGGGTAGAAACTGCATCTCTCACATCTCCTGCATTGGCAGGCAGGTTCTTAACCACTAGGCCACCTGGGAATCCTAAGGATAACCAACCAATCACAAACAGCCACCTGGGCTTTCCTAAACAATGCAATACTTAAGCTATGAGCCAATCAAATCATTTCCTTTCTTTGCTCTTGCCTCTTCTAAGTAGAAGTCCTGCCCCAGTTTATGCCAGTGGAGCTCCTAACCACTTCCAGTTGGGCATTGCCCAATTCTAATCAGTGTTTGGTTACATAAACTCTTACAATTTTTAATATGCCTCACTTTACCTTTTAACATTGGCCAGAAATCACTGTTGGCTCCCTTAACTTATTCCACCTTTAGAAGAAGCAGTGACAGGGATTGTTGAGACTGGAAAAGGGTCAAATAGGTACGTGACCGTCCATTTCTGCTGCTCCTTTGGAGATGCTCCTGCTGGGCAGGAACACACTTCCTTCCTTCCTCCTTCCTAAGATCTCCCCAGCCAGAAGCTCTGCAACGAGGCCCATGGTTGTCCTGCTGTGCCGCTCTAACAGGAGGGTGGTCTCTACCCAGTAAGGAAGGGGTAGAAAGCTCATTTGTCTCTGGGCCATATCACTCTCTTCAAAAACAGAAAATTTTTAATTTCTCTAGAATAGATTTATTAGCGATAATAAAAAGCCTAGTAATTAATTAGAGCCTAATTGATGCTTATTTCTCAATTCAAAACTCCCAGCTAGAGGGCCTGAATCATTGTCATTGCCACCAACCCCACCTCCCTTTCCAAAACCCTTCCTTCTCCTGGAATGCAGGCGGGTGGGAAAGCCAGGTCAGCCCAGGCGGTAGTCATCCAGCAGAACCAATGGGATGGTGGGGATCAGCCCACACCACTGTGTGAACACAGCCCAGTCCTGCAGGGCAGAGAAGGCTTCCTAGAAGAAAGGATGCTTAAGAAATGGGAGGGGGAGCAGGGGATGGCTGCACGGTGCCCCCTCAGGACGGGTACCCAGGAAGGAACAGCCTGTGTTGCACCTGGATGTAGGATGGAGAAAGGATTTGATGAGGCCAAGCGTGGAGGAAGCAAGGCCAGATAGGAGGCCATCACCATTACCCGGGTGGGAGCCGATGGTGGTGTTGATGCAGAAAATGTGGCCTCTGTGCAACAGTGCCAGATCAACTGTTAGAGACAGAGTTCTGGGTGAAGCAGAAATGAATAGCTTTATTGCTTTACCAGGCAAAGCGGGCCACAGCAGGCTTGTGCCCACAAAAATTGAGTGTACCAGTGGAGGGCGGGGTGGGGGGAGTGATTTGGTGAGAAGCTTTATAGCCATGGTTCAAGAGTGGGGTTGGTCATAAGGATCAGGGTGTGTTCAGGGCTTTCATTCCTTAATGTGGCCTCAGGTGAACTTTTGTGGTTCTCAAGGTTATCAGACTATGACCTTCTCTCTGGAATGAAGGGTGCTTCATCAAGCAGTCCATCTTCCATTTGGGTTGGGGGTGGCGGTTAGTTCTACAGAAGAACTCAAAGGTATTGTTTTGTCTATCCCTTGAGGTGGAGACAGGACCCTGCCCCAAGTCTGCAGTCTCATTTTTTGATGGTCTCTTGAGGAATTCTTATCTCTGCATTCCCTCCTTTCCCTACTTAACAACTGTTTGAACCTGCCCTTTGGAACTCAAGGAAGGTCATGGAGGCTGGAACCTATGCCCTACAAGCAAGAAACAGGGGACACAGAAAGGCTTCCCTGCCCAGGAGCCCCACAGCGGGGGCTCAGTGTCAGCATGGACTACGGCAGTGGCCCAAGGTGGCGGCGGAGAGGATCTCTGGAAGGATTTGAGGCATATTCGGGAGGTATACCTACGCGACATGGTGATGATTTGATAAGGGGGTGAGGGAGAGAGTGGAGGTGGGACAACTGGCAGGTTTCCAACCCTGGGACACTCTTCCAGATCTGCCTTGAGCTCAGGAGGGGAAGAAGCAAGGGGAGAGGTAAGGGGGTGAGGAGAGCCACCAGCAGCCCCTGATGCTGAAGAGGCGTGTTTATTTCACCTTGTTAATGTTCCCCTAATTAATACTGGGAGAATGTGCCTACCACTTCACCATTACACTCTGCTGATTTGCCCCTAGAGACAAAAGGAAATTGGAATTAAGAAGAGACAACGGAATTGCTGGCAGGATTATTAGCTTCAATGAAGTTAATGAAAGGAGTGGGAGGCGGGAGGAGTTGAGAGCCTCAGTGGGGCTGTGACTAAGGCTGGGAGCTGCCGGCTGGGAGGAGGTTGGGAGGGTGCAGGGAGGAGATGCTGTGGCTGGAAGGACTTTTGGCCCTTCAGGGCTCCCATACGGGGGTTGCCCCAAAGTCAGGGTCTCCACCGAGGCAGGATCCCACGGGAAGGGGACAGGAATCCCAAGTAGGAGTGGGATGTCCCCAAGAAAAAAGGAGTTCAGTTGGGTGACAGAGGGGGATGCAAGGCTGGGTATGGAGTAGGTGCCCTACCCCGGAGGCCCTGGAGAGGGGTCCAGGTACTGGGCAGGCCCAGATGCCTTCTAAGCAGGGTCAGAGTCCAACTGCCTGCCCTACTGAGGGTAAAGCGGTTACATTTCTCCAAGTGGAGCCCAACTGAAACTCCAACTACACAGCAAAGTTGTCATCTACACCCAGGTACCAAGACACGGAGAGTTGGATCTCAGGTCCCTAAAGCTGGACAGAGACATGAATGGAGAAAGCAAAAACCATTAGAACCCAAGCCCCTCAAAAACAGCAGCATTCAGGCCAGCACATCTGCACACACACGTACTTGCTCTCACACACTCACTACAAGCCCACACAGTCAACCAGCCCACGTGTGCACATAGACCCACACATGCACACATATGCCCTCACACTTGCACACACATCAGAACTTGGGAGGTTCTAACACTAGTTCGTCAATGACTATCTCCTTTGCAAATCCATGCACATGCCAGCTCCTTTCCCAGTGGCCTGGGGCTAGATGCATCGCTCCTGATTTCTGTCTCACTGGACTACCTAGATGGGAGGCAGGGGTATAAGGTCGCTCCAGCAGGGTTGCCAGGACAACCAGGCTCTGCTCCCTACAGCTAAGCCCCAGCTTGCCCTCTGCAGTGAAATAAGGAGATGAAGCACTCAGGAAACATGATGCAGTTTCATTTCCAGGTGGGTTTTTTTTCTTATAAGTAGCTCATGAGTCACTAGATTAGCACCTTTCCAATTACTGGGAGGCAAAAACCCTATTATCATAGAAACCTTCCTGCAGAATGACGGCTCTATTCTTTTTGACGGCAGCAGCCAGTCCCACAGAGAGCTGCAGAGCTCAGCAAGCTGGGAGCCGACGTTCCTAGGAACTTCATGTCCTTGTTTCCAAAGTGAACTTTAAAGAACTCACATCACAGCTTCAGCAGCACCTCACGTGCTCAGCAAGACATACCAGGACAGCCCAAATGGGGAGAATGGGGAAGGGCAAGAGAGCACATTTCAGGATAATGCACCCAGACCCAGGGCTGCCTTGCACTGCCCCTGTAGGAGCCTGCAGCTTGGAAGGCTCTGCTTCAGAGAGGTTCTGGAATATGCTGGGAAGAGGTGCTGGAGATCCTGGAGGGCTTTGGGACTAAGGCAGTCAGCAGATTGGGTCAGATGAACAACTAAAGCTGTTCAGACCTCGGGTTCGAGGGTTGTCCTATACCTTAATGAGCCACACCGTGGGCAATAAACTGAGTGGGAACCTGGCTCTGAAATCACCATTCCCTTGCTATCTGGCATGGACCCACGAAGCCCTGAGCCTTTGTTTTCTCATCTGTAAACTAAGTGGATGCTGACATACTCCCTTCCAGCTATTATTCCAGCTCGTCTCTCAGGGAAAGTGACACCTGGATCCATTAAGATTGCCAGCCACTTCTGGCTGGCAGCTTCAGGCAGGGATGGATCTCTTGGCTCTACAGGGAGCCTGCTCCTCCTCCATTATCCTGATGCCCATGTCCCACCACCATTCTCCCCACGAGGTATCCTGAGTCCCAGGAATGAGCTAACAAACATACCTTGACAGTTGATTATGTACCAGGTATTACACAGGATGCTGGGTAGATTAGTTGAGTAATAGTAGCAATTGATACCCTATGCTGAGCACTCACTGTCAGCCAGGGACTGCATAGAGATGACCCCACTGTCTCCTCCCACAATCCTGGAAGGAGAAGAACCAATTGTTGCAGGGAAGAACCAATTCTGACTTTGTGTTGGAACTGTTTGTTTGTTTGTTTACTTGCTTTTTTGTTGCTTTTGTGATTATAATTGTACATAATGACCTGCCTCAGAAAACAGGCCTGTCTCCCTGACCCTTTAGTGCTTTTGTTCAGGACCCTATCACTTGTGGATGGCAGGAAGGAAGAAATTAACACATCCCCTCCCTCAGGCTTGCCATTCTAAGAGAAATTTACAAGATTAATGGCTTTTTTACTTTGTTTCCTCACCTCCCCCTTCATCTCTGTTCTATAAAAGAAGATGGCATCCAGACCCCCACCAAGATGGTTATTTTAAGACATGAGTCTGTCTTCTTCTTGGTCTGTGGGCTCTCCGGTTATTTTCCTTGCCTTGTCTCTGATTTTGTTGGCCTGTTTTGGACTCAGTGACACTGTGTTCATTCTACAAATGAAGCAACTGAGCCTGAGTCAAGTAATATGATCATCAGCATTCAAACTCAGAGTTTGAATCAAAACCTGTGCTCTTACCAAAAGATAGGTCACCTTCTAGGATATTGCAGGCCACAGCCTTCAAAAATCTCAGACTGGCAGGGCCTCTCTCAGAGTTTCCTCTGCCCCTCTTGAGATGCAGGTCACCAGGGTTGACTGATGGTCACTCCAGACCACAACCCTCAGGGAATAAGCGACTTCCTGGGACCTGGGATTCTGGAGCCCAGAAATACTCAGCCTCACCCATGATGCCTCATTTGTGCAGGAACGAAGGTCTGTGTGGGAAGATAGGGAGAATCTGACTCCTTGTCCCATTCCCTCCCTTTTCTTTCCCAAAGCTAGAAAAATTCACAAGGTCAGCACAAAAAGTTTAGAAAATAACAAAGTACAGCCAGAAGCTGACCTAGTGATATAGGAGATAGATGGGTTCCAGGTTAGACATTTACAACTGGCCTTCTGTTATTTCATGAGGCATGAAGAAGTGGGCTTTAGGCTGGCTACTTACAAATGTTAGCATTTCTTGAGACAAGAGATAGGTGGATTCCAATTAAGGCATTTACAATCAGCCTCCTGTTTGCCCTCCAAAATGGAAGTAACACAGAAACAGGGTAAATAGCCAGTGTTTATCTCTTGTAAACACCTCAAGGTAATAGTCACGGCAATAGTTAAGGTAATAGTCATGGTAAGTAAAGGAGTACTGTTTGAGTGAAGGACTAAAGGATCTCTGCTCCCTCCTCTTTCGGACAAGGGAGACACTACACATGCACAGAGAGGCTCCTTGTGGGTCAAAAGTCAGGAGATAATTCCAGGCCACACGAGTCTTGCTTGTGCCAAAGGCCTTTGCTTCGAGATCCATCTTGACTGAGGGGTGTGTGTACACCCAGAGGAGGGTCCCAGGGTAGGTCAGGTATAGAAAAAGAAACTGGCCTGAAGGAAGGCGAAAACCAGGAAGAACTGACCAGTATAAATGTCCAAACAGCCTCTGTACTGCCCTCCCCCTCACTAGGAGGGATGCCTACACCCTTTATCTCCATGTGTGCATCTCTGCCTTGCTTCTGTCTTAACTAAACAAATTGTTTCTCTATGTCCTCTCCCACTTGTGGTGGTGGTATGTCTCTAATAATAAAGTTGATACCTGCCTTTACAATTTCTACCTCCATAATAAATGCATTTTTCACTGGGGGCAAAGATCCAGGGAAAAACAGTTTCTAGCCTCTAGATTCACTAGTCTGGTGGCTAGGATTCCTGGTTCTCATCCAGGCCACCCAGGTTCAATTCCCAGGCAAGGAATTAAGATCTTGCTTCATGCCAACATTCACTGCTTCCCTGCCAAGATCACCAGGACAGCCTAGGAGCCAGGAGGACTACAAAGGATGACAGGTGGGTGGGATACTGGAGGCCTAGACCTTCTGCAGCCTCAGTTTCCCTCGGTTTATGATTCCAGTCTTGGTGTAGTGTTGTCCTTTTGTTTGGAGACTTGATACCTGCTTTACAGCAAAATATTTTTTTTGCACTTTAGGCAGTAGAGTGCAGCTGGTTGTGTCTTCTTTTGTCTTTCAATCTGTAGCCAAATTCTTTGCTGAGATCAGGAACCCCTGCCTGGTTCTGCTGTCACCAGTGTCTTTCATGTTCTGAGTTTCTTAGGTGTTCCAGGTCAGTGGGCCTGCTATTCTTAGGGATTACTTCCCCAGCAACACAACCACCACTCTCCAAGCCAACATCAGAGACATACCAGGGATACTAAGCTATTCAACACAGAAAGAGATCAAGTGTTAATTTCTTCCTGAAATTCTGTTTTACAGAGGCACAAATAAAACTTCTAGGATGTACAATGGCAACAGCTTTCAACGATTTTCAGAGCTAGTTTTCACTCAGGTCATTTATTATTATTGATATTCTCTTTCTTTTTACAAACAGTCCAGCTCCATTAAGGAAATCAGAAACGGCATCAGCATTGTTGGTGGTTGGTTTTTAACTCAGCTACATCTTCTGTAGCCCAATGGATGTCAATTGCATAATTAGAATTAGTTGTATCATTTAATTAGTTAGAACATTTACTATTCCCCCGTTTAAGTCATTTGAACTTAAATGGAACTCTACTGAAGAATAAAAGATCCCCATAAATATTGCAATAAAAAATATAATTACACTTCAATTGCTCCATGGATTTACTTGGATTAGTTGGAAAGTTCTCCTATTTTAGAAAGCTCTTTTGTAGACCATCAATTAGCCAAATAACCATCTTGCTACTTGACAGGCTTTGGATTCTAGTTTGATAGAAACCTACAACGTCCGGGGAGACTGGCCAAGCTGGAGAGGGAGCATCTCACAGCCTGTCCTGGCTGAGCTGGACTGTCTTCTCTTCTCACCATACCTGCTGTGAAGTAAGAAGAAGAAGAAGACAGAGGAAGAGGAGGAGAAATAACTAGATATAAGGATTTATAACTTACCAGAAAATGTTCTGAGTGCCTTATATATATTATCTGGTTTCTTTCTTGCATCAACTCTGGGAGGCATGTAAATTTTCCCAGTTTTACTGGTGAGCAATTTGAAAACAGAAATATTATGTAACTTACCCAAAGATACACGATGAGGAAATTTCAGAGCTTGGATTCAAACACAGATTTGTCTTGTTCCACAGTTTATTTTTTCTACTGGTAACCTTCCATTTTGCTTTCCAATCTGCACCACTAAATAGGCCTATAAAGGACTATACTGGATCAGATCCTGGTCTTTCCCAAATGATTTCAAGATCATTTGGGAGAAATGATCTGGAGATCACCCTATTGGTTATTGTCTGGAGAAGCTACTCTGATGAAAGAATTCTCTAAACTGTGTCTGACATCACCCACATCGTTTATCAGCCACCCTGGCCCCTCTGATTCTCTCTCTCTACCACAGACTCTTAGAGTTGAAAGCCCCTTAAACATTATACAGTTAATATCCTCAGGCTGCATAGAAGGAAACTAGGGTCTAAGTCACTTAATCGAGCTCACACAGCAAGTTAAGGTCGGAGCAGGTTCTGGTACCCAGATCTGATCATTTTTGTTGAATAAGTGGGGTCCTTCTCCCACCAGCCGACTCAGAACAATATCCCTTCAGCTACTTCACTTCCCATGTGCAATTCATCTGACCTCTAATTATGTCCAGAAGGCCCACTCAGGTTTAAGATTCTGGGACTTTGACTATATCTTCACCTTGCACAAAAATCACAGTGACAAGATCCACTTGTTCTGAGTCATTGCATAAAATAGGATTTCCTCTGCTGCCCCTTCATTGAGAGGCAAAGGGTACCCTCCAGACCCAAGATCAAATCCCTACCATCTCAGACTCTGTTCTGACACTAGACCCTCCTCATTGCTGAGTCACCTTTCTCCACCTCTTTTCTATCTTTGGGATGTCTTATTAGGGTTGTTGTTGTTGTTTAGTCACCCAGTCATGTCCGACTGTTTGCAACCCCATGGATTGCAGCACATCAGGCATCCCTGTCCCTCACCATCTCCTGGAGTTTGGCCAAGTTCATGTTCATTGTATCAGTGATGCCATCCAGCCATCTCATCCTCTGATGCCCTCTGCTCCTTCTGCCCTCAGTCTTTCTCAGCATCAGGGACTTTTCCAATGAGTCATCTGTTCATATCAGATGACCAAAGTACTGGAGCTTCAGCTTCAGCTTCAGCATTAGTCCTTCCAGTGAATATTCAGGGTTGATCTCCCTAAGATTGACTGGTTTGATCTCCTTGCTGTCCAAGGGACTTTCAGGAGTCTTCTCCAGCACCACAGTTTGAAGGCATCAGTTCTTTGGCATTCTGCTTCTTTACGGTCCAGCTCTTAAAAGCATAGGTGACCACTGGGAAGGCCATGGCCCCTCCTTTGTCGGCAGAGTAATGTCTCTGCTTTTCAACACACTGTCTAGGTTTGTCATCACTTTCCTGCCAAGAAACAATCATCTTGTGATTTCATGGCTAGAGTCATCAGCAGTGATTTTGGAGCACAAGAAAAGGAAATCTGTCACTACTTCCACCCTTTCCCCTTCTATTTGCCATGCAGTAATGGGACCAGATGCCATGATCTTAGTTTTTTTTAATATTTAGTCTTAAGCCAGCTTTTCTACTCTCCTCCTTCACCCTCATCAAGAGACTCTTTCATTCCTCTTGACTTTCTGCCACTTTTAGAGTGGTATCATCTGCATATCTGAGGTTGTTGATGTTTCTCCTGCCTGTCTTGATTCCAGCTTGTAATTCACCCAGCCTGGGATTTCTCATGATGTGCTTAGTATATAGGTTAAATAAACAGGGTGACCGCAGACAGCCCTGTCGTACTCCTTTCTTGATCTTGAACCAATCAGTTATTCCATACAGGGTTCTAACTGTTGCTTCTTGACTGCATACAGGTTTCTCATGAGACAGGTAAAATATTCTGGCATTCCCATCCCTGTAAGAGCGTTCCACAGTTTGTCATGATCCACACAGTCAAAGGCTTCAGTGTAGTCAATGAAGCAGAGAAAGATGTTTTTCTGAAATTCCCTTGCTTTCTCTATAATTCAGTGAATGATGGCATTTTGATTTCTAGATCCTCATTCTTTTCTAAACCCAGCCTGGACATCTGTAAGTTCTTGGTTCGCATAATGCTGAAGCCTATCATGCAAGATTTTAAGCATGGCCAGTAAGGGTTCAGTTCAGTTAAGTTCAGTCACTCAGTCTTGTCTGACTCTTTGTGACCCCATGTACTACAGCACACCAGGCTTCCCTGTTCATCGCCCCTGGAGCTTGCTGAAACTCATGTCCACTAAGTCAGTGATGCCATCCAGCTAGCATGGGAGATGAGTGAAATTGTCCAATGGTTAGCACATTCTTTGGTACTACCCTACTTGGGAATTGGGATGAGGATTGACCTTTTCCAGTTCTGTGGCCACTGCTGGGTCTTCCATATTTGCTGACATAATGAATGCAAAACCTTGATGGCATCATCCTTTAGGGATTTGAATAGTTCTGCTGGAATTTCATCATATCCACTAGCTTTATTAACAGCAGTGCTTCTTAAGGCCCACTTAACTTCACACTCCAAGTGACTAACCACATCACTGTAGTAATCTGGTTCATTAAGACCTGTTTTATACAGTTCTTCCATATATTCTTTCCATCTCAACTTGATTTCTTCAGTGTCTACCCAGTCTCTACCATTTTTATCCTTTATTGTGTCCATCTTAGGTCGGAATGCTCCTTTGATATTTCCACTTTTCCTGAAGAGATCTCTAATCTTTCCCCTTTTGTTGTTTTCTTCTGTTATTAAGCACTGTTCATTGAAGAAGGCCTTCTTGTCTTTTCTAGCTATTCTTTGAAATTCTGCTTTAATTGGAAGGATCTTTCCCTCTCTCCCTTGCTTTGCACGTCTTTTCATTCTTCCACTATATGTAAAGCCTCCTCAGATAACCACTTTGCCTTCTTGCTTGTGTTTTTCTTTGGGATGGTTTTGTTCACTGCTTCCTGTACAAAGGAACCTCTGTCCATAGTTCTTCAGGCATACTGTTAACTAGCTGGATTTAGAAAAGGCAGAGGAACCAGAGATCAAATTGCCAACGTCTGTTGGATCATAGAAAAAGCAAGAGAGTTCCTGAAAAACATCTGCTTTATTGATTACGCCAAAGCCTTTGACTGTATGCTGCTGCTGCTGCTAAGTCGCTTCAGTCGTGTCCGACTCTGTGTGACCCCATAGACGGCAGCCCACCAGGCTCCCCCGTCCCTGGGATTCTCCAGGCAAGAACACTGGAGTGGGTTGCCATTTCCTTCTCCAATGCATGAAGGTGAAAAGAGAAAGTGAAGTCGCTCAGTTGTGTCTGACTCTTAGCGACCCCATGGACTGCAGCCTACCAGGCTCCTCCATCCATGGGATTTTCCAGGCAAGAGTACTGGAGTGGGGTGCCATTTGACTGTATAGATCACAACAAACTGTGGAAAATTCTTCAAGAGATGGGACTACCAGACCACCTTACCTTCCTCCTGAGAAATCTATATGCAAGTCAAGAAGCAACAGTTAGAACCGCACATGGAACAACAGACTGGTTACAAATTGGGAAAGGAGTATGTCAAGGCTGTATATCATCACCCTGCTTATTTAACTTATCTGCAGAGTACATCATGCAAAATGCTGGTCTGGATGTAGCACAAACTGGAATCTAGATTGCCAGGAGAAATATCAATAACCTCAGATAAGCAGATGACACCACCCTTATGACAGAAAGTAAAGAGGAAATAAAGAGCCTCTTGATGAAAGTGAAAGAGGAGAGTGAAAAAAGTTGGCTTAAAACTCAACATTCAAAAAACCAAGATCATGGCATCCGGTCTCATCATTCCATGAAAATAGATGGAGAAACATTGGAAACAGTGACAGACTTTATTTTCTTGGGCTCCAAAATCACTGCAGATGGTAACTGCAGCCATGAAATTAAAAGACACTTGCTCCTTGGAAGAAAAGTTATGACCAACCTAGACAGCATATTCAAAAGCAGAGACATTACTTTGCTGACAAAGGTCCATCTAGTCAAAGGTATGGTTTTTCCAGTAGTCATGTATGGATGTGAGAGCTGGACTATAAAGAAAGCTTAGCACCAAAGAATTGATGCTTTGAACTGTGGTGTTGGAAAAGACTCTTGTGAGTCCCTTGGACTGCAAGGAGATCCAATCAGTCCATCCTAATGGAAATCAGTCCTGAATATTCATTGGAAGGACTGATGCTGAAGCAGAAATTCCAATATTTTGGCCACCTGATGCAAAGAACTGAATCATTGAAAAAGACCCTGATGCTGGGAAAGATTGAAGGCAGGAGGAGAAGGGGATGACAGAGGATGAGATGGTTGGGATGGCATCACCAACTCGATGGACATGAGTTTGAGTAAGCTCCAGGAGTTGGTGATGGACTGGCATGCTGCAGTCCATGGGTTTGCAAAGAGTCAGACACGACTGAGTGACTGAACTGAAGTGAGTCCCTTGAATCTATTCATTACCTCTACTGTGAATTCATATGGGATTTGATTTAATTTATACCTGACTGGCCTAGTGTTTTCCCCAGTTTTCTTTAGTTTAAGCCTGAATCTTGCTATGAGAGGCTGATGATCTGAGCCACAGTCAGCTCCAGGTCTTGTTTTTGCTGACTGTATACAGCTTCTCCATCTTTGGCTACAAAGAATATAATCAATTTGATTTCAGTATTGACCATTTGATGATGTCCATCCCCTGGATCATGGAAAAAGCAAGAGAGTTCCAGAAAAGCATCTATTTCTGCTTTATTGACTATGCCAAAGCCTTTGACTGTGTGGATCACAATCAACTATGGAAAATTCTGAAAGAGATGGGAATACCAGACCACCTGATCTGCCTCTTGAGAAATTTGTGTGCAGGTCAGGAAGCAACAGTTAGAACTGGACATGGAACAACAGACTGGTTCCAAATAGGAAAAGGAGTACGTCAAGGCTGTATATTGTCACCCTGTTTATTTAACTTCTATGCAGAGTACATCATGAGAAATGCTGGACTGGAAGAAACACAAGCTGGAATCAAGATTGCCGGGAGAAATATCAATCACCTCAAATATGCAGATGACACCACCCTTATGGCAGAAAGTGAAGAGGAACTCAAAAGCCTCTTGATGAAAGTGAAAGTGGAGAGTAAAAAAGTTGGCTTAAAGCTCAACATTCAGAAAACGAAGATCATGGCATCCGGTCCCATCACTTCATGGAACATAGATGGGGAAACAGTGGAAACAGTGTCAGACTTTATTTTTCTGGGCTCCAAAATCACTGTAGATGGTGACTGCAGCCATGAAATTAAAAGACACTTACTCCTTGGAAGGAAAGTTATGACCAACCTAGATAGCATATTCAAAAGCAGAGACATTACTTTGCCAACAAAGGTTTATCTAGTCAAGGCTATGGTTTTTCCTGTGGTCATGTACGGATGTGAGAGGTGGACTGTGAAGAAGACTGAGCACCGAAGAATTGATGCTTTTGAACTGTGGTGTTGGAGAAGACTCTTGAGAGTCCCTTGGACTGCAAGGAGATCCAACCAGTCCATTCTGAAGGAGATCAGCCCTGGGATTTCTTTAGAAGGAATGATGCTAAAGCTGAAACTCCAGTACTTTGGCCACCTCATGTGAAGAGTTGACTCATTGGAAAAGACTCTGATGCTGGGAGGGATTGGGGGCAAGAGGAGAAGGGGACGACAGAGGATGAGATGGCTGGATGGCATCACTGACTCAATGGACGTGAGTCTGAGTGAACTCCGGGAGTTGGTGATGGACAGAGAGGCCTGGCGTGCTGCGATTCATGGGGTTGCAAAGAGTCGGACATGACTGAGCGACTGATCTGATCTGATCTGATGTGTAAAGTTGTCTCTTGTGTTGTTGAAAAAGGGTCTTTGCTGTGACTAGTGCATTCTCTTGGCAGAATTCAGTTAGCCTTTGCCCTTCATTTTGTTCTCCAAGGCTGAACTTGCCTGTTACTCCAGGTATATCTTGACTGCCTACTTTTGAATTCCAACCCCTGGTGATGAATAACACATCTTTTTTAGGTGTTAGTTCTAGGAGGTCTTCTAGGTCTTCATAGAACTGATCAACTTCAGCTTGGATTGGATTAGATTATTGGATTGGGGCAAGGCTTGGATTACTCTGATGTTGAATGACTTGCCTTGGAAATGAACTGAGATCATTCTGTCATTTTTGAGGTTGCACCCAAGTACTATATTTCAGACTCTTTTGTTGATTATGAGGGCTACTCATACCCTTATTAGGGTGCAGCACCCTAAAACTTTCTTCATGCCCCTTTGTAATTCTTCCTTCTTCTACCTCCATCTTCTGCCTCCACCAGGCAACCACTGATGTGTTCTATGTCACTACAGAATAGTTTCCTTTTTCTAGAATTTTATATGAATGAAATTATTGAGTATGTATTCAGAATCAGTAGTTTGTTTCTCTAATTATTGAGTAGCATCCAACACCACAATTGTATGGATATGCCACATTTTGTTTATCCATTCACCTATTGATGGCCATTGGGTTATTTTTAAATTTTGGTGACTACAGAAATTGAGATATAAAAGACATATAAAGCTGCCATGAACACCTACTGGAGTGTGTAAAACTAGGCCAGTCTTTGACTCTTCTTTGATCAGGTCAGGGATGATCTCTTCCATCCAAGACAACTGTAAAGCCTTATCTTTGCAAGGCTTTTGAGTTCTCAAGGTCTCATTGGCATGACCTCAATAGATATCCAATACAACCCTGTAAGGCAGGTAAGGTGGGTTTTAGGCACCATTCAAATAGGTGAGAACATGCTGATCACCTGCTAGGTCCAGGCCCCCTGCTAAGTACTGTAAGACAGACCCTGAGGATCTTACATTCTAGTATTCTGTAGACGAGGAGACTGCAGTTCCTGCCAAAGGATGCACTGAGAGGTGACAGAGTGGGAAACAGAACTCAGGTCGTCACACTCCCCTCCAGTGTCCCCTCCACACACACCCTGTTCCCAAAGAGTCACAGGCTCTCAGGAGCTCTGTCTAAAGGGATATCGACTGGGAGGCAAAAGAGGGAAGAGTGAGGAAAGAACGAAGAGCAGGTAAGCATGTCGCTTTGACCCTCAGCTAGACTTTATGGTGAGGAGGATTCCCGCACAAGCTGGGCCAGGACTTCCCTTTCCTGAGGTATTTTGTGGACACGATTGCTAAACCTCTTTGAGGACCTAAGTTCTGTTGGAGGAGGACTCTTGCTATTACTGCACCGACTATATTGTGGTAGACCTTACAGGAGGCCAAGTCAGGAGGGATTTCCCTAGTGATTGACTATTCTCCCCAGACTTCATGGACAGCAGAGCTGGGAATAGAAGGGAAATACAGACAAAGAAGTCTCAGGCCCTGCTCTTGGGGCTCTTACAGTAGGGATGAAATGCAATATTCCCACATATGAATCAATATTTCATTCCTTTTTGTGGTTGAAGAATATTCCACTTTATGAGTGTGCTGGATTTTGTTTATCCATTCATCAGTTGATGGATATCTGGGTTGTTCCCACTTACGAATAACACTGCTATGAACAGTCACATTTGGGTGTGCATAGGAGTACTATGCGGAGAAGGCAATGGCACCCCACTCCAGTACTCTTGCCTGGAAAATCCCATGGACAGAGGAGACTGGTAGGCTACAGTCCATAGGGTCGCTGAGGGTCGGACAGACTGAGTGACTTCACTTTCACTTTTCACTTTCATGCATTGGAGAAGGAAATGGCAACCCACTCCAGTGTTCTTGCCTGGAGAATCCCAGGGACAGGGGAGCCTGGTGGGCTGCTGTCTATGGGGTTGCACAGAGTCGAACATGACTGACGTGACTTAGTAGTAGTAGGAGGAGTACTATGACAGAGACCATATGCTTATATCATAGCCCAGGCAGCTAGGGGACAGAGGAGTTTAGAGGGATCCGTCTGGGAAGACTTCCTGGAGGAGGCAACATTTGTGCTACTTTAAAAAGCTCTGTTTGGATAAAGGGAGGAGAGAAGCAAAGTGAGAAGGGCTGATGGGTAGGAGGTAAGAAATAAAGAGAGGGTATTCCAGACTGACTGAGAAAGATCAAACTTGCCTTATCTATACTTGCTTGAATATAGACTGGACTGTCAGGATAGGGTGAGCAGTTTTGTGCTTCAAGCATGATTCCCACATGAGCCTCACAAGCTCACCTTACTCCACAAGGGGGCTTTTTATGGAAAAAGCTCAAGATCTAAAGTCAAACAGTCCTAGCTCCTCTGCTTAGCATCCATGTGGTTTTAAGATTTCTGAGTCTCAGCTTCCTTACATATAAAACGGAGACTGTGATAGACCATCTAAGAAATCATTCATTTGTTCAATACATATGTACCTACTCTATGACATGCCATGATACTCAAAGCATGTTTTAAAAAAGAAGCTTGGAGGGACTTCCCTAGTTGTACAGTCAATAAGAATCTGCCTGCCAGTGCAGGGGAGGCAGGTTCGATCGCTGGTCCAGGAAGATTCCTCATGCCACAGAGCAACTAAGCCCATAGGCCACAACTACTGAGCCCGTGCCCTAGAGCCCGCGAACCACGACTGCTTAAGTCCACGTGCCTAGAGAGTGGGCTCAGCAACAAGAGAAGCCACACCAATGGAAAGCCCGCGCACCACACCAAAGAATGCCCGCACGCAGCAAGAAAGACCCAGCGCAAACAAAAATTAATTTAAAAAAAAAAACAGAAGCATAGACACAAAAGACCCTCTAGCACCCCCTCTCCAGGATTCTACTCTCCTCCAGCTCTGCCCTGCACTTTCTGGTGTTTTCAAGATAATCCATTAAAAGGAAGCCCTCCTGAAACTCCCACTCGCCCAGGAGAAGCTGGTAGGTGTTAAAAAACACACACTGCCAAAGGGAAATAGATTGATTGTGCTTAGCAGAAGAGCTCCTTTGGCAAATCAGGAAAAACCTTGGCCGCAGATCATTCAGAGACTTACTCAGACTGGAAAAAAAAGGAAAGTGGTACCTTTTCAGGGTTGAAATACAGCCTGCAGCAGTATTACTGTGGCCCTGGGGCTCCTGCTGCTCCTGCCGCAGCACCACTTGAGCTGTTGGCAAAGGCCCCTTGCCCACACCAGGCACCCCAGACACTGCCGTTGGACTCTAAGTGCAGGAGGCAGAGGGCCCTGAGGGCACAGTATTTCCAGTCTTTACCTGTAATCACAGCTAATTGAATCACTGCAGATTCGAAATTGGCTCCTGATTGAATTCAGAACTTTTGTTTAATTAATTATAATTCACCTGAAAACTACTGCTTCCCTCGGACTAAGTAGTTAACCATTTCCTCCCCACTGAGACTCTTGGCTTCCCTGAGCCATGAAACTTGAAAAAAATCTCCTTTCACGGAGATTTCTAGTTAAGTTTCAAAGAGCATAGGGCAAAATATCAAGCCGTGGAGGACATGAAAAGACAACTCAGGATGGGAGATCAGATCAGATCAGTCACTCAGTCGTGTCCGACTCTTTGCGACCCCATGAATCGCAGCACGCCAGGCCTCTCTGTCCATCACCAACTCCCGGAGTTCACTCAGACTCACGTCCATCAAGTCAGTGATGCCATCCAGCCATCTCATCCTCTGTCGTCCCCTTCTCCTCCTGCCCCCAATCGCTCCCAGCATCAGAGTCTTTTCCAATGAGTCAACTCTTTGCATGAGGTGGCCAGAGTACTGGAGTTTCAGCTTCAGCATCAGTCCTTCCAAAGAAATCCCAGGGCTGATCTCCTTCAGAATGGACTGGTTGGATCTCCTTGCAGTCCAAGGGACTCTCAAGAGTCTTCTCCAACACCACACTTCAAAAGCATCAATTCTTCGGCACTCAGCTTTCTTCACAGTCCAACTCTCACATCCATACATGACTACAAGAAAAACCATAGCCTTGACTAGATAAACTTTTGTTGGCAAAGTAATGTCTCTGCTTTTGAATATGCTATCTAGGTTGATCATAACTTTCCTTCCAAGGAGTAAGCGTCTTTTAATTTCATGGCTACAGTCACCATCTACAGTGATTTTGGAGCCCAGAAAAATAAAGTCTGACACTGTTTCCACTGTTTCCCCATCTATTTCCCATGAAGTGGTGGGACTGGTTGCCATGATCTTCGTTTTCTGAATGTTGAGTTTTAAGCCAACTTTTTCACTCTCCACTTTCACTTTCATCAAGAGGCTTTTGAGTTCCTCTTCACTTTCTGCCATAAGGGTGGTGTCATCTGCATATTTGAGGTGATTGATATTTCTCCCGGCAATCTTGATTCCAGCTTGTGTTTCTTCCAGTCCAGCATTTCTCATGATGTACTCTGCATAGAAGTTAAATAAACAGGGTGACAATATACAGCCTTGACATACTCCTTTTCCTATTTGTAACCAGTTGGTTGTTCCATGTCCAGTTCAAACTGTTGCTTCCTGACCTGCATACAAATTTTTCAAGAGGCAGATCAGGTGGTCTGGTATTCCCATCTCTTTCAGAATTTTCCACAGTTTATTGTGATCCACACAGTCAAAGGCTTTGGCATAGTCAATAAAGCAGAAATAGATGTTTTTTTGGAACTCTCTTGCTTTTTCTATGATCCAGCGGATGTTGGCAATTTGATCTCTGGTTCCTCTGCCTTTTCTAAAACCAGCTTGAACATCAGGAAGTTCACGGTTCACATATTGCTGAAGCCTGGCTTGGAGAATTTTGAGCATTACTTTACTAGCGTGTGAGATGAGTGCAATTGTGTGGTAGTTTGAGAAAATGTTTGCAAATCTGCTAAGAGTCTAGCACCTTGAATATATAAAGAGCTCTTACAACGCAAGAAAAAAGTTTTTTTAATATGAATAGATAGCAGTATACATTTTCTTTCAAAAGTGTTTCTAAATGACTGCTAACTTTATTAAAAGACTATCATCTTGTATCTAATCTTTTGGGATTTGTTTTTAACTCATATTTAAAAAGTCTTTTTCATATTTATGTGTTGTTGGTAGTTAACATTAAATTTAATTCATAGGCATTTTTGTCCCAGTAAATGTTTAACCTTTGTTGGCCAACAAAGGTCTCTCTAGTCAAAGCTATGGTTTTTCCAGTAGTCATGTATGGATGTGAGAGTTGGACCGTAAGGAAAGCTGAGTGCCAAAGAATCGATATTTTTGAACTGTAGTGTTCAAGAAGACTCTTCAGAGTCCCTTGGACTTCAAAAAGATCAAAGCAGTCAATCCTAAAGGAAATCAGTCCTGAATATTCATTGGAAGGACTGATGCTGAAGCTGAAGCTCCAATATTTGGGCCATCTGATGTGAAGAACTGACTCATTGGAAAAGACCCTGATGCTGTGGAGAATTGAAGGCAGGAGGAGACGGGGACGACAGAGGATGAGATGGCTGGACGGCATCACCTACTAGAAGGACGTGAGTTTGAGTAAGCTCCAGGAGTTAGTGATGGACAGGGAAGCCTAGCAGGCTGCAGTCCATGAGGTCGCAAAGAGTTGGACACAACTGAGCAACTGAACTGAAATATTTAGCAATCAGCTTTCTAGAAAACAAAATATATACATTAAATAAGTTCTGGTCACCAATTCAGACCAGTAGTGAGGTCCTTCCAACCAAGCAATTCTCCAACACCAGTTGTGGGTCCTACCATTCAATTCTGAAAAATCTACCTGGAGATAGCATCTGATTCCAAGGTTAAGGGCTCAGTTCTGCAAGATTGTCCTCCACTTCAGAGGCCCATAGGAAGTCCAGGTTCTCACCTGTCTTTCTAACCAACTGACTATAGATTGGAGGTGCCAATGATCCCCTTCTTGAGTTACAACTTAAGGGCTTAGTCCTGTAAGACTGCCCCTCACCGCCTTCACAAGCCAACTGCAAGTCTAGACTGTCACTGGTGCTTCATGCTGAGTGGCTATAAATCAGACGTTTCTATAACCCCCTCTTAGGTTTGATTAATCTGCCAGAGTAGCTGGCAGAACCCAGAGAAACATTTTACTTACTAGATTACCAGTTTATTTTTATAAAAGGATATAACTAAGGAACAGCCAGATGGACGAGATGTATAGGGTGAGTTATATGTGGAAGGCATGGAGCTTCCTGTGCTGACTCTGAGCACACCAGTCTTCCCAAATCTCCACGTGCTCACCAGCCCAGAAGCTCTCCAAACCCTGTCCTTTTGGGGGTTTATGGAAGCTTTATTACACAGATGTGATTGATTTAATAACTGGTCACTGGCCAACCCCCAGATCCTCTCCCTTGCCCCAGACTCGGGGAATAGGAGTGAAAGTTCTATTCTGATAATTACATGGTTGATTTTCCTGGCAATCAGCCCCCATTCTTAGGTGCTTCCCAAAAGTCATCTTCTTCTCCGCAAAACCTATTTTTGCCCTGTAGGCCTTCAAGTAATAGTCAGGTACAAATGTGAGAGTTGTACGATAAAGAAGGCTGAGCACCAAAAAACTGATGCTTTTGAATTGTGGTGCTAGAGAAGACTCTTGAGAGTCCCTTGTACTGCAAAGAGATCAAACCAGTCAATCCTAAAGGAAATCAACCCTGAATATTCATTGGAAGGACTGATGCTAAAGTTACAGTATTTTGGCCCCCTGATGCGAAGAGCCGACTCATTGGAAAAGACTCTAATGCTGGGAAAGATTGAAGGCAAAAGGGGAACAAGGGGGCGGAAGAGGATGAGATGGTTAGATAGCATCACCAACTCAATGGACATGAATTTGAGCAAACTCCGGGAGATAGTGAAGCCTGGCGTGCTACAGTCCATGGGGTCACAAAGAGTCGGACATGACTTAGCAGCTAAATAACAACAACCAACCTGCTAGGTGATCCTGGGTAAGAGGAATGGATTGTCTTCACATCTTAGCTTTTTCACTCATAAAGTGGAGATAATGCCTACCTCACAGGCTCTTTGTGAGGCTTATATGGCCTGGAAGGATAATGCTAAGACGAAACCAAAAAAGTAGTTATGAAAAAGGATCAAATAGAAACACTGGATGTGAAAATTCAAACACTGAAATAAAGAATTTGATAAATGACATAAATAATAAAAATGAATTAAATTGGAGCAGAGACAAGTGAGATGAATAATCACATTGATGGGGTCTCCCAGAAGGCACTGAGAAGTAATGAAAAGTAGGAAAATATAATCTGAAGCTAATGAAAATAAAAATAAGCTAAGAAAAGTACTGGTATAACCATCTGTACAATAAGAAGCCTTGAAGAAAAGAAAGAAATGAAAAAAAAAAAAGATTTCCTTTAGGGTTGACTGGTTTGATCTCTTTGAAGTACAAGAGACTCTCAAGTACAAGAGAGTCTTCTCCAGCACCACAATTCAAAAGCTTTAATTCTTTAGTGCTCAATCTTCTTTATGGTCCAACTCTCACATTCGCATCTGACTATCAGTTGAAGGTCTAAAAAAAAACAAGGGTTTTCCAAAATTAAAGAAAGATGAAAGATAGACGAAAAGGGCTCATGGCTAATAAGATAGAATTAATAAGAAAAACTAAACATCAATACGGAGAAGGCAATGGCACCCCACTCCAGTACTCTTGCCTGGAAAATCCCATGGATGGAGGAGCCTGGTGGGCTGCAGTCCATGGGGTCGCTGAGGGTCGGACACGACTGAGTGACTTCCCTTTCACTTTTCACTTTCATGCATTGGAGAAGGAAATGGCAACCCACTCCAGTGTTCTTGCCTGGAGAATCCCAGGGACGGGCGAGCCTCGTGGTCTGCCGTCTATGGGGTCGCACAGAGTCGGACACGACTGAAGTGACTTAGCAGCAGCAGCAAACATAAATATGATTTTTAATAAGTTAAATATAACTACTAAAAAGCACAGAAGTAGAATTCAGAATTTTCAAACCAGTAGAAGAACATTCTATTCAATGAAAGACAAGAAAGGAAAAAAGAGGAAAGTAATATATGGTAAGCAAAAATTATAAATAAGATGACTGAATACATGTATGCTCAGTCATGTGACTCCTTGCAGCTCCATGGACTGTAGCCCACCAGGCTCCTCTGTCCATGGGATTTCCCAGGCAAGAATACTGGAGTGGGTTGCCATTTCCTACTTCAGGGGATCTTCCCAACCCAGGGATCAAACCTGAGTCTTTTGCATCTCCTGCGTTGGCAGGTGGATTCTTTACCACTGAGCCACAGGGGAAGCCCCAAGATTACTGAAATGAATACTAAATATAAAATTAATTACGTAATTTGTGTTATAGATTGAATTGTGTCCCCCCAAAAAGATATATTAAATTTCTAAATGCCAGTTCCTCTCAATGTAAGCTTATTTGGAAATAGGGCTATTGTAGATGTAATTAGCTAAATTAAGATGAGGTCATACTGAAGTATGGTAGGACCCTAATCCAATAAAACTAATGAACTTATAAAAAGACATCCATGGGAACACAGAGACACATGGGGAGAATGCCACATAACAACAAAGGCAGAGACTAGCGTTATCCAGCTACAAGCCAAGAAAAGTCAAAGATTGCCAGCAAACCACCAGAAGCTAGGAAGAGACTAGAAAGGATTTGCCCACAGATTTCAGAGAGTTCATGGCCCTGCTGACATCTTAATTTTGTGCCTCTAGCCACCAATAAACTATGGAAAATTCTGAATGAGATGGGAATACCAGACCACCTGACCTGCCTCTTGAGAAACCTATATGCAGGTCAGGAAGCAACAGTTAGAACTGGACATGGCTGTGGTGGATTCATTTTGATATTTGGCAAAACTAATACAATTATGTAAAGTTTAAAAATAAAAAAAAATTAAAAAAAAAAAAAACTGGACATGGAACACCAGACTGGTTCCAAATAGGAAAAGGAGTATGTCAAGGCTGTATATCATCACCCTGCTTATTTAACTTATATGCAGAGTACATCATGAGAAACGCTGGGCTGGAAGAAGCACAAGCTGAAATCAAGATTGCCAGGAGAAATATCAATAACCTCAGGTATGCAGATGACACCACCCTTATGGCAGAAAGTGAAGAAGAACTAAAGAGCCTCTTGATGAAAGTGAAAGAGGAAAGTGAAAAAGTTGGCTTAAAGCTCAACATTCAGAAAACGAAGATCATGGCATCTGGTCCCATCACTTCATGGGAAATAGATGGGGAAACAGTGGAAACAGTGTCAGACTTTATTTTTCTGGGCTCCAAAATCACTGCAGATCGTAATTGCAGCCATGAAATTAAAAGATGCTTACTCTTTGGAAGGAATGTTATGACCAACCTAGATAGCATATTAAACAGCAGAGATATTACTTTGCCAACAAAGGTCCATCTAGTCAAGGCTATGATTTTTCCAGTGGTCATGTATGGATGTGGGATTTGGACTGTGAAGAAAGCTGAGCACCGAAGAATCGATGCTTTTGAACTGTGGTGTTGGAGAAGACTCTTGAGAGTCCCTTGGACTGCAAGGAGATCCAACCAGTCCATTCTGAAGATGAGTCCTGGGATTTCTTCGGAAGGAATGATGCTAAAGCTGAAACTCCAGTACTTTGGCCACCTCATGCAGAGTTGACTCATTGGAAAAGACTCTGATGCTGGGAGGGATTGGGGGCAGGAGGAGAAGGGGACGACAGAGGGTGAGATGGCTGGATGGCATCACTGACTCAATGGACGTGAGTCTGGGTAAACTCTGGGAGTTGGTGACGGACAGGGAGGCCTGGCGTGCTGCGATTCATGGGGTTGCAAAGAGTCGGACACGACTGAGTGACTGAACTAAACTGAACTGAACTGAGCCACCAATACCATGAAAAAACATATTTCTGTTGTTTCTAGCCATCCAGTTTGTGGTACTTTGTTATGAGAGTCTTAAAAAACTAATACGATTTGTAAAGAATTAAACTTACTAATCAAAAGATAAACACTCACAAATTGGATTTTTAAACAACATTCTAAAAAGAATATTTGTAAAACAAACAGTCATAGGAAAGTCACCAATAAAAGGACGGAAATGTTTATGAGGCAATTTTGAACCAACTAAAACTGGGGAGCAAATAACAAAATTGAATTCAAGGAAAAAATTTTTAAAGAGAGATGTCTTTATACAAAACAAAATCAGAAATGTCTAACAACTGTAGATTATATGCCCTTCAAACCATAGCTTCAAGATATGAAACTCAACAACATAACTACAGAGAAAAACACAGGAATTGTAATTAGAAACTTTTTTGAATAGGAGCTCTTGACAGTCATCTGATTACTTTCTGGCAGAACAAAGCAGAGTTTGTGCAATAATTAACACTTCCTGTTGCACTTGGATCAATGCGACAGGACATGTCAAAGTTAATATCAAGGAAATATATGCCCAGACAGAGTGGCTTCATGATTTTGGCAAGGACGATAGATATCACCTCCCTTGTCTGGTCAACAGTTAAAGAAGCCCAAAGTTGACCTGGTTCTTTCCCTTTCCAGGCCCTTTAATGGCTATTGTCGTTCTCTTTTTAGCCCTTGTTTGTTTAACCTTTGGGTTATGTTTGTATCTTTTAGGATCCAACATTTGAAGTAAGGCTCATGATTTCAGCCCATTCCAGTGAAAAGTGGCCCAGGTCCCTACAGGTTCTTGGAACAGCCAGTGAGGGACTTCCACCACCTCTAGGGTGGGCTAGACTCTGAAGCCCCTGTGCAGAAGGGAGAAGTTTCAGAAGAGACCTTCAGCCCCTTACCCCTTAAGAACAAAGGTGTATAGTCTCTCACGGGGGAGTGAGACAGGCTGGGATCTGGGACCTTTTGCAATGTTTCGATGCTTGCACCTGGACATACCTCTCCTTGAGCAATAGAATATAGAGAAACTGTATGGGACTAATGACAGCTGTGTGCATGAACAGTTGGGGCAAATTCTGGACAAAAGATACAAAGAGACCAAAAAATCTGCCATTTTGAGGAGCCTGAAGCAAAAGCAGTGGGTTAGGAGCAAAAACAGGGTACTGTACACACCCCTGCACTCAACACCACCTAAGGGATGGGCCAAACACCCAAGCCACCCCTCTGACCCAACCCCTGGACACACACCTACCCTCACCTCATATGAGGAACAAGCTCGCCCCACTTCATGGAGTGGGCAAGCAAGAGAACTTGTTTGTTCTTGTTCCCGCCGATGCAGCAGGGGCCCCGATAAAGCCTTGCCTGAAAAAGAAACTTTTCTGTTTGAAAAGTGAGTAATATCAGTCACCATCATCTGAGTGACTGATAGAACAAGCAGATAATAAGCAATCATAGTAAATATTCAAATAAAATAATTCATAAATTTGAAATAATTACATGGGAAGTGGGAAGAACTTTACAACATCAACCAAGTGGAGAAAGCACGTTTTTGAGCACACATGAAACATTTAAATAATACACCATTTACAAGATCGTAAAGAGAGAGAGTCTCTAACTCAAGAGTTTAGAAAATGACCAAATAGAAAGAAACAATCGAAAAGAAAAAAGTAAGGTCAGAATTCGATAACCAATGGACTATAGCAACAATAGCAACTATAAAATAGATAAGAAGAACCAAATCAAAAGCTGGGCCTTTGAAAGATTCCTCAGTATACTAACCTCCATCAAAGTTTATCAAGGGGACTTATCTATGAAACAGAGACAGACTCCCATAGAGAACAGATTGTGGTTGCCAAAAAGGAGGAGGAGTGAGAGAGAGATGGATTGGGATTTGGGGATCAGCAGATGAAAGCTATTGTATATAAAATGGATAAACAACAGGTCTAACTGTAGAGCACAGGAAACTATATTCAATATCCTGTGATAAACCATAATGGAAAAGAATGTTTAGAAAAAGTATGTATATATACTGCAATCCATGGGGTCGCTAAGAGTCGGACATGACTGAGCAACTTCACTTTCACTTTTCACTTTCATGCATTGGAGAAGGAAATGGCAACCCACTCCAGTGCTCTTGCCTGGAGAATCCCAGGGACGGCAGAGCCTGGTGGGCTGCCGTCTGTGGGGTCGCACAGAGTCGGACACGACTGAAGCGACTTAGCAGCAGCAGCATACACGTAACTGAATCACTTTGCTGTACAGCAGAAATTAGCACAATATTGTATATCAATTATGCTTCAATAAAATAAATGTTTAAAGAAAGCTTATCAAGGGGGAAGAAAGACACAGATATGTAAAATTCAGAATTAAATAAAATACTTATAGACTGGAGTGGGTAGCCTTTCCCTTCTCCAGGGGATCTTCCCAACCCAGGGATCGAACCCAGGTCTCCTGCGTTGCTGGTAGATTCTTTACCAGCTGAGCCACAAGGGAATCCCCTGCAGATATGTAAAATTCAGAATTAAATAAAATACTTATAGACACAAAAGAGATGAAAATATCCATAAAAAATATTATTAATAGTCATTCACTAAGAAAGTAATAATCAAGATAGAATATATTAAGCTAAATATTTTAAATGCATATAAAATATAAAACTGGCCCAGTAAAAATCAAGAAGTTTGAACAAATCAGTAACAAGCAAAGATATTGCAAAGAAGTTTCCATAGAGTTACCTGAAATTAACTCTTCCCACCTTCTGGGCTTTAACCAGTCATCTAAATTTTCAATAAAAAGGTTTAAACCGCTCCCCCCTACAAAAAAAAAAAAGATCAACAACAACAAATAAAGGACACACAACCCTATCTATAAAGGGAAAAAAAGGCCTTAGGACAGATGTGTACCTGTTTTTTGAAATTTCAAAAATGTCTGGAACAACTTGCTTCATAAAGTAGAAAAGTAGTGAAATCTCCCCAGTTCATTCTATTAAGGAATGTGTGTGCATGCTCAGTTGCTCAGTCTTGTCCAACTCTTTGCGATCCTATGGACTGTAGCCCGTCAGACTCCTCTGTCCTGGGTTCTCCAGGGAAGTGTACCAGAGTGGGCTGCCATTTCCTCTGCCAGGGGATCTTTCCAACCCAGGAATCAAACCGGGGTCTTCTGCATTGGCAGGTAGGTTCTTCATCATTGGCCGCCTGGGAAGCCCCTCCTCTAACATTAGTGTGATTTCCAAGTCCTAAAAAGAATAGGAGAAGATAAAAGAACCGCTCTTTTTCAATTATAGATCCCAAAATACTAAATAAAATGTAAAAAGTAATAGATCATGACTAAGTAAGGTTTATTCCAGTGATGTAAAAATCATTTGACAACGTAAATCATTGAATGTATTTACATACTAAAGAACAAAATCAAATGATATCTCAACGGATAGGAAAAAGATTTAATTAAAAATTACACATATATATATTTATGATTAAATACCCTCAGGAAAAAATAGGAATAAAAGGGAACTCTCTTACTTTAATAAAAGATCTAAATCCAAAATACACAGAAAACATCACACTCAACGGAGAAGATCAGACGTTAGACAGTGTTTACTATCTCTGTTTGTGGGTATTCTGGCTAACGCTTATGTAAGATGTTCAATAATCATAATAACAGCAACAATAATAAGAATTTGTGAAAATCAAATGGGAAGTGATAAAACTGCAAATATGGCAAACTGGATGCTCATCTTGGAGGAATGCCAGTAGATCCAAAGATAGACGATAAGAGTTCAGTATGGGGGCTGGATACAAAATCAATCTCAAAAGTCACTAGCATTTCTGAAGACTCATAACAACTATCTGGAAAATAAAAAATAAGATTTTGTTCACAATAGCAACACAATCTCTAACAGCTAAGAAATAAATCAGTAAAAAATGTGCACACGTCTATGGACTTAAGCTTCAAATGCTATTAAATTTTTTAAAGCTTATTTGAAAGATACAAAAAAGAGGAATACATGGAGAGCTCTACGTTTCCCAAATTAATCTATAAAGTCAATGCAATCCAATTAAAATGTCAGTTGAATTTGCTTTGAGGAATTGACAAATAATTCTATAACTTATTTGGAAAACACAAGGATGCCAGCCAGACAAATCAATTAAAAATACAGTATATCACATCACTGGTCAGTAGGGGAAAGCAAATCCAAGCCACCATAAGATGCCACTTCACACCCACTAGGATGACTATCTTTTTTTTTTTTTTATGGAAAACAATATTGGCAAGGATATGGAGGAAATGGAACCCTGTGCATTGCTGGTGGGAATGTAAAATGGTGCATCTGCTATGGAAAACATTTTGGCATTTCCTCAAAAAGTTAAACTTAAGATTATCACATGATCCAACAATTCGACTTTTAGATATACACCCAGGAATACTGAAAGTTCAGACTGTAACAGATATGTATATACCTATGTTCATAACAGCATTATTCCTAATAGCCAAAAGGTGATAGAATTTTCAGATATGGTTATTTATTAGGAAAGAGAAAACACCTTGGCCAAGAAGAACTTTCTCCATTATTTCTCAAATTGATGATAGCTAGCATCGCAGCTAAAACAAATGTCTCCAAAAGACATGTTCTTATTTCATTACCTAAAGCAGTGATTTCCACAGTAAGAATGTGCCAGAAGACCTATGTGGTACAATAGAAGAACACGAGAACTTCTAATCCATTAGCAATATCTCAGTCTATAAATTTCCTATTTTCTACATAAGCTTTATAACAGGTACACATATAATTATAAACGTACACATATAGTATTTATGAATGAATACACAAGCAAAGCAAGCATGTGTTCAAAAATGTTTTACTATTAGTAAAGCATGGTGGAAAATTTGGAGACCCTGATGTAACATGCAGTCCTTTCTGTTATGCTTAAAATGAGTCTTGGTAGTGATAGTCTTAGGAAGTACATGAAACATCAGGATCTGTGTCCACAGACCAGAACCCAGCTCAGTTAACTCTGGGTCATTTCATCCCAGTCCCATAGACAGAGGCAAATTCTGGTAGAACAATGAAGGGAAATGAGGGAGTCAGAAACAGAGACTGAAGGGATAATTGGCTCTTCCAGGTCACTGGCTCCATGGGCAATGCACCAGGATCTAAAAATAGAAGAACCATCTGCAGTTACCTCCTGGAGCTGGGGCTTCAAAAAGCCCCAGGACAGACCCTCCCAGACTGGTGGCCAATGACAGCACTGGCCTCCTCAGGTGACCTCAGCAAATAATGGCCAAGAGCCAAAGCAGATATGTTTCCAAAGCCAGGGTCCTCACAGTAGAACAAGAGAACCAGGAATCATCAGGGACTGGAGTTCTTTCACCAGAGAGCTGGCTCTTGCTTCTGGGTTCAGAGACTGGCTGCAGTGTTGGGTAAAGAATGGAGAAGGATGGAAGTGGAGCTCAGAAATCAGAGAGAGTCTCCCTGATTATTCTCAAGGAAGGATTCTCAACCATTATCAAGGATGACTTCTGGACTAGATGATGGCTCAGCAGCCTTTTTTGCTTCTTTTCTATGAATTTTCCTTTGGGCTTTCTAAGCCTGGCACCTATTTTGTATTAAAAACACTGCAGGACAGAAAAAAGGAAAAGTTCATCAATGCAAGTGCTTGCTCTGGGTTCTGAAGAGAATTTGATTTCTGACCAGTGTCTCAACCTAGAGATCATTATTCAGGAACAAAGGGAAGGACCTGGCTGAGTCCTGTAAGCATCTTTGGTCTCTTCTTTGTGAAAATCCGGGAGGAAAGGAAGAGGAATAAATCACAATCCTCCACCTCCCTTTCTTGGAAGAAAGAGGAGAAGGTGAGCAGATAGAAGAAGCATGAGAGCAAGGAGAAGAGCTCTTGCCCACACTGAAGAAAACGGACAGAATTCATGATGCCAACAAAAAAGCAGGTGCTTACAAAACAAGACTTCCTCTTCCTCCCTTCCTCCCCTCTTTCCCCATCTCCCAAGTTTCCAAGTCTCCAATTCCTTCACTTTATCTGGATCTGCCCTCCACTTTCATCTTGTCCTTTTCCCAAAGAGATTTTAAAATTAGGTGTTACAAAAACTGGGGTTAATTGGTAACCATTTAGATGAACAGTGTATCTTTTACCATCCTCTATTTTCCTTCATTCTCCAAGAAAAGGGATGAAACATGTCTGGTCAAAATAGGCACTGAGTTCATGCTTGATAAATTCCACTACTCCAAACATAGAGCAATGAAGTAAAACATGAAAACAGGCAAAAAACAACAAAACGCAAACCAGGCTCAAATATAAGATGTGCATCTCTGTTGCTCAGATACAATAATGAAAATGTTAGCTTAGATGGAGCTGTGAGCTTGCTGTGCTCTGGGCCAGGAGCAGGGATTGAAAGCTAGGAGTTCAGCTCCTGGGATAAAGAAGCTTAAAATACTTCACACAAAGCAGAGAACTGGATCCAGGAGTTTTTGCCACCCACTCCTCTCCCAGATGAAAAAAAAAAGGAGGTGAGAAACTGTTACTGAGAAATGCTGTCCAAGTGTATATAAGCTACAGCCTCATCCCAGGTCCTAGGATCTGTGACAATCCACTATTACCTGGGGGAGAACTCTCAGCTATTTATAAGACCTACTTTTGAAATAGAGACCAAGTAAGCTGGGAGGAAGTAAGTGCAAATCACTGGCCAATAAGGGGTGAGGAGAGAGAGAAGGAGAAGGGGAAGAAAAGTGAAAGGGATTAAAACTGTCCCTCAAAATATCTTGTTCACAGAGAACCTGCAGATCTTTTGATTAATTTATGTATAGATATCTCTCAGTTCCTTTGGTATTGTGAATGAGGCTTTTTTCTCATTACATTTCTATTTACATTGGTCATTGTTTTGTGCAAGAAAGCTGTTGACTTTGTATATTAATTTGGTATCCAGTAACAATGCTAAAACTTGTATTAGTGCTGATGGTTTGTAGATTGTCTTAGAATTTTGATGTAGACAACTATATCACTTAGAAATAAGGAGAGCCTTATATATTTTTTCCGTTTACCTCTTATTTCATTTTCTTGTTATGTTATATTGGCTATAGAATCAACCATAGTGGTCTTTTGGTCTTATTCCTGTCTTTAGTGGGACTACTTCTACAACCTCACGATTAAATACAATCTTTGATAGAGACCTTTTAGAAGTATCCTTGATCAGGCTAAGAAAATATCTGTTCTCAAGTAATTACTTACAGGAAGAGTTGGGGTTCATTTTAATCTTGAAATAGTGTTGAATTTTATCAAATGCTTTTTCTGCATCTATTTCAATGGTCAAATTTTCCTTTAATCTCTTAAAATGAGCGAATATAACAAAAAAGAAATAGATTCACAGATATAAAGAACAACGTGTGGTTACCAGTAGAAAGCGACATAATAGAGGTAAGGGATTAAGAGTTATAAACTACTATGTATAAAGCAATAAGTTATAAGGATATATGGTACAACACAGGGAAGGTAGGTGATATTTTATCATAACTATAAATGGAATACAATCTTTAAAAGTTGAGAATCATTATGTTGCACATATAAACATACAATACTGTATATCAACTATATCTCAAAAAGATAAAATTCAAAAAAAATTTTTTTTTAATCTTATATGTACCATAACTAAATAAAAAGAAACAGTAAAAAAAAAAAAAAAAGTAAAGAGTTTGGTAAAATTGCATGGTACTAACACAAAAACAGACCCATAGATGAAAAGAAAAGAATACAGCACCCAGAAATAAACCCACACACTTATGGTCAATTAACCTGTGACAAAAGGGGCATGAATACACAGTGCAGAAAACGCAGTCTCTTCAGTCAGTGGTTCTGGGAAAACTGAATAGCTACATATAAAACATTACCTCACACCATATAGAAAAATAAACTCGAAACAGATTAAAGACCTATATGTAAGACCAGAAACCATCAAGCTCCCAGAAGACAACATAAGCAGGATACTCTTTGGCATAAATCAAGGCAATGTTTTTGGTCATGTGTCTCCTCAGGCAAAATAAAAAATAATTAAACTAAAGAGCTTTTGTGCAGCAAAGGAAATCAATACAAAATGAAAAGACAACCAAAGAATGGAGAAACTGTTTGAAGTGATATGACCGACAAGGGGTTAATATTCAAAATAAACAGCTCATACAACTGAATATTAAAAAAAAAATCAAACAATCACAAAAGTGGGGAGCAGACCTAAATAGACATGTCTTTTCCAAAGAAGACATACAGATGGTTAATAGGCTCATGAAAAGATGCTCACACCACTAATTATTAGAGAAATGCAGATCAAAGCCATAATGAGATATCGATTGTGATATCTTGTCAGAATGGCTATTTTTTAAAAGTATAAATAACAATTGCTAACCAGGATGTAGAGAAAAGAGAACTCTTGTACACTGTTGGTGGGAATGTAAACTTGTGCAGTCACTGTGGAAAGCAGTATAGAGGTTCCTCAATACCCTAAAAAGAGAGCCAGCAATTCACTCCTGAGTAAATATCAATGCCAATTCAAAAAGATACATGCACCCCAATGTTCATAGCAGCACCATTTGCAATAGCCAAGATAAGAAAGCAACTTTAAAAAAAAAAGCAATGAAGTGTCCATCAACAGATGAATGGATAAAGAAGATGTGGTACGTGTGGAATTTTACTCAGACATAGAAAAGAATGAAATTCTACCATTTGCAGCAACAGAATGGATGAAGAGAATATTATGCTTCGTGAATCAAGTCAAAGAAAGACAAATACTGTATGATGTTACTTATGCAGAATCTAAAAAAAAAACACAAACGAATGTATATAGCAAAACAGACTCACAGATACAGAAAACAAACCAGTGCTTAACCAGTGGGGAGAGGGAAGGAGCAAGGGGCAATATAGGGGTAAGGGATTAACAAAATACAAAATACACGCATAAATAGATAAACAATAGGACATATTATACAGCACAAGGAATTATAGCCATTATCTTGTAATAACTTAATGGAGTATAATCTATAAAAATACTGAGTCTCTATGTTATACACCTAAAATTAATATAATAGTATAAATCAGCTAGACTTCCCTGGTGGCTCAGACGGTAAAGCATCTGCCTACAATGCAGGAGATCCTGGTTCAGTTCCTGCGTGAGGAAGATCTGGTGAAGGAAATGGCAACCCACTCCAGTATTCTTGCCTGGAAAATCCCATGGATGGAGGAGTCTGATAGGCTACAGTCTCTGGGGTCGCAAGGAGTCGGACACGACTGAGTGACTTCACTTTACTTCACTTCATACTTCAATTTAAAATAAACAAAGGGTTTGGACTAGACTTCTCAGTACTCTTCTGGCTCTAGCATCCGAAGAGTCTGGAGAGTAAGGTTTTAAACAATGTTCAGTGAGGAAAAAATTGAAAGGATGCAAGATGTGTCCTTGAGCTGTAAATGAATGTGCTGCTCCCAGAAATATTCCAAAGGGGTGTTCTATGTCCTAAAACACGGCCAGGTGAGTTTAATCTTATTCTTCTCACATGAGTTTATAGTCTGGTTGATTTGACAGCTTTGCTATTTTCTAGAGTTGCAATCAGTAAGCAATTGTCGTTTTCCTGTTGTT
Source organism: Bos grunniens (assembly GCF_055505025.1). Classification (NCBI taxonomy): domain Eukaryota; kingdom Metazoa; phylum Chordata; class Mammalia; order Artiodactyla; family Bovidae; genus Bos; species Bos grunniens. The sequence continues at coordinate 24,679,445 of NC_141179.1, forward strand.
AGATGTAGGTTGAATTGAAAATTGGAGATATTACAGTATTACTATTTATAGAATGAAACACTGTAATCCACAAATCAAGTATTCATTTATACCACATGGATCAAAACTAAAATGAAATGGCAGATATTGTTGGTGGAAATATTCTTTGGGTTAGTCGAAATGACTTGAGAATCTACAAAGAAATAATTTCCAGACTTAAAATTTCCTTCATTTATGTCTTTCTTCAAACTAGAACCATGAAATTTACTAGGTTTTTTAGATACCTAAATACTTCAACTGCTAAAGAAAATCAATTATAGGAATTTCTTCACAATGAGAGACATTTGTGCAAATCAACACATTTATTTAAGTTAAATTACTTTTATTCTTCAGTTGTAGAGAACTATACCAATGGTATGGCTACTCTTCAGAGGCTAGGCAAATAAAATATGTGTTCATATTTGCATGTATTTATATAGACTTCCACGTGTACCTTCCCCTGAAGTCATTATACTAAATATCCATACCAGAAAAAATTAAAGGTCTGCTAGCAAACTACACTAATTCTACATACTTTTTTATCTTCATGATTTCCTGACTCAAATGACAAAAATAATTTGGGAGCAACCTCACGAATTTATGTCACAAACTACACTATTACAAGAAATTCATATTTCAAATGTTTTTGCTTTATATCCCACATGTGTGTGTTAGCTGCTCAGTTGTGTCTGACTCTGCAACCTTATGGACTGTAGTCCACTAGGCTCCTCTGTCTATGGAATTTGCCACTGGAGTGGGTAGCCATTCCCTTCTCCAGGGGATCTTTCCAACCCAGGGATCGAACAACAGTCTCCTATATTGCAGGCAAATTCTTTACTGCCTGAGCCACCAGGGAAGACCATTTATCCCATAGGTAACAGGGATTAAATTTCAACCTACATTAAACTGAGTTTACCCTTTAAAAATATATGAAGATCAGAAAAAAATTAAACTGAAAAATCCATTTAAACCTATACTTTCCTTTTCCCTCTTTTAAAACTTAATTTAAATATACTTTAGGATATACTTGGGGGCAAGAATATACCCTATGAACAAAAGAACTACTGTCTTAGTCTGCTTAGTTGGCCACAAGAAAATGCCACAAACTGGGTAACTTAAAAACAGAAAATTTTGTTCTCACAGTTCTGGATACTAGGAAGTCCAAGATCAAAGTGTGGCAGGGCTTGGTTTCTGGTGAGCACACTCTTCCTGGCTTACAGATGGCCTCCTTTTATTGTGTCCTCAAAGGCAGAGAGAGAAAGAGAGCAAGTTCTCTATATCTCTCATAAGGGCACTAATCCCACCATAAAGGCCCCACCTTCATGACCTTGTCTCACCCTAATTACTTCCCAAAAGTTCTTCTCCTAAAACAATTACACTGGGGGGTTAGGCCTTTAACATATGAATTTGGGAAGGAGGGAAAGCCGCAAATATTTAGGCAATAGAAGTTGGAAAACAAAAACTTACATATTTTCCATAATCATACTGTTGATAGAAGTGTTGGCCTTGTTATTCTAAGACCGTTGTGGGATAAGCCAATGAATAATTTTGTCGATGTCATTGGAAACTAGTATTTTCAGCATAGAAAAAAGGAGATACAGGTGTAAAGTAAAAACCCGACAGTCCTTAAATGTTGTTCTCTGGGAAAGATAAGGTCAAGAGAGTAAGATAAGCCACAATGTAGGGGTGGGAGAGACGAGGTGAAGATGTCATGAAATGAGATTGGCTTTAAGTTAATGATTAATAAAGAAGGGTGATGGGTCTATGGGTACTTGTTACACTATTCTCTCATTTCTTGCGTGTGTTTAAAAGCCCCCATAATAAAAATATAAAAACAATATTAAAAAGTAATAGAACTCAATATTAAAAGTATAATTTTTAAAAAATAATTAAATTAGAGAAAGAATCAGTCATTTTACCATTCTAAAATGAACAGGGTAAATGATTTGTTGTATTTCCTTCTGGAAGTCTTCCTACATATTTTATATGTATACTGTTTTTCATTCTGTTCTGTTTGCTTAATATTTTATTCATTTAGCAAAGTGAATATATTTGGCAATAAATATGTATTGAATAAATTATATTTTTATTCCGCTGTGTAGTCTTTGCATCCATCTTCTTTACCAGCAGCACAAAGCTGTAAAAAACTGAGTTACATAATTAACTCAAGTGAGCCCTCCTTGAGTTTAGTTTTTGTATAGTGGTTCAGAAATCAAGCTGAGCCGCCAGACCTGAGCTCAGATCCCAACATGTAACTGACTAGCTACATGCGCCTGTTCAAGATACTTAAACTCATAAACAGTAGCTTTCTATTTTCTAAAACATGAGTATAATTTTCCCTATGTTTTGGGTTATTATCTTAGGCTGCAATACTTGAAAAGAATTGTTAAATCAGACAACATAGATGAACACTTCTATAGTATTTGTCACTCTTGCCAAATTGTTTCCCTAAAAGATTACACCAATTTTCAATATCACGTGCTTCACCATCCTTTCCAGCCATAGACAATATTTTAATGTTAATTCAGTGGAAGCCCTCTATATTTTAGGACTTTTGCTGTTTTAATACTGTCGGGCTCATGAGAACACTTAATTTGTATGCAGTCCATTGTATTGCTTTTGTCAGGCATTTGCAGTGGTACTTGCTCCAGTTTTCTTTTGGCTTCGGTGATTGGGTGCACTAGGGTATCCACCAGTAAGAGGAATACCAGGAAGAAAAACAGGTTTAGGATGAAGCTTGCAAATTCAGATTTAGACAAGTTGGGTTTGAGGTACCTGTGGGATTTTTAGATGGAGATGACCAAAGAGACATAAATATATAGTTATAGAGCTCAGTAGACACATCCAGGTATAAACTCTGAAGTTAACATTAGTCATAGTGGAAACTCGGAGAAGGCACTGGCACCCCACTCCAGTACTCTTGCCTGCAAAATCCCATGGACAGAGGAGCCTGGTAGGCTGCAGTCCATGGGGTCACTGAGAGTCGGACACGACTGAGCAACTTCACTTTCACTTTTCACTTTCATGTACTGGAGAAGGAAATGGCAACCCACTCCAGTGTTCTTGCCTGGAGAATCCCAGGGACGGGGGAGCCTGGTGGGCTGCTGTCTATGGGGTCGCACAGAGTCGGAAATGACTGAAGTGACTTAGCATAGCATAGCATAGCATAGTGGAAACTGTGAGTCTAGATGAGATTGCCTAGGAGGTCCATTTTTAGTGAAGAGAAACAAAGGGTAGAGCAAACCCTTACATTCATAGCAAACATTTTTAGGGGTCTGCAGAATTTCAGACTACAAAAGCTTGTCTTACAAATTGAGGGGAGAGGGAATTCTCTGGTTGCCCAGCGGTTAGGACTCTGTGCTTTCACCTTCAGGGCCCAGGTTCAAATCCTGGTCGGGGAACTAAGATCCAGCATAGCAAAAAAAAAAAAAATTGAAGGGAGAGGAGTGGCTACCCTGGCAGAGTAGGAAGAGCCTGAGCTCACCTCCCTCCACGGACACACCAAAACAACTATTTACAAAGAAACTATTGATGGGAAAAGCTACAAGACAAGCAGAGAAAAGACCTGCAGCTAAAGATACATAGAAGGAACCACATCAATATAGACAGGAGGGGAGGAGTAGTGACAGGACACAGTCAAGAACCGTAGCCCTGGGTGGGTGATCCAAAATGGGAAGATAATTACAATTGCGGAGGTCTTCCCAAGGAGCAAGGGATCTGAGCCCCACGTAAGGACCCCCAGCCCAGCATCCTGCACTGGAAAGACAAGCCCCCATACCATTTGACTTTGAAGGCCAGTGGGGCTTATTTTCAAGGGAGCCAGGGGTCCGTGGGAATAGAGAATTCATCCCAAAATTGTGCACACAAAACTCACAAGCTCTGGGACCCAGGGTAGAAGCAAGATTTTGAAAGGAGCCTGGATCAGACCCACTGCTTGATCTTAGAGAGCCTCCTGGAGAGGCAGAAAGCAGCTGGGGCTCACTCTGGAGACACAAATGGGCAGCAGCCATTTTGGGGAATGCGTTCTATCACATAGACACTAGAAGTACTGATGAGCACCATTTTGGAATCTACATGCTAGCTTATTAGTACCAGGACCCAGGCCTCCCCACCATCTTGTCAGCTATACCATTCCTGGGACAGCTTAGGCCAAGGAATTAGCTGGGGAGAGACCCAGCCCCACCCACAGGGACACCTCCTGTCCTAAGACTCCCTGAACCCACAGCTGCCCCAGGACCTGGCCACGTCCACCAGAGGGTCCAGGACTCAGACAGACACATCAGTGTGCCAGCAGTAGCCCTGGGAACAGCCTCACCCACCAATGGGTTGGCACCAGCCTCAGGATCCCATGGCCCTAGCTTTGCCCACCAACAGAATGAAACATCAACCTCAGGACTCCCAAGGCCTTATAGCCAGGGATCTGGCTCTGCCCACCGGTGGGCCAGTACTAGCACTGGCACCCATGGGCTTGATCCAGCCCCCTTGCTTATGGACATCAGCCCTAGGACCACCGCAGCCCCTCAGTCAGCCCCAGCAGGACCCTCAGGACATGCTGGACCCCACAGCCAGCTGTGTCAGGAACCACCCAACCACCAGCAGGCCATCACCAGCTACAGTATCCTGAGGACCCTGCAACCAGAGACCTGAAAACCCAGCTCCACCTACCAATGAGCTGTCACTAGCCCCGGGGTCCGCCAGAGCAGTGCCCCACGGCCAGCAGTCTTATGACCCAGTCTCACGTACCAGCAGCCTGCAGCCTCTACATAAGGCAGAACCTATCAACTAACCAGACCAGCCTACCCCTGATAGAACGCCCACAATAGTCAGCCTACCATGGAGGAAGGACTCTGCAGCCAAAATACAGGGTAGCCCTACAGCCCTGAGTTAGAAAGGTCCCCTGGAGGAGGGCAAGGCAACCCACTCCAGTATTCTCGTCTGAAAAATCCCAAGGACAGAGAAGCGACAGTTCATGAGGTCTCAAAGAGTTGGATTGAAAGACTAAGCATTTTGCTCTAGTGACCAGAAAAGAGTGGAGATTCACAGGTGTCTTATGAAATGTCACTTATCCAAGGTCAGGAGACATGACCAACCCAGAAAACACATAGAAATAAAAACCGCAAACTAGGCAAAATGAGGCCCCAAAGGAAGGAACAAGATAAAACCCCAGAAGAAGAACTAAGTGAAGTAGAGATCATCAATCTACCCACTAAAGAGTTTAAGATAATATTTGGAAAGATGCTTAAAGAATTTAAGAGAAGATAGGATGAACACAGAAGTTTAACAAAGGCTGGGAAGATATAAAGAAGAACTAAACAGCATTGAAGGATACAATAACTGAAATTTTTTAAATACACTAGAAGGAACCAACAGTAGATCTGATGATACACAGAAATGGATCAGTGAGCTGGAAGACAGAGTAGTGGGAATCACTGAAGCAGAGCAGAAAAAAGAAGAAAAAAAAAAAAAAAAGACATGAGGACAGTTTAAGAGACCTCTGGAACACCACCAAGCATACTACTATTCATAATATAGAATCCCGGAAGTAGAAGAAAGAGTAAAGGGGACAGAGAACATGCTTGAAGACATGTGTGTGAGAGCGAGTGAGTGCTCAGTGAGGGCCAACTCTTTGTAATCCCACAGACTGAGCTCGCCAGGCTCCTCTGTCCATGGGATTTCCCAGGCCAGAATACTGGAGTAGGTTGCCATTTCCTACTCTAGGGGATCTTCCTGACCCAGGGATCAAACCCAAGTCTTCTTCATTTCCTGCACTGGCAGGCAGAATCTTTACCACTGTGCCACCTGGGAAGCACAGAGAGTCCCCAAAAGGATCAACTCTAAAGGGATCACACCACTGACAAAACAAAAAGACAACCTACTTAATGCGAGAAGATATTCACAAATAATTTTTCAGATAAGGGGTTAGTAGTCAAAATATGGAGAAGGAAATGGCAACCCACTCCAGTGTTCTTGCCTGGAGAATCCCATGGATGGAAAAGCCTGGTAGGCTGCAGTCCATGGGATCGCACAGAGTCAGACACGACTGAAGCGACTTAGCAGCAGCAGCAGTCAAAATACATAAACAGGGGCTTGCCTGGTGGTCTAGTGGTTAAGAATCCACCAGCCAATGCAGGGGACGTGGATTCGATCCCTGGTCTGATAAGATCCTCTATACCACAGAGCAAGTAAGTCCTTGTACCACAACCACTGAGCCCGCCAGCACTCTAGAAACTGTGAGTCACAAACAAGAGAAGCCACGACAATGAGAAGCCCATGAACCACAACAAAGAGTAGACCCTGCTCACCGCAACTAGAGAAAGCCCATGTGCAGCAACAGAGACCCAGCACAGGCAAAGTTAATAAATAAATCTTTTAAATATATATATATATATTTTTTTTTAACAGCACTTACAACTCAATATCAAAATACAAACAAGCAAATCAAAAAAATGGGCAGAAGACCTAAATAGATACTTTTCCAAAGAACAGGCACATGAAAAGATGCTCAACATTACTAATCATCAGGGGAATGCAAATCAAAACCACAATGAGATATCACCTCACACCTGTCAGAATGGTTATTAAAGAAAGTACAATGAATAGCAAATGTTGTTGAGGATGTGGAAAAGAGAACCCTCATAAAATGTTGCTGCTGCTGCTGCTAAGTCACTTCAGTCGTGTCCAACTCTGTGCGACCCCATAGACGGCAGCCCACCAGGCTCCCCCGTCCCTGGGATTCTCCAGGCAAGAACACTGGAGTGGGTTGCCCTTTCCTTCTCCAATGCATGAAAGTGAAAAGTGAAAGTGAAGTCACTCAGTCGTGTTTGACTCTTCGCGACCCCATGGACTGTAGCCCACCAGGCTCCTCTGTCCATGGGATTTTCCAGGCAAGAAAATCCCACCCCACTGGAGTGGGGTGCCATTGGCTTCTCCGGCCATAAAATGTTGATAAGAACATAAATTGGAGCAGACACAACCCACTTCTTGGTATATACTCAAAGGAAATGAAAACAAGATACTGAAGAGATATCTGCAATCCCGTATTCATTGCAGTGTTATTCATAAGAACCAAAGATATGGAAGCCACTCAGGCGACCATCAGTAGATGAATGGATAAAGATTTGGTATATATATACACACACACGATGGAAAATTGTTGTTGTTCAATCGCTAAGTTGGGTCAGACTGTTTGAGACCCCATGGACTGTAGCATATCAGACTCCTCTGTCCTTCAATACCTCCCGGAGTTTGCTCAAATTCATGTCCTTTGAATCAGTGATGCTATCTAACAATCTCATCTTCTGCTGCCTGCTTCTCCTGCCCTTAGTCTTTCCAAGCATCAGGGGCTTTTCCAAAGAGTCGGCTCTTCCCATCAGGTGGCCAAAATATTGGAGTATCAGCTTCAGCAACAGTCCTTCCAATGAATACTCAGGGTTGATTTTCTTTTGGATTGACTGGTTTGATCTCCTTGCAGTCCAAGAGACTCTCAAACATCTTCTCCAGCACCACAATTTGAAAGCATCAATTCTTCGGTGCTCAGCCTTGATGGTCCAATTTTCTCTCACATCTGTACATGACTACTGGAAAAACCATAGCTTCAACTGTACACCCTATGTTTGCTGTGATCCCCACAGTCAAAGGCTTTCATGTAGTCAATAAAGCAGAAGTAGATGTTTTACTGGAATTCCTTTGTTTTCTCCATGATCCAAAGAATGTCAGAAATTTGATTTCTGGTTCCTCTGTCTCTTTGAAACCCAGCTTGTCCATCTGGAAGTTCTAGGATCACATACTGCTGAAGCCTAAACTGAAGGATTTTGAGCATAACCTTGCTAGTACGGTAAATGAGTGCAGTTGTACAGGTAGCTTGAGCATTCTTTGGCATTGCCTTTCTTTAGGATTGAAATGAAAACTGACCTTTTCCAGTCCTGTGGCCACTGCTGTGTTTTTCAAATTTGCTGACATGCTGAGTGCAGCACTTTAACAGCATCATCTTTTAGGATTTTAAATAGCTGATTTTAAATCAGCTGAATTTCCATCACCTCCACTAGCTTTGTTCGCATAATCTTTCCTAAGGCCCTCCTGACTTCACACTCCAGAATATCTTCTTCTAGGTGAGTGACCACACCATTGCAATTATCCAGGTTATTAAGACCTTTATTGTATAGTTTTTCTTTGTATTCTTGCCACCTCTTCTTAATCTCTTCTGTTCTGTTAGGTCCCCACCATTTCTGTCCTTTATAGTACCCATTCTTGCATGAGATGTTCCCTTGATATCTCCAATTTTCTTGATAAGATCTCTAGTCTTCCCCAGTCTACTGTAATCCTCTATTTCTTTGCATTGTTCATTAAAGAAGGCCTTCTTATATATCTTTGCTGTGCTCGGGAACTCTGCATCCAGTTGGATATATCTTTCCCTTTCTCCCTTGCCTTTGCCTTCTCTTCTTTCCCCAGTTATTTATAAAGCTTTTCAGACAACCCCTTTGCCTTCTTGCATTTCTTTTTCTTTGAGGTGATTTAGTCATTGCCTATGGTACAATGTTGCAAACTTCCACACATAGTTCTTCAGGCACTTTGTCTACCAGATCAAATCCCTTAAATCTATTTGTCATCTCCACTGTTTAAGGGATTTGATTTAGTTCATACCTGAATGGCCTAGTGATCTTTCTTAATTTCTTCAATTTAAGCCTGAATTTTGCAATAAGGAGCTCATGATCTAAGCCACTGTCAGCTCCAGGTCTTGTTTGAACTGACCGAATAGAGCTTCTCCATCTTTGGCTCCAAAGAACATAATCAATCTGATTTGAGTGCTGATCATCTAGTGATGTCCATGTGTACAGCTGTCTTGGCAAAGGATGTTTGCTATGACCAGTGTGTTCTTTTGGCGAAACTCTGTTAGCCTTTGCCCTACTTCATTTTCTACTCCAAAGCTAAACTTGCCCATTATTCTGGGTATCTCGTGAATTCCTACTTTTGCATTCCAATCCCCTATGATGAAAAGGAAATCTTCTTTTGGTATTAGTTCTAGAAGGTGTTGTAGGTCTTCACAAAACTCGTCAACTTCATCTTCTTTGGCATCAGTGGTTGGGGCACAGACTTGGATTACTGTGATGTTGGTTTGCCTTACAAATGAACCAAGATCATTCTGTTGTTTTTGAGATTGCACCAAACTACTGCATTTCGGACTCTTTTGTTGACTATGAGGGTTACTCCATTTCTTCTAAGGGATTCTTGCCCAGAGTAGTAGATACAATGGCCATCTGATTTAAATTTGTCTATTCCTGACCATTTTAGTTCACTGATTTCTGAGATGTTGATGTTCAATCTTGCCATCTCCTGCTTGGCCACATACCTTGATTCATGGACCTAACATTCCAGGTTCCTAAGCAATATTGTTCTTTATAACATCTTTACTTTCACGACCAGTCGCATCCACAACTGAGTGTCATTTCAACTTTGGCCCAGCCACTTCATTCTTTCCAGAGTTATTAGCAACTGCCCTCTGCTCTTCCCCAGTAGCATATTGGACACCTTCTGACCTGCAGGGGGCTCATCTTCCAGTGTCAATGGAATATTACTTAGCCATAAAAAAGAATGAAACCTTGCAACAGCATGGATGGACTTAGAGGGCATAATGCAAAGTGAAATAAGTCACAGAGAAAAAGACAAATACTGTATAACTGCACTTTTATAAGGAACCTAAAAAATAAAACTAGCGAACAAACATAACAAGAGATAAGAGTTATAGATACAAAGAACAAAGTGATGATTGCCATAAGAGAGGGAAGTGGGAAGAAGAAAGAAATAGGTGAGGGAAATTAACAGGTACAAATTTCCACTTGCAAAATAAATGAGTTACAGGTATGAAATGTACAGTGTTAGGAATATGGTCAATGATTCCTTGATACCTTTGTATGATGACATATTGTAACTAGACTTATTATGATGATCATTTTGAAATATATAGAAAAAAATCACCATGTTGTGTGACAGGAACAAACCCAGAGTTGTAGGTCAATTATACTCAAAAACAAACATGTTTATATTGACAAGCTCATATAAAAAGAAGTTATGTCTGTGGTTACCAGAGGTGAGGGTAGGAGGAAGAGGGATTGGATAAAAGAAGTCAAAAGTGACCACAAACTTCCAGTTATAAGATGAAAAAGTACTAGTGATGATACAACATGATTTATAATTAACACTTCCGTGTATTATATGTAAAAATCATTAGGAGATTAAATCCTAAGAGTTCTCATCTTACACACAAAAAAATGTCCTATTTCTTCCACTGTATCTATATGAGAAAATGAATATTCACTAAACTTACTGTGATAGTCCTTTCATGATATAAGTCAAATCATTATGATGTACATCTAAAACTTATGCAGTGCTGTATGTCAATAAAAATGAAATCTAAAAAATTGAGAAGAGAGAGGTCAGACTCATAGCCCAAGTTCCTTTAGGGGAGAAGCACGTGGGATGAAGAAACTGGTTGAGACTTTAGCCTTTTCAGAAATATTCTTGGGGGGGGGGGGTGTTGGTAAGAAAAATATGTATTTGTATTACTTAAAAAATCAAAAATGAAGTTTTAAATTGGACAAGTGGGTTATAAAACCCAAGGGGTGAGTATATGGAGACTCGCATAAAAAGCAGTAAACTTGTAACTTGTGGTCCCAGAAAGAAGACTCAAGGACTATTCTCAGAGGCACAGCTGTCAGTCAAATACTGTCTATGAAAGATTAATTTTAATGTGATTCAGGCTGAAAGAAGCAAAGCCCAGAAGTTCTGGATGCTTCAATCAAAATCTCTCCCAGAACTCCAAACAGGATCTTGCATTCTGGAGATGGGAGAAGTTGACTCAGGTACGAACGTCCAGAAAGACCAAAAAACATTCTGATCAGGCACATGATGGGTTTAATTTTTTTTTTTTTCATCTAGGGCAAGGATCAGAACATTTTCTGCATGCCAGGCGTATAACTGTTTTGTTGACATCAGAGATGAGCTGAGATTAATAATCTCACTAGTTCATTGCCAATTCTGTGCCAGAGATTCTACCAAGACTTTCATGTAAATCTCACAACAATTACTTAACCCCATATTGTTCATCACTCTTCATGGGGGAGTCCAAAACTCAGGGAGTTCAGTGACTCAGGTTCACAGGGCCAGTAAGTGTGCCAGGATTTATGCCCAAATCTTACCAATTCCAAAGCACTTATTTTTATACAATTAGGCTATTAGCATGTACATGTGAACTAAAGTGGAACATGACTCAAAAGTGAGTCAAGAACATTCGTAACTACTTTTTTTTGTCAATGAACTCTTACAAAGCCCTGTTTCGTGTTCTACTTTGGTGTCTTGTTACTTAGTGCTTTCCTCCAATCAGCAACATGGGCATGACATAAATATGCAAAACCTACAGGAAGCTGCTATGTAACACAGGGACCCCAGCCTGGCGCTCTGTGACAACCTAGAGGGCTGGAAGGGCAGAGAAGGGAGGCTCTGGAGGGTGGGGATATATATATTATATATATTATTATGACTGATTAGCATTGATATATAGCAGAGACCACCACAGCATTGTAAAGTAATTATCCTTCAATTTTAAAAAAATGTAGACCCTCAGAATCCACACTTTAACAAGATACCCATGTGATTGTTATGCACATTAAATTTATAGAGAGGGACAGTTTAGCAGATTGAAAACATGAGTTCAAAATGGCATAATTGATTGTATTCAATTTTAAATAAATACATTTAAAAATTATTGATATAAGTCTCTTAGCATAAACAGTATGCCTTATTTTCCTGTTCAGGAGTTTTGCATTAGTTAATTAAAATTTTTTTTTAAGTTCGTCAAAAACCTTTAGGTAGATCTCATCTGGACCTGGGCTTCCCAGGTGGCTCAGTGGGTAAAATCTGCCTGCAATGTAGGAGATGCAGGACACGCAGGTTCAATCCCTGGGTCAAGAAGGTCCCCTGGAGGAGGGCATGGCAACCCATTCCTGTATTCTTGCCTGGAGTATCCCTTGGACAGAGGAGCCTTGCGAATTACAGTCCATGGAGTTGCAAAGAGTAAGACACGACTGAGCAACTGAGCACACACACACGCACCTGGACCCACAGGCTGCCAACTAAAAAAATCCCGCTTCTGACCTCCTCTTGAACCTTCAGGGAATTCAGTCCTCTAGTTAAGACTCAGAAAGTGAGTCTGAGTCTTACTGAGTCTTACTTAGCTTCCCACCTTAGCTCCCACAGCTTCCTGATTCTATGATGTCCAACTCTTCCAATCCACCCAAGGTGAACTTGTTCGCCCAATTTCAGAAGCTGATAGGCTTTTAATTTGTGTCCTCCTCATCATGTCCCAGACCCCTTGCTGTAGATCAGCCAGGTGACAGAGTTCCAGCCAGCAGGGTGTGGGAGGAAGTAATGTGTGCCAATTCCAGACTCAGCCCCCAGCAAACCCCACACCAAATATGCCACCCAGTGGAACCACAAAACAGAAGGAGCTTGGCTGGGTCCCTGAGTCACCACCTGGAGGGGAGCTGCACAATAACAAACTCAACCCCATCAACATAAATTTTTTGTTGCGAGCCTCTGAGATTTGAGGGTTGTAGTTCCAGTGGCTAATCCTAGTTACAGTGGCTAGTCCTAGTTACAGTGACTATTACTAGTTATAGTGGCTAGATAGCTCTAACTAACATACAATCCAAGCTAGAATCTAGCCAGAGAAGCAAAAAAGGTGAGATTTTCTGAGCACTTGACACAAGAGTAAGTGAATGTCATTGCTTGTATATTACTCAGGGTCACTCCATGAACAGAAGGACTTTTTGCCAGAAAATAATACTTCATGTCATGATTCTATGTTATGTGCACAGTTTCACAACTGGTGAATTAAAGTTCTGCATTACAATAGAGAAGAAAATTGAATCTGAGATTAGAGAATTGCCACTGTAATCCAATAAGTAATTATTTGCAAGAGTTTGTGGGAGGGGTAGTGATGTATTCAGTATTCAGACACTTCCTGAAACAGCCAAAGATTTTTTTTTTAATATAAATGCTGATTATAGATTTGTTGTTAGAATTAATGCCCCCATTTTATATCCTTACTAAATACCATGGTACTAGGTTGGAAATCTTATCTCAAGTGGAATATAAAGTGAAAAGCAACCATTTCTTGAAATAGCAAAGACTGAATATGAAAGACACTTGTGAGAGCTGGATATTGAACATTACAAAAGCTAGAATTACACAGAAAAAAAATGGTTACTAAGAAAAGAAACCAAATAAATATTAAAGTGTTGTGTTATATGAAATTTAGGGAAGTGTTTATGTCCAAATTCACTCTGATTTTTATCAGCATCGACATTATGTTGGAGGCAATCTGTTAAAGTGTCAGGAAGAGTCCAAATATTGAACGGAATGTCCAAATAGCTTAGCCACTTGTTTGCGCAGTGACTTTTAAACACAAATGGGTTTGTTATCATTTGTTATTTTAACAAAACTGTGGACTCAGTGGGGTTCCCATTGGCAGGACTTGGCATGAGCAATTTGGGCTCCATTGGGTTTTAGAGCCTGGAGTAACAGCAAAATTATTTTTGGAGGATAAAGCCCTTATTGAGTGCATGGTAGATGTATTGGAACAACTTCAGTCCTTTCCTTCAGAGAAGAGGAAAACCCAGTTCTCCTGTGAGTTTCTCCTTTACTCTCACATTACTTCCACACTTTTTTTATTTTACAGTTTAATAACACCAGATGTGTGGGGTTTCCCCTGACCAAGCAACTTAACTCAACTCTGACACTATCTGCCTGGATATGGAGTCAGACTCCACAGCTGAAGGCTCAGTCTCACAAGACTACTCTCTCTCCCCACTTCAGATGCCAATCACAAGTTCAGGTTATAAATATATATAGCACAAGGAAATCTACTCAATACTCCATAATGGCCTATATGGGAAAAACATCTAAAAGCGAGTGGATATGTGTTCACTTTGCTGTATGCCTGAAACTAACACAACTTTGTAGATCAATTATCCTTTAATTACAATTCAAAAAAAAGTCCAGATTATCCCTTGAGCTTCTGATAGATCTGTTAGAAGTCAGAGGTACCCAAGAGTCCCTCCTCAATTTTGATTAATTTGCTAGAATGGCTCACAGAACTCAGGGAAACATTTATATACAGCAGTTTATTAAATGCTGATAAAGGATACAGATGAACAGCCAGATGAAGGAATACAGAGGGAGGGGTCTGGGAGGCTCCCGAATGCAGAAGCTTTGGAATCCCAAGGAGTTGGAATGAGTCATCTTCGCAATATGTGTGACCCTGGAAGTTTTTTAAAACCCATAATATTGGGACTTTATGGTGGCTTCTTCACATAGGTGTGATCTATTATTAACTCCATTTCCATTTCCATCCACTCTCTAGAAAGGTGGGCAGGGGGCAGTGCAGGGCTGAAAATGCCAAGCTTCTAACCACCAGCTTGGTCTGTCTGGTGATCAGCCCCCATCCAGGAGCCATCAGGGAGCCCACTGAGACTCTTCTCAATAGGACAAAAGATGTTCCTGTTGATCATATCACTTAGAAATTTACAAGGGTTTTAGGAGTTTTGTGCCAGGAACCAGGGGCAGAGACCAATATACATGTTCTCTAGAATCTCTCAGTAGGTGACATGAGGAAGAAAATGAGAGTGTCACTAAGGCAGTTTCACAGATTTAGGAGGATTCAGAGAGTGTGAAGACCTGGAAAAATAGCTGCGGAATTGGAGAAATAAGAAAGAAATTTGTTGGGGGCAATACAGACAAAAGGTGATAACTGGGTAGAGGTAAAGGAGAAAAAAATATTAAAGTCTTACACTCAGGTGTCAGGGAGAAGGACAGAGCCTGACAAGGGTGTTGGGAGGCTCAGATGGAGGACGAAGGAAGGTGACGATCATGAGATGCCTGCTCATAAAGGCTAGGAGAGCAGAGAGGTCATTCTCAGATGGGAACCTGTGTCTCCACGGCTGCACAGACAGAAACAGGAGCAGTAGGTGTCTAAAACAAACACCCAGGCCAGCCTGAGATAATCTTCCTGAGACAACCTGGGAATGCAGGAAAGAGCTTGGTACATGGGATGGGGTGTATCTGCTTCTGAATCCTGATTCTGCCCTTGTGAGCTATGTGATCTTGGGCAATTTACTCAATATTTCTGGCCTTCAGTTTCCTCCTCTATAAAATGAGATAAACAATAGACCATTCAATAGAAGTCACCCTTTATTCTTGATTTTTTAAGACTATTTCCCAAACTCATCTCAGATGCAACCATTCCTGGGATCATGGGAAATTGTTATTTAATCCCCTCTGCCCTGGCCTAGCTCTAAAACAAGCTTAACATGCATCTGTGGTGCTTGAATATTATATATGTGATAAAATCACCTATGGAATAGTTTTAACATACAGATTCCTGAGCCCCCATCCTAGAATTTCTGAATCAATTCTACTGGGCTAGAGTCCAAGCATCAATATCTTCTGGCTGAGAACCACTAATCCATATCAAAAGCTACAGTGGTGATGTAATACAGCAGTATTGACCAACCCACATGGCACAGTTCACGGCACAGAGTGCTTGCTTCATAAGTGGTGCTGGTTGAGACGGTAGGTTAGTGATGGAGCTGCGTAGTGGGAGTGGGGCAGGATACTGATGGGCGATGGTGAGGGAAAGTGGGCTGTCCCAGTGGAGGTGGTGGGTGATGATCATGGTGGGTGGACTGTGGGAGCCAAGTTCTTGGAGACCCCTAATTCAGCAAGATTTAGATTTTTCCCAGTAGAACAAAAGTGGGCAGTGGATGGAGGCTTCCAATAGGGGTGAACATTCAGTTTCACTTCCATTAGGCATTTCTTTCTGGACTGAATCAAAAATGAGACAGCTCTTTGAAAATCACATTCCCCTGTCCTCAGAGGTAAGAACTAAAGCTGAAACCACAAACTTCAAAACTGTACTATGACTTGCAAAATAGATAATTCCATGAATTAAAGTACAAAATAAGATGAAGATATTTTAACACAAGCTCATACAGAGCCACAAGCTTCATAATAAGATGACGAGGGGAAAGATTAAACAGTAATTCCATAGGCATTCAAGTTCTAAAGACAAAGCCACTGATTATTCCCACAGTTCACTTAGTTTACTAATTCTGACCAATTCTTGCCCAGAACTTACTTACTAACTTCTCCACTAAAACCATCCTATCACAAAAGCCCACTAACTTCTCCCTTTGGAGCCACTGTAGAGACTGTGTCATGATTAAAGCTCCTCTTTCTCAGCATAATTAAAAAGCCCAGTTTTGCATAATCACTAGGTTTCCCTGTGGTCGTTGTAAAGGGGTTTCAACAAGGAAGGCAGGGACCCATGGCCCTCTGCTCATTGAAACAACCTGTGCAGGCTCAGGACCTCCTGAATATGGGAAATATAAAGGGCTTATTGGGGAACAAGCACTTGGAAGAGGTCAGGGAGCTACCTCCACTCAGAATCAAAATTCTGAGATGTTGAGACAAATCCTTGAAGTTAAATGTATGAGTCTTTTCATATTCATTTTGAAAAGGAATCCGGGGCTGGAGGAACCATCAATAGAATATTTGACTTTCAACACTCAGAGGTCTCTGGGTATTTCCTGCTGAGGGAAAGGGCTTCTGGAAAAGCAAAGGGCAGGGTATCTGCCTGACTGGCCCAAGGCTGGAGGACAGGCCATCCCTGAAAATGGCCCACATCCTTCCTGTGGCCGAGCCAGCGTGTGGAGGCGTGGGGTGAGGGTGTTCGGAGGACAACCCCACTCACACTTGCACAGACAGCACTCCCGGGCTCCACTTCCTGCTGTAGACTGCCCCATGCTCTGATTCCCCCCAACGTCTGCCCCGTGCTGTTTGTTCACAGGCATTAAGGTTACGGTGGCTTAACACTGAGTAGACAGGAGTAAACCATATGTGCAAATGGGAACTCTCTCACCTTTCAGTTTGGAAATTTTCTTATTTCCTTACAGAAGAAGGGCTTGAATGGTCAAATATATGCACATATATTTTTCGTTGGTTTATTTTTCTTCCAGCTAGTTGTTTTTAAAGATCCCAGCGAGTCGTCCACATGCTTCTTGACTAAAGCCCTTCATAATAGGCTTCCTGATAGGATAAGAGTCTGAAACTGTCATCTATATCCTGATCTGAAAAACAGTCTCACAGGGTGACCACATCTCCTTGCTCTCCTTGGGAGTCTGTTCCTGATGTAATAATTAATAGCTTCTTTTTCACTCTTAAACTGGTTCAGTTTGAGCAATAAATTATTTGGTCACACCACCTATCTGACATTTTCAAAGGAGAACTATATGCTGTGAGGCTTCCCAGGTGGCTCAGTGGTAAAGAATCCTCCTGCCAGTGCAGGAGACACGGGTTCGATCCCTGGGTCAGGAAGATCCCCTGGAGAAGGGAATGGCTACCCACTCCAGTATTCTTGCCTGGAGAACCCCATGGACAGAGGAGCCTGGCAGGCTGCAGTTCATGGGGTTGCAAAGAGTCAGACATGACTGAGTGGCTGAGCATGCATGAATACTATATGCTGCACATGATTGTAAATATATATGTTTAGATTCTAAATATATAAATTTCTTCAACCCTCACCAACTATCTATGTTATTAAATAAAATTACCGTTCCCATTTAACATATGAGAAATCAAGGCACAGAATTAAATAACTTCCTCAAGATTATACAATCTGACTTAGAACTTGTACTCTTAACCACTGCTGATTGCTGGCTCCTGAGATGCTGAATCTTTCTGGAAGATCTGGACGGTCAGAGATAATCTGATTTAGACTTGGTGGTGCTGAAGTCTACAGAAACAAAAAGAGATTAAGGCCTCAGAAGAAATGTGAGGTAAATCAGAAGGTATCCACCTACCCCAGCAACCTAAATTAGTTTCCAAAGACTCATTGGAAAAGACCCTGATGCTGGGAAAGATTGAGGGCAAGAGAAGGGGGCGACAGATGATGAGATGGTTAGAGGGCATCACCGACTTGATGAACACGAGTTTGAGCAAACTCCAGGAGATGGTGAAGGACAGGCAAGCTGCACTCGGCGGGTGACAAAGAGTCCGACACGATTCAGTGACTTAGCAAAGTCTGCTATAAGAAATTTGTGGCTTATGACAACAGAAATTAATTCTTTGACAGTCAGGAGGCCAGATGTCTGAAATCAAAGTGTCAGCAGGGCCATGCCCCCTCTGCTCTAGGGGAGAACTCTTCCTTAACCCTTTAGCATCTGATGGTTCCAGGTGTTCTTTGTCAAATGGTAACATCACTGTGATCTCTATTCTGTCTTCATAAGAAGCCTCTTGTACACGTCTGTGTCTCAAATCTCCCTCTTCCTTCTCTTAAAAGGATCCTTGTCATTGGATTTGCTGCTGCTGTTGCTGCTAAGTCGCTTCAGTCATGTCCGACTCTATGCGACCCCATAGACGGCAGCCCACCAGGCTCCCCCGTCCCTGGGATTCTCCAGGCAAGAACACTGGAGTGGGTTGCCATTGCCTTCTCCAATGCAGGAAAGTGAAAAGATAAAGTGAAGTCGCTCAGTCGTGTCCGACTCCTAGCGACCCCATGGACTACAGCCCACCAGGCCCCTCCGTCCATGGGATTTTCCAGGCAAGAATACTGGAGTGGGGTACCATCGCCTTCTCCATCATTGGATTTAGGGCCCCTTAAATCCAAGATGATTGTCTCAAGCTCTTGAACTTAATCACATCTACAAGGACAATTTTTCCACAGGCTCAAATTCACAGGTTCCAGGGATTAGAACACTGATAAATTTGGAGCTGGGGCCACCATTCAACCCACTATACCTCCCAACATGCATTGTGAGAGAAAGAGGTATAGTTCCTATAATCTGTATAAACCTAATACATTGAGTTGATGTATTCCTTTAAGCCTGTCTTAAGTCATTTTATTCTTCCCTGCGGAGTTCCTTAATTGTACTCTTGCCTGGAGAATCTCATGGACGGAGGAGCCTGGTGGGCTACAGTCCACGGGGTTGCAAAGAGTCAGACATGACTGAGCAAGCGACTTAATGTAAGAAAACTTTCCAAGTTTTCATCAACAACAACAATAAAAGAGTGTTTTTGTCTTTTCTAGAAACTCCCTAACACTTAACAGAGGCCAGGATGATGAAAAAAAAAAAGCCACACATTTTCTCATCCAGCAAACCTTGCTCTTCTCTGCCTGCCTGGGGATCCTCACCAAGCCCAGTGCCATTCTCTGAGGCCCCCTTTAAATCACTTTCTCATCCACCCCTACTGCAGTTGACCTTCTATTGACCTTGATTAGCTATGTGACTTCACGCTATTCATTTCAACTCTCTAGCCTCTTTTCTTCCTCCATGTGAGGGGAAAGAAGACAGGCAGTTTGACCTTGAAGGTCCCTAAATTCTAACCACAGAGTTGAAGTTGTTCAGCCTGGAAACCACCATCTCTGCTGCAAAGCCTCCATCTGGTCCACTCTGTTCAGGGACTAGTATTTCATCTTTCTCTGTCCAAGCCAAGTTTGTCTTATTCTCCTGCCTCCAAAGGGCTCTCTCCAAGACTGATCTTATTCATCTTCTCCACCAAAAATCTCTACTACCTCAAATAGATCTTTATCTCCAGGCAGGATCCCTCTCTTCTTCCTTCTCTCCCTCCCAGAGTTCTTCCATCTCCTCTGAAGATGTTGGAGCAGAATCCTTTACTCTTTATTCAGTTCCTGTTTCCTCCCCAGTAACAGACCTTATTATTATTACTTAATAAAGATACACAGAGGACTTGGGCACTCTGGGCAAAGCACCATGAAAGCTTGGCTGCAAATACTAACATTTGGAATTTATCACATCACATTACCTGCCAAAAAGTGGGTATCAGAGAAAGAATTTGCTGTGGGGTTTCTACGCCTCCTTGTGAGAGTTGGCAGATGGTTTCCAACCAACAATTAATACCTAGTCACGATGGCTGAGAAAAAGTGGCCATTAAACCAAAAAGATGGAGATGGAGAGGAGACTGACAACCATTACTCCTGTAGCTTATGTTTTGCCTTCATAGGCACTGGTTGTGTGCACTCACATCACATCATGCCATAATGAAATTCATACTAAATCTGATTAAAAAGCAGACAAACTTATACATGCTCAGTATTTTCTCCACCAGACATGAAGCTCAAACACTAGACTGACTGTTAAGCTCAAAATCAAGCATGATGTAAGCCTGCTGCCTGCAGGGGACTGAGGCCAAGATACAGTCAGATTGTTATCCTGGAGGATAAGTCCAGAGGCAAGGCCAGCACCGTGAATTTGTGGGGATCAAGTGCTTCAAATAACTATCATCCTGTGACTACCTTCCCTACTTCCCTCTTGGGCTGGTTTTGAGATTTCTGCAGTGGCCTGTTACCTTAGTCTTCATCAGAATGTCAACGGTGTTTTCTTTTCCAACTACTCTAAGGGGAACAGCTGTTTCACCCCCACCACAGTGGCAGGACTGAGAGCTGCAGAATCAATACTGAGTCTCCTCTCAGCCCACCCCTTCCCTGCTCAAAAGCTCAGCCAGCAGGGCAACCCTAGGGGAAGAGACAGGCCCACTCTCCCCCTGCAGCTTGCAGCAGAATTCAAAAGATTTCATCAACTGGGAAGAAGCAGAAAAATATCAAATGGGGGAGAAAAAAATTCAAGGAGCTATTCTGTTCTGCCCTGGGGAATCTCTGCAAGTCATTATTCTGAAGCCTAAAAGCAATGCCCTCCCAAGGGGTGCCTTGCTTCCACAAATTCTAAAAGGCCAAATTAAAAGAACACTCCACTTCAGAGCTTCCAAGAACCCCTGAAGAGGCTCCAGTGGCACGGTGGACAAGAGATGGCAGGTCAATGGCAGAGGAAGGGAGGTGAAATCTACAAACAATGCTACCAGGAAGTACTGGTATTAGTCAACGTCATCTCTTGGGTTTCTTAAAAGCTGGTTAGCTCTGGACTGGACAAGTTTGCACTCATTCACTCATTCATTTTCTTTCAGAACCTAAGATATGTCAAGTGTTACAGAGGTCCTTGTCATATTAGAACTGTTTTAATGGGGAAATACTGTTGCATGTGATCGCAAAACATTTGCTGTGTTATTTCAGAGACATGCAGGTTGAGGTGTGGAGTGCACACAAGAGGAGGAAGACTTAAGGCCCAAGGCAGGAGGTGGTCATGAAGAAAGTGGATAAAGTCAGGTCTAAACTGAGAGCTGAAGGAGGAGAAGGAACTGGTGGGGCAAAGCAGGAAGAGTGGGTGCCCCCGGAAACTTGTCCTGAGGCCTGGGAGTGACAAGATTCTTCCCATATCCTGTGACATTGAAAGAAACTCAGGTTAGCCTGGGAAGAAAGGAAGGGGGAAGCAGGCTGATGAGAGATGAGTCTAGAGAAGGAAGCTGAAGTTGGGCAGGGGTCATAATGACAGGGTAACAGACAGCAAGGCCAGGGGTCTCCAAACAGAAATAGGCTGCAAGTGCCAGATATTTTTCTCTCTCTCTTAAGCAGCAGGAGGAAACAAACTAGTGTTATACTTTTTCCCCTTCTCTATACAAATTTAAAAAGAGGTTTCTCTTAAAATTCTGTGTTGCCATAATGACACCCAGTTCTACCTGAACTTAACTTTTCTCAAACCTTGAGCTAACCCATGCATTTTTCTTATGGAAATGTTTGTCTTAAGCTATGTTAATGTACTGGGTATTTACCCTAGACTCTGACTTGAAGTTGGTTCTGCCTAAAGGCTCAGAACCAATTTGACAAACCAGTATGTTATACACATACATTGTTCTCCTAATCTATGTCAATGAAACTATATATTTGTTTAGAAATCTGCCTTTTTTCAAGATTCATGTCAATTGTTTTATGGCCCAGATGACTCACCTGGTGCCAATGTTATCTCAATGCATGTTGTGGGTGAGGGGCCTGGTGCCAGTCTCTGAGTCTTGAGACATTTCCCTTCTCTAATTAGCAGACTGCTGTCGTGTATGGATGTGAGAGTTGGACTGTGAAGAAAGCTGACCACCAAAGAATTGATGCTTTTGAACTGTGGTGTTGGAGAAGACTCTTGAGAGTCCCTTGGACTACAAGGAGATCCAACCAGTCTATTCTAAAGGAGATCAGTCCTGGGTGTTCTTTGAAAGGAATGATGCTAAAGCTGAAACTCCAGTACTTTGGCCACCTCATGCGAAGAGTTGACTCATTGGAAAAGACTCTGATGCTGGGAGGGATTGGGGGCAGGAGGAGAAGGGGATGACAGGGGATGAGATGGCTGGATGGCATCACCGACTTGATGGATGTGAGTCTGAGTGAACTCCAGGAGTTGGTGATGGACAGAGAGGTCTGGCGTGCTGCAATTCATGGGGTCACAAAGAATCGGACACAACTGAGCGACTGAACTGAACTGAGCAGCTATGTAACATCCAGCTAAAGACTAGCAAGGGGGCACTCTTTTTGCCCCCTTTGGATGTCTATGTCAGAAGCTTTCTCTATCTCTTTTTTACTTTAATAAAACTTTATTACACAAGGCTCTGAACGATCAAGCCTCGTCCCTGGCCCCAGATTGAATTCTTCTCCTCTGAAGGCCAAGAATCCCAACATCTATCATGGTTCAGCAACAACCCTTCAATAGGGGCATGACAGAGTCTGGACCTTTTCCTAAAGGGATCTGGAGAGTCTGAGATGGGAAGACGATGAAATTGAGGAACAAATGATATGATCAGACCTGCAGTTTAGATCATTTCTCTTAGGAACATCACCTTGACCTTGGACCCTTTGTTATCTCTGACTTACAGCACTGGTATCATGGCAATTGATAAAATATAAAAATTTAAAAAAGAAAAAACCTAAGGTAAGAGACTG
The DNA here is from genome assembly GCF_055505025.1 of Bos grunniens. Lineage (NCBI taxonomy): Eukaryota > Metazoa > Chordata > Mammalia > Artiodactyla > Bovidae > Bos > Bos grunniens. Next base: position 24,702,348 of record NC_141179.1, read on the forward strand.
TAGACAGGAGAGTTCTTTTGTATTCTCTGAGTGTCATTATAGAAGCCAGCTGAAGTTCTTCAAGGCCCAAGGCTCCCTAAAATCCACATGTGAAGGGAATGCCCTCACCTCCTCCAATTCCAGGGTGAGGCCCAGCTTCCAAGCCCTCCCTGGGAAGAAGGGGCGACCTGCACACAGGCCAGGATCCCTCCTGCAGCCACCCCCGGGCTGAGCCTGTGTCAAACTGAACCCCATCAGCTAAGGTTGAGTTTGGGTTTACAAAAGATGACAAGATTCCCTCTCTCCACACTGCTCCACCACCATGGCCCCCATTTCCCAAGAAGCCAGCCCACCTCTCCTGCCGTCAGTTGGCACATGGCCATAGTAAGGGGGCCGAGGTGCTCTAGGCATCCCTGGGGAGCAAATGCATGAATTGCTGTCAATACCTTTCCTGCAGGACTTCTCTCCTGTCCACTCTGCCAACCAGGAAAGGCAAGGCCCTGCCACTGTGCCCAGAGGGGTTTCCACCCTGAGGCTAAGACATTTCAAGGAGCCAGCTCCAGGTCAGGTCCAACTTAGGGACTTCTGGTCAACCTCCAGCACATTTCAGCTCCTGTGGGCTGAGGCTGCCCACTCTCATGGCAAGAATGTGGAACTGAGGGGTTGGGATCATTGAGCCTGAAGGAGAGATGGAAGAGTTTGGAGGTGCCTACAGTGGTGAGACAAGAGGAGATTAAAACCCTACACATGAAGGCAAATGATCCACTTAACTAGAAATGATCCATGCCTCAGGTGCCAGGAGAAATCAAGAAGTAACCAGTGACCTTTGGCTCCCTCAGAGCAAAGGCATTTTCTTGTGCAATTCAGAAATTCTGGAGAATAAAAAGCTGTAAGACGTGCCTCATTTTAGACAAAAACAGATGCTAAATAAGGCTCGTTAGACTCATGTATCGGAGAAGGCAATGGCAGCCCACTCCAGTACTCTTGCCTGGGAAATCCCACGGATGGAGGAGCCTGGTAGGCTACAGTCCACGGGGCCTCTAAGAGTCAGACATGACTGAGCGACTTCACTTTTACTTTTCACTTTCATGCACTGGAGAAGGAAATGGCAACCCACTCCAGTGTTCTTGCCTGGAGAATCCCAGGGATGGGGGAGCCTGGTGGGCTTCCGTCTATGGGGTCACACAGAGTCGGACACGACTGAAGCGACTTAGCAGCAGCAGACTCGTGTAAAAGTATAGTAACTCATACTCACATAGAGCTTCATCTTTTACCAACTTCTGAATGAAGTTGGCTTCCTATATAGGCCTACCAGAAAAGAGAAAAAAAAATACTGCCAATATAAATATCTGGGCTCAAGTTGTATTTCATATTCATATGTGTTAGTTTATAAGCAGCTGCTATAACAGATAAACCTGGACATTTCAATAATTTTATGCAACAAAAGATTTTCTTGTTCAAACACTACAGAAAAGCAAGAGGAAAATGATATGAGTGTTGTCCTCTAGAGATGCTGGGGTCCAGACCTTCTTCAAAGGGACTTTGAAGGCAATTTGGGGCATCAACACTCAGCCTGGAGATGATGGAAGAGAAGGAAGAGGATTGAGAGAGAAGTTTACTGGGCCAAGCCTGGAAGTGGGGCACCTTACTTCTGCCCACAGTTACATGCCACACGTAATAACTGCAACAAATTCTGGGGAAGATGGGCCCCCAGGGAAGGGAAAATGAGTGTGTAGACAGTGGCAGTCTCTGCTACAGAGGCTTCCTAGCACCATCTGGCTGCCTTCTCTGCTACCACTCAACTCCACCCTCTATCCAATTTGAATTGCCAAAGAGAGAAAAAAGAACAGGAGAGAGAATGGAACTCTGGAGAACAACAAAATTTAATCTGAGAGCCAAGGAGAAAAACAGCAATTAAGAAGACTGAGAAGGGAAATCAGAGAACAAAAGACAAAAGCCAGGAGTGTAGAGACATTGAGATCAAAGGAAGGAGGTCCAAAAAGGAGACAAGAACACCTAATTCATTTTTTTGTTTCATTGGATGGTGCTGGGGGTTGAACGAGCTGGGGAAAGTGGAAGCATTTTCACAATGGTAAGCCATGTAAGAGATGCCTGCCCATAATCTATCTGCAAGCCTAGTTTTGCCAGCAACATTTCACAGTCCCTGGAATTGCCAGGTCCCATCTTACTCCAAAATCACTGCAGATGGTGACTGCAGCCATGAAATTAAAAGACACTTACTCCTTGAAAGGAAAGTTATGACCAACCTAGACAGCATATTCAAAAGCAGAGACATTACTTTGCCAACAAAGGTTTGTCTAGTCAAGGCTACGGTTTTTCCCGTGGTCATGTATGGATGTGAGAGTTGGACTGTGAAGAAAGCTGAGCGCTGAAGAATTGATAGTTTTGAACTGTGGTGTTGGAGAAGACTCTTGAGAGTCCCTTGGACTGCAAGGAGATCCAACCAGTCCATTCTGAAGGAGATCAGCCCTGGGATTTCTTTGGAAGGAATGATGCTAAAGCTGAAACTCCAGTACTTTGGCCACCTCATGTGAAAAGTTGACTCATTGGAAAAGACTCTGATGCTGGGAGGGATTGGGGGCAGAAGGAGAAGGGGATGACAGATGGCTGGATGGCATCACTGACTCGATGGATGTGAGTCTCAGTGAACTCCAGGAGTTGAGGATGGACAGGGAGGCCTGGCATGCTGCGATTCATGGGGTTGCAAAGAGTCGGACACAACTGAGTGACTGAACTGAACTGAACTGATCTTACTCCCTCCTTTCCTGCACTTCCCACAGACGGAATAGAAAGGAGGGGCCTGAAAAAAAAAATGCCCCCACCCACAACCTCAGGTAAACTTTCAACGTCAGGTACTATTCCTAAACCCCCATAAGGTCATGAAGGTTTGCACCCCCAGGATACCATGTCCCTGCACCCTCCTGGGGAATATCTATCCCTGTTTTATACCAGACTGGACTGGGCTGCACTTGTTCTTGAAGAAGAGAAATAAGAGAGAGAAAAAAAAATACAAGAAATCTTTGTACAGGAGGGTGGGGTGGGAGGGTAGGAGGAGGGTTTCAAAAGCTTTTCTAAATTTAATTGTATGTCATTTTCTAATTGTACTTCATAATTGTGTAATTATCCCCAAGTATTTTTCTTTAAGTAATAGAACTCATAATTACATACTAATTGAAATGTGTAATCTCATCATTAGGATATGTAAATATATAATAGTGTGAAGATAAGGTAATTAAAATTCCAGGGATAACTCTCATAAAAACTGGTGACATGTTCCTGCTTCTGTCCCAGGATTCTCTGCTCCAGGGGGCTTTGAAATTCCACCTGGACAGAGAAGATAAGCCCTGCCTTTACCAACAAACAGGCTACCTAAGAGTGGGATTGTCTGCCCCACCTCATCTACCCAAAATACCTCCTTGGGATTTCCCACTTTCACATTCTTCCCCATCTGAAAGGAATTTCAAGTTGCTGGATGGCTGAATAAAGGCTGTATTGTAACTCTCTCCCTACCACCCTTGCTCAATGCAGGGCTCAAAGTGGATTGGACTGCCCTTGGCATCAGACCCAAAACATACACAAAAATATCTATCTTCTGCTTTAGTCAGAGTTCTCCAGAGGAACAGAACTAGTGGGAGATGATCAATACATAGATTGATAGATAGATAATAGATGACAGATAGATGTTGTTGTTATTCATTTGCTAAGTCATGTCTGACTCTTTGCGACCTCAGGGACTGTAGCATGTTAGGTAGATATTGAGAAAGATTGAGATTTATTGAGCCATACTGAGGTTGGCTCACTCAATTATGGAGGCCAAGAAGTCCTACAATCTGCCATCTGTAAGCAGGAGACCTAGGAAAGTTAGGGGTGCAATTCAGGCCACATCTGAAGGCCTGAGAACTGGGGGCATTGATACTGTAATCCTGCTTTGAGTCTGAAAGCCTGAGGAGCAGGAGCAGTGATGAAGGGAGGAGAAGACAGATGATCGAGTTCAAGCAGAGAGTGAATTTGCACTTTCACTGTCTTTTTGTTCCGTTCAGGCCCTCAACAGATTGGATGATGCTTACCTGCGTAGACGAGTGCAATCTTCTTTAGTCAATCTAAATTCAAAATCCAATCTCTTGGCATTCTCACAGACAGACCCAGAAAAAATGTTCTACCAGCTCTCTGGGTTTGTGCGTGCTTAGCCACTCAATTGTGTCCAACTCTTGGCCACCCCATGGACTGTAGCCCTTCAGGCTCCTCTGTCCATGGAATTTTCCAGGGAAGAATTCTGGAGAGGGTTGCCATTTCCTCCTCCAGGGGATCTTCCCAATCTAGGAATCGAATCTGCATCTCTTGCATCTCCTGCCATAGCAGGTGGATTCTTTATCACTGCACCATCTGACTCTTCGGGCTCCGTGGCCCAATCAAGTTGATACATAAAATTAATCATCACCCCTCCCCTTGCCCCTAATTCCCTAGCCCCTGTGATACCCAGGACCAACCTCAGATTAAAATCTGAGGGTCTCTTCATGACTAGAAGCTGCTTTTCTAGGGAGACCCCCCGATGAGGACCACTCTGTGAGGTTTAGTCACCTGGACGACCCCAAGGTGGAGACCGAGAACCAGCCTCGGCCACATCTACCAGCTTCCTGCCGTTGGGCTAAAACCCAGAGACACAGACCATCAACAGATCTGTCCACCCTGAGATGACACGCATGACCTCCCCTAGAGGTGACAGGTGTCCTCATGGGGAAGCACAGATGAGGAGGGATATTTACGCAGATGTGAGCAATAGGGCAGATGGGAAGGAAGATTTCCTGGAAGAAGAGACATATGAACTTAAGTCTGAAGGGTAGAAAATGAGGTGGAGGGGACAAAATGTGCCATAGATGGGAGGTGAGATTGTGACCAGTGCAGTAGGGTGTAGAGACTGTGAGCAGAGAGTCAGGAGGGACAAGGTTGGAGGGTAGACAGGGGCCAGGCTGAAGAGCCCTGTAAACTTCATCAAAGTTTGGAATCTTCTGAAAAAGATGTTTTTGACTAACTTGGCAATAAGGCTGGAAAGATGGACACACTGATGGATTGATGGAGTGGTGATGGGTGGGTAGGTCTTGGACATCACAGCCAGATCTCCAGCAAAACTGCAACGCAGGCTCCACCAGAGTGATGAGGTTTTGTTCTACTTCTGATTCTCAAGTCCCAGAAAAGCAGGGCTGGCAAAGCAGAGACTAAATCCAAGACCCAGTGCTCTCCCTACTCCGTGTACCAGTCCTGGGGACACAGAGACGCTCTCCTTGTCCACGCAACACTTCTCACCTGGTCTAGTCACTTCACACAGATACACACACCCCCAAAGTCCCCATGTCACACAACGGCACTAAAAACCATTGACCCCAAAACCCCAAGAGGAAGGACTTCTCCAAGCTGCCATCCTCAAACAGAGAGTTTCTCAACATTGAATAGCACAGATTACTTTGCTCTCAGCATCATATTAAATGATGAGTATTCCAAACAAGCTGCTTTGAAATTCAGTTTGTGGCCCTCAGAAATCTCAGAAGCACACGGGGCTGCAGCCTGGGTGTGACGAGGCACACATTTCCCCAGGAAGTGGGTCACAGGCCCTTGAAACTTACCTCCGGAGCAGGAGTGTTGAAGTGTGTCTTGAGTGACAGAGAGGATGACAGGGTGGCTTCCTGCAGGGAGCCCAGCGGAACCCCATGGTGGCGGCTTTGGTGTGGGAGGAAAGGGGAGGGGTGATTCATGTCAGAAACCAGAAGGGAGGTAAGCGGAGTCCGTATCTCAGTATATTTCAAGCATTTTCTTTGTATACCAGTCAGACGAGTGTTGAATTGTGACTTGACTCAATGTCCCCAGATGCTAGCAACCTGACTACGTCTGATCACTTAACCTGAAGAACATGTATTACAAATCCTTTTCCCTTTCTTCTGAGATGCCTTTTTATTCACGGGAAGCCTTCAGCTCACGTGGACACAAAAATCCTCATGCAGGTATTGGCAGCCTTGTTCCATCGTGATGGGCTGGGCATGGGTGGGTGGCATGGGGACAGAGGGACCCTCAGTCCGGGTCTCTGTGCCACTCTGCAGGGGATCAAGCCTGGGATTTCAAATACAGTTACTGAGGCCACAAATGTCAGTGCTTGACCAGCTGGCTGAAACTCTGTCCCATTTGTTCAGAAAAGTAACAGTTGCCTCAGCTTATACATTCTCTTCTGTAAGTTTCTATAATTGGCTGCCTCAGAGACACACACACAATGGGGCTTACAGTGGTAAAATACAGCGGTGCATTAAGTTCAAATTACATTTTGAAAGCCATTATCTCCCTCAGAAGTCTCTCCTACTAGGTTTGGAAGTTGGGGCTGGACAGCTCCCAGCTGAGTCAATGCCAGGGTCTCTGGCAAGAAATCAGCAATGGGGCAGGAGCAGAGTGAGCCCCTGGCAACCTGGAAAGGGGAGCTGAGATCCTCGGGCACAGCTTGGGGCCTGAGACCCGCCTGTCCTGCAGCGGTCCCTCTGCCTTGGACTCCCATCTCAGCACGCCTATGTCAGAGGTCACAGGCATGGCAGATGGAGCCTGGACTCCTGAGTCACCCAGATATGAATTCCAGTCCTGGCTTTGCAACCATGAGCTGAGGGACCTAGAGAAATTTACCTCTCTGAACTTCAGTTTATTTAAGCAAAATGGAAATAGAGACAAATTCATAGGATTTTGTCCTGAGGATGAAATTCAATCACTAAGTAGCTGTTCTGTACTAGGTATGAAATAATGGTCCTTCCTGGCCTCATCCTGACATAAGATATAATAAACTCTACCCTCAGGCTCTTTCTTCCCCTGAATAATTATCTCTACTTGACTGGCTTGTCTTCTTCCTCCTCACCCTAATAAGAAAATGGCAAAATTGGGCAATTACTAACAGGGAATCCATAAATGGTGAGTGATAAGCCTGGAGGGATTGGGTAGGGGGGTGTGCGGTCAGAGAATGAAGCCCTGGTGCTTCATAAATGGAACCACTCATCATCTAGCTGACGATGAGATGCAAAAGTTGAGTGACGGGGTGAGTGAGATTATTGAATCCAAGAGATCAAAGACTCCAGAAGCCACGCACTAACCACTATTCAATACTGCCCCTTAAAGTTTAGGGAAAACTGAAGAGAAGATACGTGTATATATACCAACTAGGTTTAGCCACAAGATTATGAGGTTATGATTATCTAGGGACCATATAAGGCCATATGGAGGAGATGATGGTGAAGACGGGCAAGAAAGAATATATGAGCAATATTTGGCAATGCAGAGATTAGAGGAAACAGGTTCAAGAAAATGATATGATGATTCAATCTTTGCAAAGTTCTTCTAACTTGGTACTGGTTCTCCCACAAATGAAAATGGAAATGTGGATTGTAATCCCATCTATTCTGCTTAAAAGCTGGTGACACTGGACACATCACAACCCTTTTGAGCCTCGATTTTCTCACCTGTAAAATATAGATGAGAATCTTGTTTTCAGTTGCAAGATTAAGTGAGAAAGTGACCTGTACACAGTATAGATCAAATTCCCAGACCCAGTAGAACATTCGAGTTACCCGGGATGAATGCTAAAAATACAGATTTCTGGAGGGACACAGCTGGACCAGCAGGACAGAGCAGAGATGTTTTCTGACCTCTCTCTCTTCCCACACTTGGATCTATTGCCAGGGCCCCACTGACTAAGCCTAACAGAAGCTGGCCAGCAAGGGAGCTGGGTGATATAGCTTATGGGAATCCTTCTCCTGGTACATACAGATTAGGGAAGAAACAGCATAATTAGCAGTCTCCCCTCTCAAAACTTCCAGTGGCTCCCCACTGCCTGCTAAATAAAGCCTAATCTCCCCAAATGGCCATTCAAGTCCTCTACAATCTACAGCATATTTCCAGACTCTTCTTCATTCATGCTCACATGCAGAAGCCTGAAATGGCACCACTGGTTTCCCAGCCCATTGCATCTTCTCATGCCATTCCACTTCTTACCAGCCTCATCTCTGGCTTAGGAGATTCCACTTAGCCTCAATTCATGGTCTGTCTTAAACTCTGTCTCCTCCATACTCTCATTTCTGATTATCTCCAACTGGTGGGATGTCTTCCTTCCCTCTGCTTCCCTAACAACTTAATTTGGACCACCTGTCTGATTCATCACATACCATCTCACACTTGTCGTCCATTCCCACCAGTTGTGTGCTGATATTGTATCTGTGTACCACTTCTCCTATTACACTGAAGGTACCACAACAGAAACTGTCTTCGTGTGTTTGCATTCTCCAGTTCCAAACACTGTCCTATTCAGGATATCTCTCCCTTTCCCAGGCTCATGGACTCCTTTGAGATACAGGTCAGGGAATTCCCTGGCAGTCCAGTGGTTAGGACTCTGCACTCTCATTGCTGAGGTCCCAGGTTCAATCCCTATCGGGAAACTAAGATTTCAGAAGCCACCTGGCTGGGCCAAAATATCCAGATCAAATGCCAATGCCTCTGTTTCCTCCAGGCAGAGCCAATTCATCTTCTCTTTCTCCTGCATAAGATGTACAATATATATCTCACTCCACATGTATACCCGACCCAGGAGCCTGGGTTCACACTCTGAAACTCCATCACTCAAAAGTTGTGTAACATTGAGAAACTGATTTAAATTCTCTATGCCTTTTTCTTCATGGTACCTAGCACAGCAAATAAGATAGTATATGTAAATCATTCAGCACAGTGCTGGGCATATATAGTAAATGCTGAAAAAAATGTCAGCTATTAATATTCTTACTTGACTCTAAGCTCCCTGAAGGCAGGACCATGTGTCTGGATCTTTGTTCCCCTAGTGTCTGCACAATGTCCAGTATATGGTGCATGTTCATTGTATGAACGAATAGGCATTCAATAAATATTGGTTTGGTGGTTGGCCGGTTTGTTGGTTGATGAGTAGGTAGATAGATGGCTGGTCAAACAGTAGGTCTAGTGTAGCCAACTGGTTACATAAAGAAGTGAATCAGTGGGTATTCAATATGTGTGGGCTGGTTAGTTCTTTGCTTAAAACAAATGAGTGAATGAGGAATGAATAATAGTATTTAATAAGAAGGTTGCCTATTTGCATGGTTGAATGAGCAAACAGATTTTCCACAAATAGCAGATGTTCCATAAATGCTGCCTGGGTAAGTGAGCGAACAAACATCCTAAAATATAACATTAGCTTAGAGTCAAAGCCAGAGAGGACACAGCTAGAGCAGTGGTGGGGGGTAGATGGGTGATGAAGCCGGCCACGCGGTGACTATTGCAGAGACTCCGCTTGTCTCTGCCATTTCTAGAGGCTTCCCCACCGCAGCTGCTTCCGCAGACTTCCTGGGCTGCAACATGGGTGACATGGGAAGCTGGGGCTGGGTGGGGGCTGGAGATGGGCAAGCTGCCCCTCCTTCTCCCCACTCAGCCGAGGAGCAGCCTGCCCAGGCCCCCACCTAGAGCTGGCTTTCCTGTTCCACCCCCGAAAAGGAGCCACCTCTGCCTCTGAGCACATTAGGAACAAATTCTGTATTTCCTCCGTCCCAGGGGCAGAGATGTTAGCTCATCAGATCCTCAGCCCTATTCCTTGGCTTTTCCCCCAAGAAAGCCCCAGCAACTCACATCTCCCAGTTTATGAATTATTTTGCAACATGTCTGCAGATGTGTGAACTAGAAATCTTGTACATGTTGGAGGATTTTGCCATTTCTATTAAATATGCCATTCATTTGGTAGGTAATTAAATGTGCAATAATGGGCTCTAATTTCCATCTTAAATGACTTCCTAGGAGCAGCAGAAAGAGAGATGCAGGGTGTAATTTTCTAGAAGAGGCTTTTTTCCCCCTAAAGCTTTTTAGCACCTAGAAGAAGGGGGGGAATTAAGTAAAATAAAGTTGGTTTTGACACTGCTCCACATGAGCATCGTCAGCAATTACCCCCCACTTAGGGAAGGAGACTAGAGCCCGCCATGCAACACCAAAGCCCTGTGGCAGCCTGGGGACGGTGGTCCTGGCAGTCTGAGCTTGAGGAGGAGAAGAGCCAGTGGGCAGCAACAGGAGCTGGGTGGGGGGCAGGAAAGCATCTCTGCAGACCCCCATGGACGCTACATTTGGGCAGAATCTGCAAATCTGAGAAGGATAAGCCTTCCTCCTCTTCTCTATACTTCCCACACCATCCCGTCCATATGTGAAGACACATGTGCACACACACACACACACACACACACACATATTCACGGAAGCATGGAGTTCGCCTCCAACCCTAGAAGTGCCCATATGAGCCAACTGCAGGGAGGCAGCCAGGAAGCCTCAGATCCACCAATGGCTGTGAAAATATGGTTGAGTTACTTAGCCTCTCTGGGCCTCAGTTTCCTCATCTGTAAGATGGGAATCATCAAACCCAACCCAGAAGATCATCCTAAGTGTCAAGGTGAGACCATGCGGAAAGATACTAGCATAGTCTGAGCTCCCGGGAGCAAGCTCTCAATGGATGTATTCGCTCTCGCCTTTATCTCCCTCAGTCGGCATTGAGGGCCAGCTTGTGATTCCAGGGCCCAAGAAGCCTGCTCACCCTCTGGGAGTTGCCCCGATTCTCTCCACTCTCCGGCATCATCCCTCGGGGCAGCCAGCCCTCTCCTTCCCTCCCCTGCCATCTCCGGGCAGCCCCTGCATTCCAGCGGGAGCGAGACCGTCAGCCTTTCCTGAGCCAGGGCTGACACTGCAGGGAGGCTGAGGGGCCCAAGGGACCAGGCTTCTGATAGGAACACAAAGGAAGCACAAGGGCTGAGCGAGGGCAGAGAACACCCCAGCCGGGCCCCAGGGCTCGTGGTGAGGTCAGACTTCTTGGCCAGCCCTCGGGGGCATTCCCCGCTCCCTGAATCTCCAGGGACTGACACCACAAATGTGGAGGCCAAGTGGCAGGGCTGTCACCAGCCGGTGACTCCCAGCCTCTGGGCATCTCTCAGCTCCGCAGTCTCTGAATGTGGACGAGGGCGCTGAGGGCAATAAATCAGGCTGTCTCCTGGCTCCTCTGGCTGGTCTCCATCCTGGGCATCCAGGAAGGAGATAAGGGAAGAACGCTGAGAGCACATCCCAGGATATCTCGGGATCTCAGGCCAGGACTACATCACATAACAGCCCAGGTGAAAGTAGGCCTGGGCAGAAGTGGGAGTGAAGACAGTGTGGAAAGGAGTCATCTGAGGGACCCAGAGCACAGGCTGCCCTCAAATAAAAACATAAATATGGGTGAGTGTGCGTTGGGAGTCAGGGTAGGTCCTTCATAAGGCAAGAGCGGGTGAGAACTAAAAGGGACTCAGAGCCGATTCATTGGTGGCAGGGCCTGGGCCCCATTCACTGAAGTGGAGGGGGCGGCATGGAACACCCCAAGCTGCTCGGGCTGCACTGCAAAGCTTTCCACTTATTTGTTCTTCCAAGGTCCCATTCGTCTCTGATTAATCATCCAAGCAATATTTGTAGATTGTCAACTTCACACCAAGCAGACTGTTCATACAATAAATACCATGGGTTTTAGAGGCAGGCCACCTGATTGGAGCCCCTATGCTGTCATTACAGCATAACTAGTTACTTGACTAGTTACTTGACTAGTTACTTGAAATCTTTGACTAGTGACTAGTTACTTGAAATCTCTGGGCCTCAGTTTCCACATCACTAGAATGGGAAAATAACTACATAGTGCTTAGCATGGTGGCTAGCGAATATTTTTGCAACCAAAAAAAAGTTAGTCACTGCTGTTATTATGAGGTCAGCATGCTGAGACTTTAAGATGTTCAAAACGTACAATTATCCTCTTAGATAATCAATGAATAGCATATACTACATGTCCCCCAAAAAGAGACTGTTCTGTGCTTTTCGTTGCCTACAGCATCAATGATTTTGCACATGATAGGAGGTCAGTAGCTTTTTGAAAAATGGAGGTAAGTTCCTTAATGACCAAGGATAAACTATTTCAGCAATAACTGATATTGGAGACTATTACCTTATACTATGGTTTTGGGGCTTGGAGAGGTGATAATTTAAGCTTGGAAATGACAAAGACACAAATTTAGACTAGTCATAAAATTTACAATCAGACAGTCTCCAGAGCTCACCTCTATGGTGTTCCCTTTTCATTCTTTTTAAGGGAGGACATACCACCTTACATGTGGGCTGCTGGGTAGGGTATTCATATTGCAACACTCATCTCTGATCTGTGTATAATATTGAGTCCCTTCTGGTGGGATGCTGATGTGCACTGAAATACCAGCTTGTGAAGAGGAGAAAGGTACTGCAGAGAGGCAGACAGAAGTTATAAAATCAGAGGGCATGAAACAAGCTTAGAGGCTCCTCCGACAATCCCAGACTATGAAAGCAGCGAGGGCCTTTAGGGGTTGCCCCCATCCTTCCCACTTGTCTGACAGAAGAGAACTCAAGGCACAAGGAGGCTCTGTGACTGGACCAAGGCCACCAGCTAGTTAGTGACAGGGCTGGGACCAAGAGCATTCTCCTGACTCCACTTTAATGATCTTCCCACTACACCTGGCTGTCACCTTCTCTGAACATGAATTCATCAGAGGCAAGCAGATGACTGCCTTTCATCCCAAGCAGGCCAGAGGGGCCCCAAGAGCATCAAATTAGTGAGAGAGGCCCAGATATGGCTCCTTATTAGAAGCCAACCTTGGGGGCACGTTTTTTATCCCACACCCACCCCTGCGGTGAGGATAAGCATGTTTATGTCTGCAGTTGAGTCAGTTGTACAGAGGAATCCGTCCTCAAGGCAATTAGAACTGACACCTGCTTTTGATATTGAAAACAATCTGAGAAATAATTACATGAGTTACAGTTCAGCTGTCATATTTAAAAAAAGGTAGGGGCCTGATGGATAGCCCTGAGGGAGGGATCATGGCCTGTGAGGCAAGGCTCTCCAAAGGGGCCTCTTGCAGATGAAGCCCAACTCAGAGGAATCCACAGAGACCCACCTCCTCTCCGCTCCTTGGCCCAGCCCACTGGGAAGACACAGGGCGGCCACATCCTATAGCAAAACTGAGGACTGCACTGGGGCCCTTAGGGGCAGAAAGAAAGGAAGGTTAAGGTCTTAGGGAGCTGCCTGTGAACTGGTACCATTTCAACTGGTCCCTGCCAGCCTGTCAGGGTCCTAGTCCTCCTATTCCTCCCTCCTGCCCTCACACACAGTGTCTGCCCACTTGTTCGAAATGCTATCCTGCAATCCCACTCCTGGGCATATATCAGGAGAAAACGGTAATTCTAAAAGATACCTGCACCTCAGTATTCACTGCAACACTGTTCACAAGAGTAGGCATATATCAGGAGAAAACGGTAATTCTAAAAGATACCTGCACCTCAGTGTTCACGGCAGCACTATTCACAAGAGTGGGCATGTATCAGGAGAAAACGGTAATTCTAAAAGATGCCTGCACCTCAGTGTTCACGGCAGCACTATTCACAACAGCCAAGACACGGAAGCAGCCTAAGTGTTCACTTCAGATGCGTGGACAAAGAAGATGTGGTGTGTATACACAGAGGAACATTGCTCAGCCATAAAATGGAATGAAATAATGCCATTTGCAGCAACATGGATGAACCTAGAGATTATCATGCAAAGTGAAGTAAGTCACGGGCTTCCCCAGTGGCTCAGCAGTAAAGAATCTGCCTGCAATACAGGAGAAGCAGGAGACGCAGGTTTGATCCCTGGGTCGGGAGGGTCCCCTGGAGGAGGGTATAGCAGCCCACTCCAGTATTCTCACCTGGCGAATCCCATGGACACAGGGGCCTGGCGGTCAAAGTCCATAATAGTTGGACTACTGGTTGGGTTGCAGAGTCAAACATAACTGAAGTACCTGAGGACATACACACATGCACGAAGTACAGACAGAGAAAGGAAAGTATTATATCCTATCACTTATATGTGGAATTTAAAAAAAAATACAAATGAACTTATTTACAAAACAGAAATAGACCTACAGACCTAGAAAATAAACTTCTGGTTACCAAAGGGGAAGAGGGGGGACAGGGAAGAATAGGAGATTGGGATTAACATATATACACTGCTATATATAAAGTAGATAAACAGCAAGGATCTTCTGTATAGCACAGGGAACTATACTCAATATTTTGTAATACCTATAAAGGAAAAAACTCAGAAAAGTATGTATTTTATATAAATATATGTAGGTATCTGAATCACTGTGCTGTACGCCTGAACACAACATTGTAAGTCAAATGAAAGAGAAAGTCGCCCAGTCACGTCTGACTCTTTGCAACCCCATGAACTATACAGTCGATGGGATTCTCCAGGCCAGAATGCAGGAGTGGGTAGCCTTTTTCTTCTCCAGGGGATCTTCCCAACCCAGGGATCGAACCCAGGTCTCCTGCATTGCAGGGGGTTTCTTTACCAGCTGAGCCACCAGGGAAGACTATAAGTCAACTGTACTTCAATTTTTAAAATAGCTAAATTCTAATTACACTGCAAATAATTAATTTATAAGAGCTATCTAGCTCTTCCTTGTTCTCCCTGATAATCGTTTCAAAGTCTCAAGTGATAATTAAGGGAGATCTTTCACCATGCTACATCCAGGACCTGACGCAGGTCCTAACGGGTAGTAAACATTTTATACGTAGGTAATAAACAACTGATAACTCTTTCCAGTATTAGCACTCATTTCTTTGGTAGTTTTATAGTTTTATTCTTCCATATCCATTCTTTCCTTAGGTATTTATGACCCTTTGGATGTGGGTGGCTGTGGACATCATGTCAAAGATGAGAAAACTGAAGTCAGAATGAATGAGGAGGGCTTGCCCAGGATTATGCAGCTGGAAGAGCCAGGAATCCAGCAGGTCTTTAGCCCTGGGCTCTTTCAGCCACAGGAGGTGTCTGCCTCGGGATGTGAATGTGCCACATTCACATGAAATGTAAAAGTGAAAGTTGCTCAGTCATGTCTAACTCTTTGCCACCCCATGGACTATACAGTCCATGGAATTCTCCAGGCTAGAATACTGGAATGGGTAGCCATTCCCTTCTCCAGGGGATCTTCCCGACACAGGGATCGAACCCAGGTCTCCCACATTGCAGGTGGATTCTTTACCAGCTGAGCTACCAGGGAAGTTCAAGAAATACTGAAGTGGGTAGCCTATCCCTTCTCCCGTGGGTCTTCTGGACCCAGGAATCAAACCGGGGTCTCCTGCATTACAGGTAGATTCTTTACCGGCCTAGCTATGAGGGAACTCCCTCCAACAGTCCAGGTTCTACCTTGGGGGCTTGCATGTAGTAGGAGCACATTAACAAAGACAAACCAATTTAGAGGTATTTGACTTTGGAGGCTCTTCTCTCCCAGGAGCCCTGGGTGGGAGGGGCAGTGATTTAAGTCTGTTGGTGGAGGCAAGGGCTGAGGCCTAGGTGGTGATGATAGGAAGCAGCAAGAAAGCAGAATAATAAAGCAATTTCAGACAGTGATTAGGGCTGCAAAGATGGTCACAAATGGAGAATCTTAGGAGAAAAATACAGGACAAAATGCATCAGCGGAATCAAGGTTTATACTGTATGAGTCAGACTCTAAGTGCTCAGAGATTCAGGGAAGGGAGAAACTAGGGAAACTAGAGATGTCTGAAATGCTCCGTGAAAATGGAACCCAGCATCAGGCTTTGAAAGAAAGGTTAGAATTTGATTGGATGGAAGGCACAGGAGATGGATCCTCCAAATGTGTGACAAGTGAAAAAGGTGCACAACTAGAGAGCTGTGAGTAAAGTTTTATTTGGGGCAAAATCAGGACTGCAGCCCAGGAGACAGCGCCTAGGATCACTCTGAGACTGCTCCCAAGCAGCAGTGGGGGAAGGTCAGTACATAAGATTCTGGTGAAGGGGGAGCTCAATGCAATCAAGCACTCGTTTTACAAAAGTCTCGTGCTAATCACAAGGAGGTGACATCACTATGAAGGAAGTTAGTGCTTTTCTAGAAGGAATTTAGTGCTTTTCTAGATATGAGGAGATGCAAGGATTGGAATCATGAAATCAGTTCCTGAAAATACCTAATTGTCTAAAGACTGGTTCCACCTGGAACCAGTTTCCACCTGGAACTGTTTCCCTGGAACACAGAGTGCCTCACTCTCCACCCTGAATCCCCCTCAGCGGGTATTGAAGGTCAGGAGCTGTAGCAGCACCGGGTTCAATCTCTGTAGAGGCAGATGGCAAAAGCCCTTGGCAAGTGCCAATTTTAGCTGACGTGTGAAATCCAGAACAAAGGAATGGAAGCAAGGTCACATTTATAAAATGACTACTATGTGTCAGACACCATGCCAGAGGACGTCACACCATGTGGAAGAGGGAATAAGCACCATGTGGGGGCCCAGGGACAAGAAAGAGGGCAGATGACAGTGAAGAGGAAAAGTTAAAATTTTACATAACCTCCTCCTTCTGCCTCTGTAACTCACCTTGCCCCTTGCAAAGTCTAGATCACGTAGCCACATAGTCTCAGAAAGTGGGGACTTGCAATACTAGGAACTGAAGTTTATCTCACTCACCCTTGTCCTGCTCTTTGCAGTCACCCAGCCCCTGCAAACCTGCTTAATCATTCCTATCCAGGCCAGGCATCCCCCTCCCCATCTTGACTGCAGTTCCTGCAAGCGTGAAACCCCTTAGTTTAAACCAGCCTATTAACAGCTAGTGTTGCCCACTACAGTCTGTTCAGGGCTCAGAGCTTGGAGTGTTAACGCCTCTGAGCCTGCCGGCGTAATAAACCTGGTTCTCCAACTCTGAGTGTGGTGCTTGGTTTCTTGAGTATCGGTTTCTACAACAATAGCAGAGGGCCCAAGCAGGAAGGGAAAGATAAGGAGCAAGAGGGAGGGCCAGAGGAGCTCAGGCTAAGGCAGACCTTAAATGCAGGGCCCGGAAACTTCCCCAGACCTCTCTCTGTGATTGCTATGGGACTGTTTCATGATTGCCTAATAATTTAAGCTGGGCGATGAGCAACTTGAGAATGGAGACTGTTTCATCCACCATCACAACATTTCCTGGATTTTACTGTGCTTTAGAATCATTGGGAGTGCTTATTAAAACATCATTTGGGGACTTCTCTGGTGATCCAGTGGTTAAGATTTCACCTTCCAATGCAGGGGAAGGTTCAGTCTCTGGTCGGGGAGCTAGGATCCCACATGCCTCAAGGCAAAAAACAAAACAAAACATAAAAACAGAAGCAATGTTGTAACAAATTCAATAAAGACTTTAAAGAAAATAGTTCACATCAAAAAAATCTTAAAAAAAAAAACAACCCATCAGTTATAGGTCCCTCTTCCAGGGGTGTCTGATTCCATAGGTCTTAGGTTAGGCCTGATAATTTGCACTCTTTTTTATTTAATATTTATTTCTTATTTATTTGGCTGCACCAGGTCTTAGTAGCACCATCCAAACTGCTACAGCGTGTGGGGCGTGTGGGATCTAGTTCCCCAATCAAGGATCAAACTCGGGCCCACTGCATTGGGACCTCAGAGGCTTAGCCACTGGACCACAGGGAAGCCCGAGAATTTGCATTTCTAACAAGTTTCCAGTCTCACAAATGACACTTGAGATTCTTGCTTCCTGAGAAACCTGCATGGCGTTTCCTCCCACATTGAATAGAGTTGACTTGTGTGATGCAAGAGCATCTTGTGGAAGCAATGGTGTGTGACTTCTAAGATGAGGTTACAATCATCCCACTCTCTCTTAATGTCTGTGTCTCCTTGGCTGCCCTGCATATAGGATCACGGGTACTATCTTCCTAGATTCTGTACATATGCATTAATATACGATATTTGCTTTTCTCTTTCTGACTTACTTCACTTTGTATAATACACTCTAGGTTCATCCACCTCATTAGAACTGACTCAATTGTGTTCCTTTTTATAGCTGAGTAATATTCCATTGTGTATATGTACCACAACTTTCTTATCCAAAGATATACATTACTATATGTAATATAGATATCTAGTGGGAGTTTGATGTATGATGCAGGGAACCCAAAACCGGTGCTCTGTAATAACCTGGAAGGATGGGGTGGGGAGGGTGGTGGGAGGGGTCTTCAGGAGTGGGGGACACATGTATGCCTATGGCCAATTCATGTTGATGTATGGCAGAGGCCATCACAATATTGTCAAGTAACTATCCTTCAATTAAAATAAATTCAGTTCAGTTCAGTCTTTCAGTCGTGTCTGACTTTTGCGACCCCATGGACTACAGCACACCAGGCTTCGCTGTCCATCACCAACTCCGGGAGCTTGCTCAAACTCATGTCCTTCAAGTTGGTGATGCCATCCAACCATCTCATCAAATTAACTAACTTAAAAAAAAAAATGAGGTTACAGAAAACATTGCAGCTTGCTGCTCACTGTCTTGGATTGTCCAGGGGATGCCAGCCACCATGCTCTGAGGACACTCAGGTAGCCTTGTGGAGAGGGTCACAGGGTTTGGAACTGAAGCCTCCAACCAAAAATCAACACCAACTTACCAGTCATGTGAATGAGTCACCGTGGGAGCCGATCCTCCAGTCCTGGTCAAGCCTTCAGATGACTGCAGCCTCAGCCAATATTTTGACTGCTACTTCACAATAAACCCTAAGTCAGAACCTACGGAAGATATGAGGGACAGCAAATTGTTATTGTTGTTTTAGGCCACTAAGTCTTGAGTGACTCGTTAGGCAGCCACAGATAACTAGTACACCAGACGATGCTGATGAGGCTGGTCCAGGATCTACACTTCGGGAATGATTGCACTATTTTAACCCTTGTGCCCAGTGTGTACCTGACATAAAGGAGGCACTTAATAAATATTTTTGAATTAATTAATGAATAAACGGATAGGAGATGAGGCATAAAGGTGAGACGTAAAGCTGCAAGCATTGGGGAGCCACTGAGTTGATAAATGACATGACAATGATATTTGGGGATATTTTCTGAGAAAGGGCACTAGAACCACGGTTTGCTCAGTGGTCTTGCTGGCAAAGTGGCCCACTTAGCATACAGTCTCTGCTCTAGTTTCCAAGGCCTCCATCCAAGGACTTGGATGGAGCCTAGGCAAAGGAGCTCCTAGGCCTGGGAACTGCTATGTCTCCTTCCTCTGGCCTGTAGAAATCCTGCCAGGACCTCCATCTGTCCCTGCATTTTGATCTCCATCAGCAATCTTTCATCTCTTCCTTTGCTCTCCTTTGTCAGCCCTTATCCCCTCATTCTGTCTGTCCTCCTCTCTCCCCTTAATTCCTCTAATAGCCTCATCTTGCACAACAAGTCCTCCGGGGAGATTCTGGCCTCCTCCACTGCTGGCTCCGTGGAGACTCTTCCTCCTCCCAGGCTGGAGTGTTTCATCCCCTCCACTTTATTCCCATAAAGCAGTTCACAGCATAATGCCTCAAATATTTACCAAGTACTAGCTGCCTGCACCAGCCAGCATTAAGCTGAGTATATGGAGACAAACAAGACCCATTTACACACCAAAGATTTCCATTAAGGACATCTAAGTGCCCATAGACCAGCATATCTGCTTCAGCTACGATCCCTCCACTGTTGCTTAGTCACTAAGTCATGACTAATTCTTTGAGACCCCATTGACTGTAGCCCGCCAGGTTCCTCTGTCCATGGGAATTTCCAGGCAAGAATACTGGCAGGGATTGCCATTTCCTTTTCCAGGGAATCTTCCCAACCCAGGGATCAAACCCACGTCTCCTGAGTCTCCTGCATTGGCAGGCAGATTCTTTACTGCTGAGCCACCTCAGAAGCCACACTCCAAGCTCACTCCCATCCCCGACTCCACCCCTACATCACTGCCCTCTCTTTGGGGCTGGTTTGGGCTTGGGGAGTTTGACCGCTGGCCTAAGCTAGACACCACCTCACCGAGCATCAGCAACATTGGAAAAGGGTTAAATAAGAGCACATGTATCAGTGGGAAACTCCCATCACAACCTCAGCCCAGGACAAATTCTCTGCTTCTCCAGATACTTGATTACTGCCTTTGGAACAATCTTTGAGTTGCAGAAGAAAACTGGCTTTACTCTGATGTTTTGCCAGCTCTGTCTCTCCTGCTCTAATGGTCTCGGCTGTTCTGCCAAAGCTTTAGACTTATTTGTCTTTCCTTGCATTTTGGCTCGGGGTGTTTGAGCAGTAACACTCAAGCTTTGGTTGGGATTTCTGAAAAACACTGTATCTGATATGAAAAACAGGAGATTTGGGAGGTGGGGTGGGATCTATCTCACTTCTAAGCAGAGTCTAGGGTGCTGAGTCATTTGTTTTTAGCATTGTTATGGTTAGATGAAATGGGTCTATCCAAGCTCCCTTCTCCCCTCTGAGTCCTTCCAGGATGCCCAGAACCTCCGAAGGGGTATAGTCAGCCTGGGGGGAGGGAGTTGAGCTCACTCCCTACTGCCAAACCCTCCCCAGCCTTCCCCATAGAATCTCTGGAGTCACTGGATGATACAAACAAACTTTTGGAGAAACTCTTAATACACACAAGGAAGCAGCCCCCATAGTCCTGCAAAGAGTACAGACCACTAAGGTCTACTCAGGGAGTGCAACCCCACACCAGAAACATTTCAGCCTTACCTACTTGGGCTCCCAGAGTCTGATTTCCAGCTACTCCACCAAGGCTGTTTCCTATAAATGAAAACACCTCACCCCTAGCAAGTCCAAATCAGAATGTGCCAATTTCCCTTCCAAACTCCTCTTCTCGTGGTCTGCCCAACTTAAGAATGATGTTCCCATTCTCCAGGTGCTCAAGTTAGAAACTCAGCATATCTCAGAGTTTGTATACATTGCCACCCATCCTTCTACATCCTTACCCCTCATCAATTCTTTCACCAAGCCTAGAATATTCTATCTCCAAAATATATTTCTCTGAAAAAAACAAAAACACTAATTTGAAAAGATACGTGCACCCTAATGTTCATAGCACCATTATTATTCACAACAGCCGATACACAGAAGCAACTTAAGTGTCCATCAACAGATGAATGGATAAAGAAGATGTGGTGTGCATGTCTGTGTTAAGTCACTTCAGTTGTGTCCAACTCTCTGAAGCCCTATGGACTATAGCCTGCCAGACTCCTCTGTCCATGGGATTGTCCAGGCAAGAATACTGGAGTGTGTTGCCATGCCCTTCTACTGGGGATCTTCCCGACTCAGGAGTGGAACTTGAGTCTCTTACATCTCCTGCATTGGCAGGTGAGTTCTTTACCTTTAGTGCCACCTGGGAAGGCCAAAGAATATGTGATACGTATATTCCATGGAATACCATTCAGCCATGAAAAGAATGAAATTTTTCCCATTTGCACCAACCTGGATGGACTTGGAGGGCATCATGCTACTTGAAGTCAGACAAAGACAAACGCTATACAATATCACTTGTATGTGGAATCTAAAAAATACAACAAACTAGTGTGTATAACCAAAAAGCAGCACACACACAGAGAACAAACTAGTGGTTACCAATGGGGCAAGCGAAGGGGGAGGGGCAATACAGGGATATCGGAGTCAGAGGCACAAACTGTAGGTCTAAGGTATGACTATAAGGTTATAAACTACGGTATAATGATAAGATACAGCTACAAGCTCCAAGGACATATTGTACAGAACGAGTAATATACTTTATGTGTGCTCAGTTGCTTCAGTCATTTCCAACTGTTTGAGACTACATGGACTGTAGCCTGCCAGGTTCCTCTGTCCATGGGATTCTCCAGGCAAGAATATTGGAGTGAGCTGCCATGCTCTTCTCCAGGGAATCTTCCTGACTCAGGGATCAAACCCAAGTCTCCTGCATCTCCTGCATTGCAGGCGGATTCTTTACTTCTGAGCCACTGGGGAAGCCCAATATATTTTACTGGGCTTTCTATTTAACTCTAAATAGATTATAGCCTTTTAAAAATGTGAATCACTATATTATGCACCTGTAACTTATATTCTACAGCAACTATACTTTTATACTTATACATGTGTCTATATATATATCTCATCTATAGTGTCCCAGGTAGGCTGATAGGCTGCAGTCCATGGGGTCGCACAGAGTCGGACACGACTGAGGCGACTTAGCAGCAGCAGCATAGTGTTCCAAGTGACCCCTCCAGAGTCAGCGAGGCCCAGAGGTTAAAACACCAGAAAATGAAAAGGTATGGTTAATACAAGTGCCAATTTATTTATCCACATCCTGGGTGCCTGGCACAGAGCAGTAGTTCAGTGGATGCTCACAGAAAATAAAGAAGAACAGCACAATAAAAGCCCTTATGTCTCTGGAGGATCAAAACTGGGAGTGGGAGGTGTTGATCAGATTGTGTCTGTTCTGGACAGTCTGCAAAGCATAAGCTGAGGGACAGGTGGCAAGAAAGGGAGTGGTCTGGGAAGGGCTGAAGTCTCTTTAGGGACAGTGTTTTAAGAGAGGGGCAATTTCAGTGGACAACTTCAATTTCAGGTGGGACAGTGGTAAAGACTGTGCTTGCCGATGCAGGAGACATGGGAGAAGCAGGTTCAATCCCTGGGGCGGGACGATCCCCTGGAGAAGGAATGGCAACCCACTCCAGTAAACTTGTCTGGGAAATTCCATGGACAGAGGAGCCTGGCAGACAGCAGTCCATGGGGTTGCAAAGAGGCAGATGCAACTGGGCACACACGCTCGCAGCTTAGGGACCTTAAGTTCCTTAGGGACCTCACCACTAGGAAATAAATGGGAAAGCCAGGGACCCAGGAGGGCTCCTTCACAACAGCAGGGAGCCAAACCCACTGAGCAGAGCCACAGGGCATCCCAAGGTCCCCATGGACCCTTCATCTCCTCCTGCATTTACCAACACCACCTCCCTCCTCCTCCTGAGATTCTGGCTGGAGCTGCTCCCCTCACCCCAGAGAACTGACCCATGGCCTCCCCTCCTCTTGAGCCAGAGCACCTTCCATTGTTACCTGGAGCTTGGCGGGCTTCCCAGGCCTTCAGTCGAAAAGTTACTTATTTTCTTGTGCTGGCACAGAAGTTTTGCCTCTTAGATGGATTTTTCCCCACTCTTTCCCACAATGACCAGAGCAGACTTTGAAAAGAACTGTCAATGACTTTCTTCTTGGTTGAATAGTGAGATCTTCATCGTTCAAGCCTAGGATGTCTACACATCACCAACATTCTCCCCAAGATCCCCATGGGTGCAAGTTCCAGAAGAGAGGAAGGACCGCACTGGGCAGTTTAATGCTGATAATTCTGTCATCCTAAAGATCCATGTGCAAACCTGTCCCTGACAGTGACAAAGGGCTTCCGTACATCTGTTCTCATTTTATATGCACGGTCCTGCAAGGGAACGGGGAGTGCCATGCGGGAAACTGAGGCCCAGACAGTCAAAAGACTTGTCCAAGGTCAGAGCAAGGACTGAGAGCATCTGAGCCCTGAGGGGACCACTCTGGCTCAGGCCCTGCTGGGAGGCACTGTGCCACCTGCTCCCAAGCTTCGGGAAAGAGGTGAGCTTCTGGACTTCTGCTCAGGAGGCAGGGGTAATGCAAAGAACACATTGCATTTGGGGGTTTGGGACCCCCCCCAACACACAAAATGTGTACTTGAACCCTGTCCCTACGCCTCACCAGCTGTGTGATCTTGGATGTATTGCTTGGCCTCTCTGAATCTATTTCCCATTTACACAAAAAAGAACAGACAGTCCCCTGGCAGGGTTTTTGTAAGGATTCAGTGAACCAATGTAGTTAACATGTTCCCAAAGCTCTGGTTCCCTCCTTGCTCTTCTGGGCCAGGGGTGATGATCTGGCCCCAGGGTAAGGGGGCCACACACTCAGTTCACAGAGCCATGGTTAGGTTGGAACCAGTTCTTTGCTTGTAGAGAAGCCTGCACTCAGCGTGACTTAGGGAACTGCCCCCTTGAGTTTTCTGGGCTCTGAGTCAGAGGTGCTCCGACTAAGCCCAGGAGTGGGTACCGCATGTAGGAAACTGTGCAGAAGCCCTCAAGGGTCACTGGGCATCGTGACTTGCATCCACTCGGGTGCACAAGGGCACCAGGGGGTGGAGGGGCTGCTGGCCCTCCACGGCGACAATCCTAGGAGCTCAGTCAGCTTCCCCGCACCTTCTTGACCCGCCTTAACAGCTCTTTCCCCCTCCATTCCCCAAGAACTCATTAAGCCCTTCCTTAGTGCTATTCTCCTCCTCTGGTGTGAACACGAGAGCTAACAAGCTCCATAACATTGCTCCCAGCAGGAGATTCCTTTCACTAATCCTGAAATAAACTCTTTCCAACTTCAAGGTGTGGTGGCCACTCTGAGACCTTGGCGGACAGGTCAGCTGCCACCTGGACTGTGACCTGATTCCAGAAGGCGCTGGTCCTGCTGATTGGTGCAGTTCTCTGTTTACTTGGTGTCTTCATTTACTCAGTCTGCTCAGCTTAGCTTTCATTCTCGAGAAAATCCAGCCTGGCCTCGTGGGATCTTCCCATAACAGACTGAGCTTGCAAGGGCTGCCCCCACCCCCCAACACACACACACACACACACACACACACACACACACGTTCTGCTGCTTCCTATCAATTTAGTTGCTTTGTCCATTCACTTTCATTCCAGGCTCTTCTAGAGCTTTTCAACTCCCTATCTTTGGTGGAAGCTTAATGGGCTGTTTCTCATTACTTGGAAGGACCAAGACCAGAAGAAAAAAAAGGCACTGCAGAGGATCCAGGAGCCAGGACCATGTTGCACCCACAGCCTCAGGATCCCACCAGTTCTCTGCACGGAGTCTGTCCCATCCTTTTGTATCTTGGATCATGCAATTAAAAGACAAATGGAGACTTCCTGGCTCACAGACCCACTAGGACAGTTTACTGACTTCATGATCCATAATACTTTCTGATAGTCTCGTGAATCCAGACCAGGGAGGGCTCAAGCCCAGCTCCAAAAAAGCACACTGGAAAAAAGTTCAGGGCTTCCCTGGTGGCTCAGTGGTAGAGAAAATGCCTGCGAATGCAGGAGACACAGGTTCGATCCCTGATTTGGGAAGATCCCACATGCCGGGGAGCAACTAAGCCTGTGTGCCACAACTACTAAGCCTGTGCTCTAGAGCCGGTGAGTCACAACTCCTGAGCCTGAGTGCCTAGAGCCCGCGCTCCACAACAGAGAAGCCTCTGCAATGAGAAGCCTACGCCCCGCAACTATAGGGTGGCCCCCACTCGCCACAACTAAAGAAAAGCCTGCACAGCATGGAAGACTCAGCACAGCCAAAAAAAAAATCTTATTCCATAATAAAAAATAATATTATACCTTAAAAAAAGTTCACACATATGTTGAATCCTTCTCTCCAGTAGTAAGACATGTTGCAAATCATCAGAGAAACACACTTTCTATGACTAACACTGAGGGTATAGTAGGGAAAATTAAAAAGTGCTATATTGATTCCCCATGATAAGATAGTTGACCTCAGAGGTCTCATGTGAATTCTTATCCTCAAGAGACATTAAGGGGCATGGTGATTCAAATCCCAGCCCCATCACTTACTAGCTGTATGATTTTGGGCAAGAAGATGCTTAACCTCCTGCTGCCTCAATATTCTCATCTGTAAAATGGTGATAATAATAGCAGTCATCTCACAGGGTCATTGCAAAGATTTTAAATGTCAGTGCATACAAAGTGCATCAACCTGTGCCCAGCACACAGTTGGTACTCAGTAACTGGAGCTGCTGCCAGTCACCTGGTGGTGGGCTTTTTGTAGTCCATGGAATCTCCAGGAGTGTACACAGGATGGATACAAGGTCTCTCAATAGCCTGACAGTTTGCTGGGCTCTCCCAAAGCCCGCAGATCAGACAGAGACCAAGGTTACACAAATGCTACATGCTGTCCATGGGAAAGACAGACCCTGTGTAGCCACCCCTGCACACGCACGCACACGCACACACACACACTCCTGCCAGTTTTGAGAGAAGCCTCTCTATGCCCACCCTGAAGACCTGGGTGTTAGTGCAACCCTAAGTGTTCAACTTTGGCCATGGTGAGGGTCTCCTTGTGTCCCCCAGGGAATGACCAACACACACGTCAAGCAACACCCTTCACTCTCAAGGGAGGAATAATCTCATGTCTCTTCAGTTTCCATATGTGGCTCAAGATTTCTTAAATAACCAATTTAAATTTCATTTGCATGAATGCCTGCTCAGTCACTGCAGTCATATCTGACTCTTTTTGACCCCATGGACCATAGCCCACCAGGCTCCTCTGTCCATGAGATTCTCCAGGCAAGGATACTAGAGTGGGTTGCCATGCTCTCCTCCAGGGAATGTCCTCAACCCAGGGATCAAACCTGCGTCTCCTGCACTGCAGGCGGATTCTTTACCCACTGAGCCACCTGGGAAGCCCTAGATTTCATTGAAAATCTATTAAAACCATATAAAGCACAGTGAGAAGGTGATATGCCCAGCTGGGGTACATGGAGAACACCAGCCCATTTACTTAGGATGCCAAAATTTCTCCTTGCTACACGGGCCATTGAATTGAGTTTTCCCTTCTTAATTAGAGACTGTCCTGAGATTAAAAGTCAAGCTGTGGAAAACCTATTGCTATTTACAACCACTGAACTGTGAAAATCAAGATTTCTTGGTGCTATAAGACTGTTATGGACTAAATGTTTGTGTTCCCTCAAAACTTACATGTTGAAGGCCTAATCCCTAATGTGATGGCCTTTGGGAGGTGTTTAGGTTTAGACAAGGTAACAAGGATAGGGCCTCATGATGGAATTGGTGTCCTTGCTGTTAAGTGGCTAAGTCTTATATGACTCTTTGTGACCCCATGGACTGCAGCACATCAGGCCCCTCTGTCCTCCATTGTCTCCTGGAGTTTTTTCAAATTCATGTCCATTGAGTCAGTGATGCTATCTAATCATCTCATCCTCTGCTGCCCCCTTCTCCTTTTGCCTTCAATGAGAGGCATGCAAACTCTTAATTGAAGCCTGTGGGATCTAGTTCCTTGACCAGGGATCAAACCCAGGCCCCCTGCATTGGAATCATGGAGCCTTAGCCTTCTTACTACCAAGGAAGTCCCTTGGTGTCCTCAGAAGAAGAGAAACTAGAGCTTTCTCTCTCTCTCCATCATGTGAGGACACAGTGAGAAGATGAGCATTTGCAAGCCCGGATGAGAGGTCTCAGTGGAAACCAAACCCTTCCAGGCCTCAATCTTGGGACTTTCCATCCAGAAGTGTGAGAAAATTAATTTATGTCATTTAAGCCACCTAGTCTATAGTATTTTGTTATGGTAGCCTAAGTGAACACATTTTAATGAATTAAATCATAATTAAAGTATGTTTTATACCATTTTAGGCACTTGGAGACCATCAGCCTATTAACTTAGAATACAAAATTAACACATTTTTATGCAAGTCTCTGAGTAAAGTTTTCCCCTTTTAATTAAAGAGTCTACTGAGACTAAAAGTCAAGTTGTGAAAAACCCATTGCTATTATCCACTACTTAAATGTGTAAGTCTGAAGAAGGAAATGGCAACCCACTCCAGTATTCTTGTCTGACGAATCCCATGGACAGGGGAGCCTGGTGGGCTACAGTCCAAAGGGTTGCAAAGAGTCATACACGACTGAGCGACCAAGCAGGCACACAAATGTGTAAGTCAGGACTTCCCGGTGCTTTGCAACCGAACCAACCCTGGGAGTAAACTGAGTCTGGAAACTGACATTACTCTGCAATCTGACGCACGGTCCCCGACTAAAAATTCCTATGCTCATCAAAATGATGTTATCGGTCACGCTGATTTTAAACTAAGGAGGTATCACCAATTTGGGACTATAAACACATACTAACAAAACACTGCTTTTGCCTCGTATATTTAAGGGTTCCAAATAAAGATTTTATCTTTAGAAGAAGTTTGGAGTCCAACTCAGTTGGTTATAATGGGGTGCCAGTGCCCCCTCAGAGCCTCCACGCATGCCTCTTCCAGAGCAACCTCTCCATTATACATTCACAGGTTCTCACGAGATTTGACTACAAGTCGCCCCAGCTTTAACACTTTCAGGCTCCTCCCCATTTCCCATAGAACAAAGTGAAGACTCCTTGGCTCATCCCCATGTAGTGTTCACTGGCATCAGACCTGCTCCCGCTCCATCACCGTAGAACCACTTGCAGAGAACTACTTGGCATTGCCCAGAAACATCAGGCATTTCACACACTTCCCTTGTCCCAAGATGCCCTCATTCTCTCTTCCCTTCCCAGTCACATCCCCTCGGTCCTGCCCCAGTTCAGCTAACATCTCTTCAGTCCAGGTCCAACTCAAGTGGAATCCCCTACCCAACCCCATGCCCAATCCAGGCTCCTTATTCCTGACCCTGTCCTGAAAGGACTGGTGCACATCTCCAAGTACCCACATGACTTCGAGCTTCTATTGGAATAGTGAGATATTTATCTTTATTACGTCCAGCACACAACAGGTGTTCAATAACAGTGAAGGAAAGGAAGACAGGGAGGGAAGAGGAAAGGGGAGAGCTGAGAAGGGAGGAGAGAAGGGAGAGAGGAAGGCATGGTCAGAAGCCAGCAGGGGAGATGCTGTGACAAGCCAGGCACAGAACTAAAGGCAGGCGTCAAACTCCAGGCAGCCTCCAGAGCCTTGCTGGCCTGGCTCCTACAGGCATGGGAAAGCCCTTCCATGCTGAGCTGTGTTCTGGACTGCTACCTGTGTGACTACAATGCTACTTACTCTTTCAAGATAATAATACCTTTGATATCATTTCAGGTATAAGACAATCAATCTTTTAAGGCAGTATTATTCCTATTATACAGACGAGGAAACTGAGACTCAGGGACATAAAGGGATGGGCCAGGGTTAGCATCCAGGATTCCAAGAAGAGCCTGATCTGGCCCCCCAGCTGCTGCTGCTGCTAAGTCGCTTCAGTCTTGTCCAACCGTGTGCAACCCCATAGACGGCAGCCCACCAGGCTTCCCAGTTCCTGGGACTCTCCAGGCAAGAACACTGGAGTGGGTTGCCATTTCCTCCTCCAATGCATGAAAGTGAAAAGTAAAAGTGAAGTCGCTCAGTCGTGTCCGACTCACAGCGACCCCGTGGACTGCAGCCCACCAGGCTCCTCCGTCCATGGATTTTCCAGGCAAGAGGACTGGAGTGGGGTGCCACTGCCGTCTCTGGAGACCCCCCTTTACCCACCATTGTGTTTACGTGTACACTGGGAGCACGCACCTATGGCCAGGCACGGGCATCGGGGGTGAGGGGGACAGGGAGAGAGCTCACCTTTTCTACTGAAAATATAACTCAGGCAGGGCGAGCTAGCCATACTGTGGTTTCTGAGGCAGTATTTTGTCTTGAGTTTTTCATTCTTACAAATATGTTGGCATGGAAACCACACTTCTGTGGTTACAATCAAAACACTGTTAGCCTCCACTGGTTTTCTTAAAAGCTTACATGCTAATATAGTAGGTGGAAAATTTCTACATTTACCATATCATTTCTTTCTTGGCAATAAGCATCTATCTATAAAGGTTGTAAGGTAGTTTTAGCAAATTCTTTCCAAATATTCCATATTTGTGTTGTTTAGCAGATAATAATCATGACCTGTTTTTAGTGACTGTCTCCAACTAGATCACAAACCCCTTGAAAGTAGTGCTTCTTTATTCAGTTCTGGGTACTCTAGGCTTAGAGGGGACATAGTACCAAGATGACCTTCAATAAATGGAGTTTGACTGAATGGATGTGACTTCTGGCAGGTTTGCCACTACAGGTTGGGAACAGTAACCTTTCACATTTGCCTCGCTCTTCACAATCTCCAGAGCGTTCTCATTATTTCGTTTTACTGGTATTCCCATTTGCCCTGTGAGTTTCACAGGACACATATTATTAGTCCCGTTACTTAGAGGAGAAAATAGAAACTCAGTAAGGACCAGTGACAGCTGGGCCTGGTTAACAAGCCACAGATTAAGACCCAGACTTCAGGGCTCCGGGGCCAGCACGCTTCTCCCCTCCCGCCCAGCTTCTTCTAAATGCTTCCCACATGCGGTAAGAGGAATGCCAGGGCCACAGGCTCCACGGCAGGCTGGAACACCCCGGGCTGCTCTGGTGTTGATTACATTGGTCTATGAGTGTGTCCCGTGGTGATTTAGTTTTCTATTAGTCTGCCTGTGCTCCTGCTCAGTCGTGTCCGACTCTTTGCAACCCCATGGACCACAGCCCATCAGGCTCCTCCATCCCCGGGAGTTTCCAGGCAAGAATACTGGAGTGGGTTGCCATCCCCTTCTCCAGGGGGATCTTCCTGACCCAGAGATCAAATTCATGTCTCCTGCATTGGCAGACAGATTCTTTAACTGCTGAGCCACCCGGGCTCCCCATGAGTCTGCTGGGTGCCATAACAGAAAACCAAGACTGGGTGGCTCAAAGAACAAATCTATTTCTCACAGTCCTGGAGCCTGGAAGTTCAAGATCAAGATGCCATCATCAGG
The DNA here is from genome assembly GCF_055505025.1 of Bos grunniens. Taxonomy (NCBI): domain Eukaryota; kingdom Metazoa; phylum Chordata; class Mammalia; order Artiodactyla; family Bovidae; genus Bos; species Bos grunniens. Next base: position 24,732,782 of record NC_141179.1, read on the forward strand.
GTGGGTTTCTGGTGGGAACTCCCCTCCTGGAGGGCAGATGGCAACCTTCTCTCCGTGTCCTCACATGGCCTCTTCTCCACGTGAATAAGAAAAGCAGAGAGAGCTCCCATGTCTCTTCCTCTTCTTCTAAGGACACCAATCCTATGGGATCAGGGCCCCACCCTTAAGACCTCATTTAACCTAAATTACCTTCCTAAAGGCCCTTCTCCAAATACAGTCACACAGAGGCTTAGGGCTTCAACACATTGGGAACAGGGAAATGACACAATTCAGTCCAGGGCTGGTTTAATTCAGATCTCTCCAAAGCACATGCAGATCCATATCCCCGTTCCTCTCCCACTGCCTTTCCTTGACCCTATACATCTATTTTTCATAATTAGCTTTGACTTGCCTCAGTTTTTATTGAATTCTGTAAGAGAGTTCTGGAGCACAAGCTATTTGTACACTAGTCTTTTTCTCCACGTTTATCTCAATTAATTTCTGAGAGACCTCATGAATGGGAATCCTGAAGAATCACTCTGGCTATTTTTCCACCAGGTAGGAGGAGCCCAGGGACCACCGTGGGGGCCAGGCTGATGAAAGTGGGGCTCCCTGAAATGTGGCTGGGGCGCCCTGCGTCAGTACTTCTGAGGAGTGGGGGTCCACAGGGAGGCCATCCCCTTCTGGTATCTTTTTTCTGCCTCGATTAATGGACAGGCATGATTTTCAACTCCCATGGAGACTGGACCAGAGAAGTCCTCTCTGACATTGACCATGGAGGGGGCAATAAAGGAGGTGGGGGCTCTTCATTAGGAAACTGCCCAGAATCAGATCTGCTTCTTCAGGGTTATGGGATTTATCCAGCCAAGGCTTCCCCAGACTCCTCACATTTCTCCTCTTCCCTCTTCTCCTCTCAAGTCTCTCCAAGTACACCCAGACACACACAGATACATTCATAGATGCACACGTGCACACACTCAGAGAAAGAAATAAAGGCACACAGACCTCCAGACATACCACCTCCTAGGGGCCACCCCCAGTCAGTCCGACTTTCCTCTCTGTTCCCTCCCAATGCCAGAGTGACCCATTAAAAGTGACTTGCTTCCAAAAGTGACCCATCTTTTGATGGCCCCAGGAAAGGACAGTGTCATCAAGACACTTGTATAGCCATGGACATACATGCAAAGGGCTTCCCTGGTGGCTGAGATGGTAAAGAATCTGCTTGCAATGCAGGAGACCCAGGTTCAATCCCTGGATTGGGAAGATCCCCTGGCAAAGGGAATGGCTACCCTCTCCCGTATTCTTGCCCGGAGAATCCCATGGACAGAGGAGCCCGGCGGGCTACAGACCATGGGGTCACAAAGAGTCAGACACGACTGACACACACTCACACACAGAGGTGGCAGTGGACCCTGTCCACAGGCACTTTCAGCCGAAAGGTTCTGGATCCCAGTGCCAGGCCAGGCAAGGCCATGAGGAAAGTCATTTCCTGACTGTGTCCATTCCCAGACACAATGTGTGACAGACGAGCCCAGCCTCAGGCCCTTTCCTTCAGGGTCCCCACTTGCAGAAGCCCATCAGGTCCAGCACATGCACCCGGACTGAGAGACTCAGGACGCAAGCTGTCTGCTCTGGGTTCCTGCAGGGGGAAGGCTGCAGAGTAGGCGGAGGGGACTCTCTGGCCCCTGGTGGTTGGAGAGTTGGTCCAAGGAGACCCCTCCCAGCCTCACCTTCATCTTCACCCCAGGGTGCTGGCAGAAAGCCTGACAAGGCTCTGGCTGTCTCAGAGTGCCAGCCTCACCCCCACCCGCTCCCGCCTCAGATCCCCTGTACAAATACAGGGCTACTGCCAAGCGGTGGGAACAGTAAATCTTCCTCATTCTTTTATTCATGCCCTCATCTCTGCAGACAGCATGGAGGAAAAACAAACCCCACCAAATCCCCGCGGGCTCCCGCAGTCTGGCAGTCTCTTCTCTGCTCCTCCCCAATCCCCTCCGGGAGCCACAGGCCAGCAGCAGAGAGCCACCGTCTCAGATGGGGGTGCCAGCCCCCTCCCTTGACAGCCAGCTCCTGTCACAGGCGGAGCGCCGGCACAGGCTCTGTAGACCAGACATCACTGAGACCAAGGGAAACCCGGCCATCAGTGTCCCTGGCTTCTGGGAGCAGTCCTGCTTCTGCCTCACTTTCCCCGCCTCCCCCAGATTGCAGGGCTTCTGGGCCTGGAGGAGCCAGGCTATTTATTCCTAACACTAAGCCAGATGAGGTGTGGCTGCCCTGGGTGCCAGCTGAGAGACCACCAAGAGAAAGGAGGGGCAGTCAATTGAGCTACAGACCCCACAGAAGGAGGGACTCTCGGGCCGATAGCCTCTGGGCCAACGCAGCATCGGCTAATGTGATTGGCTTTATAAAAGAGTCCAGATCTCGAGAACTCCAAGGAGCCTTCTCCTCCCTGGCTTCTTTTAAGCTCAAACAGACCAAAGAGGGATGGGAGGAGGCTGAGGGGCGCTAGATCTTGCCTTTTATACAGAGAAGAGGTGATGAACTTGGTGTGACTGTCCTGCTTTGCCCAGAAACTGCAGGTTTCTGGAGACACGAAGCATTAAAACTGGGACAGTCCTGGGCAATCTGGGAAGATGGGGTCCCCTAACTGAGGGGCCGTGGGAAAGACTCTGCCCTCGGTGTGCCTGGCACATGGCACTGGAAAGAGGATGGCTCGGACCCAGGCTTCCTGGTCATGGTTCTGCAGGCCGAGAATTTTCTTCGCTACTGGGCCACAGGGAGGAGGAAAGGCTGGATAGCAGGGCATCCTGTGGGCAGCTCAAGAGATGCCAAGGAAAAGCAGGCAGAAAGAAAGTGTCCACGGTCTTCAGGGCAGGGAAGAAATTCCCTCACTGTCTCTAGGGAGCTGGCACCATGGAACCCCACCCAGAGCCTGGGGTGTTGGGGAGTAAGCTGGGGAGCCCTTGAGAAAATGTGCCCTTGAGCCCTTCACCAGGGCACATGGGACAAGGGGAAAGATGGCTTTAAAATCTTCTGCCTGGGGCCTCAGCCTCCCAGGGACCCAGAGGGCAGTCGGAGCACAGCCCTGGCGTGAGCCTAAGAAGCCAGAGCAAGCTTGTTCCTTTAGATCTGTCCCAGGCAGAGGGCCCTTCTCCATGCGGGTCCCAAGTGGATGCTGTGGACAGATAGATGTCTCCAGAGGTTTGTGTTATAGCCGGCCTGACAAGGCAGATCCCACGGAGACCCCCTTGCCCAGACCCCTTATTTGACAGATGGGAGACCAAACCCCAGGGAGGCTGAGTCACGAGCTCAGGAGAGCACATTCTCAAGGGGTTAGAGATTTAGACAGGACTGTCTGCCATCAGATGCCAGAGCTTCCTCAGAAGAGAAGACACTCAGAAGATAAGCCTAGGTCTGTGGAAGCCCCGGCCTTCCAATCACATTAGTGGAAGATGGCCCCTTCTGGAATCACAACTCCTCTCTCCATTCTGTTTGAGTCCCCAGTGTGGTCCATCCCAGTACCAACCCCAGGAGAAGACCCTCAGCAGATTTCCCTACATTGCTCAGCCCTGGGGCTTCTACAGCACTGGAAAACCTACAGAGAGTGCCTGCAGGTTCCACGTCTCCCTTTCCTGGCCTTGGAATGTGTAAGAAACGCCAGCCTCACCTCTCAGTAGGAAGCAGCTCCCTACCTACTATGAGGAGCCTTCCTAGGGGTGGAGGTATTTAAGACACAGCTTAGAGGGCCATCAACCACACTGGGCTCCAGTGAGTTTAGCAGGAAGCAGGGCCCCGGGGTGCCGCAAACCCAAAGACACATTCTGGTGTGTCTAAGGAGGGAGGTGGAGAGGGATCCAGACCCAGGATGCCGAGGGAGGTGAAAGAGTGGGAGCAGGCATAGGTAGGTTCTCTTTTGAGCAGCCAGGAGGGACCTAAGTGTGTGGTCAGGAGAAGGCAGAGAAGGGAGACAAGAGGAAACAAGGAAGAGACTCGGGAAGAGCATCTCCTGACAGCCGATACACCAGCTTTTAGCATTTATAACATTTCCAGTTTCCTCCTATTGCGGGTGAACCCAACAATTCCAAAAATAAAATGGAGGAAACAGCCTGAGAAATGTTCCCAAGGAATGACAGGGCTGCCCCCTTGTTCACGGCAAGTCTTCCTAGGAGAAGCAGGACTCCACAGAAAGTCTAACAAGAAGAGAGCCTGCACCCCGCAGTACCCTCCAGACCCCCAAAGCACAGAGAAGGAGTAGATAAGAGCAGAGCTCTGCCCAGGCAGCTAGGAGCCCCCCTTCCTGGGAAGCCTCAGGAAGCTGCAAGCTCTCCCCAGGCAGGTGGGAAGCTGAATCCCTGGGGAGAGAGACAGGTTTCCTGCACACAGAACTGCCCTGACTTAGTCAACAACAGGCTCTTGGAGCTCCCTCAGCAATTACTGCCTTACCACTCAGCTTCGTGGCTGGCCACTAATAATTTATTGCAAATATCTCATTGCTCCAATAAGGCAGCCACTTCTCTACCTCTGAATTCCCTGCAGAACATAACACAGCTGGGCACCCCAGCTGGTCCTCATTAAAACCCTTCCAGCCCTGAATCTTCCCACCCTCCCTTCACTCCCATCTCCAGCCCTGCTTTCTAGCAGCCGGCCCAGGACATTCACTTCTCCTCATTTTTAAGGGCTGGATTGCCAGGTGCCAGTGCCGGAAGGGCAGATGAGAGCCTCTGAGTCTGTAGATCTGACTGGCAGCCTGGTGAAATCTACCAGGGCCATCTATAGGCAAAGAGGGAATTGCTATTAGCAAATTCTCTAACTAGCATTCTCTTTATTGTCCTCCTGCGGAAGATACTCATTTGTAACATTTTGAGTCAGATCATGCAGAACTGACTGTAAGAATATTGCTCAGGAAGGGACTCTAGCAGGAGCCACTCAGCTTCTCTGGTTTTGATTTCCTCCCCAATAAAGAGTAGAGATAGCTATGCACTACTGTGGACAGGTGACTAAACCAGCCCTCCATTCTACATTTCTTTGCAATATTGGACCATCTCATTCATCTGTGTGCAAAACAGTGAAAGACTCAAGGTTCCCATCCTGGCTTTGGCACTTATTAGCTGGTTGGTGCTGGGAAGTCACTTAAATCTTTCTGAACTAATATTCTCACCTGTGAAACAGGCAAAATAATATCTTCACCACATAGATGGTGTGAGCAGGATTGCTAAACCGTAAAGTTTAGTTCAGTCGCTCAGTCATGTCCGACTCTTTGCGACCCCATGAATCGCAGCACGCCAGGCCTCCCTGTCCATCACCAACTCCCAGAGTTCACCCAGACTCACATCCATCGAGTCAGTGATGCCATCCAGCCATCTCATCCTCTGTCGTCCCCTTTTCCTCCTGCCCCCAATCCCTCCCAGCATCAGAGTCTTTTCCAATGAGTCAACTCTTCACATGAGGTGGCCAAAGTACTGGAGTTTCAGCTTTAGCATCATTCCTTCCAAAGAACACCCAGGGCTGATCTCCTTCAGAATGGACTGGTTGGATCTCCTTACAGTCCAAGGGACTCTCAAGAGTCTTCTCCAACACCACAGTTCAAAAGCATCAATTCTTCAGCACTCAGCTTTCTTCACAGTCCAACTCTCACATCCATACATGACCACTGGAAAAACCATAGTCTTGACTAGATGGACCTTTGTTGGCAAAGTAACGTCTCTGCTTTTCAATATGCTATCTAGGTTGGTCATAACTTTCCTTCCAAGGAGTGTCTTTTAATTTCATGGCTGCAGTCACCATTGCTAAACTGTAAAGTAGTATCCAAATGTTACTGATTTTTAACAGATCATAATGACTGTGGTAAATAAAAACCTTCTAAATAAGCAAATATAGGGGACAACAGAAACACAAAAAAGACCATTGCTAATGGATTTGCTGGTAACTCTTGCCTGCCCGGGGAGATAGGCTGCCCTAGAATTGCCTCTTGAAGTGGAGACTTAGAGCAGAGGAGTAAATGCTGATCTCAGGATGGAGGCTGGAGATTAGGGCTCTCAGAACACAGGGTGAGACTGCCTCCCACCCGCTGGGGCCCCTCCCACATTGCTTCTGCAATTTGGCAGCAGACTCCCAGCAACCACTTCCCCAGGTGATGATACCACAGTAAATCGTGGCCCATATTTTTTAAGCACTTCCTGCAAAGGAAGCAGACCCTCCAGAAATGAATCTTCATTTGTACTACCCCTCAAAAAATGCTAATAAACTCATGAAAAAAAGTTGTGTTATTGCTAAATGCTAATTGCATTTCCTTGGGTAAGCAACATAAAAAATTCATTGTAGTTTTTAGAAACAAGATGCCAACTGCATTTTAATTGCTAGAGAGGAGAAAGTCAGGAAGAAGCTTAACCAGGAAAATGCTAACTGGGCAGAAACTCAGAAAGACGTCTCCCTAAGCCAGAAAACCCAGTCCTGAAACAAGAGCTGAGGAGAGATAGGTCCTGTGGGCCACCAGACCCTCCCTGAGGGAGCACTGACTCGGTGGCCCTCAGACATGCAACATCAGAGCACCTGGATATCTGGAGCATTCTGTTTGTTGCCAATCATGACATGTAGATTTAACAAATGTAGTCGCTCAGTCGTGTCCAACTCTTTGTGACCCCATGGACTGTAGCCCTCCAGGCTCCTCTGTTCATGGAATTTTCCAGGCAAGAATACTGGAGTGGATTGCCATTCTCTTCTCCAGGGGATCTTCCCAACCCAAGGACCGAACCTGGGTCTCCTGCATTGGGGCCAGATTCTTTACCTTCGAAGCTACTGGGGAAGTCCTGACAAATGTAAAGAAGTACATAAATAAGCACTAGAGAGAACGAGCTCCAGAGGTTTAAGAAACATGCATGGGAGGAAATTATTCTACTACCACCTTCCCGTGGGCGTGTGAGAGAGAGAAGGCAGGAATGCAACGAGGAGACGGAGACCATATTTTGCTTTAATACCGGAAGTTCCGGACCAGTTCACAGAACTGTAATTTTAAAACCTCCCCACCATTCCAATGCCGACCAGAGTATTCTTACAGTGGTCTCCTGCCTTACCGCAGCAGAGCCAGCCAGAGCCAAGTGACAGCAGGGAGCAGGTGAGATCCACGGGGAGTGGAGAGGATCCTGACTCCATGGGCTGAACCTGGGCTGACCCAGTCTTGACCCCATCTGCCCAGGAGCTTCCCAGTCTGGGTCTCTGGGGAGCCACTTCCCCGACCTGAGAGTTGGGAGAAGGCAGGCCCAGGGCAGGCTTGAGCGTCCTCCCAAAGATGTGCACAGGACCACAGAGGGGATGGGGCAGAAGGGCAGGCTCCTCGCTGCCACTGACAGCCTCTTCCTCTCCAGCTGCTCCCCGTGCCCCAGCCCTCTGCTCCCCCATCTTCCCAGCCCTGTCCCAGCTTCTCTCCTGTCCTTGAGGCACTCCGCTGAGACAGACTGGAAATCAGGGCCCATGGAGACAGGCACAGTGGCCTGGAGGCCGGCCGGTGGGTGGTGACTGTCTCCTGTGCACTGAAAAGAGATTCATGCCTCCTGCATCTGGGGCTGCTTCTCCTCCATCTAGTGGACCTGCCAGAGAGCCCAGGAAACATGAAGCTGGTGTGTAGTGAGATGGAGAAAACCAATCAATACGACTGGGGAAGGGAGTCCTGGGCTGAAGGAGAAAGGAGCTGATCCACAGCGTGGCTCCTCCCTCCATGAGCCAAGCAGCTAGCATTTTAACAGATCACTTATTTTATATATAGCTGTGTGTATATGTCCGAAAGAATCTTAAAAAGAGTGAATATATATATCTGTATAACAGATTCACTTTGTTGTACACTTGAAACCAACACATTACTGTAAATAACTATACTCCAAAAACATTTTTTTTTAAACATCACTTAACCACTCAGCTTCTTCATTTACACTTCTGTCAAACAGGACTAGCATATCTGTTTCTCTAGGGTTTTTGTAAGGTTTGAATGAGAAGATGGATACATAGGTGTCCTGTAAACTCTACAAAATGTATTATCCACTACCTGCCCTGAGCCCAGCTTTGCAGAAAGACGCACGCCCTGCATTTGTAAAGGACTTTATACAAATCACATGCTCTTGTTCTCTCACTTGCCTCTCCCACTGAAAGGATGAAGTGGAGAGGTTGGCTCAGGACCACACAAAATGAATTAGTTGCTGAAACCAGACTGCTAGATGTTGGGCTCTCTCCCTAGTACAGGGAGGGCAGGCAGGACCAGGGAAGAGTAATGAACATAGATAAATGCATCATAACACTTGGGTCACTCACTCCAAGCCTAGAGCTGGGCAGGCCTTACTTCATGTAATCTTCATGTATCACAGCATATAAGACAGACTGGATGGTTATAACCAGGACACTGAAGTTTACCAAGCTTAGGAATCTGGGCTACAAACTCGGGTCGATTCTTCCCGAGTGAATGCTTAAACTGATAGAATGGATTCAGCTGTCACAAGCATCACTTCCTCTGAAACCTTCCCCCGCCCCCAGCAGGACCCAGGCCTAAGGGGCGAGAATCACGGTTTCGAGGGTTGGGTCTTTCACAAACTGGTCTTCTCCACTTGCCCCCACTCACCTGTGCTGCCGTGTCCTGAATCCAGTCCAGGAACTCGGCAACCTTGGCGTAGACTCCGGGGTGGCTGGGTTCTGCGCAGCCGTGTCCCCAGCTGACCACCCCCACCAGGCGCCACGTGCCCTCGTCCAGGCACACCAGGGGACCCCCGCTGTCCCCCTGAGGGATCCAGCCACCAGACACAGAGAAGCGGGCAGTTAAGTCCCTTCTGGTGGAGAGGCGCCAGCGTGCTCCCCGCCCCCACCCCAGGCTGGGCGCGCACCCTGCACTCCAAGCCGTCCTGCTTCCAGGATGAATCCTGTCTCGCCTCACCCATCCTTGACCCTCACTGCGCTGCCCACTTGCCTGGGCTCTTCCTCTGCTACCAGAGAAGACGTCAGCCAGGCGCCCAGCCCGCAGCCCCCGCCCCGCACCAGGCCCTCGGCCGCACCTGGCACGCATCCGCCCTCCCGTCGAGATAGCCGGCACACAGCATGCGGGGCGTCAGGGCCCCGCTGTACACGCAAGAGCTGTTGCAGAGCTGGGTGCTGAGCAGAGGGACCACGGAGTCCTGGAGCACGTCGGAGCTGCGGGCTGCAGGGAGGTAGATGGGAGGGTCACAGACAGAGGCGGGAGAGGCAGAGGCGCTAGAGGGCCGACCCCAGGGACATGGAAGCCCAGGACTCTGGCCAGGAGGGTCCATCAGACTTGGAGGGGAGGGGTATGCATCACACATACACCCTGATGCTGAGGCCCTGGCACTCCTGGGAAGCGGGGAGGGAGAAGAAAGGGCCTGGGTTTCAGGGAAAATACCAGTTTGTTCTCCCAGAAGGACCCTGGGGCCCCCATCTAACCGAGGGTGATGCCAGAGGAGAAGGGGGCTTGTGCTGCCCTGTGGCCAGGGAGGAGGAGGCCGCGGTGCCTCACTTCTGGGGACAGATTCCTCCCCTCCCACCCCCGACTCCCCCATCCTGTGCACCCAGGGCCCTGGGAGCTGACTCACTGTGGCTGGGGTCAGTGTGGCCCCAGCCAGACACCCAGCACTCCGAGCCCCTCGGAAAATCCCGCTCTTCAGCCGGCAGGCACACGGCGCCCACGGTGTCTGCAGAGAGGCAGTGGTCCTGGGCCCCACTCAGGCTCCCCTTCTTTGCCCCCGAGCCTGGGCGCAAGGACCAAGGCCAGCCAGTCCTCCTTGCCCCTTTCTTCAAACAGTCCTAGTTCCAGCTTCCCGCGTGGTTGTGCGGGCCAGGCTCTGTACCACCTGGGGGTCACCATTCACGCAGAGGACCCTGTGGAAACTGCTGTGTACCTGGCATCCTAGGCTGGGCGGGGTACACGTGATACCCCACCTGGGACCGATGAGGGAAACTCATGCTGGACGCTTGTACCTAGCCTCTCCTAATGAGGACCCTGTTTGGATTTTCCCCAGGGTGTCTAGATCCTCTTGGGACATGGTTCCAAAACCATGGGACCCGTTCTATGGGTGAGCGCGAACCTGATTTTACAGAGTGTATAGGCCTGCCCTTAGATAAACACCACTTCACTGGGAGAAAGTATTTCCTCTTCGTTTCTCTTTCAGCCTCTCTGCAATGAGGAGAGAGACTGTCTGGGCTGCTCTGTGCCTCTCTGGACTTCCATCCTCCCCTTCTAAGCACACAGAGAGCAGCCTGAGTCAGTAGTTCTGCAGAGCACAGTGCCAAGCTGGGACTTGAGCACTGTTTTGCTTCCAGTCTGTACATTTTTGTGGTTGTTATATTCCCTCTAAGTCATAAGGTCTCCAGTCTGGTGGAAGCCTCAAATTTCCCTTTGAGTATATTTAAGTCAATTTAGAAGCATTAGCTGTTGAACAGCAGTGCAGAGAGCACTCGTATATGGTAGACTCTGTAAACAGTATACAGCAACATATGTTGCTGGGGATACCCCAACAGGAACCAATGGAAGGGAGGAGTGCTGAGTGTGTATGAGTGTGTGTGTGTGTGGTGTGAGAGTAAGCGTGCACAGGAGTAGGTGTGCCCGTGTACTCATGTGAGCCTTGCACGAGTGTGTGAGGGCAAGCACAGGTGTGTGTGCATGCTTGGCACATGCATGCGGAAGAGAGAGCTGGCTTTCGAGGGCAGACACTGTGGAGGATACGCCCTGCCCAGGAACTGTTTGCCTCCTCAACTGGAAGAGAGTCACTTCCCTCATCTGTACACACCTGCCTCAGCTCCCTGACAGGCTTGTTATGAGGATGGGGAGGTCAAAGGGTTGTTACAAGGATGGGGGGTTGAGTGAAAGGGTATTTGGTAAAGTAAGTCTTATTAACCATAACATGGTGCTGCTTATTAACTGTTATCCTATTAACTACACGTGCTGTGTGCTAAGTCGCTTCAGTCGTGTCTGACTCTTTGCAACCCTATGGACTGTAGCCTACCAGGCTCCTCTGTCCATGGGATTCTCTGGGCAAGAATACTGGAGTGGGTAGCCATTCCCTCCTCCAGGGGATATTCCCTACCCAGGAATCAAACCTGTGTCTCTTACATCTCCTGCATTGGCAGGCGGGTTCTTTACTACTAGGGCCACATAAGAAGCCCAGTAACTATATAGTTAACTATTATCCCTCCTAACCCGGCTGGGACCTGGCACCAGCCTGGGAACTGGGTGGAGCAGCCTGCTGGAGATGGAGTCACTGGGAAGCTCTTCTGGGGACCTCGAGGCAAATCCCACCTGCCACCCCGCTATGAAAAGGGCCAGACTCTTTGTCCCCAAAAGAGCATGTGGAAGAGTTGGTGCAATCCAAGGTCCCCAGAGTCCATGACGGTCCCCAAGTGAAGAGACCATTGTAAGATTCACAGCATGGGGGGCTTCTAGGAACCCTCGTGGCTCCCACCCTCCACCCCCTCACCGCAGCCTCACCTGAGAAGTGCAGTGGGGTGCGGAGCTGCAGGAGGGCCACGTCATAGTCATGGTTCTGGGCGCTGTACAGAGGGTGGGTGATGATCTGCTGCACCACAGCCCCCTGGTGTGGCCTGACCGTGCTGTGGCTGACCAGCCCCGCATGGACCCGCCAGCTGGACAGGCGGGACAGCCTGAAACTGCACACGGAGGCCGCGCTGAGCCCGGGGGAAGGAGGGGCAGGAGACGCTGACATAGGTGAGGTGGCAGGTAGAAGAAGCCACCAGAAAGGCTATTAGCCCATCACCGGGCTGCAAGTTCCCAGGACCCAGGCCTTTTTGAATCTACCCCAGCATTTGGTAAGACACTGGGCATGCAGTAGGTGCTTAATAAATGCTCAGGCCCTGATGGATTGAGAAATGAGACGCTATGGTCATCGGCCACTACTGCCTCCCTCCAGTATAACCCCCTCCAGGTTTTGCAACAGATAAGGAAGAGCCTCATGTGGTATGAGAGCTCTAAGCTGACTCAGCAAGGCTGCACTCAGCACCGTCTCCCCACTTCCTAGGTGTGGTCTCCCCACTTCCTAGGTGTGATCACAAGGGAGCCACTTCCCCTCTCCTGGCCTTGGCTTCCTCGCTATAACATGAGGGTTACACGACCTGCCCTGCCTTCTGTCAAAGAAGATGGGCAGAGAACCCTTCCTTCCTTCCAACCAGTATTAAGTACCTGCTGTATTTCAGGACTGTTCTAGGCCATGGGAACAAGGCAAGGGAAATCCACAAAGGGATTCAGTGATAAACAAGACTCTTGCCTGCCCCCACGGAGCTTCCAATCTCAAGGGGAGGAAGGACATAAAGAATCACATGGAAATGGATTTAACTACGGTGCTGATAAACATTAGTACAGAGGGCTATGAGTGGGAAAGCATTTTAAAATCTTAAAAACCAAATGAAGCCGAAGAACCAATGTTTGTATTATTATTGCCATTCCGGCAGGTCTTGAACAGGGAGAATTTCACAAACACTCTGGGGCCCACTCGCACCGGACGTGGCAGGCAGACAGTTGGACATCTTATACAGAACGTACCAATGGCTGACTTTCAGAAAAGGCCCCAGAGGCGCCCCCCTCCCGTTTTGGGGGGCCCCAGACTTGCCTGTGCGTGCAGTGCGCCGCGGTCACCACCCAGCGCGGGCCCAGAACAGAGGCCCCACATGTGTGCCGGGAGCCCAGGGTCACACTGGCCTGCCAGGGCCAGCGCCCAGGAGCTGCTGCCTGCCCGCCCACGATCCGGGAAGCCAGGGGCCTGGCCCCACACTCTGCAAACAGAGAAGCACCCGTGAGATGGACACAGAGGTGGCTGTCAGCACGGTGCTGTCTGCCGGGGAGTGTGGACAGCTCCCGTTTATCATTCCTGGTCCTAAGCATGGAGCGGAAAGGCCATCTCACTAAGGGAGGGACTGTGACTGCATCGTCCATGGAGCCACAGGACCTAAGAAAACGCCTGGGCCACAGGAGAGGTCAAATGGGGGCCTGTCGTGTGGGAAGATGACACGTGAAGATGGCTAGATGACTGGGAAGATGGGAGAAAGGAACTCTACACACTGTCTCCCACTTGGCCCCTAGTTCCTTGCCCTCCTTAGATTCTAGAAGCTGCTGGTCCCCCTTTGGGGTGCTCTGGAAGAAGGGGAGGGGGTGTCAGAGGCCAGGGCGGGGAGTGAAGCAAGGAGGTTGCCTGCCCAGGTCAGCAGCTGGTGGGGAGCAGAACAGAGGTGTCCATGGGGCTCTGTTCTGGCAAAACTGTGTCTGCAGGAAGGGCCCGGTGGGTGGGTGGGCAAGACATCCCCCTAGACCCAGGCAAGCCTCCCACTGGGGCTCTTCCACCCAGGGGCATGAGGGAGACCTCCTTCTCCCACCGCCTCCTTCCCAGACCCGTAAGGGGACTCACCAGAACACTTGAGGGAGACGATCTGACCAGAAGCACAGCGGTCCCTGCAAAACAGAGGCAGCGCCAGCAGGGAGCTGGACAGGGGCCCAGCCCAGCCCAACACCCCTCGGGGCCTGGAGGAGGGGGCATTGTTGGGGGACAGCAGACAGGGCCACTCTGTGGCCACAGATGTCTGCTTCCCACCCCCACCCAAGCCTTCAGACCCCTCCTTGTAGCAGGTCTCTGGGGCAGTAAGCAGGCTCTGCCTGGCCATTCAGGGCGTCGATGTGGGCAGAGCCCAGAATTACAAATGGAGCACTGATGGATGTAAAAATTCAGTAGTTCCCACTGAAGCGCCCGGTACGCTCAGAGTGAATAGGCGAGTGAGTGAACGGACATGGTCCTTCACCTCCTGTTCCAACCCAAGCCGACTCCACTTAATCCAAGCCCTCTGCCCAGCGCTGTGTACTCACAGCCCCCCTCCTCTCCCCTCCTCTTTCTTAGCATAAACCTCCACTCCTTTTGGACCAAAGCTCTCTCCTCTGCTCACCTCTTGCCCCCAGCATCCAACGCCTGGATCCTCGGTTTCTACTGGTTTCCCAAACCCACAGCCCTCTGGCTCTCCTGGCCCAGTCTGTCCACTACTGTTACCTTTGCCTGTTCAGATATCTAAGGCAGGAGCATTGCATGCCCCTGATGGAGCATGAGGGGGCAGGAGCTGGGTCAGAGGGGCCGAGGTTCAGAGGGGACAGAAACAGTGGCTGCAGAGGTGAGAAGGCTTCAGAGCAGGGTTGAGAGGACTGCTGGAAAGCTTGAGGACGCCCACCCCCAGGATCGGGGGAAGGTCCGTTCCAGAACCCTCTCTTCTCTGGAGAGTCTCTGGGTTCCAAGCAGTCCACTATCTCTCTCCTGAGATACCAGAATCATCCAAATAAAGTGTGGCAGGGGTAAGGGGGACTAGTTTGGGGGCAAGAGCCTGGTTTCAAGACATGGTTTGGCCGATTATCAGTTCTGCGACCTTACATAAGGCCCTTTATCTCACTGAATCTCAGTTTCCCCATCTGTGAAATGGGAATAAGAGTACCATTTCAAATCCTCTGACAATAACACCCAATCCTGCCATTTTTGTGATGGGCAAATAAATTATGTATATAGGCAGAACTCGTATGAAATGAAAAATTCCTCTCTGTCGTCCTATCTTACGCCTCCAGTGTCCTCACCACTAGGTTCCCATGATAGGAAGGTTTTTGTTGGGTTGTTCACGGAAGCGAGGGGCACCACTCAGTCCCACCCCCAAGTCTACCCCGTCCAGAGAAGCCCTACCTAGGCTGCCACACCTCCTCCGGGAAGCCTTCCAGTCTAGGAGAGAGCTGAGCAAACTCCCGGGAACTGTTGAGCCTGACATCAGACAGGTTCACCGCCTTGTGGTGAGTGAGTCTTGATAAGAAAGGGGAATAAAATGGGAAGACATTGGCTTTAAATGGCAATATGAGAGAAGAGGGGTTAGTATAACAGAATGTACAGGAAATACTGCACCAGGGTAATGACTGAGCAAGACTTTGACAATGAATGACTTCTGCTGGGATTTATATTTTGTTGAAAAGCAAGGATGCCCAAAGGAGAGAAACAGGCTGCCATCATGCCCAGAGACGACAAAATGACCTCTTGTCATTTCCTGAGTACTCTGAGGGTAGCAGGCAGGGTCTTCAAAGCCCCTCCCCGACCCACCCACCCTCCACCTTCCCCAGGCCCCAGGTCCAGCCCCAGTTACCTAAGATGTCCGAGGCTCCTGCAGACACGCGCCCCCAGGGCAGAGCTCCAGCCCTCGTGGCATACCAGCAGCCAGTCTTGCCGGGCCCTCAGCTGTACTTCCAGCAAGAAGTCCTCAGAAGTGTTTATTCTGAAAGATACTGAGACCACGGCATGAAAGCCACTTCCCATCTGCAGCGGGATGGAGGAGCTGGACCCCTCAACCGTGGGGCCTGAAAAGGCCTTCATGATCGCCTGGGTCACCCAATGTCGGGCTCACTGTTCCCCCAGGAGCCAGCCAGTGCTGAGAACAAAAGAACCCCTCTCTCTGTGCTGCCCCTTCAGGTTTGTGTTTAACCAAGCGCTTTTACACGTGCTCCATCACCAAGGGTCACAGCCGCGCAATGGCATGAGAATGCCCATCCTCCCCATTCTGCAGCAGGAAGTAAGGCACGAAGATCAAGCGACCTGCCCTAGGTCACAGGATCTGCAAGTGATGGAGCCAGGTCATCCGATTTCTGGAGAAGGCAATGGCAACCCACTCCACTATTCTGGCCTGGAAAATCCCATGGACGGAGGAGCCTGGTAGGCTGCAGTCCATGGGGTCGCTAAGAGTAGGACACGACTGAGCGACTTCACTTTCACTTTTTACTTTCATGCTTTGGAGAAGGAAATGGCAACCCACTCCAGTGTTCTTGCCTGGAGAATCCCAGGGACGGGGGAGCCTGGTGGGCTGCCGTCTCTGTGGTCACACAGAGTCAGACACAACTGAAGCGACTTAGTAGCAGTAGCAGCAGCAGCATCCAATTTCAAATCTTGTGACAGTACTGGTGATGGTGCCCACTTATTGAGCATCTGCTTTTTCCGGGCTCTATGGTAAGCTCCTTTACTTTATGCTCTTATTATGCTTACAGCTTCACGCGGTAAATATTTTTATCTCCATTTCATGGAGAAGGACATGGAAGCTCAAAGAAGTAATGTATTCAGAGGCACACACAGCTAGCAAAGGCAGGCAAGCCGATCCTAAATAATTTCTGTAACTGATTCTAGCCCCAGGCTTTGCAGCACCGTATCTTCTGACCCTCCACCCTTACCTGTAGGGGAGGTGAGAAAATTCAGGGGGGAGGATGGGGAGATAGTGTGGTGTGATGTTTCCAGCCTCTACACTTTGCCGCTGGGTCAAGACCCGTGTCCACCACGCACTGGCCCCCAACACACACCTGGCTCCTCTTGCCCCGAATGGCAGGCTCCCCCTGTCCAAATGGCAAGTCGCCACCTCTCCTGGCAGCCTGGGTTTTTAGCTGTGCCTCCGCTAGGGATCAAAACAGTCCCCGGGGAGTGCTGAAAGCCCTGAATCAGAGATCAGCTCCTGGAGGCTGCACGAGGGCCTCACCTTCACAGCACAGGAGATACAGGTGGATGACAGTAAACTGGAAGGATCCCAGCGCTGTGCAGGGGCCCTGGGCCTGGGGTTGGGGAGGGCAGTCTCCCCACCTTGGGGATGTGGCTCACCTGTTCTGGGAATCGAGGGGAGCAGGGCTTCCTCACTGCTGGCCTCGGAGCAGTTCAAAGTCATCTCATCCTGCAGGGTTTCAGGAGTGGGCTGAGAGGCAGCTGGCCACAGATACAGCACTTCAGAAGACAAAGACAAGGAGAGGGTCACAGAGAAGAGGCTGGGAAAGGAAGGGATTCCCCCAGGAGGGAGCCCAGGTGCAGAACAAGACATCTGCTGCAGAGGGTGGCAAGGCAGCCTCCAGGGACTCCTCGTTACCACCCTGCTTTAGGCAGGTCCCTCCCAATACGCAGAGAGGCATCGCGCTCTCTGTCTTGTCTGTCTGTTTGTCTGTCTCTCTCTCTCGCACTGGGAAAGATGTCCAGGTGCAGCTTGACCAGGGCCTCCCTGGATCACCTGCTCAAGCACATTTCTCACTACAGGACAAAAACGTTCCTCTACATAGAGCCCGAGGCCCTCCAGCTTGACCTGCATCCCGTCTCCATTTGCTGTCAGAGTAGATGGAAAAGGCAGTCATCCCACCTGCCCTAGACACCCGCTCACTTCCTGCTCCTCTCTCCCAGCACCCCCAGAGTCCATTCTTTGTCCCTCCCCCAGCCACTGAAGGTCCCAGCACTGACCTAGAAGCCAGGAGCCAACGCCTACACCAGCCAGCAGCCCCAGGGCTCCCAGTACCGCCCAGCAGCGCCGCCCGGCACACCAGCGCCCTGCCCCAGACACTGTGGGGAGGGCAGAGGAGTGTCTGAGGGCCCTGCCCCTGCCCACCAGCCCACTGCACCCCGAGGTCGAGACAGCCACCAAGCGGTGGCAGGAGTTTGCCCCACTGCACCTGCCCACCTGCCCCTGACCCATTATCACGGGATGGGTGAGGGGCAGAGCTCCGATCACTGGAGCCTCAGAGCCCACTCAAGCCCCCATATGGGAAACAGAGAGAAAGCAGGTCCAGGACGGATAGTGAGAAAGCCTCTGGCCATCAGACACTTAAGGCTGACCGAGGAAGATCTGGGGAGAAGGAAGCTGGGGGGTGTGGGAAGATCGTTCCTTCACTGCCCCACCCTGTCATTCCCCCGTGGCCCAGTCTGGCCTACTGGGTTGCTGCTGGGTCTCAGGCCTCCGTAGCAGGTCTCCTGGCTCTGCGGATCCCGGCCCCTCCTCTGCATCCTGAGCCTCTGTGGGAGCTTGGCCATCCAGCATCGGGCTCTGTGGGAACAGCTGTCAGTCACTCACCAAGAAGAAAATCTCAGCCCAGCACAAGTCCCCACTGTCTAACTCCAACCACTCCCTCGCTGCCACTTGCAAGTCTTTTTCCACCCTGGGGACTCGGTGTGCGTCCCCATAGAGGCCCCTCGGGCCTCCCAGCTCTCCTGGAACCCCTTGCCCTACCCACCTTACTCTCACCCACCCAGTAAGTGGCACAGCAGACACCCGAGCTTCGACTGGGCTGACTCCGAAGCCCACACTTTTCACCGCCCCCTCACCAGCATGGAGGGCATCCACTGAACCCCTCAACATCCCTCATCAGACCCTAAGATCTCACCTTCATCATTCCCTCCCATCTCAGAGGAAGAAGAGCCCCTCCCCAGTGAACCATGCAGTCACTCACCCAGTAGATAGTATTTAGCCCAAGTGGACAGGCCATGATGGGGGTGCTGTAAGGACTTCAAGATAAATGAATGTGGACCTCCACCACCACCAACCCAGAGAATCTGTGTGTGAGTCCTTGAAGGTAAGTTGTGTTCAGTGACAAAAGGGAAGTTCCGTTCAGCTACCACTGGGATTTAAAAGGACAGCTTTCTTCTTATTGGGAAGATCAAGAAAGGCTCCCTGGAAGAGGCAGCCTTTGAGACAGGCCCTCATAGATGAATAGGGTTTGAAATGACATATATGGGCATCGGGTGTTCCAGGAAAAGGGTACTGAGGAGGCAAAGGAATGGGAGTAAGAAAGCTTAGAGGAGGGTAGGTCAGACATTGGTCTGAAGTTCCTAGTTCAAAGCCAGGTCTACAGCCTACTGTGTGAACGTGGTGACTCATCAGCCCTCCAAATTTTCATTTTCTCATTTGTGAAATAAGAGCGATAAATCCTGCTTCCTGTTGAGTAGCCTCCCCTCTCTAGCCTTGTCTCCATTCCTTCTCCAAGCCAGAGTGATCTTTCTAAATGCAAACATGAGCAAGCTAACCTCGTCTTCACAGCACCCAGTAGGTCTCTGTAGCCTTCAGGAGAAGCACCCTGGCACGACTCGCAGCATTTTCTGTGATCTCACCCTCCTCAGCTCTCCATCCTCACCTGCCAGCGCTTACTCCTCCACAGCAGGACTCGGGGTCATGTTAACACACATGCCCATCCTCATGCCTTCACACACTCTCACTCCACAAAGGCATGGCGACTGCTCTCCCCTTCCACACACTGACCCCTAGGACCCTTCAAGACTCAGCTTAAGTACCATCTTTTCCGGAAGCTTTCTTCAACCTGCAGGGCACCTATTGTGACCCTATATTATGCTCCTTTACTTGTCTTTCTCTCTCCCCTTTCTCTCTGGGTCTAGGATCCCAGGGTCTGGCTCAAGTCCTAGCACAAAGTGGGAATTCAGTTAATCCACATTGAATAGAAGGAAGGAAAGAAGAAAGGAAGGCAGAGAAAGAAAGAGGAAGGGAAGGAGGAAGGAAGAAACTAAACAGATTATGTGGCTGAAAGGGTTTTATAAAGTAAAACACAAATATTAAGTAGAATAATATATTAATAGTGTGTTAGTTGTTCAGTGATGTCTGACTCTTGTGACACCATGGACTGTAGCCCCCCAGGCTCCTCTGTCCGTGGAATTCTCCAGGCAAGAATACTGGAGTGGGTTGCCATTTCCTTCTCCAGGGGATCTTCCTGACCCAGGGATCGAATCCAGGTCTCCTGCATTGCAGGCAGATTCTTTACCGTCAGAGCCACCAGGGAAGCCCCATGTATTAATTAGAAATATGTAAAAGCTATGGATCCTTTCTTCAATGAAATTATACTCCACCCATGTCAACAGTCTTGGTCTGGACAGAATTCCAGGGCACGCTCAGCCTTTTTTCCTGTCTCAGATCAAGGGAGCCTGGCTTGACATTCAGCCTCTGCACAAACTGGCCTCACCTGGGACGCTGCCCCAACTCAGCACTCACCTGTCCAGGCTCCTGTGGTAGCCTGCAAAAACGGTCTTTAATGACACAGGCCCTCCTTTTGAGTAATAATGATTTACTAAGAGTCACCTATGGGCAAAGCGCCTGGCTTAGCCATGTGGGGGATGAGAGAGGGAACTAGATGTCAGCCCCCAGGGAAAATGAAACCAGAAGGCTGGCCACACGGGCCCCCTCTAGGATCCAGCCTGTGCACCAGAGCTGCCAGAGGCAAAAGGAAAGGAGGGTGGCAGCGGATGAGATGGTTGGATGGCATCACTGATTCGACGGACATGAAACTGGGCAAACTCTGGGAGATGGTGAGGGACAGGGAGGCCTGGCGTGCTGCAGTCCATGGGGCTGCAAGAAGTTAGACTCGACTTGGCCACTGAACAACAACAAAGAAGCCCAAGGGTGGGGTCAAGGGTGGGGTTGAAAGAGAGAGAGGCCAGAACAGGGCTTGGCCTTACCATGTGGGTCAGTGGCACCGATGGAAGTCTGGGGGTCTGCTAGGCAATGTCCTGGCTCTGTTCTTGGATCAGCATTGATTAAATAGCCTGGCCAGCTTGGTTGGAGGCTGAGGTCTCCCTGCTTCACACATGGCTCCTCCCTTCATCTCCCTACACACACACACAAGAGAGACAATGAACTCTGCTCAGAAACCATGAATAGACCCCTTGTTGCAGGAAAGGGGGCCGAGGGCTAGGCTGGGCTGGGCAGCCCCAGCCCCTCCCATCTGCTAACTGGAAGCTTAGAAACAGAGAAAAAGGTTACAAGGAGGAGGGAAGCCAGCTCCTATTGCTTAGCAACCAGGCCCCTTGTGCCAAAAAGTGTGCCCCATGCATGCTGGCATAATACACCCCCCACCCCCTTCCTGCTGACAGGGCTGTATTCAGGAGAATGACATCAGCATTTGCTGAAATGTTTCTGAGCCCTGTGGATGAGATCTCACCTCTGTGTGGGTTGGCTTTCCCAGCAGTCTGGGGCTGTCTCCATGCTGCAGTTGGGATGATGACGGGGAATCTGCCACCTCTCTTCTCCAGGCTGCACTTGTCACCCCAATGCCAGGGAAATGGGCCCTCTCTGCCTCACTGCCCTGGGAACCAGCTGCTAGGGGAGACTTCAGTGCCATGTTGCTTCAAAGCACAAGGATGGGCTAAACACACCTGGCAGCCACATCTGTTTAGCCAAGGAGGCAGAAGAGGTCCCAGGGAAGGGAAACGCTAGTGTGGCTCCTCCTCCTCCAACGCCTCTCAAAGAGCCCTCAGATGGGACAGCTAAGAAGATGGGGTTACAGTCAGCCTTCATCCAACCCCAGTTCTGCTCCTTCCCTTACCCAGCCTCTCCTGGGAAGTTATGATCTTAGTACCTGCCTTAATCCCAGGGACGGGGAAGCCTGGTGGGCTGCCATCTATGGGGTTGTACAGAGTCGGACACGACTGATGCGACTTAGCAGCAGCAGCAGCAGCATAGAGCTGATGCTGGAATTAAAGGAGTTACTGGGTATCAAACTCTTAGCTATTGAAGATAAAACTTTAAGCAGACTTCTCTGGTGGTACAGTGGATGAGAATCCGATCTGCCAATGCAGGAGATATGGGTTCAATCCCTGGACAGGGAAGATCCCACGTGCCGTGGAATAACTAAGCCCATGTGCCTCAACTACTGAAGCCTTGCAGCCAGAGCCTGTGCCCCACAACAGGAGAAGCCACCCCACAACGAGAAGCCTGTGCACCAAAATCACTGCAACGAGTAGCAAGTGCACCAAAAACACTGCCCAGGAGTAGCAAGGACGACCCAGTACAACCAAAATACATAAATACTTGATCCTTTAAATACATTTTTTAAAATCTTGTAGCTTTATATCTAGTGTCTAACATAGACTCTGTGTAAATATTACGTGCTATTATGGTATCATCATTCTCATCATCACACAGAAATCTCCACACACAATACAACGAAGAGACAGAGGTCAGCTATGAGTCAGTCCCAGAAGCAGGAGAACACGATGGCTGGAGCTGAGAAGCCCTTGGCCAGGCACTGATACTTCAGCCTACATACATGAATACTTACTGTGTGTCAGAAACGAACCTGGGCCTGGGGAATGATAAGCCACAGTTAGGAGTGTGCACGCTGGGAGGAGAGATGGGAACAGATATAAAGAATTGTTTTTGTAAAAAGTGAAATAATGGAGGCATCAACACAGAGGTACAGGAGAATGAAGGGCTAGCTTACTCCTTACCCGTAGGACCCAGAGAGAGCTTCACAATGGAGGAGATATTTGAGCTGAATTTCTGAGAAATGAGAAGGCTGCTGCTGCTAAGTCGCTTCAGTCGTGTCTGACTCTGTGGGACCCCATAGGTGGAAGCCCACCAGGCTCCCCCATCCCTGGGATTCTCCAGGCAAGAACACTGGAGTGGGTTGCCATTTCCTTCTCCAATGCATGAAAGTGAAAAGTGAAAGTGAAGTTGCTCAGTCGTGCCCGACTCTTAGCAACCCCATGGACTGCAGCCTACCAGGCTCCTCCATCCATGGGATTCTCCAGGCAAGAGTACTGGAGTGGGGTGCCATTTCCTTCTCGAATGCATGAAAGTGAAAAGTGAAAGTGAAGTTGCTCAGTCGTGCCCGACTCTTAGCAACCCCATGGACTGCAGCCTACCAGGCTCCTCCATCCATGGGATTCTCCAGGCAAGAGTACTGGAGTGGGGTGCCATTTCCTTCTCCAATGCATGAAAGTGAAAAGTGAAAGTGAAGTTGCTCAGTTGTGTCCGACTCTTAGCAACCCCATGGACTGCAGCCCACCAGGCTCCTCCATCCATGGGATTCTCCAGGCAAGAGTACTGGAGTGGGGTGCCATTGCCTGATTCTTGTATTTGACACCCAAACTAAAGGCAACAAAAGCAAAAAGGAAAAAATGGGACTACATAAAAGACTGCATGACAAAATAAAGCCATCAGTAAAGTAAAAAGGCAACATGTAGAATGGGAGAAAATTTTGCAAATCATATATTTGATATACAATAAAATATACAAAGAACTTGTACAACTCAATGGCAAAAAAAAAAAAAACAGCTTAAAAATAGGCAGAGGAAATGGCCTCTTTCTGGCCATTCTCTCTGCCTGGCTGTCCAAGAAGTCTCTCTTCTCTATCTCTCTGATACTCCTTCCATCCAAGATGAGCCACTCTGGGTCGCTCTGGCTGGTTTGGACAGGATACCTACCTCTAGAGCGAAGCAGTGGGAGTGTAGGGTTCAGAATTTAAGACGGCACTCACTGGCAGATCGAGTGTCAGCACCTGAATAACATGAACGATGCCATCTTAAATCAGGTGCCCTAGTGTGCTGTATCCGAAACCCACTGAAGCATAACCCCACTGTAATTTCACCCTGAAGATTCAGATGTATCTCACCCTAGTCCTGGCCCTGCCCCCTGGCCTCCCCGCACTGATATTCCCTGACTCCACGGACCACTTCTAAAGATTAGCCTCCTCTTGAGACTTGCTTTCTTGCTTTCTCTCCTCCATCAGTTTCTACTCTCAAAAAAAAAAAAAAAAGAAAAAAACAAGGGCCTTTTGCAACCGCCCTTCAGCTGGGACCTGGTACCTCCAGAGAGATAACACTGTGATCTTTCTCCCCCACCCAAATGGAAATATCCAAGTTCAAGTTATATGGAATTCTCATATATATAAAGTTTTTTAAAAGAGACCACTGAATCTACCATCTCTCTTATCAAGGGAGAAAGCTGATGCTCTGAAAGGCGAGTAAGTCAGCACATTGGAGGCCATGGGCGCTTGGAAGCCCAGGTCTCCTGACATCTGGCCCAGGGTCTTCCCCACTCCCAAATATGCCCCACAAGCCACATATTCACTGCATGGGCAGGCTCCAAGAGAAGAAATCCCGCCTGTGACTGCAGCTCCAGCCAGTGCCTATGGAGCTCCAGCTTGATCATTATCTCCCCTTCGCGTCTGCCAGGGAATGACAGCTTCAGCCTTTGTGGATTTAAGCCTGCCCATGATCTTCTCTGACTGCATCCCTTGTGGATTTCCAACTTGCTAAGACAGCCTCCATAATTGCTCTCATTTTATCCTCTGGAGAGGGAAAGGTTGGTGCTCTAGGAGGAAAACGTGTCTGGCGTAATGCCAGCTTGAGATTCTGGAACACTCTGAATATCCCCCTTAGTCCCATCTATCCCCCCTCTTTAGCTTCATCTATCAGCAATGAGTCCATCAACCTCACGGAGTCTCCATCTGTAGCATGGTCCACCTACACCCACAGTATCCCTGCATCCCCTCAAATAGCCCCACCTCTTTCAAGTTCTGTTTGGATCATCCCACTGAGGTTAGTTCAAGCCACCAGACCCTCTACTGCCATCCCACAGTCTAATGAGCCCCAAGCACATCCCCTTCCATCCAACCCTCTGTAGAGTGTTTATCTCGATGAAGAAATTAAATGAATGACTCCTAAGTCTAATAAGAAGGACGCTTTAATGAGTGAAAATTGGGAAAATGCTAGATTCAGTTAAGTTATTCCAGACCATTATTGCATATTAATAAATAGTGAGGAAACCCCAAGTGTCTGTTGCCGTATTGCTTGCTTTGAATACAAAGAAATGGATAAACATGTATTTAGAAGGAAAAGAAATCTATGTGGTCTTATACGATAATGAGCTGCTTTCTTTCATCAGCATATTGTCTCGGAGCACTCCCTTCTGTCTTGTTATTTTGCCTGAAGTCTAGAATAGGGGGTGCCCAAGCATTTCCAAGAGGGCAGGGCAGCCCCTCCTGCAGGGCCTGGGCTCGTGTGTGCTAAGTCTCTTCAGTCGTGTCCAGCTTTGTGCGACACTATGGACTGCAGCCTTCGAGGCTCCTCCTGGGATTCTCCAGGCGAGAATCCTGGAGAGGGAGGTGACTCCTACTCACTAGCCCCTCACTAATCTTCTCCCCTCACTAGCCCCTTTTCTCCCCAGCCAGAAATTTGACTTTTCTTTGGCAAATGGAAATCAGGAATATCTTGGGATCATCTTTGCCTGCTCCCAACTCCTTACCTTCCATCCATCATTCAAGTTTGTCATCTCTCAAGTCCACCCCTTCTTCCAACTACCCACAGCTACCCCCCTGACCATCCACCAGCATCTTCCCCTGAATGACTCTAACACCCGCCCAGTTTGTCTCCTGCTTCTCGTCTATTCCATTCTAATCAGTCTGCACCTTTACTTCTTCCTTTTCAGGAAATCTAGATGCGCAAGTATCAACATGAAAGGATAAAATCAAAGAAAATGTACCCTTCTTTTTTCTACCATGCTGCTGAAGCAGCATTTCCTAGAGCAAATCTAAACAGATTAAAAACCTACCATGGCTCTCAAGCTCCCATGATAAAAAGCATTCATTCATTTACTGACTCATTCATTCAGCAAGTTTTTGTTGCTTCCTACCAAGTACCAGATATACCATTCTAGATTCTGGAGTTACATTAACAAACGAGTCAGACAGAGCCCCTGCCCTCAAGGAGTTTATAGTCTAGTTGGGCCAAGCCAACAATTAGAGGGCCGTCTCTCACAGGGAGGAACAGGATGTAATGGGAGCACCTAATGTGAATCCAGGGTGTTCTTAGCAGGGCACAGACGGTTTATTCCAAGTATATCAAACATACTTTTCTAGCCTAATTTTTTCTTCGCTTAACCCCTTTCACATAAGCCAGTCTCCAGTCCTTCCTACACTAAACCACAGCACCTGTGTTCCTGCTGTCCTCTATTCCTGAAAGACCATCCCCCTTATACTAATTATTTTAGTCCACCAGTCAGCCAATATATATTTGTTGAGAATGTACTATGTGCCAAGCACTGTGTAAGCACCAAAGATACAATGCTGAGCAAAAATCGCACTCAATCCCTGCTCCAAAGATCTTGCCCTGGTTAATGGGAAGAAACACACACGAACCAAAGGACCACAGAAGGTCCTCAGTTCCATCTGTGAGGAAGTGCTCTGAGAAGTACCAGGTGCAAAAGAGAGCGTGAAACAGACGAAAGACGGAGTCTGAACCTGTGTCCTCTGCATTGGCAAGTGGATTCCCATTAGACCACCAGTGAAATCCTAGGCAGAGCCTTTAGAGCCAAGGTAAAGACTGGGCCTTATCCCTAGAGCAATGGCAATCATTTTTTAAATGCAGCCCAGGAAGACTCGTCGTTTGGCTTGTACACAGAGACGGAGCTATCGATATTCAACCGCGGGGTGGAAGGCGTTTGTGAGGGGCCAAGAAAGAGGCCCTCAAGATTCCCAGTGGTGTCCGTGACTTTGGAGCAGAGCCTCAGTGACCAGTCCTACAGCACCTGGTGCTTCGACTATTGCGATGTCCACACCTGATGATCATCATGGGGACGGGATGCATGGTGCTCAACCTGTTGATGGCAATTCTGCTGACCGCGGAGGTAACACACCCAAACTCAAGGCTAGCTGTATGAAGTCACTGGCAATTACTGTTCGTCCCGGAGAATGACTGATAATGCCTGTTTTCTTTTTTGCTGTCTCTGTTCTTATGTTTACCATCAGTTTAATGCTGGTATACGGAGGAATTTCTTATCAATTGGGTTGGTTGATTCTGCTCGTCTGCTCCTGGCTTTTTGACTTTTTTCTCAGCTGCCTGGTTGCTTTCAGTTCTCTCACTTATTTGCCAAGAATCAAAGACTATATGGATCAATTACCTGATTTTCCCTATAAAGGTGACCTCCTGGCATCGGACTCCAGCTACCTCCTGTTCATTGTTCTTGTGTTCTTCACCTTGTTCATCACTTTAAGGCTTATCTGATCAACTGTGTTTGGGACTGTTATGAATACATCAGCAGCAACATGCTATAGATTGCTGTGTATCCGGCCTTTGAAGCACCTCCCCAGTATGTTTTGCCAACCTATGAAATGGCAGTGAAGATGCCTGGGAAAGAACCAACGCCTCCTTATATACCTGCCTGAAGAAATTCTGCCTTTGTCAATAAACCCTGTACCACCTTTTTGTCCTGATACATGTTTGATACAAAGTACATTTTCCTTTGTTCAAGTATTTATTTTCAAACACTGACAAGCTATTTGGATATCAGATTGTGTTGTTGCTGTTGTTAAGAATATTACATTTTAGTCATTTTTGAAGATTATCTAGGTTAAGCAAGAGCAAAATGCCATTGTTTGCCTTTGATGGGGGTTGGTGGAAAGGGGGTATTCTCTACAAGTATTCTTTTTTAACTTTGCACTTTCTTTTTATAATAGTTTGCATTTCGGTTATTTGCTGTCCTGGATACTTTCAGAAAGAATGAATTCAATATTCAGGGTGAATGAGTTCAGTGTAAGATTTGACGTTTTCAGCTATGAGAACAGGAAAAATATGTCACATTTTATTTGACTGTGGAAGATGATGGTTGCATGTTTCTAATGTGTATGTGCTTCCATCTTTGAGATAAGATGCTTTAATAAATCTCTTAAATATACATTTTTTTAAAGCAGCCCAGGGATGTGATCAGCTTGCACCATCCTTTAAGACCCAAGTCAAATGTCCCTCTGTCTTCCCAATACCCCAGACAGTCCCCGTCCTGGAAAGCTCCCTTCAGCAGCCCAGGCACCCTGCACAGGGGTGACGAGCGAGGTGACAGGTAGGTCCTCAGCAGCGGTGGCACACAGTGTGGCACATGGTAAGTGCCCAGTAAAGAGTTTTCCAGCCACCACTCACTCAATCAACACTTGCAGCTGTCAGCTTTGCTTCCTCTCCACCACCCTGACCAGTCAGGAAAGGTCCACCCTGCTGGGTTGGTTCAGACTCCTATCACGTCTTGGCTTCTAAGCAATCCCTCTGCCTCCCTTCTTTTTTTCTAAATTTATTTTTAATTGGAAGATAATTGCTTTACAATATTATGTTGGTTTCTGCCATATACCAACATGAATCAGCCATAGGTATACAGATGTCCCCTCCCTCTTGGACCTCCCACCCATCCCACCCTATCCCACCCCTCTAGGGTGTCACAGAGCACCAGCTTTGAGTTCCCTGCATCATACAGCAAATTTCCCCTGGCCATCTAATTGTACATACGGTAGTGTGTGTACGTTTCCATGCGACTCTCTCAATGTGTCCCGCCCTCTCCTTCCCCCACTGTGTCCACAAGTCTCTGTCTTCTCTGTGTCTTCATCTCTACTGCTGCCCTGCAAATAGGCTCATCAGTCCCATCTTTCTAGATCCCGTATTGTGCCTGCCTTCTTTCCCCTCATAACCCATGCTCCACATGCCTGCCAGGGTTCCTTTCTCAACAAAGGTCCGACCAGGCCACTCTGCAGCTTACATAAGCTTTCACCTACTCTCCAAAGCCTGCAGGATCAAACGCACATTCTTCAGGCTAATTATTCAATGCCCCTCACAATCCAATCTCAAACTAATCTTCCTGGCCTCGGGTTTCACTGGATCCTTCCTTCCCTGGACCCTTTATTCCATCTACAGTCAATGCCCTAGAATATTCCTCAAGCAGACCCCCACTGCCACCCCCATGCCTCTACCGAGGCTGCGCTTCCCTCGTGTTTTCACAATTGGAAGACTTCTGGTGCTTCAAAATATAGCTCAATTGCTAACCCATCTCCTCTCAGCCCCCAAATCCAAAATTAGTAACGTCTTTTCTTTGTATTAATACATAGTCATTCCTAGCACCTTGCCCAGTAGTCCCATCCCGTCCCTGCCCTGCGCTGTCCCTCATCAGCCACTGAGGCAGCCATGAAAAGAAGAAACCAGCACAACATTGTAAGGCAATTACCCTCCAATTAAAAAATTAATTAATTAATAAAAAAAAAGAGTAGGAGGGACGGGAAAGCAGCTCCCTCTCCCCACGTGGGAGCCTGCATTCCCAGGGGGAAAGGGAAACCAAGCCACGCTTGTTCAAATCTTTAGACAAAGTAACGACCTGACCCGTATTCTAGGAAATGGCTTCTAAGCCTGCAAAGAAGCAGCCATTGTTTCTGGACGATTTCTTAAGCTTAAACATAAAATATCAAGTCTGTGATTTACGTACTATAAATAAAAGTGACCTCCCCAGATGGCTCATTTTGTTCATCAAAGACCTCTTTTTCACTGTGCTTAAAAGCCATTTGCTTTGGGAGCCGTTCAGATTTTTATCTCAAGACGTGACCGTAGGGAATGCTCGGTGGAGTATGAACTCTAGGATGAATTCCCCACACGCGGAGTCAGTGGTGTCTCTGTTGGACACAAAGGGCGTTTCTCAGCTGCCTTAATCAAGACACAACAGAGTAGCAAAATCAATCAATCATGTGTTTGATTAAAAGCATCTTCCTAAACATCTGCTACAGGTCAGCAATAGCAAACACCTTAAATCAATGTTAAATGGCTGATGTGACTGTAAAAGCTTTGTCACTCAGAGAAAGTCAGTCAGTCTCTCCATGTACAAATTTTTTTGATATCCACTTTGGCACTCCCTGGGCTTCCCTGGTAGCTCAAACAGTAAAGAATCTGCCTGCAACGTTGGAGACCCGGGTTCAATTTCTGGGTCGGGAGGATCCCCTGGAGAAGGAAATGGCAACCCACTCCAGTATTCTTGCCTGGAGAATTCCATGGATAAAGAAGCCTGGAAGGCTACAGTCCATGGGGTCACAAACAGTCAGACACGACTGAGCAACTAAATTTCACTTTTTTGGTCACTTACTGGTCTCTTCTTTCTTCTCCGAGACCGGCTTTCATCAGTTATCCAAAGCACATCAGTGGCTGATTGCGAATGGTGGGGTTGGGGCACTGCACAAAGTCCTCTGCTGTCTTGGAATTCATAGTCCAACGTACACACACATACACGCAAAACAGAGGCAGCAAAATGGTCCCAGTAATATGTTGCGTGGTACATGCAATATAAGCAAAATCAGATTTCTCTCCATGTTCACGTCATCCTGGGTGGGGACAGCTCCTTTGAAGTTTACTCTGTTTTCATGCCCACCCTGGGAGGGACACGAGGCAGGAGACGTCTATCTCCATTTGATTAATGATCACACCGAGCGCAGAGGGGCTAAACGCTGTGCCCAGGTTCATGCTGGTGAGTTCAGTGACAAGGGCAAAACATGCATCTGAATCTTCTGACTTTAAATCCAGAGCTTGCTCCCCCTCTCCAGGGCTGCCTCCCACAGGCCTGAGAAGATCAGAGAAAGACAGACAACGTTGGTGCCCTTGGAGGAAGAGAAAGATCTAGAGCTAGTGTTTAGGTGGGGGAGACAGGAAGAGGCTTGAGGAACTAAGCCAGCTTGGACAGGTGGGACTCGAGAAGCTGACAAATCCAGCCGAGGGCGATTTTTGGAAACCTTTTTTTTCTTTTAATGGCCGCGCTGGGTCCTTGTTGCTGTGTGGGCTTTTGCTCTGGTTGCCGCCGATGGGGGCTCCTCTCCAGTTGCAGTGTGTGGACTTGTCACTGCAGCGGCTTCTCTTGTGGTGCAGCACAGGCTCTAGAGTGTGCTGCCTTCGCTAGCTGTGGCACGTGGGCTCAGCAGTGGCAGTTCCCAGGCTCTAGAGCACAGGCTAGAAGTTGGCACACGCGTTTAGATGCTCTGCAGTGTGTGGGATCTCCCCAGACCAGGGATCAAACCTGGGTCTCCTGCATTGGCAGGCACCAATGCAGGGAACACTGAGCCAACAGGGAACCTTTTAAAATTATGGGAGAGAACTGACTTGATTTGTGGCAAGATGAGAAAAGAGGTAGATGAAAATGCAGGGGTTTGACTTTTACGGTAGTTCCCATATACTTTTTTTTTTTTTTTTTTTGCCTACAGGAATTTTTTTAATTCATTTTTTAATTTTTTATTGAAGGATAATTGCTTTACAGAATTTTGCTGTTTTCTGTCAAACCTCAACATGAATCAGCCATAGGTATACAGATATCCCCTCTTGAAGCTCCCTCCCATATCCCTCCCCATTGCACCCCTCTAGGTTGATACAGACCCCTGTTTGAGTTTCCTGAGCCATAGAGCAAATTCCTGTTGGCTATCTATTTTACATATGGTAATGTAAGTTTCCGTGTTACTCTTTCTATATATCTTACCCTCTTCTCGGAGAAGGCAATGGCACCCCACTCCAGTACTCTTGCCTGGAAAATCCCATGGATGGAGGAGCCTGGTGGGCCCCAGTCCATGGGGTCGCTAAGAGTCGGACACAACTGAGCGACTTCACTTTCACTTTTCACTTTCATGCATTGGAGAAGGAAATGGCAACCCACTCCAGTGTTCTTGCCTGGAGAATCCCAGGGACGGGGGAGCCTGGTGGGCTGCCGTCTATGGGGTCACACAGAGTCGGACACAACTGAAGCGACTTAGCAGCAGCAGCAGCACCCTCTTCTCCCTCCCATATACTTTTGAAAGACACATTGAGGGTAGGAAATTCTAGATGGCAGTTCAGCTTCCCTGTCTTTTCCTGCCAAAACAGGAGCAAAGTTCCCCAGGGCTTGAGGCTGCAACAGGAATGCCTGGGATCAGCAGTGAGCTCTGGCAGTCCGTAAACCAGAGTTACACAGCAGCTGTCCCAGTAACTTGGTTAATTAAATTAGAGCCCACTGAATGCTTTATTGACCTAAAGCTCACTCCAGTGAGCAGGCCCACTTAGAAGGTGACCATGTTCACTGGTTAACAGATTAAATAGAATGGCCAGGGAAAATAAGGAGTGATGGGAACAGTCCCCTTGCTGCAAACAAATCATCTGAAGCGCAGCTGCTAGAGAATGACCTGTAGGTGATTTATCTGATGTTACGGGTTGAATTAGGACTTCCCTGTAGCTCACGTGGTAAAGAATCTGCCTGCAATGCCGGAGACCAGGGTTCAATCCCTGGGTCAGGAAGATCCTCTGGCGAAGGGAATGGCAATCCACTCCAGTATTCTTGCCTGGTGAATTCCATGGGCAAAGGAGCCTGGTGGGCTACAGTTCATGGGGTCAGAGTTGGACACGACCTAGTGACTCACACACACGGGTTGAATTGCCCTCCCTCCACAAAATTCATGTGTTGAGATCCAAACTCTAGTGACTCAGACAGTGACCTTATTTGGAGATAGTGTCTTTATAGAGATTAAAATGAGGTCATTAAGGTGGGCCCTGATCCAATATGACTGACCGGAGTCCTTAAAAGAGGGGGAATTTGAACAGAGGGAAGATGATATGAAGAGACACAGAGAGAAGACGGACAGGAGAGAGACCTGGAACAGATCCTTCAGAAGGTGCCAATTCTGCCAACACCTTAACTTTAGATTTCTAGCCTTCAGAACTGTGAGATGATACATTTCTGTTACTTAAGTCACCCAACTTCTGGTGCTTTGTTACAGCTGCTGCTAAGTCACTTCAGTTGTGTCGGACTCTGTGCAACCCCATAGAAGGCAGCCCACCAGGCTCCCCCGTCCCTGGGATTCTCCAGGCAAGAACACTGGAGTGGGTTGCCATTTCCTTCTCCAATGCATGAAAGTGAAAAGTGAAAGTGAAGTCACTCAGTCGTGTCCTACCCTCAGCAACTCCATGGACTGCAGCCTACCAGGCTTCTCCATTCACGGGATTTTCTAGGCAAAAGTACCGGAGTGGGGTGCCATTGCCTTCTCCGTTTGTTACAGCAGACCTCACCAATTAACACATCTGGGGACACACGAGAACCAGAAAGACCCCTGCGTGAGAAGGAATTTTCATGAGAACAGTGAAAAGAGCACCAGCTCTGGAGTCAAACCAACCTGGGATGGAACCCTGACTTTGTATTATCCACTGTGTGACCCTGGGCAAGACACTTCATCTCTCTGTGCCTTGATTCCTCATCTGCAAAACTGGGATAGTAATATCCTTCTTTCTCAAAAGAGTGTTCTTAGGATTAAACGTGAAAACATATAGTCTTTGGCTTCTGTTGATCCAGGTCACACATGACCGCTTAGCAACCAGGCACAGTCATCAATGTAAATTATGACCATTTAACAACACCGATGTAATGGACATGACTCATTTTTCTAAAATAACTACAAAGTGTGAAAGAGTCTGAGGCTACCACACCTTCCATGGGGTTCTGTGAACATTATGACGATTGTATCCCTTCTCTGTTCTTTTGGCCGCACTGAATTTATCACACATTTACTCTTTCTCCCTCTGTCAGCCTGGCAACTTCAGCTTTTCTTTTCTTGTTTTCCCTCAGCTGCTCTGTGTCTGTGCTGCGGCACACAGAACGCGCAGGCTCAGTGGTCGCAGCACATGAGTGTATTCGCCCCGTAGCATATGGGATCTTAGTTCCCCAACCAGGGATCAAACCCACAGATTCTTAACCACGAGGTCACCAGGCAAGTCCTGAGATTTCAGCTTAATGCTCTGAAGTTCTCCTTCATTTGTCTTGCCAGACTTGGGCCAGAGGGGAGAGTTCATTTAGCAGTCTCTAGGACCTGCCTCTCACCATGTCACTCTGGAGCTCACTCCTGGAGACAGCCAAATAGACTTTGAGAAAAACAAATGCACTTTGATTCGTCTTTTTTATTGCCTGCTTTAAAAAAAAAAAAATCTTGTCACTTAAACCCTTCCACCTCCACCCCAAAATAATTATTATCACAACAAAACCAAATGGAAAGCCACTTCCTGTAACAATAACGTCATATAGTAAAGCTCTATTTGTCCAGGTTTGTTGGGAGATTGACTATTTTGGTTAACTTTCCATTCTACTTAAAAGTTATCTTATCAGGATTTCCCTGGTGGCACAATGGATTAGAATCTTCCTGCCAATACAGGGGACACGGAGTCAATCCTTGGTCCACAAAGATTCCACATGCCTCAGAGCAACTGAGCCTGTGTGTCACAACTACAGAGCCTCTGCTCTAGAGCTGGAGAGCCCCAACTGCTGAGCCCACGAGCTACAACTACTGAAGCCTGTACGCCTCGAGTCTGTGCTCCAAAACAAGAAAAGCCGCTGCAGTGAGAAACCCGAGGACTGCAAGGAAGAGTAGCGCCTGCTCCTTGAAGCTAGAGAAAGCCCTTGCACAGCAACGAAGACTCAGTGCAACCACAAATAAAATAATAACAATAAAAAAATAAAATGAAGATCAAAAGTTAGCCTATCAACGCTAGAGAACAACTTTCAAAGAATTAGAATATGAATCAAATATGCTACATTCCAAGTGCACTGGGATGGTTTACTCCTTCCTGGTTCAGAAGCCTTATAGAATTTGTCGGTGTTTCAGGGACAACGTCAGGCCTTCAGTTAGTGCTGAAGAGTCCTGATAACAAGAGCTGAAGTTATCAATAACTTGCACCTCCAGGTGGCATGAATTCTAAACAAATGGGTTTGTATGCATCTGCATAAACATATACATATGTACCTATACATATATACACACGTAAGTACAAATATCTGCACACAATCAAGGAAAACCATGTCAAACCCTTCCCACATGACAGGTCACAAGGACTACATACAAGGACACTCCAGGTCACGCCGCAAATGTGCCCTGCTTTTTATCTGGGCCAAGCTGTCACCCACTGTGTGGGGCTGACCTCAAAGCAATCCATGATTATCTATTACATATACTCCATCCCAGAAGAGCATTAGACACCATTCTCGACTGCAAAGAGTTCGAGTTTAGTTGGAGAAACCCCTACATAACTAAACTCTAAGTTGAGTTCATTGAGGTTGAGGTGCTAAAGCTAACATCTGTGTGGTCATCACTCTGTGGCAGGCCCTGTGCCGTGCATTTTACATAAATCATCTCATTGAATCTTCTCAGCAAACCTATGACCTCAGTCATTAACTTCATTTTACAAATGAGGATTCTAAGTCTTAGAATAAAAAACTTGTCCAAGGTCACAGAACTAAGTAGATGTAGACTCCGATATGAAACCCAGGCCAGTGTGACTCCACAGCCCATGCTGGCACTGTACCCACCCAGCCCCAACCCTGCCTCTTCTGCCCTTCCTTGTACTCAAGTCTGGGTAGACCAGCTGGCCGCCTCAATGATCCTCCAAAAGATCAAAGCTCTTTCTTCTTGTTCCTCCTTTTTATTCCCACCTACCCATCCATAGCTTCTACTACTCTTCTCCAGAAAACAAAACAAACAAACAAAAAACAGAGAACTAGGATTCAGGCTTTTCAGGAGCCTTTCCTTTCTACTCTGAAGCAAACTCCAAGGGGAAATATAATTCAGTGCAAAGCAAAAAACATTTTTACTGTCTTTGCTTCATGGAAAAATAATATTACTTTCTTAATGAGACCATGACTTTATAAAAAAAAAGTTGTCATATAAGTCTGCTTGTGCTCTAATCGAACTACTCGTTGTTCCTTACTGATTCTTTGGCAGAAATTAGCCAAAAACAAACACCAGAGAGTTAAGATTGTACTTTCTCAAGGAACCCCAAATTAAGTTCTCATAGGTTGGAAAAGTGAATGCTAAACAACTAGATACTTGGGGCAAAGAGAAACAGAAAATTAGAAATAATACTCCACAAGCATCTATGGCAGCACCACCCAGCCAGATGGAAAAAGTGGCTAATTTTTTTTTTCTTAATAAACAAAAAGTTGACACAGAGACATAGGGAATTTCTGCTTTCCATAAGTCTACGAGTAGGTTCCATTCTACTAAAAACCAGGATGTCTAATGTGTTTTTTAATTGCTTTGCTAATGATCACTTTTTAGAAAGCAAAGGAAGCAAAGTGAAGACCTTTTTATTCAAACCATCAGTTAGAGAACAACTGCAAATTTTATAATAGGCAAGGAAGAAATGATTTGGCCAAGGCACAATTCCCAGCTTCAGGAAAGCATATTTCAAAGAGCACAGAAAAGGAATTCCCTGACAGTCCAGTGCTTAGAACTATGAACTTCGCTGCAGAGCGCAGGTTCAATCCATCAGGGAACTAAGATCTCACAAACCACATGGCGAAGCCAAAAAAGAAAAAAGAGCACAGAAAGGTGCCAGAAATAATCTCAAGGCTATAGGCTTTTTTTTAAAAAAGACATAATGTTTATATGTAGGATTTTTTTAATGCAACTTATAAAAAAGTTAACTTACTTACAAAATAGAAACAAACTCACAGGCATAGAAAACAAATTTACTATTACCAAAGAAGAAAAGGGAAGGGGAGGGATTAAATTAGTAGTATGGGATTAGTAGATACACACTACTGTATATAAAATAGATAAATAACAGGGATTTACTTTATAGCATAGGGAACTATATTCAATATCTTATAATAAATCATAATGGAAAAGAATCTGAAGCTGTACACTTGAAATTAATACATTATAGATGAATTATAGTTTCAGTTCAGTTCAGTTGCTCAGTCGTGTCCGACTCTTTGCGACCCCATGAATCGCAGCACGCCAGGCCTCCCTGTCCATCACCAACTCCCGGAGTGCACACAGACTCACATCCATCGAGTCAGTGATGCCATCCAGCTATCTCATCCTCTGTCATCTCCTTCTCTTCCTGCCCCCAATCCCCTCCAGCATCAGAGTCTTTTCCAATGAGTCAACTCTTTGTATGAGGTGGCCGAAGTACTGAAGCTTCAGCTTTAGCATCATTCCTTCCAAAGAACACCCAGGGCTGATCTCCTTTAGAATGGACTGGTTGGCACTTGTAAAAGAATGAAACCAGAACACTTTCTAACACCATACACAAAAATAAACTCAAAATGGATTAAAGATCTAAATGTAAGACCAGAAACTATAAAACTCCTAGAGGAGAATATAGGCAAAACACTTTCCGACATATATCACAGCAGGATCCTCTATGACCCACCTCCCAGAATATTGGAAATAAAAGCAAAAATAAACAAATGGGACCTAATTAAACTTAAAAGCTTCTGCACAACAAAGGAAACTATAAGCAAGGTGAAAAGACAGCCTTCAGAATGGGAGAAAATAATAGCAAATGAAGCAACTGACAAACAACTAATCTCAAAAATATACAAGCAACTCCTACAGCTCAATTCCAGAAAAATAAATGACCCAATCAAAAAATGGGCCAAAGAACTAAATAGACATTTCTCCAAAGAAGACATACAGATGGCTAACAAACACATGAAAAGATGCTCAACATTACTCATTATCAGAGGAATGCAAATCAAAACCACTATGAGGTACCATTTCACGCCAGTCAGAATGGCTGCGATCCAAAAGTCTACAAGCAATAAATGCTGGAGAGGATGTGGAGAAAAGGGAACCCTCTTAAACTGTTGGTGGGAATGCAAACTAGTACAGCCACTATGGAGAATAGTGTGGAGATTCCTTAAAAAACTGGAAATAGAACTGCCTTATGACCCAGCAATCCCACTGCTGGGCATACACACTGAGGAAACCAGAAGGGAAAGAGACACGTGTACCCCAATGTTCATCGCAGCACTGTTTATAATAGCCAGGACATGGAAGCAACCTAGATGTCCATCAGCAGATGAATGGATAAGAAAGCAGTGGTACATATACACAATGGAGTATTACTCAGCCTTTAAAAAGAATACATTTGAATCAGTTCTAATGAGGTGGATGAAACTGGAGCCTATTATACAGAGTGAAGTAAGCCAGAAAGAAAAACACCAATACAGTATACTAACACATATATATGGAATTTAGAAAGATGGTAACAATAACCCTGTATACGAGACAGCAAAAGAGACACTGATGTATAGAACAGTCTTTTGGACTCTGTGGGAGAGGGAGAGGGTGGAATGATTTGGGAGAATGGCATTGAAATATGTATAATATCATATATAAAACGAGTCACCAGTCCAGGTTCAATGCATGATATTGGATGCTTGGGGCTGGTGCACTGGGATGACCCAGAGGGATGATATGGGGAGGGAAGAGGGTTCAGGATGGGGAACACATGTATACCTGTGGCGGATTCATTTTGATATATGGCAAAACCAATACAATATTGTAAAGTTATAAAATAAAATTAAAAAAAAGAATGGACTGGTTGGATCTCCTTACAGTCCAAGGGACTCTCAAGAGTCTTCTCCAACACCACAGTTCAAAAGCATCAATTCTTCAGCACTCAGCTTTCTTCACAGTCCAACTCTCACATCCATACATGACCACTGGAAAAACCATAGCCTTGACTAGACGAACCTTTGTTGGCAAAGTAATGTCTCTGCTTTTCAATATGCTATCTAGGTTGGTCATAAGTTTCCTTCCAAGTAATTTCATGGCTGCAGTCACCATCTGCAGTGATTTTGGAGCCCCCCAAAATAAAGTCAGCCACTGTTTCCACTGTTTCCCCATCTATTTCCCATGAAGTGATAGGACCAGATGCCATGATCTTAGTTTCCTGAATGTTGAGCTTTAAGCCAACTTTTTCACTCTCCTCTTTCACTTTCATCAAGAGGCTTTTGAGTTCCTCTTCACTTTCTGCCATAAGGGTGGTGTCATCTGCATATCTGAGGTTATTGATATTTCTCCCGGCAATCTTGATTCTAGCTTGTGCTTCTTCCAGCCCAGCGTTTCTCATGATGTACTCTGCATAGAAGTTAAATAAGCAGGGTGACAATATATAGCCTTGATGTACTCCTTTTCCTATTTGGAACCAGTCTGTTGTTCCATGTCCAGTTCTAACTGTTGCTTTCTGACCTGCATATAGGTTTCTCAAGAGGCAGGTCAGGTGGTCTGGT
This sequence comes from Bos grunniens, assembly GCF_055505025.1. Taxonomy (NCBI): domain Eukaryota; kingdom Metazoa; phylum Chordata; class Mammalia; order Artiodactyla; family Bovidae; genus Bos; species Bos grunniens. The sequence goes on from NC_141179.1 coordinate 24,771,152, forward strand.
ATTCCCATCTCTTGAAGAATTTTCCACAGTTTATCGTGATCCACACAGTCAAAGGCTTTAACATAGTCAATAAAGCAGAAATAGATGTTTTTCTGGAACTCTCTTGCTTTTTTGTTGATCCAGCAGATGTTGGCAATTTGATCTCTGGTTCCTCTGCCTTTTCTAAAACCAGCTTGAACATCTGGAAGTTCACGGTTCATGTATTGTTGAAGCCTGGCTTGGAGAATTTTGAGCATTAATTATAGCTTAATGAGTAAAATTAAAAATACTTCATACTCTGAGTGAAAGAGGAGAGGAAGGACCTCCCTGGTGGTCCAGGGGTTACGACTCCTGGTTGGGGAACTAAGATCCCTCATGCCTTGAGGTATGGCCAAATTTTTTTTAAAAAAGAAAGAGGAGAAGGTATTTCAAAACCAAAAATCTGACTGTATAATAAGTATGACAATACAATAAAAAACAGGAGTCTACAAATGAAAACCCAATGATGAGTTCAACAAAATAGCAACAAAAACAGGCCCTTTATAAGCAAAAATAGAAGAATGGCCTGGACTTGAAAAGATAGTGTCAGTATAGATCCAAGCCAAGAATATGCGGAAGTTTACGAAAAACATTGTTTCAAGGAATTTGACAGTGGATGGAGGGCAGCAAAAGAGGATGGTCACTGAAAGAAAAGGAAAAAAAGGGTTCTGCTATACTTGATAATGGGGCTTCCCCAGTGGCTCAGCAGTAAAGACTCCCCCTGCAACGCAGGAGACTCAGGAGACTAGGGTTTGATCCCTGAGTCAGGAAGATCCCCTGGAGGATGGCATGGCAGCTGGATGCAGTAGTGTTGCCTGGAAAATTCCATGGACAGAGGAGCCTGGCAAGGTACAGTCCATGGGATGGCAAAGAGTCAGACAGGACTGAAAGGCCTGAGCGTGCAGCATGCGCACGTGATCACGTGATGTTAAAAAAGTGACACAAAGTGAGTTGAACGACTCAAACACTCTTGCTCCCCAGTTCCTATCAAGGAGAACTACCTTCAACCTGGGAAGGCTAGAACCAATGCACTTGAGAGGAAATGAAGCCGAAGTTAGGTGGAAAGACGGAAAAAGAAAAAACTGGGTTTTTCACAGTTCCAGGCTCAGGTGAATTCTGGGACTTAAAAGGAACTTCAGATGTAATCACAAATCCAGGTTACGTCGTCCTTAAGATAAGAAAGTGTCCTAATTTTCAAAAAGGGGGCAAAAAACCTACTGCGATTAAAGTCAATTTTACAAAAGAAAAGATGACTAAAGAGAAGGTGAGCAAGAAGCCCTAATTTTTTAGTTTTAAATAATAATAAGGTAGATGCAGATATGGCAAACTATTTAGACTATGCCTCTAGGAACAGAACTTAGCATGGAAATTAAATGAAATGTATAACAAGGTTAATCTGAGATATTCAAAGCAGTGCATAATTTTTATCATGCTGCATCAAGCATAAATGGAGCCCTTCATGCTCATGAAAACAATTAATACTCTTTCAGGCAGCATTTCTGAAGTCAGAGAATGGGAATGGGAGACAGAAGCCAGCCAGCAGCTGCTCCACTCCTGATGCCACTCCACCCAGACAGGCCTGAGGGAAGGGAGTCACTCTGCCTGAAACCAAGCCAGTCCCAGAGTCCAGCCAGCACCCGAGAGCTGGAGCTGGGACACCGAGTCTCCTGGGATTGTCTGTGAGAGGAAGCCAGGAGACCCTGGTTCTAAGGGATCGCTCTCATCAGGAGGTATCCTCTCTGATGAGATGATCAGCAGGAAGACTCTTTTCTGGGCAACCTGTGAACACGCAGAAACCACGGAACTGGGTTAGCTGGAGCAAGTGGCCAGGCAGAGAGGAGGAGGACGCAAAGGTCAAGGGGTGGCCAGTCAGCCGTCAACAGTGGCATTTGAGCGTTTGTTATTTACTAGCCAGTGCTCAGGGAAAGGGAGTGGGGTGGATACAGGCTCAACCTGAGTGAGGAACTGAAGCTGGGATAAAAGGGAGAGGCTGCCAGCTAAAAGACACGTCCTGTGGGCAGAGCAGAGAAACGACAGGGGCGGAGAGACGGAAAAAGAGAAAGCTTGGAAGAAACAGCATTCAGACTTCTCACAAGAATGAGCCCTGGGTTTAAAATGATAATGCTGTCTGGCATTTGCTTCAACAATTCAGTGTGTGTTTTCAAGAGCAATGGGGTGGGGGTGGTGGGAAGGGGCACAGATGAAACAAGATTGGCTGTATGATCACAATTGCCGAAGACGGATGGTAGTTATCCAGGGGTTCACCACACTATTTTCTCTACTTTTATACATATTTTCTGTCTTTTGGAAGCTACTAAAAATTTCCTATTTGACTCTGTTTAAAAAAAATAAAAAATCTAAATCCTTTTAATGACCTGCACAATCTTCATCCCCCACTCCCCACAACCCCTATTACTTCTCTAAGCACCTTTCCTTCCCCTCTCTCCCTCACTCTCTGCTGTTTCTTCACCAGACACGCTCCTCCCACCTTAGGGCTTTGCAAGGGCTGGTCTCTCTGCTCAGAGTTGTCTGCGCTCAGACATCCACATAGCTTGCCCACCTCCTCAGGGAGGTGTCCCCTAACCATCCTATTCAGAATGTCAGCTCTCTCCCCTTTCCTCCAGCTCTGGAAGGACAAAGGAATTTGGATTTATCACCCCATGTTTATTTTTTCCACACATTTAAAATCTTCAAACGTATTACCTAATTTACTTATTTCATGTGTTTATTTTCTCTTTCGGTTCAGTTCAGTTCAGTCACTTAGTCGTGTCTGATTCCTTGGGACCCTATGGATTGCAGCATACCAGGCTTCCCTGTCCATCACCAACTCCCAGAGCTTGCTCAAACTCATGTCCATTGAGTCGGTAATGCCATCCAACTATCTCGTCCTCTATCGTCCCTTCTCATTTCTTCAATCTTCCCCAGCATCAGGGTCTTTTCTAAGGAGTCAGTTCTTCATATCAGGTGGCCAAAGTATTGGAGCTTCAGCTTCAGCATCAGTCCTTCCAATGAATATTCAGGACTGATTTCCTTTAGGATGGACTGGTTTGATCTCCTTGCAGGCCAAGGGACTCTCAACAGTCTTCTCCCAACACCACAGTTCAAAAGCATCAATTCTCCGGTGCTCAGCTTTGTTTACGGTTCAACTCTCAATCCATACGAGACTACTGGAAAAACAATATCTTTGACTAGATGAACCTTTGTTGGCAAAGTAATGTCTCTGCTTTTTACATCTGTCTAGGTTGGTCACAGCTTTTCTTCCAAGGAGCAAGCGTCTTTTAATTTCATGGTTGCAGTCACCATCTGCAGTGATTTTGGAGCCCAAGAAAATAAAGTCTGTCACTGTTTTCATTGTTTCCCCATCTATTTGCCATGAAGTAATGGGACCAGATGCCATGATCTTAGTTTTTTGAATGTTGAGTTTTAAGCTAGCTTTTTCACTTTCATCAATAGGCTCTTTAGTTTCTCCTTACTTTCTGCCATAAGGGTGGTGTCATCTACATATCAGAGGTTATTGATGTTTCTCCCAATCTTGATTCCAGCTTGTGCTTCATCCAGCCCAGCATTTCACATGATGTACTCTGCATATAAGTTAAATAAGCAGGGTGACAATATACAGCCTTGACGTACTCCTTTTCCTATTTGGAACCAGTCTGTTGTTCCATGTCCAGTTCTAACTGTTGCTTTCTGACCTGCATACAGATTTCTCAGAAGGCAGATAAGGTGATCTGGTATTCCCATCTCTTTAAGAATTTTCCAGTTTGTTGTGATCCACATAGTCAAAGGCTTTGCTATAATCAATAAAGCAGAAGTCGATGTTTTTCTGGAATTCTTCTGCTTTTTCTATGATCCAAAGGATGTTGGCAATTTGATCTCTGGCTGCTCTGCCTTTTCTAAACCCAGCTTGAACATCTGGAAGTTCTTGGTTCACGTACTGTTGAAGCCTGGCTTGGAGAATTTTGAGCATAACTTTGCTGGCGTGTGAGATGAGTGCAATTGTGCAGTAGTTTGAGCATTCTTTGGCATTACCTTTCTTACAGATTGGAATGAAAACTGACCTTTTCCAGTCCTGTTTTTTCCAAATTTTCTGGCATATTGAATGCAGCGCTTCCACAACATCATCTTTTAGGATTTGAACTAGCTCAGCTGGAATTCCATTACCTCCACTAGCTTTGTTCGTAGTGATGCTTCCTTAGGCATCACTATGAATAAATCTATCTCTTTAGCACTAGAATTTGAAACACTAGAGAAGCAGGGAATTTTCGTGGGGTTTTTCTGAGGGGGTCATTGTTCGGTGACTTGAGTAATGCCTGCACCCAGAAAGTGTAGGGAGTTTTAGGACCACTTGTAAAGCTGAGGCTAGGGAGGGAGTAGGTGTCTTCAGCCCTGGTACTAGTGTCTTCTTCAATAGCATGTGTAGCTAAGACCTATCCACTCCCACCCCGCTCTCTCACACTACACAAGAAATCTGGGGCACTCTGATTCCTGAGGAGGAGTGCAGAACTTATACATAGCTCATCTGCATCATTGCCCTCCTCCCCAAACTCAAGGCAGAGATTTCATAACATGGTTTCGAGACATCTAAGGCTAGCTCCAGTTATATTATGTGACATCACAAACTTCTCAACCAAACTCCTCATGACAAGGAGAGGAATGTCTGTCTAAACCATATAATTGAAAAACTTCTCAAAACTGGGGCTTTGTAACTTTCAGGAAATTTTAGGCTTTAGCAAAAGGTCTATTTTTAGGAGGAAGTTGTCGCAAAACCAAAACCCACAACAAAAACATCCCCAGAAGATGTATGTGTACATCTCAGAACTTTCAGAAGATAAACTTAATCATAGGAAATCAAATAAATAATAGAATGCATGCACGCTCCCTTAGTCACGTCTGACTCTTTGCGATCCCCTGGACCACAGCCCACCAGGTTCCTCTGTCCATGGGATTTTTCTAGGCAAGAATACTGGAGTGGGTTGCCATTTCCTCCTCCAGGGGATCTTCCTGACCCACAGATAAACCTGCGTCTCCTGCATTGCAGGCAGATTTTTTACCACTGAGCCACTAGGGAAGCCTACATCTTTTTTAAACAATGTTATTACTCAAAGAAAATACCATCTGATCTATTCACGAGTGATTGTTCAGTGGTATGTCACCGTTCATAATACAGATGCATATAGAGTCTGGACCACCTTGCTGCGCTGACCAAGGCCAGAAAGTAAGCCCAGGGTGGAATGGACAAGCTCCTCGGCCTCGGTTCCCACGGACCAGGCCTGGCTGCCTTGTGCTGCTCCTAGGCCTGAGCAGAGAGTGCCATCTGGAGGATCCCCATTTCAGAGAGAATCCAGTGCAAAAGTGACCATGCATGGGTCACCAACCATTCAGAATCCACACTGCAACAGAACCACTATTGAGATACCTCGGGGGTTTGCCTTTTTAACAGAAACTTTCCATGTTACTAAAACCTTGGAGACCCTTTCTGGAATTTCATTTCCCTGTGATTGGTATAGTTCTGGGTGTAATCTGGGAAGAGCTTCTTCTCGTTGACCTACAGATACAAGAGTCAAGCCTCTTAAAGTTCCTTTACCCTCGGGACTTCCCTGGCAGTCCAGTGGTTAAGACTTTCCCTTTCAATGCAGGGGGTGTTGCAGGTTTGATTCCTGGTAGGGGAACTAAGATCCCACATGCCTCCTGGCCAAAAAGAACCCCAAAACATAAAACAGAAGTTTAACACTGTAACAAGTTCAATAAAGACTTTGAAAGTGGTCCACATCAAAAAAAAAAAAAAATTCTTTAAAAAAAAAATCCCCTTACTCCCATAATCCACACTCTTTCTAGAGGAAGAAGGTTTCCCTCCCAGTCCATCCTAGGTTCCCGGTCAGAATAGTTACCTCAAGGTTTTAGTGAGAGCTGCAAGACCCTACTCCCATGTTGCTCAGTCAGATGGCTCATCTCTGACCAGAACGAATATTCACTTAAACACCAGTTGTTCATTGCCTTGGCAATTGGAGTCTGCCCGCTCTGTGTGCTATAATATAGAGTATTCATCAGAGGAACAAATGCTGAGGGATGGAGTCTACCCAGCCTCAGAAGAATTGTGATGGTTTTTTGTGCTAATGGTGGGGAGGGAAGGGATGAGGAGCACACTATTCAGATATAAGAGATCCCACCCCTCAATTGCTACACCTGTCAAGCAACAGGAATAGCTTCTATGAACAAAAGAAATCTTCTATTGTGTGTTAACAGTCCTGTAATTCATGTATTTCAGTTCTGTCCTTAGCTCCCCATTCTTTCCATCACTGAAAAAAAAAGAATGCTACCTCAAATTGTGTGGATTTTCAAAAACAGTTATTTTCTTCTGTGAAAATGGTCCCCTCTCCCTCTCTCAAGGAAGACAACTTCTTTGTTCTCAAAAAAAAACTGAAGTTGGTTCAGGCGTCTTTTTTCTGTGCGTTGTCATAATAGGGTATGTTGAGTATAAATAAATAGGTTGTCATTAACCACAGCTGAGTTTTCTGATAAAAAAAACCACCAGCCTTCTTTCTAATTCATTCTTCTATGACCTCTAAACAGGTAAAAGGAAAACTAAGCAACCAGAATGTCTAGCGGCTGAGCCCGAACTAAGAACAAGGGGAAGTGGGAATAATTGAAAGCAGTTTACTCTATGCATGCCGGGGACTGGGGGCTGAAGCCTGAGGAAGCAGGCCGCTGCACTGAAATCTTCCTCCAGACGGCACTTTCTCCGAGGCGCACGCACATGACACTCTTCTCCCTCTTTTCACAAGAGGAAATCATAGTTCTGCATGAAGAGATACAATCCAGAGTTCTACAGAGAATGACTTCAATCTAATATAAACCTCCAATGGCTGCAGAGTTACAAACACAGAAAGTTGAGCTGTAGGATTAACCACGTTCACCAAATAAAGGATTAGGCTGTAGAACCCAGAGTTCGCGCCTCACAGCACGTACAGACCGAAGGCACGCTGCAATTTAAAACCTTTGCCATCTGATAGGTACAGAAGCAGTGGAATTTGAGAAGACAAAAAAAAAAAGAAGAAGAAGAAGAAGAAAAGAAAATCCAATTTAAAAAAGTAGAATTTAGTCTGGGAATTCCCTAGAAGTCCACAGGTTAGGACTCTGCACTTTCACTGCCTAAGGCCTGGGTTCAATCCCCGGTCAGGGAACTAAGATCCTACGAGCCGTGTGCAAGGTCAGAAAGAAAAAAGCATTTAGTTGAAACAGCAAAAAGTGCCAAAAATTTATACTAAAAGAAAGTCTTAGGGGTCCTAAGAATGTTGAGAAATTATCAGAGAGTATCATGAAGAAAGAAGATAAGTCAGTATTCCTCTGTGAGGATCATAAATGTCAATAAAAAAATGGCACAAAAGATAGGAAAACTTGATGGCCTCCTTTGTTAAGCTCCCATATTATTAAAGACACTCACCCATAACTCCGAAAATCATTATTTATTGGAAAGAAAAATTAAAAGCAGTCTCTTTAATTCCCACGAGACCAAATATAGTTCCCTTGCCCTCCAAAATAAATCTCCCATCCCTCACAAATTCTTTATCCTGACTCTTAGAATGTCCTGGATTCCTTAATGGATACAGTCCCCAGACCCTGGGAGCAACATGAAACAGTGTCCCCCTCGAGTTTCTTATCATGGGAGAGCGGCTGAAAAGTCAACAACTTGAGGTACTTCATTTGATATCTCAGCATACAGGCCAGGAGGTAAGGCGTTCTTGGGTGAAATCAAACTTCCACAACAAATCAGTGATTCCAAGAAGTCTTTAAAGGAGTGATGATGCCAAGAGGAATCCTCCTGGCCAAGACATGGCCTTCCCAGGAAGATGGAACTATTTAATCTTAGCAAGGGTGGCTGCTCTTCTTTCTGTGTTCTGGAACAAGGCACGGATTAAAGCTTTCACTTCACTGGAAGAGAATGCAGTTGCCAAGGGCCCTTTTCCATCTGCCCACCTGCAAAATAAAAAAATACAATTTCTATTTCCTATTAAGTATAAGCAAAGTTTTTAAATTGCTTACTTGATTCCAAACATGTATTTGTTTAACTCATTACTGAACAGGGGATTTTTGCAGAAACTACTGCCTGTGGCCGGTGATTTGTTATATAAATGACATTAATTCAATAATGTGTTAAAATGGAAATAAAACAAGTTCTGGCATTTTCCCCCTTCTTTATGAGTCTACCACTCAGTATCTTTAACATCTTCTGCTTCTTGGCTGCATTTTGATATCAGCAGAGACAGATGAAGAGACCAAGTTAGAAAGATAAAAACTCTTCTCCCTTATTCTATACTCACTAAGCCCGTTTAAACTTGACAATTATGACCACATGCTCACAGGGTTATATAGAGAAATGGGATCTGTAACTACTTTAAAAAGCGAACCACAGGCAGCACATTTTAACTGAGAAACAATAGGCACAAAAAATAATACATAAAATCACACACACAAAAAAAGTCAGTAGAATAAAGGGTAAAAAATATGAACAGCTCACAGACAGAAAGAACAAAAACTAATTGTTACCAGTGGGGAGAGGGAATTTAGAGGTAGGGGACTAAGAGGTACAAACTAATAAAATCAATTACAAGGATGTATTGTACAACACAGGGAATATAGCCAATAATAACTATAAAGGGAGTATAACCTTTAAAAACTGAATCACCATATTGTGCACCTGTAACTTAATATTATGCATCAAAATGCTTTTTTCCACAAAAAAGCACAGATTTTTCAATATAAAAAAAAGAATAGGCATTTTACAATGGAAAAAAAAATGATCACTAAAAAGATGCTCAATGTCATTAGAATTTGGGGAAATACAAACTGAAAGGACAATGAGCCATTTCACAGCAACTAGCCCAGGAAAAAATTTCAAGTCTGATAATACCAAATACTGGTGAAAATGTGAAACAACAGAATAAATAAACTATGAAATATGCAGCTATAAGATAAGTAAGTCACAGGGATGTAGCATACCCATAAGGAATATAATCAATATTGTAACAACTTTGGTGATGGATGGTACCTGCTATTACTGTGGTGATCATTTCATAATGCATAAAAATATCAAATCACTATGTTTTAAACATGAAAGCAATATAATATGTTAATTATAACTCTTTTTTAAAAAACTATGACTATTATTAGAATATGATACAGCAGTGCATATGAACTGTAGTTACATATACTTTCATGAATGAATTTTCTAATCAAAAGAAGCAAGTTATAGAAGATTCCATTAACAGGAAGTTCAAAAACAGGCAAGTCTAAAATTTATATTTAGGGATATGTATGAATGTGGTAAAACTATAAAGAAAAGCAAGGAGATAACACAAAATTCAAGACAGTTACCTCTGGGGGAGGGGGGACCATTTGGAGAACAGCACATAAGGGTCTTCAAAGGTAATGATAATATTTTTCTTAAGTTGGGTAATAGGTACGCAAACATTTATTTTACTCTTTTTTTCTTTAGACCTGTGAATATGTTATATATACTGTACTCCTTCATAGGTATATTTTTTAATTTTTAAATGTTTAAACTACACACTGGAGATAGTTACTTTGGTAAAAAAAAATATTTTCTCAATTAGTTATCCTTATATCTACGGAAATTTCTGGGAGGAGAAACATCTTCCTAGTCAGAAGAAAAGAAGCTGAGATATATCAGTATTATAACTGTTCTCAACAAAGAATTAATGATCATTCTTGGGCTGCAAGAGGGCCCTTTTAACAGCAGAAACAAAATTTCTCATCTGCTGCCCTCTGGAGTCTTATCTGAAGACATAACCCACCAAGGACTTGTAAATAATAGAGGAATCAACTGAAGTTTGTACTAAGTGCAGTTAGAGGTCTTCTGAGGTGATTTTTTTTTTTTTTTTTTTCAAGCAAAACTCTCATTTACCTTGTTTAAGAATGAATAGTATTTGCTGGGAACAACTCAGACACATCGAGGATAGGTAGTCTAATATACTTGGGCATCTGTAATAAACCAACCTAAATCAGCTAGACAAGTAGCTATAGAGATGGATATGGACCTTAACGCCTATTCAGTGCGTTCTCTATGCAAGGTTATGTGTGTTTGTTAATCATACACCAAGACAAAATTAAAGCATCCACGGATATGCAACTAGCCAACATCTATCCTGTTTTGCACAGTATCAATGACCTTCACACACTCAATAGGATACAACAAAGCACGCAATTGCAGAGCATAGCAATGTTAACTGATGGTGCTGAGAGAAAACATCCACTGTATTTAAGAAAAGAGGAATCCTTTCTATGTGTGTGGTACTGAATCCCTGTAGAAAAACTGCTGCCCAATCAAACAATGGTTTGATGCTGACTATTCTTACAGGTAAAAGTCACTTCTCTACTAACATATCAAAATCGATCTTAAAATGCATCCCCTGTTGGTTAAAATGGGCAAGAATTTCCATCTAGGTGTCAGAAGGTTGTATTTCTTGTAAGTACAAGTGGTACAAGATCATCTATCTGTAGAGCACGACAAAACAACACGCTCAAGACAAAAATAACAGAAGCAAGAAGTCCTTACACTATCAAATATGAACAGTGGTCATGAGATCCGCGCTACGACAGGCCGTGCAAAGGCCCCAGTTACTGCTACTCGATATGAAACCTTCCTGAGTAACACTAAGAAACAGAGAAAAGCACTGCCTTCGATGGCACTAATATTCTTTTATGGTTGTGAAGACATAAATCAGTCCTACAGAAGGGTTTTACCCACCGATCCCCAATTTCTTGCAAACTGGCTTGTAGCATCATCATCAGCTCTTTGAACGGCATCCATTTGGACACGTAGACTGGCACCTCTTCTCGGTATTTCTTATTCTCGTTTTCTTCCGAGAGAGGTGCAAATACTTGAGGTCCTTCATCCACCACTGTTTTGCACAAGGAATACAATCTGTCAGCGTCTTCGGTAGAGATGTCCTGATTTTGCACAAAGGGAACACAACAGAACAGAATCGGACCAATTTAGCGGGAAGAAAACAGCAGATCTTTGGTGCAAGCTACGCAGGGGGTCAGTGGCAGCAAGATATTTTCCAACCAATTTAGCAGATCTTACTGATCTCATCAGCTCTGACAATACTCCCCAAACTAGAATGACATGCAATAGGTTTCAACAGATTGTTGGTAATTTCATTTGCTTGCATGAAAGAATCTGTTTCTCCAGTAGAAAATGGTGCAGCGTGCTGGAAAGCAGGGAATCTTATTACAGGGGTTTAGCCAATCTATATTTTAGAGGAATCAGCTCGCAGAGTCCAGGCAACTTTGCTGCAGGACCACACATATAGTCCCCATGTCAACAGGGTGCTGGAACAGTGGTGCCTGCACAAGGCTGCATTCTATCTTACTAAATTAGAGTATTCGATCCACTTACTCATTAAGTATACAACTTCACACTCTGGATTTTGGGAGCACTGCCCCATTTCCAGGCTCCTCACTCATAATTTACACAGATGCCAGGTGGCGTCAGCTGTATAATCCTACTTTCTTAGATAGATACGAAGGACAGAGATTAGCAAGACTCCAGCAAAACAGAATTAAGACAAAAGTGAGAAAATAACAGTATAATGACTTAGACATGAAACATGAACAATTTCTTCTACCATCTGTGTTGACTAAAAATGAGGCATCAACATCATTGGAAGAACAACTTTAGCTCAAGTCTGGAGAGGCATCTAGTGGCCCTTACCTCCAGTGCAGTGATCCTGCCAATGATCTCGGAGACCGCTGTGTTGAGTAAAGTCCCCATAGCCTTGCAATATATGTTCACCGGCAGGACATCCTGCCACACAACTCCGAGTCTCTTTAGCTGGTGCAGCACCTGTCAGAAAAACACAGATCTTTACATGGAACAGAGGTGGTTACAACTCACATTTTCCTAGATTTACATTTACCATTTCTGTGTGTGTGGAAGAAGAGGTGTTATATAAAAGTGATGTAAAGCCATTCAGAACACGTTTCTCGAATATTTCACCCTAGTGATATCTTTGCTTGATGAAAAATACTTACCCTGTGGACAGGAAAACTGGAGTAAAAAGGTCTGTCACTTAAGAGAGAGAAGCATCTTTTTTTTTTAAGATGAAAGCTAGTATTTCAAACTTCTCAAAGTTCATGGGTTAAAACACTGGGTTGGTCAAAAAGCTCATCTGGGTTTTTTGCAACATCTTTTGGGAAAACCCAAACGAACTTTTTGGCCAACCCAATACTTGTGATGGGAGACTTATTAGATAACTAGGCGCACTACTGGCTTAATGGGAAGAGAGCTTCCTATTGACTTGGTGGGGCAGGGAAAAGGAAAGGAAAGGCCATCAATGTGACTAGAAAAGGTGGCCACATTTCCACAGGGAGTTGTGGGGAATCAACTGAGCTACCTGCCACGTACACTTTGCAGCTTAAAAACAAGCAGGAAGCATCTAAAGAAAGAGCACGAACTGCAGAGCTAACAACAGCTCCCTACCTGCCGCACCGCTTTACTTGCTGCAGAATAATTGTCCTCATCGTCCATGTTTGAAAAGTTTCTAGCACTTGATAATCTTTCCAGGAGTTCTCCTTTCTGTGCCCGCATCTGGGCCAGAAAACACTCTGTCCCTATGACGAGAAAAGAGAATAAAGAATTCTGAGTGTCGTTCAGTTACACACAGGGTGGAGGAGGAGAGACAAGACGGAACCTAGTATCTGTTTTTGCCTATTTGAAAACAACTGCTTGTTAGTTAACATAAGGTGGCCCTAAGGTTACGATTAATAAAAACACCACTTCTAATACATCAGCCAGTCCCTCTAAGCCCATCCTCAGAATAGTGAGCTTTTTTCAAAAGTCCATCCAGAATCAGATAAGAAAGACTACATATACAGTAGAAGCCACTGCTTATTTTTCTGATATATCTACACCACCTCAGGGGAAAGTCAGGAATTGAAAAGCTACGTAAATGATACAGATTCTCTGCTTTTCCTAGGCTATCATTATAGTAAACATACTGATATCCCATATTTCTTTTTATTTTTAATAATCAGAAGTAAAGCTAAGGGAGGTAGAATAGAAGGGAGCTGGTTTGAGGTTTTGCAAACAAATAAGCACTGACATTAGTGACTCTTACGAATAATGCTAACAGGACTGTCACACTACTCCTCTTAGGACATGTCACTCTACTGACAAAACTCTAATTTGGTGAATTCACCACACACCAGCAATGCAGTTTGGAACTCTAATGTACCACAGAATCATGTCATGAAAAAGCAATGCTTTCAAAAGACTGCATTCACTTCATAAAGCTAAATAACTGGGAACACCTGCGAATTAAATGCCCCCTCTCTTCCAGTATAGCTCAGGGACCACCATCTAATTTCAAACAGGTCTCATTTGTAAATTACACAGATACTAGTCTGACAAGCTGCATTATCAAAATGCTTCCCTACATTTAAGGCATCATTACCAAGTCTCCGGAAGCCAGGTACAAGGTCCACAAAAGTAGTAGTGCCATCGCACAGAATGGGGGCGAGACGCAATCTGAACTGATGCCCGAGGGTTAGCAAGTGGTGGGCAATATACATACAGTTGTTGTGGTGAATGGCAGCCAACTGTGGCAGTTTTTGAAGGTTCTCCCTAGGTCAGGAGGAAGCGAAGGAAAAGAAAGAAATCACCTGTTACTGAAGTTGACTCGTCTAATGACTTTCTCGGGATTAATCATTGTCTACTGTATAAATGCCATACGTAACAAGATGTAAACTCATCGCTCCCACTCCCACGCAGTGAGTTTGTTCTGCCCGCATGAGACATTATTCGATAAAACTAGCCCAGTGGTTAACAAGAAAGAAAGAGCAAGGGAATGGATGTTTACCTGTGTCAACTCTTTGTACTAGAAACCTAGAATCGCTATACATAATTCCCTTAAAATTTAACACTGGTAAGTCTGTGGAAATATAGGTTTGCTTCCTCTTTCTCCAAACTCCTATTTCATTTATACAATGAAGCACTTAACTATTTTCCAATTCACTAGTTTTCAAAGATGGCTGCAGATTAGAGTCATCTGAGAAAGTTTAAATATATAGATGCTTAGACCTCACTCTCCAAACAGAACACAATCTCTGAGTGAAATCAGGGCATTTATATGTTTTAAACACCCCCCCCCAGGTGATTTTAAATTTTCATAAAAGATTAAAAATCACTGTTTTCATTCGTCCACACATATTAGTCTATCTGCCTAGAATGGGAAGAGAGCTTGTCTTAAACCTCTGCTACATATCCACTTGCAGTCATTCAATTAAAACTTCCTGGTTTTCAATTAAAACTTCCGTTCCATGTCAGGCTAGAATATACAAAGCTGGAAACTAACATCCTAAGACAGTTGTCCTCACTTTGGGCTACATGTCAGAATCATCACAGGGCTTTAGAAAACAGAGATATCTGAGTCTTAAATCACACCTATACATCAAAATCTCTAGAATTGGGGCCTAAGCAAATATATATATTCTCAAAGGTCCATGAAAGAGTCTAAAATACTGCCAAAGCTGAGAACACTAATCTAGAACAGTTGTTCTCAAAGTGTGGTCCCCTGGCAAGAAAATAGCAGCATTACCTGGAAATCTGTTAAAAAGTCTAGGCTTTATCCCAACCCTGCTGCTGAAGCTTAAGTTCCAATACTTTGGCCACCTGATGTGCAGAGCCGATTCACTGGAAAAGACCCTGACGCTGGGAAAGATTGAGGGCAGGAGGAGAAGGGTGCGGCAGAGGATGAGATGGCTGGACAGCACCACTGACTCAATGGACATGAATTTGAACAAACTCTGGGAGACAGTGAAGGACCATGAAGCCTGGCGTGCTGCCGGCCATGGGGTCTCAAAGAGTTGGACATAACTTAACGACCAAACAACATTACTCCAGCCCTACTGAAACAGATATCTGTGGGGCATGAAATCTGGTAATTTGTATTTTACCAAAGTTTCCTGGTGATTCTGAAACACACTAAAGTTTGTAAACCACTGGTCTAGCATAAAGTTCTCAGATCATACAAAGGGGGGAAACAACAAATCTAACTCCAGCCCAGTGTGAAAAATGTTTCTAAGCACAAAAAGCCCTAAGCCAACTGTCTTTGAATCCCCAAGGACATGGCTATCAACTGACCTGAAGAGGTTTTCTCTTTTCCTTTACCTAACTAAGTAGAAAGTGAAATAAAAGTTTTAAGCCACAGCAAAGAGAATACAAATAAAAATAATAAGTTTACAATAAATAAGTGGTCTTTTAGAACAAAATAACTGGGCCTACTTAAAAACATCTCAATTGTTCAAAAATCTATCAACATTAAACTGACCTTTTCTTTGAAACCAGAGTTCTTGACTTAAGGAATAGCTTTGCTGACATATTACTTAAAATATTTATAAAGTCATCCAAAACACTTTATTTGGATGATAGAGAGAACTCCCGGAGGCTTAAATATTAACTTATCAGATTAATATCAAAAGAAACTTTAAAAATCCAAGATGTGAGGTAAATACACCCTAAGGTCACTAAGAAGAGCAGCTGTGTGTGTGTGCTAAGTCACATGCAGTCTCTCCTAGAAATGTTGATTCATGTCCTTGCGGTGGGGTGAGGAGAAAAGGTGAAGGAAGATGGAGTAACTTCAGTTATGTCCAATTCTCTGCAACCCTATGGACCATAGCCCACCAGGCTCCTCTGTCTATGGGATTCTCCAGGCAAGAATACTGGAGTGAGTTGCCATGCCCTCCTCCAGGGGATCTTTCCCCCCTCCAGGGATCAAACCAGCACCTCTTAAGTATCCTGAATTGGCAGGCAGGTTCTTTACCACTAGTGCCCCCTGGTATTAAGTCTGCAAAGCTATGAATGCCAAGGAAAAAATGTGGGATGTTTACTAGATAGCAATATGGAGCAATGGATGACCTTTTTGTTTTGCAACCAAGTAAAGTGAGACAGTTTTGAAAATACCTACCATTACTAATAGGGTAAAAGTTCTCTTGAGTTTTCAAATCTGTCTTACCTACTATACTACAGATGAAATGGCAACCCATTCCAGTGTTCTTGCCTGGAGAATCCCGGGGACGGGGGAGCCTGGTGGGCTGCCGTCTATGGGGTCACGCAGAGGCAGACACGACTGAAGTGACTTAGCAGCAGCAGCAGCATAGTACCCCTATTAATTGATTATTAAATGACTGATGTTCTTTAAACATGTATTGTAAATGGTTTATTGTACTTTATTGTGAGTTTTAGCAGCCAATTATCTTATGTGGGAATATAAAGTTACTGTTTTAACCTGACTCAAACATTTCAAGCCTACAATATTATACAGAAGTCAGACACAGTGGCACTTACTTGTGATATGTTGGTACAACATCATGGAACAAATGGAAGATATTCCTCACTGAGTAGAAAAGTTGAACAGCACTAAAAAGAAAACACAGTTTCAAGAGAAACGCATAAGGATATAAAAGCAATGAGAAAAAAAATTCTAAGTCAGTGCACCTTAAGTGAGATCCCCTACTAAGACTACAGCTGGAGAGACTAAGCTCAGTCTACAGCTAAGACTACAGCTGCCTTGGCCACTGCTGAGAACACCACTCCTCTGGATGGAATGAATTCTCAGCTAGGAGTTACCAACTGAACTGCAGGTCTGAAAACCTGGGCCCATTCACAGCATTAAGAACAGTGGCGTTCAAGCCAAAGCCTCTTTTCCATTTATCAATTTGTGTTCTGCCAGGACCCCGAGTATCCCTTCAGTAATGAATGGAGCTAAGCCTCAGCAAATGTCACCTGCTCACTGGCGCACTCTGCAAAGGGCAAGGCATCAATAAAGGCACTCACTGGTGCTGCCAGGGCCAGTCTGCCTTCAGCCTCCACCTTTTCTCCTTCTCACCCCAACGCAAGGACATGAATCAACATTTCTAGGACAGAATCCAACCTCAAGATTTCTTGCCCTTTAAGTCTGGTCTTAGAACACCTGAAGATTATTATTAAAAAGCTCTCAGAGCAAATAAAAGGCTCATGGAGCTTACTTCTACATAAGACTAACTGAAACTATGTACCCTGAGTAAGTCACAGGAATTCCACCAATGATTATTAAAAATTAGTCATGGTTCACTATACCCCAAAACACTGTTAAAACTTGATGACTATGATACCTAAATTATTTCATTTTATTTTCATTGCATTCTTGTTGTTTGAAGTTTGATAATAGGAAAGTGGGTTGTTGTAGCTGTGTTTTTGTTTGTCCTATTAAAACTAATTTTTTGGTGAGAAGGATGTCTGTAGACATTCAGTATACAAAACTGTTGTTTGGTGGGACTTCCCTGGTGGTTCAGTGGCTAAGTCTCTGCACTCCCAATGCAGGGGACGTGGGTAAGATCCCTGGTCAGAGAACCAGATCCCACATTCCGAAACTAAGAGTTCACATGCTGCAAGTAAAGACCCAACAGGCTGCACCTAAGACCTGGTGCAGCCAAATAAGTAAATTTAAAAATACACAGACACACACACACACACACACATATATATATAGTTTGGTATTATCTTATGAAAAATTGCCTTGCGTCCCTAACTTCTGCTTGAGTATATTTCAGGTGAATGCCACGTAAAAATGCCTGCATGCATACTCAGTCACTCAGTCATGTCCAACTCTTTGTGACACCATGGACTGTAGTCTGCCAGGCTCCTCTGTCCTCCGAAGTTTCCAGGCAAAAATACTGGAGTGGGTTGCCATTTCCTACTCCAGGGGATCTTCTAGACCCAGGGATCAAACCGGCGTCTCCTGTGTCTTATGCATTTGTAAGTGGATTCTTTACCACTGGGCCACCTAGGAAGCCCTATTCACTCCTGTATTTATTCTGCAAAGTGAAAGGGAAAGTCACTCAGTGTCCGACTCTTGTGACCCCATGCACTATACAGTCCATGGAATTTTCCAGGCCAGTATACTGGAGTGGGTAGCCTTTCCCTTCTCCAGGGGATCTTCCCAACCCAGGGATCGAAACCAGGTCTCCCACATTGCAGGCAGATTCTTTACCAGCTGAGCCAAAGGGAAGCTCTTATTCCGCCAAAAGAGTACATAACTCCCTTCACACGTATTACATTTTTCTTCCTCCTTATATTTAAAACCAGACAGACTTGTGAATATAATGATTCATTGAAGTCATGGAAGTATTTTAGAATGCATGTTCTTTCTGGAACAGAATAAAGGGGTTTGTTTATACATGGGGATTAAAACTTCAGAAGCCCCATGGAAGACGCAATTTGATTAAGTCAAGCTCTAACTGAAACTGTTTTCCTATGAGAATGTGAAATAAAAAACTATGATACACAGATTCAAACTAAAGAGGCTTTGGAAAACCCACTCTATGATCAACTTGGGCTACAGCCTACTGTCGTCTCCTCAGTCTGGTTCAGGAGTAGGGGAAGGAGCCTATTAAACAAAAAGAGATTCAAATATGGAAGTATGTGGGATCGAGTTTAGGTATCTTGAATATAATGTTGATTAGAAGAAATCTTCTGGAAAGGGAGAAATCAGAACTTTGGTGCATTTCATTCTTTTCCGTCTACCTTTGGCTGCCCAACAAACTATTACTGCTTAAAATTAGTATTTAAAATATAAATTAATTAGGAACTAGATTTCAAAAGATAAAATGAATGTTAGGCTAAAGAGCCAGAGCATGCTGAAGCAGGTGGTACAACTATCACTATGACCACCACCACCAATGCTAATTAACATCTGAGTATTAATTATTTCCAAGGGAGCATTCTATGTTCTTCACAAGAGCTTTCTCATGTAATACCATTCAAGTCAAATAAAAAGTTGAAAGTAAAAAATTAAAGAGGTTTTTGTTAAAAAGTGATTAACAATTTTTAATGTCAAATCCATTTGTCCATCCACATATATGATTTTATTTCTCATACTTTGCTGTAAGACTATATGTTGTTATAAGTAAAAGTTAGTTACTAATACATATCTGTGTGCTATACTGATTCTTTAGGGAAAAAATATTAATAGGATAAGAAAACCCAAAGAATTCCAGTTAATTTTCTTAAGAAATGTCTAGTTTAGATATACATTTAACCAAGTCATTGCCATTTTCAGATAACTCAGAACTCATACCATTGATCACTGCTGGTTGTTGCTTCCAGTAAAGTCTGATAGGCAAGTTCCATTAATTTCTTCACAGATTCACTGATGCGACATGTGGGCAAAGAAAAGGAATGTTGGTCCAATGTATTCTCAGGCTCTAAATTCGCCACTTCATTGCACTGAGCGGTGGATACTTCCTGTACTTGTAGCTTGTCGTCCTCATTAGGACGAAGTAAGTCTGGCACACTTATCTGAGAAGCAGGAGTGATCTAAGAGTCAAACACAGAAAACGCATCGTCCTCAGAATAATCCAGATGCATGCAGATGGTCAGGAATGAGATACTGACCGCTTCCATCACAATTAAGTTGTGGATCCACAGAATAATTACAAGATATGAGTGAACGTGGCAGTACTTTAATGACTGCTCAACCTTGGGTGAAAGGATGTCATAAGGAATAAGCAATACCCTTTACTGGGCCATTCTCTTCACTCTGCATTCTTACTCTTGGTGGAAAACAACAAAGCTGTGAAACTGACCCAAGACTTTAGGTAAATGAAAGGACCTTCAAAAAATCCTCTTTCTCAGATTAGACTGTTGGACTAACGCACACCAGTATGACTTTGTGTTCCACTGTCATTAAGTTATTTCCCATCAGAAACATGTCTCGGCTTAGCCAAAGAAACAACACATTCAAGCTAGCTTATGCTGCTCTTAAAAACAAAATTCCAAACAAAATCCAAAAACCTTCCCTCCATTTACACTGAATGAGAATTCCCAGATTTGGTGAAAAATAAAGAAAAGAACGGGGCTTCCCTGGTGGCTCAGCAGTAAAGAATATGGCCTGCAATGCAGGAGGCAGTGGTTTGATTCCTGGGCTGTGAAGACCCCCTGGAGGAGGGCATGGGAACCCACTCCAGTATTCTTGCCTGGAGAATCCCACGGACAAAGAAGGCTCCACAGGGTCGCAAAGAGTCGGACATGACTAAAGCGCGAGAGCACACACACACAAAGGAAAGAATACTAGGCCTCTAGTCTGGAAACATCAGTGATATTTTCTACCCTAACTTTACACAAAGTCATTTAACCTCTCTTGACCTCAATTTTCTCATTGCAATATGAATAAATTGCATTAAAACAATGGTTTTCAAATCTCGCTTATCAAAGATGCCTCAGGAGCCAAAAAAAAGTTGGGGGGAGATTAAGCAGGTGGAAGCGGCAGGTTCCTACCTCAAGAAGAGCTGCTCTGCTCAGCACATACTGGACCTCTATGGAAAATTTCTGATAGAAAAAGTTTAAGTTTTTTTCAAGTCTCAAAAAAACATTAAAGTCATCAGACTTGCCATCTATATATAAAATTTGTACAATAACATCTATTTTGTAGGGCTGTTATAACGTTTCAATGAGAATACAAATATCACACCCAGGGGAGGTGCCACTGGCATCGAGTGGGTAGAGGCTAGCGGTGCTATTGAACATCCTACAGGACAGGCCCCAGAGCAAAGAATTACCTGGTCCCAAATGTCAACGGTGGCATTGCTGAGAAACTCTGATCTAGAGGAAGTGCCATCATTAGGATCTGGATATTTGGGAGGCAAATACAGTCTTACAGAATGTCAGAAGCAGTTGAATAGGGAGCTCAGAGATTATCTAGTTCAATTCTGTCATGTTACATAAAAGGAAACTGAGGTCCAACAAGGCTGAAAGATTTAGCCCGGAGCACAAAGCAACCTAGTAACAATCTCATTTATAACAAGGAGTTAGGACGAGCTCTGGGGATACATATTAATTCACCAAATACTGACTGAGCACTAAGTACACAGTAGTGGGCACCAGGTACATTCTTGATGCTAGAGGTACAACAGTAAACAAAACAGCAAAGAACAAAACACACTGGAAAAAGAGAAACCAACCCTCCCCACATAGAGCGTGTTTGCTAGCAGGGAAAAACAGTAATTCAGACAAAATATTTATTGACAATAAGTAACATGAAATGAAAGTCATTCAGTCATATCTGACGGACTCTTTGGGACCCCTCGGGCTATACAGTCCATGGAATTCTCCAGGCCAGAATACCGGAGTGTGTAGCCTTTCCTTTCTCCAGGGGATCTTCCCAACCCAGGCATCAAAGCCAGGTCTCCCGCATTACAGGTGGATTTGTTACCAGGTGAGCCACAGGAGAAGCCCAAGAATACTGGAGTGGGTAGCCTATCCTTTCTCTAGAGAATATTCCCAATCCAGGAATCAAACCTGAGTCTCCTGTATTGCAGGCAGATTCTTTACCAAATGAGCTGTCAGGGAAGAAAATCAAAGCAAGGAAAGAGTACAAGAAATAGGGGGAGGCTTCCCCGATGGCTCCGATGGTAAAGAATCTGCCCACAACATAGGAGACCCTGGTTCAATCCCTCGGTCAGGAAGATCACTTGGAGAAGGGAATGGCTACCCAATCCAGTATTCTTGTCTGAAGAATTCCATGGACAGAGGAGCCCCGCGAGCTATAGTTTATGGGGTCACACAGAGTCAGATACAACTGAGTGACTCTCAGTGGTAAAGAATCTGCCTGCCAATGCAGGAGACACGGGTTCGATCCCTGATCCACAAAGATCCCATATGCTGCAGAGCAACTAACCCTATGCACCACAAGAATTGAGTCTGGACTCTAGAGCCTGGGAGCCACAACTATGAAGCCTGCAGGCCTAGAGCCTATGCTCTGAAACAACAGAAGCCACTGCAGTGAGAAGCCCGCACACTATAAGTAGAGAGCAGTCCCCGCTCACTGCAACCAGAGAAAAGCCCACACAGCAAAGAAGACCTAGCACAGGCAAAAATAAAAATTAATATATAAATAATTAAAAAAAAAAAGAAGTAGGGGGAGGTTACAATTTTAACAGTGGTCAGGTAACTTCCCTGGTGGTCCAGTGGTTAAGACTCTGGGCTTCCAATGCAAGGGTGGGGCGTGTGTTTGATCCCTGGCTGGGGGACTAAGATCCCACATGCTGAGCGGCGCAGCCAAAGGAATATTTTTTAAAAGAATGAATTTTTTTAAAAAAGTAAAATAGTGATCAGGAAAGGGAGCAAGTCTATAGCAATATTCCAAGCAGAGGGGGAGAGAGGTTTCAGAGTTCTGTAGCCAAGCCGTCCTGGCAAATGAAGAGAGTGACTGAAGGGGAATGCCGCAGGAGATGCAGTCAGAGCGGCAATAGGGGACCCATCACCCTGGGCCTTGCAGGCCACGGTAAGCCGACTGGGTCCTTCTCTGAATGAGACAGGAAGCCACGGGGCTTTGTGCATGAGAGTGACATAACTGATTTTCATGTAAAACCCTGCGGCCCAGTTCCCAGTACTGAGTGCATTTCAGTTCCCCTCACATCCCCAGATTATACCAAAATGTGTTAATATCTGTGGAGCTCAAATGGCTAATTAAATATTTTACTGAAGCGGACACTACAACAGGGTAACCCCAGGAGAAAGGGGCATGCAGAAAGCACAGAGGGGAGAGAAGCATGGTCCTCTCAGTGGTCACAGAAAAGCGGCTGAGGAATTTTCTAAGGGATTAGTTTAGTCTATGTCGTCTTTTAATCTAAATAACACTTACATTTGCTAAATATTATTTTATATATGCAAGATATTTTTTAAAAAAACAGAAAAAATACACAGAATTATCTAAGGTCAAAGGAGTAAATTACTCTCAATGCAAATTATAATTTGTCCATGGATTTTACAGATAATTGTTTATACCATCAAAGATCGTATCTTTTTGTTTCCTTTTATTAACTTCAAAACTAGCACCTCTATTAGCCTAAGCAATGAAGTCAACATTTTCACAACAGGATATAATCTCTGGATATAACAGTACCTGTCACAAAATTGCGTACTAAAAATTCAAGTGATAATGTCAAGAAAACTATAGGTTGATACACTCTATGATTTCAACAACAGTAATCCATTAAATTCACGTATACTTTTTCAATTTATACAACGCTTTTATGTGTGTTATCTTATCAGGATCCCACAATACCCTATGAAAGAGGTAGATCTTAGGACCCCTTTCAAAATGAGAAAACTAGTGTTTAAGAAAATTAATAACTCACCTCAATGACCTCAGCAAATGTCACGTGCTCTTCCACTCTACCACAATCATCTCAAAAATCAGCTGCTTCCTAACTCAGTGTAATAAACTATAACCATCCCCCCCATACCTTCACAGTGTTGTGAATTTCAGAGGTCATTAGGTTTCTAGCCGCGACGATCACATCCTGACACTTCTTGTTAGCAAAATGAGAATTGATATTACGGGCATATTTCAGCAAATCAGTAGTATCTCCTTTTAAAAACCTCATCTCCTTTAAGGCATTTTCAAATTCTTCAGTGGATTGTATGATCTAAGAAAGAAATGCAAGGAAAAGAAAGAAAAGTAAAGAATTATATACATATATTCCTTTTCAATATTAACATTTCAAATCCAATGTACAGAAAAGAATAAGGAGCAGATGGTTAAGTTTTAGAACAGACCATCCACTACTAGGCAGAAAATATTACACATTTAAACTCATCAGGAAGAGCATCTTCATTAGGAGTTTCTGACTCTGCTTAGTAAAAGTGCAACAAATTTTTTAGTAAATATACAGTAATCCCCCTCCCTTATCCTCAGTTTCAGTTACCCACAGTCAGCTATGGTCTGAAAATACTAAATGAAAAATTTCAGAAACAAATAATTCCTAAGTTTTAAATTGTGCGCTGTTCTGAGTAGCGTAATGAAATATCGCCCTGTCCTGCTGTGTTTTACCCACGGGATATGAATCATCCTTTTGTACAGCATATCCGTGTTATATACACTACCTGCCCATTAGTATAGAAAAAACACTTCACATACATCTACAGTTCAATACTAACCACAGGTTCACGTCTTCATGGAGGGTCTTAGAACATACCCCAAACATAAGAGGGGGACTTCTGTACTTATTTTAGTGTTTGAGGAAACACTAGAAAGAAGCCAAAAAGTAAAGTATCACCTAGTAGCTACTAGACCTGATACAAATATAAAAACAATTGTTTTTCAAAAGTACCTAATTAAAACATATTAATACTGAATAAGAAAGCATACTTCCCAATCAAAAGGCAGCAAGCCAGAAGAGAAATGAAGTTATAGGGAATTTGCATCCACACCTTATGAATAATTTTCTTAAAGAACAAACGATCTCTAAGATAAACAAAGGACAGTGACAAGAACCTGTGGTCTCCCCAAACCTTCAGGGACACTTCTGCTCTTACCTCTTCATACTGCTGTAACTTGCTGCTATTTGTCGGGATAGAATAAACCAAACAATCTTTAATAAGGCACTCAGATAGGTCCTCCCAGATTATGTCACCAAGCATCTCAGCCAATGTGATCTTAGATGTCTTTAAATTTTCTAGGTCAGCATCAAGAGGTAAATCTGAAATCAAGAGAAAAAGTTTTAAACAAGAAGCTATTCACATACCAGATATATTCTCAAATTCCCTACTTTTCTAGAACTCTTCACTTTTAAGATGACAGGGAAGAAAACAGCACAAGTAATTCTACCCTACTTCAACTAACTATGTGGGAAAATCATGACACACAATTATTATTGCATTTTCACTGCTCAGATGAATCATCTGCAGTGTAAGACTGCCTGCCTGTTCTCTGTAACAATTAGGTAGTAAGCTATCTACATTATAATCATCCACTGCTAATCCACGGATCTGATTATATGACAAGCACTCAGAAGTTCTGCACACCAAGTTGAAACTAGTTTAGAATAAAATCCCATCTCTCCAATAATAAATAAACATACTTTTTCATCTCTGCAAAGGATCAGAGTGTTTATTCTAAGCAAAATATCAATAAATACCTTACATTATCATGTAATATCTAGTCTGTCAAACAGAATACTTCAATATACCTTCCATGGTATATTTTACGGTGGCTTTTTCTAACACATTTTGAGGAAGTTAATTAATTAACTGCTTCCCTCGTGGCTCAGCTGGTAAAGAATTCACCTGCAATGTGGAAGACCTGGGTTCAATCCCTGGGTTGGGAAGACCCCCTGGAGAAGGAAAAGGCTACCCACTCCAGTATTCTGGCCTGGAGAATTCCAGGGACCGTATAGGCCATGGAGTCGCAAAGAACTGGACACGACTGTGTGACTTTCATTATTAATTAACTAAATAGTATAAGAGAACCTTAAAAGAAAGTGACCATACTACCTCAAAGCCTTGAGCTATCTTATAATATCACAAGTCTAGGCCTGCACTGTTTGATATGATGGCAATCAGCCACATTTTGGTACTGAGCACATGACATGGGGCTAGTGTGACTGACGAACTCAATTTTTTTTAATTTTAAGTAATTTCAACAACTGGAAGCAAAGGTGTGTGGTTATAATGGGTAGCATAAGGCAGCCTTGTGGTGATCGGCTGGTTTTGTAGCTCGATCGTAGTGGTAGGTACATGAATCTACACAGGTCATAAAATTGCACAGAACTATTCACACACACAAATGAGTGCAAGGAAAACTGGAGAAATCGGAATAAGCTCTGTGAATCGTACCACAGTCCATTTCCTGGTTTTGATCCTATACTATGGTTACACAAGATGCTAACATTGGGGAAAACTGGGTGAAGGGTACATGGGATCTCTATACATTTTTTGAATAAAAATTTTAAACTCAAAAAAAACAAAACAAAGGAAGTAGTGTAAAATACTTTTCTGTTAAACACAATTTTGTTGCTTTGATAAGACCATGTCTCACTTTAACCACAGCATCACGTATGTGTACTGTAGTATTGATTTCAGGCACATATATTACTTCTAGTATTTCATATAAACACATTTCCGATGTAGTCAGAGTAAACAGATTCATTCCACTCCAATGACTTTGTTTTCCTATGCATCAATGTAACACTGTAATGTGTGCACTTGAATATTCTGTGCATACAGCACAGGTTACAGTGATAACTATATAAACTGAAAAAAGCAGTTAAATTGAAGTGCTTATTATTTTCATTATGATATATTTTTCTCATTTAAGAAAATAACTATAAACAAAGCTTCAAATTTAAAACTAAAATATACTATTGATGCAGAATCAAATGAAGATGCAAAAGTTGGAGGAACTGCTAGAAACAGTAAAGGAAAAAAGAGACTGGGAGAAAATATTCCACGAATTTTACAACAAATGGCAGTGCAACTTGCTAAAACAGAGCAAGGCAAAATTTTGCTATGCAAAAAGCATTTTAAGATGATAAAGCAGACAATATTAGGAAACATTTTCAGCAAATATATTAGGAATTTGTCAAGCTTCCTCTCAAAAAAGAATTGACAAAATTAGTCGCCTGAAATCACAATTAAATGTCCAACCAAAAATGTGATTTTAATGGGATCTGTCACCCTGCTTATTTAACTTATATTTAGAGTACATCATCAGACATGCTGGGCTGGAAGAAGCACAAGCTGGAATCAAGATTGCTGGGAGAAATATCAATAACCTTAGATATGCAGATGACACCACCCTTATGGCAGAAAGTGAAGAGGAACTCAAAAGCCTCTTGATGAAAGTGAAAGAAGAGCGTGAAAAAGTTGGCTTAAAGCTCAACATTCAGAAAACGAAGATCATGGCATCTGGTCCCATCACTTCATGGGAGATAGATGGGGAAACAGTGGAAACAGTGGCTGACTTTATTTTGGGGAGCTCCAAAATCACTGCAGATGGTGACTGCAGCCATGAAATTAAAAGGCGCTTACTCCTTGGAAGGAAAGTTATGACCAACCTAGATAGCATATTCAAAAGCAGAGACATTACTTTGCCAACAAAGGTCTGTCTAGTCAAGGCTATGAATTTTCCAGTGGTCATGTATGGATGTGAGAGTTGGACTGTGAAGAAAGCTGAGCGCCGAAGAATTGATGCTTTTGATCTGTAGTGTTGGAGAAGACTCTTGAGAGTCCCTTGGACTGCAAGGAGATCCAACCAGTCCATTCTAAAGGAGATCAGTCCTGGGTGTTCTTTGGAAGGAATGATGCTAAAGCTGAAACTCCAGTACTTTGGCCATCTCACGCGAAGAGTTGACTCATTGGAAAAGACTCTGATGCTGGGAGGGGTTGGGGGCAGGAGGAGAAGGGGACGACAGGATGGGATGGCTGGATGGCATCACCGACTCGATGGACTTGAGTCTGAGTGAACTCCAGGAGTTGGTGATGGACAGGGAGGCCTGGCGTGCTGCAATTCATGGGGTCACAAAGAGTTGGACACGACTGAGCAACTGAACTGAACTGAGCTCATGGAAAAGACCCTGATGCTGGGAAAGACTGAAGGCAGGAGAAGGGGATGACAGAGGATGAGATGGTTGGATGGCATCACTGATGCGATGGACATGAGTTTGACTAAGCTCTGAGAGTTGGTGATGGACAGGGGAGCCTGGCGTGCTGCAGTCCATGGGGTCACAGAGTTAGATACAACTGAGCAACTCAACTAAACTGAACTGAGCTTGTAAATTTAGCTAGTGGTAAAATGACTTGATAAAATCATTATATGTTTTCTCTGTGTGTACATTTTGATATCAAATTTATGCTTGTTTTTAAAAAATTAATCAGGATACTTATCTATCCTTTTCTATTGA
This sequence comes from Bos grunniens, assembly GCF_055505025.1. Lineage (NCBI taxonomy): Eukaryota > Metazoa > Chordata > Mammalia > Artiodactyla > Bovidae > Bos > Bos grunniens. The sequence goes on from NC_141179.1 coordinate 24,798,911, forward strand.
CCAAAAGAGCTTGATTATCAAAAAGGATTATGTGTAATTTAAAGGGTACCTAGAATTTAGCTATAAACTTAATGTGCCTAATGGTGACCTTTTAAATAGGAAATCTTTAACAACCTTTCAAATTTCTTCTACAACTTTTTGTATGTTCAGAGTCTCTACTTCTCAGTAAATTCTAGTAACTTATACTTTCTAGAAAATCAACACCACTAACATTTCTAAAGAAAAAGGGTAATTTTCCCTCTCCATATCCACAAGTTTGTCTGTCTCTCTGTGCCCAAGTAACCAATGTTAAGAGTTTGGTTTGTATTCTTCCTCCCTTACATTTATAATATACACACTTGATATAGATCAAACTGTGTCCCCTACAATTCATATGTTGAAGCCCTAGTCCCCAACGTAACTGCATTTGGAGACAGGACTCACCTTTAAATAGGTCATAAGGGTGGAGCCCTGCCCTTAATCCACTATGACTAGTGTTCCTCTAAGAAAAGGAAAGACATCAGGGATGAACATACAGAGAGGAAAGGCCATGTGAGGGCAGTAAGAAGACTGTCTGCTAAGCAAGGAGAGAGGGCTCAGGAGAAACCAAATCTACTGACACTTTGATCTTGGACTTCCAGCCTCCAAAACTGAGAAAATAAATTTCTGCTTTTTAAGTCACACAGCCTGTGGTATTTTGTTATGGAAGGCCTAGTAAACTAATATAATACTCAAATAGGGGGCTACACTTTCATTTTTATAAAATGGGTTCATGCCATAGATTTTACACTTAACTTTTTATCCCTTAAAAATAGATGGTGGCCATCTCTGAGGTATCTAGCTCTACTTCTTTTTAATAGCTGCATAGTACTCCATACTATGGCTCAACTGTAAGTTATACAACCATTCTTCAGATGATACCCATTCCAGTATGCAAGTACATACAGTACTTACATATGCAAACATACATACTGTTGATATGACATCTGTAAGGAATTAAAAAGTGGGCTACCTGGGTCAAAGGGATGAATATCTTAGCATAACTATAGTGCCTCAGATTACTTGCTAAAAAACACTCACAAAAGCAATGATGGAGCCTACCTTTCCATTTTCTTACCAAAAGTGTCTTACACATATCTCTGAATTTTGTCAACCTTAAGGGTGGAAATTTCTACTCTGATGGTGTGATTTCCATTCCACTATTAGGGAGATTAAGCAACACATATTTTTATTTTTATTAATAATTTGAACCTTTTCTTCCATAAATTACCTATTCATATTTGTTACCCTTTTTCTGTTACTATGTTCTCTCTTTCTTTGGAAAAAAATCTAAAAATCAACTCCTTGTCTGTCAAACACACTACAGGTATTTTCTCCCAGTATAATATAATCTTTGTTTATGGTACTGTTCACCATCATAGAATTTGACATTTATACACAGTCAAATTTGTCAATCATTTCCTTTATGTATTTGGAGCTTCCTGATAATATTTAAGTATTCTTGTGAATTTTCTTCCAACACTTTTTTTGTTCTACTTTTTGCATATAAGGCTTTAATCCATCTGGAATGTATCTCTGAAGTACGAAGCAGGAATCTAACTTTGTCTCATTCCACATAGCCAGTTTTGCTAACACAATTATTTAATAAACTGTGTGTCCCACTAAACTCAACTGTGACTGATCAAACGGTAAATTCTCCTTTATTCCTGGGTCTACTTCTGGACTCTTTTTCATTCCACTGAGCTTACGTCAAAAACGTAGTTTTAATTATAAAATTCTCCAACTAGTATTTTTCAAATCTTTACTGGCAAGGCTCATATTTTTTGATATAAGCTCTAGAGTAATTCATTTGTCCAATTCAAAAAATATATAACAAGCAACTGATTGGAAAGTATTAAGTTTATATGTTATTTTGGAATGAGTTGACAACTTTTTGAGATTGTCTTCTAATCCATGATAGCCTCCCTTCCCTTTAAGCCCTCAGTAAGTTTTATGCTTTCCTTTACATATATTATTCCTATTAAATTTATCTTTAAGAATTTAATAGATTATGTTGCCATTGTAAATAAGATACCTTTATATTTTATAACTGATTGTTGCTAGAGAGAATAAATCTGATTTTTATAGATTTATACTGTACCTAGACAACTTAGTAAATTTCTTACTAATTATAAAAGTTTTAGTAGTCTTTTGGGTTTTTAGGTATCCAATCACATCATTTACAAGTAAATTCTTCTCTTTAATATTCATACTTATTTTCTCTTCTTTGCATCAGCAATAACACCTAAAACAATGTTAACAAATATTAATGCCAGTGTGCATTCCTGACTTAAAACTGATTTTATTGGAAATAAATGGGGCTTTTTTTTTTTTTAATGGTTTCATATATTTAAGATTATTTCTTCTGGGCAGATTCCTAGAAGTTGAAATCTTGGTTTAAAAATACAAACATTTTAAGAGTTTTTATATATTTTGCCAAATTATTTCCAAAAGAATTTTTTATCCTCTTTTTAAAAATTCTTTTGTTTTTGGTACAATGATGCTTAGTAATAAAGAAAACTTAGAAGTAAAAAACACATATTTAAAAGATGAAAGGAGCATATAACCAAACATAAGAGAGAAGGTAAAAACCTTTATGAAGTTTCAGAATAACTAAAATGCAAAGAAAGTAGAAGACTCCAAAAAGAACTAAGGCTACAAAGTATGATCCTCAGGTTATATTTAGGGGAAGAATAAACCATTTTAAAAAAAAAAGCCCCATTTATTTCCATTAAAATCAGTTTTAAGTCAGGAATGTGCACAGACATTAATATTTGTTAACATTGTTTTAGGTGTTATTGCTGATGCAAAGAAGAGAAACTAAGTATGAAGGAAGGAATATTGACTGAAAGATATTAAAGAGATGAGAAGAGAACCCAGCAACAGTGAGTTAGTTGTCTTCTGCTCTGAATATCCTAGGTACAAAGAAAACTTACAAACACAGTGGATTGAGCACTTAAAGGACCAATGTCAACCTGAAAAGACATTTCAGTGTGCTCCTAGAGCACCCTCCAATCTAGCCCTATCCTAGGCTAACAGTACCATCATTGACAAGCTACAAGTAAACATGATTATCAAATATGCATTCAACATGAAGTAGAAAGGGGAGTTAACTCACTGCAAAATTTTATCATGTAAAATCTAACAAAGATCAATGTTAACTGTAAAAAGTCAAGTGTAAGACAGGAAAGCAGCCATCTGCACTGAGTATGATGTGGGATTTTCATTTACATCAAGCTCAGTAAGTTACCTGTGTAATAACAGCCTTTGACTGTACTAACAGAAACCTGAAACTGAGACCGAAGGAGTGAATAATCCTTCCGTATGAATCTGAATTGGTTCAGGCTATATCTAGAATACTTTGTTCTGTTTTCAACACCATACTGTAATAAAAAGGACTGTGGAAGAAATGGAATATATCCACAGAAGATCACTGAAGATAAGAAGATCTAACATTATTTCATCTTAAAAAAAGTAAAGATGGTGGTAAGACGTAGGGGACATAATAACAGAGACTGGAAAGAATTTCAAAGACCAATTTCAAAGAATTAGACTTCTATACAGCTCCACATAGTAGAAACAGCATCAGTAAAGCAGATATTACAGCGCAATATATTTTGAACATATTTTTTAAACAACTGCCCTAAAGATTTAATTTCCAAAAAGGGCATTTTGGCAAGAGTATTTAATACAGAAAAGAGACACAATTTTGAAAAAACAAACAAACAAACAAAAACTTGATAGTACTCAGAGCTGCACAGAGGTAGGACAGACTCTCAAAAGGTGCTCAGGCTTGTTGTGACCAGTTGATGGGAGTGTTACAGAGTAGAGTCAAGCCTCAGAGATATCTGCATTGATTACCTTTCTAGTTCCTTCCAATCCTTGGACTCTTTGTTACATTATCTCCCTAAGTAAACGAACAAGAAGAAAACTACCTTGGATTTTTGCAGTTCATCCAAGTCTTGAAATGTTTTATTCTTTGCTATCAGAACTAGAATGAATTCTTTGCTTTAAATTATTTATATATAAATAAAGAATGTCTATATGTATTCAACTGAGTCACTTTGCTATACAGCAGAGATTGGCACAACACTGTAAATGAACTATACTTTAATAAAAAATAATAAAGTCTTTATATATAAATAAATTATGTGACTGCCAGGAAGGCTTACAAACAATAGCAGCATTTCTTTTTTTCATTTTTTCCACAGCAAGAGTGCTTAATTTGACTATTCAATAAGACAACTGAGAAAAGCAAAAAGAAGGTAAGTCAAATAGACTAAAATGACAGTATTATAATAAAAAAAGAAGAAATTTTACTTTTAATAGTGTGACAGCCAAAAAATGATTCAAGCAACAGAAACTGGTTGTTTCAAGGGTGAATATATAAAGGTCTAACCAGTAGGCTGAGTTGGAATGAAATTCATGTCCCACGTTAAACCCAGTTTGTTTATATCAACTAGGTTGATGGGGATTTTCCCACTGAAATACATAAAACAGCACTTAGTTCATTTCTGCTTTTCCTATAATTAACCAAAAGTCCCAAAATATGATGTCCCTAGAAGTCCCATGAGAGAAATGCATTCCAAAATCCAACTATATATTACAAACAAAGAATACGGGGTACCACTGATGACCTTACCTGTCAACACTAGGCAGAGAAGGAAAGCAAAAGAGAGCAAGAAACAGAAAGGTAACTACTTTTTCCCCAAGACATAATTTACTCACCTCCATCCTCCATTCACTCAGAATGGCGACATTTTTGTCCACTTTTTAAAATAATATTTACTTTCAAATACCACATCAACTTTTCCAAAATATGAAGGCATGGCCTTGGGAATACACACCTAGAAGTTGTTTCTGGACCACTTCCAGTACCAGTCTGATCTTGGCAAAAACTTCAGATGGCGATGGATGTTCCAAGTCAGTCATCACAGATTCAAAACGAATGATGGTGATGTTAGGCTGGCTTTCTATCACGGCAAGAAGGGATGGGCAAGATGCCAGAGGCTTAAGGATATACTTCAGCAGCATCTGACCTGAAAGTTATATCAACACTCATAAAGAAAAAATCACTTGAAGACACTTGAGAAAAAACAAAAGATCTTTGAGCCTAACAACAAAAAACATGTACCATGACATTACATAACACCCATATGCACTGCAAGTTTTCCCACTGAAGTTTCCCAGATTGTCTACAGATTTTTATTTAAATTATTAAAAAATAAAAAAACACCAGCAGCTAGTTTGAGAAAAAAAAGAGAGAGAAAAGAAAAAAAGGAAAGGATCTAAGCCCTTAATGAAAAGGGTAATATTTATAACAATTCTATTTAATGAATCATGAAGCCAAACTTTATGATCCATCATCAATATCATTCAGAGAATATTTGCTAATTTTTCCTGTCAGTCCTTTAACATTGGACTTTCTGAAAATGTCATGTAAATGAAACAAAGTAGGATGGCTTACCAAATGACTTAAGCTTGGTATGTAACTCTCCAAGAAGAGAAAATGCCAAGAGGACAGAACTGATTGGTGGCACGGGGTTCTTCTCTTCTTTTTGAGATTGTTCGGTGCATAAATGAAGCTCTGTTTGCAGGCAAGATTCCAAGTTGCTGATATCTATGGAGAAGGGAAAAAAATATCAGCTGTCTCAGCAGTACAAGATGTTCCCATTTCTATTCCTGAGAGCCTACGGTCTACCAAGAGTCCTAAAAACGTGGTTTTAGTACAAGACACTTCTAATGCAAGCAAGTACGAATTATTGCATACAAATCCTTGGCATCACTTTAAAACAAGAAATTACTTCTTTTGGTATGCTCAAAGAATCAAACTGAGTGCAAAAGATGATGTACCTACAATAACTGCATATTAAATATGTGTTGAGAACAGATAAACAACAAAGTCCTACTGTATAGCACAGGGAACTATATCCAATATCCTATGATAAATCATAACAGAAAAGAAAATTTTAAAATGTGTGTGTGTATATATCTGTGTGTGTGTGTATGTGTGTGTGTATATATATGTATGTATAACTGCATCACTTTGCTGTCCAGAGGAAATTAACATACCACTGTAAATCAACAATACCTCAACAATAAAAAATATATTGAATGACTGAATGAAGGCAAAGAATAAAAAGTGAGATCCTAGTTTCAGTTAAGGCCTCGTCTTCTATGTTCCCTCTTATGAAGGAAAGAGAACAGCCTGCCAAACAAGTTTAACAAGAAGGGTGTGTTACAACAAAGAATTGCCATCTTCTCTTAATTTTATAACCTGCTTGGAAATAGAATTGAAAACTTCTGGATGACTTCCTTGAAAATACACATGGGGTGTGTGTGAGGGGATGGAGTGTCTATGTACATACATACATATACACTGTATTTGAAGGCCAAAGTGGATAAGGGGAAGGAAGAAAGGGGAGACTCTGAGGTTTCCTCTGAAACAGACTAAATTTCAAGATTAAATGTTGGAAAATATACTGGATTTAATGGCATGTCTTTCAATATACCCTCAGAGATTATACTTTGTATAAACAAGATATCAAAGAGGGTTCACACCCAGAGGTGGGCAGAGGGGCTGAGAGCCAAGTAGTATAAATAAAAACCAGGGCCAGAGTTATCCCATTTCTCATGATTCTGTCACCGATTTTCCCCAAGGACTGCAAAAACTGGGTCCAACTCCTATCCCATCGATCCTCTGTCTTCCTTAGCAAGAGAGAGAAAGGTCGAACAGTTTCTTCAAGCTTTTTAGAAAAGATAAACTGTTGGGATGAGGGCTCTGGGAATGAGCACACTCTACAACGGAGAAGTGCTTCCACCTCCTCTAGCATACCCTCACCTCACGGACCCCTCCCAATCACCTCCCCCCTTCTCTGCTCCTTCCTAGCGAAAGGGACAGAAAGAGAAGTGTGAAGAAAGTAACAAGCATTTTGGTCCCAACAGCATATCTGCTTAAATGAGAACTCAATACAGAATTGGGAGATTAATAAATGAAGCCTTCTTCTCTCCCAATATAAAATATTTGGAATACATTCAGAAGCCAAACTGGCTCAGGCAGATTAAGCAAAGCAGTTCACTGAGGTCAGCATCACCTTTCGATGGTGGGAACTTCCATACAATCAGCTTCTGCCACTCCTCTCCAAGGTGATAAAGTATATTCTGTTTCTGTATTGTCAGCTCCATGCTGAGAGATTTCAATATTTTTAAGTCAAAGCATTTTCTGGATTTTAACAACTTCAAGCATTTCTGGGCCTGGCAGTGAAATGGAATCACTGTTAAACATTTCATCTGTACTCTAGGCAATTCGAACATATTTGTATAACAGTAAGGAATACATGTGACACAGAATTTACTTAAAACAAGAGTAGCATTACTTGTTCATGCTTTAGAGAAAGTGTTTAATACCTCTTCTAGATGCTGAGCAGCAGAAATATACTTCTTTCCTGCCAATGCACAATTATATTCCTCAATAGCAGTAGAAAACTGAAAAGATAAGTATAGTTATTAGGTATTTTATCTGATACATCTTATTATTTCAAGTCTGTCTGCTTGCTTGTTTTTAAAATATGAAAAAAATAGCACATAGTCAAGGGATACTCATTAAACGATAAGACCAACTGGAAAAAAAAAAAAAAAAACAACTTTCTCACCACCAAAGTGCTAAAGTTTGGTTTGAATTTACTGACCTCTTGTAGCTGTCTAAGCAAACAGAGGACTACTGAGTCTCTTTCCAGCTGCTGCTTCAAGTCTGTAAATTCAGCAGTTGATACATGAAGATCCCGGCGGACCTAATTCACAATACCAAAGACAAGTACTTTTTAGCTATACTATACCTAAGAAATAAAACACTCATTATAATCAATAAGCCTTATTAGCTGAATATAACTCATGATTAAATTTAAATGCTGGTTAAGAATGGAATAAAAATCATAGAATGTAGTAGGAAGAGACCTGAAGTGGTCCAAATGGCCCAAATCCTTGTCTTATGCAGAAACACCCATTGTCATCAACATAGTATCCTCTTGTCAGCAACGAGTTTTAGTTTAAGCAGTTACCTCACATCACAGAACTCACCCACCTGGATTACTAGAAGGGTGTCCCCATGGCCAAGTGATAATTCACTCTAGAGTTGAACAGTTTTAACCAATAGGAAGGTTTTCTTAGGTTAAGTGAGGATCCACCTCCTATTCTGTCCTACCTTTTCAGGGACTTCGCACTATCAATTACTTCCTCTTTTCTCTATCTTTTACTTCTTACCAATTCATTCTTCATTCATGAATTACATACTGATTCAATATCTACTAGAGGATGGCTCCTCCCATCAGATTTAAATATGTTAAAAATTCCCCCATCTTTAAGAAAAAAATATCAATCAAATCCTTGTTGCTATGTCTAAAGCATGTATCACCAGTACTTAACCATTCGTCAGTACACTGTTATTCTCCTTTCCTTAGATCTATGACACCAATTTCTACTCATTTTTCTCCTGGTTCTTTGGCCATTTCTTTTCATTTTCTTTTGGGACCTTCATTTTCCCTCTGATCACTTCACACATACTGATAATCCTTTCTCCCTGGCCCTCTTATTACTCTGAACCAATGGTTCTCAAAAAATCAAACATTTTTTGCTCACCCCCATCCAGGGACATTTGGCAATGTCTAGAGACATTTTGGCTTGTCACAAATCAGCAAGTTCTACTGGCATCTAGTGAGTAGAGCCAGGGATACTCAACATCTAAACATCTTACAATGTACGGGAGCGCCCCCCACAACAAAGAATAATATCCAGCCCCAATCTAGGCATTCAACAGTGCCTAGATTGAAAAACCCTGCTCTATATTCTCTCTCCATTCTCATAGTTTCAATTTCTAAGTGTGGCTCTCTCAAGTCCACACCATTTTCCTAAAATCCAAGTATGTATATGGAGGGGGTGATATGCAAACTATCCTCTAAAATCCACTCTCTCATAGGAACAGAATGTGGCTACCCAACTACACTATCTGTTTTCACTGTCCCTCTCAGTCAGTTGTGACCATGTGACTAAGATCCCACCAGTGGTATATAAGCAGAAGTGATGTCTACCATTTCCAAATCTGGGTCTTAAGAAAATAGATGCATCTTCTCTATGCCCTCTATTTTCTCTGAACCTCCAGATATCACTGGACATGGGGAGAGACCAACTGCAACCACAAAAACAGCAAAATTCTAACGCAGTGTTTTTCAAACTATAACATGCATATATACATATTGCTTGGTGAATCTTATTAAAATGCAGCCTCAAATTCAGTAGGCCTGAGATGGGGTCTGACATACTCTGTGCCTACCAAACCACCAAATGCTGCCAGTTCCACTGCTCTACAGACTGTTGGAAGACCATTTTTTAGGATTTTCTACACTTCAGCACCATCTTGCAAGTGAAGCAATGGACTGTCTTTTGTTCTGAACTATCTTTCCAAAAATGTTTGTGTAGTAAACAAACATTTGAAAAACAGAAATAGTATTTCCCTTCATGACAAAAATCCAGCATGCTTACTACCCATTAGAAGATGTTTATGCTGTCTAAGCTCAGGAGTTTTCTTCTATCATGCAGCCCACCACACTGCCCTGTAGAAACTGGGGCTCAGGGTGCTGTGCAAAAACATTCATCCACTGGCTACTATTGTAGGGAACAGACTATCCGCCACAGTTCTTGACTCAGAATGCACTAGAACAGCCAGGCCCTGGGTTGTAGAATCAGCCTGCTAGCCTGGAGACCATGATTAAAAAAATATGTATCTTGTTTGAGCCACTGCATTTCAAGTTTCTGGCCCTGCCCCATCTTTATTTACAATAGTCTAGCCTCCATCTTCATACAAGCCAACTGTGCAGCTTCATTTGGATCTCATACAGGCAGCCCATATTTAAACTCAACCAAAACCTCCTCCTCCCCCAGATTCCCTGTTTCAATGGATGGCACATCAATAACCTAGTTCCACAGTTACCAGTGACTCCTCCATCTTTGATTCCTCACATCAACAACTCCCAAAGATCCTATATCTTTTGAAAGTCCCCAGGATTGATCCACTTTTCTCTATGCCTATTGCCACTGACTGTGGTGAAGGTCGCAGCCTGTCTTGCCTGATTACTTTAACTGCCTCCTGATGCTTCAGCTGCCTTCTCATTTCCCAGTCTCTTTTCCCTCAAGTCTTTTCTTCAAACTGCAAGCAGAATGGGATTCCTAAAATTCAAATCTGACATCACTCCCCTACTTAAAACTCCTCTACGGCTTCTACAGGGCAATCAAGAAAATCCTTACTACTTAAACTGATACACATGGTTCTGGCTTACCTTTTTAATCTCATCTCATGGCCCCTCCCACCACATTCTATCAACATCTGTCATCATCTGTCATATGGAATACATGCAGCTTTCCAAAAGTGGTGTCTCTCCACTACCTCCACGTTTCCACCATGCTGTCCCCTGTGCCTGCCTAAACATTTCTCCTTCTTCTTTTGCTTAATTACCTATCACTTCAGACTTTGGTTTGGACCCCAATTCGTACAGGAAGACATCTTTAGCAACATCTCCTCTCTTTAACTGAATTATTCCTATTTAATGTGTATCACATTATTTTATTCCTCTATAGCAGGCATGAGATTCACATTTTGAAATAAAAAACTAGTTCACCAACTACCATAGTATCTGGCAATTTACAGATGCTCAGTAAATATATCAAATGACTGAATAAACCCTTTAGACCACCTATTGAATCGAATTCCCCCTCTCTAGCCATACATTTGAATCTTTCTCTCAAATGGTAAGACTCCAAATATTGAAAGTGTTTCTCACAGCTAAATACCCCCAGTTTCTTCGCCGTTCTTCAGATGGTATGGTGGTCAGGTCTGGACCCTCTCATCAAGACCAGTCATCTTTAAAAATACAACAATCAGAACTGAATAAATCTTGTCCAGTCATAATCTGGCCAGGAAAATGTACATAGTCCATTACTTTCTTGTTCCAGATACTTCATTTCTAATAACACAGTCTAGTAATTGCACTACTGACTTATTTGTCTGACAAATACCCTTTGAATATATTATTTGAACTGTGCCAGAGTTGCAGAGTAATGGATTTATTTTTATTAAAACCTCTAACCAGAATGACAGGTAAAGTCAGTATTAAATAGATTTTCCAAATAGCTAGTGGTTTCCCCACTTGCAATTCAAGTTTTATACAGAACTTTTAAAAACACATCTGTTCCCTTTCCTTCTTTAAGAACTGTCACACAGAGAAGAGACTTGATGTCTTTCTTTCCTTTAGGACCTTGAGAATATCTCAACATCTTGATTTTGGATATCAACGCACCCTGAGTGAAAATTTAGAAACAGATGTACAAAACACCTATTCAGTTTAAACCTCTAATATCAACTTGATTTTTTTCAATGGCTTATTTTTCCTAAAAGAAAACTGTAAGGGAAAAATCCTGGTGAGATAATATACATGAAAAGCAACTTTTAAATTATGAAGTGGATATTCCTGTTTCAACACTGGCTTACTCCTTTGTGATGACAGTACTCTGGCAAACAAGGTGAACATTCTTAAAAACTGCCAGACTTTCCATAGGAAGTACAGTAAGCACTAGCCCCATAAAGTATAAAGTGACACAGGATAAGATGGGCAGAGATTCCCTGCGTGTCCAAGGAAAGTGGCTTTATGACAGGAAGTACAGTGGTTGTGACTGGCAATCCAAGTCAATTTTCCACAAGAAAGCCAAAAGACAAAGATTGTGCTGAAGCTTTAATACGTTGAGGCCAGCTGCAGATATAAGAGAATGCATGCCGTTAAGAGATACAAGCATTTTAAAGTAGGAGATGATAAGAGACAAGGCCAAATGATTCACTGATATGCTTTATCTGTTTTTATTATGAAGACATTAAAATCTTGAGGCTATATTTTTAATTTATAAAGTGAACTAAGATGCAAGACATTATTAGCATAGCTTAAAATTTTTTACCATAAAAAAGAAATTGTTTATAGTTTTGGAAAACATTTGTATTTTAAAACGGGAAGTTACCTTAAGGTCATCTAATTCAACTTCCATTCACTAATAAGGAAAGTGAGGTCTTTAAAATTTGTATTAAGGACTTCCCTGGTGGTGGTTTCCCTGGTGGACTTCCCTGCAGTGGCTAAGAGGACCAATGCAGGGGGCCAGGGTTCAATTCTTGGTCAGGGAACTAGATCCCACATGCCATAATTAAGACCTGGTGCAGTCAAATAAATAAGTTTTATTTTTTTTAAAAAATGAAGATAAAAAAAAATTGTAAACTGAGTTGTCCTTGGAATCAGGAAGCTGAACTTTCTCCCTACAAACCCATCCCACATAACAAACTGTTCTTACCTCAGTCTCTATCCTAGATTTCAGCAAGCCAATGTCATCAGATAGCTTATCCACTTGGGTAACCAGGTCCTGTGCACTCTGCATGCTAGGTAGGAATTCGCTATACTTCTTGCTGATCATACTGCACACCTCGCCCTATTATACAAGAGAAAAGTTACAATGACATGAGTAGGGAACTCTTAAAATACATAGCTCGTCTTCTGCTAGGGATCTTCCAAGTCAGGGCCTTTTTGCCCAGTTACTCATACCCATTCACTTTCCCTTCCAAGCCAATGGGTTTCTCTGAAAAAACATTTCTCCTACCGTTAAGAGTCCCATAACACAAGGATACAAGAAGACAATGATCAACAAATCCCAACAGTGCCCAAGAATTGTACAAACACTGAAAAAGAGAAAGGCAGAGCCAGAAATTCTCATTTTGAATCAAACCAGTTCAGACTATAGTCACTAATTTTAATCATATATCTAATAGGAAAAAAAGTAAATGAATAAATTAAGACCATAATCTGTATACCTCAATTGATTTATGAATTTCTATTTTCTTGCTTATAAAACTGCAAGACCTAATCTTAAATAATTCAGGCTTCCCAGGTGGCACTAGTGGTAAAGGATCCTCCTGCCAATGCAGGAGACACAAGAGACGCAGGTTCAATCCCTGGGTTGGAAGATCCCCTAGAGTAGGAAATGGCAACCTGCTCTAGTATTCTCACCTGGAGAATTCCCTAGACAAAGGAGCCTAGCAGGCTACAGTCCATGGGGCTATGGAGTTGGACACAACAAACGACTGAGCACACACAATCTTAAAACCTAAGTTGATCTGAGTTCCATTATTTCCTTTAATGCAAAATAATTTAATAAATTATTGAATATTTTTCACTGAATTAGTCAATGTTTGGGAGACAAGAATAAACGATGCTTGCATGCATGCTCAGTTGCTCAGTCATGTCTGACTCTTCTGAACCCCACAGAGCGTAGACCACCAGGCTCTTCTGTCCATGGGATTTTTCTGGCAAGAATACTGGGGTGAGTTGCCATTTCGTCCTCCAGGGGAGCGTCACAATCCAGGGATCGAACCCACGTTTCCTGTGTCTCCTGCACTGCAGGCAGATTCTTTAAACTGAACCAAGGAAATTATGCTTGTCCCAAATAAATTCCTTTTAGGTAGGAAAGATAGGATACACTTAAGTAATCAGAACACAGAAATACAATATAACAAGAGTTCAGGTACTCCAGAAGCACAGCTGAGAGACAGAGCACCTCTGCCTGAGGGTAAATGGGGATATTTTTCATACAGGAAACGACATTTGAGATGGAACTTGAAGAATGAGTAGAACTACTAACAGGTAAAAGATGGAGAGATGACAACATAAACAAAATCTGGCAACTAGGGGAAAAGTGGGTCTGCTTGGAGAATAGAAAGTAATTCTCATCTGTCTGGATGGGAAAATAAACCGGAGAAAGGCAAGTTAGTTCCAGAACAGGAAGGAGCCTGTAGCTTAACAGTTGGTCTTCTTTCCATCATATAAAAAAGCAATGAAAAATCCTAAAGCCATATTCCAGGAGAGGCCAGTGACGTGAATACTTAACACTTAGGAAATCATTTTGGTAAAATAAAACCATTTTTGTGCCTTTATGGTTCAGTGCCAAACTTGCTCTCTTAAATCCACAGGGTACACGTCTTTTTAAGATGTTTAAGAAAGCAACAAAGATGTGGCAAATAACAAATGTAAGGTAATGACAGTAGCACGAAGTGAAACTCCGTGTGGTCAGGTGCCTTCTGTTTTTGTATCAATTCCAAGACAGCAAGGTCCAAAGAAGTGCTAGTCACGTGTTTTATAACACTCGGCATAGTCTCAAAGGCCTGGGGGTGAAGAGAGTTGAGTTTAATAAAGTACTGATACGTTTGTAATGACAAAAATTCAGGGAGGAGAACGGTACAATCCTCCCAAAGCTATCACATTCATCCACGAATCATTCAGAGGAGGAAACTACACACCGAAGAGGGGTGGGGTGACCCTGCCCTCATTTCTATCCAGCTGCTATCCCCCGCTCCCTAGACGCCTCGGGCTTCCAGTCCCAAATTCCCTGCTCTGCCGGTCTCCACCGCCCTCCCCTCGTCCCCCTATCCCATACCTCCCCAGCCTAACCCCACTCCCAATACTGCCCCAGCCACCGCCTCTTCCCACCGTCCCAGCCTCCTCGGCTCCGCAGTCCCAGTCCCAGTCTGGGCTCCCCTCTAAGCCCCCTTCTCATCCCACATACTTGCACCCACTCTCGTTCCTCCCTCCGTCCCTTTACAGTCAACCGCCCGCTGCTCCGGCTTCACCTTGATTTCTTCCACCCGCTGGGTCAGGCGACTGATCCGAGTGCCCAGATCCTCCTTCTCCAGCCTCCCGGAGTGTGCCAGGACTTCCGTCACGAACGAGGCCATCGCCACCACAAGAACCAAAACTGACAGGGTCACTCTCAGCCAGCGCGGCAGCTCCCGTCCCGCCGGCAGCCTTGGCGCGCAGCCTGCCGGGAAACGAAGTCTCGCGGGGCCCAGGTCTCCTCACGAAAAGCGATGGCTGCACTACAGCTCCCAGCAGGCACCGCGGCTATCCTGGCGGGGATTTTCCACGGTGTCCCGTAGTTGGCAAACTGTGCGTAGACGCGTTTACTAGCTCCTTTTTAAATAGTTGGTCTTTTCCCGCCGGTTTTTCACTAGAAGTGAAATGGTCTTATTTAATAACCAGTCCCGAGTGAACCTTTCTCAATTGCAAAACGCTTTCCTGTGAAATTTATGTAGCCTGAAGACCCAAGAAGCGCATCTTGATCTTTTTTCGTTAAGTATTCATTCTCATGGACTGCAGTGACCATCAGAATGTATGTGAATGGTGCCTCTGCAGTTGTTCAAGGACGTGGCATCACCTTATAAATAAAAGTATGCCCATAATCGCACTCCTTTCATATTGCATAGTTTATATGTATGTATATTTATTTATTTATGTGTGTGTCAGTGTGCGCATGCTACATCGCTTCAGCCCTGTCGGACTCTTTGCGACCCTATGGACCGTACCCCACCAGGCTCCTCTGTCCATGGAATTCTCCAGACAAGAATACTGAAGTGGGTTGCCATGCCCTCCAGCGACTCTTCCTGACCCAGGGATGGAACCTGAATCCCCTGTCTCTCCTGCACTGGCAAGCGGGCTCTTCACCACTAGCGCCACCTAGGAGGCCCCATACGTATGTGTAATATTTATTAAATATACATTTATATTATTTATATTACCTAACTTAAGTAGAAAAGGCAGACGAACCAGAGATCAAATTGCCAACATCCGCTGGATCATCGAAAAAGCAAGAGAGTTCCAGAAAAAACATCTATTTCTGCTTTATTGACTATGCCAAAGCCTTTGACTGTGTGGATCACAATAAACTGTGGAATATTCTGAAAGACATGGGAATACCAGGCCACCTGACCTGCCTCTTGAGAAACCTGTATGCAGGTCAGGAAGCAACAGTTAGAACTGGATATGGAACAACAAACTGGTTCCAAACAGGAAAAGGAGTACGTCGAGGCTGTATATTGTCACCCTGCTTATTTAACTTCTATGCAGAGTACATCATGAGAAATACTGGGCTGGAAAAAGCACAAGCTGGAATCAAGATTTCTGGGAGAAATATCAATAACCTCAGATATGCAGATGACACCACCCTTGTGGCAGAAAGTGAAGAACTGAAGAACTTCTTGATGAAATTGGAAGAGGAGAGTGAAAAAGGTGGCTTAAAACTCAACATTCAGAAAACGAAGATCATGGTATCTGGTCCCATCACTTCATGGGAAATAGATGGGGAAACAGTGGAAACAGTGTCAGACTTTATTTTGGGGGGCTCCAAAATCACTGCAGATGGTGACTGCAGCCATGAAATTAAAGAGACGTTTACTCCTTGGAAGGAAAGTTATGACCAATCTAGACAGCATATTAAAAAGCAGAGACATTATTTTGTCAACAAAGATCTGTCTAGTCAAGGCTATGGTTTTTCCATTAGTCATGTATGGATGTGGGAGTTGGACTATAAAGAAAGCTGAATGCAGAAGAATTGGTGCTTTTGAACTGTGGTGTTGGAGAAGACTCTTGAGAGTTCCAAGGAGACTGCAAGGAGATCCAACCAGTCCATCCTAAAGGAGATTGGTCCTGGGTGTTCATTGGAAGGACTGATGTTGAAGCTGAAACTCCAATACTTTGGCCACCTGATGTGAAGAGCTGACTCATTTGATAAGACCCTGATGTTGGGAAAGATTGAGGGCAGGAGGAGAAGGGCACGACAGAGCATGAGATGATTGGATGGCATCACTGACTCAGTGGACATGAGTTTGGGTATACTCCGGGAATTGGTGATGGACAGGGAGGCCTGGCGTGCTGCAGTTCATGGGGTCACAAAGAGTCGGACACGACTGAGCGACTGAACTGAACTGAAGTATAAATAACATTAGTACTGAATGGAGTGGAACATGATACTTAGCGCTTTCTGTCAGAGGTTACAAATCAATTTTATCAAAACTTTAAAAAATTTGTTTCACTTTTCAAGTGTTACATACTAAAAGATGTTCGCAATATACTATGTGCATATGTGCCTGCCTGCTGTCACTTCAGTCATACCCGACTTTTTGCCACCCCGTGGATTGTAACCCGCCTGGCTCCTCTGTCTATGGGGATTCCTCCAGGTAAGAATGCTGGAGTGAGTTGCCATTTCTTTCTCCAGGGAATCTTCTTGACCCACGGATCTGGGCACAGGGTTAATTATAAAGCTTTATAAGCTATAAAGTTCTAAAAAAAAAAATGAACATACATGTAAACTTTGTTCAAACAAAAATAAGGTCCTTATTGGGAAAGGTGTAGAAGAGTAATTAATTTGGGAGGTGTTCTCAGAACAAGTACACAGCGTCAAGTATGAAATGACCTAATTAAAATTGCCAGCACTCAGCTGCCACATACAAAGTTGATGAGAGCAGCGTCTCCCACTTGTAATTGCAAAGTGTGAATATGTGTGACCCGCCTACTCTAGTTTGTGACTAACTGCAAGGATTCCTGATATTCTCATTTCTGCTCATGCTTATAAACTTAGAGTATTAAAAATAATAAATAGATACAATATACAAATAGATACAAATATAAAGTATGTACACCAAATTAACTTTTAGTGATGAACTGATGGTATTTATTCTCTTCTTTCACCTGATTTTTCTATTTTTCTACAATAAACATATATTGCATTGATTAAAATGCTTTTTAAAAAAATTTTAAAGGTACATTCTGAGGGTAGACCCCAAGTGGATGCTGACCTGAAGGTTCTTGTCATTTTTAAGTGTCCATGGAACAATCTTCTTGTACTAGTGAGGCAGGGGAATTTTCCTGTGACATAAGCAAAGGAAATGAATTTGGGGTTGAGACAGGAAGCCATAATATCTTGAGAAGTGCCTCTCTCTAGAAGATTAACCAACTTTTGTTTGGTGGACCTGTCAGCCTCTCGTTGAAATCTAAATATTTATACTAACAAATGCCCAGTGAGGAAAGAAGGACCTGCAGATGAAATTCTTGAAAACTTGTAACAATATTTCTTGAGCAACTACTATATGACAGACACTGCTAGGCTGGGAATCCTAAATATGTGAATAAATAATCTCAGGAAAAAATATTGGTCATTACTATCTTGGAGGTAGTTAAGGGATTGATCCAGATATTGTGGGACCTAAATCTTACACAATTGTCAGGAGGGGGAGGACTCTTTAAGGAAAAGAATGTAAAATAAAAAATATAAAACCAAGTGCAGCCCTTGGAAGGGATCCGTACAAGTAACAGCCCTGGAAGCTTAATCTACCTCTAAGGAAGATACAAAGGGCAGAAGAAATATTGGAGGATATCCAGTCTCAGACGGAGAAGGCAGTGACACCCCACTCCAGTACTCTTGCCTGGAAAATCCCATGGACGGAGGAGCCTGGAAGGGTGCAGTCCATGGGGTTGCTGAGGGTCGGACGCGACTGAGCAACTTCACTTTCACTTTTCACTTTCATGCATTGGAGAAGGAAATGGCAACCCGCTCCAGTGTTCTTGCCTGGAGAATCCCAGGGATGGGGGAGCCTTGTGGGCTGCCGTCTATGGGGTCGCACAGAGTTGGACATGCCTGAAGCGACTTAGCAGCAGCAGCAACCCAGTCTCAGATTGCATCAGGGAGGTTTCACAGTAAGAAGGAATCTGAATTAAGAATGGAAAGAGTTATCAGGTTGAAGTTCTGGAATCTTCTTCTAAGAAACTAAACTGTAGAAGTTCCACCTCTCCCTGAGCACTGGATAAGCTAAAGACTGTTCTTCAAATTTCCAACAAAAGACAAGGAAGAGTCAGGAAGAACAGTAAAGAGCATAGGGAATGGAATGGGATTGCTACACACAGACAATGTACCCAAGTACAAGTGAACACTTGAGTTAAGAAAAAGAAATTAACAGCTCTCAGATTAGAAGAATTAATATTGTTAAAATGGCCATACTACCCAAAGCAATCTATAGACTTAATGAGATCTCTTTCCAATTACCCATGAAATTTTTTCACAGAACTAGAACAAATAATGCTCAAGTTTATATGGAACAATAAAAGACCCAGAATTGCCAAAGCAATACTGATGAAAAAGAGAAAAACTGGAGGCATAACCCTCCCAGACGTCAAACAGTACTATAGAGCTACAGTAATCAAAACAGCATGATACTGGCATAAAAACAGACATATGGATTAATGGAACAAAATACAGAGCCCATAAATAAACCCATACACCTACCATCAATAAATCTTCGACAAAGAAGGCGAGAATATACAATGTGGCAGGGGGCAGGGGGTGGTGTATCTCTTCAGCAAGTGATGTCGTGAAAGCTGGACTGCCATGTAAATCAATGCAGTTCGAACACTCCATCATACCATACACAAAAATAAACTCAAAATGGCTTAAAGACTTAAGTGTAAAACATGAGGCCAAACAATTTCTAGATGAAACATAGGCAAAACATTTCTGACATAAATCATAACAATGTCTTTTTAGGTCAGTCTCCCAAAGCAATAGAAACAAAAGCAAAAATATGCAAATGGGACCTAATCAAACTTATAAGTTTTTGCACAGCAAAGTAAACCATAAACAAAACGAAAAGACAACCTACACACTGAGAGAAAATATTTGCAAATGATGCAACCAACAGGGGCTAATTTTAAAAATATACAGACAACTCATACAACTCAATAACCAAAAAATCACACAACCCTATCAAAAAAATTGGCAGAAGACATAGACATTTCTCCAAAGAAGGCATACAGATGGCCAAAAAGTAGGTCAAAAGATGCTCAAAATTACTAATTATTAGAGAAATGCAAATCAAAAGTAGTGCAATGAGGTTTGACCTCATACCACTTAAAATGGCCATCATCAAAGAGGCTACAAATATAAATCCTGGAGAGGGTGTGGAGAAAAAGGAACCCTTCTGTACTCTTGATGGGAATGTAATTTGATGCAGCCACTATGGAAAACAGTATGGAAATTTCTTTAAAAACTAAAAATAGAGTTACCATATGATCTACCAATCCCTCTCCTAGTCATGAGTGAGTGAGTGAGTGAAGTGGCTCAGTCATGTGCTACTCTTTGCGACCCCATGGACTGTAGCCTACCAGCCTCCTCTGTCTATGGGATTTTTCAGGCAAGAGTACTGGAGTGGGTTGCCATTTCCTTCTTCAGGGGATCTTCCCGACCCAGGGATTGAACCCGAGTCTTGGATAGAACCCGGGTCTCCCACATTGCAGGCAGATGCTTTACCCTCTAAGCCACCAGGGAAGCCCCAAGGCATATATCTTGAGAAAACGAATTTGAAAATATACATGCACCTCAATGTTGACAGCAGCACTATTTACAATAACCAAGACATGGAAGCAACCTAAATGTCTATTGACAGATGAATGAATTAAAAAAGATGTGGTATATATACAATGGGACATTACTCAGCCATAAAAAGGAATGAAATAATGACATTTGCAGCAATACAAATGGACCTATCAGAGAAAGACAAATATATAGTATCACTTATATGTGAAATCTAAAAAAAAATGATACAAATAAATTTATTGACAAGATAGAAATAGACTCACAGACAGAAAACAAACTTAGGTTACTAAAGGGAAAGGGGGAGAGGGATAAATTAGAAGTTTGGGTTTAGCAGATTCACATTACTACATACAAAACAGATAAATAACAAGGTACTACTGTATAGCACAGAGAACTATAATATCTTACAATAAACAAGAATCTGAAAAAGAATTTACATGTGTGTGTATATATATATATTTATATAAATGTTGTGTGTGTATATATATATATTTATATAACTGAATCACTTTGCTGTACACCAGAAACTAACACAACATTGTAAATCAACTATACTTCAATAAAAAATAAATTTAAAAAAAAATTTTAAAGAAATTAGGGGACTTCCTGGTGGTCCAGTGGCTAAGACTCCATGCCCCCAATGCAGGGGACCAGGGTTCGATCCCTGGTCAGGGAACTAGATCACACATGCCACTACTAAGACCTGGTGCAGCCAGATATTTATTTTAAATTTTGTTAAAGAAATTAACAAATAAATGGGTTCTGTTTTTCCTTACCTGATCTCTTTTATAATTCATACTTATCCTGGTTTGTATATCTCCTAACTCACAGATTTTCACAAGAAAGGGCTCTGAAGAAAAGCCAAAGAAGTAAGGAACAGTGTCTGAAAGAACTCCTCCTGACCGAACATGTGTCACACACGTGTGGCATGCCTGGATTCAGGAAGCAAAGTGTCAAACACAAATCTGGATGGATATAGTACAAGCAGACAGGGTTTCCAGGGAAGCATAATATTTTGCCATCGCTTTGATTAGAACATGTGGTTGCTGTAAAAGCAGCAGAAGGAGACTACAATTTAAAAGAGCATCCCATTTGTTTCAAGGCAGGATTAAAGGAGGGACGGGGAGCTGTGGCTGCAGGTACGGATGAAACAAGATTGCTATCAGTGAATTTCTGAAGCTGAGTGAGAGTACACGAGATTTCTTTATGCCATCTGCTCTACTTTTATCTATGTTTGAAATTTTCCATAATAAAACATGAAAGGAAAGGAGACATTCCAGAAGATTCTGCTCACCTCTGTCCACCCCTACAAGACTGACAAGTTAATCAGGCTGCTTAAGCGTTGAGGTGTCATTCAGGTTAAGTCAAGGTACTGTTTTTTCAGATGCTTCCCCCTTACTATCCTACGCCCCCTTTTCACTTCCTAGTGTACTACAGAGGACTCAGATTAAAATGTAAATAGGGGAATACGTTGCTCAACACTTACGTCTTCAATATAATAAACCCCAGTTTTCTTTCGTATTTTGCCATAAAGATGAGCCCACAGGGGCGCGCTGTGTCACCAGTGCGCAGGCGCAGCGCAGGAAGCGTCTCTGAGCGGGCGGGAGACCGCACAGGAAACATGAGTCCCAGCCGCGGGCTCAGGACTTGGATCTCTTCTTACCAGCTGGGGGACCTTGGCAAGCTCCCTAACTTGTATCTCACAGCGCGGGTGTGAACATTAAATAAGGAGAAAGAATCTGGCCAAAAGTCTGGTTTTTAACCACACTCAATAAATGCGAATTATTTCCTTTCCTGTCGGAACCTGCCTCTTGTCAGCAGCAGCAAATAGGAATGAAAGCTGGTGTGACTACCATCTATTTACAGCTGCTGTCAGCCGGAGACGGAGGTGGAAGCGCTTACCTCCTGCGATATTCTGGGTCTGAATAAACTCCTTGGATAGGAGATTTTTTTTTTTCTTTCTGCCTACGAAATCACTAAATGATTAAATCTGTAAAATGTATAAAATTTTGGGCTGGCCAAAAAGTTCATTTGGGCTTTTCCACTATATGTTATGGAAAGCCCCGAACGAGTTTTTTGGCCAACTCAATACATAGGCACAAATAAAAAACTATCCATGCTCTTACCACTAAAAATAACCATGGTTAACACGTTGTGGTATATTGTATATACATATATATATACACACACACACACACACATATATATGTATATATATACACATATATATGTGTATATATATACACACACATACATATTAATACATATATACATATACAAACACACATACATATTAATACATATAGATACAGATATATGCACTTTTTTGTGAAAGTGAACCTATATATTGTTTGGTCACTGTTTTTGTCACTTAACATATCAAAAACATTTTTCACGTCATTAAAATTTCTTCTACATCAATTTAAAACAGCTGCCTAAACTGTACATAATAATACACAATGATCAACACTAGTTCAAAGGATATTTTCATACATCTTTGTATATATTCACAATAAATTCTTGGAGGTAGGGTGTTGGGACAAAGTATGCATATATATCCTGGAGAAGGGCATGGCAACCCACTCTATTATTCTTTCCTGGAGAATCTCATGGACAGAGGAGCCTGACAGGTGACGGTCCATAAGATCCCACAGAGTCAGACATGATTGAAGCGACTGAGCACGCATGCACCTGTGTATATATTTTAAAGTGTAAAAGGCTTCCCTGGTGACTCAGAGGTAAAAAATCTGCCTGCCAATGCAGGAGATGCAGGAGACATGGGTTCCATCCCTGGGTCAGGAAGATCCCCTGGAGAAGGAAATGACAACCCAGTCCAGTATTCTTGCCTGGAAAATCCTGTGGATAGAGGAGCTGATGGGCTACAGTCCATGTGGTCACAAAGAGTCGGACACAACTGAGCAACTAACCAAAAAAAACAACAAAAAGTGTAAATCATGATGTCATGTTACCCTCCGGAAAGATTACATTAAATGTGTACTCCCAGAACATCATTCTTGTCTTCTTGGACCTGGGGAGGAATTTTTTGGATGTACTCATCAAATATGTATTGATGGTTTACTATCTGACTACTTTGCCTCTCATGGGCCCCTCCCCCAGGATCCACCCCCACATCTAATCTTGGGCACACCCCCTAAAACCAAACATTGCCAAGTCCCTGGCACCAGCCGCCTAGAAAACTGAAACAGGAACCCTCTCCAAACCTGAAAGACCTTCTGCTCAACTTCCCAAAAGTCCTGCCTGACGCAGTCACTGAGCCGCCTCTCCTCCTTTGCTTTCTGCCTTTATTCTCTGGTGGGAGCAACCATGTCCTGGAGTTTCCACGGGAAAATCCAGCTAGGGGGACTGCTCCTTTCTCTCCTTGGCTGCATCTGCTTATGCGTCACCACTATCCTTCCCCGGTGGAAGACTCTCAGTCTGGAGCTGAACGAAATGGAGACCTGGACCATGGGGCTTTGGGAGGTCTGCGTGGATCAGGAGGAAGTCGCCACCGTGTGCAAAGCCTTTGAGTCCTTCCTGTCTCTGCCCCAGGAGCTCCAGGCGTCCCGCATCCTCATGGTGGCCTCCCATGGGCTCGGACTCATGGGGCTTCTGCTCTCTGGCTTTGGGGCTGAATGCTTCCAGTTTCATAGGATCAGACGGGTGCTTAAAAGGAGGCTTTGCCTCCTGGGAGGGAGTTTGGAGGCATCAGCTGCGGCCACTACCCTCCTTCCCGTCTCCTGGGTGGCCTACGCCACAATCCAAGACTTCTGGGATGACAGCATCCCTGAGATTGTGCCTCGGTGGGAGTTTGGAGATGCCCTCTACCTGGGTTGGGCTTCTGGTGTTTTCCTGGCCCTTGGTGGGTTACTCCTCATCTTCTCAGCCTGCCTGGGAAAAGAAGATGTGACTTTTCCCCACATGGCTGTTCCTACAACAGCCCCACCATCCTGTGCTCCAGCAGAGTTATCTGATGGCTCGTTCTACCTAATGCCAAGACCTAGGACCCTGCTCATCTAGGACAAGCTTCTGCCAAGGAATCTCTGGGACAGAGGAATGTCAGTAGAATCCTTTTTCTTCCTTACCCTCTTCACTCTATATTTGTTTGCTTCATTTTAGGGGTGGTGGTCACTGTCCTGTTTGTTCAGGAATTTGACTGTCTTAGTGATGTGATGATCCTAATTTCAGAATGAAAAATCAAAGCACAGTTTCTAAAAGCATATTTATCTGATTTAGATTTTATTTACATAACATGCTGTTAAACTTATGAATTATATACTTGATTCTTCTATTACCAAGGAAAACATTACAAAATTGCATCCATCCTAGAAAAACTACTCTACATGTAGATAGAAAAGTTTAAGAATATACCTTGGCAATTGAAAATGAAATATTGGCCTAGAATAATACCTCAGGATTGGAACCCTCCTTGCCTTCATTTTCAGCTTCAGGTGCATGATTTGAAAGGGAGTGTCACAATATATCTTTGCTGTTTTGTAGATTCTTAATATTCCAAAGGGAAGACATATTCTTATTTCTGCTATGTTAGGAGGCTGTATGTGGTCTGTCTCCCCAACATGAAGGTAAGAAATGGTGTGAGTGAGTGATAGGGTGACCAACAATCCTGGTTTGCCCAGAACAGGGCACTTTCAGCACTGACCCTAGGAAGATCCCTGGCATGGCTGTGCCCAAGGACTGCCCAACATGGGCATATACCTGGAAAGAATTGTCAGCTTCCTGGAAATACCTTTTACTATATGACTCACATCATAAATCCCTTACATTTTAATCCAAGTGTCAGATGACCTACCTAGGCTGTAGCTACCAATAAAGTCCCTTTCACAACAATGACCCCAGTTCCTTTGCTTGTCCCCCTTTCCTGACCATCCGCCCCAAATCTTCCCTAGGAATTTCTGCAGGTCCTCAAGAGGAAGCCTCCTGCTTGCTCGTAAACCCGCTCATCAGCTGAAATTACCCTGCAAACTCGCCCTCTTCCTTTCACTACCATCTGCCTCCCACTCCCCTAATTGGCTAAGAGTCACCACTGACCCTATCGACAATTCCCACAGGAGAACAACTAAGCGTGATGGTCCCAATGTCCTCACACAGATCGCTTCTTCAAGTTCAAAGGCACCTTTGCTCACAGGACCCAGGAGACCCTCCCTCCACACACTGGTGGTGCACTTTGCCCTGAGGCTGTACTGTTTGTGTTCAGATGCTTCTCCTCTAATGAAGAGCCCTGGCCTAGCCCTGGCATCTTGAGGTACCCATTGCTCAACAAGAATATGCACATACCAACACAAGAATAAACCGTTTGCCAGCGTAGCCCATATCAGTTCCCTTTATTTTTTCTGAGGAAATGAGTCTGCCCTGGTGCAGCTTTGTCTGCAGTACCTGACTCACATACCTTCTCACCCAGAATAACATCCTGTAGGGATCGGTTTCTCCAGAAAGCTCTTTTCCCTTTTACATATATCCTTTTGTATATGTTCACTTCACATACACAGATCTAAAAGCCTTAGGTAAATGAATTTTTCAGTATAAAAGGGGATTGCATCAAATTTGTATTCTGGCCTTCTCTGGTTTTGATGCCCATTTTATCAACTATCCTTTCTCGATTACATTTCAAAGATCTCGAGGCCAAGTTTCAATCAGGCTGCTGCTGCTAAGTCACTTCAGTTGTGTCCAACTCTGTGCGATCCCATAGACGGCAGCCCACCAGGCTCTCCCGTCCCTGGGATTCTCCAGGCAAGAACAGTGGAGTAGGTTGCCATTTCCTTCTCCAATGCATGAAAGTGAAAAGTGAAAGGGAAGTCGCCCAGTCGTGTCCGACTCTTCGAGACCCCATGGACTGCAGCCTACTAGGCTCCTCCGTCCATGGGATTTTCCAGGCAAGAGTACTGGAGTGGGGTGCCATCGAAGCTCAAATAGCCAAGAGTTGTCCTTGGATCCCATAGGATCTACAAGGAGGACCCATGTCATCATTCATCCATCTCTTTGAACAAATGTTACTGTCCACCTACCACATCCCAGGCATTGTGCTAGCAACCAGGAGTAAGACAAAACTTGTCCCTGCCCCTCATCTAGGCAATTAGGGGACACAAATATTGACAGGGAGTCACATCAGTGGAAATTGTAATTGTGACAGACTTTACAAACTTGGAAAGGTACATGGTTCCATGGGCTTCCCTGGTAGCTTGGTGATGAAGAATCCACCTGCCAATGCAGGAGACATGGGTTTGATCCCTGGGTGGGGAAGATCCCTTAGAGAAGGAAATGGCAACCCACTCCAGTATTCTTGCCTGGGAAATCCCATGGACAGAGGAGCCCGGCAGGCCACAGTCTGTGGTGTTGCAAGAGAGTCGGACATGACCGAGTGATTAAACACCACCACCACATAGTTCTATACGATCATGCAATAGGAGGACTTTAACCTAGTCAGGTTCGATGAGTGGGTACCCTAAGGAAATGGTAACTGGCTAAAAGCTAAAGGGTGGACAGCAGTTCTAGATGGAAAGAGAAGAAAGTGTAAGGCAAGGCTGGTGAAGTAGGAAGGAACCAGACCTTGCAGGGCCTGTAAGGCCTGAAGAACGTTATCTGTGTTCTTAGAACCACAGGAAGCCAAGCATGGGGGCTGGGAATAGGAGCTCAGCTGACCTGCAGCAGGAGCCCACCCTACTTTCCTAACACCTAAGGCTATGGTTTTTCCAGTGGTCATGTATGGATGTGAGAGTTGGACTGTGAAGAAAGCTGAGCACCGAAGAATTGATGCTTTTGAACTGTGGTGTTGGAGAAGACTCTTGAGAGTCCCTTGGACTGCAAGGAGATCCAACCAGTCCATTCTGAAGATCAGCCCTGGGATTTCTTTGAAAGGAATGATGCTAAAGCTGAAACTCCAGTACTTTGGCCACCTCATGCAAAGAGTTGACTCAATGAAAAAGACTGATGCTGGGAGGGGTTGGGGGCAGGAGGAGAAGGGGACGACAGAGGATGAGATAGCTGGATGGCATCACTGACTCGATGGATGTGAGTCTGAGTGAACTCCGGGAGTTGGTGATGGACAGGGAGGCCTGGCGTGCTGCGATTCATGGGGTCGCAAAGAGTCGGACACAACTGAGTGACTGAACTGAACTGTCCCTGTGCCATATCCCTGCCACATAGCTGGGTGGGGTTTAAGAATGACAATGCACTTTCACATATCTTGTGCTTTATTTACTGTTATTTTGAGGGTTGGTGTTTTGTTTTTTGAGCTGGGGAGAACAGATATTGTTTTCCTAATGAGGAAATGAAGAATTTAGGCAACATGCCCACAGTGAGTAATTAGCTGGCAGAGACTTGAATCCAAGGTTTGGATGCTGCCGAAGTCTTTCATCACCCCGCTGGTTGCTTCGTGGGGGTGGGCTGCCGACAATCCACCAGAACAAAGGAAAAACCAGCACCCCAGCAGAAGAAGGAAAAAGACCTGTCAGAAAAAATCTCGTTCTCTGTGCATTTGTTGGGGTCTAAACAGGGTCTTTGTTGTCAGATAGCTCACCTGCTCCTGCTGGTGGCTTGCAGCCCTCACCCTAATCCCCAGGGTGCAGGTGCTGACGATGTTTTCCATCAGCATGTGATTATGGCTTCCTCTGCAAAGAAAGGGCACAAACTAACATCTGTTAAAAAAAAAAAAAAAAAAAGTCTGTTTTTCTAACTCTCCTTTAAAAAGGACACAAAGGCATTAAACAAAAAAAATTCGGGAGTGGAGCAGGCCCTGTTGATTGATTCCCAAGCAGTCAATAGCATGTCATCCCCTGAAGGAAGTGATCTGCATTCTGGACAGAGTCTACTTTTCGAGAAAGAATCTGAGGAAGAAGATGTTTTTCACCTAAAACTGCCACGGTGCTTTTATCTACCTGCTACTTTGTAGGGAAAATAATGAGAAATAAAAATAGAACTCATTAAATCTTAGCTTCAGCTCAGTCTTTTCTCATACATTTGTGGCAAATTAGCATTAAAAACATTTCTTTGTTGTGGTTACACATGGAGAAGTGTGTTGTCATATGTATGAAAAACAGAAAGGGACATCAATCAATTAAGGTTTCAAGCCAAAAGCTTTTATTATGTGCAAGGCATTTTAAGAAAATAACTCAGGGACTTGCCAAACTTAATGCAGTTAGAATTTGATGAGTTCCGTGTTATCTTCTCCACTGGCCTTCCTTTGAATGGTGAACATTTCACCATTTGCAAAGAAGGCATTCCAGGAAGTTCCTGTTAAAATATTCATCTGTTACCCTTCTGAGCCTCTGGGACTAGCTCTAAGGGGAAAGTCGCAAGGGTGAGACACATTTTGGAATGGGAGGAAAATCAGAAATAGATCCATGGGCTTCTGGACTGGAGGTGTGTCTTAGCAGCTAGGGTTAGGGTAATACAACTGTTTAGTCGCTGGCCTCTGATGAAGAACTGAAAGAAACTGGAATCACACTCCACTCTACTAATTGATGGATTTATTTTTAAAGCCAGGTGTTCTTGCTACCTTGTCCATATTTATAGTTGCCCAGAATTTTGAATAGTACCTCAAAGCTAAATCCAATGGGCGACATATGCCTTGGGTTCTTCAGGAAGCCCTGTTTGCTGGACAGAGGAGCCTGGTGGGCTACAGTCCTTAAGGCCTGCAAAGAGCTGGACACGAGTGCATTGACTTAGTACTAGTACTCACTCTAAAGACAGGGGCTCACCACTCCTGCTAGGAAGTAAACTGGTGGTCAGCCTTCACACAGCCCGCCTAAGAGAAGCACCCAGATTCATCAGGGAGGATTCCTGGAAGGGAATTCACAACAGTTGGGAGCACTGTGATGTCTCCACCCTTCCTTGTGAGGGGGGCGGCAGGGAGATGGACCACAGGAGAACCACTCACAGATGCAGCTGCTCCCAGCAGGAAAGACGGTATCTGAAACGTACGCATCCCACCCTGCTGAGTGGCGCAAACTCCTGGTGGCCGAGGCACAGAGGAGGGTGCCTGAACAGCACTGGAGCAGCCCGCGGCAGGGGGCGGGCTGGCTTGGATGGGGCGAGGCAGCAGCACCAGCCCCCCTGCCTTTGACTGGTGCATGGATGGCTAAGTTTTCTGTAACCTGAATGGGTGCCGGGGAAGGCAGCCTGGGTGGCACTGTCCGGAGCACTGCTGGAAGGTGGGAGTGGCGAGAGCAGGAGCTGAGAGGATTGGGAGAGGTCAGTCAGAAAGTCCCAAAGCTGCACCAGGGAATGATGTGGAGGTTTTGCACAGGGTTCTCTTTAGAACCGTAAAATAGCCAACACAAGAGCTAGTAATTGGATTCCTGCCATAAAAAAAAGCCAAGAAATTATTTTTTAAAACATTGATTGATTGATTTGTTGTAGTGGGTCTTGGTTGTGGCATGCGGCCTCTAATTGTCCAACCCAATCAGGGAATTGGTGTTTTCAAACTGTGGCACTGGAGAAGACTGTAGAGAGTCCCTTGGACTGCATGGAGATCAAACCAGTCCATCCTAAAGGAAATCAACCCTGAATATTCATTGGAAGGACTGATGCTGAAGCTGAAGCTCCAATACTTTGGCCACCTGATGCGAAGAGCCGACTCATTGGAAAAGACCCTGATGCTGGGAAAGACTGAAGGCAGGAGGAGATGACAGAGGATGAGATGGTTGGACTGCATCCCCAACTCAATGGACATGAGTTTGAGCAAACTCCGGGAGATGGTGAAGGACAGGGAAGCCTGATGTGCTGTAGTCCATGGGGTCGCAGAGTCGGACATGACTGAGTGACTGAACGATAGTTCTTAAAAGAGCTAACAAAGCCCAACAGAAAAGGATTGCAATGCCAGTTAACCAGGGACAGGTGAATCCCAGTCTCCAGGGAAGTCATGGAGAAGTCATGTAACCTGCCCAAACTCTTGAATCATTCCAGGTCAAGGGTCAGGTTGGTTCTTTTCCCACCTTGTCCCCAACATCCCTTCCGCTCATCCTTCTTTTTCACAACCCTTGAAATAAGTAAAACCATTCTTAGCCTGAGGCACTTTCCTGACCCTAAAAGAAATCTAGCAATACCTAAGGCAGTCCCAGCACCCTGCTGGGTGGTCTGAGCAGATCCACCTCTACAGATGTCCAGCTGTTCCTTTCTTCACCAACTACAGATTTTCAAAAGCTGATCAGGAAATAACTAATGTGAAAAGGCACAAAGCAGTCGAGTAGTTGTTAATAACACAGGTTATGACATGAGACACACCAAGGACAAGTGTCCTGGCTCCACTACCTAGGACACCTGTGACCTTGGGCAAGCCAACAATCCTCATTATCATCCCAGGGTTGTTACATAACTGTGCACAGCACTCAGTAATGACAGGGATTTAAAAGCAAAAGGCAAATGGTAAATAGTAAAAGCCTTCCCAGGTGGCACTAACAGTAAAGAACCCACCTGCCAATGCCAAGAGACGTGGGTTTGCTCCCTGTATTGGGAAGATCCCCTGGAGGAGGAAATGGCAACCCACTCCAGTATTCTTGCCTGGAGAATCCCATAGACACAGGAGTCTGGAGGGTTACAGTCCATGGGGTCGCAAAGAGTCAGACATGACTGAAGCGACTTAGCACACACACAATCAATGAGTAAGAAAATTAATCAATTCCCCATGAAAAAAATCTTTGCAGTGAGCTTTAAAACACAAAAGCACCTCTGAATATCTGTAAAAGATGGCTTAACCATTCATTTGACCAAAATATAAAATATTCAGCTTCAAGAAAAACTTTTTTGCCTTCTGAATCAAATTACGATGTGAATACACTCAAGTGCAATGCAACAGCAAATGAGAGGAAATCAGACACCACTAGGCGTTGCTCAAGTGACTTGCCTTTGTGAAATGGAGTATCCCCTGCCCTATCTAGAAAGGAGGTCACAGCCAGCTGTGGTTCAAGGCCTCCAAATGTCCGTTTCTGAGCCCAGAGGGCCCGAACAGGGAGAACAATGCCCCCAGACAGCTGAGATGCATAGGAAAGGAATGAGTTCAGTGAACCCAGATGCTTGCACCTTCCCATAGAGAAGAGCGCTGAACTCCTTGTGATAGCTGGTTTTCCTTAATTATCAGTAATCTTTGATGTTCAGACTATCTACCTCTCTTTGGTACAAGCTTCTATATAACCTGACTCCTTTCCCCGTCGCCTCCTTGGAGCAGTTTCTCGGGGCTACTTGAGAGGCTGCCTCCCAGGCTTGAAGTTCTAAAAATTCCCACCGAATAAAACCTCTCTCTGCTTTCAGGTTGTGACTATTTTTAGTTGACACTTTTCATTCCCATCAAGCTTCTTAACCCTTTAATCTGCTCTTTTCTCTGTAAGAAGAAAAACTGAAACATGAGAAATGCTTACTGAGTCCATCCATTTCCAAAATAGAACATATATAAACAAAGGCCATACTGCATACCAAAGGTAAAACAAATACTTTTATTGCACATTTATAAAATCTGCATAGTTGTAGCAAGTCTTTGACCCTCCCACAATTCCCCTGGTAATCTTTAAAATTTGGTTAAAACACAATACCCAATCTGGAGCCTTCTAAAAATGGTCAACGGGATATTTCTCTCTCTACATATACATATATATATTTTTTTACAAACCCACATCCCCTACTTTTTAAAAGGAAAAAAGGGGGTGGGGTGTCATAATGTTCTTCTGGACCAGCAGCAGCCTTAGCCATGTGTTTTAGCCATTTTCAGATGCTAGAAAAATTTACCTTTAAATAGTTAACAACTCTGAAAATGTGATCTTTAGTCAAGTTTCACAATGCTGCTCTTCCATCTGATGTCCTTAATGCTTTCTCCTTTCTTTCACTCGGGACTGAGTATGAGGTTTTCTGGTTTATTTAAAAATATAAAATAAAATCAAAGGAAGAAAGGAGAGGCAGCCTTCTTTTGACTTTTCAGCCTCTTACTGCCACATGACCTTATGTTCTACCCACATGTGAAAGGGTGGTGGCTCATCAACAACCTATTTTTTTCATCTCCTGTCAAGAGCCGGGCAACAACCCATTTTTTCATCTCCTCCCTTGCAGCTAATTTTTTTTAATGTCATCTGTATCTGATAAAATAACGAGTAGCTGTTCATACAGTTCAGGTCCTGATGAATCACCCTTTTAGTCTGCTGTCAAAAATACTGATGCCTGAAGGATACTCTGAGGCTCAGAAAAACCCAGGCTGTCTTGCAGGGACAAGAGACATTTCAGGGCTTCTGCCACAAATCAATGCCTTAATACACTGGTTCCTGCCTTTTTTCGTGAAATTGCTTCTATGATTCTGTACCTAAAAAGTGCAGTTTTATTTTCAACCCTTCTTTACACACACAGCATAGTTAGGATCTCGATCTGAGTCTCACTTTCCCACCTAATCCCTTTCCCAGGGTAAACACTGTGACAACAGACTTCTGTGCAACAGACGGTCAACCAAAGACCAGGCTGGGTCTTGAACACGTGGGGGCTTATTTCACTGTCACAGCTGACACTCCTTGAATTGACTCCATGACAGCTGCAAATCGGCTACAAAGGTCATAGGGAGAATTGGGCCGAATAGTTGGAGGCTCCTTTAAGACAATGATTTCTGCAGAAGGATCTAGAAGTCTGGGTAGAAACTCCCCTAAGCACAGCTGCAGATTTTCTGTGGAGGGAAAATAGATGGTTAGTATACAGCTAAATAAATCTCTTGAGTTAAAACTACTAAGTCTGCAACAACCTCCAAGTTCAAAGCATTGTTCTGGCCAGCTAATGACAAATGACGATTCCTTCAGGCCAAATCAAGAGCAAAGACCTATTTGCCGACTATAGCAGAGTTTTAGGTCATTGTTTTAAGGCATCTGACATGCGGCAGGATAACACTATATATTCACTTCATTATGGACATGTCTTCTAATCAATCATCCTTTAAAATTTGAGAAAGTACCATAAATATAATGTGCTGTGAACATACTACTGCCATAAAGATAACGCTGGTCTTATCCTTCAATTAAAATATACCAGTGTGTACATGGCATTAAGTAAAGCTATAACGTCACACACAGTTTAAACAAAAACTGAAAACATTAAAATGAAATTCTTAGCTACTAATTATTATAGATTTTTTCAATAAATATCATAAACTTGAACACTTTGACAAATCACCAGAATATCTTTACATCAGTGAGCAACAAAGAGGCTTCATATTAGGATACATAACAACTTTCTAAGTCAACTAAACTCGCCTAAAAATATCTAGTTTTAGGCTCTCTCTCCAAAATGCTTTGGACAGGCACAAACATCCCATTTACTAATTTATTAACCTTGAAGGCATCACAGTTAATAAAATGTTTATGTCTTGCAACTTCAAGTCACAGGAAAATTTAATTATGGCACTGACAGGTAATCAAGCCGCATAAACAGATTTTTTTTTATATTTAAACTACAAAGTTCAAGTTCAGATTTTGGCAGATGGAAAAGTAACAGCAGTCTAACATTGCTGGAGCACAGTGATATTTTTTTCCAAATAGAGCTGTGTGGCTAGCTGTGGAGGTGATTCAGCAACCAAAGAGGAGGTAAGGGGAGGCTAAGGACAGGGGTTCAGGGTCCTGTTCCTTGTTTCAATACAACAGATGTAATTTTCATGCATTTATATGCTCGGGGATTCCAATCCCTTAAAAAGGTTTGACAACCAGTGCTACAGAGTCCAACTGTCATTTCTAGAACTCTCAGGGGTCTTAGAAATTATTAGCAATGGCAACAAACAACACACCTGCGATATCCTGCCCAAGGTAAGAGCACCAGTGGTTTCTCATGACCTCAATGGCATCCAGGTCATCCTTGGAGATGTCATTATTAATGATAAGGTGAATACAGGGAATGATCAGCTCATTCATCACATTAATACCCTCTGTTACAGAGTGCTCATCGTTTGTTTCAAAGAGAGAAGCTGCTTTGGCATTCAGCTCCTATGGATAAAAAACAGTGGGGAAAAAAGTCTCAAAAAGAAGACAAATATTTAAACAAGTAGTTCCCAAACTTCACTGTACATTGGAATTGCCCGGGATCCTTAAAAACCACAGATACCCTAACACACTCATGCTGCTTTGATTGGTATTTGGCTGACCTAGGCACTGGGATTTTTTTCTTTAAATGCCCCCAAGGTGATACGAATGCAGCAAAGCCTCTTACCAAGTGGCCTAAACTTATAAGTCAAGGTCATATTTAACACCTGCTTCTATCAAAAGACCTATTTGATGGTTCTCACTCTTCACCAAAAATCAAAAATCACCTGCAGAAGACAAGGTGGTGCCCAGGCCCCTCACCAGGAGACTGGTTTAACCGTCTGAAGGAGGCCTGGGCACCAACATGTGAAAGCCCCTTAGGTGATTCTGACACACACCGGGAACTGAGAGCCAGAGACGGAAAGAAGCCAAATCCTTATTACTGCCTTCCTGTGGCAGCTGAGCAGGACGTTCAAAACGTAATCTCTATTTGGTGATTTAAAAAATAAAAGCACTTGCGGTCCATCAAATCTACAAGGCTCCCTTTTCAGCTTCAAAGTGCCCTGCCATATCTACAACTGACACAGGAATCCAAGTATAATAAGAAAATGAAGCTTCTGAGATACATACATGTCACAACTTAATCTCTTCCATTTGGCATTAACGAGAGGTAGTGGCAGAAATGCGGGCCTGACTGCTCCTTGGTGGAGGGTGATCCTGCTGCGTGGCAGGGAGGCCCAATGCAAGCTTAGCCTGAGGTTAAGCCGCCTCTGCAGTTTTCTGAAGACAAGCACCTGGAGGGACCCCTGGGGAGGCAGACAGACTATGGGTGCGCCTTCCCACACAGCAGCCAAGTGCAAAACGACCGGGCTAGATCTCCTGTGGTTTATGACAAGAATGTTAACAGAATGGCAGGATCAATCCTTATGGTTCAAACCTTTTAAAAACTGGAGTCTCTTTAGACATCACTAAAGCTTCTCATCTACTAGCTTATTAATTAGGGAACATAGAAAACACATGTTTATTATATGCTTACTGTGTGCCAGGCACAGAGAAAGGCTGACTAAGAAGAGGGTCTATGCTCAAGGAACTCACCATCTAGCAGAGAGGCATGTGATATATAAGCTGTGATGCAGCACACATGAAGAGCACCAAAAAGGGGAGATGAGGTTCTCACCTAACTTCTATCAGGGGCGGAAGAAGAATGATGTTCACTGAAGTAACTTAATCTGTTTCAATGTAGAACTACTCTTGAGGGTTTAGAACAATCTAAAACCTGCAGGAGGTTTTTTTTGTTTTATGTTATATTTCTTCCTGGCTTCTAGGAACAGAGGTAAATAAATACAATAAAACACAAAAATTGTCAGGCTTTATACAGAGTACACACCAGAAGGCATTTTCTTCGGTATAAAGCGATCACCGACTCCTTTACACCCCGCTGGGGCCCCTTCATCAGCAGAGTGGCATTACTTTGGTAGGCATACACCAGGTAGGAAAGCGCTTCTTGGTACCTGAGAAAGTTATCGATGAAAAACAGCTCAGTGCTCCTTTCCCAAACCCAGGGCTTAGTCCCCATCGCTCTCTAATACAAGAATGGAACCAGCTACAGGGATGGAAAAGTCTTAAGCATGGAGGCAGCATGGTGCAGGTGGAAAAGAGGGCCAAAGACCACAGCCAGCCTCAGCTCCTCTGCAAACTGGCCGAGAAGCTCAAGGCAAATCATGGCACTTCCCTGGACTTCTGTTTCTCCCAACTCTACAACAAGGAAGTGGACGAGAGGCTCACTACGGTCCACACTGACTCTAAAATTCATTTTCTGAGTTCATTTTCATTTATCACGAAGAAAATTGGCCATTATATCTCTCAACCAAGAAATCTATCATTATATAAAAGATGAAGATACATGTTTGATGTTCAGTGCAAACGTGAAGCAGAACACTGAAAAAGGTAGAGACACGGTGCGGGTGTGGAAGGGGCTGTGGTCCTTAGAGTTCCTGGTGGGCATCCACAACCAGTATGCTCGGCAACATGAGTCGCCACTTACTTTCCTTTCTGATAGAGTTCCAGGCCTGTCAGCAGATACACAGACACCTTTCGAAACAAACTGTAATCTTCATGCCACTTCTGAAAAGGAATGACAGCCATTCATGATTATGACCAAAACTACTTCTACCCTTTTCCCCACAGCAACTTTCAAACTCAGTACTAATACTTACGGAGCTCATATGGCCCAGCACAAAAACAGGAGACACAAAAGCTTTCAGATTATAAAGTACTGGACATTTATGATAAAAGTCTACCGCTGACCTTAATTTTCCATGTCCTGTTCCTGCCGCCGAGCAACAGAAATATTCACTTCACATGAGCTTTAGAATTTCGGATCTTAACTTCCAACACCCACGCCAAAGTCATTCAGCTCTGGTCTGAATGAACGGCCTCCCGAGTTCTGAGGAAGCCATTCAGATGAGGGAAGACAGAAGGTCAAGGCCGCTCCAATTTCAGGAACAACACTAACCTTGCCTGGGGGGGTGGGGGGTGGGGGCCAGGGGCGATGAGTAGGGCACACCGAGGTGGCACACAACAGTGTCGTACCTACATGATGTGTTTTGTTTTTGGAAATCTGTAGTCAAGCGTGCATTTTAATGCATAAAAATTTAGTTTTGAATACAGAAATATTAGAAAACTGTATTATTTAAAGCAAACCAAAACCACGAAGTCACGAATTATATTGCCTAGGACAAGGCTGCTGCTGCTGCTAAGTCGCTTCAGTCATGTCCGACCCTGTACGACCCCATAGACAGCAGCCCACCAGGCTCCCCCGTCCCTGGGATTCTCCAGGCAAGAACACTGGATTGGGTTGCCATTTCCTTCTCCAATGCATGAAAGGGAAAAGTGAAAGTGAAGTCGCTCAGTCGTGTCTGACTCTTAGCGACCCCATGGACTGCAGCCTACCAGGCTCCTCCGTCCATGGGATTTTCCAGGCAAGAGTACTGGAGTGGGGTGCTACTGCCTTCTCTAAAGTGAGTATTTAAGGGAAATGAAGTGCTGATCAGCTGAAGAGAAGAATGGCATAAAGAAACTGGCCATTCAAAGGGTTAAGAAAAGATCATTCATTCTGACTCAGCTTTTTTTGAAAGGTGGTGGGAGTCTTGGCGATAATATAAAATTGTTTGCTTTATAGCTTATAAAGTTTATTAATATTACTACAAGTTGTACAAATTGGATTATAAATATATTGGTGCATATGTATAATTTACTATACGAGGAGGAACATATTGGAGAAGGAAATGGCAACCCACTCCAGTATTCTTGCCTGGAGAATCCCATGGACGGAGGAGTTTGGCAGGCTACAGTCCGTACGGTCACAAAGAGTTGGACACCACTGAAGTGACTTAGCACGCACGAGAAGAACACATAAATGACAGCCCCAAATGTTTCAACAGCTTGGCCTCCTTACCTTTTTGTTTGTTTTTTAATTGTTAGGGTTGCCTTAGAAATTTATATGTTTGCTTTGTAGACGTAAAGAGAAGACCTCACCTTGTACTCTTCCATATTCATGTCATCTGGACCAATCTCCTTCAGTTTTGCTTGAGCCACCTTCATAATACTGATCGATCTGTGGACAAAGTTAAGAAAGCAATGACCATTTCCCCTCCAGAGGACTAAGTCAACATAGAAGGAAGGGTGGTTCATCGAAGTACTCCCTTCTCACCTTTCATCATAGCTAAGGTTTTTATCGGCAAATTGTTCCAGAAGGGTCCGCTCTACTACCCTTTTAGGCGCTTCATTTTGGAAGAAGTAGATGAGCACGTGCTGAAGACGAGGATCACTGTGAGAGGTGGGGGTCTCCTTGGCGAGCTGATAGAGCCTGGAGTACTCTTCATGGAATGCCTATTGAAGACAGAACTGGTAGTCAGAAAAGGGGGCATGGAGGGCTTATACACACAGAAACCGCTGCCTAAGGGGGTTTTCATCACTCTAAGAAGACTTCTAAGAAGTTCTTATTGAGGAATGACAGAGGCAACTGGAGCCTATAATCTCTTTGCCTTTCAAAAAAGAACAAAACTCCTCTAGCACCAGAGACATCCTGTACTCACAAGAAAATCATTTTCCTCATACAGTGCTCAGAAAAACAAAAGTTTTAATTGTTTCAGGCGTTTATCTTTGAGTACCAAGGACCTGAAATTTAAAAATCCAAATGTATTTCTTTTCTTAAATTTTATTCAAACACCTTAAAAAGCATGGCCTACTTTCTTATATTACAGCCTCCAAATTACAAAGGCAAGGTCTCACTCACAGCTTTATTAATAGGCACCTCCTAAGAACCAGGAGGTTACTCCAGGCCAGGTGTGACCTGAGCATCGAGGCTGTGTTACTGCCACGAGAGGAGGAGCCATCAGTGCCGTGGAATGGCTGGGCTGTTGGCCGGGCAGCAAAGGGAGTTTTACGTTTTACTTCAATGAAAGACATTTTTTTAGCATCTGATATAATCACTGCCCCATGATTATGATCCCTGTGGTATAAGGATTAGAATTTAATCCTAATTAAATGAGAATTTAAAAGACAAGACAAAACAGAGATACCTTAATAAGCCCTGCTTCAGACCCATCTCGGTCAAAGGTCTGACGGGCTTTAGCTATGGCCAGGATGACCCCTTGCATGGCAGGGCTCAGCATCACCTACCACAAGAGGACACAAAACACAGAGAGAAAGCAGAGAAGAAGGGTTCAGAAGAAGACTGTGAAAGAAAGGTGAACAGACCGCCGCAGGGAAGTGGGGCGGCGTGCTCCCCGGCCAGCGGCCACTGCAGGGGCAGGCTCGCACACCCCGCTCCACACTAGCGGCCCCTGGCCCTCTGCACGACCACAGACCTTGCCCATGACCAGCTATTCCTACAGACGCTCTCTAATTTAGCAGATGAATAAAGAGGTATGTCTAAAAATACCTACGATGTGGCACTGCTACACAATCAAGGTAAGTTACAGCTCTCAGAGGGGAAAGGTCTGAGGTGAGAATTCCACCTGAGTTCCGAGGTTTGGGTGTCCATCCTAAATACATCGGTCTTTCAGAGCTTTTATCTGGGTGAACAGCACATTTGAAACAGTCTGAAACTAGCAGGTGCACAAATAGGACTTTATAATGTGAAAACCTTGCAATGATTAAAAAAAAAACCATCCCACAGAAACCTGAGGACAGGATTCAGGACTGTTAGTGTGTGGTGACAGCTGCAAAGGAGGCAGACAGCGAACAGCCTGGAAATCTGCAGCTCCTCCCCGGAGCTTCCGAGTTAAAACCAGGTCAACTCACATTCGACCTGCTCACTAGACAACTGAAATTTTCATATTTGGAGGAAATGCAATGGGCTAATATTACCAAAGACTCCTAATTTAAAAGGCAATTTTGTGTTCAGGATATGATGCATGGAACTAAATTCTACCTTTCTGAGCCACCTGGACTCCACAGTGGCCTTGTAAGGACAGGTCTGAGTAGAGACCTGCTGGCAGCAGTGTGACTAAGGCCTTCTCGCCCACCACCTGTGTCTAGGAGAAAACACTGTTGCCAAACACCTTACACAGCTATGCTTAGTCACTTGAGAAGGAAATACAAGACTGACAACAGACAGCTAGACCCTGACTCATCTCTGTACCTCCTCATCATATCCATCTGCATCAGATCTAACCAGAATCCTTCCCACACTGGGAATCTCGACTTCAGAGACCTCAGCATTAGGCTGGGCAGCAGACTCTGCGTCACGAGCCTGTGGGGGCTGCTCTGACTGCTCTGCAAGGTTTGTTTCCGGGGGCATGGGCTTCTTGGGTTCAGCTTCCTTAAGCTGTGGCAGCAGAATGGAGAGAAAGAGTAAGAAAAAAACAGAAATAAAGAGGGATTGGTTAAATGCAGCAGACACAGAATAACAGAAAAGTGAGAAAACTGTGGCAATTATTGCCGAAAGCCCACCCCTCCAGATTCTGGGCTTCCCGGCCTCTCACCTCACTCAGTGCAGCTTCTACGCCACTGTTCTCATAGGCATGTGCTGTGTTTGCAATCGCCTGGGCAGTCTGCTCCTTCACGATCACAGCGTGCTCAGAGGACAGGCACCGAGCCCCGTGGGAAGAGGCTACTGAAGATTCTGAGAAAGAACAGCAGGTACGAATCAGCATCTGGTAATAAAACCACTAGAACACTCTACAAGGCAAGCAGGACTGGATACAAAGTTTAATGTGCACACCTTCTAACTCACCTTTTGAAAAAATTATGTAAATTTCCCCTAGAAACAAGTAGCTAAAAGAAACAGCTACTTCAGCAAGGAGTCACTGATGACTCTGTAAAGTTTAATGTGCTCCCAATATTATCATATTTCTTCATGGCAAAAAGGCTTCCTATAAATAACTATCCGTTAGGAAGATCACTTTACAGAATAGTTTTCATAAAATCTACCTATTAATCTTACCATAGTTTCTCCTGCAACCTGGGAAATGAGCAAGCACTAAACAGAGTGAAAGTCCAGGTAGCTAGCTGCTAATCCTTCTGCTATTACTTCTGCTCAGCAGAACTGACTGTCTAGAGCCACAAGCTAGGCTGTCAGGCTGTGCAACACCAACTCTGATCACACTGTGCAGAGCGTGGCATGGCTCACTCAAAGGATGCGCACGGGGCTGGCTACGGGAGTGCAGCGTGAACTCCCCCAAGTCACTGGCATAAACAGCCTGCTCAGATACCTTGAGATGGAGAGAAGTCCTGTGATGCTGAGCCGGTGGAAGATGCCATCTGAGGAATTTTACAAGACTGTTCTTCTTCCCATTCCTCCACTTCCTGCTCAAACCTCCAGTTATCTTCCTGAATGTAATGCTTAAGTTCAACAGACAGGGCTTCTACTTCTCCTGACATCTGATCTAATTCATTTGGGGCTGCCTCTGAGGAAGAACAAAGACACAGTTAAAACAGAGTCCCACCAAGCAAAACGTATCAAGGAAACCAAAGCTCCTTTCCAGAAAAAAAGAAAGTAAGACACTTTGTCTTTTTTCTTGCTTTTAATGAAAAATACGCACATAACCCATCCACTGTCCGAAGTGCTGACAGTATCAGGCCAATAGTCATGGTACCCTAGTAACAGTGGCTGGCATATTGGAAGGGAGGGACACTGAATATTTGTTAAATGAATCAATCAATGGTAACAAGTGAGGATTTGGAATAGAGGCCAATCACAGACAAAGCAGCAAGAACAAACATTTCTTGGGAATTCAGAAAATCATTAGATTCAATGGAAATTTCAAGATAAACAGTTTTATCAGTGTAAACAGTGCCCCTATTACTGTTAAGAATATCCATCTCCAGGACTTCCCTGGTGGTGCAGTGGTTGGGACTCTGAGCTTCCCCTGTAGGGGACATGGGTTTGATCCGTGGTGAGGGAAATAAGGTCTCACATGCAATACAGTGTGGTCAAAAAAGAATAATAATAAACTGAATTAAATAACAAAGTATATCCATCTCAAGATGGTTGAAAATGAAAACCAAGACGTTTATACTGCCTTAAAGTTCACATAATCAAGTGCTACCACAAAGCAAAGGGATACAAAGGTTAGATCAATAGGTCAATAATACCTGGGGTTCACTAAAGGCTATGATGAAAAATGACAAGGCTATCAATGACATATTCAATCTCATTTCCAACCCTACAACCGAAACAAATCATAAAAACCTACAGAAGAGTAGCACATCCACATACTGGTTGCTGTTAACTAGTCTGTCAGTAAATGACAGCTCCCACTTTTTGTCTATTTCTATAGATGAGCCGTACCCGTTATAACAAGGCCCCTATATACCACCCACAGCCAGCACAATCGTTTGTACAGAAACTCCCACGAGCAGCTGTTCCTGCCCTCACACTGCAAACACGTAA
Organism: Bos grunniens; assembly: GCF_055505025.1. NCBI lineage: Eukaryota > Metazoa > Chordata > Mammalia > Artiodactyla > Bovidae > Bos > Bos grunniens. Next base: position 24,841,088 of record NC_141179.1, read on the forward strand.
TTAGGACGATCAGTTACTGTGAAGTGAGCGTTCTCTCCATCCCCTACCCACCAAGCCCAAGAGAAAGATCACTTGCTGCCCAGACAAAATGCCTTGTATGCTTCCTTACTTATGCAGCACAGTGAAGTTTGAATATTAAAAGAAGACGCCTTGTATGATCTCAGATGTGAAAGAAGAAAGAAAGAGTAATATACATGGAAAACAGCACAGAATCTGGAACCAGAATATTTACTGGCTGTATGACAAGTACAGAACCTCAGCTGGAAAATGTGGGGGATAAGAATTTCTGCTCTGCCTCCTCCATGTTAAGAGTTAATAAGTTATTAAAGAAATAAAGCTCGAAAGCATGGCAGTGAGGAGGAAAGTACCAGCATAAATGATAATTATGATTACTGTTAGTATTAGTAGCAGTATTAGGAGAAGTCTGAAAGCGCTGAGGCAAATCCACTTGTAAAATCTAGCTATTCTCCAAAAGGTGCAAAAAATACACACACAAGAATGTCACTAAAAAAGGGAAAAACTAGAGGCAGCTTAAAAGTCTATCAACAGGAGGCTGGTTTAATAAATTATATATATATATTATCTTCCATGCAATGGAAATTATTTTATAGTTGTTAATAGGAATAACTTGGTTCTATTTATAAAAATAGAGATTACTAAGAAAAACAGTGAAAAAGATGCCAAACAGAATGGAAAAATATCCCATTTGGTGGGAAAAAATGGGGTGTACATGAGATATCAATAAATAAAACCTAGCATCTGCACAGAACATTTCTAGAAGACTACCTTAGGAGCCTAAGAACGGATATTTGTTGGGCTCAAGGAAGTAGGAAAGCAAACTTATTTTTCCTTTTTCTTCTCTTTTATACGATTTGTATTTCTTAAACACATCATTACTTTCTAATAAATCCGAGTTGTTTTTTTTTTTTTTTAAACTACAAGACTGTTCCCTTCCCTGAGAAGTACAAAATCTCCCCTAGCCTGGCCTCTGCTTATAGTATTTTTACCTGCATTGAAGTGGGGCAGCTTGTCGTTAATATACATCAGACAGTAAGCACTAACATTTCTCTGGCCCCCATAGGAATCTCTTTCAAGTTCTTCCCAGGAAGACTCAGTAACAGAGATGTCGTTGTACTTGAGCCAGACTTGTCGTGGCTGATTATAGACGTAGGCCCAGTAGTGCCCCGCGTTTGCCTGTCCTTCGTGAACGAGGACTGCGTGCAAGCGATAAGGCACCTGCAAGTCAGAAAGTGTTCCCTGTGTTAGGTTAAAGCAAAGTCATCCGACAGGGGTTTATGTGACGAAAATTCCAAAGTGTACCCAACCATAAGACCTAAGAAAACTGCCCATTTACACGTGTGTTTGATGTAGGGTTCACATCAACAAAACATCTTGTTGATTCAAGATGAACTAAAAAAAACACAGTAAATTTTTTTAAAGAATAGAAAAGAGAAAATGGTCAACACCCAAGATTCACATGGTGCATAACTATGGTTTCCCATGACCCTCCTCCTGGGAGAACCTGAGGGTTCTCCTCCCACAGTCCCTCGTTTACACAGAAGCCCATGGAGGGCAGTCCCCTAACTGCAGCCTCTTTCCCATCTATGCCCAGAATGTTATTCTAAATAAAAACATATGTGGAAAGTAAGAATTTCTAGCATGCCTACCTGTCTTTTGGAATTAAGAGAGACATAAAGGTTAAAAATCATACTGCTAAATGAAGGATCATGAAGGATCATGGTACTTTACAAAGGATGGGGAACCAGTCCCTGGTCAGGTTTCCTCCACTGTACTGCTTAATTACCATTTTATGAGAAATTTTATTAATATTTAACAACAAATCTTTCCAATACATGGAAAAAATACCATGTGGCAAACTCAAGACAACTACATTTTACATCCTGTTGGTGGTAGAAGGAAGATACACTGCTTTTTTTTAGCCTAAAATATAGAATAATACATATTTCTTTCCAAAATTAATTTTTATATCTTAGGGAAGTTTCCATTCAGTTTCAAAGAAAACCATCAACTTCTCTGTCTGTATCCCATTAGCACCATTAGAACATGCCTTGACTACTTCCCATCAATTTTCATTCTACCTGACGGAGGAGAGGATCACAGTACATCTGCTCAATAGTCTGGGTAGTGCTTGCAATACTGTTCTTTAAGTCTGTTAAAAAAGAAAACTCAGTTATAATGATTTCATCCCACGTCACATATGCAGCTTTAGCTCTGCAAAGACTACAGCTTCTCTGTACCTGAGGTTTTCACCCTTTCAGCTTCTATGAACCATAAGGAAGCATGCAGTTTTAAAGCAGCTAGTCCTTTAGGTTACAAAGGCTTATAGTTTAATATAACTACATTAAGATTTCTAAAAAAAACTAGAGAGGAATCTAGATTTGTATCATTTACTTATTTATTGCTCCTAGATAAAAGGAGAAAGAAGGGGAGGACGAGAAACAAGACAAGACCAAAGGATTTTAGGAACAAAATACTGAATAATGTGATTTTACACTGCATGCATTAATCAAATATTCTTTGCCTCCTTAACTGTCAATAAAGCATACTGTATGTAGAAAAAATTTTTAAAGTGGAAATTCAGGAAACTGCAATTCTAAGTTTGGGTCAACTGAAGTCAGAGTTCAGATAAACTATGGGAAAAGAAATCCAGCAGACGCAGAAAATTCTCTAAGGTGAGTGGCATTGTGTGTCCAAGATACCCAGGAATTCCCAGAAAATTTGAGGAAGGAATCTAGGGAAGAACTTTTCATGGTTATATTACTAACGCAAAGTGTCTGACACTCATTGTAATTACACATTACAAAGTGTAATCTCACAGGGAACAAAAAGTACCAAAGAGGTCAAATTCCTCAATTCAACAGAATCCATGGCCATGACAGGATGTGTCTCCAGATGCCTAATTTCCATGTATTCACACAAACAGAAAAGGCAAAGAGTAACCCTCTGACAAGCAGAAAGAGCCAACCTTGTATATCCTGTTCAATCTCGTTCCTCCACCTCTGCAGGCAGGTCTTAACAAAGTTTATCTCCTCATCTGTGACTGTTCGAGGAGCTGGGTGTGCGGGCATTTCCACGGAAGAACGGGGAGGTTTAAGTGGCTGCTCTGCCATCCTAGACTTGCGTACAGAATCTTCAGAGGAAGAAAAGGTTCCTTCAGCTTCCTGAGACGTGCTCTCTTCACTTGTACTGAAGGAAGATTAAAAAAAAAAAAATGCTCAGATGATAATTTCCGAACTACACGTGTGTGCTCAGTCGCTAAATCATGTCCGACTCTTTGGGACCTCATGGACTATAGCTCTGGAGGAGGGCATGGCAACCCACTCCAGTATTCCTGCCTGGAGCATCCCATGGACAGAGGAGCCTGGTGGGCTACAGTCTATATGGTCACGAAGAATTGGTCGGATATAACTGAGGCGACTTAGCATACATGCATGGACTGTAGCCTGCCTGGCTCCTCTGTTCATGGGGTTTCCCAGGCAAGAACACAGGAGCAGGTTGCCGTTTTCTCCTCCATTTCCAAAATACGTCTTTGCCTAAATTAATGCACTCTGTAAAGCAAGCTGCTCTGTGGGAAAGCACAGCTACAATTTAGTGAGTGTTTACTCTATAAAGTTACTGAGCCAAACCTTTCCTTTACAGGCATCAGCAGCAGCAGCAGCAGCTGATGAGGCAGGTACTATCACCATTCCTATTTTACCAACTTTCAAACCTAAGATTCAGAGAAATAAAGCAGTGTTCCCAAGTTCACCCAGCTAGTAAAGGACAGGGAGGGATTACACTCACATCCGCCTGAATTTACAAGTCTATGGTACCTGCTCTGTAACCACTTGTAACAATGAACCTTCTTCTCAAGAAGAAAGGATGAGAAGGAACATGGAAAAGAGGAGATGGGGAGTGGAGTAGTTAAGGGATCAACTATTGTGTTTCCAAGATGTAACTGACCAAAGTGAGATGGACAGGTGGATCCAGGAACAAAATACACAGAAGAAAAATAGCATCAGCTGTATACCCAGCACGCAGGAACGCAAACTAGGTGGCACTCTGGGAAGGCACAGGGTGCAGAACTTACAGGCAGACAACTCCAGCTCCACCGCATCTCAGCTAAACACCCAAGGAGACGGTAGCAGCCTCGGGTAAGGAATCTAACACCTCAGCTGAAAGAGGTGGATGTCAACCACTTTACATCATTGTTATAAACTGAGAATAATGTATGTAAAGTAACTGTTAATTTATCTACTAATTAACTACCGCCAAAAAAACTGTACACAGACAAATCAGCAGGAATACAAACAAATCTAACGGTTCTTAGGTTTCTGTTTCACACCAAAACTGAAGAACATAAACTTCCCAGCTCTGACTTAAACTCTCACTCCCCTTCCTCCCTGCCTCTCTCCCATATACAAAATAACAGAGCAAACCTCTTTTCCCTGAGGACCTATAAATATGGGAAAACAAAGCCAATGTAAGCAAAAGAGGAAATGTCTCAATCTCAAAAAAGATTACACACATACACACACAGATAACTTTAAAATCTAATATCAGTCAGTATCGTTTCATATTATTAAACAGATAAAACCACTTTTTAAAAATTAAAATCATTTATATTTTACAAAGGACATGAAAACAGTCTACAAAAATCCAAACACACCTAAGTAGAGTACAAAAGTAAAGGAACCCTCCCTCCACCCCGTGCCTAGCGCCATCTCCTAGAGATAACTGCTATTACCATTTGGTATGTTCTATCCAAACAGGCACTCTGCACACACGTGAATGAATGAATAGTAACACGTGTGTGTGTGGGAGGGGCGGCAAAGGAATGATTGGGTTTCTTTTAAAAACATAAAAAAGTCTAAACTCTTCTATAGGCTCTAGTGTTTTTGCTAGCCAGGGCACACAGATCACATTTGATCCGAGCTGGCCCCACTGGCTCCTCCAGACCACAAAGGCTGCTGCACAGCTGAGCCAGAAGAGAACCAAGGCTCGCGTGCCATGGCCTCTCTGTCTCTTCGCTGGATAAGCCGCTGGAGGTTGTCCTCTTCAATTTCTAGCCAGTTCTTTCTCTTATTCTAATTTTCTACTTGTAAGTAAGTTTCCCTTTGCTTGGTGTTTACTTAGATGTGCAGACTCCTTCACAGCAGACGAGTGAATGCCATGTTTTAGAAAATCAGTGGCTGACTTTTCCTCTGGGCAAGGCCTTTCATGGCAGTTAGCTTATAGCAAACTCTGAGCCAGGTGGGCCTGGCAGAGAATGAACACTGTTCCAGACAGTTCAAGACGTCTCTGTAATAATCCCAACTATCCCTTGGGTGAGACGAATACATGAGTGGGAATAATTACGAACAACTCACTCAAGTGGCAAAACCCTTCCCTGAAAGACAAAGAGCTCGTGGCCCGTGAGCTCTCACGGGGCGAGTGTTTGTCGGGTGGAGACATGGCACACAGCTCAGAGTAAGCCAAAATCACCAATATATACTATTTTAAAACTTGTTTCTGTTACCTTTCCTTGGATGTCAGGTCAGAAGTCAGGCAGTGTGCTGAAGAAAGTGGTTCTGTCATGCACGCATCACTTTGAGATGCAGAGCTCTCTGAGGCAGGTTTTGTACTAGCAAATTCAATCACGTATTTCAACATGTCCGGAAGCGGGAACCGGGCTGGGCCCGAGCCATACTTCACATACCTACGAGGCAGAGAAAATGGTACTCTAGTGCCAAAGCATCTTGTTCTTTCAGGCTCGCTACATTATTATATGGAGAGTCAACGGAAAGGCTTGTCCCTGAAGGCTATACAATATTTAATATATTAATCTATAGAGCAAAAGTTTTCTAACTACGAAAGTGAAAACTGACAACAATCTGAATCTTTACACTTGACAGAAAGCATTTCAGGTGGGCTCCTATTCAAAGTCACACCAATGGTGCTTTCTCTTAATTCAAATCACATTTAGGCTCTACTCATCAAAGTAAACTCTATTTTTTAAAGGAAGAGAGATATATTATCATTACTCAAATCTGAAAATAATGCTGTTGAACTATCAGGTTGGTGCAAAAGTAATTGCAGTTTTGAGTTGCTGAAATTTGCCATTTGATGTTGGAATATATTCTTAAATAAACGTGGTTATGTTATACATTGTAATGTGCATTTCTTGCTTTATGTTTTTTTGCTAATGGCTTATTACTTGTTGTTTATTTTATATGTGTTTTAAACTATGGAAATGATGTTAGTCAGAAAGCAAATTCAAGCGATTTTCTTATTCGAGTTCAAAATGGGTCATAGAGCAGCTGAGACAACTCACAACATCAACAATGCATTTGGCCCAGGAATTTCTAACGAATGTACAATGCAGTGGTGGTTCTAGAAGTCTGGCAAAGGAGACCAGAGCCTGAAAGATGAAGGACATAGTGGCCGGTCACCAGAAGTTGACAATGACCAATTGAGAGGATCACTGAAGCTGATCCTCTTACAACTACAGGGTAAGTTGCCCAAGAACTCAGTGTTGACCATTCGATGATTGTTTGGCATTTGAAGCAAATTAAAAAGGTAAAAAAGCTCAGAAAGTGGGTACTCTCATGAGCTGACTGAAAATCAAAAAACTTGTTACTCTCAAGTGTCATATTCTCTTATTCTACACAACAAACCATTTCCTACGGTTTGTGATGTGCAACAAAAAGTGGATTATACATGACAACCAGCGACAACCAGCTCAGTGGCTGAACAGAGAAGCAGCTCCAAAGCACTTTCCAAAGCCAAACTTGCACCAAAAAAGGTCATGGTCACTGGTGGTCTGCTGCCAGTCTGATCCACTATAGCTTTCTGAATCCCAGTGAAACCATTACATCTGAGAAGTATGTTCAGCAAATGGGTAAGATGAACTGAAAAGTGCAACGCCTGCAGCCAGCACTGGTCAACAGAATGGGCCCAATTCTTCTCCATGACAACGCCCAACCAAACGTCACACGAACAACGCTTCAAAGGCTGAACAAACTGGGCTACAAAGTTTTGCCTCATCTGCCATATTCACCTGACCTCTCGCCAACTGACAACCACTTCTTCAAGCATCTCAACAACATTTTGCAGGGAAAATGCTTCCACAACCAGCAGGATGCAGGAAATGCTTTCCAAGAGTTCATTGAATCCGAAGGTACAGATTTTTATGTTACGGGAATAAGCGTACTTTTTTCTCGTTGGCAAAAATGTGTTGATTGTAATGGTTCCTACTTTGATTAATAAAGATGTGTTTGAGCCTAGTTATACTGATTTAAAATTCAGGGTCTGAAACCACAAATACTTTTGTACCAATCCAATGTACCCAAGGTTTGTTTTCTTTGCTGCGTTTTAGATCAAGTAATCTGCAATTAGGAAAAATGAGAGAGAGAAAGCTGGAAATGGGAAGTAGTTGTTGACAAAGGTCAGAGTTTAAGTCCTATGTACACTATGATTCACGTACTCATTTAACAGTGCAGACCAGGCATAAATTACTGAAGATTTCTTTGGAATCAGTAAATAACAAATGTCTTCGGTATGTAATCAAAATAACTAATTATTTTAGTAATACCCAAAGTTCTGCCATTACTAACACATGTTACACTAAGAAAAGAGATTTACTTTAGTGAATTCTACAGTTCACTGCAGTAGACAGTCTAAATGGTACATAAGTTGACTTACTGGTATAGGTAAACTATAATTCTGGGATTCTATTTACAAAAGGAGAGAATCACATTTTTCTTCTCTGAATAAAGTGAAAGAAACAGCCACAGAACTAGGGAGAAGTAAAACTGTCTGTTTCTATATCAAAAAGGACATTATGAAATGAAAAATAAAATAAAATGCAACTCAAAATCAACCACATGTTAGAGGATATGTAGCAAAGACACTTCATCCTCTCTAATTTAAAAGAGAATCAGAATGATTTCTCCTGTGGATGTGCCTGCCACAGAGAGTTTTGGCTTTCAAAGAAAAGGATATTGAATATATAAAGCTAGAGGAACTTTAAATAACTGTTTCTGGTCTTTAGATCTGTATCTTTGGCTTACTTTCAGCTATCAACTTATCTAAACTTGACTGATCTTTCAAGATCTATTTTCTCCATGGTCTTCTTTCAGCATGTCATTCCCTTGAACACTGAAGGAACATCTCCCATCTCTGAACTCCTTGTCTATCCCACAGACATGGTAAATGTCTTCTTAAGCACTGTTTGTTGAAAGAATTTATTAGTACATGACTGCCTTGGACCAAAGGAAACATCTTTCTAGAATTGCAGCACTGATAATCTGTCATAAGATTTTAAGCCATCATTTTTCATCTCTAACTCTTTCCAGGTTTGTTGTATTTTAACATGATATTTATACAAAATTTCAGGAACAAATTTTCTTTGAGAAACTTATCTTCAATTCTAAGACATAATCATTTTCCTGTTCTTCTAATGAATTCCTACATACACTGTATTAATTCAGTAGAATTAGAATGAAAGTGGTTTCAAAAAAGATGTCTACACTGTACACAAGACATCTTATTTTTAATATGATATCAAGATACTTTTACAGAAGAAATGGTGAACTTTTTTTTTTAAATAATAAAAGTAATACATATACCTGGTAAGAAAACTCAAATTCAAACAAGGGTAAAACAAACCATAAAAGCCATCCATTCCCACCTCAGTTCTACTACCTAATGGTATCCATTAGCAAGTTCCTTGCCAAGATTCCCAGAACTGTGTCACACATAGACAAGCAATTTTTCAAAAGTAATTACTCAAGTAAAATTATCCAAAAATTTAAGTCACTTTATTTTAAAAAGAAAGTCGTATTCATACTACAGAAAATACTCCTGTACGCTATTTAAAATCTAAATAAGTCAGAATGCCTAGCTGGTTACTGGCAAATTGAGTATTTTTCAGCTAAAATACATCCAATATACCAGGTATGTTGTATGAAAACAATTATAACTTTCCAATCTTATAAAGCAACACTCAAACTTTTAAAGTAAAATATTGCTATAGGTATAAAGTCCTGTAAACCACTTCCAAGAGTATCTGAGGACTCAATTTCCAGCTTAAGTCTGTATTAAGACAACGAGATGATGGATCATAACAAGTCTTGGGTAAATTCTTCCTAAGTGAGAGGGAGGGAGCTGGGAAGTGGCACCCAGAGGTGCAGGGTCTTTCTCAGGCTGGTATAGCGGGGTTTGCCTCTCAGGGAAATTACTGAGCTAGCAATGAAGCAGTCAGAGATGGAGTAGTGGTAGCAGCAAAAATAGTAAGTAGATAAAAGCAAAAAAAAAAAAGCCACTGACATTGTATGGAATCTCCTTTCTAAACTAATAGTCTCTGACTAGAGAGAAGTTACACTGATTCCTTCTTAGGAAGTCATAGGGTGACTTCACAAAAGCAGTTAGCAAGAACAGATGAACAATGATTTCTCCACAGGAGAAAGGACTTCGTATGTGTCAAAAATACAAGCCCTCTGAGTCAGCACTGCTGACTTGTTTTACCTTCACCAGGCACTTCAAAAACTGCTTTCTCAAGACAAAGGGATTAGAGTTTTGTGATAGTTACCTCTCCTGTGTTTGTGAACAAGATGGCAAGGAGAGCAGAAAAAGTAAAGAGCTATGAAATCAGAACTTGGCTTCTCTTCAGTACACTGTCAATAACTCACCATGTGACTTGGGTCAAAGGTGTCCTGGGACCACCACTGCCCATCTTAAAGACTGTTTCACATTTTCCTTATCCATTTTATAAAATATATTAGTTAATACTTAAACTCACAATTTTTAGATAAAAGCAAATTATCCAATTTTAATACCCCATTCTAAGTACAAAGGTGTCTATGACTCACCTTTCCAGTTTTTGCTGCAGAATTTTTATTTCTTCTTTGAGTTTTCGAATACAATCTCGCTTACTTCGAACAAGCTCTTTGCTCCTGTACATATACCTAAGCAAATAATAATCCCACAAACACAATTTATATTTAAAAACATTAATAACACAAAGTTTCAGCAAACTTTGGATACAAGGAAACTACCTTAATCAGACACAGGGTTAGTTCTATGTTAGCTCTATGAAAATACAGAGCTAACATCATATTTAATGATGAAAGACTAAAAGTCTTCCCCTCTAAGATCAGGAACAATCCAAGAAGGACCACTCTTGCCTCTTCTATTCAATGTTTTTACTGGAGGCATAGTCAGTGCAATAAGGTGAAAAAAAAGAAATAAAAGTCATATAGATAGAAAAGGAAGTAAAACTGCCTTCATTTGCAGATAACAGGATCATGTACATAGGAAATCTCAAGGAATCTACAAAAATGTATCAGAACTAATAACTGAATTTATTAGTAATGCCAAAAGACACAAAGTCAATTAAAAAAGAAAGAGGAAAAAAAATCTATTGCATTTCTATATACCTGTAAAGGACAAATGAAAAGTACATTTTTTTCCAAAGCCTTATAACGTCAAAGGCAATAATTATTTAGGAATAAACAACCAGATATGTGCAAGAACTATACACAAAAAAATTATAAATCACTGCTGAGAGAAATTAACAAACAGTTGAATAAAAGAAGCTATACCATGCTCATGGACTAGAGGACTAAAAATTGCTAAAATGTCAATTTCCCCAAATTGATCTATACATTCAACACTGTCCCAATTAGAATCCCAATAGCTACCAGGGGTTTTGACAAGATGATTTTAATACTTAGATAGAAATGAACTGAGAATAGCCAACACATTAAAAAAAAAAAAACTAACACAGTAGGAGATTCATACTATCTGATGTCAAGATTTATAATAAAATCACAGTAGCTAAGAGAGTGTGGCACCGGCTTAAGATTATACAACAGATAGAATAAAACCTCCAGAAAAAGACCCACAAATGTAAGTCCAACTAATTTTTTTAAAAAGTATCAAGGTAATTCAGTGGGGAAAAGGGAGCTGTTTAAACAAATGATGCTGATATATCTGGATATCCACATGCTGCCTGACTGCCTCCTACAAAAATATCCCCTTACCACATACCATATATGAAAATAAACTCTAAATGGTCATAGACATGAACATAAGAGTAAAGGTCACAAAATTTCTAGAAAAAAAGTATCAAAGACCTTTGTGACCCTGGGTTGGAAGATTTCTTATTTAGAATACAAAAAGGGCAACTGATATATTCGACTTCATCAAAACTAAAAACTCCTGCTCTTCTAAAAATACTAGTAAAGAAATGGAAGAGACAAAGATAGATTTATATTCATATCTAAAATATATAAAGAAGTCTTACAACTCAGTATGAACACAATCAACCAAACTAAAAAGTGGACAGAAGACACCTCCCCTAAGAAAACATATAAATGACCATTAATTATGCACACAAAAAGATGCTCAGTGTCATTACCATGGAAATACAAGTCAAAAGAAAAATAAAGATATCCCTATAAACCCAATGAACAGTGAAAATGAAAGTCACTCAGTTATTTCTGACTCTCTGCGACTCCATGGACTAGCCCGCTAAGCTCCTTTGTGCATGGAGTTCTCCAGGCCAGAATACTGGAGTGGGTGCTAGCCATTCCCTTCTCCAGGGGATCTTCCCAACTCAGGGATTGAATCCAGGTCTTTCGCATTGCAGGTGGATTCTTTACCATCTGAACCACCAAGAAAAGCCCCAATAAACCCAACAGAATGGCTAAAATTTTAAAGACTGATAATTCCAAATACTGGTGAGGACTTAGAGCAAATGTAGCTTTCATACCCTGCTGACAGAAACACAAAATTGTATAGCCACTTTAGAGAACAGTTTAGAAATTTCTTATAAAGTTAAAAACATACTTTTCATACAACAACCAGAAATCTCACTCCCAGGTATCTTACCCAGAAGCACTAAAAGCCACACCAAAACTTTTATGTGAAAATTCATATTCATAATAGCCTAAAACTGGACACATCTGAAATGTCCCTAAACTAGTTAATGGAAAAAATATTGTGGTATGTCCATACAATGCAATACCACTCAATATTAAGAAAGAAATCACTGATACATGCAACAACACACATGAATTCCAAAAACATTATTCTAAGTGAAAGATGATGACCACAACAGGGTGCATAATGAATATTAATGTCCCTAATTGCAACACTTTATAAATGACAAAACTAGAGGGCCAGAGAATAAGTCAGTGGTTGCCTGAGGGTAGAGGGAAGGGACTGACTGTAAAGGGCATGGGTGATGGAAATATTCTGTATCTTGACTGTGGCAGTGGTTACTTGACTGCATATATTCATCAAAACTCATTGGCTGTACACTTAAGAATGGTAACATTTCTTTGTATGTAAACTATATGTTGATAAAACAGACTTAAAATTCTGTCAGTCTGTCTAGTATTTTTTTCAGGAATACAAATAGTATTCAGATGAGAAAGAAATACACAGCAGCTACTCCACATACTGTCCATCATTGCAGAGAGCAGAGCTTTCACCTAAAGCCTAGCTACTCAAATTGTGGTCCAGAGATCAGAAAATAGCATCACCCTGAGAACTTCTTACAAAGGCAAACTCTCGGGCCCCCACCTAGATCCACTGAATCCAAATTTGCATATTATCAAGACCTCCAGAAGAGTACTATGGATATTACATTAACTTACTTCTGCTACAGCACATCAAGAAGACAATCAACCACAGAACTCACCTGTCCATATAAATGATCTGAGGAAATTCAAGCTTATTGTGAATTTTCTCTGGCTGACCCAGGGACTGATTGAACTCAAATCTTGAGAGTTCAAAGGTCAACACTGGAGGTAGCTTTGTAAACCAACGCTAAATCAAGAGTAGAAATACAGGAGATAAAAGTTTAGGAAACAGCAATAGCCAGATTTAAACTATCCCTCATTAGACTCTCTTTTGGTATAGAATTTATATTCAAATCAAACTCATACTGAAATTTTTTTTAACCCCAAATAGTTAAAACACCCACACAGAATCATGCCTTCTTACAGAATATGGTTAAACGCCCCTCAAGACCCCGAACTTACAAGCCAGTGAACAACATTTTAATTCAACTATCATCATCAGAAATAATGACCTTTAAATATGTGAACTGCACCAAAAATCTACATATCATTCACTACATCATCAGCATTTAAGAAGCTTAAAACCTGGAGAAAATAGCTAGCCCAACCAACAAATTCAAAATTGTCTAAAAAGACTAATACGTGTACACATCCTCTATACTACTTATTCACACACAATTTGAATCCCCTTTACTACTAAAAACAAAATTTGAAATAGCCTCATGATTCTGAGGGTTCTGAAAAAAATCTCTGAATTCCAAGAATTTATGGATATCACAAAGCACTTTGTCAAATCAACCTATTAAGTTACCTTGAGTTTCAAGAAAAGCACTGAGTTATTAAAAAAAGATCTCAACTGTCACTGATCATAGATGAGGAAAGACTAAACCAGGAAAGGCATTTCTGTTCAATTCACCTGTGTGGCAGAGGTTCATACCAATAACTTTAAAATGTTCCCTTTACCAAAGATGCAAATAGCTATATTCCCTCCACGTACCCTTATTGGCATGAGGTGAACCAGACAGTCTGCCTGACCTCCTCAGAGCTAAATCTAAACAGGCACTGCTTCTAAGTCACTTCAGTCGTGTTTGACTCTGTGCAACCCCACAGATGGCAGCCCACCAGGCTCCCCCGTCCCTGGGATTCTCCAGGCAAGAACACTGGAGCGGTTGCCATTTCCTTCTCCAATGCATGAAAGTGAAAAGTGAAAGGGAAGTCACTCAGTCGTGTCCGACTCTTCGCGACCCCATGGACTGCAGCCCACCAGGCTCCTCCGTCCATGGGATTTTCCAGGCAAGAGTACTGGAGTGGGGTGCCATTGCCTTCTCCATCTATTTTTTTTAATAGAGAGGTCTGATTCTTGAATAAAAGTCTCCAGAGGTCCAAGTTGTGAATAAACACTCTCTCTTTTGTAAGAGCATGCGTCAGCTCTGTACAGATGACACAGATGGTATGCCTCCCAATCAGGAATCAACACGCTCCTTGAAAAGCCAGGGAGGCAACAGTTCTCTCCCGGTTCTAACACTGCTCTACAGCTAATGTACTTTGACAAGGCTCATGTCAGGCTCCCTGTTAAATTCAAGAAAGATTTTCCTCCTCTTTTAAGTAATTACTGGACTGGACTCATAAAAAGCACAATTCTGTTTCAAAATGTATGATGAAAGGAGAATAAGTCAAGCTGTGTGGTGCTGGCAATTATGCTACAATATAACTCACTAATTTTTAACCCAATGGGAATGTTGAGATATTAATTACCCTTACCCGTCCTTCACCTTCCCCCTTTCTTTCCAACCCACAAAAACAAATAAATGAATCTTAAATTTAAAAAAATTTAAAGAAAAGGCAGAATTTACAACTGAGAACAGTAAATACTATAATAGGGAAGATATTCTAAATGGCATACCATAGGAATTAATCACTGTACTTTTACCCTCCGAAAATATGGAGGCAGTGGGTTCTCCCTACTCAGGTACAGGTAGGCTTCAACAGAAAGAGAGAAACTTGATCATACTTAAAACATCAGAGGCAGCATACAACCTTTATATGATTAACTCAAATTATACAAGAATTTAATTATCAAACACTAAGACTCACTACTCTTACCAACTCATGAGATACTTCAGACTAGTACAAGTCCTGCTAAGTGTAAAAAGTTATTTAATACATGATGTGAAAACAGCCTGCCCAAAAGCTCAGTCCTATTTAACTGGCTTTGTCATTGGCAAAAGCAAAAATATCCAACTCACCTCTTGTCCGTACTTCACTGAATGATCGGAAGGAAGCAGCTCAATGTCACCCTCCACCATGGCCCCTTCTAAACATTCGTCTAAGTTACGATAACCGTTTACCTGAAGGGGATACTGGCCGAAGGTCTCATTGTTACAAAAGGGCTTTCCTAGGCAAAGAGACAGATTGCTTTTTTAAAGGCATCACTACTGCTTTCTAAAGCTTTTTTCCTGGCACCACAAAAACAGTATCTTCTTAATTCAGCAATTTGCTGAAATCAGGTTAGAAGTATACATGGCCTTGATGAACCAGTGGATCCATTCACAGATCACTGACAACTGCTAACCTCATAAAAAAGAAAGACAACCAGAGGTAACATGCCTCCTAATCAAAGACTGTCCCGCCATCTACAGATTAGTCTTGACTAATTAAAAAGCCTTACCTGAATCTGGCCAAACTCTAGATCCAACTATCAATTTATGAAATGATGAGCAAAGAGGAATATGCTAAACTATATCACAGATAAGTGAGAGCAAAATTCTAGACTGTAGAAAATATAAGAGAACAACCCAATTTCTTTAAAAAAAAAAAAAATGTATTTCGAGGAAGAAAGAATGGGAGGACGGGATAGTCTGTAGATTCTGGAAAAAACTGAAAAGACATATATCACCAGTCACAAACAAACCACATTTGATCCTGATTAACACAAACTGTAAAAAGTATACACATAGGGAAGTGCACGTATCTTTACATACGTAAAATTACTCATTTATATACACAAAAAATTATAAAACAAATAGGGTATTGGAACACTTGGCTAGTTGTATACAACAGTAAGAAATGCTGTTTTGGGGAAGTGATGATAGTCGATTATAGATTGTTTTAAGGAGGCTATCAGAAGGGTAAAAGATGACAAGGGTTAGATGCGGAACGACTGGCCATGTGTCCAATGCGCAGCTAGATAAGCCACTAGAAGAGATACACATTTTTGGCAGTCTGACTCAACGGAACTTTGAGCTTAGATATTATGTCTGAAAAAAACAGAGAAAACTGATAAATATCAGTGTACGTCTGATATTAATACCAGGTTTGGGCTGGGCAATATTATACAATTCAATATAACATCTCTGCAACAAACACTGTGCCCATTTTGCAGATGAAGAGACTGAGGATTCATGATCCAGGATCATGGAGCTTGTCCATGGTCACACACATCAAAGAGGCAGAACTAGTATTCAGACCTGCATTTGTCTGACTCTCAAGCCTCTCCACAGTAAATACACATGTGGTCACAAGTTGAGAATTAACATTTAGAGCAGAGGATTTACCTTCACGAATCCCTTCCGTGAGGAAAGTACCATAGAACAGCTGCACCATTGGATTTTCAGATTTGTTCCTGGGATTGCTACTTTTAAAACAAGGAAACAATTCTGTACCATTTGGATGAGGTAAGCAATATACTAAACCAAACAATCATTCAAAAACAAAAATAAAACATTTTCATTAAGAGCCAGGTATGGTCTAAAGGATTAGTTACTCACTGAACAAGTTTAGTTCAAAACCTCACTGATCAAGTATATGCCCAGCACTGTACTAAATTCTGGAGACACAAAGGCATGATTGCTCGTCTTAAGGAGCTGAAAGTCTAATAAGTCATACATGCAAATACATGTATGTGTGTCTGTTCAGTAGATAACATCCATATCCAGTGACAGAAGTATATAAGGTACAGAAGTTGTACAAAAGCAAGAATGAGCCCTCTTGTGCAGTTTTTCAAATGAAAAAGTTTTCCTGGTGGCACAATAGAAATGGAAAGAGAAGTTTATTTCTATAATCCCTTCTTAAATGTACTGGAAAGCTGTTTTATGATACATACTTCTTCCATGTAGAGTTAAAAAAAAAAAAAGCTTAGGAAACAAATACCTCTGCATCTATATTTGGTAAGAGGTATTTATATTCTTTGCCTTGAATTTTACTTCTGTCAGTAATTGAAACAATTAAATTCAATGTATTCATATTACAGCTCCATTCTCACATCAAGGATTGATTTGACCTTTCAATACATTTTACAGCACAGGTGTTGACTTTTTAAAGTTAATAGCTATGGCCCTTTTAGTAAAAAGTTACAGGTTAATGTGATTATCTATAGAGGGGAAAACCAAAGGCAAGGGGGATAAACAATGACAAATATGAGTGGTTACCCCATGGGGTTTGGTAAAAAATCAGTAATTTCTACTTGAGAAGAATAATCTTCTCCTGTATCATCACTCTCAGTGAACTGCTATGAGTAGGAGAATGCACAAATCCGCCGCACTCACTTAACATTAACAGCTAGCTGGAAGGCGTCCTCCAGCCAATCCAGGAGCTTGTGTGTGAACTCACTCACATCTTGCTGTAAGAGAGGCACAAAGTGCAGAAGAGTTAGACTCAACACTGTATGTGGGCAAATGAAACTCTGCCCTTACCCCACCAATGAGTAAGGCTCTATGACTGCACAAGATTTCTTGTTCAGGTCCAAATATCATGAAGATACAAGGAGCACTGGAGCCCAAGGCTGCAGACAGCACACGGGGAGCTAGGATCTCTGACTAGAAGGAAACGCAGCCCCTTCCAGCCACGGCTATTTGTAACAAACTATCAAACACTTCCAGCTAGGCCTTTCAGAAGGTTTCAAAGAACAGACTATATGGGAGATTTGTGGGGAGAAAGGAAACATTTTTAAATATTCTGAGAATTCTGTAGAACTGTAGGACCTTTAGACAAACAGAGGAGAAAAAAAAGTAATTGTATGAACAGTGCTAGTTTTGATTTTAACAGGAGATAGGGAAAGGAATAGACTTGTGACTAGACAAGAAAGATCGCTCAGAAAAGCTACTGAACTCGGGTTTAGACAGTTTTAAAATTAGGATTTCGATCTGGGCCATTCCAAGACAAAGGTGCAGAAAAAGGACGGACTTTCTTTTCCTCTGTGACCCTTTGCCATGACTCACTGAGGTATCTTCCAAACTCCTTTCTAATTCAGCAGCCCCTGGAAAACTCTATTCTTTCTCCTACTTCTTTCCTTTAGCACCGCCAGCCTCCTCTACACAACACACACGTGCATGTCCGTCCTTTTCACCGCCCGTTCCTTAAGCATTATAAAGGGCAAAAGCGGGCACTGAAGCCCCACACCGTCACGTTCACAGCTTATTCTACAGCCGAGACAAAGCAGCATCACAGTGATGGTCGCAAGGCATCACTGCAAGCTCCAGGACGAGAGGCTTCCTGTACCTGCTGTTCCTCAGGGGATCGGAACGCTCCCTTTAAGAGGTCCAGGGCTGCTGAAGGGTCGACAAACTTGCGATTTGATCCCATCATCAGAGCAAACAAATATTGAAGCTCCTGCATAAACACGATATTTCTCTTTTCCTGCAGGAAAGATAGCCATACGTACTTATAACCTCGTATTTGGAAAATCAGAACACGTAAAGAGAAAACTGTTAACAATCACTCCCTAATTTACATTTATGAAGATCTGGATCAGAGTCAGGTCTCAAATTGTTACCGGCATTCTGATAAGGGCTGTGGTGGGGACTGCCCTAAACCCAAGCCTACCTGTGTACTGACAGAAGCCAGAGACAGAATGCTATCAGAAAGCAAAAGTGCTCCCTTTCTAAAGCCGCTGCCCTCCCTCCTGCTGGGAACAGCATCACCATGGTGAAACCTTGGCGGGGCAGGGTTGATCTGGGCAGAAGGCTACCCCCTTTGGCAAGAATGAGCTGAAATCTCTTCTATGATGGTCCAGGCCTCCAGCGTCACGTCATCTACTCTGCATCACTCAGTGCAAATGGCTGAAGGAGCCTGAAGGAGGCCCAGTGGCAGAAAAGCTGAGGCCACCAGAGTGACTCGTTGCTTTCTTAGAACTATTTTTATCATTTTATTCCTGCTTAACTTCACGTTTTTGTAAATCCTTATTTCTTGTCACAAAGAAATAAAAGGGGTCATCAGGAAATGGAAACAAATGTTGCAGAAGCCAGAGAACATCACAGTCACCAGCTTTAACCAAAATCCAAAGGTCTTTGGGATGAAAGGGGCTGAACAGTGAAGAGTCCTCAACATCAATTTACCGTGTGACTTGGACAATTTTCAAGTACGTTCTGTGGTAGACTATAGCTGAGGACAAGTCTTCGGAATTCAGGCAATTGAAACAGAGACTGAAATAAAGAAGGAAATGGATTAATAGCCTTTCTTTCAAAATAACTGCAGCAAAAAAATATTTTTTATCTTAAAAATATGTGTATAACCCATTAACTTGGTAATTCTATTCTAAGGAAATAATGGCTATGTATAAAAATTTAGCAGGAAGAATATTAATCCTTTTTAGAGAAAAACTAGAAGCAACCTGATGGCTAATAGGAAAAGATTACATAAACTACAGTGCACCTGCACAGCAGATTATTATACAGTCATTAATACTGTAGAAACAACGTTTTCATAAAACGGACACATACACAGTAAAAACGAAGGCTCCAAAGTGACATGTATCAACATGGATGCATCTCAGAAACATCCCGTGTAGAAAAGTAAGAGTATATGCTGTGTACCTGAAGTTTAATCATATAAAACAACACGGTACACTGTTTAGGGTTACATACCCCTGTGGGTGTATCTAGGAAGGTGCGGAAGGGCACAACAGGGACTCAATAGTACAGGGATTTGAAACATTTCTTTCTAAAACTGGGTGGTGAGTACAGCTGTGTTCATTATTCTCCACTCTGTCGTAAGTACTGTATTTTAAGAAATTATAATAATAGATATCTTGGACTGGCAGAATTAGGGAAAGGAATTCCTTTTTATTGCTTGTAAATTACACATTTTTCCAACTATGACTAACTAACTCTCTTTTAAAAGTTGATGTTTTAAAAAACCTCTTGTATGACCCTAACTCCTCATCCCACCATACTCCTCCAGTGAAAAAGCCTTCCAGCCCATAGACCGGAACTCTTGAAGGGGCAGCCTGGGTGGACAACAGGCCTCCAACCTCCCACACTCCATCACAAGCTCTGCAGGTTTCAGCCAATAGTACACCTGGACTGGGAACATCACAAGCTCCACTGGGATTCAGCCAACAGGAGGAGTGGACACCTGGCCTGGCAACTTCAGTCAGGTGAGGCTGGGATAGCAAAGTTCTTTCTGGAGCCAGGCCTTGGGAATGCTCAGCTCTGCTTGCCACCTGCTCTCCTCTCTTCCCACCTCCCCTGTCTACCTAGCCCATCTCCACTCCTCTCAGTTTCATCCCTGTTCTGCTAACAGGAAAGTTCCAGGAGTTCTCTTCCACCATGAGAAAAATGGTTTTACATTCCCAAGTCTCCTCACTGCATGTCTGCAGCTTCACCAAAGTCTGGTGTCCCCCAAAGATGCTGTGATTCTTAAAAACGACGACAGTGTGAGTTAACGTTACACATTTCCCAGTCCGATACCGACTGGCCGTCCACCATCTGCTGCTTCTCCTGAAGTCTTTCTAGCACTAATTACATCCTCCTCCTCCAGGCATCAGAGTTTAGAACTTCAGAATAATCTTTTGACCCCTTTCTTTTTACTAACCACTGACATCCAGTAAGAAGGCCGTTGCACTCTGCCTCTGGGGCACTATTTTATTCATAACCACCTCCTCTCCCTCAGTCCCAAGCACCTAATCCAACTCCCTGCTCTGCACACATCATCTCCCTGCCTCCAGAACCTCCTCTCTACCAGCCCACTCTCCACACAGGTCCTTCTCACTATCTTTCTAATATGTGTGACCAAAACAGAGCTCCTGAGTCACTGAAGACCGTCACGTTGGTGAGAGGTCTTCTGACTACCCCAAGTCCGCCATCCTTCCTAGGTGACTTTATGGGACACCCTCTCAGCTCTGCCCTGGGAATAAATCAAGGTTCCAACCTCTCCTCCACTCCCACGGCCACCAGCCTGGCCCCGGCCAGCACGCCTCGTGGTGACGACTGCGGCAGCCCCCTTCACACGTCTCAGCACTTGCATCCTCACCCCTCCATTCTGCTCTCCTCAGGGGCCAGAAGGAGCCTTTGAAAACTCACGCCAGAGTCCATCACTCCTCCGCTCAGAACCCGCATGAGACACCCCATGTCACTCAGAACAAAAGTCAAGTTACCTCTCCAACAACACCTCCAATGACTCTCACCTCCACTCCGAGCATTCCAGCCACTCAGGACTCTGAAGTCTCCTGAACATGCCAAGCTCGCGCCCATGCTGGGGCCCTACGAGGAAGGTCCCATCGCCTGGAACACCCCCAACCCCTGCCCCCGCCCCCGGCAGCTATGGGCTCTCCCCTTTGCCTGCTGCCCAGGCATGTGCTCCAGTCTCAGCCCCTCAAGAGTCCTGGCCTGATCTCGCAGTCGATGTGGGAAACTCCTCCCGCCCTCCCAAGGCAGCTCCAGTCTCCCTCACCCTCCTCTCTTTCCCACCACACCGACCACAGTTTAACATAGTATAGAAACTTAGCTATCTAGTTACCTAGTTAAGTTTTCCAGCAATTTATTATTTTCTATTTACTGTTCCTTGTCCATCTTGCCTCATAACAATCTACCTTCCTAAGGGCAAGGCTCAGTCTGGGTTTGGTTCAATTCTGTATCTCAAGTGCTCAGAACAGCACTAGGCACACAGCAGCTGTCTGGCTTATATTCATGGAGGGAGCACAGGTACTTTTGTTCAGCCCGGGGACCTCCGGCTGGCTCCCTGAGCATCTTACCTCTCGTGACCTACTCCTCGGCTCCATCTCTACATCCTCATCTACACCCAGGATATGTCAGTACCTGAAACAACTGCCAGAGGTCAGACCTCAAATTCAGAACACCCCCCTCCGGAACCATAACCTGTCCTCTGGCTCATGTGTTCAGTGGCCCAGTGGCCCACAGGAGATTTGTGCTTCGACGTCATCAGGAACCCAAGCAAATGAGTATCTTCCTTGTCTCCCCAGTCATTACCTCCTTCCTGTCATCATTCTGCCCTCTCCCCAGCTTTGATCCCATGATCTTTAACCACCCTTCATTAAATTCTCAAACTGCCCTTTCGTTCTTTCATCTAACCCAGCAAATCCTCCAACGTAGATGAACTTAATTTTCCACTTAAGCAGTGTGGAGCACTGCCAAGAGAAAAAGTCTCGATAAAGCAGGGCACACTGATACCACTATGTGTTTAAGTCTATAAGCTCAAGCAGAGCTTCATATTTTTAGAAATTCTACTGCTGTGGTCTGGTGCCAACTGGTTTCCCGCTGTTGACAACTCTTTTTAACTTTCACCCTCTTAAAGAGATTCTGTCATCTTTTCCACGCTGTCTCAGAAAGTGGTGCTTATTTCAGAGGAAAAAATGACAATTTAGGAACCATTTCAACCTGAGTTAGCAGTCATCACTTCTTCCTTGTCCTCTGCTGTTACTCTGCTGCCCTCTTGCTACTGGAGACCAAGCCCTCCCCACACGCTCCTTGTCCCATCTTCCCATGCTTTCTCTGAAACTTTTCTCAGTTGTCTCCTCATCATCATCTCTCACAGGAGGGACGTCAACTCAGGGCGGGGTTTCAGTCTTGGTCAATCTCTCTCCCTCTCTTTCAAAAGGAAAGAACTGACTGGCATCCCTAATTCCCAATGAACGCCCTATAGCCTATTCTCGACACAGAAGCCAGTGAGCCGCTTAAAGCGGAAGCAGACTCACAGGACTTGTCTGCTCCAAACCTTCCGACACTTACCACCTCTCATAATTCCTGAGTCCTCGGCATGACCCCCAGGTTTCCCCGTACCTCCACCACCGCTGTTGTCACTGCTGTCTGCTACTCCCCCTTGGTCACACTCAGTCCCAGCTTTCTCCCTATTTCTCAACGTACTAAGCTCCTGACCCTGAGTCTTTGTACTTGCCGTCTGCAGCATTCTTTATGTGATCATAAGAAACATTCTTCATGTAACGACATGGCCCATCCAATGCCTCGCCCAAGTCCAGCCTCTGCTCGGATGCTCACCATGGCAGAAAGGCCTTACCCAACCCCCTTGAATGAACAGCACCCCTTTCCTCTCTAGTCCCTCTTACTCTCATTCGTCTTTATAGTCCTTAGCACCACCTGATATGTAATTTGTATCCTGTATGTCCCACTCTTTTCAAACTCCCTGGGAGTGTGGGCCTTGTTTTATCTACTGCTGTTTCCCCAGCGCTAAAACAGTGCCAGGCAAGGAGTCAGTTGAAGGAACCCATGGGTTTTATGCGTGGAAGCAGAGGATTCAGTTTTTGGCTGAGCAGTTGGGTTGCTGTCAAGTACAATGAAGGAGAAGCTTGCAGGATGGGGTCAAGTGCTGCACTGCAGCCACGTTAAGTTTAAGAGGCAACACGCTCCCCAGGGTAATTCATCCATCCATCCACAGGGCTTGATCACCAACTACAGGCTACTGATTCCCAGAATTTTATCTGCAGCCCAGGTCCTTTTACTGAACAACAGATTCACAAAGACAACTGCCTACCCAGTAGTCCATGTGGACCCTACAGCTCAGCATGTTTTAAAACCAACCAAACCCCACGTTTAACACACATGCAAATTATTCCTCCTCTGGTGTCAAACGGCACTGCTGCCCACCTGGTAGCTCAAGTCAGAAATCTGGTCTTCCTCAACCCTTCCTGCACATATCCCTACTAGGCTGCCTGCCATGCTCTATACATCTGATCTCCTGAACACCTTGAGAATGTTTTTATTCCCACCTTCCACAGTTTATGCCACTTTTCCATTCCAGGCCGCGACCATTTCCTTCCTGCTTGGTCCCTTACAATAGCCTCTCAAAGACGGGTTTCTCCTTGTTAATTAACTCGTGCTCTGCTGTAACACACCACTCACTCAACCTATTTAAAAGCACAGAAGACTTTGTTTTCAGTACTGCCCGCTTTAGACACCAGAGCGTCTAGGTCCGAAACATAAGAAAGTAACCGAAATACAATCATACCGTGGGGAAAATGCTCCAGTTTTATTTATCTTTCTCCATTTTTTTCAAAGCTGTTTTTCTCATATTTCAGCTTAATACATTACAAAACTATCTCCAAAAGACACAGTTGTCTCTTAAAAATTTCATACCTGAATAACAGCACTAAACCAACATGTATTGCCAACATTTTTCAGCCCAACTGGCCAACCATCAACTCGTCTCCAGTCATTGGGATTGGGATTTTCTCCCCAGACTTCACAGCGTTTTCTCTTTGAGCGTTTAGTTTCTGCAGAGGTTGCCTCGTGCATCCTATATTGTGCCAACATACCACACATCAAAAAGAAAAGAGTTAAACAACAATAAGGAGGCTGTAGATAACCTTTCATAGGAAATTCAAAATGCCAGGTACACTACTAACTGGGTTATCACTGGGCATATCATAACTTTAGTTTTAACATAAATGAAAAGTAAGGTTTAAACATAAAGTTGTTAACATTCTTCCTAGCAGAGATTATTACCAGTAAGGCCTCTGATGGAACCGAGTTGAGACTCAAGACTATTAAAAGTTTTACATTTCAATGAAAGTGCCTTATTTCAGACTTGCCATTGAAAGAGGTAAGAGAGACACTCTGCGAAAGATAAGCGCCTCCAAACTGTTTCACACACATATCATGGTCCTAAGCAACTCCGCAACAGGAGGTGATCAACGTGTCTACAAACTAACATGCCACCCCTGGAACTGGGTATTTGTGAACAATACCAACACTAAATCAGTACCAATTCAAAAAATATATCCGTCTAGTCACTTCTGAGACAGGGGAGTTAATGATAACTTTCCTTTTCAAATAGCCAACAATGTAACTCTCAAAGTTTACAAAGGCTCAAGGTTTATGAACAGAATACCAACTCATAGACACCTTAAAAAAAAGAGAATATGTATTTATCAGATATTTGCACTAGTTTGGTTTCCATCCTATCAACTGAAAACTACAATACCTTGCAGTTTCTACTCAACTCAAAGACAGCAGGCTGCAGTAAGACTCTTATCATATTTAGCTTCTTCAAAAGTGAACCAAAGAGTAAGTAAGCTAACATGAATTTAAATTTTCTCGTAAAAGAAGTTTCATTTAGGTGCAATTAAAGAAGCCTGGCAGAACTGTCTTCAACCTACACACTAAGGTGTGGCGCAAAGATTATAAATTAAGTCAATAACCTGTTAAGATCTCTTCCATCAGCTTGAATTTTGGGGGACTCCAGCAGACTCAAAGCAATGGCAGCCTGAAGATCATCCTTGCTATCGTGAGTAAGGTCTATCACTTCTGTAAGATAAACAGAAATTTAATTAGTCTACATGCAGGAAACACTGCCTTTCTGTCTATATTGTCTATATTAAAGGCAAAAAGGTAAAAGCAGTCACAAAATTAGCTCTCACTACAATGGCTCATCTGTGAAAAAACAACTTGATTACTCCTTGCCAGAGTCAAAGTAATAACTTACTGCCACACTGTAACCTTAAGATTAGCTAAC
Source organism: Bos grunniens (assembly GCF_055505025.1). Lineage (NCBI taxonomy): Eukaryota > Metazoa > Chordata > Mammalia > Artiodactyla > Bovidae > Bos > Bos grunniens. The sequence goes on from NC_141179.1 coordinate 24,866,359, forward strand.
AGTACAGTAACAACAAGCTGCTGAAGTACAACGAATCAAACACCCCCTTTTGCAGCCTTACTTCACAGGGTCAGAAATATATCCCATACCTGAAGGTTAAATAATGTACTTGTTGTAAAGTAGCAGCTAAAAGTTAAACATTCAAAAAAGGGGTACTTTCGATCTCACACAAACTACTCTAGAGAATAGGGAATATACTCCTCAACCCACTTTACACAGCCAGCATAACACCTTGTCACATCCCGAGCCAATCAAGGACAGTAAGAGAAAGGCAAAATGACAAGCTCACGCACGATCACACACGTGAAAAGCCTGAATATAAGCAAACAGAATCCTGCTAACACACCACAAAAGATTATATATTAAGACCAAGCTGAATTCACTGTAGAAATGAAATACTGAGCTACTGTTAGAAAAGAGACTGGTAAAATTCATCATCTAAACAATTAAAGGAAAAAATGATCATCTCAATAGATACAGAAAAAAGTATTTGGTAACATTCAACCTCTATCAAGGAATAAAAACTCCAAGCCAAGTAGGAAGGGAAAAAGTATTTTTAGACTGAGAATTATCCATGGAAAACCCACAGCAGACTTTATACTGAATTGTGAAATTTCCTTTAAAACCAAGAGTAAGATGAAGATGTCTCTTGTGAGGGCTTTTACTCACCGTGGCTCTCAAAGTTCCAGGTAGTGTGATAAGAAAATAAAAGTTGAAAAAATAAAGAATGCAAAGTAAGAAACAAAACTGATAATTCACATATACAATGAAGCCCAAAATAATCTATGGAAAATGGGCATAATGAATAATAAGAGGTGGTTAGATAAGCCATCAATGAACAAAAGTTAAATGAATTTCTATACATGAGCAATGAAATAATTTATAAAGACAAAAATCACAAAGAACACAAAACTAATAATCAAGACCTTGTCTACCAGCCTAAGAATAAATGTATGGATCAATGGAACAGAATCAGTGGGACTGAATTGACGGTCCAGGAATAAACCTCATGGTTGTAGTCAACTGATTTTCAACACAGGTACCAAGGCAATTCAACAGAGAAAAAATATCTTTTCAACAAAAGGTGCTGGGACAATTGGATAGCCACAGGCAAAAAAATGACTTTTAACTCTTTCCTCACTTCATTTACAAAAATGAACTCAAAGAGTGGATCAAACCCTCAAGATAAGAGGTAAAATAAGTCTTAAAATAGGTAAATCTTCATGACCTTGATTAGACAATGGCGTCTTCCAGATGACACTAAAAGTACAAGAGTTAAAGAAAAAACTGATAAATTTGACATCATCAAATAAATACTTTGGGCTTCAAAGGATACCATCAGGATAGTGAAAAGACAACCCACAAAATGAGAGAAAAAATTTTGCAAATTGTCTATCTGGTAAGGGAACTATGTACAGAATACATTAATTCCTGCAACTGAAAAATAAAAAGACCAACTTTAATATAATAAAATAATACATAATTAAAAAAAAAACTTTAAATGGGCAAAGAATTTCAATGGACAATTCTCCAAAGGAGATACACAAATGGCCAATAAGCACATGAAAAGATGTTTCACATCATTAGCCATTAGGAAATTCAAATCAAAACCACAATGAGATTAACATTTCACACCCACTTGGAAGGCTAAATAACAAGTGTCAGTGAAGATGTGGAGAAGTTAGAACCTCGCGTAGTGCTAGTGGGAACGTAAAGTCATGCAGTTGCTGGGGGAGCTAGAGGAATGGAGTTTGGCAGTTCTTCAAAACGTTAAACACAAAGTTTCACGAAATTGATTTTCTGGATATGACACCAAAAGCATAGACAAAAATAAAAATCAACAAACACAGCTAAATCAAGCTTTGTAAAAAACTTTAAAAGCATGAATGGACACAATCAAAAGAGTGAAAAAGACAATCTACAGAATGGAAGAAAATATCTGCCTATCATATATCTGATAGACAGTTAATATTCAGAATATATACAGAACTTCTACAACTCGACAACAATAAAAACTCAACTAATCTGATTGTAAAATAGGTGAAAGACCTGAATAGACGTTTCTCCAAAGATGATGTAAGATGGCTAACAGGCACATGAAAGCATGCTCAGTGTCACTGTCGTCAGAGAAAGTGCACAGTAAAACCTCAATGTGCTGCTATCGCCTCACGTCCATTAGAATGGCCATCAAAAAAACAACCAAAAACCGGAAAATAACAAGTATTAGCGAGGATTTGGAGAAGCTGGAACTCTTCTGCATTGCTGGTAGGATTATAAAACGGTGCAAATGCTACGGGAAACAGTACAGAGGCTCCTCAAACAATTAAAAGTCGACTCCCATATGGTCTAGCGATTTCACTTCTGGGTACACATCAGGGTCTCAGAGCTATCTGCACATCCAAGTTCAAATGGCTCTACTCACAAGAGTCAAGAGGTGGAGCAACCCCAATATCCATTGGCAGATAAATGGATAAACAAAATCTGGTATACATATACAATGGAGTATTATTCAACCTGAAACAGAAAAGAAATTCTAACATGCTACAATCTGAATGAGCATTAAAGACCTTATACTAAGTCAAACAAGCCAGGCACAAAAGGACAAATACTCTATGATCCCACTTATAAAAGGTACTTAGTTAGAGTAGTCAAGATCATGGAAAACAGAAATAACAGAGGTTGCTAGGAGAGGGAGTAATAGGGAATTACTGTTTAATGGGTACAGGTTTCAGTCTTACAAAACAAATAAAGAGTTCTGGAGATGGATGGTGATGCTAGTTGCACAATGACACGAATGTACCTAATACCAGTGAATTGTACGCTTAAAAATGGTTATGATAGTAACTTTCATGTTATGTGTAATTTACCATAAGGAAAAAAATTGGAAAGAAAAGAAAGTCACATGCCACTGCATCAATGAACATTGAGGACATTATGTTAAATGAGATAAGCTAGTCATGAAAACATAAATACTATATGATTCCACTTATATGAGGTATTTAAAGTAGTCAAATTCATAGAAGCAGAAAGCAGAAGGCTGTTACCAGGGATGGGGTAGAGAGAGAAAAGGGTTGCTTAATGGGAATGAAGTGTCAGATTTACAAGATAGTTCTGGAGATCTTTTACACAATAATGTGAATATACTTAACACTACTCAAATATGCACTTAAAAATGGTTAAAATGTAAATTTTGTTAATGTGTTTTTACCACAATTGAAAAAAAGAATTCTAACTAATAAATTACAAGGTAATGATATATAAAATATTATCATTTTGAAATCTCCAATAAAATAAAGAATCTAAGCAATAATCACCAATGGTGGCTGGAAACACTAGGTGGGGAATTTTATGATAAACGAATCAAGCTGACAACCTGAACACACTAACAATTTTAACAACACAAAAAGGGGGTGACCAGACATTATTCGCTTCTTGATATGACAAAACAGGAGAAATATACACAATACTACCTATGACACTGTCATGCCAGATAAGCACCTAAATTAACAGGAAAGACAGAGGACATAAAACTTCATTAAAGTACACCACAGGACTGCAAACAGCAAATTCCAGAATGTATGAAACACGACAAAAAAAGAGATGGGGAATTTATAGATAAAAGGAACCTTAAAATCATTTCAAACATATTTTAACATATTATTTTTTATGGAAGTATAGTTGACTTACAATGTTTCAGGTGCGCAGCAAGATGATTCAGTTATACAAATATACATACATTATTTTTGAAATTATTTTCCATCAGAGGTTATTACAGGATATAGACTATAGCTCCCTGTGCCATAGAGTAAACCTTTGTTACTTCATGCATTATCTGTTTTTTAATTAGAAATCAAGCATTCTATTCATACTAAGTCAAACAAGTGGAATCAAAATGTCATAATTTTTTTAGTTAGGCAAAAATTCATCCGTTTTTTAAAATATATATAATACACGTTTATATATATGTATACAAAAGATGTTCTACTACACCTGATAAAGGCTTGAGAAAGAAAATTTTAAAAAGAGATGGAAAAGTTGGAGAACATAAACTAAATGAAATGGGAGTACTGAATATGAAATAGAAAAAGTGAAACAAACTAGATAAAAGGTCATCATATAGTCCAGTTGTTTTTATTTAAAATTTTTTTTTACTTTCTTTTTTAACTTTACAATATTGTATTGGTTTTGCCATATATCAACATGAATCTGCCACAGGTATACACGTGTTCCCCATCCTGAACCCTCCTCCCTCCTCCCTCCCCGTACCATCCCTCTGGGTCGTCCCAGTGCACCAGGTCTTTTGAACTCTGTGGGAGAGGGAGAGGGTGGGATGATTTGGGAGAATGGCATTGAAACATGTATAATATCATATATGAAACAAGTCGCCAGTCCAGGTTCGATGCACAATACTGGATGCTTGGGCTGGTGCACTGGGACGACCCAGAGTCCAGCTGTTTTTAAACATGACTGCTCATTAGAAACATATCTGGAGCTCTGGAGAAAATAAGCAATACCTGAGCATTTGTATTTTTCAAAAAATTTCAAGATAATTCTGGTATGCACCTGGATTTTAAAAACTGATTTTTTTCAAAGGCTTTTCTATTATATCCTAGTTTTGGTGATATCGAGCTCATTTTTCTGTTGCCAATCATGATATAATGGTATTAAACGAGTTATAGTTACATAATCACAATAGTAAAAGATGTTTATATGTTTTCACAATCAATAGCCAGAAAAAGAAAAAAAAAGATAATTACAATTGCAAGCCTTAATGGGAACATGATTAACTGAATAATATAAAATAATTATAATATAAAATAATTACATACAATTTGGGGGGGGGGGTCAAGCAGAGTGATTGGTAAATGGAAGTGCATACATGCACATGTTTTCATCTCCCCAGCAAGTCTATGTCTTTTGGTTGATGCATTTAATCCGTTTACATTTAAGGTAATTATCGATATGTATGATCCTATTACCATTTTCTTAATTGTTCTGGGTTTATTTTCTGTAGGTCTTTTCCTTCTCTTGTGTTTCCTACCTAGAGAAGTTTCTTTAGCATTTGTTGTAAGGCTGGTTTGGTGGTGTTGAATTCTCTTAACTTTTGCTTGTTCGGAAAGCTTTTGATTTCTCCATTAAATCTGAAGGACAGTCTTGCTGAGTAGAGTATTCTTGGTTGTAGGTTCTTCCCTTTCATCACTTTAAATTTATCATGCCATTCCCTTCTGGCTTGCAGAGCTTCTGCTGAGAAATCAGCTGACAGCCTGATGAGAGTTCCCTTGTAGTGTTTTATTTGTCTTTAATTTTGTCAGTTTGATTACTATGTGTCTTGGTGTGTTCCTCGTTGGGTTTATCCTACCTGGGACAGACACTCTGTGCTTCCTGGGCTTAGCTACTTCCTTTCCCATGCTCAGGAAGTTTTCAGCTATTATCTCTTTAAGTATTTTCTCAGATCCTTTCTCTCTTTTCTCCTTTGGGACCCCTATAATGTGAATGTTGGTGTGTTTAACATTGTCCCAGAGCTCTCTTAGGCTCTCTTCATTTCTTCTTTCATTTTTCTATATTCTGTTCTGTGGCAGTGATTTCCACGACTCTGTCCTCCAGGTCTTTTATCCATTCTTCTGCCTCGGTTATTCTGCTGCTGATTCCTTCTAGTGTATTATTCATCTCTATTTGTCTGCTCTTTAGTTCTTCTAGGTCTCTGGTAAACATTTCTCGCATCTTCTCAATCTTTGTGTCCACTCTCTTCTGAGATCCTGGATCATCTTCATTATTATTATTCTGAATTCTTTTTCTGGAAGGCTGCCTATCTCCGCTTCATTTAGTTGTTTTTCTGGGATTCTATCTTGTCCCTTCACCTAAGACATAACTTTCTGCTTTTTCATCGTGATTAACTTTCTGTAATACAGTTTTTGTTTTGGCCATCTGTGAGACTGTGCTACTTCTTGCTTCTTCTGTCCCCTCTCTGATGGCTGAGGCTTATGTAAGCTTCTTGATGGGAGAGTCTGGTGAAAAATTTGATGGGAAAAACTGGGTCTTGCTCTGTTGGGCAGGACCTTGCTCAGTAAAGCTTTAATCCAATTATCTGCTGATGGCTGGGGTTGCACTCCCTCCCTTGTAGTCGTTTGGCCTGAGGTGACCCAGCCCTGCGGTCTACGGGCTCTACAGTAGGGTTAATGGCAACCTCCAAGAGGGTTTACTCCAAGGGGGCCCTTCCAGTGGCCCTGTCTCTGTGGTGAGCCCCTGCTGACCCACGCCTCCACAGGAGGTCCTCCAACCCTAACAGGGAGTTTTGGTTCAGCCTCCGGTGGGGTCACTGCTCCTCTTCTCTGGTCTTGGTGCGCACAAAATTTTGTTTATGTCCTCCAAGACTGGAGTCTTTTTTTCCCCTCAGTCCTCTGGAAGTCCTATAATCAAATCCTGCTGGCCTTCAGGGTCAGATTCCCTGGCCTTCCACTCCCTTTGTCAGATCCCAAAGACGGGAGAGAACTTCTTTGGCGTTATTGTTCTCCAGCCTGTGGGTGACCCACCCAGAAGATATGGGATTTGATTTTTTTCATGACTGTATGCCTCCTGCTGTCTAACCTTGGCTTCTTCTTTTTCTCTGGATGTGGGGTATCTTCTTTTGGTGGGTTCCAGTGTCATCCCGTCTGGCTGCAAATTTTTGCAGGTTGTCCTCCTGCAAAGCTAGTTGCAATTTTGGTCCTCTTGCAGGAAGAAATGAGTGCACATCCTTCTATTATCTGCCATCTTGAACCAGACTTCAAACATAGCTTAATGTTTTATTTTATGTGGGTCATTATACTCTCAAACCAACTACCAACATATTGTTCATGAGACAAGCAGGGAAATTTCTACAATAGTATTTGATGAGATTAAGAAATTGTTATTAATTTTTAAGTGTGATAATGTAGTAGTCATGGAAAAAAAGGTATTCTAGAATTTTTTTTAACTTAAGCACAAATTGTTATATGATCTAGCGATTCCACTCCTAGGTATATACCGCAAAGAATTAAAAACAGAAATGAAGTAAAATGGAAAACACGAAAATAATGTACAGAGCTAATACTACAGATCAGTGGTAAGTACTACCTTTTCAATAAAAGGTCCTGGGTAGTGAGGGGAGGTGCTGGGGGGCAGTGATAGATCTAACTATATTTCTATCTTATTTCTTACCAAAATAATCCATTTCAGATGAATTAAATATTTAAATATGAAAAGCAAAACATTACAATTTTAGAAGAAAATAAAACAGAATATCCTATGACACCATGGTATAGGAGTTCTTAAACAAAAACCATAAACCACAGAAGAAGATTAATAAATGAAAGCTATTTATTAGCTCATCACCACAGAGGAAAAACACAGGTCATCAATAAGAAGGTATTTTGCAAAGCCCAAGTCCAGAAAGATGGATTCATATCAAGAAAATAAGGTCACTATCAGTAAGAATATCAAGAATCAATACCAAGAAACCAACAGAAAAACCAGTAGATACTAAGAGAAATGTCACATGAAGAAACATGAAGGTCAAAAGGGAAAAGATGACCAGTATCATTATTTAAGTTTTTTAAATTCTAGTTAAAAACAGGACAATCATTTTACATCAAAAACACAAGCAACAATTTTATAATCTAACAATCGTAAGAGCAAGAGTTACCCTCAAACTCTATTCGTGGGAGTATACATAGGTTAAAAAATCATTTCGGAAACTAATGTCACCAACGCTGTGTGCTTAGCCGCTCAGTGCTCAGTCGTGTCCGACCCTTTGTGTCCCCACAGACTGTAGCCTACCAGGCCCCTCTGTCCACGGGGATTCTCCAGGCAAGAATACTGGAGTGCGCTGCCTTTCCCTCCGGGGATCCTCCCAACCCAGGGGTCAAACCCAGGATTTCCGCATTACAGGCGGAGTCCTTACCATCTGAGACACCGAATACCTACTAAGATGAAGACAGGCATGTTTCAGTACTCACCGATTACATCCCGAGTTTTTAAACACTAAAGAAACTCTTGCATACATGCACAAAAAAACGCGAATTAAAATAGCTCACAGTAGATTTGTTCATAATGGCAAAAAAATTCAAAACAACTCCAAAGTCAATCAACAAATATATCAATATATCAATTCTCTTGTGTATTCAGACCAAGAAATACTATACATGAAAAGAAATAACTACAGGTATAGCCAACATGGATGCATCTCAACAAGAAAAATATGGATTGAAATAAGTCACTGTGTATTAAAAGACATATAGAAGAATATTCACAGCAGCAGCACTCAGAATAGCTCGAAACTGCCCAAATATCCATTAATACCACCTGACCCAGCTGGCAGATCCTCCTCCCAGAAGCCTCTCTGGTCTCCAGAGTACCACTCTCTGGGTCTTTCTGCTATGCCTCCATACACTCTTCACTGCCCCCTCTACCTTCCCCAGACATCTCAACATCGGAAGTACCTACTGCTGAGACACGAAACCTTTTCTCTTTTCTATATCCGCTCCCTAGGAGAGCTCATCCTTTCCCATAACTTTATGTACCATTTACAAATTTATGATTTCAAGTTTTATCCAGGTCCAGCCCAGCTCTCTCCCCTGAACGGCACACTTGGATCGCCACTGTCTTTCTGACACTCCACCTTGATGTCTAACAGGCCTCTCAAATTTAATATTGCCAAAATCGATCTTCTCATTTTCCACCCCAAATCTGCTCCATTGGTAATTGTTCCCATGTCAGTTAACTACAGCTCCACACTTTCAGCCGCTTAGGAAAAAAACCTGGAGTCACCTTTAACCCTTCTCTTTTTTGTCACAGCCCCATCTCCTGTGTAAGCAGATCCTGTGCAGCAAGCACGTGTCACCCTTCCACCACCGCGCCCTGGCCCACACTGCCCTCAGCAGCAACAGCTTCTTGAACGGTGCTGGGCTCCCTTCTCTGCCCCATGCTCACTACTCCCTCCCACAGTTCTGTTCTCAACATAGCAGCCAGAATGATCCTTAGGGAGTGGAAACCAGTTTACAGCATGCCTCTGCAGCAAACTCTCCAATGGCTGGTCCTCCAGCTCAGAGTACAAGCCAAGCAGCTATGAAGCCTCTGCATAATCTGCCTCCCGTTCACTCCCTCCATGGCCTCATCTCTCACAAGGCAGCAATTCTTGTTCCTTTTGTTCATCTCCAGTGCCTAAAAGAGTGCTTGGCACCTAACAGGGGCTCATTAAATAACTGCTGAATGAATGGAACCATTTAAGTGCTGAGAATTGTGCCTGGCACCTCATTATGGCTCAGTAATTAGCCATGATTACCATTATTTCCGAAGGGTTGATGTGATGGAAAGGACACTCACAGAAACTCATCTCTTAATTTCTGCTAGTTCAGAAAAGGGCCCAGCCAGGATATACCTACTTGCTAATTCCTCTTTGCTGGCAGCACTCCCCTCTTCTTCAGATGGTTCTGCAGCAGTCTCTTGGCTGGGCTCTTTAACTCTTTCATCAGTGAGAAGGCTGACGGCCTGGGTGATGTCACCATTACTGGCCTAAGAGGAGGGAAAAAAACAAATTTCAAAAGTCAAACATCACGGCATTTAAAATAAACAGCAAGTGAGTTTGGGGGTTATAACTCCTTACTATCCTGGTGTCATACTAAATCTAGATATAATTCTAGGATATACGGTAGGAAACGTGAAGCGATGCCATCACACTCCCAGGTACAGGAAGGGAGTGGCATGGGCTGATTCCCCACAACACGCAAACAAGAATGAAACCTCACTGCTTTGGATACTTCTCCTCCCAACTGCACAATGGCTAAGGCATGATGTATCAGACTCCAAATGAATCAGCCCCTACAATAAAGGTGCCAGTCAGTCATCATATTCTCTAGTGGTGGCCATATTTCTATTTCGTTTTAACTTTTTAAACTTTCCTTAGGTAAAAATTCTAACGTATACAACAGAAGTGGGAACATGTAACTGAATCCCAAGTGCCCATCACTTGACTTCGATAGTCACTGAGCCACAGTCAATCTTATTTTATCTCTTCTGCCTCCTCTCCCCCAGATATTCTGAAGCAAATCCTAAGCATCTTATTACATCATCATCATTCAACATTTCAGAATGTATCTTTAAAAAAATATACAACCCACAGTGTTATTCTCACACAAATCACCAGTTTAAACTGCCCTGACTCATTTATTTTTTAGTTTGAATCAGGATCCATAAAAGGTCCATACAGGGCAGTTAGTTGATATTTATCTCAAATCTCTGCAGAGTTCCCTGCACTGTCTCTTTCATCCTCAACTTTTTCTTGCTCTTATAATTTATAGGTTGAAGATACTGGGTCATTTGACCTCTAGAACTTCTGTCCCTATACATATGCACTTTCATTTTGGCATAAAAATAGCTTGGACTGACACAACTATGATATGAACAACTGTTCTAAAACCTGTTGACTCAAACAGGCCTTGAAACTAACCTTCAGAGCTTCATGAAGAAAAGAAGGGTCCTGAATGCCTGTGATTTCTCTCAGTTGATTTAACAGCATTTGGCAGCTCTGTATTTCAGAAACAAAATGAACATAAGACATGTGTCAATCAGAAAGTAAACCGGGATACATGTAACGAAGAGACATGAACATCTAGGGTAAACAGGCTTGAGAACTGCATTTCTTACTTTAAGAAACCAACAAGCTCCAAGCAACAAGGTACTGACTGTCAGACACACTGTGAAATGTCAAATGTATTACTCTTTTAAAAGCTTAATCACAGAAAATGCTTTTGATACTTGTGGAAGAAATACAAGTGACAAGTAAAACTACAAATGCATAAAACATTTAAATGTAACATTCTAGCCTTAATGGACACTTAAAGTGCCTCCTGTTTCTCTGTGAGCAGTGCGTAAGTAGGTCACTATAAGGAGTCCAGGGAATTTGCATGGATGTGAAGATGTGCTATTTTAAGCTGCACTGCACATGCCATTTGTGTGTGTCATTTTTCACTGACAATAAGTTTCTGATCATGTAATTAACAAACACCAACAACGTCACATTTGAAACTTTAGGTCTGATTGATTAAAAAGAAGTATAGATAAAGCTGGAATTTTCTGAATTACAAATAAAATTCCAGAGAGAATAAAGTATGGAGTGTTTTCTCTTCACTAATCTGAATCATGGCAAAACCTTCCGTGCTATGAGATCAGTTTATAACCCCTTTCAGCCTCAAAGCCTTCACTAAGCATTTGGTCCTGTTTTGCACAAAGACAAAAGTTAACACAAAACACGTATTTACAAGTAAGCTCAACTTAAACGGTCGGTTGGCCCAAGTGAAGACACAGTGATCTTTCAGATGAATACTAAAAACGAAATAGTTCTAACTTAGTGCAGCCAGCAGAAATCTAATTTATACTATTCTTAAGGTTATCCTAGAATGAAGCCCCGAATCAACAGCTGATGTTGACCACTAACTATCTTTTGGTTAGTGCTGTGTCTCCAAGAGGCAGTCTAGTTCCCTGCCAGCTGTAAGAGAAACAGTATCCTCTGTTCTTCAACAGCTGAGGGCCCAATGCAACACTCAAGTATCACGAACTAGAAAAAACGAACTGAAACACCCCTGTGCAGTCCTCAGAAAAGCATCAACAGTCTTTCTGTTCTAGTCACAGGCCATGGTCATAGGCTCGAAATGGAACCCTACCCTGCTGAGCCCAGCAGTCCTGGAGGCTGGGCATCTGTCTCAGGCAGTCACTGCCTGGGCACTGGGAGAAGGACTTTTGCACTAAGAAGTGTCCAGAGCTAACCTTGGAAAACACTGAAAACACCCAGCATGTGATGTTTAGAAAAGTAATGCATCAAAAAGTCTGTTTTCAAATGAATCCTAATTCCGTGATCATACTGTGTTGCTGCTGCTGCTGCTGCTAAGTCGCTTCAGTCGTGTCTGACTCTGTGCGACCCCATAGAGGGCAGCCCACCAGGCTCCCCCGTCCCTGGGATTCTCTAGGCAAGAACACTGGAGTGGGTTGCCATTTCCTTCTCCAATGCATGAAAGGGAAAAGTGAAAGTGAAGTCGATCAGTCGTGTCTGACTCTTTGCAAGCCCATGGTCTGCAGCCTACCAGGCTCCTCTGTCCATGGGATTTTCCAGGCAAGAGTACTGGAGTGGGGTGCCATTGCCTTCTCCAGATCATACTGTGTAAAAGTGTGCAAATCTATATAGCTCAATCATATCCAATTTTCTAAAAAGTCCAAAATGACGTATCCAAAAAAGGATGGAATAACAACTGCGAAGGGGAAATGGGTAGTGTATCAGCCTTGAACTGGAACCAAGGAGAGAAGAGTGGGATAGACAGACACACCTTCACCTCAGACCACTCAGTGTTTCAACAAAAGACAATGCCAGGTGGAATAACAGCTCACTCACACCGCTTACTTCCCACCAGGTGCTGTTCAAAGCACTTCAGAGGTATTAACTCATTTATCTCTCAGAACAAACCTGTGAGAGACACACTGTGGCCGTCTGACAGAAGACTGAGGCACAGAGAGGTTGAGTAACTTACAGAAAGTTACTGCTAGTAAGGGTTGGAGCTGGGACTGGACCCCAGGCTGCCCGACCCCAGAGTCTGCACCCTAACCTCTATGCCATGCTGTATCTGAGAAGACGAAGAAAACAGGCAAAAAACGCCTACTTAATGCAAAACAATGCAAATATTTTATTCTTAAATTTTGACCTTGATCTTAGCAAGTTTCCTATTTTTATTTTAGCTGCCTTTACAGAAGCACAGTTTTGATTACTTAGTAGAACAATCAGTTCCAAATAAGCTACCATCAGGAGCTAGAGGTGTAAACACTAGAAGATACTGAATCTAAGGTGCCATCAGTTATAAAATGGTGTCACCAAAGAGAAAAACTGCTGCTCAACTATGACACAATACCTTCACGACAATCCTAGGAGACACATGACCTGGTCACATCAGCTTCTCGTAGCTCCAAAATGTCTCATTTATGTTGAGAAACACAAGTCACCCTGCTTCCAGGTGCATAGCCTGGCATGCATTAGGTAATTCTTTAGCATATTTCTCAGCAACAACATCAAAAAAGGCTTAAAACACCTACAGTATCTCCCTTTCTGAGGTCCCATGATGCATTCGATTGTAGTTTTGCAAGAAAATCTCAACTTGCAATCATTCCTCCAAAGACAAATATTTTACTTCACATAAAATCAAATCTGTACCCTGCTGTTCTGTTTCTATGCTTTTCTTCATAGTTTTTGTTTCACTGTTGAATCATAGTGTGATCTTTTTAAAGTCGTTTTAGACGGCAAGTAAACTAACCATGCAGTACCAACAGGGTGTGTAACCTGGCTGCCATGGTGGCAGGAAGAGCTATGACCAAGCCCACATGTGTGTAGACCATAAAAACTACACCACATGTGCTATGTGGAGGATGGTAAATTAAGGAGCATCTCAAGTTCAGAGATCTCAGAATGCCGAATAAGTGCTAATCAACGAAATACGGTATTCAAATGATAAGTAACTTACTAACCATTACATGTGGCCACAGGTTAAAGTCCCACTCCTCTGTCTCCATGCTGAAAGAGGTAGCAGCAGACATTAACACATCTAGAATACTCTCAGGAAAGGAAACTCAGGTTCCCTTTTTTTTTAAAGCTATTGGGCAGAGATGACAACGACATAAAATCATTCTGTGCAGCTCCAAGAACAGTGTTATACTCATCTCATCTCCCTCAAGAACTCTATGTGTGTGCTAAGTCACTTCAGTCTGACTCTGTGTGACCCTATGGACTGTAACTTGCTAGGCTCCTCTGTCCTTGGGGATTCTCCAGGCAAGAATATCGGAGTGGGCTGCTCTGCCTCCGCCAGGGGATCGTCCTGACCTGGGGACCAACCCGCATCTCCCACGTCTCCTGCACTGGCGGCAGGTTCTTGACCACTAGTGCCACCTGGGAAGCCCCATACTATTCAAGGACTCCAGCCCCTTTATTCTCTGCCCTTTCTAACCTCCCATGCTGAGGGAACAAACGAGCCTGTAAAGGAATGGGACTTACTATCTTTACCTGCTATTTCTCCCCATGTAGACCTCTGTTTATATGTGAAATTCCTGCCTCCATAAAGACAAGAATCACACAACACACTACCTAATGTGAATTACCCACAGGACAGTGCTGTTCACAGTTGTAACCAACACTTATTGAACGCCTTTCTGTCAGGAACTTCGGATGCCTCATACATCATGTAATCCCTGAAACAACCCTAAAATAGTCAGGGATCATCTTCATTGTGCAAATTAGAAAACTACGGTTTATAAAATCAATTTTGTCATCAAATATCTTGATTAAATGATTACTCAAAAATAACCATTAAGATTCTGAACAGCACATTTCACAACGAGTAAGCTATGCTATTGGCACACATGAACAAGTGCTATTACATGACTCAGTCCTATAAATATTTAGCTAAACCTAAACTCTCAGTGGCACCCACAACCCAAATCCTAATCAGGGCTTCCCGGGTACAGACAGTAAGGAATCCACTGCAATGTAGGAGACTCAGGTGCGATCCCTGGGCCAGGAAGATCCCCTGGAGTAGGAAAAGGCAACCCACTCCAGTATTCTTACCTGTACAATTCCATGGACAGAGGAGCCTGGTGGTATATCTGACATTTTAATTTTACAACAACAGACAAGCTAAGCTCATTGTGCATAGATAACTCACAGTTTCTCCTCAACTTCACACGAAATTGATTTAAATATTAACTTCACCATAACTATGATGCTACAAATAAAGCACACAGCCAACAAGAGACAAGACAAAGCCTGTGCTCTAGTCATAATGAAGTCAAATAACTGGCAAGAGCCAACAGGTCTGCATTTCCTTAACTAAATACAGATTATTTTCATAAAACAAAGAGCACTCTCTTTTCTTGCCCAGAGGCAGTAAAGAAAGACAGGCACACACAAATCTCTAGAAAGAGCTCAGCTACTCCATGGTTTTGGTGCAAAGCTTCTCTCTACTGAGGTTCTCTTACAGCAAAGATGGCAACTCACCTCATCATAAACAATAAACAGGATTATTTGCATGGTAAAAACATTAAGTTATCAAGTTTTGTAATAAACAACTGACCTAATCCTACTGCAACTAAATTAAAACTCCTTGATGAGCAAACTACTGCGATTACTAATCTCACAATCTTCAAAATACCCAGTTTAGCACTGTGACAAGGGTGCTTTCTAGATGATTCCATTCCTTCAAACAGGAATGCTATTTTCACCATTCTGATGCACACATTTACTGATCTCGATTATCTATTTTTACAAGGACATTTCTAAATTTAAAGCTAAGTAATTGATAAATGCTACTTTATTCCAAAGAAATACCAAGGTGTGCCTAATAAAATTCTCTCCAAAGTCAAAGATCTGGTTTTCTAATTTTAAAATAAACCTTAAATATCCAAGGAAAGCAAAGGGTAACTCTAGGAGTCAAAGAAAATACACAGCAGCAACTCCAGAAACCCAGACTATATAACAGAGTCTTAGCACAGTCTGAGACTGCCGCTAACCTTTCCAACTTCCACGGAAAAAGTCCGCAAAAGCCCTGCTATTTTTTCAATTTTTATTCCAGTAACAACTCTATGTTGGTACAATTTACTCATAACATGGAAATCTAAAGTGCCTCATGACTCCACAAATGACAAATAGCCATTTTTTTCTGGATAAAACCGAATCCCCTGAAATCGATAACTTATTTTAATGGTGCAAAACTTAGGTACATGATGAAAATCACTGTTACAGTTCATCAACTGGCTTAACGTTTTTAAAAAGCATTAAAAGCTTTTAAAAGTTAGTCAATCCTAAGTGGTTTAGAGGGGTATGAACTAATATTAAAAGCAAGGAAAAAGAACTAATCATTATTTACTCAAACTTTTTCATCTCTTTTGTCCACATTCACTGAGTAGAAAATTCTAACAGCACAAAATGATATAAAATGAAAGGGAAATTTCCCTGGTCCTTCCATCCAGTTCCATGTCCCAGGAGTAATCACTATTAATAGTTGCTGACATCTTTCAGCAACGGTCTATGCACACGAACGTCTTCTTTCATACTATACACGACGTCCTGCACCTTTTTTCCCCTTACTTTAGAATACACTAAGACAATATTTTTTCATTTCTTTAAATACATATATGCCTCAACCAAATACAGGAAACAGGTCCAGGAAACTAATATGACAAGGTCTTATGAAACGCATCTTCAAAAGTTTAAGAAAATGCCATTTAGCCATCTATTTGCTAAATGAGAAACTAAGAAAATACAGGAAAAGATATAGAAAGCAAGTTTACACACTTATAGTTTCAGAAACAAAATTCTATGTTATTATTAGATGGGCCTCAGTGTGTAGTTTCCATCTTTTATAAATAACAGGGACCAGAGAGGTGATGGAGAAGGCAATGGCACCCCACTCCAGCACTCTTGCCTGGAAAATCCCATGGATGGAGGAGCCTGGTGGGCTGCAGTCCATGGGGTCGCTAGGAGTAGGACACGACTGAGCGACTTCACTTTCACTTTTCACTTTCATGCACTGGAGAAGGAAATGGCAACCCACTCCACTATTCTTGCCTGGAGAATCCCAAGGACAGGGGAGCCTGGTGGGCTGCCGTCTATGGGGTCGCACAGAGTCAGACACGACTGAAGCGACTTAGCAGCAGCAGCAGAGAGGTGATGTGGGATGGGATTATGAACAGTTCTAAATGTCAGGATGAGTTTAGACTTGATCTAATGAACAACATAAAATCATTACAGGCTCTTCAGCAGGGAAGAAATGTGAGGGGCAAAAAAGGCATTTTAAAGGGATTAATCTATCACATGTTAACAGCTAGTTTAAAAGTGGTTAAAATTAGGAAAAGAAAGCTTAACCATGAGTTACAGAGCTACTGAATAAACCAAAGATGATGAAAGCAGTTGGAAGCTGGTAGGAAAAATGGAATGGTAGAGTACAGTCTATGGGTTTTTCCAATGGCTCAGTGAGTAAAGAATACACCTGCAATGCTGGAGACATAGGAGATTCAGGTTCGATCCCTGGGTTGGGAAGATCCCCTGGAGGAGGAAATGGCAATCCACTCCAGAATTCTTGCTGATAAATCCAATGGACAGACGAGCCTGGCAGGCTACAGGCCATGGGGTCACAGGGATAGACACAATTGAGCGACTAAGCACTAAGAGTATACTCTGTACATCTCAAAGAGTGAAGAGATGAAGCTTAGTCAAGTATTTGAAAATGGATGCCTAAGAGAATGTGACTGACAAAGACATAAAAAGAAACCATAAAAAAAATAATGTAGTATACCATACTAACACAATGAAGGGGGGGGGGAGTCATTTTGATCAATGCAGAAAAAATACAACACATTTGATGATATAAATAATTGGGAAACTAGGAAAAGAACGGCATTTTCTCAATGTGATGAAGGACCTGTATTTAAAAAAGAAACTCAGTTAACATCATGCACAGTAGTGCAAGACTGAAAGAGTCCCCCTTAAAATCAGTATTAATACAAAGAAGGCCATTTTCACCAATGTTATTCAACATTATACTAGAAGTTCTAGCCAGAACAATTAGGCAAGAAAAATAAATAAAAGACACCTACATGGGAAAGGAAAAAGCAAAACTATCTCTATTTACAGATGACATGATATATAAAACACCAAAAAAATCCACTAGAGCTAATAAATAAATTCAGCAAAGTTGAAGAGCATAGGATCTATAGAAAAAAATCAGCTGTGTTTCTATACAGTAACAGTGTACAATCTAAACAGGAAATTAACAATTCCATTCATTATAGTTTCCAAAAGAATAAAACACTTCAGAATAAATTTAACCAAGAAGGTGAAAGATCTGTATACTAAAAACTACATAACACTGAGAAAAAAAGTAAAGGAAACTTTCATAAATGGAAGAACATCCAAGGTAATGGACGGAAAGACCGTATTAAGGTTCTCCAGAAAAACAGAACCAACAGGGCGTCAGTGTGTGTGTGAAGAAATCCTGTGTTCATAGTTTCCAGTATATGTGAGTTAAGAAATTTATTATTACAAATTGGCTCTTGGGATTTTGGAAGCTGAGAAGTTCCAAGATCTACACTGGCTGGAGAACCAGCCAATGGGGTCATTTTAACCTGAGTTGGAAGCCTGAGAACCAGGAAAGCTGATATAACTTTCAGTCTGAGGGCAAGAGAAGACCTGCACCCAATTAGGTAGGTAATGTTTCCTCTCTACCAGCCTTTACTGTTTAGGCTTTCGGTAGCTGGGATGAGGTCCAAAGACATCAGAGAGAGCAATCAGCTTTATTCACCCTACTGATTCAAATGCTAATCTCATCCAGAAGCACCCTCACAGACATAACCAGAATGTTTGACAAAATGTCTGGACACCTCCTGGTCTAGTCAAGCTGACACATAAAATGAACCACCACAAAGACTTAATATTAATACGTTAATACTACCCAAAGTGATCTACAGATTCAATGCAATGTAAAAAAGATCAATTCCAATGACCATTTTTACAGAAATGCTGACCATATCCATATGAAATCCATATGGAATTTCACAAGACGCTGAATAGCCAAAACAATATTGAACAAAGAGGACTCACTCACACTCTTAAGATTTCAAAAGTTACTGTGAAACTAGAGTAATCACGACAGTATAGTACTGGCATAAGGACAAGCAGATGGGCAAATGAATTGGAATTGGGAGTCCAGAAGAGAGTCATAATCTCTGGTCAACTGATCTTTAAGTTTTTTAAAAAATTCTATTATCTATTTATTGATTTAACTTCTGGCTGTGCTGGGTCTTCACTGCTGCACACAGGCCTTCTCTAGCTGCGGCAGGTGGGGGCTACTCCTCGTTGCAGCGTGCAGGTTTCTCTCTGTGGTGGCTTCTCTTGCTGCGGGGCACGGCCTCTAGGCGCGGGGCCTCAGTAGTTGTGGCGCGTGGGCTTAGTTGCCCTGTGATCTATGGGATCTTCCAGGACCACAGATGGGACCTGTGTCCCCTGCACTGGCAGGCAGACAGTTAACAACTGGACAACCAGGTAAGTCCTGGTCAACTGATTTTTGATAAGGATGTCAAGACTATTTGATGGGGGGAAAAAAAGCCTCTTCAAAAAATGGCATTCAGGATGGTATAAGCATAAGATTGACAGTATTTAAGAGCAAAATTTGCAACAAGTACTAAAGTAGCCATAGAGATTTAATGTAAGGTTTACAGAACATCATAATAATGCACTATAGGTATGTGATGTGATAAATATCAGAAGAGCAAACATATTGTAATATATACACTTACCCAAGGAACATGATGTACACTTTATGTTTACACACTCCAAACAAAAACGGTGGTAGAACAACTAGATATACACTTGAAAAAGAATAAAGTTTGACCCCTACTTCACACAAGATTCAAAAACTAACTGAAAATGGATCAACATCTAAAGTCAAAGAGATAAAATTATACAACTCTAACAAGAAAGTTAGAGGTAAATCTTCAGTATCTTGAATTTGACAATGGATTCTTTTTATATTATCCCCAAAGCACAAGTGACAGAAGAAAAAACAGGTAAGTGGCGTTTCATCAAAATTAAAAACTTGTATGCAACAAAGGACATTATCAAGAAAGTGAAATGACAACCTACAGGATGGGAGTAAATATTTTCAAAACATAAATCTGAGAAGGGTCTAGTATTTCAGATTATATTAAAATTCTTACAATTCAAAAACCAAAGACAAATAAACCCAATTCAAAAACGGGAAAAAGACTGAAACAGACATTTCCCCAAAGAAGAGATACAAATGATCAATAAGCCTAAGAAAAGATGCTTAACAACAACTGCCATTAGGAAAATGCAAACCAAAACTAAATGAGATACCACATCATAGGCAAAGATGACTCCTATCAAACAAAGCAAAAATGGAAAATTACAAGTTTGGAGAGGACATGGAGAAACTGGAATCTTTGTGTGCTGCTGGTGGGAATGTAAAACAGTAAAGATGCTGTGGAAAAGTCTGACGGTTCTTCAAAACGTTATATATAGAATTACCCTATGAGCCAGCAATTCTACACTTAGGTATATACCCAAAATAATTGGAAGCAGGTATTCAAATATTTAGGGCTTTACATGTGGCTCAGTGGTAAAGAATCCACCTGCAATGCAGGAGACACAGGTTTGATCCCTGGGTCAGGGAGATGCCCTGGAGGAGAGCATGGCAGCCCACTCCAGTATTCTTGGCTGGAGAATCCCAAGGACAGAGGAGCCTGGTGGCTACAGACCACGGGGTTGCAAAGGGTCAGACATGACTGAAGTGACTTAGCATACACTCAAATATTTGGACATGAATGTTCACAGAAGTACTACTTGCAAAAGCCAAAAGGTGGGAAAAACTCCAATGTCCACCAATGGAAAAATTACATCTCACATCAGGTAAGATGTAACAGATATATCTGTTATTCAGTCACTCAGCCGAGTCCAATTCTTTGCAACCCCATGGACTGCAGCATGCCAGGCTCCCCTGTCCTTCACTATCTCCTGGAATTCACTCAAACTCCTGTCTATTCATGATGGCAATGCCATCCAACCCATCTCATTCTCTGCCGACCCCTTCTCCTCCTGTTTTCAATCTTTCCCAGCATCATAGTCTTTTCCAATGAGTCAGCTATTCACATCAGGTGGACAAAGTATTAGAGCTTCAGCATCAGTCCTTCCAATGAATATTCAGGGTTGATTTCCTTTAGGACTGACTGGTTTGATCTCTATGCTATCCGAGGGACTCTCAAGATCTTCTCCAGCACCACAGTTCAAAAGCATCAATTCTATCCAAGGGACTCTCAAGAGTCTTCTCTGGTACCATGGTGCAGAAGCATCAATCCTTCAGTGCTCAGTCTTTTTTACGGTCCAACTCTCACATCTGTACATGACTACTGAGGTTATTGATATTACTCCCGGCACTCTTGGTTCCAGTTTGTGTTTCATCCAGCCCGGCATTTCGCATGATGTACTCTTCATATAAGTTAAATAAGCAGGGTGACAATACAGAGCTTTGACATACTCCTTTCCCAATGTGGAACCAGTCCATTGTTTCATGTTTGGTTCTAGAGCTGAGTATCAGCCATTATTGAAAGGAATGAAGTACTGATACATGCTATAACTTGGATAAACTTCAATAAACTAAGTGAAAGACACAATACACAAAAGGTCACATATTATACGATTCCATTTACATGAACTATCAGAACAGGTAAAACGCAGAGACAGAAAGCAGATCAGTGTGGCCAGCAGGGAGAGTGGAGGGGAAATGGGGAGGGACTGCTTGGTAGAATTCAGTTTTCTTTTGGGGTGATAAAAATATTTTGGACCCAGACAGAAGTGGTGGTTCTGCAATGTTGTGAATATACTAAATGTATACTTTAAAATATGTAATTTATATTATATGAATTTCACCTCAACTGAATAAAAACTGAGCTTTGCATATGTACATGCATACACACAACAAAAAAGAAAAAAGACACCAGGAAAGTACTAACTTGGGCAGGAATATTGGAAAAAGGAAATATTTTCTTAGGATATCTCAAATTTAACCTACCAACCATTATGTAGCAGCTGCTAGCATCTATTCACACAGATCTTTAATCTGGCTATGAATGTCTGGCATTTTGACCTCTGTGTTTATTAGAAAGCCTTGATGGTGGCAATAGCACCAGGTATCCCCGACTGCACCACACATTAGCCTCTGGGTAAATTTCAACTTTCTTGAGCATCAATTTCTACAGCTGGAAAATAAAGTATACCATAAGCTTTGACAGCACAGGTGTGACTGTGAAATGAAGTAATGGGTACAGGAATTGTTATTAAAATGAAAAAATGAGTTTTTAAATGTAAAATACTGTGATCTGTCCATCTTAACAAAATTCATCTACAGATTATAGTAAAAATACTGATATCCTAGAAAAATAATTGCCTTTGCCAGGGTTTTAGTTTTATTACTTACTAGTTGGGTCACTTTGCAAATTCTGCTTCACACTAAATTTTATTTCATAGAGTTGCTATATGGGTTCAATGAGAAATATATGTTAAAGTGCTCCATAAATTGTCAAGGTAGTCAAAAAGTTTGGTTCTAGAGAGACATGTACTGCAGCAGGCAAAGTCAGAATGGCATGAAGTCTCACCTATGCCATGCTGCGTGTGCTCAGTTGCTAAGCCATCTGACTCTCTGCCACCCTATGGACTGTAGCCTGTAGTCCCGCGAGGCTCCTCTGTCTGCGGGACTTTTCAGGCAAGAATACTGGAATGGGTAGCCATTACCTTCTTCAGGGGATCTTCCCGACCCAAGGCAGGAACGCTGCTTCTTCTGCCTTCATCTCCTGCATTCGCAGGCTGATTCTTTATCATTTGAGCCACCTGGGAACCCCTCAACCGTGCTACTTAGAATTTATTCTTGAGTGAGTCATTTTTTCAAATGCAATACAGAGACAGACTTTGGTTTAAAATTTTCTTATTAGGACCTTGTGAGTTATATTAATATCTGAGGCTGAGTTTTCCCACAGTAATAAGACATAATAATTCATACCTTATAGGGTTTTTATAAAGATTAAAAATGTACCAAAAACTGGCATATGGCAGATGCTCTAAGTATGTATTTACAGGGCTGGTACAGTAACTGTGGGAAAAGGAGTGAGGCAGCAAATGTTTATCTCAAGTAGAAATGCTCAAAAAGCATTTGGAAAAAGAGGAGTTGAAGTCGTCTGCAATTTGGGATCAGACATGCAGATCTGGAAACAGTTAATAAAAGGACAGTAACAACAAAGAAAGCAAAGGTTCGCCCCTAGCAGAGAAGAAATGTAGAAAAGCCAGAAAAATAAAGGCCTCAGGGCCTTCCTTGGTGGTGCAGTGGCTGGGACTCTGAGCTTCCAATGCAAGCGGCCCAGGTTCCACCCCTGGTCAGAGAACTAGATCCCACATGCTGCACGTCACAACTAAAGATCCTGCGTGCAGCTAAGACCCAGAGTAGCCAAATACATACACACGTGCATACAAACACACACACATGAAGCACGGGGCCCAAAGGTCCCAGGGCAGAGGGCTCAGGAAGTACAGTAGCAACACTGGGCACACTTACCAGGACACGGAACCAAAGCCTGAGGCCAGGGTTCTGCCACAGACTGTGATCACGAATAAATCAACTCCCTAAACCAGTTACTATATTTGCAAAACCAAGAAAGCTGTAGTAGGGGATTTCCCTGGTGATGCAGTGGATAAAAATCACCTGCCAATGCAGGGGACAGAGGTTTGATCCCTGGCTCAACAAGATCCCACATGCCACTGAGTAGCTAAGCCCGAGTGCCACAACTACTGAAGCCCTGGCACTCTAGGGCAAAGGTGCAGTATGGAATTCCTTGGTGGTCCAATGGTGAGGACTTGGCACTTTCACTGTTAAGGGCACAGATTCAATCCTGGGTTGGGAACTGCTGCTGCCGCTAAGTCGCTTCAGTCGTGTCCGACTGTGTGCGACCCAATAGTCGGCACTGGAGTGGGTTGCCATTGTCTTCTCCAATGCACCAAAGTGAAAAGTGAAAGTGAAGTCACTCAGTCGTGTCCGACTCTTTGTGACCCCATGGACTGCAGCCTTCCAGGCTCCTCCGTCCATGGGATTTTCCAGGCAAGAGTACTGGAGTGGGGTGCCATTGCCTTCTCCGTGGTTGGGAACTAAGATCCTACAAACTTGTGCAGCACGACTCCATCCCTCCACACAAAAAAGAGAAAGCTGTAGTACATAAATTCAAACATCTTTTCCAGGGCTAGTTTTCATAAAAGTTATAAAATGATGTCATCAGTTCAGAACCGAGGGCTTACTGTGGTACATCTGTGATGAGACCATGGTGAATGATTCAAGAAAACACGCTGGAATTTTTTTGTAAAAAGCAGAACAGTTGGTAATAACTAGCAACAAAATCAAGAGCCAAAATAACTATCAACCAAAAAGTGGCCATGAAAAATCATCACAAATCAAACCATGAAAATGGGACTTGAGAAAGAATTTGAATAAGCAAGGATGTAGAAAGAACTAGAACTAAAAGGTCACTGACCTGACTAGAAGGTGATTAGTCACTGGTCACCTCCAAGAGATCCATTTCACTTGCTACTAAAGCCTACTGCTGGCAAGGCTCTCGTTGGGTGCCCTCGGAGATGTTGATCACATAAAACCACTCACTGCCCTACAATCTAATCTTCTGTTGCCTGGTCAGCCTCTCTGTAGGCCTGTGGGCAATCAGCCCTCATCCTGCTGGAGCCTAAGTGATCCCCAGAGTCACCTGCTAACTGGGCTTTTGCAAAGTTGCTGCTGCACCTCAAGTAAAATCTGGGAACCAACTCACTTCGGCATGGGGAGGGGGGGCCTCCTACCAGCCAAGAGCTAAACCTTGCTTAGGTCTGTATTTTTCAAATTATCCACAAGGAGCTGGAATTACATTGTAACTGGAAAACTGTTTTAGAGAAGAAACAGGTGGACTTACAAGAAAGTAAACAAAATGAAAGATAGTAAACAAAATTAAAGAACAAGGCAGACAATTTTGCTATTGTTGCTATTTTGTTTGAGGATTGAGGAGGAGTGTGCATAGCTGAAGGGAAAACGGGAATCCTTTGGAGCAGAAAATTGATCACTTTCACAAAGTTTATCACCCAGGGATCTTGTCAAAAAGCGATTCTGATTCTGCAGGTCTAGGGTGGAGGCCCAGACAGTGGTATGTTGATTTGTCCAGCCTACTTATTGCCTTAGTAGAAATATTTCAACTGAGATTTCAAGCTACTAACATGAGGTCATTGAACACAGAGTTGGGAAGAAATGTATACAGTCACCTGGAGAGGCAGTACAAGTACAAGCTGGCTCCAGCACACCCAAATTTCTACATTTCTGACAAACTCTTAGGTGATATGGATGCTACTGGTCCATGGACCATATCCTGAGTCTCAAGGGCGCAGAAGGCAGTGAAGGTACCTGGGAATTAGGCTAGGATAAAGAAGATGAAAGAAAACTTAGGCGAATGAGGAGAAACATCATCTAAACCAGGGTTTCTTAAGCCCCATTGACATTTTGGGCCAGACAACTTCTTGTTTTGGGGAAGGGGGGGCTCTCTGTACACTGCAGGATATTTAGCAGCATTCTTGGCTTCCACTCACTAGATGACAGGAGTATTCTTCCCTAGGAGTCACAATCAAAAAGGTTTCTAGATACCACTGATTTAGATTCATCTCTAAAAGAGGGAAGAAGGGAAGAGTACATCTTCCACTAAGAGAAAAGATTCTGAAGGGGGGAGGACCCCAAGCATGAGGCAGAGAGCTCTTTAGGTATCAGTTAGCTCATTCAAGTAGAAAGGAAGATAATCTATTGAGAAAGACTGCAATGAGAACTGAAAATTTAAAACATCAGGAAGAGAGTTCTACAGACTAACAGGTTCTAACCCAAGACCATGAGTCCATCAACTAAGAAGTAGGATCAGAGATTTCTTGAGCTCTTGGGAGTTAGAAGTCCCTGGGTTCAACCTTGGCTGTACCCTTTACTAGGTAAGTAACCTTGTGCAAATTATTTAACAAGAAATAAGAAAACTTCCTGAAGCTGTCCTAAGTACTGAGATAATATGTTAAGTTGTGAGCACAGTCTGGCATATAGTACATGATCAATCAAGGTTATCTACTACTACTATCAGCATCATTATTCTCCTTGAAAAATATGTTTCATCTGGCTATTGCTTTAAATTTCTTTGATGAAAGAAAACACATGGCAAGATCTTGCCTGGTGAGGTGTTACTTGTCAATGGGTTTTATAAATTTACTAAAAGTACTGTGTGAGTAGCAACTGTTTGTAGCTGGAGGCATGAGAGCTGTGGATGCCAACCAAGCACTCACTCACTGATGTTCCAAAAATTACAAGTAATGAGACAAAATAAAAGAGTGTAAAACCAATAAATCAAAAGAAGGCACTAAATTTTCTCAGAAACAGGTTTTCATAGGGCTTCCGTTAGCAGGACACACGTGTGATGAGCCTTAGTATAGCTGCCAAGGTTGACAGGTTTGTAAGAGCCAATCTGACTTCAAATTACTTGTCCTACTGAGGTAGGAGACAGTGGGTCTCTGGGCTGGACACCTGGTGGTTGTTAAGTGGAGTAAAACTGAGCCTTTGTTCTCAACCAGACACTCGAAGGACAAAGCTAGTGGTAAAAGCTGAGTGCTGCTGAAGCAGAGATAAAGTGCCCGCTCCTGAGGTCAAGGAAGACTTCCCTGTCTGCACATGAGAAGGAATGCTTTTGGGGGTTGAAAAGGGAGGGGACCCCACGCCATAGTAAGTGTGGACATGCACCCACAGGCCTCTACAGTGGGAACTGTCTCAGCAAAAAGTTGCACACGCATCTTGGGCAGGATCCATAGGCCAGTCAGGCATGGACAGAGAAACAAGATAATCGGTCAGAGGTAAACAAAGACCTGGAAGGACAGTTCTACATAAATGATTTACATCACCTCCTCCTCATCCCGGACGACCGCACATCTCTCTGGGCGTGTCTCTGAATGCCTGTGCTCCTCTGCAGGTGTGCGTCGCTGCCTGACTTCTGACTTATGGCACCGCTCCTCATTAGAGAGGATGCCCACACGCTGTCCGGTGTGTATCTCCGCCCTGATTCTGAGCTGGATAAACAAGCGCTTTTCCTGTGTGCTCTCCCATATATTGTGCTGTGTCTCTAATAATAAACTTTGTATCTGTTTTTATATGTTTTGCCTCCTTGAAATATTCTTGCTTCAAACAGGGCCAAGAGCCAGCGCCACTTTGACTCTAGCCTCTAGCCCTTGGTGGTCCAGTGGCTAGGACTCTTGGTTTTCATCCAGGTTGCTGCTAAGTCACTTCAGTCGTGTCTGACTCTGTGTGACCCCATAGACGGCAGCCACCAGGCTCCCCCATCCCTGGGATTCTCCAGGCAAGAACACTGGAGTGGGTTGCCATTTCCTTCTCCAATGCAGGAAAGTGAAAAGTGAAAGTGAAGTCACTCAGTCGTGTCCGACTCTTCGCGACCCCATGGACTGCAGCCTACCAGGCTCCTCCATCCATGGGATTTTCCAGGCAAGAGTACTGGAGTGGGGTGCCATTGCCATCCAGGTTACCCAGGTTTAATTCCTAAGCAGAGAACTAAGATCTCTCTTCAGGACTGCTCAATGCTTTCCCTCCGAGAGCACTACAGTAACAGTAAACGCTGCTGCTGGGTTTTCATCTAAGTCAAGAACTGATTTAAATGGTGCATGCTAACTCGCTTCAGTCTCGTCCGACTCTTCGAGATCCCATGGACTGTAGCCCGCCGGGCTCCTCTGTCCATGAGATTCTCCAGGCAAGAATACTGGAGTGGGCTGTCATGCTCTCCTCCAGGGAATTTTCCCAACCCAGGGATCGAACCTGCATCTCTCAAGTCTCCTGCATTAGCAGGTGGATTCTTTACCACTAGCGCCACCTGGGAAGCTGCGATTTAAATGGTACCTACCTCTTTTAGACTCAAGTGCAGACTGAGAACAGATTTCAAGAGTACTGCGTTTTCGTCCCACTCAAGTTCTTTGAGGCTATAACAGATTCTGCCTGTACCATGTACGCTGACCAATAAGGGAAAGGAAGCACTCTAAGTTTTAAATAGCTGCTGAGTGTCAGGGGAGGAGAGCTCCCCTCAATTAGAACAATTCAAGATCCTTTAAGGACAATAAAGAATTGCTTCACAGAATTTAAAATAGAGTTCATTCTAACATGAAACTTAAGATGAAGAAAATACCAAAATTTTTCCTCTGAGATGGGAAAGGTACTTCTCATATAAGACTCCTTCATTCTAGCCTGCTAACTTCAGGCATTTTACATTAGAAAAAACCAAAAGGGCAAACATTATCAAGCATTCCAAGCTTATCATCTGTCTGTATGGGGCGAATCGCTGGGAAGAACAGTAAATGTCACCACTCTGCAGGTTGCCAGGAATCAGGTCCTCCAGCCAGCCACAGCCACTGGAGTTCCAAAGCTTTCCAAAAATAGCTATGACTTATATACAAGTGTTCATAAAACACCTCACACATGAACGCTTAAACCGAGAAGGCTGAGACAGTGGTCATCTCTCAAACTGCGGCAGAGGTAAATGCAGTTGCTGCTGACCAAAAGGCACATGGTCTCAGCCAACAAATTTAAATATGACTTGCTCTCCCTTAAAATAACATGACATCTCAAAACTAAGATTTTCCCACCTGCTTTTAAGTCACTGTCCTTTAAACAAACAGAACTGATTTGTGAAACGAGAGAAAATCCTGACTCACATTCCAAGGGTCATTTGTAAACGCCTAACAATATTTCTATTAGAAATCAGCACATGAAACACCATTTGCGTACTTTCATTTTAGAGCCCAGGACCTGGAGGTATCTTTTACTACAGGAATTTAAAAAGGAAGTGCGGTCACTTTATACTCCATTGGTCTCTTGAGTGTCCGAAGAGGGGGGAAAAAGGAGGCGTAAAAGGTTTCTCACATGGAGGTATCTGACAGCTCTGTACTGTAAATAGATAGTTTATGAAATTCCTCACTTCCAAACTCGCATTTAAATACTTCCCATTCTGTCTTGAAAAAGTGCACCACTTGACGGGTGACAGGGTAGTGTTAAGTTAGAACATTCCAAAGTAACATTAGAAGACATTCTCAAATTGCCCACTTCCCAAGGTTTTTTTTTTTTTTTTTTTTTTCACAGACATTAGCCTTTTTTCTCTCAAACCAGTGTTCTTTTCCTCTCACCTTCTTAGCCCAGAAACCCCTGTATTGATTTCAATCTTCTTAGATACTAGGACTAGGAAAGCATTATCAGCATACCTTCTATTCATCACGGTGTTCCTCCCCCTTCCTTAACAATCTACAGTGATGAATGCAGTAACTGGGGAGGCTGCTTTCTGCTTAAAAATATGGGGGGTGGGGAGGGAAATGTAGAAGGTAGGAAGTGGTAACAAGGACCCTTGGTCTTTCACACGGTGTAGATAAAATCCTCGCTTTAACTTAGATAACTTCGGTCTGCTTTAGACTCTTAAAACAGCACTGCCCTAAAACGGATTCGGAAAAAAAAAAAAAAAAAAAAAATTCAGCAAAGCCGCCCCTTTCCGAAGTTTCGCGGGGGCCAGGAGCGCTCTCTTTAGAGATCCCTGATGCAGACAGCAGCCCACGTCCAGCCCTTTATTTTTGATATCCCAAATTAGCTAATCTCCCTCGAACTTCAGCCCGTCTCTGGACCCCAAGAAGAGTCCTCAATCTCTGCGAGCGAGCCTTGCAGAGACTTCAGCTTCCTCCCGGAGCCCCGGTGCTCACCCCGGCCGGAGCACTGCCCTCGCCCCCGCCGGGCCCGGGCGCCCTCCGCAGCCCCGCGCCCCATCTCCGCAGGCCCGCCCGCCTGCGCCCCGCGCGGCTCCCGCCTGGGCCCCGCACCCCTACCCCGTGGGACCCGGAGCCCGCCCCCCGGTTCGCGCTCGCCGCCGCGAGGCCCACCGAGCCGTGGCGGTCGGTCGCTCCGGCCGCGTCGTCCTGCTGCAGCTCCGCAGTCATGGCCGAGACGCCCCTCCGTGGGTCACCCTCCTCCCGCCGCCGCCGCCGCCGGCCCAGCCTCGCCGGAGGAGGAGGAGGAGGTGAAGGAGGAGGCCCCGCCTCCGCCCTCCACCCCACTCGAGCCCCGCCTCCGCCCCGCCGCGCGCCGGAGGCTCAGCCCACACGCTCTGCCCCCGGCCTGCGCGCGCACGCGAGGCGCGCGGCCGCGGGCCGAGCTGCTCTGCGTGCTCCCGCGTACGCCGGGCTCTGACCCCGCGCAGGCCACGTGACCCCGGCCCCGCCCGTGCCTAACGGTCAGCTTGTACGTCCGTCGGGCGGTCTGCGGCCCGGAAGTGGTGGTGCCGATCCGGGACCCTCCTTTCCCAAGTCTCTTTCTCCGGTGTCGGCCCTCAAAACCTCCTCATTTTTCGGACTCACCGCCGGCTCAAGACTCCTCACAGACGAGTTAAAGCTACTCCCTGTTTTGGGAACCTGTCTTAGGGAACGGGTAATAGAGGATGCCCTACCTCACTGGAGTCGTCTCCAAGTCCAGTGACGCGAAAAAATGCTTCGTCCTGAAGAAAAGGGAAGACTGAGACTCGACGGAGTGGGCAGACGTCCAAATAACTAACTGAACGGACCAGAACTTGTGTTCACTGATGATTGGGGAGGTACCCTGACACCGACCTGGGCCTGGGGAGCAAGAATCGCCACATTGTCCCATTTTAGATTTTCTGACGTTCAAACTAAAATTTCATAGTATTTTGTTAAGCTTGAGCCGGATACATATGATGGCATATAAAGAGCTAAGGTGCCCTCAATTTACTTTCAACAATTTGGTGGAAATGGTAACTGCTAAACCCCACTTCACATTCAAATGTACCACTTGGCTGTTCCAAATCTGTGTGGAGGCTGGGTAGGGAAGGATCTTTTAGGGCGTACAGCTGATATCGTTGCCCTGGTCAAAGCCTTTGGGCAGCACCTTCAGTGTGAATTTTATGTGGATGGTGGCCTTTCCTGTGCCCCTGGCATTGTTGTCCATGTGATTGTGATGTTTCACCTGTAGGCCTTCCTAGTCTGCATGTGAGCAGTTTGAGGCAAAAGGAAACAGGTACAGATCAGGTGCGTCTCCCATGGGAGACCCGATTATTCTCAGGAGCCTGGGCCATGACTGTTGCTACTTCCTTCACCTGGAGCCCTTGCCTGGCAGGTCGGGTGTGTATTTATGTCTGATGGTTGTAGGACTTTTTATGCTTGTGGCTTTGTCTTTTTTTTTTTTTTTTTTTCCTCATGTGTAATCCTGTGTTCCTGGCCTCAACTTGGAGAGGAGGGAGTCATTGCAAAACAAACTGATTTCTCAGTCCAGTTTATTTGCAGCGTTGTGTACTTATACATTGCTCCTAGAGCAGCTCCTATGTGCCTTTGCAATTTTTAGGAAATTGCTTATTTAATGTGTTTAAATGAGCTGGAAACTCATAAATCTTGTTAATGAAATATTTCCTTAAAAGACCACCAGAGATCTGTACTCCTATATCTGAAAGATGTATGTACAACCGTTTGGTAAATAGAGGTCTCTTGAGTTTTGAGTAAACGTCTTTCTGCTATATGGTTCTAAACAGTGCTCCGAATGTAATAAATCTGATAGAATCTGAGAGCTGTATATGTGGTAAATCCTCTTAGCCCCCTTGGGTTTAACTACCGCCTGATCCCAGACATGGTGATCAGCTAGAGACATCCTGTCCAACCAGAGTATTTAATGACCACTGTATATCATTGCTTTGCCATGAGTTGTCAATCTTTATGGTGATCATATATCAAAAGTAGGTATCTTGGAAAGTGCTGTCACTACAGAAAACCCCTTCTCATTTTCCCTTAAACCCATACTTGAAGCTCCAGATTAATTGCATTATTAGTTGATAATCCTCAAGAATATTCAGAAAAAAAAAGAAATAATAACAAGCAATAGCAAATACTTGTTTAAAAAGGGAATCATTTCCAGAGTATTTTCCCAAAGGAAAAAATTGAAAAAAAATGTTCCTTTCCTGGAAAAGTTTTTGTCCCAATGCTGGATTATTTTCTGAATCAGTGGATTTATACTTCTGCTTCTGATTTACCTCAATTCCAAGGGTATAGTTTCTTTTAATAAAATGATCCCACTTCGGTGTTACTGAATACTAGTTTGGAGCTTGTGTGGGCTAAATGAGAATGAAGGGGAAATGTTAGAATAAGAAAAGCGAAAAGGAAACAAAGATGTTTACATATATTTCATCTCTGCTTCACCCTGTGAATAGTTTTGCCACTGGCTTCAGAGCAACTGGATTTGAAAGCTGCTGGCTGAGGCTGATTGACAGGTGTGAATGTTTTTTGAGCTATGAATTCCTTTCCTGGAATGATCTGGTCGGGAATGTCCTTAAGAGCCAGCTTCTCAGCAGTTAGGAAATGGTCTTTCTTACTATGGAGGAAAGAATATGGATATTTCTGTTACAACCCCTAGATAAAAGAGTTGGATGATGTATAAGGTTAAATATAGATGTTAAAAAATATTTGAGGAAAGGCTTTCATTTTGCCAGTCAATAAATGGGTTTCCAACCTTTGTGAAATGTATACTGTAGGCAGTGTAGTTTGTGGAGAAGTGAAACAACTTTCAGTGAAATTAATGAGTTCATTTTATAATAATTTGAGAAGTATTTGGTCTTGGTTCAAAATAACATCAAATTTCCTTCTTTTTGTATCTCTAGAAAAGACAGAGAAACACTTTTTAAAAAAGCTTCTAGAATCTATTTTCATGAAATTTATGAAAACCTTAAACTCTTGGGATTCAGTTTTTCTTTTATAAGAAAGTAAAAACAACTTTAGCCTCCAGATAAAAAGATAAAAATAGACAACTAGAAATAAGCCCATTTTTGCAAACTTCAGTTTTGACAGCATTGTAACCCAGTGGGGATAAGATGGATTTTAAATAAATAGTCCTCATTTCTTCATATAAAAGTTAGTTTTGGACTCTTAGGTTATAAACAAACGTAATCAAAGCTTAAATATAAAAAAGCAAAATTTAAAACTTATGAAACATTTCATTGGAAAATCTCTATTCTTGAGGCATGGGGAACTTTCTTAAATCAGAGACAAAAGCATAGTCCATAAAAGAAAAGATTGATAGCTTAAATATATTAAAATTAAGAATTTCTTATCATCAAAAAGTACCACAGGAAAAATGAAGATACCAACAAACTGGGAAAAATATTTACAACACATATAATTGATAACATATTGGTCCCTAGGACAAATCTCTAGTTTCATTTGACATGATTAACATATTGGGCCTGGTAATTCTTTACTGTGGAGACTGTGCTTTATAGGATGTTTTAGCATCATCTCTGATCTCAACCTGTTACATGCTTCCCCTGCCAAGTTGTGTGACCATTAAAAATGTCTCCAGACATTGCCAAATGTTTCCTAAGGGGCAATTTCTCCTCCATTTGAGAATCACATATTTAAACTACATGAAAAATGATATGTCAGACAAAGACAAATATTCTACATAATGTAGAATCTAAAATATAAATGAATGAATATGACAAAACAAACAGATTCAGATATAGAGAACAAATCTAGTGTTGCCAGTGGAGAGAGGGAAGAAAAGAGGGGCAAGATAGGGGTAGGGGATTAAGAGAGAACACTATGTATAAAATAAATAAGCAACAAGGATATATTATACAACAGGGAAATATAGCCATTATTTTGTAATGACTTTTTTATAGTTTTTTAATTATATTTTTAATTGGAGGATAATTACAGTATTGTGTTTCTGCCATACATCAACACGAATAAGTCATAGGTATACAGATGTCTCCTCCCTCTTGAATCTCCTTTCCACCTCTCATCCCATCCCACCACTCTAGGTTGTCACAGAACACCAGGTGTGAGATCCCTGCATCATATGCAAGTTCCCGTGGCTGTTTCACATGTGGTAATGTATTTGTTTCACTGTCACTCTGTCAATTCGTCCTTCCCTCTCGCGCCCCCACAGTGTCCACACGTCTTCTCTGTGTCTGCATCTCCATTGCTGCCCTGCAAATAGGTTCATCAGTACCATCTTTCTAGATTCC
This sequence comes from Bos grunniens, assembly GCF_055505025.1. Classification (NCBI taxonomy): domain Eukaryota; kingdom Metazoa; phylum Chordata; class Mammalia; order Artiodactyla; family Bovidae; genus Bos; species Bos grunniens. Next base: position 24,900,070 of record NC_141179.1, read on the forward strand.
ATATGTATGTCTTTATAGACATTTGTTTCTCTGAATTAATTCACATTGTATAGTAAGTTCATCTGCCTTATTAGAACTGACTCAAACGTGTTCCTTTTTATGGCTAAGTAATATTCCATTGTATATAAGCATCACAACTTCTTTATTCATTCATCTGTTGATGGACATCTAGATTGCTTCCATGTCCTAGCTATTGTAAATAGTGCTGCAGTGAACATTGGGGTACATATGTCTTTTTCATTTATGGTTTCCTCAGGGTATATGCCTAGTAGTGAGATTGTTTGATCATCTGGTAGTTTTCTTGCTGGTTTCTTAAGGAGTCTCCATAGTGTTCTCTATAGTGGCTGTGTCAATTTACATTCCCACCAACAGTGCAAGAGGGTTGCCTTTATTCCACACCCTCTCCAACATTTATTGTTTGTAGATTTTTTGATGATGACCATTTTGACCAGTGCGAGGTGACACCACTGAAGTTTAGATTTGCATTTCTCTAATAATGAGTGATATTGAGGATCTTTCCATGTATTTGTTAGCCATTTGTATGTCTTTGGAAAAATGTCTGTTCAGGTCTTCTGCCCACCTTTTGATTGGATGAGCTGCTTGTATATTTTGGAGATTAATCCTTTGTTGTAATAACTTTAAATAGAGTGAAGTCTATTAAAATATTGAATTACTATGCTGTAAACCTGAAACTAATATAATATTGTAAATCAACTATATTTTAATTAAAGATAAGTAAATTAAGTGAAAAACTCTTACAAATTAAAAGACAATGCAATAGAAAAAAAAATGCTAAAGGCCTAAGCAAAGCATTTCACAGAAAAGGAAATACAAGCATACAAAAAGGAGCTGAGGACTTCCCTGGTGGGTGCTTCTACTGCAGGGGGTACAAATTCTATCTCTGGTTGAGTAAGATTCTGCATGCCATGCAGGGCGTGACAAAAAATAAATTTTTAAAGGTGCTAAACTCACTGGTAATCAGGAGCACATGAATTAAAGTGCATCATTTCATCCATTCAACTGAAAAACTACTTTAAGTCCACATTAACAAGTGTTGGTGAGAATGCAGAGCAATGGAAGAACACGTTACACTGTTGCGTAGTGTAAATAGCACAACCACTTTGGAAAACACTTTGACGTTAGCTACTAAAATTGGACTTCCCTAGTGGCTCAGCGGTAAAGAATCCATCTGCTGATGCAGGAGTCACAGGTTTGATTTCTGGGTCAGAAAGATCTCTTGGGGAAGAAAACGTCATCCCACTCCAGTATTCTTGCCTGGGAAATCCCATGGACAGAGGAGCCTGGCAGGCTATAGTCTGTGGGGTGGCAGAGAGTTGGACACAACTTGGCAATTAAATAACAACTAAACTTTGAAGTCATGCATGGCTCATGGCCAACCATTCCTCCCGTAAGTATCCTAGAAAGATTCTTGAGCATTTTTACCAAAATATATGTACAAAAATGTTCATAACACTTTGAACAGCAGGCAAAACAGGAAACAACCTAAATAAATCAACAGTATATAAGTATATAAATTGCTCAAATCTTGTATAGACATTCAGTGGAACATCATACAACATCAAAAAGGAATGAATGATAGCCATGCAATAACATGAATGAAGCTCAGGATCATGGTCTTGTGGGATGAAAAGCAAAGCACAGACGATGACATACAGTATAACTCCATTTATACAAATTTTTTAAATGTTAATATTTTGTCTATGGAGACAAACATGATTAAACTACAAATAAAAGCAAGAACACTATAAACCCAAAATTCAGAATAGAAGCTGTGACAGAAGTGATGGGATGGAGAAAAATCATATAAGGACCTTCAAAGATACTGATAATGTTCTATTTTCATAAGTCAGGTGGTAGATACATGAGTATTCATTAAATCATTTTATATGTGTTCTATAACAACGAAAGATCAGAACTACACTCATCAAAAAATAAAGCTTAAAAGCAAACCATCCTCATTCTCTAATAGCATTTCTGTGGTCCTCACAAAACTGACAAAAATCTCAAATTTACAGAAAATAAAACTATTATGTGATTGATAAGGCAGTCTTGCCTAATAAGTAGAAATTGTAAGTTGACTATCTTCAAGATAAACAAAAATTACCATTCCATTTTATGTAGGATGTGCCAAAAATCCAGATTATAGATTTTAGCAAGTCTACATTGTAAAATATTTTCCCTTTTAGCTCCTAGCTCTTTGCAAAAGACGTCTGTGGGTTGACCGAAAAACAAAACACACAGGTGCAGTTGAGAATTGTGTTTAATTCTGTAGCTTTAATGAGGGGTATAGCCTAGGATACAGCCATGTTCTGAGGAATTGTTCCAAGGACGTAAGGGAAAAGGATATATAGGAATTTTTGCAAAAAGGAAAAAGTAGTCAAGCATTGAAAGATTACTGCTAATCACAAAAAAAGACATCTCAAGATGATTTTAGTATTTTTCTATGTAGGAAAGATGTAAGAGTCTGGGCTTAACTGAAATTATTCCTTTGATATACATCTTATCAACAACCTCAGATATGCAGATGATACCGGTCTAATGGCAGAAAGTGAAGTACTAAATTGCCCCTTGATGAGGGTGAAAGAGGAGAGTGAAAAAGCTGGCTTGAAAGTCAACATTCAAAAAACTAAGATCATGGCACCCAGTCCCATCACTTCATGGCAAATAGAAGAGGAAAAAGTGGAAGCAGTGACATTTTATTTTCTTGGGCTCCAGAATCATTGTGGATCATGACTACAGCCATGAAATTAAGACACTTGCTCCTTGGAAGGAAAGCTATGACAAGCCTAGACTATATTATAAAAGCAGAGACATCACTTTGCTGACAAATGTCCATATAGTCAAAGCTATGATTTTTCCAGTAGTCATGTACAGATGTGAGAGTTGGACCATGACGACTGAGCACCAAAAAACATGCTTTCCAATTGTGGTGCTGTAGAAGACTCTTTTAGAGTCCCTTGGACTGTAAGGAGATTGAACCAGTCAATCCTAAAGGAAATCAACCCTGAATATTCTTTGGAAGGACTGGTGCTAGAGCTGAAGCACCAATACTTTGGCCACCTGATGCAAAGAGCCGACTCATTAGAAAGACCCCAGGAAATGATGCTAGGAAAGATTGAAGGCAGAAAGAGAAGGGGGCGGCAGAGATTGAGATAGATAGTATCACCGACTCACTCAGTGGACATGAATTTGAGCAAACTCTGGAAATGGTGGAGGAGTGAAGAGCCTGGTGTGCTACAGTCCATGGGGTCACAGGTCAAACACCATTTAGTGACTGAACAACAACATGTGTGCTATCAAGGGTCAGAATCTTTTCTCTGCCTAAAATTCCCCTCAGGGCACAACAGGTGGCTTTATGGCTGCTACATACTTTGTTTACTGAAATGGCAGGCGGGACCTACTTTGTCCACATGTGTCATAGTTGGGACCTTGCTTCAAAAACAAAAACATGACTTGGGATAAAAACCAGAAAGCTACCACCCAGGAAAAGCAAATAGAAACTTCTATAATGCAGCGAGTACTGTGACATAAATTTGGGCCCCAGGTGACTTAATTTTTTTTCACTCAGGATCACTATTAAAGTAAAAAATATTCCTCCTCAAAATATCAGAATGGAAAGAGTGGATGAGGCAGAAGTGACATATAAATTTTGCTTTTTTTTTAATGATCAGATACTTGACTCTTGAAGTGGGGGGCGTTTTTAGAGGAAGTGATAGCTAACTGTACTGAGCACTATGGACTAGGTGATGTTCTGAGTGCTTTGCGTGTGTTACTCATTTCATCCTCCCAAGTAAGTTCGATTGTTTTTTTTTAATACCTGCTTCACAAGTGAGTATAAACCACCACAGAAAGGTTTATTTGCCCAAGGACTCTACTAATAAAGGTAGAGATAGGATTCTAAGCTAAGCAATCTCTTTCTCTCTCTATAGCCTGAGGTGAGATATAAAGATTCTGGTTTAGAGAAACCCTAGCTGCGAAAGATGAACAATTAAGAGAACAAAAAGCCTTCAAAGACTTCTCTGAGGAGGTGCTATTTGAGTTGAGAAAGACAATGGGGATTTTGGCACGCAGAAGACCATTTACTGTTGGGGTGACCACAGGTCCCGGATTGCTGGTGCAATTCTAATTTAACCCTATTTTCCAAGCATGATTGTTAGTAGCTCCACCTTTCTCAAATGTATAGGTTTGGGTGATAAATTATATATTATATCTATTTATGGAGCATTTTAACCTGAATTTAAGCAGTGATCCTAGGGAATCTTAACCATAGTATTTCCCGAAGTATTTCTGAGCGAGTATCATTCACAGCTAGAAGGAGTAGAGGGTAGCCTGCTGCTGCTGCTAAGTCACTTCAGTCGTGTCCGACTGTGCGACCCCATAGATGGCAGCTCACTGGGCTCCCCCATCCCTGGGATTCTCCAGGCAAGAACTCTGGAGTGGGTTGCCATTTCCTTCTCCAATGCATGAAAGTGAAAAGTGAAAGTGAAGTCGCTCAGTCATGTCTGACTCTTCACGACCCCATGGACTGCAGCCCACCAGGCTCCTCTGTCCATGGGATTTTCCAGGCAAGAGTACTGGAGTGGGGTGCCATCACCTTCTCCGGAGGGTAGCCTAGGGTGAGTGAATTCCCTGCCTGGAGTCCCATGCCCTTAAGGGGCTGTAACTCTTTCACTTTTGTAAGCTAACCTTTATTGGCAAGGGCTAGATGGCCTCAAGGCCAGCCCTGAAGAGATGGAGACATTGTGGAGTTGGGGAGAGGGTGGATAAGTAAATGGTCTCTGCCTCAGGGGTAAAAGCTAAGGGCAGAAATTAAATGGGGCTTTCAGCCCCAGGGGTTCACTGGTGGCTCAGACAGTAAGGAATCTGCCTGCAATGCAGAACACCTGGGTTTGATCCCTGCGTCAGGAAAGTCCCCTGGAGGAGGGCATGACAACCTGTTCCAGTATTCTTGCCTGGAGAATCCCATGGACTGAGGAGGCTTGGAGGGCTACAGTTCATAGGGTCACAAAGAGTCGGACACAAGTGAGCAACTAACACTTTTTAGCTCCCATTGGAGAGGAAAGTTTAGAATTTCAGACCTGAGGAGGCAAAGGTGAGAACACTGGAAGCTCTGAAACAATTATTTGTTGTACTTATTCTCTCTAACACTTCTCCAGAGTAATCCCTAGCAAGCGGCTTAAAACTAAAGGAACAGGGTGCTGAATAGACTGGAACCCAGCTGTTTTTGTGAGAAACTGCAGCACTATAGAATGGGTGTCAGTGGCTTCAGGGAGTTCACGTATTGTCTTCCTGAGGCCACCAGATTAGAGAGATGGTCTCTGCAAATCAAGGAGCTCTTGTACCAAGGAGTAAAAAGCTTTGGGAAAGTATTTCCGTTTAAGATTGTTAGTCATGTTGGGACTTTAGTGGTCCTCAGGTTAAGAATCTGCCTTCCAGTGCAAGGGATGCAAGTTCAGTCCCTCGTCAGAGAACTAAGAGTCCACATGCCAGGGGGTAACTAGGCTAGTGTGCCAGAAGTAGAGAGCCCGCCCATGCAGGCAAAATTAAAAATAAAATCGTCAGTCTTGTTATTTGAAGAAGAGGATTCTCAATTTTTGTGCCCTCAACTTCATGAAAAGATGAGCAGTGATCCTAGTAACTTATTTTATGCTAAATCGTTATTTTGATGGCAAGTCAAGGAGAATGGGTAGAGGGCAAACCAAAGCTGTGATTTGTTTCTCAGTGAGCGGGTTCTGAGCTCATCTGATGAACATGAAAATACTGTGACATGAACTGACACTTGAAAAAGTTTTTGTTTTTACAAATGCTAAATATGCATTGTTCAAACTAGATAGGGTAAAGAGCCCCTACTCCATTAGCTTGCAGACATTACTGAGTAAGTCTGCACAATCAGAGCAGATTCTAGAGATTTCCTGAAGCAGAAGTTTGTTAGAGTGACATTTGTGTTTCCTTTCTTGGTTAGCTGTATTTAGTCATGCTAGAAAAACTATGGTACATCTTATGCCTTTTCCATTCTCGTTCACGTGTTAGTTGGGAATCTCTATTGGTAAAATCTAAAAAACTGAACAATTCAAGGATAAGATATCTTTATCTTAAACTAACCTACTAGAGCTATTGTCTCTTTTACAAATGACATTAAAAGTAGTTTTATTTTTCTCACCAAAGAATTTATATTTTAAATTTTTACTTATAGTTCTTATCTATTTTTACTTTCAGGTTTAAAAAATTAATAATAATGAATCATTATTTTATGATTATATTCAGTTCACAGAAAGTGATACTTTCCTTCTGTATTACTGATAGAGAGTTGACTTTTTTTTTTTTTAGCTGCACTGGCTCCTCTTTGCTGCCTGCAGGCTTTCTCTGGTTGCAGTGAGCCGGGGCCTCTCTCCAGTTGCAGTGCATCAGCTGCTCACTGTGGTCGCTTCCGTTAGGGAGAACAGACTCTAGGCTTTGGGAACACGGTCTCTGGAGTTGTGCTGCATGACTTAGTTGCCCTATGGCACGTGGGATCTTCCTGGACCAGAGATCCAACCTGTGTCTCTTGCATTGGCAGATGGATTCTTAACCACTGAACCACTAGGGAAGTCCTTGACTTTTAAAATAAACCTAAAGTGTAGCAATCAAGAGTACAGCTTTTGACACGGAGGAATAAAATCTTAACAAACCTACCCTCCAACAGATAACAACTATAAACTCTGGACAAAAACCAACCACTTGAAGGATCTGAGCATTAAATATAGGTCTTGAAATCAAAACGTGGAAGTTCTGAGAAAGGGTGTGTGCCCCATTAGGCAGCATTATCCTAACAACAGGCTATAATTTCAGCATGACACAGGGTGGTTGAAGCAATTATAGAAAGCCAATCAGATTTCTGGACTGATGAACCATAAACCAGAGCTTGGGATATTTAAATACAGCCACTCAAAAGCGAGAAAGGGAATTGTGAGAAGGAGCAAAGTAGAGTAGAGCGTTCTTGGGTTCTTGTGTAGACTCTGCCCAAGTCTCTGGCTGACTCTTCTCCCATAGACACAAAGTGCCTCAAAAAGGACAAAAAAAAATCAGCTGAGCTTTGAGCTGTTACCCACCCTAGAAGAAATAGTTTAAAGTTTGAATATAACCAAATTAATTTCACTGCTAAAACAAAAACGTTAACACACACACATACACATCTTTTCTTCCTTTTAGATGTAACAGAATCTAGTCTGAACAAAATAATAATGTGCAGCATACAATAAAAAAGTACTAGATACATAAAGAACCAGGAAAATGTGACCCATTCTCAAAAGACAGTCAGTTCAGATCAAGATGTTAGAATTATCAGATAAATGTTCAATGAAGTAAAGGAAAACAAACGTAATAAATAAAAAATTAGAAAACCCCAACAGATAGCAAAATATAAACAAGACCAAAATGAAAAATTTAGAATTTAAAACATTCAGTATTTGAAATAAAAGAGTAACTGAATTGGCTTTATAACATGCTACGTATTTATGTAAAGGAAAAATATAATATTTTGTTATAGTGTAAATAATACATGTAGATCGAATACATATGACAATAACAGGAGCTAATAAATTGAACTAAGTGATTACAAAGTTACTACATTTCATGGGAAGAAACAGTTCTAACTCTAAAAGTGGACTGTGGAAAGTTAAGAATGGATATTTTAATCCCTAGTACAATCACTAAGAAAATTAAGTAAAAGGTATAGCTAAAATGTTAATTGTTATTCAGTTGCTCAGTCATGTCCCACTTTGTGACCCCATGGACTGCAGCATGCCAGGCCTCCCTGTCCCTCACCATCTCCCGGAGTTTGCCCAAGTTCATGTCCACTGCATTGGTGATACCATCCAGCCATCTCATCCTCTGACACCCTCTTCTGCCCTCAGTCTTTCCCAGCATCAGAGACTTTTCCAATGAGCTGGCTGTTCAAATCAGGAGACCAAAATGCTGGAGCTTCAGCTTCAGCTTCAGCATCAGTCCTTCCAATGAGTATTCAGGGAAGATTTCCTTTAAGATTGACTGGTTTAATCTTGTTGTCCAAGGGACTTTTAGGAGTCTTCTCCAGCACCACAGTTCAAAGGCATCAATTCTTTGGTGCTCTGCCTTCTTCATGGTCCAGCTCTCACAACCGTACATGACCACTGGGAAGACCATAGCCTTGACTACACGGACCTTTGTCGGCAGAGTGATGTCTCTGCTTTTCAACACACTGTCTAGATTTGTCACAGCTTTCCTGCCAAGAAGCAATCATCTTCTGATTTTATGGCTGCAGTCACCATCCACAGTGATTTCAGAGCCCAGGAAGAGGAAATCTGTCACTGCTTCCACTTTTTCCCCTGCTATTTGCCATGAAGTAGTGGTGAAGAGGAATAAAAAAACTTGGACCCATTAGAAATAACCTCATGCTCCTTCTGCTTCTGCAACTAAGCTAACTCCTTGCAAAGTCATGTAAGTTACATAGTTTTGGGGGAAACAAACTTACAACAATACTAGGAGCTGAACCTTACCTCTCTCACCCTTGTCAATTACCCAGCCCCTGTAATCCTGTTTAACAATGTTTATTTGTGTAAAGGTCAGGCATCCCCTCTGCTCTGTCCTAACCTGCTGTTCCCACCTGCATGAAACCCCTAGTTTGAACTAGCGTATTAACAGTCAACACTGCCCACTAAATCTGGTGTCATGCACTGTCTATTAAAACTCTGGAACACCTTTGTTCTGGGCTCAGAGCTGGAAGTGTTACGCCTCTGGGCCCACCGGTGTAATAAACCTGAGTTCTCCAACTCTCCAAGTTGGTTTCTTGGTTTCTAGATGAACTCTGCAAGAATGAGGCCGGATGCTGGGATCTTAGCTTTTTTAATATTCAGTTTTAAGCCATTTTTTTTTCCACTCTCCTCTTCAACCTCATCAAGAGGTTCTTTAGTTCCTCTTCACTTTCTGCCACTAGAGTGGTATCATCTGCATATCTGAGGTTGTTGATGTTTCTCCCACCTATCTTGATTCCAGTTTGTAACTCATCCAGCCTGGCATTTCTCATGATGTGTTCAGCATACAGGTTAAATAAACAGGATGACAGCAGACAGCCCTGTCATACTCCTTTATAAATCCTAAACCAATCAGTTGTTTTATACAGCTTTCTAACTGCTGCATCTTGACCCTCATATAGGTTTCTCAGGAGACAGGTGAGATGGTCTGGTATTCTCATCTCTTTAAGAGCTTTCCACAGTTAGTTATGATCCATGCCATCAAAGGCTTTAGCATAGTCAATGAAACAGAGGTAGATGTTTTTCTTGAGTTCCTTTGCTTCCTTTATGATCTAACAAATGCTGGCAATTTGATCTCTGGTTCCTCTGCCTTTTCTAAACCCAGCTTTAATACCTGGAAGCTCTTGGTTCATGTAACACTGAAGCCTAGAATGCAAAATTTTAAGCATGACCTTACTAGCATGGGAGATGAGTGCAATTGTCTGATGGTTTGAACATTCTTATGCTTCCCTGGTAGCTCAAAAAGCCAACAGGTAATCTTAAACAGGAGTTTTGAAAGTGAAAAACTGAAAAAAAAAAGGCAGAAAAGGAGGAACAATAAATGAAACAAATATAGAAAGCAAATCATAAAATGGAAGACCTAAATCCAACCGAATCAATAATTACTTAAAATGTTAATGGAGCAAACATAACCAAAGACATAAATTAACAAAATGTAATTAAAAGCAAGACCCAACTAAGCTTTACACAAGAGATGTACTTTAAATATAAAAACATATGTAAATGGATGGAAAAAGAAGAGATATACCAATGTACCATGTGCAATGGACTAAATGTTTTTGTCCCCTTTAAAATTCATATGCTGTTAACCCCCAGTGTAATGGTATTGGGAAGTGGGACCTCTGGGAAAGTAAGTCATGAGAGTAGCGCTGTCATGAATGAAATTAGTGCCCTTATAAAAGAGGCTGTAGAGCACTTTCTAGTCCTCTTTCAACTATATAAGGATACAAGTAGTCTGCCACCCAGAAGAGGGCCTTCATCAAAGCTTGGCCATGTTGGCACCCTGATCTGGACATTGATCCTTTAAAACTGAGAAATAGGTTTCTGTTGTTTATAAGCCACCTAGTCTATGGTATTCTATTACAGCAGCTCAAAATGATGAAAGACATCCTGCAGCATAACCATAGGAAGGCTAGAGTGGCTATTAATATTGGACAAAATAGATCTTATGACACAGAGGGTCATTTTATACTGGAGAAAGCATCAACTAATCAGGAAGCTGTGAAAGTGAAAGTGTGAGTCGCTCAGTCATGTCTGACTCTTCGCCACCCCTGGACTGTAACCCGCCAGGCTCCTCTGTTCCTGGAATTCTCCAGGCAAGAATACCAGGGTGGGTAGCCATTCCCTTCTCCAGAGGATCTTCCCAACCCAGGGATTGAACCCAGGTTACCTGCATTGCAGGCAGATTCTTTACCATCTGAGTCATCAGGGAAACATATAATAATCATAAATGGGTATGTGCCTAATAACAGAGCTTCAGAAATACATGAAACAAAAATTGAAAGAACAAAAGGGTGGAGGAACATACAATTCTAAAATAGTGGTAGGAGATTTTAACATCTGTAGGAAGAGGTAGAACGAGACTCCCCCCCAAAAAATCAGCAAAAATATAATCTGAACATACTGTCAACCACCTTGATCTAATTGATGTTCATAGAATGCTACATCCAACCAGAGAATACACATTCCTTTCTAGAGGTGCTTTCACAACAATAGATCAGATCAGTCGCTCAGTCATGTCCGACTCTTTGCGACCCCATGAATCGCAGCACGCCAGGCCTCCCTGTCCATCACCAACTCCCGGAGTTCATTCAGACTCATGTCCATCGAGTCAGTGATGCCATCCAGCCATCTCATCCTCTGTCGTCCCCTTCTCCTCCTGCCCCCAATCCCTCCCAGCATCAGAGTCTTTTCCAATGAGTCAACTCTTCGCATGAGGTGGCCAGAGTACTGGAGTTTCAGCTTTAGCATCATTCCTTCCAAAGAAATCCCAGTGCTATGCATTAAAAAAACTCTCAAAATGAAATTATTATAATCATATGTGATCTTTGACCAAAACAAGAACTAGAAATCAAAAGCAGTAAAAAATTTAGAAAACATGCAAAAATTTTAAACCAGCAACTCATTTATTTTTTATTTTTATTTATTTTTTTTAATACAGCAACTCATTTTAAATGATACATGGCTCAAGAAATAAATCACAAGAGAAATTAGAAAATATTTAAAACTGAAAAATAGTAAATCCACAGTATATCAAAATTTGTACGATGCCATTTATCCTGTGCCAAGAGGAAATGTATGGTTTTAAATGCTCATGTTAGAAAGAGGAAAAAGGTCTTAAATCAATGACCTAGTGTTCCACTATAAGACTGTGAGACAGTCAAAAAAGAAGAGCAGAATAAACTCAAAGTAAGCGTAAGGAAGGAAATAATAAAGATAAGAGGATAAGACAATGAAATAGAAAACAGACAAAAGAAAGAAAATAGCAAAGCCAAAACTCTGGCTCATTGAAACCAGGCATAGAAGGAACATACCTCAACATAATAAAAGCCATATATGACAAACCCACAGCAAACATTATCCTCAATAGTGAAAAATTGAAAGCATTTTCTCTGAAATCAGGAACAAGACAAGGGTGCCCATGCTCACCACTACTATTAACCATAGTTTTGGAAGTCCTAGCCACAGCAATCAGAGAAGAAAAAAATAAAAGGAATTCAGAGTGGAAAAGAAGTAAAACTCTCAGTGTTTGCAGATGACATGATCTTCATATAGAAAGAAAACCCCAAAGACAGCACCAGAAAATTACTAGAGCTAATCAATGATATAGTAAAGTTGCAGGATATAAAATTGACACACAGAAATCCCTTGCATTCCTATACACTAGCAATGAGAAAACAGAAAGAGAAATTAAGGAAACAATCCAATTCACTATTGCAATGAAAAGAATAAAATACTTAGGAATAAATTTACCTAAAGAAATAAAAGACCTATATATATAGAAAACTATAAAACACTGATGAAAGAAATCAAAGATGACACAATTATATGGAGAAATATACCATGTTTGTGGATTGGAAGAATCAATACAGTGAAAATGAATATAGCACCCAAAGAAATCTATAGATCCAATGCAATCCCTATCAAGCTACCAATGGTATTTTTCACAGAACTAGGAACAACTATTTTCACAGTTTGTATGGAAACACAAAAAACCTCGAATAGCCAAAGCAATCTTGAGAAAAAAGAATGGAACTGGGGGAATCAAACTGCCTGACTACAGACTATACTACACAGTTACAGTCATCAAGACAGTATGGTACTTGCACAAAGACAGAAATATAGATCAATGGAACAAAATAGAAAGTCCAGAGATAAATCCACAAACCTAAAGACACTTTATCTTTGACAAAGGAGGCAAAAATATACAATGGAGAAAACTGGTCAACCACCAATAAAAAAATGAAACTAGAACACTTTCTAACACCATACACAAAAATAAACTCAAAATGGATTAAAGATCTAAATGTAAGACAAGAAACTATAAGACAAGAAACTCTTAGAGGAAAATATAGGCAGAACACTCTTTGACAAAAATCACAGCAAGATCTTCTACGACCCACCTCCCAGGGTAATGGAAATAAAGACAAAAATAAATAAATGGGACCTAATTAAACTTAAGCTTTTGCACAGCGAAGGAAACTATAAGCAAGGTGAAAAGGCAGTCATGAGAATGGGAGAAAATAATAGCAAACAAAACAACTGATAAAGAATTAATCTCCAAGCAGCTCCAATGAATTAATCTCCAATTAATATATAAGTAGCTCATGCAGCTCAATACCAGAAAAATAAATGACCCAATCAAAAAATGGGCCAAAAAACTAAACAAACATTTCTCCAAAGAAGACATACAGATGGCTAGCAAACACATGAAAAGACTCTCAATGTCACTCATTATCAGAGAAATGCAAATCAAAACCACAATGAGGTATCATCTCAGGCTGGTTAGAATGGCTGCCATCAAAGAGTCTACAAACAGTAAATGCTGGAGAGGTTGTGGAGAAAAGGGAACCCTCTTACACTGTTGGTGGGAATACAAATCAGCATAGCCACAATGGAGAAAAGTGTGGAGATTCCTTAAAAAACCGGAACCAGAACTGCCATCAATTCAGTTCAGTTCCGTTGCTCAGTCATGTCCAACTCTTTGCGACCCCATGGATTGCAGCACACCAGGCTTCCCTGTCCATCAGCAACTCCCAAAGCTTGCTCAAACTCATGTCCATTGAGTCGATAATGCCATCCAACCATCTCATCCTCTGTCATCCCCTTCTCCTTCTGCCCTCAATCTTTCCCAGCATCAGGGTCTTTTTGAGAGTCAGTTCTCCACATCAGGTGGCCAAAGTATTGAAGTTTCAGCTTCAGCATCACTCCTTCCAATGAATATTCAGGACTGATTTCCTTTAGGATTGACTGATTTGATCTCCTTGCAGTCCAAGGAACTCTCAAGAGTCTTCTCCAACACCATGGTTCAAAAGCATCAATTCTGAACTGCCATATGACCTAGCAGTCCCACTGCTGGGCATACACACCAAGGAAACCAGAACTGAAAGAGACACATGTACCCCAGTGTTCATTGCAGCACTGTTTACAATGGCTAAGACATGGAAGCAACCTAGATGTACATTGGCAGACGAATGGATAAGGAAGTTGTGGTACATATACACAATGGAATATTAGTCAGCTATAAAAAATAACATGTATGAGTCAGTTCTAATGAGGTGGACGAAACTGGAGCCTATTATACAGAGTGAAGTAAGCCAGAAAGAGAAACACCAATATAGTATATTAACACATATATATGTAATTTAGAAAGATGGTAATGATGACCCTATATGTAAGACAGCAAAAGAGACATAGATGTAAAGAACAGACTTTTGGACTATGTGGGAGAAGATGAAGGTGGGACGATATGAGAGATTAGCATTGAAACATGTATATTACCATAGGTAAATAGATAACCAGTGCAAGTTCGATACACGAAGCAGGGTGCTCAAAGCTGGTGCTCTGGGACAACCCAGAGGGAAGGGGTGGGGAGGGAGGTAAGAGGGGGGTTCAGGATGGGGGAACACATGTATACCTGTGGCTGATTCATGTCGATGTATGGCAAAAACCAACACAGTTTTGTAAAGTAATTAGCCTCCAATTAAAATAATTAATTTTCTTGAAAAAAAGGAAGCATACTTTGGAAATTGGTTAACCCTTATGAATTGTGTTGGAGAAGGCAATGGCACCCCACTGCAGCACTCTTGCCTGGAAAATCCCATGGACGAAGGAGCCTGGTGGGCTGCAGTCCATGGGGTCGCTGAGGGTCAGACACAACTGAGCGACTTCACTTTCACTTTTCACTTTCATGCATTGGAGAAGGAAATGGCAACCCACTCCAGTGTTCTTGCCTGAAGAATCCCAGGGACGGGGGAGCCTGGTGGGCTGCCGTCTATAGGGTCGCACAGAGTCGGACACAACTGAAGCGACTTAGCAGCAGCAGCAGCAGCATGAATTGTGTTCCCCTCAAATTTACACATTGAGACTCTAATCTGTAGTGTGACTGTATTTGAAGATAGGGCATTGAAGGAAATAATTAAGATAAATGAGGTCATAAGAGTGGAGCCCTAATCCTATGACTGGTATCCTCATAAGAAGAGGAAGAGACACCAATGGCATGTGTATATAGAGAAAAGGTCATGTGAAAACAGAGTAAGAAGGAGGCAATCTACAAACCAAGGAGTGAGGCCTTAGGAGAAACATAGGCATACCTTGATACTGGACTTACAGATTACAAAAATATAAGAAAATAAGTTTCTGTTGTTTAAACCACTCTGTCTGTAATAAGGGCTATATAATGACATGAGACAGTGGTTATATGCAATCTAGGAAGTGAGTGCCAGGAATAAATTACTTTGATCTTGAATTTCGCAGCCTCTAGAGTTATGAGAAATAAACCTCTGTTTAAGTCACCAAGTCCATGATATTTTTATTATATCATGAAATAATAAAGTCAGCCTAAGCTAAGACAGATAGGAAGATTAAGTAATTGTTATATTCTTTACAAATTCATCTATGGATTCAATATAATTTCATCAAAATCTCTGGAGGTATTTTTTGGTAGAAATTGATAAGCTGATTCTAAAACTTACACAAACATACCTTATTTTATTGCACTTACCTTTATTGTGCTTTGCAAATACTGTGTTTTTATATAAGTTGAATCTGTGGCAACCCTCCATCCAGCAAATCTATTGATGCCATTTTTCCAACAGCGTTGGCTCCCTTCATGTCTCTGTGTCACATTTGGGTAATTCTCACAATAGTGCAAAGTTTTCCATTATTATTATGTTTGTTATGTGATCTCTAATGTTACTATTGCAAAAAGATTACTACTAACTGAAAATTGAGATGATGGTTACCAATTTTTTTTAGCAATTAAGAATTTTAAAATTAATATGTATACTTTTTTTTTTTTTTAGAAATAATGCTACTGCACACTTAATGGTCTATAGTATAGTGTAAACAAAGCTTGCATGTGCCCTGGGAAACCAAAAAATTCATGTGACTTTCTTTATTATGAGTCACTTTATTGCAGTGATCTGGAACTAAAGCCACATATCTCTGAGTTATGCCTATATAGAAATGCGGAGGAGATAGAATAACTAATACAGTCTTGAAAAAGAAGAACAAATTGGAGACCTTATACTATGTAATTTCAAGTCATGTGGTGTTGGCAAAAGGATATGCCAGTGACTCTCCCCAGGGACAATTTTGTCCCCCAGGAGACATTTGACAATACGTGGAGACATTTTTATTTGTCACAATTAGGGAATGGGTACTACAGGCATCTAATGAGCAGAGAGGTCAGGGACACTGCTAAATATCCTATTATATAATGCACGAGGGGCTTCCCAGATGGTGTTAGTGGTAAAGAACCCGCCTGCCAATGCAGGAGATGCAAGAGATGCAGGTTTGATCCATGGGTTTGGAAGATCCCCTGGAGGAGGGCATGGCAACCCACTTCAGTATTCTTGCCTGGAAAATCCCACTCAGACAGAGGAGACTGGCTGGCTGTAGTCCATGGGGTTGCAAAGAGTTGGCCACAACTGTGCATGCACATGCACACAGTAGCTACATGTCACACTTGAAGTGTGACTAGTACAGGGCCCTGACTTTTAAATTTTATTTCATCTACAGTTCAGTTCAGTTCAGTTCAGTCACTCAGTCATGTCTGACACTTTGCGACTCCATGAATCGCAGCATGCCAGGCCTCCCTGTCCATCACCAACTCCGAGAGTTTACCCAAACTGATGTCCATCGAGTCGGTGATGCCGTCCTGCCATCTCATCCTCTGTCATCCCCTTCTCCTCCTGCCCTCAATCCCTGCCAGCATCAGGGTCTTTTCCAATGAGTCAATTCTTCGCATGAAGTGGCCAAAGTATTGGAGTTTCAGCTTCAGCATCAGTCCTTCCAAAGAACACCCAGGACTGGTCTCCTTTAGAATGGACTGGTTGGATCTCTTGCAGTCCAAGGGGCTCTCAAGAGTCTTCTCCAACACCACAGTTCAAAAGCATCAATTCTTCCGCACTCAGCTTTCTTCACAGTCCAACTTTCACATCCATACATGACCAATGGAAAAACCATAGCCTTGACTAGACGGACCTTTGTTGGCAAAGTAATGTCTCTGCTTTTGAATATGCTATCTAGGTTGGTCATAACTTTCTTTCCAAGGAGCAAGCGTCTTTTAATTTCATGGCTGCAATCACCATCTGCAGTGATTTTGGAGCCCCCCAAAAAATAAAGTCTGACACTGTTTCCACTGTTTCCCCATCTATTTCCCATGACATGACGGGACCAGATGCCATGATCTTCATTTTCTGAATGTTGAGCTTTAAGCCAACTTTTTCACTCTCCTCTTTCACTTTCATCAAGAGGCTTTTGAGTTCTCTTCACTTTCTGCCATAAGGGTGGTGTCATCTGCATATCTGAGGTCATTGATATTTCTCCCGGCAATCTTGATTCCAGCTTGTGCTTCTTCCAGCCCAGCGTTTCTCATGATGCACTCTGCATAGAAGTTAAATAAGCAGGGTGACAATATACAGCCTTGACGTACTCCTTTTCCTATTTGGAACCAGTCTGTTGTTCCATGTCCATGTTGCTTCCTGACGTGCATATAGGTTTCTCAAGAGGCAGGTCAGGTGGTCTGGTATTCCCATCTCTTTCAGAATTTTCCACAGTTTATTGTGATCCACACAGTCAAAGGCTTTGGCATAGTCAATAAAGCAGAAATAGAGGTTTTTCTGGAACTCTCTTGCTTTTTCCATGACCCAGCAGATGTTGCCAATTTGATCTCTGGTTCCTCTGCCTTTTCTAAAACCAGCTTGAACATCTGGAAGTTCACGGTTCACGTATTGCTGAAGCCTGGCTTGGAGAATTTTGAGCATTACTTTACTAGCGTGTGAGATGAGTGCAATTGTGTGGTAGTTTGAGCATTCTTTGGCATTGCTTTTCTTTGGAATTGGAATGAAAATTGACCTTTTCCAGTCCTGTGTCCACTGCTGAGTTTTCCAAATTTGCTGGCGTATTGAGTGCAGCACTTTCACAGCATCATCTTTCAGGATTTGAAATAGCTCAACTGGAATTCCATCACCTCCACTAGCTTTGTTCATAGTGATGCTTCCTAAGGCCCACTTGACTTCACATTCCAGGATGTCTGGCTCTAGGTGAGTGATCACACCATCATGATTATCTGGGTCATGAAGATCTTTTTTGTACAGTTCTTCTGTGTATTCTTGCCACCTCTTCTTAATATCTTCTGATTCTATTAGGTCCACACTATTTCTGTCCTTTATCGAGCCCATCTTTGCATGAAATATTCCCTTGGTACCGCACAGAAGTGCCCAGGCTGCGATAGACCACGCAGAAGCATGGCCAAGAGGAGCTACCCCATGCCTGAGGTCAGGGGCGGCTGCCAAAAGGAGCAACCTCACATCCAAGGAGCGGCGGCTGCGTGGGCACAGGAGGGCCAAGAGGAGCTACTCCACATTCAAGATCAGGAGGGGCGGCCATGAGAAGATACCCCTCATCCAAGGTAAGGAGCAGCGGCTGCGCTTTGCTGGAGCAGCCGTGAAGAGATACCCCATGTCCAAGGTAAGAGAAACCCAAGTAAGACGGTAGGTGTTGTGAGAGGGCATCAGAGGGCAGACACGCTGAAACCATAATCACAGAAAACTAGCCAGTCTGATCACATGGACCACAGCCTTGTCTAACTCAGTGAAACTAAGCCATGCCTTGTGGTGCCACCCAAGACGGCTGGGTCATGGTGGAGAGGTCTGACAGAATGTGGTCCACTGGAGAAGGGAATGGCAAACCACTTCAGTATTCTTGCCTTGAGAACCCCATGAACAGTATGAAAAAGCAAAATGATAGGATACTGAGAGAGAAACTCCCCAGGTCAGTAGGTGCCCAATATGCTATCAGTGGAGATCAGTGGAGAAATAACTGCAGAAAGAATAAAGGAATGGAGCCAAAGCAAAAACAATACCCAGCTGTGGATGTGACTGGTGAAAGAAGCAAGGTCTGATTCTGTAAAGAGCAATATTGCATAGGAACCTGGAATGTTAGGTCCATGAATCAAGGCAAATTGGAAGTGGTCAAACAAGAGATGGCAAGAGTGAACATCAACATTCTAGGAATCAGTGAACTAAGAGGGACTGGAATGGGTGAATTTAATTCAGATGACCATAATATCTACTACCGTGGGCAGGAATCCCTTAGGAGAAATGGAGTAGCCATTATGGTCAACAAAAAAGTCTGAATTGTAGTACTTGGATGCAATCTCAGAAACGACAGAATGACCTCTGTTCGTTTCCAAGGCAAACCATTCAATATCACGGTAATCCAAGCCTATGCCCCAACCAGTAATGCTGAAGAAGCTGAAGTTGAATGGTTCTATGAAAACCTACAAGACCTTTTAGAACTAACACCCAAAAAAGATGTCCTTTTCATTATAGGGGACTGGAATGCAAAAGTAGGAAGTCAAGAAACACCTGGAGTAACAGGCAAATTTGGCCTTGGAATACAGAATGAAGCAGGGCAAAGGCTAAGAGTTCTGCCAAGAGAACACACTGGTCATAGCAAACACTCTCTTCCAACAACACAAGAGAAGACTCTGCACAAGGACATCACCAGATGGTCAACACCGAAATCAGATTGATTATATTCTTTGCAGCCAAATATGGAGAAGCTTTATACAGTCAGCAAAAACAAGACCAGGAGCTGACTGTGGCTCAGATCATGAATTCCTTATTGCCAAATTCAGACTTAAATTGAAGAAAGTAGGGAAAACTACCAGACCATTCAGGTATGACCTAAATCAAATCTCTTATTTTATCTTAGTGAATTTAAATTTAAATAGCAATGTTAGTGGCTGCCATAGGGGATAGTGCAAGTCTATGCAGAGAGCTGAATGGGTGGGTAAGGAGTGGGAAAACACGGGCACGGCATGTAAGTTGGGCAAAAATTACAAGTCCCTGTTGTGTGGGGTGGATTACTTTATAAAACATTTTCCTTCATAGTGAGAGCCAGTGCCGGGAGCCGGCATATTGCATATTGAGTGCAGCACCTTCACAGCATGATCTTTCAGGGTCTGGAATAGCTCAACTGGAATTCTATCACTGCCAGGAGCCAGCGTGAGGAACTCCGCCAGTGGCAAAGGTCGTGAGGAAGGAGGCTCGGCATACGCAAAGGCGGGATCGAGCCTCAGGAGTCCCCGTGGAAATTCTCGAGCATCTACCTCCAAACCAGAGTCTGCCTACTTTCTGCTTTGTGCTCTCACCTACACCTCTGACTTCACAGGCGGGCTGTCCCCCACTACCTCTCTCTGAAAGAAGAGTTAGCTTACAGCTCCAGTTAATAATTCCTGGGTGTGACAGTGTTTCAACGTACAAACTCCTTTGGAAATCCTCTAGCCTGCCTGAATAGGTTTTTCCAGCCACATGTGATTGTTCAGAGCCTCCCAACTGTGAGAGGCAGGAGATGTTCTAAACTGTCTAAACACAGATTTTTTGAGTAGTTAAAAGATTGATTAGAAATTGTATTGGTGAAGGGTTTTTCACTTATTGGGCCAATGTTTGCTGCTGAGTCTCCATACTCCTTACCTACTGTGTCCTTGGCAGTGTATTGATTGATATAATGGGTGTATAGAAATGTAAGTAGTAGCCTCAATGTTTGTAACCTTGGACCCTTGAGTTAATTCTTTTCTTGATTGAGCCCACCTCACCTTTGTCCTATAGGAATGCAGCTTTGTCCAATGCTTTTTTGGAGGCTGGCGCCTGACTTTGGAATAATCACTTTTAGAGAAAAATAAGTTTCTTAAAATGTTAACAGGCCTCTGGGCCAGAAGATGATGCAAATCACCTGAACTTTTGCATATGATAAGTTTCCTGGCTTCGATTAGGACCAGGAACTGCTGTCCTTGCATGACTCCACCCCTTCCCCCATTATCCTCTTTGCATAACTTAAGGTATAAAAACTACTTTGGAAAATAAAGTGCGGGCCTTGTTCACCGAAACTTGGTCTCCCCATGTCGCTCTCTCTCTCTCACTCTGGCTGAGTCTCTATCTGGAGCGCGGAACCCACCATGCTTACTAATTATGCCTGGGCTTCTAAGATCTGACTGGGGAGGCCTCAGTGTCTCCTCTCCTTTGGGAGAACGGAAGGACGCCTGTGGCCTACGTAAGTGGTGCAAACTTCTTGTCTTGAAGTTTTATTGGTCTCCCACGTAAACCAAGCTACTCAGCCTCTTTTCTCCACTGAATTTCCTCACTGAGCTATCCTCATTCTATTACTCTTTATATCTTTGATAAATATTTAAATAAATAGGTCGCCTATGCTGTCTCTCCTTCGAATACCCTGGATCAGCCAGGGCTGGACCCCGGCAAGCCAGGATCTCTGAGCTGTGGCTTCTTGAGACTTGGTACTGTGGAGGAGTTGTTGGAGGGGGAGTCGGGTGGGTGATGCAGGGGTAAAGAGTCTGCCTGCCACTGCAAGAGATACAAGAGATGTGGGTTTGATCCCTGGGTTGGGAAAATCCCCTGGAGTATGAAATGGCAACACACTCCAGTATTCTTGCCCAGAAAATTCCATGGACAGAGGAACCTGGCAGGTCTATGGGGTCGCAGAGAGTCAGACACATCAGAAGGGACTTAGCACGCACGCATAAT
Source organism: Bos grunniens (assembly GCF_055505025.1). NCBI lineage: Eukaryota > Metazoa > Chordata > Mammalia > Artiodactyla > Bovidae > Bos > Bos grunniens. The sequence continues at coordinate 24,921,407 of NC_141179.1, forward strand.
GCACAGGACAACAAATGTCTCCACAAGAAAGAATTATTTGGCTCAAGACATCAGCAGTGCTGAAACTGAGAGGCCTTGTGAAATTGAGAAGCCTTGTGATAGACAAATGTATCAATGCAACAGCGCAAGAGTCCAGAAATAAATTTACAGAGTCAACTGATTTTCAGAAAAGTGCTGATCCAATTCACTGAAAAAGCATTTTCAATAAATGATGATTAAAAATGGATATTTGTATAAAAACAATGAATATTATATACATAATATTATAGTATTACACTTATATTAATATTATAGTATTATGCTATATATTATATACAACAACTAATTCCATATTGGCCAAAGATCTAAATGTAAAACCACTGTGGTGGCTCAGTGGTAAAGAATCTGCTTGCCAATGCAGAAGACACGGGTTTGATCCTTGGTCCGGGAAGGTCCCACAGCTGTGGAGTAACTTAGCCTGTGCACCACAACTATTGAATCTGTGCTCTAGAGCTGGGAAACTGCAACTGCTGAGCCTACGTGCATAACTACGGAAGCCTGTGCTCCACAGCAAGAGAAGCCATCGCGGTGAGAAGCTTGCACAGCAATGAACATTCAGCACAGCCAAAAATAAATAAATAAAATTATTTTTAATGTAAAACTAAAATTTCAATGCTTCTAGAGATGAGACAACATAAGAGAGTATCTTTTCTACCTAGACACAAGAAAACATTTGTTTGACAGAACATAAAGAATGCTCAAACTGCAGCACAATTGCACTCATCTCATACACTAGTAAAGTAATGCTCAAAATTCTCCAAGCCAGGCTTCAGCAATACATGAACCGTGAACTTCCTGATGTTCAAGCTGGTTTTAGAAAAGGCAGAGGAACCAGAAGTCAAATTGCCAACATCCGCTGGATCATGGAAAAAGCAAGAGAGTTCCAGAAAAACATCTATTTCTGCTTTATTGACTGTGCCAAAGCCTTTGACTGCGTGGATCACAATAAACTGTGGAAAATTCTGAAAGAGATTGGAATACCAGACCACCTGACCTGCCTCTTGAGAAACCTGTATGCACGTCAGGAAGCAACATGGACATGGAACAACAGACTGGTTCCAAATAGGAAAAGGAGTACGTCAAGGCTGTATACTGTCACCCTGCTTATTTAACTTCTATGCAGAGTACATCATGAGAAACGCTGGGCTGGAAGAAGCACAAGCTGGAATCAAGATTGCCGGGAGAAATATCAATGACCTCAGATATGCAGATGACACCACCCTTATGGCAGAAAGTGAAGAGAACTCAAAAGCCTCTTGATGAAAGTGAAAGAGGAGAGTGAAAAAGTTGGCTTAAAGCTCAACATTCAGGAAATGAAGATCATAGCATCCGGTCCCATCACTTCATGGGAAATAGATGGGGAAACAGTGGAAACAGTGTCAGATTTTATTTTTTTAGGCTCCAAAATCACTGCAGATGGTGATTGCAGCCATGAAATTAAAAGACGCTTGCTCCTTGGAAAGAAAGTTATGACCAACCTAGATAGCATATTCAAAAGCAGAGACATTACTTTGCCAACAAAGGTCCGTCTAGTCAAGGCTATGGTTTTTCCAGTGGTCATGTATGGATGTGAAAGTTGGACTGTGAAGAAAGCTGAGTGCGGAAGAATTGATGCTTTTGAACTGCGGTGTTGGAGAAGACTCTTGAGAGTCCCTTGGACTGCAAAGAGATCCAACCAGTCCATCCTAAAGGAGATCAGTCCTGGGTGTCCATTGGAAAGAATGATGCTAAAGCTGAAACTCCAATACTTTGGCCACTTCATGCGAAGAATTGACTCATTGGAAAAGACCCTGATGCTGGGAGGGATTGGGGGCAGGAGGAGAAGGGACGACAGAGGATGAGATGGCTGGATGGCATCACTGACTCAATGGACATGAGTTTGGGTAAACTCTCGGAGTTGGTGATGGACAGGGAGGCCTGGCGTGCTGTGATTCATGGGGTCACAAAGAGTCAGACACGACTGAACTACTGAACTGAACTGAAAGTACATTTAACATAAAAGAAGAAATTGATATATTGGCTTCATCAAAATGAAAATCTTCTGTTCCTCAAAAAACTATTAAGAAAAGCTACAAAGTTGGAGAACATATTTACAATAAATGTATCTTATAAAATTATTTATAACCTGATATATAAGGAATGCCTACAGATTATTAAGAAAAAGATAGCTCAATTTTAAAATGGGCAAGATACTTGAACACATACTTTACAAAGTAAGATATATGAATGACCAATATATCAGTAGTCACCAGGGAAATACAAATTAAAACTACAATGTGATATTACTACCCACCCACTAGAATGACTAAAATTTAAAAGACTTTATTAAGTTTTGGAAAAGATATGAAGCTCAAACTCATATACATTACTGGTGGAAGTAAAAGGTGGTAAAACCACATTGGAACACTGAGAGTTTCTTCTGTTTTAAACATACACATGTTCTAAATAACTAGCAATCCATTCCCAGGTTTTTACCTGGGAGAAATAAAAAGTGTGCATCCATAAAAAGACTTGAATAAGAATGTCCATAGTATCTTTATTCATAATAGTCCCAAATTGGACATAACTTAAATGTTTATCGATAGGAGATTGGATAAACAAATTCTGTCATATCCAGGTAATAAAATATTGCTCAGCAATAAAAATCAAATAATTATTGTTATACATAACAACATTTATAAATATAAAACAATATATTTGAATTTCAAAAACAAAAACAATGTAATTGAATTTCAAAAACATTTAATTGTGAAAGAGAAGACTGGTGTGAAAGAATACACTATATATGATTCTAATTATATAAAACTCTGAAGGCAAAGATGTGTTAAACAGAGTAGAAAAAGAACATGAAGAAAAATTTTGGAAATGTGCTTGATTGGGATATTGGTTGCTGCTGCTGCTCCTGCTGCTAAGTCACTTCAGTCGTGTCCAACTCTGTGCGACCCCATAGATGGCAGCCCACCAGGCTCCCCCGTCCCTGGGATTCTCCAGGCAAGAACACTGGAGTGGGTTGCCATTTCCTTCTCCAATGCATGAAAGGGAAAAGTGAAAGTGAAGTCGCTCAGTCGTGTCCGACTCTGCGCAACCCCATGGACTGCAGCCCACCAGGCTCCTCCATCCATAGGATTCTCCAGGCAAGAGTACCGGAGTGGGTTGCCATTGCCTTCTCCGGGGATATTCATTACATGCTGGGAAAGACTGAAGGCATGAAGGGAAGGGGGAAACAGAGGATGAGATGGTTGGATGGCATCATCATCTCAATGGACATGAGTCTAGAAGAAACTCCTAGAAGAAAACATAGGCAAACACTTCTGATAGGATAATGCAAATCAAATTTCATAGCAAATTTCAATGCAAATGCAAATAATTCATAACAATTTTGTTTTTGGATCTGACTCCTCAGGCAAAGGGAGAAAAAAACAAAAATAAAATAAGACTTAATTAAACTTAAAAGCTGTTGCACAGCAAAGGATATCATCAGCAAAATTAAAAAACAACCTACTGAATGGGAGAAATATTTTTAAATGATATGTCTGATAAGGGGTAAATATCCAAAATATATAAACAGCTTATATAATTCAATAATAAAAACTAAGAACATGATCAGAAAATAGAAGACCTGAATAGGTATTTTTCCAAAGACGTCATACATATGGCCAACAAGCAAAAGAGAAATTGCTCACTGTTACCGTTACCAGGTAAATGCAAATCAAAATTACAATAAGATATCACTTCACATCTGTCAGAATGACTATTACCAAAAAGACCACAAATAACAAATGTTGGTGAGGATGTGGAGAAAAGGGAGCTCTCATAAACCATTGGTGGGACTATAAATTGATGCAGTCTCTTTGAAAAACAGTATGGTGGTTCCTCTAAAACCTAAAAATAGAACTACCATATGATCTAGCAGTTTCACTTTTGGGTGTATATCCAAAAGAAAGAAAACTAATTCAAAAAGATACATGCATCCCTGTGTTCATAACAGCATTATTTACAACAGCCAAGATGTGGAAACCACCTAAATGCCCATCAACATATGAATAGATATAGGCACGTAGAATGGAATACTACTCAGCCACAAAAAAGAGGGAAAATTTGCCATCTGCAACAACATGGAGGAACCTGTAGAATATTGTGCTTAGTTCCAGTGCAGGGAGAATTGGTTGGATCCCTGGTTGGGAAGCTAAGATTCTACATGCCTTGCGACCAAAAAAACAAAACATAAAAAACAGAAGCAATACTGCAACAAATTCAATAAAGACTTTAAAAGTGGTCTACATTAAAAAAAAAAAATCTTTAAAAAAATTTTTATAAAACCAAAAAAAAAAAAAAAACCCAACCTGAATCCATGCTAATTTTAATAAATAAGATTTTTTGCTAGGAACTTACCAATTTTTCTGAAGTTTGTAGCTTTAGATTTCCTCTGAGGACTAATTATATAATCTGGAGCAAATTCAATCTCTAAGAGTCTTTGAAAGTTACAGACTAAGGATATGAAGGGTTGGCATATTTAGTAGTGATGGAGCACCCAAGAATTTTAGTTTGAAGGATCATACTAGGCTTGTTTCATTACAATCAATAAAAGCAAGTCGAATAAATAAATAAAGGAGCAGACATTGTTATGAGCTGACTTGTGTACACCCGCCACCCCCCACTAAATTTGCATGTAGAGGCCCTAACCTGCAGTACCTCAGAATGCTACTACATGGAGAATATGTGGAGCCAGGGCCTTTCAAGAGGTAATTAAGTTAAAATAGGGTCATTAGGGTGGCTGTTAGTCCAATACGACTGGAATCCTTATAAAGAGAGAAGATCAGGACACAGGAAAAAAGGCCAAGGGGCAGCAATGTGAAGACACAGTGAGAACGTAGCTCCCTGCAAGCCACGGAGAGAGGACTCAGAAGAAAGCAACGCTACTGACACCTTGACCTTGGACTTCTGACCTCTAGAACTCTGAGAAAATAAATGTCTACCGTTTAAGCGCTCCGCCCCCCCAGTCTGTAATATTGTGTTATGACAGCCCTTGCAGACTATACATATATTATTTGACAAGCCTCAGAGTTGAATCCAACAGTCATTTATTGAATATCCACAGTACCATTTGACTATGCCCGGTGCCGGCTGGATGATGAAGGCACGGCCTCTTTCCCTTAAGGGGCCTCTAGTTCTATAAGGCAGACAATCATGGTGGTGAAGAATAATTTCACACAGGTTCAGAAATGTATATGCACCATCAGCTCACATCCTTTACCTAACTGAAAGATATTTGCGGCATAAACTTAGCACCTTGCCAAACTAACATGGGTTTGGTTTCTTTTTTCTATTTTCTGTGCCAGAACTTTAGTTGCGGCACGTGGGATCTAGTTCCTGACCAAGGATCAAACCTCAGCCCCCTGGACTGCGAGTGCAGAGTCTTAGCCACTGGACTACCAAGGAAGTCCCTACCATAGTTTTAACAAAGGCTTTTGACTTCCCTGGTGGCTCAGACGGTAAAGCGTCTGCCTACAATGTGGGAGACCCAGGTTCGATCCCTGAGTCAGGAAGATTCCCCTGGAGAAGGCAATGGCACCCCACTCCAGTACTCTTGCCTGGAAAATCACATGGACAGAGGAGCCTGGTAGGCTACAGTCCATGGGGTCGCAAAGAGTCGGATACGACTGAGCGACTTCATTTTCACTTTTTAGTTGCAAGCAAGAGAAACCAGCACAAAACAGCTCCCAGTGAAAAGGAGCAGCAAGAGCTTTTTTTTTTTTTTTTTTTTGAACCACAGGCAACAACCTCTTGGTGGTGTAGCTGGGCCACACAAGCTTTGAAGCCAGTTCTTGGAGACATGTCGGCAATCAAGGTCATTCCTCTACTTGCTGCACACTGGCTTCTCATCCTTGACCTCTCTACAGGTCTGTTTTCTTCTCAGTCTCAGTTGTTCATCATTCCTTGCTTCTCTGTGGAAATGGACATCCACCCCCCACCCCTGCTAACCCAGCCCTGGGTCCATGACACTTTTCCAGTCCCAGCACCACTAACCAATTGGCTGGTGATTTATTGCCCAAGTTCTGGGAGAGAGTCTAGTGGTCCACTGGGACCATCCCTTGTCCTTTTGGCTCGGATCAGGGTGGGTGGGAGAACAGTCCACGCATGGCCATTGGAACTGGAGAAGAAGGCCATCCTCGAAGGGAAGTGAGACAGGGCGAACATCTCGACAGCTTCTGTTTACAAGAATCAGAGTAGAATTCAATAATATTGAATGAAGGGAAATTCATTCCATCCATCTGTAAGTGAATCTATTTGCTTTGATTTAAACATGTGATTTTCAGACCTGATTGCACATGTCACCTGTGGAGTTTCAAAAACATGCCAGTGCCTGGTCCACCTTTTACCATAATATCGGAGTCTGTGAAGGTGGGGCCCATGTAATTTTTTTTTAAGTTTTTAAATACTCCAGTGATTCCCGACATGCTGCCAGGATTGCAAACTTCTTGTTTAGGCTTCGTGCCATTATAGTTTAGACTTCAGATTTTGGATTTTATATCTTATTCTTAAATGATGTGATCAAGTTAGAAATCATGTACCTCTGCTAAAATTTCATCAGAAATGCAGATGACACCACCCTTATGGCAGAAAGCAAAGAGAAGCTAAAGAGCCTCTTGGTGAAAGTTAAAGAGGAGACTGGAAAAGCTGGCTTAAAACTCAACATTCAAAAAACTAAGATCATGGCATCCAGTCCCATCACTTCATGGCATATACATGGGGAAATAATGGAAATAGTCAGACTTTATTTTCTTGGGCTCCAAAATCAATCACTGTGGACGATGACTGCAGCCATGAAATTAAAAGATGCTTACACCTTGGAAGAGAAGCTATGACAAACCTAGATAGCATATTAAAAAGCAGAGATATTACTCTGCCAACAAAGGTCCGTATAGTCAAAGCTATGGTGTTTCCAGTAGTCATGTATGGATGTGAGAGTTGGACCATAAAGAAAGATGAGTGCCGAAGAACTGATGCTTGTGATCTATGGTATTGGAGAAGACTCTTGAGAGTCCCTTGAATTGCAAGGAGATCCAACCAGTCAATCCTAAAGGAAATCAATCCTGAATATTCATTGGAAGGACTGATGCTGAAGCTGAAGCTCCAATACTTTGGCCACCTGATGCAAAGTGCCAACTCAATTAAAAAGACCCTGATACTGGGAAAGTTTGAAGGCAGGAGGAGAAGGGGCTGGCAGAGGATGAGAGAGTTGGATGGCATCACTGACTCGATGGACATGAGTTTGAGCACGTTCTGGGAGATGGTGAAGGACACGTAAGTCTGGCGTGCTGCAGTCCATGGGGTCACAAAGAATCAGACATGACTGAGCAACTGAACAACAACAACTGCTAAAATTTATAGCAAAATCATCATTGAGTATTTTGGGGCAAGAAGAGCTTTCTTTGGCAGGGGCTAGTAGCTCAGTTGGTAAAGAATCTGCGTGCAGTGCAGGAGACCTGGGTTCAATTCCTTGGTCAGGAAGATCCCCTGGAGAAGGAAATGGCAACCCACTGCACTATTCTTGCCTGGAGAATCCCATGAACAGAGGAGCCTGGTGGGCTACAGTCCATGGGGTTGCAAGAGTTGGACACAACTTTGCTAAACCACCACCAATATTAATTTGAAGGTAACTTTTTATATTTCTATATGATTTGTTGTTGTTTTTTAATTGCTAAGTTGTGTCTGACTCTTTTGTGACCCCATGGACTGTAGCCTGCCAGGCTTAGGTTCTGGAAAAGTTGATTATCAGTTTCTTTGGAATGTAATAGTCTTCTGAAGAAATAATAAAATTAGTGCCTCCCACAAATCTTCGTGGACTCTGCAGTGGAAACCTCCAGCAGTCTTCCCAGATCTCAGATTTCTCTTCACTGTTTCTGGGCTCCCTTCTCTGAACTTCCGTGTGCTATCGCTTCCAAATGCCAATACCTGGAACTTTCATAGGCTTCCCAAGTGGCGCTGGTGGCAAAGAATCCACCTGCCAATGTAGGAGACACTAGAAACATGGGTTTGATCCCTGGTCGAAAAGACCCGTGGGAGTAGACAATGGCAACCTACTCCTGTCTTCTTGCCTGGGAAATCCCATGAATAGAGGAGCCTGGTGGGCTACAGTCCACGGGTCACAAAGAGTCATACGGGACTGAGCATACACACACACACACACACACACACACACACACATGTAAACATTTAATTAAAGGGGGCTTCCCAGCTGACTCAGTGGTAAAGAATCTGCCTGCCAATGCAGGAGCCGTGGAAGACTGGGGTTCCATCCCTGGGTCAGGAAGATCCCCTGGAGGAGGCAATTGCAACCCACTCCAGTATTCTTGCATGGGAAATCCCAAGGACAGAGGAGCCTGGCGGGCTACAGTCCACGGAGTCGCAAAGAGTCAGACACAACTGAGCAGGCACGCAGTCAGTTAGAACTTTCATAGAGCTTCCCTTGGACTATTGAAGTTTGTCTGCCCAAGAAAAGAGCAGGAAATGCCTGGGAGTTCACCCCTGACGACCCCATCCTACCCCCACTCCCCTACCCCGGCTCAAAGCCAACCACTGACAGGTGTGGTGTGCCAGCCAGGCTCCCTTACTAATGAACAGTCTTTTAGTATGGTTTTCACTGCCATGTCAAGCTAAAGCCATTGTTTCTCCCTAGTTATTTCTATTGTGAGTACTTCTATAATAAATATGAGTTCACAAATTCTTATCTCGGATATTTAATAAATATATAATAAAAAACAATTTAAGACAGTCAACTTCACTTAATTGTATTCTTTCTGTGTAATATTATCCCCTTCATGGGTCGCAGCCTTGTCGTGGCGAGGGGGGTTGCATAACTCAATGAAGCTGTGAGCGGTACTGTGCAGGGCCACCCGAGACAGACAGGTCATAGTGAAGAGTTCTGACAAAACGTGGTCCACCGGAGGAGGGAGTGGCAAACCACTCCAGCATTCCTGCCTCGAGAACCCCTCGGACAGTATGAAAGACAAAAAGATAGGACTCCGAAAGATGAGCCCCTGGATCGGAAGGCATCCAATGTGCTGCTGGAAAAGAGTGGAGGGCAATTACTGACATGCATTCAGTAACACTATTTATAACCTTCCAGATAAAGAGCATCAAGGCTTTACATCTTCCTGCTCTTAGGAACAGAGTAGGGAAGTAACCCCTTGAGAAGTCACCGAGTCACTGGGAAATTCCCAGGAACAAAGCGTTTGGAGGAAGGAGAGTAAGTAAACGAGCGGGGAGGCATTGGTTGACATTTGTAAACAGAGTGGAAGTAGATTAGATAGGTTGGTGTGAGTTGATGTTGGGGAATATAAAGAGGGATATTCAGAACAAAGAAAAAAGAGTGGTAACACGAACAGAGGTCAGATGGGACTTGAAAATCACTTAAAAGTGCACCGTGTAATAAAATAGAAGACAGCTTGGCGATTCCTGGGGCTGCAGTTATGACTGCTGCCACAAGGAGGCGCGCTCTGACCACACTCACTTTGCTCTTCTGAGAGCGTTCCATTTTCCCACTCCGCAGTCTTCAAGGGCTCTAACTAGAGGTCTGTCACACTCCAGCCATAGTCAGCCAGCCTATTATTAGTGCCAAGTCTTCCTCCTGGAGCAATGACAGTGTAAATTTCAGCCGTGGCAGAAAGGGGACAAATACAGCTGTTGTCAGTTTTAGGATAATTGCTACAGGCCATTTGGAGACAGCTTTATAATAACAGCACTTAACATCGACTTATACAATATTTCACTTTTCTGTTTAATTTTCCCCCTTGACACTTTTTAACACGAACTTGTTAATCCACTCAACTCATGTGAACCTGGAATTCTCTGCCCCCTAGTTTTACAAAGTGGGGCTTGCAAGCCCCCTGAAAAGTATGTGCTTTTTTTTTCCTTCTCTTTAAAAAAAAATTTTTTTTTATTGGAATATAGTTGATTTACAGTGTTGTGTTTGTATGTACATACTTTAGGATTCTTTTCCCATATAGGTTATTACAGAGTATTGAGTAGATTTCCTGGTGATTTCACTAGGTTCTTTTTGATTATCTACTTTATATATATGTGTGTGCGCATGCTTAGTCGCTCAGTCGTGTTTGACTCTTTTCGACCCTGTGGACTGTAGCTCACCAGGCTCCTCTGTCCATGAGATTCTTCCAGGCAAGAATACTAGAGTGGAGTGCCATGCCTTCCTCCAGGGGATCTTCCCCACCCAGGGATTCAAACCCATGTCTCATGGATCCTGCATTGACAGGTGGGTTCTTTGCTACCAGCCCACCTGTATAGCAGTGTGTATATGTCAGTTCCAAACTTCCAGTTTATCCCTCTTCCTCCTTTCTCCTTTAGTAACCATAAATTTGTTTTCTATGTCTTTGAGTCTATTTTTGTTTTATAAATAAGTTCATTTGTATCATTTTTTTTTAGCTTACACATTTAAGAAGTATCATATGATATTTGTCTTTCTCTGTCTTACTTCACTTAGCATGATAATCCCTAGGTCCATCCAAGTTGCTACGAATGGTATTTAGTGCTACCGTGCTCTTTCATCTCACTGTCGGCTTCCTTCTGCTCTCCAAGGTCTCTCCCCCCCTAGCTGACTATGATCTTCACCCAGAACAAATGCCATTTGTAAAAAATCCTCTCCTCACCTCCCCCACATCCAGGCTCTTCCCCCATCCTCCCCACCCACCCCTCCCAGAACCAAACGGCATGTGGGATCTTAGCTTCCTTTACTGGACCACTAGAGAAGCCCTCTTTTATTCCATCTTCCCCGGTTCACCCATCTGCTGGCATTTATCTCACTGTATTCTAGGTGTTTCTTATCCATTACCTCCACCCCAAGATCCTTGAACCCTCTTATCTTTAGGTCTCCAGTGTCTACCACAGTTCTCCATACAGTGAATGGATGAACAAGTAAAACAAGCTCTAGAAGGTCAAATCTCTTGCCTATCTTGAGTCTAAAGCAGAGACTGAAATATCCTTAAATTTAGACTCAAACCAGAAAAATCTTACTGGCCACTGTTATTGACCATTTCCAGGTCTCTCCACTCCTGAATGAACCTAAACAGAAAGTCCTGGGCTCTGTGGTGAGCCACAGGTCACAGGAGACTCCCCAGTGCGGGCACAGCAAGGCTTCAAGGCTCATGACCTGTGCATAAGGCCTGGCCAGCATGGCACACTGAGCAAGTCTCCATGTTTATCCTTTGCATGACTTGCTGGCAGGTTCTGGAGCAAACCAAATAAAAGCAATCTTGCTCTAAACCCAAATCATCTTTTTCCCCCATCCTTCACGAGGTGGATAGTGAGAGAAGAGCATATTGGATGTGCTTGTGAAAAAGCTAGGCCCTTCTTGGTACCATCTTTCTTGCACAAACCAAAATTCTTTTCTATTTATTAATTCCTTCTTCCCTCTCCTCTTTCCATCCTTCTCAAACATTTAATGAGCACTCACTAGGTACCAAGCTCTGTGCTGGAGACATAAAGATGAATAAGATACAGTGCTCTGCCTACAAGGACTCCACAGAATCCTGAAAGAGATAGGAGAGTAAACAAGTAATGATAATACACTTGAATAAGTGCTGTCATGGAGGGGTCTGTGAAGCCTTGTAAGTTCAAGGTCCTAAGTGTGTTAGTGGGTGTTTAGTGACCAGCTGGTGGGAGGGACCCTGATTTTTAGTGTTTGCTCGTTCCCGTGTGGCAAATACTCCCAGCATGGCTGATTTCAAGCTACTAACTAATATCATTGAACGCAGAGTTTGGAAGGGATGTATACAGTTCCACCCACCACCCCACCTTTTCTTTGTCATTCTGGATGATTTCAGGATCTTAGTTCCCCAACCAGGGATCGACCCCATGGCCCCTGCAGTGGGAGCGTGGAGTCCTAACCACTGGACCACCAGGGAGGTCCCCACTGTTGGCCCGTTTGATGCAGTAAGAGCCCGTTTCAGTAGACCACCATGATTTCTGCCCTGTGAGATTCTGAGCAGAGAATTTTATTCCTTGCTGTGCCTGGGTTTCTGACCTAGAAAACTTTGAGGTCACAAATGAGCTTTGTTTTAAGTTGCTAAGTGTGTCGTAATTTCTTGTGCAACCATAGAAAACTAAAGAGAGCCTATTATACCCTTTTTACAGATATGAAGAATGAAGCTTAGAAGCAATAAGCAGTTTGACCAAAGCCATGAGCAGCTAACAAATGATGGAGCTGGGAGGCAAAATAAGATATGTCTGACTCCAAAGTCTGGAACCTTAGCTCCTACGTTCTCATAGAAAACCATGTCACATAACCACAAAAGGTCAGGGTCATGAGGGGTCACCCTATTTGTTTATTTTTAGGGACCAGAAAATGCACATTAGTATTAAAAAATGAAATCCTGTGCAAGGAAAAAAATCAAATGTTGAATGTAGCCTTGAACTTGAAGTGGAACCCAAGTGGTTACCTTGATATTTATTTCAGAGGACAATGCTATGGAGCAGAAGAAATTTCATATGGGACTCTGCTCATTAAATATTTGAGTTTGGCTTCAGCGACCATTTCTGCTTTCCTCCTCCAGCCTGACCAGATGTGCTCAGAAAATTTGGTTCCCCCTGAATATGTACATCTGTCAAAATTCCTGTCAATTTTCGCACGACTGCCAAGGGAGTGAACAAAGAGAGTTAGCGATTAACTTCAAAGAACTTTGTTGGAGAGGAATAAAGATATTTAAGGCCTATTTTGTGAACTAATTGCATTTGCATATTTATGGGATTTACTGATATAGCAGTAATTAAAAACTATTTAGTAGTCTTAAAGGACACATAACTCAGTTGCTGTTTGCATAATAAACACTTCCTTATTATGTTTGCATAATAAACCGTCTCCCCCTGCTTCTTCAAAAGACTGGCCCATCTAAAGGGTGTCATATCTTACTTGGAAATAATGGAAAACAAAGTGTGCAAGGACTCATGGGAATGTGGAGAAGGGAACTCTGAAATAAATATATTTCTAGGTGCTCTCTTAATGATTGACCTGGCCTGAACTGCTATTAGAGAATGGCAGATTTAAACCTCAAATTGTCTTTCTTTTTCCCTGGTGATATTTAAGAAGGCTTACTGAGTATCGCCTGACAATTCCACTTTTTTTACTTTAATACCCTGATTTGTTTGAAGTGCCTGAACAGGGCTCACCTTTTACTCATACTTCCTAAAGAGATGTCTTGTGTGTGTGCTCAGTCATGTCTGACTCTTTGTGACCCCATGGACTGTAGCCCACCAGGCTCCTCTGTGCATGGTATTTTCCAGACGAGAATACTGGAGTGGGTTGCCATTTCCTCCTCCAGGGGATCTTCCCGACCTAGGGATCAAACCTGTGTCTCCTGCGTTGGCAAGCAGATTCTTTACCACTTGAGTCTCCTGGGAAGCCCCCTGAAGATATGTCTAAGGATGCTTTTGAGCTGTCGTGTTGGCAAAGACTCTTGAGAGTCCCTTGAAATGCAAGGAGATCAAACCAGTCCGTCCTAAAGGAAATCAGTCCTGAATATTCATTGGAAGGACTGATGCTGAAGCTGAAACTCCAATACTTTGGCCACCTCATGCGAAGGGCTGACTCATTGGAAAAGACCCTGATGCTGGGAAAGATTGAAAGCAGGAGGAGAAGGGGATGACAGAGGATGAAATGGTTGGATGGCATCATGATGGACATGAGTTTGAGCAAGCTCTGGGAGTTGGTGATGGACAGGGAAGCCTGGTGTGCTGCAGTCCATGGGGTCACAGAGTCGGACATGACTGAGTGACTGATTTGAACTGAAGGAGAGAAAAATCTTTGACTGATGGGTGGTAAGAAACAATGTGAGTAAAAAGTGCTGATTTAGTCAGTGAGAAGACATAGTTTCCATGGAAAATTAAAGGTTGAGCAAGGGACAGACACCAAATGTAAAGGCACTGAATATATTAACTAAACCCAGATGGGACAGTAAGGTTGGGAAAAGAAAGCTCTGAGCCATCTGGTGGTGCAGAGCAGGGAGATCAAGGGAAGATCAGGAAGGATTTGGATGCAAACTACTTCGAAGACAAGTCACTCATACAAACCTTTCCCGTCTCAGCAGAATTCATCATCCAGTAAAAAGCTGTATAAAGCTGTAATAGGCAGGATCACCAGACTGTTGTTAAATTAGCTAATGAAGGTCATAATGTACCTGTATTACACATCATTAGCAATGGCCTTCCAGTAACAGATGGGTGTATGAGAAGGCGAGACAGAAGGGAGGACAAGCATGTCCCGGAGGGGTTGACTTAGAGCCATGGCTTACTAAAGTGTGTGGCTGGATGATAATGTTGATTACCGTTTCAATTAAACCTTTGCATAAAGGCAAGCTTCTGTGTCCCCTGCCCATGACAAAGTGCACTGCTGCATGCAGCTTGCCTTTCTCCTGTCCTAATTCATCTCTTAGTTCAGAGCATTTGTGGAAAGTGATGGGACTTTGAGGCCCTGACCAGTCCTCGGTGATCTTACCTCTTGTGGAGACCTGCTCAGTCTCTCGTGTCTTACTCTTTGTGACCCCCATGGACTCTAGCCCTCCAGACTCTGTCTGTGGGGTTCTCCAGGCAAGAATACTGGAGTGGGTTGTCATTTCCTCCTCCAGGGGATCTTCCCAACCCAGGGATCAAACCCGAGTCTCCTGCATTGCAGGCAGATTCTTTACCTCTGCACCAAACACTTTCTCTCAAGGTTATTTCTGAAACTTTCCTTAACTTTGTATTCCGTTTCCTCTGCTAAGTTACGTTTCCTTTTTTTTTTTTTCCTGAAATATGTTCAAATGCACAGCAAAATTAGAAGCGTAGTAGAAATAACTCACTGCCCTCTCCCTGCTAGCCATTTGAGAGTTCTTTGCAAACATGATGACCTTTCACCTGTGAGTACTTAGAGAGTTATTCTTATGAACAAGGACATTAATTTACATAATCTCCATACAGTCAAAATCAGGAAATTAACATCGCTATGTCACTACAGACCCTGTTGACTTTCACTAGTTCACCCCAAAATGTTCTTTATAACAAAAGTATCCACTCGAGAACCGCACACGGCATTGAACTGTCAGACTTGTTTAATCTCCTTTTGTTTGGTACTGTTTCTCAGTCTTTCTTTAACTTTCATAACCTTGACTCTTTTGAAGATTACATGCCGGCCCTTTTGTAGAATGTCCCTCAATATGGAGTTTCCTCCAGGATACATTCAAGTTATGAATTTTTGGCAGGATGAAGACAGAAGATTGCATCTTCTCAGATCCTATCTCCTGGTGTACAACTCATAACTGGTGATGCTCATTTTCATTATTTGATTGAGGTGTTGTCTGGCAGGCTTCTCCACTAGTAGATTTTTTTTTAATCTCTGTAATTAATAAGTATTTTGTGTCTATGTCCTGTTCCTCATCAAACTTTCACCAACTGGCTTTCATCACCCATTGATGTTTCTTCTGTAAATTAGTTATCACTGTAAAGATTCCATTCTTTCTTCTACATTTATTAGCTGGCATTCTAATTTAAAGGAAAAACTTTCCCTTCTTCACACTCATCTCTCTATTTAAATCAGGATAGACTTGCGGAATATTTGATATCCTATTTTGTAGGTTGTAATTCTTTGCTATCATTACTGGTTTTGAAGCTCCCGTCATCAAAGATTGGGCCAGAGAGAGCCCCTTCAAGCTGGCTGTGTCCGTGTATCCCATTCCCATAATTTCTTTAGTACTTCTTTATGCTACAAGGAGGTGTTCTAGGCTCTTATATTATACTTTCCTGTCCCAGCCCTGAATCACACATTTCTCCATTTCTTCCTTGTAGGTAGGTGTGCTGTTTAGAGACCAAGTTCTGGGTGTTAGGCGTGCTCACTGCTGTTGGGGTGTCCTTGCTCCCAGGCCCTCTAGTGGACAGAGCTAGGAACATACGCATTTATGAACAGAGGCACACACGCACCTTTACATTTGTGTTTGTTTCTGTATTTAGCCACACGTGTTGAAAACCAAGGGCTCACTCTGATACTTCCAAAACCAGCGCAACACTACAGGATTCATCCTAGTTTTCTCCCTTTCCGTGTTTGCAGCTTCTTTCACCAACAGTGGGAAACCAATCAGGCTACACTGAGAGACAGCTTTGTGATTCTAAACAAAGGGATCAAATAATTAGGAGAACAGGGATCAGGTATATATTTCCCCTCTCAATTTGTTCCATGAAAACTTATCTCAAACCAGTGGGCTCTACATTTGATTTAGAGTAAAAAGCAGGCAGATGCTGGAAACGGTATGAAATTTAATTTTTGTTTCTAGAGCATCTAGGAGTCTACTAATGGAAAATAAATTTATGTGGAATGATGCATCTTTTTTCCTTAATAATTAACAGTGAATGGGGCTCAATCGAAAACTGAAAAAAAAAAACTTTTTAATGAACATTAAACTTTTGTAGTTTCATCTTTAATAAGCCTATACCCATGCTCTCTTATGTAGTTACTTTCTGAATTGTGGGCAGTGAGAATTTAAGAAGCATTTCTGTCTATCAAAAAAAAAAATCAATGTTTCTTTTAATGAAAGGGGGTTAGGAAAAACAAAACACACTGTTCCCACTGTACTGTTTGCAGTTGCTGTTCATTTGATGATACCAGGTTTCCATTAGCTTAGTGTAATTCAAGAGTCCAATAATCATTGTCAAATGCTGAAGATGTTCTGCATAAGTCTGATTTAGAACAGCTATTTGGATCTCAATTATTAATGAAATTAGTGTCCTGAATGTCAGCAAGAGCATTGCCTTAGGTAAAGGCTGTAAAGGAAATCATATTAGTGTGGAATTTCCCCTCCTTAGGGGCTCCTCTTAGATTACATTATTCACTTAGCTATCTCCTGTCAGGGAAATTGAAATGTTGGCCATGATCTGATCCTGGGGCAGAACCAAATGGAGAAGTTAAGGGGTATTGCAATGGCATCGGTTCCAAAACATTTGTGTGGTGTTGGTACTGCCTTTCGTCCCGTTCAGTGTTTACAAAACAGCATCGGCAAGGACGGCATAAACCGGCAAACAGAGAAGAATGGAGCAGAAAGGAGCTCTTTTAGGAAAGACTGAGTGACACTCTATCCAGTAGGCAAGCTGTGTTTCTCATCTTCAGGACGTGCCTGGGGAATACTGGCAGGTGTGATGGCTCCTCTGTGGCCCTTCGTCCTGGCAGCTGCCTCAGGTGAGTGCGTCAGTGGTTTTACTAGGCATCGAGTATTCACACCTAGAACCTAGAGACAAGCCTTTCTACGTTGTGCTGTGTAACTCCTCACAAGTGTTTGCTTTTATTTACCATCTGTAAAATGCCAGGCCTGTGAATCTACAAGGAGACCAACACTTTGTTGTGACTTTGCTCCTGCAATTATAGGTGCGTATATCCATAGGGCCACACGCAGTGGGGCTTTCCACAAAGTTAAAACTATGCTCTGAAATGTTAACAATTGTTGGATAAATTTCTCCTTCCTTAGAAATCAAGCTCTGTTTACAACAATTGATGCTGAGGGTTTGGGGCATTCTGTTTCAGATTTACTTTTATGTCTGAAGAGTATATTTTTATTATCCAAAATAGTCTTGGTCTTTAGAAGCCCACGGAGAGAGTCCCTTGGATCCATCATAGCTACAGGCACCTGAGTGTCATTTTGGTGTTAGGGTTTTACATCTAGTCCTACAAAGTCTGTATAGACGTGGAGTATTTCTCTAAAGATGAGCTGTAGAAACTTGCATGTTTTGAATGTACAGTTCCCCTAAAAAAATACTTAAGAAACCAACACATATATGTTGTGTGTGTATGTGTATATATATATATATATATATATATATATATACATATATATATTTCCCCCCCTACATTTCTGGAATTAAACTTCCATGGTGCCAGTATTAACTCTACCCTATTGAACCATTTGAGTTAGAATACAGTTGGTTCCTAGAAAACATACACAAATCAAAAATTTATGTTCATGCTAGTGTTTCCCAACACCCCTTGTTCCTGAAGGTTCTCCTAGAGCTCATATCTGAATTTCCATGTTTTAAAATATAACTGAAAGTAGAATGAGTCAATTACAGAGATGAGGAAGGAATTTGGTGGCCAAGCAGCTGGAAATGATTTTTTTATTGGATAGAGAAGAAAAATAGCCACTTATCATTAAAGTTTAAAAATCCTGGATGTTGAACTTAAAGGATAAAAGCATCTTAATTATAAAAATGAAAACAGAGGAAATTTCATTAAATGCCAAATGGGTTTCTTAGCAGAAAATAATTGTCAACATTAAACGAAGCAAGATAAAATAGAAAAATGAAGGTTTTGAAAATAGAAGAAATTCTTCTTAATGATTTCTCTTTTTAATGTTTTGTATTGCGCTTGATTTTTGTTCTAAATGTGGCAGAGAAAGTGTTTTAATAGCATCTCATAGTCAGCACTTGACCATAAATCATACTGAGAACGTTCGTTGCAGAAAAATTTACTCTTTGAAAATTTTACTGGGTTAATATCAGGTTGATTTATAAATATAAGAGCACTTAACAAACCACCAATTTAGAGCTGAACCCAGAGGCAGTGTGCTGGAATAGGATAGGAGGCCTGAATTAGAACCTCGTGGTCCTATCACACTGCTCACCAGCCATGTGACCCTGGGTGAGTCCATGTACCTCAGAGATTCTGCTTCCCTGTAAGTTAACTTTTTATTTTGCATATTCATGAAGGCCAAATAAGAAAGCGTTATGAAATCATCAGGTGCAATGCAAATTTAAGATATTGTTGACCCCAAAACACACAAACCCAGAAAATAACAATGAGCTGTTTCTTTTCCAAAACTGTACACCATGCAACTCTTCCTTTTTGTTTTAAATGTTATTTATTTATTTTATTGGAGTATAAGTGCTTTACAAGGTTGTGTTAGTTTCTGCTGTAGAACAAAGTGAATCAGCCATGTGTGTACATAAATCCCCGCCCTCTTAGCCCTCCCCCCCAGCACCATCCCACCCCTCTAGGTCATCACAGAGCGTGGAGCTGGGCTCCCCGTGCTCTACAGCAGGTTCCCACTGGCTGGCTGTTTTACACATGGTAGTGGGCGTATGCAAGTCTTCCTTTTGAAGGGCTACTCACGCTGTTCCCAGGATTCTCAGGGAGCCAGGTCGGTGTAGTATCAGAGTAAGAGCTTGGTCTTTGGATCCAGATCTGCCTCGTTTCAATTCCATCCTCTTCGCTTGCAAGCTGTGTGATCTTCAGCAGTACTAACCTCACCAAGCCTAGAGTCCCTCACCTGTGAGTCCTAACAGGGTTGTAGGGTACCTATCTCATAAAGCTCTGGTAGAAGTTACATGAGATAATTTACATAAAGGACTCAGCCCAGTGCCTGGCACACAGCAAGTCATTTAATCAGTATTAGATATTTAATAATACCACACACCTAAACCTTGTAACCTCTCAGATATATGTATTGTTATCTATTGTTCAATAGAAATTGATCAGAGACTAGACAGGAAATTCAGGCAAGTCTTTACTGGGACCCCTGCTGCAGCAGGGAGAAGTTACACAACAGGTTCCCTAGCTCACACTCAGAGCTGAGCTGGCTCTTTACATGCGATGAAGCTAGGGGCATGTCTGTGATCGAGCCAGAGGCGTGGCTTAGGTGTTTTGCCCACCACTTTGGTAGTGTTGTAAGCAGGGGGCAAACACGGTACCCTGCTTTTGCTCCCCACTCTTCAGAAGTGGCATTTGGGATTTTAGTCTTTTTGTATCTTGTTCATAATTTGCCCCAACTACACATGCACGTGGTTATTTTTAGTCACTTATAGCTTCTTTGTATTCTGTTTCTCCAGGAGACGTTTGCCCAGGTACAAACACTACAGCAGAGGACCCTAGGTCCCAGGTCCCAGCCTGTTGCAGTACTAGTCTCTTATATCCTAAAGGTGGTATACTCATAAACCAGAAACAGCTCTTTTCATCAAAGTGCCCAGAACACTTTAAGATAGGTGTGTATGTAACTCATTGAAATAAGGAAAGCAAAGGAATAATTCTATTATATTCTTATCTTTTTAAAACCTCTCTTTACCTAGAAGTGCTTCACAACTCAATTCTACTTTTCAGAAATCTTACAAGTGCATTGTTTGATGCTGGTTATTAGCATTCAAGGAGGCAGTGCTAGTGTGGTGTCTTTCCTGGGTCTGTTGATAGCCTCCATCAGTGTCTGTTGAAACATCACTGAACTGTGAGTCATTTAGTGCTTGTGTGAATGTCACATTAGCTTTCAAGGGGCATAATTTACTGTTAATTAATGGTCACTTAAATCCTTAATCTCTCTCCTGTAATTGATCTTTCTCCTCAGGCAAATTTGTATTCATAGTAGAAATGTAATTTATTATTTCTTCCCAATTTAAACAAAGAACTGTTTCCCCCTGTAGTTTATTTAGCCATGCTTCCCTTTGCTTCTTTTCTCCTATCACTCCCGGTTTCTCTTTTGTTCTTGTTTCCAGCTTCCAGAACTTTCTCTTTTTACCCAACGACTTTGATTCATTTTTGAAAATATGTTTATCCATTAGGGACTTATATCCCCAGGAAAGATATCAGAGGGGAATTTGAGGCCCTATGAGCAGAGGGTGTAGAGAACATTCATTTCTCAGAATTATTAACTCTGTCTCGGGTGGTTTCCTATATTGAAACACGCACATTTCCGTGTTTTCCCAGCTGGGACTTGGGAGATTCCAAGCGAGGTAAAACTGAAGTTGCCCTAAGTGAAATTCACAAGAAAAACACCATACTAATTTTTCTTTGGGGTCCAGAATTCTCTCCCATGGGGTCGGCCAGCAAGAAACAGTCCCAAGCAGAGAGATTGCAGGAGAAGGGGGCAGAAGATAAGATGGTTGGATGGCATCACCAACTCAATGGACAGGAGTTTGAGCAAACTCCAGGAGATAGTGAAGGACAGACAAGCCTGGCGTGCTGCAGTCCATGAGGTCACAGAGAGCCAGACACAACTTAGCCAGTGAACAGCAGCAAAACAGAGATTCATACCACATCTTTGACCATCGCAGTTCACAAAAACTAAAGATGATGCGTGATGTGAGCCACCCACCTTAGTTCCCGCATGCCTAAAGAGCAGCTGCCTCTTCTGGCGTCTTGTTGGATGAATGGTTAGGGAGTTTAAAACGCTCATTAGATTCCCGGCTCGGATGGTAATGAAAGTGAATATTCCACTGCCCACAATGAGTCTGGAACGTCCCCTCCAGCACCGTCGTTAGCATTTTGGTCACACTGACATTGATAAATCATAGAAATTGCTGCCTGTGGCGGCAAGTGACACGGCATCATTCATAAAGAGATGGGTATAAACAGGATTGTCGCACAGGGGGAAGGTACCTCATTTCCAGTTTCCTGCTGGAGCCTGCGTACCTTCAGCAGCTCATCAAAATAACCATCAAAACCGCTGAGAGTCGCGGTGAATTCACGCGCAGGACACCACGGATAGAGTTCGCCCGCGCTGTGGCGGGGGGTGTGCAATTTGCTTCAGTCCAATGACTGAGGGAAGCTTTGAATCCCCCAGGGGCCAACAAAGCTGGTGAACAAAATATCTTTTTGCAATTTCGAGAAAGCCCTCACAGATTTGTCACTTCCAATTGCTGGTGCTCATTTCTCTTGCTTGCTTCCCCCTGGCCTCTCCAGCCTCGACACTCATCACAGTTCCTCCACAAATCAAGATTCCTGGGTCACAGGAAATGGTTGTTCCCTGGAACCTCAGAGAATTTTCCCAAAATGAAGATCTCGTTTTCTGACAAGTGCATTTTAAGACAGACTGAGTGAGAGAACAAATATGAGTTTTGAGGAGAAAAATATGAATAGGATTCTCCTTGATCCATTATTTAGAAATCCACACAGCTCTTTGGATTCAAGTGGTTTGTCCATGTTTCTGCTTAGATTTTTTATGTGATTTTTGAATTATAAATGGAAAAATCAAAAGAAAAATCCAAGGAGGAAGCTGGTTAAGTGCATCAGAAGCTTTCTCCTGTGTACCAGGAGGGGGTGATACAGGAATAAAGAAAGGATGCTGTCTTCAAGATGCAAGATAGCTGTAAAAATGGAAACGTAGAGCAAGTTTGCATCCTCAGAGATGGAGTTGATTTATTTATCTTTACAGTGAGATTTCTCCATTGGGCATTTAGGCCATCAGCTGACTTAATTGTTTTATTCTTTACTGAAGTATAGTGATTTACAGTGTTCAGGTGTGCAATAAAGTGACACATTTACACACACACACACACACACACACACACATGTATGGGCTTTCCAGGTGGCACTAGTGGTAAAGAATCCACCTGCCACTGCAGTGGACACAAGAGATTTGATCCCTGGGTTGGGAAGATCCCCTGGAGTAGGGAATAGCAACCCACTCCAGTACGCTTGCTTTGAAAATTCCGTGGACAGAGGAGCCTAGCAGGCTACAGTCCATGAAGCTGTAAAGAGTTGTACACGACTAGGCACTTTTACTTACACATATCTATTCTTTTTCAGTTTCTTTTCCATTGTAAGTTATGATAAGATGTTGAATATAGTTCCCTGTGCTGTATGGTAGGTCCTTGGGCTTTTTTTTTTTAACCTATTTTATATACTGTGTATCTGTTAATCCCTAATTCCCAACTTATCCCAACCCCCTCTTTCCTCAGAGAAGGTGATGGCACCCCACTCCAGTACTCTTGCCTGGAAAATCCCATGGACGAAGGAGCCCGGTGGGCTGCAGTCCATGGGGTCTCGAAGGGTCGGACATGACTGAGCGACTTCACTTTCACTTTTCACTTTCATGCATTGGAGAAGGAAATGGCAACCCACTCCAGTGTTCTTGCCTGGAGAATCCCAGGGATGGGGGAGCCTGGTGGGCAGCCGTCTATGGGGTCGCACAGAGTTGGACATGACTGAAGCGACTTAGCAGCAGCCTCTTTCCCATTTGGTCACTGTAAATTTGTTTTCTGTATCATCAGTGTATTTTAAATGTGTCTGACAAAATGTCCATGAGTTGGTTGTGAACTTCAGCAGATTGGGGTGAGCTAAAAACTATTCTTCCAGGAGCCACCAAGCCCTGGGCAGTCTGAAGTCTCCTGAAGATGCTAAGTTCTTATTTTCACCCTCACAGTGATAGCTTTCTTTTTCAGGAATCCTGGCCATAGGTATGCCTCATTCCAGGAGTCCTGCTCTGCATCATCTCACCAAGCAGCTATTACAGACGTATCGGAAGGAAGTAAGGCCAGTTCACAACTGGACCCAGGCCACCACTGTGTACTTGGATGTGTCTGTTCACGCCGTGCTGGATGTGGTAAGGACCATCCTACCGTTTCCTAGTCCCATGATTCTTTTGTAAAACTACCAGCTATTTATGCAAGAGAAGTTTTTTCTTGAGACTCTCATTGAGCCGATAGAGAAGTTAGTGTTAGATTCATCTTAGCAGTGAGCCTGGGGTATCTATTTATTAGGCAAATCATGCTAACTCGCCCCCAACTTACACTGTGAGGGGCAGATAGTCTAGAAATAGGAATTTCACAGAATTAAGATGCTTTCAGAATTGTGGGCATAGGTCACACACATATTTTATGAGTATTGCTGCAACCAGAAATGGTAATAGATATTATTTTCTGTGGTTCGCATTTCTTAGTGGTAACAGTAGGTTTATGAAAACAACTTCTACAACTTACTGCTTGCAATTTTAAAATGAGGGAAAAAAAATGTCTTGGTTTCCTGAGTTTTTAAGGGACTTTATACCTAAGACATTTGCTAAGGGTGGTAGAAAGATTTGTTTATTAAAGTGTGTCTTTCCTACTATGGCTTAAAAATAGGTTATTGTGGGAATTAAATGAGAAAATGCATGTAGTTACTAGAGATCTTAGTAAACCCTCAGTAGATGATAGACTGTATAATTATCTCTGCTTCTTCCTTCTCCTTTTTCTTCATTACAAAGTCTTCAATATTAATAGATTCTAGATTTACTTTGATTTCTTTTAAAATCAGACTTTACTGAGCTTGTTTGTTAACATGGTTTAAAATTTTTTTCAATTTACTTTTCAAAACCTTTTTCCAGTTGAGAAGTAATATACAGATATTGAAATGCACAAATGTTAAGTGTACAGTTCAATGAGTTTTGATGATTGCACGCACCCACATAATTCATATCCCTATCCATATATCAAACGTTTCCATCACCTTACAAAGATCCCCCATTTCTTTTCCAATCACCATCCCCTCCATCCGCAGGGAAAACCACTATTCTGATATCGGTCATCATAGATTATTTTTGCCAATTCTGGAACTTCATAAGAATGAAAATTTACTGTATGTACTTTCTTGTGTCCGGATTTTTCATTCAGCATAATTTTTTCCCCTGTGTTTATTTATTTTTTAATATTTTTATTGTGGTAGAAGCCAAGTAATATAAAACATACTATTTTAATGATATTTAACTGTACAGTTCAGTAGCACTAAGGACATTCACACTATTATGCAACTTTCATCATCATCCATCTCTGAAATTTTTCACCTTCCTAAACTGGGACTCTGTCCTCATCAAACGCTAACACCCCATATACCTTCCCCACCCCACCCCACCCCACCCCCTGGCCCCTAGCGTCTACCAATGTACTTTTTGACTCTCTGAATTTGGCTATTCTGGGTACCTCATATAAGTGGAATCAAACAATATTTGTCTGAACCTAATGTATATTGAAATGTTTTTCGAGGTTCATTCATGTTGTACATAGTAGCTTTTCTTTTTTATTGATAGGTATTATTTGGTTATGGCTATACCGTGATTTGTTTATCCACTCTCCTGTTGATAAGCATTTGTGTTGTTTCCAGTTTTAGTATATTATGAATAAAGCTATGAATGTTTCTGTACAAGTATTTTGCTGTACATATGCAAAACCTAGACGTGGAATAACCACCACTTCTCATAGAATAGATGTATATTTAATGAGAAACTGCCAGATTGTTTTAGAAAGTGATTGTACCTTATACCTCCCACCCGTCAGCTATGAGAGTTCCCATTTCCCCACATCTTCACCAGCATCAGGTATTATCGGTTTTGTTTAACTTTAGCCATTATGGTAAACATGTAGGAGTATTTCACTGTGGTTGTGTTTTTTTTATACATCCCATGACTAATAAATAGGGACTCTTTTCTAATGTGCTTATTGACCACGTGTGTATCTTTCCTAGTGAAGTATCTGTTTAAGTCTTTTCCTCTTTTTTATAGTGTTGGTTGTTGTTGTTTTTATTATAGATGAATAGGAATTGCTTGTGTATTCTGAATACAAGTCCTTTGTCATCTATGTATTGTGAATGTTTATTCTCACTCTGGCTTGCCTACACATTTCCCTAATGGAGCTTATGATGAACAAAATTTTAAAATTTAATGAAGTCCAATTTTACCAGTTCCTTTATTTATGGTAGTGTTTTCTGGATATTGTCTTAAGAAATCTACTCCACGTTCATCAAAACATTTCCTATATTTTCTTTCAGAAGATTTATGGGTTTTAGTTCCTTATATTTAATTCTATGATATGTTGAGAATTAATTTGTATAATGGTGTGAAGTATAGGTCAGGGTTTTCATTGTTGCTGATGTGTGTTTTGTTTTTGCATTTAGAATTTGTTCCAGCACCATTTTTTAAAAAGTTTCCCTTTTTCCATTGAATTGCTTTGGTATCTTGACTGAAAATTAAGTTAACTGAGAAGTGTCAGATTATTTGTTATCTTGAAATCAGATAGTATGTGTCCTTGAACTTTATTCTTCATTTTTAAGATAGTTTGACTTCTTAGGACCTTTGTACTTCCAAATAAATTTTATATTCAACTTATCACATTTTACTTAAAAAAACGTGCTGGGAGTTTGTTTGGAATGCTGTGAAATCCACAGAGAAATTTAAGGAGAGAATTGATATTTTAACAATATTGAGTTTTCCAATTGTTGAATATGGTATTTCTCTCCATTTATTTGGGTCTTCAGCAGTGTATTATTTTTAATGTAGAAGTTTTGTACATGTTTCTATTAAACTTTTTCCATAGTATTTTTGATGCTGTTATAAATATTACTTAAAATTTTAAATGTTCTATTTATTTGTTGCTATTATAAAGAAACTGGATTAATTTTGTATGTTGACTTTGTATCCTGGGACTTTGCAAAATTCACTTACTAATCCAGTAGTTCTTTTAAAATTAATATTTTCTATATATGCAATCATTTCATTTGCTAATAGTTTTACTACTTCCTTTTTTAATCTGTGTGCCCTTTATTCTTCTTATCTTGTCTTACTGCATTGTCCAAGACCTCTACCAGTGTTAATGGGAGGGACAAGAGCAGATATCTGTAATCTGTTCCATCCTCAGGGAAAAATCTTTCACCGTTAAATATGGTGTTAGCTATAGATTTTTCATAAATGATCTTTATCAAGTTGAAGAAGTCCCCTCCTATTTTTGTACACTGAGAGATATTTTTAAAATCATGAATGTTATGAATTAAACCAATATTTTTCTCAATCAATTTGAATGGTCATATGATTTTTATTTTATGCAGTTAATATGGTAAATTATTTTTGATTGATTTTCAAATGGTAAACCACTCCTGCATTCCTAGAATAAACTTTACTTGATACTGATATGTTAACCTTTTTATATATTTCTGAATTTGAATTCCTACTTATGATAGGTTGCATCTATGTTAATGAGGAGTATTGGGCTATGGTTTTATTTCTTGTAATGTAGTTGTCTGTTTTTGGTGTTGGTTTTATAAAACCAGATGAAAAGTGTTCCCTCCTCAGTTTCCTGAAGGAATTGTGTTAATACGGATAATTTTTTTTCCCTAATGTTTGATAGAATTCACCAGTAAAACCATCTAGGGCTGGAGTTTTCTTTGTGGGAAGGTTTTTAAATATAAATTCAATTTCACTAACAATATACAATTTTTCAAATTTTCTATTCTTGTGTCACTTTCGGAATTTACATTTTTCAAGGAATTTGTCTGTTTTATCAGAGTTGTAAACTTATTTTCTCATAATATTCCCTTTTAATTCTTTTAATGTCCAAAGGATCAGCAGTGATGTTACCTCTTTCATTCCTCATATTAGCAGTTTGTGTTTTCTCTTATTTCCCTTGACCAATATTGTCAAATTGTTTATCAATTTCTTTCTTTAAAGAACCAAATGTTGCTTTTGAATTTTCGTTTCAGTTTCTATTTCACTTCTATCTACTCTTATGTTTATTTCCTTTCTTCTGCTTGCTGGGCACTTAATTTGTCCTTCTTTGTCTACTTTCTTAAAATGGAAAGTTGTATTATTGAGTTTAAACCTATTTTCATTCCTACTTTTAGCATTTAAAGTTATAAGTTTTCCTCCAAACACGAACTTAACTGCATCTTATGAAATTTTGATGCATTTCAAAATTTGAGGTATAAATTATACAGACTGAAACTCATCTTTTTAAAGCCAATCCCTTCCCCCGCTGACCCCAGTCTCTGGCAACCACAGATTTTATTTTTCTCCCTATGTTTTTGCCTTTCTCATATACATGGAATCATATTGTGTTTTCCTCTTTGTCCTTTGGCTTCTTTCACTTAGAATAACGCCTTTGAGATCCATCCACGTTGTGTTGTATGTGTGTGTGATCCATGTATCAGTAGTAGTATTCCATTGTGCAAATGGTCTGCAATTTGTTTATGTGTTTACCAGTTGTTTGACATGTGAGTTATTTCTGAGCTCGAGCAATTTTGAATAAAATCACTATAAATATTTGCATATGTTTTTACTTCTGTTGGATAAATACTTGCGAGTGGGATTGTTGAGTTGTATAAGGCAATTTTAACTTTACAAATAAAACTGTCAAACTGCTTTCTACAGTGGCTGGACATTGTACATTCCACCTGCAAATTATGAGCATTTCAGTTCCTCCACATGATTACCACACTTGATATTGTCAATCTCTTTAAACGGTAACCATTCTGTTAGCTTTGTGGTGGTATCTCAATGTGGTTTTAAACTCATTTCACTAAAGACTAATGATGTTGAACATCTCTCTGTGTGCTTATTTGTCAACTATCTATCTTTTAAAATGAAGTATTCACTCAAACCTTTTACCTTTTTTTCAAATCTTTTACTTTTTAAAAAAAAAGTTGTTTGCTTTCTTATTATTGAGTTGCAAGAGTTCTTTGTAGAGTGTTAGTCTATTTCTGGATTCTATTCTGTCAGGCTAGTCAATATATTTCTCCTTACTTACATCAATATATTGTGTCAATTATTGCACATTACAGAAGTCTTGAAATCAGGTGGTGTGAGTCTTCCACACATAATTTTCTGTTTTAAAATTGTTTTGACTCTTCAAGGTACTTCGCATTTCCGTACACACTTAAGAATGTATGTTCACTCATTTACTTAGTTCACTCATTCATTTAGTTCACTCATTTCTGTTTTTAAGACTGACATATTTTTTATTGAGGTTACATGAAATCTATAGATCAATTAAAGGAGAGTCAGAATCTTAACTTCTAATCCATGACAACACTGTATCTCTCCACTTGTTTAGTTCTTTAATTCTTTGTGTAATGTTTAGCATTTTTCAGTTTTGTACTGTTGCTGCTGCTGCTAAGTCGCTTCAGTCGTGTCCAACTCTGTGCGACTCCATAGCCGGCAGCCCACAAGGCTCCCCCATCCCTGGGATTCTCCAGGCAAGAACACTGGAGTGGGTTGCCATTTCCTTCTCCAATGCATGAAAGTGAAAAGTGAAAGTGAAGTCACTGAGTCTTGTCCGACTCTTAGCGACCCCATGGACTGCAGCCCACCAGGCTCCTCGGTCCATGAGATTTTCCAGGCAGGAGTGCTGAAGTGGGGTGCCATTGCCTTCTTCATCAGTTTTGTACATATCTGGTTAAATTTAATCTCTAAGTAATGCACATTTTTGATGCTATCATAAATGATATTTTAATTGTAGGTTTCTGTTTCTTGCTAGTATACAAAATATAAATGATCTCTATATATTGGCCTTAACCCTGCCATTACATTAAATTTTGAGCCTTTTTGTAGATTTTTTTCAGATTTCCTATGTAGAAGATCATGTTGCCTGTAGATAATGAAAGTTGTACTTCTTTCTTTCCAATCTTTATACCTTTTCTTTTATTGCTTATTGCACTGGCTCAAACCTCTAGTACAATGTTGAATAGAAGGGGTACACTGTTCTATAAATATAAATTCAATAAACATGTTTACAGTATTGCTAAGGGTTCTTAAAACTTCAGTGTTTTTTGTTGTTGTTCTATTAATTCATGGAGAGGTGTGTAAAAATCCCCAACTATAATTGTGCTTTGTCCCTTTCTGTCATGTTATTAGATGCATATACATTTAAGATTATGTCTTCTTGACAAATAGAACCTTTTACCATTATGAAATGCCCTTCTTTACCTCTGGTAATACTTTTTTTCTTGAAGCTTTTTTTTTATGCTTACTTTTTGCATGGCATATATTTTGCCTTCCTTTTATTTTCAGTATCTGTGGCACTGTATTTAAAGTCATTTCTTAGAGCAAGTAGTTTGGTCTTGCTTTTTCCCAACTTTTTATTTTTAAATAATTATAAATTTATTGGAAGTTGCAAGTAAATTTATAGAGAGGTTCTGTCCACCCTTCACCCAATGCCCCCTGTATTTATCTTACATAAATTTGGTATAGCAGCAATACTAGAAAATTGACATTGGTGCTTATTCTGATTTTTCTAGTCTTACATATACTTCTTTGTGTGTATGTGTATTTGTGTGTGTGTTTCTCTGTAATTTATTATACATGTAGCTTTGTGTAACCTCCACTACCACCACATCCATCTACACGATCTTCACCACAGGGTTCCCTGATGCTGCTCACTTACAGACACAATCCTTTCTTCTGACAACTCCTGGCAACCAATGGGTCTCTCCTCCATCTTTATAATTGTGTTATTTGAAGACTACTATATAAGTGGAACCACATAGTATGTTCCCTTTGAGGTTGCCTTCTTTCATTCAGTAGAATTCCCTTCAGGTTCACCCAGGTCTCCGTGTGTATATCAATTGTTCACTCCTTTTTGTTGCTGAGTTCCAGGGTACTGCTGTTTTAACCTGTCAATCTGTGCATTTTAATTGGAGTGTTTTATCCATTTATGAATACCATCTTGCTATTTGTTTTCTAGCTGTCTCATCTGTTTTCTGCTCCTCTTATCCTGCCTTATTTGGGATAAACTAAATATTTTTTAATATTTGATTTTAGTTCCTGTAAAATCAAATTGACTTTTTTGCAGTCCCTCTGTGTATTATTTTTAGATGTTATTTTAGGGGTTTCCATACCCATCATTAACTTAATATAATGTACTTAGAATTAATGTTATTATAGTTTATAAAATACACAAAACTTACAACAGTAAAATTCCACAGACCTGTTCCCTTTACATTTGCATACATAATGTATCCTACAATACAATGTTATTATTTTAATGTAGTTTGTTAAAAATAATTCAATAATTTCTCTTTAATTTATTTTAATGGAGGTGGTTTTCTACGTTAATATTTGAGTGCTATGCTATGAATTACAGACTCTGATTTTTTGACTGAGATTCAGGTATTGAAACTGATGGAAAATAGTTTAAAGTAAAAGTATAAATTATCTGTTATAACAGGGTTCAAATTATTTTTTATCTGATGTAAGTTATTTTAGCATAATTTTTCTCTAGCTTAGATAAACCCCTACTCATTAGTTCCTCATAAGCACGTGCATTTAAATGGAGCACACACAAAAAATCCCCCATTTAGCAAACAGTTTCACTTTATCCAGCTTTACTTTCCCATTCACACTAGTAAAAGCACTATATCCAGGATCCTAGAAAATACTTTTTAATCAAATGGCAGAAAATGCCCACTCTTACTCTCCACAATGTAGTCTTACACAATGCTCCAATAGAAAACTCCTTTAAATCTCTTTTCTATTTTGATGTTGATCTAGAATTTTAGAGACAATTTTATGGGGCTGCATCTTCACCTACTTAAGAGATATTCAGTTCAGTTCAGTCGCTCAGTCATATCTGACTCTTTGCGACTCCATGAATTGCAGCACGCCAGGCCTCCTTGTCCATCACCAATTCCTGGAGTTCACTCAAACTCATGTCCATCGAGTCGGTGATGCCATCCAGCCATCTCATCCTCTGTCATCCCCTTCTCCTCCTGCCCCCAATTCCCCCCAGCATCAGGGTCTTTTCCAATGAGTCAACTCTTCACATGAGGTGGCCAAAGTACTAGAGTTTCAGCTTATCATCATTCCTTCCAAAGAACACCCAGGACTGATCTCCTTTAGGATGGACTGGTTGAATCTCCTTGCAGTCCAAGGGACTCTCAAGAGTCTTCTCCAACACTACAGTTCAAAAGCATCAATTCTTCAGTGCTCAGCTTTCTTCACAGTCCAACTCTCACATTCATACATGACCACTGGAAAAACCATAGCCTTGACTAGATGGACCTTTGCTAGCAAGGTAACATCTCTGCTTTTGAATATGCTATCTAGGTTGGTCAATAACTTTCTTTCCAAGGAGTAAGCATCTTTTAACTTCATGGCTGCAGTCACCATCTGCAGTGATTTTGGAGCCCCCCAAAATAAAGTCAGCCACTGTTTCCACTGTTTCCCCATCTATTTCCCATGAAGTGATGGGACCAGATGCCATGAGCTTCGTTTTCTGAATGTTGAGTTTTAAGCCAACTTTTTCACTCTCCTCTTTCACTTTCCTCAAGAGGCTTTTGAGTTCCTCTTCACTTTCTGCCATAAGGGTGGTGTCATCTGCATATATGAAGCTATTGATATTTCTCCCAGCAATCTTGATTCCAGCTTGTGCTTCTTCCAGCCCAGCGTTTCTCATGATATACTCTGCATATAACTTAAATAAGCAGGGTGACAATATATAGCCTTGATGTACTCCTTTTCCTATTTGGAACCAGTCTGTTGTTCCATGTCCAGTTCTAACTGTTGCTTCCTGACCTGTATATAGGTTTCTCAAGAGATATGTCAGGTGGTCTGGTATTCCCATCTCTTTCAGAATTTTCCACAGTTTATTATGATCCACACAGTCAAAGACTTTGGTGTATTTCATTAGTCCTCGCTATTTAGTTGTCAGTAGGTTATTATGTCTGTATTGTTTATTGGACATTGTCCAATGGGAGAAGCATGATTTGAAAAAGACATGATATGAACCATGTTACATGAAACTCCAACACGGGGATAACATCAGCTTTGAGTAAGAGACCAAGACAGGTTTCTAGGTCTTTCCTCATCCTTCTACTTTCTGACTTCATATTGATGAAGGTAAAGTAGAATTGCTCAGACTTTGCTTTACAGGCTTATTTTGAGATAAGGGAAAGGAGTAAAGTCGTTATATTAATATTTTCCCTTGGAACAACCATATCAAATTGAGTTTTGGTTTTTTTTTAGAAGTTTAGTGTTTATTAAAAAAAAAACAATAATCACCAAAAGAATTACTGAAAACCAGGGCAAATTAGTTAACATTCACCAAATAATTTGACACCCTTAAAGCCTGGGATTATCATTGCTGTAAACTATAAAAACACTAGGCCTCTGCAAGAACTTAATGCATCACTCCATCAATGACAGTGAACTTGGAGCTTCTGGTCTGGCAACGCTTAGCTGCCCACATGACATCTGGAATCCAAATCTGTCCACATAAGTGCAAAGAAATGCCCTGTAGGCCAAAGCTTCGAGAACAGTACAATTCATGCTACTCCACTCCTTGTTGCCTACCCAATACCTCAGGGCAACTGACAATTTTAGATCGCTTACATGACAATCACATCAAGAGATGAGAATTATTAATATCTTTTGAAATAGTGGTTTTTAAAAAAATGTTTCACTTGTCTGAACTAGTTGAAGGTATCGAATTTGAATTTTTGGTCTAACTCTTCCTACCCTAATAAGAGAAAACAAATCATATCCATTATGATAGGTAAGGAGAACACTATTATTTTTCCAAAGATAATGCTTTACTCCGCTGTTGTGAAATATACTATTTTTTACAAGAATATGTTAGACATATCCTTTTACTGGATATGGAAAACTTGTCTTCTGAAATATGGAAAAATCTTACATTCCACCCCTCTAGTTTCTTCCCTATCTCCTGTCTTGACTTTATCTTCTACGTGTACTCAATGTTACAATGAACCTGAACTTCTTGGATCCTGTCTGTATGCTGTTCATTCTGCTGTTTCCTCAACTGAATGTGTCTTCTTTATCATTCTCCATCTACAAAAGATTAGAACCCTCAAATCTCAGCTCCTAAAAGAGATTTTACTCAATTCTCCAATCTGGCAGCAATGTCTCCTTCCTTTGAATACAGTGAAGTATGTGTATTTCTCTATGCACATGGTTGACTGTTAAAATGACACATACTATGCTGCTGCTGTTTCATCACTAAGTTGTGTCCAGCTCTTTGCGACACCATGAACTGAAGCCCACCAGCCTCCTCTGTCCTTGGAATTTTCCAGGCAACAACACTAGAGTGGGTTGCCATTTCCTTCTCCAGGGGATCTTATCAACCCAGGGATTGAACCACCATCTCCTGCATGGCAGGCGGATTCTTTACCACTGAGCCATCTGGCAAACCCAAAATGTCTCACACCCTAATGTATTAATAGCTACTTGAGGGACTTCCCTGGTGACGCAGTGGTTCAGACTTCACCTTCCAATGCAGGGGGTGCCAGTTCAATACCTGGGGGAGCTAAGATCCACGTGCCTCGTGGCCAAAAAAAAGACGTAAAACAGAAGCAATATTGTAGCAAATTCAATAAAGATTTAAACATAACCTATATCAACAGTAATAATAATAATAATAATAACACTATTTAAAACTAGCTACTGGAGGGAAGGGTTTTCAAACTCATGATCCTATTTACCACAATATCCAGGACAATATATCTTACTTCGGGCTTCCCAGGTGGCTCAGTGGTAAAGAGCCTGCCTGCCAAGGCAGGAGATATAAGAGATGCCAGTTCAATCCCTGGGTCAGGAAGATCCCCTGGAGAAGGGCATGGCAACCCACTCTAGTATTCTTGCCTGGAGAATCCCATGGACAGAGGAGCCTGGTGGGCTACAGTCCATAGGGTCACAAAGAGTTGGAAATGACTGAAGTGACTTCATTCACACACACACACACATCTTCCTTCAAAGCTAGCTGTGTAGATATTTGCTTAATCAGTTAATTAGGATATGTGAATTCAATTCTAGAATCATCTTTATGAATGACTTAGTCTAATATGCTTTGCAAATGTCTATATTACATTCAGGTGGGCTGATCCTAAGGTTCATTCCAGAGGCATGACTGGTTTGAAGAACTTGATGAAAATTGCTCACAGATTCTGCTCAGGCAAGGACATTCCCAATGTGAATAGATAACTTGCTGGATGCATCTGCCAGCAGCTGAACTGCTGGCAACTTTTGTTTAGAGTGAAGTGCTTTCAGCCCAGCTTTCATCACTGCACCTCACTTCCATTATAATGTTTTGCCTCCTGTTTTATTTACATGAAAGACTACAGTCTCGTCTTAGAATTTCTGGGTATTATGAGTACCTTAGGGAAATCTGATTATAGAGATAATCTACTCAACAGTGAAGAGTTTCCATTTGTTTCTATTGAGTTTTGTCAATTCCGAATCACAGATACCTTTGTATTCCAGTCCATTGACTAGAGCCTCCCAGCCAGACGTTGAGGCATCTGTTTCTATAGTCTTCAGAACTGGGAAAGATAAATAAGAATGTGCGGGAATTATCTGTATATTTGCTAACCACCAATTTAGATCTAAATAGACTCCCTCTGTTAGGAAGACTAATGAATTCCAATTCTCTGAAATATCCTTTGCTTTTAACAAGCAGGATGGAAGGTATCTAAAGAAAAAAAAAAAGAGAGAGATACACAGAGGGAAAAGCTGTGAATAATGCCACCAGAGAACCAATTATGTTCACCAGCTGGCATTGAGAAACTTGTTTCTCTTGACAAAAAAAAAAAAAAAGACTTCAGTTTTAGCCTCAAACTTCTTTTTGACATTGTGTTCTTTAGGGCTGAATAACCAATCCTCCCAGACACCCCCTCTAAGATGTTAGGAAAAAAAGTCCTTAACACTATTATTATGTGTAACATGACAAAGGGCTGGACAGGAAGAGAAAAACAAGCAAAGGCATCAACATGGCAGTTAACAAGAACCAAACTGGGTACAATGACAGTGGACAGGAAACATTGGGATATGGAGACCTTCCTCTCCAGCCGTGTGACTGAGTCAACAAGACATACAGTGGGGAAGAAACTGGTCCCGACACTTCCTAGATGTAGAAGTGTATTTGTTAGGAGAGAGTAGTGAAAAGCTGTATTACTTGGTAATGGAAACTACATTTTGGACTTCTTCTCCCTATGATGATTTCTCCCTGGTTGATTGGAACTAAGCCTATATACTCTCAGACACTCAGTAGTGTCCAACTCTTTGAGACTCCCTCGGCAAGAATACTGCAGTGGGTTGCCATTTTTCTCCTCCAGGGCATCTTCCCGACGCAGGGATCAAACCCGTGTCTCCTGGATTGGCAAGAGGATTCTTTACCACTGAGCCACCTAGGAAGCAACTAAGCCTAGAACGAAGTCTTCTCGTGCTTTCGTGGGTGAGACATGATCCATTTCAGGCTGTCTCAGCCAGTGGAACTTGGAAGAAAGAGGTGTGCCCAACCCAGAGCTCTCACTAGAGGTCTTATTTTTTTAAGTCTTTATTGAATTTGTTTCAATGTTGCTCCTATTTTATGTTTTGATTCTTTGGCCACAGGTAAGCTCTCCACCCTGAGCCTCACAGAGCTGATATTGTCTGGGAGTCCCCTCTGTCCCTCTTCCAAGCTGTTTCTTGGGGAAATGCTGTGAATTCAGTGCTTTCACTTTGTACAATCAGTCCTCCATATCTTTGGAGATTGCAGATATTTGTGGATTGAACCAACTCTGCATCAAAAATATTTTTATTTATTTATTTAGCCATGCCCAGCAGCTTGTGGGATCTTAGTTCCCTGACAGGGATTGAATGTGGGCCCTCCGAAGTGAAAGCATGGAGTCCTAACCGTTAGACCAAAAATATACATATTTTTTAAATTCCAGAAAGTTCCAGCAAATGAAACTTGAATTTGCCTGCCGTGCACTGACAACTATTTACATGGCATTTATATTGTATTGGGTAATTATGGGTATTCTAGAGACGATTTGGGCTTCCCAGGCGGTGCTAGTGGTAAAGAACCCATCTGCCAGTGCAAGAGACACAAGAGACGTGGGTTCAATCCCTGGGTCAGAAAGATCCCCTGGAGGAGGGCATGGCAACCCATGCCAGTATTCTTGCCTGGAGAGTCTCATGGACAGAGGAGCCTGGTGAGCTACAGCCCATGGGGTCGCAAAGAGTCGGACACAACCAAAGCAAATAAGCAATTACAGCACAGAGATGATTTAAAGTATACAGGAGAATGTGTGGAGGTTATATGCAAATACTTCTCCATTTTACACATAAGGAACTTGAGTATCTGTAGATTGTGATAACCAAGAAGGTTTTGGAGCCACTGGAGCCAATCCCCCATGGATACTGAGGGATAACTGTATACCATTTTAAAACCTGCCTTTCCCAAGTATCTGTTTGAAGTTCATAAAAATCTGTAAGTTTTTTATGTTTTAGAGTAAGTTCACTCAGGCTAGCCTTTGTTGAACAACTATAACAGGGTTACTGTATCTTTGAACCATCCTTTTTTTCTAAAGGTACCTAGAAATATTTATGCAATAACAACTTGCTTTCTTGATTGTAGAAAGGGGGAGCTTTAAAAGTTTATTGTTTCTCTTTCAAACTATGCCACCCCCTGTGCACACCTATATAGTATTGAGTATTGCACAATTCCAGGTGCACCCCCTCCAAAGAGCGGAGAAGGTGATGGCACCCCACTCCAGTACTCTTGCCTGGAAAATCCCATGGATGGAGGAGCCTGGTAGGCTGCAGTCCATGGGGTCGCTGGGAGTCAGACACGACTGAGCGACTTCACTTTCACTTTTCACTTTCATGCATTGGAGAAGGAAATGGCAACCCACTCCAGTGTTCTTGCCTGGAGAATCCCAGGGACAGGGAGGCCTGGTGGGCTGCCATCTATGGGATCGCACAGAGTCAGACATGATTGAAGCGACTTAGCAGCAGCAGCAGCAGCCCCACCCAGCCTGGATTGAGGACAGTGGTAGTCTTGGCCCCATGCACAAACATCATCTATCTTTGATGTGGTTGGATAATTCACTGGATAATTAATTTAATGTATCTTGTTCTAGGGAAGAAAATGGACCTGTTATTTGCTTTCATGCCATAACTCCCCAGCTCCATTGTTTTACTGAAATTGATATTATACTTAATATTACAGAAGTACAAATGTTAGTTAAATGACTCTATACCTTTGAACCAAAATCAGCAGAAGCGTTTCACATTTTATTTTACATATTTTCATCTTGGATTTTCTATATCTCTATTCTCTTTGAATGATGCAACTTTTAATGATGGATTATGAAAGTGAAAAAGTTGCTCATTCGTGTCCAACTCTTTGGGACCCCCGTGGACTATACAGTTCATGAATTCTCCAGGCCAGAATACTGGAGTGGGTAGCCTTTCCCTTCTCCAGGGGATCTTCCCCATCCAGGGATCAAACCCAGGTCTCCTGCATTGCAGGTGACTTCTTTACCAGCACAAGGGAAGCCCAAGAATACTGGAGTGTGTACCGTGTCCCGTCTCCAGGGAATCTACCTGACCCAGGAATCGACCTGGGGTCTCCTGCATTGCAGGCAGATTCTTTACCAACTGAGCTATCAGGGAAGCCCATGGGAAGAAATGGATTTATCTGCAGTCTATATCAGCCTCCTTACTTATACATTCCCTGGAAATGTTTTCAAAGATGGTTTCCTTTTTCTCTATTCATACATTTTTTAAATGGCAGCTCTATTGATGTACAACCCAACTACGAAATTTATGTATTTAAAGTATACAATTCAGTGGTTTTAGTATATTCACAGAGCTGTGCAACCATCACCACTATCTAACTTCAGAGCATTTCATCACTTCAAAAAGAGCCTTCATACCGTTAGCAGTCACATCCTGCATCCCATCCCCACCAGCCCTAGGCAAACACTAATCTAATTTTTACCTCTATAGATCTACCCATTCTAGACATTTCATATAAATGGTATCTTACAATAAATGGCCTCTTGTGACCGAATTCTTTCATTTAGCATAATGTCTTCAAGGTTCATCTATATCGTAGCATATATCATATTTCATTACTTTTTAGTGCTGGAAAATATTCTATTGAATGGATACATACTAATTTTGTTTATCCATTCATCAGTTGATGGGCATTGGCTTATTTTTACTTTTTAACTGCTGTGAACATTCCTGTACAGGTTTGCTTTTTTTTTTTTTCTGTACAGGTATTTTTGAATGTGTGGACTTGCTTTCAAGTCTCTTGATTATTCACTTAGGAGTGGAATTGCTAGGTCATATGGTAACTCTATATTTAACATTTTAAGGAACTACCATATTATTTTGCAAAGTGGCTGCACAACTTTAAAATCCCACTAACAATGTATGAGGGCTCCAATTTTCAACATTCTTCCTAACACTTGTTATTTTAATTTTATTCCTCCTAATGGGGTAGAGTGGTATCTCATTGTGGTTTTGAATTGCATTTCCCTAATAACTAATGATGTTGAGCATCTTTTCAAGTGCTAATTGGCCACATTTGTATATCTCTTTTGGAGAAATATCTATTCAAGTCCTTTGCTCATTTTTTTTTCAAATTTGTATTGGAGTATAGTTGATTTACAATATTATATTCTTTTCAGGTATACAGCAAAACGGTTCAGCTATACATATACATACCTATTCTTTTTCAGATGCTTTTCCCATTTAGGTCATTACAGAACATTGAGTAGTCATTTGAAAAATTTTTTTGGCCGCACAGCATGTGGGATCTTCGTTCCCTGTTCATTCAAACCCATACCTCCTGCTTTGGAAGTTCAGAGTCTTAATCACTAGACTGCTAGAGAAGTCCCTAAATTATTATTTTTGTTGTGGTAAAATACACATAATATAAAATTTACCATCTTAATCATTTTTTAAGTGTACAGTTCAATGGCACTAAGTACATGCTCATTGTTTTGCAATCATCACCACCGTCCATCTCCAGAACTCTTCATCTTCTGAAACTGAAACTTTATACCCATTAAACACTAACTCCCCGTTTCCCAGCCCCTGGGAAACACTCCATCATTCTACTTTCTGTCTCTCTGAATTTGACTGGTTTAAGTACCTAGTGTATAGTGGAATCACCTTGTCCTTCTGTGACTGGCTTACTTCGTGACTCAGCATAAAGTCTTCAAGTTTCATCCATATTGTAGCATGTGTCAGAATTTCCTTTCTTTTAAAGACTGAGTAAATATTACATTGTATGTATGCACTACTTTTTGTTCATTTATTCCTCCATTGATGGACACTTGTGTTGCTTCCACCCCTTGGCAACTGTGAATAATGCTGCCGTGAACACGGATGTGCAAATATCTGACCTAGTTCTTGTTTTCAGTTCTTTTGGGTAAACGCCAAGGAGTGGAATTGCTGGACCACGTAGTAGTCCTATTTTTAAGTTTTTACGAACAGCACACTGTTGTCCACAGCAGCTGCACCATTTTACATTCCCAACAACAGTGCACAAGAATTCCAATTATCCTCACCAACACTTATTTTCTGCTTAAAAAACAAAGTAGCCATCCTAATGAGAGTGAAATGGTATTTCATTGTGGGTTTCAATTTGTATTTCCCTAGTGATTAGAGATTATATAAGCCAGCTCTGACTCTGACTGCCATAACAAATATCATAGACATGGTGACTGAGACAACAGAAATTTATTTCTCACAGTTTGGGAATCTGGGAAGTTCAAGATCAAAGTTCTGGCCAGTTTGGTTCCTAGTAAAAGTTGTCTTTCCGGCTTGCAGTTGGCTGCCTTCTCACCGTGTTTTCATATGGAGGAAAAAGAGATCATTCTCTCTTCCTCTTTCTCTAAGGCCACCAAGCCTCTTGCATGAGGGCCCACCCTTGTGACCTCATTTTACCTTAGTTATCTCCTGAGAGTCCTGTCTCCAAATACAGCCACATATGAATTTTGGAAGAACACAGTTTGGTCCATAGCCGTGATGCTGAGCATATTTTCCTGTGTTTATTGGCATTTGAATATCTACTTTGGACAAATGTCTGTTCAAGTCTTTTGTCCATTCTTAAATAAGGATTTTGGTTTTGAGTTGTAGAAGTTCTTTAATATTTGGGATAATAACCCTTTATCAGCTATATGATTCACAAATATTTTCTCACATTCCATGAGTTTCCTTCTCACTATATTATGTTCTTTGATGCTTGTTTTAAATTTTGGTTACTTATCTTTATTGTTGACTTGTAAGAGTTCTTTATATATTCTAGATACAAACCTCTTACTAGCTGTGTGATTTGCAAGTATTTTCTCCCACACTGTGGGTTGTCATCGACTTCCCGTCATTTGACTTTAAAGCACAAAAGTTCTAAATTTTGATGAAGTCCCATTTACTTCTTCTTCTGTTGCTTGTGCTTATGGTGTCTTATCTAAGAAATTATTGCCTAATTCAAAGTCATGAATATTTACTCCTATGTTTTGTTCTAAGAGTTTTGTAGTTTTAGCTCTTACATTTAGGTTTATGATCCATTTTGAGTTAATGTTTGAATGTGGTATGAAATATTCCTTTTAATCCCTAAG
This sequence comes from Bos grunniens, assembly GCF_055505025.1. NCBI lineage: Eukaryota > Metazoa > Chordata > Mammalia > Artiodactyla > Bovidae > Bos > Bos grunniens. The sequence continues at coordinate 24,962,325 of NC_141179.1, forward strand.
AACATAGTAACTATAGCATGTTTTTGTTTTTTTACTAGATTCAATATGAAAAAAATTTAATGAAGAGGATTTTTTTTTTGTTTGGGGGGGTGGTCTTTGCTTTTTTAATCACTGATTCATTGCAGAATGGGGAATCACATCTATTTATATCATCAAAAATATACCTCACTTGGATTAAGCTCATTCAATCTGTTATATAAGCAGAGAAATCCAAACATAAGGTAACAACAGGAAAGGCTGCCAATGGCAATCGAAATATTAATAATACTCATTCGAAGATTAGGAATAACATCTTAATTACAGATAAGAGCTTGGTCTCATCTTTTTAGTCCAGAATTGGCTATGACTATATATCATGTTATAGTCTGATTAATGCAGAGTAACTATTAAAGTAGGAAAGAGATTAGCAAATCATTTAACATGTCAAGTGTGGTTAAAGCATCATTTTGTCATAGATAATACAGTAAAGCTTATAGCAACAGGTGTATGTAATAAATAACTGGGAATACTCAGATCTTAAAGAGTCAAGGTGATGTTTTTAAAATCAGCATTATTTACCTGGATGCAATTTTCTTCCTCTGAATTGTCATACTGTTGAATTGGGCTTTGATTTACTGACTCTCTAAGATTTGCTGTGTATTTAATTTTTGCTTTGCAGGATACACAGAATCAAAAATTAAAGACAAGCATATGGTATCGTGAGGTAAATGATTATTTTTTTTTCCTTCTATGCATGCTGGACTCCTGAAATTGATCTGCTGAAAAATGTAATTATTTGAAAGAATAGATATTATCCTTTTTTTTCTTTTTTTGGCTGCACCATGTGGCATGTGGGGTCTTATTTCCCTGACCAGGGATCAAACTCATGCCCCCTGCAGTGAAAGCTCTAAGTCTTAACCACTGGATTGCCAGCGAAGTCCCAGGAATAAATATTATCTTTCCTTTTAAATTTCCTTACATCTGCAGCAGACCTGATTTATTAGAATCCAAGTAAGATATATGGCTGTTGTTTCTGATTAGGGCAAACATCTTTAGGAGTTGGATGAGAAGTCCTCTCCCCTAACAGATAGTAGCAACAGGCTGATCAATTGAGTTACTCATCTAAATTCCTCTTCAGTTCTTTGATGGGGCTGACATTACCTCTTTGTGACATTTTCTTTTTGGCTACAGGTTTGGGATGATGAGTTTTTATCCTGGAACTCCAGCATGTTTGATGAGATTAGAGAGATCTCTCTACCTCTAAGTGCCATCTGGGCCCCTGATATCATCATAAATGAGTAGTAAGTGTGTTCGGGTGTGTTTCTGTGGGGTGTAGACTGCTTAGAATACTCAAGCCAGTTGCTGCTTCCTTTCAGACATTGTTATTATTTTTTGTCTCTCAACTTGAAGAGGAGCTGTATTGTTGGGAGCATTCAGGTTAGCAGTATCAAAACCGTGAGTTGACATCATTTAAAATACAGTGTGTACATGCATGCTAAGTCCCTTCAGTCGTGTCCAACTCTTTGCAATCCCATGGACTGTAGCCCATCAGGCTCCTCTGTCCATGGAATTCTCCATGCAAGAGTACTGGAGTGGGTTGCCATGCCCTCCTCCAGGGGATCTTCCCAACCCGGAGATTGAACCTGAATCTCTTCCATTTCCTGCATTGGCAAGCAGGTTCTTTACCAATAGCGCCACCTGGGAAGCCCTTTAAGATAAAGATTTGATTGCTAATGCTTGATGTTACCCATGGATTATGTCTATGTTTTAACAGTAGCAAGTGAGTTGACCCATGAGGCTGTCATCGCTGAACCCACATTTGCCAGGTGACTGTCTCATGGACAATGTGATTCAGTCTTTGCACTTCTGGGCTAGTCTGGGATGATATATGGTCACTACCGGAAACCAGATGATATATGGTCCATACTGGAGAAATGGTATGGACCTAACAGAAGCAGATGATATTAAAAAGAGGTGGCAAGAATACACAGAAGAACTGTACAAAAAACATCTTGACAACCAAGATAATCACGATGGTATGATCACTCACCTAGAGCTAGACATCCTGAAATGTGAAGTCAAGTGGGCCTTAGAAAGCATCACTACGAACAAAGCTAGTGGAGGTGATGAAATTCCAGTTGAGCTATTTCAAATCCTGAAAGATGATGCTGTGAAAGTGCTGCACTCAATATGCCAGCAAATTTGGAAAACTCAGCAGTGGCCACAGAACTGGAAAAGGTCAATTTTCATTCCAATCCCAAAGAAAGGCAATGCCAAAGAATGCTCAAACTACCGCACAATTGCACTCATCTCACACACTAGTAAAGCAATGCTCAAAATTCTCTAAGCCAGGCTTCAGCAATATGTGAACCATGAACTTCCAGATGTTCAAGCTGGTTTTAGAAAAGGCAGAGGAACCAGAGATCAAATTGGCAACATCCGCTGGATCATGGAAAAAGCAAGAGAGTTCCAGAAAAACATCTATTTCTGCTTTATTGACTATGCCAAAGCCTTTGACTGTGTGGATCACAATAAACTGTGGGAAATTCTGAAAGAGATGGGAATACCAGACCACCTGATCTGCCTCTTGAGAAACCTATATGCAGATCAGGAAACAACAGTTAGAACTGGACATGGAACAACAGACTGGTTCCAAATAGGAAAAGGAGTACGTCAAGGCTGTATACTGTCACCCTGCTTATTTTACTTATATGCAGAGTACATCATGAGGAAGGCTGGGCTGGAAGAAGCATAAGCTGGAATCAAGATTGCCGGGAGAAATATCAATAACCTCAGATATGCAGATGACACCACCCTTGTGGCAGAAAGTGAAGAGGAACTCAAAAGCCTCTTGATGAAAGTGAAAGAGGAGAGTGAAAAGGTTGGCTTAAAGCTCAACATTCAGAAAACGAAGCTCATGGCATCTGGTCCCATCACTTCATGGGAAATAGATGGGGAAACAGTGGAAACAGTGGGAGACTTTATTTTGGGGGGCTCCAAAATCACTGCAGAAGGTGATTGTAGCCATGAAATTAAAAGACGCTTACTCCTTGGAAGGAAAGTTATTGACCAACCTAGATAGCATATTGAAAAGCAGAGACATTGCTTTGCCAACAAAGGTCCATCTAGTCAAGGCTACGGTTTATCCAATGGTCATGTACGGATGTGAGAGTTGGACTGTGAAGAAAGCTGAGCGCCGAAGAATTGATGCTTTTGAACTGTGGTGTTGGAGAAGACTCTTGAGAGTCCCTTGGACTGCAAGGAGATCCAGCCAGTCCATTCTAAAGGAGATCAGCCCTTGGTGTTCTTTGGAAGGAATGATGATAAGCTGAAACTCTAGTACTTTGGCCACCTCATGTGAAGAGTTGACTCATTGGAAAAGACTCTGATGCTGGGAGGGATTGGGGGCAGGAGGAGAAGGGGACGACAGAGGATGAGATGGCTGGATGTCATCACTCAATGGGCGTGAGTTTGAGTGATCTCCGGGAGTTGGTGATGGACAGGGAGGCCTGGCACACGATTGAGCGACTGCACTGAACTGAACCATCTCATGATCAGTTCTGTTTATGTATTAGAATGATGAAAGCTCACTCTGTAACCACAAGATCTCTTGTGTTTCTCACAGTGTGGACATTGAAAGATCACCTGACCTTCCCTATGTCTATGTGAACTCATCTGGGACCATTAAACACTCCAAGCCCATCCAGGTGGTCTCTGCATGCAATTTGGAGACATATGCTTTTCCATTTGATGTCCAGAATTGCAGCCTAACCTTCAGTAGCATTCTGCACACAGGTAAGTCATGAGAGGTGTAGTCTGCTAGTGGGCAAATACACTTGTGCTGGGTGGGCACGCAAAGGTGAAATTATGTTATGTGGTCCCTCAATTGATTTTATTTTTGCACATCACTGATTTTTTATAAATCTAAAATCTTCTTGCAGTTATTTGGCTCCTGGTGCAATTCAGACTAACCACAATATTGTGCCCAGAGATAGGGCCCTTTGCTGCTGTTGATTTGAAAACACAATATTAGGCCTCCGTTGCCATTGAGAACATTATAGAATTCTCGTTCTATAGAATGGAGTGCAAACCCTAAGTTCATAGCTGCTTTTTTTTTTCATGACCAGAAAGTTTTTGTTCCTCATCATTACCCCTAATTCAAAATGGTATATTGAACCCCATCTCAGTAAGACTGTCCATATGGGAGCAAGAATTAAAAGGAAGGGTTTTAATTGGGAATTAGAAAAGTGGGCTGTCTTTGGTGCCTGTTTCTATGGGAAATCAACTGTTTCTGTTATTTTCAGTGGAAGATGTAGACCTGGCCTTCCTGAGAAGCACAGAAGACATTACACATGACCAAAAGGCATTTTTGAATGACAGTGAGTGGGAACTTCTTTCTGTGTCCTCAACCTACAGCATCCTGCAGAACAGCGCTGGAGATTTTGCACAGATTCAGTTCAATGTAGGTTCCACCCCTCTTCCTGTCCCTATTGCCTGCTTCTCTGCAGTCTTTCACCTTCCCTATCAGGCTGAGCAATCTCTGCTCTCCTGCATCTTCTCAATCGTATCCCCTAAGCACAGCTGATTCAGATGGCTCCAGACATCCGTTTGCATCTGAGACCAGAGGTTCAGCCGTAGATCCTGGACTCCTGCTGGAGTGGTTCCATACATGAACATAAAGAGAATGGTTTTCAGACACAGAGCCCCGAACCAGCCACTGCAGCAGGAGTCCTCACACCTTTCAGCACATATAACATTCTCACTTCTAATTGCTACTGAGAAGGAAAAAGAAAGAAGAAACCCACACACAGCAACCAAAATTAGGAGAAAAACGTCTCTTCAATATGAATGTCCTGTGTGACATTAAGTAAATTATTAATTATTCCAGATGCAAATGCATAAAATTACCATATTATTAACTTAAGTATCTTGAGGGATTAGCTAACCTGTCATCAGGAGGATCCTCAGAGACCACTGGTGGTTTCCAGATTTGAGAAGTACAACTGCTCAGCAAGGACCTGATAAAAACCCAGACTTCTCAGATACGCCACCAGGAGTGCTTTTGGGTGTATTGTTCCTGGGGAAGTGTGTCCACTGGGTGCCTGGAGCGGGCAGTGGGGAGCAGGACAGTGAAGCCTGCTGCTTTGCAGTCCAGAGGCACCGTTCCTCCTTCCCGCCTGACAAACCATCCTGACATGTGGTCTGCAGCAAGTTTCTGCAGCCAGTAGACTTGTCATTTGCGTTCAACCCTGCTTTTCTGCACAAAGTCAGCTAGTGATGGTGGTAGCTGGGGGTGGGAGGGTCCTTCAGACCAGGTAACCTGCCTGAGAGCTAGAGACTACAGACAGGTCAGGATTAAGCACAGCTGAATTCTCCTAGAAACAAACCTTTTGGACAAGAAGGGAAAATTTAGACTACACCAAGGTGCTATGGTTACAATGGATAATTACCTGCTAAGGAGGATGGTGGTGGTGAAATAAGTGATTATTGAGGGCACAGAAACCCTCCATTGGTTAAAAGGTGTGGTATGCAGTTTTCTAGTAAAGCACTTGTTAAAACAAGGCCTCTTAAATACAGCTGTGATTTGAACCTGACTGATGTATAATGCTGGGCACCACCTAATCCCAATTCACGCCTTCCTTGTGGTAGGGCTTGAGTCCTTGCCTCTTCTACTTGTTTTTTTAGCAAAGCTTACACTGTGGCTTGTTTGTCCACTTTTTTACCGAGGGAAAGGGAGGGGGGTGCGGAAAAGAAAGCTTTTTTAATTTCAATGAGTTTCTTGGCTCAGAGTAAACACCTCATTAATTTTAAAGATATCAGCCTGCAAACATTATTAATGCAGCCCGAATAATGGAGAGCATTAAAGGGAAATGTGAGGGAGTAGCACGTGCAAGGTGGAACACAGTCACCTACCAAGCACTCCGGAGAAGGCTGCACACACCATTACCTACACTGCACGGAGGAGAAAAACAAAGACGGGAGAAGGGGCAGGTAAGCCAGAGTGTGGGAGGGCGCGCACACACACTGGCTCCCCCTCTCTGCACAGCGCAGCCGCTGTTTGTAGCTACACGCCACCCTCTAACCTAAATATTGTCTTCTCAACGCTGGTCAAGTTTTTCTGTGTCCTAGCTCCATTTTAAATATGATGAGCACAGGCATAAAATATTGTTAAAGGGAGGAGAGGCTTCCCTGAATCACAGGGAACAGGTCCGCGTTTCTTTGCTGTCTTCCGTGCCATGCTTCTTCTCCATTCAGGGTTTACGCTGAGGGCAGCCGGAGAGGGCAGTGAACCGATTTCTTGCTCTGGGAGCTTTTCCCAGGGTTCGGTTGCCGTGGGGGCTACGGTGGGTTGTTTGCTGGGGTGGGGGGAGCGGGGTTGCCTTCCACCCTGGCCCTCGGGAGCAGAATCTTGAGAAGAGTCACAGATCGTGCTTGGTGAGGCAGGGAGCCGAACTCAGGAACATTTCTGCAACTCTGGAAGACAAAGTAGACTGAGTGACTCTCCAGGTCAGTTCTCGGCCCCCTTGACCTCTCTCAGCCTCCACGACTCCCCCGTTCCCACTACGAGCACAATGATGGCTCATGTTCTCTTACTCCGCGCCAGATATCCAACTCCGAATTGAGCAGTCAAGTCACCTTGGTGTCCTTCAACAACCTTCAGGCAATGATGTAAAATTCAGAGCCCAGTTTCCTGCCCACGTTGGACTCTCCAGGGTCCTGACAGCAAAAGGCCAGCTTCCTCTTAATCTAATCACCTGCTGTGTCCCCATCCTGGCTGCCCAGCACGGGGTTGGGGACAGATACGGCAGAAGGAGGAACAAAGATCTAAATACACGTTCCACCTGGGCCTGATGTACACGCTGCTGCTGACACTGAATCAAATGCTTCGGGTGCCCGTTGGTTCCTGCTAACGTGCAGTCTGTCTGTGGCTCCAGGACATGTATTGTTGATCAGAGAGCACCGCTGACACCTTGGAGTCAGGCTGCATTCCACAGGGAGCCCAGAGCAGAGGCACGTCTGTGAGCAGCCTGGTGCCCAAGCCAGCGGCCACGGGAGGGGAGGCTTCCTTCAATACACTGTTGGAGGCGCTGGTTCCCAGAAACAGGATGAGCATTCAATTTCTGTACAGCAGTGCTTTTTGAAAAAGTAATTTTATTTATTTATTTATGGCTGTGCTGGGTCTTCATTGCTGCGTGGCTGCTACTCTCTGGCTGGTGTGCGCTCGGGCTTCTCATTGCTGTGGCTTCTCTTGTGGAGCACGGCTTCTAGAGTGCTCAGGCTTCCGAAGTTGCAGCTCACCGGCTCTAGAGCACAGTTTCAATAGTTGTGGTGAATGGGCTTCGTTACTCTGTGGCACGTGGGGTCTTCCCAGACTAGGGATCAAACCTGTGTCTCCTGCATTGGCAGGCGGATTCTTTACCACTGAGCCACCAGGGAAGCCCATGTGTGGCAGTGTTTTGTTTCCTTTTTGTTTTCTAAAGAATGACGGTAGAAGTGTGAGGAGGTAGAAATGATACTTTAGAACTCTTATTGGGTGCAAGGGCTTCCCAAGTGGTGCTAGTGGTAAAGAAGCCGTCTGCCAATGCAGGAGACATAAGAGAGGCCAGTTTGGTCCCTGAGTCAGGAAGATCCCCTCGGGGAGGGCATGGCAACCCACTCCAGTATTCTTGGACATAGGACTCTGCAAGCTGCAGTTCATGGGGTTGCAGAGTTGGACACGACTGAAGTGACTTAGCATACACGCATTGGATGCAAACTGGCAGACAGTTGTGGGAGCTGTAGTGAGGCCTGACCCCAGATATCCTCTCTCGGAGTAAATGCTCATGCGAGCAGGAACTGGGAGACCTACAGGGGCCTCCTAGAAAAATGAAGAGGGGCATTTGTGAAAGGAATATGCCTCATGTATCCTATTTTTCAGATGTAATTTTCCTTTCTATATTAGATTCATTTTGTTGATATATCGATTGAATCCAGCTCATAAACTTGACAGAAGATCCTTCCAAGCTCTACAGGTCACTCCAGAGAGGAGAGAGAAAGAGAGAATTTGGACCCCTAGAAACCCTCCAGGGTGAATCATGGACTTTCTGCTAAACCAACTCGACTCACGGTCTAGATCCAAGAAGCTCTCACTCTTGCACAAGGATCTTACTTAAATGGCAGCAACTTTCCCGTTCTTTCTGAATTGGGAATGCTGGGAGGGGCTTGGGAGAGGAGGCAAATGGGCTTCTGTATGAAGCGTGAGTCTGGCCGTCAAAATTCCAAGTATGTCATAAAGACGGTCATGCAAAATTGAGTACTGGTGGGGTCTATCATCAAGGAGGCAGTTAGAGGCTAACCTTGGGGCCTATTCCATCTCCAAGGAGCTCTCCACACACACATTCTGAATTAGATTGATCTCTTTCATTAACATCAATAGGCTCCAAATACCTTTGTGTACTTATTATTACCTGGCTTTAATGGATAATGAAATTGTGGCATAATATTGCTAACACCTGAAGGGTGTCTAATGGAGAACACGGACTGAAACTAAAGTGCTTTTTCTTCCCTTTCTGTGGAATTTAAAGGCACCAGCTCCTTTAGTCCATTAGAAATGATGGGCTCTAGGTAGGGGCAGTTCTGCAGAGAGCAGTGTCTTGCCGAGCTGGTGATGTACCATCCCCCTGGCATACGGGGGTCACTGCCTCTGACATGAGCTGCAGAGAAGTGGCCCCCAGAAGACTGACTTCAAGAGGGGAGCCCCACTTTGGGCTCACTCCACTCTCTCACCCATTGGAACTAAAAGAACCATTATTAGCAGACTCTAATACAACTTGATGCACTTCTTTTGAGTTCTTATCCTGTGCCAAGCTCATTGCTAAGCACCGAGGACACCAGCATGGATAAAACAAGACTCTAGGTTCCTCTCACGGGCCTCAAAATCTGTCCAAGGAGGCACGATAACAGTGACCACAAAACCAAGCACTGAGTCTATATTAGACAGCATTTTAAAAGTTTCTGTATTTAATCCTTACATCTCTACGAGATGAGGACTCCACATATCCGCATTTTTACAGGTGGTTGAATTGGGGTGCAGAGAAGTTAAGCAACTTAACCAAGGTTAACAGGTGACCAGTGGAGCCAGGACTTGACTGACACACAGCTAAAGAGAAGCAGTATGTTTCAGTCCATTTTGTGGCATTTTCCCACTGTGTGTTACTGGCCAGGTCGCCTGTATCAGTTTTTTTTTTTTAATTATTTATTTTATTTATTTGGCTGTACCGGGTCTTTGTTGCAGCAGGCAGGATCCTTTAGTTATTGCATGCCAGATCTAGTTTCCTGACCAGGGATCAAACCTGGGCCCCCTGCATTGGGAGCCTGGCCTCTTAACCCCTGGACCACCAGGGAAGTCCCCACCTGATTAGTTTCTTTGGGTTGCCGTAACAAAGTACCACTTTAAGACAATAGAACTGTCTTCTCTCATAGTTCTGGAGGTCAGAAGCCTGTAATCAAAGTGTACACAGGGTTGGTTCCTTCTGGGCACTCTGAGGGACAGTCTGCTTCTTGCTTCTCTCTTAACTTTTGGTGGTTTCTAGCAACCTTGTCTTCCCTGGGCTTGTAGGATGTATCACTCCAATGCCTGCCTCCATCTTCACATGCCTACAAAGGTATTATCCTTTGTATGTCTCATCTCTTCTTTTTACAGGGACACTTCATTTGCAATGATCTCATTTCCAAATAAGGTTGTATTCTGAGCTTCTGGAAGGACATGAATTTTGGGGAGCATTATTCAACCCAGTGGAGCTTCTGAGGAGGCTCAGTGGTAAAGAATCCACCTGCCAATGCAGGAGACACAGGTTCCATCCCTGGGTTGGGAAGATACCCTTGAGAAGGAAATGGCAACCCGTTCCAATATTCTTGCCTGGAAAATCCCATGGACAGAGGAGCCTGGTGGGCTACAGTCCAGGTCACAAAAGAGCTAGCTGGACAGAACTGGTGATAACAGCAACATTTAACCCAGTAGAGTCTGCCACCTTCTGACTCCCCCAAATTCATGTCTGTCCCACATGCAGAATATAGTCACCCTATCCCAACATCCCCAAACATCTTAACCCATTTCAGTACTGATTCTAAGACCAAAAAGTAGTGAAAGTGTTAGTCACTCAGTTATGCCTGACTCTTGGTGACCCCATGGAGTGCAGCCCGCTAGGCTCTTCTGTTTATGGGGTTTTCCAGGCACGAATACTGGAGTGGATAGCCATTCCCTCCTACTGGGGATCTTCCTGATCCAAGGATCAAGCCTGGGTCTCCTGCATTGCAGGCAGATTCTTTACAGTCTGAGCCGCCAGGGAAGCCCTCTAAGATGAAAATATCATCTAAATATAAACTCAGAAAGTCCCAAATGTTATCATCAAATCAAGCATAGACTCTGGGTATGGTCCATTCCGGGGCAAACTTCTGTCTGCAGACCTGTGAAACATCTAACTGTCAGAATCTGGTTCCTGATCCCATAAGATGTGGGGTCAGTAGTAAGGGGCAAGAGCAGGGACCTGTCCTGTCAGCAGTTCTAACTCTAGCATTTAGGATTTAGGATTGTGCCTGACCTCTGTTCATGCTCAATTCATGTTTCTTGAACATGAGCATAAAGGGCTTTGAGGCTCAAATGAGATCATGGGAATAAGACATTTCTCAAAACTGTAGGATAAAATTAGAGTTTCTTTAGGCCGCACTGGGCTTGTAGAGAAAAGTAGACTAGTCCAGAGGTAGTATTGCCCCCAAATCATCCTAAAGAAAAAGGTGGGTCCTTTGTTCTTAAGAAAAGCAAAACTACAGGTACTGTTGGACCGAACTTAAGAACTGGCTCATCCTAGCTAAAAGGCAGAAGAATGGATGAAGTGGTTTTGGAAGGCCTAAGTTTATGATTTTATGTCAGCTTGTAACTTATACAATTTTTTGAGTTGGAGAACTTTCTGCTTTATGTCACAGCCCAAGCTAATTGTCTACCCCTGTTTCCTCTCTACTTTCAACTACTCTCGAAATCCAGTGAGGAATATCCTCACAACAAGACTGGCTACATAAATTTGTGGGGCCTCATGCAAAGTGGAAATGCAGGGTCCCTTGTTTAAAAATTATTGAGAACATCAAAATGACACCAAGCCAAGCATGGGGCCCTTCTAAGTGCAGGACTCCCTATGACTGCATGAAGCCAGCCTGCCTCCCAGCCTCTCAGTTCTTGCCATGCCTCTGCCCTGACACCTTGTGGAACCTGAGGTTCGGTGAAATTGCACTTTCTTGGGAACCAGGGACCCTAAGGAGCCACACTGCTTCTCTTTGGTTCTGACCCAGATTTCTATTCAGCATCCACATCTGGGTGGAGAGGAATCGTCTCAGCATGTGCTATTTACGTGGAAACTTTATTTAAAGAGTACAGCAGCTGATCTCAATTGTACCCAAGATGCTTGGCGAGGCAAAAGTAAACTGTTCTTTAAAAACGGGGGGAAAATCAAGGCTTGGAGAGGTTTGATACCATCCAGAGTCCCTGAAACCAGCACATAGAATGGAGGGGCTCAGGGCCTCTGCTGTTCCTTTGACTCTAAGTCTGGGCTCTCTCTGCTTAACCAACATGCCTGCTTGTGCTTTTCTTTGGGGTAGCATTCTTATTCTCTTCATCTCCTTTATGTAACATCCACCATGAAGTCTCAGGGGATCTTCTTGCTCCTACCCTCCAGAGACAGCAGACTTGGTCGCCCCTCCATCCCCACAGCCCAGGTGGGGCCCACAACACAAGACTTTGTGTGGACTCTGGCCCTGAACTCCCTTCTCCCCAACCCACCTACCGCGGCCACGCCTGTCACAGCACAACAAAGCAAGGAGAGAGATGCAGGGTTTTGACAGTTCATGGTTTTTCTTGTTGACTGCACTTTGGTAAAAATGTATTTTAACCAAATGATGGCAAAACAGTGAGTGTCAGTCTGGTTTAGATGTTTGCAGGCAATTAAGTTTAATGTGGAAGACCACAGTCAGACTACAATTGGCCAAATGGCCTTGGTCTACTGAGCTCCACTGAGTCAGGATATGCTTCCAGACCCAAAGGCTGAGGAGCCCTGACTCCCACCAGCAAGGTGACATCTCATCTCACCCAGCCAGGCTCCTCCCCTACCACCTTCTGCTCCGTCTTCCGTCTATGCAATTCTTTTCCAAACAGGGAGGCCAAGGTGAGAGAGAAGACCCTGAACTCAGCTCAGAGGTCTGATCAAACTGAGAGGAGGCTGTCTGGGAAACAGCGGAGCTTGGAACCAGAAGGTGCATGGGCACATCCCACTTACTCAGCTTACTTACGGGGCTGAACTTTATTCTCAAAAATCTACAGAGTGGGATGCCATACTACCTGCCAACAAACTCACACTGAGTATTAAATAAATCACATCCCATGTGAAAAAGAGTCTAGCACACTTTCTGACATGCAGAAATCATTCAGTTGTTTGGTGAACCAGAGAAGTGGGAGGTTTCAGACATTGGTTTGTTTGTTTGTTTTTTCCTTCAAATCTAGCAGCACCAGGCCCAGAACATTCATTTGTTTAGTGAACATTTACTGAATGTATGTGTGTTTTCAGTTCCGGAGTCATGTCCAGCTCTTTGTGACCCCATGGACTATAGCCTGCCAGGCTCCTCTGTCCATTGGGTTCTCCAGCCAAGAATACTGGACTGGGTTGCCATTTCCTTTAGGGGATCTTCCCAAATCCAGGATCAAACCCATGTTTCCTGCATTGGCAGGTGATTCTTTACCGCTGAGCTACTAATCAGTTCAGTACAGTCGCTCAGTCGTGTCTGACTCTTTGCGACCCCATGGGCTGCAGCACGCCAGGCTTCCCTGTCCATCACCAACTCCCAGGGCTTGCTCAAACTCATGTCCATAGAGTTGATGATGCCATCCAACCATCCCATCCTCTGCCATAAAATAGGCATTATTTTTGACCCCATGAGGGATTAAAAATTACTATTCCCACCCTCAAAGGGCCCATAGTCTGATGGGGGAAGCAGCCCTGTCATATCCTGTTTCTCTCCAGGAAAGATGAGAATAGATTTTGTGTTCATTATAGGCACGTCCTATGACCATCCTGGAGAAGGAAATGGCAACCCACTCCAGTATCCTTGTTTGGAAAATCTCATGGACAGTGGAGCCTGGTGGGCTGCAGTCCATGGGGTCGCAAAGAGTCGGCCACGACTGAGCGACGAACACTAACACTATGACCATCTCAGAGAAGCTGGGTGTAACAAAATGGCAGCAGCTCTCACTGTAATTTTATGAGACTTAAATTCCCAGCTATAAGACTTCTCTCACGGCCCAGTGGTGAAGAATCCACCTGCCAATGCAGGGGACGCAGCTTTGTTTCCTTGCCTAGGAAGGTCCACACGCCACAGGGCAGCTGAGCCCCTGCACCACAACCACTGAGCCTGCGCTCTAGAGCCCGCACGCTGCAACTAACGGAGCTCACGCACCCTAGAACCTGTGCTCTGCAACGAGAAGCCACCGCAGTGAGAAGCCCGCACACTGCGACTGGAGAGGAGCCCACACTCGCCGCAACTACAGAAAGCCTGTGGGCAGCAGCAAAAACCCAGCACAGCCAAAAAATAAATTAATTAATTAAAAAAAAAAAAAAACAATTCCCGGCTACCGGACCAGCTCTCTGCCCAGCCATGCTGTGGGCTCTGGTGGATTTCTGCAGTTGCCCCACTTCACAGCTACTTTTGCTCTTGGAGGCTGGACTGTGGCCTGTAGAGATGGGAGCCCTGGTCCAGTTTGGGAGTAGCGGGCAGGGGGAGCAGTGGCCGGAGGTTGGAGGGAGGGAGAGACCGAGTGAGGTGTTTATCTTTCCATTTCTCCCCACTCCAAGGAGCCTCCACCCACGGTCCGGGCTCCTAAGAGGACGCCACACGTCCCCCAGCCTTCTGTCCCCTCAGGTTCAACCACATTGCCGGCCCTGGGCCCCTTCAGGCCTACAGATAGGAACAGCTCAGCCAGTGCCCCAGTCCCTGGGGGATTGCCCTCCTCCTGTGATCGCCTTATGTCCCGACCACCTCTTGTCAAGCCCGCCTCGGCTTTCCTAGTTTCATTGTGCTATTTGCTCCTAGCCAGTCTCTGACACACACACACAGGTACTAAAGTGTGTGCATTCCAAGAAAGAAGAGACTAAACCAAAACCAGTGTAATATTTTGCAAACTAAGTGGTTTAAGAAGAAAGATTTTGGGTGTGAGACCTGATTTTAAAACAGTTTCTCACTCTCCAGCTATGTGAATTTGGACAAGCCATTTAGTCTCTAGGATCCTCTGTCTCCTGGTTAAAATGGAGGTTATAATACTCAGCCCCCAGCGTTGCTGTGAGGACTGCTGCTGCTGCTGCTGCTAAGTCACTTCAGTCGTGTCCGACTCTGTGCGACCCCATAGACGGCAGCCCACCAGGCTCCCCCGTCCCTGGGATTCTCCAGGCAAGAACACTGGAGTGGGTTGCCATTTCCTTCTCCTGTGCATGAAAGTGAAAAGTGAAAGTAAAGTCGCTCAGTCGTGTCTGACTCCCAGCGACCCCATGGACTGCAGCCTACCAGGCTCCTCCATCCATGGGATTTGCCAGGCAAGAGTACTGGAGTGGGGTGCCATTGCCTTCTCCGACTGTGAGGACTAAAGAAGACAAATCATATGAAACGCTTAGTCCAATGCCTGGCACACAGCAGGTGCTAAATAAATGGTGGCTTCTTCTTCTTATAATTATGAATAATATTATTAATATTTTTATACGGAAAAGCTTAAAGGATTCCCCTCCTATTTTCTAAACCACAAAATAACCTCCTATTTCTAAGCGACATAGAGGGACTTCCCTAATGGGCCAGTGGTCAAGAATCTGCCTTGTAATGCAGGGGACACAGGTTCAGTCCCTGGCGGAGGAACTAAGATCCCACATGCCTTGGAGCAACTAAGCCCATGCACCTCAACTACTGAACCCGTGCTCTCTGGAACCAGTGGGCTGCAAATACTGACCTGCACACCACAACTAGAGACTTCGTGTGCTACAGTGAAAGATCATGCATGATGTAACGAAGATCACATGTGCTGCAGCTAAGACCTGACATGGCTAAATAAATACATTTTTAAAAAATAAAAATAAATTATGTAGACTTTTCATATTATGTAAAAATGCTGGGACGGCAGTGTTGTTGGCTAGTCCATTGGCTTGGACCCTCTTGTCAACAGACTGTGTGTCCCTGCCCAGGTCGTGATTCGAAGGCACCCTCTGGTCTACGTGGTGAGCCTGCTGATCCCCAGCATCTTCCTGATGCTCGTGGACCTGGGCAGCTTCTACCTCCCGCCCACCTGCCAAGCCAGGATTCTGTTCAAGACCAGCGTGCTGGTGGGCTACACCGTCTTCAGGGTCAACATGTCTGATGAGGTGCCAAGGAGTGCAGGGAGCACCCCTCTGATTGGTGAGCAGCCCCGGGGTCACCAGGCCTTTTAAAAAATTATTCATTTATTTTTCACTGTGCTGGACGTTCATTGCTGTGCATGGGCTTTCCTTAGTTGAGGGGAGCAGAGGCTACTCTCTAGCTGCAGAGCGCAGGCTCTAGGCTGGTGGGTTCAGTAGCTGCAGCGCTGGGCTTAATTGCCCCAGGGCATGTAGGATCATCCCAGACCAAGGATGGAACCCATGTCACCTGCGTTGGCAGGTGGATTCTTAACAACTGGACCATCAGGGAAGTCCAGGTGCCCATCTGGCATTACTTCTGTCCAAGATCTGATGTTGCCTTTCAGACAGGGAAGCAAGGGGCCCAGAGACTCCTGCTAACCCCACCTCCTCCATCTCCTTCCCTCAGGGGTCTTCTTCACGGTCTGCATGGCCTTCTTGGTTCTTAGCTTATCCAAGTCCATCCTGCTGGTCAAATTCCTCTATGATGAGCGGTGCAGCCAGCAGGAGCAGACCCTCCTGTGTCTTCGAGGGGACATGGATACCAACCAGTGTCAAATGGATCCCGGGGCCCAGCTTGCTGGGGTAACAGGTTTGTGAGAAGCCTTGAGGTCCCTGTTTGTCTCGCTTGATCACTCAGCCCCAGTGCCCACAGGTGGAGCCTAGGCCACGCATCACTGTGTGAAAAAATGGAAACATCTGCTTCTTAGCCTCTGCCCTGCATTTTACATCAACTCTCTGGAGACAAGACAGTCTTCTGCTGGCTCTTTGGAAAGCCTAGAGATCAGCCCCTCATCCCCTTAGCTAGTTTTACTTACCAGTTTGGAGCCACCGACCTCAGAGTAGCAAAATGCCTGCACACGCACGCACACACATGCACAAATAGTTTGCATACATTTGGGTTCTAGTTGCCAAATGTGCAAAAATATACAGGTCATCCCAGTGCCCCCTTGCTCAGCACTTACACTAAAATTGGAGTGATACAAAGGTGAGTATGGGCCCTGGGCAAGGATGACATGCAACGTCATGAAGTGGTACATATTTTTACTGTGTTTTTTTAATTATTTATTTTTAAGGAGAATAATTGCTTTACAATGTTGTGTTGGTTTCTGCTGTACAACAATGTGAATCAGCCATAAGTATACTTATGTCCCCTCCCTCTTGAACCTCCCTTCCACCTCCCACCCCATCCCACCCCTCTAGGTTGTCACAGAGCACCAGGTTGAGCTCCCTGTTATACAGCAACTTCCCATTAACTTTACTGTATTCTTGAAAGTCAACAAGACACTATATTCCAGAAGTTCTCATCACAAGAACAAAAATCTGTAACTGTGTGAGGTGATGGGTGTTACCTGCTGCTGCTAAGTCGCTTCAGTCATGTCCAACTCTGTGTGACCCCATAGACAGAAGCCCACCAGGCTCCCCCGTCCCTGGGATTCTCCAGGCAAGAACACTGGAGTGGGTTGCCATTTCCTTCTCCAATGCATGAAAAGGAAAAGTGAAAGTGAAGTCGCTCAGTTGTGTCCGACTCTTAGTGACCCCATGGACTGCAGCCCACCATGCTCCTCCATCCATGGGATTTTCCAGGCAAGAGCGCTGGAGTGGGGTGCCATTGCCTTCTCCGGGTGTTACCTAGGCTTATGATTATCATCTCACAGTATATACAAATATTGAATCATTATGTTGTATGCTTGAAACTAATATAATGATACATATCAATTATACCTCAATTTAAAGAACCATCCCTGCCCTAAAGCTTTAAGTCAATGAGGGCTGTGCTACCTCAGAAAAATCTCCCAGAAGGATGTAACCTGGACTCATCACCCTGCTTGCTGTGTTCTCTGGGGTTCCTTCAGCACAGCCTTGCCTCCCCTCAGTGGATAGGGAGAGAATCCCCAATCTTCCAGCCCATTGGCCACTTTTGCCCACAACCTTCCTTGAAGGATAAAGCCATTGGCTTCAATGGGTAGGCAGGGGGAGCCATGATGTCCCCTGGCTCACCTACAGTGTCTTCCTCTTGTGCAGAGTCCCCCGTCTGTCAAGAGGACCAGGCCCCATCAGGGACCCTGAAGGAAGTCTGGTCCCAGCTTCGATCCATCAGCAGCTACTTCCAAACCCAGGACCAGGTGGACCGACAGGAGCTTGGGTGGCTGGCCCTCCTGGAACGCTTTGACCGCCTGCTCTTCCAAAGCTACCTCATTGTGCTGGGGCTCTATGCCGTCACCCTATGCTCCCTCTGGGTGTCGTGGAGTGGCTAGGAAGACCCAGGGTTGCTAGTGTCCATCCATGGGCTCTCCTGGCACTTGGGGAAGGCTGAACATTTTTTAAGGAGATATTGGAAGGAGAGGAATGGTGAGTTAAAAAGCTCTCCAGCCCGTTTCTTCTTTTCACTTACCCCAGAACACACATCATCTAATGTGCTATTGAATGACCCAGGAATAATATGCTCATGATGAAAATGCATAAACAGTGTGAGGTATCCGGGGAAAAGTAAGCCTGCCTTCTTTCCCAGTTCACTCCCCAGAAGGGACCACCATTAGCAGCCTCTTTCAGAACGTTTCTAAGCACATACAAACATATGTGTATGTTTAAACTGGTTTTTAAAAGGTGTTAAGAATGCACTCCTTCTCCCAGCCCTGTCGTGGTTACTTATTCAGTTAGTCATTCAGCGAAACTTGTATTGAGTGGCCGTGAAGCCCCAGGCATTATGTTAGGCATACCAGAGAATACAGAATAAGTCAATCTCAGGTTATTCTTCACTTGACTTGCTTCCTGAAGAACCTTGTTCCAACCAGAACACAAAGTTCTGTATCCCGGAGCCATGTCTATCTCCTGGAGCTCTGGTTCCCACCAGCCCAGGTGAGTCCATCTCCCCTGTGCGTTCCTATTGGAAGGGATCCAGACCTAGCACATCTCATAAACACACACCACGTGTGAGGCGCTGAGCTGGGGGGGAAAGCTTAATGCATGGCCCTTGGGAGTTTCCAGGAGTTTATAATCCACTGTCCGTGCATTAGTCTGCTCTAACTGTCATAGCAAAATACCACAGACCTGTGGGGGCTTAAACGGATGGATTTTCTCACACTTCAGGAGGCTAGAAGTCTAAGGTTGAGGTGTTGACAGGGTTAGTGTCTTCTGAGACCTCTTCCTGGGCTTGCAGATGGCTGCCTTCTCCCTGGGTTCTCATATGGTCTTTCTTCTGTGTGTGCACATATATGTCCAACCTTCCTCTTCTTCTAAGGACACTAGTCATATTGGAGTGGCCCACCCTAATGAACTCATTTAATCCTAACTACTTCTTTAAAAGCCCCTTTTTTCTATATGCATTCCCATTTGTGAGGTGCTGGGAATTAGGACTTCAACACAAGGATCTGAGTGAGACACAGTTCAGCCCATAACCCTCACTTGACTGTGGAGACTTGCCAGGTCCATAATCCAGAGGGTATTCTGGCAGGCTAGAGACCCAAGCAAGAATTGCAGTTGGAGTCCCAGGCTGGTCTTCTAGCAGGATTCTCTCTGCTTCTGGGGAGGTTGCTCTTTCTCTATAAGGTTTTCAAGTGACTGGATGAAGCCCACCCACATTCAGAAGGTTAATCTGTTTTACTCCAAGTCTACTGGTTTAAGACTTTAAACATCTAAGAAACACCTTCAAAGAAACATCAAGAATAATCTTTGAACAAATATCTGTGGCCCAGCTAAGATGACACTTGAAATTAGCCATCAGAGTCTCGATGGCCCCTTAGCTTCCCATCTGTGCCCACAGCCACTTGTCTAGATAGAAGAGCCCTGATCACCTTGCACTTGGGTAAGTAACCAACTTCTGGTTCAGTCTCCTCAGTAGTCAGTTCCGGATTGGTGAACCGATCTTATGCCATTTCCTATGACCTCATAACCTGAAGACTAAGATTAGAACTGAAGCCTTCCACAGTGTTTGACTTTCTTCATTTCTCATTGCTTTCTTTTTTTTTTTTTTTAATAATTTTTATTATTTTTTGGCCACATCACATGGCATGTGGGGTCTTTGTTCCCGAGCTAGGGATCAAACACAGACCCACTGCAGTGGATGCATGGAGTCTTAATCACTGGACAGCCAGTCCCTCTTGTTGTTTTCTATTAGAGTCTTCAATCTAGCCAAGCCAGCCTGCCTGTCAGCCTCCTCAGGAGAGGCTTTGCTGCCACCTAAGCCTGTACTTCTAGTCTTCTGTTTCATCCATCTGTATGTCCCTGTGTGAAGACGCTGCTCAAACTCCAGCCTCCTTCTCCCACCCTTCCCACCTGATTGCCCTATGACTGTGTCCGCTCTTCTCTAACTTTGTTGTTGCTAAGTCACTTCAGTCGTGTCCGACTCTGTGCGACCCCAGAGACGGCTGCCCACCAGGTTTCCCCGTCCCTGGGATCCTCCAGGCAAGAACACTGGAGTGGGTTGCCATTTCCTTCTCCAATGCATGAAAGTGAAAAGTGAAAGTGAAGTCGCTCAGTCGTGTCCGACGTTCGCGACCCCATGGACTGCAGTCCACCAGGCTCCTCCACCCCTGGGATTTTCCAGGCAAGAGTACTGGAGTGGGGGTGCCATTGCCTTCTCCGTCTCTAACTTTAGACGTACCTAATCTCATTCTCCTCTCCTTAGATATTTCATGGCCTTGTGTGTGTGTGTGTGCACAGATGCATCACTTGTCAGATCAATCACACACTCCTAGAACAGAAATCTTGTTTTCTATTTCTAACTCATTCCCATCTTGGCCCAGGTCCATACAGAATTTTTTTTTTCACGGTAATTCTGCTGTAACTATTGCAGAGATATGCATTCTAGCTCACCGCTGATGGTGGACAGATTTCTAGCATGTTTCCACAAGTCTGAAGGACTGAGTCTGCCAAGGGTCAGACACCCAGGCCCTCAGCATCCCTCACTCAGAACAGCCACTAGGAGCTGGTGGGTAGAACACAGAGGACTGAGAGACAGGCGTCACTCCCAACACTGCTCACAGAGGACTGCTGTTTGCTTGGAACTTTTTCCAGCACTGAAATTGCCTTTAAAAAAAAATCTGCACCCCCATCCCCCCGAAGAAAGAGAATTTAAATTCAAACAGCCTTTACCTGCCTCCTCCCTCTCTCATTACCTCCCAGTTAGTGCTCAACGCCAATTGTCCATGAAATTCCACTGCTGCTGTTAATGAAATGAGGAGCAGAAGAAGTTTGTGAACAGGAAGTGTCCATGCAAACCTCCACCTGTTTCTCTCCTTGCTTCCTACTTCCTGTTCTGGCCTCCTCTGCCTTTACCTTCTCTGTTAGCCTCTAAATTGATCCTTAAATCTCTCTTCACTTCCTCGGTTATTAGAGGAGGCAAAGGCTTGCAGTAAGTCCCCACCACAGGGTTTCCATCCTTTCCATCTGTCTTGGAGAAAGCACCTGACTTTGCTCCTGGCTCCATCACTACCTAGCCAGGGGGACTTGAGACTGATCTCTCAGAGCTTCACCCTACACTGTTTGACATCAGGACTGTGTATATTTATTCTGCCCATATCACAGAATTTTGAGGATGAGAATGAAGCAATGTACTCAAGCACACTTTGAAAGATAAGTCATATATTATGAAATAAAAAGCCTGCCTGCTATCAGCAGATGGATTCCAATCTTGAATCTTCGGCGTGAGGTTCTCTTCTAACTGTCTCTATCAGAATACAGTTATAGACTGGATTTCACAGAAGTGTCCTTGTTCCAGAATCCAAAGGCCAAGGGCTGAAGCCACTATATGCCTCCTTGTTGGCAATTCGGGTTGGTGGGGGGGACGCTGCCCAAGGGACTTCCCATTTCATTTCCCATGCAGTTCGCCTTGGCTTCCCCTGCCCAGGGAATAGCTCCCAGGTTCTCAAGGTCAGCCTCTAGGAAGCAGCCCTTCAGGAGTGAAGCCTGGATGCTAAGCATGGCCCCAGTGTGTGGATCTCCTCTGTCCAGTTGCCAAGCGGCCCTGATCGCAACATGGCAGCCGGGGACGCATTCTAAGCCCTCAGTCAGGTCAGCATCCTGAAGCAAAGCCATCATCAGCAAATGGCACTAGAGCCCCCCTCCCGGAAGAGGGCCCCTCTGCAGTGGGAGGAAGACAGGGCACCAGCAGCCCTTACTTACAAAGCATTGTTAGCTCAGCCTCTCCAAGTGTTTATCAATTTCATGATTCCTGTTTCACAGAGGAAGGAAACTGAGGAACAGAGCAAAAATGGGGTTTTCCCAGCTGTGATTGCTCCTACCATCTGCTGTTTCCCAGAATCTCAAGTCTTTTCAGCACTCACCAAGAAATCACAGCTCCAGCTCTTGGAGACGTCACTGATATCTAGAATAAAGAGTTGGTGGAGCACAGCCCCTGGCTAGGCAGGCAGCCCTCCGTTTGCCATTCTACGTCACTGATATCTAGAATAAAGAGTTGGTGGAGCACAGCCCCTGGCTAGGCAGGCAGCCCTCCGTTTGTCATTCTATCTCAGGAGAACTTCCAAGGGCTTCTGCTATGATCTCCCATAGCTTCCACAGGGGTCTCACTTTCCTCCCAGGACATCCCCACCTCTCCCCCCAGTTGTCCTACAGGAGAGGAGCCCTGTAGTTAAGGATGCTGAGCCCTTGGCCTCTTATATCTCCATGACTCAGCCAGTCTCCCAGGGGCCAGCTTCAAGCTGGATGGTTTAGGTCCTCAAGTGAACCATAGAGCAGCCCTGTGAGCCACCAGCACAAAGCTGCCCCCGAAGGCATCAGCCCTCCCCTGGGTATAGCCCTAAGGGCTCCCAGGCCCTCTCACTTCTCAGGGATCTAATTATACATCTAAAGGCAAGGTTAGTAGAAAGGGGCAGGGTTTAAATTTTTACCCTAGTCTGTGGTTCTGAGGTTCCAGAAAACTTCAGGTCTTCGGGTTTAAGGTAAAGAGCTTCTCTGCCAACTCCCAGGTGGTGAGTGGTCACCCCAGGGCAGAGACTGAACTTACTGTGTCCCCTCCAAGAAGGCAATGCCTCTCTCCCTGCCACAGGGCCCATCCCAGGCTTCTCCCTGTCCCGTTTCCCGGCTCACACGCCATCTCAGCAGCTGGAAGCTCTCAGTCCTGAGTTATTCACCTGCAAGACAGTAAGCGCTTCACAATTAGCTGAGCACCAGCATGGAGGCTTTTATGAGCTGCCACGCCCCCAGCGCACTCCGGTGTGCGGAATTGAAATGACCCACACCGGTGATTAGATTAGGGGCTGAAGCAGCCCAGCATGCCACTCCAGCCCCTCCCCATCCTATCAGGGTTGGAGAGGGGTGATGTAGTTAAGTTCGTGCTTCATTTAGCAGAGACCGTAAAGTGGGGATTGCAGCGCGGCTTCTGCTGGCTGGGAAGCAACTGCTGGGCAGTGGGTGGGCTGGGTGGCAGGCAACAGAATCCAGAGCCAGGGTGGGGGAGCCCCTTATTCACCCCTTACCCTGCCTTCCACTTCTCCCCAAGCCTAGCACCAGGCTCCCAAGACCTGGGGCCCACTTGAGCCTTGTTGGATTTTCAGTCCTAATTGGTGCCTCGAGGGACAAACCTCAGGTAGATGACCAGCCCGTGATCAGAGTCCACTCTCGTCACCCTGCTCATCCTCTTTGGAGAGCTCCAGGCCAAGAACCAGGGATTGAGGGCTGTGGGCCGTTCTTTTTACCCCCCACCCTGGTCAATCTTGGCTTCCCTGCTCTTCCCCGTATGCGCATCCCTGTCTATCTCTGTCCTAACTGCCTCCTCCTGGTGCTGACACCACAGGCTTTGGGGCAGAAACGCTCATTTGTCCCACTCTAGACAGTGACTCAGAACTGACATAGCTTTGGTCTCAGTGCAAACCTGAGGCTTAGGCAGAGGCTGCCTGGAGGGCTGTCTTGAGACCGATTTTTGGGCCACAGGCCAGCTCTGCGGGAAAGAATCACAGCTGTACTGTGATCAATTAGTGATGTCTGCCACAGGCAAGAAAAGAGGCAGAGAACAAGCAGAGCTGATTCTGCCACGTGTCAGTCACTATGGTGAGTGTTCAGTGGGTATTATTCTAGGACCCCTAGCACATCAGTCCTGGGAGAGCAGGGGGGTTATTGTGTTCACTGCTGTATTTTCAGTGCCTGATACATTGGAAACACTCAATCACTGTCAAGATGTGTTGTGTGAATCCCACTGGGTTCAAATTCCAGCTCCATCACTTATTAGCTGTGTGATTTTGGGCAGGTCGTGAAAGCTCTGAGCCTCAGTTTTCTCTTCTATACAGTGTGATGAATATTACACCTAGATTATAGAGTTATTATGAGAATTAGTTACTACATTAAGGTGCTTAGAAAAATGTCTGACACAAGCTAAGGCCATGATTAAATGATGGTTTTTATCCTTAGTATCCATATCACTGTTTTACAAGTAATTAATATCACTGATTTCGGTGCCAGACACTTCTCTAAGTGCTCTCTCTCTGTAATCTCTTTAGATAGATAATATAAACATTAATAAACAGGAACCTCAATTAAAATAGGGAAGTCAGAAGAGGGAGTTCTCACACCCAAGATGATAGCAGTGTCCAACAGGAAGAAGAAAAAACATTCTCTTCTGGCCTGGCAAGAGCTCAACCAATGAAAAGCCACTCCGCTTAGACTTCTCAATTCCCGAAGTGGACGCTTAGTTTACTATAGCCCCTGCAGCTTCCTTTCCTTTCTATAAAAGAGTTCTTTTCTCCTTGCTGCAGGAGATTTGCACTCGCCATGGTTGCAGACCCCAGATTGCAATTCTTTGCTGACCTGAATAAACCCATCACTGCTGAAGAAGTAACTATCTATTTAAGGTCAACAATAGGTAGATAATACTGTGCTTATTACAAAGATTGTACATATATATGAGATATCATGGTATATACAGTTGTCCCATGGTATCTGAAGAGGATTGGCTTCAGGACCCCTCCCTCAGGGATACCAAAATCTGTAAATACTCAAGATTCTTATAGTCAGCCCTCCATATCTGCAGGTTCCACACCCACAGAGACAGAAAGCTGACTGCATAATCCTCATAAGAACTCTAGGATTATCATCCCCATTTCAGTGAAAGAAACAGGCGCAGAGGGGTTAAGTAGGTTGCCTAAAATCACCAAGCTAGCAAGTGAAAGAAAAAAGTGAAAAGTGAAAGTGTTAGTCACTCAGCCATGTCCAACTCTTTGTTACTCCATGGATTATGGTCCACCAGGCTCCTCTATCCATGGAATTCTCTAGGTGAGAATACTGGCGTGCGTAGCCTTTCCCTTCTCCAGGGAATCGTCTCAACCCAGGGATAGAACCCAGCTCTCCTGCACTGCAGGCTGATTCTCTACTGTCTGAGCCACCAGGGCAGCAAGTAACAAAGCTAGCGTTCAAATCTAAGTTGGGTTCAGACTCTTGGGATCTTTGCTAAAAACAGGCACACTGGCTCCAGAGCTTACATCCTTGACCATTAGTTTTTAAAATAAGCTTAAACTTGCCAACATTATATATAATTAGAGGAGGTACCCAGCATTAGAAGATAGGAATTTGAATTCTAATTCTACCCCTCATGGGGTTTATGACTCTGGGTAAGTTACTGAATTATCTCAAAACATCAGTTTTTTTCTCATCTGCAAATTCTGAGAAAGAACTCTTTTGCTGAGGTGCTGTAAGGACTGAGATAGGGTTTGTGAAGTGCTGAGTTCAGTGCTGTGCATTAGAGGCATTGAGAATGATAGCAATTAATAAATATTATCACCATCTTTCCACAGGGTTGTTAGGTGAGCCCAGAGATCATATACATAAAAAAGCTGTGTAAACTCTAAAGACTTCTACTCAAAACGTGGTACCTGGATCAGCAGCAGCAGGGGCCTGGGGAAACTAGCTAGAAATACAAAATCTTTGGCTCTAAACTGGAATCTGAATTCTAACCAGATCCCAGACCATTCACTCGCACTTGACAGTTGGAGAAGCCTGGGTCTAAAGAACGATGAAGGCAAAGCGGGCCAGTCTGCGTTTTGTGAAGGAGACGCACAGGAGTTCTGGGAGCTGGGGCTTCTCGAGCTGTACAGTGTCACGTGCAGCCCGTTTTTGCTACCAGGACAGCTGGGCCCCGGGGCACCTGCCAATCATCGCGCTCCACTCGGTAATCTGCCCTCCCCACAATCAGAGCAGTGCAGCTGGGTGGCTGAATTATAGGCTGTGGGCAGATGGCGGAGATGGCTCTGTGTGTGCCGTCCAAAGAGAGAGGGGAGTGAAGCCCCTGCCACTGTCCTCCTTCCCCTGACAGCAGACATCCTCGTTTTTGGAGAACCAGTCTGCCAGCACCAGCCATCGGGCGCCCCCCTTTTCCTCCAGAGCACACTTGTGCTGGAGCAAACTCAGTGCAGCAAACTCCTGAGCCCTCCCGCTAGCCAGGTCATGGTCACGTGTCTCCATGCACCTCCATCATGTGAATCCCTTCCCTCATGGGAGGGGCTTCCTCTAAAGGACTGGCCTTCTTATGAAGGTAGCAAAGTTGTTCGCCCACATCCTCGCCACTCCCCAGAATCTGGTGCATCAGAACATCCGGTGGCGGCACACCTGAGACGCGAGCGTGGGTGCTGGCTTGTAGAGCAAGCCTGCACCGAGCATGCGCACTGGGAGTTCGGGATGAGGGTGCTAATCTGCGCTCCAGTTTCCCCGGAAGGCCGCCCGCCAAGCTGCAGTGGGACAAGCGCTTTGCTGCCACCCCTGATCAAAGCTCTGGGTATTGGGGTTGGGGAGCGGAAGAACCCCAGGTGAGAGGGTACACCGTGCCACCATCGCCCCCTCACTGCCTGCCTTCCAGAGGTGCCAGTGCTGGGAGGAGGCACTTAAGTGGAGGCGACGCTCTGTCTCCCCACCCGTGTCTGCGCCACCATGTCTCTGGCCCAGTCCCGGGAGAGATGAGAGCTCTCTTGCCTCCCAGACTTCCTCTGCTTTCAAACATCCATTCGGTTTTATGGGGTACTGCTTCTGGGGCTGCAGGAGATGGCTCTGGGACTGCGATCCAGGCCTTCAGGGCGCCCAACAGCTTGCTGATCCTTTTGATCATTTGGCCTGTCTCCCCTACCCGCCCTGCCCTGTTGTCTATAGGCTGCCTCTCCCTGCTCTCTGAACTTGGAGAACTGAAGGTCACTGAGCAGAGCTCCAGCTTTTAGCCCTTTTAGCTCTGTAGGTCTGGGGTCACCTGTGCCACTTCTTTTGAACAGTAGAGGGTATGTGTGTGTGTGTGTGTGTGTTTGAGGGGGAGGTAACTCAAATTGTGGATGGTGACTGCAGCCATGAAATTAAAAGACGCTCCTTGGAAGAAAAGCTGTGACAAACCTAAACAGTGTATTAAAAAGCAGAGACATTACTTTGCCTATAAAAGTCTGTATAGTCAAAGCTATGGTTTTTCTAGTAGTCATGTATGGATGTGAGAGTTGGGCCATAAAAAAGGCTGAGCGCCAAAGAATTGATGTTTTCAAACTGTGGTGTTGGAGAAGACTCTTGAGAGTCCCTTAGACTGCAAGGAAATCCAACCAGTCCATCCTAAAGGAAATCAGTCCCGAACATTCAAAGGAAGGACTGATGCTGAAGCTCCAATACTTTGGCCACCTGATGTGAAGAACTGACTCATTGGTTCTTCCAAGTGCCCAGAAAAGGAGACAGTTGGAATATTTGGATCATAGTATGAATGGTCACCATATCTGATTTCTAATCACATTCCACAGTATCCTGAACCTGTTTCCTCATTTGTAAGGAGGGAATAATAATTCTACCTTTCAGGACTGTTGTGCTGACTACTGTATAAAAAGCCCTATCCTGGGAACCCTGTATCATGGGGGAATCTGTGTCCATGTGATCTGTGTCCATGGGGGAATCAATACTCAGGGGACGGTCAGCTCAACCTTGGTTTGGTGAAATGACAAGTGGAGCGTTAGAATTTGGAAGGTTCCCAGGAAATAAGGGGACATGCTATGGAAAGTGCTGCTGCTCTCAGTGTGCCTGAAATAACCTATGGGGACCCAGAGGGGAGGAAATTTTCCAGGCTGACGATCACCAGCAACAGCAAGCATATAAATATGATTATATCAGCAAATATGCAAAGCACTGTACATTTTTGGAAGACTCTTCATTTAGAACTAATTAGACTACTCTTGCCTGGAAAATCCCGTGGACGGAGGAGCCTGGTAGGCTGTAGTCCATGGAGTTGCTAAGAGTCGGACATGACTGAGAGACTTCACTTTCACTTTTCACTTTCATGCATTAGAGAGGGAAATGGCAACCCACTCCAGTGTTCTTGCTTGGAGAATCCCAGGGATGGCGGAGCCTGGTGGGCTGCCCTCTATGGGGTCGCACAGAGTTGGACACGACTAAAGCGACTTAGCAGCAGCAGCAGCAACAGATACTTGAAGCAGGAAGATGGAGAGGGTCTTCCCAGGGAAGCTTCTCCAGAGCAGCAAAACCTTTGGAAAGCATTTGTAAAGCTCCAGAGGAGGAGAGATAAGGAAGGGATGCGATGGATCAACTGTGAGCAACACGAGGCTATCAGGGCTGCCATCACCCAGGAAATTGCAGCATCCTCCCACCCAAACGTGAGTCTGTGAGAGTCTGAGGTTCTATTTGTCGTGAGAAAACATACCTGTGCTGGTGGCTGTGAAGGGAAACTGCCTGTGGACTGACCTGCAGTAGATTCCTATGGCTGTTGTAACAAGTTACCAAAAATTTAGTGGCTTAAGACCATGCAGGTATGTGCTCTTACAGCTCTGGAGGTCAGAAATCCAAAATCAGTTTCACAGGGTTAAAGTCAAGGTGTCTGGGCAGGACTGGCCCCTCTAGAGGCTCTGAGGGAAGAATCTGTTTCCTTGCCTTTTTCAACTTCTCATGGCTGCCTGCATTCTTCAGCTTGCATCCCTTTCCTCCTCCTTCAAGGCTCACCACTCTGGTTTCTGCCTCTGACATCACACGGCCTTCTCCTTTTCTGTCATCACATCTCCTTCTGCCTCCCTCTTACAAGGACACTTGTAATTACATTTAAGGCAGACTGGGATGATCTAGGAGAATCTCACCCTCTCAAGATCTTTAATCATACCTGCAACCTTCCTTTGCCATATAAAGTAACATTCAAAAGATTCAGGGATTAATCCCTGAGTATCTTTGGGGCCATTATTCAGTTTGCCACGTGGAGCATGTGAGATGGGTTGGAAAGCAAAGGGGGCAACCATGAACCCAGTTGTACTGCACAGATCTGCTTGGGATTGGCACAAGGGGAACCCATGGCCATGGAGGCAACCTCTGTGGTGACTGCAGGAGAGCCTGTGTACACATGTCTTGCTTCAGCTGCCTACCCAGTACACGTGCTATAGAACAGCAAAGCTATGTCGTGTAATCAATCAATCCAACTATTAAGAAATATGTACTCAGCCCCTATTGTGCCGTATGGTAGACAATTCAGACCTGGGGCCTTGCTGGGTTCTCTGAGTAGGAGATTCATCCAACAAATATTTATTGAGCCCCTATTAGGTGTCAGGCACTGTTCTAGGTATCTTGGACATATCAGCTGACAAAGCCCCCGAAGTTCCCTCCCTTCAAGGAGATAACAGTCTATCAGTGGAAACAGAACATAAAGAATCAACATGAGTCAATCCTGTAGAATATTAGGAGGTGAAGGGGCTATGGGAAAAAAGAGAAAGAAAAAACATGGCAGGGTAAGAGGGATCAGGTGTGCCAGGGCAGGATGGGAGCAGGTGAAGGTACTAAATGAAGTAGTCATGATTGGTCTCACCAAGCAAGTAAAATAAAGCCAAAAGCTTGAAGGAAGGAAGGAGGGATTAGCCAAGCGGGCATGTCGGGGGAGAGAGCCCTGGGCAGAGAGAACTAGAGTAAAGGGTCTAAGGCAGGGTGGACAGGGTGATGGGGGAGGCGGTCATAAGAAGAGGGACAGAGAAGTAAGGACAGAGGGAACACGGGCCGGATGGGCTTGAGGCCAAACCCAGAAAGAAGAGAGAAGACAAACTGAAGCAAGTTCTCTAAACCTTCTGGTAAGGGACTCGGGAGAAAATCCCCTGAACTAGCACTAGTTCTGGTGTGAATGATTGTTGGCCTTGCTGACGTCACATTCTCTCTGAGATGCATTTCCTTGCTCTTACATTTAGACACTTGCACCAATTCTTTGCTTCATCCACTTACTCAAGGGACACTGTCCATTACCCATGGGGCCCCAGGCACATGGCATGGCACAGCACTGCAGACTCTAAGCTGGGTCACGCACGGCCTCAGCCCTCCCTGTGCAGTGTCCCTCCTGCTCTACACTCTGCTGAAAGAAGTGAGGGGAGGGGCCTAGAGACGGTGTGATGATGGGACGACTCTGACCTTGAAATGGAGTTCGGCTTCCTCTGAGCAGTCCCAAAGGAAGGCACTGGATGGGTGGAAGGTTTTGCTAAACAGATCTGGGAGACAAGAGAAGGAAGGCTTCTGCAAAAATCCGATGGGCTCTGCTCATTGGACGTCTTCAAGCAAAGGCTGGAAGACCATTTGCTGGAGATGTCATAGAGATTTGGGTGTTGGATGGAGGCTGGATTAGATGGTTTTTAAGGCCTGAGGGAATTTTCTCAGGTATCTGCCACTCTGGAGGACATTGGTACAAAGGCAGGTTGTGGCTGTTGGGTTGTGTTGAGAGTCTTGCTTTGATCTGAGGGTCAGACTGCTCTCCCATGAGCACCGAGGTGAATCAGACGGTGGCCTCTGAAGCAGGGGGGCATGCAGGCTTCTCGGTGGGCCTTACCTCTCCACCGGGTTCTGTGGGCAGAATGTTCCTTAACTGAGTTTGCTTCAAGGCCTCACTGCCTCCCCTTGTCGGGGGTGAGGCTGGGGTTGCTCTGGGCCTGGCCTCGCCCTACTGTCCACCTGTCTGTGTTCTCACACAGGACTCCAGGCTCTGGGACCCAGAGTGTTTCCTTCTTCCAGGTAATGGCAGCTCAGGGGGCCCAAATCATTCTCCATTCCAAGAAATGCATTATTGTGTCAATACAAGCTGCTCGGTAGCCAGTTGAATCCCATATGTCCAAGGGAGGAGCAGACCAGAGTCGTGGCAACAGTTAGACCATGACAGTCTGCGCAGAACATCCCCAGAACCAGAGAAGGCTGCCAAGACCCCAGCTCCAGGGCTGGTGACACACTCCTACCTCAGCCGGCAGGCCCCCCACCCTCCCATCCAAGAAGGCCAGGAGGGCTAACGAGCACTGGAGGAGTTTCCTAGATAGTCCCACTTTTCTTCCCTTCTGCTAAGCCATTAACTCATTCACCCAACAAATATTTATTGAGCATCTACTATGTCACAGGCAGCCTTCCAGGTTCTGGGAATTCAAAAACCAACAGAACAGATGGGAAAAATAATCTCTGCCTGTAAAGGATTGTTATGTAGTCACTCAGTCATGTCCAACTTTTTGTGACCCCACAGACTGTAGCCCACCAGGCTCCTCTGTCCGTGGGATTTCCTAGGCAAGAATACTGGAGTGGGTTGCCATTTCCTCCTCCAGGGGATCCTCCTGACCCAGGGGTCAAACCCGGGTCTCCTGCATTGCAGGTGTGTTCTTTACTGCTGGGCCACCTGGGAAGTCAGTCACCTGGGAAGCGCCTATAAAAGACAGTATCTTCAATAAATGGTGTTGGGAAAACTGGATATTTACATGCAAAAGGATGAAATTGGACACCTATCTCATACCACTCACAAAAATTAACCTAAAATTAAAGACTTAAATATAAGGCTTGAAACCATAAAACTCCCAGGGCAAAAGCTCCTTGACGTTGGACTTGGTGATGATTTTTTTTTTGATATGACACCAAAAGCATAATTAACAAAAGCAAAAATGAACAAGTGGGACTACAAAGTAAAAATATTCTGCACAGCAAAGGAAACAACAAAATGAAAAGGCAACCTATGAAATGGGAGAGAATATTTGCAAGCCACATATCTGATACGGGATTCACATCTAAAACATGAGAAACAGATAGAACTTGGTAAAACAACAAACAGTCTGCTGAAAAATGGGAAAAGGTCTTGAGTGGACATTTTTCTAAAGAAGATATACAAATGGCCAACAGGTCCGTGAAAAGGTGCTCAACCTGACCAACCATCAAGGAAATGCCAATCAAACCACAATGAGACATCACTTCACAACATACCTGTTAAGATGGCTACTACCAAAAAATAAGAATGAAGTGTTGGTGAGGATGTAGAGAGAAGGGAACCCTTGTACACTGTTACAGTCACTATAGAAAACATTATGGAGGTTCTTTTAAAAATTAGAACAGCTTGCTCAAACTCATGTCCATGGCATCACTGACTCAATGAACATGAGATTGAGCAGCTCTGGGAGATGGTGAAGGATAGGGAAGCCTGGCATCCTACAGTCCATGGTGGGGGTGGGAATTAAAACAACTACGGTAAACCTTTGACAGCAAGGAGATCCAACCAGTCCATCCTAAAGGAGATCAGTCCTGATTATTCATTGGAGGGACTGATGCTGAAGCTGAAACTCCAATACTTTGGCCTCCTGATGCGAAGAACTGACTCACTTGGAAAAGATCCTGATGCTGGGAAAGATTGAAGGCAGGAGGAGAGGGGGACAATAGAGGATGAGATGGTTGGATGGCATCACTGACTTAATGGACATGAGTTTGAGTAAACTCCGGGAGTTGGTGATGGACAGGGAAGCCTGGTGTGCTGCAGTCCATGGGATCACAAAGAGTTGGACATGACTGAGCAACTGAACTGAACTGAACTGAATGGTAAGATCTGGGGCTTCACAGGTGGCAGTAGTGGTAAAGAACCTCCCAGCCAATGCAGGAGAACTAAGAGATGCAGCTTTGATCCCTGGGTCGGGAAGATCCCTTGGAGGAGGGCGTGGCAACCCACTCCAGTATTCTTGCCTGGAGAGTCCCATGGACAGAGGGGCCTGGTGGGCTACAGTCCATAGGGTCGCAAAGAGCTAGACACGACTGAAATGACTTAGCACGCACACGCACGTGGTAAGATCTAGCGATCCCACTTCTGAGTTATGTATCCAAAGAAAATGAAATCAGACTCTCAGAAAGATATCTGCACTCACGTCTAATAACCAAGATATGGAAACAGCCAAGATGTAAATAATATGTGGCATATAGACACATGGAATATTTATTGTTCACCCATAAATGAGGAAATCCTGCCATTTGTGACAACATGGATGAACTTGAAACCATCATACTTAGTGAAATAATCCATAAGAGAAAGATAAATACTGTATGGTATCACCTATAGGTAGAATCGTCTTTTTTAAAAAGTTGAACTCAAATAAACAGAGAGTAGAATGGATGGTGGCTATTAATTCTATTGATCCCTTTTATTTGTAATGAGAAGGAAACTATACAGCTTTTGAGTACATACGAGGTCCTGGGCACTGTGCTACATGCGTTACATCCACCATCTCGTTTAATGCTCACGACAGCCTATGAGGACAAGTATGGTTGTGCCTAAGTTAGATATGAGAAAAATGAGGGTTAGGTATCTTGGCCAGGATCATACAACTAGTCAGCTGAGCAACTGACATCTGAGCTCAAGATTAGCCTGCCTTCAGCATCCGTGATTTTTCTAACTCAGACTGGTTATAAATTATGGTTTTCCTGATTGTGTAATGGGGAAGTGGGGAGTAGGCATCAGAATATCTGGGAGAGGAGGCAGGCACAGTTTCAGCCAGGTGATGCTGATACTGCCTTTCCCATTCCAGATTAATAGTTACCGAACTCCGTTATTCTCCAAAAAAGTCCTGTGGTGACATGGGAGCAACTAAATGTCCATCAAGAGAGGAATGGATAAAGAAGATGTGGCACATATATACAGTGAAATATTGCTCAGCCATAAGAAGGAACAAAATTGTGTCATTTACAGAGAGGTGGATGGATCTAGAGACTTTCACATAGAGTAAAGTAAATCAAAAAGAGAAAAATATTATTAATTAATGCATATATGTGGAATCTAGAAAAACTGTACAGATGAACTTATTTGCAAAGCAGAAATAGAGTCACATTCACACAGAACCAAGGCTGGGGAAGGGGGAGTGGGATGGATTGGGAGGTTGGGAATGACATGCATACACTACTGGGTATAAAATAGATAGCTGATGAGGACCTTCTCTATAACCCAGGGAACTCTACTCAATGCTCAGTGGTGATTTAAATGGGGAGGAAATCCAAGGAAGAGGGGATATATGTATGCGTGTGGCTGATTCCCTTTTCTGTACAGCCGAAACTAATATAGCATTGTAAAGCAACTATACTCCAATAAAAAAAAGCCTGTGAACTCGATAGACTGGTGAATGTAGTAGTCAGGACAATTATTCCTTATCCTCATTGATAGGTGCTGAAACTGAAGTATAGACAGTTTAGCTGGCTTACCCAAGGTCACACAGTCATGATGGAGCCATGACTACCCAGCTTATATTCCATTCTTCCCATAGCTTCTTTTTAAAACCACATTTTTAAAATACGTAATATATTTACATAGTACAAAATTTAATGGCATAACAGGTAGATACAGAAAAATCTACCTCCCCACCTAGCCTATCCTATTTCTAGATCCACATTCCACTTGCCCTAGAGGCGACAAGCATTACAGTGGGTTGGGGTCCTTTCTTTGCTTCTTACTTCAGTAGAAAAGGTGCAAGACAGCACCCATTTTTCATGAGTGTCACCCTAGCTTGGCTTAGGTTCCCAAGCAGAACTGGCTGCCTATTAGCTGAGTGATCTTGGACAAATTACTAAATATCTTGGTATGGTAGTTCTTCATTTATTAAATGGGGATAATGTCACCTATTTCAAAGAGATCAAGTGCATTTCAAAGGGAACGAGACTGTGCATCAAAGTGCATTGTAATCCATGCAGTGTGGTACAATGGTTGGTATTCTCTGCCTCTGCTTTCTTTTCTCTGGAAGAGTCTGGAAATGACCACTGTGTTCTCACCACCTCTCAGAGACAATGGAGAAGATGGATAGAGATGCAACTCATTTCTACAGGATGGAAGGAAATGATACAAACTGTACGAAGTGCAATTAAAGTAAGATACTGGAAGAAACTAAGTTTCGGAATCCCAAAGGGGTTTGTGAGATTTCTTTGAAAATTTCTCAGAAAATGCTAATAACAACATATTAAGACTCTAATTTTCCAAAAACAAAGGCATGGATAAAAAGGCCACTCCTGGCTGCTTTTATCAAATTCCTTCCTGGATAGGAATTCAAGTAAGGGAGAAATTTAAGCCAAATCATCCTTTGTCCCCATGTCCAGCTCTGGGGTGGCCAGATGGATGAATGGCCATTCACTAGGAATAAGATGTGCTCTCTGGTTCCTTCCTCCCTGGAATTATTCAGTCTTTCGAGTGAGAGAGAAATTGAAGCCAAACTTAAGCCTTTGTCCCAGGTCTGGTTCTGGGGTGGCCAGGTGGACTAATGACCCATCACCATCTCCATTAAGGCTTGCCTTTGCTATCAGCTTGCTAATTCTAGATGCCCTTTTCAGGATGACCTTCTACCCTGGAGACCACCCTAGAAATGACTTTATTTGCAGGGGTGGGGGGAGCGGGTACAGAAGATGAGCTTTGAGATCAAGGAAGTAAAAAGGCTGGAATTTGATGGAGGTCTGGGGAGAGGAGAAGTGGGAAAGTTTCATCTTTAGGTAGGAGACATATTCAAGAGGCTGGGCCATCGTCTTCTTGGATCCTCGCAAGGACTTGAGTGAGACCTCCATCCTTCTGTGCCAGACGACGCTGCCTGCTCTGCTGTTTCTCACACCCACGACCCACTCCCCCACCAAGGCTTGTGGGAAGGGTTACCAGCTCCCTTGTGAAAACGAGTCACTGATCTCCGAAGATGAGAAGCAGAAAGATCTCCAGGCAGGGGACTCAAGCAGCCCATCGTGGTCCCTTGGGCTTCACTGCACTCGGGGCTTCCTTCTCAGGCCATTGCTGCTGCCACCACGCACACGGAGCGACGTCCCTTCCTTCTCCTCCTCTTAGCGTGGAGGAGTCCCAGATGAGTGCGTATTAAGGGAAGGGATGAGGGAGGCGAGCAAAGGGGTAGGTGAAGCCTGAGACACTGTGCTGTGGGCACAGGGTGCTCAGTCCTCCCAGACCTAGTGCCCCGCAGTAGCTTCACAGGGTCCCAGAGAAACACTAAACTTCACAGGCCTCTTGCCTGGTTTCTTCATTCCTATTTCTTGCCTGTCTGCATGTGGAAGGTGGCAAATACGAGCAGCCACCTCCTAGGAACAAATCCTTGTTCATCTTGACCTTCGGGGATCAAGACAGAAAAAATCCCCAGTGTGCATTTACTTCAATATCTCCATCCTGTCTGATTGGAGGGCTAGAAAAAGCCTCTTCCCCAGGTGGCAGGACCCAAGTAATAACCGCATCCTTCTAATGAAGCCTCACTCCCATTTGCCCATACTCCACAGAATAATATTAGACTCTAAGAATTCTAGAGACTTCCCTGGAGGCCCAGTGGTTATGAATCTGTGCTTCTACTGAAGGGGGCACAGGTTTGACCCCTGGTCAGGGAACTAAACTCCCCCATGCCATATGGCTTGACCAAATAAATAAGTAAAAATAAATTTAAAAACTCTAGCATTGGGCTTCCTGGGAGGCTCAGTGGTAAAAAATCCACCTGCCAGTGCAGGAGACATGGGTTCAATCCCTGATCCGGGAAGATCCCCCATGCTGTAGAGCAACTAAGCCCATGCACCACAACTGTTGAGCCTGTGCTCTAGAGCTAGGGAGCTGCAGGTACTGAGATCAGGCGCCCCAACCACTGAACCCCACAAGCCCCAGAGCCCATGCTCCGCAACAAGAGAAGCCACCACAATGAGAAACCCACACAGCGAAACTAGAGAGTAGCCCCATGGACGGAGGAGCCTGGTGGGCTGTGGTCCATGGGGTCACGAGCAGTCGGACGCGACTGAGAGACTTCACTTTCACTTCTCACTTTCATGCATTGGAGAAGGAAATGGCAACCCACTCCAGTGTTCTTGCCTGGAGAATCCCAGGGACGGGGGAGCCTGGTGGGCTGCTGTCTATGGGGTCGCACAGAGTCAGACACGACTGAGCGACTTCACTTTCACTTCTCACTTTCATGCATTGGAGAAGGAAATGGCAACCCACTCCAGTGTTCTTGCCTGGAGAATCTCAGGGACGGGGGAGCCTGGTGGGCTGCCGTCTATGGGGTCGCACAGAGTCGGACACGACTGAAGCGACTTAGCAGCAGCAGCAGCCACGACTGGAGAAAAGCCCGAGCAGCAAGGAAGACCCAGCACAGCCAAAATAACTAAAATTATCTATATGTAAAATTCTCTAGCATCACATTCATACCGTGAGGAGGAACTGCAGAAGTCACTAGTCCCACATTCACTGTGCAGCCCACATCTGACATTTGTAGAAATGGGCTTTGCTGGGACCTGAATGGTAGTGTGTGGTATTTTTGAATCCATTTTGTAGTGGTGAAAATGGTACACTTCACAGTCCATTAAGTCATTATATATTCTTACTTATGATACTCCTCAATAAAAATATCTTTAATTAGTAGACTCTGGAGCTTAGCTTTTCAACAAAACTCATCAAGGTAAGAACGAGGATCCCCATCCATTCCAGGGATTGGAGCCAGAGTCCCATCAGCCTGGATCTCAAAGAGATGCTCTGGGACCCTGTGCAAGCAGGTGGTTAAATGCTCAGGCTTTTGAGTCTATAAGACTTAATACCACACTCTCCATTTAATCGCTATGTAAGTTTGCTTAACTTCTCTGTGCCTCAGTTTCCTCACCTGCAGTATGGGAGTAATATTTTCTTCACAGGAAGTAAGGATTAAATACGATAAAGAGCTTAGCACAGTGCCTAGCACATAGAATGCTTGATAAATAGCAGGTATTGTTGCTGGTGGCCAGGCCCAGGCCATTCCAAGGATCAGATCGGGTCCTTATTAGGGAACAGGTCATGGCGGGATGGGATGGGACATCGAGGAAAGAAAGACCAAGACAGAAGAGACCCTCCAGTGTCTGAGAATGCGATT
The DNA here is from genome assembly GCF_055505025.1 of Bos grunniens. Lineage (NCBI taxonomy): Eukaryota > Metazoa > Chordata > Mammalia > Artiodactyla > Bovidae > Bos > Bos grunniens. The sequence goes on from NC_141179.1 coordinate 24,999,799, forward strand.
CCTCTACTCTCCTCCCTATAAAGGCCACTGCTGCCTCTTTGGGCAGGGGGACTAGGGAAACTGAGGCAGGCATCTTCCCATCCTCCTGGCTTCCACCCTTCCCATGAGCAGACAACCCCTAAGTGGCCCAGCCTCCATGCCAAAGTATGTCAGATCCCCAGAACTGGGTAGTAGAAAGGCTGCCCCCATGCTATAACCAAAAGTGGGATCCAGCTGTTCACCGCTCGAAAGCCAATAAAGAGGCAAGACTGGTGGAGAGGAAAGTTTGCTTTATTTTGGATGTGGCACCTGGGGAGAAGGGCAGACTTCTGTTCAAAGGCTGAGCACCCCCACCCCAGCCATCACAACCAATGGGCAAGAGTTTTTATAGGCTGGGGTGGGGGCTACATGTAGAAACCGCACAGCCAGCTCTGACAGTCATCTCGAAATTGGTCATCGGTAGTCTGACCAGCATCAATCATCTTGATTGTTTTAAGTACAATTAATCTTCAGTTCTAAGGTCCGTTTGTTCCCATTTCCTTGAGGCCAGTTCTCAGAGTTGTGGCAGTAGAGCTAGCAGTCTGGTCATCGTGTAGTTAACTTCTTCCACCTGGTGGGGGTTTCAGTAGCTGTAAGCCAGCTCATGGATATGGCTCAGAACATTATCCATAGCTCTTGGTATCGTTGTTGTTCTGTTGCTATAGCCCTTGAGGAGGAACGAAAGGTCATTGACTATGCTTAACGACTAAGGTATGACTACTTAGTCTTGGACTATTTTCCCTTGTTTCTGCATTTTCTCGCTTTTTTGATTAAATTTATTCTCTGGCTGAAGCTTTTTCACAGTCAAAACGCAGGCTGAGGACATGGTGGGCAAGGCCCATAGGGTTCCACTCGTTTCAATGCTCCCCCAGAGGAGAGAGGGGTGGGTCTCGCAGGGACTCAGTAAAGTGCCAAGCCTGAGTGTCCAACCAACCGTGGGGCTTCCTGAATCTCTCTCCTCATGGCTATGGGGAGTATTAAGCTGTATCTCCCACTTAGGACGATGGTGAGAAGCCACACGATTGCCCCGGCCCTTCTCTAGCAGGTGGGCCCCTAATGGGGCCAGATGTTACAGTTTGTTGCAGAATTTTTATAGGTTTATAGGTGTTAAAAGATCAGGCTCTTTGGTGATAAAAGTTTTACAGACCAGTAAAAAATCTACTGGGGAAGATGGGAAACACGCAGCTGTAATGGGAAAAGCTGAATCTCAGCTCCATCCGTAACTAGCTTTAGGAGCTGAGGCAAGTCCTGGAGGCGCTCTGGACTCTGGAGTGTTTGAACCTGGAAACTGAGAGCAAGAAAAGCAATCAGGGGTAAGTCATGAGACAGTACAACAAAGGGTGGGAAGCTCCAGACACATGTGTGCAAACAGTCCTCCTTCCCACGGTGCATGGAGCAGCCGGACTCAAAGGAAGCCCGGGGCTTTGGGCCCTGCAGCCTCCGAGCTTTTCATGACCCACGCTGGCCAGCTGCCATCTGCGTGTCTGCCTCCGCTCCCTGGGAGGAGCCTGGCCGTCTACTGGCAGAGCTCAGGAATCAAATTAGCCAGGCCTCTGTTTATCCCTCATCGCCACTGGCCAAGGAGAGTTCATCAAGGCCTCGCACTAATTCTTATCTTGTTTAAAAGGGGCAAAAGTGAGTCCACGGTTTCATCGGAGGCAATTTACACCCCGCCACTGGCCACGGCTCCAACTCCCTTTGTCTGGTGCGCCATCAAATCCATTAATAGGAAATTTCTTCAGGGGAAACCTGATTGCTGCTCCATCAGAGAGAGACGCACGGGCAATACATCTCCATCGGAGGCTGTGGCCTGCCCAGCTCGCTCTAATCCTGTTACCTAAGAAGCTAATTTTCAAATGCACACACTGTGCCCATGACACGCTCTCCCCCGCTCCCAACACAATAGGGCAGTCTCGGAGGGTCCCAGGAGCTCACTGCAGCAATGTGGGCTCTTGGGACGGGGTCTCCAGGCTTCTTCACTGTCCCGAGGTGATCCACACCCAACCCCCAAGAGCCAGGGTCCCATTCTGGAAGGAACAGCTACACTCAGGCCCCCCTGGGCTCAGGGCTCAGCATCTTCCTGCTGCGTCTGATTCCTCCTCCTCCTCCTCCTTTTTTTCTTTTCCCCTTTTTGTCCCCCTCCTTCTTGCCTTTTAATTCTATTTTCCTCTTCCTTCTGTTTCCTACAAATTTCCCCATCTTTTCCTTTTCTCCTTCCTTTTCCCCCTTCTTCTCCAGGTCTTTTCTACAGTTTTACCTTCTGCTTCTTTTCATCTTCCTCTTGCTGTATTTTCCCTCCAGCTTTGGTACTATCCCTTGTAGAACAAGTTTACTGTTTGAAGCTCCTACCTTCCCGGCTCTGTCTCCGGGGGCGGGCGGAGGGGGTGCCTGACTTGGTGGAAGGCACGGGCCCCCAGGACATACAGGCCAGGACGTGCAGCAAGAAACAGGGGAGTGGGGGTGCCTCACCGATTCATACAGGGACCCCCAAGGACACAGAATGGGACATTTAGGGACAACGGTTAGGTGTGTCTGGGGAGCAGTTAAATGTATATTTGGTCTTTACTGATGATGCGCAGTCACCTGTTTAGCTGGGGACACGGTGTCACGTGTGGAGGAAGAGCATGGTCCTCCTGCTTCTCCTACCTCACCCCATTCTGCCCCAGTTCAATGCTGCTGCTGCTAAGTCGCTTCAGTCGTGTCCGACTCTGTGCAACCCTATGGACTATAGCCCACCAGGCTTCTCTGTCCATGGGATTTCCCAGGCAAGAACACTGGAGTGGGTTGCCATGCCCTCCTGCAGGGGATCTTCCTGACTCAGGGATTGAACCCGGGTCTCCTGCATTGTAGGTGGATTCTTTACAGCTGAGCCACCAGAAAAGCCCTGGCTCAATGCTAGCGAGGGGCATAAGCGAAGGCAGCAGCCCAGAGCGGCTCCCAACAGACAGGCTGCCCCCTTGCTCCAGGGGCTCCTGCAGCCCTCTGTCCCCAAGTTACTCCTTGGGGAACTTGGCCAGGCCACCTGGCTGAACGGGAGGACTAAGCTCCATTGGCCCCGTGACATCAGCCTGGCGGGCTTCCTCCCCTGCCCTCCCCGCCCTGAAACCTGATCCAGCGGAAGGATTGATTGCAGGAAAACTTGGCGGCTTCCCAGCCCTGGTGGCCAGAGGCAGCGTAAGGCTGCAGCCTCAGGAGGTGTGGGAGGCTGGCTGATATGAGGCTGGTGGAGCGCAGCGGGCAGGCTGGTCCTCCGCAGCGCTCACCCTGAAGGCCGCTCTGAGAGAAGCGACTATGCTGCCCTGGCTGCCACGGGCGCTGCTCGGCTTGCTTCTGCCCACGCTGCTGGCACCACGGGGAGAGGGTAAGGAGACGGTGGGACAGCACGCAGCACCTGGCAGGCAGAGGACAGAGGTGGGCAGGGGATGCTTAGCACCTCCAAAATTTGAAGGAAGGAGGGCTTTGGAGTGGGTGAGGCAACAGGAAAGTCAGGGACCTTACCGCATGTGGGCAAGAGGGAATTTCCACGCCCTGGGGATACAGCTAGAAAGTTGGGCATCTCGAGCAAAGGGTGAGAGCAGAGCTTGCAGAGTGGGGCGTGGCACAGCCTGCTGTGTGGGAAATGCTTAGCGGGCTCCTCTCCTCTTTGCTCGGGCCCCCAGACTCATCGAAGGGCAGCTGTAAGGGAAGTTGGAGCTGTCTTGATCCCCTCTCTCTTGTTATAAACGGGAATGCTGCAGTCCAGGGTGGGTAGATTTTACCCAGGGTCACACAGCTCCGCAGCAGTAGAGACCAGGACAGATGTCATCTTCCCTGACTTCACTGCTTTCATTGCACAAGCTCTTTGGGCCTTCGTCTTCTAGAAAAGTTCCTTCCAGGGCTCAGCTCAGATAGCACCTAACTTCTCTCTGCATTCCCTCACCCATCCTTTCCCGCCTCCTGGGGATACAAGGAGTTTTAGCCACAAAAGAATCTATTTCCTTTGTTGCAGACAATAGTCATCCCCCACCTCCACCCTTCGTGGGAAGGTTTTCTCTCCAGCCAGAGCTCTTTGAAGCCAGGGCGGGCACAGTTTAGGATGTGCTTAAATGGACAGCTCTGAAGGGCTTAGGGGCACGATGGTTTTCCTCGTGTCGTTGGGGGTAGCTCAGCTGGACGAGCAGGCCCGGGCTGTGAGTTACGACTGTGGTCTGGGGCTTGTCTGGTTGAGGGGAGCTCTGTCCCTCCCAGCACTGGTCCTTGGCCCTGAGGTCTGCGGCGCCCAGTCTGGTCAGAATCCCAGACGATAAGACCTGGGCTGTTGCTGGTGCAGTGAAGATACGCAGGGACCTGGGTCTGAATCCCAGCTCCCTTGCCTGCAGGACACAGTACTTGCCTGTCTGAGCCTTGGGCATCTTTATCAGTAACGTGGGCTCTGGTAGCAGCCGGCCCAGGGGGCTGGTACTGAGATGAACGATGTGCTCATTGGTATTATTCCCAAAGGGGACGCTCAGTAAACATCCTCTCATCTTCCCCTCTCTCTCTGCTGTTGTTTTTCTGAAAGTTTACTGGGGAGCGGGGGTGGGGTGGGCAGTAAAGGGAACCTGCAGGACCAATTTGCTGTAGGCATTGCACGCAGGGTAGATGAGGTGGGAGAAGAAGCAGGCTTGTCTAGGGAAAGCCTGGCCTGCCGGGCTCTGGGCTGTGAAAGGCCCTGCCCCCCGCCGCCCCCAGCAGCGCCCTGTGTACTCCAGAATGCCCCCTAACCCCGTCTTTCCCCTTTGTGTTTCTGGCATCTTTCAGGAAATGCTCTTACTGTTTCCCAGAGAGACAGCTGAGGCGCTCCTGTGAAATCCCCGCAGAGCGGGGCGAGGGCCTAGGTGTGGGGTTTCACGATTTTATCTTTGCAGGCCTCTGGATCTGGGAGCAGCTTGGTTTCTACTGGCTTCCTCCACACCCCACCCCAGCCCTCTTCCCAACCCCATCAAACCAGCCCAGAAAGCTAGACTAAGAAGGGGGCCCAGCAAGGACTCCTCGGGAGTTCGCGTGAGCGTGCAGACGGGCTCTCCCTGGGGTGGGCTTTGCAGGTCGGAGAGGGAATGTCTGCGTTCGCTGGGTGCCCACCCTTCTCTCCTCGTCAGCTGAAGGCTGGGGTCCTGGGGACCGTGAGCTGTGCAGACACTGAGCTCTGACCTCTGCTGAGGCTGACACCCTGCAGACCGCTGGGCTTAGAATCTGTGCACTTGGGGCCACACTCTCTAGGATCTCCTGCCAGGGCCAGCTTCCCTGGGTTCCCAGAGCCCCTCGTCCAGGCCCCAGAGGCCCACCTCCTCTGGGCAGGCAGCAACTCTCAACCCTTCTCATCCTTGGCCGACTCGAGACCTCACCTGCCTTGTGCCACCTGCTCTCACAGCCCAGCTTCCTTTCTCATATTAACGGGGGCTGGGGCTACCCTTGTGAATACCTTTAGGTTTTGGCAGGAACCTCTGTAGGCAAAAAAACGCTCCGGAGATGGGAATTTCAGTCTGTGGGGGTATCTGGGAGTTCTGGGAGGTGGGATTAAGTGGGGATACATTTACTAGCTTCGAAACCAGGGCCAGAGATCTGGGGCAGACTCAGGCTGCGCTGTCTGTCCTTCCCAGCCAAGCACAGGGGGGACCCCCAGCCCCCCAACGCCTCCAGGCCGGCTCTGCTGCGGCTGTCAGATCACCTGCTGGCCAACTACAAGAAGGGCGTGCGGCCCGTGCGGGACTGGAGGACACCGACCACTGTGTCCATCGACGTCATTGTCTACGCCATCCTCAGCGTGGTGAGCGCCCGGCCCCACTGCCCTGCTCCAGGGTGGACCTTCTGAGTGGGAGACCATGTGAGACGCAGTCCATGGTGGGCTTTTGGTTGCCCATAGCCCCTGAGCCCTGATACCACAGCTCAGGATGCTCCCCAAACTGAAAACTGGGGTCACCTGCATGGCTGCCTCTCCCACACCCTCCAGCCCACGGGTTGTGCGTACGTGTGGTTCTTCACACATCACATCTCCCTAGGTGAGCTGGGTGAGGGTGCAGACCATCCTATTCACCTCTACACCCTCACTGTCTTACACACGTCTCTGGTACATGGCAGGTGTTACTAAATCGTGGTTGAAGAATTAATCATAAATAAAGCAGTTAATCAATTGTTGAAGTAGGGTGGGGTACACTGCCCAGCAGAGGGGGTTGGATGCTGGGCTGAGATAAAGAAGAAGGCAACTTCAGAGATGCAGGTGCTGCCCTGGGGTAGGGTGGGCAGAACTGACTTCTCTGGCCATCTCTACTAGAGTCAGCTGGCTGTTTCCAAAAGGGAGATTGGGAATTGGATGGAAGGGAGGGAGAGTGATGAATTCTTCATTTTATGTGGGTCTGTACCTTTTGACTTCATGCTAAGGTAGGAAATAGGTGTAGATACATACGTACAGATATAATTGTACAGACATACATATATATGATGTTGTTATGTTGTTGTTTAGTTGCTAAGTTGTGTCCGACTCTGCAGCCCCACAGACTGCAGCACACCAGGCTTCCGGAGTTTGCTCAAACTCATGTCCATTGAGTCGGTGATGCCATCCAACCATCTCACCTTCTGTTATCCCCTTCTCCTGCCCTCAGTCTTTCCCAGCATCAGGGTATTTTCCAGAGTCAGCTATTTGCATCAGGTGGCTAAAGTATCGGAGTTTCAGCTTCAGCATCAGTCCTTCCAGTGAATATTTAGAGTTGATATCCTTTAAGATTGACTTCTTTGATCTCCTTGCAGTCCAAGGGACTCTCAGAAGTCTTCTCCAGCATCACAATTCAAAAGCATCGATTCCTTGGCGCTCAGCCTTCTTCACGGTCATTATATATGTCTTCTATTATTATCTTTTATTATGTTATTATATTATATATGTTTATGTGAAATATACACAACTGAATAGAAGATAATAGAAGACATATATGTGTGAACACACACACACATATGTTAAAAAAGAAATCCTTGAACTTCTTCCTAGGTGTGTCCTAGTAAAAGGCCGATTTTTTCCTGGCTGGCCCCTTTCCCCACCCCATTTCCTCATTCTCAAGGGAGCAGGCTCACAGAGCAGCAGCTCCTGTTGGGGTTGGTGTGTGCAAGGCGGGCTCCCAGCCCACAGGGCTGCCTTTGCCGAGCTCCCGTTCCTTCCACAGGATGAGAAGAATCAGGTCCTGACCACCTACATCTGGTATCGGCAGGTGAGCAAACCAGCCCCTCCCCCATCCCCATTTCCTGGGACTGGGGTGTGGGCAACCCTTGCTGAGGGCGCACCTCTGTCTCAGAGGAGCTGGGAATCTAAGAGGCCTTGGGCAAGGGAAGGAGGGGAAGAAAGGGGAGAGGAGGGGAGGGGAGAGGCATGCTCATGAGATCTGGGGTCTCCTGGATCTGGGCCCCTCTAACCTCAGGACTGCAAAAGGGAGGCGGCTTAAAGATCAGCGGAGGAGAAATCCCCCAACCTCCCCGGTTTCCAAGGTTTTTCACAGCCTCTCCAGCAAGCGCTTGTCCCGCTTCTCCTGATCAAACACCTCGGTGACTGGCAGCTCGGAAGGCAGCCACTTTGCTTTCAAACAGCTCTGATTGCTAGAAAGTTCTTCCCTCTATGAAAGCCAAATTGGATGACAACCAAACAGGGTGACTGAAACAGGATGATCCCATCACTTAATCTTCCTATCCCCAGCCATTTCCCCACTCCTCCAGCTTCTGATGGGCACCGCTCAGGCAGGGTGCAAGGAGGACTCAGAGGCAAAGGAGCCACACGGTGGCATTTACATTTTAGACCAGTCGTTCTGGCAAGAGAGTGGGGGAGGCATTGATCAAAATTTAGCTATAGCCATACCTTACCCTGTGAGGTGCATACCATTATCCCTGTCTATGTATGTGTACATCAAGACCCAAGAAGAGATTTGTCTAAGAGAAAATGACAACCCACTCCAGTATTCTTGCCTGGAAAACCCCATGGACAGAGGAGTCTGGTGGGTTACAGACCATAGGGTTGCAAGGAGTCGGACATGACTGAAGTGACTTAGCACACATACCTCAGTTGATGGCTAGGTGGTTTATAATATTAGAAATGACTGGATACCTTCCCCAGGAAGAGGCTACATCTGCCTGTGTTGTATATATTTGCATGTAGGGATGTGTGAGTGCAGAGGGGAAGGGATTCTTGGGTACCACTGAGTAACCTGGGTGCCACTGACACCCAGATTCTCCCAAGAAGATGCCCCCCTTGTTGCTTGGGCTCTGAGCGGTGAAGTTGGCCTGAGTTGCGGACCACCCTGCCCATGACGGACTGGGTCACCCGTGATCATTCCTGTTCCTCTCCTAGTACTGGACAGATGAGTTTCTCCAGTGGAACCCTGAGGACTTTGACAACATCACCAAATTGTCCATCCCCACAGACAGCATCTGGGTCCCAGACATCCTTATCAATGAGTTGTGAGTACTGTCATCAGACGCGTGGCAGCCAGGGGCAGGGTGGCGGCGGGGGGGGCGGGGGGGGGGGCGGAGTGCTGGGGACGGCAGGGGGTCAGGAGACAAGACCACTGCTGTTGTATTTGAGATGCTCCACCAGACTTGCAGAAATGGAGGTAAAGTTGCACTGGGCCCTCATTCCCCTTTATCTTTTTCTCCCTTTCTTTTCTTTTAAAAACTCCCCTTTTTCTATGTCTGATGCTGAAACTTTGCTCTTCTCCTTGACCCAAGGATCCCTTTCCAGGGAGAAAGGAGGCCAGTGAATGAATCCACATTGTCATAATAGTCTAGTGGGAACAGTGTTTTTAAAGGGGACAGGAATATTTCTGAAAGGAATAAAGTGCCAGCGATGGTTGGCAGAGGAGACTTGGGGCCAGGAGACACTCAAACTTTCAAGCCACACATATGCCTGAGTGGGCACAGATTGCACCCTGGGATGAAGTAGGTCCCACCAGCCTTTATTCCCAGCAGCCAACATTCCTTCTCCCCATCCTTCAGGCTCCACTGCCTGGGCTTCTGAATCCAAGGTCTGGGAAGATGGCTGGGGAGACAGATGGAAGGAGAAGGTGGCGGGGGCCAGCTGTCCTCCACCCAGTACCCACTGCATCGCCTATGTCCAGGGGGTGCTGCTCACAATTCAGGGAGGCAGCTGACTGAGAGCCTCACTCCCTGCAGAGCTGAGTCTGGAGGGACTGGGGATCTCTAGTTTCAGGCTGGATCGCCATTTTCAACACTGAAGTAGCCTTGGCCTTGACTTCTTGTCTCTCAGCCTGATGCCACAGAAGGCCACAGGCTCAGGACCCCAGGCTTAGCTCCAGGGCTCCCTTGGGGGAGCTCGGCCTGGGGTCTGCCCAAAGAGAGTGGGATGAGCTCATACAGGACTTTGTTACTTGCCCTAATTCTTCTCAATGATTTTTCCAGTTCTGTTCCCACCCCCACCCCTGGAAATGATTGTTTTAATTTCAAGGATTCCTAGGGATGGAACCCAAGGGTCTGCTCTCCCACCAAGCCTGCCTGTTGCCACCAGGCTGTCGATCCTGGGAGCTGAGCTCTGCCCATCCCGGGTGGGCGGCATGTGGGGGACAGCTGGGTGTTCTTCTTATGGCCTGGGGCTTTGGGGTCCATGGACTCCTGGCTTGCATTTTGTGGCTAGGTTGCCAGGGGAATAAAGGAGAAATGCTCTTTAACTGCTTGAAAAGTGGCCTTGGAGATGGCAGGTAAGGAAGCCTAAGATAAGAAGCTTAGACACGCCGAGGCCAGACAAAACTGCCAGGTTGTCCTGTTGTCTGGACCCTCTCTGCCTCTCTTCCCCTGCCGAGCTGCTCAGAGACCTTCTGACATCCAGGGCTTGGCCTGCTTCTTGAGCCCCAAACCCACCCCTATTCCCTGGCCAGTGTGGACGTGGGGAAGTCTCCAAACATCCCGTATGTCTATGTCCGGCATCACGGCGAGGTCCAGAACTACAAGCCCCTCCAGGTGATGACCGCCTGTACCCTGGACATCTACAACTTCCCCTTCGACGTACAGAACTGCTCGCTGACCTTCACCAGCTGGCTGCACACCAGTGAGTCCAGGGGCTTTGGGAGGCGGGAGAACAGGTAGGGGCCCAGGGATGCCTGCATGAGGAGCACCCCTGGGGATGTAGTCTCCCTTCTCCAATTCGCTCACCTCTTATTTGTTCACGTTGCTCAGCCTCTGTTTCCCCATCCTCTAAATGACACTGACCGTGTAACCCTCGTCGCCTCCCTCAGCTGTCCTAAGGATGGAATGAGACGGTGTAAACTGAGGGCAAGATGCTTGGTCAGGGATGATGCTTTTCCCAAGTCACAAGTAGGATCTGGCAGGAAGTGTCTTTCAAATCTACCCACTTCTTCACTGATGGACCCTCCCCCCCAGTGCCAGCTACCCTCATCTCCCGCCCAGGTTACTGCAGTAGCTCCCAGCAGTCCATCCCCATTCATTCTCATCCCCTCCAGTCCCCACCCCCACACCAATTCATGCTCCTCACAGCAGCCAGAGAGATCTTATGCAAACGCAAATCTGGGGACTTCCCTGGCAGTCCAGTGGTTAAAGCTCAGAGCTTCCAATGCAGGGAACTCAGGTTCCATCCCTTGTTGGGAAAGTAATATCCCATGTGTGTGGCCCCCCTCCCCCAAATTTTTTTAATTGAAAAGTCCTGCAAATCTGATCATGTCTCTATCGACTTAAAACTCTCAGAGTTTCGCCAGCCCTCCTGAGACATGATCCAGCTCTTACCTGGTCTACAGGCCTCTGCGCACAGACACCACTCGGGCTTCCCCTGCCACTCAGTCCCCAGCCCAGCTGCCTGCCTTCCCGGCCCCAGCACCCCTTGTTTTTCCCTTACTCACATGCTGCTGCTTCTCCTTGGACACCTTGCCCCTCCCTCTCCTTTTCTCCTTCTGGCGCCCCTCCTGCCCTCTGACACCTGCAGCAGGACTAGGGACAATTCCCCGACTACGGATGGAACTCGTGGCCCCTGCACTGGAAGCGTGGAGTCGTAACCACTGGACCTCCCGTGAAGTCCCTCAGTGAAAGAAAGTGAAAGTGAAGTCACTCAGTCATGTCCGACTCTTTGCAACCCATGAACTGCAGCCCACCAGGCTCCTCTGTCCATGGAATTCTCCAGGCAAGAGTCCTGGAGTGGGTAACGATTCTCTTCTGTCCACTCCTTTCTCCAGAGGATCTTCCCAGTCCAGGGATTGAACCCAGGTCTCCCGCATTACAGGCAGATTCTTCACCGTCTGAACCAGAGAGAAGCCCAAAGTCCCTCTGCCTCTGCTGCTGCTGCTAAGTCACTCTACACAACTTCTAATCACAGTGTCCATGTCAGTTACTCAGTAAACCCCCATTCGTCCCCCAAACAAGTCACCTCCATCACCCAATTTTATAGGCTCTTGTTTTCTCTCTACTTCTGTTCATTTGTAAAGACTTATTTCAACGTCTACTCCTCCACCAGATGGAAACTTAGAGAGGGCAGGGACAGGATTTCTGGCCATGATTAGCTCCCCAGGCAGTGCCTAGCACAAAGGAAGATGCTTGGCAAACTTCCAATGAGTGGACGCATGCTAGGTGCCTTCAGGGTCTAGTGAAGTGAGCCTCTCTCTGCTGCATAAAGGCATCCTCCAGTGCTATCCTGATTTTATTAACTGTAAATGACAAACGTAATACGTAACTCCCTTGAACAAAAGTCATAATTGCAAATAATCTTTGACTTTTGACCTCTACTCTCAATCTCAAACTCTTACCAACAACTCCCTACACCGAGACTTAATTTTTATCAGTATCATGATATACATATATATACTGATAAATATTTTATATAATATGTTCTTCTAGATCCTTCTCCAGCCTTTGAATACATACACATACATACACATCTATGGAAAGTGTCCAGAAATGTTTTATGGGTTTTTATTTTACATAAATGTAAAATGTTTTGTGTTCCAATATATACTTGTACCTGTCTTTTTACTTAACAACCAGTCTTGGGCATTTTTCCAGTTAGTACAGATTTAGTTCTTCCTCATCAATGTTGACTGCTGTAGAATAGTTCAAGGTTTGGACTGCATAAACTTTATTAGCATTTCCCTGATTGGTGGGAATTTAGATCTTTCACAGCATTTTGCTGCAACGGATACTGCTGTCTTCTGCTGCACATGTATATCTGTTTCGCTAGTATAGATGTGGAGCAGTGTAACTGCTATTCTGTAAGAGAGGATTCTGCTTATTTTCCTAATTCACCTTTAAAGACAGGCAGCTCAGGGACTTCTCTGGTGGGCCAATGGCTAACACTTCACACTCCCAAAGCAGGAGGCCTGGGTTGGATCCCTGATCAGGGAACTACATCCTGCGTGCCACAGCCATGTGTAAGATCTCTCACATGCCAAAGCAAAGGCACGGTGTAGCTGCATAAATAAATAAATATGAAGGCAGGCAGCTCTGTCAAGGCAAGGATGAGAAAAGCTGCCTCTTGCTCACTGCCTACATGAGAAATTCTAACAGGAAACCTAGAGGAATGCTTGAAAGTATGAGTGTGCGTGTGTGAGAGAGAGAGAGAGAGGAGACAGAGACAGAAAGAGGAGAAGGCATTCTAATAAATAGTTTGCCCAGCTGTTTGCATTTTGCTGTGTCTCCATCCAGGACCCGTCCCCTCTGTACAGCCCCCCTGCACAGACAGGTACAGGGTGCACCATGACCTCATCTTACAGCCAAGAAACAGGCTGAAGACTACGAGCTGAGACTTGAGTCGTGCCACGTGGGTGCTGCCCCGCCCTCACAGGGTATGGCATGCCCCTGGCCTGGGCTCCAAAGCTGCCCCGTTTCTCCTGTCTCAGTCCAGGACATCAACATCTCCCTGTGGCGCCTGCCTGAAAAGGTGAAGTTCGACAGGAGTGTCTTCATGAACCAGGGCGAGTGGGAGCTGCTGGGGGTGCTGACCCAGTTTCAGGAGTTCAGTATAGAAAGCAGTGACAGCTACGCAGAGATGAAGTTCTATGTGAGTGGGGCACACCCCGGCAGACTTCAGGAGGCATATGGGGAAGAACCTCCGTAGCCCTTTCCCAACTCCAGGGTGCCCTGCAGCCTAAACAAAGTGGTTGGGGAAACACAGCTGCGTTGTCTCTTAACTTTTCCTGAACAGCCATGAGCTTTGATCCAGAGACAGTATATGGGATTTGTCTACATTTTTCAGCAGTCCAGGCTGAAAGCTCCATGAAGCAAGAAGATCTGGGATGGGGAGGGGGGGTTCCTGGGGTTCCAGAACCTGTCTACCCCAACTCCCCTGAGCTCCTCTCTCTATCCAGGTGGTCATCCGCCGACGGCCCCTCTTCTATGCGGTCAGCCTGCTTCTGCCCAGTATCTTCCTCATGGTCGTGGACATTGTGGGCTTCTATCTGCCTCCAGACAGTGGTGAGAGAGTTTCCTTCAAGATCACGCTCCTCCTGGGCTACTCGGTCTTCCTGATCATCGTGTCCGACACGCTGCCCGCCACGGCCATCGGCACGCCGCTCATCGGTAAGGCTGGCTCCTGGGGGAGAGCTCCCTGGGGCCGAGGGACCTGAGCCTCTCCTACCTGCCGTGTGTGTCCCCCGCCCCGCCCCGTCCCGGGGCGCATAGGTGTCTACTTCGTCGTGTGCATGGCTCTCCTGGTGATCAGCTTGGCCGAGACGATCCTCATTGTGCGGCTGGTACACAAACAGGACCTGCAGCAGCCGGTGCCCGCCTGGCTGCGCCACCTGGTTCTTGAGAGAGTCACCCTGCTCCTCTGCCTAGGGGACCAGTCGACAGCCCGGAGGCCCGCAGCCACCTCCCAGGCTGCCAAGACCGATGACTGCTCAGGTGAGACAGGAACGGGAGAGTCCCACGTGGAAGGGAACTTCTGATCTGGAGGCAGGGACTTGGCGGTGGGGGACGCTCTGGAGGGCTCGCCAGGCCAGAGAGCCTGGGCAGGGCCTGCGAACTGGGTACCGTCCTGCACCGAGAATTCATGGCAGACTTCAGCCAAAGACATCAGTCAAACCCCTTCCTCACTTTGTATTCACGCATCAGCCTGGGTGGAGAAGGCACTGGCGACCCACTCCAGTACTCTTGCCTGGAAACTCCCTTGGACGGAGGAGCCTGGTGGGCTGCAGTCCATGGGGTCGCTGAGAGTCAGACATGACTGAGCGACTTCCCTTTCACTTTTCACTTTCATGCATTGGAGAAGAAAATGGCAACCCACTCCAGTGTTCTTGCCTGGAGAATCCCGGGGATGGGGAGCCTGGTGGGCTGCCATCTATGGGATCGCAGAGTTGGACATGACTGATGTGACTTAACAGCAGCAGCAGCAGCAGCAGCCTGGGTGGAGGGGAAGAGGGTTTAGGAGTCCCAGAGACTGAGCGTGTCAGAACCTAAGACCTCTGGGCTGAGGGTGACCTCATCTGAGATGGATCCCAAGGGAGGTCAAGTGGATGCCCCTCAGGCACTTATAGAGCTTTCCTGATGGCTCAGCAGTAAAGAATCTACCTGCAATGCAGGAGACTCGAATCTGATCCCTGGGTCGGGAAGATTGCCTGGAGAAGGAAATGGCAACCCACTCCAATATTCTTACCTGGGGTATTCCATGGGGTCTACAGAGGAGGCTGGTGCGCTACAGTCCCTTGGGTACCAAAAGAGTTGGACATGACTTAGCAACTAAACAATGACAACAAAAGGCACTTATGGGACAACTACCCTCCTGTAGTTCAACTCTGCAGCCTGGTTCCTAACGCTCTCTCATTAGAATCAGCCAAAGACCAGGCCCTTTAGAATTTCAAACACCTATGAGGCAGAGAGACAGGGCACAGAGGGATACTAAATTCCTCATGCTTCTGTCGGTGGTGGTGGTAGTGACTGGTTTGTTGATTTCTTGAGCACTTTACCAGATGTGTGCAAAGCATTTTCTGTGCATTATCACAGGTTGTTCTCATGGTGACCCAATAGGATCCTCATTTTCATTTTTCAAATGAGGAAACAGAAGCATAGAGAGGCCAAAGAGCTTGCCCTAAGTCACAGAGCCAGGACCTGGCGAAGGCATGATTTGAACCCAGGCTCATCTGACTCCAAGCTGGTGTTTTAAACCCTCCACCTTTCTCCCCTCCTTTGGGTCCTGGCTAGGGCCTGGCCTTTTGTAGAAGATGTTTGGTTAACCTAAGACCATCTCATCATGAGCTCGTGCCATAAACTAATGCCTAATTCTATTCTTCATCTGGTGAAGGCAATGATCCGAAGGTGTATTTTCTGGTCCAGAAGGATTCAAAGTCATGGAGAGGAGTGCAGGGAGGTGATATGATGCAGTGGACAAAGCAGAGGATTTGGAGTCCAGATACCTGGACCTCGGCAGCCTCACCATTAAATGATGGTCTGGCTGTGTCACCGCAGGCTAGTCACTTAACCTCTCTGAGCTTTCACATCTTCATGTGAGGAGTGTGGTTAGTAATCACGCTAAGTCAGCCTCTCCATGAGGCTGCCAGGAGGATCAAATGATATAATGGATATCAAATGGCTAGGGAAAGCCCTTGGGTTAAAAAAAAAATGTGTGTGTTTAGGATAAACATCAACTTCATGGTCTTGCTGACCTGGGAAGGGATGAAGGATGTGACTAAGGTGGAAGGATATACAGTGATCTTCAACTGCATTGGCTTTCTTTATTTGCTTAAGTTGGACGGTGGGTACCCAAAGATGTAAGTTACTCTCCATACTCTTTAGCTCTGAAATCATACGTTGTAAAAATGTCTGAGGCCTTAGAAATGTAAAGGCCAGTGTTCATACGAGCCTGCCGGGCCTCCCTCCTTTGCCAATGCTCTGTCCTTCTTCTAGACATGGGAAACCACTACAGCCATCTGGGGGGACCCCGGGACTTGGAGAAGACCCCGAGGGGCAGAGGCAGCCCTCCCCCGCCACCTCGGGAGGCCTCCCTGGCGGTGCGCGGGCTGCTGCAGGAGCTAACCTCCATCCGGCACTTCCTGGAAAAGCGGGAGGGGAGTCGAGAGGTGGCCCGGGACTGGCTGCGTGTGGGCTCCGTGCTGGACCAGCTGCTCTTCCGCATCTACCTGCTGGCAGTGCTGGCCTACAGCATCACCCTGGTCACACTCTGGTCCATTTGGCAGTATTCCTGAGTGGGTCCAGCCCAGCGCCCGGCCACGGGGGGAGTGGGGGGTGATGGCACTTGTTAGGATGGGGATGGGGGAATTTCAGGGCCAAGGGGCACCAGTGATGTTCTCAAGGCACATATATAGTTCCTGCCTGTTTCCAGTGCCAATGCATCTCAGCAGTCCCAAACCAGGGCCTTCACTCTCCCTCCCCCAAACTTGGTGTTTAAGATTCTTCCATCCTCATCCACTCCCATACAGGCCCATTATGGCTTTAAAACACACTCTTGGATCAGAAGAAACACACACATGGCCTGACTTCACTCTGTCTAAACATCAAGCCTCAGTTTCCCCACGGGCATTTCCCTGAACTGGCAATTTGGAATTCTGCTCACCCCCTCAGCCTTGTTTTGAGGTGGAAGGTAAGCCAGCTCTCTGCCACATGGACCTCATTACTCTGCATTAGGTTCATCCAACCCTAAGGTCTCCCTGCTCACCGGTGGCCACTTCCCTGAACACCCATCAGATTAAGGAGGTAATAAAATGCGATGAATCCCTAAACTCTCTTATTGACCCTTTGTCAGCATCCAGGCAGATGGAAGATGAGGTCTGAAGTTATCGGTGGTAATGAGGTTGGGGAATTATCTGTGGTTTCAGATGTTTGGTACTTTCTGGCCCAAGGAATTAAGAGGTGACCAAATGGCTGTTCTGAAGGAGACAATTGGAGGTGGGATTCAATATGTGAATATCAGAACCAGGAACACTTAGCAGTGGGGAGGTGGGGAGAATGATGCTCAGTTCTGTAATCCCCTGGAAAGATGATGGAAGGGTCTACATAGTCCTGTTACCATTGTGGACTCATGGCCTCTTGGGAAAACTGGGAGCCCGCTCTCCTCCAGCAAGAACATCAGCACCACGGCCAGCACCCACTGGTTTGGTGTTTGAAAGCAGAGAATGCTAAGTCTTGCACTTACCTAGCTCCTTTGGGAACTCTTAGCAGCCAGCCCCCAGCATAGCCACCAGAAAGCAGGACCATGAGGGAGGGAGAGTCCAAGGCATGGTCTCTGATCTTACATATCAGATCCTGGCCCCTCTCTCACACATCAGGGTTTAAAGATACACTAAGGAACATCACAGGCTTCCTCAGTGGCTCAGCAGTAAAGAAACTGCCTGTAATGCAGGAAACACGGGTTTGATCACTGGGTGAGGAAGATCCCCTGGAGAAGGGCATGGTAACCCACTCCAGTATTCTTGCCTGGAGAATCCCATGGACCGAGGAGCCTGGAAGGCTACAGTCCATTGGGTCGCAAAGAGGCGGACACAACTGAAGCAGCTGAGCATGCAGGCATGCACAAGGAACGTCCAGACTCCATCACTCCCTCCACCTAACAAGTATTCAGAGGAGAGGAATGCTAGAACCCACTAAGAATGATGGCTTAGAGTCTGCTGTGTTTGCCTGAGACTGTCTCTGGTTCTTCCTTTCCCATTCCCGTCTTATCATTCTCCCTGTCTTGGGCTGCCTGTCTCTTAGGAACTGAAGTCTTCCAGGCTAAATGAAAAGGACTTCTTAAAATATCTAGGATGAGCTGTTCCAGGCTGCCCAACTATAAGGGGTTCATTGCAGAATACCTGAGCTGACACCTTCCCTTGACCCCAGGCTCTTGCATCTCCAGTTTTCAGACCATCCAAGGAGGCTGGATAGAAGGCAGAGCCTTGAGAACTTCCTGTTTGAAAAAGCCTGGAGGCTGAGGAAGCAGGCTTGTCTGGTTTAGATTCCTGGAGCTGCTTCTCACCCAGCTTCCCCAGCAGAAGGAACTCATGAAATATTATCTAACCAGTTGTTGGTTCCTAATATAAGCTGGGATGAGTTTCATCTGCTACTTCCACCTCAGACATGTGTGCTCTTGATATTGTAAAGGATTTTACTTTGTTTTGTTGATGCGTAGGTTTTCCAGAAAAAAGGCAGGAGACTGTGGGGCTGGAGAGTGGCTCCCATTCACAACGGGCTTCCCAGGTGACGCAGTGGTAAAGAATCCGCCTGCCAATGCAGGAGACATAAGAGGCACTGGTTGGATCCCTGGGTCGGGAAGATCCCCTGCAGGAGGAAATGACGACCCGCTCCTGTATTCTTGCCTGGAGAATTCCATGAGCAGAGACGCCTGGTGGGCTACAGTCCAAGGGGTCGCAAAGAGTGGGATATGACTGACCAACTAAACACACACACAAGCACACAGTAGTTGCCTTCCGCTGAGCAAAGATTGGGCTAAAGATGTTTATCTTGACTCTGCTTCTCCTGTTTATCCTGACTTTCTCAGGATGGTCCTGGCAGCCTATGCTTGGGAGCCTGATCTTGGGATCAAAGCTGTTCCACTCCACTTTCCACTTGGACTTGCTGGGCCAAGTCATGCAGTCATGGGCCAGTCATGGGTCTCATGTCTCAGGCCAGAGAGACAGAGAAAGAAAGCTGGACGGTCTGGCACTGTCCATGCACCGCTGATCAGTAAGTGGGTGGCTATTGACAAAGTGTCCAACCAAACAGCTACTAAGACACTCATCAACCTATTGATTCCCCATCTCCCCCTCCCCACTCTTCACCCACAATCAATGGAGCAACAGAGCCCAGCATTGAGGCAGCCAATTAACCACCTGGAGAATGAACCGCCACGTGTAACATCCCCTGCTCCACTGGCCATAGCCAATCAGCTCATCGATCCAACAACCAGGCTGTGCTGCCCAGGGATGGGAAACTGAGGCCCGGGGCCGAGAATCCCCTGGTTTTCTCACTCCTGTCCATCAGTATCGATCTTGGGCACCGCCCAAGCAGACCTTTACCCTGACTGGGATATGAGAACACACGGAAGCTCCCGCCACCTGTATCTCTCCCAGAATTTCCCTTTTTCCTTCCTCAGCCACTTCTGCTCCTTCCCTCTTTTTCTGTCCTAGGCAGAGAGAGAAAACCAGAAACTACCCATGTCTTTTTTCTCTTATCTTTCTATTTTTATCTTTAATTTATTTTTTTCTTATTTAAGCCAATTGTCTCTTTTTTTAAACTTTTAATTTATATTGGAGTATAGTCAACAATGGTGTGATAGTTTCAGGTGGACAGCAAAGGGACTCAGCCAGACATATACATGTGTCCATTCTCCCCCAAACTCTCCTCCCATCCAGGCTGCATAACATTGAGCAGAGTTCCCTGTGCTATTCAGTAGGTCCCTGGTGTTTATCCATTTTTAAATATAGCAACATGTACATGTCCGTCCCCAAATCCCTAACTGTCTCTTCCCCCGGTAACCACAATGTTCCTTCTCGTAAGTCTGTGAATCTGTTTCTATTTTATAAATAAGTTCATTTGTATCATTTCTTTGTAGATTCCACATATAAGTGATATCATATGATATTTCTCATTCTCCACCCAAGTCTTTAAAAACAAATGCTTCTGTGAAGAGCCCAATTCAGTTCAGTTCAGTTGGTCAGTTGTGTCCGACTCTTTGCGACCCCATGGACTGTAGCATGCCAGGCCTCCCTGTCCATCACCAACTCCCAGAGATTATTCAACTCATGTCCATTGAGTCAGTGATGCCATTCAACCATCTCATCCTCTGTCATCCCCTTTTCCCGCCTTCACTCTTTCCCCGCATCAGGGTCTTTTCAAATGAGTCAGTTCTCCGAATCAGGCGGCCAAAGTATTAGAGTTTCAGCTTCAGCATCAGTCCTTTCAATGAATATTCAGGACTGATTTCCTTTAGGATGGACTGGTTGGATCTCCTTGCAGTCCAAGGGACTCTCAAAAGTCTCCTTCAACACCACAGTTCAAAAGCATCAGTTCTTCCGCGCTCAGCTTTCTTTATAGTCCAACTCTCACATCCCTTAATGACTACTGGAAAAACCATAGCCTTGACTAGACAGGTTCTCTATGGCTCATCTCCACTCCTCTGCTGCAGCCTTCTCCACTCACCTACCAACAGTCCCAGTTCTCACCTCCTTTCCCATCCGCACTGCTTTCCAAACCTGTCATTTCTACTCAAAAGATTGCCTTAAAGGACTTGAAAGCGCCCAGCCTGGGCGACCCAGCCCTGTCTAGGGCTCCAAGCTGTGGAGCTCACCGCTGCATCTCAGCGAGGCTGCCTTTCCCGAGCGGCGGGGTTCATCTGCGCTCCACGACCCCAGCCCCTCTCCCCCCACCCATCCCCGCAAGAGTGGACATTCCGCAGCTCAGGCGAGGGTCCAGGCGAGCAGCAAAACCCAGAGTCAGGGTTTGGGCTTAGGGGAGATTCCGCTCAGAGACCGGGAGGGGGAGGGGGAGGGCGCGCCCTCGGAGAGGTGTGGTTCCGCACTCCGCAGCCACATCCCCGTCCTCAGCACCCGCCCCGCCCCCACCAGACTCTGAATCAATACATTTTGAATCTAATCTAATAACAGAGATTTAACGAGGGGATAATGCTTGTGGAGCGGCCGGGCGCTTTGTCTCTTCTTGCAAGCGGCAGCTGGGGCCCATTATCTGGGGACAATGCCCCATGCTAATCACTCTCTCTCTCCTCCCAGGGTTTGCAGGGAGGGTGTTGGGCAAGAGAGGGCAGCTCCTCCCCTGATTGGAGGGGAGTGGAGGGGTGGGAGAGGGGGGAAGACGTCGAGAAGGGTCTGGCCGGGGCCCCTCTCAATTGTCTTGGCCTGACACCAGCCCAATGGCCTGGTCCCCACACTGTCCATCCCGAGTAGTCATGGCTGGAACCCGAACAGCGCGCACAAACAGCGGATAATTACCTATCAGCTGCAGTACCAGGGGCTGGGAGTTGGGTGGGTTTTGTTGATTTTTTTTTTCTTTCCTCTAACTTGGTCCTCTATAATTTGAGCTCTCCCATTAAGGCCTGTGATTGGCCGGCCCTGACTGTCACGGTTAGAGAATTAAACCCTGCTTTTAGAGACCAAGAATACCCTTCTCTGAGACAGAAGCCTGTCCACATGCTCTCTCTCTCCTATCTGGGACCTTCTATCTGGACTTGACCTGAAGGAAGAAGAGTGAAGTTTAGACTGCAGGAGAAACTTCCTGAGAGCCATATTCCTGACATGCATGAGACTGGGAGTCTGAAAGGGAAGAATGGAACCTCGTTTCCTAGAAGCCTTTGAAGAGAGACCTTTATCTAGGTTGGGAAGGGGCAAACCAGGGAGAAAACTGCATCATTTTTCTGTCAGAGCTCAAGTTGGGAGAGACCCAGAGCCAGGACACCAGAAGTGTGGTCGCCCAATTCCTTTTGCTGTATATTTATTTGGTACAATATGAACATGCTATGTGGAGTGGACTACCCCACGCTCACTGTGAGACCTTGGACAGGCACTTCACTCCTCTGTGCCTCAATCTTCTCATCTGAAAAATGGGCCCACATTAGTACTGGCTCATAGGGGCTGTGGAGAAAGCTGATTTTCACACTCCCAGCTTGGTGAAAAAGCCCAGGGAGGTCGTGAGGCTGGAGTAGAGGGATGTTGAGTGGCATATAGACCCTTCCTTGATCTGCTCACATCACATTCTGAATGGGTGAGAACTTCTCCCATTTCCTGTTGTCTCCATTTTAGAAATGGGCAGGGAAAAGTGAGCTAGCCACTCACTCACTATAAGGCCAGCTCTGTCCACACCAGGCTGAATCCACATCTCTATGTCCTGTTCCTTCCTGTCCCTTTTTCTCCATTACCCCCTCTGCCTTGCCCTTGAGCACTCCAAGGCTCCTTTGTACAGAGTTCCTTCCTAAAACCACAGCTTCAAGTTCTCTGGGAAAGCCTGTGGATAGTGGGCAACACTTGGGTGGATTATCCTGATTCGAGTTGGATCTTTTCTTTTCAATTCCACCTCCTGTGTCCCTGTCTGCAAAGATAACTAGATTCTTGGCAGAGGGACACAACATGAGTAAGACAGTCGGAATCATGGGAACCTAGGATTCACTTCCATGTGCCCTGAAGAACCCCCCACTCAAAGCTCAGAAAGAAGTACCATCCTACAGGGCCTGGTGTGAGACTTCAGCCAAGAGCAGCCACAACCCTGTCCTTCTAGACTCTGTCCACAAGGTGGCGGCAAAGTCCAGAAGTTCTATGGAGGGGCCTACGAAACACTTTTTGCCCCCACTTCACCCCACTTTCCCCCAAATGCCCCATCTCCTCTGGAGTCTCTGAGTCACCTCTTCTCAAGGCAAGCCCTTTCCTTTTGGCCAGCACCAAGGATCATGTTTTAGAGAGCTCGGTGCCCTGTTCTGATGCTCTGGGCAGAGGCTGTGCCCATACTGATCCCTCAGCAGCAGCCTCTTTTGTTTCTGTGCGCCGGCCTCGAGCCCACACCAAGCTGCGCATCTAGTTTATTTCCCCCTTTCTGCTTGTGTGAGGAAGATATCGGTGCCTCGTGGTGAAAGGAGCCGTTTTAGCTAAAACCCGTACACACACAGGTCCGTGAAGGACTCCCCACGTTTCTCTTCTGCCCATGTCTCTAGGGCCCCAACTCCAGCCCACATCACACAGGCTCTGAGATGATCCTCGATGGTCCTAGGAAGAGAAAAGTGAGAGTGAGGGGCTGCCCAGAGCAGGAGCCGGGAAGGTGGGGGTGGGGGTGGAGGTCAGTAGTTAGAGAAGGTGCACCCTGGGAGACACTCATCCAAGGCTCTGGGGTAAGAACCAGAGATGATATTGGTCCTGAGCAGAGTTAATGGCATGACTTCTTCACCCATCCCAGGACAACAACCATAACTTTTTGCTCTTGCAGCATGCTAGCTGTATGCATTAGTCTGCTGCTGCTGCTGTAACAAATTACCAATTTATTTACTCATTTCCCTTGTGGATTCTTTTTAAAATTAATTTTTATTGTAATATAGATGCTTTACAATGCTGTGTTAGTCTCTGCTGTACAGCAAAGTGGATCCCCTACACATGTACATATATCCCTTCTTTTTTGGATTTCCTTGCCATTAGGTCACCACAGAGCACTGGAGTTCCCTGAGCTGTACCACAGGTTCCCATTAGTTACCTAGTTTATACACAGCATCAACAGTGTATATACGTCAGTCCCCATCTCCAATTCATCCCACTCCCTTTCCTCCACTTGGTGTCAATACATTTATTCTCTATGTCTGTATCTCTGTTTCTGTTTTGCAAATAACAAATTGCCGATTTAAAAACACAAATTTCTTATCTTACAGTCCAAAGTGGATTGGCAGGGCTCTGCTCTTCCTGGAAGTTCCAGGAGAGACTGTGTTTTCTTGCCTTTTCTGTAGTCTACTGCTAAGTCAGTACAGTCATGTCCAATTTTGTGCGACCCCGTAGACGGAAGCCCACCAGGCTTCCCCGTCCCTGGGATTCTCCAGGCAAGAACACTGGAGTGGGTTGCCATTTCCTTCTCCAATGCATGAAAGTGAAAAGTGAAAGGGAAGTCGCTCAGTCATGTCTGACTCTCAGCGACCCCATGGACTGCAGCCCACCAGGCTCTTCCGTCCATGGGATTTTCCAGGCAAGAGTAGTGGAGTGGGGTGCCATTGCCTAGAGGTAGCCTCTATTCCTTGGCTCATGGCCCCTTTCCCCAGACTCAAAGCCAGGAGTATACTATCTTTCAGATCTCTCTTTCTTACATGTCTCTCTCTGTTTTGCCTCCCTCTTCACTTATAATGACCTTTGTGAATCTGATGGGCTCACCCAGATGATCCAGAATTAAGTCCCACCTCAAGATCTTTAAATTAATCACATCTGCAAAGACCCTTTGACTTGTAATGCAACATAATCACAGGTTCTGGGTGTTAGGAAGAAGTTATCTGCCGGGCCGGGGGTGGGGGGGGCATCATTCTGCCATTTTTAAAGTCTTTATTAAATCTGTTACAATATTGTTTCTGTTTTATGTTTTGGTTTTATGGCCGAGAAACATGTGGGATCTTAGTTCCGTGACCAGGAATTGAACCTACACCCCCAGCATTGGAAGGCGAAGTCTTAACCGTGGGACCACCTAGGCAGTCGCCTTAGGGCTTCTTGAGGCAACAGGTGTTAAACATAGAATGGGGTGCAAAATCACCTCCCTACTAAGACTTTCATAGAGACAAACACTCCCTTCTCCTGATCTGCCCTCTTTGAGACCGTAGTACAGGCAGGGGGGTGGATAGAACAGCCCCTGGAGGACCTTCCGAGGTTAGGGGCCAGGAAATGGTGCCTTTCCGCTTGGTGACACTTCATCACGGCCCGAGGTGTCAGCTCTGTGCTCTCTCCTTTTCTCTTTGCTGGCATATCCACCCCCTGTCCTTTCCACCCAAGGACTCATCTTTCTGCTCTCACTCGTGAAACTCGAATCTAGCCACCAGATGGGTGTGTCACTGGGCTTCAAATCCCCACGAGAAGATCCCCCTTCTAAAGTCACGTGAAGGTGAGCGGTGTGTTTCTCTCCCTGCTTTGGCCTCACTCAGTGTGTCTCTTTCGACACCCATCCTGTTTCTTTACTCTCTCCAGGACTGTAATTCATTTATTTATTTTCGGGTGATTTCTTTAGCATTTATCCTGACTCCCAGCCCGTAAGGTCCCCAAGGCAGGTTATTTCTCATCTTGTTCACCACTCACCCAGGGCTGGCACATAGTCCATGCTTGGCATTTAGAGGGCAAATGAGTGAATGAGCTATGGTTGGAGAAAGAGACGCCTGGTGTGCAAAGGGGAGCCCTTATCTGCAACCCCTTCTCTAATCTACTCTTCACCTCCCCGTCAATGCCAGTTGGGGTGGGGAGCAGGGAGTAAGGTAGAAGAGAGACCCAGGCAGCCAAAACAGCACTGGGGAATCTGGAGGTGGGGAATGAAGAGAGTGAAGCACTTTCCCCCAGCACCTCCATGCTGTGCCATAGTCGGTTTGGGGCTGTAGCAGCCAAAATCTGTGAGCTCCCATAGCCCAGACTCAGGCAGAAGGTGGGGAGGCCCCCCTAGGGTAAAGCAATTGGAGGTTCATTCCCTATGGACCGAGAAACTCCAAGATGAGAACAGCAAGACAATTAAGGGAGGAGGCTGGGCCCTTCCCAGACCACATATTTCTCATTCTCAAAGTCAGGAGACCTCTCTGACCACACATGTGCGGAAAGGCTCCTTGGAGGTGAAAGGTAAGCTACCCACAGACCTTAGCGGTAGGCTCCATCTTGGCTAAGAGATGGGCGCACACAATTGGAAGGATCCTGAGATATACCAAATACGGACTGTGACCCAGGGAAATCAAAATGATTGGCCAAAGAAAAACCAGAAGAAATGCCTCATATAAGTGATTTAAACTACCACTAGGGCGTGACTCAGGGTCTCTCCGTCTGAGTCTGCCTGTGTGCCTATCCACATGTACTGTACTCTTTTTTCCTCTTAATAAATACTTTGCTTGCTTCACTACTTTCCATTTTTGTGGAAATTCTTTTTTGCAAAGCCAAAGGGCCAAGCCCTTGTCACTGACCACTGGTCTAGGAGTTAGGATCTGGTGCTTTCACCGCGGTTAACTGGGCCTCAGTCTCCCGCTGGGAACCCAAGCCCCGCTCCAAGCTGTTGCAGGCTGAGGGCACCCGAGATCAGGACTGTCTGCCTCTTACTCAGCTCTGTGTCTCCAGGACCAGACCTGTACCAGGCTCAGGGCGGGAGCTCAATATTCGAATGAATGAAGGGGCTGGTGATGTGGATTCCATGTGAGTCCCCTTCTGCCAGGATGATCTTGTAATTACCAGCCAGACCAGAGCGTTTCTGTACTGGAAATGGAGGCACAATTAATTATGGAGCCCCTGGTGGGCTACAGTCCATGGGGTCACAAAGAGCTGGACACGACTGAGCGACTAAGCACAGCACGCGTATCAGGGTCACAGATGTGGAGCCCTGTACCAAGGTCACAGGATAAAAGTCTCTGGAACTGACCAAGCCCCATAGCAACTGTTGCCATGAGCCTTGGATCTAAACCAGCCAGTTCCCTGACCCCATATTAGGTAATATGCCCACCCTATAGCATCCTAACCACCACTTAATGCCACTGTTCCAGTAGGAATTGTCTCTGTCTTGAAGCTATAAAAATTGGCTACTAGCCTGTGAAAGGGTTTGGCTCTCCCTTGAGCCAGCCCGCTATTCTAACAGCATCTCCCTCTCTAATAAACTTTATTCTCCTCTCATTCTGCCTCATGTGTGGGAATTCTTTTCCAACCTGCACGCAGACCATGACATTAATAATTGCATATGGGCTGTCCCGAGCAGGCGGCGTGCAGGCAGCTTACTCCCCTTTTCTGGTCCCCTGGTCCTCTGCCAAGGCTGAGACCTAAGCCGGCTGGTTGGCTGCGAGAGCCTCCACGCCGGCAGTTTTGAGAGCCTCCACGCCGGCAGTTTTGAGAGTTGAGCCATCGTGGGCTGG
This sequence comes from Bos grunniens, assembly GCF_055505025.1. Lineage (NCBI taxonomy): Eukaryota > Metazoa > Chordata > Mammalia > Artiodactyla > Bovidae > Bos > Bos grunniens. The sequence goes on from NC_141179.1 coordinate 25,026,293, forward strand.
GGGAGGGGAGCGGAGGCCTCCGCACTGCCCTCTGTCCATTCCGGGGTCATGGTTTCCCTCCTGAGGTTGGTCTCAGAGGTTGGAAGGATTTCCTGTGGGGGGTCACAGGTCAAATGCCGCATGTCCTCAGTAGAGCTAGCTGCAAGGAGTCCTCCCTGGGCCTCTGCCCCCCTGCCCCCAGGAAGAAGGATGGGCTGATTCTGGAGCAGGAAGTGGGGGGGGGGCGGGGCGGGGCTGGGAGGCAGGCAGGGAGGGGCTCTGAGGCTCCCATTCCCTGCACCCCCCTCATCCGAAGGACAGGGTCCTGGGGGTCCCTCCCCCTCAGAGATGCTTGAGCTTGAACGTGGGGGTGGGGTGCACTGTGGAGCGGGCACTGCTAGCAGGAGATGTGCCCCATGGGGTTGAAAGTTGGGGCTGGATTGACAAGGAATCCCAAGGCAAACCACTGTCTTAAAAGTTTACTTTTTGTTAATAATCCCTTTTGTGGAGGAGGAAACCCATATGCCCTCCTGCAGAGTAGAGAGAAAGGGCAATTGTATTGCTAAAGGGGAAAATGGATTTGGGCCTTTCCCTAGCTTCCTGACAGTTCTCTGGGGCTTCCCCAGAGTTTGGGAGGAAAGCAGAAATCCCCGGGGCCAGCCCACTTTTAAGCAGTAGCACCTGTAAGGGGCCTGGTATAAGTGAACTGGTGGGAAAGGGGGTGGAGGAGAGAGGTCCAACCCCGTAGGTCTGCTGTGGTGCACGCAGGGTTTGGGACCAGCCGGACCATCCCCTGCAGGCACCTGGGCCCCAGCTTCATGGGGTGGCTGTGCCGGGCTGCACGGCTTGTGCACCGTACAACCCCAGAAGGAACACTTACACAGACCTCAAGAACCACTCAGGAAGCTCTGATCCTGGGCCTTTTACACATGCTAGTCCCCCTGCCTAGGATGTCATCCTGGCAAGTCCCTACCCATCCCAAGATGCAGTTCAGTTTTCATCTTCTCTGAGAGTTCTGAGTGTCCATAACACCCGCGCACACCCCTGTCCCACAGCATATCACATGGGAATGGCAGTGATCGCCACCATTCCCAGAATCTTGGCCTTCGCCCCTCCACCTTCCTAACACAGTGCCTGGAATGTGGGGCACTGTCGGACAGCGCTGCAGCTGGGAGGGCCCGGGAGGTCACTATGCACTCTTTCCTTCTGGAAAACCTGCTGTGGTCCAGGGTGGCGAAGTGACCTGTCCCGGTGACTCAAGTTCTCTGCAGCTGTGAGTGAGCAGCGACCGGTCCCTTAGTACTGGGGGCAGGACCGCCTTGCAGGAATGTCAGTGGTCCTTCCTCTGAGATCGCTTGGGGCCCCAACCCTCTCTCTGGCAGAGCACTCCCTCCTGTCCTTGACCCCTCTCCCTCTCACTTTCCAACGATGGCTATTTTAAAGGTTATTTTGACTCTCTCCGCTGTAATAAGAAACTAGCAATTAACTATTGCAAGGATGCTTTACAATCGCATGGAAGCCCCTTTCATCCACTTTGCTTTAAATGGTTATATCTTTTATCCCTAGTTTTCAGGAATATAAAACTTTACAGCATTTGCTGCAAACCTTCATACTTTGCTTCGCAGTTTATTGCTCCCTCTGTAGATATATCTTTCACATAAATAAGACTTTCATCTGTACAGTACTGGGCTTGGGCCACTGTGGCTCTGCACTTTCATCAGTGGGACCCAGCCTTGGACGCAAGGTGATTGATGCCACGTCACTGGCCTGGTTGGCCTCCCCTGGTCCCTTGTCCTCTAATCAGGGCTGGATGGGCAGCCCCGCCTCAAAGGAGGGCATGGACCCCAGGGAGAGGGAGACATGATGGGAATCCCTTAGGGGGTGCTACCCATCCCCCTGTTCCTGATCTGAGGTTTGCTTCCTGGAAGAAACCAGCCAAGAGTGTCCTGGCCTCTGCCCTGGGTAAGGAATCTTCCCTGAAGGCAGCCAGGAAGCAGCAGAGGCAGCTCAGTCAGAGCTCCCCAAGGCACGCCCGGAGCAGAGCACACACCTAGTTCTTGGCCAGCCCTGGCCCTCCGGAGGCCAGCCTGAAGAGCCTCTCTGAGCAGAGGCTCCATCTAGAAAAGCCATGGTGGCAGAGAGGACCACACAGCCGGTACTGTCCCCAGGTGAATTCTCCAAGTTGGAACTGTTTAATCTGTTTTTTTATTCTGGAGTGTTTGGATCAACTGCAAAAATAAACGGCACCTCCTAGGGCGGCCGTGAGAATGCCCCATCCCTGGGCTGCACCGAGGGTAATTGATCAAGGGCTCCAGATGCAGCTCTGAAATCCCCAGGTGGGGGTGGGGGGAGGAGGAGGCTGGTGTCGAGGCCACACCTCCCAGGGACTGCTCCAGACCAGGGACGGATCCTGGCAGGGATGCTAAGAAAGACCTGTTCCTGGGAGACGGGGACCCCTCTGATGAGCGACCAGCTATAGGACTCCCCGACAGCCTTGCCAAAGCTTTTCTCCACTGCACGGCAGTCCAGGAAGACTCCTTCCCTCGTTCCTTCTCTCTCCTTCACTTCAGACCAAACTTACCACCTAGCAGTCTGACAGCTCTCCTTACCTTCCCTGTCTCCCTCTCCAGACCCCATCACAGGCATTCCTTAGTAAAATGCTTGTCCATTTAATTCCACATGGGCATCTGATTCTTAGAGGCCCAGGACTGGCACACCTCTCATTTACATAAGAAGAGAAAGTTGTATATATCAGTGTCGCCTATGGAGATTCTGTGCAGAACTTGTTTATGCAGTAGCTGCTGGAAAGACAGGTAGACAAGTGGAAAGATGTGTGTATGTTTATATGCAATGCTAGAAGCAAGTGTTTCTCTAGGTATAGACATATGTAGGTGGGTATAAGTTGAAGGCTATAAATATACTTTTTTTAAAAGACATTTTAGAGCAGTTTTAGATTCATGGTGAAATTAAGTGGAAGGCACAGATTTTCCATGTACCCCTCTAACCACCCCCAGACATAGCCTTTCCCATGATCAACATCCCCCATCAGATTGGTATGTTTGTTACAAATGATGAACTCACACTGGCACATCCGTCACCCACAGCCCGTAGTTTGCATCAGGCTTCACTCTTGCTGCTGCACCTTCTATGGGTTTGGACAGACATATCCATCACTAAATGTCCTGCAGAGTAGATTCACTGTCCAAAAACACCCTCAGCGCTCTGCCTGTTCCTCCCCCGCACCCCCATCCCTCCACAAGCCCTGGCAACACTGATCTTTTAATGTGTCCATAGTTTTGCCTTTTCCAGAATGTCATATAGATGGAATCATACAATATAAATATACCTTTAAAACTCCAGTACTCTTGCCTGGAAAATCCCATGGGCGGAGGAGCCTGGAAGGCCGCAGTCCGTGGGGTCGCTAAGAGTCGGACATGACTGAGCGACTTCACTTTTAAAACTGTACTCATCCAACACTTGGGAATCAACTGTCAGTTGGCCCGACGATGTGATGTGTAGAGAGAGTGTAGCCATAATAACAATTCCATACGCCTGTTTTTATTTATACAATGATCTCAGATCTCACAACAATCCTGTGAAAGGTGCAGTTGCTATCTCTGTTTCACGGCTGTGACAATGGGGGCTGAGAGAGGTCTTCCAGTAGCAAACGCCAGAACATGGACTTGTCTCTAGATCGCTATGTGTATACGTGAAGCTACACAATAAATGTGCAGAGAGAGAAGTAGGTGGAGAGGGATGGTCCATAGGCACATCTGAAATATGGGGAGACAGGTGTGTGGACCAGCAAATACATGAGGACATATGTACTAAGCTTTCCCCCACAATCACGACCTCTTATCTGTAACTCAGAGCTCAGGATGTGGCTGGGTTTGAACTTGAGCTCAGAACACTGAGTTCTGTCTTGGTAAACCTGTTTTCACTGCTCAGCAGTAAATCAAAACCCACTGCCCCCTCTTATCACTCACCTAGTTACCTGGATTCCAGGAAAACCAGCCAATTCTAGGAATTGACTATTTGTGCTGGAGGTGGGGCCTGGGACTGCCGTTGACAGGTTTGATCGTGAGGAAAGCAGACTCAAGCCAAGCCAGTAGGTTGAGAAGGCAGAGCAGAAAGATGGAAAGGGTCTGTCATGGGCTGCAGATGTAATTAGTTAAGGTCATACTCAAGTAGGATGCGCCTTTAATCCAATCTGCCTGGTGTCCTTGTAAGAAGAAGACACAGAAAGAAGACGGCCATGTGACGATGGAGGCAGAGACTGGTGTCTCTCCCGTGGCCTCAGAGAGAACATGGCCCTGCTGACAACTGATTTTGGACTTCTAGCCTCCAGAACTATAAGACAATAAGTTTCTATTCTTTGGAGCCATCCAATGGGTGTGATTTTTTAATGACAGCCCTAGGAAGTGAATCCAGGTCCTTTCCACCTATCCACCAACCCTACCTTGAGACCACTTGTTACGCATTATACATAATTGCATTTTTTCTTTATCATTCCACCTAGGTGGAGAGGGCTTTTTGTTTTGTTTTCGGTCTTTTACATTTTATTTATTTACTTTTAGTTGCTCTGGGTCTTCACTGCTGCTTGCGGGCTTTCTCTAGTTGTGGTGAGCAGGGGATGCTCTCTAGTTGCAGCGCACAGGCTTCTCATTGCAGCGTCTCCTCTTGCAGAGCACAGGCTCTAGAGCACGGGCTCAGAAATTGTGGTGCTGGGGCTCAGTTGCCCCGAGGCATGTGGACTCTCCCCAGCCCAGGGATTGAACCCGTGTCCCCTACACTGGCAGGTGGATTATTATCCGCTGCACCACCTGGGAAATCCTGACTTTGTTTTTTAATTGCAATAGTTTCTGGACTGACAACCATTAGGTCTTTATATTCCTCAGGCTGCTGTCCTTAACCTCTTCTCCAGACAACAGTCCTTCCTGGGGAGATCTCAGCCACTCTCACAGCTTCAAATATCACACAGTGGGCTCCTAACTGTATCCCCCAACCCACACTGCACGCCTGAACTACATATCCACTATGTAGCTAACTTCCATCCTCGAACATTCCCCTAAAACTCAATGGGTCAAATTTTGATCCCTACAACCCCCTCCTTCAGCTGCACCTTCCATGTTCTCTGTTTCAGCGAATGTTACAACTGTTGACTCAGATGTCCAAGCAAGACACCTGAGCAAGGATGTCAGTTCATCATCTTTCCTTCATGTCCGGAACATCCACAAATTCTGTGGATTCTGCCTTTTCTCCCTAAAATCTCTTCTATCCGTCCTGTCTTTGCCATCCCATTTTCACTGAAAGAATGTTAAGTCTCCATCACTTTCCCCTGGGATCTTATAACATCTATTTATGATGTTGGCCAGTTCTCCACATTACCGAGGGTTTAAAACTGCATCTTTGAAAGTTTGGTAAAATCCCTAGTGAAGTCATCTGGGGCTATAGTGTTTTTGCGTGGAGAAAAGTTTTTTAAATTACAGATTCAATTTCTTTAATAGATATGAGGATTTCAAAACATTTATTTCTTTATCAATTTCTAAGTGTGTTTCCCTAGGTATTTGTCTATTTCATGTAAATTTTTGAATGTGTTAGAATAAAATTTTCTGTTATAACATCTTTGTATTAGTTTCCTGGGGCTGCTCTGCCAAAATCTCACAAACTGGGTGGCTTAAAACAACAGAAATTTACTGTCTCGCAGTCTGGAGGCTGGAAGTTGGAAATCAAGGCGTCAACAGGTCCATGCTCCTCTGAAACCCGTAGAGGAGACTCCTTTCTTACCCTTCCTAGTTTATGGTGGTAGTCATTGCCCTTTCGTATCCCTTGACTTACCACCTCATCACTCTAGTCTCTGCCTCCATTGTCACATGACCATCTCTTTCTGTGTCTGATTTCTCTTCTTATAAGAACCCTATTCATATTGGAATAGAACCCCACCCAACATATTGGCGCACCCTACTCCAACGTAACCTTATCTTAACCTGATTACATCTGCAAAGACCCTATTTCTAAATAAGGTCAGATTCTGAGGCACTGGGAGTTAGAACTTCTACATATAATTGGGGGAGGGCATAATTCAATCCACAGCAGGCTAGTTATCCTTTTATTATTTTACTTTTTAAAAAAATTTCTGGTTAAGCTGCACGGCACGTGGGATCTTCGTTCCCCAACCAGGAACTGAACCTGTGCCCCCTGCACTGGCAGCAACAGAGTGTTAATGGATCTCCAGGGAAGTCCCCATCCTTCATTATCTGATTATATTTTAATGCACTTGTAAAAATGCTAAAAGCGAAGAAAATCTTATAAGAATAACGAAATCGGAAGATTTCCAATACTGGTTTTTTTTTTTCAAGCTTTCTTACATAATTACAGTAATAAAGACAGATTGGAATAGGGGCAACCATAGGTACATAGACTAACAGAACAAAATAGAAACTCCAGAAATAAGCACAAATATATATGGATACTTGGTTTATGACAACGATGACAAAGCAATGGTAAAAGAAGGATCTTTGTGGTTGCCAAGGGGAAGGGGAGGGGAGGAGTGGATTGGAACTTTGGGATTGGCAAAAGCAAACCTATATTATATGCAGGATGGATAAACAACAAGAGCCTACTGTATAGCACAGAGAACTATAGTCATACCCTGTGATAAATCACAATGGAAAAATATGAAAAAGAATGTATGCATACATGTATAGCTGAACCTTTTTGCTGTAGAGCAGAAATTAACACAGCATTATAAATCAACTTTGAACTGTGGTGCTGGAGAAGAGCCCTGAACGTCCTTTGGACAGCAAGGAGATCAACCAGTCGATCTTAAAGGAGATCAACCCTGAATATTCACTGGAAGGACTGATGCTGAAGCTGAAGCTCCAGTATTTTGGTCATCTGATGTGAACAGATGACTCATTGGAAAGGTCCTTGACACTGGGAAAGATTGAGGGCAGAGGAGAAGAGGGTGTGAGGGGATGAGATGGCTGGACCACATCACTGATGCAATGAACACGAACTTGGGCAAACTCCAGGATATGGTGAGGGCAGGGAGGCCTGGCGTGCTGCAGTCCACGGGGTCGCAAAGAGTGGGACATGACTGGGCAACTGAACAGCAACGATAAATCAACTATACGTCAATAAAACACATTTTAAAGAAACCACAGTGAAATGACATGTTACCTCCACCCGGATGGCTAAAATAAAAGAAAGATAGTAACAAGTTATGGTGAGGATGTGACAAAATTGAGCCTTCAGACAGTGTTGGTGAGGATATAAAATGGTTCAGCCACTTTGGAAAAGGGTTTGGAAGCTTCTCAAGATGTTAAACATAGTATGACTTAGGTTTAACATGACCTAGAGATTTCACCCTAGGTATATACCCAAGAGAGATGAAAATATATGTTCATAGAAAAATTAGTACACGATGCTCACAGCAGCCTTATTTATAATAGCTAAAAAGCGGAAACAATCCAAATTTCAACCAACCGATGCACGATCAGTAAAGGTGGCATATCCATACAAGCGAATAATATGAATGTTCGTCATAAAAGGAATGATATATGGAGGACTTCCCTGGTGGTCCAGTGGTTAAGACCACTGTGCTTCCACTGAAGAGGGTACTGGTTCGATCCCTGGTCAGGGAACTAAGATCCCATTTGCTTCATGGGGTGGTGAAAAAAAAAAAGGAATGAAGTATTGACACATGCTATGACATAGATGAAACTTGGAAACATAACACTAAGTGAAACAAACAAAGACCACATTTGTTTGATTCCATTTACATGAAATATCCAGAACGGACAGATCTATAGACAGAAAGCAGATGAGTTGCTGCTTGGAGTTAGGATTGGGTAGCGGGTAGGAAGGGGAAAGAAAAACGACTGCTGACAGGTGTGATGGAAGGGTTCAAAAATTAGATCATGGTGGTGGTTGCTCCATTCTGTGACTATAGGAAAAATCTGCACTGTGTACTTAAAATGGGACAATTTCTGTGGCATACGAATGGTGTCTCAATAAACCTGTTTTTTCTAAAAAAAAAAAGTCATTAAAAACCATATTGAAAAAAAAAAAAACAAACCATATTGTCAGGGACTTCTCTGGCAGTTCAGTGGTTAAGACTCCACCTGGTCAAGGAATGAAAGGTCCCGCATGCTGCAAAACCTATTGCCAGCCTTCAAGCTGCCAATTCCAAAGGCCACTGTTCCCTCTCCCACTCTGGCTTGGCTTCTCAGCAGCCTGACAGCTGCCCATTCCCTCCTCTTGCCTTTCACGACATCACCCGCTCCGGGTTCTCTCGTGTCACTCACCACGCCTGCTCAGTTTCCTTTGCTGGCTTCTCCACCAGCCTCTGAATGCTGGAGGGCCCAAGGCTTTGTGTAGGGCCTTCTTACCATCTCTATTGATACTTTATTCCTTTTGGAGTTTATTCAATCCTCTCCCATTAATTTATTTTATTAATTTTTACTTTTTGGTCAAGCCTCGCGGCATGTGGGATCTTAGTTCCCCGACTTGGGATGGAGCCTGCAATCCCTGCCTTGGAAGCACAGAATCTTAACCACTGCACACTAGGGAGGTCTCTCCCATGACTTTAAATGACCATGGCATGACTTTAAATGCCATGTCATTGGCTGATGACTCCAAATAAATCAGAACCTCTCCCCAGGTTTCTCTAACTGCTTTTTCACTATTTCCCTTTGGTGATCTGAAGTTATCTCAAACTTAGTATGTTGAAATATAAGCTTCATATGCTCAGTTTCCCACTCCACCACCAACCCTATTTCCTCCCAGGTTTTCTAGTCCCAGTAAATGACACCACCAGTCACACAACTGCCCAAGTCAACCTTAATATATGCATTTTCCTCCTGCCCTATACCTGATCACTCAGCATCTTCCACTTCCAAAGTGTACCCAAACCCACCCACTCTTTTTCATCTATTCACCCTACAAGTCATCATAATCTTTCCATGGCAACAGCTTCCTAACTTCTCTGCGTGCTCACTCAATATGTTACTTTCCCGATTAAGATCCCTCACTGACTTCCCAACACGTGGCAAGCCCTGACCTGCCTCAGGACCCTTGAACAGGCTCTCCTTCCTCCTGAAATGCTCTTCCCTCAGCTCTCCATATGGACCATCCATTCTCTACCTGTCTCCCTCAGCTCATGTCATCTCCGAGGAGATTTCCCTACCCTATCTGTGTTCCTCCCTTAGTCCGATTATTCTCCAATATTCATGATGTCTTTTCTTTCATGGCACTTACCACGACCAGTGATTAACTTCTGTATTCTACTCACATTGGTTCATCAATTCAATAAATATCTATCATGTCTCCTCTGTACCAGGCACGGTTTGTTGCTGTTGATTAGTCACTCAGTCATGTCCAGCTCTTTGTAACTCCATGGACTGTAGCCCACCAGACTCCTCTGTCCATGGAGTTTTCTAGGGACAAATACTGGAATGGCTTGCCATTTGCTTATCCAGGAGATCTTCCCAACCCAGGGATTGAACCTGCGTCTCCTGCATTGGCAGGTAGAGTCTTTACTACTGAGCCACTGGGGAAACCCCACCAGCTACTGTGGTACTACTAAAGATAAAGTCATCATCAAATAGACAGGGTTCCCGTCCCAAGGCAGCATACAATTTGATAGAAGATACAGATATTAATCAAATAATCCTACAAATGACAACATAGCCACAAACTCTGATAAGTGCTCGGATGAGAAACTGTTAGAAGACCACGTTCCTAACATTTCCTGGATGCTTATGTGCCGGATACAGACCAAGTTACAACCTGTCCAAGCAGGGACTTGTCGTACCCAGTTGACTTGTGGGGAAACCAAGGCTGAGTGCGTATGAGAAAACCAAAGTCGTATAACTAGTTGGTGGCTGAGCTGAGGTCAAAGTCAAGTGTGTCTGCCCTCAGAGCCAGAGTTCCAGGCCACCATGACAGCCTGTCTCATGACACCCCATCACCATGACTCCCCATCTCATGTTCTGCTTTCCCTCCTTCCTCTGTGACCACTTTGGTCACAGTCTTCACCATCATATCTACCTCCTCTGCTCACTCCCCAAATTTTGGTGCTTCTTTGGTTTCTGTTCTCAGCCTTCTCTCCCCAGAAGCATCCCAGCTGGGCTGGAGCTGAAATGTGTACGTCAGTCACGAAGAGCCAGGCAAATTTTGGAAAGCAATCTGGTACTACTTACTTAAATAACAACCTGGCAATTCTGTTCCTGAGATCCCAAAGTAATTCTCCCAGCAGCCCTTGAGGTTTCCTGAATGAGGGGAATCATGACGGCATGTCCTGTGATGGGGTGAGGCTGGGCACCTGGGCGTCCATCACCAGGTGTGTGCATGGGTGCCTGTGGAGGCTGCACGACACGGAGGATTACTGCATTCCCTAGAAGCAACAGCGTCGAGGTAGACAGGAACGGTGCTCAGTGAAAAAGGTAAGAAACAGAAATAGATCTATCGCAAAGTATCAGTTATATAAATTAAAGATGCGTGCTCACAAAACAAAAACACACAATTATATAGAAACATATCAAAGCAAAACACAAATTAAACAAAACAGAATGGTTGTTAGAGGGATACAAGAATGGACACAGGAGTGAGCATGGGCCACACGTCCTGGTTTGCCCACAGCCATCCTGGTTTACCCCTGAGGTCCCAGCATAATGATTATTAAAGTACCTCTTTTTCTTCTTGAAAGTGTTTTTGCTTGTGTGATAAACAGTCATTCTAGGTATGGAAATAAGGGGAAGAAATAAACAAGAGTGAGATCGTATGCAGATTTGGTGGTGATGACACAGAACGAGGATTGTGGTTACCTCGAGCCCCCACATCTGAGATCCCAAAGCAAAATCAAAGGGTAAACAAGCACAGCAAAGCAAGCAAGCAAACACAAAGCCCAGACCCCAAGAGTACCACCCTAAGATTTGAACAAGACTCTGTCTTTGAGCATCTCCCTCCATGCACTGACCCATTCGGCTGAGGACCGCTGCGTGTGTGGACAGAGAATCCATCCACATTTGGATTCCAACCACATAGAGGCATGTCAGGCGCAGTGGGTGGGGTGGGGTGGGAGGTTGCGGGCAGCTAGCAGAGGCCAAATCAGAATTTCTGGGCCTCTGGGAGAGAACTCACCACATACGGAGACAGTACGATGTCAAAAGTGGGACATGTGCCGAAAGTGCCCAGTGGCCATAGGAAGGGAGTGATCTAGGTACTGATCTGGGTGCTGCGGGGCAGCTGGTCTGGAGGAGCCCCCAGAAACTAGGGGATGGTAGGTATGTACCCGGGAAACAAGGGCTTCAAGGGTGACATTATTATTTTTCTCAGGGTATAACATACCATGAAGTATGTAAAATTCTCTAAACTTCAGGCACAGCTTGAATTGTTACCCATGTAGTCATCAACCAGACTAAGATACACAGACCTTTTCTAGCATCCCAGAGAAGTCCCTCTTTTTCCTGTCCATCTCTTTTCCCCCTGACCCAGGTGACTACTCTTCTGATTTCTAGAACCATAGATTAGTTTTGCCTGCCCTGGAAACTTCTATGAATGGAATCATACAGTATGAGCTGTCTGGACTCTTTTAGTCCACATACCATATGTGACTGTAGTCTATAGCATCACGTGTGTCAGCTACTTGTACTTTTTTTCCTTATGCTGCTAGCACCACACAGCGAGCAGGATCTCAGATCCCCGACCAGGGACTGAACTCAGGCCACGGCAGTGAAAGCCTGGAATCTTAACCACTAGCCTCCCAGGGACTCCCAGCAATTTGTACTTTTGTATGTAAAACATTGTATTCCATTGGAAGGACACACCATGATTTGCTTTCCAATCTTCTGGTGATGAACATTGGGCTATATCCACTCTGAGCTATGAATAAATCTGCTATGGAAGTCCTTTTTAAACAAAAAGAATCTCACTGTGAAAGCTATATGGTCTATGACAGTCTCATTGTCAAAGGAGAAGGAGTGCTCCCCTCTGACCTCCCAGCAGGGGGCCACATGGCCGTGAACCCCCTACAGCTTCTGCATACCTGGGCAGAGCTCCATGAGGCTGCTGGTGCCAATGAGAGGGCAGGCACAATGGATCTGTGTCCTGCAGAGGTAGCGTCCATATCTAGTGACTCAGATGGATTCATGAATGTGGGTCAGACTTTTTAAGATGCCAGGAGTTCTTTGGGAAAACTTTGCAACCATCTGTAGGTGGGGCTTTGAGTTAGTGAAATTGATCGTTATCCTGTTAATGTGATAGCATTTGTCCCCATGAACTGGTGAAGCTAAGGGACAACCAGATGACATTATCACAGTAAAAAGAACTACCTTTCACTTAGGCTCCCCAAACCAAAACCCAGGTGTTATCACAGACCCTCTCCTCCATCTTTCAAAACTAACTGGCCACCAAATCCCATTCAACTTGTTAACAATTTTCTGATCCATAATTTCCTCTGTATTGCTGTAGCCACTATTCTCATCCAAGCCTCTGTCATTTCTCTTTGTGAGATGATTAATTTTATATGTCAATGAACTGGATCACAGGGTGCCTATACATTTGGGCAAATACTATTTTGGGTGTGTCTGTGAAGGTGCTTCTGGATGAGATTAACTTTTGAATTGTTAGATCTGAGTAAAGTGGATTGCCCTCCCTACTGTGGGTGAGCCTCATCCAATCAGTTGAAGGTTTGAATAGACCAAAAGGCTGACACTTCCATGGATAAAGGGGAACTCCTGCCTGAGTGCATGAGCTGGGATATTGTTTTGTCTGGTCTTCAGAACGCAGACTGAAACATCAGCTCTTCCTGGATCTTAAGTCTGCTGGCTTTCCAATCAGATCTGCACACTGACTCTTCTGGATCTCCAGCATGGCAACTGTAGATGTTAGAAATTCTCAGCTTCTCTAATCCTATCAACCAACACCTTAAGATAAATCTCTTTACACAGAAAGAGTACAGTCATCCGACTCTTTGCAACCCCATGGACTGTAGCCTACCAAGCTCCTCTGTCCATGGGATTTTCCAGGCAATAGTACTGGAGTGGATTGCCATTTCCTTCTCCAGGGGATCTTCCTGACCCAGGGATCGAACCCGGGTCTCCCGCATTGTAGACAGACACTTTACCGTCTGAGCCACCAGGGAAGTCCGTTTATAGATAGAGGGAGAGTTATCTGGAGAACTTTGATTACTTCCTTGACCTTCCATACTATTTTCTGAGTGATTTTCCCAAACATAATCTGAGTGTGTCTTTTACATGTTTAGGTTTCTTCAATAACTTCCCATTGTCTTCAGGATAAAATTAAAACTCTTTAGTATTTATTCAAAATCATTTACGATTAATCCCTCCACTACTTTGTCATACCTTCTCTTACCTCTTTGCCCCGGTTGTCCTTCAAAAGGACTGTGCCACCACCTCCCTAGGTCTTTGCACAAAGTTCCCCAAATGCTCTGCAGGTCTAAGGCTTGCTAGTTCATTCAGGTCCTGCTAGCTCCATGTTCCAGTTCCATGCACAGAGCCCAGGAATACACACGACCAGGCTATGCTGGAGACTCTGAATCAAGTGTAGACTGTGCCTCAGTGTACTGTGTACATGTAGTAGCCACTGTTTGAGACGCACTTGGTCCAGGCAAAGGGAATCTCCTATGAGAATGCTGTGTAGGTTACAAGCCGATGCTCTAGTCTTGGGTCTAGATATGGATATGTGACTTACTGGAAGCTGAATTCCAGGACTGCATTTTTGCACAAGAACCAGGCAAAGATTAATGTTTGCTTAATATGCCAGCTTTTTAAAATGCATAATTTTCTCTGATTTTTTTTCATTCTAGTATTCACTGTGCACCTAATCATGTATTCATAATTGCATTATTTTTCTCAAAGAGAGCCCTTCCAAACTTCCACGTCTCAAACCCATAAAACCTAGAGATATGTACTTGTCTGGAAGGAGACAGGCTTCCAGAAAATCCAATGGAACCCTTATTTACACAGAAGTCCTCCCCTGTAACTCTGGGCCACTGTCCTATGGAAGGTTTTTGGTGTCTCTGCCGTGTGTCCTGACTTCCTTCCTAGCTGATGAGTAAGAACACCCTGTTTGATTTACCTCCCCAAGTGGGGTCTGCACCTGGTCTTCCTCTCAGTCCAAACCTAACGTGGACACAGTTGTCACCCGCTTCTTTCATCTGGCTTCCTCCTTGTTGTTCTTTCGGATTCAGATCAGGAGCCGCTGTCTCCTAGGAGCCTTCCCTGATGCTCTCAGGGTAGGCTGGGTGCCCACTAACTGTAGACCTTCAATAATGGTTAGTTGAATAAATGAATGAATAAATGAATGAAGCTGATCCATCAAATGATCCCTCCCTGGCCCTGGAAAAATCAGTCCTTTTTGGTTGGCTGCTATGGAATCCAGGCCTCCCATGTCCAGCAATGCCCCTTTTCCTCTGCTTCCTGGATTGCTCCTTGCCCAGCATCCTGAATCTCCCATTCCTGATGCCTCCAGATAAAGGTGGTCTCTTTTTCTGCATTCACACTTGACCTCCTCTCTTACAGCTCCTGACCTGGGCACTTACTGTGACAAGAGACTTCATTTCCGGTCTGCCATCCAGGTCCCCCAGCACCTCCATGAGCTGTTTTTATGTCTTTGCTAGAGCTGTGTTTGTTAGCTGGAGCTGCCAGAACCAAGTGCCACAGATAGGGTGACCCAAGCAACTGAGGTTTACTTACAGTTCTGGAGACTAGAAGTTCAAGGTCAAGATGTCAGCAAGGTTGATTTCTTCTGAGGCCTCTGTTCTTGGCTTACAGATGGCGAATTCTCCTCCCTGTGTCTTCACATGCTCTTCCCTCTGTGCATGTCCATGTATTAATCTCTCTTCTTATAAAGATACCAGTCATACTGGCTTAGGGCTCATTTACTATAATTATCTCTTTAAAGGCCCCCATTTACAAACCCATCAAGTAAAGTAACATTCTGAGGTACTGCTGCTGCTGCTGCTGCTGCTAAGTCGCTTTAGTCGTGTCCGACTCTGTGAAACCCCATAGACGGCAGGCCACCAGGCTCCGCCGTCCCTGGGATTCTCCAGGCAAGAACAATGGAGTGGGTTGCCATTTCCTTCTCCTAGGGATTAGGAATTCAACATATGACTTTGGTGGGAGGGGCATTATTCAGCCACGTAACAGAGTTTTCTTCATTTTATGTATAAGGAAACCGATACCCAAAGGGATTAAGTAACTCTCTGTTACTGTGTGAGCTGCTGTAACAGAGCTAGCATAGACTGGGTGGTTTCAACAACAAGAATTCATTTTTCAGAGTTCTGGAAGCTTGGGAAGTTCAAGATCAAGTCATCTGCAGATACATGTCTGAAGATAGCTGCTTTCTCGATGTCCTCACAGGGCCAAGAGAGAGGCAGTGTCTCATGTTTCTTCTTATGAGGGCACTAGTCCCATTCATGAGGTCTCCACCCTCCACCATCTAATTACCTCCCAAAGGTCCCACTTCCAAAAAGCAAACTAGGCTTCAACATATGAATTTGGGGGTCAGAATCTAAAGCCCTTGCCATGGTCACTCAGGCAGCAGGTTGAGAAGTAAGGTCTTCTGACCCCAAGTCCTGCTGATTTCTGTTCCACCCACAGCCTCTGTTCCCTGGGCTTCTCTAAGAGCCCTCTGTTCCCACTGTCATTTTCCCACCGTTTCATTTCCTACAAAGTGACATATCTCTATGTGCCACGTGAACACGGGTGGTCAGGGCCACATAACTGGAGGACCCGGGGTCTGGAGTTCCGAGGCCAGTCGAGGCAGCCGCAGCGGTTGGCAGGGGCGGAGGTGAGGCTGCAGGATAAAGAAGAGGCCAAGGGTCTGGATCTTGGAGCCAAACCATCTAGGTTCAAATCCAGGTTCACTCATTCTCTGACCCTGTGGTCTCGGCCAAGTTACTCAACCCCTCAGTGCCTCAGTTTTCCCATCTGTAAAATGGTGATAATAACGATACCCACATCATCGTTTACTGAGTCGATTAGATGAGTCAATATGTGAACAGCAGCCAGCACTTAGTATGCTGTGAATGAGTGACAGCAATGATGATCGTGACTACCATTTTCTAGGGATGAGGTTTCCTCAGTCTGGTATTCTCCATGTTCTGTTGAGTGACATTGCTCTGAGGCAGGAGTGGGCCTGGATTCCTGTTGGAGGCTTGTGGGAGGGAAAGCAGAGGCTGAGTTGGACGGGCGTCTGGATTACGCCCTGATCTCAGGCGTAATGACACTTGCCCTCACCTTAGAGCCAGGAGACCCAAGGGCCTTGGGGTTTCCAGCTGGCAGTGTCTGCAGAGATTTCTGTGGCCATCCCTCTGCCTCCAGGCAGCCCTTTTGCATATCCTCTGCTAGGACGAGGCCTTGAAGAGCTGGGTGACAGTGTGTGGCTGCCAAGAAGCTTTATGGTGCCTCACACTAGCTGTGACTTCTATTTCGGGACCCACAAAGGTCAAAGTCAATCCCTGCCTGCTGGAATGACAAGACGCGTGCGGGGAGCAGCTGGGTTCCCCAGCCTCCTGGGTCCCACTAACCGCGAGGCACGAACCTCGAACCCATCAAGCACAGGGGTTGACATAAACTCCAGGGCTGAGCCCCAGGGCGCTGCTCTGTGCAGAATCCCCAGTGAGTCCCAAATGGAGAGAAATACAACTTCTCACAGCTCATTCTGGGCCCTGCCCGCCTCCCCCTTCCCCATCACGCAGCCAATGGAAGAGCGTAGCTAACAGTTAAATACAGTAGCAGTTTAAAACCACCCCGCCTGCCTGCCCAGGCTGCTGTTGGCCCTGGCGGGCCTGGACTCCCCACCCAGCCTGATATTGGCACTGGAAACTGACTCACAAAACACCCTGTAAAAGACGCCCCAGGGGCCAGTGGGCCAGGACCACGACCGGGCCGCGTCCTGCCCCCACGCCTTCTCGCTTTCCCCGGAGCTTGCTTTTGCTTCACCCCATTTCCTGGGAGCCTTGAAGATTTATGGTGGCCCAGCTGGCCTACTTGACTTTCAGGTAGAGCGATCTCAGGGTGCTGATGGAGATCCTACCCAGACACTGGGCAGAGAAAAGCCAGTTGAGGTGGACGGGAAGGCACACCCTTGGGATCAGAAGTCTCGGGTTTCAATGCCGGGCCTGCTGCCTCCTGGCCGCGAAATCAATGGTCCTCAAACTCTGGTGCCTGAGCAGCAGCATCTGCATCGCTTAGGAACTTCTTGAAACACCAGTCAACAGGCCCCACTCCAGACCCACTGAGTCGGAAACTTAAGCTGGAACCCGGCCATCTGAGCTTTAACAAGTCCTCCAAGTGACGCCAGTACTCGCTGAAGCTCCAACCACTGTCTTAACTCATCTCCTTGTCTGAGACTCACTTTCCTAGTCTGGAAAATGGGAAGAAGACATACATTTTCCAGGTGTTGTAGTTAATGAGATTATGGTACATGACGGACAAGCATCTCCTTGTCACAGAGAAGACGCCCACAAGCATTGCTGCTGGAGGGCTGGGGATGCGGGATATTGCTGGCATCTGAGCCCCCACCCACACTCGATGCAGGAGGCTGCCTCTCACTTGGCCTTGGCTCTGAGGGATTCTCAAGTCAGACCTCATCTCACAAACCATCCGTGGGACTGAGTGAGCAGATGACACCAAAGGCCTAGCAAAGTCACAGGCTGGAAGGAGCAAGAAGGCAGAAGAAGAGACACAGTGGAGTTAGAGATCCAAAGAGAACAGGAGAAGGTGTGAGTAAAACAGAGAAGTCGTGCTGGTAACTGTGAGATGGCACACTCATTTGGTTGGCTTTGGTGCCAGGGGTCACTCACTTGGAAAAATACTTGTGGGGAACTCCCCTGGTGGTCCAATGGCTAAGACTCTGCACTCCCAATGCAGGCGCCCCAGGTTCGATCCCTGGTCAGGGAACTGGATCCCACATGCCACAATTAAAGCTCCTGAATGCTGCAATGATCATCGATGATCTTGTGTGCTGCAACTAAGACCTGGCTCAGCCAATAAAAAATTTTTTAGGAAAGAAAAAGAAAAATACCTGTGGTCCTAGAGCTGTCACCAAGGAGAAAGGCCTCGTGTGTCATTGCCTCCACACAACCCATTGTGTACCCCGTCCTGCCACAATCTCCCATGTTACCTGCCGCTGGGTTGAAACACTCTGCTCCCCATCTTTGTCATCAGGAAAGTGCTTACTAAGCATCTTCTCTGTGTAGGATGCCAACGAGGTATTTTTAAAGGGAGGTGACATGTTCTCTGCCCTCTAAGGGATTACTTGGCTGCTAACTTCGAAAGAAAAATATGTTCTGGCATCTAAGACAACCCATAGCCCTTACCAGAAGCTGCACTGGCCACAGAGTGTCTGTTGGGTTAGGTGTGGTCCTGCGGGGCTGTCTTTATATATATGTGAGAAAGAGGAGGAGAGAAGGGAGTGGGCTGCAGACCCCACCTCTCCTGGAATACCGTGTGACATGTCTGCTTCTCTTATGCTTCAGCACCTGGTGCTAGTGGTAAGGAACCCGCCTGCCAATGCAGGAGACTCAAGAGCTGCAGGTTTGATCCCTGGGTCAGGAAGACCCCCTGGAGGAGGGCATGGCAACCCACTCCAGTACTCTGGCCTGGAGAATCCCACAGACAGAGGTGCCTGGTGGGCCACAGTCCATGGGGTCGCAAAGAGTTGGACATGACTGAAGCGACTTAGCACACACACACACCTGGCTCTCCCAGACATCAGGTAACAACCACATTTCAGAGGCAGTGGGAATCCAGAATCCTAGGATCCCAGGGCAGGCAAACAACTTACATCTTTGTCTATCCATCTTTTTGCCTCTAGGCAGGACAGTCATCAGATAATCCTGAGAGAGAATTGTCCATTCTTTTTGATAATGTTCTCCATAACCTTCTGAGTTTGAGTGGTCCATGTTACCAAAAAATAATCATAAAAGTTGCTACTATTTTTAATCCACTGAGCTATGTGTATGGTCTTGCATACACATAATCTGTTGTTCTCACCATTGCACTGAAGAGTGGAGCTATTCAGCTTTGTTTTTTTTAGTGAGAAAAACTAAAGCTGAGAGGGGTCATGTTACCTGCCCAAGGGCACATGAGAAGGAGTAGGTTCAGAGTTTGAACCTGGTTCTCTCTAATTCCAAAGCTCTTTCCACAGTATTGCCCAACTGTAAAACTTGCCCTGTCTTATCACTCATAAATTCATTCAGTTAACAAATATTTTTGAGCACCTGCTTTATGCCAAGCATTGTGCCAGCAGAACAGCTAAATGGAATTCCTTCTATTTTTATATAAGCTAACTCTTATTTACCCTTGTTATTAGGGAAAAAGATGCAGGTTGATCAACAAGTGATTATTTGGGGGGTGAGTCAAACATGCTGGTGTTGTTCAGTCGCCAAGTCCTGTCCAACTCTTTGCGACCCCATGGACTGCAGCACATCACGCTCCTCTGTCCTCTACTATCTCCCAGAGTTTGCTCAAATCCATGTTCATTGAGTTGGTGATGCTAGCTAACCATCTCATCCTCTGCCACCCCCTTCTCCTTTTGCCTTCAATCTTCCCCAGCAAACATGGAAACATGACAAATGCAAATAAGATGCTTTAGGCCCTTAATTCTCTCTTGCTTGTTGTTCCCACACAGCTTTCCACCAGCTTGAGAGGCAGATCAGAGTTATTTATGAAAAGAAAGGGGAACCATGGGAAGTCTTCAAGGGCAAGGATGAGAGGGTGCTGTACAGGGCACACTCCTAGTGTTTGGAAGTGAGATGGTTATCTCAGTTCAGTCACTTCAGTTACTCAATTGTGTCCGACTCTTTGTGACCCCATGGACTGCAGCAGCAAGGCTTCCCTGTCCATCACCAACTCCAGGAGCTTGCTCAAACTCACGTCCTTTGAGTAGGTGATGCATCCAACCATCTCATCCTCTGTCAACCCCTTCTCTTGCCTTCAATCTTTCCCAGCATCAGGGTCTTTTCAAATGAGTCAGTTCTTCTCATCAGGTGGCCAAAGTATTGGAGCTTCAGCTTTAGCATCAGTTCTTCCAATGAATATTCAGGACTGATCTCCTTTAGGATGGACTGGTTAGATCTCCTTGCAGTCCAAGGGACTCTCAAGAGTCTTCTCCAACACCATGGTTTAAAAGCATCAGTTCTTCGGCACTCAGCTTTCTTTATACTCCAACTCTCACATCCATACATGACTCCTGGAAAAACCATAGCTTTGACTAGATGGACCTTTGTAGGCAAAGTAATGTCTCTGATTTTTAATATGCTGTGTAGGTTGGTCATAGCTTTTTTTTTTTTCCCAAGGAGAAAGCGTCTTTTAATTTCATGGCTGCAGTCACCATCTGCACCAAAATAAAGTCTGTCACTGTTCC
This sequence comes from Bos grunniens, assembly GCF_055505025.1. NCBI lineage: Eukaryota > Metazoa > Chordata > Mammalia > Artiodactyla > Bovidae > Bos > Bos grunniens. The sequence goes on from NC_141179.1 coordinate 25,046,669, forward strand.
CATTGTTTCCCCACCTATCTGCCATGAAGTGATGGGACCAGATGCCATGATCTTAGTTTTCTGAATGTTGAGTTTTAAGCCAGCTTTTTCACTCCCCTCTTTCACTTTCATCAAGAGGCTCTTTAGTTCTTCTTCACTTTCTGCCATAAGGGTGGTGATCTGTGATTCTGAGGTTATTGATATTTCTCCTGGCAGTCTTGATTCCAGCTTGTGTTTCATCCTCATTGGAAAAGACTCTGACGCTGGGAGGGATTGGGGGCAGGAGGAGTAGGAGACGACAGAGGATGAGATGGCTGGATGGCATCACCGACTCAATGGACGTGAGTTTGAGTGAACTCTGGGGGTTCGTGATGGACAGGGAGGCCTGACGTGCTGCAGTTCATGGGGTCGCAAAGAGTCGGACATGACTGAGCAACTGAACTGAACTGAACTGAACTGTGCTTCATCCAGCCTGGTATTTCACATGATGTACTCTGCATTTAAGTTAAATAAGCAGGGTGACAATACACAGCCCAGATGTACTCCTTTCCCAATGTGGAACCAGTCTGTTGTTCCATGTCCAGTTCTAACTGTTTCTTCATGACCTGTATACAGATTTCTCAAGAGGCAGGTCAGGTGGTCTGGCATTCCCATCTCTTGCAGAATTTTCCACAGTTTGTTGTGATTCACACAGTCAAAGGCTTTGGCATAGTTAATAAAGCAGAAGTAGATGTTTTTCTGGAACTCTCTTGCTTTTTCTATGATCCAATGGATGTTGGCAATTTGAGTTTTTGTTCTTCTGCCTTTTCTAAATCCAGCTTGAACATGTGGAACATCTGGATGGTTATCCAAGTTTATCTAAGTATTCCTTAGCTAACAGGTGTTCCCAATCCCTTCCCTTTCTAGATCCTGCAAAAGAAAGAGAGAAAGATGGGGAGAGTTTGTTCTGAGATGGACTGGAACTTCCACAAGGGCAGACCGAGGGCAGGAGGAGAAGTGGGCAACAGAGATGAGATGGTTGGATGGCATCATTGACTCAGTGGACGTGAGTTTGAGCAAAGTCCAGGAGATAGTGAAGGACAGGGAAGCCTGGAGTGCTGCAGTCCATGGGGTCCCGAAGAGGTGAACACGACTGAGTGGCTGAACACGACTGAGTGGCTGAACAATAATGTTAAGTAGCAACAACGGCAGTGTTAAGTCCTGTCCTGGATAACTGTGCCATGGTTGCATAAAAGCTTAACATCAGGGGAAGCTGGTATGTGGGAAGTCTTTGTACTATTTTTTTTTCACCTTTTCTGTAAGTCTAACGTTGGTTGGAAATAAGTTTAGAAAACAAGGAAGTCTTATTAGGAGTTTCACCGATTGATTCTTTTCCATCTCTCTTTTGGCCTCTGTCATTTTCTACGTCTTTCTATGGTCCTTTTTGACTATCTCCTTGCCTTTCCTCTCTGCCCATTTCCCTTTCTTAGTCTCTGTTTCTGCCCTTCATTTCTCCTTCCCACAAAAAATCTGCTCTCCTTCCAGATTTCTCCTCCCCACATGTAAACACCTAATCAGTCACTGAATTCTCTTAATTAGACTTCCTGAATATCCGTCAGCAATTCCCTCCTCTCCGGTGTGGCTTCCAAGGCTCCTGGGTTGCACCATCATCACCCACACCCTGATTATTCCAAGGGCCCCCTCGCTGGATTTGCCACCTCAGGGATGGGCTCCAGCTGGTTCATTCTCCTCACTGGGCAACTCTGATTCACTCCAGCCCCTGATTCACACCATCACTGTATCTGCATCACCTACTGAAAAAAGCCCAACTAAAGGATCATCATACTCTGGTCCCTATTTCCTCAACTTCAATTCCCCGCCAGTGGTTTCACTAAGTCCCAATTCAAAGTCTGACAAGTGCTTCTGCACACAACGGAAAGAACAGTGATGCTTTATCCTGCTGCTTCTGCTGCGTCGCTTCAGTCGTGTCCGACTCTGTGCGACCCCATAGACGGCAGCCCACCAGGCTCCCCGGTCCCTGGGATTTTCCAGGCAAGAACACTGGAGTAGGGCGCCATTGCCTTCTCCTTATCCTGAATAAAAGAGGGCTATTACATGTGAAGTTGAGGTTCCTGGCCTGGTTGTACAGAGACATGAGGGGAGGGAGGAGGGAGAAGAGAGAGGTTTTCCATTTCAGTGTTGGTAGAGGACTCTGAGGCAGGAGGGAAGGGAGGCGTCTCAAACCTTCTCAGAATCATGGTCTTGATGGGCTTGGCTGGGGCTGTGCTGAGATTCCCAGAGATGCCAGAACAGCCTGTCTTCATACGGATTAAGAAATGGACTGGGATGCAAGCACAGGCCACGACTGCATCCTTCCATGTCTGTATATTGTCTCTTTCATTCACAAGCTTTCAGCAAAGCCACCTCCAACCCATTGGAACCAGCTCAACACACAGTTTAAAAGCCCACAGATCCATCAGTACGTACATGATGATGGTGAAAGTCACTCGCCCATGTCCAACCCTTTGTGACCCCACAGACTGTAGCCCGCCACCCTCCTCTGTCCATGGAATTCTCCAGGCAAGAATACTAGAGTGGGTAACCATGCCCTTCTCCAGGGGATCTTCCCGACCCAGGAACTGAACCCGGATCTCCTGCATGGCAGGCCGGTCCTTTACTGTCTGAACCACTAGAGAAGCACCAAGTACGTACATATTCCTGGCTTTATAGCGACCTCCTCCATCCTCAAGGTTTTATGTTTCAACAACACCAAACACATTGCAATGCAGTAGCCACTGGAGGCAAGGAAGCCAGAGGGCTCATGGGTTTGTGTCCACCAGTCATTGGTTATGGGCTACCCCTACTGGGGTCTGAGTCCGGCTGTATTAGATGAAAAGCCCAGGGATGACTTCACTGATGACATTTGAATCACATCCTTCAGGAAGAGCAAGCAAACTACCCAGGTGGCCCTAATGTCCATCACAACACCCGGCCGAAAGCAGACCCTCTGTACGCTTTGCTGAATAGATGAATGGATGGACGAATGACGAACGACGCTCAGTGCTCCTCTTCCCCTGCGTGGGAAGGCTGCTGGACTCCAGGCCCCCACCCCGAGGTCCAGATCTGATGTTGCAGCATCCACTTGCAAGCCTCTTTCGGCATCTCTCCTGCTGACCGCCGAGAGCCGGAAGAGGAATGAGCACCCTGGGTCCCCGAGCATCCTCGTGAGGAAAGCACTCCAAGTGGTGGAGAGTTGCAAACTTGCTGGGTGCGTGTGGGCTGCCTCGGGAGCAACAAATGAGCCTGTGCAGATGGCGCTGAGATAAACGGCGCCATCTTTTTACTGTAGCAGTACAGTCGTAATTTTCCAGAGACATTTATTAGGTGGCGTCTCCCTTCTGCGGGCCTGTGCTGTGGCTGGCGCACAGACCGCTGCCAGCAAGGTGGAGTGAGGTACCCAGCACTGATGGCGTGATGGGAACCCGGAGCGCTCACATTCCTTTCCTCCCATCCTTGCTTCTAACAATTTATAGGTTTGTCTGATTCTTGCATAGCTGTGTCTCTCTAGTCATCTGTATTCTTTGCGAGTATTCCCTGCTGTGGCATATCCTAAGAGAACTCCATCAAATAATTATCTTCCCTTTTATTTATTCTCCTTCTTTTCACTGGATGTGCATCACTATAAAATATTCGATGGCCTCCTCAGAAAGCCTTCCCTGTGATTGTAAAGTGTATTTATGTACAGTGGTAAATCTGCACCCGGCAGCTCTTCTTCAGCACTTGCTGGGTCAGACAGGGCTCAGGGCCCGAGGTGGGTTCCCACCACCTTCTGTTGGGAGAAGACCTGGGCTCTGCCTACCTGCTGCAGGGGCATGGAGAAGCCAGGTCAAGAGCTTATATCCAGGGACCTCCTTGGTGGTCCAGTGGCTAAGATTCCACATTCCCATGGCAAGGGGCCCAGGTTCAATCCCTGGTCAGGGAACTAGATCCCACAAACTGCAGCTAAGGGCTCACATGCTCGTTCTAAAGATCCCCCAGGGCGCAATGAAAATTGAGGATCCTGCATGCCGCAGCTACAACCTGGCACAGCCAAATTAAATAAATGGACAGATTTTTTTTTTTTTTAATGAGCCTATGTTCAGCTGCAACCCCTGACCTGGAGGATGTAGCCTATCCCCTAGGGCCTGTGGATCTTTGCCCAGGACCCCCAGGGAACCCCGTGTGCCACTGGGAACCTTGGTCCAACTTCCCCCACTTCTCAGAGTCTGGAGAAAGCGAGGCTCACTGGGGGACCACTGTAGCTGAGTGTCTGGGTGTCTTGCTAGGGCTCAGGGGCCTGCTTGCCCTGGGATTCTCCATGCCTCTCAAGTGCACACCGCTTCTTTAACTCGACTGATAGCTCCCTGCGGGCAGGCACAAGATCCTTGTTTTTTTTCCCAAGCCTCTAGCACACAGCTGGGTGATCAGCTCACAATTAACAGGAAGCACTTATTGCTTCCAGGCCTTTTCTAGGAAACATTCTCTAATAAGGTCCTTTCTTCCACGAATCTTATGCTATAATAACTTTAATAAACAGCTTTATAATTTTGTGAGAGTATCTCCAACTAGATGGCAAGCTCCTGTAGCATCTTATTCCTTCAGAACTGTGAGTCTCCTCTGGGGGCCCCCAGCCCCTTCGTATCCACTATATGAACACAAATTCTAGATCTTCTTTTGCTCTTGTTTTATCTTCCCAGTGCCCAGAATATATAACTTGAAATTTTTTTTAAAAGTTCTCTCTAGAAAGAGTACACTGAGTCAAGACACCTGGGGTCCAGTCAGTTTTGACGCCGCCCTTCTGAGGAAGAGTCACAGAACCTTTCTGGCTTTCATTTTCCTCATCTATAAATATGGAAGTGCCATCAAGTTACAGAAACGAAATATTGGAAGGCCACTGTCATCTCTCTGCCTCCAGATGTGTATCTGTCTAACTGAAGACGCCACCAGAGATGGAAATTTAACAGCCTTACTTGGGCCCTTGACCCAGGGATTGGTTAACCACCCCAGAGTGAAGAATACCTTCCTTCTGCTTCTCCATCTTGCTCACTGTTTAAGCAGATTCTCAAGTGTTCTGTCGACTGCTTACCAAGGACAGTGTGGGTATTTCTCCTTCTACAGTCTGGAGCTGAGTGGGGAGGTTAGAGCAAGCGTGAAGTCAGGGTGCAGAGCCATCCAGGGAAATGGTTTTCTATTCACTGCTGTGTCAGGATACCCTGAGCAACTTCAACACCTACTCTTAGATCGGCCAGATTAGGGTCTTTATGGTGGGGTCTCCCTAGATGATTCTGAAGTTCCATCCGGGTTAGAGAAGGCCTCCGGGGTTCCTATGGCCATTCCTCAATTCCTTACCCCCACAGGGGAAAGCCTCTGGGGGTTCAGCTTCTATCACTGACCTTGGGAGGCAGGATTCATAGAGAAGGCAGCTGACAGCTTCCACTTCAGGACCACAACCATGGCTGAGCATCACAGACCCGAGACAAGCCAGGGCAGTACAGAAGGGCTGCACCAGGAGAAGGGCTGAACGTGAGGCTGGTCCTGCCCTCTCCAGCAGATCATGAGGGTCTCAGACCCTACGAGTGCTGCCCGGAGGACCTGTCACCCAGACTGACCGCCTGGCTGGTGGATGGACACGTGTACTTTCTCTCCTGGTCACTCGTGCAGTTTACTCCTCTGAGAATCAACTCACTCAGCTTCCTAAGTGTGTGCAGGGTGCTGCAAAGATCAGTCTTCTTGCCCTCCAGAAACTTAACCCTGATGGTAACGTCTCATCCTCCATGTCACCCACAAGCCATGAACTCTGCTGCGTGCACGGAATTTCCTGAAGCCACAGCTCAGGAGACTTGTCCCATAAGCCCTACTTCTGGGATTCCAGAGCCTGTCCAACAACCCAGAGGAGGCTGAAGCTAGTTTAGTCCACAGCAGGAAAATGGGCTTTGTCCTAAGTCCCTTGGGAAGGATCTGCATGGCCATCCATGGTCATCGCTTCAGAGGTCTCACATCTGAGGCCAGGCCTGCCTCTGCCCCCTGGTTGGTCTTAATGACCTTCCAGATTCTTCGGTACATTTTTGGTTTTCCCAGCTTCACCGTCCCAAGCTCCTTCCATTGTTTTCTTATTTGTTTATTTATTTACTTTTGGCTGTGCTGGATCCTCATTTCTGTGCCTGGGCTTTCTCTAGCTGCGGTGAGTGGGGGCTACTCCCTAGATGTGGTGTGCAGGCTTCTCATTGCAGTGGCTTCTCTTGGTCCTAGGGTGGGAGGGCTTCTGTAGTTGTGGTGCCTGGGTCAGTAGTTGTGGCACACAGGCTTAGTTCCCCTGTGGCATGAGGGATCTTCCCGGACCAGGGATCGAACACACATCCCCCGCACTGGCAGGTGGATTCTTAACCATTGGACCTCCAAGGAAGTCCTCCACTGTCTTCTTGATTTATGGGAAGACTCCTTATTCCTCATACCGACTCCCACCTCTCAGCCTGCCACATTCAGTCTCTCTGAGCACAGGAAGGCCTGGCACACAGAGCCGTGCTAGGTTTCTCCTGGCAGAGTGCTCTCCTGGAAAGGACATTTCTGAGCTGCTCTGTGAACCATAGCCTGGGCATCTACAGTAGGATGTAGTCTGTGGATGGGGGGACCGCAGCCTCAGAGCGTTCTCTCCCCACACGGCTTGACCTGCTCTGGGAGACTCTTTCTATGCCTGATCCTTCTCCTCCATCCTGGCCAGGGTGGATGGGTGGGCGAGACCGTTGCAAGCTCCAACAAGCGGGGGTGGGTGAGGGGGGCTTTGGAGGGGTGGGCGCCTCCCCTCCGGCTCCTCTCCTGTTGCCGTGTGCCTCTGTCGCCCAGGGACCAGACACCACTGAAAGTTCAGCGGCAGCTGTTCGGCATTTACATTTTCCACAATGCAAGGTTATTTGACTGCCACGATTTGATCTTTTCTAGTTAATAACCTTGACTTATGGAGTAACAGCAGCAATGGCTCAGCTCCTTTCCTGCCAGGATTCCCGCTGCTGGTGAGCACAGACCCCTCTCTCCACGACCCTCTGTCTTCTTGTCCCACAGGGAAGGGGACCCTGCAAGACTGGAGAGTTCCAACACCCTGCACCTGTGCCCAGGTCTCCTTGCAGCATCTCCCCAGCTCCCTGTCTTCGTGGACCAGGATCCTCAGCTCTGGTCCCTTTCTTTGGGTACCACCCCTTTCCTGCCTCTCGCCGTCTTCCTCCATCCAGAGCCACAGGTAGAACGGGTTGCAATCTTGATCCCTCTCCTCCCTGTGCATCCTTCCTGGCAAGGGTTAACTGTGTGTATAAAATTGATTGCGATTTTAGTAATTCGGTATAATCACAGTCTACCAGCAGGTTGCTCTTCCAGCAGGAGGGTTTGGAATTATTTTCTGGAGTTTGCAATATAGAACTTAAATTAAGCCTCAGAAGTCAGGGGAGCTCCGTAGCATCCCTAATGTGGTGCTAAATTCTCAGCAGCACAGTCTCTGTATTAAAGCCTTTGCTGGCAATTAGGTTCATTAACTATCACAATACCTTATTTATTACTCGTCGTGCCATATGGTTTCCCAGCTAAAGAATGGCGCCCGTTCTCCTACAGACCATTTGGCATCATAAAAATGTTAACAAATAATATTATGGCTCTCGGGGGCACGAGGCCTCGCTGGGTTGTGGGTCTGAGCGGCGGGAGAGAATATGAAAACATTTTTCTTCTTTGGCGAAATAAAAAATTCCTCCAGACAGAAGTATTCAAAGAATATAGCACTTGCATAACATAAATGGGAGTTATATTTACTTCCGTAATGGTTAAGTCAATATTTGCCTTGGCTAGAACTTTCACTCATCTTCGTCTCCACTCTCTTTTGGGGCTGTTTTCCCTTCCGTGGTTCCCCTTTTTCCTTCTCTACTTCCACGGCATGAAGCCAGCTCTGGCCTGCACCCCCCAAGGCGAGGGCGTGAGCTGCCCGAGCCACGAGGGTTGCACGCGGGATTCTCCCATGACTCACCCGACTTCACGCTCCATCGAAGCTCAGCCACCTGGATGTAGCTAGCTGCCTTTTCTGCTCGAACCCCATCTCGGGCCTTCATCTCCCACTTCAATCTTTGGCGAGTGTTTTCAGCAAAAATAGGGAAGTTGACACATGTGCCAGTGTTGGCCCCTTATGCAAAAACATTCTGCGGCCGAGGTCCTGCCAGTCATCCTCCTGGGGAAGGTGGGCAGGCACGGGGGTGGCAGGAAGTGAAACCTCAGGAAGATAGGAGAGAGGTGCCTCAGAGGGCAAAGCATTCCGCTGTTCCTTAGGCTCTGGATGTGGAAGTACAAGGCAGATGCCTGTGGGCGACTAGCAAGAATCAGAGGGGCACGCCCTGCCCGCTCTTCGGTGTGCACAAAGCAGGCGCTCAGCGGTCCGGGCTCCCTCTTCCTGGCCTTGGTCTGTCTCTGAAGTGGGCAGTAACCAATCAGGGTACCAGAGATGACTTGATGATTTACCTTCTCTCCAAAGGCTCCTTCATCCTGGATGAAGATGTTCTTTGGGAAGCAATATAATTTAATGACTAATATTATAAACACTGGAACCAGATTCCCTAAGTCTTGAATCCTAGAGCTGCCATCGACCAGCTGCGTAAACCTTTAGGGGCTCAATGCCTTCATCTGTACAATAGGGGTTATATTAGTACCCACCCCCACAGTGTTGCTCCAAAAAACTCAATGAGTTGGTTTCTCGAAAGATCAGGACAGTGGCTGGCACCCAAGTGCTATGCAGAGGCAGCTGTGATTCCGAACCATTCTCTTGGGTTATCTATCTTCATTCTTTGTTCTCATATTTCCTTTTACTCCTTTGAGGTATTGGAAAGAAAATAACTCCACGGTCACACTGCATTATCCCCAAACCCTAATTCTGACCCTGAGATCAAGCCTCATGGACAGGGGCATTGCCAGGATGGCATTTGCTCCCATTCATACACCATTTCCTCCGCTGTGATGACACAATGTCCTCTGAGGCTCACAAATGCAGTGACCTCCCTGAACACCCTGCTCATGTTACCCGCTACCAACCACAGTGGACCACGGCTGATGGACACCTGATTAGAATCTTATTAGACTGAGAATGTCAGGCCGGATGGGACCTTAGAGCTGACCAGAGAAGGTAACGACATGGCCACAGTTGTACAGCTAGAAAAGGGTGCAAGCAAGTCCCTAGTCTCAATCCCCACCCCCAGCTCCATGCTGCAGACCAGTGAGGAAGGGACCAGAGTGCAGCAGAGGAGAACTTGAAACTGAACAAATTCCATTAAGTGTCAATTACATGCAAAGCAAAGAAAGGATCAGGCCCCCTGTTGGAATGAATGGATGAAGCTCACTCTGGGATGAGCTCACTGCAGCATGGCAACGCCATGAGTGCTGTCCCTCAAAGAGCTGGGCCCCAGAGGCCCTGGAAAGAAGCAGGCTCATCTGGGCAAGGTTAGCATCACAGGAAGCCTGGTTCTGTTCCCATGAGTTGGTTTCACAATCTGAGGTGTGGGTGGCCCAGTTGGTTCCTAGTTAATCTCTCCCTCTGTCCAAAGGCACGTGGCTTCCTTTCCTGTTAGTTTTCTCCTAGCTCCAGTGGTTTCCCCTTTACTTCTCCAAGAGGTGGCCCCCTGAGGGAAACTCCTTCTAGGAGGAAAGGTGCAGGGTCTCTGGTTATGCAGTGGCAACGTGCAAAGACATGTGTGTATGTGTGCATGTGCGTATACATGATGCACATGTATGTGTTGTTGTATGTTTATATACATGTGTGCATATATTACATTCTGTGCGTGTGTGTATGCATGTTGTGTTTGCATATGTGTGGGTGTGCATTTGTCTGTGTGCATGTGTAGGGGTTGCACACACTCTCACACACAGAGACGAGCAAGCATTATACCTCAGTCTGGGCACAACCCAGTGATACATTCTCCCAGGAAAAGTCGTCAGATTTCCAGGGCTCATATTTCACGTTCCAGGTCCCCCACTTACTGTGTGCCTTTGGGCACATCTCCCAATACCTTCTAACCTCATTTTTCTCATTTGTAAATGGAGATAATAAAAGGATTTGTCTCAGCACATCGCTGTGATGGTTAAACGATACATGCAAAAAGCTTGGAACACGATCCTGTAATGTGCCTTCAAGAAACACTATTTATTATGTATTTATACAGCTATTACTATAATCATTAACATTATGTAGGATCATCTAATGGTTCTATCCATTTTATATCTACATGTCATAAACATATTTTTGTCTACGTATTATCTCATTTAGTCTTCACAACAACCTGGAGAACAGTCTCTTCTCCATTTTACAGAAGACACGACTAAGGCTCGGAGGGAGACGAGCTGGCAAAAGCGAGCACAGTTTGTGAGCGCATACCCTCCACCCCGTCTGGTGCTTGTTCTAAGGAAGGGTTTGCCTTTACTCAGCTCCCTGGAAGGACAGGCACGGGACACGTAAGGTTCCACTTCCTGGGAACTCCGTGAGGGCTGAGCCACCCCCACAGCCTGTCCAACTCCTGAGGGTCACGCTGCACCCCTGAGGTCACCCCAGCACAGCTCCCTGGGCAAGTCCAGGAAGGGATGGGTCTCCCCGGGGCTGTGTCTTCCAGTCACACCTACAGGGATGGAGGACAGAAGACCTGGAGTAATGTACCAAAAGCTGAGACCATGAGGAAGAGAAAAGAGTAGAAGTGGAGGATCAGAAGATCGTTTTCAGGAACATTAGACAGAGACCAGCGAGAAGTGAGTAATTTTAATCCCATGCAGCTGCTGGAAATTAATTTTGCTGGGGCTGGCTCTTCTCCCTTCTACCCCATTTCACCGAGGGCCTGATGGAGTTTGGAGCCTGGAGAAAACCACCCAGCCCATCCAGGCAGCCATGAGCTCTGCAGCCTCAGGCCAACTCCCTACGCTGTAGCTGCTACCAGAACTGATGGGTAAACTGGAATTGTTTGTTTGTTTTTTTTCATTCGAGACTTTTTTCTTCTTAAGAGGGGACAAGATGAGACCATAGGAAGAACCTCCCAAAAGCAAAGGGTGTGAACTATGTGACTACAGGAAAGGCTGTAAATCGTCTTCACTGACTCTTAAGGACAAATTGACATGACCCTTCGCTTCTTGAGTCTTTTCCTAGGGTCTGAGTCCCACCCAGATCTCTCACTGCATGTGGCCACACGCTCACGCACAGGGACCCCCACGGGATATTTTCAAAGGTTCCAAGTCTACCGCGCAAAGTAAGGATGAGAAGGCCTAGGTTGAAAACAAAACCCCAGCTGCCCACTCTGGCCCAGCGTCCTGTCAGTTCCACCATGTGACCACTAGAGGTCAGCAGGGTTTGGAGGAAGCGGCCGCGGGGGGCCGGCCAAACCCCGCCCGGCTCTGGGCTCTCGGGGCGCAGGGGGTGGGAGGGGGGTGCAGTCCAGCCTTCTCGCCCCCGCGGCCTGCAGCTAATGGAGGTCGGGTCCCTGGCTGAGAGCGGACACCGCGAGGGAGCGGAGGCGGCCTGCTGGCAGGATCAAGGCCTGTGAGCCAGGGAAGGTCAACTTCACTTACAAGATTTTTTAAAAACTGTTCCGATTAAAAGCTCTCAATCCCGGAGCAAGCGCCTCTCCACTTGGTCGCCAGCGAGCTCTGGTGCAGGTGGGCGTGCACGGCACACCGAAAGAGCCTCTATTAATTAAGAGAAACGATTTTGCTTTTTTGGTAGGAGGAGTCAGCGTTTGGATTCCAGAGGTTGTTTATTTTGACTCACTGTTGCTTTTGCTGGAGAAGAGCAAAGCCGAAAGTCCCTTTACTTTGGCTTAAGATGTGGCATGCAGAACCGCACAGAACCCGAATTTCAGATGAACAACCGGCCGTAAACCTGTGGTTCAATTTCTTTTGTCATGTCCAAGGATAATGTCAAGGGTGGACACATGTCCCCCTAAGAGAAGAGAAAGCTACGGTATTACCGCCTTCTGTTGACAATATTCCGTCTCAGAAATGAAAAATTCAGAGATCCCCTTGCTCTGCTTCCAGTTCCTCCTTCCTGTTCCGGCTCCTGGACACCCGGCGCACACTGCTCACGCCTGCTCCTGGGCTCCTACCGCAAGTCCTGTGGTAATAACTCTTTACGAAGTCCACTTGAGGGCAGAATGCGTTCCTGGCACAGAGCAGGTGTACAGTAAACATTTGTCGGATTATAATGCTTGTTGCCAGTCTTGTCTTCAGTCTAACTTGCATGGCATTTAAAAATCAATCCACAGGGAAAATGTTCAAGATCTTTTTTCTGTTCAACTCTAAAGACCCTGAAACATTTGTGGGAAGTTTTAAGTATACAAGTTTCTAAGTCTCACGCTCCTAAGAAACAGTGACTGGGTATGTTTTGGAGTAGAGTTCAGGGACACGCATTTTTGGCGAAAGCCTCAGGTGATTCTGAAATTGTCAGGCCAGTGAGCTCTTCCCTCTCCCATCCCCCGAGTTCCTGGCTGGGCTCTTTACCCAACCTTGACTTCAGGCTGATCCAGAATAGGTTTTATGATCCCACAGTTGATTTGAACATTCAAAAAACTAAGATGGTGGCATCTAGTCCCATCACTTCATGGCAAATAGATGGGGAAACAATGGAAACAGTGACAGACTTTATTTTATTGGATTCCAAAATCACTATGGACAGTGACTGCAGCCATGAAATTAAAAGACACTTGCTAGCTTGGAAGAAAAGTTGTGACAAACCTAGACAGCATATTAAAAAGCAGAGACATCACTTTGTCGACAGGGTCTGTATAGTCACAGCTATGGTTTTTCCAGTAGTCATGTATGGATGTGAGAGTTGGACCATAAAGAAGGCTGAACGCCAAAGAATAGATGCTTTCAAACTGTGGTGCTGGAGAAGGCCCTTTAGAGTCCCTTGGACTTCAAGGAGATCACACCAGTCAATCCTAAAAGAAATCAACACTGAATATTCATTGGAAAGACTGATGTGGAAGCTGAAGCTCCAATACTTTGGCTACCTGATGCTAAGAGCCAACTCATTGGAAAAGACCCTGATGCTGGGAAAGATTGAGGGCAGGAGGAGAAGTGGGCGACAGAGGATGAGATGGTTGGTTGGCATCATTGACTCAGTGGACATGGGTTTGAGTAAACGCCGGGAGACAGTGAAGGACAGGAAAGCCTGGCGTGCTGCGGTTCATGGATTCACAAAAAGTTGGAGACGACTGAGCTATTGAACAACAGGGATTTCAGCCTTCTATTCAGCCAGCAGGGAGAACTGTGGCGTGCCATCCTCATTAGCAAAGAGAACCTCAGCTTCCAGTTTCTCTTCCACCTGGTCTGTTTACTTTCACCAGCACAGTTTCTTTCTTTAGTCCTCCTATTGTATCCTTCCCCTTTCCTTGGATTCATTTATCAACCCCAGCAGCTGGGGAGGGACAGACATGCCGGGCCTCCATCCCAGCACGGGGTAACCGTTGAGGGGTCCTGGAAAACTACACTTGGGACCCTTGTATACTTAGGAACTTGTATTCTTATGTTCTGCATCTTAACCTGGTCCCTAATGGAATGAAAGAATTTAGAGCAGTCAGAGGATAAAGGGGCCTGAGGGACTAGACCAACCTGGTTCCCACCTGGTCACTGCCTGGACCTCCACCAAGACCCTATTCATGATCGCTCAAGAGGCTTAATTAGGATGAGTTATCTAGTCCACTCTGTCTTCTCACAAGGACACTGTCAGAAGGGTCACTTTGCAGGGAGCCATCTCCATGAGTCCAAGTAGGTTAGGGAGAAAGAAAGAAACTATAGTAAAAACAGCCGCAGTATTGGGCACTGACTGCACTGGACTAGGCACCTTACTAGACATTAGAGTGAAACTCACATGACAACTTTCCACTTTACAGATGACACTGACAGTTAAAATAACTTGCCCAGGACACAGCTAGTAAGTGGCAGAGATCTAAACTCTGATGTGTCTGGTCAAAGATATACTTCAAAAAAAAAAAAGGGCAGGGGTGGGGAGAAGTAGCTCCTCTGGTTACTCTGCCCGAGCTGTTTGTGCAGAGGTTTCCAGGCTAAGTGCCCAGGGCCACAAAACTCAGCAACTGCGTGACACCCCGAAACCTGCACTGACTCCCAAACACAAAAGGAGAATGTCAAACTTTAAGCGTTAAAAAACACTATTTAACCACAGCTCGCATCAGGTAGAATTTTATACAAATCATGTTGATGAGGGGCCTGTGCACATTCTGATGTCCTAAAGGAGGAAAACCCAGGGGCTGCCCTCCGTCCCCACTGCCAAAACCTCCCCCCACCTGCAGGGCCCTACTCATCTGTCAGTTCTGTCACCTGCCCAGGATCCTGGAATAGAAAAGGAAGGAACTCAGAGATGACCAGAGTAGGTGGCAGGAGCTCCTGCTCTGACCATCTCCTGAGAGCCACTCTGATTTCCGTTTTCCTACCTGCAGAAGGGGGATATATATTTGTCCTGCCTAACTCCCCAACAGTCATTAGGCTCAAATAAGACCATCTTTTGAAAAGCATGAAGTCCCACAGTCTGTCCAAAGAGCCTGGATGGTAAAGGATGATCATCTCTCAAAATAGAAGACACAGTTTCCAATCACAGTAAGAAACAGAAAAAATAATCTTCATATGTGAAAAACAATTCCCAGTAATTTTGTTCGATCCCGGATCTCAGGGGGGTCTCAGATTTCATAAAGATAATTACTAACCCTTACACAGCACCTCCCATTGCTTATCCCATTCAACTACCCTAACTGGCTTGTAAGGTAAGGAGGACCAACCCTCTTATTTCTTTGTCACAGATGCAATTTAACTGAGATGCAAAGAGCTGAAGTGATGTGTTCAGTGTCTCCCAGTTAGTAAAGACCTAAAGTCTTTGGGGTCAGTCTAGACATCCTTACTATTTGACTCTGGGTTAACTGTATGTGAGCTTCCCTGGTGATTCAGATGGTAAAGAATCTGCATGCAATGCAGCAGAACCTGAGCAGACTCAGGTTTGATTCCTGGTTCAGGAAGATCCCCTGGAGAAGGGAATGGCTACTCACGCCAGTATTCTTACCTGGGAAATCTCACGGACATAGGAGCCTGGCGGGCTACAGTCCATGAGGTCACAAAGAATTAGACATGACTAAGCGACTAACACCTTAACTTTATGTAACTGAGGCTCGACTTTCTCATTTAGAAATGAGTGCAGTAGGAAACATCCTTTTTATATTTATGTAGTTGGCTGCATCAGGTCTTAGTTGCAGTACACAGAATCTGCCTTGCGTCATGCAAGATCTTTCACTGTGGCATGCAGGCTCTTAAGTTGTGGTGCGTGGGTTTAGTTGGCCTGCGTCTGTGGGACCTTATTTCCCCAACCAGTGGTCGAACCCATGTCCGCTACATTTCAAGGCAGATTCTTAACCACTGGACCACCAAGGAAGTCCCATGAACCATCTTTAAAATGGGTACACAGCAGTCACACCTAGGAGGTTGAATGAGAAAAAGCATAAAAAAATCACTCAACCCAGTTACTATGTAGTTAGTGCTCAGCAAATATAGGTATCATTATTATTTATTATTACTGCCATTATTATTATCCAGCCTGCATGGATATCTTTTCTTCTCTGGGCCTCTCCCAAACTAACACATACATTAATTTTCTTTCCAGGAGAAAAAGTTCTCAGATATGAACTCCTTGGGGAGATTGGGCCAAAATGTCAGTCTGACTTTGGATTGATTCTCAAGATCATGCAAAACAGACAGAAGAGTTAGACATGGAGGAGGAAGGAAAACAAATAGATGAAAACTTAGAAAGTGGAGGTGAGGGGAGCCAGGCAGAAGCTGGGCTCTGCAGTGCCCGTGTGTTAAAGCTACAAACCTGTTAAACATTCTTGACCCTGACAGCTTGGGAAGCTGATGCCAAAGGGCAAAGTCTAAAAATAGGCTCTGAGTGAATGAGGAGTGTGAAAAAGTTGGCTTAAAGCTCAACATTCAGAAAACTAAGATCATGGCATCTGGCCCCATCACTTAATGGCAAATAGATGGAGAAAACAGTGGAAACAGTGGTAGACTTTATTTTGGGGGGCTCCAAAATCACTGCAGATGGTGACTGCAGCCATGAAATGAAAAGACGCTTACTCCTTGGAAGAAAAGTTATGACCAACCTAGATAGCATATTAAAAAACAGAGACATTACTTTGCCAACAAAAGTCCATCTAGTCAAGGCGATGGTTTTTCCAGTGGTCATGTATGGATGTGAGAGTTGGACTGTAAAGAAAGCTGAGTGCCAAATAATTGATGCTTTTGAACAGTGGTGTTGGAGAAGACACTTGAGAGTCCCTTGGACTGCAAGGAGATCCAACCAGTCCATCCTAAAGGAGATCAGTGCTGCATGTACATTGGAAGGACTGATGCCGAAGCGGAAACTCCAGTACTTTGGCCACCTGATGCGAAGAGTTGACTCATTTGAAAAGACCCTGATGCTGGGAAAGATTGAAGGCGCGAGGAGAAGGGGACGACAGAGAATGAAATGGTTGGATGGCATAACCAACTCAACAGACATGAGTTTGAGTAAACTCTGGGAGTTGGTGATGGACAGGGAGGCCTGGCGAGCTGCAGTCCATGGGGTCGCAAAGAGTTGGACACGACTGAGCGACTGAACTGAACTGAACTGAATGAGGAGTTTCCAGGGTACCTGAGAGCCTACTTTCTTTTCATTGCCAATAACTAGGATCCACATTATCAAAGAAAAATATAGTTAGTTCAAAGACTAGAGTCACACCGAGCCTGTCTATGAAGTCAGCACTGGCTAGGCTGAGTGCTGGGAGTAACCTTCCTGGCACGACCCCGTCTGTGCAGAGAATGTGGGAAGGAGACCTCAGAGGCCCTGACTTCCTGGCTTGTTGAGTCTCAACCCTCTGCCTGTCACTAACCTCGTTGATTAGGTACTCCTCTGTCCATCCCTGGCGAGCTGGCTTCACATCAGGTTTGCTCTGTGTCTTGAGCCTTTCTGAATGTTGTAGTGACTTTGGAGTTGGACTTTGGAGGGCAAATGATTCTGACCCAGACAGACAGGGAGGGGGTCCCCTGGGCAGAAGGCAGAGCCTATCTAAAGTTGTGGAAGCATGATAATGTTCTGGAGGCAGAAAGGTGCCAATGTGTCAAAATCTTAAAGGCCATGCCAGGTCGTTTAGGTCTTACAACAGTGTAGACATGGGAAGAGGCACTCAAGTGTTTTTGCAGTGGGGCAATGACAGATCAGTCCTTTAGATAAATAATTCCAATGGCCATTTGGAAGGAAGGTGGCCAAGAGGTGGCTAGAAGCTAGCTGGCAATGAGAGCCAAGTCCTTCCCAAGAGCCATCTAGTCATTTTGATGATATTTCTAGACAAAGAAGGATCGTATGACATGAGAGAAAAGGACAGACAAAAACTCCAATGAGCAGAACCAGGATGAGGTGAGGCAAGCCTGGTGCTTGGGATCCAAAATTTAACCAGGCATTTCTCAGAATCATGCAAGGGCCTGGAGAGTGATGCCTCCTTCCATTCTGTCCCTGTTTTCCATGCCTTACCTGTCCCCCAGTCCTGGCCCTTCTGAGGAGCCTATTACTACCAGCCCCATCTGTGGCTAGGCATTCTTGATCTGTCCTAGGGTGGGCATGCGGAGCCAGAAGTTCATTTATCAATGCTGAAACGCAGAGGCCAGAGCACCTGGTGCAGGGAGACCTGGGTTCAAGTCCTGACTCTAGACTTGATCTTCCTCAGAAGGATGAGCCTCATGAGCTTGGGTGTTTTTACGAAACAGTCAAAAGAGACTTCCCTGGAGGTCTGGTGGTTAAGAATCCACACTTCCACTGCAGGGAGTAAGGTTCTGTCCCTGGTTGGGGAACTAAGATCTCACATGCCCTGCGATGCTTGCCTGTGTGCACAGGCATTGCAGCCAAAAAAAAAGAGAGGAAGAACCGGTTAAATGATGTGAAAGTTCTGAGGACACTGCTGTCCACATCGCAGGCGTTGTCACTCAGGCTGCCTTCTCCTTGGCTGGCACAGCCTCAGAGAACGGGCACATCATGACGCGTGAGGAGGTTTCTTTTGCAAACAGTGTAAGTAAAAATAAATAGCCTCATCAGCCTTGTTAGCTCAGAGCCCGTGGAAGGACAGAGTCCTCTTACTTCCCTGGCTGGTAACGATTTGGGCCCGAGTCTCTTGGTCTCAAGAACATGCTGCCTTTTTGTAAAAAAAAAAAAAAAAGTCTTCCTGGGGAGAGGAAAAAAAAAAAGCCCCACATTTCTTGCTTTGTTCTTTCACTTTTTGAACAAATATTTATGAGAAGCCTACTATGTGTAGCATTGTCCTGGTGCGCTGGATGCGGTGGTGGTTTAGCCGCTAAGTCGAGCTCTGCACACAACGATCTGCAGGAGAGTCCAGCCCTCTGCCCTCACAGAGCTTACATAAGGTGGCAGGGAGCACCAGGGAGGCTCTGGGAGGGAAGCCAGGAAATAAACAAGCAGTCCTATAAACACAGGAAACAATTTCCGGTAGTAACAAGTGCTACAAAAACAATAAAAGCAGGGCAGAGGGCCTGGGGGCAGGAAGCAGCTCCAGATAAGGCAGTTGTTGAGTTCCGAACTTGGCAACAAGTGTGTTGGGTGGTGGAAGGAAGGTCTGCCCGGGGGGGCTGGGATGGGGCTGGTGGCTGATGGAAGGGAAACCTTAAGTGCAAAGGCCCTGAGGTGGCAACTAGCAGCCTTTAGTTATGGCATCTGCTTTGAGTCAGTATAAGGTTTGGGGCATGATTTCTGAACAAGGGGCTTCCCGGGTGGCGCTAGTGGTAAGGAACCCAGCGGCCAGTGCAGGACACGTAAGAGACACGGGTTCGATCCCTGAGTTGGGAACAAGGGAAGAAAAAAAGTGTTTCTAGAGCTGATTCAAAGTGGTGTATCTGTATTTCCATCTAGTTCTCCATCCCCCTGTCTGTACCAAGCACACCTTATTTGGGTCACAGATGCACACTCTCTTAACTAGAGCTGCCCTGCCCCCCTCCTTCCTCTATGACCTGGCGTATGGCTTCACCACTGATATTTCCTTCCCTTTCTAGAACCACAGGCAGCCATCACTGACAGAAGCATTTCCTGCACAAGCCTAAGCCCAACTCGCCCTCCTGTGCTTTGCCTGCATCTGTGTACAGGTGGACGGCTCCCCAGCACCTGGGTCCCTTCATGCTGGGAATCAAAGTTATGATTAGGAGAGACGTCTTCCCTTAAAGACACCCTCATCATTCCTTCTCTCCATCAGAAGGTGCTGGCACCTGATTTCCCTGTATCTGAGAGAGTTCATAGAGTATTATAGGATTCCATAGCTCGAGTTGGTGATTTTCATGTTATCCGCAAGGCAACTGATGCCCCAAGGAGGGGGCAGTAACTTGCTCAAAGGCAGACAGTAAATTAAGGACAGGTCTTAGGGTTCTTCTCAGAGAACTGGGCAGCACTTTTAAATGCTCACAGACATTTCCCATAAATATCTCTGTTCTTATAGAGGAAAATTTTGAAGCACAAAGAGAGTGCCTTGCGTAAGGTGACACAGGAGGCGTTTGGCAAAGCTGGCATTGAATTCAGGTCTTGAAATCATGGTTATAATTTCACCATGTTCTCTCCAATCTGCTTAACTAAAAAAAAATCAATAAGTAAACATTCCAGAATGTTCCAAAGAAATGTTAGGGGAGAGAAAAATTGCCATCATTAACAATTACTTTTTTTCTTTGTTACTAAAGGCACTCAATAGGCAGGAAACTCAAAAGAAGGGACATTCTCTTTCTCTCTTTTTGGGAAACATGACTGTCCTATCAAAGATAGGATGTAAAGTCTTTGATGAGAAGTTCCACATAGTCAAATATCAGTGCTTGTTTATTTGAATGATTCTCCTTGAAAGGAGCGCCCACAGAACGAATGGGGCTTCAATAAACCAGAGAAATCCATGTCCTGCAGTACACTCTGCAGTCAATTTATAGTCTTTCCTGCTTTTTCACCAAACTTCTTTTCCTGGTAGTATTTTTGGCATTTTAATTTTAGACACTGGTGAGGGAGTGGGAGAGGCTTTTTTTCTTTTTAAACTTGTCTAACATATATTGGGTTGGCCAGAAAGTTCATTCGGGTTTTTCCACACATTCGTATAGAAAAACCCAAACTCAAACTTTTTGGCCAATCCAATACATCGCTAGAGTCATGTTTGATCTTAACCTACCAGCTTCTTTCATGCAGGGTGTAAGAGACAGCTTTGAAAAGACTGGGAAGAGTACAGACCTCCCCTCCAATCTCTCTGGCCAGTTTCCTCATGGGGATTCACCCTCTGCTTCCCTAAGCGTGGGGAGCAGGCAGAGCAGAGTCCAGGACCGAGGCAGTTTGGGAAATCCAATAAATTAAGGTTTCTGTCCCAGCTCTGTCCTTTACAAACTGTGTGATCATGGCCAAACTCTTTAACTTCTTTAAGGTTAGAGAGATCTTAGACAGCCTCAATATACAGAGGAGGAAACCGAGACTTGAGTCAAGAAATATGCCACATTTTACATCACTATTTACAGATCTGGCTTTGAGACCCATGGGGTCTGATTTTACAGCCGAGACAGTATGGCCTGCTGCTTCTCTGTAAGATCGTCACCACTGCTAACCCCCAAAGGAACGCGTTCATGGATTGTGCATATAGGAAGCATGACTATCAAATAACAGATTCAGTTTTAAGCTTATATGTCAGAATGGATATATATGCATGTACATATATGTACCTACACACAGATAAGATAGATAACGTATCTCCAGATATATATTACATGCTTTTAACTTACCACGTTGGGAAAGATGACTTCCTTATTGTAACTGTATGGCTATCATTGGTGGGTCTGGATCCAAAGAAGAATCTCAGCCTCGCTGCTCTCCAGTCCCTCAAACGTTCTTCTGACCTCAAATTTTCTTCTCCAACTTCACCTTCTTGAACTTTTTAAAAAGTCAAATCTTCCCTCTTATGGGCAAGTTATGCTACAACCAAAGACTCAGAAGATTACTGCTACGAATTCCCATGAGGTGGGTACCATTGCTATTCCCCTTACAGCTAAAGAAACCGAAAGAGAGACTTTGAAGGTAATTTCACAAAATTTCCAGGAAGGACTGAATGGCTCTGATGACATTTCTTGTGATGGCCCCCAAAAGAACTCTGGCCCCAAGTTTTGGCTGTAACTGACCACATGACTTTGGGAACGTTGTTCCGCCTCTCAGCTCCGTTTCGTCTCTTGTAAAATGGTGAGATTGGACGAGATGGTGTTTTCAGTCCGTTTCAGGTTGGACTCTATCAGGTCATCTAAGCCCTAGCATGCTCATCAAAAAGTGGACTGCCTTGCCTTCTTGTCATGTCTAATGGCCCTAATAAATGGTCGGGAGGACCTCATAGTCCTCATTTAGAAGTAAATGTAACAGCTCCACCAGCCTATCCATTTTTCATACTAGCCCATTGCCTCATTTCCTCCCTTCACGCTAGAGGATACAGGGTGCCAAAGAAAAATATTAGATATACCATCTCCCTACAACCAGCACCTTCAGAGTCTATTCACGTCTTCCTTCAGACATCCGGGCTCCCTTCTCTTGACTCCTGCAGTGTTACTCTAGCGTCGAGAATATCTGTCCCCGAATTCTCTCACTAGTAAGGATGCTCCTTGGTAGGATCTTCCCCAATGTTTCCTCTTCTGCTTCCCCAATTGTTTATGCTGGAAAATTGCTTTTCCCTCATTGTTTATAGAGAATTGTGAAGAAACTCAGAACAGCTTGCTGTTAATAACAGACCTGCCCTCTTGCTCCCCAGTGAATGGGTGAGGGTCCCTGAGAAACAGAAGCATCTCATGGCCTGGTGGTTAGAATTGGGAAAGCTCGGTGCTTTGCAGATTGGTTCAGTCCCCCTCCTTCCCTTCTGTTGATGAAGGACCAAAAGACCCTGCCACCAGGAATGGGAATTAACCAGAGAGGAGAACACAGCAGTGTTTCCATAGGTGGCTTTGGGAGGCTGGGAGCTGGCTGTTTCCTCCGGTTAGCTGTGTGACTGAAGGGAGGCTGTTTTCTCTCTCCACCTTAGTGTCTTTAGCTGTAGAATGGGAATAACAACAGTACCACCTCAAAGGATTATCTAGGGGAGTAAAGGAAATGACCTGTGTCAAGGGTCAGTGTGCTTGCTTATTAGCCATGGTTATTACCTTGGAAGCAGTATTCGATGCATATGGTGGAAAAAAATAAATTGAAGGCATGACTTAAATCTGTTTAAGCTTATCAAATAACACTCATTCTATATAAACTACAGCGTTTATCATCCTGTTGGCAGCCCTGCCACCCCCCACCCCGGCCCTCGGCAAGAAACTGTGGGAAGGGGCTTAACAAAATCAGAGGAAATGAGAGGTCAGATTCATGCTTCTTTGGTTACTCTGTTATCTTCATTCACAAGAAGGTCCTATGCGGTGCCTGTCTGGTCAAATGCCTCCCCGCAACCATTCACTTTTTTTTTTCTCCGGCCATGCCTCTGGCATGTGGGATCTTAGTTCCCTAACCAGGGATCAAACCCTTGCCCGCTGCATTGGAAGTGCAGTCTTAACCACTGGATGGCTCGGGAAGTCCCATTCACTTTTATATTGAAAGGAAAAATAAAAGCAGCAACACTACAACACCCTACCCCGCCCCCGCCACCACTTGTCCTGTTTGACTCCAGCCTTACTTATTAGACTGGAACTTTCTGAGGGCAAAATTGTTTTTTCTTTGACTGCATCCTTCACCCAGTAAGGGATCACAGATACACTTGGATTTTTAACAAAGAAGCAACACAAACACCCCAAGGCTCCAGGGTGGCCTCCTTTCTTCTTAGAGATTTTGCAGAGACGAAATTGTTCAGAAAAGCAAAATAAGCTGCCCACACTCAGGGATCTGCCATCCCTGCCAATTCCTGATTAATCAACAAGGAAGGAGTTTCCTTTAAGGAAAAGAAATATGGACCGGAAGAGAGAGAGAGCTTGCTTATCACTCTCCTCCAGCCCTGCCACCCTCTGTAACGCTTGGTCTCCAGTACAATTATGGCTAAATAGACCTGGTCCAGGCTAACTAGTTAGCAATGGACCCGGCAGGGAACAGCTGGATAACTTAGTCTCTGACTAATAAATACATGGCCAATAGAAAAAAAAAAAAAAACTGAATTTCAAGGTTAAGAATCCGCCTGCCAATCCAGGGGGCAAGGGTTCGATCCCTGGTCCAGGAAGATTCCACAGGCCAAGGGGCCACTAAGCCCACACACCACAACTACTGAAATGTGAGTGCCTTAGAAGCCACGGCACTGAGAAGCCGGAGCACCACAACCAGAGAGGAGCTCCTGCTTTCCATAGCTACAGCAAGCCTGTGCACAGCAACGAAGACCCAGTGCAGCGAAAAATAAATACATGAATTAAAAAAAAATTTTTTAAAGGCACCTCTAGAACAGCTCGTTCCCCTCTTTTACAATTTTCCCACAACCCCTGGCCAGATGCAATAGAAAACATTCAACGTTTCACCATTTCCCCCAGTACCAGGGGCTTCCCAGGTGGCGCTAGTGGTAAAGAACTTGCCTGCCAGTGCAGGAAACATAAGAGATGTGGATTCGATCCCTGGGTGGGGAAGATCCCCTGGAGGAAGGCATGGCAACCCACTCCAGTTCTTTCCTGGAGAATCCCATGGACAGAGGAGCCTGGCAGGCTACAGTCTGTAGGGTTGCAAAGACTGGGACACGATGGAAGCATGTTAGCACGCATGCACCCAGCACCAGAGGTTACTCCCCGCCCCCCCGCCGCCCCCGCCCCCCAGGCTGGTGGACAGCAGCCTCTTTGTAAGGAAAGTGAACAGCGGTGTGCAGACTGGGCAGAGGTGAGTGGGTGTCTGCAGTCCGTGCCCTGCCTCGTCCTGTTCTTGCGAACGCAATCCTAAAGGTTAATAATAATCACAACAGGCAGCCCATCATTGCCTCCCTGTCTGGCTGAGAGGTTTACAACTTAAACTCATGGCAGAGGGAGAAATTGGCTCAATCACTTGGAGTAATGGTACATGGAGAGCCAGTTGGGCATGACTGCTATTTAACTCAAGGAAACTGGGCTGCTGCGGTGGAGTCTAGGTACACGTTAATAAACATGTCATGCTCCGAGGTGAAAATTAACATTGCCCCCTGCACTTTATATCTGCACTCCCCACTCCACTCTCCATTTGCCCGCTTGCCTCATCCCAACCAGATAAATGGGACAAGACTGGGAGAACGGGGCTGCAAACCGATGCTTACAGCTATCATTATGTCAATAATCACAGGTCATCCTTTATTCTTTCAAAGAGCTTTTATTTCTCATAAGACCTTACCCCAAATATTTATAATCAGGCATTTTGTAGGGGTAAGGGAGAAAAGAAAGTATCTGACATCATCGCTAATAATAGCTAACATTTTCAGAACTTTCACTGTGGCCAAGCACCCTGGTGCATGTTCCTAGCCACTCAATCAGATGGGTACCATTATTTGTCCTCAGTTTAGCTGGTGAGGACAGTACAAGACAAGAGTTCAAATAACGGACCCCAAATCACCCAAGATCTAGGAAATGGGAATGTGGTATTTGAATGCAGATCCATGTGAGTAAATGAGAGCCCAAGTTCTCAGCCTTTTTGCTACACTAGCTGTTTAAGGGACAAAGGAGAAAGTGGAGGAAGACACAATGATTGGCTTAACAGTGTTCTCAACTAGTCCTAGTCTTAGCCCTCAGAAGCTCAGATAGGCCCACATTATGATGCCTTCCCATCCGCCCTTCCCCAGTGGGCATGTTGCTCTTCCACCACAAATTAAGGACTCAACTTTACCATGTGCCAAGTATGGCAGACATAGAGGTGAAACTCACAACCATCTTTGTCCCCAGGCTTACAGTCTAGTAGAGAGGCAGCTAAGAAAAGTATGTTCATAGGAAAAAGGGTGAACTAAAAGCTGTTGGACTCTCTCTTGGTTTTCCCCTTGACCCTGTCCATACAAGATGCTCCATTCTCAATGGATCTGCTCTACGTGTAACCTAAGTTGTCAAGAGGGCCTGGGGTCAACCCCTTGTCCCAGGCCAGGATCCCAGCTCAGGTGCCATGGCCCTGCTGCTCTGACAAATGAAACTAGGTGTATGTAACAAGGTAATGCTGCTGCTGCTAAGTCGCTTCAGTTGTGTCCGACTCTGTGCGACCCCTTAGACAGCAGCCCACCGGGCTCCCTCATCCCTGAGATTGTCCAGGCAAGAACACTGGAGTGGGTTGCCATTTCCTTTTCCAATGCATAAAAGTGAAAAGTGAAAGTGAAGTCACTCAGTCGTGTCCGACTCTTAGCGACCCCATGGACTGCAGCCCACCAGGCTCCGTCCATGGGATTTTCTAGGCAAGAGTACTGGAGTGGGTGCCATTGCCTTCTCCTAGTTACTATAATAAACAAACTGTAAAATACATAATAGCTGAAAGACATCAATTTAAATTTGGATTTCAAATGGTTTTAGCATTCTTATGTGCTGTGCAGTATTTGGGATACGCTTATATTAAAATTGTTCATTATTTATCTGAAATTCAAATTTAACTGAGTGTCCTGCATTTTCTTTGCCAAGCCTACTCAAGACATCAAAGGTTTTTGGGCTTGTTTTTTATATTTATTTATTTATTTGGCTGTGCCAGGTCTTAGTTGCAATATTTGGGTTCAAGTTCCCCGGCCAGAGATTGAACCCCAGCCTCCTATCTTGGGAATGGGGAGTTCTAGCTTCTGGCCCACACAGGAAGTTCCCAACATCAAAGGTTTTTTTTTCTTGTTTATATAAAGCCCACATTGGGAGTTCTCAGTGGACAGGTAGCCGCCCTCCAAGGCTCCTTCCATCTTGGCTCTGTCATTTTCATCACTCAGTTTTCAAGGTATCTGTAGGCTCACGGGGCCAAGTCCCAGAAAGGGGAAAGTCCTGGAGAATTCCACGTGGGAGTCTTTATGGGTCCGTCCTGGTAGCGGCACAATGGACTTCTGATCACAATCAATTCATTGGCCAAAACTCAGTCACATGGCCTGTACCTGGCAGCAGGGTAAGCTGAAAAATGTGATCCAGTGTGTGCTCAGGAAGATATTTGGAAAACAGCTGGCCAATCTCTGCCACACTGGGTAATAGCAGAACTCACCTGTCAGTGCTGGTGCCTAATCTCCTGTGCTAGTTTCAGGCTTAGTCAGCAATCTTCCACTCACTGAGGTCCCCAGCAGATCAAATGCTTCTTCTCAGCCCTGGACTAGTTAACTAATAGCCACAGGGATTAGGAGTACAAGGCCACTGTAGGAGTAATAAGTGTTACCATGAATTCGTATGAGTTCATTTTGATCCAATGCAATTTAATAAATATTTACTAATGCTCTTAGGATACTGAGAAAAGCTTGGTTCTAGGCCCCCAAGGGAGACATAAACTGATCTAGAACCCAGTTATATCCTCAAGAAGCTATATACAATTAAATTCAACAGCTATCCTCCACCCTTATCTATATCCTTTGGATTTTTCAAAAGCTGATGAAAAACCCACAGGTACAAAGAATTCTGCCCTAAATGTTAGGGTACAGAATGGTTCCTCTTCTAAATTCCTGAAACTTTTGGTGTCTGTGTCCATTTATTCATTCATTCATCCATGCGTATATGCATTCATTCAATGAGTTCATTCGTGAACATTGATTGAGACTCTCTGCTTGACAGTGGGCAGGCTCTGAGGACAGGGACGGGGAATCTAAGTTGAACAAGACTGAGACCAAGCCTTCCAGAAACTCTCAAAAGAAGGAGTGATCAGAATGCACATAATTCAGCCAGATACAAGGCAGATGGTGGTCAACATGGAGAGGAAGGAGAAATTAATTCTAACTGGAGGGTGGAGTGGAGAACACTGCATCAAAGATCCAACAAGGGAGACTTAACTGGTGGTCTAGTGGTTAAGACTCCATGTGGCAGGGGCAAAAAAAAAAAGCCCGAAGATCCAACAATGAACTTCCCAGAGACAAACGAACCTACCCTGCAGACAGGGACTCAGGCAAAGTGCCCACAACTCCCTTCATAGGCATCCGCCTGTCTCCCACCCACTCAGGTCCAATGGGAGAAAAGGCAGTGAGCTCTCCTCAAGGGAGAACTCCAAGGCAGCCTCTCATTTTATCTTAAAAATTCACACAAAATCTGAATTCCACTCCACAGGATACTAACGTTTGTTTTGCTGTGATAATTTTAACATAATTGGCTTAAATTACCTGTCATTGAGTAAAATCATTTCATCTTGTGGCTTATGTACCCTCAACATACCACTTCTGTTTGAAGAGTACCTTTTCGGGAAATTTGGCTTCCCAGGAGGTTCAGCGGTAAAAAATTCGCCTGCCAGTGCAGGAGACACAGGAGATGCAGGTTTGATCCCTGGGTGAGGAAGATCCCCTGGAGAAGGAAATGGCAAACCACTCCAGTATTCTTGCCTGGGAAACCCCATGGATAGAGGAGCCTGGCGAGTTACAGTCCATGGGATCACAAAGAGAGACCGAGCATGAATGCATGCATTTTCCAGAAATTTAGCTTCTGCAAGCGTAGGACTGGAAATTCAGTTTTCACTTATTTTATCTCTTCTCTTTTCTCCCTCAGGATATAGGAAAGATTCCGCTTTAAGGATTCTGAGACTAGCCATATGCTTTGTGAACACATAACACAATAACCATTGATGAATTTTGTATTAAACAGGCTAGTTTTCATACACTTCTCTCACATCTGGTAAGAAATATACAAAATAATACAACTTGGATATGAGTTGTTATTTCTGGATGGTGGTGCTTCTGGGGACACCTTCAAGGAGCATGACCCTCCTCCTACAGGTCCTTCTAGACTGTGCAGGTTGCTCCTGCTGTAAAACAGCTGCCCTGGATTCCAGCTGCAAAGTTAAACCCCTCACAATGTAAACTGACTAAAGTTTAAAAGCACAAGAAAATGTTACATATTTCCCTTCTTCCTGACCTCCCCACAAAGAAACACCAAAGTGTTAAAAAAAAAAAATCCTGTTTCTGATGAAGACTCAGGGGTTAATTTTCAGCATGGTGCCTGGGGATGGCAGGCTTCCCTTGTGGCTCAGCTGGTAAAGAATCCGCCTGCAATGCGAGAGACCTGGGTTTGATCCCTGGGTTCGGAAGCTCCCCTGGAGGTAGGGCGTGGCAACCCACTCCAGCACTCTTGCCTGGAGAATCCTCATGGACAGAGGAGGCTGGCGGGCTGCAGTCCATGGGGCTGCAAAGAGTTGGACACGACTGAGTGACTAAGCACAGGACTGGGGATTTCACTGTGGGACTCCCGTTACTTGTCATGGGAGTCTCGCTGCTTCATTTCATGCATACTGTAGGCGCCCCTCGATAGCCACAAAATTTTAGTTTTGAAATTGAGGCCGTCTTTTTCAGAACAAATCAGACTACAAGAAAACGCCAAAACTACTCTGTTGGCCTGGGACCAGGGTTTGTGCTTGTGTGTATCCGAAGGGGAGAACTGCCTTTCCCTGGCGTGCAAATGTCCCTTTCAGAGACAACAGCATTAAAACATTATGCCCAAGAGCTGACAGCTATGGTTGTGTGCCTCACCCCAAAGCTTTGTTTGGAACCCCATAAAACCTGGCACATGGTTTGTGACACCCAGTGAAACACAGGGCCTCTCCCTAGTAACTGGAGCCCTGCTGCCTGTCATTATGGGACCTCTCTTATTAAGCGTCTCTTTTTTAAATGGCTGTCATCATCTGGTTCCAGTGTACATTAAATCCCATTATAATTATAAGCACACTTCCCCATAGCATCCGTTGCAGATTTCATCCACACTGCCTACCCCCTCAGGGCATCTTTGCACTAATAACAACTCAGATTTGCTATTTGAGTTGACAACATTAGGTCCCAACACCATTTGCAATATGCTGGTGGGAGAGAGAGAAGAAAAAGCTTTCTCTTCCTCAGTCACAAAATCTTGGGGTCACAGTGACCCAAGGCCTCTGGGGCTAAGAGAAATAACCCCTCATCTCCCTTTGAAACACTCTCTGCCTTACAGAAAAGAAGGACATTCTTAGTACCTGGACGAGAAGCATAGGTGTAAATATCACTAACCAGACATCCACTGGGAAAAGATGACAATTACCAGTCAAAGAAACTATCTTCTTATTTTCTTTTCTAGAATTCAAATAACCAGAAGCTACACCTCACCTGTTTTTTTTTTTTTTTCCTCTGCTTTTTAGAGGGGGGATGAAAGGACGTGGGATGAAATAATTAAATTAAGAAAACAAACAAAAGAAAACTATCAACATATGCACTGAGGGCAAATATGACTCTGCTTAGCTTTTTTTTTTTTGTTGAGTCTCATGGCTTTCAGGATCTTAGTTCCCTGACCAGGGATTGAACCTGGGCCTCCTGCAGTACAAGTGTGGAGTTCTAACCACTGGATGGTCAGAGAATTCCCGACTCTGCTTAGTTTTTGACATTATCGGTATCTATCTAGAGGATATCTCAGTGATGGCCGTGAAGCATCATAAGATCATTTGACTCCAAAAATGGACACAATAGGCTTGCTGTGTTTTTTCCCTCAAGGGTCCCCAGTGGGGTAAAGATCTGAGAGTATGTGTGACGGCCTAAAGATTTCGTCTGCCAATACAGGAGACTGGGTCTGGAAGATCCCCTGGAGGAGGGCATGGCAACCCACTCCAGTATTCTTGTCTGGAGAATCCTATGGACAGAGAAGCTGGCGGGTTCCAGTCCATAGGGTTGCAGAGTCTGACTCAACTGAAGTGACTTAACATGCACACATGACTGCCTGCTGCATCTTCTGGTGGCAACCTGGAATTCTCCATTGTAGATGAGACTATTTACATTTTTTATTTTTTTCCATTCAGGGCCTTTACTGCCAGCATCCCTCCCTGAATATTCTTCATTCTGTATCACAAGGTTTTGGAGAAATATGAAGTGGCTGCTTCTCCCCCAAAGACAGGAGTCTTTGATTTCATTTTCATGATAGGAAATTTTACCTTTCAATTTTAAGACTATTTTCCAACGAAGGAGCTGGAACAAAATGGTTTGGAACATTTTGTTAACCCTCAAGCAGAATACTCAAAACAACACAATCACCTTCTTCCTGGGCATCTACTTAATTGGAATTTTATTGTAATTCCAAACTCCCTTCTCAACTTTTGCTGAGATTTTTTTTCCCCCGAGTACTGTGCCACTCAGCTTTCGGCTTGCAGTTCTGACTGGGGAGTGAACCTGGGCCCATCGGCAGTGAAAGTGTAGAGTCCTCACCACTGGATCTCCAGGGACTTCCTTGACTGAGATTTCTGAGGAGGAAAGAAAGTGCAGAGATCTGGGCATCTAAGTCTGCCTCCTCGGTGGCCTGATTCAATGCAGAACTGTTCAGTTCCCAGCTTGGCTGGCTGTCGCGGAGGCCTTGGTCTTTGTGGAGTAAGAGGAGAAGGAAATTAAAAGCCCTTATTTCCTTTTTTTATCCCACTAGAGGCTATATAGGAGCTTCCCTAGTAGCTCAGTTGATAAAGAATCCGCCTGCAATGCGGGAGACCTGGGTTCGATCCCTGGGTGGGGAAGATCCCTTAGAGGAACGTATGGCAATCAGTCCAGTATTCTTGCCTGGAGACTCCCCACGGACAGAGGTGCCTGGCAGGCTACGGTCCATGGGGTCGCCAAGAGTTGGACACGATTGAGCGACTAAGCACAGCACAGCACAGAGGCTATATAATCTAGAAATTATGATCATGAGCTTTGAAGTTGGAATGGTCTGATTTAAGTCTTGGCTCTGATATTTAACAGCTTGGGTAGTAGTGCTTGGGTAGTAGTAGTCTTGGGTAAA
Organism: Bos grunniens; assembly: GCF_055505025.1. NCBI lineage: Eukaryota > Metazoa > Chordata > Mammalia > Artiodactyla > Bovidae > Bos > Bos grunniens. The sequence goes on from NC_141179.1 coordinate 25,077,566, forward strand.
GTGCTTAACCTCTCTGAGCCTCAGGTTTCCCATCCATAGAAATGGGGGCAAGAACAATACTTGCATTATGAGAGTTGTTACAAGGATTAAATAAAACAATACAGGTAATGTGTTAAGATTCACAGACAGTGCTCAGAATGAGGTATAATCCCCATGGTCTCCCTCCTGTAAGATCACTTAGACCTGATGTGCCCTTCTCTTCCACAACCTGAGTTCTGAAGGGCTGCTACCAGAGGGAGGTACATGAGTAAAGGAGGAGATGAAGGGATAAGATGTTTTAGCGATGGAATTCCACCCAAAGGTCAACTCATCTGTTCCTCTGTTTCCAGCAGGATGATGTCCCTGGAAGATTGAAGTCTCTCCTATTTTTAAGATCTGTCAAAACTGATGTCCCAGTTTCTCTTACCACACCCAAGAAAAAAAAAAAAGTTAAAAAAAAATCTACTACAGATACTTGAACATGAGAGACAGAGAGAGAGAAAGAGAGAATGAGAATTTTCTGCTGTAATTTTCCATCCTGCTGGTTTTTAGGTGCTGCCATATGAAATCTCTGAAGTGGAGATTCTCATCAGCCTTCCCGGGGCCCAAGGACACACAGTTCTGGCTATAAATGGTGCCAGTTTTGGTGGGGGAGCTGCTGCCACTTTATCTGGGCCCAATAAACCTTATCAAACTGCTGTGCAGCCAGCCTTCAGCACTAAGTGGAAATGCTTGGAGCCCAACGCTGGCACTCAGCCCAAAGCCTCGCCTGCCTGCCTCCTTTTTTGTTACCTTCACCACCTCTTAAATTCGGGCATTAATCTCTCTTTAACACTTACTAACAAGGGCCGGGCTTTTTAATGGGTCGAGTTTATGAAGCAAGGGAGATTTTCACATAGTGTGAGTATGGCATGGAGGTTGGGGGGGAGGGGTCCAGGGCCACAGAGGATTTCTTCTTTCCCATTGTTTCCCCAGAGAGTCTCCCTGCCTCTGATTGAGGATTAATAGGAGATTAGATCAGGGGTTAATTGTGTGCTTCGCCTCTTACTGCACCCAGGAGCGGCTGGTAGGTGGACGTGGAGAGAGGGAGCAACCTTCGGAAGGTACTATCTAGGCAGAAGCTAAATGCTTCAGTTAAATGCTTCCTTCTATTTCCCTGGTGAAGCACTAGGACCATCCTCTCTTCTTCCATCTCTCTCCTCTTGTTCTCCTTGAGGATCAGTTCTTTTTTAAAAATTGAATTATAGTTGATTTACAATATTGTGTTAGCTTTAGGTGCATAGCAAAGTGATGCAGTTATACATATATTTAGATTTTTTCCATTACAGGTCATTACAAGATACTTAATATAGTTCCGTGTGTGTGTGTGTGTGTGTGTGTTAGTGTCTCAGTTGTGTCCGACTCTGCAACCCCATGGACTGTGGCCCACCAGGCTCCTCTGTCCATGGAATTCTCCAGGCAAGAATACTGGGGTGGGGAGCCATTCCCTTTCCCAGGGGACCTTCCCCACCCCGGGATTGAACCTGGGTCTCCTGCACTGCAGGCAGATTCTTTACCGTCTGAGCCAACCAGAAAGCCCTATAGTTACCTGTCCTCGTCGTCATGAAGTCGCTCAGTTGTCCGACTGGTTGCAACCCCATGGACTGTAGCCTACTAGGCTCCTCCCTCCATGGGATTCTCCAGGCAAGACTACTGGAGTGGCCATTTCCTTCTCCAGGGGATCTTCCCAACCCAGGGATCGAACCTGGGTCTTCTGCATTCCAGGCAGACGCTTTAACCTCTGAGCCATTTGTACTACACAGTAAATCCTTGTTGTTTATCACACCAGTTCTTTCTCAACTTTCCTTAAATTTCTTTCTTCTTACAGACTGTAGACCTTAGCTAGAAAAGCAGCCCTATCATAGATTGCTCTTTATTGTTCATCAGAATACCCAGGGACTGGGTTTTCCCTGGCATCCGTCAGACACTGCGGTGTTGTCTGCTCTCAGAGGAAAACTAACTCCCTTTCTTCACTTTCAAGTGGCTTCTCTCTGGTCTTCTCTACCCCGACTCCTGCAGGCAGGTCTGAGCACTTTTCCTGCGAGCAGCAGACAGGGGCGGGCTTGCTGGGATGGAGCTGCCTGTTCTCGGGACTGGTCCATTAGCAGCTCTTGTGAACCCGGATCAGTTTTGATGGAAACTCTGGCCAGCTGGCCTTGCCAGGCCGGAAGTGGATTTTTGCCTCTAGCGGGCCTCTGCTATCTTCCAAGGCGCTTCAATTCTTGGGGCCTGACCCTCGGTTTGGGGCAGTGCCAGAGGGCGAATCGGGATATGCTCATGCGTGAGTCCGGTGGGAAACCTTTGACCCACCCCCTTGTCAGGGACAGAGTGTGGGGACTCCGGATTCAGTGATTGAAGCCCCGCGTTGCGAAGATCGTATGACCTCCAGGGACGACTGTCTGGAGACCCAGCGAGGGCGCTCTCCACCACTACCCTCACCATAGCCGGAAGTCAAGGTGTGTGCCCAGAAAAAGGGCGTTTTCCACCTCTCGCCCACCACCTTCGCCAAGTTCCAAGGAAAGGGTGAAGACGGGGGCTCTCCGCAGCCCGCGGAAGGGCTCATGTCTTCTGGTTGTTCTACGGCTTCCTGACCTCAGCTGCGCCCTCTAAAGTGGAGGGGTCAGCAGAGAGGAGGCACTTTGGGGAGCCTGGAGCTTCTCCAGGCTCTCACTCGCCGCCCCCTAAAGACTTTATCCCGAACTGAGTGCAGTTCTTGCGGAACTGCTTCCAGCCAAGGTTCCCTGGGGGACGGGGGCGGGGGGAAGGCGGGAGCCGCGGCGCAAGGGAGGGTTGGCGGGGGGTGGGGTGGGGAAGTCTAGGGGATGCTCAAGACTGGGAAGAAAAGTTTCCCTCGCGCCTCGATCTTGGCCTCCAGAGGTCGCGACAGCTAAAATGGGGGCGTCTCCCCTCGACGACAGATCCCCGCGGGAGCCTCTGTCACTCGGTTCACCCGGACCCGCGAACTCTGCGCCTGGAGGCGAATCGCAGTCTGGATGCTCATAAGGCCTGGAGGCCCCAAAGCGCTGGGCTTGGGTACCATGAAAACGAGCTTCTAAAGACGACGCCGGGGTCCAGGGGTGCCGTCCCGAGCCCCGAGAAAAAAGTGAAAGGCGAGATGACACGCACTCATGGGGCAAACGTTGGGAGAAAAAATTCCGAGCCTGGAAGCAGCAGGGAAACACAAAACCTGTTCCCACTGGAGATTAAAATTCTGGGGGTTGAAGATGGGGGCAGCGCCCCTCATCTCCACTGCCCTCACCGAGGCGCCCAAATCCCTGGTGCGCCTCTCTACGAGCTCCTGCTTCTCTCCTCTCCGCCTGGCCGGTGAGCTGCGCCCGCCAGCGCCCCAGCAGCAGCTAGATGTCAGGCGAAGCCCGGAGCGCGGCGCGCGGGGAAGGGAGGGGATTGCAGGGGAGGGAGGGGAGGGGCGGAGAGCGCGCGCGGGCTCGGCCAGTGCGGGGGGTGGGCGGGCTGAGCCGGGGGACGGCGCGGGAGGGGGGAGGGAAGGGGGGCAGCTGTGGGCAGGGAGCCGGGCTCGGCCGCCAGCACTAAAGATGGAGAGGCGCCGGGGCCTCGCAGGGGAGGGGGCTCGGCGTTGACGTGGGACGCCGCGGAGGCGCCGCAGCCGGTGGTGATTTGCTAACCTCGCAGCACAGAGGAGTTGAGGGCGATGAGAGCGGGTACTGCGAACTGCCGGGCGATGCCGCCGCTACCGCCGTGATACCGAGAGCAACAGTTCCCCAGCAACACCCCTCCCAGACAGAGGCACACACCCCCAAGAGGCACGCACACCCACCCCACGGCACCCGGCTCGGCAGTGGTGAGTTGGGGGCCAGGGAGAGGCGCACCGCCCAGAGATAGCTGTGCGCCCGGGCACCCCAGGGCTGGAGAGGTCTGGGGGGGCGCGCTCGCTTCGGCCACTCGACCGCTGGGCTTCTGCCTTATTTTATTCGGCTTGTTCCCTTCCTGCTGCTGCAGCCGTCGCCGCCGGCGGTTGGGGGTCGGCTGGAAGGGGGAGCCCTGGCTGTCAGCTTGGGCGCAGTTGCCTCCCCAACCCTTCCACTCCAGGGCACAGTCGGGGTGAGAGGTGGGGAGCAGAGCGGTCTGCGGGGCCGGGGGGCACAAACGGAGGGCTGGGAATAGGAGGCTTTGTACCACCAGGGGCCGGCGGAGGAGCCGGGAGCCTGTGGGTGCTCATATGTATGCCGACCGGTGCGCGGGCGCGAGATAGGGCTGTGGTTTATTTGTGTGTTTATTCGCCCGCCAGCTGGGAAGCTAGGATCGGAGGAGTGGTTTTGGGGGCGGAGGGGAGCCGGACTGGGACTCACTTGGGTTTTGTTTCTCTTTGGAAAACGTGGTGGGCTCCTTTTTCTTGATTGGACTTGATCCCCCAGGTTTTGGGGGGGAGGGGCTCCGTGGTGGAGCGCTGGAGTGTCTCCACCGCTCCGGGCCCTCCTCGGCTCTCGGCGGGACCGGCCGTGGCGCCGGAGCTCGCTGTGCGCTCCCGGCCGCGCTCGGTGGGTGCTCCGCTCTGCACCTGATGCGTTCGGGATGCCTTTCCCACCCCGGCGCGCCGTCAGCTCGTTCTCACAGCCCCTCGAACACTCCCGCACGCGCTCGAAATGCGCAAGATCTCGCCGGCCCGCGGACCGGCTGGAACGCACAGACGCGCTCAGCACCGACTCGCTGGCCGCTCCCCGGAACGCTCGCAACGTGCCTGGGCCGGGCGCGCCTGCTGCTGGCGCCACCCGCCCGAGGCCGGGGACCTTGTCCGTCGCTCGCGGGGATCCCCGCCCTGGGTCGGAGAGAGAGGGCCCTCAGATCCCTTCTCGTCTTTCCTCCCACAACTCGTTGTCGGGCTTTTGTGCTTCCCCTTCGCCTCAAGGCGAGTCCGCCTTCTCGCCTGTCTCGCCCCGGCGTTCGGCCCGCCTGAACTCTTGCCTTAAGCCCGGGTCTCTTTCGCTTTTCTTCTTTCCTAACCCGGCTCTCTTTCTCGTTGCCATCTGGCTTCCCCGGAAAAGTTGCTTCCCCAAGTTTGCTGAAGTCGTCTCCAAGTCTCCGTAGGGGGTGGCTGGAAACAGGGTGGGGGGTGAGGGGCGGGAAGGTGTGAGAGCGCGATCGATCCCCGGAGCTCGAGCTGGTTAGCGCTGGCTTTCCGCCGTGACGAGGGGCACGGCGCTGCAGCCAGCACCAGCCGGCTCCCGGGCGCCGAGCCGCGGGTTTCGGGGATGGCTGATCAGGGCACCCTGATTTCCTTCAGAACCTACGGTGCTTGCTTTGGGGAAGGATTTCGGGTAGACCAGCTTCCATTCTTTCGATTCCTACCCCCTAGTTCTCTGAAGCCCAAAGTCTGCGGGGAAAGCGCATGGTGGCAAGGCGCTTGTGAATAGTCACCGCCCCCCCACCATCGCCTCCGTTCTCACCCCAGGGTGGGGAGCAAAAGTGTCTTCTTGATTGACTGTCCTGTTAACCCTTTCTAAGTAAGATTTGTGGCTCTGGAGTCAATAGGGTTCCTTTTGGGAGCGGAGGCCAGCAGTGTTCCAAGAGGAAGAGCCCTTGCTCTGCGTTGCTCCCAATTGACTTCACAGCAATATTGGCCACAGCAAGGCCGAGGCTGGGAGGAACCTGGGCCTGTGAGATCTTTCAGACACGCTTTAGACTGGTTTGGGAGACCCAGAGCCCTGTTACTGATCCCAAACAGCACTTGGGAGAGAGGCCTTTGTCTCCAGCTCAGTCTTCCCTTCATGCTGGTAACTCACACCATAGATGCTGGTGCCAGTATAACCTCTCAGCCCTCTGAGCCAGGTCTAGCAGTCAAGCATCAATTCCTCTTCGGGTCATGGGACTTGCCCATTCCCGGGAGACTGTGGGAGACACTGGAAGTTTGGGTTCCCAGCACATGCACTCCTGGGTTTAGGGGTGCATGTTTCCTAGGATCTCTCTGTAGGTCCTTCAATACCTAGCCTGCATATTACAGATCTTCCTCACTACTGGGCACTTGTGGGTAGGAGATAAGTGCAGCACATTATGTAAGTGTGGCACATTATGTAAGTGTGGACATGTGTGCTTGGGGCTTCCCAGGTAGCGTAGTGGTAAAGAACCGCCTGCCGATGCAGGAGATGCAGGAGACATGGGTTCAACCCCTGAGTGGGGAAGATCCGCTGGAGGCGGAAATGGCAACGCACTCTAGTAGTCTTGCCTGGAAAACTCCTTGGTCAGGAGCCTGGCAGGCTACAGTCATGGGGTCGCAAAGAGTTGGACACGACTGAGCATGCATGCACACATGTGTGTTAACTGTTTCTACTTCTCTGGCTGGTGCATGCACACATACATGCACACTACACAGTTGAGATTTTGGATTACTTATACAATCACTTTGAGGTACCCATGATTGGGAGTGAGCCAAGCTAGTACATAGACTATGTGTGTGTACTTCTCTTAGGGCCTAAGCAGAGGGTCAGGGCGTGGGTTCATCAGCCCTTTGCAACCCTGAGAAGAGTGGAAGGGCAGAGGCCCAGGAAGGCATTAACTGAGGGTGAAAAGGTGGGCTGGAGGAGAACCTTGCCTGTAGATTTCTCTGAGCTGCTACTCTAGGCTGCTAGCCCCTGCTAGGCTGGGTGTTGTTCCTGGGGCTACCACAATGAGGCAGGATTTAGAGAAACTTCGTTTTGAAGATGAGATTTGCTGCACGGGGTATTCAAAGTAAAATTGAGTGCTTACACTGACTAGAAGAGGGGGTTAAATTCTTACTCATTTAAATTAAGCACTGGGCATTTTCTCACAATCAGTGTTGACTTTGCACAGGAGCCCCCCACACTCAGATTTAAAGAAAGCTCAGGACTCAAAAGACTCCATTGTAATTTTCATTTTACTTCTTCTAACAGATGTCATAGACCAGTGAGTTAGGCATGTGCTACATAGCAGAACCTTCTTTTTACTCCCATCATCCTTGGGCCTGTAAAAGCAGTCATGTAGATTTCTAGGAAGCCCTTTCCCTCTATTAAAATCTCCAGGACTGTCTTGCTGCAGGTTTGGGTCAGGGGCTATTGATTGAATTCTTACTTTTAGGGACAGTAACTAATCTATCTTTTGTTCTTGCATCTCTTTTGCCTCTTTCCCCATTTCTCCCCTCTAGCCCTTGCCATTGGCCCAGGAAACACACCCTGCCCCGCCACGCAGAGCCAGGAAGGAAAGAAAGCCTCATGCCTAAGCCTCGGGGAGCACCATGGATCTGACAAAGATGGGCATGATCCAGCTGCAGAACCCCAGCCACCCCACGGGGCTCCTGTGCAAGGCCAACCAGATGAGGCTGGCCGGGACGCTGTGCGATGTGGTCATCATGGTGGACAGCCAGGAGTTCCATGCCCACCGGACTGTGCTGGCCTGCACCAGCAAGATGTTTGAGATCCTCTTCCACCGCAACAGCCAGCACTATACTCTGGACTTCCTGTCTCCCAAGACCTTCCAGCAGATTCTGGAGTATGCATACACGGCCACGCTGCAAGCCAAGGCAGAGGACTTGGATGACCTGCTGTATGCCGCCGAGATCCTGGAGATCGAGTACCTGGAGGAGCAGTGCCTGAAGATCCTGGAGACCATCCAGGCCTCAGATGACAATGACACGGAGGCCACCATGGCGGAGGGCGGGGCCGAGGAGGAAGAGGACCGCAAGGCGCGCTACCTGAAGAACATCTTCATCTCGAAGCATTCCAGCGAGGAGAGTGGCTATGCCAGTGTGGCGGCCCAGAGCCTCCCTGGGCCCATGGTGGACCAGAGCCCTTCCGTCTCCACCTCATTTGGCCTTTCAGCCATGAGTCCCACCAAGGCGGCGGTGGACAGTCTGATGACCATAGGACAGTCTCTCCTGCAGGGGGCTCTTCAGCCGCCCGCTGGGCCCGAGGAGCCGACCCTGGCTGGGGGTGGGCGGCACCCCGCGGTGGCCGAGGTGAAGCCGGAGATGATGCAGGTGGATGAGGTGCCTGGCCAGGAAAGCCCTGGGACTGTGGAGTCTAGCATCTCAGCTGGGATGGGGGACAAGGTGGAAGAAAGGGGCAAGGAAGGGCCCGGGACCCCTACTCGGAGCAGTGTCATCACCAGTGCCAGGGAGCTGCACTACGGACGTGAGGAGAGTGCTGAGCAGCTGCCGCCTCCGGTCGAGGCCGGCCAGGGGCCCCCCGGCCGACTGGAGCCCCCTGCGCCCCCAGCTGAGAAGCACCTGGGCCTCTACTCCGTGTTGCCCAACCACAAGGCCGATGCCGTGCTCAGCATGCCGTCCTCGGTGACCTCGGGCCTCCACGTGCAGCCTGCCCTGGCTGTCTCCATGGACTTCAGCACCTACGGGGGTCTGCTGCCCCAGGGCTTCATCCAGCGGGAGCTGTTCAGCAAGCTGGGGGAGCTGGCCGTGGGCATGAAGGCCGAGAGCCGCAGCGTCGGGGAGCAGTGCAGTGTGTGCGGCGTGGAGCTTCCTGACAACGAGGCTGTGGAGCAGCACAGGTAGGCCCCTCTGCGCCCGTCACCCGCTGCCCGAATTTCTGGCCTCGGCCCTGCCTTTGTTCCCAGCTGTCCCCTAGTCCTGGGGCCTGGCTCCCTTGTTCTCTTTGCTATTTGTGAAAAACCACTTGAGGGGATCACTTTTCAGGTCTGTTGAGAGAGCTTTGAGTCTTTCCTGAACATGGGGGAACTTACGCGCCCAGTTCCTTTTTTAAAAAAAAATTTGATTTTTATTTATTAATTTTTAGATCATGTCAAGTGGCCTACAGAATCTTAGTTCCCTGACCGAGGATTGAACTTCCGCCTTCAGTAGGAGGACTGCCAGGGAATTCCTTTCGCCCAGTCTTTACTAAGCTCTTTGCGCTCTTTTTGCATTTGGGCTCCCGTTTTGCTTTTCCTGCTGTTGGGTCTTTTCTCCTCTGCCTGGAGAGAGTCCTAAAGTGGAGGGAGGGAAAGGTGGGGTGAGGAGGAAGGGCCCACAGCCGGGGTCTGGCCACTCTGCCCAGTTTCAGGTACCTGAGTTCCCCTGCGGGGGTTCCTGCCAAGGCCGGCAGCTCAGGAGAAGGGGAGGGGCTGGAGTCTGCTTAGACCCAAGAGCAGCTGCAGGTTCCAACCATTGTTCCTGGTGAACCTTCATCACCAGGAATGTTGCCTCCTCTCCCTTTTCATTCTCTGTCCTTGTAAACACGTTTCAGGGGAGCTGATTTACATTCAAGGGAGAAGGATGGGTATGAGAAACATTGGTTTTGCAGCCTGCAGTCTTATTCTTAACCCATCCCTACTCACATTGAATTGAATACCACTTTGGGCCAGCATCGGCTTCCCTCTGGCTTCTGTTTCCTTCTCTGTGAAATAGCTTTTATGACATGCCTGCTTCAAATGCTTTTCGTGGAGTCGTATTTTTGTTAACGGCAGTTTTCCCAGGTAGATGATGTTCTTGTTCATAGGGAGATAATAAGACCTTTTCTCAGGGTCAGGTAGATACCGAGAGGCAGAGCTGGATTCAAGTTCAGGTCTTAACCTTCTTGCACTTTGCTGCCTCTCGGAGTTATTCAGTCCGAAAGAGTGTCTTGTCTGCACAATGAAGGGTTTTGAAATTGCTCATCAGAAGTGGAGTAAACACAGAGGGAATCTGCAGTGAGTTTGATGTGCCCATCACATTACCCTCCAGTTCCTGGGTCAGGCGAGGGGTGTTAAGAAATCCAGTTTCTCTTTGTCATCTGTAATAACATTTCCCTGCACACTCTCTTGCCTGCTGTGCTGCAGATCTTGGGTGGATTCTTCACTTTTGTACTCCTCTCCTCGCTGCCCACCCCCAATTCTTCTGTTGACCATTCAGGAGGGGCTGTAGGGGAGAGGAGGTGGGGGCATGAAGTTGGAGGCACCTGGAGATCATCTGATTCCACCAAGCTGAGTCAGAACCTCCTCCAACACTGCTTAATCAGATCTTCTGAGACTTACCTTTTGGAAAGTGCCACTGAGCTCCACGTAGCCGATTCTCTTCCGGTCGGGTGCGAAAAATAACCGCCACTAAGGTGTGTCTTCATGACACTTGTACTGCTCAGAAACAGGCCGAGGTTGTGTTTGTTTTTGCTCACACTTTCCTAAAGAGGAAACCCGCTCCCCAGACTTGACCAGATACATTGATCGCCTTCTCCGGATGTGAATTATTTCAGTTATGTGCTATGAGAAACGGGGTATAGTGGAAAGTAATTTTAAAATGGAGATTTCATTGACGTATAACGGTTTCAGGTATATAATGATTCGGTATTTGAATATTTTATGAAATGATCACTATGATAAGTTGACTTAGTTAAAGTCCATCACTTTAGATAGAGAATTTTTTTTCTTAAGCACTTCTAAGATCTACTCTTTTAGCAACTTTCATTATGTAATGCAGTGTTGTTAAATATAGTGATCATGTTGTGTGTTATAACCCCAGGACTCATTTATTTTTTGACTGCCTTTGACTACCTTTTCCTGTTTTCTGCAACCCCAGTACCCTGGAAAGTAGGTTTTTTTTTTTTTTTTCCTGGCTTCTTCCTGGGTCCTTTTTGCCTCTCTTTACCTGAGAGGGCTGCAAAAGATAAAAACTCTCCCAGGAGTTTTCTGTGGGACCCTTGTTCCTCTGGGGAGAGCTAGAGGGTTGGCTGTGTTCTACACCCGCCTCCTCACCAGAGCATGGGTAACAGAACTAGCCATGTCTAGCACTGAGAGCTTGGCAACCTTATGTAACCTTTCTGAGTCTTGCTTTACTTTCTTTATAATGGAGGTGTTCTGCAGGGTGGGGTGATGGATTAACGAAGTAACATCCAGAAACCCCTGGAGCCGCAACTGGCACTTAGTAACCAAGAGGGTGAGGGCTGGACCCTCAGTCCCCCACCTGGCTTGGGTCTCATCTCTCCTTCGCCCCCGCAGCTCTGAGTGCTACGGTGTGGTGTCCACGGCCCTGCCATCAAGGGGTTGAGTTGGCTGGGAGGTGGTGCAAAGGATGTCGCTGTCCTTCTGAGCTTGTGATGGTGAGCCGCCGGTCCTGGCATCCTTGGCGTTGTGCCCTGGGCTGCTGACACTGGAGAATGTGCTATTGACTGAGGGTGGAAAGTGGGCTGCCGCCGCCCCAGAGGCTGGAGCCTGGGGCTGTGCCCTGGGTGGAAAGCTGTGGGGTCCGAGGAGATCAGGGACGGAGAGAATGTTCCCGCATGCTTTCCTCCCTCGCTCTCACTGGCAGCCCCTGGCTCCCTATCTGACACGCTCTCAGGAGGCTTCACCTCTCTCCCTGTCTCTCAAACCTCCAGGATGAAGGTGCTGCTTCCCGATTTCCTACTGTTCTCTTGTGTAAAGCTGCCAGCATAACACAAACAAAAAAGTCAAGACAAAAGAATCAGAGTGGGAGATTCTGATGTCAGGAGGCTGTGAACGTGATAGCGATGAACATGATGAAATAACAGACCACAGGATTGATTTTATTTTGTTGGTAAGCCAGTAGGCTAGAGCGTTGGTAAAGGTTAGGTACCTGCTGGCGGTAGTTGCTTTTCTTCTTGCGGGGTGGGGGTGGCAGGTGATGGGCAGAAGGGCACAGAGAGGAAGGAGGGGGAGAGTGCAGGGAAGGGAGGCAGGCAGGAAGGTGTGTGATATAATCACATCAGTGTGCTTTGCTTGTGACTTGGTTCCAAGCTGGGGAGAGGGGAGCCTGTTGGGGTGACAGACAGTTGGAGTGAAACTTTGTAAAGTTACAGTCCCTGCAGTGCACGGTAAGATGTAAAAGCAGTGTCAGATGTAGCCCGATGGATTGATGGAAAGCCCACACAGAGATGCTACCTGGGTAAATCAAATGGGGCTTACCTGCCTAAAGGATCCGGAAGGAAGTCAGAACAGAGGGCCTGCTGGATAAGCAGATCTGTCTCCAGGCAGATACAGGAGCAAGTGCTGGGTTCTAAAACCTCCCCAGCAGGCTCACATTGCAGAAGATAATGTCTGAGGGAGGGAGAGTCTCTTTGGGAAGGTTGGACTCTCCTTTAAATTTCCCTGGTGGCTTAGAGGATAAAGAATCTGCCTGCAGTGCGGGAGACCTGGGTTCAATCCCGGGGCTAGGAAGATCCCCTGGAGAAGGGAATGGCAACCCACTCCAGTATTCTTGCCTGGAGGATTCTGTGGACAGAGGAGCCTGGAAGGCCCCAGTCCATGGGGTCTCAAGAGTCAGACACGACTGAGTGAACTAGCACTTTGTTGAAGCTTGATCTCTGTTCTGTCTCCTTCTCTCCCTGAAAGGCTGGGCCTGCTTTGCATGTCACCTTGTCTGGATCTGATCTGGGGACCAGCTGAACTAGGCCAGGTGCACAGTCTCCTTCTCAGAGCCACGTACATGTGATAAAATTATCGGGAATAATGTGATTGACTTAGGAGTCAACACAACCCTCCTGGGCCTCAGTCTCCCCAGGCTCATGAGCCTAAGTCTTTTTTCTTTTTTATGGCCATGCTGCGTGGCTTGAGGTATCTTAGTTCCCTGACCATGGATTGAGCCCTCGTACCTCCTACAGTGGAAGCGAGTAGTCCTGACATGCTGGACTGCCAGGGAATTCCCAGCCTGGTCTTAATACGTTTCTGAATTAAAGTGCCACAGAATCAGGGTGGGATCTGGCTTCCAAGGAACCTCTGGATCTCCTGCAGACAAGCCCTCGGATCAGCACTGCGTGTCCTGCATACACACAGGAGGACCTCTTGTTTGGTTCTTGCAAGCATGTTCAGAAACCCCAGAGGTGGTCCCAGCCCTGTCTCTGCCCTCAGGACTGCAGCCCTGTTCAGAGGCTCCCCAGGCCAGGTCTAGAGTGCATGACCATGTTGCAGAGCCATCAGGTCCTGTCTGGCCCTTGCCTTGGCCTCTTCAGGTGGGCAGCTGCACGGTTTTCAGTGGTTGACCATGTAGAGGGCTGGTAACTGTTGACCTTGGTTTAGGCCACTTGGAGAATTTAGTTGTTGCCCTGAATTCTTGGTCCCTTCTCATCATTCTGCCAGCTTTAGGCACTGCTGAAGTCATACCAGATTCTATTTGGAAAAGAGCATCCATTGGGGTAATGATAGCCACAGTAGTAATATTTATTTTTAAAATGTACTTAAATTTATTTTTATTTATATATCTTTTGACTACACTGTGCAGTATGCAGGATTTTAGTTTCCCAACCAGGGACTGAACTCATGCCCTCTGCAACGGAAGCGCAGATTCTTAACCACTGGACCACCCGGGAAGTCCCAGCAGTAATGTTAATAATGCCTTTTATCAGTTGTCCCACTTTTTCCTTTGCAAAGCACCTGTTTTAAAAATATTTATTTATTTTTGGCTATGCTGGGTCTTTGATGCTGTGTGGACTTTTCTCTCGGAGAAGGCAATGGCACCCACTCCAGTACTCTTGCCTGGAAAATCCCATGGACGGAGGAGCCTGGTAGGCTGCAGTCCATGGGGTCGCTAAGAGTTGGACACGACTGAGAGACTTCCCTTTCACTTTTCACTTTCATGCATTGGAGAAGGAAATGGCAACCCGCTCCAGTGTTCTTGCCTGGAGAATCCCAGGGACGGGGGAGCCTGGTGGGCTGCCGTCTATGGGGTCGCACAGAGTCGGACACAACTGAAGCGACTTAGCAGCAGCAGCAGCAGGACTTTTTTCTAGAGATGGTGATCAGGAGCTGCTCTTCGTTGCAGTGCACAGGCTTCTCATTGTGGCGGCTTCTCCAGTCGTTGGGCTTGGTCTTTGGGGTCACGGGCTTCAGTAGTTGCAGCACATGGGCCTGGTAGTTGCGGTTCCTGGGCTCCAGAGCGCAGGCTCAATAGTTGTGGCGCGTGGGCTTGGTTTCTCTGTGGCATGTGGGGTCTTCCCATACCAGGCCTCGAACCTGTGTCTACTGCATCGGCAGGCGGATTCTTAGCTCCTGAGCCACCAGGGAAGCCCCTGCAAAGCACCTTTAATGACTTTATCTCTCTTAACCTCCCAGCCTCCCCGTAGGGGGTGCAGATCTCTCATTCCATACTGCTGATGGTGAAGTCTGAGAACCTCTGAAAGCTAAAAAGGCTTTGTGTAAGTTTGCAGCGCACTCATTTAGTGGCAAAACCTGGTCTAAACTGATGTGAGGCTATATTTATCTCGCCTGTTTTGAATATTCATATGTTTTGCTGCAAAAATATTAATGTGTTTGATTACGGAGTGGTTCCCTAGACTTCCCTGGGCCTGGTGAACACTCAAGGCCCATAGTACCTTTTTAAAATCTGAACAGTTCAGATTTCCAAAGCACCAAGGATTTGGGTGAGGGATTGTCACCGTCATCAGCTCCAACTTACAGATGAGGAAAATGGGCTTTGAGTGAGTAAGTGACATGCCCAAGGTCACATAGCTGTCTATAAATGGCTAGAGACAGGAGCTCGGCTCGCCTTCTAATTCGCAGTCCCGGGTGCTCCAGGCCAGGCCATATAAGCACATGGGCATTGCCATTCTAGGTCAGATCCATCTGACCTAGTCTTTGGGCGCCAGTACCATCCCGAAGATACCACCGTCGGAGCCTGCAACTCTCCTCCTTGACGTCAATCCTAAAGGTCAGGTGGAGCCCGGCTTCTCTTAATAGCTATTTATGGCTGCTCTGTCATTCACAGATTTGCCCAAATCCTTTCTGAAACCATTTCTGTTTCCAGGAAGTATCCTTTGGGGGATGATGAATGACTTCAGTTTATAAGCTCCTGGAAATCTAGTCTGTTCAAGAGGTCACTGGCTGAGAAGATGGGAAGATGGCTTTGTGGTGCTGTGTCCTGCCGTTTTGGAGGCCGTTTCTGTATTTTTTGTTTTTCAGTTCTGTCACTACTGTCTCTCTTTTTTAATCTGGAGTTTAACATCTTAATTTGTAAAACCAGGCCCTTGGATGAGCTATTTCTGGTTTGTTGAACTCTTTGGAAAAAAACTTCTCCTTTGGCACTCACTTATATCTTCATGAAGTCATTTTGGTTATTTGAATTTTGCTCTGTTTTGGAATCTGGTCTGGCAGTCGGCCAGCTGAAATGGGGGTCAGTTTGATTTGATTATGTCTGCTCTGATTTTGTTTTTTAATGCTTCAACCTGCTTAGGGTTACTGAGTCATCTGGAATATAGACTGAACTCTTGGGAAGTTTGAAGATGAGTTCTTTTATTTTCTTTCTAGTGGAAGAAAGTTGCCTACTCTTTCATCTCAGTGAAAAGTCCCATTTTAACTCGCTGTCACTATTGGTTGGAGCTGCTAATTGCTAGAAGGAGAGGGGAAGAAAGCTTTAGTTCAGCAGTACTTTTCCCTCCTGCTTGTTCTAGGAAAGCTATTTATGACTCTTTAAAATAGTGATTATCCTAAACTGTTAAAATCAAACCTCCATTCACAGCTTGGATTTCTTGCTAATTCAGGGGAAAAACATTTCCAGTTATTTTAATTCAAAAAAATTAATGACTTTAAAACAAGTCCAACCGAAAGCCCACGTGTGAAACATAAAAAGTCTTGCTAAGTGAATACAGGAGTGCCTCAATTTGCCCATTGGAAGGTTCTGGAATTTTCCACGATAAGTAAAGGTTTTTGTAGTCAAATTCTGTTTTGGCGGTTTTAAGTGAAAACTCTGACTCAGTGGCATTTATTTTGTTAGTAAGGAAAATCTACCAGCGCATCCCCGCTCCCCAACCTCCAGCACCACATTTTTCACTTAGTGATGGGCATTTTGAGCAACTTATACTATCTGGGTTAGAATCTCGATTTCACCACTTACCTGCTGTGTGACTATGGTTACATTACTTAACCTCTCTTTGCTTGTTTTGTCTATAAGATGGGAATAATAACCCAGTACCTACTCACTGGGTTGTTGCAGGAATTAATCCCTAAATATTTGTCATGAGCCCCTAAATATTTGTCATGAGCATGGAAGAATAGCAGAGATCCAACGTTTGCTGTTGTATTTTTGCAGTCCTTGTTGGTGTGAAGCTGGTGGTGCAGGGTTAAATTTGTGTTCCTGTTGGTTGAGGTCCTGCTTGACCTCAGAGGTGTCCATTTATCCAGCACCTGAGAACCGCTGGGGTTTTTGCAGCTGGTTCACAGTGAGCACCTGCATTTCCCCCCCAAAAAGCCGATCTCTTGAGGCACTGTGGCCAGGGTACTCTTTGTCCCATTGACCTGAAGCCTGATGAGTCATTGCAGCCCTCTTTTAAATTTAGCTGGGCAGCCCTCCACTGTCATCAGTTATGAATGCTGAGGCCACTCACCAACGCCGGGCCCTATTGCGTGTGCATGTGGCCAGGCCAGCAAATCAGTGTGATGGGAGCACAGATGCCTCCTCACCTAGAGAAGTCTGGGCTTTGGGGGCGGCATGCTGCAGAGCCCCTTCCCATCCCCACCCTACAGTGCAGGATGCTTCTAAGGGCAGATTCAGCAAATAGCGCCCTGAGTGCTTGATACACACGCTAAGTGCATTCATGGTCAGTATCTGCTGAGGACCTCTAGCCACCCGCCGGGGTTAGATATTTGTTTCCCATTCCCTGATGGGCAGAGGGAAGCCTGAGAGGTTAACAGACTGTTCCCTGGTGAGACGGTGAAGGGTGGCACCAGGGCTTGTGCCCAGGTCTTCTGGCTTCATGTTCATGCTCGTTTCCACCATGTCCCGCTTGGATCTTCAGCCCCTGATGGAATCAGAAGGGAAGGGGGGATACAGGAAGGACCAGCTCCATGTTCCCTGAAGTTGCTAACCAGGAGCCTCACCGCTTGGCCAGTTCTGGCCTCCTGGCTTTGTCCGGTGGCTTGAGAAGACGGAGGGAGAGTACTGATTACTTGGAAGGGTTTGTGTCTTAGGGGGCTGGGGTCACAGGAGTCCATCATCTCTTACAGACACAGGGAGAGGCCAGCTTCTGCTGACTTCAAAAACAGAAAAAAAAAAGAGAGAAAAAAAGAAACCCACTTACAAAAATAAAAATCCCGTGCCGTTAATTTCATGCCAGCATAATCAGAAATACCCCTTTCTACTGTTTCCCCTTAAAAACCCCCGTGTCCTTATTATGCTGGCTCAGTCTGGAAAAACTCTGGTTGGGTTTTGCCTATGTGAGGCTTATCTTTGCAGCTGCCAAGAGGGAATCCAGTACTTGATCGTCAGCACGGAAACTTCGGCTAACAACTCACAGAAACCTGCTTGGTTCTAAATTTCTTGCCCTCTTTCAACTCTTGTCCTCAAGACATGACATTCTTCGGCAGGGACAGAATGTGTCCAGCTTTGTAGTGGAAAGAATCCAGGTTAGATGAGAGAAAGAACTCCCTGAAACAGTGGGGGCATTACTGGCGATTTTATTAGAGTATGCAGTCACAGAAATTTTGATGGGAGGAGGAGGAGTCGTGGGCCAGTTGGAAGGAGTGTTTCGAGGTCTCCCTTCTTTAGGGTCATTTAGATCCTCCGAGGTGATAAGTAAGGGTGTATACACCAGGCATGCTAAGAATGAGACAGGCACCCCACCACCCCTGACTCTGCAGGCAGACAAGATGTGTAAGGCAGGGCCATAAAGACTGATCTCAAACTTGGGTGTGAATGCCCGAGCCTCATGGTGGATCTGGGCAGATTTGGGTAGGTGGCTTCACCTGTCTGAACGGTCAGGTGCCCCTTCTGTAAAGTGAGGTTGTAGCCCCTTATCTCTCAATGTGGTGCAAACATGTTAAATGGGGTGCCATGGAACACGAAGCACCCAGCAGGGACTCACATGTGAGGCTGCCCCCCCGCCACGCTTCCCGCTTCTCCTGTGACCCCAGCCTGACAAGGGAGCCTCTCACTCCAAGCTCCCAGCCACCCTCTCCTGCCGTTGGTCTCTAAGTGGATTAGCCGAGTGTTGTGATCTTAATGCCATTAGGCCTGTTGGCACAACTCTCCTTGCCATAGTGAGAAGCAGATGTGGCTGAGTGTAATGGCCCTCGGTGATCCATCAGGCCTGGAGTGCTGGGGGAAACATTATGAGTGTTAATTTGGGGGAGTCTTTTTATGGTAGCTGGGGGAAATGTGGAGGGATTGTTGGAAATGTATTTATTTAAGCCGTTTAGCAGGTTAGATGCTGCCGGGGGTCTACAGTGGCTGAGGCTCCCACCTCCCTCCACCCACCCGCCCCAAACCCCTCCTTTAAAGAAGGCCCCTCCCCAGCCCTGCAGCCCAGGCCTGATTGCTTCCAGAGTTGGAGAGACAGCTTAGCAGGCTCTTGTTTCTTGCCGATGTACCTTATTAGTAGCACCTGGCATCATAACCCGCTAATGGGAACCAGCGCTCTCCTCCTGCGTGGTCAGTGACAAGTAGCCCTGTCAGCCGGAGCTCGCCGTGCGAGGAAGTTCCTATTAGCTTTATGGTCAGGAGAACTTGTCCTGTTCAGGAAATGAATGTTGCCGCTAAAGGTCCTCGGCCCTGACCCTGGCGGCGTAACCTGTGCGGGCTGGGGAGACCCCGCTCAGGATGCTTGGGATTTCAGCCCCTCTCTGGTTCTTGTCATATGTAAAGAGGGAATCATTGTGGTATGTTGCAGCCTTGAACTTTTGATTTATGCAGCGAGGGCGACTTAACCGTTTCCATGCCTGGGCGGCCGTGTGGTGACAAGCTCAGGGTGTGCGCCTAGGTGTTGGGGGGCGGAGGACAGAGCCCTCGTGCTGGCCGGCGGAGTGGCTGCTAGAACGTCAGAAGGACACTTTGCTTGCTTTTCCTTCCCGGGACATCTGGATGTTCAGGGGTGCTTGTTGCCTGTGGAAGGGTGGGAACCTGGGATGCTTTGCGTCTGCGATTGAACCTGGGTTTGAATCCATTCTCTGCCTGTTTGGAGCTCCGCGATAGATAGCCAGCCACCCGCTTCCTCATCTGCACCAGGAAGTTAATGATGTCAATTTCATGCATGCTGCCATGATGACGTTCCTAGGATGGTACACACGGGACCCCCGGGCCAGGCACGTGGCCTGGTCTCAGGGCACAGTGTTGGGAGGGACGTGCATGTTTCCTTTTTGCTCATCGTAACATGGTTTGAAAAACGGGAGAGAATGGCAGAGCACTTTTTTCGAGTATCAAGACCATTTCTCTCCCTCATCACAGGCTAAAATCTTTATGGAAAGACTGCTTAGGTGTCTTCTCCTTCTGTCTTTTTCAACCTGTGAGTAACATTTGTAAATGTGACATTTGTGGAGAACAGCAGCGTTTGACCTCATTCTCGAGGTGAACTCTGGCCTGACTCTTTGAGAAGAGGCGTTTGTGAGTTGTCTGGCGAAAGGATAGGTCGTCACTTTTGCTGCGGCCGCTGCCTTGCTAAAGGCCCCTGGTGACAAAGGGGTGAACTGCAACAGGGTCACCAGGAAAGGATGGGCCTGGTGGGAGAGGGAGGGCTGGGACGGGATGCCTCTGGAACTGCAAAACAGTCCTGTCCCTCCGTTTCTGGCATTTATGACATCGTTGACAGTAGTTCAAGGAAAAACAAAAATAAGTTGTTACCGACTGTGTGGTTGGGTGCAGAGAATGAAGGACAGGCGTGGTCAGCGGTGGCGGCAACTGATGACCACGGTAACTCTCTGTTACCCAGAGTTTTGGGGAGTGGGGTCCTGGGTCGTTGCAGGGCACACACACTCTGGGAGGACGTTCTTACTCCCCTCAACCTTCTCTCCATCCTTTTACGTAAACAGCGGCTCCTGCCCCTCTTAGAGCAGGTGAAAGCTGCTTTGAGGGCGTTTGCAGAGCAGGGATTGGAAATGTTCGATGCAAAAGTGAAATCGTGACAGTTGTCCCCTCGATTCTCTGCTAAATTAAGGATCCGCTAACATTTCTGAGTCTACCTCCTTATATACCCCCACCCCCGTCCCCTTGGCAGAAGGGATAAAGCCGGTACCTAAAAACAATGTGAAGCCGCTGCTAAATCGAGTGACTCTAAAAACATTTTTCTTTCCTTGAAGTTGAGCGTGGAAAACCAGGGCTGGACTCTCGAGCGCTGCAGACCCATTTAGGGCCCAGGGCTGGCCCCTTCCTCAATTCCTAGCACAATGGTTTTCATTGCCACCGCCGTCCCCCCTTCCTTCCCCCCTTCATAATTATCCACTATTTTACTTTTTGTGTCCTGACAGCTACAGAGTGGGTTTTGTGTTTTGAGCTGAGTAGCTGCTAAATATTCCCCAGAAGCCAGATTCAATGGCTCGAGGGAGGGGATAGGCCAAATCTTGGCATCTCCTGTTGCAAAAAGTGAAAAATATTTCTGTTTGCAGTTAATTTTAGTGGCAAGCAGATCATGTTAACTGGATGTAATTGCTTCCAGATATGGCGGAGGGTTTTGTGTGTTGAGATGAAGGGTCTGGTAAGTGCTTACTTCCTGTGTAAATTAGCCTATTCCATTCAGGCTTTCATTCTGGCCAGCCCTGGATTCTGTCATTCTCCCATTTCCCCCTCCCCAGCCCACAGCCTGATGTGAGAAGCAGCTTGCTCTGTCTGTCCATCCGTCGGAGTACAATTCTTTTGTCACTTGGAGCCACTCACCTCTTGGTACTTGATGCGAATTTGCCCTTAAAATAATGAGAAGGGTTTGAAAAGATGCCAGCCAGGCCTGCTTATTTCTGGGCAAAGGCAGATCTGCCAAACCCGGGGGCAGGTAGTCTGTATCTGCTGGTCCCATGGATGGTGTCCAGAACCCACAACTACTGGTTTTCCTTGGATTTTTTTTTTTTTTTCCCCTGCTGCCCGCTGACCCCTACTCTCACCTTGGAGAATACCTTTTTTCAAACTTTCTGAACAAAGCATACTCCAGTGGTTCTGAATCCCAGAAAAATGAAATGGCTGTTGCAAGGAGTAGAAAGTTTGAGCCGTGGATTCCAGCCATGGAAGGTTCTCTTAGATACAAAGCCATCACTCTTGCAAAGCAGGTTGGACCAACATACACCTGCCCCTCCCTGAGAAACAGGAGAGGCAAATCCACTCAGGGAATCTTCTCCATGTTCCTGTGGGTTTCTAGGGTTGGAATCGAAGGAACAGTGTTAAGATTCATGTTCTCCTAAATTCCAGTTTTGTCCTGTGGCCGGTCCTATGTTCTTAGTGCTATTTGCATAAGAGATTGCTGTTTATCTTCCTTTATCAACTCCACTGATAACCCTTGTGGTCTGTTTAACAATCTATGAGGAGTAGGTTACTTGATAAATGCCAGTTTTTCCAATATGCAAAGATAAACCGTTGGGGTCCGGGTGAGGGGTGGAATGAGGAAGGAGAGACCAGGTGGGGAGCTCGAACCCTCCTTCAGATCGGGGTGGAAGCTTGTGAGGGCATCTGACGGCAGAAAACAGGTATGTTGTAAAACACAGCCGCCACGTTTATCACCGTTTATCAGCTTCCTGCCCTCCTCTGCCTTTCTCCCCCTCTGTGTGGACAGGCAGCCTCTGAGAACGTTTCACTGAGTGGGCTGTCGAGACCCGTGTTCATACAAGGTGGGAGAGGGTGTAGGTAATCTTTGCTTCTTTAGTTCCTGTCTTTTTCTCCATCCTCTCCCCCTCCCACAAGTTGTAGGCTGATAAGTAATGTGTGCTTACCAAAAACGTGTAAATCTGAAATCTTCAAGCGATGGACTTTTCCTACCTGCCCTGAATTTGGTGCTTTAATCAGAGTGCCTGGTTGGGGAAGAAGTGAGGTGAAAACTTCTGACCCCATTGCCTTGTCAATAAGCTGTCTGAGAATCAAACAAAAGAGTTTGGACTGGCTGCTAAGGCTTGGAACCCAACTGATAGCTTTGTTTTGATGTCCTTGTAATGTTTGCAGATCACAGAGGGTGCTATTTAGAGCAGGGGTATCTACGGGGACAGACTTACTGGGAAGTTGAAACAGTGAGCACAAAGTCCAGGAGATGCTGAAGATAGTGAAATACAGCCCAGGAATTGGGGTGGGGGTGGCAGGAAGGAGGCTCTCTGGGAGGTGATGGAAGTGGTGATCTCTAGGAACGATATGCAGTGATGGGAAGAATGCAAAGTTCAGAGTAAGACATCCTGGATGAAAACCCAGACTCCAGATTTACTAGCTGGATGCCTCGAACAAGTTACTTAGCCTTCTGTGCCCTTATTTCCTTGTTCTCTTTAAAAAAAAAAAAAAAAAATGTGGCCAGTATATACCTTTTAGGTGGTTATTTGGATAAAATAATGTTTAAAGAGGAAATTCCCTGGCAGGTCAGTGGATAAGACTTGATGCTTTCACTGCTGTGGCCCTGGGTTCCATCCCTGGTCAGGGAACTAAGATCCTACAAGCTGCATAGAATGGCCAAAAAAAAAAAAAAGGTATAACAGAGAGAAGGCACTGTATAAATAGCCATTACTGAGCCTTAGAACTAGGCCCTTAGAAGCCTTCTATTTTGGCCCAAGGGAGCAACGATGAAAGAAACCAGTGAAATCATTGGTTTCGGGCACTGCTAAATGGAAGGTAGTACTGACTGATCTTGTGCTAGCAGTTAGCAGGTGAAATAATAGATGAATAATTTGAGTGCTTCCCAGGTGGCTCAGTGGTAAAGAATCCCCGTGCCAATGCAGGAGACGCAGGTTTGATCCCTGGGTCAGGAAGAACCCCGGGAGAAGGAAATGGTAACCCACTCCGGCATTATTCCCTGGGAAATCCCATGGACAGAGGAGCCTCGTGGGCTGCAGTCCAGGGGGTCGCGAAAGAGTTGAACGCGACTTAGTAATTAAGCAAACAAACAAATTTGAGCGCATAGTGAATATGAAGGTCTCCATTTGTGAAGTGCTACTTGCAAAGAAGCTTCTGTATCTAATAAGTGATCACTTAATCCTCTGATGTGGCCCAGGCCCCAAGCATTTTGGAAATCTTTCGGAATCCTTTCTGAAGCCTGTGCCACATTCTTTTGCATCGTCTTCTGGGAGGGTAGATTTGACTTTTGGAAATGGTCGAAATAATTCAGTGACAAATCTGGTGAATATAATATGTGATGACATGGGTGACTGTGGCTGACTCTGAAGGCAGATTTTTGGAGAGAGTGTCTAGAGAGGGCATGTCAGCTCAGCCCAGGGTGCATGGGGCCTTACTTCTTGGGTGGGAGGTGAACAGGGCCAAGGGACTTGTGACTTCCAACCACCAATGACCTCGAAGGAGTCGCTGCCACTGACTGTGCCCCCACCCTCACCCACCCCCTCGAGGCCTGGGCCAGACTCATCTCATTGCTGGAGTGTTTCTGCATTTGTGGTTTGGCCTCCTGTGAGTTTGGGCTCCCAAGAGGCACTTCTGGTGTTAAAAAAAAAAATCTAGCCCATCACGAGTCAGTGTTGCTGGGAGTCAGGAAGAATGGATTGAGTTTGGACATACATTCTCCTCGTTTGGACATATATTCTCCTAAAGAGATTCTCTTTAGGCTTTAGGGGCCCCAGTGAATCCTGACTTCTGTCTCTTGGGAAGGTTAAAGGAACTCGTGTGTTAAAATCCTGTGCTGGTGCCCAGCACATCCTCAGTGTGGCAAGTCCCCTTTTCTGACATCCTTACTTGCCCTCAACACCACGAGGCTGGAGGGAGGAATATTTGACTTGCCTCTCCATGGGAACCACCACTGGCTGTCAGTCCCATTCACCTTGGGATTGTCCGTCAGACCTGGATCTTTTGTGACCTGGCTGTGCAGGGGGTCGGAGAGGGGGGCAACGCTCAGACCCTCTCCTTCTCTCTCCTCACTTTCTATATTATTTATAGTAAAACATATTAGGACCGAGTGTTAAAGAGGAAGGATGAGTCATTGCATTGAAACCATTGATGACATAAATAAAAGCAAAATGCTTACTATGTGTTTTGTGCAGTATTTAAGGCCAGGTGGTGCTAATTTGAATGCTCCCCGACTGGATCTGTGAAAGTATACATATGTGGGAAAAAATTCAGGTTTAACCAGAGGGAAGTTGGTTATTGAAAATCTATTTTGGTATCTGCTTTCTCCCTTTTATTTACTTCCGATCCATATTCAAATCCTGGTTGTCATCCTTCCTAATGAGAGAGACTGGCTTATTCTCTCGCTAGGATTGGTTTATTTCTGGAAGGTTGAAGAATGGTGCAAGGGGGGTTCTGTGTGCCCCCAGTCTTCACCCTTCTTCTCACCTGCTGTGGAGGGAAAGCTCTCAGAACCCTCACTTGCCTCCCAGCTGTGGGTTCTCAAGGTGACCAGTAATCATAGACCGATAGACCAGGAAGGACCCATACATTGTTTATTTCGGCATGCTCATTTAGGATGTAAAATATGGAGGTTCAGAGAGGCGCTGTGATTCACTCAAGATCACGTAGCACATTAGTAAGGACTAGAATCCATATCCCTGCCTACTTTAATTCCTTCTTCACAAACCTCCCTGTGACTGCCGGGGTCTGCTCCCTGCTTCTACCCACAAGGAGGAGTTAAAGTAGGGTAAGAATAGAATCTGACTTAAGGGCAGTTTCAGATCTTTGGCTGTGTGGCGTGGATTTTTGCCATGGTGACTGGCTTTGTGGGGGTGCTTATTAACCTCTTTCCCGCTCAGGCCGAGTGGACTAGAGTGCACTGAATTCTTTAGATTTGCAGGTGTTGCACTGCTTTGGGGTTTTGAGTATTGGTAAGACTCAATATTTGAGTATTGAGTATTGGACTTGCCCTTGAGGAGCTTATAACTTGAGCAGTTGAGTTAAAATACTGCAAATGTGTATGAGTAGGTTGATAACTATGAGAGAAAGTAGAAAATGGAAAGATTATGGCAGATATACAGGGAAAAAAAAAAACACAAGGCAATTCAGAGATGAAATGCCTTCCACCTGGAGGGATTCATTTTTAATTAAAAAAATTTTTTTTGTTGTTGCACACTTACTGTGTGACGGGCCCCAGATTAGGCCCCTGGAATTCAGTGGTGCACAAGACAAGAGTGTCTGGCCTTGTGGGGCTTTCTGGATGGGGGAGAAATGTAGCTAGTGTTCTTTGGAAAAACTGTGGGGTTGCAATGGTGGTAAATGCTGGGATCCTGGATAATACAACTCTCTTTGGCTGGAATGAGGGTGGTTAATACTGGAATGGTAGGCTGGGATCAGGTGGGGGTGCCAGAAAGTGCCAGGCCAGGGAGGGGACAAGGCAGGGTGGAAGGATGGGGAGAACACCGGCGGCCTGAGGACGGATTGTCGCACTGCCGCGTGTAGACTCCGATCTTGGCCACACGCCTGAAACACCGTCAGCTGTGGTTTCCTCATCTACGGTGGGGTTATCATGCGGGATGTCATGGGGGCTCGCCTGAGGATTTCAGATAATGCAGTTAACACATTCTGCACGGGACCTGGACCAAGGTAGTTGCTCAATAAACCTAACTGTTGTTAGTTCGGGGACTTTATCCTGGGGCAGTTGAGAGCCTCTGAAGGTGTTTGAGCAGGAAAGTGGCAAGGTCCAAGCTGTCCCGGCTGGTCGTCTTGTCCCCCGGTGTCCTGGCTCCCAAGCTACCCCAGCTCTGTTTCTGCCTTCAGGTCTGCAAAGGAGTTTGTTTAGCGGTTACTCATCAGCCCCTCTCCCTGCGTCTTGCACCCAGCATCTACCAAGATGGAATGACGTGACATGAAATGGACCATTGCCACCTCTTCTCGGTGGGCGGAGGGACTGGGAGAGGCCCTGGGGAGAGGGGACTGCAGCCCTGGGATCAGAGGAAACAACACCATGAAAAGCTGGCCAGCCGGACTGTTACCGGCTGTCTGACGCTCTTTTAATAGAAACCTGAAGGTCTGAGCTCAGTCTAACCGTCCGTGCCCCGCTTGCCTGCCTGATAGCGAGTGGAGGGCCCGTATCTCCCGTGGGCCAGTCTGGGCTGTGGTTGCAGCCGAAGCCCGTGTCTGCAGAGCGACAGCGGCTGGGGGAGATAAGGGCTGCGTTGTGTAAGAGGGGCTCGGTCTGTTGGCCCTGCGGCTCCCAGCCCCTGGTTAACTGCTAACCTCAACGGAGGAGTGGGCCCTTGCTGGGAAAGGCCGTTCCAGGGCCCCTCGCTGGTTCCACTGATGCCTTTTTGTGGTTGGATAAAGGAAGCTCATGTAGGCCGCCCACAGTGCACACTTGGGCTTGGGCTACGGCTGTTTGCTTGTTTTGTTTTTCTCCTTTGTCTTTCTTAAAAAAGAGAAGCTGAAAGGGGGACAGTCTTGCTTGGCACCTACCGCCCATAGCCCAAAACGACGGAAAACAAGCAGTTCCAAAACCAGGCGGGAAAAACATCCTCCTTCCCTGCCTGATATCCCCGGGTCCCTAGAGGCCAGCTTGGAGAATTCGGTTTGGGGGCTTGACTGGAGGGGGCCTTCCTTGGTGGCTCAGTGGTAAAGAATCCAGCTGCCAGTGCAGGAGATGCAGGTTCAATCCCTGGGTTGGGAAGATCCTCTGGAGGAGGAAATGGCAACCCACTCCAGTATTCTTGCCTGGGAAATCCCATGGATAGAGGAACCCAGTGGGCTACCGTCCATGGGGTCGTGGAAGAATAGGACACGACTTGGCAACTAAACCACAATGACAACTTGACTAGAAGCCCCCGTCCTGGAACCTCAACCCCAGGCCAGCTTTTCTACTATCCCAGTGGCTGGGTCCAGGGAGCCGCGATAGAAAATAATTGTACTTTGCTTGCCTTCTTCTTTCCGTCTTTCCCAGCCACTTTCAAGATGGATAAGTGAGCCATAGCATGTGTCTGTTCCCCGCTCTTGAAAGGATGATGGGGTCTAGCGTCCTGGCTTCTGGCGTTGCCCTGTTGTGATGGGTGATAGGCTAGAAAGGACTTTGGTGGCCAGCCCCCATTCTGAGGCTCTCGTGTGTTCCATGCCCCCGAGTCTCTCCATGGACCCCTCAGGGCAGGGATGTTGCTGTTCCCTGAGCAGCCAATGCTTCTTGCAGAGAGTTCTTACAGCCCCACCACTACTTCTGCTCTTTGGAGTCACAAAGACTCTGGGCCACAGCCTTTGAGATCTTTGTAGGATAGCTACGTGTCTTCCTTACTTAGGCAGTGGTTTGCCATATACCATGATTTTAGTTAACTTCACCATTCTCATAACACTGTTTTAGGTGCTTCTGGATTTGTCAGTTTTATATCACTGCAGACATCAGAAGGGCTGTATGCACTGACATGAGCAGGTGAAGAACCAGACACTCACCTCCGTTGTTTGAGATGTTATACTTCTATTAATGGGTCTTCCGAGTGTCTGCCTTCTGTTCTTTCCTCTGGCTGCCCTGAGGTTATTTCCCTTGTTCTTGGCTGTCTGATTGCTCCCAGAGACTTCAGTGATTTTTCTTTTTGTAGGGAAGGTCACTGGGGGTAGCAGGAACTAAGGGTTGGATGGGAGATGATCTCTCTGAATATTAGCTAGAACGGATGGTCATTTGCAGGCTTGGTGGTTGCTGTGTGCCCACTGCAGGGGTCTGGCTCAGGGATAGTCAGGGGAGGGCAGGTGGTGATTTAAAAGATTCGAGGTGGTGGCTTATATTGATTTTAGCTTATCTGACCCTTTAGCTAGAGGCTGCTCTTCCCTCAAAGTGTCTTACTAGCTGTAAGTTAAAGCAACAGAGAAATGTATATCATCCCTTTCTTTGCATTAATTAGGACTGGGAAATTCATTATTTAGAGGAATAAGCGCTTCTGAGGAGGGAGACTTTGAACCAATTTAGAGATCTGTGGCCAGACTGTGGGATTCCCAGGTAGCAAGTGGAGATGAGGGTGAGAGAGTTGATGAGACATGAGTAGGGAGAAGGAGGGATGAAGGGTCAGAAAGGGGAAGCATCCAGAGCCCTGTGCAGCCTAGCAGGGATCAGACGCCCTTCTCCAAGGGGGCCCAAGTTAGCAGTCCTGGGAGCAGACTGATCCTGGGTCTTCTAGAAATGTTGCTCTCTAGGTTTAAAATACAGTGTTTAGATTAACTGCAGCTCCGGCATGTCGTCTAGTTAGCCAAGGGTTAAATTGTACATTCCCCCCTTTTAATCATAAAGCCAGTTACAGATTTGCCCTGGAGCTGGGTCTTCCTGCTTTGGTCGGCGAGTCTAGAGGACCTACCAGAATGATCAGTCTGAACTCCAAAACCCTAACTCTTGTCTGAATTCCAAAACCCTAACTTACATGCAGAATACATCATGAGAAACGCTGGGCTAGAAGAAGCATAAGCTGGAATCAAGATTTCTCCTGGCACAAGCCGGGAGAAATATCAATAACCTCAGATATGCAGATGACACCACCCTTATGGCAGAAAGTGAAGAGGAACTAAAAAGCCTCTTGATGAAAGGGAAGAAGGAGAGTGAAAAAGTTGGCTTAAAGCTCAACATTCAGAAAACGAAGATCATGGCATCTGGTCCCATCACTTCATGGGAAATAGATGGGGAAGCAGTGGAAACAGTGTCAGACTTTATTTTTTGGGGCTCCAAAATCACTGCAGATGGTGATTGCAGCCATGAAATTAAAAGACGCTTACTCCTTGGAAGGAAAGTTATGACCAACCTAGATAGCATATTGAAAAGCAGAGACATTACTTTGCCAACAAAGGTCCGTCTAGTCAAGGCTATGGTTTTTCCAGTGGTCATGTATGGATGTGAGAGTTGGGCTGTGAAGAAAGCTGAGCACCGAAGAATTGATGCTTTTGAACTGTGGTGCTGGAGAAGACTCTTGAGAGTCCCTTGGACTGCAAGGAGATCCAACCAGTCCATTCTAAAGGAGATCAGCCCTGGGATTTCTTTGGAAGGAATGATGCTAAAGCTGAAACTCCAGTACTTTGGCCACCTCATGCGAAGAGTTGACTCATTGGAAAAGACTCTGATGCTGGGAGGGACTGGGGGCAGGAGGAGAAGGGGACAACAGAGGATGAGATGGCTGGATGGCATCACCGATTTAATGGACGTGAGTTTGAGTAAACTCCGGGAATTGGTGATGGACAGGGAGGCCTGGCATGCTGTGATTCATGGAGTCGCAAAGAGTCAGACACGACTGAGTGACTGAACTGAACTGAACCATGATGATTCTGTTCTGAAGCTGTGGAGTCAAGGGCGAGTGAATGGGTAGTGACCCCTTTCCCCCCAGGAATTCTCTGGAAGTTATGTTTTGGATGAAACCTGTGATAACTAGCTTTTTTCCTTGCTGGTTTATCCTAGAATGGAGGCTGTGGCCTACAGAACAGTGCATTTTTCATCTAGACCCAGGCTTTAACACAAGTATACCTGAAACTGAAGTTTCAGCAGAACTTTATCTGTATTATATGTTATGGGCGCTGATATTTTCTCTTCTGTTTATCTCTCCTGTTTCATTTGACATTTGTTAATCAAGACCCACTAATGGACTGTTACCATAGTTTAAAGAACTCCCTAATAAAGTGAGGATTTAGCCATGGGTATTCAATTCAAAAGACATTTACTGAGCACCTGCTGTGTGCTGGGTGCTTACCAAGTGTTGTGAGGTAGCACACGGCTGTTAATAAAGCCTCTTAAGAGCTCACAGTAAAACATATGATAGCCACACACATGTATATGGCTCTGTGTGTGTGTGTTTATCAGAGATATGCTCAATTATTGTATTAGTGAGATACTAGGGGAGCACAGGAGAGGAATTGAACAGTTCTGATTGAAGCTTCAGGAGGGATTCATGGAGGAGGTGTCATTTGGCTGGTCTTGGATGATGGCAAGGATTTGGAGAAGTAGAGATAGATATTGCCATTTCTAGCTGGGAAGTGAGAAAAGGTGACTGACCGTGTATGTATTTGGGCAGGTGGCCCACAGACAGCTCAGTGAGCTGGAGTGGGGGATGGACATGGGATGAATGGGAGAGCAGGCAGAAAAAATGGATCAGGGCCAGGTCTTGAAGCTCTTTGAATGCCAGGCTAGCAGTTCTGGGCAAGGCTGAGTTGGTTGGAGGTTGGGTAACTGAGATTTTCGTAGAAGACACACCTGGGAGAGGAGAGGCCATAAAGTCGCTCAGGATGCTAACCCCGCTCTGTTGTTATCCAGCCTTCTCTTGAGTATTTGGGAGTGGGATGGAAGTGGTGTAGAGCTTTACGAGCAGCTTTGATTGGATGCTGGCTTTTCCCCCAAAGTTCTTTCCCATCCTAACTCCTTCCCACAGTCCACACCCCACTTTGGGAGAGAGAACTGTCTCTTTGGGGCTTCCCTGGTGGCTCAGATAGTTAAGAATCTGCCTACAATTTAGGAGATCTGGGCTAAATCCCTGGGTCAGGAAGATCATCTGGAGAAGGGAATAGCTACCCACTCCAGTATTCTTGCATGGAGGGTCCCATGGACAGAGGGGCCTGGCAGGCTACAGTCCATGGGATTGCAAAGAGTCGGACGCAACTGAGCAACACTCACTGCCTCATGGAGCCACCTGGTCAGTGACACTGAATGGGCCCCCTTAGACCTGGCGCACACCTGTCCTTTCTCACATTCAATCTCTACTCTTGGCAAACATGATGCAGCAGCTCAAACTCAGCCCTGGGCCTTCCAGGAGAGCAGGGTTTGGAATGAAAGTGCTTTTGTTTGGGGCGTTTTCTACTCCCCCACCCCCGCCAGACCTGAGTTGTCCTCTTTCTCTGTGGTCTCCAACCCAGGCCTCCGTGGAAGCTCCTTCTCACCGTTTGCCACCCCCACCCCCCAGCTTGCCCCGACAAGTGTTTCTAAGCGTTTCTAAATATACACCATTTCAGGATAAGCTGCACGGCCTTCTTACCAGGCTGTTTGGGCTCGCGTTTCATCTCCCCAGCTACCGCACAGGTTCTGTGAGGGCGGTGATGGTGGTTTATCCATCCTCTGTCCCTCAACTACCTGATGCCTTGCTGAACATGTGGCAGCGATTCCATAAATTACAGCTAAGCGGGCACCTGCTCTGGAGTAAGCCCTTCATGAGCGTGAATATACTTCATCCTCCCAACCACCCACGGGGGTGGGTGCTGGGGTTTTTAAGAAATAATTTTATTTATTTATTTTTGGTCGTGCTGGGTCTTCGTTGCTGCTCGGGGGCTTTTCTCTAGTTGGGGTGAGCAGGGAGCTACTCTTGGTTGTGGTGCGTGGGCTTCTCTTGTGGAACCTGGGCTGTGAGTGCGGGGGCTTCAATAGGTGAGGCTCACCGGCTCAGTTGCTTCTCGGCATGTGGAATCTTCCTGCACCAGGGGTCAGACTCATGTCCCCTGCTTTGACAGGTGGATTCTTGTCCACTGTGCTACCACGGAAGTCCCAGGTGCTGTTGCAGAAATGCTTGGGCTTCCAGGTTCCCTCTCCTCAGCTTTGGACTTAGGTTTTCCTGCCCCAGGATGCTCCTTGGTTTATCTCCATCCTGCCTTCATCAGGGTGACTGTGCTGATGCTCTTATTTCAAAGGCTGCCTGTGACCTCCTAGTTCTCGAAAGCAGTGTACCTTCCTGGACTCTGTAACATCAACCCTCCTGCCCATCCGCCTCAAGATTCCTGAAGCTCCCTCCCTAGAGGCAGTGTGATCTACTACGTGACTTCTGCAGGATCTCTGCTTGCCTTTATTTAAAATCTTCGTTGGTGAACTTTTTTATTAAAATTTTTTTTTTGAGAAAACTGAAGTGTAGTTGATATACAGTGTTGCGTTACTTTCAGGTGTACAGCAAAGTAAATCAGTTACACACACACACACACATTCTTTTTCAGATTCTTTCCAGTTGTAGATTGTTACGTGATACTGAATACAGTTCCCTGTGGTGTACGGTAGGTCCTTGTTGGTTGTCTGTTTTCTACATGTCTTTGCCTCTTGCCGAGGGGCAGACACTTAGGTCCCCATGGCCTGCTTCCTCGTCTGCCAAGTGCTGGTAGCGTCTCCTCTTCACAGCAGAGGCGGGTGGGGGCTGTCACCGTGTGTCCGTGGTGGCTGAAGGTGGCCCTGAGACGATGTCCCTGCTGCTGCCCCTCTCTCCAGTCTCCTCCTTGGCCATCTCATGGTTTCTGTGATCTGCTCTCTGTGGAAGACTTCCAGATCTCTGTCGCTGGTATGTTTGTCTTCCCTGTGTTGCACACGTGCCTTTCTAGCTGCCTGCTGGGTACACGAGTCCTGCCAGAAACTAGAACTTGGTGTGTACGGCTGAGTTCAGCACTGCCCCTCTGGCATCTCCTCTGTGTCCTCAAGTTCTGCCAGAGGCTCTGCCCCCTTCTTCAGACCGTGGCATTGTCTGTGTCCCCTGCCTTCCCTTTGCCTCTCTGGCTCATCTCCTCCCTCTCGATCGAATGGATATCGCAGCCTCCCAACCGACCTTCCTGCCATGCCCCTGACCGTGGCTTATCACCACATCCTCCCCATCAGAGCTCTGAGCATGCTGCTGCCCTGCTCAAAACCCACAGTGGCCATTACCTCTTTCTGAAGCAACTGGAGAATTCTTAGCTTGGTGTTCAGAGCCATCAGGGATCCTAGATTCCAGCTACGTTTCTATGCTGCTTCCCTTTCTCAGCACGCGCCTTAGGACATATGCCCCTCAAGCGGAGGGACCATGTTTTACATGTCTGAGTTATAACCTTTTAGCCCATCATCTAGCACATGGAGGCTCAGTACATGTTACTATTGCATCAGACTCATTCCTTCAATTGCTGTAACTTCTCCACTCATCACAGCAGGGCCAGAGATTTCAAATTCAGTCACAAATGCTATCTCCTCCCAGCCTTTCTTGGTGCATCCTCCCCTTGGCTGCCAGTGGGAAATAAGATGCCCTCGGAAACCTCCCATGCAAAGAGGTATAGATAAAACTTGATGCTTATTATCTCTGTTCATTTCTTCCCTCCGACATCCTTTCTGAGTACCATCTGGGTGCTCTTCAGTTCCATAGCCATCCCTCCTCCTCTCCTCTTTCCCCCAAGTCCAGTGCCATGCCCTGGATATTGTAAATGTTCCACGAATCTTGTTGCGTAGTGAACTGGAGGTTGTCTGATGAATGGTGGCATTATTATGAAACGGGTGGGCTGAGCTTTCTGAATATCTGCAGTGTAGTACTAAGGGTTTATTTCAGTTCAGTTCAGTTGCTCAGTCATGTCCGACTCATTGCGACCCCATGGACTGCAGCATGCTAGGCTTCCCTGTCCATTGCCAACTCCCAGAGCTTACTCAACCTCATGTCCACTGAGTCGGTGATGCCATCCAACCATCTCATCCTCTGTCGTCCCCTTCTCCTCCTGCCTTCAATCTTTCCCAGCATCAGAGTGTTTTCAAATGAGTTAGTTCTTCGCATCAGGTGGCCAAAGTATTGGAGCTTCAGCTTCACCATCAGTCCTTCCAATGAATATTCAAGACTGATCTCCTTTAGAATGGACTGGTTGGATCTCCTTGCTGTCCAAGGGACTCTCAAGAGTCTTCTCCAACACCACAGTTGAAAAGCATCAATTCTTTGGTGCTCAGCTTTCTTTATAGTCCAACTCTCACATCCACTTGAAAGACCTTGAAGATTTTTTCAAGATCTTTCTGTGTTGTTGGGTGTTGTCATTATAGCCATGCCTGAACCGGCTAAGTCTGCTCCTGCCCCTAAAAAGGGCTCTAAAAAAGCTGTGACCAGGGCCCAGAAGAAGGACGGCAAGAAGCACAAGCACAGCCGCAAGGAGAGCTACTCCGTGTATGTGTACAAGGTGCTGAAGCAAGTCCATCTGGACACCGGCATCTCGTCCAAGGCCATGGGAATCATGAACTCCTTCGTCAACGACATTTTTGAGCGCATCACTGGCGAGGCATCGCGCCTGGCGCGTTACAACAAGCGCTTGACTATCACATCCAAGGAGATCCAGACCGCCGTGCGCTTGCTGCTACCTGGGGAGCTGGCCAAGCACGCCGTGTCTGAGGGCACTAAGGCTGTCACCAAGTATACCAGCTCCAAGTAAATATAATATGCCTAGCCGCTGTTAACGGAGAAGGCAATGGCACCCCACTCAAGTACTTTTGCCTGGAAAATCCCATGGATGGAGGGCCTGGTGGGCTGTAGTCCATGGGGTCGCTAAGAGTCGGACACGACTGAGCGACTTCACTTTCACTTTCACATCCATACATGACTACTGGAAAAACCATAGGAGTTAGAGATAGTTAAATGGCATGTCCATCACTCAATGGACATGAATTTGAACAAATTCCAGGAGATAGAGGAGGACCAGACCATGAGCTCACAAAGAGTTGGACACGATTTAGTGACTGAACAATCACAACAGCACCTAAGGGTTAGCCATCAAGGCAAAGCTGGTAGTAAAAAGAAAACCCAGAAAGTGGTCCCGGGCTTGGGGACTGTCGAAGCAGAACTATCTTTGCTTGGAGCTTTTTCTTTTATCTTTTCTTTTTTCTGTCTGCTTTCCTCCACCCCTTTTTTGATCGGTGCCAAATTTGTCCTAATTGGCATCTTTATTATGGCAGGAATCGGCCAGGCAGCAGCAAGGGCTGGGGTGTGCGAACTCTGTGTAAAGGAGGGGGGTGGCTGGGAATGTGGATACAGTGCCTTGTTGTGTAAGCGCAGGCATACAGTATACAACTGCCTGCCTTTACCCACTAGGTGACAATGAACAGGCCCCCGGGGCCAAGAGCCACGAGCCCCTACAACTGGATCCTCCTCTTCCCTCACCCTCCAGCACCCCCAGAGGAGATCCACATTCCAGTGAGCAGCAATCCTTGGAGCAAAGGTGTCAGGGAGAGCTTTGCTGGGAAGGGTGGCAGGGCCCAGGGGGTGGACATTCGCTGGTTCCTCTGGGGATTCCCTGTGGGTTAAGGGAACCAAGAAGGGGCTGATCCTGAAGGGAAGGACTCGTACAAGGACTCACACTGGTACCTCTGCACTGAGTTCCATACCATCACTCCAGTAAGAATGCTGAGACTGTGGCTTTTCTTCCTCCCAGTGCCCAGCCTGGCACAAGGTGGTGACCTGTGATGTGTTCAGTGGGTTGAGTTGTAGAGGGCGTCTCTGATCCCCAAGACCTGGGGGTAGGGATCAGCCTGCTCTCAGCTACTAGAAATCGTCCCTGTTCAAGACTAGGCATAGACGGGGAGAGGCAGAGGCTGCTGAGCTAGCTGGTGAGGAGGCAGAGGGGAGGACCATCTGGCTCTTGTCCTGAAGGGCTCGGTGGGGAATCATCCTTTTGCACCTGAGTTTGCCAGAGTGCTGTGTGTTCTCTGCTGGCCTGGCGAACCTGATGAGAGGGGCAGGGAGGCTGGACGGCTCCTTCCCTTTTCTGTCCTTTTCGACTTGGCAAGTAAGTCCCAAAGTGTTTGCATTGTAAAGGTCCACGGGTTTTATAGGCACCCGGATGGCAGGTGCAGGTCTCTTAACTCCACGCACAGCCTCCCTGGGGCATCCGGCCAGGCTCAGGGCAGGAAATGGCTGATTCTGGGTCACTTGGCGGCTCTTGTTTGCTGCTGAGATTGTTCCTGTAATCAAGATCTTAGATCTGGAAGGGACACGAAGAGATGATCTAGTTCAGCTTGTGGCCTTCGGGCCTGAAAAGCGGTGCTGATAGTCTCGTGCCCATTTCACGGGCAGGTACCTGAAGGCCCAGCGTGATGGCGTGCCCTTAGGTCATTCAGCATGGCTCTGTCCGATCTTCTCTTCCATCCCCTGCCGTGACATGCTGTGGATGGTTGTGGATGAGGTACTGTCTCCCTGGTGAGGTATATTTTCTGTGGGGTGAAGCCATTCTTGTCATTCGGTGCCTGAGAGGGCCAGGAAGAACGCCCTTGCTTTATTTCTAGGGGCCTGATGCAAAGAGCGGGTGGGAAGACAGGGTGGCCTCTTGAACTTTGGGGTTTCTCTGAGTTGAGGCCTTGCCTAGCTGGCCCTGGGAGGCTGTTGGTGGTTTGGGAAGCGAAGGAGGGAAGTGTGGCCTAGCCAGAGAGCTCCCGGGCTCCTGTCCGCCAGCCCCACATCACAGAAATGCCTGGACTTTCCGGTGATCAGAAGGTAGTTTTGGAGAGCCTGTGTGGTTGAGCCCTTGTCTGGGGCTTGTCTGAGGTCTGGATAAGAACTTCCCTGTCCATGGCTTAGAGACTCAGGCTTTATGGTCCCTCCGTCCTGGGAAGCTCATTGGCAAACTTAAAAAAGGACTTCATTTTCTTAGATGCCATGTGGACCAGCCCCAGGCTGTCAGTGAGAAAGTTCTGAGACCTTGGCTTTCCTGGCCGAGATAGGGGTGTGTGCCCCATGGCTGTCTGCCCTTTCTTATAACTAATATTTCTACCAAATTCTCAGATTCTTTCTGCCTTTTTTTTTTCCCCCTGCAGCATTTTATCTTTGTGGGAAGTTTAAGCAAAATGTATCTGACTTTGTTGTTTCTGCTTATTTGTTTTGTCCTCCAAGTTTCAGGTTTTATCCCCCGCTCCCTCCCAAGGTGGAGTTAGTGGAAATTACAGTGGGTGTCATGGGGTGGTTAAAGGTCCTTACGTCTTTGTCCTCCTACCTGGCTGCAGAGAAGACAAGCTACAGGCATTTAATAGAGGACCTTTCACCATATTGTCGCGTCTTTCCCTAAGCTCCGTCAAATAGCCAATAGATGTGAATTCTCCTAACCTGTTTGTGCCAACTTCCGCCACTGCCTTGCTGACCAGCTCTGGGCTGAGCGTCTCCCGTGTGGGGTTTGGCCTCTGTTTCTGGGTATGAGGGTTGGGTTGCTACTTCTGTACTTCCTTGTGCCTTTTTCCTTTTTCCTAATCTTATCTTTCTTTCTTTGCTTGATGTTTTCTTGTAATTATGTAACTGTACCCAGTGTGATACGGTTGGTTCCTTTCTGCTTCTCTAGCTTCCCGGGATGGTGTCCTGTGGCTGTGATCAGGGTGGACTCCAGTCTCTCCGCCCACTCCCCTTCTCCTTGCTTTTGTCCAGTTGACTGGACAAAGAGAACAAAACCAAATGGCCTCCCCTCCCCCCTCTCCTCAACCAGTCATGCACTGGTGTTCTGAGCTGATCTTCCTGCAGCCATTGAAACACGTGCTTAAATGCCTCAAAGTCACTGAGACTGGCCAAGCCCGTGTACCCCTCCTCCCTGACACCCCCAGACCAGCCAGGGTCTTCCTGCCCCATGGTACCCAGTGGGTGTGGGGCCGTGCAGCGCCCCTGAGGCTCTGCTGACCGGCAGCTCTGTTACAGTCGAGGAGCCGGAGGGCTGGGGCTGGGACAGGTCAGCCAGGCCTCTTTTATTTACAGTACTCTCTTTCACGGCCCCAGTGAAACGGGAGCCCCGAGAGGCTGCAGTGAAAGGGTACTGTGTTTGTGCACTCAGGCCTTCCAGGGCTTGCTACAGAAGGTGGGGGCACCCGGAGCTCTGAAGGGCTTTTTGTCACCAGCAGTTTGGCCTGGGCTCGCCGAGGGCGAGAGTGCGAGGGTCGCCGCTGGGATTCTGAGCCTGTGCGTGTGGAGACAGCTCTGGGCTGCTCCTTAGGGCTAATTCTGCGGTCTGGGGGTGGGGGCAGGGGCAGGCACTGCACATCTTGATCCTCTCAATTTTATTGTAGCAAAGCCTTCCTTTCTCCTCAGGGTTTCTCCTAGTGGGCCCCTGGTCTCACAGGAGCTATGGTTGGGAGTAAAGTGTAGAGGGGACCCCAGTCTCCTCCCCAGCTCTCCTCTCTCCAAAGAACAATTTCATGGGCAGCGAGTCAACTTCCATGAGCTCTTGTATTCTTGTAGCTGCCGTTTCCTGATTTTGCCTCCCCTCGTTAATTCCATCTGTAAAATGGGGGCAGTGATAGCACCTGCCTGATATATAGGACTGTTGTAACCTCTGGGTCAGATAACACGTGGGGTTGGCTCACATAGGGTTCTTTTCTTTCAAACTAACCAGGCACAGTCCCTTTCTCAGTCTGAGGAGCCAGGTTGGGGACCCCACTTTGTAGTGACCCCAGCCTTCCTTCCATCCTCCCTGGCTCTTGGGGTTCTTTATACTTGTCACCCTCTGGTCTGCGTTACTTGATCAAAGGAAGAGAAGTTTTCCAGAAGAACATTCAAAGCATTAAGGTTCGAGATTGTGGAACAGATGAAAGCACACCCATGCCACACCCCACCCCAAAATTACCCGTTAAAAGGAGATAAAAAAAACCACAAGTACCTACCCTGCATTGGTAAATTCTGGAAGCCTGACAGTGTTTTTCTCATTGACCTGCTTTGACTCCAGTGGTTGAGTCCAGATAGGTGTGGAGGCCTCAAATGTCTTTGCCTTTGCCCTTTAATTCTATCTTTGAATGTCCAGAACCAAAAATCAGGGCCACAGATTAGCAGTGGCACAGAATGGTTAAATTCAAGCCTGTTTAGAGAGCCTTGGACATTTGGAAGCCCTGGGTGGTCGTGCAGTTGGGGAAGCTGGTATTCCCCAGCTACAGAGGGGCCATCTTCCTCTCAGCTTTTGTTTTCTGCACCTCCCTGCCCCCTTACACTTACCACCCCGGCTTCTCTTTTGGGGGCAACCCCCTCATGTTCTTGCCCATCTTCCCAAGAGGCAGTTAATAAACAGCCACAAGCAGAAGTAAGAAGACACCTCGAGGGAGTGAGCAAAAGGCCCGGAGAAGGGTGGTGGAACCTTAATACAGAATTATAAAGAGCCTCAGAAAATCTCCTTACTGTGTGCTCACCCTTCAGGCCATTTCTATGTCCTGTCCAGCTGACAGGAGAAAAAGATTGGAAAGACACAGCCAAAGGGGTTTTCCCTCTTAGCCAGCACTGATTTCTCTGCTGCCTGGCTTCTCTGAGGGACTAATCTGTAGAAACATGGAGAACCTTATTTCTCCCACTTAACCCATGTGCATTTTCTAGATGGTTTATAAAAAAGGCCTCACGCTAGCTCTTTGGGACTATCTGTCATACATGAGGAATGGTTCTGGATGATTCTTGCGTTGTCAAGAGACACTTTTTCCCTCTGTCTTGCTGCATTTGAAATAGTGATGATGTCATGGACTCAGACTTGAAGCCCTTCTCTGGTTAAATTCTTCCATATCGGCTCTTAGAAGTATATTTTTGGACTTTTCAGGAGAGCATGCCTGATTAGTCCACCAGTAGTCTGAGATGTTGGTTCATTCACACAGGCCACTCAGAAAGGTTTAGTTTCCTTTATGGTTGGTGAGGGCACAGGCCACCCCATGAACTTCAGTGTTGTGACCGATTGGGCACCCAGCTTCTGGGAGTCAGAGGGGGAACTTGGGTGTGCAGACAATGGAAAGGGGCCTCCCGAGAGCCACTGCCGCTCAGGAAGTTTTTGTGTGGGCTCAAACTTGGCTGCCAGCACTCCACACAGAGCTTTTCTATGAGTTAGAGAAGGTGCCCCTTTTTCATTGGGTGGGATGGGGTGGGTTCGCATCTGGTCAGCCCTCAGTCAGGTATGCAAGGCTGCTGGTCCACGGAGGCTTCTGTGCTTGGAGGGGTCCTGAAATGAAAGCTATTCTAGTGAGATGTTTCGAGCCATCAGCCCCTTGAGTGTCAGTGAGTGGGAGCCAGAGTTTCCCAAAGCCAAGGCCTCCCGAGGGTTTCACTGATCCCTCCTCCCGTCTGGGTTCCTTCAGCCCAGAGCCAGTCAGGGCCCTACAGTTACTGCACCAGGCTGCGAGCCGCTGTGGCTCAACTCCACGGGGGCCGGGGGCCTCTCTGCCCGCCCTGGTGTCCTTAAAGCTGCCAGAAACGTCAGGTGGGGTTTATGGCATCCTCGTAGCATGACTGTCTCTGGTGATCAAGGCCAAGAAAAACAACGGGAAGGGGTAGGAGTGGCCATGTGCATGCACACAGCCCCCAGTCCCTGGTGTTGCTGTCTGTGGGGTTGAGTTTGGAAAAGCACAGGTGCTTATGCAACCAGTTTCTTCGGCATGGATATGGAGCTGGGAGGGAGAGACCCGTTAGCAAGGCAGAGTTCAGCCCTTTGCAGGAAGATCCGATTTGCTCACCTCTTTTCTTGTAGTGTTGCTCATCAAGGCTGGGTCTTTAAAAAGCCACTGCCAGGCCTAGGGCAGTGGTAGGGTAACCCCAGGTCCCTTTAGCCTGAGCGCCCTTGGGTGCTGTATTGACAAGACTCTAAGGGCCCATGGTAAGTAGACCAGGGCCTGAGAATAATTTCCATTTAACTAATTATTATTCTTACTCCGATAGATTTGAAATCTATTTAACTTTTCAGGGTCCCATAGCCTTTTAAATGTTTCAAATGTATTCGCTCTGATAGGTTACCTTTTCTCTCCCTGTAGGCTATAATTAGTGTCCTTTACACAAAATTGGCTTAGAATTGGATTTAGAGAAGATAAGAATCAAATTACCAGTATTTATCTTGTAAATTCCAAAAGATCTACTTAAGACACTGTATTTAAAAAAAAAAAAAAGGGAGTTTAAAAGAAAAGTTTATTCTATGAAAAAGTAAATTCCTCATAGTCTGAACATCCCAGGGCCATTTTAATATTAAAGCTGCGACTTCCCTTGGAGGAACCTAAAATTGCCTTTTCTCTTGTCTCTTGTTTTATCTCCAGTGGAGTTGAAATATGTTGCCAGGCTTTGGATGGTGGAAAGCTAATGTCCGGTTTTTCATTAATTTGGAGAGTTTGGATTGTCTATGATTTTTTGACTTGTGGTGAGACAGACCTCTAAACATGTGTATCCTAAAAGATATACATGTAATTTTTTACCTTGGCATTTTAAGTTGTTAAGCTGTTGGGAGCTGAGAGAACAGACCTCGGAAGTCTCCTGCATGTTTGCATGACCTGAAATGTCAGCATGCTAGTTTTTCACATGCTGCTTAGTACAGTAAGTCTCCAGCAGGTTTAAATAAGGTCATGTCAGAAAAATATGCCTGAGTTTTTAACACTGTTAGCTCATAAAGGTGCCAGGCAGTAATGGCATATTCAGATCATTCATTAAGCGTTGAGCTACAATCCTCGTACCCTACAGATCCTTCCTCTGTTCAGGCGCACTTCTGGTGCTGAATGTGAAACTCTCACCCCTCAAGCGAGGAAGTGAAGGGTTTCAGCTGCAGCTCCCAGTTTGTGGCCGGAGTCACACTTCACTGGCCCTTTTATAACCTCAGAGGCACTCTCTGCATGGCCTTCTGCTCTCGCAACATTGTTGACTGCAGTTTTCCAAATTGATTCTGACTTTTTTTTTTTTTTGGTTCTGATGAAGGTGTTGGAGACCAAAACACAAACAACAGATTCCTTTTAAGGGAACAAAAATGTGTTTCATGAGCAGTTCCATTTCTGGGTATGGACCCATAAGAATGGCAAGCAGGGACTTAAAAAACAGATAACTGGCACACCCGTGTTAGTAGCAGCATTATTCACAATGGCTGAAGAGTGGATGTGTCCACTGACAGATGAATCGATAGATTAAAAATGTGGTAAATACATACAGTGGAATATTATTCAGCCTTCAAAAGGAAGGAAGTCCTGACACATACACTTGATGTAGCATGGCTGATCCTTGAAGACATTATTCTACATGAAATAAGCCAGACATAAAGGGTAAGTCTTGTGTGGTTCCATTTCTATAAGGATCTAGGTTTATAAGGGGCACTTATTCGTAGAGACAGAAAGTAGAATAGAGGTTACCGGGGCTGGTGGGCATAGGAATAGGGAGTTAGTGTTTAATGGGGACAGAGTTTCAGTTTGGAATGATGAAAACATTCTGTGGATGGGTGATGGTGGTGGTTGCATGTACTTAGTGCCACTGATGTATGCACTTAAAAATAGCTAAAATAGTACATTTTAATGTAATGTCTGATTTACCATGATAAAAAATTACATTAATTCCGATACCTGGCTTTTGAGACAAAATTTCTTGGAAAACACTTAGGTTATCATACTGTTAAAAGCCCTCTGATAAATGTTAAAAAAACTGTTACCTAGATATAGTATTGATTATCAGCCACTAGCCTGGCACCCTTAAACCATCAGTATTGTCATCGGCAGGATAAAATACTTTCATCCACATCTCAGGTGGTACGATTACTTGCTGAGGCTCTGTGTTGTTATTACTCATGTGGTTCTAGAAACGTCTCCCCTTTTTGGCTCTGATACTTTCTCTGGTTGACCTCTTCCCAGAGAGAAGGCTGAGGAAAATCTCCCCCCCTGATTTTTATTCTACGTCAATAATTTTTAAAAATGTCTGTGGTTTTACAAACACAGGGAGGTTTCAGTGAGGAAGGAAATTCATTCTGGGTTTGCAAAATTTCTGAAAATTGTGGAAGAGGTGTTTATGCTTTTTGACTTTGTACCTGTGTGGTCAGGTTTTTAGAAGCTTTCTGTTCCCCATCTGTGGTGAGTCTCGTCCCCCCGCCAAGGGTTGCAGACATAGCCAGAGATTTTTGTGAGCTTCTGAACAGAAACTTTTCAGCTCCTCTTAGTTGGATTTTTAGTTAAATGAAAAATTTAAAACTCCTAAGGAAATTCACAGTGAAAAAAATCTATGCCCAAATAAGTTAGCATCTCAAGATGAAAATATCAGTTCTGGAAATGGAAGTTTCCTCTACCCCATGGTGGCGTTGCAGCCAGCAGCCTCGTTCTGTGCGTCTAAGGGTTTAATGGCCAGCATGTGTAGGTATGGGGCTCGCCGTATATATAGTACCAGGCGTGTGGGCGCCTTGGCGCTGATCTGAAAATGCTTAACTTTGGCATTTCTAGGTTTATTTTAAACCTACAACCTTTAACGCCAGACACAGAACTGCTTTCCCACTTAATGTAACCATACATTGATTGCTTTTAATTAGCGTTGGATCTTTTTTGGTGCTTTGCAGCTTGGGATATGTAAGAAGTCTGACTTAAATTAAAAGGAAAAAAAAAAAAAACCCAACTCCGACACTCTCACGAGGCATGGGAGCTTTTGAAATCCGCACCCTGCCGGGGTCCTCTTTATTTTTGTCTTGAGTCAGTTGGGCTGTGAAGCAAGTGAAGGGTCCAGTATAACCCATGTAACAGATAAAAGGTAATTTATTTGTAGTGTTTTGGCAGAAATTAAACATCCATATGTAAATAACAGCGGCGGGAAGCTAGATTTTCAGAGCCTGAACATAGTTGATGAAGATCAATGGTGCCAGAGTCATGGGTTGTTGGCTAGGACGAGAGGGGTGGGGTCAAGCCTTTTCGTTCAACAGTTTGGAAATTGATCAACTGTGGTTTTCAAGCCAGGTTTCATAGTTACTTGCACGTTGCCACCCCTTGTGGGAAGCCTCCATGCCACCGCCGAATTCTCCAGTAAATATTTCAGACATCCTGGGCCCTGCTGTCCTTCCCCTGCAGTAAATTACATATTAAAGAAGCCTGGTAACTGAGCACTGGTTGCCGTGAGATAAGGACTGGGAAATCAATATGTTTGCCATGTGGCTGCTTGTTTATGACACCTGCCTCTGGAACAGTTGAGCAATGTTTTGTTTGTTAAGGCTGCATTTCAGAAGCTTGTATCCTCCTAAAACAACCACGATCTTACTGAGGGGGAGAGAGAAGTGCGACAACAGATATTGATTTTAGTTTTTCTAAGTATGGAATTGCCCTTCTAAACAGTGGTCTCCCAGGCTGCTTTTTTCTTCCCCCCGTTGAAGAAGGGAGGTAGATAACTCTGACCCCCTGAACATGTAGATCATAAATCTATTTTAGAATGT
The DNA here is from genome assembly GCF_055505025.1 of Bos grunniens. NCBI lineage: Eukaryota > Metazoa > Chordata > Mammalia > Artiodactyla > Bovidae > Bos > Bos grunniens. The sequence continues at coordinate 25,121,076 of NC_141179.1, forward strand.
TTATGATGTGGTCGGTTAAAAGAAGGAGTGTAGCTTATAATAAGGAAGTGTAGGTGTTGTTTAGATTATCTCTTCTCCGGGTACCTGGCTCACACAAGTTCCGTTCCCTCCAGACTCCTGATTCTCCCTGATAAATGCTTTTCCAACAATAAGAGGAAAATGCAACAAGAAACATATCTGTGGCCGACAGTAAATAAGCATTTTAATCTCAGTCTCCAGTGGGGTTGTATTTTAACTAATGGATAATGCTATTGTCTTGTGACCCAGCCTGCTGGTGAGTTAATGGTTCTTGGAGCTGTGCATTGTCGACTCAAGTGAGTGAAAGAGTGTGTGTGTGTGTGTGTGTGTGTGTGTGTGTGTGTGTGCGTGTGTTAGGGTAAGGGGTCAGCTTTGGAGAGAGTAGGGAAGCAGTCCAGATCTTTCATTTGGTCTTCCATTTTGGAAAAGAGCACCGATGACACAGCTTCTGTCCTTGCCTTAGGGATTCAGTGGTTATAAAATGCATTTCAAATACGTTTGGTTGTCAGGGTGTAAAGTGTGTATTATGTTGGTGCAGTTGGGTTGCGAGTGGCACACGCCCTCCTAGTGTCCCTACACCTAAGAAGCAGTCTTCTGTCTCCAGCCCAGTTAGTGTTCTGTGACTCCAAATGCACACACGTAAACACTCAGTTCTGCTTTGTTTGGCCAGAAAGTGAGTTAAAGATCTGAAAGGAAACACGAGCTCCTTATTGAGCACCCCGGAGGCACCACCCCTGAGCTGCTGCCCTGCACCGGGGTCCCGAAGACGGGCGAGATGATCTCTTAACGACACGGAGATATTCTGAGCCCTGATTTTTGTTTGTTCGTGTTTTTAACCCAGATTGTCAGGTCCTCCTTAATCAACAGTGGCAAAGCGTCGCTTTCCTTTCTGTGTTCCACGGGTTGGTAAATGGCTTATCCAGTCATCTCTCTCTCTCTGCTGTGTTCAGCCCAAGGTGACGCTTAACATTAGGTGGAGGTGATGGGCAGGAGGGCTTGGTGAGTTGAGTACCAGCTCAAACCTGGAGAAAGTGAATGAAGCTGGACCTGTGCAACTGATTGAAAGGCCCAGGTGTCAAAGTCGAAAAATGATTTCTCCACTGCCCTTAGTGTCTAATAATATGGTAGGCATGATAGGTGACTTATCCTGAGGACGCTGGAACATATTTGAAATTTATTTAATTTTTGTAGTCCTGGCTTGTCTGGATGACAAAAGTGTTTAAACCAAAACTGATTCTAGGAAGCATTTTATCCTGCTGGTAATGGGATGTGGTCATAGAGCATATGTGCGAATTTGGCGGTGAGGGTGGGGGAGGGGGTTGGGGGTTGGCAGGCTGGCCTCTCTTCTCTTGAATTTGCTCAGCCACTGATGGAAAGAGAGGAAACTGAACGAGGACCCTTCTAGTGCTTTCAGTTTTCCAGGGGTTTTTAATCACTGAGCAGTGCTGGGAACTGAGGTGACTCTGACCTTTCTGATAGATCCTTTTGTGAGAGGTGGCACTTCTAGCTTTATGAAATTATTAACCTTTTATAAGACTGGGATGATATAAATGTAGAGTGAGACCAGACAATGGCTGTTGGATTCTTCCGTTGGAAAGATCAGGTGTTTACTGCCTTCACAAAAGTTAGTGCTGGTTTGGAAATCCAGAAGGACCTTTGGGGTGGGGAGAAACCCTAGAGGAGTTTTAATGAGGATGTAGTCACATGGCAAGCTTCTCGGGAGATCCAGAGGGACTTTTAAGGCCAGGAACATTGCAATCTGGGTTTTGGGGTTTTTTGGTGAGTGTTTATTTTAGACAGTTACCTCCTGTAAAAGGATTTAGAATATCCACTCAGTTATGAGCCCTCCCCATATCCTCCAGCTCAGCATTGTTGTTTTTTTGAGCTATGGAAGCATATTTTCCTAGGACTGTGTGTAATTCATCTACTTAACCAGATCTATTTGAGGGGTTTTCAGAGTCTTGCATGACTGAAGAGAGAAACATGATATGGTAGAAAGAGCCCAAATTTTAGAATCAAGATAGACCTAGATCAAGAGAGAGTTTGTCCACTTTTTAAATTGTGTGTCCTTAGACACGTCACTTACACATTCCTAGCCTCTTGTAAAATGGGGATAATGTCGCCTAGCTTGTAAGGTTATTGTGAGGATCAAATGGAAAAACACATGTAGTTCTCCTTGCTATTATTGTAGTGGCCAATAAACGTTAGTTCCCTTGTCTTCCTTTCTCTCCATTGGGAGCAGGGGACCTGCTTGTATTTCTTTGTTTTTTGATGTCATGGTACACAATGGAGATACTTTCACGTACTGGGGCTCTATTTTGTGTCCATCATGGTGGTGATAAAGGAACTGGTGGTGTCTCAAATGGGGAGAGAACAGGCAAGGTTTTCCCAGTGGCTTTTCATTTCTCTTCTGTAGGAAATTGGGCCCTGTTCCAAGGAACGAAAGTCCTGGGGCAGACGTGCTCCCTTGCCTTTGGCCTCCGCACCTGGGACCTCTTTCGTTTGGTGGTCTGTGTCTGGTCTCACGGGTCTTGTCTGGTATATTGGGGTTGGCACTAAACGCATCACCAACGGCTGCGTGTCCTCATTCACAGGCCTCTGATCCGTGGGCCTCAGCTGCTTCACTCTGCAGGTTTGCGATTTCCCTTTCCAGGGGGAAAAAAATCCTTAAAAAATGCTTTGGGAAGGCTTTCTTATTGTAGCTGTAAGGTGCTGGTGCTTCGTTGGCAGCCAAGTTTGGGTTTGGATCTGCTTGGGGTTTGAGGATGCTCAGCGGCTGTTCCTGACACGCTCTTGCCTTTTTATGCATGGACCGAGCTTGGGATCCTCGGTGAACGTTTCACTGTGGGGCTTTCAGGAGAGAGGTTTGTCATTTGTCATCATGCTCCTCATCCATCATGACTGCAGTTAGAGTGGTTCCAGGGACAGGGCGGAATCAGTTGTTCAGATTTTTCCTTCTTCCTGATAAGTCAGTCCCCATCTCCCGCCTCTCTACTCCGCCCCCTCCCCCCACCCCAATCTTTCTGGAAATGAACCAGTTGGGAAATGCTTGGGCCAGTGTTTCTGGGATGGTCCTGGCAACGTAGGAAGAGCGGTGCCTTTTTCAGATAGCCCTGGGATCAGTCCCATATCCCTGAGGTGTGGTTTAGTAAGAGGTAAACAGTCACTTAATTATTTATTAGGTGCCTACAAAACTTTATAGGCAGGAGAGCCTAGGGCAATTCTAGAAAAAAAGGCCAATCCTGGAGCTTTCTGTGCAGATTCCTCCCTGGCCTTGAAGCTTTTAATGCTCCCCGATATCCATCATAGCCCCTAGTGCCAGCCAAGTGTCAGATGAGGACAGTAGAGTCAGCCAGAGCTAGGTTGTTTTGTGTGTCCCGAGGAACCAAATCCAATCAAAAGTGAGTGTCCTTCCAAACCATTACATCTTGCCCTTCTCAGCTGCTGGGAACACTAGAAGACCGTATTTGAATGCAAACATGACTGTACCAAGGATGCTGGAACCAGAGGTCTGTAAAATAGCACTTCGTTTCATTGATGATTATTCCTGCTTTGAGCCCTAATGCTGTGATCAGTGAGGTTAAAATGTAGGGGCTGAGAGAACCTTGAGGCATTGAGAGTAGTCTCCTGCCTTTAGGCTGGGTCCTCTTCTGCCTGAAATGCAGGAGACCCGGGTTCGATCCCTGGGCCAGGAAGATCCCCTGGAGGAGGTCATGGCAACCCACCTCAGTGTTCTTGCCTGAAGAATCCCATGGACAGAGGAGCCTGGGGGGCTGCAGTTCATGGGGTCACAAACAGTCGGACACGACTGAGCTACTGACACTGTCTTTTGAAGGCAGGGAGGAGGATCAGAAAATAATTGAGGTTCGGGAAGCAGACCTCCTCCCCCAGCCTGGGTCCAAAGCACCGTTTAACCCGGAGATGAACTCAGAGGGCAGGGGCTGTACCAGCTCTGAGATGCGGCTGAACATTCTGCTTAAACACACTTTTAGTTTTTTTTTCATTTCTTTTTTAGCATGTACCGTCTGCTAGGACTGAAGAGGTTTGGGTTTTTTTTTTTTTAACTTGGGGACACAGAAGTCTCTGCTTGCCTTTGTGTGTTGGTAACCACATGTAACAGCCAGTGGAATCTTTCTTCCCTTTGCTTTCTCTGAACTTTCCAAAGAGTGGGCCCCTGACTCTTGGGGGGTTAACTCCTCGTCGGCCCTCTGTCGTTGGTGCTTCCCCACCCTGTGTCAGCATCTCAAGCTCTGTACACAGGATGTTTTCTCTAGCGCTTATCAGATGGTTTAGGAGATGTGGGGTGGAGATACAGGTAACGTATAACCCATCCTGAATTCCTTTCACAAGTTGGGGCCCAAGACCGACTCAGCCGCAGCACAGAGTGGGGTTTGGCTGGAGTGAATGGTGCTGAGCTTTCTATCTCAGAGGGAGGTGTGGGTGCCTGTGGTGTTACGGCACAAAGGAGCTTCATTTCAGTGGCTTATTTAGCACCCCTCCCTGACATCAGTGTGTGGGTTTGGAGCCCGGGGAATCAAAGAGAAATCTAACAAGCTATTCTTTTCTTGTGTGTGGGCTGAATAATTGAATTTGTGGGTTATCCGTGCCAGTTTCTTCTCTGGTCTCATCTTCCTTCCTTCCTACTCAGACCAGCGTTTTGGTCAAGGTGCCCAGTTTGAGATCATTGGCCAAAGAGGAACAGGGGAGGGAGCAGAAACCAAAGCAAGCACCTCTGTAGCCACGGAGGCTCTCTTCTACATGGATGCGTTTGGATTACATAGAGGTTGAGATTTTCTTCTAAGGCTGAACATTCGTGGAAAACTGGCAACTAGCTACGTTCTCGTCTTCAGCCTCACAAGAGTTCCTACTTTGGAGGCAGAAAGGATGGAAACAGACTACGGAGTGGTTTAGCATAGCTCTGTAAGAACCTCGCAAACATGTGCCCGCCTGTTGACATGGCCTGCTAGCTAGCGAAGGACACCACTGATGAAAGATATCAGGACTCAGTCCTACTACTCACCTAAGACTGAATATTTCTCACCCTTTCTGGACTTGGCTATCTCTTGGTAGCCTTCTCTTCTAATATACCCCTCTTTTTCCATAGCAGGAAGGGAGAAGAAAGTACCCCAGAATAGCTAGCCGTCAACCCTGTTCCTAAAATGCTCTGTAATACTAGGTCAGAGGGCGAGCAGGGATGAGAGAGTGAATTGGTGCTTTTTTTGTGGGGGTTTGCATGCATGTTCCAAAATCTTTTTGGGTATGATTGTCAGATTCAGGGAAATTGATGGACCTTCCGGAAGCCACGAAGTAGGAGATCTTGTGGCCTGGGAATCAGAAGACCTGGGCACTGGAGGCATCTCATCATAGCATTCAGCTCACCCAGCCTCCAAAACAGAGAGCATCCATTTAGCTTCTGCAGCATGTTTCCATTGGAAAGCCAGCCATCCTGTTGAATGGATATTAACTCATTCTTGCTTTTTTTCTCGCTGTACAAAAGAGAAAAGTAGCTCCTTTCATCACTGGGACACTCTTGTTAGAGGCACCAGAGTCTTCTCCACCACTCTGATAGCAGGATTGAGTTCATTTGGCCATCAGAAGGGGAGTTTGCCATTCCTGTCTTCCCTGAGGTCAAGGTTGGTCACCAGACTGCAAACCAGACCTGCCTTTTCCTGATCCATATTGGCAGGCAAATTAACAGTTTTACCCATAGAGCTCCAATACTTTGGCCACCTGATATGAAGAGCTGACTCATTGGAAAAGACTCTGATATTGGGAAAAATTGAGGGCAGGAAGAGAAAGGGGCAACAGAGGATGAGATGGTTGGATGGCATCACCGACTCAGTGGACATGAGTTTGAACTCTGGGAGACAGTGAAGGACAGATAGTGAAGGCCTGGCATGCTGCTGTCCATGGGGTCGCAAAGGGTCGGACCCAACTGAGCGACTGAACAACAGCAGTCCACCCACCGGGGCAAGACATGTCTGTGTGATCGAAAAATTAGACCAGTTGGTATTTGGCACCTGAGAGGTGGACATAGCAGCACGTGGTTACTCGTCTTAGTTTCTCTTGTGATCTGAATGTTCTCTGATTCTTGGAACAAGCCCGTGAGCTGAGGCTAGCCAGGCAGCCTGAAACTCTGAATTAATTCTTCTGGCTGAAACGTTGGGTGTGGCTGTTTTTTTGGTGGAGGTGACAAAAGAGAGGTGAGGTATCTTCTAAGGCTTCCTTGGAAGCAGAGAGAGCTGGCCTGTCTCTGGGTTCCCCTGTTTGCTGGCTGTGCTTAGATGATGTTTTTTTTTTTTTTTTCTCACCCCTTACCGCTCTTCCCTTCTCCTCTTATCCTAACAGTCTCATAGGTAAACTTAGAAGGAAGACAAATACTTCTCAAACTGTCACCAAGAGGGCCATAAAAGAGACATTTGGACAGTGGTGTTGGAGACCCTTGTCTTGGCTCCGTGTTAATACAAAGGGATCAGGGTAGCCCAGATCACCAGGGGAAGGCAGTTCTTCTTCATTTAGCTTTTAATTGCTTTCTTTCACTTTTATGTATAAAAGATTGTCCATTTAATTAACTCAAGAATGCAATTTCAAAAACACTAATGCTTTACACATGATGGCTTTTAAAATAAAAGTAGCATTCTAATATTGCATAATGTTTTCCTCTCCCCTTATTCTCTCCCCCCTCCTCCCACCTTCCCTCCAGTCCGTCTTAACCTTTAACAGCCGAGGGTTGTTAGGAAGAAAATACTGGGTCCTGGCGATGTGTCTGATTCCACTTCCCACAGAACAAGTACTCCTATCAGTGACAGGATGGCTGGCCCTTTATGAAGCATTCTGTCTCTTCTGGGAAAAGAAGGCAGCTCATCCCTTCTGCCTGGGCTCATTGCAGGGCTGTATTTACCTTCTTTTGAGGTCACAAGAACCTTGCTTCTGTTCCTGACTTAAAAAAAAAATCATGGTGGATTATACAGAAAAATGAAAAAGGAAATAAAATCCTAATGCTTGACTTTTCTTTAGTCATTTCATTAAAAGAAGCCTGTGAAAATTGGCCTGAGGGTTAACGATTTCACCGCCTTCCGTTCTCTGATTTCTCAAAGAAGGCTAGCTCTTTCTCCTCTCTTACCGTGTGAGTTCCCTGTGCCTTTGGTCTGTCTACTTTTCTGATCCTGGTTCCTCCCAGCCCAGACTTTTCCACTTGGGCCAACCCTTACAGCCTCGTGCCCACACGATGGTGGTTTGAAGGCACAGTTGTATTTTTACCAATTGGCCTTGGGAAGGGTTGGGAGTACACATGGGAATTCCGCACATCCATACGCCCTGAGAAAGACAGTCTTACCTGGTACAGCAAACCGAGCCGCAAGGTAAGAGGGATCCTGGTGATCCCTCTGATTTTGTAGCTGAGATAAGAGAGTGGAGCCTCCAAGGGTGCAGTGACTCGTCCGCAGTCTTCTTGTCAATGGGGGTCAAGCCTGAATGAGGTCCCCTTGCTTGGCTGATCGCTCAGTCTGTCCGCCTACAATCTTCTTGGATTTTTCTCTGTTGCGGTATTACGATCCGGATCCTGAAAGGGACCTCAGGCATCGTGTGACTCACCTACCTGGACACCTGCCTGGGTATCCCTCCTATTTTGATTCTGATAATGTCCAGAGAAGAGTTCTTTAGACCTTGTAACAGCACCCTACGTAAAGTACTTTGTGTTTAGATCTAATTTAACTTTCTCGCGTTAGCCCTGCTTTCTCATGCTCTGGCCTCCCTGGTGATGAAACGCGTGGTCGTTTAGAATGAATAAATCCAGCGACTGCCAAGTGTAGCAGTGCAGGTCGCTTCGGAGAAAGATCTTTTCTCCCATGGTGTCTCTTTTCCAAAAGAACGTGATATTTGAGCCTATTAAAGTGAGGGCAGTGCTAGATTTTCCACCTCAGAAGAACAGTTGTAAAGCTGTTCAAGTGACCCAAAGATTGTTTCTTTCCCTGGGGTTAGGTGTGTAGCCCTGCCTTCTTCTCCACTGTGTGTTGTGAATGTATACATATGCATCTTGGGAGAGCTATAGACTCTTGATTCCAGAATAGGTTGGTCAAACTGACCTTAGAGATAGAGGTTTTTCAAAGAGGAACAGTGTGCTGGGCTGAAATGGCTAGAGTTTGGCGACAGTGTGCGGTTGCACTTTTTTTTTTCTTGTCCTATTTGGGGAGGGAGATTTTCTAATTAACCTGGAGCAAATAGAATACTTTAGCAGGAGATTTGGGACTAAGTTTTTTGTTTTTTTGTTTTTTTAAAGTTGTCCTTCCTTGTAATGGGATATCTTTTCCACCTCTTACCTTTATTATTTTATTATTGGTTTGTAGTTTGGAAGCATTCATTATAGAAGATACTGGGAGGGTTTGAGTGCTGCTCGGGAGAGGACAGGCAGATAGGGACCATGCGGCTTTCTCATTCATTAATTCTAGGGTTCATTCACTGAGCTATTTAAACCTCTGTCTGTAAGCCCCAGATGGTCTTTTGGTGCCAGCTTTAGCTCCGAGACCCCAGGCTCTTGACAAAAGAGGGTACAAAGAACAGCTAAGTGTACGAAATATTTGAGGCCCTTAGGAAGTATGTTCTGGAGCTAGCTACACCACCTAGCATCTCCAGCATCTTAGGAATCTTTTTTTTCCTTTACTTTTCCCGTTTTTAAAAAAAGCCCAGCATGAATCAGTGCGCCAGATTTTATTATTACAGAAATGGTCACAGTACATCTCTGATTTTTAGAATGGAATTGAGGTCCATGTGTTTATTCACGAATTTCCTCCGTCATAGCTCCCTGCCTTCTGTTCTGGAAGGAGTTCACTTTAACATCACGGTGAACCTTTGAGCTCATCCCCCTCCTTCCCCCTCCGCCCACTCCTTCCCCACTCAGCACTCTGTAGGACACCTCAATGATTAGGAAATGGCCAGTAGGATTGAGGAGGGTAGCTGGTAGTGGTGACTGATTTCCCTAGGCATGATGGAGGCGGCTCCCCTGGGTTGACCCCCTGGGGTGCAATGGGCTCTGAGGTCAGTGTTGGGTCCACATCATACTACCTCATTTAGTCCCCACGACAGACCTTTGGCATCCTGGTGTTACTGATGAGAAACCTCATGTGTACACATGAGATGGTCAAAGAGATTAGACTGTTTAGCCCGTTCTTTTAAGTTGGGTGTCTGGAAATCAAACCCAGGTCTGTCTAATTGCTTAGCCTGTGCTCCTAATGCCTTGGATTTTTTCTGTGAATATTGGGATAGTCTGGCTTCAGAGTTGATGGTTAGACGTGGGCACCCGGACAGAACTGGCTTTGCCAAACCGCAATTATTCACCTTCTGTGTTTTCTTCTCCAGTGAGTCTGTCCCCTGTGGGGACTGTGGATGGGGCACATGGGTCATCCTACTCCATGTTGGGCTTCCCTGGTGGCTCAGACGGTAGCGAATCCACCTGCAATGCAGGAGACCTGGGTTTGATCCCTGGGTTGGGAAGATCCCCTGAAGGAGGGCTTGGCAACCACTCCAGTATTCTTGCCTGGAGAATCCCATGGGCAGAGGAACCTGGGGGGCCACAGTCCTTGGGTCAAAAAGAGTCGGACATAACTGAGTGACTGAACACACACACACACAGGCAGAGGCAGGAAGAGTATGGGGCATGTCCTCATCCTTGGGAAACATTGTCACTTCTTCAGTGGATTTAGCTTTGTCTTTTCATTAGCTCTCCATTTGAAAGTGGCAGTTTTTCTAAGGAACTTTGTCCCAGTCCTGAACTGGCCTTCTGGAAAATGCTGTTTTCTCCAGAAATAATGCTGTGGTGAGTGAGATTAGTTCTTTGTGTGTTGAGGAGGGACATCTTTGGCTGGGCCAAGTCTTGGCTAGACTGAAAATGTCTGTAGCTTCCCTGGCCTCCCAGGCCCTGACGCCAGGCCCTGTCCCCTGCTGCCCTGGCCGTGGCAGTCACTCTTGGGGAGACCTGGAGGTTGATGGAGTGCCCCAAGCTTGGGGTTGGGAGCACAGAGAGGCCCAGATGTTTTGCATAGTTTTTTCCCTTGCCCCATTAGGAATGTGTTCCCTCAGGACGGGTTATGGCCTGGAAGTGAGCCTAATATAAACATCCTTGCTGTGGCCAGTCCCCTTAATCGAATAGAAATGGTTCGGGTATAAGCGGGCTTAGGGGAGGGAGGAAAGGGAAGGAGGGGAGGGGAGAGATTTAGTGACCAAATTCAGAGACAAGACTGTCTGTCGGGGGCTGTTCTCCCAGTGGGTTCCAGGCTGATGCAAAGCAGGACCAGCCTCCCTGGAGCTGGTGCAGGGCGGACCTGGCCGGTTCTCTTAGGCAATGGGATAAAACACTGAGGCCACGGTGGTTCAGTGGACCAGCCTGGCGGAGCAGTGAGGCGTACAGAGGTGCACCAGATGAGCCAGGACTAGAGGCAGAAGCTGGCAGGGGCCTCACGAGGACTTCTGGGGGAGCCTGCAAATTCAAGTACCTTATTATTAAAAAAATTTTTTTTTAATTTATTCATTCATTTGGCTGCGTCGGGTCTTAGTTGCCCCATGGCATGTGAAATCTAGTTCCCCGACCAGGGATTGAACCCATGTCCCCTGCGTTGGAAGGCGGATTCTTAACTACTGGACCACCAGGGAAGTCCCTCAAGTACTTTAAAGGCCTGCAACATCATATTCAGAATTGTACTCTTTGAAATGCTGTGTTTTATGGGCACCAGACCCCCAGAGAAGGAGTGTGGAGAGTATGGCAGAGTTAGGTGAATATGTGTGAGCTGGGGGTGGTCTCAGGGCTCTTGGCAGGGAGCCTCCACATCCCAGAGAGGCTGATCCTCTTTACTGCATCCTGCGTACTCTTTTTCATCTCCCTTTAGGGGGCTCAGGCTTTCTGGGAGATCCTGGTACCTCACTCAGACCTTGAAGTGGAAGATTGGTCATAAACCTCTGTAGTAACCTGTGTGCAGAAACCCCCCAGAGCAGTCATCTGGGGTCCCCAGGGGACATTAGATGTTAGAAATCTGACCTGGATAGTTTCCTCTTATGTGGGAGAGTCTAGGTGTGCTCTGGGCAACATCACAGCAGCTGCTCTTTCCTGGCTGGTAAACTTTTAGGACTTCTGCGTGAGGCTAGTTTTAAACAGTTGGCAGAGATGCCAAGACCGGTGGGTTGGTTTCACTGGTTCAGATTCTAGGAATAACAATCAGGCAACAGGAGAGACCTCAAGATCTGCGAGGTGGTGGGAAAGTTCCTGTTCTCACACCTTGGAATCTTGGTGCCTGAGTGTGCCAAAGAGACCGGAGATGTAAACAATTCAGTTTGCCTTCGGGATGCAGGCTCTAATCTAAACATGATTAAGCTGATTTGATTTTATAGATTGGAATTTCTAAGTGATAGAAACTGATGAGGTTAATGTGAAATATTTACTTAATAAAAAGCCTCATTACCTGATGCTGAAGGGTAGGGGGAAAAAACTGATTCTTGGTAACTTGTCTGATCTGTTGGAAATGAAGTTGGGTTAAAGTTTTCTTGGTAAAAACTGAATTCTGTGATCTTGTTTTTACACATGCTGTGCTTAAATATTAACACCAATTGAGCAAATTGCCTTTTAACTGCCTTTATTTGGTTTCATTAACAGTATAATTTAAAAGCTCAAGAATTTGCATAGAACCTGTTGTGCATGTTTGGGGGAGGGGCTATTCATAAATTAATTAATCGTGAGAATGTTATCTTTAAGGAAGGTCATGACACGCGAGCATGGTTTCTGAATAGCAATGACATGTTTTGCTGTTTCTTGATGGGACTTGATGTACTTTTGGCTTAGAGATTATGTGTGTGTGTTTGTGTGTGTGCAATAACTTGGCTGGATCAAGAAAAATTTTAATGACTGGACATGTTTTAAGTTAAGTTGAGTGAACCTAATTACACTGTTGTTTCTAGAGAGCTGAAGGCAATACCATTGGTGTTTAAGCACTAGTTTCAAAATTAAAACCAACCTATATAATTGCCTGTGCTCCTTAAATTGTTTCTCTCCTCCCCTCTCCATCTCTGAACACTACCCCCCGCTTTCACTTTCACACCAAAAGAGAAGAAAGAAGTTCGCCAGTGCTGTTGACAACATCATTCTTATGTCTAGTGCATACCATGAACTGCGTTGTCTGTTCCTGAAATGACTCTCAACATGTGAAAAGTTTCCAGAATGATTTCACTGAAATCAGTTGCTTCCTTCTGTACAGATGTTTTTGTGGTTTAGAACCTCAGCCAAGGCAAACATTATGAATGGGACCAAGGCCACCGTGTCCTGATGGTCTGAAGTTCCCAAGGAGTAACTGTGCCCAGGCTCTTCTGACACCTCTGTTTTGACAGCGCTCAGCCTCTCCTTCCCCTTTCGTCTCCCTTTCCTGGTGCAGTTGGTTTGTTGTGGGTGGTTTTCCTAATTAATTTAATCTGTAGTCTAGTTTTTCTGGGTCTGCAGATGCCAGAATGCTGAATTTATTTATCTCTAGTGTTTTTGTTGGCTGCTGTTGAGACACATTTTTTCCTCTTCTCTTTACCCTAACTCTTTTTGGAGGCTTCTAGACCCACATCAATAAAGAATTTCTGTTTTGTGAGCACTTCTCAGATATGTTTTCTTCAGTGTCAGGGGAAGTATACATTTAAAATTTTATATATATATATATAATTTTTAACAGGTCATATATAAAACCCGAGGTATATAGAGTTTTACCTTTATGTACTTGACTACATCAAAATTTTAAACATTCTGTGTGTTTTTCTATTGGGTTTTTGTCTTTTCCCTATATATTTGTTGGTTCTTTTTCTATATAAATCAGAAATGTTCATTCATTATTTGTTGAAGGCACAGCACATATTTTTCCAGTTTATCATTTGTCCTGTAATTCTGATTATGGTTCCTTTTGTATCATATACCATTTTTATAATTTATCTAATTTAATTTTTTTTTAAATTTATTTATTGGCCACACTGCACAGCATGTGGGATCTTAGTTCCCTGACCAGGGATAGAACCCATGCTCCCTGCATTGAAAGGGCAGAGTTTTAACCACTGGACCACCAGGGAAATCCCTGTAATTTATCTAATTTTAAAACATCATCATGATGTCTATCGAATGGAGAGTATAAAGCCTTTAATGGTCGTGTTTTAAAGTATGGATTTGTAGAGTATTCAGATCCAGTACTCTTGCCTGGAAAATCCCATGGATGGAGGAGCCTGGTAGGCTGTAGTCCATGGGGTCGCTAAGAGTCGGACACAACTGAGTGACTTCCCTTTCACTTTTCACTTTCATGCATTGGAGAAGGAAATGGCAACCCACTGCAGTGTTCTTGCCTGGAGAATCCCAGGGACAGGGGAGCCTGGTGGGCTTCCGTCTATGGGGAAGAGTCGGACACAGAGTCGGACATGACTGAAGCGACTTAGCAGCAGCAGCAGCAGCAGCAGCAGATACTGAAACAGAGAGGGAGGGAAAGAGGGAAGGGGAAGAAAGGGAAGAAGAAGAGAGGGTGAAGACAAAAGGTTGATTTTTTTCCTACAAAGAAATCCATGGTCATCTGAGGCCCCCTTTCTCTAAGGGGAGTGTTGTTCTGGCGATTTCAGCGCGTACTTGCCTCACGAAAGTTTCCCTGTGCTGAAGGGACTCCTCCTACGTACGAGTTGCCCATCCACAGAAGGCAGCCTCGCCCCATTCTCTCTCCTGGTCTTCTCTCCTACTGAGGCTTTTGAAATAAAAACTCCATAAAGCCACCTCTGTTTCTATACACTTTATTTTGACCTCTCAAAGGACCTACTGCTTTCGAGGTTCTGACAAATACTTCTGCATATCTAACCTTCCTTTTTTTTTTTTTTTTGGATACTTGAGGCAGAAGGGCACGCTGCTTTCTTTTCTTTTTTAACTTTGATTTTTATTATTATTTTATTTTATTGGCCAAGCCCCGGGGCATGTGAAATCTTAGCTCCCTAACCAGAGATCAAACCTACGTGCCCTACATTCTCAGTTCAGAGTCTTAACCACTGGACCACCAGGGCAGTCTCCCTAACCTTCCTTTTTAGACCTTTACTTGAGAGCAGAGACCTCGTTTTTTTGTCGTTCTATCTTGTCTTCAAATTCTTCTCTTTCTTCGGCACCACTGTACAATAATTATTTATAAGTAAGCAGTTTACCAGACAGATCAACTTTCATCCATTCCTTTTTCCTACACTCTCTTCTGAGACCAATATAGCCTTTCCCAAAGGCTTCCAGGGCCTGGAGATTTAACATTGCATGTATTTTGCATAAGTAAGGTTGAGGTGTTGACTTGGAACTTGGTTGGAGTTTTGGGAAGAGAGAAAGGAAGAGAAGAAGGAATTTCAGAGCTGCTCACGTTGACCTCAGGATATTCCCAATCTAAAACCTGTCTAATCATGACCTTTTATTCTCCCAGAGCACCGGACAAGTGTTTTGCTTTGAGTGAAGTGATGGAGGGCAAATAGAAATGTCATGATCTTTGCCCTCGCGAGGTATTCTCTAGTTTGAGATCTGTTTGGGAAAAGGGGTTACAAAATGCAGACATTCTATGAAATGGCTCTTCTGAGTTAACCCTCATTCTGCTTTTATTCCCCATCCTTTCATCTCCTCTCCCTACATGAAGCTGCTTGGGGGTGTCTTTTTCAGAGCCAACTCTGTTGAGATTCTTGGGGCAGCCAGAGTTAGCTGTCTTGTCATCCTGATAGTCTTCACTTGAAACCTGGCCTTTATTCTTTTACTTGTATATTCATTTATTCATTCAATTAGTCATTCAACAAAACGTTGTTTAATCAATATTAGATTAGTCTAGTTTTAAGTACTTGAAGCAACTAAGCTCCTACTCTCTTTCTATTAAAAAGCTGATTTATTAGTGGAAGTAATGGATGGTAGGGATAAAATTGTTACTGAAAAACTCTCCCTGTTGGCTGTCTTATAACCTCCAGGTGATTCAGTAGAAAGAATACTATTTCTGTCTCCGTGACATACTTTCAGGAAATAAGTAGAAATACCATGAGTAGAACATACTATAAATACTCTTTAAGAGTCTAGAGTAACCTGATATTCTAATTGGAGATGATTTCTGGAGAATGTGTTCCTAATACTTGGCACGATGTTTGTCACAAAGTAGGGAACCAGTAAATGTTTGTTGGAAGACAGAATAATGAAGATTGAAGGCAGGAAATTGATGAGAGAAATTACTTTGGGTTGTGAGTTTGGGAGGAAAAATCCGATTGGGAAAAGACCCACGGGGGACCTCATTGCATATGGGTGGCTTATTATATCATTCTTTAGACCTTGGAATATTTAGAATATTAAAAATATATATATTCTCTCATCTGATTGATCTGTGTCTTTGCTGCCAAGTTCCAGCCTTAGTGATATAGAAGGTGCAGGGAGATGAGTTAAGCAATAGTGTTTATAAAAAACGTTTGCTTCAGTTCTTACCAGAGTTCTCTCCAGAAACAGAACATATGTTATTTTACAGAATATATGCTATTTTTCAAGACTTGGGATGGAAGTCAGGGTGGATATTAATGTATTCCCTAGAATGTTCTGGTCCTGAACTGCGTTTCATAGAAGTCCTGCTGATCGTTCTACATTGATGGGCTAGAGGGGCAGAGAAATAAAGATCTCAGGAGCACAGATACATGCGGTCATTTATTCCTCCCTCCCTCCTTTCCTTTCCTTCTTTTGTTAAAGTGGAGGTAGGACCAAGCTGTGTAAGGGTGTAATATCGCTGAAAGCCTGAAGGACCCCTTTAATTTCTGTACCCTCACCCAAGGAGCTGAAGCTCTGTATTACTGTCTCTAGAAAAGACCTTCCAGAAAAAGGGACCGTTGCATTTTTATGTGGATGTGACCAGAGTGGAGAGCGGGTGCACCCTCCAGCCCAGCTGAAAGTGTTTGGGGATCTGCCGCTTCTCGGGAGGTCAAAGGTGAGGTAGACTTTTTGTGGGTATTGTTCCCTTCCCTCGCTTTTTATTCCCTTTCCTTGTTATCTCAGCTCCCAAGCGTCAGCTTTGATGTCTATTGTTGGGACTTCAAGAGGACTCTCAGCACATGGGCAGGTGTTGCTTTTAGTGAGCAGGCGCGAGTCCCACGTTCTTCTGTTGCGGGGAGAGAAGTGGGTCCCACCCATTCCTTTCGATGCCCTTCCCCCGGGGCAGCCCCAGGCCATGCTCCTGGGAGCTGGAGTTCGGAACAGGGGGTCCCGTACCTGATGGGGTGGTGGGTGCACAACGGAACTTTCTCCTCTTATTTTTAAAGCCTGTTGGAAAGGATCTGTCTTCCTTCAAAGCTGCTGAAGAGACGTTGTCTAACAGGCGCGTATTAGGGTTTCATTAATCAAAGACACTTCCACTGCCCCTTTACAGAAACACAACTGCTGTGTCTGTCCTCTACTGACAGGCCGCTAATTTATCTTTCCCGGAGAAAGGGAGGGTGAAAGGCGGGGAGGCAGGCGGGGGCTGGCCACGCAGGCTCCCAGGGTGCACACGTGCGGGCACATGCTGGCTTTTCACGTGTGTGTGCAGAGCGCTGGGCCTCAGGCCGCATCCCCTCCCCGCCCTGCCCGCGTGCCACGGGATCACAACTGCTGGGAATATTCTGGAGATGGGTTTACATGGTCTTCTTTTTTACTTGCCTGTGGCGTTTTCACTTCCAACTTCCGGGTGGTATATGCAAGTGTGTGTTTGCTGAAATTGGGGGCATAAAGACCTAGAAGAAAGAAACAAGAGTCTCCATGCATGTGTTTAAGTGAGGGGTAGAGGGAGGTGTTAATACTTGGGAGCTATTGACCTGCAATGTACAGTCTTCCTTTTCAGCTTTGCTGAATTACTCCTCGTTCTCAGGTTGGAATCTGACCCTGTGTAACCCTCAGCTCAGAAGATGGATATTTGGACCTTTGGAAACCTCTCAGGGCCTCCTAAGTAGGTGATTGAACATTGTGTGTGTATGTGTGTTTAAAGTTACATCTCCACTGGTGAGTTGCTTTGAACTCACTTTATTCAATTCATCAAATATTTACTGAATACCTACTAGATGTGTTTGGCTCTGTTGGAGAGGTAATGGTGAAGCATAAGCCTTTTCCTCACTCATGATTTGGGGTTAGAACTAGTAACAAATGGCTGTAATAGAAGACAGAGTAAAAACACATTCTCTAAGATAATTAGGAAATGCATTGGAAGCTCCAAGACCAGTGTGGCCCCATCTGACTCATTCTTTCAACAGGTATTTATTGAGTTCTGCTACATAACAGACGGTGGGGATACAGATATCCAAAGAAATGGTCCTTGTCGCCGGGAATCTTCTAAGTTAGTAGGGGGACACACCAAACCCTTAGAGCATAATATAAGTGGTGATAAAGTGAAGAGCACAGTAGGGGGATTAGAGGCCAGCCGTGACTGTGCTTTGCGAGAGGCTGCAGGTAAGACTTTGCGGAGGACGTGACATCTGAGCGGAGTTTGGGAAGACGAGAGAAAGATCACTAGTTAGGCAAGAGGGCAGGGCATTCCAGGTAGAAGAAACAGCATGTGCAAAGGCCCAGGGGAGGAAGGACCAGAGAACTGCAGGCCACTGGATTTCACTGGAGCTTGAGATGTGTGATGAGGTAGGTAGAGGCTGTGGTTGCAGGCTATATTGAGTCTACTAGGAAGGACTTTGCCAGCAAAAGGACATGCACTTTATTCTGTACATGTGGGGCAAAGTGTTGAAAGTGTTCAATCAGGAGAGTGAAATAATAGGAAATACATTTTAGCAAGAGTCTGAGGAGTGTGGAATTGAGGATGGATCTGTGGGGGTTAGTTTAGAGTCAGGGGCACCACTTAGGAGCCTGTTGAGTGGTTTTTGGCAAGGTAATGCAGGCTGGATTATGACAGCAGCAAGGGAGGTGGAGGGAACAGGGCAGCTGGCGGATGAGATGGACAGGTCTTGGTTAGGCAGGATTGTGAGGAGGGAGTTGGGAGAGACCCCTGAGTTTTGGCTTGGATAACTGGTGGGAATATAAAAGAAATTCTTGATGGAAAAAATAACTTGATGTTTTGAACGTGCTGTTGGAGGAGATCTTGGGGAAAAAGCATATAGAAGTTGTCTGTGTATTTGCAGTGGATCTTGAAGGAAAGATATTTTGACAAGTTGAAGTTTTCTGTATATGAATTCAGTTGTGTTTATTGACTTTTGATGATGCTTTAGAGTGCATAAGAATCAGAAGTATCTCAATTCCATGGCAGAAAACAGTATTTTTGGAGTCCCCTGAATAATGAGAAGTGTTCATCAAAGACCTTTGTTCGTGTGTGTGCTGACATCTGGAGAACAGAGATAGATATTTTCCTTAGGTCTGGATTCCCGAGCCATGGGCTCTTCCCTCGCTCCTAATTAATCCTTTATAGTTAGTGACTGATGAAATCACGACTCTGAAATTCTAATCCTTGGCTGTATAGACACACCAGACTTTATCACAGGACCCCAGGTGTGTGTCTGAAATTAGTGTTGAATTATTGCATATTTGATGACTTTATAAAATCCACAGATTCTGGAGAAGACAGGCTGGAGTTTTGGTAAGGTTTATTATTATTATTATGGTGCTTGTGTGTGCTCAGTCATTTCAGTCGTGTCTGACTCTTTGTGACCCACTGGACCGTAGCCTGCTAGGCTCCTCTGTCCATGGGATTCTCCAGGTAGGAATACTGGAGTGGGTTACCATGCCCTCCTGCAGAGGATCTTCCCAACTCGGGGACTGAACCCATGTCTCCTGTGTCTCCTGCGTGGCAGGCAGATTCTTCACCCCTGAGCCACTGGGGAGGCTATTATTATGGTAATCTTGACTAATTCTTGAATGCGTTTCATGGAATCTTAGAACCTGGAGACCATGCTGTTATCTTCCCTGAGGAAACTTAGGTCCAGAGATAGGAAGCGACCAGAAGCTTGGCCTCCGGCTTCGTAGTTTCATTGAAGGTCATAGTTCATAGTTCTGACTGAGGAGTCAGTCTTGAGTGAGGGGTTAGGAAGAGAATAGTGTTTCTAAAAAAAACAAAGCCTGAGGCATGTGTCTGTAGTGTGTTTTTGAGTTCTGGTGGTATTGCTTGTCTCCAGGTTGGAGCAGTGAAGGAGAGGGAAGCATGGATCACTTGGACAGTGACTTGGAGTTCAGTTGACATTTCAGGTTGACCTTTGTGATGAAGGATGCCGGGGTCATATATGTGAGTGAATGACAGAGGGTGTGTGTGAGAGAGAGTATATGAGAGTGAGTGTGTGCACGCATATGCACGTTCATGCTCCATCACTGCCTTCTCTGGGAAGCCTGGGCTTGCCTGTAGGATTTCCTGGGAAGAACTCCTACTAGGGACCCGCTAATTCGGTCTCCACTGTGTTTCTGCATGGTACAGAAGTCTCTCTTCCCGCAAAACCAGAGAGAGCTTGCACAGGGCTGTGTGCGTGGTGAGGGGTGTGGGGCCACAGAAGGTTCAGGTTGGATAGCGTGATGGGGGGTGTCTGTCTGGGCCCACCTGGCTCTCTCCAGTGATGTGGAGCGTGGGTTTCAACAGCAGCCAAAGCACTGCCTCTCCTCTGGTGTTTGTGTCAGTCCCTCTGCAGGTACTTTAAAAACCAGACTTTATTAATCGTCACGAGAGGTCTGTGGTAGGTATTGTTATGTCGGGGTACAGATAATAGCATGAAGCTCAGAGTGGTTACTGCCTGGCCTGATGTCACCCAGCTGGGTGGGTAGGGCGGGGACCTTGACTGACACCCAGCCTTCCCGCTGCCACATCTGCTGCTGGTGAGGATCGCCCTTTATCACCTGGGCTGTTCCCTCAGGAGTGAGGAGCAGCTCTCCTTGGAGGAGGGATTTCTCAGAAGAAAGACTAGAGTCTTTCTTCACAACGATACGAAGGGTAGAGTCCTGTAGACAGAGCTGGAGGGAGGGGAACGAGCTAGGTGGCTTTCTGGGGCCTTTCCACGAGGGGAGCTGCTGAGAAACCAGCAGAGACTTTCTCTAATTTCCTGGGGACCAGAGAGCTGTTGGAACCACCCCGAAACCGCTCTGTTTCCAGGGTCCTCTTAGGACTCTGGCGGTGGAGCCAGCACTTGCTAATGAGTGGGGCTGAGGGGCAGAGCATCTGGTGGGGCGTAGGTGATGGAGAGGCTGTCCCCTCCATCAGACTTCCTTAGGGTCCCTGCAGCTTCGTTCACCTTGAACCTAGGTCTCCTCTTCCCCTGGGTCACGCTGTCTCCTTTGCGTAGTCCATTCTTGATCTCATCCTTTAAAACAGAATTCTCTTTGTATCTGCAAGTTGCTATACTCTGAAATGGGAGAAAGTTTGCCTTCTGATTTGTCCCACTTTCTTCAACTCCTCTCCCTCTTGGTATGTTGTTGTTGCTCCGTAGCTAAGTTGTTTCTGACTCTTTGCAATCCCATGGACTGCAGTAGTACCCTCTTGATGCCCACTACATATTCACCCCTAGAAACCACCAAGTTTGTGTTCCTTGGCATTCTTCCTTGGCATCTCTTTGGATGAGTTCTTTATTCATCCTGATCACAAGCTCTAAAGGGTGGCAGTGTTGTGGTAGGAACCAAGTCAGGGCCTTCTCTGGGACCTGAGAACCTTTGACAGAGTCTGTGGGTTATGGGGATGGTAACTGGAGCTCTGGTAAAGTGCAGGAATTGAACAAGAAAGATGAGAAAGGGAAGGACCAGCAGGCGCCCGAGGGTCCCTTCTTGTCAGCCCTTGTCTCTAAATCTTCTGCCCATCCTTCAGGGGTCTTCTTCGCTTTCCTGAGAACCCGTGTAACCTCAGCCCCTCTGAGACGGCATCTCATCAGGGAGCCAGTCCCCACAGTCTGATGGGTGGAGGAAAGCTAGATGAAACTAGGAAATTAGGAAAACTAGATTCCCTCTCTGGGATGCCCAGTTGCAGTTCTTGTGTCTTGTGACATCCTGCCTGAGAAACCTTAGGATTGCACAGAATCTTAGGTACAAAATCTCAGATCCCACTTGAGGGAGCTTTTTCATTGACATGCTAGGAAATGTTTAACAACTAATTCTACAAGATGAACAACATCTGATTTGTAGCGTTTCTAACTTTTGTGGTAGAAATACTCCCACTCTGGCTGATTTGAAGCTGCTAATTCCCTTATAGTCTAGTTGGTAAAGAATCTGCCTGCAGTGCAGGAGACCTGGGTTCGATTCCTGGGTCGGGAAGATCCCCTGGAGAAGGAAATGGCAACCCACTCCAGTATTCTTGCCTGGAACATCCCATAGAAAGAGGAGCCTGGCAGGCTACAGTCCATGGGGTTGCAAGAGTCGAACACGACTGAGCGACTAAAGAGAAGAGAGAGAGAAGAGAATGTGGAGTCATGGAGGCAGAGTTGGAAGGAGAGGTGCACAGTGGTGTGAGCTGGTCCCAGAAGATCACCGCTTCTGAGGCAAGCATCCATGTCCTGGCAATCCTGGTCAGCCCCCAGAATGGAAATAAGATGGGGAGGGTAGTTCACCAAATCAGAACATGAAATCCATGACTCTGTTCTTTGTCTTGATTGTTCATGGGATTGATATAATCCCATGAATTACGGACTTTGTCTTGATTGTCTGGTTCTTAATTCTGGCCGGCACCATGGCTATTTAGCAAACATGCTGTAGACATTGCTGGGCTTCCTAGGTGACTCAGTGGTAAAAAAAAATCCACCTGCCAACACAGGAGAGGCAGGAGACGTGGGTTTGATCCCTGGGTCGGGGATATCCCCTGGAGAAGGAAATGGCAACCGACTCCAGTATTCTTGCCTGGAAAATCTCATAGACAGAGGAGCCTGGAGAGCTATAGTTCATAGGGTTGCAAAAAGCTTTACATGACTAAAGCGACTTAGCATGCACACACACACACACACACACACACACATATTATCACATTTAATCATAACGATATAATCCCATGAACTACGGACTATTATTATCTCCATTCTACAGATGAGGAAACTGAGACATGGAATGGTTAACTCACTTGCTCAAGGCTACAAGGTCTCTAAGTGGTCAAGCCTGAATTTGAAACCAAGACTGTCTGATCCCAGGTTCCAAGCCTTTACCCACTATATCATATTTCCAGTTTTACAGCATTTCACAGACATCTCTAGATTTGGCTCTACTCCCAAGGGAGGGTCCTTGAACACAATTTCAGCTCCAGTTGGCAACTCTTCACGTTGGGCTGTCAAGATAGATTCTCAGAGACGTGAGGTGTCATGACCTTGGCTTTGGTCAGTTTGGTTGCAAGGTACTGGCTGTCCTCTAAGAGTCTTCTGAGCACCAAGACCACAGATTTCACCGAGGACTGAGATGGCTGCATTCTTCATAGACACTGGGTTTGCCTGTTCCAAAAATGGTGATTTCTATAGCAACCATTTATTCTAGCAGATGTGTGCCTGGTATGGTTGGCAGAGGGTGGGATCAGAAATGGAAACGGCCTTTTATTCTTCATTTACTGAATGCACACCCTGCGTGTGAGGCACATAAGATGGGAAAATATGGCATCCTTAGAGTCTGTGTAAGATCTGTGGCCGAGCAAAGAGGCAGTTGTTGTTTATGACTGACTTTTGTCTGAAGCTTGCGTTGGGCCACCTTTGGTTTCTGGTTCTTTAAGGAGTGTTTTTTTGGCAGATGGACCTGGTTTTTCAGTTCAATGGAGACTCGTCACTTTGGTTTCTGTAGAATGTGGGCATTTACTGTGGGGGTGGGGCAGTTAAATAAACACGTAGAAGACATTGCTTTGGCTCTTAAAGACCTCAGTGTCTATGTTCGTGTTTATTACTCAGGGCTTTTTTTGGGCTGTAGCTTTAAAAAAAAGATTTGTGCCGGCTTAAAATAAACAAGACTATTTGTTGTCATAACACGGGAGTGTTCCGTGGTGCCTGAGGATAGGGATACAGCCCACCTTTGAAAGGCAAGTGAGCAGCGCTGAAAAGTCGCTGTCGGAACCCCGGGCAGTGTCTCTTGCTCAGCCTCACTTCAGCCCGTGCACCTAGTTGTATTTCTGTCTCTATGTGGCCTCAGGGTGGCCTGAAGATGACCGTCCCAGGACTCCCACCCGGGTTTACCTGTCACAGGACTTAATTGAACTTCCCTGTCTGTGTCCCAGACTCTAGAGAGGGAATCTGTTGCTGCATCTCGCATAGGTCTCTGCCCTTGGCTGCTCACTCACCGAAGGCCTTGTGGTAAGGGTCCTGAGTCTGCTCGGGCCGCCGTAACAGAACACCACAGACTGGGGCGTTTTGACCAGAATTTGTTGTCTCACAGTTCTGGAGGCTGCAAAGTCCACGGTCCAGCATGGTTAGGTTCTGGTGAAGGCCATCTTCCCAGCTTTCAGATGACCACCTCCTTGCTGTGTCCTCACACGGCAGAGAGAGAGGGAGGGAGAGAAAGAGACAGACAGGGGAAGGGAGAAAGAGATGGGCGAGAGGGAGAGAGAGAAGAGAGAGCAAGGGAGCTGCTGTCTGTGTTTCATTGTGTAAGGGCACTAATCCTGTGGGATGAAGGCCCCACCTGTATGACCTAATTTAACCTTAATTACCTCCTTAAGGTCCCATCTCCAAATACAGTCAAATTGAGGGCTAGAGCTTCAACATAGGCACTTGGGGTGGGGAGGGAGATACAGTTCAGTCCATGGCAGTCATTTAAGTGTAGTACGGCTTTCAGATTCTACCCTTGAGCCCAGCAGATTGGAAGGGAGCTTTATCAAGCTCTTAGAAGCAGACTGCTATAGATGGAGGGGCTGAATACATTGTGGAGTCAACCCCACGTGCCATATTAGAATCTGAACCTCGTTGTCAGTATACTGCCTTTGGGGTGGATTACTCTGCTGTGTGTGTATATGCGTGCATGGATGTACTTGTGTGTGTGCATATATATGCACACGCATACGTCTCTCTGTAAAGCTAGAGAGGACTTTCTGGAGAAGGAATGCAGGGATGTTTGAGGATGGCCCTGGGTCCCTGTCATCCCTCATCACTCTGTAATCAGCTGCTGTCCGTACTGGTTTACACACAGAGTTTGAATGAAGGATAAATTCCCATTTCTCATGCTCATGGGTTCTCTGTCCCTCAGAGGAGCTGTGAAGGAAGAGCTGGGTTTACAGTTTGCCAGCCTCTTGGCTCTATGATCCAGAGGCATTCAGACTCTTATTGACAATGGCCTTAAAATAAGAGCTTTTAATAAAATAAAAAAGGTGACATGGGGCCACCCACTCTTGTCACCTATGGCTAAACAGATCTGAGGCTGCTGGACCAGTGCAGGGAGTCTCCCAAGCCAGTGAGATAACATGCTTCTGCAGAGACCAGATGATGAATATATTTTTAAACTTGGAACCCAGAACCACTGATTATTTCTGAATTAGGAATCGCAAAACATACGAATAATCTCAACAGGGTTTCTGCAGATGTATTCTGCCTTTAAGGTCACTTATTTGGGGGAGATGGTTGGGGCTGACGGGGGAGTGAGGTCTCTGGCTTGGTTCTGTCTGTGACTCCCAGGAATCCATGTCATGCGTGGTCAGTTTCCCAGTCACTGTGAGTGTTAGGCGAGGCACATTGCTGCAGGGTCAGGTAGCGCGGGGAAGCACACAGCCTTCTTTATTTTTTAATACATCAGTGTCACCAGCGCTTACAGCAGAGTTGGGAGAAGGTGGGCTCTGGCGGCCGAGTGTTCGTGGCTGTGATGATTGAGGAGGCAGCAGCCTGCAACAGAATTCTCAGGCTTGTCCCCCAATGCCTCTCCCCTCCCTCCCAGCATCTCTCCCCCAGCCTTCGACCAAACAAGGTCCGGAACTGAGGTGTTCTGGAATGCCGCCCTTGCTAAGCTCTGGGATTAGGGCCGGTCATTTGGGAAAGGAGATGGAGGGAGAGGAAAGAATACCCAAACATTAACCCCTTGAGCCCACAGCGCTGAGAGGCCTCACCATTTCAGCCACGGGCAAATCTGCGTGTCTTGGCCACATCCCTGAAACCTGAGATGCGTGCACCAGAAGGAGACAGTTAAGCCAAGCCAGGCTGATGAAAATCTCTCTGTCCTTAATGACTCTGCCGGGCACACCTGCTCCAGCCTCTCACTTGCTCTCATTGTCAGATGGACCCAGGTATTGAATGACCGCCCCAATGCAGAGTGCAGCTCGAGGGGCCGTGGCGGAGGGGAGTCATGAGCTAGAGGGAGGCTGTGTCTCTTGTCCTCAGGGAGCTTGCGCGTGTCTGGGGGCGTGTTCAGGCTCATCCAGCACCCAGGGGGTGGCCAAGGGGAGGGGACTGCAGGGCACTAACCCTTCCTGACTGTGCTCTGTGCCAGGCGCAAGTCCTGAACCCTCTCCCTCCCCATCTGCCTATTTCCCTTGAAAACTTTGTTCAAGTTAAAAAAAAAAAAGATAACAGGAACACACACACTCTTTTTAAGAAAATAAAGCAATACAAAGATATATAAAGAGTTCCTCCTCTAAGGAAACTAATCTGTGTTTTATTTTTATGAAATAATTTCAAACTTACAGACGAGTTTCAAGAATGACACAGAGAACTTCCATATCGCCGGTTCCAATTTGGAGTTTACTGGTTTTTAACTTCTTGCCCCTGGGTTTCTTTCCTGATCTCATGCTTTTGGCAGCTGGAGGTGGGTGGGATTACTGTTTTTGGATGTGAGGAAGCCATGGCCCAAAGTCGTTGAGCAATGCCCCCAAGGTCGCGTAGCTGTCAGATGGCACCACCAGGATTCCCACCATTCCCCCATGATGTTACCCTTGTTTTCATTTTTGTCGTTCCTCCCAGGACTTTTTTTCAGTCAAGACTGCAGAAAGTGGATCCATTTGCTTTGCAGGAAGGAGATGGTAGGGAAGTAGGAGGTGAAAAACCCCGCCTTCCTTGGTCCTCCCCTCCCCATTCTGGTTTTGGGTGATGGGAAGGGTGCAGGGTGCACGTTGCTGAAGCGGCTCCTTGCTTCGAACCCTTTGGGCTTCAGACAGCTAAATGAGGTCTTTCAGGGCCAAACCTGAAATCAAGGAAGTTCACTGGACAAATGCATTTGTTTCTCATGAAGATGCAACAGAAGAACAAAATGAACGGGATATGCCTTTTCATGGAGAGAGGTTTTGCCATTGCCTTTGGGCTGGACCCGGGTTCGCACAAACACCCGTCCTCTGGGTGAAAGGATTGGACCGCAGTGCGCCGCCGTCCCGCCCCTGCCCCCTGTGTCCTCACAGTGAGATGGAAAGCTTGCACAGGCTGCACCCCAAGCTTCTGCCGTTCCGAGGATCTCTCTGGCTCCGAACTGTTGCTTCTGTGAGGTCTCGAGGAATCCCTCCCTCCTGCCCAGGTGTGGATGGTGTCTTCATCTAATGCTAGCTCTGCCTCAGCTGCTCTTAAAACGAGGTGAATCCACTGTTCTGCCCTGAAGTCCCTAGAAGGGGGCCACAAACCAGCAGCCTCGTGACCCCAGCCTGCCTGGTCCGATATCCACGTGGAGTTCTCCTGGCAGCTGTCCCCCTGGCCTCGCTCCTCCCCACGGGGACAGGTCAGGTTACTGGGGTGGTGGCCGTGGGTGTCAACATAGGTCTTTGCAGGGTCAAGGCCTTCTCAGGATGAGAGCCGGCCAACTCAGCTGGGTCCTGTGTGGATGGTCCCAGAAACCTGCTCACAGAGCAGGAAGTGAGGCCCTTCCTGTCTGATTCAGAGAGCTCAGTGTTATTGCTGAGAGTGGTCCTGGCTTTGTCTTCACCAAGAGTGG
Organism: Bos grunniens; assembly: GCF_055505025.1. Taxonomy (NCBI): domain Eukaryota; kingdom Metazoa; phylum Chordata; class Mammalia; order Artiodactyla; family Bovidae; genus Bos; species Bos grunniens. Next base: position 25,147,855 of record NC_141179.1, read on the forward strand.
GGTTGGAGGACTTTCTTGGTGGTCTGGTGTCTAAGACTCTGTGCTCCCAATGCAGAGAGCCCAGGTTTGATCCCTGGTCAGGGAACTAGATCCCACATGCCACAACTAAGACCTGGTTCAGCCAAAAAAAAAAAAGTGGGGTTGTGCCCCTGCACTGCAGTTAGCACGGGAATGAGAGCTAGGACAGTGGGCAGACACTCCTGCCTTGTGAGGGAGGGTCTGAGAGCTCATGCCCCAGAGATGTTCACAGATGGGAGCAGGCCCTCTGAGTGTCCTCAGCGGCAACAGGGAAGCCACTCCTGGCCCATCAGCGCCTGTGCCTGTGAGAGGCTGCCATAGTCTCTCCACCTTCCAGTCCCCAGCAGAGTCCCGGCTCCACAAAACCACACTCACTTACTTTACCACCAGCTGTGGCATCCTCCATGGTTCCGGGTATGACAGCTTCATCTCCCCCAGTGGGTCGTAAGCATCCCAAAGGCCAAGACCTTGTCTTTCTTCTTCTGGTGGGACAGAGGTGGGGAGTGCTGGCTCTTGGACCCCACCTGGGCTCCTGGCTCTGTGTTGCACTGCATTTGGTTCCCTGCCCGCTTCCCTGCAATCTCCCACCTGGCAGTCGCACACCCTGGTGACGGCAGCGTCTTCCCGGGGTCAGGGCCTTCCCGGGATGAGGGGATGTTGATGCATTCTCCCGGTGCAGCTCCTCTCATGAGCATACCTGCCTGAGGTGGTCCTTCTCCTCCACTGCAGCCCGTAGATCACGGGGTTCTCAGGGTGACCCGTTGACCCACCTGTGCTGGAAGCCCACGGGGAAGGTGTTAAAGCCTTTTGGCCCACAGGGATGGCCTGGAATCAGAACCCTGGAGTGGGGGTAGAAATCTGTATTCAATAAGTTCCCCATGGACTGGAGTTAGAGAACTGTGGGAGTGGTCTGAAGCCCCCACACCCTGCCCCTGTCATCACAGATACAGACAGACAGGTATGTGGGTGGCTCAGTGCCTGAGTATGGGGTCAGGAGGGTTCTTCAGTCAGACTCATGTTAGGGATTAGGGGAAGGAAGGGTTGGAAAGGGGGGTCTCAGAATGAGGTTCTTTGGGGTGGCTGGGGAGCCAGGAGGGCTCAGGTAGGGGCCTGCTCCATCCCTGCAGAAGTCTGGAGCTGCCACCCACGTGGCCACCCCTTGGACACACAGAAGTCTGACTCTCTCATCAGGTGTCATGGTGCACCCGGGGCACTCCTGAAGTGGGGTTGGGGAAGGGTTATGTGATTAATCTTGAGCCCTGGGCGAGGCAGCTGAGCACATGTCTTAGAGTTGCAGAATCTGTGCTGTCACCTCTCTAAAGCCTGGAGACTAGATGCTGAGGGTCCTCCCTTCATCCCTTGCCTTTTGACTATCACTAGTGATGTGAGGCAAGTTAATAAAGATCTGACTGCAAGGGTGCAGGACTGGGACTCATACCTGTCTGGATCTAAGCCTTTCTTGCTTAGTTCTCCTAGGACTTTGGACAGTTTCTTTCCCTTTCTGGGAGCTTAATTTCCTGTCCCCTGTTCCCACCCCATCTGGACTCTTGCTTTTTTAGCTCGGTGTCCATGGCCGCAGCAAGGAGTGAGATACTTCTAGAGCCGCATCCCTTTCTTAGGAAGGCTGGAGGATCCCGAGATGTTAGTGATTTGGAGGCACGGTGCTCCTGTGAGCTGTGGCATCAGCTTGCCCTATGCCAGCAGGAACACCCAGAAACCTCTCTTTGGGGGTCGGGGAGGGTGATCCCTCCCAGGCCGAGGCTGGCAGTCTGCAGCTTAGCTTGTGCTTATCAGCAGGCAAGCTGGATGCCTAGACCCCCAGCTGCTTCTGCAGAGGCCACATGAATGGTGACTGAGCCCTGGTTCTGGGAAGAGGGGACGCCATCCACAAGGTCGCAGTGGGAGAGATGAAGATGCCAGCCTCTGGATTCAGACAGTCCTGGCTTTGAGTCTCGGCTCCAGTGCTTTTAGCTGTGAATCTTGGGCAGATTAGTCAAACTCCTGACCCTTAGTTTTCTCACCTATAAAAAGGGAGGAAGGTACAGCAGCTAGTTCCTAGGATATGCGGTGTTATGAGGGTTTGGTGAGGTGAAGCCATGAAACCCTTCTTAGCGCCTGGCCCACAGTCAGCCTTCAGTGCGGGTTAGCAGTAGTTGGGGCCCTGGGTGTGTTCCCGAGACACTCATGAGCTTGTAACATGAAGCTCAGTTCCTCAAGAATAACCAGCATCTGGTTTGGGGTTCTGGCCGGTGGAGCCTTGGGCTGCTTTAGAAGGCGCCTGAGTTAGTGCAGTTTGCCTTCCCCAGGAATGGGCGTGCACCTGCCGTCTGCCCTTGATGTGCCATTTGCCCTATACTGGTGCCGAGAATCTGTCCTGCAGCCTTGACTTTGAGCCTGGGGTCTGCTCGGGAGGTGGTGCGCTGCACCCCCAAGCCCGTTTGGACTGGGTCCATCCGTACCGTTCACTCTGTGGCTCCGGGACTGCTCACGTCTCTCTTCTTTACTTCACTTTGAAGAGAGTCAGCAAAATCCTTATTTCCATAAGCATTTTTCTGGCTGTAAAAAGCTGAATCCCAAACCTGTTATTATAGCTGTTCATGCTATTTTAATCTGCTCTGTTTAGAGGTAAGAGGGTAGCAGTGACTCTGCAATTACCGAGTACATTTGATCCAGGGCGCAGCTAACGGAGCCGGTGGAGAGAGCCCTCCGAGTGGGATGGTGCCGTGTGTGGCAAATCACTTTCAAATTTACTAAAAATATGTCCCTTTGCAGCCATGCAGATATCATAATTTTCCTCCCTGAGGCTTATTGAAATTCCTGTTCGCTTCCTGCCATTCGCTCGTGCCCAGCACGTGTCCCGTGGCCCTCCTGCCTGCTCCCTTTCATTCTTTGTCTTGGCCCTCTTGGCCAGATTCTGTCTGGTCTCCCTCGCCCAACCCCCCCCCCCACCCTCCCACCTGCTTTTTCTTCCTCCCTCTTCATTTCCTGCTCACAAATATTTTATATTCTACTGACTGGCACGCCCATGAAATCATTTGCGTTTGCCGCGGTCAGAAGAAAAATTACTCAGAATTCTAAATCTCCCAACTATTTCGCATTTAAACAAGCTGGCCCCGGCGCTGCGCCTCCTCCATACAGTAATTGTTGCATCCCCAGGCTCCCTGTTCTATCTCTGTTCCTATTTCATTCACTTTTCTATTTGCAGCCGGCGCGGAGTGTGGGGCCGCCCCCCTCCTGCAGCCGGCTTTCCAGCCAGTGACCTTGGCCTTCCCGAGGGCTGCACTGTAAATGAAATGTGGCATCGCCACATGTATCTTGATAAAATATATCAGTGGATGAATTGATTTTCATATTGATTTCCTCGGATGAGCAAGGTGTGTGTGGAAATCATGTCTCTTAATGGTAGTCCTGGAGAGAGGCAGGATGCCGCGGAAAGGGCAGGCTTTGTTTTTCTCTCACTTACGAAAAGTTTCTGCTTGTTATCTTGGGAGAGAGGCCTCTTGGCTTTGTCAGCTCACCCTCTTTGTCAGGGGGAAAAAGTAAATGTCACCAGGGTGTGGCCAGATCCCAGAGAGAACCGTGCTGTCTTAGTGACTGCCTGGGCCTTTGGGGTGAGCAAGCATCTTGATGTCCCCAGCTGGTTTGTCACTGAAGAGAGCTGAGTAACTGTCCAGCCCTATCGGAGGCCCAGCAGGATGGAAGGTCTTGGATGGGCTGATGGATTCGTATGTGATCTTTATACTCGCCCCGCCCTGGCCACTTCCGTTTTCATTTGTCAGGTTAGTTGAGATGTGGCCCTTTTGAATCTAGGACTGATGCTGTGGCCCAAAGGAGCCATGAGGTTGTGCTTGACCAGGTGTGATTCCTATGTGTCAGCATCAGTGCATGGGCGTGCATTGGCACAGTGCATGTGTCAGCATCAGTGCATGGGTGTGTGCTTTCACGTATATGCATATAAAGAGCTGTGTGATCCTTGTGTTGGGGCTGAGTGTGAATTCAGATAGACAACAGTCTCCAGGCTTGCAGTGGCTTTTATTAGTGAGCTCTGGACACCCGAAAGGACAGTATCCAGTGAGGTGATCAAAACTTCATTTTCTCTTCTCTGCAATTGCCTTCCCAATTCTCGCTCCTAAATAAAATAGATGCACTCAGCCCCTCTGTTCGATCCTAGAAGTGAGCTGGTGGTTGAATCCTTTTATGAGGCTAAATAAGCATAGCTTAAGGTGATACTGTGCATGCATGTGTATGCTCATGTAATAAAACAGAGTTAACTGGAATATTTCAGGATGAAGCTATGGTAATTCACTACATTTTTTGGCTAACTGAGGCTTAACTAGAAAATCCTTATGGTTATAAGCTCTGCTGAAAGGCTTTGCAAAACTGAAGTAGTACATTTTCTTTTGTAAGTACCATGTAGCGAGATATTTAAATCCTTTGACAGCATATAAGAGCTAGCCTTTGGTTATTACCTACGATTGTACATGTCATATGGAAGGTGTAGATCTGTTTGAATTAACAGGTACTCCAAGAAGGTGGTTCCTACCCAGGGACAACTTTGTGTCCCAGGGCACACCAGGCAATGTATGGAGACATTTTTGGTTCTCGCAACTGAGGGCGGCTGTTACTGGTATGTAAGTGGGTCGAGATCAAGGCCACTTCTGAGCTCCCTACAACCATCAGGGCACTCTTCTTCCTCACCCCCACTCCATAAATACAAGTCATTATTTGGTCTAAAATGTCCATAATGCTGAGATTGAGAGGTGCCAATTTAAGATACATCTTTAAACACTTTTGTCCAAAAAGTCTTACTGACTTCTTGCACACAAAATATTTTGTTTTCATGGGTCTGGTTTTTCCAAAGAATCAGGTGCTGGAAATGTACTGAATTATTGAAGCCTCTAATTCATTGACATTTATTGTTCCGCAGAACAAATAGGGAAGCCTGCCAGTTTGCAGATAGGCAGGCCTGTCCCCAGATGGCCCGCCAGTGAATGCCCAGATTCATTGAATCATTTAGGACCATTAAAAACCATTAGGGCCACACTAGCTTTAGATTGAACTAAGCAGAATAAATAATCCCAGAGGAGGCCATAGTTTACCTCTTTCTCTTTGTCTTTACAACCTGAACTAAATTCTCCGAGACTTTCCAGAACTTTCTGTTGAGGCAGAATTTATTATACTCATTGCAGGTCACGGATGATCTGGCCTTGGAACACATTAAAGTGCTTCTGGAGTAGGCAGACATGTTCATTGGTTTTGAATGGCCCCGAGCGAGTCTTTGGCAGTGTCTATCTGGTCTGGGTTTAGTGGGTGTACCCAAGGGCGAATGATGGGGATTTTGCATACTCTGCATTTTTGACTCTCTGAGGACATCCCTGGAAGTCAATGGATTCATACACTAAAACATCTTTTGAGCAAAATCCAACTGGTTTGGGGGAGTCAGGAAGACTGGTGCCTATCTTATTAGAATAAATTTATTTACTGTGAACTTAAGCTCAACTCAAACTTCGATGTCAAATGTTCTGAAATTGTTACATGTCATTTTATTAAGCTACACCCTTTATGTCTGGAATGCTGTAAGAATCTAGTTAAATGAAGTCTGTGTGTTGTATGTCTGGTGAATGCATATGAGTAGTTGAAGAAAAGATGTTCATCGCTTGGTTTAATGTGCAATTTACCAATCCATGGCAATCTCTGGCAGGGGTTCATTATTTCATATAAACTAGAAAGGAAAAAGTTGTCCCTGTAAGACACAGGGGGTGAAGTCGTGCAGCTGAAGCATGGGGTCATCAAGTGAAATTTTTAGAGATTTGCCTTCCAGTGTCCATCAGAAGGGATGACTGTAGGAAAGAGGGCTGGAGGTGGAGCCAGGTGCCCAGCATCTCATCAGGGTTTGCTACCTTCTAGCTGTGTGACCTTGGACAAGTTGCTTAACCTTCCTGAGGCTCATAGAGACCCATACTGCTCTGTGTAGGCTTGTTGGGAGGGATCAAGGGATGGGAAAGCACTCTGTAAATTACAAAGAGCTGAGTAAACATCAGGCATTTGGGACGTTGTTCCGTTGTTAAGCAAGAGCAGTGCCATTTTTAACCCAGGTTTTCAGTACATCCCAAGCATTTTTTGGGAGAGGAGTCCAGGCTTCTCTGCACATACTTCCTTAAGGAGGATGGGTACCACGGATCTCTCCGTCTGACGTATTCTAGCTGAGATGCTCATTGGAATCGTGGGTGTACCTGGGGTCTTTCTCATTCCAGTGCATCCTCTGTGGGGGGCTAGCTGTGTCTCCTCTCCTCTCTCTCAGATGGAACTGTATTTATAGCCTGGTATAAATACAATCAGAAGGTTCCTATAAAACTCTGCTATTACTGCAGCACAAAGTTAGACATGCTTGAGGTTTCGGCTTCTTGGCTCTTCCATGCGGCAATGAATATTTTATGGGAAAGGAAATACTTAGTGTCTGACTCTTTTTATAGTGCAGCTACGCACAGGGCTGGTAACCTTCCAGATCTCTCCAAAATCAAAAGCATTGCCTGTCCATCTCTCGTCTTCTGTCTTCACAAAGCCCATCGCTGCCCTGCCTTGCTGAGGTGTTTGTGCTCTCTTGGTGAATGGGTCCATTTACACAATGTGTGGGGTACACTTTCCGATCTAATTAATGGCCTGAACTGGAGGAGTTGGCCGCTCACCAGCTCCGCCCCACCCCTCCTGGCACTGGGTTGCTCTGGTCGGCCCTTGGGGAGGTGTGCTGGCAGGGTGCCCTCTGGGCTCTCCACTTGAAGGTCTCCATCTCTATTTCTTGCCATGCTGCCTTTGCTGAGCGCCCACCAGAGGATGTGGCCCAGTCTTTCCAAAGGCTACTCTCATCTTGGATTTCAAAATGCAATCATGAGTTTGAGGTGCAGCACAGAGCCCCAGGGGCTCTTGCCTTTCAAGGCCTGAGCTTGGGGCTGAAGCTCTTACTGTGAGGAGCCATCAGGTTGATGGTATTTTCCTCCCAGGCCCTCTTACTGAGGTTCCTTCAGTGACCCCAACTATAAGGCTTGAAAATGGGGCCTGGGCGGTCTTGGCCCTCGCTTGTTAGGTCCAAGCCTCTAAGAAGGAGACATCGGTCTCCTGGCAGGTCAGCATCCATGGAAATTGCTCCTCTGGCACAGGTGTTCGGCTGGATTGGCCTGGTGGTCCTCAGACATGTGTCATGACTACAGCAGCATCGCAGACCAGATTTCTGGCCATGTTTTTATGGTCCCTGGGGTAGTTGGCCCATGGAACTCTCCCCAGAGGCCCCCACAAGCTGGCAAAGTACTTAGGTCTCCCATGGGTGTTGGGAGGGCAGCCTGGCTCTTTTTGCCAGTGCCCAGAGAGCCCTGGTGTGGAGAGCATGGTGGGGTTGTGTGCAGCTTCTGACACAGGAGCAGGCCTGGCTGGGCCCCACCACGGGCTCAGGACAGCTTTCCCTTGGCTGGGGTGGATCTGTGAAAGTCGCTGCCTGTAGTCTGCACATGGACCCCATGCTTCATCAGCAGGGCTCAGGGACGATGGCATTTCACTGTATCTGCCTTCTGCTCTGTGCCTGATGTTTGGTCTTGGTGCCAAAGGAGGTCCAGGGAGAGAGTGATTTGCAAACCTCCAGTGGCTTTGATTTGTTCTCCCAGCTCTGGTTGCATTACCACCAAACAGAGCTGTATTTCCTCACTACAGCTTTGCATTGGGTCTTCCTCTGTCCTCCTTTCCCCCTCATTTTTCCTCTTTTTCCATCTTCAGACTCTGTGATGGCACAGGACGGGCAAAGTGTAGAGGGCTTCTGGGCTTCTAGACTCACAAGCTCAGCTGTGTCTTCAGTTATGAAGATAAGGAAAGGATTATTTCTTATATTTAACAGATGGGAATGGGGCCAGCTGATGGCCCTCCAGAGACACTGAGCGCAGCATTTTCTACCTGGGATTGGCCGCACAGCGAAGGTATTTAACATGTCAGCATCTACGCTCACCAGGTTGTTGGGTGGGATGGATATAGGCAAGGCCAGAAGAACTGAAATCCTCAAATGTTCTTAAAGCATCATTATGGGTTTTTACTCGTATTTTGATTAGCCCTCCCCTGGCTCAAATGGTAAAGAACCTGCCTGCAGTGCAAGATACCTAGGTTCGATCCCTGAGTCGGAAAGATATCCTGAAGAAGGGAATGGCAACTCACTCCAGTATTCTTTCCTGGAGAATCCCATGGTCAGAGGACCCTGGCGGGCTACAGTCCATGGGGTCGCAAAGAGTCAGACACGACCGAGCTGCTAACACTTCCCCCATCTGGGAAGTAAACAATGGTGGTGGATAAAAGAAATGTAACCAGAGAGAGAATTAAGAGGGAAAACTTTTGTTAAGTATTTGTTTTATAATAAACACTGCCTTGTGTTTTTAAATGAATACCTTTCAGGTTAATTCTAAAGCTTAAGATTTAGAAGTTCCCTGATTCTAGGATTTGAGTAATCCATATTACTCATGGGATCATTGGTCCAGGGGTCAGATAAGGACCAGTATTGAGTGTCTTTTTCTGTATCTAGAGATGTGCTGGATACTGTGGAAGATTCAAAGATGTATATGCTATAATCCCTTCTCTCAGGGGTTAAGGCCACACACTACACACACACCCGTACATGCACATGTGTGTACATCCACCACAGAGGTGGATGTAGCCTGTGAATCCTGTTAGTGCCCCAGAAATTCACCAGGTGTTGTCTGGGGGTATCAATAAGGTGATATGAGACACTCCTCCTCCTCCTTAGCAAAGCCTTATGGGCTGGTGTGATTGCAGGTGTGGGCACCAGCAGAAGATCATGGTGTCAGACAAAAATTCACTCCTGAAGTTGTGTGGTTAATGAATGTGGCAGGCAGGATGGTGCCTCCCGCCCTCTGAGATGTGTGTGTCCTCCCTGAGAACTGTGAAGATGTTACTGGCAGTGGGGAACTGAGACAGCTAATCAGCTGACTTTGAGACAGAGAGGTATCTTGGATTATCCAAGTGGGTCCAAGATAATCAGTGTAATCACAAAGGCCTTAAGATGTCGGAAAGGGAGGCAGAAGAGTCAGAGTCAGAAAAGGAGATACGGGGACGGAAGCAGAGAGCCAGAGAGATGGCAGCCTGGGAGAGACAGCCTGGAGTTGCTGGCCTGGAGGATGGAGGAAGGGGCCACAGGCCAGGGAGTGAGAGCTGCCCCTGGAGCTGAGAAAGGTGAGGGAGCAGACTCTCCCCTAGACTCTCCAGGAGGAACACTGGCCGGCCCACACCGTGATTTTAGCCCAGGGGGACCCACTCTGAACTCCCTGCCTGTAGAACTGTGAGATTATACATTTGATTTATTTTAAGCTGCTAACGTGGTGGTAACTTGTTATAGCAGCAAAAAGAAACTAATGCAGCCGGGTGGAGGGAATGTGAATGGCTGGGGAGAGGGAACGGTGCTCTTTACTGTTCTCGGGAGTTCCTGCAACACAAGTGATTTTTTTCATCCCTTTCTGGGGAGCCAGACAGGACTGACCCTTATTCCACCCAGATTCTCAAAGCAAAACAAGCCCACCCTTGTCTGTACCTCCCTTCCTTCTGTGGGATGTCTCCTCTCTCCCCTGCTCTGTACTCACTGACTGGGTACAGATTCTTGAGGTGGGGCGCTGGCTAAAGATGGGAAGAGGGTTGCATGAAATTAGGTTGACATTTTTCTGCCTTGAGGGATAGGCTTGGACCCTGGCCAGCATGGTACCTGGGGTTCCAATGCCTTACTCCACCTTCCTTCCCTCAGGTTCTCTTTGGAACTTATCTTCCTTGTGTGAACAACCTGAAGTTTTTAAAAAAATAAGTAGGTTCTCCCAGGAAGGGCTAAAAATAGCACTTGTTTTCAAGTCTTGGCATTTTGTGAAGGTTATTGACTGCCATTTGGAGGGTAAGGTGCCGTCTAGGAGCAGCTGTGGAAATGAGGTCCTGCCCCCATAGGTGAGAGGGTCTCATGAGCTCATCAACCACAGATTTGTCCAGAGGCTGTCAGAGTTGCGGGAGGCGGAGCATCCTCCTTTTACAGAGGGGGGAAACTGAGGCTTAGAGAGCTTATATGACCCATGGAAAATCTTTTAAGTTTGTGGCCATCTGAGAGCTTTCCCCTTTTCTGGCTCTGCTGTGTTTTAAGGTTTTTGCCTTCTGATATTGCCAGTCTGAGGGCGGTAGGTGAATTGTGGTAGTAGAGACAGAGCTCAGCTTCTCAGGATTCCCCCAAGAGATGAATGAAACTAATCAGATAGAATATTGCCTCCCAAAGGGTTTGGTTGGCGAGGTATTACTCTCCATCATGGAACCTGAGAATAATGTCTACTGAGGATGACTTTGTCTTGGGTGTTTCAGTTTTATTTTTAAGATTCTAGCTTAGGTTTAAGTGAAGGGCATCAGCCTCCTTGAAGGTCATAATGTACTGTCTCTGGGGTTTGTGACTTAGCTCTTTTTGCTGGATGATGTGTTTAGTACTGTCTCTTATTGTCCCGTTCTTCTGCCTCAAAATCTCCACAACGGTCCCATGTTCTCTCTGACATTTCTTTCCTGGAAGTCTTTAAAAATATTCTAGGTTTTCTGTCTGTAATGCTTAAGTTCCTTTATTCCTGGATACAGAGAAGGCCCAAGGACCTCCCAGGCTGTCTAAGCCCTCTGATTCTTGGAAGGTTAAACTATTATGGAAACTGCCTCTGTGTCTTCTCTTATTTCCTGCATGCAGGGGTGACCTTTGGGGGCACATTGTTCAGACCAACCATTATCTCTCCCATTTGAAGTCTGCTTCTCTTCATCTCTCTACCAAAAGAGAAACTAAACCTTATTGTCATGATTAAGGTCACAGCTGATAGCCAGGTAAAGAAGTCAGTGCTCCCCCACTCACAGAGCTTCCCCGTTCCCCAGCTCTCCCATCCTCTCCAAGATGCAAGTGCCTTGGGAAAGAAAGAAAGTGGAGAGTAAGCAAGAAAGATGAAAAGGCTACCTGTGGTCCTTTCCATCTCTCAGCCTCGCTGGAGAAGGAACTTGGCCACACACTTGTTGGCTATAGGGAGGTAACATGATGTGAATGTCCAGACGGCAGTTAAGTATTTATATGACCAGACCCAAGGATTTCCAGGCGCTTCCAAATCCTTCCAGCCTCCTCACAGTGAGAGTCCTGGAGGCTTCCAGCAAGACAATTAGCACATGAATTAAATTATGTCTCCTGGAAGGGAGCCAGAGTTCCCTGCCCACTGTGGGATAGTTGATTGCATTAAGGTTGACCATGTCCTTCTCTTTGGGCAGAGAGAGTGAAGATGGGTTCCGTGGAGAAGACAATGAAGCAGTAGCATTGGAGAACAACTCTGTGGATGGTAGGGGGCTTTCTGAGACCCCGATGGAGTCTCCCTCCTCCCCAAGTGGATGGTGCAGAGCTGGGGACAAATCCTAGCTGGCTGCTCTGAGCACATCCCCCTGTCTGGGTGATGAATGCAGCAGGCCCTGTGCTGTGCATGTGACAGGTGCAGAGGGAGCCACTCAGGTGAGCACTGACCTCCTGGTTGAGCCACAGAGAAGGCAGCAAGTGAGGACTGGCTTGTGGGGCCCTGGAGAGGAGCTTGGCGAGGACCAGGATGAAAGGGTGCTCAGGGACTGCTGACAGGCCCACCTGTAAGTCCTCTGTTCCTAAGCTGGAAAGAAAAGCAAGTGGCAGGGAGAGCAGGAGGCAACTCTTATCAACCCCATGATAGGGTCTAACCCTGGGAGCTGCCCATTGAGAGCGTAGCAGGCCTGAAGAGTGGCCAGGGTTGGTATCCCCAGCTTGACAGACCACAGAATCTGGAGCCAGGAGAGGATGTAAGAGCTGAGGGAGGGATGCATGGGGGTTTAGATATTTGCAGACAGCAATCAACCTTGGACAGAGAAGGAGCACTCTCTTTTGCCTTGTTGTTTGGAGCCTAAATGTGAAACTTGGAGCACCCTCCATCTGATGTTGAGCCTTGCATCTCCTCTCCCCTGTTCTTGTCCTGTGTTGTTAGCTTTTTACATGCTTATGTTCCCTGCTATGTTTTAAGGTCCTTGAGGGTATAGCCTGTGTATTACATTTCTTTGAACCTTTCCACAGTGGCTAACAGCATGCTTTGCATTTAGTGGGCAATAAATATCTGTCTACTTTGAGTGGACGGGACTGCCCCTCCCTGTTCCCTTCCTCCTAGAGGAGCTAGTTACTCATATTCCCATGGTCTCAGTCATCACCTGTCCCCCAGCCAGCTTTATGTCTCAAAAAGAAGCTGACGCCAGCCTCTTCCTCCTGCAGAGGTGCTTTTGTGAGAGTTTGTAAGACAAACATCGTGTGATGCAAATGGCAGCCACCAAACAGAGGGGTGCCTAGAACCGCACTTCTGAAACCCGATGGAGACCCTTCTCCAGACTGTTGCTGTTGATTTGTGGATCTCTCAGCTCATCGATCAAACTGATCCTCTCTCCTGAAGGGGGAAGGGGGCGGCCTGTAATTCCCTGACGTCTCCAGTTATTATTTTTACTGTCCTTCCTTCCTTCCTGCTCCTCTCCAAGCTCCTTTATCCGCCAGCTCTGCCAGTGTGTTCAGTGTGATTGTTTCAGCTTTATTTGGAAACGGGAAGCCTCATTTTACTGTAATAGTTCCTTAATGATTTTCTAAATGAAACTTGCATACTTCATCTGCTCCCTCACTTTTCAGATATTAAACAAATAATCTCTAAGAGGTTTCCTTTCTTTTTTTACCTTTTTTTTTTTCCTCAGAGACCAGCAGTTTGCTCAGCCAGATGGTGAGAGATGGAGTGTGTTGTGGGGACGTGCCCGCTTGTGTGTGCCCTGTAGTAGGGGATTCTTGGGGAGGGTGTGGTTTCTGCTCACTCTTTGCTTGTCTCTCTGGCATCCAGCTAGGAAGCAAGACAGAGCACCCTTGGCAAGTGACCAAGACAGAGTGGGCGGCAAGAAGGCCCCCTCACCCTGATACTCCTGTGAGGAATCCACTTGTCTGCGAAGGGGCGGCTGTGCAGGAGGTCGCAGAGCAAGTGCCTGGCCAGTCTCCAAGGCCAGATGTGCTTTAGTGCCATGTGTCCTGGTGGGAGGGCTTCTGGGGCACGGCAGGCCTCTGCTGTGGCACCACCTGCGTCCTGTGCCCCTCCCCGTGCCAGGGGCCTGCGATGGTGCCCTGTGAGCTTGCTCCCCAGTCCCACCTTGGTTCCTTTGAGCATCTGGTCTACAGCCTCCCATGCCGCTCCACGACTCTCAGCTCCCCCTCGCTGGGCTTCTGGCTGGCCACCCTTTGCTCAGGAACCATGGGATTCTCAGGCTTGCTTTGCCCTCATCTGAAATGCCTTTCCTCTTCTCTGCCTGCTACTCATCCTTGTTGCCTTCTAGGAAGTCCATCCTCAGGGGAGTCCTTGAGTTTTTGGTTCCTGCTGAATCTGAGTGTGGCGGTTGAAGTGAAGACCTGACGCCTAAGCGTAGGAGTAAGAACCGGTTTACATTCTTCTGTGAATGGTCTTCTCGACTGGACGGCAAGCTGCAGGGAGGCAGGCGTTGTCCTGTGCTTTGGTTGTATCTTTCATTGTGTCCATACCTGATTGATTCTCAACCTGTCTGGGCTGCTGAGAGAGGAAAGCTACTTGGATGTTTTTGCTTCCCGCCACACTTGGTGACCAACCAAAGATGGCTAAGAGAAGTAGCTCCTCCGTTGCACGTTCTCGCTCTACATTCCCATCAGGAGATGATGGTCTGTTTAATTGCATGGACACTGCTGTCAGGTAACAGAAGCGGTGGCTCTGCTGAGTTCCCTGCCTTGGTAACATGGACTCCATGGAGCCAGGTGCCTGGCATTGAGACAGGTGGTTTATTCTGATCTCTCACTTCTTGTACCTTCTTGTGGGACTGAAGTATCTTCGAGATGGGTGGTTTATTCTAATCTCTCTCTTGTATCTTCTTAGGGGACTAAAGTATCTTACACATGCATAGTTGGGATGCTGTGTTGGCATTTTATTCTGGGAGGCTGATCTAACTACCATCTTTGGAAATATCCTCCTTCTCAATACAGAATTTGGGTACTTTTTTCTGTCGCTCTCCTTCCATGGTTCCTGCCCACACCAAGCCTTCTACTCCAAGCCAGCTCCATTGTTTGTTTCAGGGAGGGTTTTGGTGGCTGGTCAATGACTGCAGTGCTCAAATCAAAGTCTGCCTCTGTCTTAGGACTCTGCACAGTCCAGCCCTTGCTACGACCTCTGCAACCCACTTCTTCACCTGACCCCTCTGGATAGCCAGCCAGACTCCCAGAGCCTGGTCCAGCATGACTTGGCAAGTCTTGGCTCATGTGATGCCACTTATCACATGGAACTTTCTCCCTTATCCGAGGCCGTTCCTAGGGACTATTCTTAATAGTCCCTAACATGGGTTGGTAGAGCTTCAGAGCTTACAAAGCCCCTGAAAGGACCAGCTCAGTCTCACCGTGCCCTCAAGCCATCTCTAGCCACACCACTCACCTTTTAAGCTGCTCCTCTTCTGCACATCTGAAACATGGATTATTTGTCAGCATTCTGTTCATAACCACATCTTCCACTTGGGATTCTTTGTCTCTTTCTCAGCAGCTATGTGATGAACCAACTGGAGGAGCTGGGTCTATCTTTCTTCTTCTTCAGCGTTCTACTAGCTGATTTATTTAGCACATGTCCTCAGCTCTTTGTTGTGTCTTTTTATATGCAGTCTCATTTTTCTGTCCTCTGGGGTAATGATGTCATTATCCCACTTGGCAGATGAGAAAACCAAGGCTTAGAGAATCACAGCATCTTAAAGCTAGTCGGTTGTCAACCTGAAATTTACAGTGAGGGCTGGTATCAGAGTCTTGAGTTTTTAACGTGTTTGCTCTGCCAACTAGAAATGTAACAGGCTCTGCCACCTACCAACTTGATAACCTCAGACAAGCTGATTACTTCCTATGGCTCAGTTTCCTCATGGCAGAACAGAAATGCAAATACCCTTGCCCAACGGAGTTGTTCTGAGGGTTGAATGAGATGGTGCACATAGCAAGTGCTCAAATATGTCTTGGATACCATCTTCCTAATCCTCCTTCATTACCAACATCATCTTAGTATTGTTGTCTGTGTTACATCATCACCTCTCAGGTCTCAGGTATCCCCTTAGTACCTAACACAAGGTTATGCATGTGGCTTGTGCTCAGGAAATGCTTAATTAATGAATGAGAAGAGCCTTCGGTTTCCAGAGGTGACTTGGTGACAAATACTCGGTGTGATGTTGTCTTCGTGACAGGTACTGATTACAAGGTTGTCTTTGCCAGTGTTCAATCTTGGCAGGTTGTTGCAGTGGTGGTGGTTGGGGGTGGGGACGTGGGTGGTGGTGGTGTGATGGACGCTGTAGCGAGAACCTTCCTGCAGCCTGAAAACTTTTCTCCTTCCCACCCCCTTCCCCAGTAGCTCTGAGCCCTGCCAAGTCTGTGCACAAGCCTTGAAATGACAAAGTACCCTTTAGTTAATTGCACAACGGATTGCCTAGAGTTAAAAGTTCTGATTTATATGACTATAGCTCTAACTGCTCAATAACACAGGCCTGTAAT
Organism: Bos grunniens; assembly: GCF_055505025.1. NCBI lineage: Eukaryota > Metazoa > Chordata > Mammalia > Artiodactyla > Bovidae > Bos > Bos grunniens. Next base: position 25,163,471 of record NC_141179.1, read on the forward strand.
CTACTTTCATTTCAAACAGAACGGTGATTTATAGGGCAGCATGCCGCTTTAGCTCAGAAATGAGGTGTTCAACATATGCTCTGTTGACATAAATTTGGAATTTATCGCTGTTGTCAAAACTGCCTGTTGGACAAAGGTGGGTATTAAGGCAATAAATGGCTCAGAATAGTTTTCTGTCACATTTCCTAACCATTGTATTCAGTCTATTTGAGGGGAAAATATATACTTAAAAGTAATCAAATGTCCAAAATCCATGCATCTTGTTTTGAGTGGTGAGAAAGGGGAGGGTGGCGGGGTGCAGGGGCTGGGAGAGGGTTGGGGTGCGTCGGGTGTGTTGTCCAGGAGAAGCCTTTTGGTGAAGTTATGGCCTATTTTAAAAAGATTCCACTTGGCTTCCTCTCCCCCATCCCCATTAGGAGGTGGACTTTCCTTTCTCATTTACAAAGAAGGGGAGGAAAATGAAAGCTCATTAAATAAAAATAGTAAAGGACATTTTTATGTGTGGGCTTAAAGCCAGTGATGTCAGGGAGGAGTTAGTGAGTGGGACCAGGAGGGAGGCAGAGTGCGATTTTGTTTATGGGGAAATAAAGCCACCGGCTCGCGTCAGCCTCCGTTTCCCTGCCACCCCGGCGAGCACCGGCTTGCTGTCACCTTCCTTCCATTGGTTCCGGGTCTTCCAAGGGCCACGTAACCCCTCAACCGCCTGATGCAGGTTAAGGAGAGTTGGGTACCAGGCTCTGCACACTATGCTGTATGTACCCCAGCCCTCTTCTGCTTATTTGTTGCCCACGGGCTGGCCAAGATGCCTCTGCCCACTCACTCCTCCCCAGAACATATCCTGAGCAGCCACAGATCCAGCCCCTTTGTGAGGCTGGAGATTATGGAGAAGTGAGGCTGCGTCTGTCTTCAGGTCGTTTTCCATCTAGTAGGAGAGTCAGACAAGCGAGCCATGCAGCCCCAAGCGCTGCTGCTGCCATAGTAGGTGCACAGGCAGAAAGGATGGGGCGACATGGATGCTTGTCAGCTCTGGGAGTTGAAGGACCGTGGAAGCACCCTAGAGGTGATGCTAGCTTTCCTACGAGGAGAAATGTCCCTTTGTGGCTATTAGATCCTGTAGGGAGAATACAGGAAAAATAATACCCTAGTGATAGGCTTTTTAAAAATGGTGGTGATGCTGTGGCCAGGTGATCACTGAGACGTGTCGGTGTGGGTTTTCTGTGCCGTGTACTGTAAAAGTGAGGCCAGGGTCCCTGTGCATCGAGGCTGCCACCTCCCTTGTCCTGTGCATTGGCTCCATGCCGCGGACTCATCACCGCATCCCCTGGGTGCGGGGCCACCAGGCAGGTAACACAGAAGATTTAGCGAATGTGGTCAGAGTCATGACCACATTGACTCTTTTTAAGAATCTCTTTTCTCCATCCTCTGTTTTATGATAACATAGCTTGTGGTCTGCGGTCCTGGGTGCGTGTCTGTGAGATGGAAAGTACGAGCCTACCCAGAGAGCTGGCTGTGTGGTGGCTGCTGGCCATGCCCAGCGTCCTGGGTATTACGCATTTCCTGCACACCTCGCTCGGCGGGCTTACAGGTTAGGAGCTGGCGGAGCGAGCAGGCTGCCTGGTACTCCTCCCTGTGAAATGAGGCCCAGCACGGGGAGAAGATGCATTATTGTTTTTATTTTGTTTTTCCTTTTATCTCATGCCCACGTGCTTGGACCGTCTCAGTGTCGATACATGTGCACTCTTGTACACATACACAGCCCTCCTTTCTCTTGCCCTCGTGCGTGACACCAAGATGCACGCTCGCACACACAGTCCTGCGCACACGCAGTGTGGATGCTGTTGTCAGCCTCCTCCGTGTGGCTCGCCCTCCCTTTGCCACCAACCCTTGTCCTTTTCACACAAAGCTCCCCGTTGGGAAAACTCATAATTTTTACACCACACGGTCTTGACTGGCCATTGCTGGAATTACTGTCTCTTTGAAGTGCTTTCTGCTGGGGCATTTACAGGCCGTTTTAATTACCTGCAGCTTGCAAGGGGCCTTGCTCTGTCCCAGCCTTGGTTTGTTTGTTCTTTGCAAGGAGTCTGTGCAGCAAGCATAGAGCTGCCTTCTTTTACAAAGAGAGACAAGGGGAGCAAAAGAAGTTTGAGGAGCCCTTCTCGAAGCTTCTCCCCCAACTCCCACACTTTGGGAAGAGAGGCCAACCTTGCTCTTGGCTTGCCTGTGTCCTCATCTCTGTGGGTCTCTCTCCTAGCCTTTTCCTGGGATAGTTTTGTTTGTATGTGTTGATTTTAAGTATATTTTCAAACTTCCCGTCTTAGATAAGCAGGGCTATCAAATAAAGCTGCTCTTCTTGCTGACCAAATCAGAGTCAGCTGCAGTTGAGCTGGGATCCTGGGCATATTTTTTTTCAACTAAATCTGTTTAAGGCGTGTGTGTTATTAAATTATTGAGTCTGGACATGGGGTGGAGAGTGGGGGTTGAAATCATATGCAAAGGTAGAACCCACTTTGAGCTGTCTGGAGTTTTATTTTCCTTGTCTTCATTTTTTCATTCGATTCTCTCTCTCTCTCTAGAATGAGCTAAATATAAATAGCCTTCTTTGGGGTTTCTGTTCAACACAAGTGTGGCATGTCATGTCTGCAGATGAAGATGCGAGCTTAGTGCTGGAGCCTTGGAAATGTATCCCCTTCTCCGCAGGCTTTTAGAGCAGAAAGAATCTTCATTCATTTATTCATTTAGCCCAAAAATGTACTGAGAAATTGGAAACCTCATACATTGTTGATGGGAATGTAAAATGGTGCAGCTGCCTTGCAAGAGTCTGGCCTTGGAAGGGTCCTCAGAAGGTTACACATAGAGGTACCAGTAAGTCTGTTCCTAGGTGAACACCCAGGAGCACTGGAAGCAGATGTCCACAGATAAAACTTGTACACACATGGACATATTGAAGCATTATTTATAATAGTCAAAAGGGGAAACAACCGGAAGTTCATCCGCTGATGAGTGGATAAATTAGATGTGTAAATTAGCCCTATATATGTACATACATACAGGGCTTCCCTGGTGGCTCAGACAGTAAAGAATCTGCCTGCAATGCGGGAGACCCAGGTTCAGTCCCTGGGTTGGGAAGATCCCCTGGAGAAGGAAATGGCACCCCACTCCAGTATTCTTGCGTGGAGAATTCATGGACAGAGGAGCCTGGCGGGCTACAGTGCATGGGATCATAGAAGAGTCAGACATGACTGAGCGATTGAAACTTCACTTTCTCATACATACGTAACAGGAGGGACTAGTGGTAAGGAACCCACCTGCCAATGCAGGAGACTTAAGAGACTGAGGTTTGTTCCCGGGGTCAGGAAGATCCCCTGCAGGAGGGCACAGCGACCCACTCCGGTATTCTTGCCTGGAGAATCCCATGGACAGAGGAGCCTGGAGGGCTAGTCCATGGGGTCACAAAGAGTCGGTCATGAGCATGCATACACATATCATCCCATGGAATCAAAAGGAATGAAGTACTGATGCATGCTACTGAATGGACAAGCCTTGAAAACATTATGCCAAGTGAAAGAAGCCAGACAAAAGAGGTTTCCTGTGTGATTCCATTTCATCAATGTTCAGAATAGGTAAATCCATTGAGAAGATAGATTGGTGGTTGCTAGAGACTGGGGGACAGGAGAATAGGGAATGACTGCTAACAGGTAGAGAGTTTCTTCTGGGGGTGATAGAAATGTTCTGGGAATGGAAATAATGGTGATAGTTGCACAGCTCAGTGAATATGCTGCTGCTGCTGCTAAGTCGCTTCAGTCGTGTCCAACTCTGTGTGACCCCATGGACGGCAGCTCACCAGGCTAAAAACCGTCAGAGTAACTTTAAAGGAGTAAATTTTATGGTATGTATGTAAATGATCTCAATAAAGCCGTCACTTAAAAAATGTATCGAATCCTTACTCTGTACCAGGCACTGTGCCAGACTCTGAAGCTACAGCAGATAGTTTCTGCTTTCAGGGAGCTTATAGTCTAGTAGAGATAAGGAATAGCAGCAAAAACACGGTGTATAGCTGTCAGTCCTGGCAAGTGCAGGAATGGATATGCCGGAAATCAGTGGAGTGCAGTGATGGAGAATAACGCTGATGCAGAACCTACCCACATGGACTTCGGCTCCAGTGCAGTCTTAACTTTCCCAGAACTGGGCACCCAGAAGGTGCTTAACAGATATTAAACAGCTGTCGGGGGTGAGGCTGCAAGCATTCCCTGAGGTCTTCCCTGTAGGAGGTGATGAAGTCCTTTCAGGAGCCAGCCTGCGGTGGGCGCTGGGTGTCATCATCGGACTCACCTGTGCGCTCCGTGGCCCCGTTTACTTCCCGATTCACATTGGGTGAGTCCCGGGCGTGTGCTCATGTCTCCTCTCTTGCTGGTGGTTTTCTGGTGCCTCTAGGGGTATGAGGGGACGTTACGGGTGGAGCACGTACTCTCTCAGGTGGGCAAGTGTGCGTGTGGAGCGGGAGGTGGGAGATGTGGAGACTTCTGCCTGCTTTACGGGAAGATCAGTGACTCACCGTCAGTGTCCTCTTCCACGGAAAGCAGACTGTGCTCCCTTCCCCAGACACGAGGTGGCTGAGACCGTCCTCAGCAAACCCTTTCGGACTCGGATGTGATTTATAAACGCACTAGCCGTATTATTATTAAATCTCTGTAGACTAGATATTTTTTTTTTTTTGCACTTTTCTAGAAGGAAAAAAGAACTAGCAGAGAAATGGCTATCTATTGGGGCTTTGCCTTTTTCCTTCATTAAAATGACAATGACTTTTGCAGTGTGATTGGATGTCCACACAGGTTCATCTGTGCACTCCCCGATCTTGCGTTTCGAGACTGATGTTCAGAATGATGGCTCCAAAATCTCAGCATCCTCATAGAGAAGTAATTCAATTTTCGGTGTGCTAAAGCAGAAAGAATGAGGCAATATACATTAAGAAGATTTTTCAGAAGGGTTTAATTCTACAGGAACTTTCTCCTCAGGCCCTTAATAAACCTCAGTTATTTTCAATAGTCTCTAAGGATTCATGGCTGGTCTGTGGGATGGGAAGGCGGTAGAATTTTGGCTGCCTGGCTAACAGGAGAGCATGTCAGAATGAGCCTAGATAACTACGAGAACGACATTTCCTCCGCACACCCGGGCAGAGCAGGAAGATTAAGGGGGAATCTGTAGCTTTTTGAAAGGGTTTTCCTAGAAATTGGCTGTTTTTACTGGTTGAAAGCTTCATATAGGAGTGACAGAGCGAAAAAGCGCTGCTCATCCGTAATCATAGTTCAGTTCCCATATAGGGCCTTTTGGGATCTGGAGAGAATATTTTGGGTTTATTTTTGTTTCCCTTGGGCTGACATCATGAAGCATGCCTCATGGTGCCCTGTTTTGGGTTTGGAAAAAAGCTCTGAAAAGCTATAAATCTTAAGGTATTTTACTTTTTTTCCTCTTCCCTTTTCTGAAAGCACAACTTTTCTGGTTTCTTAAAAAAAAAAAAAAATTAAAAAAAAAAAGAAAAGAAAACTACAAAAGTGTGTATTGATCTCCTTCCCTCACATCTTAACTGGCCCGGCTGTAATACCTTGCTTACATCTGCCAGGTTTTTGTGCAGTTTTGCAACATCTCCTTAATCCAGTGAGCATAAATAGAACATTTCAATCATATTTGGCTACCAGGAAGTTCGCAGATAAGCACGCTAAGACCTTGTTGAAAGAAGACCGTATGAGATTGTGTGTGATAAGATCATCCTATAGCCTGGTGCACAAATGAAAAACTTTTGTTCTTGGTGAAATTTGTTGATAGAGATATTTCAAATAAATGACTTGGGAGAACTTGGTGCTTTAAAACAAAGGGCCGGTTACATAACAGCCAGAAGCCTGGGCCTCCCGGTGCTGGGCTGCCACGAAGATCCTTCTTTGAGCAGTTGCTGCGGGGAGATTAGCACGGCCCTTTGTCATTTTTGACGTTGTGTTTTAACACTCTGGGGCAGCCTTATCTGAAAGCACTGTACTTCGTGTGGTTATGCCGTGGGGAATGACATTGTTCCTCCTCATATTTTCAAGGCTCAGGACAGCCCCTGCCACTCTTCACTCAGCTCCAGATTGGCCTTGATCCCGGGCCAAGGCAGAATGCATGGTTTTCCTTCCAAGAAGCCCAGGGAGGTCTTCTCTTTTGGACAACAGGGACAACTGTTCTATTTTAAAACGTTAGCTTAAAATATAGTTGATTTACAAGGTTGTGTTAACTTCTGTATAGGAAAATGATTCAGTTATACACACATTCTTTGACTTACTCGTTTTCATTACGCTTTATCACAGGGCTTTGAATAGCGTTCTCCGTGCTGTACAGTAGGACCTTTTTGCTTGTCTGTTCTCTATATAATAGATTGCGTCTGCAAATCCCAAACTCCCGGTTCGCCCGTCTCGCTCCTCCCCCTTGGCAGCCGCAGGTCTGTTGTCTGTGTCTGCGTGTCTGTTTCTGTCTTATAGACGAGTTCGTTTGTGTCATATTTTGGATTCCACATGTAACTGATATCACATGGTATTTGTTTTCCTCTTTCTTCACTTAGTGTGATAATCTCTAGGTCCATTCATGTTGCTGCAAATGGCATTACCTCATTCTTTCTTATGTCTGAGTGGTACTCCATTGTGTGTGTATACCTTTATCTGCATCTATATGTCACATCTTCTTTATCCATTCATCTGTTGATGGACATTTAGGTATCTAGGTTGTTGGCATGTCTTGGCTATTAGGAGTAGTGCTGATTTGAACATTGGGTTGCATGTATCTTTTCAAATTATAGTGTTCTCTGGATACATCCCCAGGAGTGGTACTGCTCATTCCTGTGGTGATTCTGTTTTAAATTTTCTGAAAACAAAATATTGTTTTCCATAGTGGCTGCCACCAGTTCACATTCCCACTAACAGTGTAGGAGGGTTTCTCTCCTTTTCTCCACACCTTCTCCAGCATCTGTTAAATGTAGACTTTTTAATGATGATCATTCTGACTTTTTGTGAGGCGATACCTCATTGTAGTTTTGATTTGCATTTCTCTAATAATTACCGATGTTGAGCATCTTTTCATGTGCCTGTTGGCCATCTAAAGGGACAACTGTTTGTTACTGGTGTGTGTGTGTGTGTGTGTGCGTGCACACGTGTGTGCGTGCATGCATGTGTAAAAGGCAGTGTGGTTTTTTAACCTCTACATTTTTTCTCCTTGAATTCCCTTTCATATTTGTCTGTTTACTGAGCAAAGATGCACTGAGTCCCTCCTATGTTCTGGGCTCAGTGACAGAGATTGAGGGGATGTTACCAGTATGGACTCTTCACAAAGAAGATTGTAGTCTGGCTAGCACAGGCCCCTGTTAACCCCACAGCCCTTTAATGTCATAAACCTGGTTGGAAAAGGCCTAGGAAGTCATCTAACTCAATTCTTGCTTGGCTCCAAAGCTGCAGAGTGAAATCTGGAGAGGGTAAGTGATTTGACCAAGGTCGCTGGGACGGTTCCTGGAAGAGCTAGAGTGAACATTGTGTCCCCCACTTCCCGTCCAGTTTTTTGGTCAATATGTGTGTTAGTTGCTCAGTCATGTCCACCTCTCTGTGACCCCGTGGACTATGGCCCACCAGGCTCCTCAGTCCATGAAAGTCTCCAGGTAAGAACACTGGAGTGGGTTGCCATTCCCTTCTCCAGGGGATCTTTCTGACCCAGGAATCAAACCCGTGTCTCATTATGTCTCCTGCACTGGCAGGCGGTTCTTTACCACTAGTGGTCAAAATACCATGCTTCTAATCTAGACTTTTGAGAAAATATGCCTCTTTAAAAGGCTCTGAGGCAACGGCCTCCATCTTCCATGGCCCATAGGCCTGGATCCCCAGCAGAGGGATGCTTGCTGTCAGCCTGCCCCCCGTTTAGCAGCACAGAAGGTGTTAACTAGCACTCTGTTAGTTCTTGGTTGCTTTTTTTAATCTGTTGTTTGAAATCCTTGCTTTTTATTGGTATATTTACTTTATGGCATACATAAAGAGCTGTATTAAAAAATAAATTGTGTTGTAAAAGCATTCGCTAATGTTTATTAATATTGACTAGTCAGAGAGCAACGAACTCTATTGCTAGAAGGATAATTTGCGGTAATACCAGCTAAGCATTCACAGCTTGTCAAATGACTGTCTAATCTCAACGTTTAAAAAAAGTGGGTAAAAGGACAATTTCCCTTATTTATGCCTTGAGAAAATGGACGTGACCCACTCCCTAGCCAAGATTAGAACTATGCTTGCTTTTTCTCTCTGGGGGTGCCAGGCCTCCTGTCTGAATCCAGGCAGTTCCAGGGCTGGCTTTTAGTGTGGGCTATCCCTTGGTCTGGGGGTGCTTGGCAGTTGCTTCAGGAGCTGTAGCCTCTCATGGGTCTGCTCTGGCTGCCTGTGTCGGTGCTGAGGGACTGGAGGGAGAAATGGAGTCCTGGTTCCTGTCTTCCAGGAGCTTGTAGATTTGAAGAACTTACAAATGGCTTAGTCCAGAATTGTGGACTTGATACTCCAAGAAAGTACCTAAGGAGGATGACACTGGATGTGCCTGTGGACCCTTGGTGACTGAAATAGATCACTCACTATTGACAGCATTAAAAGATGTTCTTGTGGGACTTCCCTGGTGGTCTAGTAGTTAAGACTTTGTACTCCCAAGGCGGTTTCAGTGCGTGGCTGGGGAACTAAGATCTCGCATGCTTGTGCATTGCATGGTATGGACTAAGAAGGAGAGAGAGATGTCCCTTGAGAAGATTCCCTGTCACCCTTCGAAAGTAGAGAACATTCCGTGAGCATCCCAGGTGTCCTGTGGATGACCTGCCCTGGCCTAGGGTGGAGGCTGCTAGCGGAACAGTTCTGTTCAGAGTATTCTTTCACCACAGAAAGGCATGTGGAGAGAGAACAGAAGCCTGGACCGTGTACAGAAACACTCTGCAGTCTCCCTAGAAGTTGCTTTTGGGAGTAAATCCCTCGTAACCCAATCGCTTTTCACTCATCTCTTAAAGTTTAAGCCCAGAATGGCGTTGACTGTTTGGCCTTCCTCTTGGCATTTGAATTGAAGGCAAGTGGACATTGAAGGCACATTGTGAATTTAATGATCTGGGGAAGAAGAGTAAGCCCGTTGTGGAAGTGCATAAACTCTTTTCCTCTATCAGTTCTGTTTCCACTCGGAGAGGTGAGGGAGGCCGGGGAGGTTCTCTTACCATTGGGTTTAAGGGCCATTTGTTGCTTTGCAGACTGAGAGCCTTGTCAGAGCTCCCAAAGGGACCCAGCTCACAGGATGCCCATGTGGGGAGACACAGCTGCCAGTCAGGGCCAATGGACAGGTCCGGCTCAAGAGGGGAGCGGGAGGTTTGTATGGGGCCGCCTTCCCATGATCAATAGAGAGCCTTAGGCAGTATTGACTCCCGGAAGGCAGCAGGCTTTTGAGAGAAAGGGATCATTGAAACCATCATGGGGAGCTGAGTCATAGAACCTTCTATCTTGTCCTCATCTCTTCTGAGTACCCCTAGAAGTACTGTGTAGGTCAGATTGATGGTCGCGGGATCAGGAAGCGAAAGATCAAGCATTGGGCTGACTTCTGCTCGTGGGGGAGCTCACACCAAGTAGAGGAGTGAGTTGGAAGGACCTTCAGAGCTGCTGAAGCTAGAGTGTTGGTGGGAGTGGGGGATGGAGTCGTGTAGGGTGAGAACAAAGAAAGCATCATCTTATAAAGGCCCTTCTAGGATGGCTTCCCCACTGCATCTTCTCTCAGACAGAGGTGAGTCAGTGGTTCCCCCACTCAATTAACTCTCAGGACAGATCTTAGTTTTCAGTGCTGGTGTGGTGTGACCAGCAAAGTCACAGGGCAGGCACTTTCACCTCCCCAGGAAGACAGCGAAGAGGGACAGCCTTTGGGTTACTGGAACAGAATTCCCCTCTTGTTGGTCTGTTCTCACTGCCATTTGTCTTTGGCAGAGGAGCTTGGGAAGAAATGGAATATTGGCAGTGCTGGGCTTTGAACCTGTCTCTCTGAGGCAAGCACTGGTGCCGGCCCTGCTTCTAGCGTTCTCCCCTTAGTCCTTGGCCGTGTGGGGTGAAGGAGGGCTGAGCTTCTCCAGCAGGGCACAGATGCAGAGGGTGCCCCTTAGGGAGCAGCTGGTATGGACCGCTGTCCCTGGAGGCTGGGCGGGTGAGGATGGCATCTAGCGTCAGTCTCTCCCTGCTCCCACTTCCTCTCCTGCTGTGTTCTAGTGGGGAGATGAAGCGTCATCCCGAGGCGAGGTTGGCCTGAAGCTCAGGCTTTGTGCAGCTGTGACGTCACCATTGGCCTTCCACCCGTGGACTTCAGGGGCACAAGTGAAGGTCCAGCTCTGGGTTGGAGGTGCCCATGAGGCTCTTGTGCTTGGCGCAGTGTTCAGATGAGAGGAGGCTGTCTGGGATTTCTTTGGCAGCACTGAGCAGTCGCTTCTAAACTAGGCCCTACGAAGAAAAGGAAAGCAAAACAGGCCTTCTGCCATTACATAGTCACAGTCAAAAGCAGATGTGTATGAACGTTCAGGCTCACAACAGCACGAAAGTGGTTTGAATGAGCATGTAGCTTGCTGACTTGGTTTTACTAGGCAAGAATTGTGTGGTTGAGAATCAGTGAGGAGTGTGTCGTTCCCTCCAGTTAACTTGTTAAGAAGTTCGTCTTAGCTTACCTCTGATTTCTCATAATGATTCAGCTCTCTTGAGAAAATAGCTAGAAACCTGTTAGAGGTTAATTTTTTTTTTTTTGGTCTTCTTGGCCCGAATTGAAAATCTCTTAGCTTCAGGGTGAGTTTACCCAATGAGTCAGGTGTGGACATGCTGGGGCAGAAGCGGGGGTGGGAGAGCATCTGGGCCTGCTCCCCAAGAGTGGGTGGTGGGGCCCCGAAGCCTGTGAGGGAATGGACTCTCTGCCGACTAGAGTGTGGAGATGCTTGGGCCGTCTCGAACTGGGTTGCACTCAAAACCGTGCCCAGTGCTCTTGCTTCTCAGAGAAGAGAGTGTGAAAACCAAGGCAGCAGGCGTAGAAAGGTGCAAAGATGTCCTGAGCTGCCCTCCTTGCCTGTGTTACAGTGGAGGCTGAGGACCTCAGATGGCCACGAGCAGTTCGACCTTGTGAGAAGGCATGGCCGGGCTGGGAAAATATAGGTGTATGTGGCTCAGGAAGAAAGAGGCGGACAGACTTTCCATTTTCATCGAATACTTTGCAGCAGCACCATGAGGGACGGAGGTGATGGGGGCTGTGGTCTAGAGCAGGAGTCCCCAGCCTCTGGAACCTAAGGCCTGATGATCTGAGGTGGAGCTGATATAACACTAATAGGCATAAAGTGCACGGTAATTGTAATGCACTTGAATCATCCCCAAACCATTCCCCCCACCCCACACCGTGGTCCATGGAAAATTTCTCTTCCAAGAAACAGGTCCCTGGTGCCAAAAATGTTGGGGACCACTGCTCTAGAGAGACAGACCCTGAGTTCTGACAGTTTGTTCTTTTGCTCTAGAAACCAGTTGGGACTTTGTTTCCACGTTGATCATTCCCACAGACGGCGCCATTTAGAATCTATTGGTGACCCTTAAATACACTCAGATTCTTCTCTGCCCGTTTCCCTTTGCTTTGAATTAGGAGAGGTCACTGCCTCGTTATAGCCATCTCTTGGCATCTAAACAGTAGCAAAGGATATGGGTAAACCGGCTCAAGCTGAGCTGCGGGCCTGTGAGGTGCCTCCCTCTCTCTTCTGGACCCCATCTGCTTTGTCCTACTCTCTCAGCCAGTCAGGCAGGACCCTGGTCCTTGTACTCCACCTGGGATCGCTTGGACGCCACCCTTGGCCCCTGTGTGGGGGCGCTGAGTTAGTGCGTCAGGAGCAGGGCAGTTTCCTTACCCCGAGGCTTGGGCAGGAGAGGACACCCGTGTCTCTGGAGGCTGGAAAGTGCAGGGCGGCAGAATGGTTCCAAAGAAAGGGCTGGTCGTGAGTTCTGGAAGTTTCTTTCACTGAAAGATAGACTGCAAGTGGGTGAAGGAGGGAACTTAGGTTGTCTGGATTAGAAGGATTTAAAATGAACAGATTTCTGGGAATGGGTGTCAGTTTTTTGCTTGGGTTGTCCTGGCCCGACCGCCTAGGTGTTGTGAGGCATCACACAGATGGCATATGGCTCAGGGAGAGAATGTATGTGGCCCTCGCTCAGTCACGTCCAGCTCTTTGTGACCCCGTGGACTGTGGTCCACCAGATTCCTCTGTCCATGGGATTCTCCAGGCAGGAATACTGGAGTGGGTTGCCATTCCCTTCTCCAGGGGATCCTCCCAACCAAAGAGGTGATTATACCCCTCAGAGGAATCCCTTGGAGGCTGGATAAAAGGGTATGGTAAGTCTTTTGAATAATAAAATTTTGACCCTGTGAGACTCAGATGGTAAAGAATCCGCCTGCAATGTGGGAGACCTGGGTTCGATCCCTGGGTTGGGAAAATATCCTGGAGAAGGGAATGGCAACTCCCTCTGGTATTCTTGACTGAAGAATTCCATGGACAGAGGAGCCTGGTGGGCTACAGTCCCTGGGGTTGCGAAGAGTGGACACGACTGAGCGACTTTCACTAGACATCATCCATCACTTTACAGGTGAAAAAAAAATGCAGAGAGATTGTGAGAGCAGGATTTGCAAGGTTGTAAGGCAAATCAATGACCAAGTTAGGACCAGAATCCAGGTCTTCTGGCTGCTCCCCTGCCATCCTTCCCTTCCTCCTGCTCCCCCTGTAGTAGAGGGCAAGAGTGCATCACCTTACACACCACGCCGTTCCTGTTGGTCAAGAAAGCCGCTGACACCAGTGGCCAGGCAAATCCATTGGCACCAAACAAGGCGATGGGGTAACCCTGAACGTGTTCTTTGGGTGAGAGACTTGATCTGGAACCTGCAGAAGGAAGAAACAGAAACCCAAGAGTGGACTGGGGGTGCTTTCCTGGTGGTGGCTGCTGAAACCCAAGGCTCGAACACTCCAGTGTCCTTTGGGAAAGCCAACCCTAAAGGATGTTGTGCTCCTCTTCCTCCTGACAGCCACCCCAGAGGTGGGCACTCCTGGAAGCTAAGAAAGCATTAGTGCAGACAAAGGTGGAGATAAATAAGATGAACCCATGCTGACCAGACCGTGAGCGTGTGCACCAGAGTCACCTGTGGGACCACCTGTGAATAAAGCTTTTGCTGCTTCACAGAACAGCTCTTGGGAAAGCAAACCCCTCTCCTGCCTGGGCAAGTGACAGGCGCAGTCAGCTACCATGTGTGAACATGCATGGGTGCGCACACACACACACGCACACGCACACGCCTGGGTGCGTATTTTAAAACCCGCTTTGCCCAGAATGCTATTAAGACATGTCCCAGTGCCCAGCATTGTGAAATATATTTAGAGTTGAGAATGCTCAGTGGAAATGTTCTGTTCTGTTAGTTATTATTTCTCAATTGGGATGGATCGGCCTCGGCCACGAATCAGATAACATGGGGGTGGGGTGCACGGCCGTGTCACAGATGAGGGTGTGTGTGTACTTGTGATTGAGAAATCATGTGTTGTCTTTGGCACGCGGGGAAAGGGAAGGCAAGCAAACACCACTGTGATTGAGAAAGAGTTCTGTGAAGGGGCCTGGGCGTGATGGCCGACAGAAGCTGGCCACACTGGACCCCAGATACGGTCTTCAAGCTACCAAGCCTGGGCTCGTACTCACCCCGGGGCCCTCAGGGCGGTGATGGACTCTGGGCTCTCATGGGACTTGGAAGGTGCTGGCAGTGGGTGGCTGGCCTGAGTGTCATGATCTGGGCACCGCTGACTGGAATGTACGATCCTCCCCCTCTCCACCTGCATTCGTCTAGTATCCTGTACCAGCAGCCCTCCAGCCTTTGACTGTGGGCCTAACACATCAGCGTCCCAACTGTGATGGGCGGTTCCCCTAAGAGTGCCTGCCTGCCGCCCCACCGCCCTCGGCTCCTACCTTTGGCTGCAGTACCTGCTCGGTTCCTCGGGGCTGAGGCCCCTGAGGAGACGGCGGGCAAGGCGGGGGTGGATCCCGTATCCGGCGGAAGCACAGAGAGGCCTGAGAACAGGAGTGTGGGTGGGAGGAAAGGCAGAGTTCCGGGCCAAAAGGCCCCTATGCCAGCCCACAACCGACTCTCTAGACCTTCCCCGCTAGCCACCCGCCTCCCTGCCTCCCTGCTGTCTCCTACCCTAGCAGTGGGGTCCGGTGGGCAAGGACCAGGATCACAGGCTGGACCTGTGAACAGTGGTTACCAGGGCTCCTGTCTTCCCGGGGTGCTGGGGTGATCGTGGGTGGCTGGCCCACCTCACATGGCAGTGACGGTAAAATGAGATAGCGTGCGTAAAAGTACTTTGGAAAGCCAGTACCGATGGCTGCCACCTTCCTTTTATAGAATGATGATATCTGGTTTCTTCAAGCCTTTCTTTCCATCTGGGTTCAACCTCTGGTGGGAAGTAGAGGGAAAGCACATCAAAAGCTGGGCCTTTGGGGAGGTTTTGTGTGTTGGGGAGTGACTGCGGGTCTAAGAACACCTGGATGCTCTCAGAGGAGCATCTGATGTCCCTGAAGGCCTCGGTTCACTAAGAACGCTTATTTAGAGCCTGCTGTGTGCCCATCTCTGGGTGGGCGCTGGGCTGTGAAAGACAGAGAAGGTACAGGGTGGCCCTCTGGGGTGTGTGGTGGTTTGGGGGAGCCGGGGGCTCTCACAGGGCAGCGCAGCGTGGGCCGTGCTGTGAGCCTGGTAAGCAGAGGCACCTTGGCCTGTACGAATGGCCTGTGCTAGTTTGACTGTGAAGGTTGTGTCTGTCTCACTGTCCTGGGGCTCCCTCCTTCCTCTCCCCACAGGTGAATCTGACTTTCTCCCTTGGTCTCTGTGCCACAGGGTGGGGCACTAGGGCACGCCCTATCCTTCTAGCCCTTGGACAGGACCAGGTATAGATGCCACCTTGGCAGCCGTCCACGGGAAAGGGGGCTCTCGGCCGCCTGTGGGACTGTGGATGTGTCAGGGTCCACCTCCAGCTCCCATGTCCTGTGTCTCCCTTCCTCCTGTCCACCTGCTGGAGGGCTGGCTGCAAATTCCCCCAGTGGTGGTGGGCCTGCTTTCTGTGCAACCAGAGCGGCAGCAACCTGTCTTTTCCTTTCCTGCAGGAAACTGCACAGCGGGATGAAGACGTACGGGTGTGAGCTCTGCGGAAAGCGGTTCCTGGACAGTCTGCGACTGAGAATGCACTTACTGGCTCACTCAGGTAGGCATAGATGCCCTGGCCGGCCCACCTGAGCACGGACGCCCACCTCCTGCCTGCCTGCCTTTCCCCCACCCAGAGCGTGAATGTCTCTGCTGCCAGCAGGCCTTGGTCTGCCCCGTCCTTTGGATGCTCCCTCCAGGCTGCTGGAATGAGCGGTCCATCCTGACCACATGACTGTCTGGATGGGTCCATCCTCTGCCCTCCTGGGCTTCCTGGGCATCGTGGGTACCCAGTGCCCTGTGTGATCCACCTTCCCAAGTAGACTGCAGTTTCATTAGCAGAACAGTTGTGGAATTAGGTTCTCGCTGTCTAATGAATCTGACTATTGGTTCACATTATACAGGAGCCTTTAATTAAATAGATATAGAAAGGTTGGAACACAAAGCTAGTTACAGCGTGCTGTCTTTTGCAAGTTAATTCTGGTGGAGTCGACTCTGCGGCTGCTGGTGCTTTTGCTTGTGTTTGGGCAAAGCTTCTCTGCCTCACGAGGCGTGAAGGGAGGAGAAGCAAGCAGGCAGTGTGCCCTGGTGTTGTCGGTGGAGGGGCGGATACGGCAGGCCCAAGGCTGCTGCCTCGAGGCCAGGGGGGCTGCCTGGCTTCGGTGGGAGAGGCCGCCACACTTCCCTGCCGGGAGCAGTGCTCTTTTCCCTCTAATTTCCTCGTCTTTCAGCTCCGGAGTCACGTTTTAGGGGAGAAGAGCCAACTGTCTTCTCATCTGGTCTTACTCTCTCCCATCTTGTCCACGGTCAGTATCTGCTGTCCTTTTCCATCCTGTCTCCCTCACGGGGCCCTCCAGGCAGCTGGCAGTTCAGTGTTTGTGAAGTGAGTCTGGACTTTGGGGTTGGCCAGATCCCCATCTCTGTGACCTCAGGCAGGTTTGTCTTCTGCACCCCAGTTTCTGTATCTGGAAAGGGCAAGCTGTTGCTAACTCCTATCAGTTAGGTACCAGAATGAATGATGAAGGCATCATGCCCTTCTTAAACTACTGCTACTGCTGCTAAGTCGCTTCAGTCGTGTCCGACTCTGTGCGACCCCATAGACGGCAGCCTACCAGGCTCCTCCGTCCCTGGGATTCTCCAGGCAAGAACGCTGGAGTGGGTTGCCATTTCCTTCTCCAATGCATGAAAGTGAAAAGTGAAAGTGAAGTCATTCAGTCGTGTCCGACTCTGGAGCCCCACGGATTGCAGACCACCAGGCTCCTCCGCCCATGGGATTTTCCAGGCAAGAGTACTGGAGTGGGGTGCCATTGCCTTCTCCGTCTTAAACTACAGTTGGTGTTTAATAGCTGTTGATTGCTTCCACCTTCCCCCCTTTTCCTCGGTTCTGAAGCTGTCCTCCTCGAGCGTTGCCGTCGCTATGCCCCTGGAGGACAGTCTGAACGTCTGTGGTCTGTCTCACTGTCTTCATCGCCTTGGTCGTGCTGCTGGTAGCTTTATGTGTATCCGCTCGCGCTGCCTTCCTGCAGAGCCGTGTGCCTCTGCGATGTGTGAGGTGCTGTCCCTCTCACAGGCCTTCATGGCCCTGCATCAAGTGCTCTAACTCCTTCCCTTTCTTCCCTCTTCCAGATCCAGGAACGGGGCCACGCCAGGCAGCTGGGTGTGTCTGTGTCCGCCTTGTCCCTGTGTCTTTGTGTTCCTTTCCTTCTTCCCCTGGGGCCTCCCCTCCCCCACACCGGGCCCCAGGGCAGCATCCTCATCCTCCACCTGCCCCACGTTGGCCCGGAGTCCTCTGAGTCAAGGCCTTCCTGAGCTTGGCATCACGCTGGGTACCCGTGCGCTTTCTGGTGTGTGTTTTTGTAACTTGCACCTGCAGTCTTCCTGCTCCCCCTTCTCTTTGCGGGTTGTTCAGGGTTTAGTGAGGGGTCCCGCGAGCTGTCTGCCCACAGGTTGGCCACCCTCCCTGGGCCTTCTGTTTCATCTGTTCCGTGCTTCTTGGTGCCTGTGTTGGTCTCTGCCCCATGTGCTGTCGGGCACTTCCATGCAGGTGATGTAGCCCGCGGATAAGGCTTCCTCGCATACTGTATCTCAGCCCAGTAAGCTCCCTTGGTCCTTACTGTTTCCTGGGGTCTAGTGTGCTAGCTATACTCATGTTCTGGTTGGTGTGCTCTGGTGCTGGTGTGCCTACCAGCACAGCTTGCTCGCTGAGCTCTGTGGCTTTGTTTACCCCATCTCTGTGCATGGAATAACCCTTCCCTAGTCTTTCCAGGTCTTCCAAGGTCTCTAGAATGATCCCATCCTTGACTATCCCCCACCTCCGGCCAGAAGCGATCAAGCCTTCTTCTCAAGTCCATATTTCTTTATCTGAAGCTGTCTCTGGGTACAGTCTTTCTTCTCTGTATTATTGTTATTAATGGAATTGCCTTATTTCCTCCTTCTTGGGAGTCAGGATTAGGAATTTGGGCATCTTCTTCCTAACCATGTGACCTTGGGCAAGAAATGTAAACCATCTGAACCTCTGAACACAAGGCTCCGTTAGATACTTAGCACTCCGCCCGGCACATGATAGGTTCTCAGGAAATGTAACTTCCCTTTCCCTCAGTTTTCCCCTAATAGACTGGAATACGCTCCCTGGGGACAGGGTCTGTCCCCATGACGTGCAGCACATTACCTGGTACAGTGCTGGAGTCTGTAGACACTGCTTGAATGGATTACTGCAACCTGGGAAGCCAGGTGACTTAAGAAAGCTCCAGTCTCTCACGGGTCTCTCCTGCAATAGAAGGAGTTTAGACTGTGTCCCAGGATTCATTACAGGGCACTGGCTACGTGTGAGTTAGCTGAGGTCTCTGTTGTGAACCCAGTTCTTCAGGAGTGTGGGTAGGGTGGGTAGAGTGGCAGAAAGAGAAGGAGCTGCTTACACGCGTTCAGGTGGGTCCAGGGGCCCCAGGTCCAACAAGATGAATAACGCGTCACCCCATGACTGAGTGCTGGTTCAGGGTCCCACAGCTCGTCTCGTGCAAACCCTGGGGCCTATCTTCCTAGGTTTTCCTCTGGGTCTCTGGAGTCTGTGCAAATGATGTGTCCCTCTGAAATTCACTTGCCACTGCCCTTGTAAAAGAGGATTTGGTGATGGGGGAGGTCACAGCAGGGCCTTAGTTCGCCCTTGCAGAGAGCTCAGAGCTTGCTTTGACTCAGATTTTTCTCTTCTGATTTTTCTTTCCCTGGCCCCACGTACCTCTCACCCTTGTGTCAGGACGGCTTGAGAAGAAAACAGCGACAAGGGCTTCGTGGGGCTACATCTCGAATTGTTCGCCCCCCGCCCGCCCTTTGAACAGTGAAGGCCCTGAGGCCTCTAGAGAGACCTGGCCGTGTCGGGGAGGTGGGGTGGGAGGGCTGGGCCGGGATGCCAGGCCTTCTCCCAGATTCCAGTAGCAGAAATTGTACTTTCCTCATTCCAATTCCTCCCCCTAGTTGCACGGTAACAGAACTATGTGCGGTCTTCGAGGAGACGTTTAATTAGATGACGTGAGATTTTCTTGCCGCTCTGTTTTGAAGGCTCCGTGCAGGGAGCAGACAGCCAGGATGGCCCCTGAGCATCTGGGGGGCTACCCCCGCCTTAGAGGGGCTCACCAGGGGCTGTAGCAGCCGCGCGGAGTGGCACAGAACCAGAGTTGCCCTGGGGACCGTGTTTTCAAAAGGGGGCAGGCATGGGCAAAGGGGGTCTGGGTCCTGGGTCAAGGTCAGGGAGCTCCTGACTTCCCCTGAAGGCCATCTTTGCCCCGAAAAGGCTCATCCCCACTGCCTCTCCTCCTGGGACTGCACAGGCTCGCTTCCTTGCAGGCTGTGCGTGCGCCGCCCCACCCCCTCTTGGCGAGCGTGGCCTGTGTTTGTTATTGTAGTTCTGGTGCTGGGCCAGGCCTGGCTGGGCGCCAGCCTTGTGGGTACAGTGTGTACAGTGAGTGCTGAGCCAAGTTTGTCATCATACACGATTAATTTTTTTTTTTTTTCTCATCTGGTAGGGGTGGGGCGAAGGAGGAGGCAAGAAGGAGTTTCTCCAGTGCTTGAGAACAGGCCTCATTGAATTCTGCGGAGATATTATTTCTGAAAAGATAAAGCACTCTGGCTCACCCTTCCTCCCCAGCGTTCCTTTTTCTCGAATTATCTTCCTTCTCTCCTCTGCATTTCCCTACCCGAGGAAATCAGCCTGTGTGAGACCGACACTGTGAGGTCTTATTTCCAGTGACTGGAATACCAAATTTATACTCCTAAATCAGTTTGCATTGTGTTGAAATTGACAATTTGTTTAATTAGAAGTTTGCCCTGTAGGAGGCCCTTCTTAGAGACAATTCTTCCTCTCTCTCTCCATCTCTTTCTTTTTTCTTTTTTAAGATCCTAAATGGTGGTAGTGAATGTTCAGTTTAATTGAAGTTTTGATTTCGATTTGAATGCGTTAACTAACCAAGTGTTTGTGAGTTATACCTGATGATAACAATAAGTTTAAATTAACAAACAATAACCTAACTCACTCAGTAATGAGATTGATCTGGCAAGACCCGGCGTTCTCAGAGGTGGTTTGGAGATCAGGAGGGTTTGAGCCCTGAGAAGGAGATTTGGGGTGAGAAGAGAGACCACTGGAGTGCTTGCGGAACGTGAATCTCAGGTGGAGGGAACAGGGGAAGGGTCCCAGCCCCTGTGTGCGCCCAGATCTCTCTGAAGTCTCCCACCCAGTCCTTTGCTGCCCCTTCCCTTGTTGGGGCATCTGTGACCCGCTGTGTCTTTGCCACTCCTGTTCTCTCTTAAGAGAACATCCTCGCTCTGGGATGTCCGTGCAGAAACCACAGACTCAGGCGATGACTCGAGTTGATCCTGCGATGTGCTGGGGTAAGGTTTCCCATTAGGTAGTGTTTCCCACAGCTTGGCCTCATGTCCTGGTGGATTATAACTGAGCACACCCAGCGCTGCTTGCCCCTATTTTTTGCCTTGGCTACATACTATTTAGAGACTTGCATATTTCTGTGGCCTGCTTCTATTCTGGGAGTGTCGTTCATTTTTGGAGCCAGCAGATGCTTCAGGCTCTGTGTACTTAACCCTGGAGAACAGGCAGCACCCCTGCCCTCTGGGTGCTTATGTCTAGTAGGAAGGATGTCTGATACTGTGAAGTTATGGTAAAAGAAGGTGATATGTGCAGATCGCTAAGAAAGAGTTCTAGGAGAAATTCAGAAGAGGAAGGGGGCTTCTGGAGAAGGTGGTAGAATGGATTTCTGAGACGACCTGATGGGGGCAGCCCATGCCTCCTGGGGTGATGTGCAGTGTAGCTGGGGAGTACAGGCTGGGCATGGGGCGGCAGAGGGGCAAGATTGAAGGGGCCTCGAGTTGCAAAGTGAGTTGCACTTTACCTAGGGCACTCAGAAACCATTGGAAGATTGGATAAGGCAGGGACACTTTTATTCCTCTGGAATAGAAAGGACTGTTGGTCTTTTTGATGTACTCTAGACTGGAGTATAGGGTTCATAAGGCTCTTAGGGGAAATGGTGCGACTGACAGACCGTCCTGAGGCATGGCTGGAGTATGGTGTGGCCTGTGCCTCTTGCACTTGTTGGGGGCACGCAGCCTTTCTTTGGGAGTCCCGTCTGCATCCTCCCTCCTCCTTGCCCTTCTCCGGGCTCTATGAGCCATGGCCGTTGAGGATCACCCCGACAGCAGATTCTTCCCCATAGTTAGAAGCACCAAGAAAGAGTGTGGTCTTCGGCCGACAGATTTTTCTGGTTGCAGCAGCAGCGTGGTGTGGCCGGGCGTATCATCCGGGGCCGGGTCAGCGGCTGGCAGGGAAAAGGGCAGGTGGAGTTGGGGTCAGAAATGCAATTGTTTCCTCTCTTGCTTTCCCCCGTCCTGATTGGATGGAAGTCACAAAATTTTACGAGATGTCAAAGATCTGTGGATTGTGTACTTGGCCTCTCTTTTTTTTTTTTTCTTTTGGGAACCACTAATGTTTGGGGTTTCTGGGTCCTTCTTTGCAAAGACAGAGAATGTGGGGAGGGGGCAAAGGAGCTGTGACTGTGAGGTGGAGCTTATGAGCCGGTCCCACACTGATGATGGAGAGGCATCTGAGGATGCAAAGATGGCTGCTCAGGACCTGCAGCTTCTCCTGACCTTGCGTTCTCTCTCCTGTCTTTCTCTTCTTTCCTCCCAGATTACCCATCTGCTAGGAACACGAGAACGGGGTTGTCTAGGCGGCTCTGAACCCAGGGTCCATTTGCTCCCTCTCTGCTCGCTCCCTTCTGCTCTTGGCTTTCTGCCATCGGGGTAAAAGCAGGAGATAACCAAGAAGAGACTTCCCAGGTCCTGGATCTGCAGAGGTGGGCCCCATCGAGGGTTAAGCTGGGGTGTGAGTGGCTCAGAGACCGCCTTCACCTTCCCTTCGGTCTAGGGGGCGCGGGGACGAGGAGAAGCCACTATCCCTGGCTCTGTCTCCAGCACGCTCCTCTCTCTCCCTCCCTGCTCTGAATCTGGCCTGCTTCCCGAACTTTTTCCCAGAGTGGTGTCGTCACTGGCCTGCCGGCAGGTCTGGATGTTCTGCCAGCATTCCAGAGAGTTTATGATCACTTGCAGATGTGCCTCCAAGAACACACTGTACCCAAAGCAGAAATTAATGCGGGCTTGACTGCCGTCCAAGCCCATACACGGGAGAGAGGAAAAAGAAAACAAAAACTGTTTAATGCTGTTTATAAATTATACACTGGCTGATGAAAAATACATTTCTTCCCCCCCTCCTCCTCGCTGCCCCTTGCTGCCCCCCACCCCCGCCCCTTCTCCCTTTCTGCCTCAAGAGCCTAAACGGAGACCAGAAGAATATGGTTTTGCCTTTTAGCTCCTGTTTTGGCTGGGATCCGAAACCCCACTGCTGATTCACAGCCAGGGTATTTTTCCCCTTTACCTGATGAAATATACTGATTTTTCCATCCCAGATGGGGTGTTTTTGGTTTTGTTTTCTGTTTTTTTTTTTTTTTTTGGCCAGGGATCTTGTTTACAGCAAGTGGCAGGTCCTGAGGTGGCATTGGGTGCGATGGGGGCCCTGGGGTAGATGAAGACCCCCCATCTCCCCACCGTAGTGCTACTGGAGGTATGTGCCTGGGTTCCCCAGATGTCACATTGGGCCAGCTGAACAGAGAAAGTTCAGAAAGTTCATGGCAGGTCATTGTATTAAACAGTGTTTTCACCACTTCCCTCCCGCCCCTTCACCTGCAGCCCCTGTGTGTAAAAAGGGGTTCACATCGCGGCCCCCCACAAACACACACACGTCTCTCCCTCCATATGGTGCCTTAGCAGGGGTTTGGGAAGCGCATGCATCTACCCCTCTGGAGCCCAGCCTTTCCCCCTATGCTCGAGTCCCCACCGTCCCAATTTATTCTATAAATTCGTTTCCACATTATGTCTATCCATTTACATGGCTTTTGTGTTTTTTAATACCGCTAATGTTTATCATTTGCCCAACAGGCTCGACAGATTTTGCTTCCTGTAGAGCATCGAGGCTTTAGAGCCCCCTCGTTGCTAAGTAGCAGTCTCCCTGTACTGTAAGGGGTTGATTTTGTATTCTGTTCAGCGCTGTATCTTATTTTTGTATGCAAGACAAAGTGTTTTGATGGAGGACGATTGCGGCAGTGTCTGGAGGCTGTTTGGAGTTTTATGGGCTGTACAGTACACTGTGTGCTCTCCGAACAGAACACAGGCTGTTGAATTTTGGATTGGATTTGTCATTTTTCCCCCCTCGGAGAGGAGCCTGTCAGATAGAACATTACTTTAAGGGTGGAGGGAAGAAAGTGGAAATTATGTAATAACCTTCTTTCTCTCTCTGTTTCACTGCGTGTGTGTGTATCTTTCTCTCTGATTTTTCTATCCCAAAATAGGGTGGTTTCTACCCCCCCAACACACACTCCCTTTCGTGCCATCTGATTCTGTCGAGTGAGATAATGATGTGCGTATCAGGAAATGATGGCCCTTGAGAGATGGATGCCGGGACATCTCGTCTGTCTGTCTGTCTGTCTGTCCTCCTGTTCTGTCCTTCCTCCTCCCTTGCTCCCACCACCCTGCTGCCTTCTGGGCTGCCTTGCCGGCCCTTGTTTTTGTCTGGGTCTGGCTGGCTGGTGGGGTGGCAGGGGAGGATGTTGGTGAGGAATCTGCCCAAAGGCAATGCCATATTCTTACTTCCGGGGTTCTTTTCACCTTCCTGGGTGTGCACCCTGCCAGGATTGCTGGGTGGTCCTCAGCCCTTGCATCTTGCTCTCTTCCCAGTCTGTCCTGGGTCCCAGTGTCCAGGGCTGTACCCAAGAGACCAGCTGCCCCCAGACCAAGGCGTGACGGTTCTCTCTGCCAGCTGTCCTTCTCCATGTGGTCTTCTGAGCTCTCTCTGGTAGCAGGTGTTTATTTTCAGCTCTGCCCTTCTCCTCGCTTCCATTTCTTCCCCCGTCTCCTTTCATCGCACTTCACCTCTTTGTCTCTGTTTTTGCATCTGTGTTGGGCTCAGCCTTCCCTCAGTGCTCCTGTGCATTTCCAGCTTCTTTCTTATGTCTTCATTAGACTTGGTCTCCTGCCATGCAGGGGAGGCCTTTGCTGTCTCACAAAGTTCAGAGGTTTTTCACTGGGAAGTAGAGGGTGGTTGGGGTGTGGAATAAATTGTTCCTCTGGCCCGGAAGGCCTGGGGAGGACTCCAGAGTGCTCCCAGAACCTTAGCCTTGTGTATTCCTGCCCCATACCTCTCGGGGACCAGAGTGGGGCTTCTCTGGCTTGGTTCCTGCTTTTCCTAGGTCCCTGGATGTTTCCTCATGTTGAACTGAGTGTGGGAGAGTGGAGGAGCAGGGTTAGATCTGGTAAAATCCTTGTTGGACTTTGCTGCTACAAAAGTGCATCTTGCTGGCACTGTGCTCCCAGAGGTCTGTACCATGCCCCTGAATGCAGAGCCCACTGGGCACCTGGGAGCGTGCTTACCCTCACGTCCTGTGGCCTGGCAGAATACCCAGCACACAGAAGGCTTTTGATGAGGGTTTGTTGAATAAGGGATAATACCTTGTTACTAAAGAGTTTGTACTTCAGGGCACAGATCTGGGTTTGGTGAAGCTTCTACAGTTTGGGCTACCCTGTCTCAGAAAAAGATGATGAATATCAAATGTTAGAGCCCCCTCCCCACCCCCGCTCAAGGAATGGACCCATGCAGTGGAGGGGGGCAGTTGTTGCTGGAACTTCTGCTTTTTGAACTTCAGAAAGAAGGGGCCTCCGTACATACCATGAGGAGCTACCAGTTGGGGTCCCCAGAGTTGGAGCGACTGAGTGGGGAGATTCAAGTTTAAGGATAGGATGGTGACATCTGCTGTGCTCTGGGGACCCTGGGCTTCCCAGGTGGCGCTAGTGGTAAAGAACCTGCCTGCCAGTGCAGGAGACATAAGAGATGCAGGTTCAGTTCCTGGGTTGGAAAGATTGCCTGGAAAAGGAAATAGCAACCCACTCCAGTGTTCTTGCCTGCAGAATCCCCATGGACAGAGGAGCCTGGTGAGCTACAGTCCATGGGGTTGCAAAGAGCTGGACACGACTGAAGTGACTTAGCATGCATGCTGGGGACCCTCAGAACGTGGGGGCAGCCATGTTTGCAGACCTCAGGTTTGCATTCTGCAAGGGGCAGGACAGATTCTCCTGCTTTTGGTAAGCTGCCATTGGTCCCAGTGGACCTGGTGGCCACCTCTGTATTTTAGGGCCCTCTTCTCAGTGAGCCTGGTTAGGAGCTGCAGACGGACCCTAAGTCTCATCTCACCCAGAGCTCCAGGTTCATCAGTGCATGCGGCAGTCTCCTGCCTCCACCCTGGGCTTCATTGACTCTCAATGAAGGAGCGTGGCAGCCGCCCCTTTCTTAGGTGCTCCGTCTGCCTGGGCCACGTCTGACTGGAGCAGAGCACTGGTCCTTTCATGGTCTGTGTGTGTGTGTGTGTGTGTGTGTGTGTGTCTTGGAGAGGAACCAGGAAGGTGAGTGGCCCTGGAGGTGATGAGCAGTGTACCTTGAGGTCTAGGGGTCTATTCTGCTCTGCTTCCAGACTCATCCATTAATTAGGGTTGGGGCAGAAGTAGGATTGGACCATCTTTCGGGAAGGACACTCGTTACTTCTTGGAAGATGTGGAAAAGCTGCAGTTGTGTTCCCAGTCATGAGGGCAGCTCTGTGTGTGTGTGCATGTACATGCTTGTGTGTGCACACGTAAGAAAAAGAGATTAAGAAGAACTGTTTACATGAAATACTCAAAATTGTTCCTTTGCTGTAATGGCTCCGCACAGACCATTTACCTTGCAGATTTAAAAACTAAATGAGCTCATCATAACTAGTGACTTCCCTCGACATTCATGCATTGCAAAGCCCACGTTACCTTTGAATTTCGACTTCGTTGTTTGTTATTAATTCTTAGATATGGGTGGTATGTTTCCCTCTTCTTGGATTCTACCGTGGACATGTTGGTTTGGTGTGATGAATGGAAATGTTTCTCAACAGGATCCCACTCAAGAACCTTTTCATTTACAAAAAATTCTATTGGAGTATAGTTGCATTACAGTGTTGCACTGCTTTTTGCTGTACAGCAGAGTGAATCAGCCATACATATCCAGCAGTCTTCAACCTTTTTGGCTTCAGGGACCCATTTTGTGGAAGACAGTTTTTCTACCATCGGAGGCGAGGGGGATGGTTTCAGGGTGATTCGGGTGTGTCACATTTATGGTGAACTTTATTTCTGTTATTATTACATCAGCTCCACCTCAGATCATCAAGCCTTCCATCCTAGGGGTTGGGGGCCCCTCCATACATATGTCCACTCTTTTTTTGGATTTCCTTCCCATTTAGGTCACCGCAGAAGCACCACCAGAGTTCCTTGTGCTATGCGGTAGGTTCTCAAGAAGCTTTTCATTTAAAAAATAGCCCCATGATCTCTAGGATGGCGTCTAGAGTTTCCAAGGAATCCAGTGGGCTGAGGTGGTACTTTGGGCTGAGGGGTTGACTTTGGAGGGGGCAGAAGTTTTTACATGTTTTAATTTAATAACTTGGGTTTCCTGTGAATGGTTCTGCGTTCCATGCAGTACTCTTGCATTTTCATAACTGTCTCTTCCACTCTGGGTAGAGGAAGGGAGGGAAGAAATAACAGCAGCAGTATTCTGTGGGCAAAGGAAGAAAACAAGAGAATGGGGCAGAGAACAGGCTAAATTTAAAATTGTAATTGGCTGACTTCCACTGGCTTGCGGGTGTTTTAATGACTCATAATAACTTCATTTAAAACCAGCTGAGCAGAAAATAGATTGGAGAGGAGCCTCGGGCCATTATGGATTTGTTTTTTTTGACAAGCTCGGTGTTCGGCAGCCAGGAAGGCTCTCAGAGAGGGCTTGGCTGTGTTCGCTCCCTCTCTCTCTCTGAGGGTTGGTGGTCTGCCCGGGAGAGATTGTATAGAAACCCAGGACTGCTTTTTTTTTTTTTACCCTCCCTATTTTTTTTTTAACTGATTAAAAATAGACGCCTTGAGGTATTATTTTAGCATCAGTATGGTTTTTTTTTTTTTTAACTTTTGATGTGGTAAATGGAACATAAATAAAATTGTTTTTGAAATTACCGAATTAATTAGGTACTAAAGCCACTACAATGCATACATTTCCTTTGCCGGTTGCCCTGATCCATATTTGGGGGGCGTTCCCCCTTTTTTCTCAATCCCCCACTTTTTTCTCACTGGCCCCCCCAGCCCCACCTTCCTCCCCACGCTGACCCTCCCTTTGAATGGCAGGGCTCTTTTATCATCCCGGCTGCGACGGCTAAATGATTTTTCTTTTTTAAGATCTGTAGGATTTTGACAGGATTGGTTCCGTCCTGCTAGCCAGTCGGCTCGAGGAAGCACGAATTTTGGGAATTGCCAGAAAAGGCGCTAACCTGCCTCTAGCCGTTTTTAAATAGATCCTGCCTGCTTCCCGTGCGAGGAACAGTGCCAGTGGGCCAGTGATCTTTTTCCTCTTCTCTTTTTAAAGTCAGCCGGCTTAGCCACGGGCTGCGTTGGTCTGGGCAGGACGTGAGGCCGCCCACCCGACCCCACCCCGATCTAATTGCTCATGGCCCTTTATCTGTCCCCTCTTATGGCACCTGTCACCTTGTTTGTGTCATCGCTATTTATTTGCTTGTCCTTTTTCACCTACCAGACTCTTGAGCTTCTTCAGAACATGTGATTTATTTCCATGTCTCCCATCCTACCTAGCAGAGCTACCTGCAAGGTGGGTACACCTCAGTTGCTTGTTGAATGAACTAGTGGGAGAGTATACGCGTGTGTGTGGCAAGGCGGGGCACGCCCCCGAAGCGCTGCCCTGCATCCTGCCAGCCCTAAGGGTCAGCCGTCTGGACGGGGAGACAGGAGCGGAGGCAAGACCTTATCCGGGGCGTGCTCCATGGCCTCTCCACAGCCCAACACCCAGCAGACGCTCAGGAAATCCTGTAGAATAAATGAATGGCTCCGGATGCACTGCTGGGCGGAGGGGAGGAGAGAAAAATCCCTCCAGAACATATATTGGATGCCTCCTGTGTTCCAGACCTGGTGCTTGGCGTTCTGCATGTCCAAACTCACTTATCTAACACTGACCTTGGAGGGTAGTTATTCTGATGCTGTTTTACAGGTGAGGACACTAGAGTGTCCTTAAAGAGCCGGAATGACTCGTGGAAGGTCACACAGCCAGGAGTGGCGAAGCTAGATTCCTCCCCAGGGCTTTCTGCCCTCCATACCTCCATACCTCACTGCGGTGCTGGCCCAAGGGTTTGCTTTCCTGTTTATAAAGATAGCCAGGATCTCAGTGATTGGGGGAGACAGGAAGAGCCAGTAAGGCCCTGTCCCCAGGGATCCTGGGGGTGGCAGAGGGTCACCGGCTTTGGCTTGGGGGCCTCGCCCCTGGGCCACCAGGAGCGGGGGTGCGGCTCATGAGCCTCTTCCTGCTCTTTCCGAGTCTCGAGTCTCTTGTGTTCATTTGATGCTGCGGTGGCCCCTGGCCATCCCCCTGCAGGGCAGCGGACAGGGTGGTTCTGGGAGCCTTGCTAGGGGGTCTGTGGGTGAGGATGTGGCCTCCCACCCGGGTGCGAGCTTGGCAGTGTCCTTTGCCCATTCCTTCTTCCCACCACTTTCTCACTGAGAGAGGAGTGGCAGGTCCAGAGATGTGTTGCCGGTGGTCTCCCTTGCAAGGAGACCCAGCGGGGTGCTCTGCTGCTGAGCGGAGGCCCTCTGCTCTGTGGTACTGAATCAAGAGTGAAGGGGGCAGCTGGCCATCCCCACACGTGGGAGCTGTGGTGACTCGGGGCTCCTCAGACTTTCCGTCTTGGGAGTGAGACTCACTGCAGGCCTCCCCGGTCTTTCGGATTCTGTCCAGTGGAGCTGGACCACTTGGCGTGAAGCTCCTTCTGTCTGTTCTCCAGCAGCCTCATCTTCCCCAGGCACGTGCTGGGGATGCTGGAGCCTTCTCTGGGGACCAAAGCATCAACCAAATGGGAACCAGATGGTGAAGCTTGGGGCAGCAGAGAAGCCTCTGCTGTGACTATTCTGGGTCACTAGAAGTGGCTCTCTTTGCAGGGGGGATGGGTGGGGTGGGTGGAAATCGTCCGTGAATGAGTTCATCAGTTAGCTGATGGCCAGGGAGGGCCCATCGATGCCGCGTCCAGCAGGACAGACAGAAGGGCTGCAGTCAGGGTCCGCACCTGCCAGGGGTTGTTGGTCTGGCGGAGAGGGTACCATGAGACCCCAGCAAGGTTGGGTGTGCCCCCATCCCCGCAAACGGGAAAGAGTGAGTGTGGAAGTTTACAAAAGGGAGAAGTCCCAAGGACCAGGGTGATGAGGGAGGAGGTTCCTGGGATTTTGATGGACTGTCTCCTGCTGGAGTGTCCACGTGGAGCCACGAGGTGGACAGTGGATCTGTGTCTCTGGACAAGAGAAGCAAGAGCTTCCGTGAGCAACAGCCAGCCGGGCAGATGTCTTCCTCCTCCTCCTGTCTTGTCTCCTCTTTCTGTTCATAGCAATCCTGAAGAGACTTTGAAGTCCAGCTTATCATACTGGAGACTCCTCAAGAGTTCTAAGGATGTTATGGCCCACCTTGGGCTGCAGGTTGAGAATGACTGCAATAAAAACGAAAAGCTGGCACTTCACACAGTCTCTCCGTTGCACGGTGTCCATGGAATAAAGCACACGTGTGAACGTGGGCTTTCAGATTGGATACAGATCTGGAGTGTTCTGTGTTTCTCATGCGAGACTAGATGACCCCCAGAATACGTCGTGTGTGTCCAGGCTCCACGAAGCCCAGGCTGAGAACACATACCGTAGAGGACTGCACCTCTGAGGTGGAGGACAGACTCAGAGCCCTGGAGGGTACAGGGGAAGGGAGAGGAATTCCTTAGGCTGAGGCCCCAGGCCCCAGCCTCCTTCCCAGACCGCTACCTATGTGCCTCTTGGAGGTGAAGGTCGCTGCTTCTTCCCTAGGGCCCTCTCCTCATTCATCCTGACAGAGACGTATCTTCTAGACTTCTCCCTGGCCTTTAACACGATCCTTCCTCCTCCCTACTAACCATCCTATTTTGATTGGAATTCTTGATTGGAATTTTTTTGCTTGCCAGGGAAAGGAGAAAAAAAAAAGAAACCCACTAAGTTCTAAACTTTTCATTAGGTAGTTGGGATAAGAAGTCTTCTGGGGTAGTCAGATTAGAGCTTGGTGGCTCTCACTGACTATTACAAGCTAATTGAGTGCCAGGAGCTCACTGGCGGTTGCAATGAGCATTTTGCTGGAGTAATTGTGCAAAGGCCACGGTCGTCAGTAACAAGGTAACTCCAGGTAAGGAGAGAACTCCCTGAAACTTTTGATTTGCTGGAATCCTCCTCATTTTATTTCTTCATTAAGATGAGCCCAGGAGAGATAAGAGGCCCGGAGACGAGCTCTTCTGAGAGGTTGCTGCTCACTGGGGATTTCTGCGTGAACGTCCCTGCCCTGATGGCGTGGTCACTTTGTGAGGGCCTGTTAGGAGCCATCCCGCACAACTGGCCCGTGATGGGCCGGGTGTACGTGGATTGAGATTTGGGGTCCAGAGTCAGATGCTCTGGGATACAGGCTGGAGAGGAATGAGGGCAAGCACTGGGAGCCTGGGGACAGCTGACCAGGGTCAGGGAACCTCACAGGCCAGCATCTTGTTTGCTGACGTGTGCGCTGAGAACATGCCTGACCACAGGTAACGAGGCTGGCATCGTGCCCTCTGTCTCAACTGGGATCTGTCTGTCTTGGGTGGGCGAGGTGTGGGCCTGCATAAATGTTGTCTTTTCTGTCCCAGAGAATTCTTTATGGTAAAACTTTCTTAGATAAGCTATACGCTCCCTGGTGCCGCATCCCCGGCCAGAGTTGTAATCAGGAGGTTGCGGCCTGAACCTGCCACCTGCAGGTCTGGGCTAAGTGGCTTGGGGAGGACTTGTCAGCACCCTTTGGCAGGGGGCCTGGGGCCTTGCCAAGCCGACCTTGTCCTCTGGGTGGCCCTGCCCAGCCTCTGGCCCACCGTCCACCTGCACTGAGTCATGCCCCTCAGAGGACAGCGTGTAGCTCTGCTTCCAGATATAGCCCCCTCCCTCCAGGGGGACAGGGAGGGTCATTGTTGTGGAGCTCTCCATCTTTCTGATGCTGCAGGATCCATGTGGCTTTCTTCCCTCCCTTCTCAGCCTGGCGTAGCCTAGAATTCTGCTCTGCGAGCAAATGTAGAGCTATTTTTTTTTAAAGTATGTGGTCCATCCATTTTCTTCTCTTTTCCATCTCCCACTCCAGTTTTCAGGACACTGCCTTCACTCTCTGGCCTGGGCTGTCTTCTTCCTCCATCTCACAGTTATAAATTTGTCCCAGTCAGAGGCTGGCTGCATCGAGGCAGGAATGTGTTGTTTGGTTAAATTGTAAAATTAGCTAGGAAAGTTAATGAGGCATTCCGCCTCTGCCTTCCGAAGAGCAGAAAGTTTATGGAAGTACCTCGAGTCCCTCGCCTAGGAGAGAGAGAAAGAAAGGTGGGAGTGGGCCAGGAATGTGGAATAGCCTTGTCCAGGTGAGCCTGCAGGCCTGGGACCCGGCTGTGGCCTGTTTCGCTGGGAGAGGCCTGAGGAGTTGTCCCTCCAAGCTTCAGCTTTGGGACAGCCTCCATCAGCCGCTGTGGACCACAGGGACGTCCTCCCCGCTGTCTGAGGACTCCAGGGCCACACAGCTGCCTATGGTTAGCTATTTTAGTGCCACGTTCCTTTTTTGTGGTTGTGCAAGGCTGAAGAGACAGAGACCAGACACCTGTCTTCGAGGGTGTCCACGGCAGAAGGGGGAAGGCCGAAAGCGACAGTTACAATGGTGACTGACATTTACTGAGACCCAACAGGTGCCCGTTACTATGCCAGACGCTTTATTCCTCATCTTCTGTGATCCCCACAAGAGCCCTGGGACAGTCTCTGTTATTATGTCCACTTTATGGATGAGGACACTGAGTTTACTTGCCCAGGACCGGTCAGCGAGGAAGAGGCAGCGTGGGGCCGTAAATGCAGGCCTGCCTGCCTCCCACGCCCCTGGTCTTAACCCTGGAGGCAGAAATCGTTTGCAGTTCCTTTCAGGGCTGCCCACTTCTCCTAGCCCCTAGCTCACGTGGCACAGACTGCAAGCTTGCAAAAACTCCCCGTGAAATTTTGGAAGTCACGGTCTCAACGGTGCCTGCAGAAGAGCTGCCCACAGCCTATACTCTGCACTCACCAAATTCTCAGGTCCTCTGACGACACCAGACCAACCCGACAAACCCTCCAGTTTTCAAGCGGCAGCTCGCTGTTGCTTTGGTTGTCGGGTGCGTTTTCATGAGTTAGCATGAGACACAGTTACCCTGCTTGGGCCTTTTGCATGAGGTCAGCCAGAGAAGGAGAGGGTTGTTTTTGTTTTTCTTTTTTTTCTTGGCTGGTATGGGGGGTGATGGTTCACACTAAGAATGGGCATTAAGTATGACAAGCCATATTTCCGTTTGGAAAAGTGTGGAGTCTTAAGGCTCCTGAATTTTGAGCCTGGAAATGTCAATGCGGCGGTTGTAATGTAACACCTCAATTATGGTGCAGGGGGTAAGGAAGAAAGACTCTGAAACCTGCAAGCTTCTTTAGATCCACAGCCTGAGCCACAATTAAGGTTTCAGAAACACCAAAGGCAAGCCAGTGAGTGTCATTTTTAACCAGTTTGAACATTTTACTACTTCCTAACATCAGAAGCACTTGGGCTAGAGAGCCTGCTCCTTGCCCTCAATAAAGTGATTAAGCTGAATGGGTGTTGGGGAGTATTATTAGGCTGAGAAGCGCTAAAAATAGAAATGCTCTGTTTTCTAAAAGCCACAGCAGGCCTGGAGAGACTGGCAGCCTGGAGGTGCCACTGAGGGGCCTGAGGAAGGGGAGGGAGGGTGGCAGTCCCCGAGGCCCCCGGACTGAGATGGGGTGGTGGGTGTTGTGATGGGCTAGCCGGGCGGTGGGCCTCTTTCCCAGCTGTCATCAAGAACAGAGTGACAGCCAGAGAAAGGAATGAAACTGGGTCATTTGCAGTGATGCGGATGGACCTAGAGTCTATCATACAGAGTGAAATAAGTCAGAAAGAGAAAAACAAATACCGTGTATCATCTTATATATGTATATGAAGTCTAGAAAAATGATGTTAGTTGCTCAGTCGTGTCTGACTCTCTGCAGCCCCATGGACTGTAGCCCACCAGGCCCCTCTGTCCATGGGGTTCTCCAGGCAAGAATACTGGCGTGGGTAGCCATTCCTTAACATCTGCAGGGCAGGAATAGAGAGTGGACTTGTGGACACAGAGGTAGGGGAGGGGAGGGGGTGCTGAACTGGAGTGTAACACTGTGTACAGTAGCCTGTGTGAAATAGACAGCTAGTGAGAAGCTGCTCTGTAACCCAGGGAGCTGGCTCAGTGCTCTGTGGTGACCTGGAGGAGTGCAGTGGGGGTGTGGGAGGGAGGCTCAAAAGAAAGGGGATATACTTATACATGTAGCTGCTTTGCTTCATTGTACATCGGAAACTAACACAGCATTGTAAAGCAATTATACTCTAATAAAAAATAGTAAATTAAAAAAAAGAATAGAAAGCTGTGGATTGGTTGCTTCTGCCTTGGTTTTGAAGGCCACCCTCACCCCGCCCCCCATATGTGTTTTTGTATTAAAGTAACTGACAATGCTTGAGTCTAGGATGGACACCTTGACCTGAAATTTACATATTTCAGCCCTGAACTAGTCAGATTTACCCGCTGCTGCGGAGAGGGGTCAGGGGGGTGTGTGGGGATGGGTGAGGAGTCCAGTTTGGGCAGTGAGCAAAGGGCAGATTCTAAGGGTTACTTGCAGACGGAGCTGGGGAAGGGGAGAGACCACAGAGCGTCTGCTCTGTCAAGCTAGGATTAACTGGAATGCTCAGGGAAGGTGAAAGAAAGGGATTTTTTGGTTAACGGAAGGTCAGCCTAGAAAGCCTTGTCTGTTTTATTGTAGTTTACTGTCGTTCATCAATGGGAGAGGCCTTTTTTTTTTTTTTTTCTGCTTTCAATGAATCCAGTTGACTATTTTTCATGATGAAATACCTTGCTGGTTTAGCAGTCACAAAAAGAAGGCCCAGGAAGGGAGCTAGTCATGAAGGGATATTCCCAACTGTAATTTCACTGGAAGTCAGTCTTAAAGATCGGTGGTACCTTCGGTTAGGCCCTACATGTTTTCTTATCTTGAACTCATTCCTCCATGGTTAGGTAGAAGGGTGGGGCTGGGAACATGCTGTCCACCTTAGAGGTGGAGAAACGGAGGCGGAGCACTACAGCAGAGTCCACAGCAGGGCCAGATCAGTCCATGCTGTGCAGTGGGCATGGTGCATCCCTGGACCCGGAGAGGAGAGCTGTTCTTCAGACAAGAGGATATGTGGCCTTGGAGCCTGTGAGAAAGACCTCCCTCCAGAGTGTGGAACGAGCCAGAGTGTGGAGAACAACAGAGGCCGAGAGCTCGCTGCCTCTGAGTGTCTCCTCTGTTCCCCTTGACGTGAACTTCTTCCTCAATAACCTTTTACATAATCAGGGGCCCTGAAGGTTAGCTGGGCTTCCCATACTGTCACCCTGATTGAGTTTGTGTCTTTTTCTTTTCACTTACTGACTGTGAGACCTTGGGCCACAAGCCTAAGCGTTTCAGCCTCAATTCTTTTTTTTTTTAATTAATTATTTCAATTGGAGTCAGCCTCAATTCTTACCTCTGTAAGGTGGGAAGAAGCTTAGAACTGATGGCAGAATTAAATGGTGTGTGAACTAAGCTTTTCAGACCTCAGTTTTCACCTCTATAAAATGGGAGTAATCTTAGAATTGATGGCAGAGTCAACTGCTCTGTGGCATGTAGAGTAGTTAGGGTGGTGGTTATCTTGTAATAAATATTCAATAATTGAGTTATCAGGGACTTCTCTGGTGATCCAGAGGTTAAGAATCTGCCTTGCAATGCAGCGAGTGGGAATTTGGTCCACGGTCAGGGAACTAAGTAAGATCCCACATTGGGGCAATTAAGCCTGAGCCCCAGTGGAAGATCCTGCATGCTGCAACTAAGACCCGATGCAGCCAAATAAATAAGATAAATCCATCATAAAATAATAATGTGATCCGTATCCTTATTATTGTGCTCAAGGCTGCAGTAGCACTGTTGCTTCTCTCGGTAGGGCAGCCCTTGCAGGAAGGACTCCTAGCATCCTGGGAAGGGAGGAGTTAGGGTGCAGTTGCCAAGCGCCAGTTCCTGTTGCTGGGCACCTTTATGTGCATCATCTCATCTGAACGTCCTACCAAACTTGGGGTCTCGTTTCTGGCTGAGTGGTGCCCCTGGAGTTGTACACTTGCAGATTGTAGGATATGACGGGTGTATTATTAATACTACCTCTTTAGCCAGTGAGGAAACCGAGGCTCAGGGAGGTTAAACGGCTTCCACTCTTGATGCAGCTAGTGGGCACCTGAGCTGAAATATGTCAGTCAAAGCCGGAGATGGACTTGACAGTGGGTGAATCCTGCCTCTTCCTGGTAATCTGGCAGGCTGTCTTCAGGGACTGTGGCATAGGGTCTCAGGAAGGGGGAAGTTCCTGTTTCCAGGGCTCTTACAGGTCACAGCAAAGGGAGTAGTCAACAGATGCTCATATTGCAGACTCCTGCCCACTGGGTTCTTAGTGCAGTGGTTATTATGCTGTGACAGCATTTGAAACCCCCTGAAATGCTTTGTTCCTTGTAACTTGTTGGGATAGGATTACCTATGGGTGTTTTAGTCTTCCCCAGGGTCTCAGTGGTAAAGAATCCTCCTGCCATGCAGGAAACAGTAGACGTGGGTTCAGTCCCTGGGTCTTGAAGATTCCTTTGGAGGAGGGCATGGCAACCCACTCCAGTATTCTTGCATGGAGAATCCCATGGACAGAGGAGCCTGGTGAGCTACAGTCCATGGGGTTGCAAAGAGTCAGAGACGACTGAGCAACCGCGCACACACACACACACACACACACACACACACGGGTATTTTAGCTTAAAATCAAAGAACACACGCACGATTGGAGGTGGAGTTGGAGAGATGCTGGTTGTAGGGAGAGAGCATCCGAGAGGATGTGGGGATGAGGGCATTCCCTCTGTAGGGATCTCAAAGAGCTTCCCAGGTTGTAAGAGACCTTGGCGTACTTTGCAGTCAGTGAGAAGGGAGGGAGGAAGGATCCTGCCAGGAGACAGGGAGGGCCAGAGTGCAGTCAGGAATGAGCGAGTCTGCCCTCCCTCTTCTCTGAAAGTACCTCAAGGGACAGTTTAATTGGAGGGGGTATCAGGGGATGTAGGGGGGCTGGGGTGCTGGCAGCCATCAGCTTGTGATGTTGTGGGGTGGCTGGGGTTTTGACTCTGGCTGTCTCCCCTGGAGTAGCCTGGTTTAGCTTTTCTCTATTGTTCAGCTGGCACTAGTGGTAGAGAACCTGCCTGCCGATGCAGGAGACACAGGAGATGCAGGTTTGATCCCTGGGGTGGGAAGATCCCCTGGAGAAGGAAATGACAGCCCACTCTAGTATTCTTGCCTGGAGAGTCCCATGGACAGCTGGCGGGCTACAGTCCGAGGGGCTGCAGAGCTGGATGTGACTGAACTGACTTAGCACGCATTGTCTAGGTAGTACCATGCTCTTCCCCTGGGAGGCGGGTGGGGGGTGGGCCCACGCCATGCCGGATTTTGGGTGCAGACCCCTGATGGGGAACTCCAGTAGAAGGAGCAGAGTGGTTGAGGCTGAGAGCAGGAGGCTGGAGGCTGAGATCACAAACAGGGCTTCGAGGCTGCTGGACGCCAGCAGAAAGCCCTCTGTCCTTTAGGAACTTCTCATCTGAGAATCCCCGAGTGGGAACCAGGGAGGAAGATCCTTGCTGGTGACCAGGGGTTGGTTGAGGGGATGTCCAGTGAAATCATGGCAGAAGTCCCCCCACCGCTAGAGTTTTTGTGTGGCCTTTTTACCTCGTCCTTTACAAATACCAAGAGCACAGGGCCACCTCTGTTAAGCAGGATGAAGCCATGGATACCTGAAAGCTTGGGTGTTCCCTGGAACTCGGGTCAGCCTCCGCCTCAGCCTCACTGGCTTAGCCCAGCTCTGTCTGGTTAATGATTCTCTCAGTGTCTGGACTGTCTGCCCCACTTTGCCTGCCGGATGGAGCAAAGTCTGCCCCTGGGGAAGGAATCCCCTGCTGGAACCAGGGAACCCAGCCCCAACTTGATCCAGCACCACTGTCCCATTGCCAAGGGTTGTAAGCATTTGGGCCCCTTTACAGCCGCTTTATGGAGAAGGAAATGGCAACCCACTCCAGTATTCTTGCCTGGAGAATCCCATGGACGGAGGAGCCTGGCGGGCTACAGTCCACAGGGTCTCAAAGAGTTGGACACGACTGAGCAACTTCACTTCATTCACAGCCACTTTAAGCCTCCTTTGCCCTGTTTTTCCAGCTTCCCCAGAGACTCCCGTTCATCTTTTCTTCTCCCTTGGGTCTCCACTTAAAACTATTCATTTACAGATAGAAGGATGAAGTGATTTCACCCACGACTATACAGCTCAGACAGGGCCAGTTCACCTGCCTCATCCAAGGGTGCCCCTTCTCTTATCCAAAACAGCTGAAGACCATGCATTCAAGGGCCCCAGAGAATACAGTGTCTCTCCTTTCTGAGCCGCTTGCTCATCACAGGTGGGAACTATGGGGCTAGAGTATTACAGACTGAAGTTCCTGAAGACTCTGTCCAAAGGCTGGTCTCCCGGAGCTCATCAACTTGATGAAGTGAAATGATTCTGTAATCATAATAACTATCCAGGTACTTACTGTGTGCCTGGTACTTCATACAGGTTCTTGTTCATGCTATCTTATGAGGATAGATAACCCCATTTTAAGGAGGGAAGTAAGGCCACAAAGTTGTTGCCAGGCCCATACCGCCAATAAATGGCAGAACCCCAGAGCCCTGTCTGGCCAGTGGCCACTGTAGGGCTGTACCTCAGGGACATCTCCGAGTTGGCACGGCATTATCTGGAAGGAAGTCTGCTCACAACAAAGGCTGGTGTTTCCATGGTAAGAGAGGTGTTGGTGCCTTTGCATCAGTTCCCACTATACCTTGATTAGCCAGACGTGGAAGTTGCCCAGGAAAGAAAGGGGTTAAAGGCAGTGGGAAGGTGACCCCCATATCAGTGCCTTAAGATTTCAGAGACGTTTGTGTGTTGTTTTTACTGCAACAGATTTATCATCCCACTTGTATTTTACTCAAAGTAATTCACCTTAAATAGGTATGCACTCAGTAGGAGGCTGACAGTGCTGTGGCTGGCGTTGTGCCCACAGTGTGTAGGGACCAGGGTCTGGTGCAGAGAGCCCTTCGTCCTGGGACGTGGGGGCGTGGCCAGAAATGTGCATTGTTGGTTTCTATGGGGGCTCATTAGGAGTGCGTAATCATCGGTGTCATCTGCCTTTATCTTCCACTCCCCAGAGAAAGTCTCCTAGAGACTGGACCAGAGAGGGAGTCTCTCCTCCTTTGTTTCTCTTGTTCTTTGGTCTGGGGTGGTAAGAATGTTTTAAATGTTATGAGATGTGTATTACATTCATTTGATGTCTGTGTGGGTCTCAGACACTGACCCCGGGGGAAGAGGAGCAAGCAATGGTAATGATGAGGATGTCAATTTGACAAAAAGCTTTTATTGAGCAGTTACTGGATGCCGGGCATGGTGGTAAAGACTTTACATATAGTATTTAAATGAGTCACCAGTCATCCCTATGAAGTAGATACTCTGTGCCCAGTTTTACAGGTGAAGAAACAGGTCCAGAGAAGATAATTAGCTTACTTGGGGGTGGTAGTTAGAAATGGGAGAACCCAGGACTTGAACCTGTGTGTGTTTTGATTCCAGAGCAAGGGTTCTTCCCTGCTATGCAGCTGTGTATTTAGTGTATGTGTTTCTATGGGCCATGGACTGTGTTTCTAAGCCTAGTGGGTTATCTGCTGGTGTTAAAAGTGGTAACAGAGGAGCTTTTCTAAGCCTCTCCGGGCTGAGAACTGAGTGATAGGGATGAGGGACACTGTGTTTGGCACTTAGCAGTGCATTGATGGGAAATTGACGTCTAGAGATCAGGAGAGTCTGCCGCCCAGAATCCCCGGTCATTCCGTGATCTCTGTCGCCTGGCCAGGGAGTCTGTCCTGGTGACTTTCTGAGTCCTACCTTTGATTGAGGCCCAGGGTTATTAGTTCACCCTGCCACCCCCATCTTGCAAGCTGGGCCAGGCCCGGAGGACCTTTCTCCTACTTGGTTGTCACGGAGAACTACCCTTGAACCATATCCTGAGCCAATCGATAGGGCTGGTTGTTTTCCGGGCAGCCCACATCTGCCCACCTGCCTTCCCTGTTTCCTCTCCCCTAAATCTGTGTCTCTTACAGAGATGCTGGTTCTGTATCAGTTTTTGTTTTGTTGATAAAGGTGAAAGAGTGCGCGAGTGAGCTAGAGAGAGAGCGAGCGCAGGCTTTCCAGCTCCTCTTAGGGAGTACACATCTCCTTGAGTGAAAGAACATGCAGTGCTGGCCTTTGGAATTGGCAGCCAGTGTACTGTTCTCTGTCAGATAAGAGGTACTGTAAATAAAACTGTACACCATGGCCCGTTGTAAAATGCCCGGAGTCTGTACTCATTGTTCTGACAGCTTATGCTTTTTTTGGGTCTGCTGTTTTGGTACACTCTGTACTTCCTTATGTAAGCAGGCATGCATATCTCATCAGAACAGTCAAGATGTTTATTTTAAAATCTCAAGGAATTAAAAGAAAAAGGACACAGTACTCAACATTAGATGCTGGCAAACGTTAGGTGTTTTTTCACTGGTTCCTCCCTGCCCCCTCCCCGCCCCTTCTTGTTAGCACGGGGGTGGGAGAGTTTTGGGAGACAAGGGATTTTGAAATTTTTTCCTTTTATCATTGGCTTGTGCCTTATTGGCTTCAGAGAGGCTCCAGGCCACATCTGATTGTGTGCAGTGCCTTCTCGTCCCCTCCCTTAGGTGCTCGGGACCCCCAACCCCACTTCTGGGCAAGAAGGCCCTGTGCTTTGCCAAGGAGGAGCGGCCCGAGGGGGTGGCAGGAGAGGAGGGTGGCTGTGGGCAGCCTGCCTGACATGCTTCTACTGGATTGCAGCTCTGTTGTTGTTGGAATGCTGGGCATTGATAGAAAGCTTTATGGTTTTCAAAGTGCTTTTCTGGCATGTCTCGCCTTTGATTCCTGTGAGTCGGGGTGATCCTTAGCCCAGAGTGAAGCGGCTCCCACACACACAGAGGCCGCCTCCATGTGGGCTGTGGCAACTGCCTCCTTTCTTTTCACCCAGTCTTAACCTGCTGTGAGCCCTCCTCCTTCCTCTGGCCCTTGTTTCACTTTCTGGAGGCATCAGGGAGGAAGGGGAGAATTCAGAATGGTCAGGTGGCTCCTCCCACCCGGCAACACCGCCCCCCGCGCACCCCCCCCCCCCGCCACCTTCTGTTGGATCCCTGGGTCGGGAAGATCCCCTGGAGAAGGGAATGGCAACCCACTCCAGAATTCTTGCCTGGAGAATCCCATGGACAGAGGAGCCTGGCAGGCTACAATCTGTGGGGCCCCAAAGAGTCGGCCACAACTGAGGGGCTAACATAGCCCCATTTTTCTCAGCTAAAGTCAGCGTCTGGACTAGGAGTGGGTGTGCTCAGCAGATCTCTGCCAGCCTGTGGAGGGTCCACCTGGGCTGATCAGAAGCTGCCGAGTGGGCTGGAGGGAGGGCTTGCTTGTTCGCTGCAGCGGAGTGAGCCCTGGGTGGCTGGACAGGGAGCCAGAGGGCGGGCAGAGGAGAGGGGCATCTTGCTCCAGGGGAAGCTGACAGCTCCACTTCCTGTTTCCCATTCGTTTTCCTCCACACTGCCTGAGTTCCAGGCGGAGACCGTGTCCTTGAGTTTTGAAAAAGGGACAGCAGGCAGCCCAGCACGTGTAGACCAAGGACTCTGCCACCCCCTAGGGGATGGCCTGGCAGTGCCCTGAGTGCCCAGTGTCCCCTTCACAGGCCAGTTCTGCAAACCAGGAACCTGCCTGAGGGTTTCTTTGTTTATGGGGCAATTAGTGAGCGCCACCCACGCGTCAGGTACTGCGCAGAGAATTGGGAATGGAGTAGAGTGGTGGTCCCCAACGTTTTGGGCACCAGGACCAGTTTTGGGGGATGATTCAGGGGGTGGGGAGCTCGTTTGGGGATGATTTGAGCAGATTACATTTACTATTCAGTTTATTTCTGTTATTGTTACATCAGCTCCACCTCAGATCATCAAACATTAGATCCCAGAGGTTGGGGGCCCCTGGAGTAGAGGACAAGCCAGTTGCCAGCCCTGCCTGCTCTCATGGAGCTTGCAGTCTGCTGGGGAGACAGAGAGAGGAAAGGAGTCCGGCAGGCAGCCAGACCTGTGAATGGAGCTCCTCGGGCAGCGATGTAGAAGCTGCAGGGGTGTGTGGGGAAGGGGGCAGGATACAGAGAGCTGTCAATACTGACATGTTGGCCCTCTGATAGATTGCTCTGCTCCCTCAACAAGACAATCCCTCACCTTTTAAATTAGCACGACAAGGCATGTGTGCGTGTGCGTGTGTGTGTGTGATTATAGTGAAATATGTCTTTACAAATGTGAGCTCACTTTACAAAAGATAAATGGCCCCCAAATAGCTGTACATTGAATTTCAGTAAAATCAATCATACTTCGCACAAAGGAGTTCTTGAAAGGAGTCCTGGCCCCGAGCCCATCTGGGCTGGTGGTCAGTGTCACTGACTGGTTCTGTGGCTCTGCCCCGGCCCGTGGGGCCCAGCACTTTGCCCAGCTTCTTACAGCCCCTTTGGGACTGTCTCTTGCTGTTCCCATTTTACAGAGGGAGTGACAGTCTCACTGAGATTAGGCAACTCGCCGAGGGTCACAGCTGGTGATTTGCTTAGCTGGGATTTGAACTCTGATCTGTCCGATCCGAATCCTGCGCTCCTAACCACATTCTGCTGTGCCCCTTCCACCCGCCAAGGTATAAAGAACATCAGTAATCTCCTGTCCACAGAGTGCCTGGTGATTAACTAGAGATTTGTTGTCATTAACTACATGATCTCTTCGGGTTCTCATAGCCTCAAGTGAGGCAAATGGATCCGATCATTCCCACTTTACAGACAGAGATGCAGGTGTGTTGAGATGTGATGAGGGGTGTGAGGTCCACGGCGGGGCGTGGCTGAGGCGGGCCTGGGACCCGTTCTCACTGCTGTGGATCAAGCCATTCTCTCCTCTGGTCCACCCTGATCTGTAATAGCTGGGGAACAGCGAGGGTCTAGACCGCTTGATCATCATGTGGCTTTGCCTCTTTGCTGTTGAATTTATCCTCCTATGTTTCAAACCCTATCTGTCCCTCTCTGCTCTCTGACACGTGCCAACCAGCCAGCCTCCTCGCTCTTCCTTTGTCTGGAATGGACTTTCTTAAGACTGTGGGCTCACCTCCTCAGATGTCAGCTCATCGCATAAAAACAGCCCCCGCCTTCTTTGGCCCTCTTCACGTATTTAGTTCTCTCTTTATGGCTTATTGCCACCTGTTTTATATCTACCTGACTTCTAACAGTGTTTCCCCTCTTGAATATAAGCCTCTTGAGGGCCAGGATGTGTTCTTTCTCCATGTGCTATAATTCCCCCTCTTGGCAACTACTTAACAGACATCCAGAGAACATCCCCTTTGTGTAGGGAGGGGATGGCAAGGAATGTCTGTCCCTGAGCCCTGCCCTGCATGAGCCCTAAGAAATTTTTTGGGGGGCTGTAAATGCTGCTGTGTCCTTACGTGCCCATTGTGTTCAACTGGCAGGACCTTCCCGCCCACCCCCTTGCCCTGATGCTTTATAAATGTATTAGTGGCTGGGTGATGTCACCATAATGCATTTTGGGAATGGCCATGTGGTTTATGCACACTTGAGTTGCTCTGAATGCAAACCTGACATCACACTGGAGGCAGCAGCAAACAACATATGCACAGTAAATAGGCAGAGACTGTCCTATTGATTAACAGATGAGGCCTCTATTATCGATCAAAGCTTGGTGAGGAAATTTATCACTTTTAATTTCAGGGCTGCCAAATATTTCTGCCTCTGAGCCAGCCATTACAGACACAATTTAAAGGCACACGCCTCCTTGGGAGAGGGGGGCTCTCTGCCTCCCTGTACCCGGTTCTTACATCCTGTAACTGCCTGCCCTTACTCCTGGGCTTAGGGTTTGCGGAGGGAGTCTGGGTGGGGATGGGGAGTACAGAGGCTTCGTGAGTGGAGGCAGGCGTGGGAGCCTATGTCCTTGGTATCCACGTGGGAGGGGGTCGTCACCCACAGTCACTGAGGATGGGGGACTTTCACACACTCAGCTCAGTTTGTGACTTCGGCAAGGCAAGGGGTGGAGGGCAGAGGACTTTGAGGGCAGCCAGATGTGGTCAGGCCT
Source organism: Bos grunniens (assembly GCF_055505025.1). Taxonomy (NCBI): domain Eukaryota; kingdom Metazoa; phylum Chordata; class Mammalia; order Artiodactyla; family Bovidae; genus Bos; species Bos grunniens. The sequence continues at coordinate 25,206,740 of NC_141179.1, forward strand.
GGGCCAAGCCGCTACCCTTGCGAAGATCACGTGTGGTATCATCTGCTTTATCTTCATCTGGCTTCTACGATGTCACACATCCGGCCCGTGATTGCCTACCTGGCCTCTCCCTGCTTCTCAGTCATTAAAGCAGATGCTCCTGCAGCCACACGGGGGGCTGTTTTCTAAGAATCCTCATCACCACAGCCCTTTGAAGCTGCAGCCCGAGTGGGCTCCTCACCCAGAGGCAGGGCTCTAGCATCATGGCGAGGGTAATGGTGGGCCCTCCCCTTTCCAGCCCCTGCTTCCCTCCTGAGGCCCTCCTTCCCTTTCTTCTTTAGAGACCCAGGAAGGGACCTCTCTGGTGGTCTAATAGTTAAGACACTCCACCTGTCCATTGCCGGGAGCACAGGTTCAGTCCTTGGTCAGGGAACTAAGATCCCACATGCCACGTGGCGTGGCCAGCAAAACCTGTAAGTCCTTTAGGGAGCTGTGAGAACTGGTAGGATCAAAGCAAAAATTAGGGTTAAAATTCAGTTCCTTACAGATCTGCAGAAATTCACTGCTGGCTGATGATTTGGAGCTGGGGGGAGTTTCTCACTGTAAGCGGGGATGGTTTCCTCCGCTCCGAGGCTTCCCACCTCTGCCCTTTGAGGTACTTGCTGCATTTCCCGTATGAATGGATGAAAAGTGGCCTGGCTGCCTCCAGGGTGGATGCACATGGTGACTGCTTTGCCATCAAGTTCCCTGGCTCTTTCTTAGAAGCTCTTGAAGCCGCTTACAGATGCTTGGCCTTAGGATACCCTGCAACTTGTAGGGATACCCGGAGGGGATCATGGTATTCTCCTTGCCTTGAGGCAAAATTCTACTCACCCACTGAAGACAAATGACACTATTTATTTTTGAAACTCTTTAAGGAAAAGTAATTTCATATTTTTCCTGGGGCACTTTATCATTCATTTATTTAGTCAGCTGTGTAATATTTATTGGGCCCCTGCTGCTGCTGCTGCGTCGCTTCAGTCGTGTCCGACTCTGTGCGACCCCATAGACGGCAGCCCACCAGGCTCCCCCGTCCCTGGGATTCTCCAGGCAAGAACACTGGAGTGGGTTACCATTTCCTTCTCCAATGCATGAAAGTGAAAAGGGAAAGTGAAGTCGCTCAGTCATGTCCGACTCTTAGCGACCCCATGGACTGCAGCCTACCAGGCTCCTCCATCCATGGGATTTTCCAGGCAAGAGTACTGGAGTGGGGTGCCATTGCCTTCTCCATTGGGCCCCTAATAGAGGGTATATCCTGCTCCTTGTCAGGAATGTAGACAAGATCAATGCCCTAAATGTTTATTAGTATTTAGGTCTATACTGGTATAACTTGTATTCTGAATTCTCGCCCTTAGTGTGCTAAATACTCCAAGACAATTATAAGACGCTTGCTCCTTGGAAGAAAAGCTATGACAAACCTAGACAGTATATTAAAAAGCAGAAACATCACTTTGCTGACAGAGGTCCGTATAGTCACAGCTATAGTTTTTCCAGCAGTCATGGATGAATGTGAGAGTTCGTCCATGTGTGAGGACAAACCGTGAGGATCACAAAGAAGGCTGAGCACCAAAGAATTGATGCTTTTTAACTGTGGTGCTGGAGAAGACTGTTAAGAGTCCCTTGGACTGCAAGGAGATCAAACCAGTCAGTCCTAAAGGAGATCAATCCTAAATATTCATTGGAAGGATTGATGCTGAAACTGAAGCTCCAATACTTTGGCCACCTGATGCCAGAAGTCAACTCATTGGAAAAGACCCTGCTGCTGGGAAAGATTGAAGGCAAGAGGAGAAGAGGGTGACAGAGGATGATATGGTTGGATGACATCACCGACTCAATGGGCATGAGTTTGAACAAACTGTAGGAGACAGTGAAGGATAAGGAAGCCGGGAGTGCTGCAGTTTATGGAGTGCAGAGAGTTGGACACAGCTTAGGGACTGCATAACAAAGATTTTAAAATTACCTCAAAGCAGTGAAACACCTGGGGTAACAAGCAAATTTGGCCTTGGAGTACAGAATGAAGCAGGGCAAAGGCTAATAGAGTTTTGCCAAGAGAACGCACGGGTCATAGCAAACACCCTCTTCCAACAACACAAGAGAAGACTCTACACATGGACATCATCAGATGGTCAATGCCGAAATCAGATTGATTATATTCTTTGCAGCCAAAGATGGAGAAGCTCTATACAGTCAGCAAAAACAAGACTGGGAGCTGACTGTGGCTCAGATCATGAACTCCTTATTGCCAAATTCAGACTTAAATTGAAGAAAGTAGGGGAAACCACAAGACCATTCAGATATGACCTAAATCAAATCCCTTATGATTATACAGTGGAAGTGAGAAATAGATTTAAGGGACTATGTCTGATACAATGTCTGATGAACTATGGACAGAGGTTCATGACATTGTACAGGAGACAGGGATCAATACCATCCCCAAGAAAAAGAAATGTAAAAAAGCAAAATGGCTGTCTGAGGAGGCCTTACAAATAGATGTGAAAAGAAGAGAAGCGAAAAGCAAAGGAAAAAAGGAAAGATATATCCATTTGAATGCAGAGTTCCAAAGAATAGCAAGGAGAGGTAAGAAAGTCTTCCTCAGCCATCAGTGCAAAGAAATAGAGGAAAAGAATAGAATGGGAAAGACTAGACATCTCTTCAAGAAAATTAGAGATACCAAGGCAACATTTCATGCAAAGATGGGCTCAATAAAGAACAGAAATGGTATGGACCTAACAGAATCAGAAGATGTTAAGAGAAGGTGGCAAGAATACACAGAAGAACTGTACAAAAAAAATCTTCATGACCCAGATAATCATGATGGTGTGATCACTCACTGAGAGCCAGATATCTTGGAATGTGAAGTCAAGTGGGCCTTAGGAAGCATCACTATGAACAAAGCTAGTGGAGGTGATGGAATTCCAGTTGAGCTATTTCAAATCCTGAAAGATGATGCTGTGAAAATGCTGCACTCAATATGCCAGCAAATTTGGAAAACTCAGCAGTGGCCACAGGACTGGAAAAGGTCAGTTTTCATTCCAATTCCAAAGAAAGGCAATGCCAAAGAATGCTCAAACTACCACACATTGCATTCATCTCATACGCTAGTAAAGTAATGCTCAAAATTCTCCAAGCCAGGCTTCAGCAATACGTGAACTGTGAACTTCCAGATATTCAGGCTGGTTTTAGAGAAGGCAGAGGAACCAGAGATCAAATTGCCAACATCCTCTGGATCATCGAAAGAGCAAGAGAGTTCCAGAAAAACATCTATTTCTGCTTTATTGACTATGCCAAAGCCTTTGACTGTGTGGATCACAATAAACTGTGGGAAATTTCTTCAAGAGATGGGAATACCAGACCACCTGACCTGCCTCTTGAGAAACCTATATGCAGGTCAGGAAGCAACAGTTAGAACTGAACAACAGACTGGACATAGAACAACAATAGGAAAAGGAGTACATCAAGGCTGTACATTGTCACCCTGCTCATTTAACTTATATGCAGAGTACATCATGAGGCATGCTGGGCTGGAAGAAGCACAAGCTAGAATCAAGATTGCCAGGAGAAATATCACTAACCTCAGATATGCAGATGACATCACCCTTATGGCAGAAAGTGGAGAACTAAAGAGCCTCTTGATGAGAGTGAAAGAGGAGAGTGAAAAAGTTGGCTTAAAGCTCAACATTCAGAAAACTAAGATCATGGCATCTGGTCCCATCACTTCATGACAAATAGATGTGGAACAGTGGCTGACTTTATTTTTTGGGGCTCCAAAATCACTGCAGATGGTGATTATAGCCATGAAATTAAAAGATGCTTATCCTTGGAAGGAAAGTTATGACCAATCTAGACAGCATATTAAAAAACAGAGACATTACTTTGTTAACAATGATCCGTCTAGTCAAGGCTATGGTTTTTTCCAGTGGTCATGTATGGATGTGAGAGTTGGACTCTAAAGAAAGCTGAGCACCAAAGAATTGAAGCTTTTGAACTGTAGTGTTGGAGAAGACTCTTGAGAGTTCCTTGGACTGCAAGAAGATCCAACCAGTCCATCCTAAAGGAGATCAGTCCTGGGTGTTCATTGGAAGGACTGATGTTGAAGCTGAAACTCCAATACTTTGGCCACCTGATGCGAAGAGCTGACTCATTTGAAAAGACCCTGATGCTGGGAAAGATTGGGGGCAGGAGGAGAAGGGGTTGACAGAGGATGAGATGGTTGGATGGCATCACCTACTCAATGGATATGAGTTTGGGTAGACTCCAGGAGTTGGTGATGGACAGGGAGGTCTGCTGCGGTTCATGGGTTTGCAAAGAGTTGGACACGACTGAGTGACTGAACTGAAAAGCAGTGGAACTTTTTTCTCCTAACTAGAATTTTACACAAAACTTTGAGGTATAAAAGGGATACATTGGATTTTTTGTAGGGGGAGAAAGTCTAGAGCCCACCTTCATATTCATGAGGCATCTTTGCAGATGAAACCCTGGGGAGGCTGAAGGGCACAGGGGTTCAGAGGAAAGGCTCTGACAGAGTCGGGCTGCCTGTGTTCAAGTCCACTGCTGCAGTTAGCTGCTGTGTGACGTTGAGGAAGCTCCTCGACCTCTGTGGACTTGAGTTGAATCATCCGCTGAATGGGGGTAATCACACTATGTGCTTTAAAAGCTTGTTAGGAGTAAATGAAATGATACATGCCAAATACCCCACCTGACGCCTGGTATATGCTCTGTTGTTTAGTTGCTTAAGTCGTGTGTGACTCTTGCAACCCTGTGAACTGTAGCCCACCAGGACATCTGAGGTGGTTTGCAAACAGCACTAGACTGCTTTCTGCTATAAATATGTGAAAGAAATAGCTGTGCCTCTCACGCCACTTCAGTACAAACCTAAAACACAGGCACACTTAAAGAAGTGCTCAGACTCGTGGAAAGGAGCAAAGCGCAGCAGCAGATAGCAGATTGGAAAGGGCAGAGCCGCGAGGGGCTGGCGTGTTTGGCACATGTGTACTTTGGTCTTGGAAATGGGCTAGGACTGGAATGAACAGGAATGAAGAGAGGCGTTGCTCGGTCACTGTGACCCAGGAGGGCCCCGCGGCACCCGGAGAGGGCTGGCAAGGACAGTTCCCAGTGGAGCTGGACAGCTGACCGGGTGAGCTGATGGAACACCTTGAAAGCCAAGTAGAGGAGTTTAGTGAAAGTTGCTCAGTCGTGTCCGACTCTTTGCAACCCCATGGACTGCAGAGTCCATGGAATTCTCCAGGCCAGAATACTGGAGTGGGTAACCATTCGCTTCTCCAGGGGATCTTCCCAACCCAGGGATCCAACCCAGGTCTGCCGCATTCCAGGCAGATTCTTTACCAGCTGGGCCACCAGGGACGCCCAAGGAGGAGTTTAGAGTCAGTGCAAATTGTGAGCCGTTGTATATTTTTGAGCAAGGAAGTGTGAGGAATCAGGAACCTGCCTCTGTTGGTGGGTCAGAGGGTGGCTGGTGGTGTGGTAGTCCTCCTCGAGTCATCCAGTGTTCTGGGCACGACCCACAAGGGCCTCAGTAGGTGCAGTGGTTATCAACATGCAGGGGGCGAGATGCATCTAGAAGACATTTGGAGGGAAACCTGCCGAAGCTTGTGACGGGTGCCTCCTAGATGAAGTAACAGAGCCTTGAAAGCCATTAGCAAGTGGTAGAAAGTCATCATCACATTGTGGCCCTGTTAATTTTGATGCTTGTAAAAATGGTTCCAAAAAAGCTGATCCAATTGAATTGCACTGAACTGATTTTGTTTATTCCACAGATACATATAGTCATTCATTCCCACTGGGTGTTAGGCAGATACAACTGTGCATGCCATGACTTACTTCCTCCCTTGGGGAGCTGGAGACGGGTCCACAGGCATTTAGGAGAGAGCCTGGTGAGACCGCAACCTGGAACAAACAGAGTGCTGTGGGAGCCTGGAGAGGGGCCCCGTCACCAGACCCGGGGCAAGGGTTGGAGCTGAGGCGTGATAATGATGTACTGTGGGGCTGGAGAGAGGGGTGGACTGTCAGAGCCAGAGGCGGTGCAGAAGGATGCTCAGAGAGCTCACAGTGTGGAAGTGCGGGGCTCCTCCAGGGGGACCAGAGCTTCTCAGGAGGGCTGGAGACCAGGGAACGAGGATGAGGAGTGAGAGAAGAAGCAGGAGAGAGAAGCGTGAAAGGGCTTTGTGAGTTACCCCGTGGACTGTGGACTTTATTCTGAAGGAGAGTCATTCAGAGATTTTAAATTATTAGCTGCCGGTGGTGCCTGGGGGGTAGACAGTTAAATATTTTAAGTTTATTTTTTGGTAGGTGTGGTTTGGTTTGACTTTTTAAAAATACCTACGTTTATTTATTTGGCTGCTCCAGGTCTTAGCTGCAGACCTTCGAACTTCTTTGAGACATTCTAACTCTTAGTTGTGGCATGTGGGATCTAGTTCTTTGACCAGGGATTGAACCCCAGCACCCTGCATTGGAATCCTAGACACTGGACCACCAGGAAAGTCCCGACAGTTTGGTTTTAGACACACAGAAAGTGGAAGTGTTAGTTGCTCAGATGTGTCCAACTTTCTGCAGTCCCATGGACTGTAGCCCACAGGCTCCTCTGTTCATGAGATTTCCCAGGCAAGACTCTTGGAGTGAGTTGCCATTTCCTTCTCCAGGGGCTCTTCCTGACACAGGGATGGAACCTGGGTCTCCTGCATTGCAGGCAGATTCTTTAGCAAATCTGAGCCACCAGGGAAGCCCCCGGGCGTACCCAGTTAGGGAATTATCCAGGTACTGATGTGTCAGCAGTTTCTTTTTCCCCCGTATAGTCTGGGCAGCAGGGCACGTTTCCCCTCACACTATCAGGGACTCCTTTCCATCCCTCACTGGGTTCCAGCCCCTCAGGATACCCCTTCTTCTTGCAAATCTCTCCCGGATCCCTTCGCTGTTTGTTATGGCTGTTCTGGTTCTGTTCCCGCTTCCGTCTGGGAGAGCCCTCGGTGGGGGCATTTGGGAGCTCAGTTGGGTGGGTGATCACATCTTGGAGGTGGGGGCCAGGCTGGCTCTGGGGCCATGGGTTATCCCTGACTTGAGATTTTCACAGGTGTTCAGCCCCTTCCCCCAGGGTCCACCTGCACGATTTTAGCCCAGGACCCCTTTTCCTAATGCAGTGTCACTCTTAATAATAATAATAATAATAATAATAATAATAAAGTGTCACCTCCCCTTTGTTTCAGCGGGTGCCAAAGCCTTTGTCTGCGATCAGTGTGGTGCCCAGTTCTCGAAGGAGGAAGCCCTGGAGACGCACAGGCAGACCCATACTGGTGAGTGAGTGACCCCATCCTCCAGGGTCTCCCTTGTGATGGTGCATGGACGTGAGTATCTTGGCCCTTGTTTCCCTGGGGAGCTGTGAGTGGGGTGGTTTGTGCCATCTTCAGCTACCCTTGCTGGTGGAGCTGGCAGGGCAGGAACTTATAAGTGTGGCTTTGCCCCAGAAGAACAGCTGCCCTGGTTCAGGCCAAGGTCTCTGTCTCTAATAGGCCACTTGGAGCCCATCTTCATGGAGATGATGGTACTTTCAGAGGCTTTAGAAAGTCAGTGATGTTGTCTAACTCTGAATCCCTTGTGCGGCCCAGTGGGCTGTCCCTCCGTCTGCAAGAGTCTAGTCATTGTCTAAAAGAAAGCAGTCTGTCCACAGGCGTGCATGTGAACAGTATTATCCAACAGTGATATTGCTGTGATCTCAAACCATTGATTTCATAGCATCAGCGTCATCTCATCATGGTACTTGGCGTCATCTTCATCATTGTAGCTCATGCTTACTGAGCATTCACAACATGCCAGGCCCTGTTCTTGGTGCTTTACCTGATCTCAGTTAGCCAATTTTTCCATAACTCTATAAAGTAGAAAGCTACTTCCGTGTCATGGATAAGGAAACTGAGATTCAAAGGAGGGTAAGTGACTTGCTGAAGTGAGTAGTGGGGACAGGAATGGTACTGGTTTGATCCTGACACTGCCATTTACTGTTTGTGGAGCCATGAATCAGTTACTTAAGCTCTCTTAATTTGGGTTTCCTCACCTGTTGGAAAAGTAGGGTAACACTAGCATCTACCATGTAGCATAGATTTGTTGGGGGGATTAAATAAGATATTTTATTTGGAGCATTTAGGGGAATGCTTGGCTCATAATAAGTGTTCGATAAATAGTAGCAGATGTGTTTAATTTAATAAATATTTATTGAGTTCCTGTAACATGCTGGGAACTGTTGGGGTCTTTAAGGTCTAGTAACATATGAGACAGATAGCATTCTTCATGGAACTGAGATTCCAGTAGGGCAATAGGCACATGATTGTGTGGTAATAATGCCAGGCTGTAATAAGCACGAGTGAGAAAAAATATAGCAGGATAAGGGAGGAAAGGGGTATTTTAGATCAGATGGTCAGTCTTCTCTGAGAGGGTGACATCTGATCCCAGCCGTAAAGTTGGAAAGTGAGATAGTTACTTAAAGTTTTCAGGGAAGAAGATCTGAGTAAAGGGAACATACACTCCTGCACGTGGGTTGAATTTGACAGGTTCGTGGAAGAGCAGTGTGGTGGTAGGGGGCAGGCAGTGAGGTGCCGAGAGTGGTGGGAGATGAGGTCAGAAATCAGGTGGGTCTCTCAATCCTGGCACGGAATTTAGATTTTATTCTGCATGTGCCAAGAGTCCATTGTTGGGGTTGGGGAGGGGAGGATAAAATATTTGCGAATCATACATCTGATTAGAAACCTTCAGTTTGAAAGTATCAGGAACTCTTAGGACTCTGATAAAAATACAGATAACCCAAGCAAAAACTGTGCAGAGGATCTGACTGAATAGACATGTCTCCAAAAGAAACAAATAGTCATTGAGTGCATGAAAAGATGCTTGACATCATTAGCCATCAGGGAACTACAAATCAAAATCACAATGAGATACTAAATGCTTTACACCCACCAAGATGTAGCTTAGTAAAAATGCAGGCAGTGAGAAGTGTTGTTGAGATTGTGGAAAAATCAGAACCCTCGTACACTGCTGTTGGGAGTGTAAAATGGTGCAGCCCTGGAAAACAGGCAGTTCCTCAAAAAGGTAAACAGGTACTCTGACCCAGGAATTCCACTCCTGTGTATATGAAAACATATATCTACACAAAAACTTGCACATAAGTTGTTCTTAACGGCATTTTTATAATAGCCAAAACTTGCACATAAGTGTTCTTAACAGCATTTTTATAATAGCCAAAAAGGTAGACATAACTCAGTGTCTACCTACTGATGAATGGATACACAGAATGTAGTTTATCCATCAATGGAGTATTACTCGTCTATAAAAAGGAATGAAATGCTGATACATTCTAAACATTTTAAAGAGGAATCCTAAAAACATTATGCTCAGTGGAAGAATCCAGTCACAAAGGCCATGTGTTGTATGATTCTGCTTATATGAAACCTCCAGAATAGGCAAATCTCCAGACAGAAAGTAAATTAGTAAGGGGCTGGGAGGTTTGGGAGGACATGGTAAATGCTAATGGGTATGGAGTTTCTTTTTGGGGTGATTAAAATGTTCTAAAATGTGGTGATGGTTGTGCATCTCTGAATACATTAAAAAGTACTGACTTTGTCCTTGAAAAGCGTGAATGGTGTATCATATGGTGTATGAATTATGACTCAGTAATACACACACATTGTGCACACACACACACCTATGCAAACATTTGTAGAAAATGGGCTAAACAGTCCATTGGAGGGTGTTGAATGGAGGATGACATGACTTGATTTATGGGTTTGAAATATCACCCCAGTTCCGGTGTTGATAATTGACCACAGGAGTGTTTGTTACCAATTGGTATGCAACGAAAACCACTCTAACAGTAGAGTAAAGCCACACTGTGTTAACATATCAGACGTTTCTGTAGGTGACTGTGCTCAGCTGAGCAGTTTTCACTTGGGGTCTCTCGCATGGTTGCATTGGGTGGTGTGTGGGCCTGGGTATCCGCGATGGCGCCCTCCCTCTCGTATCTGCCTCCCAGTCCTCCTCCCGGTGGCCTCTCTCTGCAGCAGAGCAGCCTGGACCTCTCACTCAGGGTTCCAAGAGTCAGAAAGCAGAAACTGCCAGCCTTCTTAAAAGGCAGGCTGGAAGCACTTAGCGTCACTTCCACCATCGTTCATTGCTCTCAGCAGGCACAGGTCAATCCCAGGTTTGAAGGATGAAAGAGCAGATTCCCTCTCTTCATGGAGACTGACGGACACACAGGGAAAGACGGACTGGTGGCAGCCCTCCGTGGAAGCAGGCCCCTGAGCTGCTTCCGGGGCCGGAAGGGAAGAAGGAAGACCAGTCAGCTGCTGCTGCTGTTCGTGATCGCCATCAGTATTTTCTTGTCTTCCTGCCCCTCAAAATCAGCCTTTCCATGTGGAAGACATATGTCATAGTCCTGGTATCATGCGCTCTGGGCTGGTGTTGCCCTGACCTGTGGCATTAAGCAGAACTTTCTAGGTGAGCTTTGAGCCCAGTCAGTGTCTCCCTGGCTCAGTTCTAGAGAAGGGGACTTGGCCAGAAGATTTTGCCCAGGATCTCAGAGCTGGTTTTCTTAAAAGCCAGGGAAGGATGCATGTCTCCCAGACTCCCGGCTATTTCTTGTTGCCTCTGGACCATACGTGTAACTGAGAATCCTGCTCTGAGAATTCCAACTGGGGGCTGAGGACACCGAACTCTGAGCCAGCTTTGCAAAGCAGCTTAATTCTGTCTGTCCAAATTAAATTTGCAGCAGCAGGGAGCAAGCTGCCCTAACTGCCAGGGCCAGGGCAAGAGACTGAGTCCCTGCCGGGTGAGCAGATGGGGATGTCGTTCACAGACAGGACCCCCACACACTTATTGAGCACCTTCTGTGTGCCTTGCACCCACTGGGACACTGCAGTGAGCAACACAGACGTGCTCCCTATGTTGTTTTTCAGACAACTTTAGTGAGATGTAATTCACATCCTGGTCACATGTTTAAAGGATCCAGTTCTGTAGTTTTTGATATATTAGTGTATTTTTAAGACTGTCATAAAAGATATATAAATTTGCCATTTTAACTTTAAAGTGTGTAATTCGGTGGTGTAAATGACATTGCAACCTGTTTTTAGAGTTTGGTGTTGATTGGGCTTTGAAAACCAGGAGGTGTCTTTGGACTAATGCCCTTCCAGGATTTATTAAGTTAATGAGGACTTGAAAGTGACCGACATTTTTCAGAAAAGAATATTAGTTCCAAGTACTTTGGCCACCTGATGCAAAAGGTCAACTCATTGGAAAAGACCCTGATGCTGGGAAAAGACAGGAGAAGAAGGGGGTGACAGAGGGTGAGATTGATCGGATGGCATCGTCAACTCAGTGGACATGAGTCTGAGCAAACTCTGGGAGATGGTGGAGGACGGGGAGGCCTGACGCGTCAGATATGACGGAGAGACTGAACAACAGTGATTGGAAAGAACCTGGAGTTTGAGTCAGAAGCTGGGGAGGGGGTGGAATCTAACTTCCCTGTCTAGCAGGTGGATAACCTTGTTCCTCGTCCTTTCTGCCCTTCAGATCTCCTCACCTGCAAAGGGGTATAGTGCCCATCCTTTCTGTAGCAGAGGTGGAGCCTGGCTCCTTCAGACCTGTTTGGGGGCCGGGGACAGTACTGTGAAGCAGGCGTGTGGGAATCTGAGTTCCCTGACCGGGGATCAAGCCTGTGCCCCTTACATTAGAAGTAAGTCTTAACCTCCAGAGTCTTAACCCTCAGACTTACTTCTGCTTTATCTCCAAGTTGCATCCAAATTGCGCAGAAGAAACCAGGGTGGATGCTTTAACAAGGGCTCCCTTCCCCCCTGGCTGTGAGCGAGGGGCAAGCTCCCTTGCCAGGAGAAGCGTTTGGCCCCTCCTGGTGTTGGGCAGGCTGTTCTCAGCTGGGTACAGAGGTGGTGGTGGCCGTATTATCAGCGTCAGATTGACAATGAGGCAGTTCTGCTGACAAGCAGAGCTGGGGACAGTATTATAGGGAACACACCTGTAGAACCTGCAGAACCCAGATGGGTTCTCAGACTCCCCTAATAATCCATGAAAAAATACAGCGTGACATCTAGATGCCATCTCTGTTCTAAGAAAGGAGGCCTCTGAGGAAGAGAGAGGCCTGGTTATAAGGAATGCTGAAAGTGATGTTAAAGCTGTTGGACTGGGGGAAGCCAGTGGGGTACCAGATATCCTTTAAGAGAGCGAACAGGAGAGCAGGGAGGAAGCTCTGAGAAGGAAGAGACCCTGGGAGAGTAAAGTCATGGAATTGCCATCTTATGTTTCTGATACCTATGTTTATCAAACACTTTCTTCCACTGTACCCATTTCACAGGTGAGACCATGGAGGCCTAGAAGCCCAGCACTAGAAAGTGGAGAGCTGGAACTTGACCCAACTCTGACTTCAGTGCTCTTTCTACCAATCCCCAGCTGCCTGCTCATTGACTTACTGTTGTCCATGGGTTTGTGGCTGAATGGTTTAGGGAGAGCTTCTGTAGCTCATGGCCGTGTCCTGGGCAGAGCTCTTTTGGATCCCTGTGACCTATTTAACTAAGCATCCTCAATACCCTGATGACCGTGTGCCCCTCAGGAGATAGTATACAATATCCCTGAAATAGATAGGGTCTGGGAGTTCCATGCCCAAGGCTGCCCCGCCACGTGGGCAATTCACAGGGCTGACGTGTAGCATGGCATTGGGATGGGTTATCGGGGTGCTTCTCAGATATTCTTGACACTGCAGAATGAATTTAGTAGAAAGTATTTCCAATCCCATTTTCGCCAAACACACATCATCTTCAGGGCTCACCCTTTCAGCTCCTCCACTTACCCTGGAGGACTTCTGTCCCCGTGGGTATGACCCTTCCTTGTCCCCGCCCTCCAGGATCTTGGTGGGCTCCAGCTGGTGCTCAGGGACGACACACTTACGCTTGGGCTGGGCTCAGGCTTCGTTGTCACACTTCAGTTTTCTGTTTTGCTACAGCTAAGACTTTGAGGAGATAAACAGAGATCACTTTACACCTTTTATATTATGACAAATACATATTGCAAAACACTGCTGCTTCCAAAATGTTTGGGTTGCAGAGCAGTCAGGAATTAACAGCTCTGCAGCTCCCCAAGATGCCTGTACTTCATTTACACATCAGAATTTTTTTTACACTGTTCAGTAAAATAAAAAGCGAGAAAACACATATACACACACGTACACATGCGCGCCCAGCGCACCACTTGGGTTCTATATCAGGAATGTCTTAAATTAGTAAGTAGTTCTTTAAAAGTCCAGATAAACTGATAAATACCATTAATGGCTTAATTTATACTCCGGGTTTGAAATTTGACACACGGACAGTATCTTGGCTCAGGAAACACAAGTGGTTTTGTGCCAGAGGTTTTAATGACCGATCAGTAATATAAATTGCTGCATCACTGAACAGAAATAGCTTCCCTGTGTCACTTGATCTGGAAACTTCTCTGGCCAGGCAGCAGTTAATAAATTTAAAAATAATTACCCTCTTCATTCAAAGTCAAACTAATTAGGAGTGGGTTTTACAAATCATAATGTTGTCCGAGCCACTGTACATCCCCGTTTGGGACGTGAACAGGCCTGGGGGCAACAGATGGGATCGGGTGGCATTAATTAGAGGGCAGGGGAGATACCTCAGCTGCTGAGCTAAAGGCGAGGGGGCTGGGGCAGTCTGCAGCAGGCCCTGTGGGGGAGGGGGGAGATCTCAGTGCGGCAGCCTTGGAATTGAGCTGAAGGAACCTTCAGCTCTTTTAATTCATATGTAGGAGACTCAGAGGCTTCACAGGTGGCATTAGTGGTACAGAACTCGCCTGCCAACGCAGAAGACACAGGAGACGCAGCTTCAGTCCCTGGATTGAGAAAATCTCCTGGAGGAGGGCGTGGCAACCCACTCCAGTATTCTTGCCTGAAAAGTCCCATGGACAGAGGAGCCTGGTGGGCTGCAGTCCATAGGGTCGCACAGAGTCGGACATGACTGAAGTGACTTAACACGTCCGCATGTAGGGGACTCAGAACAGCTCCCTGTGTGCGATCTGAACATAAGAGGGATGGGGCCAATGCTACTGTTTGGGGGCCAGGCCAGAGAGCCTGTGAGAACCCATAGCAGGAAAGGCAGATGTGCAGATGGCCACCCAGGGAGGATGAGCTCTCGAGGGCTTTATTCACCAGGCAAGCTGGGGCCCTGATAGCGCGGTTCAGGTTTGTCTTGCAGGTTTCAAGGAAGCGGCACCCTTGGAACCCAAAGTCTTGAGTGTGACATTCAGGGTATTCGGAGCACTTGGGACCTGGTGTCAGAGGTCTAGATTCAAGTCCTATCTCGTCCCATCACTTCCACGTTTTATGAGCTTGGGCAGGTTGCTTAACTTTCCCTAAGCCCATTTCCTCCTTGGAAATGTGACAGCAACGATGCTGTCGTACAAGGGATGTTGTGAGGATTTAATTTGATGATCCGTGGAAAGCACTCAGCATAGGCCTTGCATGGAGTAAGCGCTCAGTCAGTGGTGATGGTGGTTACTAACACTGCACCATCGTGGTCTTCGCCATGCCCTTGGAGGGTATCCTTTCCCCTGACTAGGTAGGTGAGAGGGGAAGGGGCAGGCTGATGTGGTAAGAAAGGAATAAGAATGGGGTGCAGCTGCTTTGCTGAGCTGATGGGATCTTTGAGGATCCCTGATGCGTCCTTTGGTCAAGAGGATGTTTCCAGTGTACCTGTAGAGCCATCAGCCCCTGCTGTATGTACAGCGGGGAGAGGTGAGGGCATAATGGAGTTGTGCATGTGGAACAGCCTCTCAGAACAGATTTCGTGGATTTTATTTAAGGCCCTAGTTCCTAGAATGCCCGAAGCTTCCCAGGGAGACTGCCCTCTTCTGATGTTTAAACCGATGACATATCCAACTAGGCCGGACAGGCTGCAGAGCTGGGGTTAGCACAGAGCAAGGTCTTGTGTTCCCCCTTCCAGGAGCTTGAGTCCTCCACTGGTGTCCTGGCCCATGTCTGTGGCCATTAGGAACCTGGGTATTCTGGAAATATAAGTCAGACCTGGGTCATCCCACTTTATGCCCTCGTAGTGCCCTGGTAAGGAAAAGAGACAGAAAGTCATTCCTGAGCTTAGGAGTTCTGGGGCTGGGAAGCTTCATGGACGCCTTAGAGCCCAGGACACTTGATCTCCAGACTTGCTCCAAAGCAGTTCCACTCTGTCTTCCAGCCCACGCCCTGCCCCCCCAGGTTGGCCAGCCTAGTGACTTGTGTTCGCCACATACCAAGTAGCCTGTGCAGCTGATTTGTCCCATCCTTCCTTCATTCATTTATCCACTAAGTTTTGAAGTACCTACTGTGTGCAAGGGGCGGTCCCTGCCTTCCTGAAGGCTACAGTGTGTTGTGGAGCAAATGAACAAGTAGGGTGAATTTGCTTTGGTTACAGATAATATCGTCTTCCCAGGTGGCGCTAGTGGTAAAACAGACAAACAAACAAACAAACAAACAAAAAATAAACCTGCCTGCCAATGCAGGAAACATAGGAGATGTGGGTTCAGTCCCTGGCTCAGGAAGATCCCCTGGAGGAGGGCGTGACAGCCCACTCCAGTACTCTTGTCTGGAGAATCCCATGGACAGAGGAGCCTGGCAGACTACAGTCCATGAGGTCGCGAAGAGTCGGACACGACTGAAGCAACTTAGCGTGCACGCACAGATAATACAGTAGCGGTACACTATTGGATATTTTGAAGATATAATTTTATTAAGTCCTTATTACCATCCTAAAACATAGACATTTTCCTTCCCTCTTCTTTGCTAGAGAAAATTAAAACTCAGAGAAGTTAAGGATGACCTGTCCAGGATGGCTAGAACGTGTGCTTCGGGCTCCTGCACCCTAAAGCCTGTGTTTTAATGCTGCTTCTCCTCCCCGTGCGGGCCTGGGCATCATACCTAATGTGCA
The DNA here is from genome assembly GCF_055505025.1 of Bos grunniens. Taxonomy (NCBI): domain Eukaryota; kingdom Metazoa; phylum Chordata; class Mammalia; order Artiodactyla; family Bovidae; genus Bos; species Bos grunniens. Next base: position 25,222,735 of record NC_141179.1, read on the forward strand.
GAGCCGGGGCCTCAGCTCTGCCCATTCAACAGCCTAAAAAACTAGGGCTCAGAGGCCTATATTTGCACAGGGGGGTCAGTTGAGAACAAATAAGCCAAACCAGAATTAGGACCCACGAGTTCTTACTTCCAGGCCAAAGTACTCTCCACTCTTGACTACAAAATAAGGACTTTATTTTGCTGGCCTAGAAAAACTTGCTTCATTTCCACCTTCCTGCGTCACAGAGAAAGCCATTCAAGCGGATGCAAATGCTGAGATGCTCCTCAGCTCCTCCGTGTCAGCCTCAGGAGGGTCGTGCGGCCCAGAACAGCTGATGCACCCGGTGGCCAAGGGCAGCGGTGCTGCAGGACCTGCCCGCCCCGGGAGCACGGAGCAGGCGCTGGAGGCGCCCTCCCTGGGGCCCTCTCCTCCTCAGTGTGAAGGAGGCTCAGAGGCACCTTGTCGTGGCTTTGGGAAGAGAAGGCAGTGACAGCACAGAAACACACGCGCACACACACATGCACACCCTTTGATCGTGCAGAGAGCTGTGCCCCCACCTTGGTGTTGTCGGCTGCCTGCTTGAACTGGCCCCTCTGTCCCTCCTGATATATTAAGGATGCTTGGAAAGAGCTGCAGGGACTGTCTCTGGCCCTGAACTCCAGAGAAGAAAATGAAGTCCTTGTTTGGAGGACTTTCGGTGGTGGATGAGCAGGCGGGGCAGAGAATCATAGAGGGTGAGCAGTTACATTCCTTCCCTGGGGGTGGCTGCCGGCCTTCTGGCCCCTGCTCCTGCCCTGGGCCTGGCACGAGGGGTGGTGCTGGGCATGGAGGAGCCCTGTCAGGGCGGCTGGCTCCTGTCCTCCTGCAGTAGGAAAACCAGCAACTGTTCTGGCTCCTCCTCCCAAGGGCAGTCTCTCTGTTCCCCTGGTCCCAAAGAGGATGAGGGAGGGAAAGGGAGAACGGCCAGCAGATGAGAAAGAACTTCTTTCCAAAACTTGACATGGAAAAAAGGCAGAACGAGCCTCTCACCCCGACCCAGGCTGGAGGGCCGGGGAGAGGAGGGGGTCATCAGATGGACACGTGCGCTCCACTTAGATTGGTGTGACCTCCCCCATTGAAAGCATAATAGCTTTTGACTTTTATAAATATCAGGGGTGATTGGTATAGCGTTTCACGTGGTGTGCCAGGGAATTGAACCCGAGAAAGCCTGAGCTCGGGACGGCTGCAGGACGTCATGGGCACTTGGGGAGGGAGAGTCATGTGCTCCTGTTTGTACAGTCAGTGCTCCAGCATAGACTTACTCTTGAGCTCGTTTTGTGCTATTACTATCAAGGCATGTTTGATGCCTAATATAGAGTTTGATTTTCCAAGCCCAGGGCTCTCGGCTCTGTTGGAGCTGCTTGCTGTGGCATAGGGAATGGCAGCCTGGCTGTCACCTGCTGCCCAGCCACGCCTTCCTTTGGCACCGGTCACCCTAGCGGTGCCAGGGTCCCTCTGGCTCCTTCTGGACTGACCTCCAGTGCTGCTTCTTATGAATAGATTTTCGGGGTTTTTTTTTTTTTTGAGTGATTTTAGATTTATAGCAAAATAGAGTGGAAAGCATAGAGTATCCTATATACTGTCTACTCCCTACCCCAACACAACTCCCTCCCTGTCAACATCCTTCATCAGAATGGTGCATTTGTTACCCCTGATGAACCCAGGTTGATACATCATTATCCCGCAAAGTTTATGTTAACGGGTCACTCTCGTTGTAAATTCTCTGGGTTTTGATAAATGTATAATGATGTGTATTCACCATTGTATCATGCAGAAGAGTTTTGCTGCCCTACAGAACCTCTGAGCTCTCCCCATCCATCACCCCAATACTTTTGCATGAAGCGTTAACGCTTTGAGGGGATCGGTGGTGTTTAGCTCTCTTGGGATTGGCGAGGAAAATTGAACTGAGATTGATTTGGGATAAAAGAGGTTAAAGCTCATTCATTCAGAAGACGTCTTAAGCATCTCCTCTGTGCTGGACATTGATGCTGGGCCCTGGGATAAGGATACAGCAGTGAGCAGGACTCACCTAGTCCCCACCTCCAGCCATCTCCCATCATAGTGGAAATGTTGAACATCATTGTCGTGTGGGGGCAGCTTGGTATTAGGGAAAACAAGAATGAATTAGGGGAAAGGAAAACCGAATTCTTATCCTGGCTCTGTCACAGGCTTGCTTTATGACACGGGACAAATTGCTTTGTTTCTCTGCCTCTCTCAAATATCGGGAGTGGGAATTAGGTAAGAAAAATTGCTGTTTGAGAGGTTGCATGGTTCCAAGCCCAGCCTAAAGTTCCGATCTTGGATGGATGGTCTACGTTTTTCTCCACTTCAGCACATTTGTACCTATGGCTGTTACAGGGGCTTTCCAGGTGGCCCAGTGGTAAGGAATCCGTCTGCAGATACAGGAGACACAGGTTTGATCCCTAGGTGGGAAAGATCCTTTGGAATAGGAAATAGCAACCCATTCCAGTATTCTTGCCTGGAGAACCCCATGAACAGAGGAGCCTGGCGGTCTACAGTTCATGGGATCACAAAGAGCCGGACATAACTAAGCACATTAGACATTTACAGTTTCTGTCTCACCAGTAGACAGCCTCTTCTTTCATTTTATTTAGATGCATATTCAATAAAAAATTAAATGCATACTGCGTCTGAAGAAGAAATTAAAGGTGAAGATCTTTTGTCTTTTAAAAACTATTCCAGAAGTTTGAGGGGATTGAAACGATTTTGACCTTTGAGGACGGTTATTCAGAGCTTGGACTGTGCCTGGCTCTGGTGCTTTTATATATTATCTTGTAGAGCCCACTAAGAGGCAGGTTCACTGCCCCTATCGCTGCTGAGGAGCTGCGGGCTCAGAGCGGTTTAAGTAATATGACTCGTTCAGTGGAAGGACTGGGCTTCAAGTTCAGGGCCCCCAGCTGGGAGTCTGATGGAACTTCCAGGGTACGTGTCATTCTCCTATGGTAGTAAGTCCCTTGCATATGAACAAGTGCTGTTCCACGAGTGGGTTGGTAAGTCCAATTTGTTCATAAGTCTATTGAAATTAGCCTAGGTACCCAACTAACACAGTCAGCCCCATAGTACTGTACTGTAATAGGTTTATAATACTTCTCACACACATAATACATAGAAAACATAAAAAATAAAACATCTTTTATCGTGCAGTACCTTGAAAAGTACAATACAAGAGCTGGCATCGGATCGGGGGGCTGGCCTTGAGGGAGCAGGCAAGAAGGGTTCCTGACTGGAGGAGGTGGGAGATGGTAGAGCTCGTGGATCGTCAGCAGCGGGAGACGGAGGGCGAGCTGCAATTTCAGTCACACCTGACGTGGGTGGCACAGGATCTGGTTCCTCGGTGGAACCAGACACACACTCACATCTTTGAAAGTTCGCAACTCGAAGGTTCATATGCAGAGAGGACTTAACTGGATTCAGAATTGCCTGTGTTCAGAATGGCCCCTTCCCTTTCATGCCGTTCTCACACCAGAGTCCGCATGGTCATCCTTGGGGCTCCCACTCACCTCTCCACCCCCCGCTCCCACTGGCCCCGTATATCCCCTCCATCTTTTCAGCTCCTGCCCCTTCCTCTCTGGCTGTGCTCCCTTCTCCCCCCGTGATACCACTGCTGCCTGATGACAGAAAGGAGTTAATAAAAACCAATGTGTAACTGAAACTTGAAAAGCCATAAATCGCCTTGTTTTTTTCTAGGATGTTGGTAGCATTTTGATTTAATAGTTGGACAAACACAAGGGCCTATTTTATTCAGAGTTTACAGGCCTCAAGGCTGTTATTCCTCCAAATTTAATAGCATTGAAATTGCAGGGTTTGCTATAATTTGCCTATCGCTTTCTGCTCCACCACTGATGTTTATTGTCAGCGGGATGGAATCTCAATCCGACTCACTTAGATAACATGTCTGTTAAACATTTAGATAATTGTACCATCATTAACTTGTCACATTATTTTAGAGATTCAAAACAGAAGCAGGGTAAGTAGAGGTACTGGGTTGGGGAGGGGGGAAGAGGAGGAGGAGGAGGAAATCTCTCCTGAGTTGAACAACCAGGAGATGAGAGAATTGATTTCACACTCCTGACGTTTCGTCAGAGGTGCCAGAGTTGGGGGGGCATGCAGCAGAGCTGGGCTGGAAACCCAGGGCAGGTCACCCCTATGACAATGCCACAGTTTCTCAGGGACCCTTGGTGGTTCATGCCCAGCTTTGGCCTTTACGTCACAAAGATCAGTTTTTTAGCTTCCCTTAGAGATGCTGATTACAGCATTATATGTCATTACAAATCCTGAGACCAACCTCCATGTCCAAAGATAGGGACTCTGTTAATTATGGCACCTGCATGGAAAAAGAGCCATGATGTTCTGTGCAATAAAAGGTGATTAGACAAGGTGGTTTAGTGTCGTCTCATTTCGTGTAAAATACAGAAGCCATCCTGTAAGATTCTATAAGGCTCTACAGTCCACCTATTAACAGTGATTGTCTTTAGAGAATAGGATTACAGAGCAAAGCGGGTTTTACTTTCTGCATTATCTATTTCTGAATAATAATAAGAACTAGTATTTATTTTTTATTATTATATAATAATAATGACTTTTTGGCATGTTTTACTTATGTAATTTTACTTTATATATTTACTTTTTGGCCATGCTGCATGGCATGTGGGATCTTAGTTCCCCAATCAGGAATTGAACCCATGACCCCTGGAGAGGAAGCTCAGAATCTTAGCCACAGACCTCCAGTGAATTCCCTTGTTTGATTTTAAAAATTAAGGTCACATGATAAATAATGAAAAATACCACCTTTGAGCCTTATTCTTTCCATGGAGGAGAATTTCTTAAAAAAGGCTGCAAGTGCAAGTAAATGAGTTTTTGAGGCAGATGTAGGACATGACTGTCTCGACCTCAGTTTCCCACTCTTAAGGCAGGTGACTGCCAGATGGAGAACTCGGGACCTGGGAGGGACTTGTGCCAGCGCTCAGGGGTCACCACCACTGTCTGTGTTCACCATGGCCTGACAGAGGACGTGGGTAGCAGGGGAGATTTTCCTTAGAATTAAGTGAGGACTGACGTCACACTTAGAGGGGTGACCCAGGCCAGGGCTCAATAGGAATGAGCTCCCATTTTTCAGAGAGCAACTAAATGTCAACACAGGTAGGGTACTGAGCTTGGCGCCCAGAAGTGCCTCCCTAGGAATGCTGTGGTCTATGCCCTCGGGTCCCATGGAGTGACAGGTGTGACCCGTTCTGTCTGTCTGGCTTTGAACACTGTGTTAGCTCCTGCATCCCCAGCGCTTGCTCTGTGACTTGGGCCAGAGAACTCACTCATGCCTCTCATGGCTGTGTGTACCCAGTGACACCCAGGAAAACTGCACAGGTCACAAAACAAAGGTTGGAATGGACATGTACACACTGCCATGTAAAATGGATGCCTTGTAAAATAGATAGCCAACAAGGACCTACTGGATATCACAGGGGACTCTGCTCCATGTTATGTGGCAACCTGGATGGGAGGGGAGTTTGGGGGAGACTGGATACACATATATGTTTGGCTGAGCCCCTCTGCTGTCCACCTGAAACTCTCACAACATTGTTAATTGGCTGTACTCCAAGATAAATTAAAAGTTAAAAGCAACAACAAAAAGCCCTACAAGGGTTAATGTTTTCCTGATTGTACTGTAAATAATGCAGATATTTGGGGGTGGGAGGAACAAACAATGTAAATATTTTATAGACTGTAAACTAAATAATGTATCTATTTAGAAAAACAGCTTAAATAATTCATGTGTTGCAGCGCAGATTTTTTCTTAGAGGATGAACTGGACTGGTGAAGCCCACGGGGTAAGGATGGCGACACAGTGGCCCCTGGGGTGGAGGGGCAGAGGAGTTGCAATAAAAATACGTGTGTGGGATTAGGGAACAACAAGGACCCACAGCTGTCAGTTTCTTGGAACCCAAGTATGTAGTTGAAAGTCTCAGATATTTCAAACTATTCTTTTAAATATCCTGTGCTCTTTTTTTTTTTGATGTGTGAGAGACACAAATAACAACTAATAACAAGAATTTACTTTTAAAAAGCAACTTCTAGCCCAGGAGAATTGAAAAACATCCATCCACACAAAAAGTTGTACATCAGTGTTCATAGCCACTTCATTTATACCCTCAACATAGGAACTGGAACCCACATGTCCATCGGCTGAGGAATGAACAAAATGTGGTATATCTGTATCATTATCCAGCCCTAAAAAGGAATAGATACACTTGCATGCTACACCGTGGATGAATGTTAAAACCAACATGAAAGAAGGTGTGCATTGAAACATGTATAATATATGAAACAAGTCGCCAGTCCAGGTTCGATGCACGATACTGGATGCTTGGGGCTGGTGCACTGGGACGACCCAGAGGGATGGTACGGGGAGGGAGGCGGGAGGAGGGTTCAGGATGGGGAACACGTGTAACCTGTGGCGGATTCATATTGATACATGGCAAAACCAATACAATATTGTAATGTTAAAAAAAATAAAAAAATAAAGGCAATAAGAAAAATTTTAAAAACTTGAAAAAAAAAAAGTTGGGCATGAAAGGCTACATAATGTATGATTCCATTCATGTGAAATATTCAGAATAGGCAAATCTATAGGAACAGAGCAGATCAGTAGTTGCCAGAGGCTGAGGGGAGCAGAAAATGGGGAGTGAGAACTAATGAGTATGGAGTTTCTTTTGAGAGGTGATGAAAATGTTCTGGAGTTAGTGTTGATGATGGTTGTACAACTTTCTGAGTACATTGAAAACCATTGAATTGTGTGTTTTAAAAGGATGTGTTTCATGGTTTGTGGATTATATCTTCACTGAAATGAAAAGCAACTTCCAGGTCTTGGTTTTTACACCCTCGGCCCAATACCCTCTACCTGCTGCATCTCAGGATTTTTTTTAGGTAGCTCGCAGTTTGCAGAATGGTGACCAGACAATGCAGGAGGCTCTGGTGCCTTCGGGATCGTTCTGTTCTTGGAGGCAGTGGGGAGCAGGCTGACTTAGAGACCTCCTCCTGTCCTTCCTGTGTATCAACTGCCGGGAAGAAAGAAAGAAGGGATCATCAGTAGGAGAAGGATGTGAATCTGACCGCAGTCAGAGGAGACTGGGAGTTGCCTTGTGTTGTACATCTTCAGAAGAACAGCCAGGTCTTCGCATGCCCGAGAGGAGTCACTCTGACCAGAGGGCGTACGTGAACAGCGTGGACCCAGGCAGCCCATTTTAAGCAAAGAATCATACAAGTAATATGCGCTCCATGTGGGGAAATTAGAAAATACATGTAAACAAAAGAAATGTGTCTCCTGTAGTTGCACCATCTTTTTCCGTTGTCTTTTAAACAACATTGGGGTGATAATAGGCAGTGCATGCTGTTTTGTAATCTGTTGCTCGCATGCCAGCAAACCTGTATCTTGATGATCATTGTAATGCTTCCCTAGTATTGTCCCCTACTGCCCATATTTTTTTTTTTCTGTAAGCCTCTGATTGCCTTACTTTGTGCACTGGGATGCCCCGTTTGCTCTCCATGCTTTGGTGGGGGGTGGGGAACCACTCCCACACATGAAGGACCTTCCGGGGGGCTGCAGGCAGGAGAAGTGACTAACAGATACAGCACGTTATCACCTCTTACCTATCGCTTCTTCTGTCAACAAGACGAACTGGGCTGGCCAGGCACTTCTGCGGCAGCTGTTTACTTGGTCATTCCAGGCAAGCTTGAGATGCTGGGAACACAGCCAGTCCTCAACATTCGATCTTCTTAGAAGCTGTTTGCCTTTGGTTTTCTCCAGCCTTGCAAATGGCCACTCGCCCTGGGCACGATCTGGGCAGGTAATTTACCTCCTCCACTAAAATAACGGATGGCGCTGCCTGGGGGCTGGGCAGACCAAGGAAAATACAGGCATCGATTTATTTGCCAAGTTTAAGCCCAGAGTTAAGTAGCAAGGTAAGCATCTCCATGTGTTAAGTGTCCCAGGCCCAACTAGAGAAGATTTCCTACCGAAGAAGAACCCCAAACAGGTATTAAGAAAAAGGCATTTCTTTTGGCATTTCCTTCTCTGAACATTAGGAAAAGTTACCTAACAGGGGAATTACAGGTTTGGGTCAGATGAAGTGTTCCCTGCCCCCGTTCGGAGAAGATCCATTACAGATTGGAAATGACTTTGTCTCTAAGTGCCCATTGTTAGATGGAATACACATTCCCCTCCACCAAACAAATATAAAATGCTTCCAGCCTCTGCCTCAGATTTTCTATTACTGTTTCACAGGACTCCAGAGAGTTTTAAGATAGCAATTTGATTAAGCTTATGGGGAAGATCCCATCAGATAACATTCTTTTTCTGCAGGTAGAGATAATGCGTTCACGTATTAAGTATGTTTTAAAGGTAATTATCTTTTCCATATTCATTTTAGTTACAGGAATTGAAAAGGGGGAGACTTTGCATCGGAAAGCTGCCCCTTGGGCCCTAGAGTCGCTCTGACTTCTCTCCTCTGGGAAACACACTTGAGGTTTTTGACAAATGAAGGAGCACCAAGTGTTTCTCTGTTTTGAAATGACTTGGGAACCCCTGTCTCTGGGGAGGTGGCCCGGAAGGCAGCATCTTGGCCACTGCTCTCATCTGGCTCCCAAGTTTGGACCCCCTGTCCTGGGATGCCTTCTGGCCTCCCCATCTTAAGCTCAATGGACATGAATTTGAGCAAACTCCATGAGATAGTTGAGGGACAGGGGAGCCTGGCGTGCTGCAGTCCATGGGGTCGCAAAGAATCTGAGATGACTTAGCAACTGAACAGCAAGAACATTTTAAGCTTCTGGGTGATGGAAGGAGGCCTGGTTGCTGCTCAGGAAGAGAACTTGCCTCATCCAACAGTGAGTCATGATGTTACAGCCCCACCTTCCAAAATAGAGCCTGGAATCACCATTTACATTTATTAGCCCAGCTTTGGGGTGTACTCATATTGGAAGAGGCTAATTCCAGATCTCGAATTCTAACATACTTAGAATCCTAGACTTCAGAATTGGAGCAGGAGGCATTAAGGAGTGTGATCCTGAGCCTCAGAGAGGTTCAGTGATTTGCCCAGGATCACACAGCAAGTTAGAGAGACATACTGTGGTCTAGGGGGCTTCCCAGGTGGGTTAGTGGTAAAGAATCCACCTGCAATGTGAGAGATGTAGAAAATGTGGGTTCAATCCCTGGGTCAAGAAGATACACTGGAGAGGGGAATGGCAACCCACTTCTTGCCTGGAAAATTGCAGAGACAGAGGAGCCTGGTGGGTTACAGTCCGTGGAGTCAGAAAGAGTCGGACATGACCTAGCTTTCACGCATGCACTGTGGTATGTAGCCCAGGAATCCTGGTCTTGGACCACTCCTCCTGTGCCCTGGGATTCCCACAACTCTTCGATCTAGAAATAATCCTCAGCCCCTTTCCTGGGAATTTCCAGAGTAGGAGATTAGTCCACGTGGCCTTCCTTGGTTATCCATGCATCAGGGTCTGCACTGAGAGCTTCCAGGGCCCCTAGGGGTCTGAGAAGCCCAGAGCAAAAATGGTGCAGATGCTCTGAACTTCTTCAGACCTCACTTGCCCACCAGCTGTATTGTTTGAATTACTCTATCAATTTTTTTCAAAATAGAAAAATCAGATTGGAATCCTACCGTCAGAAAGCGAACAATTGCAAGGGAGGAAAAAACACAGGCATAGCTGAAAAGGTAATTAGTGATACAAGGTACTTGAATCAGATGCACGCTGTGTGGATCCAGGGGTGGTGATTGGAGTATCTCTCATCCCTTCGTCTGCCTGAAATTCTTTCTGCTGCAGCCAGAAACCCATAGTTCCTGCCCACAGTATCCCCCGCATTATGTCTCTGCCTGATTGCTCAGGAGCACATGATTAGACTGAAGTCACTGGTCTGAAGGCAGCTGACTCTGGGAAAGGATCCCGGGTGATGGCCTTATCACATAAGACCCAGATGGTGGCATGGAGAGCCCCACTGTCTTCACACTCCTGCCCAGTTCTGTCGGATGGAGATGGCAGTGGAGGATGGGTGTGGAGCTGATGGATCCAGGCTGGTTTTAGGGCGTAGCCCCATGCACTTACCTTAGCTAAGGTTGGCTCTGGCATCCTTACCGGTGTTGTCTCTCCATGCGGGAGATGCAAGAGACGTGGGTTTGATCTCTGAATCTGCAGGAGGAAATGGCAGCCCACACCAGTGTTGTCTCTCCCATGTTCCTCCTCTGGAAGGTCTTCATTGTCTTTTATCAGCTACACGTTAAAATCACTTGAAGGGAGTTTTTTTTTTTTTTTTTTTTTTTTAAGAAATAGCAAGCACGGATTCCCACCACAAACCTGCTGAATCAGAATCTTCAGCGTGGGTGCCATTGAGGGGCTTAGGCATGCATGTTTTCTAAAGCTCCCCAGGAGGCTCACATGTAAAACCAGGGTTGAGAACTTCTGGATGAGGTAAGATCAGACTGTACTGCGTGGCCCAGAAAATGTCTCCAATCAGAATTTCAGGCCATCTCATGCTACCACCTACGGTGTTCATCCTGAGTCACTTATAATTCCCTATCTCTCTTCACTGCTTTTCTTCTCCTTGTATCTTCCCCTGACTCCCTCATTTTCCTGCGTCTTGTTTTTGTAGACTATTTTTCTCAGCTCCATTGTTTATGTTATATAAATGTTTGTGTCTGCCCTCCACCCTTGTTCCCTGCCCTGATTCATGTCTTGAAGCCCTTACCTCCAAGGTGAAGGTATTTGGAGGTAGAGCCCTGGCAGGTTTAAATGAGATCATAAGGATGATGAACCCCCATAATGGGATTAGTGTCCTTAGAAGAAGCAGAAGCAAAGACATCACTTTGCCAGCAAAGGTCTGTCTAGTCAAAGCTTTGGTTTTTCCAGTAGTCATGTATGGATGTGAGAGCTGGACCATAAAGGAGGCTGAGCGCCAGAGAACTGATGCTTTCGGATTGTGGTGCTAAATAAGATGCTTGAGAGTCCCTTGGACTGCAAGGAGATTAAAGCAGTCAATCCTAAAAGGAAATCAACCCTCAATGTTTGTTGTAAGGACTGACGCTGTAACGGAAGCACTAGTACTTTGGCCACCTGATGCAAAGAGCTGATTTGTTGGGAAAGACCCTGATGTTAGGAAAGATGGAAGGCAAAAGGAGAAGGGAGCCGCAGAGGACGAGATGGTTAGATAGCATCGCTACTTCAGTGGACATAAATTTGAGCAAACTCTGGGAGATCGTGACGGACATCTGGAGCTGGAGCTGGCGTGCTGCAGTCCACGGGGTTTCCAAGAGTCGGACATGACTTAGCGACTTACCAACAACAGAAGAAGCAGGAGAGACTAGAGCTCTCGCTTCCATGTGAGGACACAGCTCCAAGGCGGCCATCTGCAAGTCAAGAAGAGCCCTCACCAGGAATCCAGCCACATCAGCACCCTGATCTAGGACTTCCAGCTTCCAGAACTATGAGAAATAAATGATGGTTAAGCCACCCAGTCACAGCATTTTGCTAGAGCAGGCCAAGCAGACTAAGACAGGGTCCCCCTCTGTGAGCCCCCTTTCCCCAAATAAGCAGTGGAAAGCATGCCCTCCTTCTCATCTCCTGCACCATGCGCATAACTCCACTTGTACCGCATGGCCATCTTATTACTCCGTGTGTGGGGGAGGGGCAGTGTCTGAAGCATCTTTGGTCCCTGGACCCTTTGACTGTTTTTAAAAGAGTAGCCACTCAATCAGTATTTGTTGTGTGGTTCACCAAAAGCAATAAGGGGAGCTTCCTGGTGAAAAGCAGGAAAAGGGAATCTGTTCTAGTCCAGATTCAGAATTTTGCTCTTCACCTGCCAGCTGTATGGCCTTGGACAAGTCACTCAACCTTTGTAAGTCTCAGATTCCTTACCTGAAAAACAAGAACTTCATGCTTGTCCCAGTCACGCCAAAGATGGATGTGACGACTAGAATAATCTCAGCAGTAACGTCCTTGTGAGGTGAAAAGCAAATCCAAATGTAAGGTATTGTTCTAATTGTACCAGCTCTGGAGACCCTTGGGGGCCTTGGTTTCTGCCCTTCAGATACCCAGTCTGTACCCTCTGCACCATACCCCTCCCAGCTCTTCCTGGCCCTTTCCTTCCCTGGCTTGCTCTGTTGCACCTCTCATCCTGCACATACATGAATGCTACATGAAAAAAAAAAAGTCAAATTCTATTATCATATATTTTGAATTACACAGAAAGTAAGGGGGGAAGCAGTCTGGTCCATCCAGAAATTAACTCTTCAGTGTAACGTGATGGACAGACGTTAGAAGGAGAGGTGTCCTAGGGTGTTTGACTGAATATGATCTGAATAGGTCAGATCCCTCATGCCATCCATTCCAGATCCATAATTTCTAGTGTGGAGAAAGTTCTGGAAGGAACCTGAGCTCAGTCATTCCTTGTTCATCCGCCTTGTGTGATTGGAGCACCAACCATGGGCATGCTGCAGGTGCCCGCCTGCCAGCATCTGAGGGTAGCCTGCCTCACCTGCCCCCGACCCCTACTCAGGAGCTTGCAGATGAGAGGACGGAGGTGTCCGGCGAGCTCAGGAGCAAGATGGGCAGGTGCCCAGCCGTGATGGGGCCAGGAAGGGCTTGGAGTCAGGAGGAGACCCTCAGGCTGAGTTTTCTTCTCATGCTGCTTTAGGGTAAATTTATCTCATGGGGATGGTGACTGAGTTGCTCCCTGTATCTTGCAGAGTAAAACCTACGTGTTTAGGCTTGCAGATAGAGGCTGTCGCTAATCCCTTTCCTTTCTCAGTCTCCTGTTTCTGAGGCTGGCGGTGTCTGGCGTTTGTGCAGGGAGGAAGGATATAAAAGGGCAAGACAGGAGACCCCGGTGCCTGGATTCAGAGCCTCTGCATTCCGGGACCCCCCAGAGGCCCCGCTCCCTGGACCCTTCAGCCCGAGAAAGCCATTGTGCTCTGTCCTGGCCTCTGACCCCAAGGCTCTGAGAAGCAGCAGGTTGTTGACACTTGGACAATCATTTCTTGCAGGACCACTGCCTCCCTCGGGAGCTCCCCTGTCTGCCTTGGGGTGGTGACGGCTCCCCCAGCTGGGAAGGGGGGTGGCAAAGGAGAAGTTTGCTCCCAGCTGGAGTGGGAGGAATGGAGGGGGCGCCTCCATGGCAGCCACCCCCCCACCAGATGTGTCCGTGTCCTTTCCTCTTTCACCTGCCAGTTCAGTGGCACCCCCCTCCCAGGGTGGGGAGAGCTTCAAGAAAACGAATCCAGGAGACATTTCGGGCCCACGCTCCCTCTGGCCTTCTTGTCATGGGTCTTCTGCTTGCGGGGGAGCCCCGTGTTTCTGCGTGAAGGATGTCTGTCTGTCTCCTGCAGTTACAGCAACAAAGACTATTTCTGACCTTGGTGCTGCAGCAAGACTCTGGACCAGTCATTCGCTTGCCCTTTTGGAAGCTCAGTTTCTGCATTGGTGGAAAGGGATCCAAAAAGCTCACTTACCTAACAGGCCTGCTGTGAGGCTCAGAGAATAATAGGTATGGAGCGCCCTGCACCCTGTGAAGTCAATGTTATGGTAGGTTATTAGAGTTTCTTTAAGAACCACAGTTTGCTGCCAGTTTGCATATATGATTCTTACAGTTTCTGTGTGTGGGGCGAGGTTGCCCAGCATTTTCTCCTCCTCCTTTCTCCGGCATCTCAGAAAACATTATTTAGAAGCGGGTGGAGCTGGACAGAGGGACTCTTACATTTTTTAAGTGCCACTCTGCATTCCTTTCACCTTGGTCTTAATAATAAATAACTCTGACCGAGTGACCAGGGCCTGGATGGTCTGTCCAAATAAATGCAAGAATGTCTCCAGTAGCCAGGCGTCCCCATTCAGTGGGCTTGCTCAGGACCATTTCTCCAGCCATGAGAAAAGCCGTCTTGCTAAGCTACAGAAAAATCTCCCTTGTGCTTTAATTCTGGAAGAAGCGGATTAGTGTGGCCATATTTAACCTTTGACCCCGACACAAAAGCATTATCAAAATTAGTTGCCAAGAGGCTCTGTCTTCCTTTCCCTGCCCCCCATGTCCCTGTTTGCCTGGACTGGTTTAGGACCTTGGTAAACTTCTGAGCAAGAGCAAAGGTCCAAAAGACCATTGTTGCCTTAGAGACGTCCGGGCCTGGTGCTGGCTGTCCGAGCTCCTGGGGTCCAAGGTGAGCTAAAGGGCAGAGCTGAGAGTCTTGTGCTGCAGTGGGCGTCAGAATTTATGGGCTTCCTTTTAACACTCTTTCTCTCTTGGAACCGGCCTAGTTCTCTGCTAGCTTGGAAACTGGACACTAGTCAGATGGTACGTTGATTTTTAGACCCACATTCAACAGAACTTTTTAATGCCTCCTTCCACCCGGTTGCTATGTGATCTCAAAGTACTGGTTGATCCAAAGGATTGATTTCTGACATTTTCCCCCTCCAGGCAGAAATCCGTGGACTTGGAGGATGGTGCAGGGTGGCTATCTGGACCTGAGTCAATTCTCTGGGTATAAATCCCTCCCCTGTCATTTGGTCACTAAATGGGCAATTTGTGTGAACTCTGAGCCTCACTTCCTCATCTGTAAGGTGGGCACATTCATGACAAGATATAATATATAATGTATAATAAGATATTGTATGTAATAGGATAGCATGGGAAGAGCCTAGAATGGTGCATGACACTTGCATCAGTGTTTAGCAGACATTAGCTATTGTTATTCCTGTTGTCTTCAGTATCAATAATGATTCTTTATTACTTCCCCAGGTCCTGTGTGTCTTTGGCCACACCCCCATCCCTCCCAGTCCCCACTACATTGGCACCCCACAAGTTTTCTGGGTGACTTGCCCCATCTCTGGCTCCTCTAGCCTAGCTTTCTTTGCAGTGATTTTTGGAGTCCTCTCTTGGATAGAGGGTGGGGGTGGCTGGGTGAGGACTGTCTTCATTTCATACCAGAAAGTCCAGCGTGCAGAGGGGGATTGGGAGGGCAGAGCGCTTTATAAGCTCGCGATGAAAGCTGTAAAACGAGATGGTCAAGGGTCTGGCCGGGCCTGGTTCAGGATTATGGCCGGCCCCTGGAATGCAGAGGGGGCCTCTCTTAAGAAGCCAGCGTCTGTTTACAGTGTATTTCTCATAAACCCCAACGCTGGGGCGAGGGCAGGGGGACTCGCCCTCCTGGCATGTGATTGATTATCTGGTATTTATGCCATTGAGGACTTGTCAGCGGTTCAGGGTCAAAGGGTCATCTCATGTGTCTTGCCGCCAATCCACCTCCTTTTGTACAGTGCGGACCGGGTGAGCAGTGCACAAAACAGCTTTTTCTTTGCCTTGGGAAAATGGGGAGGGGGTGGGGAGGGAGTGTCAAGGAAAATTTTTTTCAACCTTTTCTGAATAGTGTCCTTTTAATTCTAAAGAACTTTTAATTAAAAGTAGCAGGAAAATTCATCTTGAGAAGGTTTAACTTACCTTAACAGATAACTTTTGTGTCCTGAGAAGCTGGGAGTGACTTTCGATTTTAAAAAAAAAAGAAAGGAAGGGGTTCTGTTGTGTCTCTTGCCCTCCCCAGACATGTTTGAGGATCCCTGGAGGTCCCTGCCCTCCGTCCCTAAGTGTGACCCCAGCTTGGGAAAGCAGGAAGGACCGACCTTAAAAACCTAGCAAGGGTCTCTGCGCTCCAGCATCCCCCTGTTTTAGATGAAGAAACAGAGCTTTGGCAGGTGGAAGGACTTACTCGGAGTCACGCAGCTGGTTGGCTGTAGAGGCAGGCACTGGGTTTTGTTCTCCTGACCCCGCTTCCGCTGCTCCTCTGAGCACATGAAGTTGTTTCTTAAAGTTTTGGATGCCAAGTGGAGATAAAGTGATGGCATCAGGTTGGCCAAAATGTTTGTTCGGGTCTGTTCCGCAAACCAAACAAACTTTTTCGGCCAACCCACTATTTTGTTGCTTTTAAACCCTAGATGTTTGAGACTTGGGGACCTCTCCTAGGTTCCTTGGGCTGGAAGGACCCGCCTCCATCTCTGTATAAACAGTGTGTGCTCACATGGCCCAGAGGACTCACTCTGTGCCCCCTTCCTAAACATCTGGGGTTGGGGGGCGGCGCTCCGTGTACTCTGCTTGGTAGAAAATAGCAGCATCCCTCTCCCAGTCTTTGTCACTCTGATGGTCTAGGTGTTCTTCTGAACAGTAAGCTTCCCCTGGCCTGGAGCTCAGGAGTGGCCTGAGTGGAGGCTGACTGTCTGTCCACAGGTGTGAGAGGGGTCACCCAGAGCCGGGACTTCCCAGGGCACTTCATTGTGTATAGTTCTTCTCTGCTGTGGACTCAGCACCCCAGGGGGATGTTTAACCCCCCAAGTCTCACCCAGCTAACTTACCTGGTGATGCCCCAGGATAGCAAAGGGACACCTGGTCATGCCTTTCAGCTCATTGAACACCAGTGGAAACCCGGGCAGAGAAATTCTTTGCCTACAGTTACGTGTCTGTGGGAGTCACATGATATTCCTGTTGGCCACATTCCTGATTTTGTCCTTCTTGTCCTTTGCCACTTAAGAAGATACAGTGCAAGGAATTGTCTTCCTGGGAATTGCTTTAGGAATCCCAATTCCTTCTATCCCCCTCATTCCTATTCCAGTTAAATTAGTGAATGCTAATTTGGGCTGACGGGGCATCACCGTGAGGAAGAGATTGAAATTGTGTGGGACCTGGTTCTTGCTGGTGAGAGAAGAATAGCATTTACTGAGTTCTTATAGAATTTGCTGAGTGTCAGACACTGTTCTAATGCTTAATTGTAATAATTTTATTTAGTGCTTTTATCAGCTTTTCAAAGTGAACATTCTTGTCTCCAGATGAGGGAGGCATGAACCACTTTCCCTGGAGATAAATCTGAAAACCATTATATTGAACGGAGAAGGCAATGCCACCCCACTCCAGTACTCTTGCCTGGAAAGTCCCATGGATGGAGAAGCCTGGTAGGCTGCAGTCCATGGGGTCGCTAAGAGTCGGACACGACTGAGCGACTTCAGTTTCACTTTTCACTTTCATGCATTGGAGAAGGAAATGGCAACCCACTCCAGTGTTCTTGCCTGGAGAATCCCAGGGACAGTGGAGCCTGATGGGCTACCGTCTCTGGGGTCGCACAGAGTCAGACACGACTGAAGCGACTTAGCAGCAGCAGCAGCATTATAGTGAAAACTGATTGAACGTTTGCTTTATGCTGGGTAGTGCTAAACTTTTAAAACACATGACCTTCCTGAATCTGTACAAAACCCCTGTGAAGTAGGTACTGGTATCATCCTGGTTTTACAAAGCCTGAAACAGGCACAGAGGAGTTAGGTAACTTTCCTGAGACCACACAGCAGAAGTAAGTGGCCAAGCTGGATTTGGGACTACAGGATTTCCCTTTAAACTGCATCGCCACTCTGTCTCTTTAGGTTTCAGAGCTGGGCTGGAACTCAAGAGTTTTAGATGTCAGTGCTCATATTGTTCTTTGTCACTATCCTAACATAAATTTGCTGGGAGACACTATATATAGACATATATAAATCAACCCGAGACCAGCAAAAGGTCCCTGTGTAATCAGATGCCAGCCTGGGTGGTGCATGGAGAGGAATTTAGAGGAGCAGTATGTTAACGAGGACATCACCCAGCCCCATCTCTAAGCTCCCGCAGTAAGGGCTCTGTTCCTCACCTTTCCATCACTAGACCTCACCCAGGACTGGTACACGGTAGCTCTTCACAAATGCTGATTAAATTACTAGGAAGGATTGCGTGGGGGAGGTGGAGTGAAGTGGATTTGTTTTAGGAAAATGGTGTTTTTAGCTGTCTCCCTTTCATGGCGGGCTGACAGGTGCCAGGTCCTCTGCATGCCAGGTACGTTATTTGTGCTCTACGCGTGCGTGTGTGTGCTAAGTCGCTTCAGACGTGTCTGACTCTTTACAGCCCTGTGGACTGTAGCCCACCAGGCTCCTCTGTCCATGGGGATTCTCCAGGCAAGAATACTGGAGTGGGTTGCCGTACTCTCCTCCAGGGCATCTTCCTGACCCAGGGATTGAACCTGCATCTCTTAGATCTCCTGCACTGGCAGGTGGGTTCTTTACCAGGAATGCCACTTGGGAAGCACCTGTTTATGCTATACTTTAACCTTTATACATCAGCCCTGTGGCTGTTATTATCCCTACAGTAAACTGAGGCTGTTCAAAAGCAGAGACATTACTTTGCCAACAAAGGTCTGTCTAGTCAAGGGTATGGTTTTTCCAGTGGTCATGTATGGATGTGAGAGTTGGACTGTGAAGAAGGCTGAGCACCGAAGAATTGATGCCTTTGAACTGTGGTGTTGGAGAAGACTCTTGAGAGTCCCTTGGACTGCAAGGAGATCCAACCAGTCCATTCTGAAGGAGATCAGCCCTGGGATTTCTTTGGAAGGAATGATGCTAAAGCTGAAACTCCAGTACTTTGGCCACCTCATGCGAAGAGTTGACTCATTGGAAAAGACTCTGATGCTGGGAGGGATTGGGGGCAGGAGGAGAAGGGGACAACAGAGGATGAGATGGCTGGATGGCATCACTGACTTGATGGACGTGAATCTGGGTGAACTCCAGAAGTTGGTGATGGACAGGGAGGCCTGGCGTGCTGCGACTCATGGGGTCGCAAAGAGTCGGACACGACTGAGCGACTGAACTGAACTGAACTGAAACTGAGGCTGAAAAGAAGCTCTGTATCTTGACCAAGAATTCTCCCCATGGTTTCAAAATCCATTTCCTTTCCCCAAGGCCAAGAAAAAGGCACAAGTGAAGGGTAAAGAGAATACAAGTCACAGAGGTAGACTGCAGAGACTGCTCAGTTGGCACCGGGACCTGGAAAACCAGGGAGGAGAGCGTGTCCTCTTTTCTTCTGCTTGTGGTTGGGAGTTGCCTCTTTGATATAAGGATATCTGTATCTATGAAGTTAACTGTGTCCAGTTAATTGAATTTATAATTCAGCCCCCCAAATGCTGAAAAGAATCGTTTTTTATGTTCCTTAATGAGTGCTATAAAAACAAGTGGTGAATCTAATTTTATGAATGACCCTTTATGACTTACCTGATAACTAGTAGTTGTTCAACACAAAGGACTCATAACTCAGTCAGTTATGCTGGCTGCCTGCAGTAAAAGAACTTGTTTTAAAGTTGCCATCTTGTTCCTCTTGAGTGGCCGAGGCATGCAGCTGTTCCCTCGTCCACCATCAGGCTCCTCATTCGAGGGGGATTGTGGAGAGGGGCCACCTGGCCTGCCAGCCCAGGACGACCGAGAGCTCTCGCCTCTCATAACTGGCTCCGACCCAGAAGGGGAAAGGAAAACGTGGCAGCTCATCCCAGTCCCTCTCTGCTGGAGTCCCACCTAGATGTGGCCGGCTGTGCTGGGGAAGAGAAGAGAGGCACAGAGAAAGAGGTACAAGGGCTGTAAAGGAGTTTCTCTTATCTATATCCTACGATGAAGACAGTGAGCTTTTGAAAAAAAAATAAGCAAAAGGAATCTAGGTGAGATGCTGGTGAGAACTTCCTGAATTGAAGAGCTGTTCTTAAGAGAGACTGAGGCATGTCCATCACTAGAGTATGCACACATACATGTGCTCTTAGCTTTTTATAGTTTTCATTTTTTTTTAATCTTTTAGAAGTTGAATTTAAATGGTGATCACACATCTTAAAAGTAATAGAGCTTAGCCATACAGTTCAAGCATCATTCATGAAGACCATTGAAGAAAGGTTGGCTGAACTCCCCATCTGGAAAGTCAGAGGCAGGGGGCTGGACTCGGTGGCCAGGACCCTGCCCACGGTGCTCACCCAGGACAGGAAGGGCTTTGGGGAGGGAAACCCTTGAACAGAGCAGCCAGAGTGGGGGTGTGGGAGCGTCATGAAGGCAGGCCAAGATAAAGCTGTGATTTCCATGGATTATCACCTTTCCCACTTTATCTGGGGTAAGAACAAGGTAAGAACAGGCCCTGGGGCCCTGAGTGAACCTTTCCTTGGGGCTGCTGAGTGGGGAAGAGGACACCCCGCCCGGTCTCCCCACACCCCTCTCCCTTGTACACACTGCACCGGTAAAGGCTGCAGCTTTGGTATGTGTGGTAGGTGGGGACAAATACAAGAAAGTCCCTGATCTGGGTGCTGATGACTTCCTGGTAGAGTGGGGCTGGGCTGGGACCTTTGTGGCCATGGTTTGAGTCTTGCCTTAGCTGGCCTTGTGCCCAGACTGTCTGGTGGGTCTTCCTTCCCCTTGTCCCCACCGTCTCTCCTTGTCACACCCTTACCAGGCTGATGACATGCTCTTGGGATGCACCAGGGCTCTGACTCTGCTGTTATCTTCGATCAGAAGGAGTCTGGGTGAAAAGGAAAGGGAGAACTACTGTTCCAGCATCACGTTTGGAGGCTGATGAACTTTGGCAGGGGAATGCCCACCTAGCTGGTCTGGAAAAACTTGTTTGGGCCCCAGAGAACCTGACAAAACTGGGTGCTATCAGCCTAAAAACATTTATGCTGAAGGCAAGCGAGAGCACACGCATTCCATCCTCTGATGAATAGCTGGAGACAAAGGATGTGCGAGGCCTCACTGCCCCTTCCTTGAACCAAATCCAGATTCTCACTGTGCTGGCATGTTCCTAAAGGACCCCCCGCTTCCCGCTAGTATTTTCAGAAGCAAAATAGCCCGACATTCATTCATTCATTCAATATTCATTGAGTGTCTGCATGTTTGTTTGCTAAGTCACTTCAGTCGTGTCCAACTCTTTGCACCCTCTGGTGCATAGCCTGCCAGGCTCTTCTGTCCATGGGATTCTCCAAGCAAGAATACGGGAGTGGGTTGCCATGCCCTCCTCCAGGGGATCTTCCCAACCCAGGGATCAAACCCACGTCTATTACATCTCCTGCATTGGCAGGCAGGTCTTTACCATTAGTACCACTTGGGAAGCCCTCATGGAATGTCTACTGTGTGCTAAATGCTAGGGATACAAGGGCCAATAAGTCCTGGTGTCTTGATTCCGGGGACTCAGAGTCGAGAAGACAGTCAGTAAGCAGGTGGTTATAACAGACAGTGCTGGTTAATGGAGACGTTTGTACTTGGTACTGTGGGCACTCAGAGGAAGTGTCCACAGTGGATACTCAGGGGACAGATAAGACATCTGGAGAAGACATCATAGGATTGAAAGAAGATGTGGAAATTAGACAAGACGAAGGGAGAGCTGGACAGAAGGAACAGACCTGTGTGTGCTTAGAAACAGCTGTGGGGTAGCTTAAGCATCACATCTGAGACAGATGCGTTGGATAAGGTTGGAGGGAAAAGCAGGCCCAGACCACAGAGGTCTCGCTAGGCCATCTTTTTTGTTGTTGTTTTTCATTTATTTATTTATTTGTGGCTGTGCTGGGTCTTCATTGCTGTGCTCAGGCTTCCTTTCGTTGCAGCAAGTCCGGGCTACTTTTTGTTGCAGAGAGTGGGCTTCTCGTTGCGATGGCTTCTCTTGTTTCGGAGCATGGGCTCCAGGGTCCTGGGCTTCAGTAATTGCGGCAGCTGAGCTTAGTTGCCCTGCAGCATGTGGGATCTTCCAGACCAGGGATCAAACCAGTGTCCCCTGCATTGGCAGGCAGATTCTTAACCCCTGGACCACCAGGGAGGTCCCTAGACTGTCTTAAGGAGCCTAGAAATTCTCTCTAGGTGATGGAGAGTCCTGGGAAACCTTTAAAAGGAAGCTGCAACATCAGATCAGTTTCCTAGAGGCCACGTTGGTGGTTGTGTGAGATGCGCTGGGGAAGATGTGCTGTGTTCAGGAGCCTCTTGTAGGAATCCTGGTGGTGATGCTGGTGGCTGGGTCCAGGCTGTGCCTTTCTGGTAGGAGAAGGAAGGGACACGCATGGCAAGGTCTTAGGTCCTAAAACATTAGCCAGATTGGGATGGAGGGTGCGGGGGTCAAGGGGCCTCGGGATGACATCCAGGCATATTTAGTCTGAGTGACAGCGTGTGTGACAGTGCTGGCAGTTGAGACAGAGATCCAGGAACGGGGGCGGGATTGGGAGCAGAAGATGTGGGTTTCAGGCTTGGACATGCTGAGTCTAGGGTGCCTGTGGAGCATGCTGGGGCACTCGGATTTATGGGTTTTGTGCTCAGAGGTCTGGGCGAGAAGTGTGGTTGTTAGCTTCTGAGGGCCAGTGAGACCAGGAAAGGAGAGTTCACTGGGAGAGACCATGGGCCACAGGGTGCGTCGTGAGCTGAACACAGCAGGGCCAAAAGCTGAGCAAGGCCTCAGCCCTCATCAGCCTCAGACTTTGCAGAAAGAAGCACGGGCCTGGGGTGCAGAGGGCTGTCTCTGGAGGGCTGGCCCCAGGTGTGGCCTGTGTAGAGACACCCACAGAGGAGACTGAGGAGGAGGTCCAGGGTCCCAGCGGCTGGTGTTCTTGAACCCCTAGGAGCTCCTTTGACCTGTTCCCTGGTCTGGGGCGGGAGAGAAGACAGGCTGAAGGAATTATTTTAGAACTGCTGGGGCCTTAAGGGGTGTCAGATCTCCCCTCCTTTTCTGGGTTGGAACAGTCAGTCCTCTGGGCCATTCTAGACGGTTCGAATACCTGACCCTGCCCTGCGGCACGGCCCTTCCTGGGAGTCTCGTCCAGTGAGCCCTTAAGCTGGTCCCGCTTCCCACGGCCCCATCTTTTTGCATGTGTGTCTTTTTTTTGAGGTTTATGGTGCTAGGTTATGTTGCATATTCTGGAAGGAATGTAAGCACCCCCGCTTCCTTCCAGAGGAAGCTGGGATCATGGCCCCATTTGGGTCTGACCTTCTCTTAAACCCCATCCCCCACTTTCCCGCTCTCACCCTGATCCCCAAATGAACACTTCTCTGGACATGTGGGTCCCACTCTCCCTGATGTCCTTCTCTGGTGGCTTGCCATTTTGGGACCGGCTGCTAGAGTGATTGACATAAAGCCAATCTATAAATAAAGTCTTTTTCTCTTCTCATAAAGACTTTGTGGTTGAGTTTGCCTTCAAGGTCAAGATCAGACCTTTCTAAATAAACACATATCAAAGGATCATTAGCAGAGCAGCACTGTTAAATTGAGATATTAACTTCTGTCAACTGCTTGTTTCTTTTTTGTTCTGTAACTCATGACTGCAGTAGGTTTTTATTATTTTGTCCTTAGGCAGTAGCATCTGGCTTCTGTAGAGACTGTAAAAATTAAAAAGCAACACAAATCATTGCGGGAGAAAAGCAGTAAATCCAATGATAAGAATTTAAAATTAAAATGTTTCAGCGCTTTTATATTCTGCAAAACATGAAATGAATGAGTTTGCTGCCTGTTGCCATAAACCTAACCCAGCTAATCGTCCGCTTGAGTTTTTTCCTGTCTCCTTTGCTCATCACCATCAATTCTGCCTTGGTACAAGGCGAGACATCAAGTGAAAGCCATGCGTGTGTGTGTGTGTGTTGTGTGTGTGTGTGTGTGTGTGTGTGTGGAGTGGAGTTGGAGCAAGGGGAAGATTGACTGAGACCCCCTCGTCTGAATGGTAGAGACAAGAACAGGGGGTGAATGCGGTGGAAACCGGGGCGGGGGAAGAGGCATGAAGGTTTGCTTGTCCCCATGGATCAGAATTCTCTTTGTAATGCACTGTTTCCAGTTAAGCACTTAAGCCAAAATATAGCAAAGTCACCACGCCAAAACCCACAGGTCACAGACCTAAGCAGCATCTTGTAGCATCCAAGTGAAATGCTTAAAGGGAGTTTCCTTAGCAGGTATATGATCTTGGATTAGGGGTCTGAACAAGTTCTGGCTCTTTTTCATCCCAGAGAAACCCAGGCCCTCCCTTGGGTTCAGGGCCAGGGTGGGAGATGAGGCTGCATTTGAAACTCTTTAATCTGGCTCAAAGCTTCAGGTTTTCTGTGCTGGGGTCATTCATTCTTATTGCAGAATTGGGTTGTGACGCCTGACTTAGCTACTGCTAGGCCATGAGGGAGATCAAAGCAGAAGACTGGTTTTTTTTTTCCCCTGCTCTGGAAGAAATATAGCTTAAAACAATAATGGAAAAGAGCATTAAAAATAATATACATACACACACACACATATATATATGTATATATGACTGAATCATATGGCTGTGTGCTTCCCTGGTGGCTCAGTGGTAAAGAACCTGCTTGCCAGTGCAAGAGATGCAGGAGACGTGGGTTTGATCCCTGGGTCTATCCCTGGGTCTGGAGGATCCCCTCGAGAAGGGAATGGGAACCCACTCCAGTATTCTTGCCTGAAAAATCCCATGGACAGAGTAACCTCGTGGGCTGCAGTCCGTGGGGTCACAAATAGTTGGACATAACTAAGTGAGCACCCACTTTGCTGTACAGCAGAAATTAGCACAACATTGTAAATCAATTACATTTCAACAAAACTTTAAAAAGAAAAAATAGATATGACACTTCCCATGTTAAACCACTAGAGGACAACTTAAGGCAGCTGTGATGTGGGTAAGGACGCGACGCTGTTGGACAAGTCACACGTCCACCATCTGGGCAGCGTGTGGATTATCAGAGTGAAGTGAGGCCAGTTCAGGGAGAGTTTTTAGGACATGAGTCGCTAATGGAATTGAGAGCTGATTCTCAAGTCCGTCCGGGTCTGGTGCCTGGGGTGAGCATTGTTGGGGGGCTTTATCCCCATATTCAAACCGGAGAGTGGAGGGGGTTGGTTTTCATCCAGCCTGTCCCAGTGTGACTGCTGGACCCACAGGCACGAGGGCAGAGCTCTTTGTCCCGGACGAACTTCTTCAGCCTAGGGAGAGGTGAGAAAAGAGAGCCAGTCCTTCGCCTCCGTCAAAGGGAATGAAGGGAAGTGTGAAGATTAGGGGACGGAGGGGTCGAGTTAAGAGGGTATGACTAATACGGCCGGTCATTCAGATAGGAGAGCACATTGTTCTCTATGCCCAGATGGTCCTTGGAATAAATCAGCTCAGGCAGAGACAGACTTCCAGTACAAGGACGTTAGAGCAACTGCTTGCCTGCTATTCTCCAGCCACATAACCCGGCCCAGCCCGGAAGAGCAGACATTTCATATCTGTACTGTGGGTGTTGGAATGGGGGTGGGTGGTGTATGTGTGAGAGAAAATATGTCCTTTCATAGCCTCTTAAAGAAGAGTGTCGGAGAAGGCAATGGCACCCCACTCCAGTACTCTTGCGGGGAAACTCCCATGGACGGAGGAGCCTGGTGGGCTGCAGTCCGTGGGGTCGCTTAAGAGTCAGACACGACTGAACGACTTCACTTTCACTTTTCACTTTCCTGCATTGGAGAAGGAAGTGGCAACCCAATCCAGTGTTCTTGCCTGGAGAATCCCAGGGATGGGGGAGCCTGTGGGCTGCCGTCTATGGGGTTGCACAGAGTTGGACACGACTGAAGTGACTTAGCAGTAGCAGCAGCAAAGAAGAGTATATGAGGCCATGTTGTGAGGGGTAGATATCAGGAGACATCACCTAGAGCCCGACTTTAAATTCCAACCCTTTAGAGTTTTAGAAGTAGTCACGCTGGTTTGTCTCCTTCCATAGACAGGAAGCTGTCCAAGGGCAGGGACTGTATGTGTCTGATTGATCAGCGTGTCCCTAAGACATGCATTGCACAGCAGCTGCTTCCTACAAGGTGCCTAATAAATAGAAACACAGGGAAAGTTCTGGCAGCATTCTCTTTTTTTTTTTTTTTTTGGCTGCACCAAGTCTTCGTTGCATCTCGTGGGATCTTTACTGTGGCGTAAGAAGAGGTCTTGATTAGTTGTGGTATGTGGGATCTAGTCCCCTGATCAGGAATTGAACCTGGGCTCCCTGCATTGGGAGCAGGGAATCCTAGCCGCTGGACCACCAGGGAAGTCTTGTTAACAGCATTCTTATTTTCCTCTGTTGCTTCATGGTAGCCACCAATTCATTTATTAAACTAATAATTGAAAGTGAAAGTATTAGTCGCTCAGTTGTGTCCAACTCTTTGTGACCCCTGTGGATTGTAGACCGCTAGGCTGGTCTGACTATGGAATTTTCCAGGCAGGAATACTGGAGTGGATAGCCATTTTCTTCTTCAGGGAATCTTCCTGACCTAGGAATCGAACCCGGGTCTCCCACACTGCAGGCAGACTGTTTACACTCTGCGCCACCTAGGAATTGGTACCTGAGTTTGGTGGCCCAACACTGATCCTGGCATTCCTCACACGGTTCCCGTCTAGGGACAGTCACGAGCACTGAATGAGATGGGCAGGACACCCACCAGAGCTGTCACTTTAGAAGGTTTGGGGCGATGCAGGGCTTCCTGTCATAAGCATTCTCTAGGTAGATGTCTCCACAGTTTCCCGTGTTGACGATTTGCAGGCATACACGGACGCAGAATATACGTAAGCGTCCTGATGCTTGGTGGCAGCTTTTCCAGCCTGTAGGCCCCCAGGCAGCGGAAAAGTCAACCTGCCCCGATCTCTGGCCCTAGAGTCTCCATCCACAGGCTACACAGATTCCTTTCCTTTCACAGAATCTGTTTAGGCTCCTTAGGATTTAGGGGAGGGAAGAACCACGTGGCAAAATCACTGAGTAAATAAGAATAATCAAACAGATATTCCCTGGAGAGGTTTCTTTCTATGAAGATGTTAATTAATATGAGCATTCTGGTCTCATGTTCAGAGGCAGTCTCCTGTGCAAATGGTACACGACCGCCCACCCAGCCCTGAGTAAACCGACTCTTCGGCATCTTCGCCTTTTGGAGAATGAACTAGTTTGGGGGAATCAAGCCAGATTCTGTCAGAGATGGAAGTTGCTTTGTCTGAAGTTAAGCACATCATAAAAAAAAATCACAGTGGAAAGAGGAAAAGACAGCTTAGCCATCAGTGCAGCTGAGTTAGAAAATGTCGCAGGAGACAGCCAAAGAGACACAGATGTATAGAGCAGTCTTTTGGACTCTGTGGGAGAGGGTGAGGGTGGGACGATTTGGGAGAATGGCATTGAAACGTGCATATTATCATATATGAAACAGATCGCCAGTCCAGGTTTGACGCGTGATACAGGGTGCTCGGGGCTGGTGCACTGGGATGACCCAGATGGATGGGATGGGGAGGGAGGTGGGAGGGGGGTTCAGGATGGGGAACACGTATACACCCGTGGTGGATTCATCTCAATGTATGGCAAAACAATGTGATATTATAAAGTAATTAGCCTCCAATTAAATTAAATAAATTTATATTAAAAAAATAAAAAATAAATATATATTTAAAAAATAAATAAATAAAAATAAAAAATAGAAAGTGTCGCAGGGAGTCCACGTCGCCCAACCTCCTCTCAGCCTGTCCTGCTTGTGCACTGCCCTCAATGTTTCAGAAAACCCAAAGCTCATGAGCTGCCCAGGTTGTCAGAGCTGAAAGATTTGAGGGCTGTGTCTGTGCTGTCCTTGTCTGAGGCCTTGTACAGTCCGCACGGCCCCCTCCCCACTGCTCTGTTGTCCAGACCCCTCACATCAAGAGGTGGTGTAAGCTTTCTCTGTACTGGTATTACTAACGAACTAGTCTTATCTCAATAGGCCGTTGTTTCCAAAAAACAGCTGATGTGAGGGGGAGGAAGGGAAGACCAGGGAGAAGGGAATAGGATGGGTGACCTGGGGAGCATTTGGAGAATGGAGGAGCCAGGGAGGAGTAAGAAACGGGTCTGTCCAAAGAGAAGGCTCAGGCCGTGAAAAGGAGTGGGTGTGACCACACGACGTCCACTGGGGCTTGTCACTGGCTTTGCCTGCGTGGAAAACCCTCCTGGAACCAGACATCTTGCGTGAGTGGTGGTGGGGAACCTGTCTTGAAGTCCTTTGGAAGGATAAGGTCTTTCTTGTTGATCTTTGCCGCTGATCCCAGAGGCTTCAAAAAGCTCCACGGTATTTGTCTTTGAATTCAGATGGGAACATTTTGACAATTCCTCACTTCTTTCAAAGACCTTTGTGAAAATCCACCAAATGAACAGTTACTCTAATGCAAATAAACAGAAAGCGTCCTCAGTATTTGCCAATTCTCAAAGGCCCCTAGCAGTAGTCTAAAAAATCATAAGCTTCCCACCTTCTCACCCCCCCAAAAAGAGTTAGGAAAGATGAATGAGTAAACACTGCTTTCTCATTTCCAAGGGTTTTGAGAAGTGGGGGATAGGGGAATAGTTGTGGACAAGCTGGACAAACAAAGGGACCTGAATGGATGTGGGCAATGCCAAGGCCCCTTGGCCTGGGACCTGGTATCTCCCAGGGGCTCCCTGTGTTGTCACATTTGCTTACAAGAACACCGGGTACTACACTCACCGCTGGCAGGTCACCCGTAGAGCCACAGGAACTGGGTCTTTGACCAGGTCAGAGAGCAGCCCTGGACTCAGATCTGCAAAAGCCTGTTGAACTCTTGAAGAAAAATCAATCTTGAGTTTCCGAGCAGGATAGTATTGGAGGTCACAGCTTATGTGTGTGATAGTGACGCAGCTTTGGGCATTTCCATTAGCAGCTCTGTTGTAGACGTTTTCCATCTGCTGTAGAGATGGAGTCTCAGGATAGGACAGTACACATCATCACCCTCTGAAGAAGGATGAAAGCAGCCCGCCCAGAGTGTGATTTGGGGACGCGCACTGCCTGAGTGTAGAGGACTGTGTCCTCTGGGCAGCTCAGAGCAAGTCCTGCGGGGAGAGCTGAGGGCCTGCTCTGATCTTAGAGGAGGAAGAGGTAGCAAGTGGACACCAAGTGCACGTATAGCCTTGGGTCCACGTCCTGCCAGGGGCCAGGAGGAGTTGCCAGCTTTAACATCAGGTTCCAAACTGTTAGTGACTTGTTGGCTGCCAGCTCACAGCTTTGGCCAGAAAGTAATATCTGGTAACTCCGTTCTACAGTCCTTTCATTCAAAGAGCTGGATCCTCCTTTGGTGCAGATGACTTTCCATCTTGAAGAGACATCTGGGTGGTTCTGCACTGGGTGCCATATGTACCCCCTGGGTAGTTCTGCACAGGAGGGCTTCCAGGTTGGGAGGTGAAGCCAAGCCCAGGAGAGCCCATGCCCAGATTCTGGAGCATACGGATACGACTTCACACTTGTCAGTCATACTATTAAGTATATTGTAACAAATATTCAAGCTTTTAAGGGATCTGTTTACAATACACTTTTTGGTAGTTTTTTTTTTTTTTAATCTCAATTTATCAGCTTTCAGATGATCACTAAACCAGAATACACTGTTTCCAGAACACCAGAACAAAAAGACTGCAGACGTCTTGCTAAAGATTATTCTACAGTCAGGAAAACTAATCATAGAAACAGACAGGCCCAGAAGCCTGCAACTCACAGGGAATCTGGGCTGGTGGTGGAATGGCTGAAGAGGGTAACGAGGCATGTTTTACTTGAAGTCAGTAAGAATCAAATATTAATGGCGTGGACTTTAGAAATCGTAACTTGCCAAGGACCGTGGACCAAACCCACAGAGATATTAATGGTTAAAACTGTGTGTATCGTTTATTTATCCATTCAGTAAATATTTATCAACACCCGTCATATACCTAATAGTGTATTAGGCTCTGGGAATGCAGTGGTGAGTAAATAGAATACCTGTCCTCATGGGGCTCATGTCTTACAGGGAGGCAAGACAGGTAAGTAAGCAAGTCACGTACAGGATAAATATTATTACAGTGGAGGCATAAGATGTTATAAGAGCACACATGGAGGCCTCCACATGGATGGGGAGTTGGGGAGGCTTCTTGGAGGTGGTGTCTTCTGCAGGATGAGAAGTTATTAAGTAAAGAAGATAGGTTACTGGGGGAGAAAGGGAAGAATGCCAGACTGAGGTCAACAATGCTCAGAGTTGGAGTCAAGTTAGGCTGGTGTGTGAACGGAAAAATGGGAGTGGGGAGTAGGGCTGAGGCCTGAGTGTGGCGAGATGATGGACATTAACTGTGAAAGACCCCTAAAAGCCTTAAGTAACTGTGTGTTTTTCCTGAGGGTGATGGGGAGCCGTTAAAAGGTCCTCGGAGAGTGACATCAAATTATGTTGTAGAAAAATGACTTGGACTACACAGTTGTGAATAGACTGGAGGGGTTTATACACTGAAGGCAAGGAGATTAGTAAGGAAAGTATTGCCATAATCCAGGCAAGAAATTGTGGTAGCTGGAACCAGTGTATTTACAGCGAGGACGGATAAGAAGTGGGAAAAGTTCACGGTACTTAGGAGGCTGAAGAAATTTGATAACTGATCTGTTGTCGAAGATGAGAGAGAAAAGAATCAAAGATGATGGCCCCTTTTCTTACTTGGGGCCCAGTGGGTGACAGTGGAAGCCCTTTATTGAAATGGGGGTGAAGGAGAAGAACTTTGTTATTGCTGTTAAGATGATGAACAGTTTTAGTGTCACAGCACTGAGGCCTGTGTGACATCCAGTGGGGACCCATAAGAGGCATTTGGATTCATTGTTATGTCTGGAATTTGGGAAGGAGATTTGCTGGCCATGTATCTATTGGTATCATCAGCATATAAATGATTCTTGAAGCTGGTGAGTTTACAAAACAAGAGAGGAGAGCCTGGAACAGAATCCAAAGGAACTCCAACATATTGTGCTGTCCAGGATAGTCCCAACCCACCATGGAGATTAAAACAGAGTTGCTGGAAGAAACGGGATGGAGACCAGGAGAGTGTGGTGTCATGAAAGAGGTTCTAAAGGGAAAAAGTAGTCATCAGTCTTATGCTGCCGTTAAGCCCCCTAAGAGGGACTAGAAACATCTGTTGGATTTAGTGACATGGGGTCATTGGTTATCAGAGGCGAACAGTCTTGGTCTCCGTGGAATGATGGAAGCAGGGCTGACATCATGGTGGGTTGGGCACATGGGAAGGAAGGGGAGGCAGCATGTGTAGGCAGCTCTAGGAGTGGAGGAGGCAAGGAGTTAGACTGATCCAAGGGTAGCGTTTGGCGGGGGTGGGGGCGATACAGTGGAAGGATAATGGGCAAGGGAGTTCACGAACTGGCCAGAAAGCAGATGGGAGTTGAACCATGGGCCCTGAAGTAGGGGCTGATGGAAAAAGAAGGCAGAAAGGAAGGACATGCTGGGGATCATTGGGGCTCCGAGAACAGTTCTGGTGAGAGTAACTGGATGGGAGAGCTGGTGGGGTGGGGCAGGTTTTGATGTAATACTTCAGAGGAATAGCTCTTGCTGGTGATGAAAGGCCTGGAGTATTCTCTGTCAGCACCACCTGGAGTGGGCCTGCACAGTTCAGGGTGAAGGTGAAGGTGTTAGTTGCAAACACCTTTGTATTCTTTGCAACCTCATGGCCTGTAGTTCGCCAGCCTCCTCTGTCCATGGAATTCTCCAGGCAAGAAGAATGGAGTGGGTTGTCATTTCCTTCTCCAGGGGATCTTCCGGACCCAGGGATTGAACCCAGGTCTCCTGCACTGCAGACAGATTCTTTACCATATGAGCCATCAGGGAAACCCTCAGTTCAGGGTACCCAAGTTCAAACACCAAATCCATTACTTACATACCTGACTCCCTATGGCCTTCAACCAGGTCCCTGGATCCCTGTTCTAACCAGCTACCAATTCTCCACTCCCTACCGTCTCACACTGTGGTGGCGGTTATTGGTTTTAGTCACTAAGTCGTGTCTGACTTAGTCCATGACCCCATGGACTGTAGCCTGCCAGGCTCCCCTGTTCAAGAGATTCGCCAGGCAAGAATACTGGAGTGGGTTGCCATTTCCTTCTCCAGGGGATCTTCCCAAGCCAGGAATCGAACCTGGGTCTTCTGCACTGCAGGCACATCCTCTACCGACTGAGCTATGACAGACGCTCTCATACTGTGGTAGACTCATATATTACCTCCAACCCTTCCAGCGAGCTTGAATCGTAGATGTTATCACTCTAATAAAGATAAACCGAGACCCGGAGATATTAGGAAATTTGCTTACTATTCTCTAGCTAGGAAGTAAATGGCAGAGCCAGGTTCTATCTGACTTTAGAGTCTAGACTTCTTTCTGTCCATTTCTTGGACTGCAAGCTTAGTGAGGGCAAGAAGTGTCTTCTTAGGGCTAAAGCCTTGGTATTTGATGCCTGTGCAGAATTGGAGCTCAAGAAACGCCAGGTGCCAGATGCATGAGAAAATGAGTGAATGATGCTAAGAGTAACGCTCCAATGCTATCTCCCAAGGGAAATAAAAGTACTACCACCCCAAGAGAGACATGAAGATCACTGGAAAGAAGGAGGGGCAGGTTTGGCAATCAAGTGGCGCTTGTGTTGAATGAATAGAACAGAGGTGTCTTCTCGGGCTCTTTTGTGAGCGGGGTGCTGGGCACTTGGCTGTGGCATGAAAGAATTGACTGTCAGCTTTCCCATCTGCGCTGGGGCCAGCCTCAAGTTCCAGTCCTGGCAGGGAGTGGCCTAGAGTCCCCAGAGGTGGAACTGAGAGGGGAGGGACCTAGTAAATAGAACCCACAGGGGAGAAATGAGAAGCCCGGACCACTCCCTGACACTCTCCTGTGTTTCCTTTTTAGAATATGAGGCTGGGGCTTCTCTGCAGACCTTCCATCATGTTGTCAAGGGGCATGTGTGTGTGCATGCATGCGTGTGAGGGCATGGGCACGGAAGGCCCAGATTCCTCACCAGTTGTCTGAAGAGCACCCACACTTCCTGGTAGCAGGCTTAAGGCCCTGGCGATGTCTGCTGGGTGGCTACCCCATCGCTTGCCCCTGGGAAAGATTTAGTGAGTCAGGTTCGCAGCCTGCTTGAAGGGAGGGGACTTCCACGTTTGGGGGAAGTGGGGAAGGCTGGTGGACCAAGTGGTTTGGTTTTTGTTCTTGACCGCATACTTCTCTCCCACCCTCCCTACGTAGCAAAAAGGACAGTTTCCTCCTTCCAGGCTTTAAAGGCCACCGCACGCCACCTGATGCTACCGCAGGGCCTAGTCCTCAGGCCTCCCTGCCTCCCTCTTGTCGCCTGTCTGTTCAGCAGGTCTGTGTGTTCATCGTCCTCTGTCTCCCACCATCATTACCAGCCCATTTCCTCTCCATGGGGCAAGGCCTGGGGTCCAGGGGAGAGTCGTGGGGCCTGGGGGCAGTGGCCCCTTGCCCTCAGTCTCCACATCAGGCATGCTCCTGCCACAGCCTGTCCCCCCCAACCTGTGTGCACGAACCCCCCACACCACCCGCTGTCTACTTCCGAGGGCTGTGTACTGGAGGCAAGGTGTGGGCAGTAGGCAGGGGAGCCTGGTGAGCAGATGGAGCCCTGCGGGGACTTTCGGCACCTTAAAGAATCATAGAGCCCGTCCTCCTTATGTCCCAGATGAGACTGAGGGTCAGAGAGAGGAAATTCATCTGTTTAATCTTTCATCCACTGGTCCGTCCTTCTCTCCGTCCAATAAAGATTCATCAAACACCTGTCAGATCCAAGAGACACAGCAACGAGGTCCCCTGCTCTCAGTCGGCTTTTGTTCTGATGAGGAGGGAGACACCGTAAACCTTGAACTTAAAGCAGCTCTACCAAGGCTAGTGGATGGCCACAGAGCTGAGCCTGGACCTTCTGTAGTACCCTTTCCGGGACCTGTGCGTGATGACTGCCTACCTTCCTTGGAGCCTGAGCTTCAGTTCTCTCTAAAAAGTAGATGGAAACATTTAGAAGGATTGAAACTGGATTTTAGCCTTGATACTTCTGAGCAGCAGAGGGTCCTGGAAGTCCACATAACTTTTGACCAATTGAGACTTAGGATTCTTTCCGTTATTTTGGTAAAATGTATCGAACATAGGATTTAGCGTTTTAACCATTTTTAAGAGTGCTGTTTAGTGGCATTAAGGAAATGGCAACCCACTCCAGTATTCTTGCCTGGAGAATCCCATGGACAGAGGAGCCTGGTGGGCTACACAGTCTATAGGTTACAGAGTCAGACACGACTGAGCTCGCACGCACAGTACTCTGTGGCATTAAGTACTATCATATTGTCGTGCAGTCATCACCACCGTCTGTCCACAGAACTTTTTCATCTTTCCAAACTAAAACTCTGTCTCCATTTAACAGTAATTCTCCCTAAGTCCCCTGAGCCCCTGGACCAGGAATTCTTCACATTTTGTGCCATGGGCCCCTTGGGAAAGTTAGAAACCCTGCCTCAGAATAATGTCTCTAGTTGCATAGAATACCTAAGATTACAAAGGGAAACTTTAAATACAGATAGCACAATATTTTTAAACCATTTGTAATACAGTTAATATGTGTGATCCTTTGTCATCCTGTTAACAGGCTCAAGCAGTGGTTGGGCATCTGCAGTTAGCATAAATAGGTCGAGGTAACTGCAACATTTCTTCTATCGTGGTGTGAACATATCTAGCTGTCTGTGCATGAACAGGTCACAAGCACAGTTCATCTGACTGCTTTGTCGCTTTCATTCCCCCACTGAAGGAACTGCTGAATTTCAATTTGTTGTTGTTGTTTTTCGGTCGCTAAGTCATGTCTGACTCTTTGTCGACACGGTGGGCTTCAGGATACCAGCCTCCTCCACTGTCTCCGAGAGTTTGTTCAGTTTCACGTCCATTGAGTCGGTGATGCTATCCGACCATCTCACCCTCTGCCGCCACCTTCTCCTTTCACCTTCGATCTTCCCCACCATTGGTTAGAGGTTGGTAAAAATAAAAAGGGAATATTTTCTCCTCCACGATCACCAGCCTCCTGAATTCTGTCCCTGGGTTGCATTGGGGTTTCTTGGCCTGGAGGTTCAGAGAGGCCTTGCAGAGCCAGTTTGCCTAACCTTTTCCGCCTGAGAGGGCAGTGCCCGGGGCCAGGAGTGTGCTAATGGGTAGGACGCGTGACAGAAACCCTCCCTGTGCACCGGCTCTCAAGAGAGAGGGATGGCGGGAACATCCCAGGAACCCAGCCAACAGGGGAAGAGGTGCCCCCTTTCTCCCCAAGCTGCCAGCCTGCTGTCTGAGGTGGGCGGGGCCGGCGCCCTCTGGAAGCGTGCCTTCTGGCAGCTTCCCCGCCCCCCTTCTACCCCCTTGTCCAAAGGCTCAATGCAGAAGGGAGCCATATGGTCCTTTGTGGACACATTTTCCCCAGTACAGTATCTTCCTGGTGTGAATGCAAGGGTCTGGCTCCCCAGTGTCAGCTGTCTGTCCCCTCCCCCGCGATGCCCCATCTCCCATCGCCAGCCCAGAGCAGAGCAGGTTGTGGGGGGCAAGCTCACTGAGTTGGGGAGCCCTGCAGAGTCAGGTTGAGTGAGGCGTCTTTTTAGTAACACCCAACCGCACGCACTCACACAGAAACTGTTGAAGTCAAATGTCTCAAAGTCAGATCCCTTTTTAGTATGAATTTGCTGTGTCTCATTCTGAGCACTAATTCCAATTTAATTGCAAGTGGCCTGAAGCCTCTTCAATAGGAGTAACAAATGGTTTGATTTTGTAAACTTCATCAGACTGCATTTTAAATGCGACACAGTAGCCCAGCTCGAATGCCAATGAAGCACTGGAGTAGCTCTCTGTTTACTAATTATCCGTTTTTACTCCAAGCCACGCTGGCTGGCTTGTCTGATTAAATCGGATTTGTGGGATAGAGAACAGCTAGCAGAGTTTTCTCTATAGTAAACGAGATTGAAACTATGGGCCGCCTGGCTGCACACTGTAAATTATATTTCCTTTTAAAGGGGACGTGTCTCTTTTATTTCTGTGGTGCCCCTTCTGCATATTAAACCTTGTGGCACA
Source organism: Bos grunniens (assembly GCF_055505025.1). Taxonomy (NCBI): domain Eukaryota; kingdom Metazoa; phylum Chordata; class Mammalia; order Artiodactyla; family Bovidae; genus Bos; species Bos grunniens. The sequence continues at coordinate 25,258,459 of NC_141179.1, forward strand.
GAAATGTACCTGGCTGCTTCTAAATCCAGCCTCCTCGCGCCCTGCACCAAGTAACCAGCTCACTTCTGTTGCTTTCCATCTCCCTCTCTGAAGGACTGGAAAGGAAATTGGTGGCTACATCCTTTATTTCCCTCCCACACTCCTTTTCTTTTTTAATCCTTGTGTTTCTCCCCTGTATTCTAGGGGTGAGTTTTAATTATTTCATTATTTTAAAAGGCCCCTGTGATGATATGAGTTCTTAGAATTCATTTTGAGTTGGATAACACAGAGTTCTAGCAATAACATTTGATGATACCCAGCGTGGACTCAGAGAAGGCAATGGTACCCCACTCCAGTACTCTTGCCTGGAAAATCCCATGGGCGGAGGAGCCTGGTAGGCTGCAGTCCATGGGGTCACAGAGTCGGACACGACTGAAGCGACTTAGCAGTAGCAGCGTGGACTAGGGTTTAACTTTTCTGAAAGACATGAATATTGGTGGCATTGGGTGGGTGGTCCTGAGTTGGTAGTGATAGTGTGGGTGATGAAAGAGCCAATTTCTGAAAACTTAAATTTGTTCTTCAGTCCACCCTGGAATGAAAACCTTTCTTCTCACCAGGGTGAAATTCCGATCCCAAGGTTCCTCCCTGTGGCCCAGCAGAGAAGGTGTGGCTCAGGCACTGGAGGAGTGGGTGTTGTGGACCAGTACTCACCGTGTAGCCCACGTCAGGGTTTAGCCGGTTTCTTCTACCCACTTGCTGGGGTCTGGAGTCCGGCCTTGAGCTCCTGGTCTCTCTTTAATTGTTTATTCCTCTGTCCCAGAGGGCTTCCCTGGTGGTTCAGATGGTAAAGAATCTGCCTGCAATACAGGAGACTCCTTCATCCTTTCTGTCACACACACACACACACACACACACACACACACACACACTACATAACCTGAACACAAGGCAGCCCTGAATAAGGTGTAATCAGGTTGCACGTAAACTCTCCTGTTGCTAAGACTTTACTCCACAAGCTAGACCTGCCTGCCCTGCCCTCACTCTCTCTGTCTGTGCGCCAGAAGCTTTTTATCTTTTAATTTGCTTCTGAATGTCCTGCAAAATTAACGGTGTGCGGACTTTTCCCTCTTTGGCCATTGTGTGCGGTACAGTACAGGCAGGCCTGGCAGTGCCTCTGATAGCCTGGTTACCGTGGGAATGAATGGCCACCACACTCTCAGGCTCACAGCCCTCCTTCTAATTGTTGACAGTAAAAAGCATTTAAATGCTGCTTAATTTGTAATCATCTTCTGGGGGGGGCGGGTAGGGGGAAGGAGAGGAGCCATTAAAATGTCAGTAAAATGAATACATCCATCTCTCTCTCTCTCTGTCTCTTTGGTTTTGTTTATTTATATGGGGTGGTTTTCCTTTGCAGTGCCCAATGTTTGTCTGGAACAACCAGTATTCCATTTGATTTTGAATTCCCGTCTCCCCCAGTCCCTGCTCCCCTCCCCACCCTGTTCTGTCCCTGGGTCTTTGTCTGCAGAGGCCTGTCTCCTCCTCTGTCCCTTCTCTTCTAGGTGGGCCTCCCTGCTGGCTCATCCTCATCATCTCTGAAATGCATTGGGATTTACAGGACCATTTAGATAAGACCCCAGCTGAGCTGATATCTTCTTTTCCATTGATCCCTCTTCTGGGTCCCAATTCTAGCCTGGGGGGCCTCAAGGTGGTTTTGGGGATGCCTGAATCTAGGGAGGTGGGCTCTGTTGAAAACATCTTGTACACCTGAAGAAGATCAGAGAGGAAAGCTGCCTGGGGATAAGTTATTGTATCACTGCAATAAGGAAATTGGGTCTCATCTTCAGGTGGAACCGCAACACCCTCCCATGAAGCCTTGGACACACAGCTGAAAACTGAAGTGCCTACTGTGTGTCGGGCAAAACGCTAAGGAAATGAGGCCACTGGAATCAGAGAGTCTGGTTCTCTGACCCACCATCTTGGTTGTGTTTTCTGTCACCCAGTGCTGGGGGCCTGAGAGAGAAAGCCCCTTCCCCCCTGTCCCCTCCCCATCAGCCTGGCCCTTGCCCTGTCCAGAGAGGCTGGCAGGGACTCTCAGACCCAGCAGCTCAAGAATTGCCCTTCTAGGCATAGGGCTAATTCTAGGAGGTACTAAGTAACTAGTGGCCCCTTGAGAGAAAGGACCTAGCAGGGTCTCTCGAGTCTTGCTTGCCCCATCTTCCTAAACACCCCTGTCTCTCAGGACTGGTGGAGGGTTCGGAGCGAGAGAACTGGATCGCCCAAAGCTGGTGCTCAGTCAAGCTTAGCTGTCTTCTGTGCCTCTCCTGGGGCTGTCTCTCTGTGAGCCAAAGATGGTGGCTTCCCAGTGAAGCACCGAGAGTCTCCTTAACCAAAGAAAAACTGTCAAGGGAGACTTTGAAGGAGAAATGTCTGGAACGCATCTTACCAGGGGAAAGGCCTTTCAGCTTCCAGCACCATCTTACAGGCCTAGGATTACTGCCTGTTAGAGTGAAGGCAGGAGGAGAAGGGGTCAACAGAGGATGAGATGGTTGGATGGCATCACTGACTCAGTGGACTTGAGTTTGAGCAAGCTCTGGGAGAGGGTGAAGGACAGGGAAGTCTGGTGTGCTGCAGCCCATGGGGTCACAAAGAGTTGGACACAACTGAGTGACTGAATACACAGAGTGAGGGGGAAACTTGAAGATTACTGACTTCTACCTGCATTTTTCTGATGAGAAACTTGAGGCCCAGAGAGGTCCAGGAACCTACCAGAGTGTGCACAGCAAGTGAGCTGCTGAGCTAGGACCTGAGGATGGGCCTTCCAGTGCTTTCTACCCTTCTGGTCTTCTTCAACTGGGAGCCGGTAGTGAGAAATCACCGGAAAGGGAAGGGCAGGAGGACCATGGCAGGACGATTACCCTGGCGTGTCCTTTCGTATGTCATCCTGGCTTCCCATCGCACGTTTCAGGGCTTCTTTGCCAGAAACCTCAGGACCAGGAGGCTCCTGGCTTCTTCAAAGCCAGCTCTCACACAGCCTGGTAGAGAGCGGCAGGCTTCTCGCAGGGGTTATAGGCCACAGGTGCAGAGCTGAATACATGCCAGGGAGGCTGGATTGAGGAAGGAACCCATTGCAGCTCTGGGTTTATTTGCACCCATCTACCCACCAAAGGAAGGAAGTTGGGAGCCCTTGGGTTTCAGGAACCCTCTGGGCAGACAGGTGTCTTGCCTGTCTCCTTTGATCTTCAGTCCTGCAGAAGAGACAGCTTAGAGAAATTGCGGAAGTCGGTCCTTCTCTGCCTCTTGGGAGGAGAAGCCGGGTATTGGTCCTTCTAGACAGCTCGAGGCCCCTCCTCTCCTAGATGGCCTTGTCTCAGAGGCCCGTGTCCCTCCGCCAGAGTGGGCAGCACCCAGAGCTGCTCCCATTTCCGACCCCTGCTCCTGGGCCAGGCAGGCTCTGCTGGGCTGGGCTAGGTTTAAGGGACTGCCGGCCGCCCCTCTCCACTCAGGGCTGTTGAAGTTGGTCCAATTTTTCAATCGTGGGCCAATTAGTTTCACAAATGGGGGCCCCCGTGGTGCCAGGGCGCATTTGTTCCGGGCCTGCGCACTGGCCGGGCCCCATTGTCCTGCCTCCCACCCCCGTGGGGGCCCATTGTCCTCGCCCCCAGCGGGGGCTGCTTACGGCTGATTTATACGGGCAGGCGTCCTGCGGCACCGCCACAGCTGGCCGAGGTGCTTAAGGCCTCGGACCCCCTGACCTCTGCCCCAGTCCTGCTGTCTTTTTGAAAGTTACAGACCAGAGGGCCGCATACCTCTCCGGATTTACTTTCCTCCCCCCAACTCCGCACGCACCGTGCCCCTTCCCTTTTTCCTCCCTTTGCTCTTGGCGGTGGCAGTCTGGGCTCCTTCTAGAACGTCTGGAAGGGTCCGGGAGCTGGGCTGGGACAGCGATGAGGGGCAGGTGGGAGGTTCCAGGAGAGGCAACCGGTCTGATGGGGAGGCAGTGGCTGCTGCTTTCTCCACGGGTGCGGCAAGCGGGGGAGTTCTTCGTCCTTGATGCCTTAAGTTCCCTCTCTGATGTCAGGCAGGGAGGGCGTGTTCCCATCAGAACAGCGCTGCCCGGGACCCCAGAACTCGGTCTGACATCTTGCAGTTGAGTTTGCCCTGGCCACCTTTCTGCCCGGGGCCGTGCCTCCTGGACAAAGCAGCCCAACATAAAGGAACTGGAGGCTGTTGTGTAACCAGGCAGCAGAGCACAGATCTGACTCCCTCTTAACCCGTGGACTCTCTCTTACCAACCAAATTCAACTTTCCTTTTCCTTTTTACTGCTTTTCCTTTCTTTTCCACCCTTCCTCCCCTGTTCTTGTCCCCTTCCTCCAGTTTCTCCCCCTCTTTGGCTCCGTTTGTTGGAATGATTGACAAAATTAGTAAATCCATTCATGTTAACTTTTATTGTGCAGGTCTCAATAAATCCCCCCCGTGTCCGGGGTGCACCTTAATGAGCTAGTGAGCTGACAAATTTGTTTACTGTAGCTGGAGGTGCCGAGTAATGAAATGCATTTGTGTCTGCAGCTCACTGCTAAACAAATACACAGTTTTCTGGGAGCCAGCATTGCCTGCTGCTGCTTGAGGATGTGGCCACACTCCCCAAGAGACTGAGAGGGGTGTGTGAGTGAGTGTATGCCTTCGTGTGTGTGTGTGTGTGTGTGTGTGTGTGTGTGTGTGTAGAGCACACACATGCCCTGAGACTTGTAATCACTTACCAATCCATGTCTTAGTTCCAAAACAAATTTGAATCAGCAGCTCCAGCTCCTCCCCCTTTGGTTATTCATTGAGAACTCTACTCCCTGGGCTAATGATAGGAAACCCCAACATTCCCCCTTTCCCTCTGGAAATGGAAGGTTATGTTGATATATGGGTGCCTCCCAAGATTCTAAGCAGATAAGAAATAAAGGAAAATGTGGCAGGCGAGACTGGATAACAAGACTGGAATTGACGAGACTGAAGTTGACAAGAAGGTTAAGATGCTATGGTTTCTAGCTCCTGGCTTGGTTTGGGAAGATGTGACGAAGCCGATGATTAAAGGTGCCCTACAAGTAGGTGACTATATGTAGCAGACAAGCACTGGTGCACAGACTTGTGGCTAATTTGGTTTGAGGCAGGCCTACCAAAGCTGTTTTCTCAGCCTTCCCTACCCTTCCTGGGAGAGAGGCTGTAGGCAGTAAAGGAAAGAGTGGGACTTGTCTCCCACTCTGCAGCAGCTGTCACTCCCGGGGCGGGAGTGGGGCGTTGGTGGGCTGACATTTTCTTGGGCTGGGTGGACTGGGCCCTCTTCGTGCGCATAGCTAGCCTTCTCAGGAAGGCTGGGAGTTGAGGGTTCATCCCAAATGATGCTTCAGCTTATGCCCAGGAGGAGAGCTCTAGAACAGGATCGTTTGGTACTTTCTTCAGTAGATCCCTTGAAAAGGAGCCAAGCCCTAGTGATGGCTCAGGGGGGTCAAAAGGGAGGCACCCCTGCCCATGTCGTGCGCTGGGCTTTTGCTTCCTTTCTGTCTGCTTCCAGTCCTGTCCTCCCCCCCACACACTCACACCTCCAGCCTCTTGAGATGCAGACAGAGCCTTCCTGCCTTCCGTGTGAGTCAGCCCTGGGCTGCTTGTCTCTGTCTGTCTTTTTCTCCTGCACAGTGGATGACGCAGCTCTGCCGCCTTTTTAGCAGTGACCTGGGGCGGGGAGGAGGGGAAGGTGGTGAGGAGAAAGATGGGGAAGAGGGAGAGGTGGCAGTTTCTCTGACAGTTTTGGTGTGTGGTTACAAGGCTTCACAGGACTGGAAATGGTGTCTTAGGAAAGAGTACTCCTGAAGGTCAGAGGAAGTAAAGTAGGTAGGCCTGTCTGAGGACTTGGGGATAGGGTGGGGGTGGAGGGGTGGGAGGTGGTTCCAGTTTAAATCAAGATTTTCACACGGCGCGCCCCCCCTACCCCGCCCAAATTTGCTATTTTCTTTCCTCTGGAAAGAAGAAGTTGCAGGGGGTGGGGAAGCAGCTCTTCCTTTCTTGGGTGAGATTGGGGAGAGCTGGACATCAGAAGCCCATCTTTGGTCCATGTGCAAGCACAGGCTTATACACACGCACACACATGTAATAGTCACAGCCGGCTTACCAAAAAAAGCCCAAATATATTTAGATCCCTCTGCCCTTTTGATTAAGAACCTGCTTATGTCTAGGGATAATAAGAGCCTTGCTCCAAGAAGGTGTAGCACCTGAGCGTCTTCTCCAGCTGTGTGCCCCTCTGATCCTGTTCCTGCCTTTCTATTAAAGAGCTAATTGGTATGGAAATAGCACAGGTGTAAACATGAGGGTTTTTGTGTCTCATAATTTCAGACCCAGTCATCACCGGGGTGAAATAAATACCCTGGGTCTGTGTCACCCCTCCTGCTCCTGTTCCATCCTAGCCTTGGCTTTCTCCCGTTCTTTTTTATTTTTTGGCTAAAATTAAACTTGTTTTAAATTGGGAATCTCTGAGTCGTACATGCCCTGCAGCCAGATTGGCTCCTCTGCCCTTGAGGGTGGAAGGCAGGTATGTTGGGGGCCACCATCTCCAGGTAGAATTGATGCTAATGAGGGTACAGTTATTTGCATGCCCTTCCCCGCCTTACCTGGGGCCTCTCTCCATCGACCCCACCACACCCATTCCCTCCTCCTAGTTCATATTCCCTTCAGACCAGGCAGATACCCCTGGGGTCCAGCCTAAGATGGAGACCCATTCATAAGAGCAGAGGGGGTTCTATTCTTTGACCTGATACATGATTTCTTTGAGCCAAGCCTAATTTATGTATCTGATTTATATTTGAATTTACAGATTGATAGAAAACAATACCTTTGTAGTATTTACATACTCAATAATTTTTGCCAGTTGCCTATTAACATCATTATGAAGTTGGTGTTGGAAAGGGCAGCTGAGTCGTGAATACCATTTCCTAGATGAAGAAATGAGGCCAAGGGCAGCAGGTAGCTGGCCCAGGGTCACAGCCAGGAAGGGCTTTACCTTTGGGCGAGAACCAGGGTCTGCTGACTGTATCATTGCATGAGGTGGTAAAACTGATCCTTCTGTGGGCTGGGTCTTTGCTTCTGAGCAGCAGAGCTGAGACATGGAGCCAAGAACCAAGGTGTCCTGTTCAGCCCACTAGACAGACATGAGAGGCCCCAAAGATATCAACTCTTTAGGGATTACTGGGCATTACTCATTTCCAAGGAGCATCTTATTGGAAGTTCTGCATTCAGTTTGGGCTTTCTCCAGCTCTAGCCATCCATTGCTCTGTACCATGACTTTCCCCATCCCGTGACCCCCTGTGCTCTTTGTGATTGTCCCACAACCCCTTATTTATTCTTCAAAAAAAAAAAAAAAAAGCTCTTTATTGATTATTATTATTTTATATTTTCTTGGCTATGCTGTGTGGCATGTGGGAATCTTAGTTCCCCCACCAGGGATTGAACCTGCCTCCTTGCATTGGAGTCTTCATCCCTGGACTGCCAGGGATGTCCCTCCTTATTTATTTTTGAAGGCAACATGCAGCTGTTGAGCGCCTACTGTATGCCAGGTCCTGTGATTTATGTTAGGGGATATAATGATGAAGAAAGTGCTTCTTGCTTACCATCTCTTACCATCTCCTGGGCAGAGCTACATGTCAAAAATAAGTACAACAAAGGGTTTAATAGTTGTGCTGGGGTAGTGAGGGCTCAGAGGAAGAAGGTATCCTTGGCACTGAGTCCTAAACAGTGTCTCTCATCCAAGACACCTTCTCTAGGGTCATTTTCCTGGAAGAAGCAGCCCAGAGTCGATAAAACAACATCAGCTTGTGTATCGTGCAGAGCGGCCGTGATCTGTATCCAGGCTGTTCACTGCAGGAGGATGCCCAGCTGAGGGAGAAACAGAGGCTGCAGTCCAGCCGTCTTTGTGTGCCAGAGCTGTGTGCCCAGGCGAGGATCTGTGTTGGGCTAGAGAAAGAGGCATTATTTTCTAATTCAGACAAAGGCATCCTCTGGGCTGGCATTAGTTCTGCTACCACTTCATAGCTAAGAAGCTTTTCCACTTGGGTATCTCATTGGATGCTCTCAACTGCCACAAGCAGGGTGGCAAAGGATGAGCAGACTCTGGTCCAGAGAAGCAGAGTGACTTGCTCTGGGTTGGAAGACAAGGGAGTCGCTGAGGCAGGACCCACGTGCTTCTCTGGTCTCCCCCGTGTCCTGCTGGCCCTCTGATTTCTGAAGGTCTTTTGCAACCAGTGGAAGCTCCTTGCCTCTCCCCAGTGGTATCAGGCATGAGGTTCCCCCGACAGCAGAGGAAGGGGCAGTGCGCGTCTCAGGGTCTCAGGCATTGAAGGGAACAGGGTTCTAACACTGCCGGGCCCCCTTGCTTTGCCCTACATCTCACGGCAGCTAATGAATTGCTAATACAATTTTCTAGATAATTTTATTTCCATAGTCCCACATTTTAATGTGTTTCCAAAAGCTAGCATTTATTTGCTTAATCTCCCAGTGTAATAGAATCTGCCCTGACTCATCATACATGCGAACAATCAGCTAGGCAGAAACTACAGCAAATTGTTTAATAAGTCAAATGTAGTCTCTGGATTTTTAACTTACATGCACCAATAGCTTTTCTTGTGTCTCATCCGTTTCTCCCCCTCCCCACCACCCCCGCCCTTTCATTTTTCCTTTAAAGATATTTTCTATCCTCTCAGCTGCTGGTGTCGAAACAGAAGAATGGGGAGTGGACGGGGGGCCCTCCTTTCTTCATCTCTGAGCCTTAGGCAGTGTCATCAGTGACCAGGGGGAACCCCTGTGCGCTGTGGAATGCCTAGGAAGGAGGGGGCCACCGTGGGGACACTGTAATAGATCCATTCCAGGTGGTCATTGCATGACTTTACACTTGTCACCAAGGTGCAGAGCCGATATCCAGAACTTCAGATGCATGAGGCTTCCTGACTTGAGCCCAGGCTGAGGGTCCTGTCCTGCCATTGCCCCGGGGTTCCACTTCTCCAGTCCTCCTCTGTCCTCCCAGCGCCTACCTTAGACTGGTCCCAGCACTCCTCCAGTGGTAGCACGAAAGCCGTCACCTCTGTCCCTGATTTCATCCACTTAGCCAGCGCCCTTGGTCCCCACTCAGCCCCCAGGGGCATTGCCTTCACGTACTGGTTGGAACACGCTAGCCCCCGCTCCCCACATCTTTTCCCGGCACCTCTAAGGAATGAAATCTAACCTGTCCCACCTGGCGATGTGGCCCTCTGCCATCCGACCCCCAATAACTGTCTCTGCTTATCTTCATCCTTGTTGGGGGTGGGGGGTCTGTCTTCTCTTCCTGCCTGCTTTGATATTTGATTGCGTTGTTTCTAGCTTGGCTCCTGTGCCCACTCTGGTCCTTAGCTCCTCAGTACACTTTATTTCTTAAAGTCTAAGAAAGAATCTCCAAAGCCCTCTTGGGATCAGCCTGTCTTATCCTCTGGCTAGTGGCTGGCTTGTCTGTGCCCTCCACTTAGCCGGGACCCTGTGTCTCTGGTTGATCTCAGCATCCCTCTTGTCCCCTAGTACAGTGCCTGCACTGGGTGATATTCACAGAGTTGACTGAATGGACACGAAATAGGCTCAGGGGATCCTGAGAGGAAGGGCCCGCACAGTGGGGCAGCTCTGGGGTCCTGGGAAGACCCAGAGGGTGAGGCTGCCAGGGTTCTCAGTCTTCCCTGGGCTGGGACTGACCCTCAGAACTCCTCCGGGCTTGGCTTTTTAGGCTGAGGATCTCCTACTGGGGATGTCATTCATGTTCCCTCTGACCCAGGTTCCTTCCACACTGGGGATTTTGGGGGATCCATAAGGACAAACCTGGGCTCTTAAAGGGCATGGCTTGCCCAGGAAGCTTGTTCTCTCTCAGCGATAAAAGGCAGATGTTTGATGTCTGGCTTCATCGGGACTGTCTGTATGTTGAGGTTCAGGCCAGAGATAGAGCTGGTGCTGGGGGCTCGTGGGATGAAGCAGCCGGAGCTGCCATGCCCCTGGATGTGTTGCAGATGGATGCCACCCTGGGGAGTGCTGGCCAGGCCAGACTGGACTTTGAGGATTCACTGTCAACCCTTGTCTGCGTCTGCTGGGCAGACCACTTCTCTCACTGTGCCCCCCTCAATCAAATGGAGCACCTCAGTTCTTCTTGCAGAGGCCTTGCTGGCTCCCAGAGGGGTTGGAAGGCTTCAGAGAGCCCTACCTCGTGACATCCACTAGGGCGCTCCTCCTGGCCTGGGCTGTCTGTTTCTAGGGTGGACCTTGGATGCACGGGGGCTCCTGAGCCAGCTGGGTTGGAACTGGTTCACCGTGTCATCACTGTGCCTCTTCCCAGAGAAGCCCAGGCAGATAGAGAGACATTAACCCAACTCTGTGGTTTCTGAAATCAGACAAACTGAGGCATTTATAAATCCCAGCTCCTCTTCTTTCTGACTGTGTGACCTCAGGCAAGTTATTTAACCACTCTGTTTTGCCATTTGTGAAAAGGGGCGTGAGCATCCTGCTGGGTACTGTTGCAAGTTTTAAATGAGATGATGGCATAGCATCATCATAGCAAGGCCTATAGCGGTTCCCCTCCCTTCTGCTCTTTGAGGCCAGGAGGAAGTTCGTGCCCTGGCTGGTTCTCATGTCCCCTGCCCAGCCTTTCCTGGACCTGGGTGTGGGCGATGCCCATGGGTGGGATGGAGCATGGCTACAAGGGCCTTGAGGGGTGGGGATGTGGGGAAATGAGAAGCCATCCTTGCCTTCCTGCTAGTCCATTGCAGACCCAGCCACGAATGGGACTGAGGCAGCCAAAAGAGACCCCCCGTTTGCTGTCTCCACCTGCGAGATAGCAGGCTGTCCATGCTATCTTTCTTGTATGCCCCGCCTTTCCACTGGGAGCTCCCTGATGCCACACTGAGCAGACCTTGACTTGAAGCAGCCAAGCTCTGCCCCATCTTCCACTCTGGACTGACAGGCGCTGCGCCTCAGCCCCTTTCCCCCTTGTGTCCTTTACACGGGGGGCGGGGAGGCAGTGCTGGGCTGAGCACAAGTGATCAAGCCCAGATGCCAGCAGAGAGCTGACCAGACTGGGGGCTTCCAGGCGGAGCTGACATGCTCAGGAAAATGGAACCCAAAATAGTGGCCACGGTGGCCAAGACCAGCTGGGACTCAGATGGAGGGCTTAGATGCTTCCTCCTTAGATGCTGATCCCTGGAAAGCCATGGCTCCACAGCAGCACCGGAAAGAGGGTTGACGAACAGAAAATAGCAGCCTGTCTTTGTAGGGCTCTCCTGGTGGCTCAGTGGTAAAGAATCTGCCTGCCAATGCAGGAGATGTTGGTTCGATCCTTGGGTCAGGAAGATCCCCTGGAGAAGGAAATGGCAGCCCACTCCAGGATTCTTGCCTGGGAGATCCCATGGACAGAGGAGCCTGGTGGGCTACGGTCCAGGGGGTTGCAGTCAGACACGACTTAGCGACTAAACAACAAGAACAACTTCGTAGGATATCATGGGCTACCTACCTCTACTTCTGATCAGCACAGGAAACAACCAGAGTTAAATGAAAATCTCATGTCCCTCATTAGCTTAAAATCTCTTGACAGAGGACTTCCCTGGTGGCCCAGTGGTTAAGACTTTGTTTTCCAATGCAGAGAGTATGAGTTCAATCCCTGATTGGGAATCTAAGATCCCACATACCTCGTGGCCAAAATATCAAAACATAAAACAGAAGCAATATTGTAACCAATTCAATAAAGACTTTAAAAATGGTTCACATCAAAAAAAATCTTTTAAAAAAATCCCATGACAGTTGCACGTTGGTCTTGGGATGAAGCCTAAAGTTCTAACCACAATTTTCAAGACGCCTTACAAGCTGGCCCGGCCCACTTCTTTGACTCCCTTCCTGTGTTTTCTCTGCCTCCCTAGCTGCACTGTTCTGTCTGATCCTTCTACCAGCCATGTTTCTCTCCAGTTCACAGATACTATTTTTTCTTCCTAGAATGCTGTCCCCATGTCCCCAGTGTGCTGGGTAACATCTGTGATGAGGGCAGGCACTTTGTACAGTTTTCCATGGCTACACCCCCAGGGCCAAAAAGAGAGTCCTACTTGTAGTAGATACTAAAATAGTATTTGTTCAAAGAACGGACCCTTAGGATGTGTGCATTCATGAGTGGAGACGTGGTTAAGAGAATCGGGTCTGTAGCATCAGGGGAGGATCAGATCCAGGCTGCCTGGGCTTGAATCCCAGCCCTGTTTGCTTGTGAACTCCGCTATTTTGGACAAATTACTCAATCTCTCTGTGTCTCCTTTTCCTTAGCTGAAGGGTGAGGCTGTAGAGGTCCCATTTTGCAGATGGGATGTTTTAAGTGTTACCTTCCAATGATGGCTTTCATCTTCGTTATTGTGGTTCCTCACAGAGGCCCCCGGACACCCCATCTCCTGCCTAGGCTTGGAAAGTCCCTCTGATAGATGGCTTCTTGGTACCCTGCCTTTGACACAGCACTCCAGACAATTGCAGAGTCATTTGCTGCCATGATGTTCTTGATTAATATCTCTGTTTCTCCCACTAGACTTTAGGTTCCATGAGGATGGGAAAAGAGTGGATTTTGTCCACCGGTGGAGCTGTGTTCTGGGGGCTCCATCAGCATCACGTGGCCCGTGCTGCCTCTGGGTTTGCTGCTGAGCGTGGGGCTGGGGGTGCTGTCCTGATGCTGGCTCGTGCTCCAGCCCAGCTGAGGCTCTGCCCCATTTCCCGCAGGCACGGACATGGCTGTCTTCTGTCTGCTGTGTGGGAAGCGTTTCCAGGCACAGAGCGCGCTCCAGCAGCACATGGAGGTCCACGCAGGCGTGCGCAGCTACATCTGCAGCGAGTGCAACCGCACTTTCCCCAGCCACACCGCTCTGAAACGCCACCTGCGCTCACACACAGGTAGGCTGGCCACAGGCGGGTGGGTGGGCGGGGTCTCTCCGGTGGGGGAGCCCTCGGCCCTTCTCTGCTCAAAGGTCTGGCATGCAGGGGCCTCTGAGGTGCAGGCCAGCGTGGACAGTTCTTATCCCATCCCACCTTGGGGACGTTTAGTTCTCCATATCTCTGTGCCCAACAGAGACGGCTCTCATTAGAAATGTAGGCTCATGGGTCCCCCCCACCCCAGAAACTTCCATTTAGTGGGCGTGGGTGGGATCTAAGACTCAACATGGTTAATAAGTATTCCCAAAGATTCTGATGCAGGTGGACCTGAAATGAATTTTGAGAAAAATCTGCCTGCTTGGTCTCTAGAGTTTCCCACCACTGGTCCTACTCCACACACAAACACACACACACACACACACACACGCACGCACACATATTGTACACACACGCCTTGTGCAGGCACATACACTGCACACACATACTGTACACACACATTGTGCACACATGCTGTGCACACACTTCACATTCTGCACACACACAGCATACACACATACATACACAGGCTGTGCACATATGTTTCTGAGGTCAGCCTTGGGCTCTTAAGGGACTGTGGCAGAAGTGGTCCTGCTTACCAGTTAACAGAAGCACATGTTCTGTATCGGGCCTTACCCTGCTTAGGGGAGACAGTGCGGGTGTATAAGCTGTGAGCCATGCTTAGCCAGTCACTGATGCTGGGGGAGGAGAGTAGCTATGAGTCAGGGGTAGGGGGTGGGGTGCTTGCTTCTGAGACCCAAGGGGCATTGGCTTCCTCGCATCATCCCCTACCCCCCAACAATGTCACAGGTGACTTGAAGCCTCCCTTTCTCTGATTGTATGTCGATAAAGGATTGCCCATTTCTAAGTCTGCATGTGTCTCTGCTTGTGTGTGTTCTGTCCTGAGTCTGGGGTGAGAGGTGGGTGATGGGGCCAGGGAGATAGAGGCAAATTCTCTTTCTGGGGGTGTAACAGGGGGTGTTCTCCTGGCTGCTGGAGAGGGTATAAAAAAGTCTGCATGCCTCATGACAGACTTGGCAGGACCCTTTCCTCACTCTTGGGTCTTGTCACAGCCCCAGGATTAAGTGGCAGGCTTTGCTGAATATGGGAGAGGTGGTTATTCATCACAACCTGGCCTGTCCTGCTGGCAGTAGGCGTCCTCACCGAGAAGCCTCCCAGGCTCTTATTTCTGGATGCCATTCTGTTCAGGAGAGCATGTTGCCTTAGCATCACCAGATTTGCTTAGAACTTCTCAGATTTGCTGGCTTAGGACGAGGAGGGGTCCCAGAGGGTAAGGTCGGACAAGAAGGCCAAAGAAGGAGAGAATGCTGGCAAGAACTTTCTCTGCAGTGACCACCTAAGCATCCCCGGCAGGTATCAGCACCTTCTGTCAGCACCTGCCCCGCTGGGTCCCTAAGCTCGGCTTATCGAAAATGGCCAGTTGCCTTTCAGACACTTCTTTTTTATTACTTTTTATTTGTTTATTTTTGGCCATGGTTGCTGCACGTGGGCCTTTCTCTAGTCACAGCAAGCGGGGACTGCTCTCTAGTCATGGCTTCTCATCGCAGTGGGCCCTCTCGTTGCAGAGCGTGGGCTCCACGGCACATGGGCTCCATTGTGGTGCATGGGCTCAAATGCCCTGTGGCACGTGGGCTCTTCCCAGAGCAGGGATCGAACCTGTGTCCCCTGCATTGGCAGGAGGATTCTTAACCACTGGACCATCAGGAAAGTCCTCCTTTGGCCACTTCTGAGCATGCTGCCTGAGACGATCCCACCCAGGGTCGCCCTGCTCTGCCCATGCTGTCTTCTCAGAGCTCAGATACCTAAATGTCACGGGTCCCTGGGTCAGTCATGGCTCGGATTCATTGGGAGGGACTGTTTCCAGACATGGTTGGGAGAAGTACTTGCTTAATCTAGGAAACATGGAGCGTGTGCACTGCTTGTGCACACACAGACCAACACCCATCAATTTCACACCAGCCAGGGCCTGTGCACGCAGCCATCACAGGCCGAGCACACCCCCACACAATGCCTCATTGATATTCCGTTGTTCTTGGCCCATTTGCTGCTGGGGCCGGGCGTTTAGCATCAGCAGCTGTGTTTGGTAGGTTAGTCCAGCCGCGCAGTTGGCATTGATGGATCCCTGATTCACATGGCTCATCATATAATAAACCCTCAGCTGTGTTGGAGGGGTGGCTGAGGGGCTGATGGGGTGGGGCTGGGGTGGGGAAGAGGACATTGGGCTTGGCCGGTGCCAGGGAAACCAACCAGGTGAGGACAGACCACTGGGGTCACAGGTGCACTGGCCAGGCCGTGGGGGCTCTAATTAGTCTCGTTTGTCCTGCACTTAATGTCAAGCTCATTAAAGAGGCTACAGAGTTAATCAACATTCCACAAATTGGATTTTGAGTTCTGCAGCCAGTTTTGTGTACATTATGGCAACACTGACACGATTAATTCTCAGGGTGAGGATTTTGGGCCAGGTGCTTCAAAATCCGTGTGTGTGTGTGTGTGTGTGTGTGTGTGTGTGTGTGTGTTGGTGCGTTGCTGTGTTTTTTTTCCTTCCTAAATTTTTTATTCCTTTCCCTGGACTGCCTCTAGAGATTTCCTATTTAAACTCATTTAATGTGATCCACTTCATGATTAAATTCATAAAAATCTGATCAAACCAACCTCTCTGCCTTAACCCTTTGTTTTTTAAACTCTCCGGGCCCCTTCTGGAGGGGGGAAGATGCAGACAGACGGCGGTGCCCCCCACCCACCTGCCGAGTGGCTGCCGATGTACGTTTTAATTACCGGCTCCGGCTGAAGTCTCACGTGGGCCCTGCCTTATTTATTTATTTATATCTTAATGAGGATACTGAATCCTTGATTAAAGTCGTAATCGTTGCCGATTCACTAAGGCGGGGTGGGGTTGGATGTCAGACGACGGTGAGCACAGACACCTACACGCACACAGTGGCCTGCGGGGCCAGGCGCACGCAGATCACCCCTCACTCTGTTAGACACACAACTAATCAGGACCAGGGTCTGCCTGGGCCTCGTCTCCCCTGGGATTGGATGAGGCTGGAGGCTGGGGGACCAGGCAGTCTGCACAGCCCTGCAGTGAGAGGGCAGGCAGGTGCAGGGAACCCAGACCCCTGCTCATCCCCAGATCTGCACGTGGGGTCCTCTTCTCTGAGCCCAGGGCAGGGCCCCTAGGGTGGTGGGGACTGGCGTGGAAGGATAGCTCTCCCCTTCGAGCTTCTTCCATCCGACGCCTCAATGGAAGTGTTCCCACCCACCCCTCTACACCCTCGGAGCATCTTGCAAGTCTTCCTCCCGTGAGAGAGCCCGCCAGCCAGCGGACCCCAGCATCCTCTCCCCACAGAGCCTTAAAAACCCTTCAGAGCCATCAGAAGAGATGAGAATTTATGTGGGTACGGAGGCCCGCCTTCGAGAATGGGGAGGTTTGGTTAGAGGCCTGAGGAGGGGAGAGAGAGAGAAGAGAGTAAAATATCATTTTAAAGAGGAAGTGAAGGCGCAGGCATGCAAGTCTATAACGAGAAGGACAATTTATGCCCAGACACGAGCGCAGTTTGACATGGGGATAATGAAAAAACGTAGGTCATTGTGGATGACTTAAACCTTCAGCGGCTGAAGAAAATGTATGAAATGCAGAGGACATTACACGGTTGGCAGCCTCGCACATCTGCAGAGGGACAAGTGAAATACAGTGGCCATTCTTTACCATAAACTGTGGTTGTTGGAGATGCAGCCCAGAGAAATTGTAATTACAGTGACAAGACGAATCAGCGATATTTAAATATTCATGAACAAAGTCTGGGGTGATCAATCTATCTTTATTGTCTGTGCCTTCACTCCTGTAATAAATAAGTAGCTGAAGTCTTCACCTTTCATTCCCCCCCCACTCCCCAGCCACCAAAGCCCCCACTTTGGGTACAAAAGGAAGGATGGTTAATCCCCACGCCCCAGCCTCTGACCCGGTAGGGGACTTCAAGGTGCATTACAAACAGGATGCTGATGGGCATAGATGCCAGGTCAGGGAAAGGGAAAGGCCGTTCTCCCCCAGCTTCACGTACTGACATTTTCTGAGCTCCTTGATTGGATTTGACTGTGTGCTACATACTGAGGCCGCAGGGATGAGCGAGGCTTCCTTCTGGCCCTTGTGGTGCTTCTGTTCTGCGGGCACAGGGGGTGTCACAACAGATAAAACACGGCATGTCAGGCATTAGTCTGCTAACCGACACGAGTATTCCAGTATATCCAGTTAGTATTACTAGTATTCCAGTGTCCAGACCCTGGAACTGGATCTGAATCCCAACTCAGCTCCTTACCAGTTCTTTGACCTTAGGGACCCTGTTTAAGTGTCTTTAAAGATCTCATGTTTCTCATCTGTAAAATGAGAATGATACTATCTTTCTTGTAAGGTTGTTGAAGTGATTATGTGATATGATCTGTGTGAGGTTCTCAGCCCAGTGGTGAGCACTCAGCGTGGGCCATTTTAATTAGCACCATGAAAATTATACTACTACTACAAAAGGGACAGAATGCTGGACATTTCTTCTCTCCGGAGACAGAGGAGAAAGTGACTCAGTTTGCCTGGGCTGGGGTGATGGGAGGTAGCACTAAAGGGAAACTTCTGAACTGTAGTGACACATGATGTAGGTTTTGATGGGTGACTAGGAGTTCGTTAAGAAGGGAGTATCATACAGAAAGAACAGATGCATGAGACTGTGGAGGAGGGAAAGAGCAGAGCGACTGAGAACATTGGAGGGATTTTTTGAGGGTAGTGGAGTCAGGCTGGAATGGCTTGCACCCTTGACCTAGAAGAAAGGAAGCTGGGAGCAGGGTCTTGAAGCCCCTGGGCCTGCTCTGCCCCCAGGGCGCCTGCTTTCTGGGGGCTCTGTCCTCCCTGAGTCAGATGGGCTCTCTTTTCCTGGGACTAGCCCTCGAGGCATGGATGACCATGGGGCCGTGTGTGCTCCCCGTTAATGCTAAGGGGGCCGGTAAGGGGGGCTCCTCAGTCCTGTCTGCAGGTGGTGAGGACAAGCAGCCTCGTCCTTCTGGTGCTCTGATCCTGCCCTCATGTGCCCTAAGGAGAGGGCGGGCGGAGGCGAGGGCCTGATGCAGCCCCTTGTCCCCACAGGCGACCACCCGTACGAGTGTGAGTTCTGTGGCAGCTGCTTCCGGGATGAAAGCACACTCAAGAGCCACAAGCGCATCCACACGGGCGAGAAACCCTACGAGTGCAACGGCTGCGGCAAGAAGTTCAGCCTCAAGCACCAGCTGGAGACACACTATCGTGTGCATACAGGTACCCGGGACAAACAGCCGGCTCCGGGCTGGGGGCGGGGCAGGTGGCTCCCCAGAGGACCCCAGGCAAGGATGGCCCCAGGCCGAACCAGGGTGCTAGGGCTCCTCTTAAGGCTTAGTATGGCCACCTGAGTGCCACTACCTCCTGGAGAGGGCGAGGCAGACATCGCTAATCGATCACACTTTCCAGCAGCCCAGAGCAGCCTTCCAGGCAGCCACACCAATAGCTCGCAGATGATGTCCATTCATGAATCCTTAATTAGGGTTCACTTGGCCCGATTAGCTGAAAATGAAGGCTAGGATGATTTCATGTGACTTGAGGGTTAGAATAAGACCCTAGGGGACATTAAGTTAGGATTTACAATGAGGGTTGGGAAAAATCGTAAGTTCGATTGAGTTGAAAGATTAGAAAAGCCGATGTTTTTACTAACCCCTCCACGTGTATAATGTTTTACCATTTCAAAGGGCCTTCCCCTTCCTTTTTACGTGAATGTGAGCAACTGTTTTCTTAGGGCCTGACGACAGAACAGGTGGAAGTGGTCCTGATGTCCAGCACAGCCAGAGCTGGGAACAGTGGAAAGCTGGAGCCGGCTCCAGCCTGCCTGGGAGAGCCACCATTCACATGTCTTTCCAGCAACCCCCCACCTCCTTGTTCATTGTTATCACCTTGTTTGCTTAAAATCGGCATGAGTGAGCAAGTGAGTGAAGTCGCTCAGTCGTGTCCAACTCTTTGCGACCCCGTGGACTGTAGCCCCCCAGGCTCCTCCGTCCATGGGATTCTCCAGGCAAGAATACTGGAGTGGGTTGCCATTTCCTTCTTCGTTCACGGCATGACCATCTGCAAATGCTACAAAATCAGGGCTTTGTGGAGAGCCCGTTGTTAAACACTTACCACCAGCACACTGCTAGGTTGGAGGTAGATATTGAGAAGGACTTCCTTTGAGGATAAAAGTGGTGGAAGGCAGTGGAATATGGCCAAACAGAAAGCTTCCCCTGATCAGGGGAAATAGCTGCCTGAGCAGAGTTAGAAGGGAGAGGGGAGATTCCGCTGGCACTGGCGGGGAGGGTGTGAATTCCTGGGAGGGGAGGTGGATGGAGGAGGCAGTAAGCACAGGATATGTGTTGTCTCAGGTCTGCGTTGGGCCACACGGAGAGGATGGGGTGGTAGTTGCTGACAACCGAAATGACCCCCAGGATTTCGCAGAGCCTCAGGGGCTTCCTTAGCCCCTTGTGGGAGATGTGACCTGGCGGGCGGATCATTAAATGCATTGGCACTGACTATCGTAAATAGCCGGTCGATAGTTAGATCACTTTGGCTGTTCATTACTTCATTATTTGCAGGGGCCTCTGCACGGAGGAGTATCGATAGCGAGATGGCTGGCCAGTTAATTACTGTATCGAAACAAGGTTCTGCTGCGTCCTCTGCTCAGCTCCAGGGGACTGTAACAGAGGGGTGGGTGGTCACAGCTAGGGCGTGGGCCACGGGCTCCCAGGGTCTCTGTCTCTCCCCCATTCTAGCTTGAGAGGGAAAGCAGGGTCCAGGGCAGATTCTTCGAGTCTTAGAGGAGGAGGTATGCTTGCCAGACTGGGGTTCTCTCACTCTTACCACCCCCTGCTCCCCACCATCTGTAGCCCTGAAAGAACTCTATCCCCTTGCTCCCCTAGAAGGAGCTGTGTGCTAAAGAGCCATCCCTAAGGACTTTAGACGCTTCGAGGGCACTTTTCTAGATTTCTGTTTCCTCTCTCAGGAAGGAGAGAGTCCCCATGCTAGAGAGAGTTAAGAGTAAGTCCAGGGGCTGGAGCTGGCCCACACATGACCACTACCTCCGTGTGGCTATTTATTGGGTTGACCAAAAAGTTCATGCAGGGTCCCAATACCCAAGACTTTCCTTGTGACTCAGCTGGTAAAGAATCCGCCTACAGTGCGGGAGACTGGGTGGGAAGATCCCCTGGAGAAAGGAAAGACTACCCCCTCCTGTATTCTGGCCTGGAGAAATCCATGGACTGTATAGTCCATGGGGTTGCAAAGAGTCGGACACGACTGAGTGACTTTTGCACACACACACACACACACACACACACACATAATACATTAGTTATGGTGAACAAGATTAAGAATGTAAGATACTGGAAACTAACACCATTGTAAATCAACTACACTTCAATTAAAAACAAAAAGAACGTAGGGCTGCAGTCACACGGGCCACATTTCAGGCACTTGGGAGCCGGATGTGACTTGTGGCCGCCACACTGGGCGTGCACCCATCACCGTGGAAAAGTGCTGTCCAGAGGGACTGAGCGTCTCCAGAAAGCCCCCTCCCTCTCTCCTGGCTTCTCCTGACCCCTCTCCCCGCACAGGTGAGAAGCCCTTCGAGTGTAAGCTGTGCCACCAGCGCTCCCGGGACTACTCGGCCATGATCAAGCACCTGCGAACGCACAACGGCGCGTCGCCCTACCAGTGCACCATCTGCAGCGAGTACTGCCCCAGCCTGTCCTCCATGCAGAAGCACATGAAGGGCCACAAGCCCGAGGAGATCCCGCCCGACTGGAGGATAGAGAAGACGTACCTCTATCTGTGCTACGTGTGAGGCCGGCCTGAGGCCGCGGCGGGGGAGCGAGGAGCAGGAGGAGGAGCAATGGAGCTGGGTGGAGTCCAGGAGGACCGTGCAGGGCAGAAAACACACACACACACACACACACACACAGCAAAAAAAAAAAACAAAAAGCAAATGAAAAAAAAGCAGAAAGGAAAAAGAGAGAAAGGAGGAAAAGGAAGTCTCGGAGCTGTCTGGCTCTGGTTCTGTCTGGGGCTCCAGGTGACCCGGACGCCTGGCCCAGCCCCTCCACCCAGGCCTCCGTCCCTCCTTTCCTGCCTGGGGGTCGTCGGCCTGCTCTTTTTGGGTGGGGGTGGAGGGGGGCGTTTGTCAAGCTCAGATGGTGGGATGTTTCTCTCTTCCCTCCACCCAGATCCTCCTTTTGTGTCCGGAATTAGAAACTAGGAAAGGGCTGTGGGGTCCTCTGGTCAGAGTCAGACCATCCCTGCCTGCTGTCCCCTCACTGACTCCTCAGAAGGTGGGGGGCTGAGGGATGGGTGGGGGTGTGCAAGGGGGGCCTGCAGAGGTGGGGGCTGGGCTGGGTCACTGGTTGACACTCACAATGGCAGCTCTTGTTTGCTGGGGGGCACACTGGGGTGGGGAGGAGCCCTCCCGCCCTTCCCACTGCTCAGTTCATCTGTTGCTTGCTTCCTCCGCCACCCCCGCCACACCTGGGTGTCCCTTCACAGTCTTTTAGGAGCCTCGGAGCTCTTGCCTGCTCCCCGGCTCCCCTTGACTCCTGTCCTCCCAACCCCCCATGGATCGGAGTGTCTCCTGCCTCCTCTGGCTCCCTGATGGGGAAGCGGGGTCTGACTAGAGAGCCCCCCCTACCCAACTTGCACCCTTTTGCTTTCTGAAAAAATGCAGACAAATTCAGTGGAATAGCCCATCCCAGTCCAGCCATCCTGAGCAAGACTCCTGCTGAGCTGCTTTTGCTTCCAAAATGGAAAAATGTAACAACTAAATACATCCTGTCCCACCAAACAAACACAGCCCCTAGGAGGAGGGTTCCGTCCGTGAAAGGGCTCGTGGCCCGTGGAGGGATGTGATGTCCTTCTCCAGAGGTGCCCTACACCTGGAGGGGGGGACCCCTGCCCTGGGAGGGAGTCGGGGAGCCGTGCTGGGGACCCTTGGAACTCATGGGACCCCCCAGGCCTGGTGCTGTCTTTGGGGAGACCCAGGTCCAGAGGGCTGTGCAGAATTCCTGACTCCCAGGGGCCCCCAGGCCACCGAGAGGAGGCGTTGAAAGCGCTTTGCCTTGTGTTCCATTTTGCTTCTGTTCCTTGTCCTCTGTTCACCTGTTAGCACATTGTACTTGAATTACCTCAGTTTTTTGTGACCTCATGAGCTTTTTTGACCCCTGTATCTCTGTTTTGGTTGGGGGTTGGAGGAATGGGGGAGAGTGTTCTTTTCAGTTTCTTGTGTAAATTAATAGCTGGTTTAATAGACTTCAGCTGGCCAAGGCCCTCCGCATCCCCTCTGACGAGCCTCCCAGATGGAGGGAGCCGTGCAGAAGGAGCTGAGTACTCAGGATCTGAATGGGAGGCCAGGGCAGGAGGTGGGTGTCCGCCGGGGGCACCGCAGGACCACAGCTGGCTCCGACCAGGCATGACGTCCCCAGGCCTAGAACGCTCTGGAGCGAATCCCACCTTTCTTACAGTTTGCTGGGTCCTCCAGGTCTGGGGGCCTGTGTTCTTCAAATCCTTTTCACGCGTGTGGCCCCACCTCCGTGTGCATTATCACTGCCAAAACTGGCCTCTGGTCTCTCTGCAGGGCTGGTTGGGGACGAGACGGCCCGTGAGTTGTTGCAATGGGGCGGGGGTGTTGTTTTTCTCAAAGCTACCTCTTACGTTTGTCCAGTTCTTTTGTTCCCCTACACGCCTCCCATCCTGCTGTTCTGCGTCCCCCACTTCTCCCCAGCCTCCCCGCCCCCTGAATTTTTGGAAAGCACATTTGCAATATTTGTGTTTGCTTTGGGACGGGTCTTCCGTTTCATCTCATGCTTTATTTGTAAGAGTTGTTTGTGGGGTTTTTTTTTTTTCTTCTTTCCTTTCTCTCTCTGAGAAAATTGTGGCTGCGTTTTTATCTTTAGGTTTTAAAAAGAGGTTTAGGGAAGTGGTTTGGGGGAGAAGGGTTGTGAGGCATACAAGGGAAGTCGGAGGGGTGCGTGCTGCTCTGACCACCCCCTGTTCCTGGGCCCCATCCCTTCTGTTCTCCCCTGCAATCTTGCCCACCAAATCTGAAGGCCTTAAAAGTGGTGTGTTGGGGGGATATGGATTGGGAGGACTGTGTCACTAGACCGTTGACTGGGGGTGATAACGTAGGGAGGATGCTGTTTTGCAAATATAATAATGATTTAGTGCTTTGGAAAGGAAAAAAAGTTAAACTTGAAATATGTAACTAGAACAGTTGTCGTGTTTATAATGTGAAAAGAGTGGAATCATTGGGGGAGGGGCAGTCCGTAAGAAATCTTTGTGCACTATTGCAGCCTCCCCCAGTCCTGGAAGAAGGGGGGACAGGCTGGCCCTCAGGGGATCTATAAATCCCAGAAAACAGTGTTTGAACAGCAAGATATCATTCACCTTAGGTGGGGAAGGGAAAAAAAAAAATCAAACTATTCCATAGGCCCAGCTGGCCCCTCTCCCCCTACCCCTACCCTTCCTACACAGCCTGGGTCTCCTCCCCTGTTCATAAAAGCTGAGAGGGTTGAGCTAATATTTACAAATTGTAATATTTTTGTAATATTTGTTAGTTCCTTCATCAGTTCTACCAGACCTTGCCCTTTTCCTTTTGTAATGTGAATAGGAAAAAGAAAAAAAGACAAAAAAATTCACCGCCACCACCACCAAAATGTCCCTTTGTACATGCGTGTGCGTGCGTGTGCTTGTGTGCGGTTGCGTGTTCAGTCATGCAGTATTGTTGTAATCTGGTGTTGCAGCGCTGGATGGTACTTAATCAGCCCCTGCCAGCCCCCATCATCCCAGAGGGATCCTGGTCGAGAGATGGGGAGAGAGAGGGTTGGGGCGTGGGGCCTCTGAAGGATGCTGAGCGGGGAGATCTCTGTACCTGGCTCTTCCCTCCTCTCCCACGAAGCCCCAGACTCCCTGAAGAGACTCCAGCATGCCTCTTGCCCCAGCTTCCTGCTCACAAAGACAAAATGATTCTGACCTTGCCAAGGTGGTCGGGCCTGATGGCCAGGGTGAAGGTCAGAGATGATCTGGAGGCTTTAGACGTGTCTGCACAAAGAGGGCTAAGGAGACGAGGAGGGTGGAGGCCACTCTTTGCCCAGGTGAGACCCCAGTGTTCTTACTTCCTTCTTCTTTGCCACCTGGCTCCTTGGCCACCCCTTGCCTCTGGCTGTGGTACTGCTGACAACCTGACTTGCTACTGCCTTATCCAGCACAGTGAGCTTGTCCAGTCTGGGAAGTCCAAGTTGACTGACAGTCCCTTTCCTGTGTTCAGCTCCTAGAACTGTGCCCTCTTAATGCTTTTGGTGACATTTCCCCCCTCACTCATCCGCTCTTTCCCTGTTCACTCCTTCACTCATTCAAAGCATTAAAGTCCTATGTGTATATAGGATAGACAAATATATAGAGAGATATATATATAGCAAGAGAGAGATATAAAATAGTAAATATCATTGCTGCTTTGGGCTGCTTTGGAGGAGGCCACAAATATGGGGAAGGGAGATGTGGGGTGTAGGGGTGGGGAGGGAGGCTGGGGGACCCAGTGATTCAGTACAATCCAGGGATGCAACGCGGGCTTGTTTAATCTTTGTGCCTGAACAGTTTTTCCACGTGTAGAAAAAAAAAAAAGGAAAAAAAAAAAAACTGCTGCAATTTTTCACAAGTGTATGGTACCCTTCTGGATGCTGTTGGTACAACCGGCTGCTGGGGTGTCAAGGCCTTGGAGGGACAGAGCTGACTGGCTCACCTTCTTACAGGGGAGTGAACAGTGGTGGGGGGTAGCCTTCCGACTCTGGGGGGTGCTGGGGGAGATTGGTGGCCAATTCCCTGCAAATCCCACAAGGGCAAAAGCTGGGGGCACTGGACGTTAAGACAGAAAAGTGGAAAGCGAGCAGCCTGTGTTCGTTTTTTCCTAGGCCTACGTCAAATCTGTTTTCCCCCTCCTGTCTTTTTTCCCTCCATCTTGGAGCTTCGTTGGTGGCACTTAACCTGATATTTTAGTAGGAGGGGAAAAGGCCAGACGAGGCCTATACAGTGGGGCTGCTGGGTGGAGCGGAAGGGCACAGCCAACCAGGAGAAGGTGTGCAAGACAGACCAGGGGAGCTGGGTCAGGGGAAGAGGGCTGGGGGCAGAGGGCCCTCAGGCCCCACAGCCCTGCCCCCCTGAGCCCTTGGCATCCCACTCTGCAGACAGGGTACCGGCCTCCTGGGGTGTGTCATAGGAGTTGTTCACATAGTGTTATGCATGATCTTTGTAAGGTTAAGACGCCGTGGTGGTGCACCATGACATCCGACCCATATATATAAAGATAAATATATATATATATGTATGTAAATTATAGCACTGTGGGCTCTGCTGCCCTGCTGGACCAAGCAGAACTCAGCCTTTTGGTTTGGGTATTTTGTTTTGTTTTGTTACTTGTTTGTTTTTTGTGTGTGTGGCTTGTCTTCTGTCATGACAGCACAAGTGCCAGTCGGATCGCGCTGTATTACAGAGTAGTGTTTTTAATTAATTGATGTTCTAGTTCATGTCTACCTCAGCACCTCCTCTTAGCCTACTTTTAGGAGGTTGCCCAATTTTGTTTCTTCAATTTTACTGGTTACTTTTTGTACAAATCTCTCTCTCCCTCTCTCCCTCCCTCTCCTCTCTTCCCCACTTCTCTCCCCTGGCTCCCTCCGTCCCTTTTCCCTTCCCTCCCCTCTCACTTCTGTTTGTCTCACTTTCTCTCTCACTCTCCCCTTCTTGCCGCCCCCCGGCCCCACCCAGCCCTGCACCCCCACGTTGTGCTTGCCGGCCCCTATCTGTTCTAAGCCCGAAGCAGTTCACCCGAACTTGTGCGGTCCTGGTTGCAGCTTGCCGCATCTGCCTTCGTTTCGTGTAGATGGACGCGTTTCTTTGTAATTTCAGTGTTTCTGACGAGATTTAAAAAGAAAAAGGAAAAAAGAAAAAAAAATGAATTTACTGCTGCAGGTTTTTTTCTCTCTCTCCATGTGTCACTAAGTGAAGTTTGTGCCTTCTATAGCAAAGAGAATATTTTTTACATCCTACTAACAGTAGATTTTTTTGTAGTGAACATTTTTTGTATTTTTATTTATAAGTCTCATAAGAAAAATAGCAATGTTCAGTTGTATACCTTGAATCTGCAGTTAGAAGAGAATAAAGTTAATTCAGTTGTCTCTGGCTTGAAGTGTCCCCCCTTTTTTAAAATGTGCTTTGCCTTTTCTGCCTTTTCCTGGGTGGGGAGGAACTGAGGTTTCTGTCTGGGGATGGGAAAGAGAGTGCATTACCCGTCAGCCTCACTTATGTGGCACCTTTATGCATATTTGAGAGGCTCATACCCACCTCATGACATACTTACCTGATTGTTTAAAAAATAGCATTAAATACACAAACAGCATTTGACCCTTGGTACGGTATGTGAAGCAGGCTTCCTGGGTGGCTCAGTGGGTAAAGAATCTGCTTGCAGTGCAGGAGATGCAGGTTCAATCCCTGGGTCAGGAAGATGCCCCTGGAGGAGGGCATGGCAACCCACTCCAGTATTCTTGCCTGGAGAATCCCATGGACAGAGGGGCCTGGCGGGCTACAGTCCACGGGGTCTCAAAGAGTCAGACAACGACTGAAGCGACTGAGCACACAGGATGTGTGAAGCAGATATTTGTCTGTTTATCGCTTCAGCGTAAGTGTTCATCCGGTAATTGGCAGTTATTGTCACAAACCTTGGGAATATAGTGAGAAGGGAGCAGACAGACCCCTCCCCTCAGGAGCCGATATTCTGAGCTGCTGGGTTGGAACATTCTTAGATTATAACTTGTCCTGATCCTACAGCTGGTGAGTGGCAGGGTCATAGCCTGCATCTAGAACTCTCTGTTCCAAATCAGGTTCCTTTTTTCCTGACACCAGAAGCAGGTGGGGGGGGCTCCTGTCTGGTCTTAGAGATGTTTTCTACTTTTTGCTCACAGCCAAGTGACTTTAATCTGTTTCTCAACAAGAAGCTGCCCCCAGTTAAAGGTTCCTAGCCAGGCCTAGCGGGGAGAAAGGAGTTTGGAGCTGGCGGGGCTTGGGGGGGACACAAGCCCAGCATCATCACTCGCAGAATAAAGCCTTTGTACAAACTGGGATGGCATGGCTCCTCCCACGCTGCCCTGTCTCAGGGTCTGTCTGCTTTCCTCTCCTTGGGGATAGGAGCATTTGCCCCACTGGTAAGTGTAAGCCAGAAAGCCAATGTCACCCAATCCCAGACACACTGGCTCAACACCTCTGCCCGAGGCCACCTACCTGCCTGACGCTGACCAGAGTAAGGAAGAGGAGAATCCGTCTGGTCACCGTGACCTAGCTAAAAACACAGCAGGCTGCCCCCCTGGCTGTGAAACCAGTGCCAGGCCTCAGGGGCCAGCCTGGCCTCCAGCGGCATCCTGGGCATCACCAGGAAGCATCCTCCACGTGATGCCCTCCCAGCACCAGCTAGGCGGTGGGGCCTGATCTCCGGCCTCACCTGCCAGCTCCGGACGCCGTCCCTTCAGCCCTCCGGTCCGATGTCGGTGTGTCCCTGGGGTTGCGAGCTGCATACCGCCTGGAGCTACAGTCACCTGCCTGGGTGGGTGGCAGCCCCTCTGCGGGTGGCCGCTCTGTCCATCTGTCCTTTCTCCTTTCCCGGTGTCTGTGCTCTGCTCTGGTCGTTTTCCTTCACCTTCTCGTCTCTCTCTCCCTCTCCCCCAGTCCTTCTCCCCTCTCCCCTTCTCTCTCTGTCTCTCCTTTCTCTTGAGGTTCCTTTGGGTCCCATACTCTGTGCCCTTCCCCATGTTTCTCATCTTGGAAAACAACCCTTTGCCCCTTGATTCCGAGCCCCTGCCCGTTCCTCGGAGCCCTTGGGCCGGGCCTTTCTTCTCCCGGTCCCTGCTCATTCCCATGCCCCCCCCCGCCCCACCCCCCCTTCGGCCTCCCCGCCCCTCCCCCACACTCCCTCCTCCCTGCTCCCCCCCACGCCTCAGCGTTCTCTTGACAGATGGGAGGGCAGTGAGCGCTCCCTCTTTAAAACAACATTTAATTGCCGTTTTCTGTTCTTGGACATCAAAGCTGGGGCTTAGGCGCTGTGCTGGGGTCGCAGTGCGCGGGCTCTGGGGGAGAGGAGGTAAGTGAATAGGCCGGACTGAATGGGCTTTGTGTGGCCGCTGGGGTCTGCCTGCTTTACATGCTCTTTGACCCAGATATGATCTCATGGAGAGAGAGGGGCCCTGGCTGTGGCCAACCTGAAAACGCTCCGTGGCCTGACTCAACCCCCAACCAACACCCCAGCCGCCCCAGCCTCCCTCCCCAGGGCAGGGGGCCGGCCGCCTGCCTGCCCGCGGCCAGCCCAGGTACAGCAGCCCTCAGCTCCAGCCTTCAGCCCGGGGCCACCTCCTCCAGGACTGGGCTTGCCCAGAGGATGCTCCGCTGGGCTCAGAGGAGGGGCTGGGCTGCTGGCAGGGCGGGGCAGAGGCTCCATTCCTCCTGACTGTGTCTCCAGGGACATTAGGTGGGAGCCTGCCCCTCCCCGCACACAGGCACACTGTCCCTTCTTGGATGAGGCTGCTGGAGTTCTGGTAGGTGCTGGGGTCACACGGATCGACCTTAATGGCTCTCTTTTCAGCCGCTCTGAGCGCCCCCCCTCCCGCCAGAGGTCGGAGCACCAAGCGGCAGAGCCAGCAGAGCCTTGCTGAAGACTCAGGTTGTGGCAGGGGAGCAGACAGAGCTGTCCAGCTGAGTCCGAGGCCACGGCGTTCCCCAGCCAGGTCTATGTTGCCAGGGCTTCTGCCTGGCTGCTCCGGGGTCCCTCGTCCCCACCAGGAAGGCAGGGAACTGAGGAGTACTGACCCAACGTGCTCTTCTTCTTTCCGTCCACCCTCGAGTTTGCAGCAGCCAGATGGATTTCCCAAAAATGCAAACAGCATCACGTCACTCCTTTGATTAAAGTCCCTCATTACTCTGCAGATGGAGTTCTGACTCCTTCCTTAACGAGGTTTGCAAGACCCTCCATGAGAGAACTCCTGCCGGCCATCGCAGACTTGTCTCAGCATCGCACCCTGCCCTGCCCTGCCCTGCCCTGCCCTTGTCCCCAGCTCCCCCACCCCTGTGCTCCAGACTGCAGAGGGCTTCTGGGAGACACTGAGCTCCGTTCCCTGTGGGCCTTTGCTTGTGCTGTGTGCTTTTCTGGGAACTGCATCACGCACACACACACTGGCCTCCCTTTGGTCTCAGCTCAGGTCCCGGGCAAACCCTAGTTTCCCAGGAAAGCTCTGCAAGGGGCCGCTGAGACTGAGTTCAGAGTCACTCCTTCCCTCCCTGGCCCTCACGCGCTGTGATCACTCACTTCCTTAACTGTCACCATTACCCCAATGCTAAGTTCCTTGAGAGGGGGCATCGTGTGTCTTCATATTCCCAGAGCCTGACGCTGTCCGGCATGTAGAAGGCCCCCAGTAAAGCTTTGCCGGATAAACGGATGGGAGAAGGAGGGAAGGGGAGGCAGCATCAGGGGCTGAGGTCAGAGGTGCACACCCATGCCGCCCAGGCACTTCCACAAGCGTGCGTGTCACCGCATGCAGACTTCAGTGGAGGCGACCGTGCCTCCCCTTACATGTGCCCACGTCAGTTCAGAGAGACGCCTGACGAGTCAGCTCATAGCCATGTGCAGGGGAGGAGCAGTCGGCCCAGGACAGCGGTGCACCTCAGTCTGGACATCACTCTGGGTGCGTGTGTGCGCATGAGCATGTGGGTGTAGATACCTGGTCCCCGGCCACTTTGGGGAGAGGTTATCCCCCAGCTCTCGCCATGGCTCAGACCCAGGCCTGCCATCCCCCACCCCGCCCCAGCCCCTGCCCCTCAAGTGGGCTGGCGGGAGGGCAGGCTCTTCTCTGGGCTGTGTTTGCTCTCCAGGGGGGTGTCTCAGTGAAAGTGAACTCACTCATTTAAACCTGACTCTGCAGCCTTGCAGCCCCCTGCAGCGCTAATTACCCTGTAGCTCTAAACTGATGGCTGTACACCACGCTTAAGCCCTCCTTTATTTATTTACTGACTACATTAATAGCAAAGCCGCTGCTTTCTGCAGCTCATGACTGTACCCGGCTGGCTGCACCCCGTTCCTCTGCCGCTGCCTCTCCTGGATGTTGGGGGGTAGGGGTAGGGGTTGGTGGTGCAGAGATACACCCTGGAAAGCCCACCCTCTCCCAGAAATCCCGGGGCCACAGTGTGAAAGTCACGGCCTTCCCCCTCATACTCCCTGACCCAAGCGGGGGGCTGCTTCTCTTGTTCTGGTTCTTCAAAAGAGCAGGAGCACCCAACACCCTGCATCCCCAGGGGGATCTGCTATTTGGGGGACTCTTGGAAGCCTCCCTTTCTTCATAGCTCCTGTGAGGTGCTGAGCGCTGGCTGCATTATTTACAAATCGGTAAACTGAGACTATGACTCGTGGTGATGGCCGGTAAAGGTGAGGCTGGGCGCCGAGATCTGTCATTCCATCAGCTCCGTCTCTTCTCTCCGCCAGGCCACCTGTCCAGGTGACACCCCTCCGACTCCTGGCCCGATCAACCCAGGTTGGACCATTTCCATTTAGTGATACGTTTTCACAGCTTCCACTCCTGTGTTGATTCAAAGCCTTTATCTCCCAGCTTTTTCTGCCTCATTCACATACCTGCCCAGAATTTGCTGGAAACCTGGGCCCTAGAGCCTTTGCTTCACTCTCAGTAGCCTATCCCAGGGCAGACCTAAGGCCAGCCTTAGCCAGAGGACCACGTCCCTCCGCCACTCACACCTGGGCAGGTCTGGAGAGCGAGGCCAGCTGTGGGCTCCTGCAGGGTGGTGTCACCAGGCTGCCTGGCACTGTCTGCTTCACCGAATGCCCTCAGGCCCCATGAGGCAGAGCTGAGCCCTGGCCTTGGGGCCTGGCAGCAACTGAAGCCCAGATGGGTCCCATCAGGGTGCAGCATATGGACCCATGGAATCGAGCACCCAGCTCCACTCTGACTGATGTGTGGTGGCTGCTATTCTGGGCTCCCCCCAGGGAACAGGGGCAACTGAGTCCTGGCTGAAAGAACCCAGTGTCCAGAGTCAAGAGGACCTAGGTCTGAGGCCAGCTCTGCCATTTGTCATGTGACCTCGACCGTAACTCCAAGCCACTCTGAGGTTCTATGTCCTCAGCTGTAAAATGGGGTACAGAAATGCCTGCCCTGTCTACCTTCAGGACACTGCCAACTGAAGCAAGGCATGTGAATCAGCTTTCTAAACACCATGGTGCTATAAAATGAAACTTATAAATTAGTGGGAGAGAGGGCAGGCTCGGGGCCAGCCTGAGCTGGGGGAGGGGCAGTGGTGCTAATGGCCTAGGCATTCATTTCCAGAGCTGGAGCCCTGTAGCCAGGACCCAGGAGACTTGGGGTGGGTTCCTGGGCGCTACTGGCATCACTAGGACTCTGTCACCACCTAGTGGACTCTGACTGCAGGTGCCTCTACTGGGCAGGCAGGTCTGCAAAGAGACTGGGAAAGCACATGCCCTTGCAAGGAACTTCGGTTCTTTGGGGGCACCCCATGCTATACCGGGTCTGAGGTAGGGCTTCCCAGGTGGTGCTAGTACTGAACAACCTGCCTGCCAATGCAGGAAATACAAGAGATGTGGGTTCGATCCCCGGGTTGGGAAGAACCCGTGGAGGAGGGCATGGCAACCCACTCCAGTGTTCTTGCCGGGAGAATCCCCATGGACAGAGGAGCCTGGCGGGCTACAGTCCATGGGCCAGATTGGGCTTCGTAAGGGGGGAAAGTGGTCCAGTTTTACACCAGAAAGGAAATGCTAAACTACTTGGGAGATGGTGCAGTAGGGTTTTCCAGAAGTTCACCCGAGTCAGTATTTCTACCCTGATCCTTTTTCTCCCGGCTGAGCAACTGGCCTTGTCAAATCCAGCCCCTCCCATCCCCAAAGGCTGCCATCAGCCAGCCCACATCCCAGGGATCCACGTGGCCTCATCTGACACTGAGGGAAGATCAGCCTCGAGGGGACCCAGCCCCTCAAAAGCTTTGCTGCTGGGAGAGAAGCAGGCAGGCCAGGGGGCTGCACAGGAGCTCAGAGGTCCCCAGCTCCACACACGAGGGCCTGAGAGGCGACAGCAAAGAGCAAGGGGCGGTGGGACCAACTCTTACTTCCTGAGAACCTTCAGAGAGCCTAGGAGAGCCGTCATGGAAGGTTGCTAAGGTCAGTTCCTGCCTCTAAATAGAACTGCCCTTCTCATACAGCAGGTTGACCTGTGCCTGTCCCCAGGCCCTCCACAGCCCCTCTCTGGCTGCTTAACACCTGAGTTCTCTGAGAGGTGGTGGACTCTCCTTGGACATTTGGGTCTGCAGGGTATTTGATTGGAAGTGATCTTCGGTTCAGAGAAGGCCGTGGCACCCCACTCCAGTACTCTTGCCTGGAAAATCCCATGGACGGAGGAGCCTGGTAGGCTGCAGTCCATGGGGTCACGAAGAGTCGGACACGACTGAGCGACTTCACTTTCACTTTTCACTTTCATGCATTGGAGAAGGAAATGGCAACCCACTCCAGTGTCCTTGCCTGGAGAATCCCATGGACGGGGGAGCCTGGTGGGCTGCTGTCTATGGGGTCGCACAGAGTCGGACACGACTGAAGCGACTTAGCAGCAGCAGCAGCAGATCTTCAGTTGGGTCATTTTTGTCTCTCTTCTTGACTCTTGGCACCTCTGACTGTCTCAAACAGATTCAACAGAATGGTTTAGAAGACCCTTCCCAATGTGGCTCAGACGGTAAAGCGTCTGTCTACAATGTGAGAGACCTGGGTTGGGAAGATTTCCTGGAGAAGGAAATGGCAACCCACACCAGTACTCTTGCCTTGAAAATCCCATGGATGGAGGAGCTTGGTGCCGGCTACTCTCCATGGGGTCGCAAAGAGTCGGGCACGACTGAGCGACTTCACTTCACTCCCAACGCTAAACTTCTGAGATTCTATGACTCTTTCCAACTATGAAGATCCTCAGAGCAAAGGATACCTCTGGCCCACATCACCTGTTAGCACTTGTTTCTCCCTCCGCCTGGATCAGGTGAGCCTCAGTTTAGAGCGAGCATCTAGTGACACCAGGTGGTGAGAAGTGGGAAATGCACATTTGATGGTTGGTCTGATGAGCAGAGAAAGGAACAGGGAAGGGAGGGAGTCAAAAGGAGAGGAGCAGGAACCGGTTGGACCATGCAAGTTAGATTTGATTGATACCCACCGTATTCTCAGAAATCTCTTGCCATTTAGCACTCCTCCTTAACACCTGTTGTCCCAAGCGGCTGCACTTGACCTTTCTGTTAACTCCCCAGAGCACAGCTGAGGCCAGCCTGTAACATTTAAATTCGATTTCTCTGAAGTCTCAAGGACAACAGCAGAAAATAAGCACCAAGAACAACATAACATTAGCCCAGCGCTCTGCCTGCCTGCCTTCAGGAGACCATGCCATCTTTAATCCCTAGGACCAAGAAACCCAATAAAGTGAGACCCAGAGTGAAGCGTCTAATGGATTACATGTCCATCCTATTGAAGGTCAGCCCCTCCTCCTGGACTCTGGGTCTCATCCTCCCTGTTTCTTCCAAACCCTTTGCTTTTGTACTTTTCTCTCTGCTGCACCCATTTCCCCATTTTAACCAGATTATTCCCATCAGCATTACAAATATTTGTTATCAAAACTTCCCCTGACCCAAAGTCCCTCTTTAGTTACCAACTGAATCCTCCTCCTTTGAACAGCGAAATTCTAGAGAGAATTTTGCCCAAACGCGTTGCCTTCTGTCATTTTTCTTACAACATTTTCTGACCTGGGTTTTATCTCAGTTTTACTTCATTGAAATTGTCTTGTCAAGGTCATCAGTGGCTTCCAAGAGACTAAGGCTACTTTGCTGTCTTCATCTTGCTTGATCTCTCAGCAGCTTTCTAAATCCCTGGCTCCTTTTGGAAACACTCTCCTGGCTTTAGCCTCTACCCCACAGCCTGCTGCTTCCCAGTCTCACTGACTCCTCCTCTGGAATTTTGGATATAATAGTAGACTATCTGTAACTGCTTCCCTGACCCTCTTGCCTTAACTATAGACTGTCCCCTGTGGCATCCACTTCCATCACTTTTATACTTGCTCAGTTCAGTTCAGTTCAGTCGCTCAGTCGTGTCTGACTCTTTGCGACCCCATGAATTGCAGCACGCCAGGCCTCCCTGTCCATCACCAACTCTGGGAGTTCACTCAGACTTACATCCATCGAGTCGGTGATGCCATCCAGCCATCTCATCCTCTGTCATACCCTTCGCCTCCTGCCCCCAATCCATCCCAGCATCAGGCTGCTGCTGCTGCTAAGTTGCTTTAGTCATGTCCAACTCTGTGCGACCCCATATATGGCAGCTAACCAGGATCCCCCGTCCCTGGGATTCTCCAGGCAAGAACACTGGAGTGGGTTGCCATTTCCTTCTCCAATGCATGTGAAAAGTGAAAAGTGAAAGTGAAGTTGCTCAGTCATGTCCGATTCAGGCTAGTGACTCCCAAATCTTTCTCCCTTGTCTTTAATTTTCCATTGAGTTCCAGACTCAGTTACTTAATTAACACAAACATTTTAATATCAAACAGGCATCTCAAACTTACCATGTCCTTATCAGAAATCCTGTCTGTACGTTTCCATGCCTGTTTCTTCCACTGGGTATATATTAAATAGGATAACACTAGCTGTGATAACAAATAGATCCAAAACACACAATGCCTCCAGTGTGTCTTTGTGTACTCAATCCTGTCCAACTCTTTGTGGCCCCATGGACTGTAGACTGCTAGGCTCCTCTGCCCATGGAATTTTCCAGGCAAGAATGCTGGAGTAGGGTGCTGTTTCCTACTCCAGGGGCCTCCAATATAAGTTTATTTCTCACTCCTTTAGCTATCTGAAGGTGGATGATTGTAGTTGGCAGGTGGCTCTTCTCTACAATCCTGTGGTTCTGCCATCCCTGAAGGTCTTGTCATCATCTTCATCTTCTAGAGGAAGGGAAGACAGAGTCTGAAGAGAGTTTTCCTGCTTTTTAAAAACCTTGGCCCAGTAATGATACATATCTTTCCTGCTTTCATTCCGTTGGATTGTATTCTGTCACATGGCTACATCTAAGGGCAAGGGGAACAGGAAAATGCCTTTCAGCTATGCTCAGAGGGAGGAGAGTGAGTTTTGGTGAAAAGCTAGAGATTCCTTCTGCAATTGTCCTTCTAGTCTGTTTACACTCTTCTTCCCACATGTAAAACATTCCCAAAGAAAAATAACCCCCAATTCTACCCTATCATTGTACCCATTTCAAAATGCGGGGTCTGTGGTTGCTGTTCAGTCTTCACCGTCAGCTCCGTGAACTAAAAGCAAGTTACGTGTATCCCACCCACATCCACTGGTGCATGGCTAAAATAAATGACAACTGCCCATGCTATGCAGTAATCGGTTTTCTCCCCTTCTTGGTTTAAATCAAGGTTATAGTTCCCCTGCAGTTAGGTGTGGCCAGATGACTGATGTCTAACAATCACGTGGGTAGGAGTTATTTGTATTACTGTCGGGAAGAGGATTTTAAAGGCACTATCCCCTGGTGGAAGTTTCCTAAGGCTCTCATGAGAAATTGCGACAACTTGATGGCTTAAACCAAGAGAAACTAGTTTTCCCACAGTTGTGGAAGACAGAAATCCAAGACGAAGGTATCAGATGGCCACATTCCCTCTTAAGACTCCAGGAGAGAATTTCTTTTGTCTCTTCTAGCTCCTGAGGCGCCTGACATTCCCTGGCTTGTGGCAGCATCCCTGACTCTGTACGTGAGCTTTTCCCCTGTGTGTCTGTTTCGTTTCTGTCTCTTTTAAGGACGTGCTCATTGGATTTGGAAAGTGAAAGTCACTCAGTCGTGTCTGACTCTTTGCCACCTGATGGACTATACAGTCATGGAATTCTCCAGGCCAGAATACTGGAATGGATTGCCATTCCCTTCTCCAGGGGATCTTCCCAACCCAGGGATGGAACCCAGGTCTCCCGCATTGCAGGTGGATTCTTTACCAGCTGAGCCACCAGGGAAGCCCAAAAATTCTGGAGTGGGTAGCCTATTCCTTAGATCTTTCTGACCCAGGAATCAAACTGGAGTCTCCTACATTGCGGGCAGATTCTTTACCAGCTGAACTACCACCACAAATCCAATATGAGCTCATCACCATCCTTATCTTAACCACATTTAAGACCCCATTTCCAAGTAAAGTCATATGCTGAGGTTACAGTGGACATTTTGGGGAAGAAACCATACAATCCACTACAGCCCGCTTTATAATAAAAATCCCCTTCTGCAATGGGAAGCAAGGGGCTCATCCAAGTCTCAAGACCACAGCGATGGTGGAGGCCCTGTGCACAGGTACGTGTGAAGGACCCCTGCCCCAGCAGTGGGGAATGTTCTGAATCTCTAGCCTGGGAGGAGTCACCTTGTCCAGTGTTCTCAGAAAGCCCCGGCTCCAGCCTCTGAGGAATCATTTCTTGACTGTTATCTGTCCTGGCCCATCTCAAGTGGTCCTGGGAGGTGGGCCTCCCTTAGGACAGCACCTCTTTCACCACCAGCACCAGCAGTACAAGTTCAGGGGGACTGAGTATGATTTTAAGGTCTGAACTTCCAAGGCCTTTATTAGGCTAGGTTCATGGATTTTTTTGGCAATTCAGTTTCTTGAAAAACAACCTTTAGAGCCATTTGCTTCTAATCCATTCCTCGTGCTAGTAGATATACCCAAACTTCCTTCCGACACATAGTTGTCAAAACTGCTTTTATCGTTGGTATTATTAGTAGTAGTAGTAATTATTTTTCATCCTCAAATCCGACCCTCCTTGTGAACTTCCTGGTGGCTACCTGAGAGGGCTGGCTTGGGTGGAATCATAATACTCTTAATTTGATGTTTGCCATGAAGCTGAATCCCTTTGTAAGAGAATTTTAAGTAATGAACCTTTAATGCTTGAAGCCTTTCTCAGTCTTATTTCCTGTAATTACGTAGGACATACAAACAATCAGCTTACCTACATCCAAAAACACATGAATATCTAGATACACCCTATTTTCTTGTATTTCTTCTTCAAAAGTTTGTCAATAATATTTTGCTATAAACACTAGAGAACAACCAACAAACTCTAGCATATACTCTGGTCCTTCCCCCAAAGTTTCTCTTAGAGCTATAGACTCAATACATATTTGGTCTCTTTCAGGTTGTCAGGCAAGAGTTTTCCTAATTGTGTTATTTCTGCCTACCATGGGACTCCCATCTTTCTAGCCAGCCATCCCTCTCTCCTTGTTGGCCACTGTCTATTTCCCTGTCCCGTCTTCCCCACTATCCTTTACCAGTGCTCCCTGCCTCACTGCCGTCCATCGCTTCCCAGACAGAGCAGGCTTTTGTTTATGCTGTCCCTCTGTTTAAGCCTTTGCCAGGCTGCCTCCTGCACATATAATTGAGGTCTCAGCTCAGACATTGCTTCTTGGTGGAGTCTTCCCTGACCATCCCATTCAAGTGTGTTTCTTCACAGCATTTACCACCATCCAATATTATTTTCTTTATTTGCTTGCTCATCATGGCCCAGGCCCCATTCCCCTTGAGCATGGGCTGTGTGAAAACCAGGATCCTGTTGGCTGTGTTTGCCCCTGCTGGTGTTAAGAACGGGGCTTGCCATACGGCTGTTATGATGACAAATGTCCATATTGTGTACCAGACACTGGTTTAGTTTTTTACTGAAAACTTTTTTTAATGAAAAATTTCAAGATACACACGAGTAGAATAATATGATGAACCTCACAAAGCCCATCACCCAGATTCAACATTATCAAGAAAACACTTGCTTTATCTATCCTTCTTTCTTTCCTTCCTTCATTTCTCATTCATTTTCCATGCTTCTGTTGAAGTCTTCTGTAGAAAATCCCAGGCATTTTGTCATTCCTCCCCCACCCCACTGTATCCTTCATTTTTTAAAAAGTTAATTTTTCTTACAGAATTTCAATGCCATTCATACACCTCAAAAAATTAGAAATGATTTCTTAGTATTATCACTCAGTCCATATTCATATTTCCTTGATTACCTCAAAACTAACTTTTTAATGTTGGCCTGTTTGAAATAAGAACCAAGCTAGGTCCACACATTTGTTATTTCTCCTGAATCTCCTTCTCCCTGTCTCCCATACTGCTGACTTATTGAAGAAAGTGGTTATTATCACCAACTTCTCAGCTATGAGATGATGAAGGTTGGAAATGGGGCTGGATAATAGGGATGAAAAGAAGGGAATGTTCTGAAGAGACCATGTGGAGTAGGGTCATCTGATTGACCCTGACTTGGGTCCATAGAGTGGAGACATCACTGCCCACTTGGAAGCACTCAGGAGCTAGGAGAACATTAATCGCCTTGCTCCCCCTTAGAGGGTCCCTGCTGTGACAGCTGAATGGAACCCTCAGATCAGCTAATTGTGTCTCTTGTTTTAGTCCCTTGCTCAGCCTCTCCCAGCTGGACAGAACATCTGTACAATCCTCCCACTTCTTCACAAAATTCCCTCTTTATCTTGCAGCCTCTGAAGCTTGTTGGGAAAGGGTCAGTCCCCACACACTATATGTACTGTGGTTCTCACACCAACTGTGCACCAAAACTCATGGAGTTTCTTCTGCTTCTGTAAAATCATACTCAAATATCTGACTACCTATCCCAAGCCATTGGAATGAGCACCTGTGGCCATAGGAATATGTATTTTAAAGCCACTTTCTGGATGACCATGATGTAATTATGGACCTGGATCAGAAACTTTGTAGAATATACCAATGATGTGAGTCCTAAGATGAAATCTGTAAGGCAATTTCTGCCAGCAAAGTTGCAATTCCTCTGAGGTCAATCATCTCCCACATTTTTTGTTAAAAAAGGATATGAAAATTTTCATTTAAATTTTAATCATATACCTCAACATTTGGCACAGATGGTAAAGAATCTGCCTGCAATGCAGGAGACCTGGTTCAGTTCCTGGGTCAGGAAGATCCCCTGGAGAAGGAAATGGTCACCCACTCCAGTATTCTTGCCTGGAGAATTCCATGGACAGAGGAGCCTGGTGGACCACAGTCCATGGGGTTGCAAAGAGTCAGACACAACTGAGCAACTAATGCATGTTATATATGTGTATTACTGTACTACCATATTAAGTATAAAACACACTAAAGTAAAAAAGTTGATTTTAAGTTTAGCAAGTAAACAGAAGTTCTAATATTTGCTTCTTGAAGCCCAGTGGGTTCTTTTGGATGCCTGCCCATCTGTGAACTACTGCTCTGGGATATTTTCAGCCAGTTTTTATTTGCCCAAGGCTTCCTCCAAGGGGCCCATTTGATGAGCTTCCAGATATCATTGAAAAGCTCCTCTTTTCTCTAACAGTCCTTGTCATAACCTTGAATCCTGCTTAGAGAGAGGTGTGTCTGGTTCATCTTGGTTGATTTTTTTTTTTTTTTTTCCTCTACTGTTCAACCATGGAACCTTTCCAAATTAGTTGCTGAGCAGACAAAAAAGTTACGTCAGCTCTCCAGGTTTCATTGGACCCAAATCTTCCATTACCTCCTGTCACCTCTTGGATCTGAGGGGGCTCAGGACATGAAAATTTCCTAATGGATGTACCTAAGCCTAAAGAAGGAGAAAAGGTGATTAAGGGTCTAGAAGAAAAAGAAGGTACATTGGGGTAAGGAAGACTAGAATTTGCCATTTCTAGAGCTCCTCCTTCCTTCCTGTAGATCTAAGATTCTATCAGTATCATTTTCCATTAGCCTGAAAATCTTCCTTCAGTATTTCTTATACTACAGGTTTATTGGTAACAAATCCTCTCAGCTTTCATTTATATGAAAATACCTTTATTTCATGCTCATTTTTGAAGGATATTTTTGCTGGAAATGGAATTCTGTGTTGACAGTTATTTTATTTGTTTGTTTCAGGCTTTAAGGACATTATCCTCTATCTCCTGACCTCCACTGTTTCTGATGAGAACGTAGCCATTTACTGCATCCTTGTTCTCCTGTGTATAACATTTCATTTTCCTTTGGATGATTTCACAATTTGCACAAGTCTAACGATGATATTTCTGTTTCATTTAACCATGAGAGTAGTTTAGTTGCTAAGTTGTATCTGGCTCTTTTGCGATTCCATGGACTATAGTCTGCCAGGCTAGAAGAATTGATGGTTTTGGACTGTGGTGCTGGAGAAGACTCTTGAGAATCCCTTGGACAGCAAGGTGATCAAACCAGTCAATCCTAAAGGACATCCACCCTGAATATTCATTGGAAAGGCAAATGCTGAAGCTGAAGCGCCAATACTTTGGCCATCCCACGCAAAGACTCGGCTCTTTGGAAAAGACCCTGAGGCTGGGAAAGATTGAAGGCAAGAGAAGAGGGCGACAGAGGATTAAATGGTTGAATGGCATCACTGACTCAATGGACATGAGTTTGAGCAAACTCTGGGAGATGGTGAAGGACAGGGAAGCCTGGTATGCTGCAGTTCATGGGGTTTTAAGAGTCAGACATGACTTAGCAACTAAAGAAGCAAGCAAGCAAGCAACTATGATATGCCTTGTTGTGACTTGGGAGTTTGCTGAGCTTTTGAATCTGTAGGTTGATATATTACATCAAATTTAGGGA
Source organism: Bos grunniens (assembly GCF_055505025.1). NCBI lineage: Eukaryota > Metazoa > Chordata > Mammalia > Artiodactyla > Bovidae > Bos > Bos grunniens. The sequence goes on from NC_141179.1 coordinate 25,299,167, forward strand.
AGTTTTATCATTTTTATTCATATATCTTTTCCTATACTATTCTCTTCCTCTTTTCCTTCAGGGATTCTAATTATGTAAATGTTAGCTTTACATTTTCCAACTGAGGCTCTGTTCATTTTGTTTCAAACTTTTTTTCTCTCTTTTCTTTGAGTTGGGTCATTTTTACAGCTCCTTCTCCAAGTTCAGGGACTCTTATTCCTGCCTTGTCCAATCTGCTGTTAAAACAATTCAGTGAATTCTTCATTTTAGATATTATATTTTCAGTTTAGAATTTCTCTTTAAAAAGTCTTTTCTTTGAGATTCTTTGTTTGATATTCATCAAGACTGTGTTTTCCTTTATCTACTTGAATAAATTTGTTTGTGTTTTACTGAAAGTTTTACTTTTGTTTTAGCCTTGAAGGATTCAAGAAACTACTCAGTACACACACAAATAATTTCAATTTTTTATAGATTACCTGACTCTATTTCAATATACAGCCATTAAAAAAAAAGAAATAGAAACAATAGAGAGAAGTAGCAGTGGATATATCACCAAATTGGGCCAAGCTAAATCCAGACTTAGACAGTGGGCTGGGAAGTCCTTTGTTAAAAGCAATCTGGAGTCCCAGTTGGGAAAGTGTCCTGGGCAGTACTTCCACCCCATGACTCAGACTTCAAATTGCAGTTTTGGGGCTCTGGCTATGATCCCAAGCCACAAAATGATATCATCTTCAATTCATGTGCAAAAATGCAACTTTGGTTTTACTTTAACCATTTTACAATGCTCTTTGTTTCACCTTGTAAGTTACAGGACTTAGTTACACCCCAGGGGTTGGCCAGACCCTTAGGGGCTCAAGAATTCCAAGACACACTCCTTTTCTTGTCTAAAGTGCTGCCTGACTTGCTGTGCTTGCAGGCAGGCATGGAATCTGGACAGTATCCAGGCAGATCAGAAGCAGATCAGAGGCTTCTAAAGCCTGAACAAGACTTCCTCCATTTTAATTTCCCTATCACAGTTGCACTCATCTCACACACTAGTAAAGTAATGCTCAAAATTCTCCAAGCCAGGCTTCAGCAATACGTGAACCGTGAACTTCCAGATGTTCAAGCTGGTTTTAGAAAAGGCAGAGGAACCAGAGATCAAATTGCCAACATCTGCTGGATCATCCAAAAAGCAAGAGAGTTCCAGAAAAACATCTATTTCTGCTTTATTGACTATGCCAAAGCCTTTGACTGTGTGGATCACAATAAACTGTGGAAAATTCTGAAAGAGATGGGAATACCAGACCACCTGACCTGCCTCTTGAGAAACCTATATGCAAGTCAGGAAGCAACTGTTAGAACTTGACATGAAACAACAGACTGGTTCCAAATAGGAAAAGGAGTACGTCAAGGCTGTATATTGTCACCCTGCTTATTTAACTTATATGTAGAGAATATCATGAGAAACGCTGGAAGAAGCACAAGCTGGAATCAAGATTGCTGGGAGAAATATCAATAACCTCAGATATGCAGATGACACCACCCTTATGGCAGAAAGTGAAGAGGAACTAAAAAGCCTCTTGATGAAAGTGAAAGAGGAGACTGAAAAGTTGGCTTAAAGCTCAACATTCAGAAAATGAAGATCATGGCATCTGGTCCCATCACTTCATGGGAAGTAGATGGGGAAACAGTGGAAACAGTGGCAGACTTTTATTTTTCTGGGCTCCAAAATCACTGCAGATGGTGACTGCAGCCATGAAATTAAAAGACGCTTACTCCTTGGAAGGAAAGTTATGACCAACCTAGATAGCATATTAAAAAGTAGAGACATTACTTTGCCAACAAAGGTCTGTCTAGTCAAGACTATGGTCTTGCCAACAAAGGTCTGTCTAGTCAAGGCTGTGGTCTTGCCAACAAAGGTCCATCTAGTCAAGGCTGTGGTCATGTATGGATGTGAGAATTGGACTGTGAAGAAAGCTGAGCACCAAAGAATTGATGCTGTTGAACTATGGTGTTGGAGAAGACTCTTGAGAGTCCCTTGGACTGCAAGGAGATCCAACCAGTCTATTCTAAAGGAGATCAGTCCTGGGTGTTCTTTGGAAGGACTGATGCTAAAGCTGAAACTCCAATACTTTGGCCACCTGAAGTGAAGAGTTGACTCATTGGAAAAGACTCTAATGCTGCGAGGGATTGGTGGCAGGAGGAGAAGGGGACAACAGAGGATGAGATGGCTGGATGGCATCACCGACTCGATGGACATGTTTGGGTGAACTCTGGGAGTTGGTGATGGACAGGGGAGGAGACACACATCCAGAGAGAAAGGGTATGGGCATCCTCTGTAATGAGGAGGAGTATAATAAAGAGGGAATGTAAATCACTTCTATAGGACAGTCTTTCCAGGTCTTTGTTTCCCTTTGGCTAATTATCTTGTTTCTTTCTTCACATCTGACTGCTCCTTGGACACCCTGCAAGATATGTGCGTAACCTTTTTCTAAGATGGATCTCACCACAGAGGCCTGTGAGTGCATAGCCACGCTTATTATGGGGTGGGCCCCTCCCATTTTGACCAAGAAGTCTTCCTACTCAGGTGTAGACAGGAAAGTCTGTCTTGACCTCAGGAGAAGGCACCTTATCTCTTTGTTTTAGCAGAGCTCAACTTTCTCCACTAGCTTTGTCCTTGGAGTGTCTGGATGAGAATAAAGCTTGAATTCTACTCCACTTGATAAACAACAGCTGTCTGGCCCAGGGGCCGCCTGTCTCCTACATCATGACCTCTAGTATTTCCATTCAGCTCTCAACTCCATAGCAGCCAGGTTGTTACAGTCTCAGCCTGTGCATGAGCAGCCCAGTCTTTGACCAAAACTGACAGGGAACCCCTGTTATGCGTGAAATTGTGCTCCCCCCAAAAGCTACACTCAAGTCTTAGCCCCTAATATTTTAAAATGTGACTTCTTTCCAAATAAGTTTTGGAGAAGAGGTTTTCATAAAGGTGGTTGTTGTTGTTCAGCTGCTAAGTCATGTCTTTCCAGCCCCATGGACTGCAGCTTGCCAGGCCTCCCTATCCCTCACTGTCTCCTGGAGTGCGCCCAAGTTCATGTCCTTTGACTTGGTGATGCTCTCCAATCATTTCATCCTTCGTAAAGGTAATTAAGCTAAAATGAGGTCATCAAAGTGATTCCTAATCTGACAGAACTAGTGCCCCTTATAAAAAAGTATATTGGGGGTTTCCTTGATGGAGCAGTGGTAAAGAATCCACTTGTCTACATGGGGGACATGGGTTTGATCCCTGGTCTGGGAAGATCCCACGTGCCTTGGAGCAACTGAGCCCGTGTGCCACAACTGTTGAGCCCGTGCTCTAGAGCCCGTGGTCTGCAGCAAGAGAAGCCACCACAGTGAGAAGCTGCACACCACAACCAGAGAGGAGCCCCCCTCACCGCAGCTAGAGAAAACTCGGCACAGCCAAAAATGAATCAATCAATAAAATTTTTTTCAAAAAGGATATCAGACAGAGAGACATGTGCACAGTGAGAAAGCCACATGAAGGATGAAGGAAGGAATCAAGGAAGAGATCTTGAAGCCAATGGATGTCAAAGAGTGACCAGTGGGAGGCATGAGAGTTTCTCCCTCACAACTCTCAGAAGCCACCAACGCTGATGAAGCCTTGATTTCAGGCTTCCAGCCTCCAGAATTATGAAAGAATGAATTTCTGTTATTTAAGCCATCCAGTTAGTGGTTCTTTGTTAAGGCAGCCCCAGAAAATGAATATGTGTCCACATAGAATTTGGGAGCCCCCTTTATGTGACTCCCTCCGCACTGGCCGCTAACCCCACAAGTTCCATTTGCTCCAGCAGCTCCAAACTCTGCTCTTGGCTTCTTCAGCTCAGCAGAACACCTGGACTCTTCCTGGTTCCCACTCCTTCGTGCTGCAGTCAGGACATTTGTCCCCAGGCAGTCAGCTCGTGAGAGCTGGGCTCACTTTATGTGTTCTTCTCTGAGGAATTGCAGCTGTGCACTGCCTATGGTCCAGTGCCTGAAAACACGTGTCATTTTGTCTAGCTTTGTAGCTGTTTATGGTGAAAGGCAGCTCCAATATTTGTTAGTGGCCAGAAGTGAAATTTCGGTTTTAAGTTCTTTGAATCTATTCATTTAATCTTCTCAACAGCTTTGTGGGAGTAAGTTACTGTCCTCATGAGTTCTAGATTAAAAAAAAAAAAAAAAGAGGCAAAGAGAAAAAAGATTAAATGACTTGTCCAAGAGTATATCTTTTAAGTGGTGGAGCTAGATTCTGAATCTAAACAGTTTAGCTGCCAAGTCTATGCTCAGTGAGTGCACCTATTTTGAATAAGTGAATAGATAGCTGTCTCTTTTACCTTTTATCCATTTGCCTTCTGCTCCACCTGTTTAGGAAAATTCCAACATTACATCAGCCCAGTATCTTCACTTTTCCTGGGACCAGACTTCTAAGAACGCTGGGAGGAAAAAAAAAAAAAAGAAACTTCTGGGAAGAATAAACTTTTATCAAGAATAAACTCTTATCCAGTTACCCAGGGCTTTGAAAATACCTAATAATTCTGTACGTCCCCAGTGTCTGCCCTCCATTTGCTGTTTATTCTCACCTCAAATTTCAAACATCTGTACTTGTTATTTTCAAGAAAAATACAATTTCCAGCCGTGATCTCAGTTTCTTACTCATTCCTATCAACCTGACTTGTATTGGCACCCATTCTTGCCTTTTCCTCTACTGTCAAAATATTTGGTGTTTCTATGCCTGTCTAAGGCTTATCTACTTTTACTGCTGCCCCACGTCTTTCTTCCCCTTCACAGCCAAGCTCTGGAAGTGTTGTTCACACCCTCTGCCTACATTTCTTCATCTCCTTTCGCCCAGCTCAATCTGGTGGCTGTACTTATAACTTCATTCCTTTATTAATGTCAGCTTTTATTTTTATCAGTTTCACCATTTTGCTTTCTTTAAATGTGTTGAATCTTTTTTCATTCCTTGATTTGAATGTTTCATTCATTGTCTTGTTTATTAATGTGAATATTTAGCATCATGAACTTTCCCCTGTTTTATCTGTGTCTTACAGATACTTATCTGCAGAATTCCTTCCTAAATAGTTTTTTTTTCTATAGAGTTTAAAATTTTTGTTTTGATTTTCTCATTGATCCGAAAGTATTTATCAGATAATTAAAAAAAATTTTTTTTTAATTGTATTTATTTGTTTTTGGCTGTGCTGGATCTTTGCTGCTGCGTGGGCTTTTCTCTAATGGTGGCGAAGTGGGGCTACTCTCTAGTCGCAGTGCACGGGCTTCTCACTGTGGTGGTTTCTCTTATCATGGGCCATGGGCTCTAGGGAGCTTGGGGGTTCAGTAGCTGCGACCCCCCGCCCCCAGCCCTAGAGTGTGCAGGCTCGATAGCTATGGCACACGAGCTTGGTTGCACCAGAGAATTATAAAATGTCCCCAAAGTAGAAATAATATAAAGTAATATACTCTGTTCAAAACACCATAACATAGATACCAATTATAAAACCAGAAAACAAGAGGCTCTACCACACAGAAGGATCTAAATTTTCTGGGGCTTCCCTGGTGGCTCAGTGGTAAAGACTCTGCCTGCCAATGTAGGGGACATGGGAGGATGCTGCATGCCTTGGAGTAAATAAGCCTGTGAGCCCCAACTACTGAGCCCACACAGATGTGATGGCTTCACAGCCCAGAACATCCTGAGGAGCGGAAGAGTGATTTCCCTTGCTCCTGAGTGGGCAATGGAAACAGGAAAAAGAGAGAGAGATATACAGGCATGGAGGTTGGGAAAGGATGTTGCAACCCTTGTTAATCAGTGAGCTGGGACCAGATTATGCAACAAGATCTCATTCGATGCCAACAGCATGGATGAAAAAAAAGTGCCAGCTCCCGTGCCTGGCACCAAGTAAGTTCCCCACCCTCACCCCTGGTAAAGGAAGACTACATAATTGAGATAAAATGTCTACCACCCATTTGCATGGGGCTTCGAGAAGAAATTTAGTTCAGTCATAGAACAATTTTGTACACTTGTCCCACAACATCTGTTAGCTCCCGCTGAGATCGTTCTGTGAGTTCTAGAACTTTATCCAAGTTAGATTAGATTTTTCAGTTTCAAGTTGAGTATACTCAAAACAAAACCCATCTCCTCTCATCATCTTACTCTCCTCACTCCCCAACTATAACCTATTCTTCTTCTTGTCTTCCCTGTTTTACTAAATACTATCAACGTTTATTCAGTTGTCTAGGACAGAAACCAGGGTGTTGTGTTGGAGGGTGGGTGTGTAGTTCAGAAAACACTAAAAATTAAAAACTAACTAAGGGAGGCCTGGCGTGCTACGATTCATGGGGTCGCAATGAGTCGGACACGACTGAGCGACTGATCTGATATGATCTGAAGACATCTCATCCAGGGCTTCCTTAGTGGCTCAGAAGGTAAAGAATCTGCCTGCAATGCAGGAGACCTGGGTTCAATTCCTGCATTGGGAAGATCCCCTGGAGGAGGGCATGGCAACCCCCCTCCCCCCAGTATTCCTGCCTGGAGAATTCCCATGGACAGAGGAGCCTGGTGGGCTACAGCCCATGGGGTCACAAAGAGTCAGACATGCCTGAGCGACTAAGCACAAGATATCTCATCCTGGGATCTCTCATCTATACTGGGGCTTTGCTGGAGATTTTGTTTAAAAATTAGACGTGCTTTTTAAATAGTTTGAAAAATCATTGTAGAAGAGGATGCAATAAATGGAGCAAAAGAGACTAACACTTCCAAACAAGCCAGAGCTACTGAAAAGCCTGGGGCTGGGGAAGGGAACTGGAGAGGTGAATGGCCAAAGGGAGGCAGGTTCAGGAAACATCCTTTGTTGGCTGCTCTGGTCTTCATCCCAGTGTTTGTTCTGAGGGCTGGAGGGAGGACAAAGTCTGAGCCCCACAAAGAAGGGCCCAGGGAATCAGTTTGCCTGCTGCTCCTTCCTGGACAAAACTCACTGCTCTCCATGGCTCTTCAGGAACGCCAGGAGCCTGATGTCTACCAGGAGAATTTTGAGCCCACATCCTACCTGGAGTATTACAGGATGAACCAGGATCCCATCGGGGATGAAGTCCTCCATTTCCTGCTAAAACACTACAATGCCACCTTTAAACCAGGTGCTGATCCCCTTCAGCCCTGGGGCAGGTTTGTGGGAGGAAGGGTGGCCACTCAAATTTTAAACCAGATGCTAGTTTTCTTTCATTGTAGGGCAGTCCTCGAGTAGGAGTGGGAAAGGATGGCCAGACCATTAATAGCAACTTGGGATCTTCAGAGAGTGTGCCTCTGCCCTACAGGAAGATTTTTTTAAAATTTATTTTATTTATTATTCATTTTTGGCTGCACTGGTTCTTCCTTGCGGCACAAGGGTTTCCTCTAATTGCAAGGAGCTGGGGCTACTATTTGTTGAGGTGCACAGGCTTCTCACTGCGGTGGCTACTCTCGTTGCAGAGCATGGGGTCTAGGCACGTGGGCTCAGCAGTTGCAGCTCGAGTGTTTAGATGCCCCACGGCATGTGGAATCTTCCCTGGTCATAGACTGAACCCGTGTCCCCTGCATTGGCAGGCGGATTCTTAACGACTGGAGTACCAAAGAGGTTAGGAAGAGTTTAGATACACTTGATGTATGGTACATGGTGGCATCCTCTCAAAGTTTCTGAGGTCAGATTCTCTCTTCCCATAAAGCCTGAGAGCTGTGGTCTTTGATGATCCTAAATAGGCCTGTCTTCTCCCTATCCCTTGCAAGGGAAACCTGAAGGGCATCCGAAAGTGTAGGGAAGCTTTGCTTCTTTGCCCTTCTGCCTGATTGCCGCTGTGGCCCATGCAAACATCGTGAGTGGTTGGCTCTCAGATTTGCACCTCCCCCCATCACTGCCGCCCCAGGGAAGTATAGTGCTAGGCTGGCTGGACCACTAAAATCAAATGCTGGGTATCTTTTCATCATTCATATGGGAAGAAAACATAACCCAGTAGCCAGAATTTCTCCAATTAAAATTTTCTGCCATCAAATTTTCTAAAACCTTTGATGCCTACTTCAATTTATTTGCTACTGAACCCTACAGCAATGGCACCCCACTTCAGTACTCGTGCCTGGAGAATCCCAGGGACGGTGGAGCCTGATGAGCTGCCGTCTATAGGGTCGCACAGAGTCGGACACAACTGAAGTGACTTGGCAGCAGCAGTACCCTACAGATATAACAACATACAGACAAGCAAGTGTAGTAGCAGATTAGCTGGCTCATCTCAGCAGTCAGTCAGGACCAGTTAGTTTTCTGTCCTCTTGGCCATGTTTATCTTGGAAGCCCCCTGTGTGTGTGCTCAGTCGCTCAGTCATGTCCGACTCTGTGACCCCATGGACTGTAGCTCACCAAGCCCCTCTGTCCATGGGATTCTCCAGGCAAGAGTACTGGAGTGGGTTGCCATGCCCCTCTCCATGGGATCTTTCTGACCCAGGGATCAAATCCACATCTCTTATGTCTACCTGAATTGGCAGGTGGTGTTTTTTGTTTTTTTTTTTTTAACCACTAGTGCCACCTGGGAAGCCCCTGGAAGCCCCTTGCCAAGGTCCAAACACTCTTGATATTTTGTGTCAACCAGTCTCTGGTGGATGGAGAGAAACAAGACAGGAAGGGGAGGCCAAGTGTTCTTCACAGGCCCTGTTTTCTCCTTTTAGTCCCCAAACTGCCAAGCAAGTTTCTGGGATACAGTTGATATTCAATACATGTTTGCTGATTGATCTTTGGAACATTACATGTGGTCTCAGTGGGGCCATAGGGCACATCAACAAAGAGTGCTTGGGACAGGGCAACCAGTGTACTCAAGAATGGAATCAGATTTCTCCTTTGGACACTTTTTAAAAATTTAGTTAATGTATTTATTTCATTGCTACGTGTGGGCTTTCTCTAGTTGCAGAGAGCAGGGGCTCCTCTCTAATTGTCATGTGTGGCCTTCTCTTGTGGAGCACAGGCTCTAGGGCGCACAGGCTCGATAGCTGTGGCTTGAGGGTTTAGTTGCCCCATAATATGTAAAATCTTCCGGGACCAGGGATCAAACTGTGTCCCCTGCACTGACAGATGGATTCTGAATTACTGGACCACCAGGGAAGTCCTGGACACTTTACAGTGGTAAATTGGTAGGTGAAATGTCAACGCTGGTTCTTTAACACTCTACCCCTAAACAAGCGCCCTCGTTCCTAACACTCCCCTCCTGCAAAAACTCTCCATGCTCAGTGTGCTGGAGCTGTTAGTGCAGCAAAGTTCCCAGTCCTGGAGGTTACATGCCCCGATGGTCAAGTCCTTGTGGCCTCTCCCAGTGGAGCAAGAAGAGCAGAATCTTTTGGGAAGCGTGGGCCTTGGAGCCCTCAGTCAGTCAGTCAGTCCAGTTGCTCAGTCGTGTCCGACTCTTTGCGACCCCGTGAATCGCAGCACGCCAGGCCTCCCTGTGCATCACCAGCTCCCGGAGTTCACTCAGACTCACGTCCATCGAGTCAGTGATGCCATCCAGCCATCTCATCCTCTGGCGTCCCCTTTTCCTCCTGCCCCCAATCCCTCCCAGCATCAGAGTCTTTTCCAGTGAGTCAACTCTTCGCATGAGGTGGCCAAAGTACCCAGGTACTAATGATTCAGAAGGAATATTCCTATTCTGAAACAGGTGGGCTGGAAGGGAAACTCCTGATTGACATCGGCTCTGGGCCCACCATCTACCAGTTCCTCTCTGCCTGTGAGTCTTTCCAAGAGATCATCGCCACTGACTACACAGACAAGAACCTCCAGGAGCTGGAGAAGTGGCTGAAGAAGATGCCAGGGGCGTTTGACTGGTCTCCAGTGGTGAAATACGTGTGTGAGCTTGAGGGGAACAGGTAAGGGGGTTGTTGCTTGTTTTCAGATCTGCATGATCTTCACTTAGCTCCTAATCAAGAATTTTCCATGGAGTTTGTGTACAAATGGCAAGGTAGATGGAGACTGAGAAGGAAGGAAGGAATTCAGTGGAACCCGAAGAAGAAAGGAGGAAGAGTGAGATATGAGAGCTGGCTAGAGACAAACCTGGAGCCAGGAAGAAACATCACCAAGGTCCACAAGGAAAGGTCTGAGCCCAAGCAGGAGAACCCTCCCGGCTGCCTCCTTTCTGATTGGCTGGTGCCCTGTTGTTCCAGTTACAACTTCCAGGGAGCTCTAAACTTGTGGAATCTTTTTGTGGATTGCAGGAGATAAGGGTTAGAATTAAGACAATCTTGCATGGCAAGTGGAACAGAATTTACTTACCTTGTATATTTTCATTTAATTTCAAGGCACCAGGAAGGTCTACCATTGCCCTTCCACTCCCCAAATATCATCCTCCCTAGTTAAGATGGTTGAAGTTGTGCATTAGTTTCTTATTCCTTCTGCTTAAAACTATGATTTATTTTTTACTTTTTAAACATTGAGGTATAGTTAATTTACAGTGTTGTGTTAGTTTCAAGTATATAACAAAGGACTGAAGCTGAAGCTGAAACTCCAATACTTTGGCCACCTGATGCAAAGAGCCCACTCATTGGGAAAGACCCTGATACTGGGAAAGACTGAGGGCAGGAGGAGAGGGGACAACAGAGGATAAGATGATTGGATGGCATCACTAACTCAACAGATATGAGTTTGAGGAAACTCCAGGAGATAGTGAAGGACGGGGGGGCATGGCGTGCTGCCGTTCATGAGGTCACAGAGTCAGACACGACTTAGTGACTGAACAAAACTATGATTCCATACACATATACTTATATGTGTGTGTATATATATATATATTCTTTTTCAGATTCTTTTCTATTATGGGTTATTTAGGTTATTAAAAGATATTGAGTATAGTTCCCTGTGCTCTAAGTAGGTCTTTGCTGTTTACCTATTTTATATACAGTAGAGTGTATGTTAAGACTACGTGTTTTAAAAAATACAGAGCTGGAAAGAGTAGGCCTTTAAGTGCTAGTACTTATTCATACTGCATAATGCATGTGGCCCACATCCTGAGAACAGGTAAGAAGGGAATGTGTGAGTCGAGAAGGAGGTTGAATGGGGTGGCCAGCCCCCACAATGTCCCCCAAGCTCACACTGTAGTTTTGCTCCTCTGAGTCCAGGCAGACATTCTGTTTCTGGGGGCACTTGTCGGGTCATGTGAGATACGGGCTAGCAGAGAGAGAACGGGCTAACCTCCAGGGGCGCAGGGCCAGAAGGGGGCCCCTGACCCGTGACCCCAGGGTGGGCAGGTGCTGGGCTTCACTTTGTTCCCAGCTGCTCTCTCTATGGGACTCAGTTTTCTCATCTGTAGAACCGGCAGCCTGCTGCTCTGGGAGCCGGAACGCCAGGCAGAGAATGGCTGGGAGTGACGTGAGTGGTCCACATGGTGAGCATGACCCAGCCGGTCTCTTTCTCTTTCTTCCTTCCCGTCCAGAGATAAGTGGGCCGAGAAGGAGGAGCGCGTAAGGAGAGCCGTCACCCAGGTGCTCAAGTGTGATGTCCTGAAAGAACGGCCCCTGGAGCCCGCGGTGCTGCCCCCCGCCGACGGCCTCATCTCCTCCCTGTGTCTTGAGGCTGCCTGCCCCACCCCGCAGGCCTGCCGGGATGCCCTGCGCCATCTCAGGACCCTGCTCCGGCCCGGGGGCCATCTGGTGCTGAGCGGGGGCTTCGAGACCACCTTCTTCATGGTGGGGGACAAGACGTTCTCCACTCTGCCCCTGAATGAGAAATTCCTGCGGGAGGCCCTGCAGGAGGCTGGCTTCATCATTGAGAAGCTGGAGAAGGTCACTCGGGCCGCTGAGACCCATTTGGATAACCGCTCTGACTACACAGGGCTGTTCTTCCTGGTGGCCCGGAGAGGGGACTAGAGGCAGAGGCTTGGAGGAGCGGGTTGGGGGCGGGGAGCGGGCTTGGGGCCATCCCTCTGCCACCTCGATTGTATTTCTCTCCATTTCACCAGCTTCACTTCTAACGCTTGCTGGCAGATGATCGCCAGGTCAATTGGGATGCTTCTCCCAGAAAGGTTTATAATGTATTCCACTAATGGCCCCAGGCTGGGAAAAAGAATTGGGCCAGAGAAAGAAAGCTGCGTCTCCTTCCTTCTGGGCTCCTTCAGGGTTGCGTGGAATAAAGTGGGAAGGACCCTTCCCGCTCTCTGATTTTAGGCAATTCGGACTGCCCGCCTTCTGAGCTCAGTCTCCAACTCCCTCCCCATGCCTGCTAATCCTGCAGCCCTGCCCCTTGAAATGGAAAGCACACGCATGGATTTTGATCCTTGGCTCTCTGATTCAACTTGCTCTTGTGACTTTAGGTGGGCACCTAATATCTCAGAACCTCAGTTTCCCCATCTCTGAAATGGAAATCATCACACCTCTCCCCAGGGTTTCTGTGACACCCAAAAGGTATAACATGAATACCCTTAGTAAATAACCATGTGAGCGAGCTTGTGTGTTTTTTAAGCTTGGCTGACCTTGTAGAGACCTTGTCACAGGATGTGATAAGATGGCATAAGGAGTTCTGAAAGAGCTAGAGAATTGTTTTCCTTCGCTGTCCAGTGAACCCCACCTTACCCCGTCTGGGCAGGGATGGGACACATGGGAAAGACTTTTTGAGGGAAGTAGGGAGCAAATTGGTGAAAGGGTGGCCAAGAGTAAGCCAAGTGAAGGAGTCGGGGTGAAGGGCAGGAACTTCTGGTACAGATACTGAGACCCAGAGGGGAGACAACATACTGTGCTGGGTGGACTTCAAGAAAAACTGAAGACAGGGACTTCCCTGATGGTCCAGTGGCTAAGACTCTGCACTCCCAATGCAGAGGGTCCGGGTTCAATCCCTGGTTAGGGAACTAGATCCCACATGCTCCACCTGAAGATCCTGCATGTTGCAATGAAGATTTAAGATCCCACATCCTGCAACTAAGACCTCGGGCAGCCTAATTAATTAATTAAAAAAAGAAAAATTGAAGACACCTGGATTCCAAGATTGGGGCTCTGTCCCTTGAGGGACTGCTAATACATGTCGTATGGTAGAACAGGCCAGTGCTCAGAGTGGGAGGAGGAGTGTCAAATCAGTGGCGATGGGTGGCATTGGAGGTGGGCAAGCAAGCAATTTAGTCATTCAACAAATATTTGTCAAGTGCCTGCGTCCAGCTGGACACTGTGTAGTGTCAGAACCTTTGCCTAGGGCTGGTCCTCACAGTAAACGTGGTTGCAACATTGACGCCCTTGATCACATTCTACCCCATGTGTGTGTATCTGGGGTATATTTTTTGTGTATGTGGGCATGTGCATGCGTGTGTGTGTGTGTGTGTGTGTGCATGTATGTGTTTGTGTGCTGATCATGGTAGTAGAGGTGGGTCACATCTATCCATGGAGCCACCACAAGAGTGATCAGTGAGGCTGACTCCCAGAGGCTGGGTTTACATCAAGACTAGCTCCTAGAACTTGCCTGCAAGTCGACGGACCCAGAAGCTGAGTGCTAACACCCCATCCAGGGCGAGCTCCAAGTATGCACTGGAGTGTGCAACCAGAAAGCTGAGCTGGGCTGGGAAAGCATCAGGCAAAGAGCAGGTGGATGGGCATATGGGGAGAGTGTCTGGGGTGGGTGTTCTTGGCAGGATTGAGGTGCCCAGTCTCTGCCTCCCTGTAGGAAGTGTGGGCATATACCTGGGCGATATTCTTCTGGGGCCCTGATGTTAGTTAACACGAGCTTTCACATCAGGAGCTGTTGGCTTCTTGACTCGACCATCAGGTTACCATATATGCTTCATGGGTTGCCTGTGAATGGGCATTTGAGTGGCTTCATGACTTCCCTGGTGGCTCATATGGTAAAGAATCTGTCTACAAAACAGGAGACCTGGTTCCATCCCTGGGTCAGGAAGATCCCCTGAAGAAGGGAATGGCATCCCACTCCTGAATTCTTGCATGGAGAATTCCATGGACAGAGGAACCAGGTGGGCTACAGTCCATGGGGTGGCTAAGAGTCAAACACGACTGAGTGACTAACGCTTTTTACTTAATGTGTGTGAGACATGGGTAGTGACAGGGTAAGGTTTACAATTAGCTGAGACAACAGGCTTCACACTTCTGCTAAGCACCCATTGAGCTGATACAGGGCCCTAGGACAAGGCAGCATTAATTGGGAAGAGGACTAGTGATGAGAAGCTGAGATGAAGGAAGGATTAGTTCCTGCTCTAGAACCAAGGAAGGTTTCAGGAGGAAGTGCAGCCAAGATGCATTATAAAGGAGGGTGATGGTTGGAAAGGCATTTCCCCTGGAGTAAACAATCCTGTTACAAAACCTGCCCTTGGAAAGATGCTGGGTGAATGATGTGGTGTTTGTGCTGCCTACCGGGTGGGCTCTCTATTGGAGAGCAGAGGGAGGCGAGGCTGGGAGGGCAGTTCCGGGCCTTGGGCTCTGTGAGTCTCTCCAGGGGTAATCAGAGTTCATCAGTAAATATTTATTTAGCATCTGCCATCTGCCAGACACTGAGAGTGTGAGAACAAATTTGATACAAGCCTTTGCCGGGCTCACAGACAGTTATGATCCCATTACAGGAGGTGAAGGCACACAGAAGGAAGTGCCCAGTTTAGGGGAGACCAGGGAAGCATCACGAAGAGGTAATGTTTATTTTTAAAACATATTTTTACGGTGGTCCAGGGACGAAGACTCTGTGCTCCCAAAGCAGGAGGCTCAGGTTCAATCCCTGGTCAGGGAACTAGATCCCACATGCTGCAACTAAGACCCAACACAGCCAAATAAGTAAATAAATAAATAAACATTTTTAAAAATGTATTGGAGTATAATTGCTTTACAATGTTGTGTTCGTTTCTGCTGCACGGCAAAGTGAGTCAGCTACATGTATACATGCGTGCATGCTAAGTTGCTTCAGATGCGTCTGGCTCTTTGTGGCCCTATAGGCTGTAGCTTGCCAGGCTTCTCTGTCCGTGGGATTCTCTAGGCGAGAATACTGGAGTGGGTTGCCATTTCCTCTTCCAGGGCATCTTCCCAATCCAGGGATCGAACCTGCGGTTCTTACATCTCCTGCGTTGGCAAGCAAGTTCTTTACCACTAGCTCCACCTGGGAAGCCCAGGAAATGAACGTGAAAGTGAAAGTCTCTCAGTTGTGTCCGACTCTTTGTGACCCCATGGACTATATACAGTCCACGGAATTCTCCAGGCCAGAATACTGGAGTGGGTAGCCTTTCCCTTCTCCAGGGATCTTCCCAACCTAGGGCTCGAACCCAGGTCTCCCACATTGCAGGCAGATTCTTTACCAGTTGAGCCACAAGGGAAGCCCAAGAATACTGGAGTGGGTAGCCTTTCCCTTCTCCAGGGATCTTCCCAACCTAGGGCTCGAACCCAGGTCTCCCACATTGCAGGCAGATTCTTTACCAGTTGAGCCACAAGGGAAGCCCAAGAATACGGGAGTGGGTAGCCTTTCCCTTCTCCAGGGATCTTCCCAACCTAGGGCTCGAACCCAGGTCTCCCACATTGCAGGCAGATTCTTTACCAGTTGAGCCACAAGGGAAGCCCAAGAATACGGGAGTGGGTAGCCTTTCCCTTCTCCAGGGATCTTCCCAACCTAGGGCTCGAACCCAGGTCTCCCACATTGCAGGCAGATTCTTTACCAGTTGAGCCACAAGGGAAGCCCAAGAATACTGGAGTGGGTAGCCTATCCCTTCTCCAGTGGATCTTCCCAACCCAGGAATTGAACGGGGGTCTCCTGCATTGCAGGCAGATTCTTTACCAACTGAGCCACCAGGGAAGCCATACGTTTACATATAGCCCCAGTTTTTTGGATTTCCTTCCCATTTAGGTTACCACAGAGCACTGAGTAGAGTTCCCCAAGCTACACAGTAGGTTCTCATTAGTTATCTATTTACATATAGTATCAATAGTGTGTATATATCAATCTCAGTTTCCCAGTTCATCTCACCCTCCCCACCTTCCCCTTAGTGTCCATATGTTTGTCCCAAAGAGGCAATGTTTAAACTGAGCCCTGGACTAACCATAAATACCAGGTTTCCAGGCAGACAATGAGGTGGAGGGGAGGTGGGCTGGGGTGTTGAAGGCATTTCAGGAGAAGGAGGCAGCTCGGCCCTGATGGGAACCGTGGGCGGACATCAGGCGTCTTTGGGGAACCTTGATCGGGAAATGCATGCTGCGTGGCTGCTCCCTGCTGGGCCTGTTCTATATCTAGGCATGCAGTGACTGAGTCCAACAAGGCCCTGCCCTCAATCTCCTTGCCCTTGAGAGGGGTGGGGAAGTGAAAGTGAAGTCTCTCAGTTGTGTCCGTTTGCGACCCCATGGACTGTAGCCTACCAGGCTCCTCCGTCCATGGGATTCTCCAGGCAAGGACACTGGAGTGGGTTGCCATTTCCTTCTCCAGGGGATCTTCCCAACCCAGGGATGGAACCCGGCTGTCCCGCATTACGGGCAGACACTTTACCCTCTGAGCCACCAGGGTGGCAGGCAACAAGAGTGGGCCAAAATAACGGTGTGAGAAGCCCCGAGAAGGAAATAAACAGGGCGATACTGTGGAGAGTAACTGGGGCAGAGGCTGTTGGGGAGGGCAGGGCAGGCGGTCCTGCTGCATGGGAGTCCCTGTGTGTGGGGGGGTGCCCTTGGGGAGAAGGAGGCAGGGGACCAGTCCTAGCCCAGCTTTGGATGAAGTTTCCCTTGTCCTTCACTCTGTGGACACAAGGGGGCAGCCGAGACTTGAGCTCGGCAGGCAGCAGGGCCAGTGGGGCTGGAGGACTCTCTTTCACTCTTGCTTGTGCACCGCCTGCTCATTGTGTGAGCCTGCTCTCCTGTCCAACTTGACTGCTGAATGGGCGAACCGGGAAAAGGAGGCCACTCCCAACTGAGCCTGCTCTCCTGTCCAACTTGACTGCTGAATGGGCGAACCGGGAAAAGGAGGCCACTCCCAAGACAGAGCACTCTGACTTTCACCACCTTCATTTAACCGTATATAATTATGACGGCCGTCCCTCTCCCCGCCTACCCCACTGCCCCACCTCACCCCGAGCTGAGGCTAAGGTCCAGGAGATCTGATCAGATCTGCTGCGTCAGAGCCCGACTAGAGATGACCCATGAGTAGTCAGGATGACACACCAAGGGAGAGGAACCCCAGCTGGTTTCTGGAAGGGAATTCTTCTGGGGTGTCTCTGCAGTAATGAAAACCTCCCCGAAGCCCATGAAACTGGGATAGGAGAGCCAAGTTCAGTGGACAGGACATAGTAAGCCCATCAGATCCATCCAACAGCTGTTATTGCATGTGTTAGGTGTTGCTCTAGTGCTAAGAGTACACAGGGGAACTGGACACAGAATTGGATTCAGATTCTTCCCAAAAGTTCGCGATCGCGTAGGCAAATGGCCATTGTAACGCAGTGTGGTAAGTTCAGTGACCATTGTGCAAGACTCAGACGTGCATTCACCTGAACCTGGGGGTGGGATGGAGCCTTCCAGAGAAGGCTTCCTGGAAGTAATGCCCAGGTTTAGGATAAGAAGGTTTAACCAAGCAAAGGTAGAGAGGGCTTTTCAGGCAAGGGAAAAGGGTGAGCAGGAGACCGAAGTCAAGAAACAACATGGGAGACTTCCCTGGTGGCTCGGCGGTTGAGCGTCGGTCTCCCAGTGCGGCGGACACGACACGGGATCCATCCCTGGTTCTGGGGCGAACCACATGTCTCGGAGCAACTAAGCCCGTGAGCCACAACTATAGAGTCAGTGCCACAGCAAGAAAGTAGCCCCACTCGCCGCAGCTAGAGAAAGCCCGCACTCAGCAAAGAAGACCCAGTGCAGACAAAAATAAACAAATAAATACAATATTAAAGGAAAAAAAAAAAAGAAATGACATGGGAGCGAGGTTAAAAGAAGTTCTGGTGTGTCTGAGAACGTTCCAACTTCGCACCCTTTAAACACTGCAAGCATCTTAACAGGCTCAGGCTCCAGACCTGGCTCTCACCTACCTCTCGTGCCAGTCAAAACGGCTTCCTGAATGAACTGTTTTGTGCATTTCCATAGGCGCTTTGGGGAACCGAGTTTTCCAGGCCAGAGCCTACAGGATTAGGGAAAACTGGATGCTGGAAAGAGATGAGAAGGCTGGGAAATTAGCCTCTGGGTGAGCCTTTCCCTGGGGGACCTTCCATGTCCCTGTTCTTAATAGGTGATGCTTCTGCAAATTGGGGACGGAGGGGAAAACTGACAAAGGAGGTAGTGACATGGTGCTTTCAAGAGGAACCTGGGCTTCCCAAGTGGCTCGGTGGTAAAGATTCTGCTTGACAGCACAGGAGCCACAGGTTTGATCCCTGGTCTGGGAAGATCCCACATGCCACGGAGCAGCTAAGCTCACGCGCCACAGCCACTGAGCCTGTGCTCTAGAGCTCGGGAGCCGCAACTACTGAGCCCATGTGCTGAAACTACAGAAGCCCTCACACCCTAGAGCCCACGCTTCCTGCAACAAGAGAAGCCACCCATACCCCACCCCCTGCTCCCTGCAACTAGAGGAAAACCTGCACAGCAGTGAAGATCCAGTACATCCAAAACTAAACAACATTCTTTTAAAAAAGAGAGGAATCCAGATATGGAGTAAATAAATAGCAAACACACTTGCAAAAATGAAAACTGTAAGGCTAAAAATTGGTTAACTAGGTTATATAAAAATTAGATTCCTGAGTGGTGAAAGACCCCAATAGCCAAGGTGATCAGGCAGACAGATTGGAAGAAATATTTGCAATGGTAAAACCAACCAGAAACGGATACCTTCCAGAATATACAGATGAACAACAATGACAAGAAGAAGTCCAAGGGGAAAAGGACAGGGATGTGATCAGAGAATTTACAGAAGAGGAAAGCCCCAAAGTAATAAACATCTTATGGCAGAGATTGTCTAATTCTTCACCAGTTTCCACGTCTTCTCTTCTTTGGCACACAGGGCATTGCATTTCCCAGGCCGTTTCCTGTGGCCGAATTCTGGCCCGAGGAATGTGACCGCGTCTGTGTGTGGCACAGCACACCGTGTGTGCTGTTCCCTGAGGGCTCTCTCTTCTGGCCCCCGTTGGCTGTATGTGGAGAATCCAGCAGAGGACCCTGAGGCCCTAGAAGATGACAGAGCTATGCAATAGAAGCCTGACCACCTGGAGTAGTACTCTGCCCCTGGCCCTGGCTACACTGCACTGTGATGTGAACAAAAAATAAGCATTTTTGTTAATAAACCATTTTTGTCAATGGTTTTGTTAAGCCATTGAGATCTGGGGTTGGTTATGTTGCTTAGCTTACTTACTCATACACATGTTTAGATGTACTCAAGCTCACCGGAGAAAGGCAAAAAATATATATATGTTTATATACACCTCTTCACTTATTCTCACGAGACTGGCAAAAACTGGTACAGTAGATCAATCGTTCCAAGAAGTGCTGTAGGGTTTGGAGGCATGCATGTGAGTCTGGTAGCACAGCAAAAGCCATGCACTGCTGGTGGAAATGTAGATGGTGCAGCCTTGCTGGAGGCAATCTGGTGATTCTTGGTAAAATTAAATATGTGGCTACCTTATGACTCAGCATTTCTACTCCTGGGAATATACCCCGTGAAAAGGCTCACATGGGTCCATAGAGAGACCTGGATATCTACAGAATGTTGTGCTGGGAGTTAGCGGCAACTTGGGTGTCCATTACTGGGGGAGTAGATAACAAATAAGGGGAAGCAAGTCAGGGAGGGAGCCATGGTCAGAAGTAACGGGCCACATGTGCACACAGCAATGGGAATGGGCCTTCAAAGCAGAGTGGAAATGGCATAAATGAAAATATATGCAGAGACTTCCCCAGTGATCCAGTGGTTATGAATCCACCTTCCATGCAACGGACTCAGGTTCGATCCCCGGTTGAGGAACTAAGATTCCATATGCCGCCAGGCAACTAAGCCTGGGCGCTGCAGCTACTGAGCCCGAGAGCCGACACAGAAGATCCTGCAGGCCACGGTGAAGACCATGTGGGACGAAGATCCCACGCTCCACAACAGACCTGCTGCTGCTGCTGCTGCTGCTGCTGCTAAGTTGCTTCAGTCATGTCCAACTCTGTGGGACCCCATAGACAGTAGCCCACCAGGCTCCCCCATCCCTGGTATTCTCCAGGCAAGAACACTGGAGTGGGTTGCCATTTCCTTCTCCAATGCATGAAAGTGAGAAGTGAAAGTGAAGTCGCTCAGTCGTGTCCGACTCTTAGCGACCCCATGGACTGCAGCCCACCAGGCTCCTCCATCCATGGGATTTTCCAGGCAAGAGTACTGGTGTGGGTGGCCATTGCCTTCTCCGACAACAGACCTGACACAGCTATAAATCAGTATTTCAAAAACCATGGATACAGTCCCTGGTGGCTCAGTGGTAAAGAACCCGCCTGCCAATGGTGGACACACGGGTTTGATCTCTGGGTTGGGAAGACCCCCTGGAGAAGGTCAACCCACTCCAGTATTCTTGCCCAGAGAATCCCATGGACAGGAGCTTGGTGGGGTACAGTCCGTGGGGTTGTGCAGAGTTGAACATAACTTGGTGACTAAACAACAACAATAATGGAGCAACAGTACATATTTTACAAAAATGCACATAAAAATATACAATAAACACTTGGGAATAGTTGGAAAACAGGAGGGAGAAAAGAAAATAGAATTGAATGGGTGAATCCACTTGTACTACACAGATTCTTCCTTTCAAAAGCTTTCTAACAAGAGACTGAAGACTGACAATCACAGCTTTTTTTTTTCCCCTGAGACTTGGCTTCCTTTGCGGAGTCTGATTTTCATGAAGTTATTGCAGATTTCTTCCATTTTTTAAAAAAGCCCACATTCAAACTTTGCTGTGCTTTTTCCAATTTCACAAGCATTCTCTTTTAGTCTCCTGACCTCATGCATTTTCCAAAACTAAACAAAGAGAAACAGAATTACTAAATCCAATCATAGTCCAAAGAGCTTTTACTCAGAACATAAAATGATTTGTTTTTTACATATGTAATAAGCAGAGGGAGAAAAGAATGAAATACATCTTGCTTGTATTTGTATAGCATTATTAGTGACAGGACGAGTGTCCTAAATATACTGTAACATTACAGTAATAAGTAGGAAACAAGGAAAAAAAAATCAGTGGAAAAGAGCAGATAGCTTAGTTAGATCTCAGAAAGTATTATAAGTGCTTCCCCACTGGCTCAAAGGTAAAGAAACCAGACAGGTCTGCAACACAGAAGATGCAGGTTCAATCCCTGGGTTGGGAAGATCCCCTGCAAGAGGGCATGACAACCCACTCCAGTATTCTTGCCTGGAGAATCCCATGGACAGAGGAGCCTGGCAGGCTTCGGTCCATAGGATCACAAAGAATTGGACATGGTTTGGCCACCTCATGCGAAGAGTTGACTCATTGGAAAAGACCCTGATGCTGGGAGGGATTGGGGGCAGGAGGAGAAGGGGACGATAGAGAATTAGATGGCTGGATGGCATCACTGACTCGATAGACGTGAGTCTGAGTGAACTCCGGGAGTTGGTGATGGACAGGGAGGCCTGGCGTGCTGCAATTCATGGGGTCGCAAAGAGTCGGACACGACTGAGCGACTGATCTGATCTGATCTGAAGTGACTGAGCATGCACACACATAAGTATTGCAAGTAGGGACATATCCAAGGAGGAAAGGAAGCAAAGCAAAATAATCCAAAGAACACAGAACCCACTAAAGGTGTCAGCCTTTGCCAGATAGATGTTATGGAAGCAGCACCCTGATCTCCGGCCTCACTGCACTTTGATCAGCATGACCTCTGCTGGGCACACACTGATCTCCAGCTAGCAGGCCCCCCTGCCACAGCCAAGAAGCCCAGAACGCCATCTCCCTGAAGTTCAAACACCTCGCGTGCAATGGGGTTGGGCAGGGGCTGGACACCTTTTGGCTGGATGATGACATTGACTGAGGCTGAGGCTCAAGCACTTTATGCTTTCCTGAGCAGCCCTCCCCCACCCCACCAATATCTTTCGTCTCCCCTCACCCTTCTTCCTGTGGCCAAGCAGCTCACGTCTTCCTCTCCTTCTTATGCTTGATACCCTTCTAAAACCTTTCTGCAACCTGGGCAATGGGTTCAGTGGCCAGGTTAAAGCATGGAGATTCATGAGTATAGATAACCAGAGAGATAACTAGATAAGCAGTTTCTGGCCAAGCCAGTGTCAGTGCGGCTGTGGGTTTTCAACCCAAGGCCCTGTGGGAGAACGCATTGTTAGAGGCACAGGGAACAAGAGGTAGTTCTCTGCGCTCACACTGCCCTTCTCGTGGTCTGAGTGGACAGCTGTCCTTTCTTCCCGACAGGTAGGCAGGACTCTCAATCAAAGAGGGAAGCTGAGAGGTTGTGGACTTTAAGAAAAACCTCCCCACTCCCCTGCAATTAAGGCTCAGATTAATCATCCCTGGACTCACCATATGCATTCATTAAACTCTCAAGCAAGCCCTGTGGGACAACATCAAATTTGATGAGTTATCATTTTGCTTATAATTTTGTTTATTTCTTGTTAATTACCAAGAGCTTGAAAGGCCCCCAGATTGCTGGTTCCTCTGACTGTAGGAGTTGCTTCATTTGGCTCTGCTGGGACCCTGATCTGGGGGCTCAAACCTGGCCTCAGGTTTGGTTTGAGCAAAGAATCCAGAAAGAGGCTCAGTAGACCCACTTCTCTGCCATATTAACGAGCCACCCCCATCCCCCCACCCCTGACACACACCCCTACAGCTGGCAGAGGCAGTGGGAGCAGGCTCCTAATTGCTGCAGCATGCCTGGGCAACCATTGCTTTCTTGGATATCAGCAGAAGCCACGGAGTATAATAGGAGAGATCACTGCTGACTGGGGTCTGATCGTCTCTGGAGCATATCGGGCCACTGATCTAAAGTAAGCCTTGATGTCTGAAGCACAGAAGGACTTCTTCCAGAATTGGAAAGAGAAGCTTGGAAGGAAACTTGAATGGCAGCTTCTGTAATGTTCCCCGCCATCCTTGCCCTATTTTTGTTGAGATAGTCCTTTATCCTTTAGTGCCCTTGAGTGATTTAACCCCACTGGATAAAACTGTCGCTGAGGACCTACTTTACAGAGGAAACTTGGGAAAACCTACATGATCAAGTACCCTTGGTCTCTCAATCTGTGTTTGTTTTAAAAGTGGCTCTGCATCTAGATGTGCGGGATTTTTTTTTTTTAATTGTGAGATACAGTATATGTAGAAAAATGTTCACAAAACATTTAAAGTGTAAAGACTCATATAAAATAAACACCATGGGATCACCCATGAGTCAAGAAGTAGAAGACTGAAGAATCTTCCTTCACCTCAGCACAGTCCCTTCCTTTCCCTCCTGAAGGAACTTCTATCCTGACATCTAAAGCAATCATTTCACTGTTTTTCATGCTTTTAGGCATCACTAAATGATATTGTTTACTCTAGCCTGTTTTGAACTTTGTATAAGACTGATAAAAAAAATCAGTCTTTTTTTATGACTTGCATCTTTCACTCTGTAGCATTTGAAGAAACATCATTGTTGATACCTGTAGCTGTAGCTATACACATTTTGTTGTTTAGTTGCTAAGTCCTGTCTCACTCTTTTGTGATCCCCCAGACTGTAGCTGAGCAGGCTCCTCTGCCCATTGGATTTCCCAAGCAAGAATACTGGAGTGAGTTGCCATTTCCTTTGCCAGGGGATCTTCCCAACCCAGGGATCGAACCTGTGTCTCCTGCATTGGCAGGTGGATTCTTTACCACTGAGCCACCAGGGAAGCCCATGTATATTCTTTATATATAGTTTTTTAATCCACCTGAGTTAATTTCTCTGTATTATATTGTCAAGAGAGGTCCTAATTCCATTTTCTCACCTATGGATACTCATTTATGTCAGCATTATTTACTGAAAAGTCTATCTTTTTGCTATTGACCTGGGATGTCACCTCTGCCGTTCATCAAATGTTCATAGGAGCATAGGTCCCTTTATGGGTTCTCTATTCTGTTTCATTGGTCTGTTTGTCAATCCTCATCCCAAACCACGCCGTCTTAATTACTACAGCTTTAGAATAAGTATTACATCTGGTTGAGCAAGTCCTCCCACTTTATTCTTCTTCTTCAAGAGTAGCCACTCTTGGCCCTTGGTGCTGTCATATAAATTTTAGAGCTGGCTTGTCAAGTTCCGGCAAAAACCTATTGGGATCTTAATTGCGATTTTACCGAGTCTATAAATCAATTTGGAGAGAAATGACATCTTTACAATGTTGAGTCCTCCAATCCATGAACTGGTATATTTCTCCATTTATTTAGGTCTTCTTTTATGTCTCTCAATAAAATTTTATAATTTTCTCCATTAATATCTTGTACATGTTTTGTTGGATTTATTCCTCAGTACTTCACATTTTTTTAATGCCATTGTGAATGAAGTCTGTTTTAAATTTCATTTTATCACTGCTGCTGGTTAGAAATATTTAATATTTTTACATTGACTTGGTATCAAGAAACTTTGCTAAACTCTAATCCTAGTAATTTATTCATAGATTATTTTTCACTTTCTATGTATATCATCATCTGCTTATCTTATTTCTAATCCTTGTACACATTTTTCTTACCTACTGTGCTAAGATCCCCTAGTAGAATCTTGAATAAAATTGATAATTGTTAGCAATCTTGTCTCTGTTCTCAAGTCAAAGGGGAAGATTCTAAATCGTCATGATTAAGTATGATGTTTGTTGAAGTTTTTGTAGATAATCCTTATCACATTAAGGGAGTTGCATTTTATTCCCGGTTTGCCAAGAGCTGTTTTTATTGTGAATGGATGTTGAATTTAAGCTTTTTTCCCTCGCTATTGACTGGATCGGAAGTTATATTTCCCTTTGATATGTAAATATAACTATCTACATAAATTTATTTTTTGAATGTTAAATTGACTTTGGGGGACAAGCCCACCTGGTTTACAGTATAACTCCTAAAAGAATGCACGTTTCAGGCTTCGGTTTGAAACCTGGCTGCACCATTATCTGGAGTGACCCTGGCAAGTTATTTAACTTGTCTCTAATCTCTTCATATGTGAAATGGGGATAATAATAGTACCTGACTCACAGAACTATTGTAAAGTTTAGTAATATGTTCAAAATGCTTAAACCAGTGTCTGGAACATAGTATGCATTCTCTAAGTATTTGTTGTTTGATTGGCCAGACAAAAATTGTGTAGGATTTTTGTACTTACATTCATGAGTGATTTTAGCTTGTCCTTTTTCTCATAGATAACCTTGGTATCATGGTTTTGCTAAAGTTATCAAATTACTCGAGGAGTATTTTGTTCTTTTTCTGTTCTCTGAGTTTGTGTGAGATTACAATGTTCCTTGAATATATGGTAGAACTCATTTGTGAAGCCATCTGCCCTGAAGGTCTTGTGTGGGAAAAATTTTTAAGTTCACTGTTGGTTATAAGTCCATTCAAGTTTTATATGTGTTGTATACTTACTTAAGTGTATATTTACTTAGGCAAATATGATATCTAGTTATTATCTTTGAAAGGTATGTAGCATCTGTCGTGAGGTTCTCTTTTTCATTGCTTATTTATAACCACAAATGACATTGTTTTTTTATATGTTTGTTAGAATTACCCACAAATTATCATTCTTCATTCTTTCTTGCATCTCAGACCTTCCCTCTGGGTTCACATTCCTTCTCTCTGAAAGACATTATTTAGGATGTCCATTTGATAGGACCATATAGTGGCAAACTTCCTTTTTTGTCTGAAAATGTTTTTATTTTGTTTGAATTCTTGAAAGACTTCTTGTTAAAGATTCTAATCTGACAGGGACTCTTTCCAGCCCCATCGACAGTACTGTTTCATCTTCAGCCTTCCTTTTGTGCCCTTCGATGTCAGTTCTCAGGGTAACTATCACTCTTTGGAGATAATCTGTGGTTTTTCTCTGGATGTTTTCAGCATCGTCTCATAGTCTTTGGTGTTTGGTAGTTTTAGCAATAAAGTGTCTAGTGATAGGTGGCTTTTACATATCTTGCTTGGGAGTCACTGGACTTCTAAATATGGTTCTTCAAAGAATCATTACACGGATTAAATGAGTCAATATTTGTAAAGTACATGGAACAGTAGCTGCACAATATAAGTATTTCATAAATATTACCTATTATTGTTTGTGTGTATTGATATCTGTACCTGTTATTCATTGCTTCACAGCTTTAGCCCACCCTTCTGCATTATGTGATGTAAGAGCTGGATTCTACAAACATAATTGTCCTTTGCCACGTAAGAGGGGGTCAAGGGCCATTGTGAGGAAGCAGATTTTTATCTCCGTTGTTGTTGAGTTGCTCAGCTGTGTCTGGCTCTTTGTGACCTAATGGACCGTAGCCCACCAGGCTCCTCTGTCCTCCACTCTCGCCCAGAGTGTGCTCAAATTTATGTCCATTGCTACCTAACCATCTCATTCTCTGCCACCCTCTTTTCCTTTTGCCCTCAGTCTGTACTCCTATGTGTGTGTTAGTTGCTCATCATGCCTGACTCTTTGCAACTCCGTAGACTGCAGCCCACCAGGCTCCTCTGCCCATGGAATTCACCAGGCAAGAATACTGGAGTGGGCTGCCGTTCTCTTCTCCAGTGGATCTTCCTAACCCAGGGATCGAACCCTGGTCTCCTGCATTGCAGGCAGATTCTTTACCATCTGAGTTACCAGGGAAGCCTATCTATAATGATATCTTATTCTATCAATCTTGATGGCTTCTGAAAAGGGTGGGAAAAATGAATTATGAGGTGAAGAGAAAAGGAGTACAACAGTATCAAGGCCACATATAAGCACTATTTTTAAAGTTCCCCGGTAAAATGATCCATCAGTGAGAGTAGTGTGCATTTCCCAAGGTAAGGATTCCATGTAAGGGAAGCTACGATTCAAATTTCTCAATACCTTGAACAGAGAACTTTGAATAGAACAGATACTATCAAAGTAAACCAAAATATATCACCCTTATAATATGCCACTTTGGCATATTCATTATTGTGAATTAAAGGCACTTAAGAAACAGCAGGTACAGGGATACTCTGACTCTTGTTTTTCTTCCTGAAAACAGGAGATAAAAATCTCATATGAAAGATACCCTCCCTGTCCCAGGAGGAAAGAAGACATTCCAACCACTGGAGACAGGGAATTTGGGGCTGAGAAATTTGTACAAACAAACCTTGTTGAACCAATCCTGATCTTCCTAGTTACTTCCTTACCATTTAGTATCCCCGCCCCAAATCCCTTTGTTTTCACAATTCTTCACAATTTTATTATTTCTTCATCTAAAAGGTCTAAAAGCTTCCTCCTCTGGTCACATCTTCAGGACTTCCTTCTGTTGTGAAGACACCCTTGTATACATAAAAAAAAAAAATTAATTAAATGTATATATTTTTTCCTGTTAATATGTCTTATGTCCATTTAATTCTTAGGTCCAGACAGAGACACTAAGGGGATAGAGGAGAGCTTTTTCTTTCCCTACTATGCCCATTTTCAGAGAAGGCAATGACACCCCACTCCAGTACTTTTGCCTGAGAATCCCATGGATGGAGGAACCTGGTAGGCTGCCATCCATGGGGTCGCTAGAGTCGCACACGACTGAGCGACTTTGCTTTCACTTTTCACTTTCATGCATTGGAGAAGGAAATGGCAACCCACTCCAGTACTCTTGCTTGGAAAATCCCATGGACGGAGGAGCCTGTTAGGCTGCAATCCATGAGGTCGCTAAGAGTCGGACACGACTGAGCGACTTTGCTTTCACTTTTCACTTTCATGCATTGGAGAAGGAAATGGCAACCCACTCCAGTGTTCTTGCCTGGAGAATCCCAGGGATGGGGGAGCCTGGTGGGCTGCTGTCAATGGGGTCGCACAGAGTTGGACACAACTGAAGCGACTTAGCAGCAGCAGCAGCAGCATGCCCATTTTACACAGCAAAACTGAAGCATAAGAGTCTCAGAAGTTGGGCTTCCCTGATTGCTCAGTGGTAAGGAATCCGCCGGCCAATGCAGAGGATAGAGGTTTGACGCCTGATCCAGGAAAATCCCACATCCACAGATCAACTAAGCTCCTGCACCACAACTCTTGAGCCTGTGCCCTAGAGCCTGGGAGCCACAGGAGCATGAAGCAAAGACCTCCCAGAGGAGAGCATGGCAACCCAGTCAGTATTCTTGCCTGGAGAATCCCATGGACAGAGGAGCCTGGTGGGCTACAGTCCATAGAATCCCAAAGAGTCGGACATGACTGAAGTGACTTAGCACACACAGGAGTTTTACATTTTGTTCCCAATTAACCTTTTTGGTGTCATGCAGAGTCTCTAAAATTCCACTGGGTTTAAGCTAGACTTTTATTCCATTTACCAGGGATACTAAGTCTGAAATCAGATATCAGATAGTACGGAAATCAGATAGTATGCATATTCCAACTTTGTTCTTTTTCAAGATTATTTTGGCAAATGTGGGATCTTAGTTCCTCAATCAGGGCTCAAACCCTCAACCACCTCATTGGAAGGTGGAGTCTTAACCACTGGACCCTGAGGGACATCTTCACTTAGTGTTAATATTCTCTTCTCTTTTCAGCTTCTTAAGGTGGAAGCTTAGATGATATAACTTCACTCTTCAGCATTGTTTTAGCTTCATCCCATGGTATTTGATATGTCATATTTTTATTATCCAATTCAGCATATTTTATAATTTTCTTTGTGATTTCTTCTTTGACTATAAATTACTTGTAATTTGTGGGGGGGGGGCTTAATTTCCAAGATTGTTGGGATTTTCCCTAGATTTTGTTATGATTTATAATTAAATTTCATTGTAATCAGAGACTTATTTTGTGGCCCAGCATATGGTCTATTTGGTGAACATTCTACGTGCTTTCTACATTGAATAGACTGCATATTGTCCAGTTGTTGGTGTAGTTTCCATAGATGTTGATTCAATCAGTTAGATCGATAAAACTGTTCAAACATTCTACATGAGTTTTTGTTCACTTGTTCTATAATTACTGGGAGGGAGAGGTGTGAAAATCTCAAACTATTATTGTGGATCCATCTCTTGCCCCTCATGGTTCTGTCAACATTTGCTTCATGCATTTTGATGCTTTGTTACTAGTGGCATACATTTTTAGGATTGTTATGTCTTTTTGATGAATTGACCATTTTATCATTAAGAAATGTCTCCTTTTACCTCCAGTCATACACTTTGTCTTGAAGTCTACTTTGATATTAATACGGCCGCACCAGCCTTCTTATTCTTGAAGTTGGCAAAAGGTGGTAGGGACCTTCTAAGATGGTCCCCACTAATCCTCACTCCAAGTATTCATGCTGTTGTTTAGTTCTCTCTCCTTGAGTGTCCACTAGATTTAGTGACTGGAGTCTAACAAATCTAGTGCAGCAGAGTGACGGGACATCAATTCTGAGATTAGTTTACAAAGAGACCATTGGGCACTCTCTCTTATACTCACTCGCTTGTCCTGAGAAGTCAGCTTGGAACCAAATTTACCCCCAGATGGGCCTTCAGACGAGACTGGACAACTCCGAGAGTGGCCAGCATTGCAGTCTCATGAGGGACTTTCCACCAGAGACACTCAGTGAATCTGTACCCAGATATCTGACCTGTAGAAACTGCGAGATAAATGTTTGTCATTTTAGACTGCTAAGTTTGGGGGTAATTTATTATGTACCAATAGATAAATAATAGACAAGATAAATCTTTTTCTACCCTTTTGTTTTCAACCTATGTTTTTATATTTAAAGTAACTTTTTTTTTTTTTCAAATAGCATGTAATAGGTCTTGCTTTTCAATCCAACCTGACAATTTCTGCCTTTTAACTGAATTGTGTAGTCAATTTACACTTAATGTAGTTACTGATAATGTACGGTTGAGTCTAAATATACCATCTTGGTATATATTTTCTATTTGTCCCATCTGTTTGGTGTTCATTTGTGCCTTTCTTTCTGCTTCTTGTTGGTGAATGAAATCATATTTGTTTTTCCATCTAGTATTAAATACATATTTTTATAGTTCTTTTTTATCTCCTTCATGGACTTTTATCTCCCCTATTGACTTCTTTTGTGTGTATGTTTTGTGTGTATGTTTACACATGTGTGATTTTTCTAGAAATTAAATAATATATTCGTAACATCTCATGAGCAACGTAAGATATTCCAACAGTCTAACTCCTTTAACCCACTCTCCTGCCCCTCATACAATTGCTGTTGTATGCTTATTCTATATATACTATAACACTATAATATATTGTTATTGGGGTTTCCCAGGTGATGCAGTAGTAAAGATTCTGCCTACCAATGCAAGAGACTTGGGTTCAATCCCTGGGTCAGGAAGATCCCTTGGAAAAGGAAATGGCAACCCGCTCCAGTAATTTGCCTGGAAAATTCCATGAACAGAGGAGCTTGGCGTGCTACAGTCCATGGGGTGGCAGTCGGATATGACTGAGCACGCATGCACACACACGTATTGTTACTACTTTTGCTGTAAGCAATCAGCGGTGCTTTAGTTTGTTTTTATTGTTTTATTTTTCATTATAGTTAAAAAATGCATATCATAAAATGTATCACCTTAACTTTTTAAGTGTACAGGTTAGTAGTTTTAAGTCTATTCACATCAGTCAGCAGTAATTTCAACAAATATAAAGTCTCCTATGTTTATCCACAGATCTGTCCTGTCTAGCATCCTTCACTTATTTCTGAAGATCTAGGCTTCTATCTGCCATCATCTCCCTTCACCTGGAGAACGTCCTTTAGTGTTTTTTATAGTGCATTTCTGTTGGAGATAAATTTGCTCAGCTTATCAACATCAGGTAGAATAAGCAATTCTTTTCTTTCTCACATTATGAGGAATTTAATACTTTCTGACACCCTCAAGCCCTTCTGGCATCTTCCTTCCTGGTGTTTATTGTTAAACTCTTAAGATTTTAAATCCAAATGTTGTCATTGAAAGTATTATTTTTATATTTTCTTTCAAGATCATATGCTCTCAGCTTGGAATCATATTCACAATTATGTGAATGTATTTTATGCTCATTATATATGATTTTTTTAGCTGTTGACTTTTAAAATTCTGATTCATCTCTTAGTCAACTGAACAGGTTTTTGGACCTTTTTCAGGAACAGAAAAGTGACATGTTTTCTTTTTTTTTCATGTATATAACAGCTTTATTGAGATGTAATGCATGTATATATCACACAGGTCATTTATTTAAAAGTGTATAGTTTGGTGGGTTTTAGGATATTTAAAGAGCTGTGCAGCCATTACCACAATCTTAGAACATTTTCAATACCCCTGAAAGAAATCCTAAACCCCCTTCTTAACTCTGCTAAGTCACTTCAGTGGTGTCCGACTCTGTGCGACTCCATAGACGGCAGCCCACCAGGCTCCCCCGTCCCTGGAATTCTCCAGGCAAGAAGACTGGAGTGGGTTGCCATTTCCTTCTCCAATGCATGAAAGGGAAAAGTGAAAGTGAAGTCGCTCAGTCGGGTCTGACTCTTCGTGACCCCATGGACTGCAGCCTACCAGGCTCCTCTGTCCATGGGATTTTCCAGGCAAGAGTTCTGGAGTGGGGTGCCATTGCCTTCTCCACTCTAGACAATCCCTAATCTACTTTCTGTCTCTTTGAATTTGCCTATTCTGGAAATGGACTCATTAACTATGTGGCCTTTTATGTCTGGCTTCTTTCAATGCTGTAATATTTTCAAGGTTCACTGATGTTGTAGTAAAAAGTGATAACATTTTCTAAGCCCAGGAATATTTTGAAGGTATTTTTTTGTCCATACTCACGGGCAACATTGTAAAATTATGTAACAATACTTAAATATTGTTCCATGTTTTTCTCTTGGCATTAAATAAGAAATCAAGAGAAACTATTTTCGTATGCCATTTAAACCTGTAAACCCTTTTCTTAGAATTAAGTACTAAAAGCATTACTTATACTGGCTAGAGCCTTCAAACTAAAGTTAGGTTCTTCAAAATAAAAGTAATTTCAAGCTTTTAAATTGATACTGTGATTTCACAGAATGAAATGGACATTAACTAGAAGAAAACTGTAGCTATGAGGACTTAAACGATAGTCAAAATTATTAAATAAATATGGAATTTCCCAGGACTTATAGAATTTCAGGGAAAGTTTATCAAAAAATTTTAGTCATTGTCAGACAGTGCACCTACCCAAAGTCCAAATCATGTGTCAGGAAGGCTTTTAGAACTTTGTTCTCAATTTCCCTAGCTATCACAAGCCTTTCCATCTCATTCAGAAATGAATCCTTAACATCTAGCAGGCTACTAAAAGCATTACTTATCTCAAACCAGAATCATCAGCTTATAACAATTGCTCCTGAGACACTGTCCCTTCCCAATCACTCTGTTAGACTAAGGAACTGTATTTTTGGCAGTAAAATTCTGCATTCGCACCCTTATCCTTTTGCTAGATCCTAGGCTTCAACCATTTTGAGAATGATAGTGATCCCATTCAACTTACATCTTTCTTGCATCTCCAAGGCCCTCTATCAAGCCACAGCCTATTCCCCCTGAGATTATTTCTCCTTTATCTGAAGCTATTTCTTGTGCTGACTCATGCTGAAGACAATTTGAGCTGTCTCCTGTTTCTCTGCCTTTACAGTGTGACTCAGACACTTAGATGCCACTCATTTTTACAATTATCCTAAAAGTTGTAAGACACTGGTATCAAATTCTTGCCTTACACTATTCATTTATCAAGTCAGAAAGTCAAATACTAACTACTCAAGCATGAACCAAGGAAAATGAGCTTTTTACCTTAAGAAAACCTAGAAACAACCATTAATTAACCTCTGGTTCCTGGAGCTTGGAACACGTGGCTTTGTGGTCCCCAGACTAGCAGCTTTCATATCATTTGGGAACTTACTGGGAATGCAGATTCTCAGGTTTACCTACAGAATCAGACTCTGTATTTCAACAAGATGTGCAGGGGGATTGAATGCATTTTACAGCCTGAGAAGCACCGATGTCCAGAACAGAACTGCCCAGCAGGTATGTCAGGACACACTGGTGGGTGGGGATGATTTCCAGGTGTGCTCTGGAAACCAGCTCTCAGCCCTCCTCAGCCTTCGGGGCAGCTGGGAGCAGTCTGGAGGTTGGAGCCCCTGCTAGTTGCCTCCACAGGGAGCAGCTCCTTCACTTACCTCCTTGTACCTGACAGGAGAAAGCTTGAGCAACTGTAGAGGCAGTGGTTCTCTGAAATAAATGCTCTCCATACAAAGATTTTCATATCTATTGGAAAAGATGTTTGTCTATTGCCTCAAATAGACACAGCTGTGCCAAATTTGTTCTGTGAACAAGTCAGTGGCCTCTCTGTGTGTGTGTGAGTCACTCAGTTGTGTGAACTCTTTGCAACCCTATGGACAGTAGCCCACCAGGCTCCTCTGTCCATGGGGTTCTCCAGGCAAGAATACTGGAGTGCGTTGCGATTTCCTTCTCTAGGGGATCTTGCCAAACCCAGCAATCAAACCCGGGTCTCCCACATTGCAGGCAGATTCTTTACCATCTGAGCCACCAGGGAACCCACACTGCCTCTATCCCAAAGCATCTCTGTATTTTAATATCTCACAAAAGACTGACATTCTTCTCAAAATCAAGATCTTGAGGTGATGAAAATTGTCTCAGGGATACCTAGGACAAGCTTCTGCCTTTTATAAGTACGTCTTTGTCTTGAATGAGGACTCTCATTCAAGAAATTAACAGGACAGGTTGAAAAACCTTCAACTGTCCATGTCCTTCAAAGGTAAACTATTTCTACTCATGTATGTCAAAATATCCCAAACTCAGTGTGCCCGAATAGAGCTGTGATTGACCCCAAATCTGTTTCATCTCTGGTATTAGCTCTATGAATGGCTCCATCATATAATTAATTGGAGAAACCGGAAGCCTGGAGGCCAATCCTGTCCTTTTCCCATCAGTCATGTTTCATGACCAGCACCAAGCTCTGTCCACTTCACTACCTGAGTTCCTCTCAGACCAGTACATTTCCCCCCAATATTTTGCAATGCACAGGCTGTTTTCTTGGTCTGTGCTACCATCCTTGTCTTCCTAATTGACCTCCCACCTCTTCTGTTAGGACTTCCCTGGTGGCTCAGACGGTAAAGCGTCTGTCTACAATGCGGGAGACCTGGGTTCAATCCCTGGGTTGGGAAGATCCCCTGGAGAAGGAAATGGCAATCCACTCCAGTACTCTTGCCTGGAAAATCCCATGGACAGAGGAGCCTGGTAGGCTACAGTCCACGGGGTCGCAAAGAGTCGGACACGACTGAGCGACTTCACTTTCTCTCCTCTTGTCCCAAATTGATTGCCTCAAAATGTAAATCTGATCACATCCCTCCCCTCCTTAGCATCCCTTAACATCTCCCCATGGCTTTCAGGATAAAAAGCAAAATCGTTAACATGGTCCATGAAGCCTTGTCTAGTCTGGCGCATGCCTTGTGATTCCCAGACTAGCAGCTCCTGTATCTCCTGGGAGCTCACTGTCTGGCCTCCCTTTCTGCTCTCCTCTGCTTTGTTTGCTGAGGTTCAGCCGTTCAGCCATAACTGGTGGTCTCATCTCTGTGTCTCCTCCCACCCCAGGGCCTTTACACTTGCTATTTCCTCACTGGGATATCCTCCTCCATCCCTACTCTCTTTTGCCCCTTTCATTCCTATTTATTTATCTTCTGTTTCTCTGCTCACCTGACTCCTTCCAGGCAGAGCTCTCCCTGATGCTCCAGACGAGTCAAGCTCCCAGCCTTCTTCTCTCGTTGCCTTGTGTCCCTGCTCCCTAGCACTTATCACAGACACTGTTTCAGTTTTGTGGAAGATCATTGGATGACTTCTTCCTCCCAGACTATAATCTCCCCGAGGAAAGGATGTGTTTCTCATTCTTTCCACCCTGGGTCCCCTCCACCCAGTGCTCTTCCTGGCACACAATAGGTCAAAGCATATTGATAAATGAAGTGACTGTGTGTACTTTGCTTTCTGGAGGCTTCCTCCTGCCGTGTCACGCAGCTACGGCCTGTACTGAAGGGTTCCCGGTGGTTAGTCCTTGCTCTTACAAGTCTCACATTGACATCTAAGCTGATTTAGCTTTTTATTTCCTTTATACGCCTTGATGACTTCCCCTTAGGAGGGCCTGCTGGAATCTCTGGGGATGGGGCTTGGAGAGGTAAATGGAATCGAAAACAGTTTGTCCAGGGCATTCTGATTCACCTCTTGCCTTGCAGAGTCGGGGCAGGAGGAACCTGCTCTAAATCTCAGGATAACTACCTGGGGTCTGGAAAGACATTCTTGCAAAGTGTTCTTCCCAGGAGTCCCTGATTTATCCTTTCCTCCCTGCTTCCTCCCCAATTCCTTCAGGCTTTTATAGGCAGCATACTTACAGAGGAAATTGGTGCTTTTTTTTTTTTTTCTTTGCACATTGATTCCTTTGAAAGACTAGATCTTTAGAACTAGAGAAATGGTCACATGGCTGTTAGCTTTCCGTAGAACTGCCTCACGTTTTCCTGGGGTATGTTTATTCCCCACCCCTTAAGCTAAATGTGAGGCTGAGTGGTAATTGCCTGCGTCTTCAGGCGAGTCCATTTCACTGCAGGTGGATCGCGGGCCCCGAGAAGCCCTGAGGTGTAATCTTTACGTGACTGCCTTGGCAACTGAGTTCAGCAGCGTTTGCAGTACATCCAAGGACAAGCAGGTATCCACGACAGTGGGTGTTCCTAACAAATTTCCCTCTCAAATTGGCACCTTCTCTGTGAGCTTTCCAGACTTCACAGTGTCTCACAGTTTGGGAACAATTTCCATCATCATCTGACTGGCAAGTACTAGTGTTTTGTGGCAACTTGTGTTCTTAAAATAGCTTCATACACAACAGGGCCCAGAGGTCCAACCTGCCTCTGATGTAATCACTTAAATACAAATTACCAAATCATTTCTAATAGACAGCATCATCTTTAGACCCATTCAAAAGAACACTGTGTTGTCACTTCCTTTTGCATACACTTAAGTTATCCATAGGTGCAGGTAGGTTATTTTAATTTTTTCTATTCTAGATTAATCTACCTCTTCAAAGCCATGTTTCACACAGACTTCCATACTTTTGGAATTTTTTTTTTTTATTCTTAAAATGCTCTGTCAAATCATCCACATTTTACCAGGTGGGGTGGCAGCTTTGTAACTGGTTTCTTTAGTTTTAGAATGATAAACCTTCCTGGTTTGCCCAGGACTGAGACAGGTTCCCAGGACGTGGGATTTTCAGTTCAAAAAAAGCAGATAAGTTTAGATCGATTGGGGTAAATTGGTCACCCTAGTACCATTTCTACCCATTGGTAGACCCAATCGCAGGTAATTATCATTCCTTGTGTATCTCAGTTTGTGGGTTGGTAGGAATTCCCTGCAAGTAATATATTGCTAAGCTTCTCTCTTTCTAAAAATATTTATTTATTTATTTATTTGGTTGCACTGGGTCTTAGAGGTGGCGTGTCGGATATTTTGTTGCGGCTCACAAGCTCTTCCTAAAGGCTCATGGGCTTCTCTCTAGTTGAGGCACGTGGGCTCAGTAGTTCCAGCATGTGGGCTCAGTTGCCCCATGGCATGTGGGATCTTAGTTTCCAGACCAGGGGTCGAACCAGCATCCCTTGCATTGAAAGGTAATTCTTAACCATTGGACAACCAGGAAAGTCCTCTCCACTCTCTCTTTTAGTAGAGCAGCTTTACTGAGGTAAAATTAACATAAGCTATAATTCACCTTTGCGAAGTGTGCAATTCAATAGTTCTTAGTATGTTTGCAGAATTGCATGATCCTCAGCAAAATTTTGGAACATTTCATAACTCCCCAAAGAAACTCTATACACATCAGCAATCGCTCCCCTTTTCCCCGAGTCCTCTCAGTGCCTAGCAAACCCTTGCCTGCTTTCAGTCTCCACAGATTCACCTTTTCTAGACGTTTCATATAAAAAGAATCGTACAACAGGTGGCCTTTTGTGTCTGACTTCATCACTGAGCGTTATGTTTTCAAGGCTCTTCCATGTTGTAGCCTGTGTCAGTTGTTCATTCCTCTTTATTACTGAATAATATTCCATTCTAAGTGTATATATATGGCTTCTCTGGTGGTGCTAGTGGTAAAGAATTCACCTACCAATGCAGGCGTGGCGGCTGCGATGGTGTACAGGCGCGGCCGAGAGGAGCTACCACACATCCGAGGTCAGGGGCAGCAGCTGCATTTTGATGGAGCAACCGTGAAGAGAGATCCCACATCCAGGGTAAGAGAAACCCAAGTAAGACAGTAGGTACTGAGAGAGGGCATCAGAGGGCAGACAGACTGAAACCATAATCAGACAACAGGCCAATCTGATCACAGGGACCACAGCCTTGTCTAACTCAATGAAACTAAGCCATGCCCTGTGGGGCCACCCAAGATGGGTGGGTCATGGTGGAGAGGTCTGACAGAATGTGGTCCACTGGAGAAAGGAATGGCAAACCACTTCAGTATTCTTGCCTTGGGAACCCCATGAACAGTATGAAAAGGCAAAAAGATAGGATACTGAAAGAGGAACTCCCCAGGTCGGTAGGTGCCCAATATGCTGTTGGAGATCAGTGGAGAAATAACTCCCGAAAGAATGAAGGGATGGAGCCAAAGCAAAAACAACACCCAATTGTGGATGGGACTGGTGATAGAAGCAAGGTTCGATGCTGTAAAGAGCAATATTGCATAGGAACCTGGAATGTTAGGTCCATGAATCAAGGCAAATTGGAAGTGGTCAAACAGGAGATGGCAAGAATGAATGTCGACATTCTAGGAATCAGCGAACTAAGAGGGATTGGAATGGGTGAATTTAACTCAGATGACCATTATATCTACTACTGTGGGCAGGAATCCCTTAGGAGAAATGGAGTAGCCATCATAGTCAACAAAAGAGTCTGAAATGCAGTACTTGGATACAATCTCAAAAACAACAGAATGATCTCTGTTGGTTTCCAAGGCAAACCATTCAATATCACAGTAATCCAAGTCTATGCCCCGACCAGTGAAGCTGAAGAAGCTGAAGTTGAACAGTTCTATGAAGACCTACAAGACCTTCTAGAACTAACACCCAAAAAAGATGTCCTTTTCATTTTAGGGGACTGGAATGCAAAAGTAGTAAGTCAAGAAACACCTGGGGTAACAGACAAATTTGGCCTTGGAGTACAGAATGAAGCAGGGCAAAGGCTAATAGAGTTCTGCCAAGAGAACACACTGGTCATAGCAAACACCCTCTTCCAACAACACAAGAGAAGACTCTACACATGGAGATCACCAGATGGTCAATACCAAAATTAGATTGATTATATTCTTTGCAGCCAAAGATGGAGAAGCTCTATACAGTCAGCAAAAACAAGACTGGGAGCTAACTGTGGCTCAGATCATGAACTCCTTATTACCAAATTCAGACTGAAATTGAAGAAAGTGGAGAAAACCACTAGACCATTCAGTTCAGTTCAGTTCAGTCGCTCAGTCGTGTCCGACTCTTTGCGACCCCACGATTCGCAGCACGCCAGGCCTCTCTGTCCATCACCAACTCCCGGAGTTCACTCAGACTCACGTCCATCGAGTCAGTGATGCCATCCAGCCATCTCATCCTCTGTTGTCCCCTTCTTCTCCTGCCCCCAATCGCTCCCAGCATCAGAGTCTTTTCCAATGAGTCAACTCTTCGTGTGAGGTGGCCCAAGTACTGGAGTTTCAGCTTTAGCATCAGTCCTTCCAAAGAAATCCCAGGGCTGATCTCCTTAAGAATGGACTGGTTGGATATCCTTGCAGTCCAAGGGACTCTCAAGAGTCTTCTCCAACTCCACACTTCAAAAGCATTAATTCTTCAGCGCTCAGCCTTCTTCACAGTCCAACTCTCACATCCATACATGACCACAGGAAAATAGCCTTGACTAGATGAACCTTTGTTGGCAAAGTAATGTCTCTGCTTTTGAATATGCTATCTAGATTGGTCATAACTTTCCTTCCAAGGAGTAAGCGTCTTTTAATTTTATGGCTGCAGTCACCATCTGCAGTGATGTTGGAGCCCCAAAAAATAAAGTCTGACACTGTTTTCACTGTTTCCCCATCTATTTCCTGTGAAGTGATGGGACCGGATGCCATGATCTCCGTTTTCTGAATGTTGAGCTTTAAGCCAAGTTTTTCACTCTCCACTTTCACTTTCATCAAGAGACTTTTTAGTTCCTCTTCACTTTCTGCCATAAGGGTGATGTCATCTGCATATCTGAGATTATTGACATTTCTCCCGGCAATCTTGATTCCAGCTTGTGTTTCTTCCAGCCCAGCATTTCTCATGATGTACTCTGCATGTAAGTTAAATAAGCAGGGTGACAATATATAGCCTTGACGTACTCCTTTTTCTATTTGGAACCAGTCTGTTGTTCCATGTCCAGTTCTAACTGTTGCTTCCTGACCTGCATACAGGTTTCTCAAGAGGCAGGTCAGGTGGTCTGGTATTCCCATCTCTTTCAGAATTTTCCACAGTTTATCATGATCCACACAGTCAAAGGCTTTGGCATAGTCAATAAAGCAGAAATAGATGTTTTTCTGGAACTCTCTTGATTTTTCCATGATCCAGTGGATGTTGGCAATTTGATCTCTGGTTCCTCTGCCTTTTCTAAAACCTGCTTGAACATCAGGAAGTTCTCCGTTCACATATCCCTTATGATTATACAGTGGAAGTGAGAAACAGATTTAAGTGACTAGATCTGATAGACAGAGTGCCTGATGAACTATGGACAGATGTTCATGACATTGTACAGGAGACAGGGATCAAGACCATCCCAAGAAAAAGAAATGCAAAAAAGTAAAATGGCTGTCTGAGGAGGCCTTACAAATAGCTGTGAAAAGAACGGAAGTGAAAAGCAAAGGAGAAAAGGAAAGATATAAGCATCTGAATGCAGAGTTTCACAGAATAGCAAGAAGAGATAAGAAAGCCTTCCTCAGCGATCAATGCAAAGAAATAGAGGAAAACAACAGAATGGGAAAGACTAGAGATCTCTTCAAGAAAATTAGAGATACCAAGGGAACATTTCAGGTGAAGATGGGCTCAATAAAGGACAGAAATTGTAGGGACCTAACAGAAGCAGAAGATATTAAGAAGAGGTGGCAGGAATCACAGAAGAACTACACAAAAAAGATCTTCACGACCAAGATAATCACGATGGTGTGATCACTGACCTAGAGTCAGACATCCTGGAACGTGAAGTCAAGTGGGCCTTAGAAAGCATCACTATG
The DNA here is from genome assembly GCF_055505025.1 of Bos grunniens. NCBI lineage: Eukaryota > Metazoa > Chordata > Mammalia > Artiodactyla > Bovidae > Bos > Bos grunniens. The sequence continues at coordinate 25,339,434 of NC_141179.1, forward strand.
AACAAAGCTAGTGGAGGTGATGGAATTCCAGTTGAGCTATTTCAAATCCTGAAAGATGAGGCTGTGAAAGTGCTGTACTCAATATGCCAGCAAATTTGGAAAACTCAGCAGTGGACACAGGACTGGAAAAGGTCAGTTTTCATTCCAGTTCCAAAGAAAGGCAATGCCAAAGAATGCTCAGACTGCCACACAATTGCACTCATCTCACACGCTAGCAAAGTCATGCTCAAAATTCTCCAAGCCAGGCTTCAGCAGTACATGAACCGTGAACTTCCAGATGTTCAAGCTGGATTTTAAAAAGGCAGAGGAACCAGAGATCAAATTGCCAACATCCACTGGATCATGGAAAAAGCAAGAGTTCCAGAAAAACATCTATTTCTGCTTTATTGACTATGGCAAAGCCTTTGACTGTGTGGCTCACGATATACTATGGAAAATTCTAAGAGATGGGAATACCAGACCACCTGACCTACCTCTTGAGAAACCTATGCAGGTCAGGAAGCAACAGTTAGAACTGGACATGGAACAACAGACTGGTTCCAAATAGGAAAAGGAGTACGTCAAGGCTGTATACTGACACCCTACTTATTTGACTTATATGCAGAGTACATCATGAGAAAGGCTGGGCTGGATGAAACACAAGCTGGAATCAAGATTGCCGGGAGGAATATCAATAACCTCAGATATGCAGATGACACCACCCTTATGGCAGAAAGTGAAGAGGAACTAAAAAGCCTCTTGATGAAAGTGAAAGAGGAGAATGAAAAACTTGGCTTAAAGCTCAACATTCAGAAAACGAAGATCATGGCATCTGGTCCCATCACTTCATGGCAAATAGATGGGGAAACAGAGGAAGCAGTAGCTGACTTTACTTTTTGGGCTCCAAAATCACTGAAGATGGTGATTGCAGCCATGAAATTAAAAGATACTCCTTGGAAGGAAAGTTATGAACCTAGATAGCATATTCAAAAGCAGAGACATTACTTTGTCAACAATGGTCCATCTAGTCAAGGCTATGGTTTTCCATTAGTCGTGTATGGATGTGAGAGTTGGACTCTAAAGAAAGCTGAGCACCAAAGAATTGATCGTTTTGAGCTGTGGTGTTGGAGAAGACTTTTGAGAGTCCCTTGGACTGCAAGGAGATCCAACCAGTTCATCCTAAAGGAGATCAATCCTGGGTGTTCATTGGTAGGACTGATGTTGAAGCTGAAACTCCAATACTTTGGCCACCTGATGCGAAGAGCTGACTCATTTGAAAAGACCCTCATGCTGGGAAAGATTGAGGGCAGGAGGAGAAGGGGACAATAGAGGATAAGATGGTTGGGTGGCATCAGCGACTCAATGGACATGGGTTTGGGTGGACTCCGGGAGTTGGTGATGGACAGGGAAGGCTGGCGTGCTGCGGTTCATGGGGTCGCAAAGAGTCAGACATGACTGAGTGAGTGAACTGAACTGAACAGAACCAATGCAGGAGACATAAGAAGCACAGGTTCGATCCCTGGGTCAGGAAGATCACCTGGAGGACAAAATGGCAAGCATTCTTGGACATCTCATGGACAGAGAAGCCCGGCAGGGTACAATTGATGGGTCCCTGGCAGGCTACTGTCTATGGGGTTGCAAAGAGTTGAACATAGCTGAGCACACTGAATAATACTGCATTGTGTAGACAGACCACATTTTATTTATCTTTTCTTAAGTTGATGGACATTTGGGTTGTTTCCATCTTTTGACTATTATGAATAATGCTGCTGAATAATACTCATGGACAAGATTTTGTGTAGACACGTTTTCATTTTTCTTGGGAATAATTCTATGAGTAGTATTCCTGCGTCATGTTAAATCTTTATGTTAAGACAATTATTTTGGAAATTCCATTGTTTTCCAAAGTAAAAACAGTCGCATATAAAAGGAACCATTTTACCATCTCACCAGCAGTGGACGGTAGGCTTCAGCTTCTCCATAACCTTGCCAACACTTAGTTATTATTGATCTTTCTTATTATAGCTTTCTTATTATTGATCTTTCTTATTATCCTAGTGGGTGTTAAGTGATAGCTAATGGTTTGATATTTGTTTCTCTGATGTCAACAATATTGAGCATCTTTTCATATGCTTGTTATTAATCTTAAGTGGAAAATTTAAGAAAATTTAATCTTCTTAAATGGAAAATTATAACACAGTTAAAGGATGCTTGTAAATAACTGATTATACATGCTGGGATTAGGATCTTAACTACATACTTAGATACAATGTCCATAACTAATTGCTATTATCTGAAATCATTCTCACTGGAGGTAAATTTCCAAGTTTTATTTAAACAATCAACTTTTCCTCATGCAAAACGATCCCACTGTAAGTCTCTCTCTCACTCTTATCTTGGGCCATCCTCTATTCTCTCCATCAAGTCTTGTTGCCCTAGTGGCCGGCTTCTCCTGGAGCCAGTGACTGTGTGTTCTTTGCGTGTAAGCCTGGATTTGCACCCAGTGATTTCTTGATTAACCTCCTCAAAGAGTTGGATACCTGGTCATCACTCCTGCTGTTTGGGCTTGGTGGCCTTCTGGGCACCTGACATCCTCAGCGTTTCTTTTCTTTCTCTTACCTCTAATTTTCTGCTCCTTCTTTCTCCTCTGTTGGTTTCCTTTCTCCAGCGTCTCTTGTGCACTCTGTGTTATTTAATGTTGTTCATTGGTTAGCTTCTTCCTTCATTCCTCCACTAATAAATTCCAAAGGGATCTGAGGCACCAATTCTACCTCCTGCCCTTGACTCTCTCCTTTCATTAATGAATTTTCTCTCAAGAAACCCCATTGACTTGGCAGAAAAGGAAGGATTCCTTGCAAGGCTAAGAAAACCATCTTCATCAGGAAACATACTCCCTATCTGCAGTATTTTTTGAAGACTGAGAATGGAAACCAGGCATTCTCATCTCTCTAAAAGAGCCCCGGCCACAGTTGTGTGGTATGATCAACAGTTTCTACAAATGGTTATGGATGACTCCCACATGGATCAGCAGCTACTACAAAGATACTGTTTCAGCATTTAAATCCAGTATTTCCTGGAATGCAAAAGTAGGAAGCCAGGAGATACTTGGAGTAACAGACAAGGTTGGCCTTGCAGTACAAAATGAAGCAGGGCAAAAGCTAACAGAGTTTTCCCAAGAGAACACACTGGTCATAGCAAACACCCTCTTCCAACAACACAAGAGAAAACTCTACACATGGACATCACCAGATGGTCAATACCAAAATCAGATTGATTATATTCTTTGCAGCCGAAGATAGAAATGCTCTATACAGTCAGCAAAAACAAGACAGGCAGCTGACTGTGGCTCAGACCATGAATTCGTTATTGCAAAATTCAGACTTAAATTGAAGAAAGTAGGGAAAAACATTAGGCCATTCAGGTATGACCTAGATCAAATCCTTTATGATTATACAGTGGAAGTGACAAATAGATTCAAGGGATTAGATCTGATTGACAGAGTGCCTGAAGAACTATGGAAGTTCATAACATTGTACAAGAGGTGATGATCAAGACCATCCCCAAGAAAAAAAAGTGCAAAAAGGCAAAATAGCTCTCTGAGAAGGCCTTACAAACAGCTGAGAAAAGAAGAAAAGTAAAAGACATAGGCAAAAAGGAAAGATATACCTATCTGAATGCAGAGTTCCAAAGAATAGCAAGGAGAGATAAGAAAGCCTTCCTAAGTGAACAATGCAAAGAAATAGAGGAAAACAACAGAATGGGAAAGACTAGAGATCTCTTCAAGAAAATTAGAGATACCAAGGGAACATTTCAGGTGAAGATGGGCTCAATAAAGGACAGAAATGGTAGGGACCTAACAGAAGCAGAAGATATTAAGAAGAGGTGGCAGGAATCACAGAAGAACTACACAAAAAAGATCTTCACGACCAAGATAATCACGATGGTGTGATCACTGACCTAGAGTCAGACATCCTGGAACGTGAAGTCAAGTGGGCCTTAGAAAGCATCACTATGAACAAAGCTAGTGGAGGTGATGGAATTCCAGTTGAGCTATTTCAAATCCTGAAAGATGAGGCTGTGAAAGTGCTGTACTCAATATGCCAGCAAATTTGGAAAACTCAGCAGTGGACACAGGACTGGAAAAGGTCAGTTTTCATTCCAGTTCCAAAGAAAGGCAATGCCAAAGAATGCTCAGACTGCCACACAATTGCACTCATCTCACACGCTAGCAAAGTCATGCTCAAAATTCTCCAAGCCAGGCTTCAGCAGTACATGAACCGTGAACTTCCAGATGTTCAAGCTGGATTTTAAAAAGGCAGAGGAACCAGAGATCAAATTGCCAACATCCACTGGATCATGGAAAAAGCAAGAGTTCCAGAAAAACATCTATTTCTGCTTTATTGACTATGGCAAAGCCTTTGACTGTGTGGCTCACGATATACTATGGAAAATTCTAAGAGATGGGAATACCAGACCACCTGACCTACCTCTTGAGAAACCTATGCAGGTCAGGAAGCAACAGTTAGAACTGGACATGGAACAACAGACTGGTTCCAAATAGGAAAAGGAGTACGTCAAGGCTGTATACTGACACCCTACTTATTTGACTTATATGCAGAGTACATCATGAGAAAGGCTGGGCTGGATGAAACACAAGCTGGAATCAAGATTGCCGGGAGGAATATCAATAACCTCAGATATGCAGATGACACCACCCTTATGGCAGAAAGTGAAGAGGAACTAAAAAGCCTCTTGATGAAAGTGAAAGAGGAGAATGAAAAACTTGGCTTAAAGCTCAACATTCAGAAAACGAAGATCATGGCATCTGGTCCCATCACTTCATGGCAAATAGATGGGGAAACAGAGGAAGCAGTAGCTGACTTTACTTTTTGGGCTCCAAAATCACTGAAGATGGTGATTGCAGCCATGAAATTAAAAGATACTCCTTGGAAGGAAAGTTATGAACCTAGATAGCATATTCAAAAGCAGAGACATTACTTTGTCAACAATGGTCCATCTAGTCAAGGCTATGGTTTTCCATTAGTCGTGTATGGATGTGAGAGTTGGACTCTAAAGAAAGCTGAGCACCAAAGAATTGATCGTTTTGAGCTGTGGTGTTGGAGAAGACTTTTGAGAGTCCCTTGGACTGCAAGGAGATCCAACCAGTTCATCCTAAAGGAGATCAATCCTGGGTGTTCATTGGTAGGACTGATGTTGAAGCTGAAACTCCAATACTTTGGCCACCTGATGCGAAGAGCTGACTCATTTGAAAAGACCCTCATGCTGGGAAAGATTGAGGGCAGGAGGAGAAGGGGACAATAGAGGATAAGATGGTTGGGTGGCATCAGCGACTCAATGGACATGGGTTTGGGTGGACTCCGGGAGTTGGTGATGGACAGGGAAGGCTGGCGTGCTGCGGTTCATGGGGTCGCAAAGAGTCAGACATGACTGAGTGAGTGAACTGAACTGAACAGAACCAATGCAGGAGACATAAGAAGCACAGGTTCGATCCCTGGGTCAGGAAGATCACCTGGAGGACAAAATGGCAAGCATTCTTGGACATCTCATGGACAGAGAAGCCCGGCAGGGTACAATTGATGGGTCCCTGGCAGGCTACTGTCTATGGGGTTGCAAAGAGTTGAACATAGCTGAGCACACTGAATAATACTGCATTGTGTAGACAGACCACATTTTATTTATCTTTTCTTAAGTTGATGGACATTTGGGTTGTTTCCATCTTTTGACTATTATGAATAATGCTGCTGAATAATACTCATGGACAAGATTTTGTGTAGACACGTTTTCATTTTTCTTGGGAATAATTCTATGAGTAGTATTCCTGCGTCATGTTAAATCTTTATGTTAAGACAATTATTTTGGAAATTCCATTGTTTTCCAAAGTAAAAACAGTCGCATATAAAAGGAACCATTTTACCATCTCACCAGCAGTGGACGGTAGGCTTCAGCTTCTCCATAACCTTGCCAACACTTAGTTATTATTGATCTTTCTTATTATAGCTTTCTTATTATTGATCTTTCTTATTATCCTAGTGGGTGTTAAGTGATAGCTAATGGTTTGATATTTGTTTCTCTGATGTCAACAATATTGAGCATCTTTTCATATGCTTGTTATTAATCTTAAGTGGAAAATTTAAGAAAATTTAATCTTCTTAAATGGAAAATTATAACACAGTTAAAGGATGCTTGTAAATAACTGATTATACATGCTGGGATTAGGATCTTAACTACATACTTAGATACAATGTCCATAACTAATTGCTATTATCTGAAATCATTCTCACTGGAGGTAAATTTCCAAGTTTTATTTAAACAATCAACTTTTCCTCATGCAAAACGATCCCACTGTAAGTCTCTCTCTCACTCTTATCTTGGGCCATCCTCTATTCTCTCCATCAAGTCTTGTTGCCCTAGTGGCCGGCTTCTCCTGGAGCCAGTGACTGTGTGTTCTTTGCGTGTAAGCCTGGATTTGCACCCAGTGATTTCTTGATTAACCTCCTCAAAGAGTTGGATACCTGGTCATCACTCCTGCTGTTTGGGCTTGGTGGCCTTCTGGGCACCTGACATCCTCAGCGTTTCTTTTCTTTCTCTTACCTCTAATTTTCTGCTCCTTCTTTCTCCTCTGTTGGTTTCCTTTCTCCAGCGTCTCTTGTGCACTCTGTGTTATTTAATGTTGTTCATTGGTTAGCTTCTTCCTTCATTCCTCCACTAATAAATTCCAAAGGGATCTGAGGCACCAATTCTACCTCCTGCCCTTGACTCTCTCCTTTCATTAATGAATTTTCTCTCAAGAAACCCCATTGACTTGGCAGAAAAGGAAGGATTCCTTGCAAGGCTAAGAAAACCATCTTCATCAGGAAACATACTCCCTATCTGCAGTATTTTTTGAAGACTGAGAATGGAAACCAGGCATTCTCATCTCTCTAAAAGAGCCCCGGCCACAGTTGTGTGGTATGATCAACAGTTTCTACAAATGGTTATGGATGACTCCCACATGGATCAGCAGCTACTACAAAGATACTGTTTCAGCATTTAAATCCAGTATTTCCTGGAATGCAAAAGTAGGAAGCCAGGAGATACTTGGAGTAACAGACAAGGTTGGCCTTGCAGTACAAAATGAAGCAGGGCAAAAGCTAACAGAGTTTTCCCAAGAGAACACACTGGTCATAGCAAACACCCTCTTCCAACAACACAAGAGAAAACTCTACACATGGACATCACCAGATGGTCAATACCAAAATCAGATTGATTATATTCTTTGCAGCCGAAGATAGAAATGCTCTATACAGTCAGCAAAAACAAGACAGGCAGCTGACTGTGGCTCAGACCATGAATTCGTTATTGCAAAATTCAGACTTAAATTGAAGAAAGTAGGGAAAAACATTAGGCCATTCAGGTATGACCTAGATCAAATCCTTTACGATTATACAGTGGAAGTGACAAATAGATTCAAGGGATTAGATCTGATTGACAGAGTGCCTGAAGAACTATGGAAGTTCATAACATTGTACAAGAGGTGATGATCAAGACCATCCCCAAGAAAAAAAAGTGCAAAAAGGCAAAATAGCTCTCTGAGAAGGCCTTACAAACAGCTGAGAAAAGAAGAAAAGTAAAAGACATAGGCAAAAAGGAAAGATATACCTATCTGAATGCAGAGTTCCAAAGAATAGCAAGGAGAGATAAGAAAGCCTTCCTAAGTGAACAATGCAAAGAAATAGAGGAAAACAACAGAATGGGAAAGACTAGAGATATCTTCAAGAAAATTAGAGATACCAAGGGAACATTTCATGCAAAAATGGGCACAATAAAGGACAGAAATGGTATGGTCCAACAGAAGCAAAAGAAATTAAGAGGTGGCAAGAATACACAGAGGAACTGTACAAAAAAGATCTTCATGACCCGGATACCCACAATGGTGTGATCACTCACCCAGAGCCAGATATCCTGGAACGTGAAGTCAAGTGGGCCTTAGGAAGCATCACTATGAACAAAGCTAGTGGAGGTGATGGAATTCCAGTTGAGCTATTTCAAATCCTGAAAGATGAGGCTGTGAAAGTGCTGTACTCAATATGCCAGCAAATTTGGAAAACTCAGCAGTGGCCACAGGACTGGAAAAGGTCAGCTTTCATTCCAGTTCCAAAGAAAGGCAATGCCAAAGAATGTTCAAACTACCACTCAATTGCACTCATCTCACATGCTAGCAAAGTCATGCTCAAAATTCTCCAAGCCAGGCTTCAACAGTACATGAACCGAGAACTCCCAGATGTTCAAGCTGGATTTAGAAAAGGTAGAGGAACCAGAGATCAAATTGCCAACATCCATTGGATCATAGAAAAAACAAGAGAATTCCAGAAAAACATCTGCTTATGCTTCATTGACAACGCTAAAGCCTTTGACTGTGTGGATCACAACAAATTGTGGAAAATTCTTAAAGAGACAGGAATACCAGATCACCTTGCCTGCCTCCTGTGAAACCTGAATGCAGGTCAAAAAGCAACAGTTAGAACTGGACATGGACAATGGACTGGTTCCAAATTGGGAAAGGAATATGTCAAGGCTGTATATTTGTCATCCTGCTTGTTTAACCTATATGCAGAGTACATCATGCGAAATGCTGGGCTGGATGAAGCACAAGCTGAAATCATGATTACAAGGAGAAATACCAATAATCTCAGATATGCAGATGACACCACCCTTATGGCAGAAAGTGAAGAAGAACTAAAGAACCTCTTGATGAAGGTGAAAGAGGAGAGTGAAAAAGTTGGCTTAAAACTCAACATTCAAAAAACTAAGATCATGGCGTCCAGTCCCATCACCTGATGGCAAATAGATGGGGAAACAATGGAAACAGTGACAGACTTTATTTTCCTGGGCTCCAAAATCACTTCAGATGTTGACTGCAGCTGTGAAATTAAAAGATGCTTGCTCCATGGAAGAAAAGCTATGAGAAACCTAGGCAGTGTATTAAAAAGCAGAGACATTGTTTGTCACCAAAGTCCATATAGTTAAAGCTATGGTTTTTCCAGTAGTCATGTATGGATGTGAGAGTTGGATCATAAAGAAGGCTGAATGCCAAAGAATTGATGCTTTTGAACAGTGGTGTTGGAGAAGACTCCCGAGAGTCCCCTGGACTGCAAGGAGGTCAAACCAGTCAATTCTGAAAGAATCAGTCCTGAATATTCACTGGAAGGACTGATGCTGAAGCTGAAACTCCAATACTTTGGCCACCTGATGCAAAGAGCTGACTCATTAGAAAAGACCCTGATGCTGGGAAAGATTGAAGACGAAGAGAAGGGGATGACAGAGTATGAGACAGTTGGAAGTCATCACCGGCTCAATGGATGTGAGTTTGAGCAAGCTCTGAGAGATGGTGAAGGACAGGGAAGCCTGATGTGCTATAGTCCATGGGGTTTCAGAGAGTCCAACATGACTGAGTGACTGAAAAACAACAACAATCTGATATTTGTGGGTGAAACAGCCACTACCTTTACAGTTCGGCAGAGGGGACAAATGCAATAATGATGATGATGATGATGATGATAAAATGATCCAGGGATTATTCTAAGCAGTGGAAGAAGAATTTCCACTTCATGGGGACAGTTCATTTATTGTAGAAGCAAGCAGCTAAGTATTTTGATTATTATTTCTATATTCTTATTCACTTCCTAAAAAGATTTAACCCACCACAAGGTAATATGGTCACATTCAGACACCAAAATGTCTTCTTTGATTTTACAACAGATCTGCTCCTAAGAATATAACATTTGGGATAGCATCACCATTTCGTACCTGACTTGAGAGATCTGGGTTCCCCATGAGTGGGGTAGTCATCCATGTATGTTGGTTTGTGTGTTTCAGAGTCAAGGGGCCAGAGAAGGAGAAGTTGAGCCGGGCAGTCGAGCAGGTCCTGAAGTGTAACATGACTCAGAGCTGGCTGCTGAGGGCCATCTGCCTGCCCCTGGCCGACTGCCTGCTCAGCACGCTGTGCCTAGATGCCACCTACCTGCGCCTCCCTGCCTGCCACATGGCCCTTAAGAACCGCAGCAGCCTGCTGAAGTCGGGGGCCTTCCTGGTGCTCGTGGATGCCCTGAAGAGCAGTGACTACGTGATCGGGGAGCAGAGGCCTCCAGCCTCTGTCTGGGCCCGGAGGCAGTGGAGGCTGCTGTCGGGGAGGCTGGCTACACCATCCAGCAGTTTGAGGTGATCTCCCAGAGTTACTCTTCCGCCATGGCTGACAACGAAGGGCTTTTCTTCTTGGTGGGGTGGAAGTTGAGCACATCTGTATGATACCTTGGGATCGCGGTTAAAGCAATTCCTCTGATGTGCCCAGTTGACTTCAGTCCTTGCCACAGTCATTGTGCTGCATAGAGGCTAATGGCTAAGGCCCAATGGTTCACCTCGGACAGGACTTGAGAGGTCAGTCTCCCTGGCAACCGTTGGTTGACCACCTGCTCTGTGTTCCCCATGTGTGTTGATGTTATGATGACTCAGCCTGACCAGTGGGCATGCCCAGTCTTCATCGCCTGTGGTTACAAAAGAAGACCTCATTTCCCTTGGTCTTCCCAGTTATGATGGCTTAAGTCCACACCTGCTTACAGAGAAATATCTGCGGTTATTCACTCTTCATTCCCTGATGCCTTCTTCTTTCCTGGGAACAGACTTCTCCTGTCCTTCAATTCTTGCCTTCTCTGGAGACCGTGTCCTTCTCTAGTGTCCACTGGAGCCACCACCACCCAGGGTCAGGGAACAGCTGCCACTTTTACCTCTTGGTCCCAAGTATGGGGTAGGCCCTTCATTAAGTCCCTTAGCAAACCTAAGCCAACGCTGTAACTTTTACCAGAAGAGAAGCTTAGGAATTGGAGAGAGAAAGAACAGGCACCATCATAGAGCCACTATTAGAAACAAGTGTCTTAGAGTCACGTGCTTAGAGGGTCCTGAGAGGTAGCCTGTTGGCATAGCTTTTTGCCAAACATCTACTTGGAGTTAGCATATCTCCTTATGGCTTGCTCATCCTCTCTAGGTCCTACAGCCATCACCCCAAGGCTTTAAAACAGAGGTTGACATATTAGAGCCCGGGAGCCAATTCCAGCCCGCTGCCCATTTTGTAAAATTTACTGGAACACAGCCATGGCCATCATTTATGTACTGTCTATGGTTGCTTTCCTGCTGTGATATACCTGCTGCAGATATAGCCTGCAAAGCCTAAAATATCTATTATTTGGATCTTTGTAGAAAAAGTTTGCCTTCTCCTACCCAAGGGAGAGAGCGAAGGAGTTTCTTCCTCCCCCAGTCTGAGGCCCTTTTCTCTCATCTTCATTTCTCATCCCAAGATTTCCCTCTTCCTAGGATTTACTGACAGAGGACATTTCTGCTTCCCACAAAGTAAAGTTCTTTCCCCCGTGCCCCCACGCGCACTGACAACCACATCAGGGCACAGGAGTCCAACATCAGTACATTTTTACTTGTGTGTGTTAGTCATTCAGTCATGCTCAGTTCTTTGCAACCCTATCAGGCTCCTCGGTCCATGGGATTCTCCAGGCAAGAAAACTGGAGTGGGTTGCTATTCCCTTCTCCAGGGGATCTTCCTGACCCAGGAATTGAACCCAACTCTCCTGCATTGCAGGCAGATTCTTTACCGTCTGAGTCACCAGGGAAGCCCAAGCAAACATTTTTATTTACTTGGTTGTAAATAATGGATCCACTTCCAGGACATTTCCAATTGTTCAATAGCATAGGACATTCACGTTAAAACATTCTAACCTGATTACGACTTCCAGAGATTCCCTCCGGAAGGCCAGTCCAGGCTGCATCTAGAAAGCTAAGTCCGGCTGTGTTCCTACAAGCATGTAGGCAGGATCAGGTCTGCAGAGCCTTTCTGCACGTAACTACTCCCAGAAGGCAACATGCTTAGCTCCTAGGAGTCAGCACCAGTCACCGCGAGGCCCCAAAGAAACGACCAAATCTGTGGATACTGGGCTCTCCCAAACTTGTGCCATCTGCCTCCACCCAGAATGAAAGTCAAGGCTTCTGAAACATCTGCATCTGGTTACTTTCTCCCCCAAGCAAAGCAATGGCCCTTGCTTCAATTTGCATAACTGCAAACAAAAACATAAGCCTGCCTTTAAATTGATTGAAACTTAAATCAATTTAAATTTAAATTGATTGAAACTTAAATCAATTTAAATTTAAATTGATTGAAACTAGTTTCAATCTCTTTTTAAACAGCAGTTTCTTTCTCTTATCATTTATTTTCGCTGCACTGAGTCTTTGTTGCCGTGTGTGGGCTTGACTGTGGAATGTGGGACCTTCATTCCCTGATTGAACCCAGGCCTCCTGCACTGGGAGCACGGAGTCTTATCTGCTGAACCACGAGGGAAGTCCCCAGCATTTCAGTTTTCAAGTGATAGGTTTTCTATTTTGATCTATGCAAGTTTGGGGGGAGAAATGCTAAGACCAGACTGCCCACAAAAGCTCTGTGAGGCCCAAGTCCCTGAGCAGATGGGTCTTCCGTGACTCTACCCCTAAGATGACATTTATTGTAACACTTGTCTGTTTCTTCCACTGGACTGTGAGCCTCTTTCTTGGTTTGTGTGTGGATCCCCTTACTGTTTGGCTAGACACGATCCAGGCTGTAGGCACAGCCTACAGTAAACGGAGTAAACGGAGGAGGGAAGAACTCAGTTCTGGGAGTTTGTGTTCTGGAAGAGGAAGTTGTGGGACAAGAAGATAAGGAAACTAATCAACGAATGAGATACTGTCTGATAATGATAAGGGCGATGAAGGCACTGTAACAGGATAATGGACTGGAGACTGTCTCAGTGACAACATCTGGCTAAAAATGGCTTAAACAATAAGGGGTTATTAATCTCACAAATAAGAACCTCAGAGGTGGGTACCTGCAAGAGAAAGTGGTGGCTTTACAGCATGGTCGAGCATCCCATCACACCTCTTTCTCCTCTGCCTGTGCCTGTGAGTGGGGTTTTCATGGGAGGGAATCTGCTTCAGAAATCCCAGCAGGCTTCCCACATCTTACTGACCAGACTGACATGCCCACCTCTAGACCAGTTACAGACAAAACAGAGAAGATGCAGAGAACACTCCTAAAGATTTGTTAAACGAGCGAATAAATTCTTAGGTGATAGCAGAAAAGAAAGAAGAAAACTTCCTGGGTTCGATGAATGAGCTAGTATCTCTGATAATCTCAGCATCCATTTTTTTTTTTTTTTCCCTACAAAGATCATCCCATTTTCAAATTCTGGCTCTGCTACCTATTAGCTGTTTCTCCTTGGACAAGTTACATAAACTCTCCGTGTCTGTTTCTTTATCTGTAAAATGAGATTAAAATAGAATTTCTTATCCAAAGAATAAAAGTGAGCTGGTACAGATAAAAGACATGGAATAAATGCTTGGCACTTGATAAGCACACAATATTTATTTATTGTTAGCTATAATCATTATTATCTTTGATATTAGTTGCCAACATAGCTGAGAAAAGATATCTTCAGCTCGAAGTAGGAGAGATGACTGCAGTTCTGGGATGCTGGCATCCAGGCTTTTTACTGGCATTGCCTTCCAGAGGCGTTGTGGTAAAACTCAGTCTCTACACTGCATGCCACTAATTCCTTTCTCATTCAAGAAATATGCAAAGGACTTCCCTGTCTGTTCAGTGGTTAAGAATCTGCCTTCCAATGCAGCAGACGCAGGTTGGTCCTTGATCTGGGAAGATTCCAGATCAAGGGCAACTAACTAAGCCCGTGAACCACAACTCCTGAGCCAGAGCTCCAGAACCTGTGATTTGCAGCAAGAGAAGCCTGCGCAACACAGTGAAGAACCCACGTACCACAGCGAAGACCCAGGGCAGTGGAAAAAAGAAAATATCCAACCAACATTTGCTTAGCACCCTCCAAGTACCTTTCCTACTCCAGGCACTGAGAACGCAAATGCAACCCAACATCAGTTGGCTCACGTGTTCTCATCTTTGTAGTCACAGTGATGCCCCCAGCGCTTCCAGGTATTTCCGAAGGCCGCACTGCAGCAGCGGTCCCCACCCAGAATCGGCACGGGTCAGCCTCTCCTGCTCAGATTGTGCTGCTGCTGATCCACATCTGCAGTTGGCAAACACCGGGGGAGGAACGACACAGCTATCCTGAGAAAGCTAACCCTGCCCATGCCCAGGGTTCTGCACTGGATGCCTCAGAGCTGTACCGGCTTCCTCCAGGAGAGGTAGAAAGCTCTTTCCATCTCCGCCAAGGGTCAGCAAACGTCCCCTTCAAAGGGCCAGATAGTAAATATTTTTGACTTTGTAGGTCACAGGATCTTGATCACAGCTACTCTGAGTCTGCAATTATAGGGAAAGCAGCCTGAGACAATAAGCAAATTAATATATGTGGCTGTGTTCCAATAAAACTTTATTTACACAGACTTCCCTGGAGGTCCAGTGGTTAAGAATTCCCCTTGCAATTCAGGGGAGGAGAGTTCCCCGCAGTGGTCAGTAAATTAAGGTCCCACATGCTGTAAGCAACTAAGACACGATGCAGTCAAATTAAAAAAAAAAAAAAAGACTTCATTTACAAAAACATGTGGACAGGTGGATTTGGGCCAAAGGTTATAGCGTACAGATTCCTGATCTAAACCCTGAAGCAGCCTTGCTAGTGCTCAAAGTTTTATAAGGTTTCTCTAGTTAATTTCTTATACTCCATTCTGCTTATAGGAGCTCAAACCCAGTCCAAGGGGCTGAAACGGAAATATGCGGAACAGTTTCCTTCTTGCTCCATCCATGCTCTGTCTCTCCTCCCTGCTACATCCCCCAATCAGAACTCCTTCCTCCTCCCCCAGGGGGATGCATTCCATACAGAATGACAGGAAATGGAGGTGGGGGTGGGGCCAGGGGAGGGCAGATGAAATCAAACTACACCTGTAGTTCTCAAACTGCAAGTCAACATCCATTGTGTTAGTCGCTCAGTTGTGTCCTACTCTTTGTGATCCCATGGACGGTAATCTTCCAGGCTCCTCTGTCCATAGAATTCTCCAGGCAAGAATACTGGGTAGTAGATCGAATAACTGGATCGAGCCCAGGTCTCCCGCATTGCAGACTGATTCTTTACCGTCTGAGCCACTAGGGAAGACCATTAATTCAAATTAGTTCAAGAGAATTCAGCAGATCTCTGATATCTTTCAACAGCTATCTTTATTTTTTTCTTATTTTATCAGAGAATGAGATGGTTAGATGGCATCACTGACTCAGTGGACATGGGTTTGGGTGAACTCCGGGAGTTGGTGATGGACAGGGAGGCCTGGCGTGCTGCAGTTCATGGAGTCACAAAGAGTTGGACACGACTGAGCGACTGAAATGAACTGAACTGAACCCAGCTTTTTAAGTTTTTCTTTAGGAAGTTTTTTGTCTTCCACAAGTCACTACATCCCAGCCATCAGTAAAAGTCTCAAAACCTACTTTTGTGGGAATTTTATGTTTCTTATAGGTCCCTCTTACTGCAGTTCTCTGTCTCAAAATAATGTATTTCAATTTTCATTAGTGTATCATAAAATCAAATTAGTGCATCACAATAAACATTTGGAAAAATAATACAGAATAAACTAGAAAACAAAACTCCAGATAGCAGCACTTTGTATAGTCTTATTTTGTGAAGTTGTGTTTTAGTTTTTTAGTCTACGGCCATACCACCCTAAACGTGCCTGATCTTGTCTGTGTTCGTTTTTTAAAAAGCTACATGTATATCCGCAGATACAGAAATTCGTGTTTATATATACGGTGCATGTGTGCTAAGTCGCTTCATTTGCCTTTGACTCTGCGACCCCATGGACTAAAGTTCTCCAGGCTCATCTGTTCATGGGATTCTCCAGGCAAGAATGCTGGAGTGGGTTGCCATGCCCTCCTCCAGGGAATTTTCCTCACCCAGAGATCGAACCTGCATCTCCTTTGGCTCCTGCATTGCCAGCAGATTATTTATCACTGAGGCATTGTGGAAACTGTTTATATGTATGTATGTATATATATATACACACACACACACACGTATATTTCCTCCTGGATCACTGTGTAAAATGTATTTATTTCTGTAGGTTGTCATCAAAAATTTTGAAAGCCACTGGGTTGTGTTCTAACTCATCTTTGATAGCCAGCATTTTTCTTTCATACAGAGATGAAGGTCACGGCCCCTGTTCTTTTTTTAGATTGATTAGTTGGTTAATTAACCTATTTATTTATTTGGCTGCACGAGGTCTCAGTTGTGGCACGTAGGATCTTTGTTCTTTAGTTGCGGCACGCAGTATCTATTTCCCTGACCAGGGATCACACCCAGGTCCCTCATTGGGAGCATGGATTTTTAGTCACTGGACCCCACAGGGAGGTCTCCCATGGCCTCTGCTCTTAAAGAACTGAATGACTAGGGGGAATTGACATGTAAACAGTTAAAATTCGGAGTGATAAAGGCTCTGAGTGAGCCTGGGGTGCTTTGAAAGCTGGCATTGGCTTTGGGTCTTGCCGGCTGCGTAACGGTGTGTTTGGCGGATGGGAGGAACATCCTGTACAAATGTGTGAAGCAACCCCTCCTGCTATCACACTCCTCTAGGGTTTGTTCTCCTAGTGAAGCTGGGATCTAAGCAAACATTTGTCTGCTTGGGCTTATGTTTGCTTTCCCTGAAATCAAACAGACCAACCGAGTCACTAGCAAACACTGACTAGGGCTCACTCTCGTCCCTAGTTATACAAATCTCTTTGACCGCTGACCCAGCACAGGTGTTTTTCCATCTACTTTTTGGGGAGGTGTTCCACGGTCTTGCCATGAGCAAACTTGCATGATGCAAGATGATGCCAGCTGGTGTGTGATGTCCTGGGTGATGACCAGGGAGGAGGAAGCCACTTACAAGGTTGTTCACCCAGTTGGTGCTGGCGGCCCGGCCAGTCCAGCCTTTGTAATTCCCATCACCTGGCTGTCACCAGTAATAAGAGGAGATGTCTATAATATGGCTGATGCTTAAAAGTTGTGACAGCCTCCTCTAATTTTAGTCTCAGCCAACTTGGAGAATGCGAGGGGACCATTAAATATTGCAGAGACTAGGAGGAGGTGGGGAAAGGACTGGGTTAGGGGACGGAGGCCATATATGGACTTTCATCCTGTGACTTAATTGAAACCATGGAACCCCCAGTCACTTTCGTCAGGCTCGGGGCTCCTTCCGTAAAAGAGGGGGGATAACCATTCTGAAGGACTACTGGTATCAAATAAGGTTCCTGTGAAGGGGTAGTGTAACCTGTGAAGTGATTCGTAACTTTTAGATGACTTGGATACTATTAACACCATCTAGGACAGCTGCTGAGCCACATGGTGCTGTGTGGCCTTTGGAAGCTCTTTAAAGAGCTCTTCAGGGGCTTCCCTGGTGGCCCAGTGGTTAAGAATCCGCTTGCCAATGCAGGGGACACAGGTTCAAGCCCTGGTCCGGGAAGATCCCACGTGCCTCGAAGCAACTAAACCCGTGTGCCCCAACTACTGAGCCCATGCTTTACAAGAAGAGAAGCCACCATGATGGGAAGCCCAAGCTCCACAAGGAAGATGAGCCTCCAATTGCCCCAACTAGAGAAAGTCCTTGCACAGCAATGAAGACCCAGTACAGCCAAAAATAATTAATTTTTAACAAGAGCTTTTCAAAAGCTCTCAACCATGTCATGGAGAGGTTCCAGCTACGTCTAGGGAAACCTGTCTTCTAGGGAAACCTGTCTTGCGTGTGCTCAGTATCTAAGTCAGCAGCACAGGCACCTTGAATCCAGAGTCTTCTTCACAGCTATTCAATCATTTGGCAGGTGTTTTTTTATGCCCTTGTTCTGGGCCAGGCACTAGGCTTATGTAGGTTGGGGATGCTATGCTGAAGGTGACACAGCCCCTAGCCTCGGGGGACTTATATCCCTAAGGAGACCTGAAAGGAATGCATTCGTAGGGAACCTTAGAATAAGCTCTTGATTTTCTGATTTTCAGGTCAGCAAGTCAGGACCTTTGTCCTTTCTGATAGAGCCCACCAAAATGAGACAACCCAGCTTTTCTTAGAGCTATGCTGCTGCTACGGCTAAGTGGCTTCAGTCGTGTCCAACTCTGTGCGACCCCATAGACGCCAGGCCACCAGGATCCCCCGTCCCTGGGACTCTCCAGGCAAGAACACTGGAGTGGGTTGCCATTTCCTTAGAGCTATATCTGTCCATTTATAGATCAGCTTTGCTCAAGTTTTTAAGTTATGGATAAGGTTTTTAAGGAAGATTATCACAAAGAAAAATCCCACTATGCTGTGTTCCTATTTTCTAGTGGAAGCAGTGATGTAACATTTCTGAGTTCTCCTTTCTCTCCTCCTTGCAGGCAAAACTTTTGCCCTGAATTGCTGGACTTGGAAATGCGTTCCTTAGTCCTCTGATTGCCAGCAGAGGGCGCACTTGGCTCTTGTTGGAGACCATTCCAATAAAGGCCCATTTATATAGCAAGGAATTTAAATTGAGTCAAACCTTCCAAAACAAGAAGCTTCTCCCCAGTACTGCCTTTTGTACACTCCACTTATGAGGTTGCTAGAGAAACAGGAAGATGAATTCAGCCTATTTTTCTTTAACAAAAATACTTATAATTATTTTTATAGATACATACATTAAAACTTTCCCCTTTTAAGTCTACACAGAAAATGTAAATTTTAATAAACCATTCAGAGGTTCTTGGCCAGATTAGCATAAGAAATGTTAAATATTAGATTATAAGGTAAACTCACCATTACCTTCTATTTCCTATTTATTCAAAGAAGGAAAAAGAAGTTTTTGTGCTTTTTCTAAACCCAGTTTTTTAATATTTAAAAAATGAAGAAGTCTTCCTTCCTGGCCAAAACACGATACTTAAAATTTTAATTTTTATTTTGATAGCATCTGACAAATTGGGGAAGGGTTGGGGTTGACTATCAAATCTTCCCATATAATTATGAGTTAATTTTGCTTTGGTTCCAACCTCAGTGTTGAGGACTAGTTCTTTGCTGGCAGGTTGCTGTCTCTCTCATCCCAGAGAAAAGCTCTTGAACGTTAAAACAGAAGAGGAGTTAAAGAATCGTAAACACTAGTTAGGTTGCTCTTCAGAAAGATCAGTAATAACAGGAACAACTCACTTATCCTCAACCTGCCACCCAATTGGCTGGTGTTCTCCTTAAGAGGAGCTCAAGCATTCCATGTGTAACAAGAGGTGGAAGATGGTTCCAGAAGGAGGAGGGTAAGCTGTTAGTTTGTCACTCCCTTTGTTGTCAAGGGTCAATTTCTGGACCCTTTCCCCGTCTTCCACTATCCATTAAATGCTATGGAAATCCCAGTTATTTGATGGGACCCTTACCCTTGCAGAATTTATGATCTTACTTGTGAGTTAAACTTCATAAAAGTAAAAGTCAAAGCCTCCTCTTTTATAGGTGAAGAAACTGAGACAGTGACAGGGGACAAGAAACTCCCCTTTTCCGTGCCTGTCTCTGTTGCGAGATGAGAGGTTGAATCAGGTGGCCATGAGGGCAGAGAGTTAATGATTTCTGAATTAAAGAACAATAGTTGCTAAAATAGAATTTTGATATAGGTGTCACCTGAGTTAGTCCCTTTTAAGTGAAACTGGCTCAAACCTCTGTCCTTCACACAACCCATGCTTCCTCTAATATGTCAGGGAATTTGGAAGGGCAGGATCCTATATTTCCCCTGGTGATCCCTGGATCTGAGCTCCTGTTGGCATTGAGTAGCAGTTTGTCAATCATCTCACTTCAAGAATATTCTGATTCTTTTCTGTACACACGACCCTTGGTCAGACTCTTTCTGATCCTCTCCTTCTCTGAAATCCCACTGGCCCTAAAACATATGAGTAGGGAAAGCTTCAAGACAATGGAAGTGGTTCATGCGCTGGGACTGCAGCAACTTAAGATATGTGGCATCCTTGCTTTTCTTGGGGGCGGGGGGAGGGGCATGTGGGATCCTAGTTCTTTGTCCGGGATTAAACCTGTGCCCCCTGTGTTGGAAGTGAGGCGTCTTAACCACCGGACCACCAGGGAAGTCCCTCAGCGTGCTTGCTCACAACCTTACGGGGGATTTCTCAGTGGCGCACTTTCTCCAGTCGTCCCCTCACCATGCCCTTCTTCTGTCTCCCCTCCCTTTTCCCGTCTCCAGCCCGCTCCTCAATGACTTCCTGCCTCACTTCCAAACACCTGACCCATCTCTTCATTTCTTTGCTTCTTCAAGTCCAGATCCCACCCTGGAGCTTCACTTCCCTCTAGTTTTCAAGGTGTTCTCCTTAAAAGGGAATTTGCTGCCTTGTATTTAGAGTTAGAAAATTCACTCTTTGGGCTCTGAGCTTCCTGGCACCCAAAGCAAAGAGGGGAAATAGCCATTACAAGGTTCACTGTGCTTATAAATTCATAATAGACCAGCAGTTGTTCAGCATAAGTGCAACTTTTTCAGGCTCTGAAAACTCTCCTGCAGTTCATGACTACAGGGGGGATGGTGTAAGTATCGCTCCCCACTACCTGCCTCTACTATGGTACATCTAGCTCAACTAGTGACTTTCAAGTTTAAATCCTCTAGAAGAGCATTATTAATTCTATACAATGAAGGCATTTATTGAGTGCCAGGAATAATGGTTTGAAATGCTGGATAGAGAAGAACATGAGACAGAGACGGTCCCTGGCCTCCTGAGCTTACAGTCGAGGTAGGCATGGCCAACCAGGAGGTCAGCTTTGAAGCATAACGTGGTATAAGTGGGAAAACACAACAGAGTCTGGACTAATATTGAAGGGTTGGCAAAGGCTTCCTGGAGGAAGTGATACCTACCATGAGGCTTAAAGAAGAAGTAAGATTTATCTGAGCAAAAAGAAGAGAAACAAGTTCTGGACTGAGAGAAAAGCCTCTGAAAAAAGAGCCTCCAGGATGAAATGCCTGGAGGTGAAAGAAACATGACACAGGATTAGAGACTGTGGCAGATGCTGTCTTGGGGTACCCAGATCCTCTTCTGCAGGACAGCACCCCCAATCCTGCTACTGCGGTGTCAGCTGCTAAGAGGAATCACTCTTAGCTGCCCCCTTCGCAGGGGAATCACTCTTAGCTGATAGGAGGCACCTCATCTGGGAAGTTT
The DNA here is from genome assembly GCF_055505025.1 of Bos grunniens. Taxonomy (NCBI): domain Eukaryota; kingdom Metazoa; phylum Chordata; class Mammalia; order Artiodactyla; family Bovidae; genus Bos; species Bos grunniens. Next base: position 25,360,559 of record NC_141179.1, read on the forward strand.
TCTTGCCTGGAGAATCCCAGGGACGGGGGAGCCTGGTGGGCTGCCGTCTATGGGGTCGCACAGAGTCGGACACGACTGAAGCGACTTAGCAGCAGCAGCAGCAGTATCTGGGAAGTTAACAGCCACTGCCCTCTCCTGCAGCCCAGGGTGGCCACAGCCAGTGAATGGCTGATACAAGGATTCCAAAGGTGGTTCCTCTTGTCTCCTGAGGGTGAGGGTGGGGTGGGGAGAGGGGGGTTCTGCTTGAACTAAGACAGCAACAAAGGGAAATGTTTGAGACTAAAATCTTTAGACGTACTTGGTTTAAATTTGAGCCCCATCTGCTAGTAAGTTGGGTTTCCCTGGTGGCTCAGTCAGTAAAGAATCCACTTGCCAATGCAGGAGATGCAGGAGACGTGGGTCCCGTCCCTGGGTTGTGAAGAGCCCCTGGAGAAGGAATTGGCAACCACTCCAGTATTCTTGCCTGGGAAATTCCATGGACAGAGGAGCCTGGAGAGCTACAGTCCATGGGGTCACAAAGAGTCAGACATGACTTAGTGGACTAAACCATCCTCACCAACATTAGCAAGTTAGGGCTCTACTGACTAAAGTTAATGCTGTGTTCAATTTTTAAAAATTCTCATGTGATATACCCATATAGATTTCTGGTGACCAGGATCACAGTTCATGATCCTGATCTCCAACCTCTTGAACTTGTAATAAAGGACATCAAAGACTCAGAAAATCCTGACATTTGGGTAAAATCCCTCTGGACCTCAGTCTCTTTGAAAAGTGGGAATAATAATCCATGCTCTCTCTGCTTGAAGGAGGTATGGCTAGAATTAAACATACCTCAAGAATATCTCATATTCTTTGACCTTCTGGGATAGATGAGGACAGGAATGCCTTACCACCACCATATCCCAAGTTCCGGCAATCCATCTTCCTCCCACCAAGTGAGAAGAGTCAGCTTTCTGGTTATGATTTAGTCTCTTATGAGTCTGATTAGCATGAATCAGTGGAGTGTCTAACCCTGCATGCAGTGACAAATTAAGTTTCTGAACCTACAAAAGCAGACTCTAGGTCAAGACAGTGAGACTTTTAGAGACTAACCTGGAATAGTCTCCTGTTTTCCTCTCTCCCTCCAGCCCCTCATGCAGGGCAAGTGGAAAGAGCTCCAACAAGACCCACTTTGAAGCAAAGAAGCAGAATATCTCCCCACCAATACAATATGCTTTTTAGTTTCTTGCTCCCAGGCAATCAGTATAAGCCATGAATTAAAGATAATTAGTGTCCTTCCAGAAAACGCAACTGTAATTATAGACACTTAAAATGCACTTAGTGCATTGGAGAAGAATCAATTGCTTTACAGTTCACAGAGGGTCCTGCCGGCTGGAGGGTAAACTCAGCACCTCCAGTAAAACTTGATAATCATTAGAAGTGTACCGGGCTTCAGGAAAGCTGGATCTCAGAGGCGCATGCTGTCCCCATAGTGGAGAATGGAACATTCAGCCTTCAGTGTAGTGGAAAACCCCAATGATTCATCGTGAGCTGGGTGCCAAAGTCCCCTGGGGTAAACATGCTCATTCCCTTCCTTTTGGGCTCACAGACACCTTCTAAGTGCCAGGCACCAGGCAGGAGGGATACAGACAGTCAAGCAGGTATACACAGTTCCTGCCTCCTCAGAGCTCATGGTCTATTTAGCCAGGATGGACGATAAGTCAAGCAAAACAGGACAGGGTGGAAAGTGACATATAGGGAAAGCACATGGGTGTGGGTTTCCCAGAGAAAGTGACTTTTCACCTGAGACCTAGAGGTTGAAGAGAGTGAACAAAGCAAATGATACAGGCAGAGGCTTGGAAGGAGGTGGAACCATAATCTAGGCGAAACACAGCAAAACCTGAGACAAGAAAGAGCGCAGCTCATCAAGGAATGGCTGGTATGCGGATTTGAGAAGGAAGTGGCCAGAGATGCACAAAGGAGGGGAATTACAAATTAAGTCCACATACTCAATTCCAAACACAATGACAGCCCCTGGATAGCGTTATATAAGCAAATAACAAAAGCTGTCTTTGAGAAACGCAGAGACTTTACTGTCCTCCAGTATTTCCAGGGAAGGAAATGTCACCGCTTCCTTGGGTTGTTTAGTCTACTGCACAACTGAAAGGGAGCATTTAGCGTCACCCTAGACTTCTGTCCTCAGCCACCTTGGGTCGCTCCACACTCCCGACTGAAAGACCTGGGGTTAGTTCCAGCCCCGGGCTGTGGCATCCAGGGCGGTCTCACCCACCTCTGCCGGCCCCACCCCCACCACCCAGCCCTCGCCCCTGCGGGCTGACACTCAGGAGGTGCTCAGTAAGTATTTGTTAAATAAAAGGGTGAATTGCTTCTGGGCTTCTATAATAGCTTAGAGCTTTGTCTTTGTTGAGCCCTCTCTCACAGCACACCAGCTTTCTGACCCAAAGGAACTCTCACTGTTCAAGTTGGCTCAGAAATCTGTCCTCTAAGAAGGCTTTTCCTCTGGCAGAGCTGATAGATCCTCTTCTGGGTTCTCTGGGCTCTTTCTACGTTGAGTCGATTCTTGTTATTCACAGTAGTTAGATTTTATAAAGTCTTTGCAAACTCTGAATTAGGGAACACCCAACCATTGCTCTCAGGGAAAATATAGGGTGTTTTCTGTGAGCCTCTGATCACAACATACTTTGTTTTACGTGTTTCTATTTAAAAATACCTTATATAATACATATTGTTAAAAGACCCTGATGCTGGGAAAGATTGAGGGCAAGAGGAGAAGAGGGCGACAGAGGATGAGATGGTTGGATGGCATCACTGACTCAATGTATATGAGTTTGAGCAAACTGGGAGAGAGTGAAGGACAGGGAAGCCTGGTGTGCTGCAGTTCATGGGTTCGCAAAGAGTCGGACATGACTTAGTAACTGAAAAACAACAATGATACATATTTTTGATTCATTAACATTCAATTCACAGCCAACAGAGCTACAACTTATGCTTGAATGAAGCTTGTGTAACATATGTATTTTCCACTTATGGTATATCACAGCCTTCTTGTCTTAAAGAACAGTAGACAACACTTCAACATCACAATTGGGGACCATTTTAAATAGTGAAATCACGAACGCAAAGCACAAAAATATGAAAAACATAGGCACCAAATTGACCCTGAAAAGCACACTACATACAGTAGGATTGCTGAAGCCAGAAGGTAGATTTGCCTAGTTCTTCCCCAGCTAAGATGTGCGTGTTGGCAACTCAATTTTTCACTGTCTAGGAGTGATTTCAGAAGCCCTGAAAGTCCTGATTTTCAGTTCAGTTCATTTCAGTCGCTCAGTCGTGTCTGATTCTTTTGCGATCCCATGGACTGCAGCACGCCAGGCCTCCCTGTCCATCACCAACACCCAGAGTTTACTCAGACTTGTGTTCCTTGTGTCGGTGACGCCATCCAACCATCTCACCCTCTGTCGTCCCCTTCTCCTCCCTCCTTCAATTTTCCCCAGCATCAGGGTCTTTTCCGAGTCAGTTCTTCACAGCAAGAGGCCAAAGCATTGGAGTTTTAACTTTAGCATCCGTGCTTCCAATGAATATTCAGGACTGATCTCCTTTAGTGTGGACTGGTTGGAGCTCCTTGCAGTCCAAGGGACTCTCAAAAGTCTTCTGCAACACCACAGTTCAAAAGCATCAATTCTTAGGTGCTCAGCTTTCTTTATAGTTCAACTCTAACATCCATACATGACTACTGGAAAAACTATAGCTTTGACTAGATGGACCTTTGTTGGCAAAATAATGTCTCTACTTTTTAATATGCTGTCTAGGTTGGTCATAGTTTTTCTTCCAAGGAGCAAGCGTCTTTTAATTTCACGGCTGCAGTCAGCATCTGCAGTGATTTTGGAGCCCCAAAAATAAAGTTTGTCACTGTTTCCACTGTTTCCCCATCTATTTCCCATGAAGTGATGGGATCAGAAGCCATGATCTTTGTTTTCTGCATGTTGAGCTTTAAGCCAATTTTTTCACTCTCCTCTTTCACTTTCATCAAGAAGCTTTTTAGTTCCTCTTCACTTTCTGCCATAAGGGTGGTGTCATCTGCATATCTGAGGTTACTGATATTTCCCCGGGCAATCTTGATTCCAGCTTGTGCTTCATCCTAGGGTCACAAATGAATTTTAGTGAATGGGCAAATCCACACATATGGAATCTGTGAATTCTGAGAGTCGATTGAATCTTTATTATTATGAATTGAAGTTAGTAAATTGATACTCACTTCTTTGCTTCCAAAGGTGTCTAGTGACCACACTGCGAGCTTTTTGAGGAGTTAGCAAACAGTGGGAAATAATGACAGCAACTAACATGGAGAACTTACTATGAAGTATGCATTTTCTCATTCAGTTCTAGCAAGAATTCTCTGAATTATGTACTATTACTATTCTCACTTTGCAGATGGGGAAAGCAAGGTTTAGTGGTGATAGTAACATTTGCCTACGGTAACACAATCAGTTCAGTCACTCAGTCGTGTCCGACTCTTTATGACCCCATGGACTGCAGCACACCAGACTTCCCTGTTCATTACCAACTCCCAGAACTTACTCAAACTCATGTCCATCGAGTCAGAGATGCCATCCATTTCCTCCTCTGTCATTCCCTTCTCCTCCTGCCTTCAATCTTTCCTAGCATGAGGGTCTTTTCCAATGAGTAAATGAGTATGGTAATGCGTATGGTAACACAGTAAGTAGCAAAAGCTGGATTTGTACACAGGCGATCTGACTCAAGAACCCACATGCTTAATAGCTGGGCTATCTTTCCTGTGAATTATCTGGAAAGGAAATGCAAGACCTTCAGCATAATCTGCTGCTCAGCCCCTGAGAGTGGCAGTCTATCCAACTGGATAGGAAATAGGAGTATCTTCTAGGAGGAAGCAGAGCTGATGTCAGGGGCACTCACGGGTGGTCGCCCAGATCGCTGAATTCACTCATTGGTTTTGATGCAGAATCTGGCCTCTGTTCCCCAACACTGAATTGAATCTTGTAGACAGAGTTTCGGGTGAAGTAGAAAAGAATCTCTCTATTGCTTTGCCAGGCAAGAGGGGCTACAGAGGCAAATGCCCCCCAAACTTAGTGTCCTGACCTGGAGGACGTAGTGTGGAGTTGAATAGTAATGGTTCAAAGAGAAGGGCGTGATCAGTTGGGAAATCCTTCTGATTAGTTAGCGGAAGTTAGCATCATCAACCTTCTGATTCCAACCGGTCTGCAGTCTACCTGCTTGTGGGCAGCATACTGTTAATTTCTCCCACCTGGCGGGGGTTCAGTACCTGTAAAATAGCTTAACCAAATTGTTATATCTGTCCCTTGAAGGGGAGCCAGGACTCTGACCTAAAGCTGTACTATTGTTTCCTGACTGTTCCTCCCCTGCCTGCAGGTCCTCTCCCTTCTCTAATAGCAGCTATTTAGATCTGCCCGTTGGAACTCAAGGAAGGTCACAGAGACTGAATGTGTCTTTTGGACTCTGTGGGAGAGGGAGTTGGTGGGATGATTTGGGAGAATGGCGTTGAAACATGTATAATATCATATATGAAACGAATCGCCAGTCCAGGTTCGATGCAGGATACAGGATGCTTGGGGCTGGTGCACTGGGACGACCCAGAGGGATGGTACGGGGAGGGAGGTGGGAGGCGGGTTCAGGATGGGGAACACGTGTACACCCGTGGCGGATTGATGTATGGTAAAACCAATACAATATTGTAAAGTTAAAAAAAAAAAAAAAAGAAGCTCACAGTAAGTACTCTACCTACAAACCTTCAAGTTTTGAACTTTGAAAGATGCAAACATGCGTTCACATGTCCAATCACGTCTCTGGCAAACATTGTCACGTTCGTGTATTGTCTACAGGTGGTTATGCTTTTGTGCACTTTACTGTACAGTACTGTAGAGTTCAGTAGTACAATATCTTTGTTTCAAGCCAGGATATCCCAAAGCAAGTGTAAAGGCAGCAGGGATGTAGCTGGCACTGATGTCAACCCCTGTATGTGGCTGTTGCACTATATTACTATACTTTTCAAGATACTGTACTGTAAGATTAAAAATGTTGATTTTTGTGTTTGTTTTTTGTGTATTATTTGTGTGAAAAATATTATAAACCTCTTACAGTACAAGACCATATAGCTGATTATGTTAGTTGGGTGCCTAGGCTAAGTCTGTAGGACTTACAAACAAATTGGACTTAGGAATGTGCTCTGAGAACAGAACTCATTTATATGTAGGTGACTGACTGTATTTCCTGTAATCAAGACATGGGGGACACAGAAAGTCTTTTGTGCCCAGGAGCCCCACAGGGTATGCTCAGTTTCAGTTTGAGGAGGCAATTGGCCAAGGCGGTCGTCTGGAAGGAAAGGTTTCTGCTTATGGGTGAATCGTCCAGCTTGGACCTATTTGCCTGAAGACAGGGGCACGGGCGTTTCAGGGCCTTGCTAGGGACTTGGCAGCACTAGCATGACAAGAGAGGTACCCAGAAGCAAAGTTTGGGGCCCAGAGGGCACATGACCTTAGATATGAGGGTCTTTAAGGTAGCAGCCTGGCACCTGGTTATGTCAGAAGTGGGAAGGTGGTACTTCTACCACCCACCACCCAGGGTCTAGAAGGCTCTGTGTAGGGCAGAAACCTTAGGAATCACCTCTCATGTTCTCTAGGTTCAGAAGTGGCTACTCAGACCAGGCCAGAGTCCTAGCTATTGAGTCGTTGGCCATTATCTGGCTGACAGTGTTCCCAGGCTGCTTGGCCTTGAGGAAATGGCTCAGGGAATAACCGAGTATGAAAAGTAATACCATATCAAGTACAGAGCCATCCATAACTCTTTCCTTCTCAAAGGGGATCTAACACTCAAAGCCTTGTTTGCGGCCTGGAGGTTCTGATCGGGGTGTAATTGCGCTCTGCACTCAATGCACGCAGCTGCCACTCGCGGGCCTCCTGTGAGTCCTCTCAACGGTCACGGGAGCCAGCTTAGACGCGCCGTGACTGGAAGAAGGCTCCGAAATGGCTCCAGTGAGAGCAATTTCCATACTTGAGAGCAATTCCAGGAACCTTTCCAGGGACAGAAAGGCCAAGATCTCTAAAGAAAGCATAAAGCGGCGGGCGCTGCTTGTGCACAAATTCTCCTTCCGCCTGAGGGAACACCTGGTCTCTACCTGCACCCGCACTCCCTGTCCCATCCTGCAAGACGAATAAAGTGCCGGCTGCACCCAGGCTCTCCCGCCATGGCTCCCCCAGGACTTCTCGAGGAACGTCACGCCTCTCCCTCCCTCCTTCTGGTGCGGGCATCTGAGGATAGGGTCAGGATCACCACATCAGGTGGTGACATTTCCATCTTTAATGAATTCTCCCTTGATCATAACTTATATTATCCAGGTCTAATCTAGTTTCTCCAGGGCCTTGGCCTGTGGACTTGTGATCGTTTGTACAACGAGAGTGGATCTGGTCCAAATGAAGAAGTGGGTGAAATCTGTCTGCTTTAACCCACACTGGGCCGTTCTCTTCCTTCCCCCGATACTGCCCACTCCTGGTCTATTGCTCCCCAAGCCTTCATCGTTTCCCCTGCAGTTTCCTTTTACTGTTACCGGTGCTGGACCCTCGAGGCTTTCACGATAAGGAAAGAATACATATGAATGCTTAATCAAAATAAAGTGTGTGAGTGCGACCAGCCTCCAAGATTGTCTTAACATGGAAAACAAAAACAACAAAAAACAAAACATCCAATCTGACTCCAAAAGCATTGAAAAGGAACACGTGTGTTCAGAGGTGTCCTGAAGCAGCTGTGTGTTATATAGTACCACATGGAGAAAGACTTCCAAAGAATTCTTTTGAATCTCCTCCTGCCGTCCCATTCCTCACGACAGCATATTTTCCCCTCTCTTCCTGTATCTTCCCAAACTTTTCTGCCCCAAGCGGCTGGCTTGCAGGCCTCAAGGCCCAGCCACCCCTCTGTGGGGATAGCTTTTCCTGCTGTAACGGGGAGGAGCCAAGTGACTCCCTGGTGGATCTGTTTCTTTGCCTTGAACCTTTGCTTTTCAATGATAATCATACATATTGGCCTGCCTCAGGGAACCCTGCCCCTCTCACTGAATGTTAAACCAAAGTGGCTTTGTTCAGTTCACCGGGAGACCATCTGACCCAGTGCTCCTGTGATTGGCTGCGGAAAAGAAGAAACGGAAGCATCCCATTTTGCAAGATAAATAGCCTTTTTCCTTCACTTCCTCACCTTCTTGCCCTCTGCTGCTAAGTCGCTTCAGTCATGTCCGATTCTGTGCGACCCCAGAGATGACAGCCCTCCAGGCTCCCCTGTCCCTGGGATTCTCCAGGCAAGAACACTGGAGTGAGTTGCCATTTCTTTCTCCAATGCATGAAAGGGAAAAGTGAAAGTGAAGTCGCTCAGTCGTGTCCGACTCCTAGCGACCCCATGGACTGCAGCCCACCAGGCTCCTCTGTCCATGGGATTTTCCAGGCAAGAGTACTGGAGTGGGGTGCCATTGCCTCCTTGCTCTCTCTGTTCTATAAAAGAATCTGGCATCTGGACCACATAAGATGGCTTTTTGGAGACATGAGTCTGCTACCTTCTCAATCTGCCAGCCAACCCAGTGAAGTCAGTATTCCTTGCCTCAACACCTCGTCTGTCGATTCATTGGCCTGCTGTGTGGTCAGCAGAGTGAGCCTGGACCCGGTAACACCGCCTCCTGGATAGTCTTCCCTCTTTAGCCTCACAGTCTGCTCCATTTTCTGGGCTTCTTCAGTTTTGCCCAAGTCACAATAAAAGCTTTGGGGTAGGGCAACAGAAAGAAAAGTTCTGAGGTGGTACGGAAGTTAATGTGTCACAAACAAGCGGAATGGGTCGCAGTCATGGTGTTATCTGACTAAACTGCTGCTGCTGCTGCTGCTGTGTCGCTTCAGTTGTGTCCGACTCTGTGCGACCCCATACACGGAAGCCCACCAGGCTTCCCGTCCCTGGGATTCTCCAGGCAAGAACACTGGAGTGGGTTGCCGTTTCCTTCTCCAATGCATGAAAGTGAAAAGTGAAAGTGAAGTTGCTCAGTCATGTCCGACTCTAGCGACCCCATGGACTGCAACCTACCAGTCTTCTCCATCCATGGGATTTTCTAGGCAAAAGTACTGGAGTGGGATGCCATTGCCCTGGTCTTCCCTAATATGTGTGTTGGTGCTGGGGGTGGGGTATGCAAAGTGTTTTTTTCCACTTAAAACCCATGGCTCCTTTGAGCTGTGCTCAGATAGGTGATTGGAGCAGGGACTTCAATGTAGAAAAACCCTCTGAAGTGAAGTCGCTCAGTCGTGTCCAACTCTTTGGGACTGCATGGACTGTAGCCTACCAGGCTCCTCCGTCCATGGGATTTTCCAGGTAAGAGTACTGGAGTGGATTGCCATTTCCTTCTCCAGGGGAAATTGCCGACCCAGGGATTGAACCCAGGTCTCCCGCATTGTAGGTAGATGCTTTACTGTCTGAGCCACCAGGGAAGCCCCTCTACCACTCCTAAAATCAGCCACTGATCATGTGGCTTCTAAGGTTTCAAGCTATTTTGCAAATGGGGATTAGTTCAGAATCTTGCTCCTGACTTCTGTTCTAGGATTACCTCTAGCTACTTGCCCACATGTTTCCTTCGCTCTGACCTTGCCTGCTTCTTAGCAGCCATTTTAATGTATCTTGCTGTCTTATGATTATGTTGTTGTTGTTCAGTCACTAAGCTGTGTCTGACTCTTTGTGACCCATAGACTGCAGCATGCCAGGCTCCCCTGTCCTTCACCATCTCCCAGAGTTTGTTCAGATTCATGTCCACTGAGCTGGTGATGCTCTCTAACCATCTCATTCTCTGCCACCACCTTCTTTTGGTTTCAATCTTTCCCAGCAATAGGGTTTGTTTTTTTTTTGCAATGAGTCAGCTCTTTGAATCAGGTGCCCAAAGCACAGCTTCAGCTTCAGTCCTTCAAACACCCTCAGTGATTATCTGGGTCATGAAGATCTTTTTTGTATAGTTCTGTGTATTCTTGCCACCTCTTCTTAGTATCTTCTGCTTCTGTTAGATCCATACTGTTTTTGTCCTTTTTTGTGCCCATCTTTGCATGAAATGTTCCCTTGGTATTTCTAACTTTCTTGAAGAGATCTCTAGTCTTTCCCATTCTTTTGTTTTCCTTTGTTTCTTGGCATTGTCCACTTAGGAAGGCTTTCTTATCTCCTCTTCTATTCTCTGGAACTCTGCATTCAAATGGGTATATCTTTCCTTTTCTCCTTTGCCTTTTGCTTTTCTTCTTTTCTCAGTTATTTATAAGGCCATTTATAAGGCCTTCTCAGACAACGATTCTGCCTTTTTGCATTTCTTTGATTTGGGGGTGGTCTTGATCCCTGCCCAATGTCACGAACCTCCATCCATATTTCTTCAGGCAGTCTCTCTTTCCTGTCACTCCAAACAGAAAGGTTCTAAAGATTCAGTTGTACTATCTTGGTCTCATTTCATCAGTAGGTACCTTTGGCTTGGCCCCAGGCTTCAGGCAGGAGATGGATTCTTATTCCCTTCCACTCAGAGGATGCTCTTGGCACCTTTCTCACTGAATTGAACACCTGGCCTCCACACCTTCTTTCTGGCCCAAGAAGTACAGCTGAAGCTGTACTGCATAGCTTCAGCTCCTGCCTACCTTTTTATAAAGACTTCCTCTATCTTCTCAAACAGAATGAAATGTTCCCTCTTCTGGGGAGGGAACACATTATATTCCCTCCACATTATGTATAATCTGTTACCCAGAACACATTAGATTATGATCATTTATGTACAGCCCCGTCTTCTTAACAAGACTGTAAGCACTTTGAAGGTAAAGATTATACCCTATCTGTCTTGCTGTTCAGTGCCTGGCACAATGGCTGTAGATTAGTGAACTTGAATTTAAGGGGTTTCAGGGCCTCTTCAGAGAAGGCGATGGCATCCCACTCCAGTACTCTTGCCTGGAAAGTCCCATGGAAGGAGGAGCCCGGTAGGCTGCAGTCCATTGGGTCGCTAAGAGTTGCACACGACTGAGCGACTTCACTTTCACTTTTCACTTTCATGCACTGGAGAAGGAAATGGCAACCCACTCCAGTGTTCTTGCCTGGAGAATCCCAGGGACAGGGGAGCCTGATGGCCTGCCGTCTATGCAGTCGCACAGAGTTGGACACGACTGAAGCGACTTAGCAGCAGCAGCAGCAGCAGCAGGGCCTCTTAAGGAACCCAGTTTTTTACTGTAACTCAGAAATGGGTCTCCACTGATATAACATGATGTTTGTGGAAGATAATTTACAGACATAACCAAAAGGCATGTATTTGGACTCTGAAAGTGATGTTCTAATCTGCCTGTTTGTGTGCTAACTTGGGCAAGGCCTTTTATTTGCTCTCATTTTGCTCCTTTGAAGATATAATTGCTTCTTGGTTCCATGTTTCTATTGCTCATTACACTGTTCCATACCATTTCATTCTGAAAATAAAACAAAATAGGATATTTAAAATTAATGATGTGGGGCACAGCACTTTTTTTCTCTCTACCTCTAGGCAGAATTAGCAAATGGCTTGAACACCAGCCATTCTTTTTATTGGAAGCATCTGGGTTTCATTAGAGTAAGAAAAATCACTGATTACGAGGGGAGAGGCCCCAGACCTACGTTTCAAAGGATCGCTGGGGTGTTTATTACTCCTGTCACCTCCTTCCCATGTCCAGCAGGTTTGGGGTGGCTGCTTCTGTTTCAAAGCAAGTTGAGGAGGCGTTGGTTTTGAAATTTGAAAATTCCTGGTGTAAAGCATCCCACATTAGTTCCGTCTTCAAAGATTAAAAAAAATGAGCAGTTTATTGGACGACACAAGCTCTTTTGCCAGAGTTCTGTATCTTTTGTGACTGTCCTTGTTCGTGAAGAAACCAAAGTATCAGTGGGGTCTACTGATCATGTTTTTGTCTTTTTTTTTAATGTTATTCATCTTTATTTTTTTTATTTATTTAATTGTAGGATAATTACTTTACAACAGTGTGGTGGTTTTTGCCACGCATCGACATGAATCAGCCATGGGTGCACATGTGTCCCCCCATCCTGAACCCCCTCCCCACCCCATCCCTCTGGGCTGTCCCAGAGCACCGACTTTGAGTGCCCTGCTTCATGCATCGAATTTGCACCGGTCACCTATTTTATATATGGTAATGTACATTTCAATGATATTCCCTTAAATCATCCCACCCTCCCCTTCTCCCACATAGTCCAAGAGCCTGTTCTTTACATCTGTCTGTGATTTTTTTTTTTTGCTGTCTTGCATATAGGATTGTTGTTACCATCTTTCTAAATTCCATATATATGCATTAATACACTGTTTTGGTGTTTCTCTTTCTGACTTACTTGACTCTGTATAATAAGCTCCAGTTTCATCCACCTCATCAGAAAGGACTCAAATGAATTCTTTTTTATAGCTGAGTAATATTCCATTGTGTATATGTACCACAGCTTCTTATGAAGGTAGGTGAAGGTTTGTCCTTTCCCCCCAGGCACCATAACTAGCTTAAAATGGAATTTGCGAAGACACACAATGGAGCCACCATATGAGGGGACAGAACATTCAGTGAGATGTGTTACAAGGATACTAATACTACTGCTACTAATAATAGTATTTGACTTTGTTTATGAGTTTACATACCAAGTCCTTTACTTATCCTATTGTAGTTGGATATGTGAGTTGGAGAAATGTTATTAAAGGTCTTTCTGTTTTCTTAAGCTTGGTTCTCTCTTACCTCCCAGCTGACTAATACAGGAAAATCTGACCTCCTCCTCTGGTCATCACCTTGCCCTTGGAAAACTTTAGCAGGATTAGGGGAAAGCAGTGGAGTAGGTCTCCTTAACTTACATGCTTGTGTGTTGTGGTTCATGTTAATTATAAGCCTGAAATTGCTGAAAATGCAGCTCAGATTGGCTTAATCATTAAAGGGCATATATTGATTCACATGCTGAAAAGCCTGTAAACACCAGGCTTCAGTTAAGGCTTTACCCACAGCAACTCATGTTAACACGGAGGACCCTGGGGCACTTTCTCTCCTCTTTGCCTTCCTCTCCGTGTATTCCCCTGAGTGGCCACGAGATGGCTCTAAGTAGCTTTGAGGGTTAAGGTCTTTCTTGTTCAAATCCAAAAAGAAAAAGAAGATTCTTCGGGTAGTTTCAAAGGAAAAGTGAAGCCATTTTCTCCAGAATCCTTCAGAAAATGTGTCTTTGTTTTGACTGACTCTAATTAGGTCATCCCTGGACCGGTCATGGTGATGGGGGAGCAATGAGACCTTCAGTCTGTCGAGGCCCATCCCTGGAATCGTGTGGTCAGCTTCCCTGCAAGGACGTGAGCTCTCAAAGAGGGGGATGGACACCCAGAGAAAATCAGGGCACGGAGTCAGAGGGACTGGATGGCACGTGTTCCCAAACAGCACATTTCTTCAGGAAAGAAACGTCTTCACTCCCTTCTCTGAGCTTGGAGGCAAAAGAATTGGGGGCTCAGTCAGGACAGGAATCAGGCCCTGAGGAAAGGAGGCACAACGTAAGCCAGGCTCTAGTCTAACCCAGGGTTTGGAGAGACCAAACCACTGACTGTGTCCTCCCAGCCCACCTGGTTAGAAGCCCCTCCCTAGGAACAGTGTGCCTGGGGCGGAATTCCTGTCTGCACGTGCTTAGGGCATCATGTAGAGTTGAGTGGGTAGGCAGCTAGTTCCCAGTCGGTTCAGTGATAAAGAATCTGCCTGCCAGTGCTGGTGACTCAAGAGACGCAGATTTGATCCCTGGGTCAGGAAAATTTCTTGGTGTAGGAAATGGCAACCTGCTCCAGAATTCTTGCCTGGAAAATTCCATGGACAGAGGAGCCTGGCGGGCTACAGTCCATGGACTCACAAACAGTCAGACATGACTGAACACCCAGGCAAGTAGTATGGTCAAGCACACAGGTATGGCATGGAGATTCAGGATGTCAGCCACCTTCACATTTATCATCACTAACCATGAAAGCAGCAGCAACAGATCAATACAAATATTCACCGGTTTTATGATAATAACTCAACTGGCCGACTTTCCTGTTCCTTCATTTCGTTTGTAAAATAAGGATAATGGTATCCTAGTAACCTCCTTGCTTATTTTCTGATGAGGATTTCAAGACAGAATGTTTTTGCTCTTTGTCCCATATTTTAGTCCTACTGCATAAAATTGGGAACTTCCACCCCATGCCAACCTCTGTCGGCCTCTCTTCCTCCATACTAGCCCCTTCCAAAGGAAGGAGGAGTCACACATTTAATTAGTAAGCTGTCTATTATTCATATAGTTTAACCAAGTTGGAAATAATATACAAAGAATTATTTGTTCTTCCATTTAATATTATTTATAGATAGATCATACAAGAGTAGATGGAATAAGCCTACAGATAGGGTATGCGTGAGTGCTAAATCACTTCAGTGGTGTCTGTATCATTCCAAGCTCCTCTGTCCATGGAATTCTTCAGGCAAGGATACTAGAATGGATTGTGATGCCCTCCTCCAGGGGATCTTCTCCATCCAGGGATCAAACCTGCCTCTATTACGTCTCCTTCATTGGCAGGTGGCGCCACCTGGGAAGCCATATTTCCTATATTTTGCAGAGAGAAAACTGAGGTTTGTTGCATGTCCATGATAGAAAGCTGTGGCCAAGGCCACCCATACCCAAATCTCAGTCGTCTCTTCACCCTGGCAATAGGACCCACCGAAGGGTTTCCCCAGATGTGGAGAAAGCACCTGGGGTGTCTGTTAAAAATGTAATTTCCAGGACCGTACCACATCTCTGAATCAGCCTCTCCAGTGATAAGACATAGCAATTGTAACTTTAACAAATATCTGGATCATTCTTAAGCATATTAAAATTTCAGAACCTCTGTTTTAGAAAGCTTAAGTCATAGAAGACAGAAAAAATGTTCAGCACTGTGAACTGGGGCTTCTGAGCTGGCTAGATCTGCACAGACTTTACCCTGAATAGAAGCTGGATGAGCAGCCAGATTCTTGTCTAATCAGAAAATATCATCAGGCCTGTCCTATTGCAACCAAACCAGTAGAAATGGGTGCATTTGGTCCATGTGACTATCTGTACATGCAACATGTGATTCCTGGGTTTTGAGCTATAGGGAAAGGAGAAATGGCTTAAGAGAGGTTCAAGATAGCTGTTAACACCATCTGAGAAGCAAGTTACCCAGTTCAGTTGCACTAAAAATCACTCTACCTCCCGACATATATGAAGACCTTGTTGCGTAGTCGCTAAGTCATGTGACCACATGGATTGTAGCCCACCAGCCTCCTCTGTGAGATTTCCAGGCAAGAATACTGGAGTGGGTTGCCATTTCCTTCTTCAGGGGATCTTCCTGACTAAGGGATCAAACCCAGGTCTCCTGCATTGGCAGGCGGATTCTTTACCACTGAGCCACCAGCAAAGCCCGATACCTAATGGGGTATAAAAGCTGCCTTCCTACTGTATCACTGCCATGCGTGGCCGCATTCTGGCCATGGTCTTTATTGGAGCGTCCTTGTGTGTACCGTGTGTGTGTGTTGGTTGGGGGAGGGCGGGGGTGTTGAAAGGAAGGGTGGGGAAGAAAGGCAGTTAACTTTGAGTACACCTATAAATTAGCCTGATGTTTTATGAACTGCTGGTTGTGATAGACTGGTGGGTTTTACAGCAATTCAGTGACCAGAATTTTTAAATGGGGTGGAAAAGGATGAAATGCAGAATAGGACAGACTAGAATAGATCACCGTTTTAACCACAGTAAGGGAGGTGTGCTGCACTTTATAGGGCTGAAGACTCGGATGCGACTTAGCGACTGAACGACAAGGGAGGGAGGGGTGGACACCAAATCAGGATGTAAAGTTTCTTAATTCTGATAGTGGTCAAAATGTTGAAAACTGCTGGGTTTGAGAAAAACTGCATTGATAAAAGACCAACAATTTAGAAGATGTTTATCCTTAGCTAAAGGTCACGATTATCAGGCTTCTTGATTCCAAATCCAATGCTCTTTTTTTCTTACATTAAAAAGATAATATTTGGTTGCGCTGGGGCTTTGTTGCTGCCCTTGAGGTTTCTCCAGGCTGCGCTCAGGCTTCGGCTTCTCTCGTGGACCGCAGGCTCTGGGTGTTGCATCTCGCGGGCTCAATAGTTGTGGTGCATGGGCTCAGTTGCCTCACAGTATGTGGCATCTTCCCGGACTGGGGTTTGAACCTGCCAGTCCCTTGCACTGGCAGGCACATTCTTAACCACGGGGCCACCAGGGAAATCCTCTGTTACATTTCAATGCAGCATACGCTTCCCTCGGTCTGCAAACTCTGTGCATTTTCACTTCTAACGATTGAATAATGGGTTAATATAACTTTATTCTTCTATTCCCTTACTATTGAATATTTTCATAATTTCATTTGTTAGCAACTATAAATAATTCTGCCATGAATATTTTTATAATTATAGGCTTGTTCTTATGAATTACTTAAATGGGATCCATTTTCTGCTATCATCATTTTCATGGCTCTTACTGAAAAGAAAAAAAAAAAAAACCAATTTACACTTCTGCCAACAATCATTTCCCACTAGTCTCCCAGGTACTAAATGTTATCATTTATCCTTATACTGTTATCTAATATGTGTTAAACGGTCCCTTATAATTGTTTTCATTTGGATTTCCTTAATTACTTTTGAGGTTTAGTGTTTCGATGTTGGTTTATGTTGACATTCCTGATGTACATACTGCCTATGTGTGTCCCAGACTTTGTCTCCACTGGGAACCTTGTTTGAATGATTCAGTACATTTTAAACTTTAAATATGCAGCCATGTTTATGGGAAACTTTTATAGCAAATATTTTTCCTATTCCGTTACATCTCTTTTTGCTTTAAATTTGAAGCATTCCCCTACATCACAGTTTTACATTTTTATATATGTAATTCTATTCATCATTATTTTTTCCTTTGAATTTCTTCATGATTTAGATCATAATGTAATTCTATAAATCATTATTTTTTCCTTTGAATTTCTTCCATGATTTAGATCATAAAAAGAAAACAATCTCCTTTCATAAAAAAACAATCTTATATTTAGAAAAAGCATTCTATTTAATTTCTTGTAATATGATTTTTAATTCTGATGTTACGTACACAGAATGAGAAATTCCTCACTTTTGTGGCATGTGAGGGTGTACGTCATGAGCAGAGTTGTTACAGCCTTTTTGCCGTTCTTCTAAATCAGTCATTCTCGATGAGTGGTCCCAAGATCAACAGCATCATGTCACTTAGGAACTTGTTAGAAATGTGAATTTTCAGGCCCTGTTCCACACCTATGGAATAGAAACTCTGGGAGTAATCTATGTTCTAATAAGCCCTCCAGGTGATGCTTGTTCACTATCCTAATTCAATCCTAATACATTTTTACTTGGGTGCGAGCGCAGTGCAGCGACAGTAACACTCACTTCTAACTTTTAATTAATTGATAGTAGAAATCAACTGCCTTTGCTAGGCAATGCTCTTGAAGCCCACAGAGCATCATCTCTTCAAGTTATCAAAATGTCTAACTACAATGTCCCCTCTACCTTCTCTTCTTATTGGTATAGCCAGTTATATGCCCAAGCCTTCAATTTGCAGTTTTGCTTGTAACCATCCTTCATGCAACACCCCTATTACTATTTGATACGTTTTAAAGTTTGCATGAAGCTGTTCTTGCAGTTACCCTCTTGGGTTATTAGCTTTAAGATATTATGTGTATTTTTATCTTTGCTCATGGAGAATCTCTCAGCTGTGCTTTCTGATTATTTCCTGCTCTCCTGGGTCTATGCCTAGTGGTTTCACTGCTGATTTTCTTCCTTCTCCCAAGGTCAGTTTTAAAGCAGCATTTAATAATATATATAAGATTGGCAAATATAACATCCTTAAAATATTGTTCTAAGATATTAAAGGAAATTTAAGAATTTTTCAGGAAGGAAGAAAATAGGAAATATCAATGTTGCTAACCAAGAATGCCACTAAGTATACAGGAGGGTTTTCAATGGGCAGGATGTTGATGGTGTCACAGGAAGTAATCCAGGGATGGTTCTGGTTCTAGATATTCACAAAATACATATAATCAATTTGCCAGGCTCTGGAGGAGCTGGTCAGTAAGCACAAGTGTCCAACTGCCAACACTCTTGGAGATGTTCTCTAGGATCATCCGTTTTCTGATCTATTTAATTGCCAGTTATCCCCATCTGTGAAGGCTCACCCTGATTAGTCAACCATTCCTGCAATGTTTGGCCTAAGCAGAAGCCACTCTTCATACCTCAGCTGGTCTCTACAGTCCAAGATGGATGCAGTGGAATAGAACTATATTCCTACCAGAGCCAGCACCAGCTCCGTCACCTGGTGCTGGAGAGGCTTTATCCAAAGAGTGATCCTGGGGATCAGCAACTGCCTTCAGAACACCTTACAGTGCATCTCAAGCACTGTCTAGTTAAGCCTGGCTATGTTCAAACCTTGCCAGGAAGAGGGTGTTTGAGAATGTTTAACCAGACTGGAATCTATAAATGGGATAAACACATCCATATTCCATGCCTCAGGCAACTAATGAAGTTAAGTTGTAAACATCCCTCAGTACTTTTCACAGCAATGATCCAAGCTTATCATCACCTTTTCCCAACTTGCTGCTATTCTGATTCCCTCAAGGACAATGGTTCAGACTCCACCCCAGACTTTTCCATTCTAGACCTCCACAGTCAGGATATTACACTCATAGGGTCCCTTGGGATGCAACCCACACAGGAAGAAGCCTTAGGTATCTTCCCAGGAGAGTTCTGGGAGGTTGCGGATATTTATTACAATATCCACTCCAGAACCACACCTACATGGAAGCAGTGAAGGATCAGGGTGTTCTGGAGTCCCTGTACCTGATAAACAGGGCTCAACAGAGAAAGCCACTTTGGTGGGGAGTGCCACCGTAACTAGACGATTAGCGAAAGTGAGGAACTGCTCACTGCACTCTCTGGTTCTGCTCCTCACATCATTATGGAGACCTTCTGGATAATCTTAACTCCCAAACCACTTTAAGGGAGTTTAGAAGAATTTCCTATCCTTCTCTTACAGCTACAAATCTTATTATTTGTAGCCAGGACCTATGACCTATTTGGGGGGAAAGTGAAGAAATGAGTTGTTTCATGTTTGAGATATAGCAACATCCTATCAATTGGCTGCTGAGGACTTTAGGACTGCAGTTGGTCTGAGGGCCCCACACCTGAGAACTGAGTTAGTATGTGACCCAGAAGCTCACCCAGCGATGGGGCCAGGTAACTGGAGCCACCGACTGGGGGATGCTGCCTTTGGCAGCTGTCCTGGAAATCTGACCTGTGCATATATGTATCAGTTCAGTTGCTCAGTCATGTCCGACTCTTTGCGACCCCATGGATTGCAGCACGCTAGGCTTTCCTGTCCAGCACCAACTCCTGAAACTTGCTCAAACTCATGTACATAGAGTTGGCAATGCCATCTAACCAGGTCATCTTCTGTCATCCCCTTCTCCTCCTGCCTTCAAGCTTGCCCAGCATCAGGGTCTTTTCTAATGAGTCAGTTCTTCAAATCAGGTGGCCAAAGTATTGGAGCTTCAGCATCAGTCCTTCCAATGAATATTCGGACTGATTTCCTTTAGGATTGACTGGTTTGATCTCCTTGCAGTCCAAGGGACTCTCAAGAGTCTTCTCCAACACCACCACTCATGCTTATGAGTTCAAAAGCATCAATTCTTTGGTGCTCAGCTTTCTTTACGGTTTAGCCCTCACATCCATATATGACTATTGGAAAAATCATAGCTTTCACTAGACAGACCTTTGTTGGCAAAGTAATGTCTCTGCTTTTTAATATGCTGTCTAGGTTGGTCATAGCTTTTCTTCCAAAGAGCAAGTATCTGTTAATTTCAGTGTCTTTTAATTTTTTTAATGAAATTTAAAAATATATATTTATCTATATGTAAATTTATTTGGCTGCACTGGGTATCAGTTGAAGCATCCAGGATCTTTTAGTTGTAGCATGCAGGATCTAGTCCCCTGACCAGGGATCAAACCGGGGCACCCTGTCTTGGGAGCCACTGGACAACCAGAGAAGTCCCATCTGCATGGTATAGTTTTGAGAACAAGAGGATTCTGAGAGCCCAGGAAGTCCAGGACCCCGAGCATGATAGTCCTTTTCTTAACTGGCACCTCAGGCAGGACTTTTCTGGCCCTCTCCTGAAAATTAGAGATTTATGCATTCACACCATCTTTCTTATGTATCACAGAATACTGACATTAACTTACAGTGGTGACTATCCTTTTCTGGAGCTTCCCAGGTGGCACAGTGGTAAAGAATCTGCCTGCAATGCAACAGACATGGGTTTGATCCTTGGGTCGAGAAGATCCCATGGAGATGGAAATGGTATCCCACTCCAGTATTCTTGCCTGGAAAATTCCATGGACAGAGGAGCCTGGTGGGCTATAGTCCATGGGGTCGAAGAGTCAGACATGACTGAACACACATGCCTGAAAGTGACTAATTTCCCCGTTTATAGTACTGAGTACCTGGACACCCATATCCGTAGTCAAAAGACTACTCCATGGGCAAATAATGAGAGTTATGGCTTGGATGATCTTAAGGGCTTTCATTCAGATCATGAAGGCCTCCTGAGGCCATTCTCCCTCTGCAGAAAGAGTGACAGGAGTATTTGTGCCCACCAGATATGGTCCCTCTCCTTTGGAATGCACTAGATGGACAGTGACACCTTACTCTTCAGCTGCCTTTCTTATAAAAGCTAACTTCCTTATTCTGATAATGATGAAATATTAATTGACTGGATTAATGCTGCTTATACTGGAAACAATTTTGTCCTGTTTATATTCATGTAGCAAGTATTTACTGAGCTGCTTTATGTATCAGACACTATTGTAGGCACTGCTGATATGATTATGGAAAACTAAAGATTCCTGTGCTCGAGGAGCTTTTACTTTGTGTTTCATTTTCCTCAGGAAACATACTGTTTGTTGGCTTTCATTGGATCTGAGATTTTTGTCAGGACCTCTCAAAATGATGTCAGAGATCACTTTTTGAGGAGGACTATCCCGTTTGAGGTGGCCTCGACATGGACCACATTTGTGGAAAAGAAATAGTTTCCTTTTGTAATATCTGATATGAGCATTTTCTATTTAAACATTTTCCCCCCCTTTGGCAGCAAGAGATGATCAACAACAAAAAAAAATAAGGCAGAATTCATGAGTAGGGTTTTGTTTGGTGACATGTGGGAAGCATAATACTTAATTTCAAGGCAATATTATGAGTTTTCAATGTAATTTGACAGTGTTTGGAAAGGCTTCCTTGAAAGTGCTTATTCTTGAAATAACCATGCATCTCACAGGGTAGATGTATTTCATGAGAAAAAAGAAAGATTTCATGATTTCATGCAAGATTGAGCAAGAGTTTTCCTTCAATACTTGAGCACTATTCCCTTTTGTAAACATGTGCATTCTTTTTGTGAAGATATCCTATCTACATCATTGTGATGGTTATTGTTGGTGCCTTACTCAAAAGTATCCCCTTCATTCTTTTTTGCTAGCAGAATTATTTACTTTGGGTGGTTCCCACTGAACTCAGAAGATGAACCCTAATTAGTCCATGATCTCATCTTCCTTAAGGGAGACTGGTTTAGGCATGAATATATAGCATATTCAAAAGCAGAGACATTACTTTGCCAACAAAGGTTTGTCTAGTCAAGGCTATGGTTTTTCCTGTGGTCGTGTATAGAGAGTTGGACTGTGAAGAAAGCTGAGTGCCGAAGAACTGATGTTTTGAAGTGCAGTGTTGAAGACTCTTGAGAGTCCCTTGGACTGCAAGGAGATCCAACCAGTCCATTCTAAAGGAGATCAGCCCTGGGTGTTCTTTGGAAGGAATGATGCTAAAGCTGAAACTCCAGTACTTTGGCCACCTCATGTGAAGAGTTGACTCATTGGGAAAGACTCTGATGCTGGGAGGGATTGGGGGCAAGAGGAGAAGGGGACAACAGAGGATGAGATGGCTGGATGGCATCACTGACTCAATGGACATGAGTCTGAGTGAACTCCGGGAGTTGGTGATGGACAGGAAGGCCTGGTGTGCTGTGATTCATGGGGTCGCAAAGAGTCAGACACAACTGAGTGACTGATCTGATCTGATTTGATGTAATTTGACCAATGAGAGATAAGGAGAAATCTGCATAGGGGCTTCTGGGAAGGGTTATTCAAAGGAGGTGGATGAGGAGAAACGTGTTTTTTCCCCCTGCCTTTGAATATTATGAGATGAGGATGGGATGCTTGAAGTTTATATGTTGCAGACATGAGAGACAGACTAAGGACAAAAAATAAAACCATATAGAGGACAGCAGAGCCTTAAAATGAAAAGAACTTGGGTCTTTGTGGTGTCCTTTAACCACTGAACTAACCATCTTGGAATTTCTCTTAATTTACTGAAGATAATAAATCCCCTATAATTTGAGTTAGTCGTCTCCAAACCGGAAGGAAGAAAATAACAGAACATCTATTTCTATTTTAGCACACACATAAAAACAAAAAAACTTATTTGAAATAGATAGTTTGAAATCAGTCACTTTATTCAATCCATCATGTGGCAGACGCTGTGTCTCCAGACTGACCCTGGAGACAGGAGTGGGAGTTATACAAAGTAGGGTGGTGATTTCCTCCATGTTTTCTTTGCTTGCTTGTTTCCAGAATATTCTGACACTCTATAATTTACACATGCCCTGTTAAGTGGATTCAAGGATTGTATTATTCTAAATAATAGAACTTGTACAAAACCTTGGGAAAGTATCCTCTAAAATTAAATTAATGTTTGGGAGTGTTTACATTACTATATATTCTATTAATAAAAATCATTCAGTGTGGGGCTTCCCTGGTGATCCAGTGGTTAAGAATCTGCCTTTCAATGCAAGAGAAACTGGTTTGGTTCCTGATCCAGGAAGATCTCACATGCTGCAGAACTAAGTTCGTGTTCTACAACTACTGAGCCCAAACTCTGGAGCCTGCAAGGTGCAGCTACTGAAACCCAAGCACTCTCAAGCCTGTGCTCTGCAGTAAGGGGAGTCACTGCTCTGAGAAGCCTGTGAACCACAGGTAGAGAGTTGCTCCTGCTTGCCGCAACCAGACTAAAGCCCGAGCAGCAATGAAGACCCAGTGCAGCCAATAAATAAATAAATAATAAAAGTTGTTTTAAACCTTTAAAAAGTTATGTCAGGGTGTTATCACCAATAAGAACCTAGTTACTCATCCTGCTGCTACTGCTGCTGCTGCTAAGTCGCTTTAGTCACGTCCGACTCTGTGCGACCCCACAGACGGCAGCCCACCAGACTCCTCCATCCCTGGGATTCTCCAGGCAAAAATACTGTAGTGGGTTGCCATTGCCTTCTCCAATGCATGAAAGTGAAAGTGAAGTCGCTCAGTCATGTCTGACTCTTAGCGACCCCATGGACTGCAGCCCACTAGGCTTCTCTGTCAATGGGATTTTCCAGGCAAGAGTACTGGAGTGGGTTGCCATTGCCTTCTCCTGTTACCCATTCTAAAATTCTTTAATGGAGCATTTCCATAGGTTTTGAATCCATTTGCTAAAAATTGAAACTAAAATTCCAGTTGGTTTAGAAGAACAATCGTTTTCGTCAGGAACGTCAGTAATATATTGCCCAGTTTCATAGTTTGGGTCTGGGACTGGAATAGTTTTTCATGCTTTAGAAAGCACAGCCAGTTATGAACATCTATGAACATTTGTGAGGGATTGTTGTCTACACTGAGAGCCACCAGGGCCTAATGTAAAAACAAACAACTTAAAATGAGACATACACATTGAGTTTTTCACAAATTTCCAAATAATATTTTCAAGTTTCAAAAATAATAAAGCACTGTTCCTGCCAAAAATACTAGTAATAAAATATAATTTATCTTAAAAATATTTATTATATTTTTTATTTACATTGTTAGCAATTCTACCTTTGTATACATTTATAAAATGTGTAAATATGTTGGTATGGGAAGGCAATGGCACCCCACTCCAGTACTCTTGCCTGGAAAATCCCATGGACAGAGGAGCCTGGTAGGCTGCAGTCTGTGGGGTCGTAAAGAGTCAGACACGACTGATCGACTTCACTTTCACTTTTCACTTTCGTGCATTGGAGAAGGAAATGGCAACCCACTCCAGTGGTCTTGCCTGGAGAATCCCAGGGACGGGGGAGCCTGATGGGCTGCTGTCTATGGGGTCACACAGAGTTGGACACAATTGAAGCAACTTAGCAGCAGCAGCAGCAGTAATGTATATTCTTTATATATAAATATATATATATCATCGTATAAGTTGAGTGCATTCTCGAACATTTTTTACTGTTAGGCACGAATAATCAAAAGATATACAAAATTACCACTGGTTTAAGCTACTTTTAATTAGGTCCTCTGTTACTTGCAGCCAAAATAGCCTCAGATAGTGCTTTACTTTCCAAGTGAAGCCATTTCTAATGGTTTTTGCATGCACTTTTTAAAAATTAGTAGACTTTGTTTCTAGAACCGTTTTTCAGTTACAAGAGATTGAACTGAAACTGCAGAGAGTTCCTGTAGGGCTTCTTACATCCCCATCCCACACAGTTTTCCTTATTACAATATCTTGCATTACTATGATGTACTTGTTACAAGCCAGTGTTGATACATTGCTGTTAAAGTGCAACGTTTGTATTAAGGTTTCCTTTTTGTTCTGTAGGGTCTGTGGACTTTGACAAATGCCTGGCATGTGTTCACCGTTACAGTATCACGCAGAATAGTTTCCCCGCCTTAAGATTCTCCGGTGCTGTGCCTGTTCATCCCTCCCTCCTAATCACTGGCGAACACTAATCTTTATCCTGTCTCCATAGTTTTGCCTTCACCAGAATATCATGTAGTTGGAATCACAAAGTATGTAGCCTTTTCAGATGTCTTCTTTCACTTAGTAATATGCACTTATGTCTCTCCGTGTCTTTTTGTGGCTTGATAGTGCATTTCTTTTCATCACTGAGTAATATTCTATGGTCTGTATATAGTAATATCCAACTGGCTAACAATACTTTAATAATAACACAGGGAACTCGGCTTGGTGCTCTGTGACAGCCTAGAGGGGTGAGTGGCAGGGAGGCTCAGGAGGGAGGGGATGTATGTGTATTTGTTGCTGACTTACATTGTTGTACGTCAGAAACCAATACAACCTTGTAAACAAATTATCTTTCAATTAAAAATAAATTAAAAAAAAATTAAGTGAAAAAAATTTGAAATAATGTTTTACTGTCTAGTATTCTATTGTCTATTGATGTACAAATTTGTTTATTTATACACCTTTGGAAGGCATCTTGGGTGCTTCCAAGTTTTGGCAATTATGAATAAAGCTGCTATAAACACCCGTGTGCAGGGTTTTGTGTGGACATGTTTTCAGCTCCTTTGGGTGAATACCAAGGAGCATAACTGTGGGATAATATAGTAAGAGTATGTTTGCTGCTAAGTCACTTCAGTCGTGTCTGACTCTGTGCGACCCCATAGACGTCAGCCCACCAGGCTCCGATGTCCCTGGGATTCTCCAGGCAAGAACACTGGAGTGGGTTGCCATTTCCTTCTCCAATGCATGGAAGTGAAAAGTGAAAGTGAAGTCGCTCAGTCGTGTCTGACTCTCAGAGACCCCATGGACTGCAGCCCACCAGGCTCCTCCGTCCATGAGATTTTCTAGGCAAGAGTACTGGAGTGGGGTGCCATTGCCTTCTCCAAGACATACTCTAGGAGTATGTCCCAGGGACCGGGGAGCCTGGTGGGCTGCCATCTATGGGGTTGCACAGAGTCGGACACGACTGAAGCAACTTAGCAGCAGCAGCAGCAGCAGCAGAGTATGTCTAGTTTTGTAAAAAAAAAAAACCCAAAACACCAAACTGTCTTTCAAAGTGGCTCTGCCATTTTGTACTCCCACAAACAATGAATTCAGGTTCCTGTTGCTCCACATTCTCTCAGCGTTTGCCGTCAGTGTTTGGATTTCCGCCATTTTAATGGGTGATTATTGATAGCTCAGTGTTCTTTTTAACTTGCAATTTCCTAAGAGCATATGATGTTGAGCATCTTTTCATGTGCTGTTTTGCCATTTATACGTTTTTTGGTGTCGTGCCTGTTTAGACCTTTTGCACATTTTTAATTGAATGGTTTGTTTTCTTATTGCTGGATTTTAAGAATTATTTGTATAATTTGGATAACAATCTTTTATTGGCTGTGCATTTTGCAAATATTTTTTCTTTCTCTGAGGCTTCTCTTTTCATTTTCGTAGTAGTGTCTTTCACAGAGCAGAAGTTTTTGTTTTAATGAACCCCAACTCATTCTTTTTTTTTTTCTTTCATGGATCCTGCTTCTGTTGTTGTATCTAAAAAATTGTTGACAAACTCAAGGTCACTGAGATTTCCTCTTATTTTTTTTTCTAGTAGTTTTATAACTTTTAAATTTACAGTTAGGTCTGTGATTCATTTAGAGTTAATTTTGGTGTAGGTTGTGAGGTCTGTGTCAGAATTCTTTTTTGTTGTTGTTGTATGCCAATACTCATTTTGTCCCAGGGCAATTTGTTGAAAAGATACTCATTCTCCATGGTATTTACTTTGCTCCTTTGTCAAAAATCAGTTCCCTTTATTTGTGCAGGTCTATTTGTGGTCAGTCTATTCTGTTCCATTGACCTACTTGTCTCTTCTTTCTCCAGTGTCATACTCTCTTAATTATTTAGTTCTGTAGAAGTCTTGGAATTAGGTAGCGTCAATCATCTGACTGTTCTGCTTCAGTGTTGTGTTGACTATTCTGGGTGTTTAGCCTTTCCATATAAAATTTAGAATCTTTTTGTCGATATCACACATACACTTTTTGAAATTCACAGTTCTGTCACAGAGGTATGGAAAAGATCATTCACTTTATTGGCTCCTAGCTGAGCTGAGTGAGGTCCTGGGGATTTAGGAATTTGCCCAGTGTCATGTAGATACTCAAATCCAGTGTTCCTTTGCCGTGTTGCCAGGGTTTCTCTCACCACGGTGCAGATATTGTTTACAGACACTGTCTAGATAGCAGGATCAAGCATGTGTATGTACTGGCTTCAAAATGAGCTGATTGTGAGAGTACGCCTTGCCCGTGTGTAGAACAGTACCTGGTATTTATCAGGGGCACTGGCCTCCCGCTCAACTTCCTGCTTACAAAACTACCCACAGTGCAGAGCCACTGAGGGATGAGTTTGTAGTGTTCCGAGTGCCGAAAGTGGGGAAGCTGGCAACCCTACATGCCAGGATGAGAGCAGTCACGCCATTAGGATGTGGCTATTTGAATCTTCCCTCAAAGACCAAACTTAGTTTGTGGGAACTGTCGCCGAAATACTGAGAGTCCAAGTACGTTGTCCGTACTGAAACATAGCTATCCTTGATCTTAAATCCCTGGCTGTTTCACAAGTGTATTTCTAAAGCTAAGTCAAAAATTTTCTCTTGTAGCATGTTTGATGGGCTTCTCAGGTGGTGTTAATGGTAAAGAATCAGCCTGCCCATTCAGGAGACCTAAGAGACTCGGGTTCTATCCCTGGGTCGGGAAGATCCCCTAGAGTAGGAAATGGCAACCCACTCCAGTATTCTTGCCTGGGAAATCCCACGGACAGAGGAGCCAGGTGGGCTACAGTCCATGGGGTCACAAAGAGTCAGACATGACTGAACATGAGTACACAGCACGCAGCATGTTTGATATGTGACATATGTCTCAAAACAAGCCTTAAAAAGTCAATTTTAAATTATTTTTCTTGTTAGAAAAATAATATAGGTTTAAAAAAATTTAAAGTACAGAAAATTTTCTAAGTAGAAAAAAAATCATGTAAATTTTTGTTACACGAAGATAACCTCCATTACCAATTTGGTAATTCCTTTCTGCTATTTATTCTATCCGTATGTCTAGTATCTGAAGGTTGTTCATTTCAACTACTTTCAATTACTTTTCATTGAGCCGCTACAGTTGAATGTATGTGTATCTGGATTATTTGATCACTTTTTGTCACGGGTGCTTCTCATGACATTGCATATATGTCCTGAATATGACTTTCAGTGGTTGCATTATACTCTATCATATGGTTCAATAATTATTTAACAATTCTGCTGCAGTTAGAAAATTTGCTAATATAATTGTATTCTCAAAGCATAGCCTAGTACACATATCTTTGTCCATATCGCTGATTTCAAAATTGTTCCTCCTAAGTAAGGACAAGGTGGCTTTTTGTCTTAGAAGGCAGACCTCTTCAAAGATTTCATGTCAGTTTTGTCAAAATATGTCTGTTTTTTAACACATTAGTGCCATATTCTGCCCACTCTCTTCACCTCTGGAAACAATGTGAGACATTTATCTTGTCTCTTTTCCATCAATTTGTTTGTTTTTATCTTTCTGCTAGTTCTTAGCTAGATGTAAGCATATTTCCCACCTGGTTAAGACAGTGATGTAGAATAGCGGCCTTTCAAAGGAGGTCCTCAAATGAAAACTAAACTGAAAACTGTCAAAAAAAAAAAACAAAAAGAAACTCGAGACTTGTCACTAATAAGGACCTGCCAGCCAGAATGTGCCAGTGTTTCAGACACTTCTCTGCATATGGATTACTGAGATGACCCCAAAACTTTCTCTCCCCATCCCAATAAGTGAATTTCTTTATTTTGACATTTAGAAATCTAAATGTAAGAAAGTGATAATGAAATGGGGGGAGGATATTCACCTATCTATTAATCTAGCTAGCTAGCTATCCATCTATCTGGCTGAATCTTTTCTTTTGCCAGTTTAGTGACAGGTTTAAGCCCGATTTATCACATCTTTTGTTCACTAAGTTGGGTGAGTCATTGAAATCACCTAAGACATTACACCAACTATGTTTTTATAGCAATGTTTAAACAAACAAAATGCATCTCAGAGTAGAGTGATTGATTAATTGTTTAGTGGTATAATTTGAGAATCAGTACAAAGCACAGTAATCTCAACATACCTCCCCACAGGCCCACGTACGTCTGTGTTATTTATTCAAAAAAAGGTAGCCCTTATTACCAGAAAAGAAAACTAAGGACTAAAATTCCTCATGGATAAATGCAAAAATCCTCAAAAATGTTAGCAGATCAGATCTGGTAGTAAACATAAGGATAATGTATAAAGACAAAGGGGGTTTCAGTTGAAGAATACTGAAGTTTAACACTTTAAATCTTCAGTGTAATGCAGTGTAAACTGTTAATCAGTTCAGTTCAGTCACTCAGTTGTGTCCGACTCTTTGCGTCCCCATGAATTGCAGCACACCAGGCCTCCCTGTCCATCACCAACTCCCGGAGTTCACTTAAACTCATGTCCATCGAGTCGGTGATGCCATCCAGCCATCTCATTCTCTGTCGTCCCCTTCTCCTCCTGCCCCCAATATCTCCCAGCATCAGAGTCTTTTCCAATGAGTCAACTCCTCGAATGAGGTGGCCAAAGTATTGGAGTTTCAGCTTCAGCATCAGTCCTTCCAAAGAAATCCCAGGACTGATCTCCTTTGGGATGGACTGGTTGGATCTCCTTGCAGTCCAAGGGACTCTCAAGAGTCTTCTCCAACACCACACTTCAAAAGCATCAATTCTCCGGCGCTCAGCTTTCTTTACAGTCCAACTTTCATATCCATACATGACCACTGGAAAAACCATAGCCTTGACTAGACGAACCTTTGTTGGCAAAGTAATGTCTCTGCTTTTGAATATGCTATCTAAGTTGGTCATAACTTTCCTTCCAAGGAGTATGCATCTTTTAATTTCATGGCTGCAATCACCATCTGCAGTGATTTTGGAGCCCAGAAAAATAAAGTCTGCCACTGTTTCCACTGTTTCCCCATCTATTTGCCATGAAGTGATGGGACCATATGCCATGATCTTTGTTTTCTAAATACTGAGCTTTAAGCCAACTTTTTTACTCTCCTCTTTCACTTTCATCAAGAGGCTTTTTAGTTAATATGGTACCAGAATAAAGAAGATGGATTACGATCATCTCAGTAGATGGAGAAAAAGCAATTAGCAAAATTCAACATCTATTTATTTATTTTTGTTTTGGCAGCCCTGGGTCTTCGTTGTGGCCTGTGGGCTCTTCACCCAGGTGCAAGGGCTTCTCTAGCTGCATCTTGTTTTGGTTGCCCTTAGGCAACCAAAAGGAGTACATCAAGGCTGTATATTGTCACCCTGCTTATCTAATTTATCTGCAGAGTACATCATGAGAAACGCTGGGCTAGAGGAAGCACAAGCTGGAATCAAGATTGCCGGGAGAAATATCAATAACCTCAGATATGCAGATGACACCAACCTTATGGCAGAAAGTGAAGAGGAACTAAAGAGCCTCTTGATGAAAGTGAAAGTGGAGAGTGAAAAAGTTGGCTTAAAGCTCAACATTCAGAAAACGAAGATCATGGCACCCAGTCCCATCACTTCATGGGAAATAGATGGGGAAACAGTGGACACAGTGGCAGACTATTTTTTTGGGCTCCAAAATCACTGCAGATGGTGATTGCAGCCATGAAATTAAAAGACGCTTACTCCTTGGAAGGAAAGTTATGACCAACTTAGATAGCATATTCAAAAGCAGAGACATTACTTTGCCAACAAAGGTCTGTCTAGTCAAGGCTATGGTTTTTCCTGTGGTCATGTATGGATGTGAGAGTTGGACTATGAAGAAGGCTAAATGCCGGAGAATTGATGCTTTTGAAGTGTGGTGTTGGAAAAGACTCTTGAGAGTCCCTTGGACTGCAAGGAGATCCAACCAGTCCATTCTAAAGGAGATCAGTCCTGGGTGTTCTTTGGAAGGACTGATGTTAAAGCTGAAACTCCAGTACTTTGGCCACCTCATGCGAAGAGTTGACTCATTGGAAAAGACTCTGATGCTGGGAGGGATTGGGGGGCAAGAGGAGAAGGGGATGACAGAGGATGAGATGGCTGGATGACATCACTGACTCAATGGATGTGAGTCTGGGTGAACTCCGGGAGTTGGTGATGGACAGGGAAGTCTGGGGTGCTGTGATTCATGGGGTCGCAAAGAGTCGGACATGACTGAGCGACTGAACTGAAGTGAACTGAGACATGTGGGATCTTAGCTCTCTGATAAGGGATCAAACCCATGTCCCCTTCAATGGAAGGGAGATTCTTAACTACTGGGCAACCAGGGAAGTCCCTTAATATCCATTTGTGATAAAAATTAAAATTGCTAGAAAACTGGAAATAGAAAGAAACTTCATCAGTCTGATGGAAGGCATCTGTGAAAAACCTACAGCTCAAATTAGCTGAACTCTGAATACATTCCTACTAAGACCAAGAAAGGCAAGGATGGCTGCTCTCACCACTTCCATTCAACATTGTAATAGAGGTTCTCACCAGTGCCAAAAATCAAGAAGAAAGTAGAGACACAAACATTGGAAAAGAAGTGAAACATCTGCTGTTTACAGACAACATGGTTGCTTATGTAGAAAGTCCTAAGGATTCAAAACTGCTAGACCTAAAATGGGCTTCTCTGATAGCTCCATTGGTCAAAAATCTGTCTGCAATGCAGAAGACCTGGGTTCGATCCCTGGGTTGGGAACATCCCCTGGAGAGGGGAAAGGCTACCCACTCCAGTATTCTAGCCTGGAGAATTCCAAGGACTATATAGTCCATTGGGTGACAAAGAGTCGGACACAACTGAGTGACTTTCACTTTCAGACCTAAAACATTATTTAAGCAAGGTCTCAAGATAACAAGGTTAACACCTAAGATCAATTCTATTTCTACGCACTAGCAGTGAATAATTGAGAAAATTTTTAATTCATTTACAATAGTGTCAGAAAATAAAATACTCAGGGATAAATGTAATAAAAGTGAAGTGAAGTCACTCAGTTGTGTCCGACTCTTTGCCACCCCACGGCCTGTAACCTACCAGGCTCCTCTGTCTGTGGGATTCTCCAGGCAAGAATACTGGAGCGGGTTGCCATTTCCTTCTCCAGGGGAAATTGCCGACCCAGGGATCGAACCCAGGTCTCCTGCATTGCAGGCAGACGCTTTAACATCTGAACCACCAGGGAAGCCCATGTAATAAAGGGCATGTGAAATATCTATGTTGAAAACTATAAAACATGACTGAGAAATTAAAGAAGAGCTAAACAAAGAGATATAGCATGTTCATGGAGCAGAAACACAGTAGTGTTACCAAGTCAGTTCTTCACGTGTTGATTTATAGAGCCAATGCAACCACAAAGACCATTCCAGCAGTCTGTTTTATAAACAGTAGGCATTCACAAGATCACTCTAAAACTTGTATGGGAATGCAAGGAATCTAGAACACCAAAACAAACCCAGTGATCTCCCTTTGGGTTTAAAGTCTTAATCCAGGTGCCCTAAGGCCTAACGATCTGTCTCAAAGTCCTCTTGATAATTTCTCCCAGTAGGCTTAAGTGCCTACATTGGGTCCTTATGCAAACAGGCCTCCAAACAGTCCGTCCTAGAATGTCAGAATTTCTTAACTGAATACATAGGTAAGGCTTCTCAGATGATAGGATTATAGGACCCTAAGAAACAAAGTGGACTTCTCAGCCAATAGACTTTGGTAGAGAGGTTGGGTGACTTGTAACGATCTATAACTGGAAGGAAAACTGGAATTAGGATGTCTTAACCACCATCTCGGAATTAAAAGTCTTATCCTTAAAGATGTACTATCATTCAGGAACTTTTGTTGTTTGAAAGAAAAGAAACCCAATGCAAACTAGCTTAAGTCCCAAATGGAATATATTGAAAGGATATTGAGGTAGTTCACAGAATCAAGGCACAATTTCTGGATTCAAGGATGCACTCGAGACCACAGGAACCAGAGTTGTGGACTCACTTACCATTGACAGGCTGGGTCTCTCCACTCATTTGTGTTCTTTTCTGTCTATGAGAGTTCCCCAGAAATTTGACACCAATGATAAAGTCCTGGAGATTACAGATATGTTTTAAAACTAACGAGAGAGGGTTCATGATTATTATTTTAAGCTAGTCAGAATTCCATATATTTATATTGTGGTACACAGATTTCTTTCTCTTTTCTTTCCTGATGAGTATTATCCTTAGAAAATTTACTTTTTAAAAATCATTGTATATTATG
Source organism: Bos grunniens (assembly GCF_055505025.1). NCBI lineage: Eukaryota > Metazoa > Chordata > Mammalia > Artiodactyla > Bovidae > Bos > Bos grunniens. The sequence goes on from NC_141179.1 coordinate 25,393,759, forward strand.
TAACAACCTAAATGAGGACGAATTTGGAAAAAGAACTGATACATTAATATGTAAAAATAAATCATTGTAAAAGCATTCTTGATACTTAATTGTACATTTTTACTAGGGCAAGTTATTGCCTTGATTTTCATCTGTCTTCCACTGATTTACTTATTAGATTCCTCCAGTAGAGAGTATCTCTTCCAGCTTTGGATAAACCACTGTCCTCAAGCATCACTGCATCTGTCCTCATCAGTGAGGAAACGTACATTGACCTTCATTTTCTGTTGTTTAAACTTATAAAAACAATAGTTTTTTTTTTTTTTTTTTTTTCACATATATCCTGCCCAACAACCCAACACATATTGCTGTGGGGGAATGATGGGAAAGGCAGTCATGTAATTTGCTACACTCTTGCATGGCTGCATAAGAGTATGCCTTGGCTTAAAGAACAAACTCATGGTTACCAGTGAGGAAGGGTGGGTGAGAGGGATGGTTAGGGAGTTTGGGACGGACATATATATATTGCTATATTCATCTCTTGGTTTTTTAGATCTTAGTTCCCCAACTAGGGAATTGAATCCAGGCTCTGGCAGTGAAAGCTCTGATTCCTAACCACTGGACCACCAGGGAATTCCCATACTGCTACATTTAAAATGGATAACCAACATGGTCCTCTATATATAACACAGGGAGCTCTGCTTAATATTACGTGGCAGCAGGATGGGAGGGGAGTTTGGGGAAAATGGATACATGTATATGTATGGCTGAGTCCCTTCACCGTTCACCTGAAACTGTCATGACATTGTTAATTGGCTATACTCCAATACAAAATGTTGAAAAAAGAGTGTGGCTTGGGCTTACAACATTTCTTTCAGTGGAGATAAGGAGCCCTCATGGGCTCATTTGGGAGAATCTTTCCCTGTCCTGGGCTGGATGTGTACCCTTTTTTCTGCTCATGCATGTGTGTTATATTGGGAGAAAACAGGGTCCTTTGCCTGCAGTACAAGAAGGGTGCACACAGACCATCTCCCTGCCATGGGATGAGACATGCCAACCACGGGAGACTGACCCACACTACTGAACCTGGTCTTGCTCTGTCTGTTCTCTAGGTGAATAAGCATCATTCCATCCAGTGCCTGTGTGAGTAGTCTTTCTTGGCAACACCAACTGTGAACCTTGCAGTGGGTTGACATCCAGGACTGCTGCCCCTAGTGGCAGGGATCATTATGCTCCTTGCTATCCTCCACTTAGTGGGACATGGCACAACTGGAAAAGAATCCGCCTGCACTGTGGGAGACCTGGGTTCGATCCCTGGGTTGGGAAGACCCCTTGGAGAAGGGAAAGGCTACCCACTCCAGTATTCTGGTCTGGAGAATTCCATGGACTGTATAGTCCATGGGGTCGCAAAGAGTCAGACATGGCTGAGTGAGTTTCACTTTCCCCTGGAGGCAGTAACAGGTGTCACTTGCTTAACAGTAGAGAATGTTGAGTGACACTTGACAAACACTGTCTTAAGGACATGTTTATTGTTCTAATCTCTCACCATTCCTAGCCCATGACAGGTGTCCAATACATGTTGAACAGAGCTGGCTGGTAACAAATACCACCCCAGAGATCCCCCTATGCCACCCTGAAGGGCAGTAGCAGCACCCCTAGGGTGGTTTCTGCAGCACCTTTCTAGGGACAGAGGAAGTTGCTCCCTCACCATGGCCCTGTGTCCATGGCAGCCAGCCCACACTGACGACCACCGCTACTCCTGGAGATGCAGCCACTGATCCAAAGGGGACAAGAGTAAGGGGTCTAAGCCCTTCACCACAACTGCATTTTCTGTAACAGTCAGGACTGGATTTTTGTTTGATTCTAGCCAGGGTCTGAACCAGTGGTACATTCAGAAATTTGACCCAGGCAAATCTTGGAGGGGAAGGGGAAGACAGAAAAGACCCTGATGCTGGGAAAGATTGAAGGCAGGAGGAGAAGGGGACGACAGAGGATGTGATGGTTGGATGGCATCACTGACTCCATGGACATGAGTTTGAGCAAGCTTCGGGAGTTGGTGATGGACCGGGAAGCCTGGTGTGCTGCAGTCCATGGGGTCACAAAGAGTCAGACACGACTGAGCGACTGAACTGAACTGAAGGCATCTAATGACGATGATCATGAAATCAATCAATTATCCAGTTTTCAGGACAATCTTTACTTACTTGTCTAGTGGATTCAAATGAAAAGGTCTGAAACACCAATGTTTACTGAAAGTTCTAGACTGTCTTCTACATGAGTGCAAACAGAGAGGATATGCATGCTTCTTAACTCTTTAAATTTTGTTACATGGATACAGCTCTGTTTATGCCTGTGTATCTCCCATTTTCTTTTTTTCTAATGATTAAAAATTTTTTTTAATTTATTTGGCTATGCTGGGTCTTAGTTGCGGCATGTGGAATCTAGTTCCCTGGCCAGAGATCGAACTCTGTCCTACTTTATTGGGAGTGTGGACACTTAACCACTGGACGACCAGGGAAGTTCCCCTCATTTTTTAACTCAAATCTATCTTTCTCCTTCCTACCACAGATACATGACTTACTTGCTAGCACAAATCATTGTACCGGTATACAAATGCCTTGCTAGAGGTTTCCACAGAAAGACAGAAAAAGCTGTTTTCCTGCTCAGGGCAGATGTCAGCCAGCACTGTAACACTCAGAGACTGTGATGGAAATTGCATATACAGAAAAGTGTGCTCTTAGGGTATTAACTAGGGTGACCTGTTCTTTTAGGCTATTCAGATAAATAACTGTCATTTTCAATGGTTACAGCCAACTGCTCTCTCTATCATTTTGTATAATTAGGGACAGCCATTTTCTTGAGGGTGGCGAAACATGCAGAGACTCAGGTTTTCCTGTTCTTTCTCCCCACCCCACAGCCTCTGCCCCAAAGAAGAGCTCCATATCTGTAGCCCTCACAACGTTAATGGTCTTTGGACAGAATTAGTCACTGAGGCAGGAGCATTAGCGTGGAAACACGGGGAGCCCAGCAGAGAGACAGGCACTGATGACAGACGCAGTCAGCTCCTCGGAAGGAGGAAGGATGAGCGACGGAGATGTTTGCTGGATGTCTTACCTGCCCATCACTGAATGCCAACATGCCCTCTCAGCTACCCAGCCTCTTATTTTTTCCACCAGAGAACAGAGGCCCTAAGGGTGCAGAAGCTTCTGTGTTTTGACATGTCAGAGGAGAGAGTGATGAAATAAAATTTTCCTGCCGCACAGGGCGAAGGAAATTTGAATATGTAATCATTCTTGGCTGCTTTGTTCTAGCCCTACCCTTTCATCTACTGCTCTTAGAAACGACTTCATTTAACCAAACTCTCCCCCTCCTCCCTCCACCATGGGCATTTTCAAAGCACCAGCCACATGGCTCCGCTTCATTAGAGCCTTTGTGTCCCAGCGTCGTTGATGCTATCGGTTACAGCTCTGGGAGTTGGGTTTGTTCATACATTAACCATCATTAGGAACAAACAGCAAACAGCTTCTCTCAGGAGCAAAGCCCATTCCTGCCCTGACCGTTAGAGCCTAGAAACAGAGCCCTTCTAGAATACCGTGTATGCCTGGTACATAAGTTTGCTTTTACTCTAGCTCTGTGTATTCTCCTGAGTTTACACAATGAATACCTAGACCAGTGGAGAAAGAATTGCTGATTTTTATAAGAATTACCAACAGTATCCTTGTCACAACCAGTATCCTGGATGTCCCAGAGTTTTTACTTTTCATGTTTTTTAGCTGAATAGGGTTGTCATCATGTCATGGACAATCTTGCCTGTGGCATCTTGAAACTAAGTAAAGCCTTGGTTCTCAATATTTCCATTTATACAGCTATATACATATATATTTTTAAAAAGGACATATACATTAAAAAATTGATCTCCTGTTGCAGATCTGTAGTCTAATAAATGATGGATTTTGATGATAAAAATCAAACCACTCTATTGCTAACATTTGAGAGATGTGGTTGAAAGCAATTCCAAAAGCAGTTACTTTTTGAGTGAATTTCCTGTGGTTCTATTTACCTGAATGCTGAACTTCTGAGAAGTCCCAGACTATGGGTATAACACCAGTGAATGATATTCTTCAGCTGGTTTGCTTTCCCAACTGCCCAAAAGTCACATTGCCTGGCAATCCATCAATTACTGAACTGCAATTCTTTTTGGTAATGAACTCATGTTTCCTTTGTCTTTGATTTCTTAGGGCAAGGCCAGTGTTAAAACAAAAAATTTCTAAAATAGTGGATTCCCTGAAACACACACTGATGTGGCCAAAAATGTCACTTCCTATCTTTTCAGTTTAACTTTGATCATCTGTAAATGGTGGTTGGGAAGATCCTCTGGAGGAGGGCATGGCAACCCACTCCAGTTTTCTTGCCTGGAAAATCCCATGGTCAGAGAACCTTGGTGGGCTACAGTTCACGGGGTGGCAAAGAGTCGGACACGACTGAGTGACTAAGCACAGCGCAAGTGGTGGTGGAACAGTTTAATCTGTGATCTGAACTGCCCTATTAAACAATGACCCAAAGGATGCGGCATGTTTCTTTTCCAGTCTGATACCTCAAGTACCGTAACGATGACAGGAGCAAACCCGCCTTCTGTCAGCAGTCCATACCTGCTCCGACTCTTCCTTACTTGTGGTCCAAGCAGAAGAACACTGCCCTGTGACTCACAGGCTGCAGGCAGAATATGAAAGAGGTCCTTAGGGGAGAACCTTCCCAGCCCCAGGGAAAATTCTGGGTCGGTGCAGAACCCTCTTTGCAATTTACCGGTTGCTGGAGTAACTATCCTCCCCAAGGAGAAGCCAGTGCTTGGGGACAGGTGAAGTTTGTGTTCCTGGTCACAGTGTCACAGCCTTATCCTGTGCTGGGTGTGGTGTTCACCTCAAGTTTGTGATGTTTTTCCTCGCAAGGCTTGATTTTCCAAGGTTATCTGACTCATCTTAGATTTGATGTCCACAATTCAACCAAGCTATTGGCAAAGAGTGGTCTAGACTAGAAGTCAGCAACCTTTTTCTATTCAGGACCTAAGAGTAAATATTTTCAGCTCTGTGGGACATACTGCTTCTGTCACTGCTACTCAGTTCGCCTGTTGTAGTGTGTAAGTGGCTACAGACAAGGAATGAGTGTGGCTGTATAGCGATTAGTTTTATTTGCAGAAATAGGCAGTGAGCTGGACTGGGCCCAGGGGAGATGGTTCACCAGCCCCAGCTCTACAGAAGTTGTGTCTAATGTTCTTGATTATGTTTGCCATCAGTTTAAACAAAGCAAAACACCCATTCAAACCTGAAACACTTCAGACTATATACCCACAGGAAATGTTTATTTATGTATAAATTATATGTAAGGACAAATGTGCTAACATATTTTGAATATTATAAAACATACACAAAAATGGAACTTTAAAAAATGAGATATAGATACAACAGTGCTTGATTGTCATGACTGCATATTATTATCCAAGAGTTAAAGTACAATATATATGGAGGGCTAGGTTCATAGTTAATGACAGACAGTGGACTTAAATCCATAATTTAAATGGTCTTCCTGGTCATTTCAAAATTGTTTGGGTAACTTACTAGATTCAAACAGATCTTTATTTATATCTTGTAATGTTACAGGCAAAGAATTAGAATTACTGTTCATTTGAACAAGCTCATATTGTTTGCACTGTGTTCTAAAACTATTATTTGTCATAAAAGTCCTGTGGGGGTGAGTACTATTCTTATCCCCTATTTACACTTTTAAAACCTATAGCACAGAGAGTTTAGGTAAATTGCCCAAAGTCACACTTTTGCTAGGTGGCTGGCTCCAGAATCCCTGTTCTTATTTACTGAACTAAGCTGCCTCTCCCACTTTTTTACTGTTCCCTTAAACTTTCACTTTTACAATTAAACTTCAGTCCACATTTTGTTTCAGGAATACTTGAAAGCTATTTGTCTATTTAAGGTATGGTGACGTTAGCTAAAACTAGACAATGTAGCCCAAAAATCCACTTAATCAGACACAGGCAATATACTAGAGTATATTGTAACCTAATAAATGGGACAGGATGAATAACGGCTCCACTGTTGAATCCCTTGGTTTAAGGAATTCCTACTTTCCCTCTTGGAAAACCAGGGAAATATGTTCATTGACAGATGGACTAATCAAGGGAGGTTCAATTTGCATTAGTGGTGGTGTTCAGTCACTGAGCTCTGTCCGACTCTTTGTGACCCATGAACTGCAATAGGCCAGACATCCCTGTCCTTCACCATCTCCCAGAATTTGCTCCCTTCACTATCTCCCAGAATTTGCTCCCTTCACTATCTCCCAGAATTTGCTCCCTTCACTATCTCCCAGAATTTGCTCAGATCCATGTCCATTAAGCCAGTGATGCCATCTAACCATCTTGTCCTCTGCCACCCCCTTTTCCTTTTCCCTTCGATCTCTCCCAGTGTCTTTTCCAATGAATCAGCCTTTTGAATCAGGTGGCCAAAGTATTGGAGCTTCAGCTTCAACATCAGTCCCTCCAATGAATATTCAGGGTTGATTTCTTTTAGTATTTACTGGTTTGATCTCCTTGCAGTCCAAGTGACTCTTAAGAGTCTTCTCTAGCCCCACAATTTGAAAGCATCATTTCTTCAGCGCTCAGACTTCCTTATGGTCCAACTCTCACATCCGTATATGACTACTGGAAAAACCATAGCTTTGACTATACGGATCTTTGTTGGCAAAATGATGTCTCTGCTCCATTTGCATATAAAGAATTATTATTTTTTTTTTAGATATATAAGTTCTAACATATTCTTTCCGTTCCTTAATGGAAGATCTTCCACACCTCCTGGAATATGCTATCTGGGCTTGTCTAAAAGACTGACCTTATGTTTTAATTATATTATATTGTGTCCCTAATAAAATGTTGATCTTGTTTATGCTAATAAACACAATGAAGACTAATCTATAATAGCTATGATAGCCATTATATTTTAATTATTTGATATGCTAAGTCGCGTCAGTCGTGTCTGACTCTGTGTGACCCCATAGATGGCAGCCCACCAGGCTTCCCCGTCCCTGGGATTCTCCAAGCAAGAACACTGGAGTGGGTTGCCATTTCCTTCTCCAATGCATGAAAGTGAAAAGTGAAAGTGAAGTTGCTCAGTTGTGTCCGACTCTAGCAACTCCATAGACTACAGCCTACCAGGCTTCTCCGTCCATGGGATTTTCCAGGCAAAAGTACTGGAGTGGGGTTCCATTGCCTTCTCCATAATTATTTGATATACAAGGTTACAAATAGATGTCATTGCACTAATCTTTAGCTGTTCTTAATCATTCTGTAAGCTTAAAACTCTGCTTCTCTGGATTCAAAGAGAAAATAATCTTCAAAGCTCTGAACTTCACTGCAGGGCAAAAGTTTATTGTGTAATATCCCATTCAGCAATATTCCTCTTTCCTTTATTTTCTCAGCCTGTGAACTAGTGCTTACCACTGTCTCCATTAATGGTTCCCAAATTTTCATGCAAATCAGGATCACCTGAAGGGCTTATTATAACACAGATTCCTGGGCTCTGGCCTCAAACTTCCCATTCAGTTGGTCTGGGGTGGGGCCTTAGAATTTGCATTTCTAATATCTGGGACCACCCAGATAGGGCTGCTGCCTCTGGTCCAGGGAAACACTGCTCTGGATAACTATCAGTCCTGCTCATTCCAGGAAGCAGAAATCGGCTTTCTGTTCTACACATGATTTTCTATGACATGTGACTTTGCTCTTACTCAAAAATCTTGATCCCATATCCAATCCCATATCCCTAGCTAGACCACTTAGGGCTTATCCTTGCTGTGAGCTTTTAACCCATGCCAGTTCCACTTCAATCCTTACTCAACAACTACCATATTCAACGACTACCACCAAACCTACCCTCGATAATTCTTGGCCTGTCCTGGAACATTAATTGTGAGAAGAGTTCAACAAAGTTGAATCCTTTTGCTTTTTTTTTCTTTTTCTGACCAATTTCATATGATTGCTCCCACGTTTCAACTATCACCTTAAAGATGATTTTTCAACCATATGTCTTAGCTCTGACCTCTATTATTTTCATTTTGTGGATCAAAAAACAGGAGCGCAAGAGCACGAAGCTATCAAATATCAGCTGTCAATATCAGGGGTATGAAGTCTTACCAGTTTTCTATTCTCCTTGTAGCCCATCATGGCACTTCCTTAAAATGCGAAGTACTGGAGTGGCACTCAGGCCCCAAAGCTATTCCTCCAGGCTTGTTTCCCTACACATTCCTCTAAAACCCTCAGCTCCAGGTACTCATCATTCTCTGGCTTTACTTTCCTGCCCTGATGGCTTTGGTCCTGCAGTTGCCTCAGTCTAAAAATCTGACAGATTTTCACTGCCGAAAACCCTTCCCATACATAAGTGCCAAGCTTAAGAATGACCTCTTTCACCCATACCCCAAGTTAGGATGACCCTCTGTGTAGCTTACTTAGAAGTAGGACTATTCTACCATGCTTTGTAACTATGCTATGCTAAGTCGCTTCAGTCGTGTCCGACTCTGTGCGACCCCATAGACGGCAGCCCACCAGGCTCCCCCGTCCCTGGGATTCTCCAGGCAAGAACACTGGAGTGGGTTGCCATTTCCTTCTCCAATGCATGAAAGTGAAAAGTGAAAGGGAAGTCGCTCAGTCGTGTCCGACTCTTAGCGACCTCATGGATTGCAGCCTAACAGGCTCCTCCGTCCATGGGATTTTCCAAGCAAGAGTACTGGAGTGGGGTGCCATTGCCTTCTCTCCTTTATAACTAGACATTTATATGTTTATTTCCACATAGTCATCTCTTAATTCAAGGGCCATCTCATTTAATTTTCCCTTTATTTTCCTCTCATCTTTTGTAACAGTGATGTTAATTTGAATTGCTAACAGCTGCAATAGTAATCGTGGTAAGTAAGCAATGGGGCTTCCCTGGTGGTTCAGTGGTTAAGAATCTGCCGGCCAATGCAGGGGACACAGTTTGTTCCCTGTTCCTGGAAGATCCCATATGCTACAGGGCAACTAAGTCCATGTGCCACAACTACTGAGCCGCAAGTTCTAGAACCTGTGCTCTGCGGTCAGAAGCCAGCACACCACAGTGAAGAGTAGCCCCACTCTGAAAATACAGAAAGCCCTCAGGCAACAACAGAGACCCAGCGCAGCCAAAAGTAAGTAAAATTAAAAATATAAAATAATAAATTAAAAAAAATCATGGTAGGAATGTTAACAAAACTTTGCTATGGTTACACAACAGCTTCAGCAATACTTGAAAACTAAAGTCTCTTATTTAAAAATATTGTATCAAGAAATAAAAACAGTGTATTAGCTTAATCTGTTTTTTAAAGATTGTATTTAATACAATTTAATAACCTTGTATTTCTTCATCTGTTGACTTATTCTGATATAACATGAGAACTTCATTTGAAATATGTTTCTATTCAACTTGATGCTCTGTGTGATAGACTCATTTATTTTGTGGTAACATCAAAATCTGCCATTATACCTTAGAAATAAAATGCTTCCAAAGGAGGCCAGGGGTAGGGTTGGAGGGCACTCATGTTGTTTTTCTACTCTTCAGAAGGTATTCCCTTCGTTCCTGGATCTTGAAGCAGGTCTGCTTTGTTAGAGATGTTAGGTGATGTCCTGGCCAATTTCAGCTAACTAGGACTCAGTTATATTTCATGATAGGGAATCAGTAAGTGCATCTCTCTGCCCTCACCATTTGGACAGCTTGAATCCAGCCCTTATTTATTTTGGAGCCTTTGAGAACTGACATAAAATCAAACTCCATACTTCTGGGCAAGCAGAAGGAACCCAAAGAAGAAAACAGAGAAGAAACTAAATGAGCCCCGTGGGAAATCAAGCCAGAGTGGACATTCAGTCCAAGTGGCAGAAATAACTTTCTGCTTAGAGGAAAAACTATTTAGAAGTCAGTCAGTCACATGTGGATGATGAACCAAAATGGTTCTAAATGTGACTGCTTTAATAAAGAACAGAAGAAAATTTAATAAGGACTTAACACTTAATGAGGATGGAAGAAAATGATTAGGAAATAATTAAAAGGAAAACAGTATATTCTACAAAGCAGAAAAATGTGATGAAAAATTAAGTGCTCACTCTTCCCCCTTGGGCTTTTAAATTTTTTTCCAGGCTGGAAAAATATTCCTGCTTCTGCCCATACTTTGAAATATCTAGAACATTGAATTTATTGATGGAAAGTGTACTTATCAACTAATCAGAGAAATTCTAAAGGGAAAAGAGTGCTGTACACATCAGAGGTACCCTAGAGACTTAGCTGTTCATAACTCTGCATGAACAGGGGGAAAGTGCTATAGTCCCATTAAAGAGCGACATAGTTGTTTAAAGAATGAACAAAAAGCAGCATTTCTTCATTAGTGTCATTGCAGGAAGCTGATGCTGGGAAAGCTGGAGGCCATCAAATGGAATATTGCAGCAATAAAACAGAATGAAAAAACGAAATGCTCTATTCTCTTGTCAATCTCACACGCTTGTCTCTTTCTTTTTAATATACTCGACACTACCCTGGTCAGCTAATGCATATTTGCAGTTTCGTTTTGTGCTCGGTAATTGTGCTACGGGCGCTTATTCATTTGACAGAATTTGCTTTAAACGAAGGAAACTGGCAGGTTGGAAGAAGAAACCCCAATGTTGCCAAATCACCAATTAAGGAAACTGCCAGAGGGAAAACTGATCTGGTGTCCGTAAAAATGATATAATGATGCCACACTTCAGAAGATGTTTTAAAGAGACACTTAATGAAGGACGTAAGAGAGATGCATTATAGGCTGGCTAATGTGTATGACTGCCAAATGTAGACCATGAGGATGGATACAATGGGGTACAGTCATTTTTACAAAAATCTGGACAAGGAAACAACAAATACATCCAACTGTGATGCAGTTGACAGGTAGACTGATTCTCCCGCCATAACTGGAAGAAGTCAGCCTTATGATCAATTCTGTTCAAAACCCCTGGGACGGGATGTCACCTTGGTAGACAGTGTGTGTGTGGGTATCAGTCAGTAGAGACATGAAAGTGAAGGGCCACATGGCTCTGGCCCACCTTCTTGGATCTCATAATCTAGCAAAGGAGTAGGCAGGCACACAGGTTAATTGGATGAAGGATGAAGCATGAAAGTGACTGCTTTTCCCACTGAGTCACCTGCTAGTATCAGGGTGACTGTTCTTCCTCTGGCCTCCGTCACCTTCTTCGCTACAGCATCCTTGATTTTGTTCAATTTCTCCAATTTCCCCCAGTATCTGGCTCCTCCTGGAGAGGCAGCATCAAGTCTTTCATGTCCTGGAATTGCTGAAGAGGCGTTTATTTATTCCTTCCTTCACCTTCTTAAATAAATGCACCTTTCTTTCTCTTGCTAATATGATCACTTCTATGGGTTAATTTCAATGAATTGTTTCACATTTGATAATATACATGTTTCAATGCTATTCTCTCAAATCATACCACCCTCACCGTCTCCCACAGAGTCCAAAAGACTGTTCTATACATCTGTGTCTCTTTTGCTGTCTCACATATAGGATTATCGTTACCATCTTTCTAAATTCCATGTATATGCGTTAGTATGCTGTATTGATGTTTTTCTTTCTGGCTTACTTCACTCTGTATAATTCGATGCATGAGACAGGGTGCTCAGGGCTGGTGCACTGGGATGACCCAGAGGGATGGGATGGGGAGGCAGGTGGTACGGGGCTCAGGATGGGGAACACATGTACACCCATGGCTGATTCACGTCAATGTATGGCAAAACCACTACAATACTGTAAAGTAATTAGCCTCCAATTAAAATAAATAAATTAAAAAAATAATTTCAATGAACTGTTACAAGCCACATCCTTGTCTCTTTACTCAGTTTTACAGAAGGCCCTCTCCCCCAGGAAGTGTGGAGGAGGAAGAGATGAGAGAAGCCCCATCTTGCCACAGATAACAGGCACCAGAATAGTGGTGTGAATATAGTCCTGGGAAATGACTGAGAATCTGGAGGTGGCATCATGGAAGACTTCATGGAAGAAGTGATGTTTGTTGAGTGGGATACTTGTGCTCACAGCTGGGCTGTATACAGTCAAGCTATGGCTCCTGTCCTGAAAACATTCTGAATCCAGCCAAGGAGATAAACATGCATGAAATAAAGAACAGAACAACCTATGGTTACATGTGTGATACAAATGCATTGAAATTTTTGGAACCGAAATTTATTTTCCTATCTCTGTGCTACATAAGACATTAAAAAAAAAAAAAAAATTAGGACTAGGCAAAAGCAACTTAGCTATTTGTTCTGGAAGAGACTTGCTTCTGGAAGTTAGCACTGAATAACTAAAATAGCTCACTTGTCAAGATTTACAGCTTGCTTGTCGATACTCTAAGACTCTTGATTTGTGGGGTCATCAATCAAAAGCTCTTGTGTCATTAACTCTCTTCAGTCCTATCTAGTTCTCTGTCTTGCACGACCTGCCTTAAATCATCCATCCTTGGCCCTGAAACACTCAAAATATCCTTCCCTGACTCCCTGCTCTGAGATACAATTAAGACACTCAAGTGAGTTCAGTAAACTTAGTTTTGCTTAATTGGAAGTTTTTTCTAGCAGCCTTTTTGAGAATTGACAGAATTTAATAATTTTCCATAAAGACAGGTGTCCAGGTTATCTCGTAATTTCTGTAGCCATGCAGTTTGTATATAAATACTTCCTTTATCTCGGGGTGTCTGAGGATGGAGCCTAGAGATTAGCATGCTCTTGTTTAGTCACTAAGTAGTGCCTGACTCATTTGTGACCTCATGGACTGTAGCCCACCAGGCTCCTCTGTCCGTGGAATTTCCAAGGCAAGAATACTAGAGGAGGTTGCCATTTCCTTCTCCAGGGGATCTTCCTGATTGAGGGATTGAACTCACGTCTCTTGCACTGCAGGCAAATTCTTTTCAACTGAGCTACCTGGGAAGCCAGAAATAAAACAATAACAGTGACCAAAAGGTCACACGGCTAAAACACTAATAAATCCCTGGACTGTGGTAAAGCATTCATCTTAGCGGTACCCAGACTGGGGGGGGGTGGCACTTATGTTTCCTGGGGGCGCTGATGAACTGGAACTGAGATTTAAATGACAGCTGTGGGTGAGGTTTTATTTACTTATTTATATTTTAAAATTTATGGCTGAGGTTTTATAACCTTACCTTATTCCTTAATCTCTAGTAGCCAAGGTTCCTCCTGGAGAAAAAGCAAAAGCTTAAGTCATGTCAGTGCCTGGGAATCAGATGTACATTCAGTTATCTGACAAACTAGGTACAGAAGGACTCTCCAAGGGGCCAACTTCCAGAGAGAGGGAACAAAACTCATTGTTAAGGCACGTGCAGGGATACACAGCCCTTGGTTCTCGGTCTTACCCAGGCCCCATCATTCTAGGAGTGCATGTATACTCTCGGCAGTGCTTACAACTGCAAACCATCTTACCGGACTCAGCAAGACCTTACTGGGGCCCAAACAACTCTGCTGTGGTGAAACAGCCCAACTCTTGGCAGGTCAGGGGGCTCAGAGGGTTAGGAGCAATGAGGGCTGGGCATCTCAGAGGCTCCCAGAGAAGGTGCTTGTCAGAGAAAGAGAGATAAGAGAGGCTGGCCCTAAGACCTGAACACGTATAAGACATCCTAAGCTAAGCTGAGAAGGTAAAGAGACAGTCATCACTCCCGCTGTCTGAGTCTCTGTGTCTGATCACATCGCACTTGGGGGGGCTGGGACCGCAGCAGGCAGAGCATTCATCACCTCAGCGTTTTTGTGCTTGAGAGTCAGGAAGGAAGGCAGAGGAGTTGGACACAGTCTGTCACCACCTTGTATTTTCCCCATTGGCTGCACATATTGATGTTAATTACACACCCTAGTTTTTTTCAGGGCAGTACTGATTTCAAGTGATCTGCCCTCTTGTCCCCGGAGAGCAGTGGGGATAAAGAAAAGAACTGAGGAGCCCCAAACTATCAGTACTATAGCTCCAGTGCTACTCCTAACCAGCTGTGTCTTTGAGGAAGTCCATTTCTCTCTCTCAACCTGCTGTAGAAAAAGGAACTAATATGAACCGTATGGAACGATGACACAGATTTCTGGCTTTCGTGTCTCGCTTTTCCCCAGAGTAATCAAAGTGTGCTAAGGCACAGGACTGACTGGCTAGTGGACCTTTCACCACCTTCCATGCAGAAGATGTGACAGCATTCTCCCCAGTGATGTGTGACGGAAGTGACGAGTCCCCTTCCCGCCCTGGTGCCTTGGGACCAGACCAGGCAAGGTCGTGTTTCCCTTTTCCATTGGCTGCACTCCTGACAAGGTACCCACTCAAAACTGGACAAAGAAGACTTCCCTGGCAGTCCAGTGACTAAGACTCCACGTTCCCAAAGCAGGGGGTCCTGGTTTGATCCCAGGTCGGGGAACTAGATCCCACATGCTGCAATTAAAGATTCCACATGCCATCACAACAAAGACTGAAGATCCCATGTGCTACAACTGAGACCTGGTGCAGCCGAAATAAACAGATATTTAAAACAACAACAACTGGACAAAGAAACAAGATGGAGAGGACGCAGGGCCCAGAATAATTACAGGGAGGAGAGCAGCCTACTGAGCTGGTCTGTTTATGTGAGGAAGAAACAAGGTGTCTTGCTTGAGCTACTACATTTTGGGGATCCTTACAGTTTAACCTTATCCAAGTTGGGTGGATCTCACAGAACTGTCAGAAGCCAAAGGAAATAAAGGATGTGACATCCCCTTGTAAACTCACGTGTTTTACAGAGAGATTACTGCAGCCACATAATTGAGTGAGCCATCAATGGAAACAAGAATTTTGAAAAACTAAGAACACTCCAAACTTGGAAAAACTGCCAAATGGCATTATCCAGCCTAATCTTCCTAATGGAGCAAATTAAACAAGGGTAACAGGCACAGTGTTGCTGCCTGAGTGTTTGGTATCCATCCTGTCTAGGAAGTAGTGGCCACAGAGCCTGAGTAGCCACATCCCTGCTCTCTGCTTCCGCTCATGCTTAGGCTCATATGAGGATGGCCCGAGTTCATGTCCATCACTCTGAGAAGTGGTCTTAGGACTCCAGATTGTGCCTGGGGCCTGCTCTTGGCTGAGGCCCCGTGCGATTGTCTGCTCTCCACTTCCAAGCTCACTCACAGACACAACTTATGCAATTAAACAAGATCGACCACTAGAATCTCCCTGTTCCCTTCATTACAGCCCTTCACCAACTCCCTCAACATCCGTGAGAAAGCGGAAAGCAGGTGTAGCGCTCTTAACCTGACAGCAAACAGATGTTTGAGGACGGAATGAGCCAGCCCACGGGGGACCTACAGGATCAAAACAGAACTCAGCACAGCTGCCCTGCCACGGCATCTGACCGGGGCTGCCAGGCCCACTGTCCACCCAGAAAGAGTGTCACGGCCGCCCCATCCTGGGCCAAGGCACTTGGCGTTTCGACTGTCAGAGATGAAAGACTCATTTCTTTGGATTTCCTAGGAACTATCTTTTCAGAAGATGCAACAAGTCCTGGGGGAGGGGCCCCGCGTGTTTCATTATTACTTGCGCTGCTGAGTCACAATGGAGGCTTTGAGCCCTCACGGGGAGGCGCACACAGAGCCCCCAGCTACAAATGACGGAACTCGGCGGGTGCGTGCGTGCTCAGTCGCATCTGACTCTTTGTGACCTCAACCATTTGTAGCCCACGCGGCTTCTCTGGCGTGCGTGCTCAGTCGCATCTGACTCTTTGTGACCTCAACCATTTGTAGCCCACGCGGCTTCTCTGGCGTGCGTGCTCAGTCGCATCTGACTCTTTGTGACCTCAACCATTTGTAGCCCACGCGGCTTCTCCGTCCATGGGATTCTCCAGGCAACCTACTGCAGCGGGTTGCCATGCCCTCCTCCAGGGGATCTTCCCTACCCAGGGATCCAACCCGCACCTCCTGCGAGGGCTCCTGCAGCGGCAGGCGGGTTCTTGACCACTGAGCCACCTGGGAAGCCCCTTGACAGAACTGGGGGACAGAACTTTCTCTCCCACCCTCCAGCCCAGGCAGGCCCTTTCCATCTTACTGCACTTGGTCCCCAGAGCTGAAAAGGACAGAAGTCAAGAACATTAATTGGGTCCAGTTTCTGAAACCCTCTTTGTTTACTGCAATTTAACCTCCTGAGAAACTGAGTTTTGCTTCAGGGCCTTCTCTGCCTGTCTGATTGCCCCTGTTTCACTGTCTTCTCATCAGGTGTTCTTGTCATCGAGCAGTACAAATGACAGAAATTTTCCAGTAGCCCCGGCAACATGAAAACGCCAGAGAGAGAAAAGAGCTCAGAGCTCAGACCTCAGCATGCAGTAAAAGACCAGTGTGTGTCTCACCCGGGCACAGCACCACGGAGGCTCTGTCCAAAAAAAGTTGTACACAAACTTCACCTTTGAGTCACAGGCCATCCACCTACTGATGAATTTATACCAAACAAGGCACAGTCTGAATGCTTTGGACCAGTTTTGGAAGCAGAAACCTATTTCTTTCCCTCCAATTTTCAATGTGACACACTTAAGTTGGTTTCTGATCTTTCTTTAAATTCGTTCCCTGCTGTAGGCCTTGATTCTCCTAAAGACCAGTTTCTCCTCCCAGCCTATGATCATTTGACCTTTCTTGGAGGAAAGTGTCATTTACTTCTTCAGAGAGAAAAGGAAGATCTAAAAGCCTATTTCTAACTTGTACTTTCACCGTATTCCATATCAAGATAGAAACTTCCTTATCAAAGGACCCCATTAGTCAGACAGGCTCCTTTTGACTTGAGGTAGATGCCTTGGAGGAGAAATTCTGGGAAAGCAGAACCTGAAACAAATTCAGTAGTAGGTGGACCTGGAGATGAAGCCCAGGTTGGATACTCACTAGCTGTAACAATACAAGCTAATTACTTCATGACTCAGTTTTCTGCTCTGTAAAGTGGAGATAAAAACCGCTTTCTCAGGGGTTTGGTGTCATAATTAAGAGAAATAACACATTAAGTGCTAGGCTGTTGTTTAGTCACTAAGTTGTGCCTGACCCTGTGACCCCATGGACTGTAGCCCGCCAGGCTCCTCTGTCCGTGGAATTTCCCAGGCAAGAATACTGGAGTGCGTAGCCATTTCCTTCTCCAGGGATCTTCCTGACCCAGGGATCAAACCTGAGTCTCCTGCATTGGCAGGTGGGTTCTTTACCACCAAGCCGCCAGGGAAGCCCAAGTGCTTGACACTAAATAATTATTAATTCCCTCATTTCCCAACATCCCGTAGATTAAAAAATTGGAGAGGTTAGTAGCATTCAGACTGTGGTTTCTTGAAGTATCATCCAGGACTGTTTCCATTATAAAATACAAAGTGACATTACAGGGAATTCCCTGGTGGTGCAGTGGTTAGGACTCCACAGTTTCAACTGCCAAGGGCCTGGTTCAATCCCTGGTTGAGGAACTAAGATCCCTAGCCTTGTGGCACAGGGGGAGATAGGAGGGGAAAGGGTGGCTTTCACACACTCCGCTTCAGCACTTGGCTTCACACAGTGGATGCTGTAGTCTCAGGTGGATCCGGTCACAGGAAAACAACTTCGTGATGAGAGGAGAATAGAGCAAGGCAGAGTGAACTAGACTTGGTTTTGACTGAAGGCAGTACGGACAGAAGGTATGGAAGATGACTTCCAGGGGACTTCCCTTGGTGGTCCAGTGGTTGAGATTCTGCACTTCCACTGTAGAGGGCACGGGTTTGATCCCTGGTTGGGGAACTGAGATCTCACATACCACAACTACTGAGCCTATATGCCGAACTGGAGAATCCTGTGAGCTAGGAAGATCAAGCACAGCCTAAATTTAAAAACAAACAAACAAAAAAAACAACAACCATGACTCTCAGGTTTCTGATAGGAGCAATGGGATAGACAGTGGCGGTAACCAGCGTTGAAGACAGCCCTTGTGATCCCTGTCTCCTGGCATTCACACCCTTGTGTAGTACCCTTCCACACTGAATTGTGGCTAGTCAGGGTAACCAACAGAATACTGAGAACCTGATGCTGTTTGCTTTGTGAGTCTGAGTCACGATGGATATAACAGCTTTCTCCTTGTTCTCCTTTGGATCAACTTGCTCTGGAGGAAGCCAGCCTCTCTATGGAACCCAATAGAAAAGCCTACAATGGGGAGGAACTGAGGTCTCCTACAGACAGACACCATCAACTTGCCTGTCATATGAGTGAGCATCTTGGAAAGGTCTGTACAGTCAAAGCTATGGTATTTCCAGTAGTCATGTATGGATGTGAGAGGTGGACCATAAAGAAGGCTGAGTGCCAAAGAACTAATGCTTTCAAACTGTGGTACTGGAGAAGACTCTTGAGAGTCCTTTGAACAGCAAGGAGATCAAATCAGCCAATCTTAAAGGAAATCAACCCTGAGTATTCATTGGAAGGCTGATGCTGAAGCTGAAGCTCCAATACTTTGGCTACCTGATGTGAAGAGGAGAGTCATTGGAAAACACACTGATGCTGGGAAAGACTGAGGGCAGGAGACAGGTGAGAGGATGAGGTGGTTGGTTCACTGACTCAATGAAATGAACTTGAGCAAATTCTGGGAACATGAGTTGAGCAAATTAGTGAAGGACAGGGAAGACTGGCATGTTGCGGTCTATGGAGTTGCAAAGAGTCAGACATGACTGAGTGACTGAACAGTAACAACATCTTGGAAGGTGATCTTCCATCTCCATTCAAGCCCTCAGATGATTGTAACCCTGGCCAACATATTGACTGAAAATTCACGAGAGAAGTTAAGCCAGACTCAGTGGTACAGTGGTAAAGAATTCGCCTGCCAATGCAGGAGATGCAAGAGACCTGGGTTCAATCCCTGGGTCCAGAAGATTCCCTGGAGGAGGGCATGGCAACCTGCTCCATATTCTTGCCTGGAAAATTCCATGGGCAGAGGAGCCAGGTGGGCTACATCTATGAGGTTGCAAAGAGTCGGACACAACTTAGCTAAGCTAAGCCCAAACCCTTGACCCACAACAACTGTGAGATCATCAATGTTTATTGTTGTTTTAAGCAATTAGATTTTGCAGTGATTTTTTTTTTTCACATCAATCGATAACCAATTAAACATTAATGTCCCATTGGGGTTTTTTGAAGGAAGAGTGATGTTTGGTTTGGGCATGTTTTAAGATGCCATCTAAGTGGAGATATTGAGTAAACAATTATATTAACACATCAGTGCCTGAAGCTCAGAAGACAGCCAGGCTGGAGATTTAGATTTGGGAGTCCTTAGCATATGGATGATACTTGAAACCAAGAAAAAAGTGTGAAGAAAGAGAAGAGAAGAGAACAAGGCTTCTGGGAGAAGTGATAGCTGAAATAAATGTTTCTGCAGGAGGAGTAGGAGCGAGTCTGAACAAGTAGCTGGGGACATGAACTGAACTGGGCGGGGGGAGAGGGGAGGAATTCCAGGGCCTTCAGGAATTTAGGGTGTAAATAAACTACTCGTGGAAAGTGGAATCTGTTTGAATTGAGGCCATGTCTATTTCTGAGTATCTCCTGAGTGGATAATAAAGTTCTCAGTCCATACAGGCACCCCCTCCAAAGGCCATTCCTGGTTTAGTATTAAAGGAAAAATGAAATTGAAACATAAATATAAATAAAATATTTGTGGTTAATAAAAGACACACATGCGACAGAGGAGTCTGTTTTGCAGATGGAAAAATTAGAATTAGCAATAACAAAGGAATTGGTAATATATTCTGTACTTCCTCAAGCCCCTTTTCACAAGCCACGTGGTTTGGGAAATATGTAGTCCACCCAGCTAACTTATTCATTTCTATGTGTCCTGGTTGCTACATTGAGTCTGTATTAAAATGAAGTTTTCATGTTTATATATGGAATGCTATATTAAAAATGGTATAGAAAATACCTGGAAAGATTTTATAAATGTGTTAGATTATAAGACTCAAGTTAGTACAGAAGTAGCAATCAGAAAAAATGTATAGATATTTACAAGTACTCTATACTATTAGATTGGCCCAAACAGCAAAGGTCTATATACACAATCCCTGTGTTCAATAGAAAAGAGGAATATGTTTTCTTCTCTGACCATAGACATGTGAGAAAGGATTAACCCAGCTACCTGACTTTTGAAATTTAATGGATGTATTTATGGAAGAATATTAAAGGCGACTGGTCTTGGTTCAAAAATGCTAAATTTCCTGAACCTGGACTATGTTTTCTAAAATTCAAGATGCATTTAGCAAAGCAAGGAAAAATAAATTCAGGCTGCTAGCTTGGCAGCTGGTCTGGATACAGTATTTTGCTCTGTTTACTCTGTCAGGAAGCCAGTTCCATTTGATTAAATTCTGAAATTAGAATGCATGCACTCTGGAAGATACCAAGCAGCTTCATGCTTTTACCCGTATGGAAAATGTGATTAAGGAAATGAACTCAACGGCTGTAGCATCCGAAGAGATCAATGCAACAGCTGTATTCAACTAGGCTCAATGGGCTAGACCTTTACTTTATTAAAATGGATGGCTTTAGCATAGAAACTGTGTCCACACCACAGAGCTGCTGTATTGCTCTGAACTCAGGCCGAGAGAGGAGCCAAGTGGAACTGCCATCCAATATTATGGCAGCAGTGTAAGATGCAGAACCACTGTCACATCACACAGCTTAAAATCAGCCCAAAGAAGAGATAATTAAAGAATTTATATGCACAGTCTTCCCACATCAACGTACTGGATTACTTTCAAAATTTCTGGTATGTCCTAACTTGGCAAGTTTTACAGAACTGCCCCACAACAGTCTTAAAATTCTCTGTGCTATGGCAACATGTTTTGCTTTGCCTGAAATGAAGTAGGCCATGAATAATAATTTATATGTGAAATACTGTCAGAGGCCAGATATAACCAGATATCCCAGGCAAAAAAATATCTCAATGTGTTCATTTACCTAGTTAACATGAGGTAAATGGTAGGATTTTATTGGAATATACTTAAAGTGCGCCTGTGAGTGCCAAGTCTTCACTTTGGCCATATAGGCTTGTTAATAATTTGAAAAATGGAAATAGAATTGGGTATTGTCATCACACCTGTGAAGCACAGAAGATCTGAAGTGAATGTGATCTAAGAGATGCTGACTGAGAATAAGACTTCCTAGATCCAGCAGTACATTGATATGGACCCCACATTCCAGGAGCTAATCTTCAGGTTCAGAGTCAAGGAACTCTGTGCAAGGGACTTCAAGTGTCATCAGATTCTCTGGCCTGTTTCATGCTAACCAAACTCATAAAAAGTAAATGCATAAAGCAGAATACCAACAATCATGGGACTTATAAAACTCAAGTAAGTCGATGAGTACATTCTCTTCCTAAGGATGCTCCGCAGATGTTTGCTTGGTCAGCTTGGAGCCAGAGCAAGAAGAGCTGATGGATCTCACTTGTCAGTTTTATCTGACTTTGTATTCATCTCTACAGATTAGATGTTCATGTTCCTATATTGGTGCATGCGCCTCAACCGGAGAAAGCCTGTTAAATTCTTTCCTCTTCTACTGCTTTTTTTAGAAGTACCACATAGGCTGTCCTTTCTATTAATGCAATTTCTGAAACAGTTTAAGACAAGTGATTCAATAGAGCTGATACTGTTGTTCATTAGCCTAGACTGTACCTTGTACCTGGTTATCATCCATGATTATTTTGAAAGGATCTATCAGGAGAACAACCAGACATTGATGGATTTATGTTATGTCTTTTAAAATATGAACATCACCTAATTGAAGTTAACATGATTAAAGAATAAAGAGAACACTAATGTCTTTATTAAAACACTTTACAGATGGGATTTCCCTAGTCATCCAGTGGTTGAGAATCCACCTGCCAATGCAGGGGACATGAGTTTGATCCCTGCTCCAGAAAGATCCCACATGCCTTGGGGCAACTAAGCCTGTGTGCCAGAACTACTGAACTGTGCTCTAGAGCCTGCAAGCTGCAACTAGTGAGCCCGTGAGCTCTAGAGCCCATGCGGTACGATGAAGGAAGACGCCCGCGTGCCCCAACTAGGGAGCAGCCCCCTGCTTGCCGCAACTAAGGAAAGCCAGAGTGCAGAAACCAAGACCCAGTGCAGCTAAAAAGAAATAAGAAGTTTAAAAACATACTTTACATACGCTTTAAATGTAAGCAAATATTTTCTAATAAAAATTAAAAATTATTTTGTAAATTAAAAAAATGTATTCATCAGATATTACAACTTTTACCAAATGTCACCACTCAAAAATAACATTTTTGCCAAAATTATTCCTAGTCTTTTCTATATATATTTTTATATAGGTTAGAGCATATCATATATACAATTTTATATCCATTTTTAAAATCATATGTAACATAACTGACATTATAACACACTGTAATACAAAGAAATTCTTATGTTGCTAAAACTTCATATTTGAATGGCTCAATGGAATTCCATCTTATATCAGAGACTGCAAGCTCAGATGGCTTCGGGGACCAGATAGGTAACTAAAATATGAAAAATGTAAGGGTATAAAACACAGGGGTAACTGAAAACATATGCCCCACTAAAGGCATTCAAATTTAGCATTATTTTTAAATATGTGCTGGCAAAATCTAGAGGAGAAAATAAGCAAGCCACAGAAGAATATGTACAGTATAATACTGTTGAGAAAAATTTGCACAACCTGAGGTTGTGAGTTAAGTTTTATGTGGGGCAAAATGAGAACCGCAGCCCAGGAGAGAGCATTTCAGATAGCTCTGAGAAACTGCTTCTAGCCGGCAACGGGAGGAGGAGATAGGATATACGAGTTTTGCAACAAAGGGCACACAGGAGGGATCAAAAGATTACTCTTAAAGAAACCAGATATGTCAAGTTAAGGGATTTAGCACTTTTCTAAGTATGGCAAGATTCAAGAGCCTGGGCTCACTGAAATCATTCCTTTGATAGACACCTTGGGCTATCGAGGGCCAGTATCCTGTGCTTTCCCATCCTGGGGGCCCTCTGGGTGGCCACTGGGAGGCTGCAATGGCTGAAGGCTCGGCAGTGGGCAGGCCGGTGGTCCACATTCTGAGTTCCCCAAGAGCTCGTTATTGGGATGGCTGTCATGCTTGATGACTGCAGCATCCTTTGTTTACTGATATGGCAGGATTCATTTTTCATTCACGTGGGTAGTGGTTGCATTTCACTTAACACTGTCTTGTACATATTATTGTGTATTTTAAAGGGGAAAACCACCACCTCCCCCAGACTGCTAGCTAAAGAAAACTTCTGCCTGGATTTGGCCACCAATCACTAGCTGGCTACCCCAGCACTAGTTGTATAGCGTAGTCACCGAGAGTATAGACTCTGAGGCCAGGCTGCCTGGCCAGACTTCAATCTCCACTCCACCACTAAATAGTTTTGCGCCCTTGGGTATAGGAAATGCAGCATTTCCTACCATGTCAGTAAACAAGGATGTAACAGTCAATAGCGATTGCAGCTCTCTGGTGTGACTTGGTGAACTCTAAGGGAATACAGAAAGGAGAATACCTGCTAAAGGCCACTGAACTGCCACCACTCCCTACAGTGAGCACAGAAGAGTGGGAGGGGGGAGGGGAAAATATGAGAAGACAGGATACTAGCCCCAGATAGCTGAGATGTATTTGAAAAGAATGATTTCAAAGAGCCCAGAATCTTGCATCTTCCCATTCACAGAAAAGTGCTAAAGTCCTTAACTTGAGATATCTGCTTTTCCTTAATTAACAATAATATATTGTTGTTCAGACTATTTGATCCTTGCTGCAAACTTTTGTATCCCCTGATTCCTCTGCAATCCCTTAGGAGCAATTTTCTCAGGGTATCTCGAGAAGCTGTCTCCCAGACTTGAAGTCCTAACAATTCCCACCAAATAAACATAACTCTCAACTTTAATGCAGGGATTCATTTATATATTTAACTTACATGCAGAGTAGACCATGCGAAATGCCAGGCTGGATGAAGCACAAGCTGGAATCAAGATTGCCAGGCGAAATATCAATAACTTCAAATACACAGATGACACCACCCTTATGGCAGAAAGTGAAGAGGAACAAAAGAGTCTCTTGATGAAGGTGAAAGAGGAGAGTGAAAAAGTTGGCTTACAACTCAACATTCAAAAAATGAAGATCATGTATATGTATATATAGCTAATATCTTAAGTTCAAAAGCACTTTAACAATCCTACATTTTTACTGGTATCTGGCCCCATCACTTCATGGTAAATAGATGGGGAAACAGTTGTAACAGTGACAGACTTTATTTTCTTGGGATCCAAAATCACTGCAGATGGTGACTGCAGCCATGAAATTAAAAGACGCTTGCTCCTTGGAAGAAAAGTTATGACCAACTTAGACGGCATATTAAAAAGCAGAGACATTACTTTGCTGACAAATGTCCATATAGCCAAAGGGATGGTTTTTCCACTTGTCACGTATGGATGTGAGAGCTGGACAATGACAAAGGCTGAGCACCATAGAATTGATGGCTGTGAACTGCGGTGTTGGAAAAGACTCTTGAGAGTCTCTTGAATAGCAAGGAGATCAAACCAGTTAATCCTAAAAGAAATCAACCCTGAGTATTCATTGGAAGGACTGATGCTGAAGCTGAAACTCCAATACTTTGTCCACCTGATATAAAGAGCCAACTCACTGGAAAAGATGGATGCTGGGATCTTTGATCTTTGATCCCTGATGCTGGGAAAGATTGAAGGCAGGAGGAGAAGGGGACGACAGAGGATGAGATGGTTGGATGGCATCACCAACTCAATGGACATGAGTTTGAGCAAGCTCCAGCAAATAGTGAAGGACAAGGAAGCCTGGGGTGCTGCAGTCCATGGGGTGGCAAAGAGTCAGACACAACTGAGCGACTGAACAACTCAACTTTTAGGTTGCAGGTGATGGCTAAAATTCTCTGCAAACTAAGGCTCAAAGGCATCTGGCATCTTCCCATGCATGGAAAGATGCAAAAGGCCAGCCCTTTGCCAATTTTTACAGACACTTTCAGCAAGAATGGTTCATACTTGCTTTTTTTTTTTGGCCATGCAGCATGTGGGATCTTAGTTCCCTGACCTGGGATCAAATCCAAGCCCCGTGCAGTGGAAGCGTGGAGTCCTAACCACTGGACTGCCAGGTAAGTCTGGGTTTGTATATTTTTAAGTGGTTAGAAGAACTGCCCTAGACCACTGTTATAGAATTGTGAATGACTTTGGAAATTAGCTTTTGCTGCAGGCTTAGTAATGTTTCTCTGTGAATTAAGCCTAAAGTTATAAAGCAAAATAGAACTTATACACCAAACCTATACTGTGGTAGAGTTATTTCCACAACTAACCTTGTTTGAATCACAAGCAATTTCAAGCTGCTTTATGTACTTTACTATGCTATCAATAAGTTAAGAAGTGAGTTCTCCATATTCAAACAAATTAGTAGAAGACACATTTTCTGAGTTCAAACTACAGTTCCATCAGTCTTTTGGATCTAGATCTAAGTGCAAAGATAATTTTCATATAATTGAGGAGCTTCTGCCTAAACTTCAATTAATCTACAATGCAATGACATGCTAAAAGGCAAATATCAAAAGAAGAATTTAATAGAATTATATAAATGCTTTCCAATGAATATGTTCAGTTAAAACCATATGCTCATAGGCTAATATCAGTATTTGGTGGTACAGATGAAAAGAAAATCTCAAAGATAAAATATATACAATTCATTAAAACCCATCATTTTCAGAAGAGCATTTGCTTTTGATTCTGATGATAGGGAAGACCAACTTTGAATTCTAGCTGAGCAAAAAGAATTCCATCTTCTCAATATTATTAGTGTTACTGAATTAAACTTGGATCTGCTTGCCTGTGAGCGGTAAAGCCAATCTACTGACACTTGGTTGTGGTGATAAAAAGTGCAATGTTTATTGTAAATGTACTAATACAAGGAGGACAGTGGCTGGTGCTCTAAAAGCCCAAACTCCTCAAACGCTTTTAACAAAGCATTTTTAAAGGCCAGGTGAGGGAATTACCAGGCAGTCCAGTGATCAGGACTTGATACTTTCAATGCCCGTGTCCAGGTTAAATCCCTGGTGGGGAAACTAAGATCCAGAAATCAGCACAATGTCATGTGGCTGAAATAAAATAAAGGCCAGGTGAGGGAGGAGGGGTCACAGGTTATGTGATCAGCTCATGCACAATTCTCTGACTGGCTGATCATGAGGTAACAAGGGTGGTGTCACAGGAGTTAACATTATCAGTCCTTAGGCTCCAGTAGGCTTGGGGTTCTGTGCTCATGGTTGTCAAGAAGTTAACATCTTCCATTTGATGTGGTGGCGGTGGGGTGCTGGGGGTGGTAAATGTGCATCAAATACTGTTATCCAAGCACTTCAGAAGGGAACTAAAGTAGAAGATATGGAGGAGGGACTGACCATAGGGCCCTGCTGAGTTACAGTAGTGACCTGGCGTATAGCAAGTACTCTGGTTTGTTTGTTTGTTTTTCTTTACTTGTCGTCTATTTTAGACACTTCAGTTAAGTTCAGTCACTCAGTCGTGTCCAACTCTTTGTGACCCCCTGGACTGCAGTGCCCCTGCAGGCCTCCCTGTCCATCACCAACTCCTGGAGCTTGCTCAAACTCATGTCCATCGAGTCGGTGATGCCATCCAACCATCTCATCCTCTGTCATTCCTTTCTTCTCCTATCTTCAATCTTTCCCAGCATCAGGTTCTTTTCCAATGAGTTTTCACATCAGGTGGCCAAAGTATTGGAGTTTCAGCTTCAGCATCAGTCCTTCTAATGAATATTCAGGACTGATTTCTTTAGGATCCAGTTTAGGATTGACTGATTGGATCTCCTTTTAGTCCAAGGGACTCTCAAGAGTCTCCAGCACCAAAGTTCAAAAGCTCAGCTTTCTTTATAGTCCAACTCTCACATACATACATGACTACTGGAAAAATTGTAGCTTTGACTAGATGGAACTTTTTTCATAGTTTAAAATTATAAGTAGGGAATTTTTAATTAAATTAAATATTTATGTGCATAAATGTGCATGCATGTGCTCAGTCAATTCATTCATGTCCAACTCTTTGCAACCCCATGGACTGTATAGCCCGCCAGGCTCCTCTGTCCATGGAATTCTCCAGGCAAGAATACTGGAGTAGGTTGCCATGCCCTCCTTCAGGGGATCTTCCAGACCTAGGGATCAAACTTGAGTCTCCTGTATCTCCTGCATTGCAGGCAGATTCTTTACCCAACTATCCACCTGGGAAGCCCAATCTGCATAAATATTTGTCCATATCTTTGATGAGGTGTAGGATTTTGTAGGTTATTGGTAAAGAATCCGCCTGCAGTGTAGGAAAGTCAAGTTTGATCCCTTTGTCAGGAAGATCCCCAGGAGAAGGAAATGGCAACCCACTCCAGTATTCTTGCCTAAAGAATTCCATAGACAGAGGAGTCTGGCAGGCTATAGTCCATGGGGTTGCAAAGAGTTGGACAAGACAGAAGCTAACACTTTCACATTCACTGGATTAGGTCATGTTCCTAGTGACAAACTGATTTTAAATTGAAGCAAACCTTCAAACAAAACTAATATTTTTACTTATAAACTGATATGTTTATTTAAGTTATTTAATAGAATGAAAAATTAGAACAATTCTAAATACTCAGCTCTTGGAGGATGATAAAATAAATGCTACATAATCAGAATAATAGTCACATTTGGCCTCCAATGAAGATATAGAAAGTGAAGAGCATAGTTCTCACTCGTAACAACAGACCAAGTAAGTGACAATGGCATGGCTTTTTTTTTTTAATTGAAGGAAACTTACTTTGTCTTATCATTTTACTCTAATTTGCTCAAGCAACTGGATACCTAGACCAAAGAGACTATTGTCAACTACAAATTCTCACTTGCCATAGGCACTTGCCATTGACCCCTAGAAAGACGAAATCATGTGCTGTTGCAGCTGCTGAAAGGCGTTCAGGGTGGACAGCAGAAATGACACCCTCCATACCGGGGAGGAGGTGGACTGGCAGGACAGGTCTTCAGATAGATATTTTCAGGAGCCAATTTTATAAGCCCGATTCTTATATCTTCTCATATCTAGAAAAGTACTAAAATCCTTCATGGTGATGACTGCTCCTCACAACTAGCAAAGGCTTCATGAGAGCAGAAGAAACCTTCAGGAAAAATATGTGCGTGATTGCATGTACTCCCCCTACACCAAAATCTCATATACACTGACCTTCCCCCTGCTTCTTTGGAGCAGTTTCTCAGAGCTACCTGAGGTGCTGTTTCCCAGGCTGCAGTCCTCATTTCACCCCAAATAAAACTTAACTCCCAACTTTCATGATGTGTGTGTGTGTAAGTTTACATTACAGTCCCTGCACTTCGCTTCCTGGAGTCTTCCATTTTCGGATTTTGAGTCCATGGAGAAATAGCCGATCTGTGAGGTTCATTCATTCATTTAACAGGCATTTATTACATTTCTACTTTGGGGGCACTTCATAGGTTTGAATATATATAAAGATTAACTTAGACAAGTGGTCTGCCCTGAGACAATGTAGTAAGGGAGATAAGACCTAGATTACACCCCTATTCTTGAAGCTAGGTGTGACGCCTTACTGCAAACATGTGAACAGAGGATGAGAAAGGTGGTTCCAAAGAAAGGAAGAACCAAGGTGTCGCTATAGACAATGTATAGCTAGTTAGGTAGACTATCAGAAGTTACTACACTTTTTCTGTTCTGTGAGTCAGTACAGTCCATGTTTTGCTTAACCTGCTTAAAAAGGGTGTGTTCCTTTGCAACAGTAAAGAACTTGAACCAATCTGGATGGATAAACACTTAACAGGCAGAAAATGTGAAGGACAAGCAATTTCGTTAAAGGGATTAGGATAGGCATAGCTATAGAGGCAAAATAAGAGCAGCAATCACCTGGAGGAATTAAGAATAAGAAAGAAGACTGGCAATATAGTTTGGTCAGATTATGGGAAGTCTTAAAAGTCAGTTTAAAGAACGTACAGTTTTTAGCTTCATTGCTTCGGCTACTCTCAGGTCTTTGGGGAGACAAAGACCCGACAGCAGCTTACTGTATTCATTGGCAAGAAGGTGAAGACAATTATTTTTCTCCTCTGATTCAGAAGAAGTGTATTGTGAAGTAGGGCTACCTTCAGATATTCTAGTGAAATAAAAGCCAGGCAAACCATAACTTTTTTTAACATTACATTATTAGCATACTTAATAATTGGACCTACCCATATACATTAGGGGAGAAGGCACTGGCGACCCACTCCAGTACTCTTGCCTGGAAAATCCCATGGACGGAGGAGCCTGGTGGGCTGCAGTCCATGGGGTCGCAAAGAGTTGGACACGACTGAGTGACTTCACTTTCACTTTTCACTTTCATGCACTGGAGAGGGAAATGGCAACCCACTCTAGTGTTCTTGCCTGGAGAATCCCAGGGACTGGGGAGCCTGGAGGGCTACTGTCTATGGGATTGCAGAGTCAGATACGACTGACGTGACTTAGCAGCAGCAGCATATACATTAAGGGATGTTCCTAAATGCCCTTCCTTAGTAACAAAGCCAGTCTTGATCCTCAGTGGCTGGGAATCTGCAGCTGCATGCTTGCCTCCATTCTCCCACCCACTTGCCAAAGACATAGACAGGCACCAGAAATCATGTGGAATAAAGATGCTGGCTTGAGGGACTTCTCTTGTGGTCCAATGGTTAAACCTCTGAGCCTCCAATTCAGGGTGCATGGGTTTGATCCCTAATCAGATAACTAAGATCCTGCAAATGAATTACCAAAAATTTTAACAAGTTATTACACATTATGTCTCCCTAAGAAGGTGATAAAACATGCACTTGTCAATTTTACTGACTCTGTGTCTTTTTTTCAAAACAGCATCTTGTATTTCTCATACAAATTCTGTGGGATATACTATGGGAAGCACTGGAGTAATTTACAGTCAGTACTGTAAAG
Source organism: Bos grunniens (assembly GCF_055505025.1). Lineage (NCBI taxonomy): Eukaryota > Metazoa > Chordata > Mammalia > Artiodactyla > Bovidae > Bos > Bos grunniens. The sequence goes on from NC_141179.1 coordinate 25,423,794, forward strand.
TTATAGTTTAACTGTGGGATCAGAGAGATATGCTTTGAGTTTACTGGTCTGCAGCTATACACATTTAGGATGCAGAGAAACAGGGCAAACAAAACAGGATAGATGTTCAGGTAAATATAGTACAGGTGATGAGATATATAGAGAGAAATGTTAACATAAGTACATTGTGAAAATAAGAGCAGCAGGACTTTGCAATTGAATGGACACAGGCAATAAAGGTAGGAAAATAGGTAGTATGGAGTCATAGGCATTCAAACTTACACACTGGTTGGTTAGGGAAATAAGAGTACTTTTCATGGAAAATGGGATCCCCAGATGGCATTAGCGGTAAAGAAGCCACTTGCCAACACAGGAAACTTCAGAGACACAGGTTCAACCCCTGAGAAAATCCTCTGGAGGAGGAAATGGCAACGCAATCCAGTGTTCTTGCTTGGAGAATCCCACGGACAAGAGGAGCCTGGTGAGTTACAGTCTACAGGGTCACAAAGAGTTGGACACAACTGAAGGGACTTAGCAGGCACACTCATGGAAATGGGAAAGAAAAAGTTGCATTTGAGTGTGATCTGCATAGATTCATCAAAGGAATAAAAGACATAATTTTGTTTGAAATACAGCTAAGCCTCAAAATTAAGTCTACCTACTCTTCCCTCCCATTGGACTTTCTTTTCTTTCTGCTGAGTTACTCCTCTCAGAATTAGGCTTAGTACCAAATCCAGCTATTGAGAGCCTCCTTTTCCTGTACCCCAAATGGTCATTCTCTTCAAGACTTTTAGAGCTGATGAATAAAGGAAGTAAATATACTAATAGAAGTTACCTTCAACACATACTAGTCAGTTGCCTAGTATGATACAATAAACAAAGGTCTATAAAAACAAAAAGGAAGTTACCATGGCTTTTAAAAACTTACAATGGAGTATTGAGGGACTATTTTTTGTCTTAGAAAATCCATCTATTTTAGAATGGTAACATGCTACACAGGCAGTGATACTAAAAGTCATTCTGTATACCAACATATGGATTTTTAATAACATGGACCGCTTTTGGGAAACTTAGTTGTTCCTGCTTTAGATCATTTCAAGAGGTTTCTATCCATCCTCGCTTCCACAACACAGTCTTTGTGACTCTAGGAAGATGTTGTAACTTGGAACACTTGCAAATGTTAAGAACAAGGAGAAATTAGACATTCATCAGCTCAGATTTAAAATTATGAAGCACTGGGACTTCCTCGGTGGTCCAGGGGTTAAGTAAGACTCTGCACTCCCACTGCAGGGCGTGTAGGGCTGCTCTCTGGTCGTGGAACTCAGATCCCATAAGTCTGGTGGTGTGGCCAAAAAAATAAATAAAATGATGCAGAATGTATGTGAACAAGGTTCTACTCTTATCAAACAAATTTTTGTATCATTTTATTTCTGGCACATGTACACTATTTATTATTTAATCAAAGCCCTACTTCTGATGACCCTATGTGAGAACAGAGACCAAGTCACGCCCACTGGGCTCTCTTCCTCTTGCATGCTTCTGTGCACATTTATGCCAAATTTTTGTCCCTTCCTTCATAAATCTCAGCCTTCTTCCCCTGAAGCTAAGGAATATGCCTCAAAGGTGTATTTAATGTTGTAGCATCTCCTAGTGTGATATGATCCAACCTGGCTGCCTAGGACAGCCCTTTTTTTTGCCTTTGCTAAAGTAAACATAATTGATACCCACCACCCTTTCCTTCCAAAGTGCCCTGGTTTGCACAGTAAATGTGGTCATCCTATGCATTGTACTTATTTTTCTCTTCTCACCCCCCAGTTCTCTTTTCAATTTTAATCATTTTTTTAATTTAAAGTGTGGAATTAGAGGTCAAATGGGAAAGAACTGAAGAAGTCTAGTCTGATTTCAAAACTGACACAATTTAGCCTCTATGAGAACTTTGGGCAGTTAATTCATTATCTTGTAAAGTGGTATTTTCCACCATTAGGCATCTCTAAGTTTTATGAAAATCCTTCTTACCTTCAGTCTTAATTTTACTATTCTTCCCCAAACTCTTCACATACAGGTTTGGGATTCTTTCTCAACCACATCCAGCCTAAGGAATCCATATATTATGAACTAACTTCTTTTCAGCTATCTAGAATAGCATTAGTTAGATACTATCTTTGGGAGAATTGAGAAAATAGTCACTCAAGTCCTTTTTGGTGTTACATAATTCTAATGAGGAACCTGGGTTGAATGGCTTCAAGGTTCTACCTAGCTGCATGACCTTGGAAAGTTTACTTCAATTCTTCGTACCTGGTTACTCAGCAATGAAGTATAATACTTTTGTTACGGGCTGTTATGAAAATTAAATGACATATATAAAGCTCCATAAGAGCAGAGACCTTATCTATCCTGTTCACCACTTTAGTCTATACCTAACACAGGTAGTAGCAGGCACAGAGTAAGTTCTCAATAAATATCTGAATAAACAATAAAAGCCCCTAGCACACTGTCTTGCACACAGTACTCAATAAAATGTAGCTATTATTACTCTGTCAAACATTTTTCTTAAGAGGTGGTTTCTAGACCTCTCACTACATTAATCACTCATATGGACACTCTTTGGTTTGTCAGAATTCTTCTTAGAATGTAGTTTTCACGATTCAATTCTGTTTTGTGTGTGGTAATTTTGCTTTATCTAACACAATTATAGACCAGAGTCCACTGGGAAAAAGCTAGACTCTTACCTGCTTAAAATTTGCCACTTACAAAACCCACTTATTTTCTGCCAATATCACCCTTTAAACCTTGGGGAATATATGATTAAGATAAAATTATTAGCAGATTAAAGAGTAGTTTTTCCTGGTGGCTCAGATGGTAAAGAATCTGCCTACAATGTGGGAGACCCAGGTCAATTCCTGGGTCAGGAAGATCCCCTGAAGAAGGGAATGGCTACCCACTCCAATATTCCTGACTGGAGAATTCCATGGACAGAGGAGCCCAGTGGGTTACAAAGTCCAAGGGGTCGCAGAAAGTCGGGGTGGCTGAGCAACACTTTCACTTTCAAAGAGTAGTCAGCCAGGTTAAGAGAAGAACCAGGATAGTGCAGTATTACGGAAAGCCATGGCAACTAGGGTTATTTTCATCACTTGACCTAATGAACAATCCAGCCTGGTGATTTGTTAGCCACTAAATCCAAAGTATGCTTGATCTCCTTGTTAGTATGGCTAGGAAAAGTTCATCCAAAGTGCTTAGCACTGGGAAGATCTTCAAATATAATTTAATGTTTGAATGGGAAAGACAAACAGGAAAGTTTAAGGAAGATGCTAGAGTGAATACATGATCGGCTTCCTAACAGTTGTAGACTGTTCCAATTTTTGCCTATTTGGGAACAAGATTCAGATTAAGGAAGCTGGGATTGACTGTAAGTAATAAAAAGACATAGTGTAAAAATTAATTTGGAACCTTTGGCAAATTAAGAAACGTAAATCTGTTAAAAAATTTGAAGGAGCAGTAAGGTTTAGGTTTTGCTTTTGTTGCTTTAGTGTAGTAGAAAGTGAAGTTTATAGACATTCCTTAAGAAAAGATGAAGGAAGGCGATGGAAGAAGTGTAAGGGACAAAATGATAGGATTAAGTGTAGGACCATAGATGGGAGGATATGCCAGTAATAAACCAACAGAAGTAAAGGTAATATTAGCCTGAGGTGGAAAGGTAGGCAGTTAACGAAGCTCGGAATTACAAGTCTCAAAGTAGGAGAATCTGCCAGGGAGGTCCGTAAGACTTGTGGAAAGCGAGAAAAATGTGGTTCTTTGTTGGGAGGATAAAGGGACTATTGACCTCTGGGAAGGATGATCCAATCAGCTCAGCTTTGTGACCACCTCAATAAAATCTCCACTCCTCCTCCCTTCCAACCTAATCATGGCTATTTAAAACCGTGTGACTCAAGTAACTGCAAACATTTTCTTTTGCGATAGGCTAGAATAAAGACGCCCCTCTAAAAAGAAGACTTCGGTTGCACCAAGAAAGTATTTTAGAGAGAGGCCTTGTTTACACGCTAATTGAAGGGCCGAGGCAGGTATTGGTTTTAAGCTGAAAGACGGGCTACGATAACTCCTCCAAGTGCCACCAGACGCTGTTGCAGGACACTTCTTAGAAGGTCGAGTTTCACCGCAGGGCCCGGGTAAGGTGAGAATCTGGCCTGGCGGCTTCGGCTCCGCGCCTCCATTTCCCTTCCCTCGTTAAAGCGGGTCGGGCTTCGGCCGCCACCAGGCGCCCGACGGCTCTCGGTCCGGAAGTTCAGCCGCACGGAGGATCGAGGAACAGGCTCTGGAAGAATCGCCTCGGGCCTGGTAACGAGGAAGCTGTCTCCGGAGACCATCGCCAACGCTAAGGCCGACGAGCTGAGGTCACCGTGGGAAGAGCTAAGGTAAGCCACCCGGCTCCTTCGATCGCCGGCGGACAGGGACACAGAGTTCTGCGCCATCTTCAAACACTGCCCGTAGTATCTAATGTTACGTCTCTCGGTCAAGGTAGGCCCTTCGCGACTCCGCAGATCAGTTCAGCGGATCTCGACAGCGCAGACCGACTTCACAGGAAGCCATCACTACAGCAGTTGCGACCAGGAGCCTTCCCCGAGCCCTCTCCTCGGAGCATGCGCAGTCCGTCAGCGCACGTAATTGCCGCGGAGAGCCGGCGTGATTGACGTTTACGTCGGTGACGCCTGAGTGCGCGAGGACGTGGGGTTTCTGAGAGTGCGCAGTGCGTGCGTCGGCGGCGACCCTTCGGCCTTTTTCGGGAGGGGGCGACGCTGAGATGGGGGCGGCGGCAGCCGAAGCGGATCGCACTCTCTTTGTGGGCAACCTTGAAACGAAAGTGACAGAGGAGCTCCTCTTCGAGCTTTTCCACCAGGTAAGCGGCTGGGATAAGCCTCTTCCTTTCGTTTCCCGGCCCGCCTAGGGTCCGGCCCAACGGCGATCCGCGCTTCCTTGGCGGAAGCGGGATCCTGGTGCGTCCCGGCACCCTGACAGGTGGGCGGGCTGGAGGCGGGGGTCACGCTTAGAAAGGGAGGCGCTCGCTGCGTGTGGCTTTCTGAGAAGAACCCTAATTAGTTCAGGCCAAAGTGAAGACTAAAGGTGGTGGTGGGTTCTCAATCGGGCATTCCTGTGGTAAAGATTCAGGCTCTTTAAGGGGCCTCAAACGTATGGGTCCTTCGTTGAGCTGTACTTTGCCTTCTTTTCTCATCTTCTGCTTGTAAATTTATTTCAATTTGTTTGTCGTATACATTTTCCACTTAAGTTTCTTACGAAGTTGCAGCAAAGACAGATTCATAAGGAAAGACTCCATAGAAAAAGCTTAGACTCCGTAGGAAAGCGGCATTGTAGTGTTTCTGTATTAAGATCTGTATTAAAACGTGTTAAACTTGTTCCCTCCAGTTGCACCCTCCAACAGCTGGTAATGGTTTGATTGATCGATGCAAAAGTCAGCTTTTAGCCCAAGAAAACTTTCTCTTGCTCTTGATAAACGTTAATTTGCACAAAGTGGGAGAACGATGGGTGTTGGCCGCGACGTTAAAGTCATAAAGGGCAGTGAAATGTAAATTCAGTGATTGGGTTTCCAGTTCCTTATGGGCTCCCTCCCCCGAAGTAAGTTAACCTAATTTTCAGTTATAATCTATAGGATCTTTAACCGTGAGGGAAATCCCTGTGTATCCGGTTTTTAAGAGTCTTTGTAACATTTGAGTATTTTCTGAAACTGCCTTACTGAAATTCTGAATACTTTTTGTGTCTGTAGGCTGGTCCAGTAATTAAAGTGAAAATTCCAAAAGACAAGGATGGTAAACCGAAGCAGTTTGCCTTTGTGAATTTCAAACATGAAGTATCTGTTCCTTACGCCATGAATCTGCTTAATGGAATCAAACTTTTTGGAAGGCCTATCAAGATTCAGTTTAGAGCAGGTAACTATTTACTGATGATTTGGGGAGAGAAATTGTTCACTGCTTTGTTTTTTGTTTTTAATTTTGTTATTCAGTTTTAGAGAACCTCTTTTTTTGAGAACCTCTTTTTGGGTGAAAATGCTTTAAGCTTTATAAACAGTAAACTATATATCGCTAAAAATGGGTAACATTGACAGTATGGATTTTGAAAGTGGTAATTTTCAAGAGAGTTAAAATTTCAATTTGGGTTGGTGAAAAGAACATAAACCTTTATTGTTAGAATGACTGATTTTGGTTTCATGCTCTAAAAGCACAAAGATTATTTCCTGAAAGTCTTCCTGACTGGTTTGTAATATACTTGTACAAATTTTGATGTGAGATTATGTGAGGATGAAACTTTCCTTGTATTCAGTTTTACAGTTTAGTGTGGGGATCAGAGTACTATGGCCAAATTGGGTGTTTATACATTGTCTGTTGTACATTGGGTAATACCTTATTTGTAACCCTTTGTTTTAAATATATCTGGTATTAAACACTTAGTTTTCACTCTGATGAACTATAAAGTGATTTACTGAAATTTGAGGTTTTCACCTTAAGTTATGTCCACCTGTTTTGGAATGATTGGGCTGAGGAATACAAAATTTCAATTTTAAACTTTCTAACAGTAAGGATTTATCAAATTGTTTCATTTAGGAAGTAGCCATGCCTCACAGGAGGTCAGTTTGTCATATCCCCAGCATCATGTTGGAAATTCAAGCCCTACTTCCACATCTCCTAGCAGGTAATGTTTTGCACCTATTTTAAAAATCGTTTATCAGAAATTTTTTTTTAGGTTGTGATCTCAAAAAATACATGAGTGATTGGCTTCCTTCATTATGCTCCTACCTCTTTTTTCTGCTGCTGTATTTGCTATTTTGGATTATAGTTACACATAGTATCTATTCTAAGGGGACTATAGGCCCATTGTATATAGTTCCCTTAAAATAAATACATGTATAACTATGTTCATTGTAAAGACATATACCCAAACCCACATACATGTATATACTGACACAGAATTTCTCAAAACATTACTTAACTCTTGCTATTTGTACCCTCTGTTTTCTGTTTTGTTTTTTTAAATGCACTTTAGTTCTATGACCACTAATTGGTTGTTACTTGCAGATTAAAAATACCTATTAGTAAACAGACTAAGAGTTCATAAAGCTGGATTCTAAATATGTCTCTTAATAATTGTGTAATCTTGAGCTAGTCTCTGGCCCTATCTTTCCATTTGTAAGGAAAAAAAGTTGATTCAGATGATCTCTAAAATCCCTTTTAGTTACTAAGGATTAGAAAAGTTACCATATTTGTATCTACTTAAATAGTTTTCTTTGGGGAGGCTGATTTTTTACTAGGGATAATTTTTTCCTGGTATGTCCTTAGAGCAATTTATCAATCATAATGGGCTTCATTCAAGAAAGAGTTAAAAAATCCTGTCACCTGTCTGATTTGTCACCAAGTCCTTTGTATTTATGATCTCATTTATCCCTCACAGCAGTCTTATGAGGTAAGAATTATCTCTACCTTATGTATGAAGAAAATAAGGGTTGGAGGTTAACTTGCTCAAGTATGAACTGCTCATAAGCATTGAGCTTGTTTTCAAACTGAGGCAGTGTGATTGAGCACACCCACCATGATATGAGTAGAAAGTGTTTAGAAAGTTTTAATAAGGAGAGATAAGTGAATGAGGACCTGAGAGAGGCCAGTGTACCTAGATCATAATGAATGAAAAATGGAGAGTAGTAGGTGATCTTGTCAGAGTAAACAGAGGCCAGATGGCATAGGGTCTTTCTTATATGTCATAATTAGGATTTTGGAATTTCACCTTAAGAACATTAGGAAGACACTGAAACAGTTTTGGTAGGATAGTAAAAGGAACAGGTTTGTATTTTAGTGAGTTACTTGGTTGCCCTGGGAGAGGATGGATTGAAGGAGACAAGGGTGAAAATAGACCAATTAGGAGTCTGTTGGTAGCAAAGTATTGGTATTAGAAGCAAGGAAGCTGTTGCGGTTGAGTTGATAGTTTGGATTAAGGTGGTGCCAGGAGCTGAAGAGAAGTGGGTGAATGAATATGAAGAGTCTGGAAGGTGAAATTCTAAGAAAGCAGTCATCTGAAAGGGTATGCTCTTCTTGCCAGCTGAAATTGTGTTTAAATGCTTTTCAGTACAGTTGGAATTTGAAGCATCTCTAACCACTATAAGTTTTTAACCCATCTTAGAAACTCTTGGGGGGAAAAATACACAAGTAAATAGTTATAATCAAGTGTTAGTGTGTACCTGATTTTTATACTCTCTACAAGTAAAATTATACTTTTTATCCCCTTGGCATGCAGACACATAATATGATTTAAGAAAACAAAATATGAGACTTCCCTGGTGGTCCAGTGGTTAAGACTTTGCCCTTACACTGCAGCGGACATGGGTTTGATTCCTGATCAGGGACCTGAGATCCCACGTGCTCGGTGGAATGAATGAACGAATGTGTAAATAGCTTTCTTTGTAGAGTATAAGTAAAATTAGTTCTGCTTTAGAAAAGTAAGAAAAAAGAACCCTAAATAAAAAGATCTAAACTGTAAGATAAATCAATTGGTGGTTTGATTCCAATGGTGTATTTTAAAATAAAATTAAAACTTTTTCTGAGCTTTTCTGTAGAGCAAGTTACCTCTTTAGGAAGTGAGGAATAAGGTTTAAGTCCTTAAGATTAGTATTCTGTTTATGTTATAGAATTCCTTATTCCCCAAAGCCTATTATTCTTTCCTGTCTCAGTAATTCTTTTCTTTGAAAGTCACTCAGTCATGTCTGACTCTGTAACCCATGGACTATAGCCTACCAGGCTTCTCTGTCCATGAAAGTCTCCAGGCAAGAATACTGGAGTGAGTGTTGTTCCCCAGGCCCTCGGCAGTGAGAGCGTGGAGTCCTAACCACTGGACCACCAGGTATAGCCCTAGATTTTATCCTTTATTTCTTCTATTTTCTTCACCTATTATGTCTAATTGATCAAATTCTTTTCATTTTAGTGCTCATCTAGGTCTTGGCACTATTGGCCCAGGGATTGACAAATTTTTTTTCTTTTCTGTAAATTGACAGGGTTGGTTTTTTTTTTTCTTTTTTTTCCTATAAAGAACTAGTTTCTTCTGCCATTGTAAGTGAAGTGAAGTCACTCAGTCGTGTCCGACTCTTAGTGACCCCATGGACTGCAGCCCACCAGGCTCCTCCATCCATGGGATTTTCCAGGCAAGAGTACTGGTGTGGGGTGCCATTGCCTTCTCTGCCATTGTAGCACCACACAAAAACAAAAGAGGTTGGCCATGTTCCAATAAAGCTTTGCACAAACTGGGTTTGGCCCACAGACTATAGTTTGCTCCAGCCCTTCCCTCAGCTGGAATGTGTTGTCTTCAGGTAATCTTGTTCAGTTCTCTCTTCAATACTTCCTTTTTAGAAGGGCCGTTCCTGACCAGTCAGGCTAAAATAGAATCCCCTCTCTGTCACCTCAACTTATATAGTTGTATATTACTGTGTCTTTATAACCATGTGAAATTCTCTTATTGTCTGAATCCTTACCCCTGGCTCCTTGAGAGAGCAGATACCTTGTTGGTCTTATCTTTGAAGACTGTGTCTTACTCATGATTGACATGTTTATTTGTTGAATGAATGATTATATGTTGGTTTTCTTATTTTTCACTTTTCATGAAAGGACGGTGGATAACATGACTCCATCAGCACAGACAATTCAAAGATCTTTCTCGTCTTCAGAAAATTTTCAGAGACAAGCAGTGGTAAGCTGATTATTCAACTTGAGTTGCTAAAAAAGAAAAATTATACTTAGTTAAAATTCTTTTTTAACTTCTTAAATTTTAGTTAGACTAGCATGGCCTTTGTAGATTTCAGTTTTCACTGGGCTGAAATATATATTTATAAGATCAAAGCTATATAGAAGAGCTGCTTCTCACATTTGTATTATTTTTCTTTAACCATTGTTGGTGTGTGTGTTGCAAGTATTGGAAACGCATTCTCTGATGTTCTTATAACCTATGCTGAGTAATTTCTATCATATACTGTCTTTAATACTTAATACCTTAATATATTGGCATCTTCTAGATCCCCTTCCTTGCGAACTTTCCATTTTTTTCTGTAATAATACCACCAGTAATAAAATCTTAGATATCTTTGCTGTTTCCTTTTTGTCTTTGATCGGTCTCCAAATCTTTCATTGTATTCTTTTTCTTACATTTCTTTCTTTTTATTTTCTTTGCCCAAATCACAATCTTGGCTCATGGTACCTAGACTTGTGTATTTCACAGTCTGCAGAATAAAATACAAGAGTGAAATAAAATTAAATTGAGAAATTAGTATAAAGGGATATGAACTTTTATAAATGTGTTTTTTTCATTTTGCTATAAACCATTAAAAAAAACCCATCATTGCCTAATATCTTCCCACAGGCAGAATTTGAGAACCAGTGATCTAGTCACTTAGTACTTACCTCTGTTTTTCTCCTTACTAGTCCATTTCACTCACCATTTCTACTATTTTTAGTTGTGTTTAACTTAAAATTCAGATAGCCAAGAATGATTTTGCTTTTCCATTATTGTGTTTAACCATGTGCTAGATATCTGTTGCCTTTGATACCTAGAAATATTTGTGCTTAACATTTTCTTCTTTTTCTCTTCGCTCAGATGAACAATGTTTTGAGACAGATGTCATATGGAGGGAAATTTGGTTCTCCACATCTGGATCAGTCAGGATTTTCCCCATCAGCTCAGTCACATAATCATACTTTTAACCAGTCTTCAAGCTCCCAGTGGCGCCAAGATACACCATCATCACAGAGAAAAGTCAGACTAAATTCTCATCCCTACGTGATGGATAGACATTATAGCCGTGAACAGCGTTACAGTGATCTGTCTGACCATCATTACAGAGGAAACAGAGATGATTTTTTCTATGAAGACAGGAATCACGATGGCTGGAGCCATGACTATGATAACAGAAGAGACAGTGGTAGAAATGGAAAATGGCGCTCATCCCGACACTAACAAATGTTATAAGGATTTTTCATAGGGTCATTTTAGGTCCTTTTTGTTAATTTGTTTCTGAGAATGTTTTCTTAAACTATAGAGCAGCTTTACAAGTTGCCACATTTCTTTGTAAAAATTTTAAAACTCAATAGCAATTCAATACAGACATGAGAAGAATTGTGGTTCTAGTTTCATTACATTCATAGCCTTTCACCTCAGGGTTTTAAAAAGAGGAAAGGGTTTTATGCAAAATAAAGTACCACAGTTCCTAATCATTTTAGACAATTGACTAAAGGATGTATTATATGGATTAGTTGTATTATGAAGAAAATATTTTAATTATTTTTTTGTATTGCAAGAAGCTTCTTGTTGGTGAATCAGATTTTTGGTGTATATAATGAAAAATATTCAAGTTGATAGTCAGAATTGACTCAGTATTTTGTTAATAAGAAAATGTTTAACTTCAGTGATTCATTTTACTAACATGAGAAAGCTTTTTGATAAAGTTTGGGGATAAACCATATTTAACTTCTCAAAGAACTTAAGTTTAAGTTCTGTGACATGATCTTGAGCATAGAAGTGTACATCTAAGACATGCTATTTCGTTGTAAAATTTTAGAATTCGCTAATTAAATCGATGTAGGACTGAAGCCACTCAGGAAGTTAAATATCACTAAATGTATTTTTTTACAGTAAAAATACAGTGTTAATATAAATCCCCTATTTCTGGAAGAACAAAAATATAAATGCATAGTTGGATAAATGGTAAAATGTTTTACTGAAAATGTACTTTTTAAAGTACTGCCTCTCTGACTCAAACTTTGAAAATTTTAACATTGTATCCAGGACAAGTGTACAGGGACACATTTTATTATGGAGATTGTACAGGTTGCTTTTTGTTTTTGTTTGAAAGAATTTAGTCTAAAACATTTTCTGATTTAAAAATTTTTAAATCTTGTTTAACAACACTTTTATGTATCAAGATGCTGTTTCCCTTTCATTGTAGAACTTGTTTATAAAAATTAATTCCTTGTAAAATTTGAGTCCTTTTTAATAACTACAGCATTTGTACTATGTTGCTTTTTAATATATGGAAAACAAAATGAAAGAGTATGTCTTTTTTTTTTGACATCACTAGGGACATTGCACACAAAAAACTAGCAACACACTTTTATTCAGTGATTGCCTGGTGTTAAAAGTGTCAGTTTTTAGAGTATCCTGAAATATACCTTTTGAACATACCAAACTTAATATTTTAGAATCAGATTTTCAGTAACACATGGTTTATGTTTCTGAGCACTGTAAATTAATTTGGTTACTCTCCCTGGTGTCTAGGAATTTGTACATTTGGTTTTCTCTGTTTTTAAATATGCACAGCTTTTCTGTGCCTAGGTTTGTGAAGCCATGCAGTTACTAGCACAGAGAACATTAAGATCAGAAGTTTCTGTCCTTTTAAGCAGTTCTTGAGAAGAAAATGCAACCCACTCCAGTATTCTTGCCTGGGAAATCCCATGGACAGGGGAGTCTGGCATGCTGCGGTCTATGGGGTAGCAGAGGAGTCAGACAACCTAGCAGCTAAACAGCAACAAAGCAGTTCCCATAAAGCGTCTGCCTACAACGCAGGAGACCCAGGTTTGATCCCTGGGTGAGGAAGATCCTCTGGAGAAGGAAATGGCACCCCACTCCAGTACTCCTGCCTGGAAAATGCCATGGATGGAGGAGCTTGGTGGGGGTTGCGAAGAGTTGGACACAACTGAGCAACTTCAGTTCATGGCTGATTCATGTTGAGGTTTGACAGAAAACAACAAAATTCTGTAAAGCAATTATCCTTCAATTGAAAAATTGAAAAGTCTTTAATGAAAGTGAAAGTTGCTCAGTCATGTTTGACTGTGACCCTCCATGGACTGTACAGTCCATTGAATTCTCCGCGTCATTATCTCTAATGAGCCTGTTATTTTCAGTTGTCTTACTGAAATGGAAATTTATTTATTAGCATTTGTAGATAGTGACAGATTAATACTATGTTGTGACTTACCTGTGGGTCAGTTCAGTTCATCAGTCGCTCAGTTGTGTCCGACTCTTCACAACCCCATGAATTGCAGCACGCCAGGCCTCCCTGTCCATCACCAACCCCTGGATCCCCTCATGTTGATTTACCAGTCACTGGTTCAGAATAAAATTTTTCTTTTAATGTTTTTTGGGACACCCCTTATGAGGTCCCAGGGAATCTTTTTTCTCTTCAGCTTCACCCGGTTGAAAGTAACCTAACTGAATACATGTGCTGTGTAAGGCTTTTGACCCCAGGGGCTAGTATCATGAAATACAATTTCTCCATAGACTGGAGAGCATAGGGGGGATGGTTTTAGGATCATTCAAGTTCATCATATTTACTGTATACATTATTAATACATCAGCTCCACCTCAGATCATCAGGCATTATATCCAGGAGGTTGGGAACCCTGGTGCAAAGGGATAGAAGACAGCCAAAAAGAATTGAATAGAGTTGGTGAGACTGTGCAGTGAGGTACTGAGAGTTGCAGAAGCAGAAAGGAAGACATTTTTTTTATGGAGAGCAATTTCTCCCCGTGTGTGTTCCATGAAACTACTCTCATAAGTTGTTCTGCAAAACAACAGGGTTCTGTAGTCCAGTGTTTCGTAAACATTATATACCAACACTGACTTTTTCATAGTGACAGAACAGTGCCATAAAACGCTGCAGTAATGTTTATACCTAACAGTATTTTTCAAACTTGACCCTTATTTTACCCTTTTATGCATAACAAATGTATAATACATTAATCTGAATACCTTAAGATTCCCCCCAAAGAATCTTTCTGACTCCACCCTCCTCCATGCAATCAGTCATCAGAAAATTTTATACCACTGTGTTGTGTAGGGCCTTCGTCTCTATCCACTGCCACCATCCTAGAATAGACAATCATCTCAACAGGGATGGTCTAACATCCTAAAGTTTACACGCCAATTTATGTGTTCCCATAGTACCCTGCATTTCTTTTATCATAGACTTTACATTGTATTAAAATTTTCTTTTTATTTGTATCTATTTGTATTTATATATCTATTTGTATTTATTTATCACTAGACATCTCCATGACGGAGAAGGCGATGGCACCCCACTCCAGGACTCTTGCCTGGAAACTCCCATGTACAGAGGAGCCTGGTAGGCTGCAGTCCATGGGGTCGCTAAGAGTCAGACATGACTGAGCGACTTCACTTTTCACTTTCATGCACTGGAGAAGGAAATGGCAACCCACTCCAGTGCTCTTGCCTGGAGAATCCCAGGGGCGGGGGAGCCTGGTGGGCTGCCATCTATGGGGTTGCACAGAGTTGGACACGACTGAAGCGACTTAGCAGCAGCAGCAGCAGCAGCAGCAGCAGCAGACATCTCCATGAAGGCCAGCACCTCATATTTTCACCACTGAATTCCCAGTACCCAGTGCCTGGCATATATGCAATGCATGGTACATTTCTGATGAATGAATAAAGAACATTGCTCAAATAATTGAATAGAAAAGGGAGACTTCAACATTAAAAACTTATCTGGTATAAATTTCCTAACCCTGAACCATCATTGTATCCTATTATAAAAATGGTATCACAATATACTGTGCCTTTAATACACTCTAGAATGTTGTTTTTCAAAATTTTAAGTTATTGGATCTATATTCATGAGATTTCTTAAAATAATTGTTTAGTTTGGTTTTAGAATTATGATCCTGCTGGTTTTGTAGAATGAATTAGTAAGCTTATTTTTTCTTTGTCCTGGAAAAAAGTTGAATAATATGAGAATTACCTGTTTCTTTAGAACTAGTTAAACTCCTTTATTAAAATTATCTGAGTCTTGAAAGTAATCAGTTTACTTCTCATTGTCTTTTGAGGTTATTGATCTATTTAGATTTTCTACTTTCTCAAATGTCAGTTTGGATAATTTATATTTTCATTAAAAATAAAATTTTCTCTGTCTTTCCAGATTAATGGATATAGAGTATTAGAATTTTTATAAACTTTGTTCTCAACTTATAGTCCAGTTTTAGCTCCTATTATAGTAATATTTTACTTCCTTCCCACACTCTGTTCAGGCTTGCTAGAGACTTTTGCTGCTATTCATTTCACATTTGTGCATGTGTATATACCTATGGGGCTTCCCTGATGGCTCAGACGGTGAAGAATCTGCCTGCAATGTGGTAAATCTGGGTTTGATTCCTTGGTTAGGAAGATCTCCTAGAGAAGGAAATGGCAACCTATTCCAGTATTCTTGCCAGGAGAATCCCATGAACAGAGCAGCCTGGTGGCTGGCAGTCCATGGGGTTGCAAAGAGTTGAAGAGTTGAACACGACTGAGCAGCTAACACACACGCGTGTGCGCGCGCACACACACACACATATATGTATATACCCCACACTTAATTGCTTTTATTTGTTGTTTTGGGTTCTTTGCTGTCATTGCTGTCATTATTTTAAATAGATTTTCTTTTAAGAAGATTTAGTTCTAAAGAATAGCAAGGAGAGAGAAGAAAGCCTTCCTCAGCAATCAATGCAAAGAAATAGAGGAAAACAACAGAATGGGAAAGACTACAGATCTCTTTAAGAAAATTAGAGATACCAAGGGAACATTTCATGTGAAGATGGGCTCAATAAAGGACAGAAATGGTATGGACCTAACAGAAGCAGAAGATATTAAGAAGAGGTGGCAAGAATACACAGAACTGTACAAAAAAGATCTTCATGACCCAGATAATCATGATGGTGTGATCACTCACCTAGAGCCAGACATCCTGGAATGTGAAGTGGGCCTAAGCATCACTACGAACAAAGCCAGTGGAGGTGATGGAATTCCAGTTGAGCTATTTCAAATCCTGAAAGATGATGCTATGAAAGTGCTGCACTCAATATGCCAGCAAATTTGGAAACTCAGCAGTGGCCACAGAACTGGAAAAGGTCAGTTTTCATTCCAATCCCAAAGAAAGGCAATGCCAAAGAATGCTCAAGTTCAGTTCAGTTCAGTTCAGTCAGTCAGTCGTGTCCGACTCTTTGCAACCCCATTAATTGCAGCACGCCAGGCCTCCCTGTCCATCACCAACTCCCGGAGTTCACTCAAACTCATGTCCATCAAGTCCGTGATGCCATCCAGCCATCTCATCCTCTGTCATCCCCTTCTCCTGTCCACAATCCCTCCCAGCATCAGAGTCTTTTCCAATGAGTCAACTCTTTGCATGAGGTGGCCAAAGTACTGGAGTTTCAGCTTTAGCATCATTCCTTCCAAAGAACACCCGGGACTGATCTCCTTTAGAATGGACTGTTGGATTTCCTTGCAGTCCATGGAACTCTCAAGAGTCTTCTCCAACACCACAGTTCAAAAGCATAATTCTGCAGCACTAAACTTTCTTTATAGTCCAACTCTCACATCCATACATGACCACTGGAAAAACCATAGCTTTGACTAGACGGACCTTTGTTGATAAAGTTATGTCTCTGCTTTTTAATATGCTGTCTCAGCTGATCATAGCTTTTCTTCCAAGGAGCAAGCGTCTTTTGATTTCATGGCTGCAGTCACCATCTGCAGTGATTTTGGAGCCCCCCAGAACAGTCTCTCACTGTTTCCATTGTTTCCTCACCTATTTGCCCTGAGGTGATGGAACCAGATGCCATGATCGTAGTTTTCTGAATGTTGAGTTTTAAGCCAACTTTTTCACTCTCCTTTTTCACTTTCATCAGGAGGTTCTTTAGTTCTTTGCTTTCTGCCATAAGAGTGGTGTCATCTGCATATCTGAGGTTATTGATATTTCTCTGGGAAACCTTGATTCTAGCTTGTGCTTCATCCAGCCCAGCATTTCACATGTTATACTCTGCATGTAAGTTAAGTAAGCAGGGTGACAAAATACAGCCTTAATGTACTCCTTTCCCGATTTGGAACCGGTCTGTTGTTCCATGTCCATTTCTACCTGTTGCTTCTTGACCTGCATACAGATTTCTCAGGAAACAGGTCAGGTGGTCTGGTATTCCCATCTCTTGAAGAATTTTCCACAATTTGTTGTGATCCACACAGTCAAAGGCTTTAGTGTAGTCAGTAAAGCAGAAGTAGATGTTTTTCTGGAATTCTCTTGCTTTCTTGATGATCCAGCAGATGTTGGCAATTTGATCTCTGGTTCTTCTGGCTTTTCTAAATCCAGCTTGAACATCTGGAATTTCGCGGTTCACATACTGTTGAAGCTTGGCTTGGAGAATTTTGAGCATTACTTTGCTAGCGTATGAGATGAGTGCAGTTGTGGGATAATTTGAACATTCTTTGGCATTGCCTTTCTTTGGAATTGGAATGAAAACTGACCTTTTCCAGTCCACTGGCCACTGCTGATTTTTCCAAATTTGCTGGCGTATTGAGTACAGCACTTTCACAGCATCATCTTTCAGGATTTGAAATAGCTCAACTGATTCCATCACCTCTACTAGCTTTGTTCATAGTGATGCTTCCTAAGGCCCACTTGACTTTGCATTCCAGGATGTCTGGCTCTAGGTGGGTGATCACACCATCATGGTTATCTGGGTCATGAAGATCTTTTTTGTATAGCTCTTCTGTGTATTCTTGCCACTTCTTCTTAATGTCTTCTGCTTCTGTTAGGTCCATGCCATTTCTGTCCTTTATTGTGCCCATCTTTGCATGAAATATTCCCTCAGTATCTCTAAATTTCTTGAAGAGATCTGTAGTCTTTCCCATTCTGTTGCTTTCCTCGATTTCTTTGCATTGATCACTGAGGAAGGCTTTCTTATCTCTCCTTGCTATTCTTCGGACCTCTGCATTCAAATGGGTGTACCTTTCCTTTTATCCTTTGCCTTTCACTTCTCTTCTATTATTAACTATTTGTAAGGCCTCCTCAGACAACCATTTTGTCTTTTTGCATTTCTTTTTCTTGGGGATGGTCTTGATCACTGCCCCCTGTACAATGTCACGAACCTTTGTCCACAGTTCTTCAGGCACTCTGTCTATCAGATCTAATCCCTTGAATCTATTGGTCAGTTCTACTGTATAATTTTAAGGGATTTGATTTAGGTCATACCTGAATGGTCCAGTGATTTTTCCCTACTTTCTTCAACTTAAGTCTGAATTTAGACTTAAAAACTACAAGATGTCAGAGTAGAAGGACGTGCACTCATCTTCTCCTGTGAGAACTCCAAAATTACAACTCACTGCTGACCAACCATTGACAGGAGAATGTTGGATCCCACCAAAAAAGGATACCCTATGTCCAAGGGCAAAGGAGAAGCCCCAGCAAGACGGTCAGAGGGGTGAAATTGCATTTAGAATTAAACCCCATACCTGCCAGAACACACTCGGAGGACTCAAACAAAACTTTGTGCTCACCAGGAAACCCCACAGAGACTGAGCCAGACCTGCTTTTGAGTATTTGAGTGTCTCCTGCGGAGGTATGGGTTGGTAGTGGCCTGCGGCAGGGGCAGGGACTCTTGGTGCAGCAGACCTGGGTGTGGCATAAGCCCTCTTGGAGGAGGTCACCATTAACCCCATCACAGAACTGCCAGAGCTTACACAGGACTGGAGAAACAGACTCTTGGAGGGCACACACACAAAAAACTTGTGTGCACCAGGACCCAGGAGGAAGGAGCAGTGACCCCACAAGAGACTGACCCAGACTTGCCCGTGAGCGTCCAGGAGTCTCTGGCGGAGGTGTGGGTCAGCGGTGGCCTGCTGCAGGGGCCAGGGCTCTGAGCACCGCAGTGTGTGCTTGGGACCTTTTGAAGGAGGTTGCCATTATCTTCATTACCTCCACCATAGTTTGGGTCAGGTCAAACAACAGGGAGGGTACTCAGACCTGTCCATCAACAGAAAAGTGGATTAAAGATTTACTGAGCATGGCCCAGCTCATTAGAATAAGACCCAGTTCCCCCCACAATCAGTCTTTCCCAGCAGGAAGCTTCCATAAGCCTTTTATCCTTATTTGTCAGAGGGCATATAGAATGACAGCCACAATCACAGAAAACTAATCAAACTGATCACATGAACCACAGCCTTGTCTAACTCAATGAAACTATGAACCATGCCTTGTAGGGCCACCCAGGACAGATGGGTCATGGTGGAGAGTTCTGACAAAACATGGTCCACTGGAAAAGGGAATGGCAAACCACTTCAGTAGTCTTGCCTTGAGAACCCCATGAACAGTATGAGAAGATTATATTTAGTTACTTCTAAATGGCTTTTCCACTACATACTTCTATTGTGATGTCTGATTTTATAGGCTTGTGAACAGGAAATGTGATAAAAACTTGTAGAGAGACAAACCAGTTCACGAACTGAATGATCACAGGATCTTTCTAGGTTGCCTGCCTGAGCAAGCAGGGCTGAAACTACAGCTCTAGTACAGCTCTCCAGAGGCTGCTGAGAGAAGCTGAAACCACACGCATCATTCTTAGCTGACCCTCCTGCCTGTGCGTTTCATCCTGCACGGTGTGATGCCCACTTGGTGTTTCTTTTCCCAACTCTCATAACCACTCCACAGACATTTGAAAAACACTTGTGAAGTATCTGGGTTTTCTAGGATTCACATCCTTTTTTTTTTAATGTACAAGTGGACTAGTGGCTCAGACAGTAAAGACTGCCTGCAATGCAGGAGACCCGGGTTCAATCCCTGGGTTAGGAATATTCCTTGGAGAAGGGAATGACAATTCTCTCCAGTATTCTTGCTTAGGAAATTCCATGGACAGAGGAGCCTGGTGGGCTACGGTCCACAGGGTCACTAAGAGTTGGACACAACTGAGTGACTAACACCAACACCGTACACTTACTTTCAAACATTATGTGTTAGTCACTCAGTCATGTCTGACTCTTTGCGACCGCATGGACTGTAGCCCGCCAATCTTCTCTGTCCATGGAATTCTCTAGGCAAGAATACTGGAGTGGGTAGCCATTTCCTTCTCCAGGGGATCTTCCCAACCCAGGGATCAAACCCAGGTCTCCTGCATTGCAGGCAGATTCTTTACCATCTGAGCCACACTTAAACTGATAGCAAATTTTTATAATGATTTATCCTTTCTGGATCTTTACAAAGTATTCAATTAGTTTACTGGAAACTACCATAATTTTCACATTCATATTTTATTGGGTTAAATTTAGAATGGAGTTAAACATGTTTCTAGTATGATAGGTAAATCCTGTTAATTATGTTTTTTGAACCTTGTATTTTTTCTTCTTCTTGATCTTTTCATTCTAAAAGAGGTGATTTTATTTTGTTGTTTTTTCCAAGTATATCTCCCAGATTTTGTGGGACATTTCTTTACATGTACTATAACTTTTATCAATGTAAATATTCTTGATCCACTTTCATGCTATCAACTATGAATTCTATTTTTATATGACTATTTCATGTCTTTAGTTTTACTAATATTTGCTTGCTATGTCTATTAGTTAAGTTTTAAAACTTTTTGATTTTAGAAGTGACTGGTATTAAGATATGTTTTGTTATACTTCCTTGTGTGTATATAAGATTGATTAACTTTTCTTTGTTCTTTTTCTTCCTTCCAGGGCAGCATTTCATAAACTAGATGCATGCTAGGATCACCCAGGAACTTTCACAGAACAATTCAATGTCTAAACTCTACTGTAGAATCTCAGGGAGAAGTGTGGTATCAGATTTTTTTTTTTTAAAGATTCTAGCATGAAGTTGGGATTGACAACCCTATGTTTCTATTCCTGTAGTGCTTCTCCTTAAGTTCTGAACAATTACTTTTAAATTTGTGATTTTCTATCAGTGGATAGACTGAACCAGTTGTGGCAGTCAAGGTAAAATCAGAGAGGCAGAAGTAAAAGTATCAGTGAAAAAAGAACTTATTATAGGGATCCAACTTGATGCAGTTGCTGGTGAAGGAATTTGTTACACGCGTCTGGTGTTGGCCTGAAATCATTATAAGCTAGCCACACCAGCAATTGGGAAGGAAAGCTGAATAAGAACAGGATCAGGGACAAGCTGGAAACTGCTGGGGGGAAGAACTGGAGCCTGCATGTCTCCCATTCTCTACCTTAGGTGACTCATATGACCTGAAGCTTGCAGGCTGGGTGCTGCCCCACACCAACAAGGTGAGCCAGGAGATTAGCAGCAATGTGTTTAAGGAACCACAGTGCCTGGCAGCCTCTACCAGGCTACCACAGTGTAGAAAACATGCCTGCTGCTTCCCTTCTGGATCTCAAGTAAATTTTTCTTGTGGTGAATTACATTGTAATGCTGACACTAACTACTTGAGGTCAGGCTAAACTTCACAGGTTCAGGGCTTAGTCCTCTGTGTCCTCACCTCAGATACCAGCTGCAGCTCCTGGATTGCCAGGCTGCCTGCACTTCTGAGAAGGCAATGGCACCCCTCTCCAGTACTCTTGCCTGGAAAATCCCATAGATGGAGGAGCCTGGTAGGCTGCAGTCCACGGGGTTGCTAAGAGTCAGACACGACTGAGCGACTTCACTTTCACTTTTCACTTTCATGCATTGGAGAAGGAAATGGCAACCCACTCCAGTGTTCTTGCCTGGAGAATCCCAGGGACGGAGGAGCCTGGTGGGCTGCAGTCTATGGGGTCGCACAGAGTCGGACACGACTGAAGTGATTTAGCAGCTGTACTTCTGAACAACTGGCTCCACATTTGGGGGTTCCCACAACCTCCTCAGGTTTGATAATTCACTAGAATGACTCACAGAACTCTAAAGAGCTGCACTTATGGTCACAGTTTCACTGTAGCAAAAGGATAAAAATCAAAACAGGATGAAAGAGGAGAGGCACATAGATGGGGTTCGGGAAGTCTCAAATGGGAAGCTTCTGTGTCCTCTCCCCGTGGAGTCGGGCAGTATCACACTCCTGGCATGTTCATGAGTGTTACCAGCTGGGAGGCTTATCCGAGCTTTGCATTCAGAGTTTCTTTGGGTTTCTGATTGTTTGAATTCTTGGCCATGTGATTGAATTCAATCTCCACCACCCCAATTTCCCTCCCTCCTCCTTCACCCCCTCCCGCCCCCCCCTCCACCCCGAGGAGGTTGGATTGATATCACTTGGCTCAAATCCCAACCCTCTAACCACATGGTTGATCTTTCCAGTATGGCCAGGCCCATTCGGGAAACCAACTAAGGGCTCACCAGCCATAGATAACAAGGATACTACTATCACATGGGAAATTCCAAGAATTTAGATTCCTTCCCAGGAACCAGGAACCAAGGCCAGTCAGATTCTTTGACTATGCAACACCAAAGCCAAATGGGAACTAGATATGGAAGGGGATTCTGAGGACCAGAGTTCCTGCTTAGATGTGTGCATGCTAAGTCGCTTCAGTCATGTCCGACTCTTTGTGACCCTGTGGAGTCTAGCCCACCAGACTCCTCTGTCCATGAGGTTTCCCAGGCAAGAATACTGGAGTGGGTTGCCATTTCCTACTCCAGGGGATCTTCCCGACCCAGGGATAGAACTTGAGTCTCTTACGTCTCCTGTATTGGCAGGCAGGTTCTTTACTGCCAGCTTAGATGATACAGTACAAAGCCACCCTGACAGTGTTATCTCTGACTCCCATGCACCCCACCAAGAAAACACCTTTAATGCATTGCCACTTTCTTTAGTGTTTCTCTCTCACCCCTAGAGAGAGAAAAATATTTTTCGTTTCACACTTCTAAGGAGAAAGCAAGACTGAGAAGTTTAAAATGAATATATATCATATTGGTTTGGGCTTTGGTATATTAAGATGGAGATGGGAATAACTTTTTTTCACTTATTGAGGATTTACTGTGTCTAAGGATTGTGCTGGACTTGCCAGGTGGCTCAGTGGTAAAGAGATCATCTGCCAATGCAGGAGACACAGGTTTGATCCCTTGGTTAGGAAGATCCTCTGGAAAAGGAAATGGCAACCCACTCCAGTATTTTCGCCTGGGAAATCCTATGGACAGAGGAGCCTGGTGGGCTGGGGTCAAGAAAGAGTTGGACATGGCTGAGTGACTAAACAACAAGAGTGTAATCTGGAGATACTGATTTGCGATTATTTGAATACCATATTTATGTATCTGGTAAAGAATATCATCCTTCAGCAAATTTTCAGAGTTATCACTTTCATGTGCCTTATTACCTTGCTTTATTTCAGTAGCAGTCTATCTTATAATTTCTTTGTTGAAACAATAGTAAGTGTAATGTTCCTCAGATGCAATGACATTTCTTTGCTAAGAAATAAGAGTTCCTGTTGGTGAAGGTAAAAATGAATGTACCATTTTGTTCCAGTTATCTATTGTTATTTAACAAACCGACTCAAAATCCAATGGCTAAAAACTCAATTATTTGCCTAAGACTCCACAGGGATGGCTGTTCTGTGTTTCATTTAGTTCCGTGTGAAGTGACTCACATGAGAGCTGGAAGATCCACTTTGAAGATGGCTTTCTCATATAACTGTCTAGTGAGTGCTGGTTCTTGGCTGGAAACTCAGCCAGGGTTGTGAGCTGGGTACTTTGGTTTCTTTGCACGTGGGCCTGCTTGGGCTTCCTTTCAGCATGGTGGCTGGGTTCTAAGAGTTAGCATCCCAAGAGAGCAAAGTGAAAGTACATGGTGTTTTATGATCTTGCTTTAGAAATCACATTTGTTGTCAAAGCAGTCACAATGGTCTACCCACATTCCAAGCAGAGGGGCACAGAGTTCACTGATCAATGAGAGGGTGATTATTCTCAGAGAAGGGTTATATTATAAGAAAATGTAGGACAAAAGGTATTGTGACCATCTTTTAAACATTCATCCTGTCACATCATTCTTCCAGGACCTGAATTCTGCAAACGATACCACTAAACACAACCACTGGCAATTTTATTTTATTTTTTCCCATTTAAATGTTTAGTTCATTTAAATTTTATTTTGCTCTAAATTGGAAAGTCAAAAGCCAATTTAATTTTTCTTTTCAGATAGCTGCCCAGTTGCTAACAAATTATTAATCCCCACTTTTATAAAAGATGTCATTACCATATTCTAAAATTTCCCCTATTGTATTAAATCTATTTCTATAGTTTATAGTTAAATGTCTATTTATGTCCTAGAACCTAAATTTTTGCAGGACTGGTTTCTTCCATACCCACCCCACTGTTCTTCTTTTTCAGAATTTTGCTGGCTGATTCTTCTGTGTTTATTTTTCTATGTGAACACTATTATCAGCTTGTCCAGTTTTAAGCCAGTCTGTTCGTATTTCTTTCAAAATGGTAATTATTGATTTTTAAATTAATTTTATTATTAAGAAGATTGGGTGTTTTTGCTTCTTTGTATCAACCAATTATATTTCTTCATACATCTGTTCATATCCTTTGTACCTTTTCCTATTAGAGTTTTGATTCCTCTTATCTGTGAAAGCTCTTTGTATTGAATACTAGAGCTTTGTTGAAATGCTTTTTGTAAATGTTTTCTCCAGTTAGCCGATTATGCTTCTGATGTTTTTTAGAAGTCTTGAAATAAAGAGTAGATGTGTGTGTATGTCTCTGTGTGTGTCTGTGTGTCTCTCTGCGCATTTTTCTGTGTCCATGCATGCACGTATGTGGACTAGGGGAGTAAAAGCTAACCATCTTTTGTTGTATGACTTCTTCTGTTATTTTGAGAGCCATACAGTCTTTCCCAAACCAAAGTAAATGAAGCAGTCATATTGTTTCCAGGAATTTTTAATTACTTTGTTTTTATGTTTAACTGTTTAATCCATTTAAAATTTTAGTATATTGTATGTATGAAGTTCTGATTCAACTTTGTTTTTCCTAGACAGTTTCACCAGCACTATTACAAATGCCTTAAATATTTTTTCAGAATTAAAAATATGATCAAGAAAACATTGTTTTTCAGGTTTGAAGAAAAATTCAGGTATGGTTTGACTGTGATTGTGTGAAGCTTGTAAACTAGTATAGGAAGAACTTGCCTTATGTTGCCTGAATGTAAAATAATCTGTTCTAGAGTGAAAGCACATCAAGTCTCAGATTTAAGGTCCTCTTGGTATATATTTTAAGAAGGTGAGTGGGCCTTCCCCCAAATTTGATGATCTGCTGGTTTGAAATTAAAATTTATAGTTCCTATTCATAAGGAAAAATTCCATTGAATTTTTATTGTGGTAAAATATATTTACCATAAAATTTGGCATTTTATATGCAGTTCAGTGGTGTTTAGTACATTCACAGTGTTGTACAACCAATCACCCTATGCATTTCCAAAACTTTCTCATCACTCAAAATAAACTCTACCCAATTGCGGGGAGCGAGCTCCGCCTGTGGCAAAGGTCATGAGGAAGGAGGCTTGGCATACGCAAAGGCTGGATCAAGCCTCAGGAGTCTCCCTGGAAATTCTCGAGCATCTACCCCCAAAACCAGAGTCTGCCAACTTTCTGCTTTGTGCTTTCACCTACACCTCTGACTTTACGGGGGGGCTGTCCCCCACTACCTCTCTCTGAAAAAAGAGTTAGCTTACAGCTCCCGTTAATAATTCCTGGGTGTGACAGTGTTTAACCTACAAACTCCTTTGGAAATCCTCTAGCCTGCCTGAATAGGTTTTTCCGGCCACATGTGATTGTTCAGAGCCTCCCAACTGTGAGAGGCAGGAGATGTTCTAAACTGTCTAAACACAGATTCCTTTGAGTAGTTAAAAGATTGATTAGAAATTGTATTGGTGAAGGGTTTTTCACTTATTGGGCCAATGTTTGCTGCTAAGTCTCCATACTCCTTACCTACTGTGTCCTTGGCAGTGTATTGATTGATATAATGGGTGTATAGAAATGTTAAGTAGTAGCCTCAATGTTTGTAACCTTGGACCCTTGAGTTAATTCTTTTCTTGATTGAGCCCACCTCACCTTTGCCCTACAGGAATGCAGCTTTGTCCAATGCTCTTTTGGAGGCTGGTGCCTGACTTTGGAATAATCACCTTTAGAGAAAGATAAGTTTCTTAAAATGTTAACAGGCCTCCTGGCCAGATGATGATGTAATTCACCTGAACTTTTGCATATGATAAGTTTGAAAGCCTGGCTTCGATTAGGACCAGGAGCTGCTGTCCTTGCATGACTCCACCCCTTCCCCCATTATCCTCTATGCACAATTTAAGGTATAAAAACTACTTTGGAAAATAAAGTGCGGGCCTTGTTCACCGAAACTTGGTCTCCCCATGTCGCTCTCTCTCCCAAATTCTGGCTGAGTCTCCATCTGGAGCGCAGAACCCGCCATGCTTGCTAATTATGCCTGGGCTTCTAAGATCCGACCGGGGAGGCCTCAGTGTCTCCTCTCCTTCGGGAGAACGGAAGGACGCCTGCGGCCTACGCAAGTGGTGCAAACTTCTTGTCTTGAAGTTTTATTGGTCTCCCGCGTAAACCAAGCTACTCAGACTCTTTTCTCCACTGAATTTTCCTACTGAGCTATCCTCATCCTATTACTCTTTATATCTTTGATAAAATATTTAAATAAATAGGTCGCCGACACCGTCCCTGCTTCGAATACCCTGGATCAGCTGGGGCTGGTCCCCGGCACCCAATAAGCAATAATAACATCTCATTTTGCTCCTCCCTCCCCCTCCACCCCTGGTAACTTCTAATCTACTCTCTGTCTCTATGACTTTGCCTGTTCTAGATATTTCATCGGATAAGGCAATGGCACCCCACTCCAGTACTCTTGCCTGGAAAATCCCATGGATGGATGAGCCTGGTGGGCTGCAGTCTATGGAGTCACTGAGAGTTGGACACGACTGAGTGATTTCATTTTCACTTTTCCCTTTCATGCATTGGAGAAGGAAATGGCAACCCACTCCAGTGTTCTTGCCTGGAGAATCCCAGGGACAGGGGAGCCTGGTGGGCTGCCGTCTATGGGGTCGCACAGAGTTGGACACGACTGAAGCGACTTAGCAGCAGCAGCAGCAATGTACATGCTTAAAATGTACATGCTTCCCAGGTGGCGCTAGTGGTAAAGAACTGCTAGTGGTAAAGAACTCCTGCCAATGCAGGAGACACAAGCTTGATCCCTGGATTGGGAAGAGCCCCTGCAGGAGGGCATGGCAACTCCAGTATTCTTGCCTGGAGAATCCTATGGACAGAGGAGCCTGGCAAGCTACAGTCCATAGGGTCACAAAGAGTAGGGCATGACTGAAGTGACTTAGCGCAGATATTTCATATAAGTGAAATCGTGCGGTATTCATCCTTTTATGTCTGGTTTATTTCACTTAG
Organism: Bos grunniens; assembly: GCF_055505025.1. Lineage (NCBI taxonomy): Eukaryota > Metazoa > Chordata > Mammalia > Artiodactyla > Bovidae > Bos > Bos grunniens. Next base: position 25,450,944 of record NC_141179.1, read on the forward strand.
CATAATATTTTCAAGGGTCATTCATATCATAATATGTAGCAGAGACTTGTGACTTTTTTGGCTGAATAATAGTCCCTTGTGTGTGTGTGTGTGTGTGTGTGTGTGTGTGTGTGTGTGTGTGTGTATGCACAAAACCACATTTTATTTATCCACTCATCTTATTTATGGACACTTAGATTGTTTCCATTGCTATTTGCATATAGATAATTCTATTTTAAGCATATTTAATCTGTCTACATATATGTACATTTAATCTATATTTAATCTATTTGTTCCCAAAGCTCCCACATTTTTTTTTTCCTAAAGGAAGAAATAGATAATCAGTTTTTGAGCAGCTCTTAAAACCAAGTAACCTGAAAAACAGAGTCACCTTAAACAGGTTAATGAAAGAAGCCCAGTGCCAAGAAGAGGTCCCTTGAATAATGTATAGTTCTGTTTCTGGTCTCACTGAACTGAGACTTTTCTGGAAACCATACAAAAGTGAATGGGGAAGATGGTAGTTTTTGAACAGAAAGAAGTCCTGTGTTCTGTTTGCTATGCTTTTAGGGAATCTTAAGAAAAGTCTAAGAAGAAGAAAAAAATAGTTTCTATTAAGCAGAAATTCTCAAATATCTGCCAAAATATCTTTTCTTAGGTTAAAGCAAATATTAACAAATATTTATAATTAATATCATAGTTACTAATGATAAATAGTCATTTATCTAGGGTTTGTGATGTGGACACATGAGCTAATTTAATCTTTACAGCAATTCTAAAAAGTAGGGCATAGTTGTTACTTTTATGAGTGAAGAAAATCTGATTTAGACAAGTTTCATTGCTAGTTAATGATTGGTACAGCCAAAACTTGAATTCAGGGCTTTCCTACCCATAGCTTTAAAAACTGTGGTACCACATGTGGACGAAGAATATTGCCGGCTGTATCAGTAAACAAAGGATGTCAGGGTGTCAAGCCATCAGCTACTACATGTATACCCCATTTCCCCCACCCCACCCCTAATTGAGCACCCTAAGGGGATTCAGGATGGAGAAAACAAGATAATGGTCATAGATTGTAATGGAGCATATCAAAGGAATGATTTCAAAGAGCCCAGACTCTTGCATCTTCCCATACACAGTAAAGTGCTAAATTCATTAACTTGAGATACCTGGTTTTTAATAGTAATTTTTCAATGTTCTGACTCCTGGTTTTTGTTACAAAAATGTCCACATATCCTGGCTCCTCCCCTGTCTCTCTGGAACAGTTCTCAGAGCGATCTGAGAGACTGTCTTCTAGACTTAAGTCCTTAGTAGGCCAAATAAAACATAATTCTCTATTTTTAAGTTGTGCTTTTTTTGTTTTATTTTTTTTTGGGTAAACACATGTATTCTTTTTATGCCCCCCCCACCCGGACCCCCCGCAAGATGAAGTGTTTTACTTTGGAAACAACTGTTTACATGGGGCCAAAACAAGTGAAAATAATTATTTTAGTCCTTTCCTTTTCCCTTTAGAATGGAATCCAAAGACAACTTTAAGATCAGTGCAAAATTAGATGCCAGAAAATGAAAGATGTGTTTCTGTTTAGAATATTTGGAATTAGTAATCAAAGTATTCTCTGATGTGAAATACATACCTACAGTACTTATTTCTTATGGTTCTTATAGGAAGCAAAATAGGTACAATAAATTCCAAGAACATGATAGTACCGAGGAATTTTTAGAGTTTACAGTTAATGAGTGTTGCAAGAAGGGAGACCCCTTCCAGGGCCTGAGAGTGGGCTTTTGTCTAACACTAGGAAATGAATTGTCTGAAGAGACACATGTGCTGATAAAGCAAGAGACTTTTTTGGAAAAGGGTGCTTGAACTGAGAGCAGCAGGGAAAGGGAATCCAGGAGAACCACTCTGCCTTGTGGCTTGCAGTTTTGGATTTTATGGTGATGGGGTTAGTTTCTGAGTTGTCTCTGGCCAATCATTCTGGCTCAGAATCCTTCCTTGCCCATGCCTTGTTCAACCAAGATGGATTCCATCATGAAGGATTCTGGGAGGTTGGTGGACACAGGGACTGGCATCTCCTCTCTGTTTTTGAGCTTTCCTGAATTATTCCAGTGGATAGTAGCTAGTTAGTTCCTCACTCCTTACTGCGACCTCTTGTAATTAAGATAAGTCAGGCAAGTGGTTACTATGGTACCTGGCCTGAAGAGGCAGTTTTGATCAGTGGTTCCCCTTAAATTTAGCAGTATCCCTTTGATAACTTTTGTAAAATAAAATCAAATGTGTGCAATTAGATGAAACAGAAATTGATCATTAAAATGTTTGGTTGTGGCACAAGATGACTAAAATTCAAAGGTAAATGATAAGCTCTGAAGAAGGCCTGATTTTACAGACACACTTCTGATTTATTAGTTTACTTTTAGTTTATTTGTTGTTACTGATAATTTTAAAAAATGGAAAGACCATTTGATTTAAGATAATGATGCAATTTTCCCAACAATTATGTTTCCACATGAAGTTTTGTTGTTGTTGCAAGATTTCTCCCCTTTCAAAATTAAATGCTGTGTTGTTATATGTGTTTAAAATTTAATGTAAGTGTTTGAAGATGGTACTTAATTTCCCATATAGAAATAAAATTGTCCTCAGCACTTATGTTTGAAAAATTTGTCAGGACAATTGAATTATTTTAACCAAATAGTATTCATTCAAAGGAGAGGATTTTATTTGTTAAAATGATAATTCTAAGCCTGGTCTCAACAGCTGTGTTTTATCCTTTGCCTGTATCCTTTTCTTAGCTTCATGCCTTTCTTCACCTCTTTCCCTTTAACTTCTTCAGTTTTTTCCTATCAAATACAATGTGATTTTTACTCTAAACAAATTTCTTTTCTCTATTAACATTTATCTTCCATTCTCTACAAGATATCAACAAAGGGCCTTTATCACCTACTTTCTCAACTTGCAGATTCTCTTTTGTTTCTAAGTTGCAGAAGAATTTTGTGCTCTAATGACCAAATACAGTGACATCTTTTAGGCTTCATCCAGAGATTGTTTGCAATGACGTCATACCTTTGTTCAAACTTTTTCTTCCTTTATTTTCTGTCTCGATAGAAAAAAAGAAAAAAAAAGTCAATAATCAATCTAAGAAAGAAAGACTTATATTTGAGCCAACCTGAGGATTACAACCAGGGAGACAGTTTGAGGACTGTTCCATCTATTAGCGGTCAATGCACAGTCACATAAGCTTTTGAGAAAAGGGATATGCATAAAGGGCTATATGTGAAAGTAATATACTGACCGTTTACATAGTATAGCAGGTGAGTAGTGGTCACTGTGATCCCTTATAGGATCAAGGAACGAACGTTATCTCCTAAGGAGTAAGCTTGCTGGCACTAGGAGAAAATCGCTTTTTTTTTCCTTTTTATGAGTAGGCATTCCTGTGTCTCCTGAGGAGATCTGGTTAACATATAATACAGATGCATGCTGCTGATGCTAAGTCGCTTCAGTCGTGTCGGAGCCTGTGCAACCCCACAGACGGTTGGCCCACCAGGCTCCCCTGTCCCTGGGATTCTCCAGGCAAGAACAATGGAGTGGGTTGCCATTTCCTTCTCAAATGCATGCAAGTGAAAGTGAAGTTGCTCAGTCGTGTCCGACTCTTAGCGACCCCGTGGACTGCAGCCTACCAGGCTCCTCCATCCATGGGATTTTCCAGGCAAGAGGACTGGAGTAGGGTGCCATTGCCTTTTCCAACAGACGCATAATGCACACTAAAGGGGAGAGGGTAATGGATGGCTCAAATGGCAGAGAAAATTTTATGTTAATTTTTTGATTCCGCCTTAAAATAATTTTATTTCCTTATCCATAATGCTGCATTTTCTTGAAATTCTTCCTATCACTTTGACCAACAGTTATTTGTCTTTCTGGATTCCTTTCTTCACCCACCAATTAAATATTATAGGCAATTTCCAAAGTGAATTCTATAAAGGTTCAGGATCACATTCAGTTATTAAAAAACAAACAACAAAAGCACATAAAACAGAACAGACTCAAAAATTATGGTGTAACAGAGTAGGAATTTTTCTTTTCACCTAACCAAGTTTCTAGTTAGTATGGAAGTTCCCTTAAGTCACCATGCATGAAGAGACCAAGGTTGTTCCCATCTTTCTGCTTCACCATCCTCACCAATAGTTCCAGGCTCCAGATCACATCGTGTTCCAATACAGACACTGGGGCTTCACCACCACACCAAAATTCTAGATATCAGGAAGGGTAAAATAACACCTCCCAGTTATATCAATTCCTTTAAGAAATTTTTTGTAAATTCCATAATGTCATTGGCTAGAACTCAGTCACATGTCCACATCCAGCCACAAGATTGGCAAAGTGTCCTGTTAAAACTCAAAAACATGTTAGTAGTGATGATGCTTCTAAAAATAGACACAGATTTGCTAGATAATGATCAGTTTCTGCCACAATCTGCTTTCTCAAACACTGCCTACATGATCAGAAATGATCTGTGTTTACAAACAGTGAGTAGAGAGGGCTTATTAAGAATAAAATGATTTATTTATACTATTTATTAAGCACCTACCATGGGTAGTGCTACTCAGTGATCAATGCAAAGAAATTGAGCAAAACAATAGAATGGGAAAGATTAGAGATCTCTTCAAGAAAATTAGAGATACCAAGGGAGCATTTCTTGCAAAGATGGGCTCAGTAAAGGATAGAAATGGTGTGGATCTAACAGAAGCAGAAGATATTAAGAAGAGGTGGAAAGAATACACAGAAGAGCTATACAAAAAAGATCTTCACGACCCAGATAACCACAATGGTGCGATCACCCACCTAGAGCCAGACATCCTGGAATGCAAAGTCAAGTGGGCCTTAGGAAGCATCACTGCAAACAAAGCTAGTGGAGGTGATGGAATTTGAGCTATTTCAGATCCTGAAAGATGATGCTGTGAAAGTGCTGCACTCAATACGCCATAAAATCTGGAAAACTCAGCAGTGGCCACAGGACTGGAAAAGGTCAGTTTTCATTCCAATTCCAAAGAAAGGCAATGCCGAAAAATGTTCAAATTATCCCACAATTGCACTCATCTCACATGCTAGCAAAGTAGTGCTCAAAATTCTCTAAGCCAGGCTTCAACAGTATGTGAACTGCAAACTTCCAAATGTTCAAGTTGGATTTAGAAAAGGCAGAGGAACCAGAGATCAAATTGCCAACATCCGCTGGATCATTGAAAAGGCAAGAGAGTTCCAGAAAAACATCTACTTCTGCTTTATTGACTACACCAAAGCCTTTGACTGTGTGGATCATGACAAACTGGAAAATTCTTCAAGAGATGGGAATACTAGACCACCTGACCTGCCTCGTGAGAAATCTGTATGCAGGTCAAGAAGCAACAGTTAGAACTAGACATGGAACAACAGACTGGTTCCAAATAGAGAAAGGAGTGCACCAAGGCTGTATATTGTTACCCTGCTTATTTAACTTATATGCAGAGTACATCATGTGAAATGCCGGGTTGAATGAAGCACAAGCTGGAATCAAGATTGCCAGGAGAAGTATCAATATCCTCAGACATGCAGATGACACCACCCTTATGGTAGAAAGTGAAGAAGAACCAAAAAGCCTCAATGAAAGTGAAAAACGAGAGTGAAAAAGTTGGCATAAAACTCAACATTCAGAAAACTAAGATCATGGCATCTGGTCCCATAATTTCATGGCAAATAGATGGGGAAACAATGGTAACAGTGAGAAACTTTATTTTCTGGGGCTCCAAAATCACTGCAGATGGTGACTGCTGCCATGAAATTAAAAGACACTTGCTCCTTGGAAGAAAAGCTATGACCAACCTAGACAGCATATTAAAAAGCAGAAACATTACTTTTCTGACAAAAGTCTGTCTAGTCAAAGCTGTGGTTTTTCCAGTGGTCATGTATGGATGTGAGAGTTGGACTACACAGAAAGCTAAGCACTGAAGAATTGATGCTTTTGAACTGTGGTGTTGGAGAAGACTCTTGAGAGTCCCTTGGACTGCAAAGAGATCAAACCAGTCCATTCTAAAGGAGATCGGTCCTGAATATTCATTGGAAGGACTGATGCTAAAGTTGAAACTCCAATACTTTGGCCACCTGATGGGAAGAACTGACTCATTGGAAAAGACCCAGATGCTGGGGAAGATTGATATAGGGAGGAGAAGGGAATGACAGAGGATGAGATGGTTGGATGGCATCACCGACTTGATGGATATGAGTTTGAGCAAGCTCCATAAGTCGGTGATGGACAGGGAAGCCTGGTGTGTTGTAGTCCATGGGGTTGCAAAGATTCAGACATGACTGAGAGACTGAACTGAAATACCATAGGCCAGAAATCATGCTGCCTTTACGTATATTCCCTCAAACTTGTAATAATTCTTCAAAGGAAGAAGTGTTATGACTATATTAAGGAGGAATGAATTTTAAAGATATTAAAGTCAACTTGTTTAATGACTTATTAATAGAAATGAACTGAGGTTGGGTTTGAATTCAGCTAGAATGGTTCTGAAGCCCATTTTCTTTTTCATTGTCATGACCCACAGTGAATATTCACTTGTGTGCTTAGTTGCTCAGCTGTGTTTGACTCTTTGTGACCTCGTGGACTGTAGCCCGCCAGTCTCCTCTGTTCATGGAATTCTCCAGGCAGGAATACTGAAATGGGTAGCCATTCCCCTCTCCAGGGGATCTTCCTGACCCAGGGATAGAACCTGGGTCTCTTGTGTTGCAGGCAGGTTGTTTACTGTCTGAGCCACCATTATACATGGCCCACACTGAATATTTATACCCAAAATCTTTTGTCCAATAATTTGGCATTGACTTTGGACTATTCAAAATTAAAGAATTCTTGAAGTTTGGCTGCCATGCAATTACTACTTGATTTAAGCTTTTTATCAAGACAGAGATTACCCAGTAAACTGGGAGCATAGTGGAGTGAGTGAAAGTCACTCAGTCGTGTCCAACTCTTTGTGACCCCAAGGACTATATAGTCCATGGAGTTCTCCAGGCCAAAATACTGGAGTGGGTAGCCTTTCCCTTCTCCAGAGGATGTTCCCAACCCAGGGACTGAACCCAGGTCTTCTGCATTGCAGGCAGATTCTTAACCAGCTAAGCCACCAGGGAAGCTGAGAGTATAGGAGATGGTTAAATCTCAACAGCTGTATGGGTGCAAAGGGGATCCCACTGACAAAAACTTAACTTTCTGCTGCCCTCTACTTGAATAACATGGGACCTCAGCTCTCTGCAAAGCCTCCTACCTGGTTATTTCTGGGCTTCTTAAACAGGTTCACCTACTCCTAAAATATTGCCTTTGTGCTGGGTTCTCCATGTCCATCTAATATCTGTCTGAAATCTTGAAAGTTTACCCTATCATCTTTATTCTTTTGAAAAAAGATTCATTTATTTTTGGCTGTGCCTGGTCTTCATTGTTGCAAGCTGGCTTTCTCTAGTTGCAGAGAGAGGGGGCTACTCTCTAGTTGAGGTGCACAGGCTTCTCATCACAGTGGCCTCTCATTGCAGAGCATGGGCTCTAAGGCTCTCTGGCTCAGTAGTTGCAGTGCCTGGGCTCTATAGCATGGACTCAGTAATTATGGCTCACGGTAATTGCTCTGAGGCCTGTGGGATCTTCCCAGAGCAGGGATCAAACCTGTGTCCCTTGCATTAGCAGGCAAATTCTCAACCCCTGGGCCACCAGGGAAGCCCTTACCCAACTTTTTTATGGAGAAATAAGAGAGGCCAGGACTGTTATGCCACTGACACCTCCTCCACGCGGAAGGAAATATCAGGAGTGAGAAGAAATTTTTCTCTCTGTTCCTCATCTCTGTTACTGTCTTGCTTCAGGTTCGTCTTCTTGTGTGTCTGTGGGCTAGCAGAGAACTCACGTAGGGTTGTGTGATACCATTATTAAATGTGCTTTTTGTTAAAAAAAAAAAATCTATTTAGAATACCTGTTCTTTAGACATGACTCCAGTAGGGACTCAACTGGGAAAAAAATCTGCTACTGGCTGTTGCTGTTCTGTCAGCGTCCCTCTTTTTCCTCCTCTGACTTTGTCAGCTTTTGTGCTGCACTATCGGAGAAGGCAATGGCACCCCACTCCAGTACTCTTGCCTGGAAAATCCATGGACGGAGGAGCCTGGTAGGCTGCAGTCCGTGGGGTCGCAAAGAGTCGGACACGACTGAGCGACTTCCCTTTCACTTTTCACTTTCATGCATTGGAGAAGGAAATGGCAACCCACTCCAGTGTTCTTGCCTGGAGAATCCCAGGGGCAGGGGAGCCTGGTGGGCTGCCGCCTATGGGGTCGCACAGAGTCGGACACGACTGAAGCGACTTGGCGGCAGCAGCAGCACCGCACTGTGCTATTTCCTTCAGACTGCTTCTTCCTTTACTTGATTTCTCCCCCAGGATATTCCTTACCAGTCCCAGAAACAGACTTCCAGTAGGTTTGATTCACCAGTTTATTTAGTATGTCCCAAAGCGTACAAATCAAGCTGAGGAACCTCTTTATATGCTAATCAGATTTTTGAATTTGCACAAACTTGAAATTCTCAAGTTTGGCCTGGGCTTTATGGTTGTATTTTGTCGACAACTTGCAATCCCTCTCCTCTAGCTTCAGCTATGCTCTCTATGGACATGACCTCCAAGTTCACGTCTCTATCCCCGCCCTTGTTCAAGTTCCATTTTGGAATGGAACTCACCAGTTCTTACTTTTTCTTTCTGTGATTTGTATTTTCCTACTGGTTTCTCTCTCTTGCTAGATATCTCTTGCTAGATCTCTCTCTCTCTCCTTGCTAGATATCTCCATTTAGTTGTTTCCTTTGAAGTGCAACTTATCCTGTCCACACTAGGGACATTGAAACTTCAACCATTCCAAAATGGAACTCACCGATTCTTACTTTTTCTTTCTGTGATTTGTGCTTTCCTGTTAGTTTCTCTCTCACTTTATTTTTGGCTGCTCTTGGTCTCCGTTGCGCTGTGCGGCTACTTCAGACACTAGAGCCCGCAGGCTTCGGCAGTCCTGTCGTGTCGTGTGGGCTCTGGAGCCCGAGGGCTCAGTAGACGTGGTGCGAGTGTTTGCGCCAAGGAATGCGGGATCTTCACTGACCAGGGATCAAACCCGCATCTGTCCCTTGCACCAGAAGGTGGACTTTTAACCACCGAGAAGTCCCTCTCTCTCATTTTAAAGGCTAATCATTCTAGCTGCTTACATCTAAGATGTTCTGTCTAACTGGGATATTCTTATTCTTAATATGTTTTGTTAAAGTTCTCTTCTCTCAGGATCTAATCCAATTTCTATCCTGCACCTCTTTGGTCAAAGTTGACCCTTTCCCTCTACATTCCCATTCTGCTAAATTGCTCCAGTCGTATCTGACTTTGTGTGACCCCATAGACGGCAGCCCACCAGTCTCCCCTGCCCCTGAGATTCTCCAGGCAAGAACACTGGAGTGGGTTGCCATTTCCTTCTCCAATGCATGAAAGTGAAAAGTGAAAGTGAAGTCTCTCAGTCATGTCCGACTCTTAGCGACCCCATGGACTACAGCCTTCCAGGCTCCTCTGTCCATGGGATTTTCCAGGCAAGAGTACTGGAGTGGGTTGCCATTGCCTTCTCCCTACATCCCCATAGTGCTCGGTAATTCTTTAAAGCATTGGCCTCATCTTCCTTGTATTAAATTGTATCTCCTGATTCTTGTACAAAAATAAATGAGCAGCTACTGTATAATGTATTAGAAAGCTCTATGTTTTTATGTAGTCATCACATAATCTATTTTACAGATGGAAAAATTAAAGCTGTTTCATTATCTGTAGAACAAAGAAACAAACAAAAAAATAAACTCTAAACCTAAAATGAACCATCAATATTTTAAATACTTCTAGTGTCTGGTATAATTTCAGCTTAACAAATATATTTTCCCTTTGGCATTCTAGGACAGTTGTTTGATACATTCTAAGTAGTCACTATTAAGTATCAAGTATCATACACGTTTCTTGGACTAAAGCAAGATAAGATGCAAATCAAATTTCATGAAAACCTATAGAGCGTCCATTTTATACAAGATTATATTTGGCTTGAATTTTTTTGCAGTGGTAGAGTTTAAAGGCAAAAGGTTTATCATCCTTTATTCCTTCCAAAAATCACTAGGAGGAAATAAACAGCAATTTATCTGTTATCAGCAGTAAACCTGACGTCGACATTTCTCAAGACAAGGTATCACAAGGCAGGAAAATAAGAGATATTATCACCAAACAGTTATTCATGAGGCATCTACTGCCTATTTTAAAATGCTTTATGAACAGTAGGACAATTTACAGCTGTGAGGTAGTCACATTATTTTGCTGACTATTAACTAGTATTACTACCATTACTATAAGGCTCTGTGCTAGTCCTACACAAATATAAAAATTATTGTATTCTGGAAGTTAAACTCAAGGTAAATAGGACAGTGATAAAGCATATCAGATAAAGCTCACTGAGACATAACTGTAACAATATTAGGTTTATGATCTTGCTGTAACAATTAACATGAGGAACTAGGGGTCTCTCAGAAGGAGTACAGAAGGACTTTTTAAAAATAGGGTCTGGACAATTCTAAAGAAGAACCAGGAGAGGTAGGGATTACCTTTGGATTGATGATCACAGCAAACTCTGCTCAGCAGGTAAGAAGATCAAAGCAGGGCTGCGGAAGTCCTGGTAAGAAAGCAGCAATAAAGGAAAAAAAAAAAAAAAAAATCCGTGTAAATATTCACAGTATCCAAAGGGCAAAAGCAACCTAAGTGTCCATTGGCTGATGAATGGATAAACAAGATGTAAATACATACAATAGAATAATATTTGGCCTTAAAAAGGAAAGACATTCTGGCACATGCTACAGCTTGGATGGATTTTGAGGACAGTAAGTGATAAAAGACAGACATGAAAGGACAAATGCTGTATGATTCCACTTATATGAGGTACCTAGAATAGTCAAATTAATAGAGACATAAAGTAAAACAGTGGTGACCTGGGGCTGAGAAGGGTGTGGGCGGAAACAGGGAATTAGTACTTAATGGTATGGAATTTTCAGTTTGGGAAGATGAGAAAGTTCTGGAGAACGGTGGTGATGGTTTGCATGACAGTATGAATGGATTTAATGCCACTGAACTGCAGACTTAAAAATGCTTAAAATGGGAAGTTTTATGATATTTTACCACAACTGAAAAAATGAAGATAAAAAAACACTTAAAACAGAAGTAGTGATCTTTAAGTAAGGAGAGGGTTGGTGCAGTCTTGGCCATGTCCTGTTAGATCAGAAGTAGGTTGTAGTCCCAACTCAGACCCTTATGAACAGAGCACGACCTTGAATGAGTTGAATCCTCTCTCTCTCTTTGGCCTTCAGTTTCCTTCTTTATGGGATGTGGGGTAAGGGTGAGTCACTGCCAGAGTCCCCTCTAACTCAAACAACCTGGGGCCTCTTGAGGCTGGGGAAGTGGGGTCTAGCACAGTCGCCGTGCCCACTCCTGTCCTTGTGACCTTAAGCTCAGAGGGACAGGAACATTACAGTCTAACTACCAGCATTGTTGAAAAGCTGACTCAGGTCCTGTTTCCTTAGAAACTACAAAGTTAAGATAAATGTGGAATGCTGCATCTGGAAAACTCTTATCTGAATCTCTGCCCCTGCACTGAAAATCGAGGCAGTTTCTCTGTGTCAAAGTGACACACATGGCCCAGATTCTTTAAGAGGAGCTGTTACATTGTCTCTGAAATTACTTCAAACAGCAAAGTTTCTCATAGTCTATGATTTTAGAAAACGAGATTTCTTGGCATTTTATCCTTGTTAATTAACAAAAGCGGCTTCCCTGGTGGCTCAGCTGTAAAAAATCTACCTGCAATGCAGGAGACACAGGAGGTGTGGGTTCAATTCCTGGATTAGGAAGAACCCCTAGAAAAGAAAAAGGTGACCCATTCCAGTATTCTTGTCTGAGACATCCCATGGACAGAGGAGCCTGGCAGGCTATAGTACATGAGGTTGCAAAGGGCTTACCTGGTACCTGGTAGAGAATCCACCCCATCTGCAATGCAGGAGACCCTGGTTTGATTCCGGGGTTGGGAAGGTCCCCTGGAGAAGGGGTAGGTTACCCACTCCAGTATTCTTGGGCTTCCCTGGTGGCTCACCTGGTAAAGAATCCACCTGCAGTGCAGGAGACCTGGGTTCGATCCCTGGGTCGGGAAGATCCCCTAGAGAAGGAACAACTACCCATTCCAGTGTTCCGACCCGGAGAATTCCATAAACTATATAGTCCATGGGGTCACAAAGGGTTGGGCACGACTGTGTGACTTTCACTTTCACTGTAGCAACTTAACAACAACACAACAAAAGCAGTTCTTACAGGTTCATGATAGAAGTGAAAAAGCATAATCTCTGAACAGAGTGGTGCGGCTTTGAGATAAATTGTTATGAAATGAAAATGGAATGAAACGAGTGAGTCCACTGTGGGACAACGCTGATTTCAGATTCAAGGGCCCAATATTCTTCTGTCTGCTCTCCCTCTTTTTTTTTTTTTGGCCACACAGCTTGTGGGATTTCAATTCCCTGACCAAGGATTGACCACAACAGTGAGAGCCCAAAATCCTAACCTCTAGACCACCAGGGAACTCCCTCCCCTCCTACTTATTTACATGGTTTGGATTTGTGAATTTGGTGCATGCATTGCTCTGCTTTGAGATATTAACCTTTTCAATTACCACTCTAATATTATTATACACAAAACCCAATAAACTATAAATCTCCTTACATTATAATATCAATCATATAAAGTGTGTCTTTATTGTTATGATGAAAGTACATTACTATGAAAACTGAAGTTTCGAAAATGTCCATACATAATTTTAACTACCTAATATTTTAAGATTATGATCATAAGTTTTCAGGATACAAGTTCTTAAATGTGAATAGCATTTCTTAAACTGTGATTTGTAACAAAACTGATCAATGTTAAAGTAGGAAATTTGAAAACAGAAGGTGATCTTTGAAAAGTTAAGGATATAATAATACTTCAGGAGGATAAAAACTGCAATTGATAAAAGTTTACATACTTCACCTGATTCTACTTTCTATGAATCAAGTTTAAAATGAAGAAAAAACTAAAGAAGTGCAGACTATTTCTTAAAAAAAAATTAAAAAAAATTTTTACTTTTTGTACACTCTTTCTTATAAAGTAAGCTGCTGCTCCTGCTGCTAAGTCGCTTCAGTCGTGTCTGACTCTGTGCGACCCCATAGAAGGCAGCCCACCAGGCTCCCCCGTCCCTGGGATTCTCCAGGCAAGAACACTGGAGTGGGTTGCCATTTCCTTCTCCAGTGCATGAAAGTGAAAAGTGAAAGTGAAGTTGCTCAGTTGTGTCCCACTCTTTGCAACCCCATGGACTGGAGCCCAGCAGGCTCCTCCATCCATGGGATTTTCCAGGCAAGAGTACTGGAGTGGGGTGCCATTGCCTTCTCCAAGTAAAAAGCTACAGGAAAGTAAGTAAAAAGCTACAGGAAAGTGAGTAAAAAGCTGTAAGTGAGTAAAAAGCTATAGGAAAACAATGTGATTCATTATTAGAACACACACACACACACACACACACACACACACACATGACCTGCACGTGATTTGATGATCTTCTGAAGAGATTTTTGGGGTGCCCTAGCAGGCGGTGGGTTGGGTATACAGAGAACTTGAAGGTGAAATCCAGGACACTATGTTATACTGATGGCTCTTCTTAGGCAACGTGTCTTCTCTCTCACAAAACCAGCTCACTGGGTATGAATTACTGGGCGATGGACCACCAACGCTGTAATTACAGGCAATATGGCTTTCAGAAAAATATACAGAAGATATAATTCCAGGCCTAGACCAATGTTTTGTGACAAAGTCATACTCAGCACTCCAACTTGCTACTGAATAGCCAAAGGTTTAAGAGATTCATGCAGTTTGACACTCCAGGGTCGAAAGATCCTTTTGGGGGCCACTTCTACTCATGGAAATAATGGAAACTATAGCTGTTAGTGGAGATTAAAAACTTTGATCAAAACCAAAGCAGACTGCAGAGCGGGCAAAGCTGTTTTTAGTTCATTTTAATTTAATTTGTTGCATAGATTTGTTATACAAGCAGACTATTTAACTTTGAGAACTTGTAAGGGTGGAGTAGGAAGTCATTACCACTGACACCTAACAGGTGAACTGAAACAGACCACGGCGGCAAGTCCCTCCGTAAGGAATAAGAAGTAACTCTTTGCCAATGAAGGAAAGGGATTTTATTCAGCACCTAAAGCGGGCTAAGTAATCACTCCGATAAGATCTCATTTAAGGATTTCTAAAGGTGGAGATGGTCTTCCGGCTTAAAAAGCATATGCTGTCCGCTCTGCTGTCGCTTGTGTGTGGAGTGACAGGTAAGTAAAAAAATAAGGGGGGGGGGGGGGGGTAAACAGCAAAAAAAGAAGGACACATTTGAAATAAATAGGTAACCAGGTATTTTTCGAGTTAAAGTAAGAGAGCTCTTTCTCAGCTAGGCGATTTGCAACTCATCCAAATTCAGGAAATAACTCTTGGAAGAGAATAAACTTAGTTCTGAAAAACATGCGCGTCCAGTAATATCCGAAAACACGTGGCGGGGGCGGGGCAATCGGGCGCAACAGCAGGCAAGACTCTAAGTCCCAACAGCTCATGCGGCAGCTAAGCCGGACTGCTCAGGTAGAGTCGGTGCACTGGCTGCTGGGACTTGTAGTTTTCACTCCTGCGCCTCCCCGCGGGTTTGCGACGTTTAGCGACTATCGCGCCTGCGCCAGCGCCGGCTGAGAGGCTGGGGCCGTGGCGGCTCGTGCCGGGTGATGCTAGGCGGCTCCCTGGGCTCCAGGCTGTTGCGAGGTGTGGGTGGGACTCGCGGGCAGTTCAGGGCTCGGGGTGTCCGCGAAGGTGGCGCAGCCATGGCGGCGGGGGAGAGCATGGCTCAGCGGATGGTCTGGGTGGACCTGGAGGTGAGTCAGGTCGCTCAGGGGGACAGGGGAGACGAGTGAGTTTTCTTGGGTGGGACCGAGTAGCCGAGCGTGTCCGGGGAGAGCAGCGGTGTCTGGATCTCAGGTGTGGCAGGTAAGCGCCTCCCGGCTGCGGGCGGCGCGGGGCAGGTCGAGGGACCGGAGTCCTGCGGGTGTTGAAGACTGTGCGGGACTGTGGGGTTTCTTTTCCAAAGGGAGGTGTCATCCATATGGCTTCCCTTAACCCCCAGTTCCACCCAGATGTGGACCTCCCTAACGCGGTGGTGGGCTTCGGGTCCCTGGGGTAGGGGGTGGGCACAGCAGTTCTGCTAGACGCCACTTCCCCAGCCTTACGGGACCCTAGGTGGTTAGAGCCAGATGGGATTCCGGAGATGACTCAGCCTTACCCCACACTCCATAAAGGAGAAAACTGAGGCCCAGAGAGAGAGAGAGGATTCAGCTCGTTCAAGGTCGTGCAGTTAGTGAGGGTCGAAGCTGGACTGCAACCCAGTTCTGATCCCTTTAGGTTTTCCATACTCAGCCAAAGATTCTCCTCTCCCTTGAGCCTCACTTCTCTCGTATTTGAAACGGGGATAATAACATTGAATTGTGATGAAGATCAAGTGCTGTAATTAATATGAAAACTTTGTAAACTCTGCAGAGATGCAGTGAAGTTAGTTGTCTAACTCTTCCAAAATTGAATGCTGTCAGCACTCAATTTTGCTAACTTTGCATCTACCCCAGAGTAGGACTGGACGCCTGACATGTAGCCCGCCCTGGGTAAATGGTTGTTGAATAAATAGCCCGTATTGAGTGCCTTGAGGACTTGCCTAAGGAGCAGTATTGTCTCTTCTATCTTGGCTGTGGAATTTAAGTTAAATATGCTTGAGGGGTGTCCTATTAAATAAACTTGGGTGCAGTAGGCTGTAAAGATGGTTTTGTGTGTGTATATATATATTTTGCTATATGTGTGTGTGTGTGTATATATATATATATATTTTTTTTTTTTTTTTGCAGATGACAGGATTGGACATTGAGAAGGACCAGATTATTGAGATGGCCTGTCTGATAACTGACTCTGATCTCAACATTTTGGCTGAAGTAGGTGATGCCTTGTAATATGGCCATACTGTCTACAGTGTTTTGGAAATCTAAAAATTGTCTCTCCCCACCCCCCTCATCTCTTTATTTAAAAAATAAAACTGATATAGATTAAGGTCCAAAATAATGTTGTGGGTCATGGTGGGCTTGGTACTAGAACCAAAGTAATCCATCTCAGAGCCTAGTATTTTTCAAGAGTTATGGCAAAAATTCGGAACTATAAATTCGATCATTTATTAAGAGCTTAGTATGTGCCAGGCACAAAAATGCTTTACATGTATTCACTCTTAATTGTTACAGCAACTATAAGGTAAGTACTGTTATACTCATTTTATGGAGAGAGAAGTGTTGGTACAGAGTTGTTGGGTAATTTGCCCAAGGCCATCTGGCTAGTTATTGGACAAGCCAAGAGTTTAACCAGGCAGTCTGAGTAAAGGGCTCCCAACCAATAAGACAGCCGACTACAGTCACGCCAGGATTGGTGACTCATGCCAAAGTTGACTTCTTTGTATCATAACCTTAGCTTTAGCTAGACTTCATATATCCAGTATCTACCGTTTCAGCCAGGGCATGTGATTCATCTAGATCATTATTAAGATTTTAGAATTTCTGTTGATACAGAGCCATGAACTCTCCTGTTGACACAAGGGGCATGATTGAGGTTTTAACATGCTGCTTTTAACTGAAACATTAAGCAAAACAAATAAAACACACCTGTTGCAGGTTGCCTTTCAGCCACTCACAAAGCATTTAATAAGTATATGACAGCATCTGATTGGTAGAGGGTGAAGGCCCTAAATAATCCTGTCATACTATCAGCTGTATTAGAGGCAGTGAGGAACTCCAGAGTAGGAGCACAGGTTTAACTAACACAGGTTTGTTAGTTTCTGCAGCGTCTGATTGATGTGTTACTGGCACTGGATACATTTCACAGATCGAACCTTAAGACTTCCACTTATTTTCTTGGTGGGGTAAGGGAGGAGGAGCCATTTTAGATAAATTGTTACTTCTGTGGATTGCCAGGCAGACATTGTGAAGTTCCTCCTGGTGTATCAGCTGAGGGAGAATCATGCTACTTTGTATTTCTCGTAGCAGCAACTACCTCTTTTTTTTTTTCTTAAATAGACAGCCACCCCTACCCCTCCCAACATGGCAACTTTATATAAATCTTGAGTTTTCGGTTTGGTTGTTTTTTCCTGTCACTTGGAATTTTCTAGAGGTGAATAGTGAAGAGAAGTGTCTTTATTCACCAACCTTACTTACCCTTGGCTGGAGAAGAGTTTTCCCCTCAGACTGTTGATATAATGTGAAATACTGACAGTTTAATGGACCAGTTACTTGATATGTACCCTGGAGGAAATTTGGGTCTGTAGTCTCACAGCTGCAGATGAGTGTGGCATTTGTAAATAGACCCAGTCGGATGAGGATAAGGATGTTAAAAAAAAAAAAAAGAAAGAAAGAAAAAAAAAATTGCTACGGGCCTGTTGGCACTGAAGTGTCAGTTCTTTGGAAAATGTTTTATTTTTGTATACAAGTCTGGGGAAGATGTTTTATGTTAGAAGAACAGACATCCCACCCCAGAAATTTTTCTGTAGGTAGCTTAGTGTGCCATACTGTGATCTAGAGTTAAGTTGTATAGTCTTAAGTTGATAGACATTGGCTTTTTCCATCATAGTTTTTTTAGAATTGTGTTTTGTGATATGAGGTTTTTGGTTTTGTTAAAAAAAAAAAAAAAAGTGTTGCCAAAACAAGGTCCTGGGGACTTCACTGGTGGTCCAGTGGTTAGGACTTCCTGCTTCCAGTGCAGGCTGGGGTGGTGGGGCTGTGGGTTCGATCCCTGGTCAGGGAACTAAGATCCCACATGTTGTGTAGCACAGCCAAAAAAAAATTAAAAAATAAGAAGACAACCAATAAAAAAGGTCCTACTGAATAGCACAGGGAACTATATTCAATGTCCTGAGATAAACCAGAATGGAAAAAGGACATATGTATAACTGAATCACTCTTCTACACAGCAGAAATTAACGCCAACACTGGGAATCCACTACACTTCAAAAAAAAAAAAAGTTATCAGAGCACATATTTTTGCTTCTTCATGGAGATTGCCATTGCCCGTTTTCTTGTTTGGCTAAAACTCCTTGTAGCTGTCAGGCCTATTTTAGTCAAAGTCTTGCCATTCCTCTCAGTAACTGCAAACTACTTTGACCACCTCTGTAGTGATAATACGTTGGATTTAGAGCCTTTTTTTTTTCCCCCTCAGTTCAAATATTCATATCTGTAATTTCTTTTATCCTGGTAACATCCCTGTCAGGGAAAGGGGAGGGGTGGTCTGTTATCTCCATCTCCCAGAAGGAGAGACTAGGAGGTGACTTGCTTTAATGCCACAAGTTGAGCTTCTGTGTCTTCTGGAACTCTTGACTCTCAGGTGATTGTTCAGTTAACTGGAGCTGAGAATTTCAGGGTCAGGTTTTCTTTTTTATAATCTTTCAGATGCCACCAATTACTTTTTCAACTGTCAAATGTGAAAATACTGTTAAAATTAAACAGTGTAGCTTTATGCAAAACATATGTATTGTGAGCTGTTGGTTTTTTCAACAGCTATTCTTCTCTTGCCTGATCTTACTCCCCAACGTTTTTGTACTTTTGTAGTATTTTAGTATTTTGTATGCATATACAAATGTGTGCATTTCTTTTAAACAAGTGTAAGTGAACTCCTAAGCATATATATACTGTTCTGCAATTTGCTTTTTGTTTTTTACTTGGCAAGATAGGAACTGTTTATAGTCAGTGGTTGGCAAAGCCTTCTCTAAAAAAGACCAAATACTAAATATTTTAGGCTTAGATACCACATACCTCTCTGTCACGTGTTTGTGTTTTACAACCCCCTTTAAAAATGTAAAAATTGTTGTTAGCTTGCTGGCAATTAAAAGTGCCAGAAGCTGAGGCTATAGTTTGCCAACCCTTGATAGGTATCTATGTCCTTTATTAAAAAAAAATTTTTTTTAATTGGAGGATAATTGCTTTACAATGTTGTGTTGGTTTCTGCCATAGGACAGTGTTAATCAGCCCTAAGTATAGATGTGTCCCCTCCCTCTTGAACCTCCTTCCCACGCCCTGCCCCATCCCACCCCTGTAGGCTGTCACAGAGCACCAGATTGAGCTCCCTGTGTCAAGCAGCAAGTGCCCACTAGCTATCTGCTTTACATATGGTAACAGGTATTTTTCACTGCTGCTACTCTCAATTCTTCCCACCCTCTCCTTCTCCTGTTGTGTCCAGAAGTCTGTTCTCTATGTCTGTGTCTCTATTCCTGCCCTGCAAATAGATTCATCACTACCATTTTTCTAGATCCCATATGTGTGTGTTAATATACAATATTTGCGTTTTCTCTTTCTGATTTACTTTACTCTCCATAACAGGCATTAATCGGCATTTCGGTTTTCAGTTGTGTACATGTGCGTTCGTCATTTTTTTACTGTCGTAAACAATGCTGGAATGAATGAGGACCACTTTTAGAGTTAGCAAAGTGCCCTCATCTTTCTTCCTTTCTCTGGTATATATGTTTACTTCTTAAAGCAGCTTGAACTCAGAAACCAAGTGTATCCCTAGTGGTTCTGGATGATTAACAGCTTTTCCTATCCACAGGGTCCTAACCTGATTATAAAACAGCCAGATGAGTTACTGGACAGCATGTCAGACTGGTGCAAGGAGCATCATGGGAAGGTAACATTACCACATGGTAGCATTGCCGCTTTGGGGATCAGTAACAAGCTTGTTGCCCCCACATCTGAGTCCTAGACCCTTGTTGGATGGTATTTTTAGAAGGGATAGACAAAGATTGCTTGGCAAGCCTGGGAAACTGCTTGCTTGTTCACTTCATCTTTGGGATCTCCCGAGACCATCTTCTCCTGAATGTCCTCTTTTTTGCCTCTCCTGCACTCAGTCTGTCTTGAGTGCATTGCGGATTATCAAGTGTTGCTCAAGTCAGTCTTTGGGATAAGGTTAGATATCAACTTTCAGAGAAAGGAGAACGCTGCTCTCCTGTTACTGGTTGTTTCTTCCCAGAGGTTGTATCCTTGGACCTTGAGCACCATGTTTTCTGACCATGGGGAAATGCTGTTAACTATCAGGAACATAACTTATTTGACTTGGATTCTTTAAAAAAAAAAAAATCACTGCAAAGATGGCAGTTTCAGTTTGAACTTGAGCTCTGTAAATGGTCTGTCTCTGATTATATATGCCCTCTTTAGAAGTGGAGTTTCATATCTGGATGCCTTTGAAAACTGACTTCGTGTGTCTTGGTGGGGCTGGGGATTCTCTCTTGCAGTCTGGTCTAACCAAAGCAGTGAAGGAGAGTACGATGACACTGCAGCAGGCAGAGTATGAATTTCTCTCCTTTGTACGACAGCAGACTCCTCCAGGGCTCTGTCCACTTGCAGGTAAAATCCAGTCCTATGTCTGCCTTGTAGATAGTCTTCCATCATAGCGGTTCACGAGACTGTGGTTCCAGAAAGATCCACCCAGATCGTCATGTCTTCTACTTACCCTGATTTGGATTATGCCTCTTTTGTGCTCAAATTGCCTTGTATAATTTATACATGAATATCAGGGAAAATGCCCTGAAACCTGACATGAGCTCTGGGATACCCAAATTAGCTCAATAACATTTTCCCACATATTTTTATTATGGGAAAATTTTAAATATACAGGAAAGTTGGATATAGTTGTTAACCTTGTGCCATATTTATCTGTCTTATTTTTGTGGACATGTGAAAGTAAATTTCAAGCATCATGACACTTAATTCCTAAATAATTCACCCAGCATTTCCTAAGAATAAGGACCAAGAGATCGTTGTTATATTTAAGTAACCACAAGATCCTTGTCACATTTAAGGTGATTAAAAATAATTCAGTAACATAGTGTGATATTGAGTCCATAGCTAAAATGTCTGTTTTTCAACCAGGATTTAGTCAAGACTCATGCATTTCGTTTGGTTATTCTGCCTCTTTAGTCTCTTAATCAAAAATGTATACCTGTCTTTTCCCCTTGTGACACTGACTTTTTAAAGGAATAGGCCAGTTCTGCTAGTATTTTGAAACAACTGTCATTGTCAAAGGGAGGTTAATGTCCTGTGGTGGTGTATTTGTATTTGTAAATGTAAACTGGTATAGTTACTAACACTTTTCTGAAATATTCATAAAAAGTTTTGACCTTAAGAACTAGAGCATGTATTCTATAAAATTTCCCCCTAGCCAATGCAGTCTATTTTAAAGTTCTTATTAAAAATTTAGTGTTTTTTTAAAATATAAATTACTGTGTGGAAACATGAATGTGGATATGATTAAAACTGAAATGTGAATAAAGGCTTATCTACTTATATGATTCAGTTAAATTTTTAGTGTTAGTGGTGTGGATTTTATGATACTGGGAGAAAATTTGCACATCTGGTATTAGCTTTAAAAGTAACAGATTTGAGCATTATTTTAAGTATGTAGAATGGTAGATTCATCCTTTTGTCTGTAGAGTGCCATTTACAAATTGATTACGAGCTAAACTGAGACTAAATATGCTGAAATCTGCACTTGTAATCTAATCAGATACACTCAAACCTAATTTAGAAGTTTTGAGATGCTTTTACACGTTGTTTGAATTTATATAAAAAAATCATCTCCAATTAAATACAGTTTATGAATTTTTATGTCCTCTTGTGTACCACTAGAAATACACAGATAACATATGCTTCGTGTCTTTCTAGGAAATTCAGTTCATGCAGATAAGAAGTTTCTTGACAAATACATGCCCCAGTTCATGAAACATCTTCATTATAGAATAATTGATGTGAGCACTGTTAAAGAGCTGTGCAGGTAAGGGCTATATTTAGGATCCATTCAGTTGCCTCATTTAGCATGTTTTACTTTAGAGTTTGTGCAGAGTAATTGAATAGAGCTGTAGAACTAACGGGGCCAGTTGGGTGTATAACTTCCTCATCCTATTCTTGCTTGAACTGGTGAGTCCTGGGGAAAGAACATCAAAAATCTTCCATATAAATTTCATTAATCCATAAAATTTATTGAACACCCATCCCTGTGTTGCATGTTGGCCAATGTGCTAGGGACATAAAGCCCTTAAATGCTTAGAGTCTAGTGAACTGACAGATAACGTTAAAAAAAAAAAAATCCCCCTGGGACGTGTACTGTGTGATGACATCAGTCAGGGAAAAGTGTGTGTAGAATTTTGCGGGCATGAGAGAAGGAGCACCCAACTGCAAGAGTGAGGAAGGTGGGGATTTAGTGGGAACTTCACATAGAAAATGGCTTTCAAGTTGAGATTTAAAGAAGAGTGGGCGTTTTCCAGGTATTTAAGGTGAGGAGAGAGCATTCCAGAGAATGGGCAGAGGTTCGGAGATACAGGGTACAGGAAGGTAAGGGTGATATGATGAGATAATTCTGATTAAAACGTGGTAAGAAAAGAGGGAGAAAGACTCTCACCATCTTGGAGAGAGAAGGAGCTAGGGAAATGGCAGTGATAGGATGAGATAATTCTGATTAGAACGTGGCAAGAAAAGAGGGAGAAAGACTTGTACCATCTTGGAGGGAGGGAGCTAGGGAAATGGCAGTGGGTGGCAGAAGCTGTGTGGATGTAGCGTGTTGGAGAAGATCAGTAGCAGGGCCTTGAGTGCTTGAATGGGGGTGTGAAGACAGGGAGGAGGTATAAAGTGTTTCTAGTTTGGGCAGCTTGGTGGGTGATGGAACTGTTCAAAGACAAAGGGGGTCATAAGAGGAGGAGGAGATTTGGCTGTTGGGGGAAGGGAGGTGTTGAGGATGGTGAGTGACCCTGTGTGTGTGGGGTTGGAAATGTCTGGTGGATTTTAGGTGGAGTTGTCCTGGATACCCGTGACAGAAGCGAGGGAGAGGACAAGGCTGGAGTTCACAGATTTGGGAATCTTACATAGTGATGATCTTGCCCGAAAAGAATCTATAGAATGAAGAGAGGTGAAGGAGGGAGATGGAGTCCCAGACAAGGTGGCAACTCCACAGTCAGAACCCAAAAGCCTTTTTCAGTGTTATTACGTTACTTGAGGGACGTAATTATTCAGTGCATTTGAGACAGTTTCCTTTGAGAGTTCCATTTTTGCTGTGTATAGACGCTGGTATCCTGAAGAATACGAATTTGCACCAAAGAAGGCTGCTTCTCACAGGTAAGTTTGGGTCCTTTTAAGTGCTTGGTCATCTGACATGTACATAACCCCCAAATTCCTGACTGTTTGAAATAATGTCACTTATCCCTTGGGGGAAAAGTAAAGGACAACTACATAAAGATAACTTTCTTTTGCTAAGATTATCAGGAATTCTGGTCAGTTTCTAACATTCACTTGTGAGATAATGTATGGTCTTACCATCTCTATTTCTGTTTTGAAACTTGTGGATAACTTGGTCTGGAACGTATGTGAAATGGTGTAATTTTTCTAGTAGTGAGCAGTATTTTCTTCCCAGCAAGCATATGGGCTTGTAACTATTTAAAATTTGAGCACTTTGTGTACAGTTGTACAAGGCAGTTAGCCTGATTTTGACACTTCTTAGTTTTTCAGATTGTTTTCTTATTGTGTCTGCAACCTTAGGCCCAAGTACATAGGGAATTTAAAGATCTTGTGTATCTAGAGTCCTCTTTTACTTGTTGGTGTTGTGGCCTTTCAGGAAGGACATAAGACGTGATGGGAGATGTAGCAGCTGGCTTCTAAGGGCAGCGTTTGTTTCCTCCGTGTACTGAGTCCCTACTGTGTGCCAGGCACGGTTCTAGCCAAACAGGAAGACCAAGTCCTTGCTTTAAAGAGCCTGGCATTCTGATGGTGTTTTTTTATTGGGCCTTCATGGACCACAGCACAATAATACAGGTCTGGAACAGTTGGGGCTCAAGGTGTTTTGGATTTCAGAATTTTTCAGGCTTTAGAAAGGGAGTAAGAGCCCTAAGGAGGTCTGGGGAAGCATTCATCTTCAAACACGTGGCTGTTGCTACAGTAAAATGTACAGATATTCACACCACGTGGCATAACCAGTGACTGTAAATAGCCTCACATCAAGTGGGTCAGGATTTGCCACAAAGTGGGCTGTAGAAGGACTTGGGGTTTTCAGCTCTTTTTAAATTTCATTATGGTGGCTAAGATGTAGTGTCCCTTGATTTAACCAGAGGCTGTATTTTTGACAGCTTCAGCTCTCCTCCATATGCCTAAGACCTGGAAAGAAAGCAAAACTGTTGCCCTAATCAGGAAAATAACTCATAAAACTCTTGCACTAAAGTCCGTGCAGTTTGATCTCAAGAAGCGGCCCTCAGCCCATCTTCAAAGCAAATTGATTTACCTGCCCGCTGTTGTAATAATGTTGAGTACCTGATTTCTCAGACTGCAACACAGGAGAAACAGCATGCTAGAGAAGAAAGAAGGCTGTTAGATGAAGCAGGCAGCCCCTAATGATAGTATAGATCGCCTCGACAGAGGAGGGAGGTCCTCTGTGGTTAGATGCTGTCTGATTGTGGATGTTTATTATGATGGCTGAGTCACCAGTTACGTTTGAGTACATGAAAGTATTTTGTGCAGGACATCATTAAGTATCGCTCACTGTCTCCCAAACTATATGCCATGTGCTGGGAATCCCACAAGTGTGGTCGATTTAAGTTTTAGAAATATCGTATCTACCATACAACCTCCTCTGGGGAATTAAAAATTCACACCAGTACATTAAATACTTTAAAAAAACTTCAAAAGAGGGAATGTTTAACCTAGTTTTCCCTAAATTATTTGACCCTGGAACTACCCCCCGCCCCCGGCAGAACACTTCACTGCTTTATGGAGCAGTTTGGGAAACCTTTATCTGTTAAATTGTAGATGCCTTTTCTTGGAAGTCAAACAGTTTTTTAAAAAAACAAGCACTTAAATTTGTTTTACTGAAGCGTTCCTCTCCTTGTTGATATCAGATAGTTGCATTTACAGTAGTACCCACTGTTCTTAAGTTATTTATAAAAAGTTATACCTTTGAAGAATGGTGATCATCTCCTCTGATTTTCGGACATTTCAACTCAGCGTGGTGTGTTTGCTTGTAGGGCACTTGATGACATTAGTGAAAGCATCAAAGAACTTCAGTTTTACCGAAATAACATCTTCAAGAAAAAAACAGATGAGAAGAAGAGGAAAATTATAGAAAATGGGGAAAATGAGAAGACTGTGAGTTGATGCCGGTTCTCGTGCCGCCACCACGCGGCTCTCTGGAAGCAGCTTCTGGTGGTTTTTTCTTTTCCCCTGGGCTCACGCTGTTTGCTTGGCCGATCACCTTCCTTCAGTTAACTTGCATCTCCAGATTTTTCAAGCAGACAGCACCTGAAAATTATTTTTCTCCTAACATGCTGTTTTCATTTATGACACAGCAACTCCTTTCTAAGTACCAGGTCACGTCCACCCCTTGGTACATACCTGTATTTGCTTTTAGACATTTCTTTTGTTTAAAAAAAAAAAATAATAATAAAGCTAGTTCTATTGAAATGCAATCCTTTTTGTACTATCAATTCTTTAGTAGTTGGATTAGAAAATGATGTGTTTTGTTTTTTTTTCCTTTTTCAGGTGGTGTGCCTAATGCTTACATTCTCATAGTGCCATTTGGAGTGAACTGTTTCAGTTCTCTTCAGTAGGAAGTGAACTTACTCTGTCTTGCTTTACAAGTTAATAATAGAATAATTGGAGATAGATTCAGAGAAGCAAATTGGGCCCATGATTAGTGATAGTTACCGAACTAACAGAGCTCTAGAATAGCTACTCTTTACTATATTCAAGGGTTACTGAATAGATAATATGTGCAAGGAAGCCACAGTGCGAAGTTGGTAGAATGTTAATAACTGGCTGCCCTAGGTATAATGGTCAGAAAATATTTGAGGAGGGATTTCAGTTTGAATATCTTAACTCCTAAGTTTGTGTGTTTTAGAGTTCAGTAGTAAGGTGAGTCCTCAGTCAGAGGGCACGTTAGAGTCATCTGTCTGTACATCAAATCTCCTTCAGACTGATGCCCCATGAAAGAAGGAGTCAGAATTGGGAAGGCCCACAGCTACCCTCCCTCTCCTAGAGGACATTGGACTAGAAGCCTTTTGTGGTGATCTTAGATTTCATCCTAACTCGATTACATGACCATTATATGAACATAGAGGTATGATCCTCATGTGAGAGTTATAGAGAGTTACAGGACTATAGATTGGAATTGATTATCTCATAATTTCACTAAGTTATTTTACCTTATACAACAACCTATGAGTGGAGAGAGGCTTTAGTGGAACTTTTGCTAAATGAGGAAATGAAGGCTCGGGTTGACAAGCATTGCAAGTGTGAGTTGATGGGAACGTTAAAATCTGTTGACTTTCCTGACCAGTGCTTTTTCCATTTCTCAGAGTGGCACAGGTATCATCTTCAGTGGATGGGAAGACACGATTGTGTGGTAGTTACGAATGGGCACTTGAGTCAAATTCTGGGTTCATATCTAAGCTCTGTAACATCCTGAGTGAGTTTTCGTTTCTAAGCCTCATTAAAGTGAGGACGACAGTACCTAACTCAAAGAATTGTCGAGATTAAACTACACACTACCCATGGTTTTGAGCTCAGTGCTTGGTCCACAGCCGGCACCTTGCCCTGATGGCTGATTGTGATGGTGATGGATTGACTCAGGCCAGGATCTCTGGGAAGGCTGCTCTGATCCGTAGCTATGGTGGCTGGGACTTTATCTTAAGTCGGTGTTCACTTAATGCCCAGGACTGTGACACTGAAGAGTGTGCATAGACCTCACTAACAGGATGACCTTGACCTGGCCTAGCACTTCTAACCAAAATTGGACAAGGTGGTCTGTGTCTTTACTTGGCTGTGAGGAATGTTATATATTCTAATGCAAGAATAGATACGAAAACTCTAGGCTTGAGAAGATTCAGGGGAAGCAGATACTACTCTTAATGCCGTGGGCTTCTCCCACCAAGCTGGCCTGTTTATTCATCAGGTTAATAGCCCTACCGTTTAGTTTTCTTGAGACTCTATAACTCCTACTGTTCATTTTAAATCTTCTGTCACATGAATGGCCAGCTTCCTAATTTAATCCTCTGTTCTGTATCTTAATTCTGTAACAGAATTCTCTGTTATTTCCTAATGGAGCATGTGTTAATTTTTAGTAAAATAATTGGCAGCCTGTGAGATAAGCAAATCTGGTTCGATGCAGGTCTGTATGAAGACATGATGGTTCAGTGATTAGTTCATTATTTATTAGTCTGCTTAAATATAAGAAATTTAAATTTGTAGTGCTGGTAACTGATTTCACAAGGGATTCCTGAAGCTAGGAAGTAATTTCTGTGAAATGAACTGCAGTGCAAATTATCTTAAATATAACCAGCCTTAAAAATGACCAGTGTGTGTGTTTAGCAGAGCTCGCCACCCCAGAGCTCCTGGGGCTCTTCATTTGGGGTTTCTTCTGTGTGTGCTATAATTATCCTACAAGCTGTATTCTTAGGATCATCCAGGTATGCTTCCCCTGCATTAAACTTGGGAGGTGAATGAATCAGTATGATGAAGATAGTCTCCAGTCAGTATTCCTTGAGTGCTCATGGTCATCTGGCCGTTGTACTGAATGTGTGGGCAAGAGAGACCCCCTTTTCTGGTACAGCTTAGCTATAGGAGACAAGAATGGAACTTGAGACCCCTGTGTTTTCTTATTTAAAAAACAATGTATCCCTTTATTAATAAACCAGCTGACAAGTTCATGGGGGAAATTGATAGTTTCCTGTGACACAACTGGTGTTCTTACATGTGTAAGCCTTAAAAAAAATGAGTAGCTACAGTAGTTACAGTGGTCAAGTGCAATTTTGCCATTAAGTACATTTGGACGTATTGATCGCCTTGTGATAGTGTATGAAAGTGCTAGGTACACTCAAATGCCTGTCTTGAAAAATTAATAAGTAGCAAGGAGAGTGGAAAATTGCTTGTTGCAAGGAGAAGCTCTATGGAGCAGACTGATGTAAAAGCTATTATCGTTTGTATCTATTGATGAAGCAAAAGCTATTATGCTTTGTATCTGTTGACAGGTGCTGTGTATCTACTGTGAAAATTAATTGAGTTTTGTTCTAACAAAGTCTTTTTAATTTTATGTGGTTCTTTTTACCTTTTGACCCTCCCTTATGTGGTTCCTGATAAAACCATAGTGACCATGGTGATGTAAATGAAGAGTTCCTCCCTAGTTGAGTATTTTCTATTGGGTAAAGACATACTTGGAATACACTAGGAGAAGAGACCTTAAATCAGCATACATACACACAGGGCCAACTATATAGAGTTGATTGATACGTTAGCCTGGTGGTGATTTTTTTCACTATATTTACACATACATGTGTGTTATACACACACTATATTTACACACATACATATGTGTATATATATATATGAAATCATTAAGTTATACACCTTAAATATCATTTCTATGTGTCAGCAATATCCAAGTTGTTAATATATATGTTAAAAAGTCTGCAGAAAAGAAGGGATTAAAAGTTTTCATTCCACTAGAATACAGGCAGATGCAAGAGTTGCTTTTATAACTGACTTGCCAAGTTGAATGCTTAGGACCTGAAACTTAACTTGGTCTTCAGGATAATTTAATACGTTTAATTTTGCACCCGAGTTACAAAGGTATTCACTGGTAGTCGATGGTACAAAAAGAGTCTCACGTTACGGACAAGCACTAGAAAATGGGAAGGTTGGGGAGTGTGAAGCAAAAAAATATTCTTGTGCAGATGAAAACACACAGTTTGCAGAATCCTTGGTGGCGGAGAGCCCATATACATTGTAGATTTGGGTTACACAACATGAATGTACTTAATGCCATGGAACTGTGCACTTAAAAATGGCAAAAAATGGTACATTTTGTGTATATTTAATGTATATTTTGTCCCCCAAAAGATGCAAAACTGACCATGACTCATTTTCAGAAAGGGAGCCAACTTGGAGGCACTGAATCTGGGACCCTCGCTTGTGCCCTTGGGAGGAGTAACTTCCCTTTGTTTCCTTGATTTGGAAGAGCAGAAAGTGGGCAGTTCAGGGTGGTGTTTTCTGTTAGGTCAGCATTGGAGTGGTAGGAGGAATTGCTGGCTTTGTTTACAGACAAAGTAAATTTAACAAATTAATATCCTGGAGGAGCGTCTAGCCGCTTCCTCTTTCTCCCCAAATTTAGCCACATGAGTTGGGTGGGGGAGAGGTTTCTGAATTCCAAGTGAAGTGTACTTGTTGGTTAATCTAGGTTAATGGCCAATCTAGGATGTCCTGGAACCCAATCCCATTTTGTTTTTGTGGAAAAACTTTGTCTACTTTGCATTCCATCTCACCAGCTCACAATTCAAGCTGAGCAATGGAATTCATCGCTAGAGACTGTGTCTCATTTTATAGTTTTACTTGTCGTGGTTGTGTTCTGTCCAAATCATTTTTCTTATACACACTCTCCTTTTACCATCCTAGGGGCTCGAAAGTGCCCTGTTACATCCCTCTGCCTTCTTACTCTCTTACAGTCTTCTGTGAGATAGGTTGGCATGAGAGCCCAGTCATTTTTTTGTTCACAGTTGACAACTAGCAGAAAGGAATTTTATTATTATTTTTTTCAGAAAGCAATTTTAGAACTGAAAAATAGGACAGATGTAAGGAGCACTGAGGAAAATTCCTAGCCCTCCCTCGAGTGGGATAGGAGTAAACATTGCTCCTGTTGGAATGAGTTACGATAAATACAAGCTTCCAGAAATGTGGGGGTTGACTTTACATGTCCAGGGACAAACCTTGTCCTCAGATGACCAGTATTTGTTTTCACAGCTTCAGTTTTTACACATAGTAAAAACTTTCAGTTATTTGAATATTCTATAGAGATTGTCAGCTTTTATTTTGCCAAATAAGGACATTAAAAATACCATCTCTTTGCACCATCATTTCATAAAAGACATTTAAAAACATATAAAAAACTTAATTTCAGAATAAAGGACAGGCACTTAAATATATTTAGTTTTGTGAAAAATCCAATCATATACTTATTATTATTATTTTTTTTATTGTGCTTTCGATTGATTAAGGCTTCCCTGGTGGCTCAGAGGTTAAAGCGTCTGCCTGCAATGCGGGAGACCTGGGTTCGATCCCTGGGTCTGGGAGATCCCCTGGAGAAGGAAATGGCAACCCACTCTAGTATTCTTGCCTGGAGAATCCCATGGACTGAGGAGCCTGGTGGGCTACAGTCTACGGGGTTGCAAAGAGTTGGACACGACTGGAATGGGTTGCCATTTCCTTCTCCAGGGGATCTCCCAGACCCAGGGATCGAACCCAGGTCTCCCGCATTGCAGACAGACGCTTTAACCTCTGAGCCACCAGGGAAGCCTTAATCAATCGAAAGCACACACACACACACAAATAGTAAGTACATGATTGGATTTTTCACAAAGCTAAATATATTTAAATGCCTGTCCTTTATTCTGAAATTAAGTTTTTTATATGTTTTTAAATGTCTTTTATGAAATGATGGTGCAAAGAGATGGTATTTTTAATGTCCTTATTTGGCAAAATAAAAGCTGACAGTCTCTATAGAATATTCAAATAACTGAAAGTTTTTACTATGTGTAAAAAATGAAGCTATGAAAACATACTTCATCCTGGGCCTGTGTCAGTGTTCAGGCTAGAGTTTGGGAATCACTGGTGTATGTAGGCCTGGGACTTTTAGCCAGCTCACTCACCTGGAGGAGCAGAAGAGAGAGAAGTTACATTCTGTATAACCCAAACTGTTCTTTTTTGCAAGTTATTCAATGAAAAGACTTGGAAGCTACCCAAGCAGCTCACGGTGGTTTACTTGGGATAAAACTGTGGTGTGTTCATGATCAGAGCATCAAAGGGAGATGCTTCGTTCTGTGTTTTACACTGCTGTTGGCCTTGGATAGCCTTTCCAAGTAATTCTAGGAATGCTGCGAATTCCTTGGTTATTTGAAACTTTTGTTTTTCCAGTTTTGACGTTTTGAAATTGTTTTTGTGTGACCCTTAGCTGTAAAGTCTTTGATGTTTGAACACCGGTTTCCTGAGGATGGGTGGGCAGTGGGAAGGCATCAGGTATGAGTTTGAAAGTTATATGAGTTTCAGATACAGAAACTCTGGAAAATTTTCAAGTGACTTCATTTGAATTAAGTCCTAAAGCTAGTTTAGGTTTGAAGAATATATAATAGGTAAGCGTTTCTGGAGGTGAACACTGGTTTTTGAGAAAAACATGACAAATACTTTTAAACACTGAGTTCCTGAAAGGCCCGTGGGAATGGAGTATTACAGCCCCTTGATAAAACAGTTCTAAAATTATATGGGGGGGATGGTCATTGCCTTGGGAATTTCTTCTCTGAAAACAAAGTACTTAAATGGGATGGCATATGTCCAGATATCTGGAGAAATTAGGTACTGTTTAGTTAATCTTGAGAAAATAACAATTTTATGAATAAGGTTTTATTTTTTACTTACTATTTCAGTACATACTTATTGGAGGTTCTGATTTGTGCTGTGTATTGTTTTAAAAATTGAGGGTCTAGTCAGGACTTGGACATAACCCTGCCCTCATAGAGTTTATGTTCTAGAGAGCAAGACAGATAATACATGAGAAAAAGATTATTGTGCTATTAAATGAGAAGGTGCTGAGGTGAAGACAAATGGCGGTGGGGTTGGGGAAGAGAAAGGACTACTTTAAGTAGAATGGCTAGTGCAGTTTGCCTTTTTCTGGTAGCATTTTCGTCTAGTCCAGAAAGAGAGGCAGGAGGCTGTAGGAGGCACACAAGACTATGGCCTTGAGGTAGCAGAGAACTTGGTGGATCAATGGAGCTTAGAGGGCTAAGGGAGAAGGGGCATTCTAGGCTCTTCTTAACAGGGCTCTGCAAGTGCTGAGTGAATGAATGAGTATAAGATTTTTTTTTTTTTTTTTTGAGTATAAGATTTTTACAGCACATCCTTACTGTAGATTAAAAGAGGGTGATCATGAGTGAGAGGTGGGTGTCACTGGAAATGATGGTCAGCTGATCAACTCACAGGGTCTGGAGCAGGATCTCAGTTGGGCGCCCAAGTTTTAGGGTCCATGTTCTTGGCCCAGAGACTTGATGTCATCAGTAGTCAGCAGTAAACCAGGGCCTTAAGGAGGAACTTACTCCCAGCAAACACACACGGGATGGATGCTGATCCATTTACATGCGGTTTCCTTTTCTAGTGGCTAAAATACCATGTTAATGTGTGCTGTATCGGGCAGCCCTTTTTCCAGCATCGAGGCACTGGAAAAATAAGTATGTAAGCAAAAGCCTACTGAGTAAATTTAGAATAGGCTCAAGAAAGTCTCAAGGCATGTTCTGCATGGGTTCAGCTGAGGCTTGATAAAGCAGTATCTTTGCTTCACAATGAAGAACACTTTTTAGAATAAGACTGAATTTATGTTTAATTTGGGAGTCACTGGTTGCTTTTTCTAGGCTTCCTTTCTCATCATCTTTTGCACAGTCTTTCTTTTTTGTTTCGTCTATATTTTTTTTTGTTTTATATGACAGTTTTTTTTTTTCTGATTATACAATAACAAGTGAATACTGTAGAAAGTAGCCACGCTGTAAAGAGAAGACCACTGTTAGTATAGTGAGGCCTGTCCTTTTCCTTTGTATTTATTAATATATGTAGCAGGCCACTCAGTGAGGCAAACTTTAAAATGTCTGTCTCCTGCCATAAATATTTAAAGTTGGTAGCAGATTGTGTCAGAGGTGATAGCAAATCCTCTTGGAACAGACTTCTGCTTTAGGAAGCTTCCTGTGTAGCTTAGTTGGTAAAGTGTCTGCCTGCAATGCAGGAGACCTGGGTTCAATTTCTGGGTCAGGAAGTTCCCCTGGAGAAGGAAATGGCAACCCGCCCCAGTATTCCTGCCTGGAGAATTCCATGGAGAGGAGCCTGGCGGGCTACAGTTCATGGGCTTGAAAGGGTCGGACACGATTTAGCACTCTCTTTCTTTCTGCTTTAGTAAGATCATCAAAATGCCTCTTTGGTTGTATAGTTATAATATTCTTGTATTTTTTAATAATGTGAGTAAAGCAGTCAGAATGCAAGTAAGTCAACTAGAGATACAAAGTGATTAACATTTAATAATGTAAATGGTTCTCATTGAGGGAGGGTACATCTCAGCAGGAATTTATTTTAATTGTTTATAGAAAATTTAAGACATATGTCCAAGTTAAAAGACCAGTATAGTGAACCCCCATAGACTTTGGTGCAGCTTGAACAGGTCACTCTGCTGTTATGTCATCTGCACCCCGTCTGGTCTCTTCCCTCACAGATTATTCTGTAGCAGTCCCCAAACAGCATGTCATTTCTTCTGTAAATATTTCGATACATAGCTCAGTAAGGACTCTTAAAAAATCAAAACAGTAATCATGATATTGCTATACCTAAAATTTTAACTTAGGTGATTTCTTAGTATCGTATAGAGACTTAGGTTTGATTTTTTTTTTTTACTCTTTTTCTTTCCATGTTCAAAATTCTTTGAAGCTAGTTGCTAAGTGCAGCCCACATTCCAGGAGGAAGAAGATTAACCTCTGCCTTCTGGGGAAAGGGGGAGGAATTCAGAGAGTTATGAGTCAAGTCATTTTTTTGTTTTACCCTGGTAGTCTCCTTGGGCCTGAAGTTGAAGATGGTAGAAAGGATTCAGAACTGAACAGATATTCCAGGAGACTATGAAGGAAAAAAAATATGGCCAAAGGGAGCTCCCTGGGCTGATGAACTGTAGGAGCTGTGATGACGAGTTTATAACTTTAGGTTTTCTTTTTGTGTGTTATAATTTATACTTGCAGTGAAATCTGTTAAATCCCTACCTGTGTAGCATCAGCATTAGTTAGCTGAGAGAAGTGAGAAGGTTAAGCTGTAGCAGTAAGCTGGCCATTGGTTCTCAAAGAGCAGCTACAGAGCGGTAGTCACCAGTGAAATGTGACAAGTCACAGCAGCCAGGGCATAGAAGCCTCTCATGGGAACCCTCAAACATTCAGGAGGACTTCAATTTCCTGTCATAGAAGAAGACGCTCGAATTCCTTTCTTTAGTTTTTTTTTTTTTTTTGGCCATGCTGGCCAGCCTGCGGGATCTTAGTTTCCCAAACCAGGGATCAAACCCATGTTCCCTGAATTGGGAGCGCAGAGTCTTAACCACTGGATGGCCAGGGAAGTCCCTCCTTTCTTTAAATCTTAAAGAAAATGTGACCCCAGAAGGCTGGAGTTCTGGGGTTACTCGTGATACATCCATGTTTTCATAAAGCAAGATGGATATAACATGAGGAATTGATTGGGGAGTACAGTGTGAGAGTCTTACTACATGAACCTCTATTTGTTGTAAAGTGGTGGTGTTTTGGATATAACATGGAGCCTAACAGGAAAATAGCTGTAGTAATTCATAGGAACACATTACTCTTTATTTGAATGACTGGCCACTTAGGTTTTTTAAATTAAATTTAGTTCTTTTTATCCTTTTTTTTATATGAAAACAGGTATTTATTATAGAACCATGTCTAAAAATTAAGGCTTAAACAACAACAAAAAACATAATTCCACACATTGACATTGACTTTGTAGCATGAAAATACTTAGCCCGAAGAGGCAAGTTTGTTCTTGATGAATTAACATATAATAAATTCTCATGACATGATTCCAAAATATATGTATGAACTGACTTGACATGTTTATAAACATAAGGGCAATTTAAACACTGGTATTAGTTTTCACGAATTCAATTTAAGGTCAGTGACTGGAGAGTTATATTAAAAAAAAAAATCTGAGATGAAATATTCTTTAGGAAGCTACCACATACCTATGTATATTTTGAAGACCAAGGGTTTAAAGTCCACTCTTGATGAACACCGTTAAACAAAGGATGTATAACATCCATCACATGTCTGTTCCAAAAACAGCATGTTTCCAAAAGTATACATTTCTTTACAAATAAACATCACGCCACTAATAACTATAGAGGAACCTACAGAGTTGAGTTCCAAAATATGCTCTCATCCCTGAGCCATATCTTAAGGCCTCCACTTTAATCTTGGGGCTTTAAGAACATCTTCTTTGCTTTAATTGGTTTTATGTCTCCATTTTCATCTTCTTTGTAAATGGCAAGGTCTCTTTTCTTAGCAAACTTTTTCCCAATTGTCCCCACCAAGGTCTCATATCTTCTAGCCATTTCTTCATCTGACACATCGAGCTCCACTGTTTGCTCTTCAACTTCTTCTGCTTTGTTCTTGGTGTTCATCTGAAGCATTAATTTCTCAACCTCAGGATTAAATCCTCTGAATGACATTCTTCCATAGAGAAGATCTTCACACAACAAGAAACTCTGCTCTTCTATAATGAAACTCTCTTTCTCTTTCAGCTCAGAAAAATCCAAGTACTAGTGCTCTTCACTAATGATTTTCTTTTCTTCCTCTTCTAGTTGTTTCTTGGTTTCCGAGTCCAGTCCCCTTTGCATGAACTTCACGCGCAGCAAGTTCTTGGACAACTTAGTTTTGCGCTCGGCCGCCATACTGACTCCCACCGGGCGCCGCGGTCCTCTTTTTATCCTTTTGTTTATTCTAGTGACAGTGTTTACTCTTACCAAGTGGCAGAGTTACCAAAATTGCTAGTTCGAGACCAATAGTAATGAATTTTTAAAAGGTTATAAGTATATACATTTAAAGGCTTATCAGATCTGTTTTTTTCCCCTCAGATTTATAAAAAATTTTTTTACTTTCTTTTTTGGGTCCCACATTTACTGAATTGAATTAAATTCCATCCATTCCAGTCACTGAATTCTACCTTTCAGTTAATTCGCACCGCACATTATTATTGGTCTATGCAAAAGCCCTCTTGTTTTATATATTAATTTCCCTATTTCTACTTCCATTTATATTCTCTCATCTATATTTTGTTGGCTCTGTGTTTCTCCATTCTACCTTTTTTCCCTTAATGCACATGATATTGTATGAATGTGTTTAATTCGTGGCATTATGATACAGCGCTCATTTTTTTTTTTAAAGCCATACTCTGTTTATGAGGCTGTGTGTGTGTGTGTGCACGCGCGCGCGTGTGCGCGTGTGTGCGTGTGTGCATGCGCTAAGTCCCTGTGTCTGACTCTGTGTGACCCTGTGGACTGTAGCCTGCCAGGCTCCTCTGTCCATGGGGATTCTCCAGGCAAGAGTACTGGAGTGGGTTGCCCTCCTCCAGGAGATCTTCCCAAACCAGGGATCAAACCCCTGTCGCTTACATCTCCTGCATTGGCAGGAAGGTTCTTTACCACTAGTGCCATTTGGGAAGCTCTTTATGAGACTATAATAATCTCACTTTTTAAAGTATTTCTTTATATGCTCATTTTTCATTTTCCTTATTGGTACCACAACCAATACTGCCATGAATATCTTGGTATGTGTGTCTGGGCAGGGGTTTCTCTGCGGTATAGAGCCAGGAGTAGGAGTTCAGGGTTATTGGATATCCTGGTACTTAATTTCTCTAAGCACTGGTGGTATTTTCTCCATAATGACTGCAGCAGTTTTAATTGTAACCAGAAATACAGAGTGACCATTTCCCTAGGCCTTTGTCAATAATTTGAATTGCATGGATTTATAATTTTGCCATTTTTATGTGTATAAAATAGTATTTCCTTATTTAATTTGTGTTCTTTTGAATATGAGTGGGTTTGAGTATGTCTTCATGTGTATGTATTGCTGTCTGGCTTCTTCTTTTGTAAATTGCCTATTTATATCTGTTGTCTACTTTCCAGTGGGATTTTTTTTTTATCCCAATGATTTTCATTTCAGTTATTTACTCCCAATCTGTTACCCACCTGCTGACTTTGTGGTGACTTTCTTTAAATGGAGACCTTTGATTTTATTATTGTAACATCTGTCACTTTTCCTGGTTTGTTCTTTGAGAATATTGTGTAAGAAATTGTTCTCTACATCAAGAAGATGAAGACGTTCTCCTATATAACCTTTTATTAGCTTTGTATTTTAGTTTTTCTTTTTACATTTTGGTTTTTAGTATTATTACATCTGGAGTCCACATCTGGAGATTATGTGAGGTAAGGATCCAACTTTATTTTTTCCATAGAGTGTACAAATTTTCCGTCACTGTACGCTAAATAATTTATCCTTTTCCACTGACTTATGCAAGATACCACCTCTGTCACACACCAAGTTTCATAAACAGATGAGTTTGTTTCTGGGCTTTTAACTTTATTACACTGGTCTTTGTCTATCCTATATCATTGGCTTTTTTAAAAATAAATTGTGGTTTTGCTTATTCTTTCTTTTTCCTGTCTAATTACATTGGCTAGAATATCCTATACTATGTTGAACAGTATCTGTGGTGATACATTTTTAACTTGTTATTGGCCTGAAAAGGAAGCATCAAATTTTTTTCATTAATTACGATGTTTGCTATAGGGCATTAATCCATAGCCTTCAAAAAGTTATGTAAGTTCTGTTTTATCCTCGCTTTATTTTTTGTTTTTACAAAGAAATTATAATTGAATGTTGAACTTTATCAAATGTCTTTCCCATGTGTTTTGAGATGTATTTTCTTGTTGTCAGTCACTAAGTTGTGTCCAACTTTTTGCAACCCCATGGACTGCAGCATGCCAGGCTTCCCTGTCCTTCACTGTCTCCTGGAGTTTGTTCAAATTCACATCTACTGAGTTGGTAACACTATCTAGCCATCTCATCCTCTGCTGCCCTCTTCTCCTTTTGCCTTCAATCTTTCCTAGCATCAAGGTCTTTTCCAATGAATTGGCAGTTCGCATCAGGTGGCCAAGGTATTGGAGCTTCAGCTTCAGCATCAGTCCCTCCAGAGAATATTGAAGGTTGATTTCCTTTTGGATTGACTGGTTTGATCTCCTTGCAGTTCAAGGGACTCTCAAGAGTCTTCTCCAGCACCACAATTCAAAAGCATCAATTCTTCAGTGCTGAGCCTTCTTTATGGTTCTTCTTTACTCCATTGCTGTGGTGAAATAAATTTATAGATCTTCTGGTATTAAATTATCTTTGCATTTCTAGAATAATCTCTTGATAAAGTACTTAATAAAAGTATTAGGGTTATTTTTTTCAAACTCTCAGTTGGTGTCTATTCGCTGATATTTAGGGAGTTGGTGTCTCTGTCCATTCATGAAATTGACCTGTAATTTTCTTTTAAATATTGTCCTTGTCAGTTTTTAAAATTTGAATTGAAGGATGATTGCCTTAACAGTGTGTAAGTTTCTACTGTACAAGAGCATGAATCAGCTGTAGTGAAGTGAAGTGAAGTCGCTCAGTCGTGTCTGACTCTTTGCGACCCCATGGACTGTGGCCTACCAGGCTCCTCTGTCCATGGGATTTTCCAGGCAATAGTACTGGAATGGATTGCCATTTCCTTTTCCAGGGGACCTTCCTGACCCAGGGATCAAACCCGGGTCTCTTGCATTGTAGACAGACGCTTTACCGTCTGAGCCACCAGGGAAGTCCAAATCAGCTGTAAGTATACAATATCCCCTCCCTGTTGAACCTCCCTCCCACCCCTACATCCTATGCATCTAGGTCATCACAGAGCACCCAGCTGAGCTCCCTGTGTTATCACAGTTTCCCACTAGCTATCTGTTTTACACATTGTAGTATATATATGTATATATATCAATGCTGCTCTCTCAGTTCATCCCATCTTCTTCTTTCCCAACTGTGTCCACAAGTTTGTTCTCTATATCTCTGTCTCTATTTCTGCCCTGCAAATAGGTTCCTTCAGTACCATTTTTCTAGTTCTGTATATATGCATTAATGTACCATGCTTGTTCTTCTCTTTCTGACTTACTTCACTCTGTTTGGCAGACTCTAGGTTCATCTACATCACTACAAATGACCCAATTTTATTCCTTTTTATGGCTGAATAGTATTCCATCGTGGGCTTCCCTGGTGGCTTGGTAAAAAATCTGCCTACCAGTGAGGAGCCTCACGTTTGAAAGAGCTCCTGGAGAGGGAAATGGCAGTCCACTCCAGTATTATTGCCAGGGAAATTCCATGGACAGAGGAATCTGGAGGGCTACAGTCCATGGGTCACAAAGAATCAGACATGACTTAACAGCTAAACAACAGCAATATTCCATTGTATATATGCATCACAACTTCTTTATCCATTTGTCTGTCAATGGCCATCTAGGTTGCTTCCATGTCCTGGCTATTAAATATAGTGCAGCAGTGAACACTGCTGTACATGTGTCTTTTTAAATTATGGTTTTCTCAAGTTTTTCTTTTTTTTTTAAGGTTGTACTCCCCTGAAAAATGAACTGAACATCTCTCACAGTTTTTCTAATTTTTATTTATCCATTCATATACTACAGGACATCTTGATTGCTTTCAAAATATCATTCTTAATATTAGCTGATAGTTCAAAAATTCCCATTGAGAATGGGATCTTGTCAAGAATGTCTACCACCAATTCTATTGATCATCATACTTGAGCTTGCCAACATCGTAAGTCAGTAAAAAAATAAAAACATGTTAGGGTTCGGAGGCAAGTAATAAAACTGATTATCCATAGATAACTTGACTGTCTATATGGATGACTCAAAAGAAAGTACAAATCATTTTTAGAAATAAGAATTTAGCAAGTCGGCTAGATATAAAAAACCATTTATAAAACCCGTGTTGCATTTTTATATACCAGCAAACATCAGTTAGAAAATGAAAATTTAAGAACATGCCATTTACAACAGCATAGAAAAATACAAAACACATAGGAATATATTTAACAAAAGCTTTGTAAGCCCCTAATGGAGAAAATGATAAAACTATGTTGAAAGAAATTAAAGGATCCTTAAGTGAAGAGAGATACACAAGAGAGACTAAGGATTATGTGAATGTCAGTTTCCCCCAATTTTATTTATCGAGTTGGTATAATTCTAATAAAAATAAAATCCCAACCTTTTTATTTCGTAGGCCTTTGATAAAATGATTCTTAAATATATATTGAGATTCAGAGGCCCTAAGTAGGAAATGGCAACCCCCACCAGTGTTCTTGCCTGGAGAATTCCATGGATGGAGGAGGCTGGTGGGCTACTGTCCATGGGGCTGCAAAGAGCTGGACATGACTGAGCGATTGAGCAAAGGCCTAACTATGGTCCACTCTTTGTGTGTGTCTTTTGGCTGTGCTGGGTCTTCATTGCTGTTCAGGTTTTTCTCTAGTTGCGCTGAGTGGGGACTGCTGTCTAGTTGCAGTGTGAGGACACCTCATTGCAGTGGCTTCTCTTGTTGCGGAGCATGGGCTGAAGGTTGCATGGGCTCAGGAGTCGTGACTCCCTGGCTCTAGAGCACAGGCTCAATAGTTGTGGCACACAGGCTTAGTTGCTCCTCGGCTTGTGGGATCTTCTGGATCAGTGATAAACCTGTATCTCCTGCAATGGCAGGCGGATTCTTTATGACTGAGACACCAGGGAAGTCCTTGGTCCACTCTTGAAGAATGATAAGTTTGGGGAAATAGTCTTCATAGATATAATGACTGGTAAAGCTGTTGAATTTAGGTGATGGTATTGTTGCAGGGATAGACAAATAGACCAACAGAGCAAAATAGAGAATCCAGAAACAAAACCACATGACTCTCCATATATAACAAGTTGGTTTTCAAATCAGTGGAGAAAGGATAGTTTTTTCCTTCAATAAATATTAATTGGATGCATGCTACGTGAGTGCTAAGTCACTTCAGTTGTGTCTGACTCTTTGTGGCCCCAGGGGCTGTAGCCCACCAGGCTCCTCTGTCCATGGGATTCTCCAGGCAAGAATACTGGAGTGGGTTGCCATGCCCTCCTCCAGTGGATTTTCCAGACCCAGGGATTGAACCCGTTTCTCTTATGTCTCCTGCACTAGCGCCACCCAGA
Source organism: Bos grunniens (assembly GCF_055505025.1). Taxonomy (NCBI): domain Eukaryota; kingdom Metazoa; phylum Chordata; class Mammalia; order Artiodactyla; family Bovidae; genus Bos; species Bos grunniens. The sequence continues at coordinate 25,491,966 of NC_141179.1, forward strand.
TAATTAGGAAGCCCAGATAATTAGGTGCCCATATTTTAACAAATGGACTAGGACTCCTACTTTACACCATACACAGATAAATTCCAGAGAAAATATCTTTGTATTATCCACAATGGGAAGAATTTCCTAAAATAGACCACCGTCAAACATACATGCTAAAAGCAAAATAAAGCATAGTCATGTGTTTGTATGCAGAAATATGCATACAGATAGGGTAAAAGAAAAGATTCTTAAAATGAGTTTCTTTTCTCGAAAGCTACCATAAAAACTTAAAGGCACAAGTCATAAACTGGTTAAAGACAATCGCAAAACATATAATTGACAAAAACTGATATCCAGTGTATATAGAGAGAATGCCTGCCAAATAACCAAAAGTGAAAGAACCTAGCAGAAAATGGAGAAAAACATGAGGTACTTGGTGAAAGAGGAAATCTGAATGTCAGTAAACATGATAATATGTTCAACTTCATTATTATTTAGCAAATTTAAAGCACAATAAAAACATTCCTATGAGATTGGCAGTATTATAAAGTCTGATTATACCTGGAATTAAGAATGTGGTGCAGGGCTTGCTTTCCTGGTGGTCTAGGGTTGAGAATCTACCTGCCAATGCAGGAAACATGGGTTCCGTCCCTGATCCTGGAAGACCCCACGTGCCTCGGAGCAACGAAGCCTGTGCACTGCAACTACTGAGCCAGTGCTGTAGAGCCCGCGAGCCACCAGCTCCTGAAGCCCAAGAGCCTAGAGCCTGTGCACCGCAATGAAGAGTAGCGCCCGCTCCTTGTAACTAGAGAAAGCCCATGCACAGCAGTTGAAGATCCAGCACCACCAAAAAAAAAAAAAAGTGATGCAGCTATAGGATATACAGAAATAGAAATATAATATGTACATGAAACATGTTATAAACCAATGTTACCCCAATAAAAATGTATTTTTAAAAACAATTCATTGTATTTTTTTTTGGCCACAATGCAGGGCATGTGAAACTTTCCAGATCAGGGATCAAACCCATGCCCAGTGCAAAGGAGGCGTGGAATCTTAACCACTGGACCACCAAGGAGGTCCCCAGAATTCATTTTAAATAAATAAAACGGGGCAAAAGGGAATATGGTGTGATAGGAACTTCTCAAGCACTACTGGTGAGAATGTAAATTGGCTCATCTACTTTGCAGAGTAATTCGGCATTACTTAGTAAACTCAAATATGTGCAAATTCTAGAATCCACTGGTTCTGGATATTTAACCTGGAGAAAATTTTGCACATGTGCCCCAGAAGACAAGTATAAGTGTGTTCATGAAAATGATCCAAGCATTTCTCATCAGTAGAATGTATAATTGTGTGTTTAAATGATATTGCAGTGAAAACATATATAGCTACATGCCGCAATATGGATGAACTGGAAGAGAGTGATGAGCAAAATAATCAGGCCACAAAAGAATACATGCAATTTGATTCTGTTTAGGTAAAGTTAAAGGAGCAGCCAAAAGTAAGCAGTGTAATGTATACATATGTGGAACAACTATGAAGTCAGAATCAAGACAGCGGGCCCCTTTCATGGGCTTGTGGGGAGGGGATGTGATTGGAAGAGGGGCACACAGGAAGCTTCTAAGGTTTTGGGAAAATATTCTTTCACAAGGTGTGTTTTATGCCCAGGTGTTTGCTTCCTAAAAATGAATATTCTCTGAAAAATATATGTTTTATTTTCACTGGTATATATTTTATAGTATAATAAAAATATAATTAGAAAGTTAAATAGAAAAACTTTAACAAATGCATGGCACATAAAAATTTTCAACATTATTATTTTATTATTAATATCAAAATGTTTCCTTCTAAATATAGCTGTAGCTACATCTCACAAATTTTTCACGTAGTGCTTTTATCTAGCTTAAAGTCTTTTTAAAATTCCCTAATGATATTCTCTTTAAAATGAAAGTTATTTAGTAGACCATAGTTTCTGGGCACATGGGATTGTTCAGTCTCTCTCTCTGTTTTATAATAGTGCTACATTATAGAAAACAGTCTATGAAGGTAATCTTTTTGACATTTGTTGAATACATTTATTTGTAGCTTGAAATAACAAATTGTACTTAGGTGAATAAAAATACCTTTTGAAATTTCACGCAGTGAAAATAATTTTAGTATTGCAGTTTTTAAACTCTCTGCTCCATTCCAGCCTTTTCCCATTATAGCCTTGATTTTAATCTCTAGTTTTGTTACACTGAGGTTTCTTAGTACTGTGGCCATGTACACAATAGACTATGATTTTTTGTGTTTTAATGTATTGTTTAGTGTCAATTTAGACCCAGGGATGGGGGAGGCTGGCGGGCTGCCGTCTATGGGCTCGCATAGAGTCGACACAACTGAAATGACTTAGCAGCAGCAGCAGCAGCAGCAATGTATGGGAGGGACCATTTCTTTGTCCCTTGGTCAGTAGTACTGGATTATATCATTCAAAAATAATTTTTGGCAATTTGAAACATATATCTTTCACATATTTTATTCTGAATATAACATTCACATATTTTATTCTGTATCTTTCACTTATATTTTAGTCTTTATAATTAATCTTCAACTTTTTTGAATATCCACACATTGTCCAGTTGTCCTTTTGTGTGAGTTGCTTGTGTAATTTTGTAGAAGCAATTTAAAAAATTTTAAAACCTGTTTACGTATTTAGGATGATATTATCTCTTGTTGGAATCCTCCCCACCCCATTTGGTATTTGCTTTTTAGTACCCATTTGTTCTTTTTTCCTTTCTTCCTCTTCATTAGGAAAAAAATTTCCCCAGAGTTTTCATCTTATTTAATGTAGAGCAGTTTAGTCTTCTTTTACTACAGGGAGAAGATGATCATTTGGCAGAGATAATGTAGCCCAGATTGCAGAACTGAATTGAAGGTTAAATAATGTGACCACTGATCCTCTCCAATTCCGTAAGTCAACGAATATCATACCTATTCAGACAGCTTCTATGTGATAGAAAGCTGAAATATAATCTTCCTTATGATACAATAGTGAGTTCAGATTTAAGCATGTCTAGAAAATATGACCTCACTCCTTGACAAAATTTTATCATAAGTGACTTCATAAATACACCGTGCTGACTTTATCAAACAGCTCCAGGGAAAACATCTCTTCTGTCTACAGTGAAAGGATAATGCTGACATTTGGCAAAGGTCAGAGCTTCATAAATTTAACTTATTAATACATCTGTGAACTGCTAGTATGTTTATATTGTGGTGGTAAAGAATATTGCAGGATTTTTTAAAAACATGTTTAATTCCTACCAAGAGTTTCTAAGCATTTTTTTTTAAACTAAAATCCAATATGTTCCACATTTTTGATAAGGTAAATCTTTTCTCTTCGGAAAACAAAAAAGAGAGAGTGTGTGTGAGTGTGTGTGTTTAAGGAGATATATGTGGGATTAGAGGTCTAGGAAATACATAAGCCTCAGCACAGGTTTTCCCACATCCCCAAAATTGACTTAAGATGACCCCAAAATTGACTTAAGATAACCCCAAAATAGGACAAATCCAAGAGAACCCTTAAAGTAGGGAAGATAGACATCCATGTGCCCCAATACTAGAGAACATCTACTGTAGTACAGGAGGCACTTTGTTGAAAGAAAACATTAGAACTGGCCAGCGAGATTGCTTTAAAAAAAAAAAAATTATTTGACTGCACCTGGTCTTAGATGTGGCGTACAGGATCTTAAGTTGCAGCACGTGAACAGTTAGTTGTGGCACGTGGGATCTAGTTCCCTGATCAGGAATCGAACCTGGGCCCCCTGCACTGGAGTGAGGGGTCTAAGCCACTGGACCACCAGGGAAGTCCCTTCAATATTGCTTTTTAAAAAGTCATCACTATCACATGAAATGAAGAAGGGAGATTGTGGAAGGACCTCACTGATAGCCCTTACGTAGAGGGGTGAGAGCTAGAGGTGAGGGCTGTGGGACAACTAGTAAACGCTGTGTTATGAATCAGCAGCATCTAAAGCAGTTGAACCAAGGGGCCCCAGGATAAACATGACACGTCAAGTAGTATGTGGGCAATGATACAGCTGAGCTTTTCCATAGTGTAGTGGCCTGTGTCTTTAGAAAAGAGGGGGGCCACTGCTAAAGCCTCAGAACAGTTATTGAAGAAGTACTTGTGTGTGTGTGTGTGTGTGTGTGTGTGTGTGTGAGTGCATATGTGCGTGCTCAGTTGTGTCTGGCTTTTTGTGACCCCATGGATTGTAGCCCAACAGGCTCCTCTGTTCATGGAATTTTCCAGGCAAGCATACTGGATTTGGTTGCCATTTGCTTCTCCAGGGGATCTTCCCAACCCAGGGATCAAATGCCTGTCTCTTGCTTCTGCGTTGGCAGATGGGTTCTTTACCAGCTGAGTCACCAGGGAAGATTATATAGCCTTTTTATTTCGAGGCATTGTTTTAAACTGGTGGTTCTCAGCTGGGGGTGATTTTGTCCCCCGAGGGGACATTTGGAGGTCTGAAATGTTTTTGGTTACCACAACTAGGAAGAGTCTCCTATCAGCATCTAGTGGTAGAGACTAAGGATTCTGCCAAATGTGCTGAAATACACAGACAGCCCTTACAGTAGAGAATTATCAGTCCCCAAATGTCGATAGTGCCAAGATTGAGAAACCCTGTTTTAAATAATGTAACAAATATGAACTCATTTAACCCTTATGGCAACATTTCAGGCAGAAAAGTAACTTGTCCAATGTTATCTACCTGACAGGCTAGGCCAAAGGGAGATAAATGCAAGCATTAAAGAGAGGAGCTATTATAGTAATACGAACCTAAATAAAATTTAAGATAAGATGACTTATAAGGAGGATGTATATATTTTTTTTTCTTAAGGAAAAGTATAATCCCCAGTGAAAATATTTTAGTTATGAAACTTTGGATGTCAAATAATAGAACCCTGAAACATATAGAGCAACAGTAAAACTGTTGGACATGTAGGAAGTAATTGAAATATAGTGGTAGTTTTTTTTGTAAACAGCCTTATTAAAGTATAACTGCAAGGAGATCCAACCAGTCCATTCTGAAGATCAGCCCTGGGATTTCTTTGGAAGGAATAATGCTAAAGCTGAAACTCCAGTACTTTGGCCACCTCATGCGAAGAGTTGACTCACTGGAAAAGACTCTGATGCTGGGAGGGATTGGGGGCAGGAGGAGAAGGGGACGACAGAGGATGAGATGGCTGGATGGCATCACTGACTCGATGGACGTGAGTCTGGGTGAACTCCGGAAGTTGGTGATGGACAGGGAGGCCTGGCGTGCTGCGATTCATGGGGTCGCAAAGAGTCGGACACGACTGAGTGACTAAACTGAACTGAACTGACTGACATATAATAGACTGCACAAATTAAAAAATATAATTTCATAAGTTTTGATATATGTCTATACCTCTGAAATCTTTACCACAATCAAGATAATGAACGCATTTATCACTCCAAGATTTCTCCTTGCTTTATAATGTGTAGTTTTTCCTTTCGCTCACTTGCTGGTCCTTTTACCAATCTTTGTCAACTTTTGATCTACTTTCTATTATTATAGATTAGATTGCATATTCTGGAGTTTTTTTTGTAAGTGAACTCATACAGTAATTACTTTTTTGGAGGGATATGTTTTCTATCATTGTTTATTTCATGAATCATCCTTGTCATTGCATATATCAGCTGTTTATTTCTTTTTATTGATAGATGGTATTCCATTATGTAGATACACAATTTGTTTATCCCATTCACCTTTTGCTGGACATTTGGTTATTTCCAGTTTGGGGCTATTACAAATAAAGATGCTATAAACATTCATGAACAAGTCTTTGTATGAACAGTTGCTTTTGTCTTCGGGTAAATATCTAGGAATGAAATGGCTGGATCATATGGTAAGAATATGTTTAATATTTTAAAAAACTGCCAAACAGTTTTTCAAAGTTATTGTTCCATTTTACATTCCCACCAGCTTTGTTAGAGAGTTCCAGTTGCTCCACTCCCTCTCCAGTATTTGTTTATGGTGCATCTTTATAAAAATTTCAGACATTCTAATAGGTGTGTAGTTATCAGTGTGTTTGGGCTGCTGTAACAAAATACCATAGACTGGGTAGCTTATAAACAGAAGAAATTTTGCTTGTCACAGTTCTGGAGGCTGGCAAGTCTAAGATCACATCCTGGGCTCTGGTGAGGACGTGATTCCTGGTTCATAGATGACTGTATTTTCACTGTAACTTCACATGCTGAAAGGGGTGAGGGAGTTCTCTGGGGCCTCAGAGCCCTATTGCCATTCGTGAGGACTCTACCCTCATGACCTGAGTACCCAAAAAGTCCCTACTATCTAAAATCTTTACCTAAGGGTTAGGATTTCAACATCTGAATACTGAGAGAACACAAACATTCAGACCATACCAGGAGTGGTATCTTGTATTCTCTAATGTAAGTAACTGGTGATGTTGAATATCTTTTCCTATGCTAATTTATCATTGATATATCTTGTTTCATACAATGCCTGTTCAAATCTTTTACTTATTTTCAAATATATAGGTGTATTTTTGTTGTTATTTAGACAGTTGTGTCCGACTCTTATGACCCCTTATTCTCAGAGAGATTGAGATTGATATAGGGAACTGGTTCAAGCAGTTTTGGAGACTGAAAAATCCTATGATCTGAAAGCTAGAGACCCAGGAAAGTCAGTGGTGTAGTTCCAGTACAGGCCCAAAGTCTTGAGAACTAGGGAGTCAGTGGTATATTTCCCAGTTGAAGTCTGGAGGCCAAGAACCAGGGCAAGTGATGATGTAAGTCTAGTAAGTTCTGAGTGCAGAGAAGACCAATGCCCCAGTTCAGCTAGTCAGGCAGAGAGCCAATTGTATCTTCCTCTGCCTTTTCATTTTATTCAGGTCCTCAATAGATTGGATGATGCCTACTCACATTGAAGAGGGCAACGTGCTTTACTCAGGCTACTGATTCAAATGCTAATCTCATCCAAAGAAACCCAGAAATAATGGGTCAGTGACTAAATCAGATTAAATCAGGTGTATCTCATTTTCTTGCTTCCTTACTGAGCAATTTTAGCTTTTCATTTTCTCAACATTTCCTTTTTCAGAATAGGCTCTTTGCCCCACCTTTGCAAAACCAGAATGTTTTTGTCAAAACAACCAGTGTGTTAAAAGTGAAGTAATCCACTATTTCTGGAGAAATGGAAAAAGTTCTCACAGTTTTAAAATGGCAAATTTTCTTAATCCCAGTCCTTAGGATTTCCTAAAAAATTGAAGTTTGATTTTACTGAGGGCACTTTATTATGATGGGTAAAACATTTCAATACATTTGAATTAAGAAAGCAAATTCAAAAAAGAGAAAAGATATTCTAATTTTTAAAAATTATATATACCAACACAAAGTTTATAAAAGCGAAAGGGAAATTCCATTACAGACTGTTAAAGCTGTCTTTTGGCCTATAAAGCTATGTTTGGGTTTACAAAACTATGTCTTATGTTGGGTGTACATTTGTTTTCTGAATTGCCTAGTTGGAAGAAACTGCTAGAAAATGATGATTTTTGTCTTTATCAAAACACTCTTGAAATTAGACACCAGGTTTTTTTTTTTTTTTGGAAATCTTGATGTCTAGAGGTGAGGAAACTTCCCATTTTAAAACTCTTAAAGCTAGCCTGCTGGTGGTGATTTAGTCACTCGGTTGTGTCAGTGTTGTTGGGACCCCATGGACTGTCACCTGCCAGGCTCCTCTGTCCATGGGATTTTCCAGGCAAGAACACTGAAGCGGGTAGCCATTCCCTTCTTCAGGGGATCTTCCCAACCCAGGGATCGAACCTGGGTCTCCTGCATTGCAGACTGATTCTTTACCAACTGAGTCACTAGGGAAGACTACCTGGGTATAATCCCATTTCTACAACTAATTAATTGCATGGCTTTGGAGAAGTACATAACTTTTCTGTGGCTCAGTTTCTTCATCTGTAAAACAAGGATAATTCATTCTAATGGTTGGAAGGTACTAGGTTGACAGAATATGCTGATGGCTTTGAGAAGGAGTGTGAGTGTGTGAGTGTGTGTGTGTGTATGTGTGTGTGTGAGAGAGAGAGAGAACGCTAGCAAAGGAAATCAGTCTGCATGGTAGGAGGAAACCAGTAGAGTATGGCCTTTAGAAATTAGTTTGTGATTAATTGAATTAAATGCTGCTGTTTAGTATATTAAGATTTAGTATATTAACATTTAGTATATTAAGATTTACAACTGCTGTTGGGTTTAGCCATTCAGCTGTGATTGGTGACTTTGAGGACAGTGATTTTAGTGGAGGGGTGTGGACAAAAGCTTGGTTGGAATGGTTCAAGAGATAAGGAGAGAAATAGGATCAACAAATACAGACATTAAAATGTTTTATATTAAAAGTGATAAACAGAATGTAATGTCTTTGAAATAATAGGTTGCATTTATTGAGTACTTCTGTGTGACAGACGGTATTTTAGGCACTTGTACTAACTTGTTTGAAAAGTGGAAGTGAAAGTGTTAGTCAAGTCACTCAGTTGTGTCGACTCTTTGCAACCCCACGGGTCTGTGGGATTTTTCCAGACAAGAATACTGGAGTGGGTTGCCATTTCCTTCCCCAGGGGATCTTCCTGACCCAGGGATTGAACCTGGGTTTCCTGCATTGTAGGCAGACTCTTTACCATATGAACCACCGGAGAAGCCCAACTTGTTTAATGAGAAACAACAAATATAGCAGGTCTTTGGTTTGCATGATAATATAATACCACACCCGCTAAAACCATGTAAAGCAATCTTGAAAATCAATGGGAAAGATTATGATGTTCTGTGACCTTTAAAGTTTTTGTCAAAACATTCAACATTTTAACTAGCTCTTTTAGTTATTAATGTATTGGGAAATGAAATAAATGAGTGAAGCTAATATTTATAGTACACTGTAATTAGAAACATTAAAGATGAAAGTGTTTGCTAGTTTCTCTATAACGTACCAAGATTAGTTTGAACAGTGCTTGCCTTCTTCTCTACATTTGTGAATCAGCTTCCAACCTTCCAGCCTTTCCTCTTTCTCTGTTGTGAAATAGTTCTGAGGGTTCATTTAATGTGAAGTTTTTGTGGTTATCAGTCCCTCTGGGACATCTTATCCTTTTCATCATAACCACTTCCTTCACTAAGTCCCTCAGGCTGCTTATCTGCTCCTCTGTGGATCTGGGTCTGAGTGCGCCCTGCCTGTTATTATATGCCAAAGTTTAAAAAAAAATTTTTTTTTTTCTGAGACCAGGAGGGAGAAGTCAGTGGAACAGGAGTATAGTGAGCAAGTAACCTGCAAGTGGAAAAGACTGGTTCCTAAGGGCAGGCTATCTCACCTGAACTCAGCTCTGTAGGGCCCTCTGGGTGCACAAGATCTGAAGAAACTCATAAGCAGCTTCAGTTTGCTTTCTCTGCTGGTATACAGTTTTTCAGACACAAATTCCCCATCTTTCATTTGGTCAGTCTTGCTGGTGGTTGGTACTGTTGGGAAAATAAGAGTTGAAAACAAAATCTCGTGCCACACCAGGAAAAAGTTCCACAAAACTGTTCCACAAAGGCTGAAGATGAAAAAGTTTTATTATTTTATTTTTTAATTAATTTTTTAATTGAAGTCTAATTGCTTTACAATGTCGTGTTAGTTTCTGCTGTGTGACAATGTGAGTCAGCCATGGAAGTGTTAGTGGATCAGTTGTGTTCAGCTCTTTGTGAACCTCATAGACCGTAGCCTACCAGGCTACTCTGTCCTTGGAATTTTCCAGGCAAGAATACAGAAGTGGGTGGTCATTTCCTTCCCTAGGGAATCTTCCTTACCCAGGGCTCGAACTAAGGTCTCCTACATTGCAGGCAGATTCTTTATCGTCTGAGCCACTAGGGTAGCTGATGTTAGTCAGTGATCAATAAACATATATCCACTCCCTCGTGAGCCTCCCTTCCACTCTGCACCCCCATCCCACCCTTCTGCTGCTGCTGCTGCTAAGTCGCTTCAGTCGTGTCTGACTCTGTGTGACCCACCCCACAGACGGCAGCCCATGAGGCTCCCCCGTCCCTGGGATTCTCCAGGCAAGAACACTGGAATGGGTTGCCATTTCCTTCTCCAATGCATGAAAGCGAAAAGTGAAAGTGAAGTCACTCAGTCGTGTCCGACTCTTAGCGACCCCATGGACTGCAGCCTACCAGGCTCCTCTGTCCATGGGATTTTCCAGGCAAAAGTACTGGAGTGGGGTGCCATTGCCTTCTCCCTCTATTCCTACCCCCAGTTTATTATCGAATGAGGGTTTAAGCAGAATCGAATGCACATCACAGGCAGTCAGCTAAAGAGAAAGTATAGGCAGAAGGAAGTCTCCCCCTCTCATCTAGCCAGGCAGATACAACCCTCCACATCCGTGTTCTCAAGATAAATGGTAAGCAGTCCTCAGGTTAGAGGACATGCCAGCACCATTGATCACCAACCGTTCTTCCTAGATTCACTTGTTAATTGGGGTGACCACCTGCGTTTGTTAATTATCTTCATCTGGAAGAATAATGAAGTTTCTCTTCTCTCTCTGACAGGTAGGTAGGTAGAATTTGGAGCCAGAGGGCTAAATTGAACTCTCATGGAGACTGGGAGATGGGGGCCCCTCTTTCCCTTGATGTTTACACTTTAAAAAGGTGGCTCCTAGGTCCTTGAGAAAGACATTCCAGAGTTGTAAAACCGGCAAGAAGCTTATTTAGCTTTTAAAAGGATTTACATATATCTCAAAAGGACAGAGAAAGAATTTATGATTACAAGTTTTCTGAAAGGGAACTGGAGGGGGGGATGTGTCTTCCCCTATGTGCCGTTACAGTACTTAGGATCAGAAAGTCTTTGAACATAGTCCAAAGCTTCTTTCTTTTCATTTGATCTCATTGGAGACAGGAGGAGAGCTTGTTATCAACCTCCAAATAATTACTTTGATTTCGAAGATTAAACTTTCTCCTTTAGGCCACTAATTAATTACTCCAGTCATTGTTATCTGAGCCCTTTCTTTTCTTGGTCTGTGCACTAGATCAACAAATGAAGATGTTTTCAGGCATGTTTAACTAACCATGCTTAAGGAGAAAGTCCTTTACACTAAATTCTCTTTGATTCTGAGTGGCAATGAATATTAAACGGCAGATGCTGTGCCCCCACTGTCCTGGGCACTAGGGATAAATGGTAAACACAGCAACCACAGTATTTTCCCTCCTGGAACTTACTCTCTGGCAGGGCCTCAGTTTAACACGTAGGAATCAATGCCCTTGAGTACAGGTCTAGAAGTACTGGGGTAGTCGGTGAATAAAGTATGTATCTTAGCCTGAGACCTCAAGGGGTCTGATTACAGAGGGCCTGTAAACTTTAGTGAGGATTTGGGATTAAGAATTCAGTGTCTTGGACCTATCCCTAGAGATTTTGAAAATTTTATTTGTTTATTTTTGGCTGTGCTGGGTCTTTGTTGCTCTGTAGGCTTTTCTCTAGTTGCAGTGAGAAAACTCTAGTTGTGGTGTGCAGGCTTCTCATCGTGATGGCTTCTCTTATTGCAGAGCACAGGCTCTCAGGAGCATGGGCTCAGTAGTTATGCATGTGGGCTTAGTTGCTCCATGGCATGTGGGATCTTCCTGGACCAGGAATCGAGCCCATATCTCCTTCATTGGCAGGCGGATTCTTTAACACTGAGCCACCAGGAAAGCCCCCCTCGAAATTTTGATTTTTGGGGGGTTTGATGCAACTCAAGTACCAGTGTTTTAACAAGCTCTTCTATAAGACTCTGGGGCCGTGAATCCCTTTCTTTCCTTTTTCTCTCACGCCCATGCACACGCACATGCACACGCGCCGTCTCTCACGTACACGCGTACATGCACGCACTCACACGCACAGTCACCAGCTCAGCTTTTCATGGGTTCCAGGCAAGTGCCAGAGGAGGGAAAACTGCTGGGGTCCGAAGTAGGCCGCCGTCCCCACCCCACCCCACCTCACCCCACCGCAGTGAACCTCCATGCCCTGTGGAGTGTTTTGGATTCAAGTGACTTAAGAGCCGGCCAGCGCCAGAGGAACGCTCTGCCCCTCCCTCCTTTTCTGTCTCTCTGAAAGCAGGCAGGAATGAAAACCTCCTCCCACGAAGGGGAAGATGTCAAGGGACGGTGGCTGCTTCGACGCACGTCCGTGATCCTCACGTGCATGAGCGGAGTTTCCTGGGTTACAAAAAGGAGGAGACTCCTTTGGCCTGACACGAGGTGAGTTTGTCCCTTGGCCTCCCTCCCCACCCCCCAGCCCCCTTCCTCTGCGCGGTCTGGGGCCGTGAATCCCAACACATGCCTTTGAGACTCTCTGGACTTCATCACCTTTGAAAAATTTTAAAGGCAGAGATTGATATAACTGGATTTGATATAACCGGAGGGAGGGGACAAGAAAGGTTGTAGGGTATTTAGGTGGCTACTGCGGTAGTTAAGGAAAGAATGATGGTGGCTTGGGTAGAGAAGTGGATGGTTTTGAGAAATTTACAAGATGGAATAGGATTTTGTAATGTTTGAATGTGAAAGGAGATGCTGGAGAAGAAGGAGGTATCAAGGATGACTCCCAGATTTCATATCCCGGCAATGGGCTGGAAGGTCATATCATTACTTGAGGTAATGAACATTGGAGGAAGAGCATATTGGAGTTGAGGGGTAGTGTTGAGAAGTTTATATTTGGACCCAGAGACAGGCGCAGGGAGATGTTTAGAAGGCAGTTGGACACAGTAGTCTGGAACTCAGGATCTCTTGGCAATTCTTTGGGGGTTTGAGTGTGGTCAGGTCAAGGGTATGGTCTTCCCAGCAGTCATTATGGTTGTGAGAGCTGGACTGTAAAGAAGGCAGATGCCTTTGAACTGTGGTGCTGGAGAAGCCTCCTAAAAGTCCCTTGGACAGCAAGGAGATCAATCCAGTCACTCTTAAGAGAGATAAACCTTAAATGTTCACTGGAAGGACTGATGCTAAAGCCCTTAGCTCCAGTATTTTGGTCATCTGATGCTAACAGATGGCTCATTGGAAAAGTGCCTGATGGAAAGATTGAGGGTAGAAGGAGAAGAGGACATCAGAGGATGAGATGGTTGGATGGCATCACTGATGCAGTTAACATGAACTTGGGCAAACTCCAGGTGGTGAACGACAGCATTACGCCTGGCGTAATGCAGTCCATGGGGTCACAAGCAGTCAGACACAACTGGATGACTGAACAGCAGCAACAACAAGGTGATAGATGGTAATTGAATGGAAAGGATGAAATCACCCAAAGAAAGGCTATAGATGAGAAGGGAAGAAGGTCTGGAACAAAGCGTGAGCAATGTCAGGGTGTTTCAATATACAGCAGTTGATATTGCAAGGAATGGCCAGGGTGATGGTAGGTGAACTGGGAGCCTGTCGTACCCATGTGGACATCTGTGGCTAGTAGCCCTTAGTGATTTCTTATATTTGTAATTTGGCAAAAGCAAGTTAAAGAAATTTCAGTCTTATTTCCAATCACACAATCCAGAGGGTGGATATTCTTAGTTCCACATACAATGGTTTTATCCCAGTGAGAAATTAACTATTGCATGCCATATCAGTAAACAAGGATGTCATAGTCATCAGTGATTACAGCCCTCTGATGTGAGATGGTGAGCCCTAAGGGCACTCAGAAAGAAGAACAATACCTGTAATCTACCAGCCATCAGATTGCAGCCACTCTCTAAGGTAAGCCCCAAGGGAGCTCAGGATGTGAAAAACACAGGGTTCCGTCCCCAGATAGGTGGGAGTGCATATGAAAGGAATGATTTCAGGGAGCCCAGACTCTTCCATCTTCCCATACGTAGAGAAGCACTACATTCCTTAGTTTGAAATATCTGGCTTCTTTTAATTGATCATAACATTTTGATGTGCAGACTACCTGCCCTTTGTTGTAAAACTTCTATATAACCCTGCTCCTCCCCGGCCTCCTTGGAGTTGTTCTTTCAGGGTTACTTGAGATGCTGTCTCCCAGGCTTGAAGTCCTAAGAATTCTCACTCGATAAAACGTAACTCTCAACTTTTAGGTTGTGATTATTTTTTAAGTCGACACCAGGCATTAGTCACATTCACATTGAGATCTTAAAACATGTCCTTCAGGATAAGTGAGTTAACACAGCCACCAGCAGTCCAAGTCTCAAGCCATATGCACATCATTGATATTTTCCATCTCATTTTGGTGTCTGGACTTCTCCAGAGCAGACATTCAATGGCTTTTTGACCCTGTAGATGAAAACATTGGTAGGAAAGGATCTGAAGTGCTGGCCAAGGGGGATGATGATGACTGCATTATTTGCTGCTCTTGGGTCTGTTTCTGGGTGATGTTTATCCTTTCCTGAGACATTCTTCAGGATGATAAGTTCTTATCTTTCCTCCTGCATGTGGATTTTTCCCCCCCTGCATCTAGAAGCACATATTTCTTTTCTTCTTTCTTTAAAAATATTTTTTATATTTTTATAGTCTGCCTGACCCCAAGCTCTTGACCAGGCCCACCACTTGCTCTGGTGGGAATGGCCCACCAGCCAGGAATGGTTTTTACACTTTTAAATGGCTGTGTTTTAAGAGATTACATAAATACCTACCTAACCATGATTTTGCCTCTTGGCCCACAAAACCTAAAATGTTAACTACTTAGCCTTTTATGGAAACATTTTCTAATCCCTGATCTTAACTACATAAGACTGAAAAACAAATCTTTTCACTCAAATAAGAAAGACAGCTAGGTCTGTGGTTCTCAAACTTTAGTCTAGGTCAGAACCACCTGGAAGGTTTGGTCCAATACAGGTTGGTGGGCCACACCTCCAGTATCTGGAGTGGGACCAGAGAAATGGCATTTCTTCCTTTCTTTTTAAATTAATTTTAGAATTGAGGCATATTTGACATATAACATTAAATTAGTTTCAGGTGTGCAATGGAATGATTTGATATATATGGCAAAATGATCACTGCAGTAAGTCTGGCTAATATTGGTACCCATACATAGTTAAAAAATTTTTTTTTCTTACTATGAGAACTTTTAAGATCTACTCTATTAGCAAAATAGTAACACTGTTAACTATAGTCACTGTAGTACACGTTATATCCCCATGACTTACTTATTTTACAACTGGAAATTTGTACCTTTTGATCCCCTTCACCCATTTTTCCCAGCTTCCTCCACCTCCACCTACTTCTGGCAACTACCAGCCTGTTTTCTGTATCTATAAAATGAGCTCAGGGTTGGTTGGTTTGTTTCTGGCTTGCTTTGTTTTTGGATTATACACGTACATGAGATCATATAGTATTTGTCCTTCTCTGTCTCACTTACTTCACTTAGCATAATGTAGTCAAGGTCCATCCACGTTGTCCCAAATGGCAAGATTTCATTCATTTTAATGGCTGAAAAAGATTCCATTGTGTTTATATACCACAGGTTTTTTTTTAATCCATTCACCTGTTGGTGGACATTTAGGTTGTTTCCATTTCTTGGCTATTGTAAGCAATGCTGCAGTGAACATCGGAATGCATGTATCCCCTCAAATAATACCCAGAAGTGATATTGCTGGGTGATATGGTAGTTCTTTTTTTTTTTTTTTTAAATTTGATCATACCATGTGGCTTTCAGGGACTTAGTTCCCCTACCAGGGATTGAATCCAAGCCATTGGCAATGAAAGAACAGAATCCTAACCACCGCACTGCCAGGAAATTCTCAGTTTTTAGTTTTCGAAGAACCAACAATTTATATTCCCACCAACAGTGCACAAGGGTTCCCTTTTCTTCACATCCTTGTTATTGCCAGTGCTTGTTATTGCTTGTCTTCTTGGTAATAGCTATTCTAACAGATGTGAAGTGATGCCTTACTGTGGTTTTGATTTGCATTTTCTTGATGATTAGTGCTGTTCAGCACCTGTTGGCCATCTGTAAGTTGTCTTTGGGAAAATGTCTATTCGGATTCTCTGCCCATTTTTTAACCAGGTTGTTTTCTTTTCTTTTTTTTTGCTATTTTTTTCCCCTGAGTTTTTAAATGTATTTTGGATATCAGCTTCTTATCAGAAGTACACGTTTCTTAAGTAATCCACTTCCATGACAGTAGAAGCACACGCATATGAGTAACTGTTGCTGATCATAGATAAACAATAGATTTTTTTTTTTTAGGATAGCATTTATCACTTTAAAATGTTTGACTGTAGTAGCCTTATATCTGCCAAGTCTGACTTGCTCAAGGAACCAGTCCCTCGTTATTTCACCAGGTGAGCTGTCGCACTGTCAGTCCATCAGGCCTGGTGCTCAGCCTCCCCACCACATGGCTTGTGGACACGTGGATAGGGTCCGCTAGGCCAAGTATTGGTTTAGGGATGGACACATGGCCCATACAGATTCCTTCCTAGAACAGGTATGTGGATGTTAGGGGAAGAACATCTTTTGCTCCTGTTGTGGTTGCTAAGCTAGAAGGATACATCTGGGTCTGTGGGTAACTGCCTTTGCTGCTACATACATGGTGAGGGGCTTCTCTGAAGGACACTGGCCCACAATCAGAAGCAAAATTGAGAGTTGGAGAGAGAGGAACTTCGAAAACAGTGTGAGCCTTGAGTCCAGCTCTCACTTTTAATTTCTGCATCCCACTTAACATGATAATACCCTTCCTTAAACTGATAGGAGGTAGACTGTTGTCATTAACAACTTAGAGTCCTAATTAATTCAGTGACCTGGTAGATGAGTATTCACTCTATAATGTTTTCAGAGGTATTTATTAAACATCCTTTATGGGCCTGAAGCCCACTACTGTATTCCCCTATGCTTAACAACAACAAAAAAGGGATTATCAAATTATAACTTAATTTTAAGTCACTTAAGAACAGTATGCTCCTTTTCAGGAAAATAAATGATATTTATTACAATAAGAGAATATACAATATTTGCTAATTATTTTGAGAAATCTCTCTCTAGAAATGATGTTTGCTTGCTGTTTTAATGTTTAAGTAGAGATCAGACAGGGAACTCTGCCCACTGAACTTGCCTCACATGAAATTCTAGAGTTATGATTGGATTAGCCAAAGACCATTTATTTCTGTCCCAGGGGATGAGCAAAAAGTCAGAACCTTTACCTTATAGTGTGCACAGAACTTGGGTATCTGACCCCTGGTACCAAGTGAGTTCCCAGCTTACTGTGGGAGTGGGGGAAATGTGTCACTGTGGCAGACAGCTGAAAACTGTGAAGTAATATTTACTATTGCCTAGTCCTGCCTTGGAAATGAATGAACATTGCCCTTTGATTGGTGTCCTGAAATTTCCACCTCATTGCTTAACAAATTTCAAAGTAAGCCCAGCACTGAAAAGGAACTCATCTCAGATTTTGGTAAGGTTTTAAAATACGTGATAAGATAATCAAATTTTGAGCATGTTGCCTAAAAAGGGCAGAACCCTAGCTCTGAAGAATTAAAACTACAATGACAGATATGTTTATTAGAACACTTGAAGAGGAAGAATATATTTAATGTTTCTTGTGACAGGAGAAGTGATAAAAATAATTCACAAGTTGAAAAGGTGGATGAGCCCAAATAAGACAAATAGCATCGAAAGATCATATTTAAAGAAATTTTTAAAAACATCTTTGAATTTTAAAGTTAAGATAGAAGAAATGTACTTTCAAAAATTCTTGGGAAGTAGTCAACCCCCTGGGGTAGAATCTCATAAGAGGTATAAATTGATTTTTCTTTCGGAGGGTTGTTGATGGCATTTAATTCAATCTGTTTGCAGATTTCTGAAGTCTGTCCTCCCTTCCACAGAGCCACCACTGGGAGCCAGTAACTTACTTCAATCTCCTTGCTTCCATCTTTTCACTCTTTGGTAAAACAAACACCCATCATAAACAATATTCAGTACTGCTGTTTTTGTTACAGACCTTCCTGTACAATTGCAAGTATCAGAAAGATCAATGATGTGTTTTTCCTACCTTGGCATGTAGAGGAATGTAGCACAGCTACTGTTTTAAGAATATTTATGCATAGATTTCAGCTGAAAGACACATTAAATAACATGTCCATTTGTGCTTATTGGCAAGTGGTGGTTGCAAGCCTGCTTTTTCCTCACCCATTTGTCAAGTGACTGCCCCATCGCTCTGCAAAAAGTATCTCCTGCCTTTAAGTAGACCACAGCCTAGGGTAACTCCAAATGTGAAAGACAATACTGTCCAAACTCTTCACCACTGACTCTGAGGTTAGGAAAGCAAACTTTGGCTCTGAAACAAGGTAGTTCACAGACCTGGACACTCACAACACTGGCCTTGTCAAAATTATGGTTTAACAAACTGAGTTAAACAACTAGAGGCCATGTCATCTCTGAGTGTCTGCTTCTGTCCTTTCTGCAGCTGCTGTTGATGGCTTTGTGGCCAGTGTAGCTTGTTTTCTATCAAGGGAAATGCAAGATGGTTGCTCTTGGGAAAGTTCTGCACCTTGTCTCACTGATACCTGAGCCCCTACTTGACTCCTATTGATGTTGATGCCCTTATGTGACCCCACAACACTGGTCCCCTCTCCCTCCCCCATCTCTTGGTGGTGTTTGCCTATGTCATCATTTTCATTCTACTATATGTTGGCACAGTGCACCTGCAAGCTATCCTTTTATCAGAGTTCCACATGGAAAGGAAATTTCGAGTCCTCCCTTTGCTTTTGGTGTGACCTCAAACTATCTGGAGTATTTTTATTGCAAACCTTATCCAGGGTTAGACTGTGGGAGGTATGGGGCAGAACTGATTTCTCTCCTTGATAACTTCTCTCTCTCTTCTCTCCCAGCTGCTTTTCCCAGTGGCCAAAGGGCTTTCTACTTTTCCTCTCTAGGTGATAGGAATGCTGTATCTTCTTTCTTGCCCATTCTATGGATTTTGTAAGACTTCGATCAAGTTGGCTAGACTTGAGTCTCTTGAAATATGAAAGATATTAAATACCCTTTTGCGGGTCCACTCAAAAAACAACGAACCAAACCTGGCTTTCAGGTCTTCTTGTTAGTATGTTAGAATTCTGGTTTGAAGATCAAAACTGAGCAATACTTCTTTTCCTCCTCAGAATGATGAATGCTGTTGATGAGCCAGGATAACACAACAAATGGGAAGTGAAATTTACATCAGTTTAACATTTCAAACATATCATCCTTATTATTGTATTATAGAAAGGGATCATCACAAAGTAGGAAAAAAATAATCATTTGTAATCTCATCTCCAGAAAACAATAACAGTAATGTTTTTAGCTGGGTACTTAATGGGTTCAGTTCAGTTCAGTCACTCAGTTGTGTCCAACTCTTTGCAACCCCATGAACCGCAGCACATCAGGCCTCCCTGTCCATCACCAACTCCTGGAGTCCACCCAAACCCGTGTCCATCGAGTTGGTGATGCCATCCAACCATCTCATCCTCTGTCATCCCCTTCTCCTCCTGCCCTCAATCTTTCCCGGCATTAGGATCTTTTACAATGAATCAGCTCTTCGCATCATGTGGCCAAAGTATTGGAGTTTCAGCTTCAACATTGGTCCTTCCAATGAACACCTGGGACTGATCTCCTTTAGGATGGACTGGTTGGATCTCTTTGCAGTCCAAGGGACTCTCAAGAGTCTTCTCCAACACCACAGTTCAAAACCATCAATTCTTCGATGCTCAGCTTTCTTTATAGTTCAGCTCTTACATCCATACATGACTACTGGAAAAACCATAGCTTTGACTGTACTGACCTTTGTTGGCAAAGTAATGTCTCTGCTTTTTAATATGCTGTGTAGGTTGGTCATAACTTTCCTTCCTAGGAGTTAGCGTCATTTAATTTCATGGCTGCAGTCACCATCTGCAGTGATTTTGGAGCCCAGAAAAATAAAGTCTGACACTGTTTCCATTGTTTTCCCGTCTATTTGCCATGAAGTGATAGGACTGGATGCCATGATCTTCGTTTTCTGAATGTTGAGCATTAAGCCAAATTTTCACTCTCCTCTTTCACTTTCATCAAGAGGCTCTTTAGTTCTTCTTCACTTTCTGCCATAAACTTAATGGATGACTTAGAGCAAATAACTTTACTTTCTGATCCTCAGTTTCCTCCTCTGCTAAATGGGGTTAATTCCTTATTTTCCTTCCATGGAGGATTGTTTTGATTCAAGATGGCATTTTTACCATAGAGGAAAATGACTATATTTAATTGGTTCTGATTCTTTCTGTATTTTACTGTTGTAATGCTCTGTTATTCTAATTTCTGTATCTTTATAGTATATTTTAATACTTGCTGAAACAAGTATTATACATCTTTTACTATTGTCCTATTATCTTTTAAAATAATTTTTGCTATTAAAACTTGTTCCTTCTTTTAAAATGAACATTGGAATTATTATGCTAACTTCTTAAGCACCTTTTAGTATTTTCATTTGTTGTTGTTGTTGTGTCAGACCCAGTCGTGTCTGACTCTTTGCGACCCCACGGACTGCAGCAAGCCAGGTCTGTCTGACCCTCATCATCTCCTGAAGTTTGCCCAAGTTCATGTCCATTGCATTGGACATGTATTTTCATTAAGATACCCTTTATGTTTATGATATTAGCCATTCATATAAACAGGTTTTATTTTCTGGACCTTGGTAAATTAAATTTGGTAGTTTTCACCATATAAGGTGTTTCACATTTCTTAAGACGTTTCCTAGGCCTTTTATGTTTCTGACTGTTGTTGAAAATGGGACTTTTTTCCTGTTAAATTTCTTAACTGATTACTGGTGGTATATTAAAAAAAATATTGTGGACTTTTTGTCTACAATAAGTCCACAATAATTATTTTAAATTATTTTGCCCACAATAATTATTTTAAAATTAATTATCTTACTGAGTTCTACTAATCAGTTTTCCTTTGATTTTCTTTGGCTTTCCATTTAGAGAAGCATGATGATTTGGAAGCAGATTAATTTGGACCCATGTTTCCAAAATTTACCAACTAAAAAAATTCTTCTGTTCTTTATTGCATTGACTAGAACTTCCAGAAAAGTGCTAAATAATAAGCAACACATTGTTCTTCTTGGTAAATTTAATGGGAGTGGGCTCTAGTATTTCATCATTATTGCTAATACTGGCTATCCTTATGCAATAACTATAATAGATTAAGGTTTTCTTCTATTATAAGGAAGCTTTTGTATTTATTTTAATATTTCATTTATTTTAATTATTTTTAGTCTTTGCATTTATTAAAAGAATTATTTTTAATCTTCTGAGGTATTGAAGTGACTAGTTGATTGGTATATTTAACATGCTACTGGGTTAGAATGTTATTTATATTAATAGGGAGATTAGTTTGTAATTTCCTTTTTTGTGCTCCATTTGTTGGACTTGGGGATTAGAGTTCTGCTGGCTTGAGAAAATGAATTGGGAAGTATGCCATCTTTTTCTGTGCTCTGGAACCATTTAAATTATATGTGAATTATTTTTCCTTGAAGCTCTGCTAGAACTCAGTAGTAAAATTGTCCAGACCTGGTACAGCATTTGGAGTTATTTCTAGGCCAATATTTCCATTTCTTCCATGGTTATTAGTACCCAGATGAACTACTTTCTCAAATCATCTCTGGAAGTTAATGTGTTTTTTAGAAAATCATGTGTTTCATGCTTATTTTCAGGATGTTTAGCTTAGAGCGGTGCATTTAAATTTCTCATGGTATAACAAAGTACTTGTAATATCTGTAAATAAAGCCTGATTCTCAGTTTTAACGATTGGAATGTATTTTCTGTTGTCTAAATCTGTAAGAGCTTTGCCTATTTTGTTGATATTTTTAAAGAAATTATTTC
The DNA here is from genome assembly GCF_055505025.1 of Bos grunniens. NCBI lineage: Eukaryota > Metazoa > Chordata > Mammalia > Artiodactyla > Bovidae > Bos > Bos grunniens. The sequence goes on from NC_141179.1 coordinate 25,513,780, forward strand.
TGGGAATTATTTATCAAATCTGTTTTTGTTTTCTAATAATTTTTACTTTTGTATTATTATCAGTTCATTTCTACTTACCTCTTAGGTTTCTCTTCTTTTTTTTTTTTTTGACATTTTTTCAAGTTTATTTTCATTTTCTGATTTTAAAAATAAATATTTAAGGCTGTGAGATTTCTTCTGAAGTTGTCCTCATTGTATCAGTTTAAAAAATCTTTTTATTTTGTATTGCAGTATAGCTGATTGACAATGTTGTGATAGTTTCACATGAACAGCAAAGGGACTTAGCCATCCATATACCATGTATCCATTCTCCCCATCATATCAATTTTGATTTGCAGATTTTGTTACTTTTATGTTTAATGTTCTATAGATACACTGTTTTTTTGTTTTTTTCATTTTTTTTAAGTTTTTGTAAAGTTTGAGTATAATTTACAAACATTAAAATGCACATATTTGAGACTTCCCTGGTGGCCCAGTGGTTAAGACTCCATGCTTCCAATGCAGGTGGCACAGGATCTATCCCTGGTTGGAGAAATACTGCACAGGGCATGGGGAGGCCAAAAAGAAAAAGAGAGAAATGCACGTATTTGAAGAGTACAATTTGGTAACTTTTTTATTGAATTTTTCATGTGCTGTGCTGTGCCTAGTCATTCAGTCATGTCCAACTCTTTGTGATCCCATGGACTGTAGCCCTCCAGGCTCCTCTGTCCGTGGGGATTCTCCAGGCCAGAATACTGCAGTGGGTAGCCTTGCCCTCCTCCAGGGGATATTCCCAACCCAAGGATCGAATCTGGGTCTCCCGCATTGCTGGCAGATCCTTTACTGTCTGAGCCACCAGACAAGCTCATGAATACTGGAGTGGGTAGCCTATGCCTTCTCCAGGGGATCTTCCCAATGCTGGAATTGAACTAGGGTCTCCTGCATTTCAGGTGGATTCTTTTCCAGTTGAGCTACTAGGGAAGCCCAAATTTTGCATACAGTGAATGCATTTCTTAACTGATGAATTTGCATAAGTCTGTGTAACCAGTACACCAAGTAAGATGCAGAACTTTCCTGTCCCCTGAATGTTCCTTCTGTCCCCTTCCAGTCAGTCCTCCCTGAGGCAACCACTGTTCGGAGTCCTGTCACCAGAGTCATTTTGTTGATTCTTGAATTTCATATGAATGAAATCATACAGTAGTGCTCTCTGTGTCTGACTTCTTTCCTTCAGCATGATGATTTTTAGATTAATTCATATTGTTGCTGGTATCAACGGCCACTTTTCTTTTTAAACTGCTGAGTTTTAAAATTGCTGAATTTTAGAACTTGTATCATATGACTGTACCACAATTTGGTTATCCTATCTCCTCTGGAGGGGTTTTTGGGATGTTTCCAGTGTTGAGCTATGATGAATAAAGCTGTTTTTGTTTCCTCTGGGTAAGTACTTAATAGAGTCGGAGGGTCAAGGGCTAGTGTTCGTGTCTGCTCAGTCTCTCCGTCACGTCCCCCAACTCCTTGCAGCCCCATGGGCTACAGCCCACCTATTGTCAGTCTTTAATTTTTGTCATTTTTGGGGGATTATAAAATAGAATCTCATGTGATTTTAATCTGTATTTCTCTGATGGCCAATGACTATTAGGTTTGCTTCTTCTTGGCCATTTATATAACTTTTTCTGTTAAGCTTTGTTCAAGCCTTTTGTCTGTGTTTAAACTGAGTTGTCTTTTTGTTACTGAGTTATAGGAATTCTTTATATATTCTGGATATAAGGTCTTTGCCAGATTTATGTATTATAAATATTTTCTTCTAGTCTGCGGTTTATCTTTTTTTTCTTTTTTGCAGTGTCTTCTGAAGAGTAGGAGGTTTTCGTTTTAATGAAAACCATTTTTGTAATTTCTTCTTTTATGGTTATTGCTTTTTTATTGTTTACATACCTGAAATATTGTAAATATATGCTATATTTTCATCTACAAGCTTTACAGTTTTAACTTTTTATGACTTTATCATTCATTCCAAGTTATCATTTGGGATGAAGTATAGAGGTTAGGATTCATTATTTTTTTCTCATTAGCTATTCAATATTCGATTGTTTCCACACCATTTGTAGAAAAACTCTCCACTTCCTACTGAATTATTTTGGTGCCTTTGCTGAAAATCAGTTGAATGCATTTTGTAGGTCTACTTCTAGTCTTTCTAGTCTTTCTGTAATTGCAATTTTGATATCCTCTTTGACCCATGAGTTGCTTAGGAATATGCTGCCATCTTTAACAACAACTCTGTGACCTGGAAGACCATTTCACTGGGGCCAGGTCAGGACTGAGGCTCAATGGTTATAATCCTAAGAATGTTTGTTTATCTTATAACACCGTGGCTCTCAATTTTAGCAGCATTACACAGGGAGTTCACAAACAAGAACAGTTTTTGGGACTCCATCTCAGGCCTAATTTTCAGTGTAAAAACTGGGGAAATTTCTGTCTTTAAAAAGCCCTCCAGGTAAGACATCCAGTCAATTTGAGAACCGTTGCCCTAAGCTTTGCCTCTTTCAGCAAAGAGCAGATTTATGGTAACACACTGAGACCTCAGAGGGTTCAATGTGTTCCATTATTTCAGTGTATAGACTCGACCTTCCAAAAAAAGGGAAATAGAAAGTTAGCCTGTCATTTCTTCGGGCGTTGAAATGAACATGAACTTCAGATCATCTTTCAGTGACCTTTTTTTTTTAAAAAATTTGGAAGTATATAATATCTATTATCATTGTCATATACTTAAAATATTTTTCCTGTTAAAAAACTATTGGATTCTAGATGACTGTTTTGCTGTTCAAGTATGGGAACTTAAAGTTTTAGGGAGGAATCTTTGGTGCATGGAGACAAGTGCCTTATTTACTCAAGAGCCAGTGGATCAAGAAAGCTGAGAGAACTGTCAGATCAAGTGCACTACATTCAGGACCAGAGGGAGCACTTTTGGAGAGACTTACAATCTCAATATATTGGTGAGAATATGAAAAAAAAAAAAAGTTTCTCAGTAGATGCTATATTTTAAAAATCACAGTCTTACTTTAGATAGGTGCTTCTCAACTGGGCATGGTTTTTTTGTTCTAGGGGACTTCTGGTAGTATCTAGAGACATTTTTTGTTGTCACAACTGGAGGGGGTGCTATTGGCATCTAATGAGTAAAGGCCAGGGATGCTTCTTTTATTTGTTTGTTTATTTACTGATTTTATTTCTGGCAGTTTGCACTGTGGTGCCTGGGCTCTTCAGTGCTGTGTGTGGGCTTTCTCTGGTTGTAGAGCATGGGGCAACTCTCTTGCTGTGACGTGCAGGCTCCAGGACAAGTAGGCGTCAGAAGTTGTGGTTCATGGGCTTAGTTGCTCCATGGCGTGTAGGATCTTACTTCCCAGACCTGGGATTGAACCTGTGTCCCCTGCATTGGCAGGAGGACTCTTAACTACAGGACCACCAGGGAAGTCCCCCAGGGATGCTTCTAAACACTCTATATGCACAGGGCAGCATTCCACAGCAAAGAATTATCCAGTCCAAAATGTCAGTAGTGCTATAATTGAGAAACCCTGTCTTAGACAACAGAGAGAAGATTTTCCTACAAGTGACTACTTGGCAGCTAATGTTGATGGTCCAGAGATTTCTCAAACCAACATGTCCAAAATCCAGGTCATGTCTTTTTCCACCAAATTTTGGGCTTCTTTCAGTGTTTTTTATCTTAGGAAATGTTACCAGAATTCATTCTATTGTGCAAAGCAAAAACCTAGGTCTAATACTTTATGTTTCTTTTGTGCTCTGTCATAGCTATGGAGATGTGGATTTAGTTTTATTTATTTAAGTCAAGATTTGCATTATTTATATATATGTTTTAAAGTTTTATTTATTTATTTATTTAACTTTGGCTCTGATGGATCTTTGTTGTGAGGGCTGGGGACCACTCTCTAGCTGTAGGATGCAGGCTTCTCATAGAGGTGACCTCCCTTGATGCAGAGCATGGTTTCCAGGGCATAGGCTCAACAGTTGAGGCACGTGGACCTAGTTGCTCCTTGACATGTGGATCCTTCTGGATCAGGGATCCAACTCACATCTTCTGCATTGGCAGGCAGATTCTTCACCACTGAGCCACCAAGGAAGACCTAGTTTTATTTATGCTGCATGGGATTCACTGGGCATCTTAATCTGAGGAGTCATACCTTTCACTTATTCTAGGAAGTTCTTACCCGTTATCTCTGTTGATTGTATCTTTTGATGCATAGAAGTTTTAAATTTTGATATAGTCAAATTCACCTGTTATTGCTTTTGTTGCCTGAGCTTTGGGTGTTATATCCAAGACGTCATTGCCAAATCCAATGGCATAAAACTTTCCTTGTTTTCTCCTAAGAGTTTTATAATTTTAGATCTTATATTTAGGCCTTAGATTGATTTTGAGTTAATTTTTTCCATGGTGTAAGATAACTTCATTGTTTCTGCATATGAATATCCAGTTTTTTCAACACTTTTTGTTGAAAAGACTGCCCTTTATCCATTAAATTGTCTTGGCACCCATGTCAAAAATTATTTGACTATATATGTGAGGGTTAGAAGTATATTCTTGATCCTCCATCTCATTGACTCTCCATTAACTACATTTGCTCTATTTTGCCTGCTATCTTATGAATCTGTCTGCTTCTTTTTATTTCTGTCACTGTCCACCCTGGCTTATATTGTCATTCAGGTTGTAGGAATAGCCTAAATCCTCACATGTACTTAAAAAAAAAAAAAGCAAGCAGCTATATTGCGATATAAATCACATATCATAAACTTACCCATTTAAGGTGTACAGTTCAGGAATTCCCTGGGGGCCTAGTAGTGAAGATTCTGGGCTTTTACCGGCAGGGCCCAGGTTCAGTTCAGTCCCTGGTTGAGGAACCAAGAGGTGTGGCCAAAAAAAAAAAAAAGAAAAATGTACAATTGAATGGTTTTTAATATATGCAACCATCACTACAATCTAACTGTAGAACATTTTTCTTCTACCGCAAATCACGAATACTCTTGACCCCCTCTAACCTGTTATCCAATTTGTAGCTCGATTGATCTTTTTTTAAAGAAAGCTTATCTGATTATGTTCCCTTCCCCACCTTCAGTGGTCTACTATCTCCTTGAAAAGTGAAAGTGAAAGTGAAGTCGCTCAGTTGTGTCCGACTCTTTGTGACCCCATGGACTGTAGCCTACCAGGCTTCTCAGTCCATAGGATTTTCCAGACAAGAATACTGGAGTGGGTTGCCATTTCCTTCTCCAGGGGATCTTGCTGACCCAGGGATCAAATCCAGGTCTCCCGCATTGTAGGCAGACACTTTACCAAAGTCTTTGATGTGGCTTTGATTCCACACCCCTCCCCCAAGATCTCTGTATCTTCATTTCATGTCACACCTGTAATATGACGCTATGTTGTAACCACAACCATGTTCTTCCATTTTCATGAGTTTTTACACACTTTGCTTTTCTCTGCCCCAGTCCCATCTCTATCATCTACCAAACTTTTCTATCTCAGCTCAAATAATGCTTTCTCAAGGAAGGCTTCCATGAATCCTCCCCCTTCCTCCCTGGCCCCAGATACCACAATGAGCTTGGGGTCCCTCTGCCTTGGATTCCTCCTTTAGAATATAGGCTCCATGAGGCCAGGTGCTGGCTCACTACTGTATCTGCATTGCCTAGCATTTTGCAGACATTTCATTTATTCAGCTGATATTATTGGGTGCCCACTATTTGTCAGGCATCCTTCTAAGTGAAGACATGCCAAAGAGCATGGCTGGAAGTCTGAGTCCTTGACTGTAACAACTTCCAGAAACTGCAAAACACGGGCTGTGCATCAAGTCTGGTGTGGGAAGGAGGGCAGCTCTCCCCATGAGACATGTTAGATAAAGCCTTTGTAATTACCTATGGTTGGGCCTGAAAGATCACACATAGGATTTTGGACAGGAGCTGGATCCCTCAGAGATTAGAGGATGTTTTTCTCTTGAGAAACTGAACAGGCCAAGAGAAAAGCTTTCAGATACTGGTATTTGTCTCTGTGTGTGTTTCATTGAATAGGCCTGTTTGCTACCTTATCGCTGCACAGTGAGATTGCCTTGTTGACCAGCCCCGTCCATGCATCTAGAGCATCCCTGTCGGTTTTTAAAGTGCACGAAGAAAAGATGTGATCAGACATCTAAGAATTTCAGGCATTTGATGAATACCTCCTACTTGAAAGAGAGACTGAATAATTGCACAGATAAGAAAAAAAAAAAAAAACACAGAAGAAACAGAGACAATTTAAAGAATGAACTAAAACTTAAAAAAAATTATCACATCATCTGAATATTTCCATTATGTAAGAGAAAACATGGCACCCAGGAAATAATGGGATGCTGTGAAAAAGCATATCCAGAGAGAACAATTAGGAACTCTAAAAGGAAAAAGAAAATATGACTGAAAGAAAAATCAACAATAGGTGTGCCAAAAGATAAAGTCAAGAAAATCTTGCAAAAATATAGCAACAGATATAGTGGTATAAAATAGAAAATTTAAGAAGTTTGGAAGATAAATCTTTGAGATGTAATATTAGACTACTAGAATTTTAGAAGGAATATAAAGAAAATTGCAGGGAAATACAATACAATATTTCTGAAATTAAAGAGCACTTGTCTCCAGTTTGAAAAGATCCAGGGTGTGTCCAGCACAATAAATGAAAAAAAATTCCCTACTCCTACCCACCTAAAATCGAATAATCGTAACACTGGGGTATAGAGATTATTTGAAGAAAAGGGATGAGAAGAGAGAAACAGATGACACAGCAAATATTATGAATCATAATGGCACCAAACTCTGTAGTTAGAGAAAACTGAAAAATAATGGACTTTAAAATTCTAAAGGAGAATCATTGTTAGCTCAGGATTCTAAATCCAGCCAAACTATCCAACTAACGTCAAGGTAGAAGAAAGCTATTTTAGATATGCAGGAAGTAAAACTTAAATTTTCTTCTTCTTTTCTAAGAAAGTTTTTGAAAGATATGCTAAAGCCAAATGAGCAGTAAATTCAGGAGACAGTAGATGCTATGCAGGAAATGGTGACGGGCTTCCTAGGTCATTTTCTTCCCTGTACAGCAGGTGGAAAAGTCATTTCTGACCAGAATAGATGCACAAAGGGCTCTGTGCAAGAATTCTGCAGGGCTAAAGATAGACTTGAAAGCTTATTTGATTCTGTCAGTGTTTTGGAAAATAAGAATGGAAGAATTTTGACAGTTATTATGGAGGATGTGGCCAAATTACAGATAAATACCTAGGAAACTAAACAGATGAAATTTCAGCTAAACCAAAAAGAATTTTTTTTTTTTTTTTGAAGGAGGAAAGGAAGGTGTACTACTTGGCTGAGCAGATATTTAATTAGCCATACTAAACGCTACTAAGTTAACTTAAAATGCCCTTGTGTGTATTTAGACTAGGTAGTAAAGAATGAGCTGTGATGTAAGAGAACAAAATCTTTTACAGCCAACTCAAGGAATTAATATAAAATGTCAAAAAGGAAAAAGCGAGGCATATCAGTGCTACAAACACTGCTAGAGACCTGGCTGGGGCCCTTTCTTCTTTCCTTCCTAACAAAGCATAGGATAGCAACATGCTTGGCAAAAAGATTTTATTACCTGACCTTTCTTGTCAGTAAGAGTGGCCATTTTATACCATTCTGGCCAGTGATCCATGATCAGAAGTCATAGGGTGGCAGGTGCAGCCGAAATGTGTTCTTTGCCCCTTTTTTCTTGTCTGGAATACAGTTGAGTTGCTGGAGATGCATCTGTCTTGAGACACTGAGGTGACAAGGATGAGAGAGGTAGTCACATGCTAATAAGAGGAGGCAGAGCAGAAAGATCTCAGATGGGTCTTTGCTGGCATACTGGGTCATGTGATAGCCTGGCTTTGCCTCTGGGCTTCTTCTACCTGAGAAAAATAATATTCCTTACTTGTTCAGAAAATTGAGTTGATCGAGTTGCATAAGCATAGTATTTTAAAAATACGGTGGTAAATAGAGTTTAAAACAGTTAAAAAATTTGGAGTGATTGTTTCTGGGGGTGGTGGGGAGAGTGTCATAGAAATTTTTGGATTTTGGTATGCTTGATACTGTAGTGAGCTCAATCTGATGTTTTGGACAATGCATATACATAGTTCAATAAAATTTTTCATTGTTCAGTTGCTCAGTTGTGTCCAACTCTTTGTGAACCCATAGACTGCAGCACTCCAGGCTTCCCTGTCCTTCACTATCTCCCAGAGTTTGCTCAGACTCATGTGCATTGAGTTGGTGATGCCATCCAGCTATCTCATCTTCTGTCAAACCCTTCTCCGCCTGCCCTCAGTCTTTTCCAGCATCAGAGTCTTTTCCAATGAGTTGGCTGTTTGCATCAGGTGGCCAAAATATTGGAGCTTCAGCTTCAGCCTCAGTCCTTTCAATGAATATTCGGGGTTGATTTCCTTTAGGATTGACTGGTTTGATCTCCTTTCTGTCCAAGGGACTCGCAAGGGTATTTACCAGCACCACAGTTTAAAAGCATCAATTCTCTGGCCCTCAGCCTTCCTTATGGTCCAGCTCTCACATGCGTACATGACTTCTGGAAAAACCATAGCTTTGACTATATGAACCTTTGTTGGCAAAGCGATGTCTCTGCTTTTTAATATGCTGTCTAGGTTGGTCATAGCTTTCTTCCAAGGAACAAGTGTCTTTTAATTTCATGGCTGCAGTCACTGTCCACAGTGATTTTGGAGCCCAAGAAAATAAAGTCTGCCACTATTTCCCCATCTATTTGCCATGAAGTGATGGGACTGGGTGCTATGATCTTAGTTTTCTGAATGTTGAGTTTTAAGCTAGCATTTTTACTCTCTTCTTTCACCTTCATCAAAAGGCTTTAGTTCCTCTTCGCTTTCTGCCATTTGGGTGGTATCATCTGCATATCTAAGGTTATTGATATTTCTTCTGGCAATCTTGATTCCAACTTGTGCTTCATCCAGCCCAGCATTTCATATGATGTACTTTGCACATAAGTTAAACAAGGTAACAACATACAACCTTGATGAACTCCTTTCCCAATTTTGAACCAGTCCATTGTTCCTCATCTGGTTCTAACTGTTGCTTGTTGACCTGCATACAGGTTTCTCAGGAGGCAGGTAAGGTGGTCTGGTATTCCTATCTCTTTAAAACTTTTCCACAATTGGTTGTGATCCACACACTCAAAGGCTTTAGCATAGTCAATAATAAAATACAGATTAATAAAAAAGACAGATATCTTCTTGTATGGAACACTTTGATAGCTTCCCATTTTACTTAAGATAAAATCCATCTTAGGGCTTCCCTGTGGTCCAGTGGTTAAGAATCTGCCTGTCAATGAAGGGGACATGGGTTTGATCCCTGGTCCAGGGAGATTCCACATACCATGGAGCAACTAAGCCCAAGCACCACAACCACTGAGCCTGTGTTGTAGAACCCACAAGCCACAATTACTGAAGCCTGTGTGCCTCAAGCCTGTACCCCACAAAAAGAGAAGCCACCGCAGTGAGAAGCCTCACACTGCAATGAAGAGTAGCCCCTGCTCGCTGCAACTAGAGCAAGCCTGCATGCAGCAATGAATACGCTGTCCAGCCAAAAATAATAAACACATAAAAACTCATTTTAGCAGATTCTTTGTGATATGGCTGGCACTGGCCACCTTCTCTCTTTCGCTTTCATCCTCTCCCTCCTTGACTAACCCCTAGCCACATTATCTTCTTTCAGTTTTGTGAACACCCTTTTGGTATGTTTGCTCATGGAATTTCCTCTGGTTCCATCAGGAGCCCAGGAAAAACATGGCAGGTGCAAGCTTGGTGACCCACGAGAGTTCAGTAAAGGGCGAGATGTAAGGGAGCCAACCAGGCATGCTGCAGGGAGCCATCCATTTCTGGCCCCACAGGACCTGTGTGGAGACAGTTACTGATAGAATGGTGGCTTTTAGGAGGTCAAAACTGATAACCGGTAGGTTTGTGGACACTGAGAGTGCAGGGCTCGCTATTCATGAAGATGACTGGAGTGGTTAGTATACGGCAATGCCTCTTTGCACATTAGCCTGAAGGCTTGCTTGCCTTATGCAGAAGTCTGCTTCTCTTCAGAGTCACTGTTGGTCTTGTGGTCAGGGCCTCGCAGAGCATGTGTTGAGGCCTCACATAGTAAAATACTTTTTTTTTTTTTTTTAAATGTTATTGAAGTATAGTTGATTTACAATGTTGTATTAATTTCTGCTGTACAGCAAGGTGATTCAGTTATATACTCTTTTTCATTATGGTTTATCACAGGGTATTGAATATATACCCTGTATATTCATACAGGGAGTATTGTGTAGCTCCCTGTGCTATACAGTAGGACTTTGTTGTTTTTCCATCCTATATTTAATAGTTTGCATCTGCTGATTCCAACTCCCAATCCTTTCTTCTATGCCCCCCGTCCCCCTCCCAAGCAACCACTAGTCTGTTTTCTATGTCTGGGAGTCTGTTTCTACTTTGTAGATATATTCATTTGTGTCATATTTTATATTTCTCATATAAGTGATATCATATGGCATTTGTCTTTCTCTTTCTGACTTACTTCACTCAGTATGAAAATTTCTAGGTCCATCCATATTGCTGCAAATGGCATTATTTTGTTCTTTTTTATGACTGAGTAATATCCCATTGTGGTGTGTATGTATGTGTGGGTGTGTGTATAGATTTACACATGTGTCTTGGCTATTGTAAATAGTGCTGCCATGAACATTGAGGTACACGTATCTTTTAAAATTATGACTTTATCTGGGTATGTGCCCAGGAGTGGGGTTGCTGAATCATATGGCAACTCTATTTTTAGTGTTTTGAGCAAACTCCTTGGTTGTTTTCCATAGTGGCCACACCAGCTTACGTTCCCACCAATAGTATAAGAGGGCTCCCTTTACTCCACAGTCTCGCCAACATTTCTTATTTGTAGACTTTAGTAGAAGGCTTCTTGGTCTCGGGTATGCAGGTACTCACACAATTCAATTTTGAATTTAAAAGCAAGACACAGGTGGTTTAGTGGGTAAAGAATTCGCGTGCAGTGCAGGAGATGCAGGTTTGATCCCTGGGTCAGGAAGATCCCTTGGAGGAGGAAATGGCAACCTACTACAGTATTTTTGCCTGGAGAATCCCATGGACAGAGGAGCCTGGCGGGCTACAGTCCATAGGGTCACAAAGAGTCAGACACGACTGAAGCAACTGAGCATGCATGCATAATCAGTATTGACTTGGGAGATGCCATTGGCAAGCTGGCCTATGAAGGTCACCCTGTCGTAGCCTTGGTTCCTGGCCCTCCAGAGAGCCGACACCCCTTCACTGGGGTGGATGAGCAGGACAGACAGGGACACCTGGCCCTCCCAGAACAGGGTGAAGCTCACAAGGTAGGTGCCATTGTTGAAGTCTGTCACCTTTCCAGAAGCACCGGCCTTCAGGGCTGGGGAGGACATCCTGGCCCTGAGGAAATCCCCGCCATATTCCTTCCTGCGTCCCAGGTGGTCCCTCATCTCCAGCAGGACGTCCAGCCGGTCCCCCCTGCAGTACGTGTCCCGAGGGCTGAGGACGGTGGCTCTGCTGTGTGTGGCGCTGGTGGTGGAGCTCACGGCGGTGAAGGGTCTGGGTGGGACCAGCTGGTCTAGTTTCTCCATGATCCTTTTTATTCTCAGCTTAGTCTCTGTTGGTGAAACTGCTGGATCGAGTGGTACTGCATGGTGTCAGACCATTTTGAAGGTATTTCTGTGATGTACAAAGGTAGGCAGCTCTTATTCATACCAAAATTGAAATGACAAAGGCAGTACACAACTGAACTTGTCTCTGTTAACCTTAAGGATGTATTTATATCTTTATTAATACATTGTCACCAAAGAGTCAAATCCAGGAACTTCCATAATCAAAGTGCAGAAAGCTTTTGGTAAAACATATATGTCGATTATTCCATTTTTTACTTCTATCACTTCTATCCATAGGATATTAATGTCCATTAGAAATTAATGATCCGTGGCACCCCACTCCGGTACTCTTGCTTGGAAAATCCCATGGACGGAGGAGCCTGGTAGGCTGCAGTCCATGGGGTCACTAAGAGTCAGACACGACAGAGCGACTTCACTTTCATTTTTCACTTTCATGCATTGGAGAAGGAAATGGCAACCCACTCCAGTGTTCTGGCCTGGAGAATCCCAGGGACGGGGGAGCCTGATGGGCTGCCATCATGGGGTTGCACAGAGTCGGACACGACTGAAGCGACTTAGCAGCAGCAGGTACATATACACAATGGAATATTACTCAACCATAAAAAGGAACATATTCGAGTCAGTTCTAAAGAGGTGGATGAACCTAGAGCCTATTATACAGAGTGAAGTAAGTCAGAAAGAGAAAAACAAATATCGTATACTAACACATATATGTTGAATCTAGAAAGACAGCACTGATGAACCTATTTGCAGCACAGCAGTGGAGATGCAGACATAGAGAACAGACTTACGGACATGGGGCAGGGCAAGGGGCAAGGAGAGGGTGGGACGAATGGAGAAAGTAACATGGAAACATATACGCTGCTGCTAAGTCACTTCAGTTGTGTCCGACTCTTAGCGACTCCATGGACGCCAGCCTACCAGGCTCCTCCATCCATGGGATTTTCCAGGCAAGAGTACTGGAGTGGGGTGCCATTGCCTTCTCCAAACATATACGATACCATATATAAAATAGATAGCCAATTGGGAGTTTGCTGTTGACTCAGGGAACTCAAACCAGGACTCTGTAACAACCTAGAGGGCTGGGATGGGGTGGGAGATAGGGGGTAGGTTCAAGAGGGAGGGGACATAGGTATACCTCTGGCTGATTCATCTTGATGTATGGCAGAAACCAACACAGTATTGCAAACTAGTTATCCTTCAATTAAAAATAAATTAAAAAAATAATGATCCTAAAAAATACATGACTAAGACATTTTGATTAAGTGGTTACAACTGTACATTGAAAGAAGTAAATATTAAGAAATATTTCACCATGTCCAAGTCCTAATAAAATGAAAGGAAAAATCATAATAAACAATAAGTATTTTTAACAGTGAAATATCAAGTTTTTTTGTAAAAATTTACTAATTTTTAAATAGGTACCATGTAAACATGTAGTTCAGTTGGTAAAGAATTGCCTGCAATGCAGGAGACCTGGGTTCAGTCCCTGGGTCAGGAAGATCCCCTGGAGAAGGAAATGGCAACCCACTCCAGTGTTCTTGCCTGGAGAATCCCAGGGACGGGGGAGCCTGGTGGGCTGCCATCTATGGGGTCACACAGTGTCGGACACAACTGAAGTGACTTAGCAGCAGCAGCAAACATGTAGTTCAGTTGGTAAAGAATTGCCTGCAATGCAGGAGACCTGGGTTCAATCCCTGGGTCAGGAAGAGCCCCTGAAGAAGGAAATGGCAACCCACTCCAGTATTCTTGCCTGGAAAATCCTATGGATCAAGGAACCTGGCAGGCTACAGTCCATGGGGTTGCAAGAGTTGGACACAACTTAGTGACCAACCCATCACCAAAGATGGTACAAAATTAAAAAGATACAAAGTGGAAAGAGGTATGAAAGAAGCCTTCCTCTTCCATTCCTGTCTCCTGTCACACAGTTTTACACCCAGCATTAGTCACTCTTATAAATATCTTTCCAGAGCCTATGTATATATTCACATGTGTGCATGCAAGCACACTACATATATTCTCTGTTAAAATAAATGCTGGCATTATATGCATTGTTCTGTGCCTTGCTTTAATGTCAGGATGTATTCTGAATCTTTCTTCATCTCAGAACATATTGAGCTATGTTCATTAAGATGGACACAAAATATTTTCATTCATTCATTAAGGTGGACACAGTATCTTTCATTGAATGGATGATGGACACAAAATATTTCATTGAATGGCTGTATCAATCTTTAACCATTTGCTTGTTGGTGGACATATAGATTTCCTCAAATTCTGCTGATACAGTGTTGAAATTAATAATCTTGTACATATATTCTGGAAATGGAGTTACTGGGTTGAAATTTAAGGGCATTTTTATATGTACTAAAAAATGGAAACATTTATGCTTTTGTTCTAGTATTATCTTTAACAAATATGTGCAGGAGGTTTATGTAAGACATTTAATCTTCTTCAACATTATCTCTTGATTTGTGACTTCATGGATTGTAGCCTCCCAGGCTCCTCTGCCCATGGAATTTTCTAGGCAAGAATACTGGAGTGAGTTGCCATTTCCTACTCCAGGGTATCTGCCTAATCCAGGGATTGAATTTGAGTCTCTTGTATGTCCTGCACTGGCAGGTGGATTCTTTACCACTGTGCCACCTGGGAAGCCTATATATTATCTATAATGTGTAGCATATTATACTATAGTTTAATTCAGTTCAGTCGCTCAGTCGTGTCTGACTCTTTGAGACCCCATGGACTGTAGCACGCCAGGCTTCCTTGTACATCATCAACTCCTGGAGCTTACTCAAACTCATGTCCATCGTGTCAGTGATGCCATCTAACCATCTCATCCTCTGTCGTCCCCTTCTCCTCCCTCCTTCAGTCTTTCCCAGCAGCAGGGTTTTTTCCAATGAGTCAATTCTTTGCATCAGGTGGCCAAAGTATTGGAGTTTCAGCTTCAGCATCAGTCCTTCCAACGAATATTCAGGACTGATTTCCTTTAGGATTGACAGGTTGGATCTCCTTGCAGTCCAAATAACTCTCAAGGGTCTTCTCAAAACCATAGTTCAGGAGCATCAATTCTTCAGCACTCAGCTTTCCTTATAGTCCAACTCTCACATCCATACATGACTACTGGAAAAACCATAGCTTTGACTAGACAGACCTTTGTCAGTAAAATAATGTCTCTGTTTTTTAATATGCTGTCTAGGTTGGTCAGAGCTTTTCTTCCAAGGAGCAAGCATTTTTTAATTTCATGATTGCAGTCACCATCTGCAGTGATTTTGGATGCCTCCCAAAATAAAGTCTGTCACTGTTTCCATTGTTTCCCCATCTATTTGCCATGATGTGATGGGACCGGATGCTATGATCTTAGTTTTCTGAATGTTGAGTTTTATGCCAACTTTTTCACTCTCCTCTTTCACTTTCATCAAGAGGCTCTTTAGTTTTTCTTTGCTTTCTGTCATAAGGGTAGTGTCATCTGCTTATCTGAGGTTATTGATATTTCTCCCACCAATCTTGATTTCAGCTCGTGCTTCATCCAGCCCAGCATTTCACATGATGTACTTTGCATACAAGTCAAATAAGCAGGGTGACAATATACAACCTTGATGTACTCCTTTCCCAATTTGGAACCAGTCTGTTGTTCCATGTCTAGTTCTAACTGTTGCTTCTTGACCTGCATGCAGATTTCTCAGGAGGCAGGTCAGATGGTCTGGTATTCCCACCTCTTGAAGAATTTTCCAGTTTGTTGTGATCCACACAGTCAAGGCTTTGGCATAGTCAATAAAACAGAAGTAGATGTTTTTCTGGAACTGTCTTGCTTTATCGATGATCCAATGGATATTGGCAATTTGATCTCTGTTTCCTCTGCCTTTCCTAAATCCAACTTGAACATCTGATGTTCACGGTTCACATACTGTTGAAGCCTGGCTTGGAGAATTTTGAGCATTACTTTGCTAGCTTGTGAGATGAGTGCAATTGTGGGTAGTTTGTACATTCTTTGGCATTGCCTTTCCTTGGGATCGTAATGAAAACTGACCTTTTCCAGTCCCGTGGCCACTGCTGAGTTTTAAAAATTTGCTGGGATACTGAGTGCAGCACTTTAACAAAATCACCTTTTAGGATTTGAAATGGCTCAACTGGAATTCCATCAGCTTCACAGCTTTGTTCATGGTGATGCTTCCTAAGGCCTACTTGACTTCACATTCCAGGATGTCTGGCTCTGGGTGAGTAATCACACCATCGTGGGTATCTGGGTCATGAAGATGTTTTTTGTATAGTTCTTCTGTGTATTCTTGCCATCTCTTCTTAATATCTTCTGCTTCTGATAGGTCCATGCCATTTCTGTCCTTTATTGAGCCTATCTTTGCATGAAATGTTCCCTTGGTATCTCTAATTTTCTTGAAAAAATCTCTAGTCTTTCCCATTCTATTGTTTTCCTCTATTTCTTTGCATTGATCACTGAGGAAGGCTTTCTTATCTCTCCTTGTTATTCTTTGGAACTCTGCATTCAAATGGGTATATCTTTCCTTTTCTCCTTTGCCTTTAGCTTCTCTTCTTTTCTCAGCTATTTGTAAGGCCTTGTTAGACAACCATTTTGCCTTTTTGCATTTCTTTTCCATGGGGATGCTCTTTATCCCTGCCTCCAGTACAATGTCACAAACCTCTGTCCATAGTTCTTCAGGCACTCTGTATATCATATCTAATCCCTTGAATCTATTTGTCACTTCCAACGTATAATTGTAAGAGATTTGATTTAGGTCATACTTGAATGGTCTAGTGGTTTTCACTACTTTCTTCAATATAAGTCTGAACTTGGCAATAAGGAGTTATGATCTAAGCCACAGTCAGCTCCTGGTTTTGTTTTTGCTGACTGTATAGAGCTTCTCCATCTTTGACTGGAAAGAATATAATCAGTCTGATTGGTATTGACCATCTGGTGATGTCCATGTGTAGAGTCTTCTTTTCTGTTGTTGGAGGAGGGTGTTTGCTATGACCAGTGCATTCTCTTGGCAAAACTCTGTTAGCCTTTGCCCTCCTTCATTTTGTAACTTACTCCAAGGGCAAATTTGCCTGTTACTCCAGGTATCTCTTGACTTTCTACTTTTGCATTCCAGTCCCCTATAATGAAGAGGACATCTTATCCTTATCCATCAGAGGGCAGACAGAATGAAAACCACAATCACAGAAAAGTAACCAAACTGATCACATGGACCACAGCCTTAGCTCAATGAAACTATGAGCCATGCCATGTGGGGCCACCAAAGATGGGCGGGTCATGGTGGAGAGTTCTGACAAAACGTGGTCCACTGGAGAAGGGAATGGCAAACCACTTCAGTATTCTTGCCTTGAGAACTCCATGAACAGTATGAAAAGGCGAAAAGGTGTGACACTGAAAGATGAACTCCCCAGGTCAGTACATGCCCAATATACTACTGGAGATCAGTGGAGAAATAACTCCAGAAAGAATGAAGAGACGGCGCCAAAGCACAGCAACACCCTGTCGTGGATGTGACTGGTGATGGAAGTAAAGCTGATGCTGTAAAGAGCAATATTGCATAGGATCCTGGAATGTTAGGTCCATGAATCAAGGCACATTTTAAGTGGTCAAACAGGAGATGGCAAGAGTGAACGTCGACATTTTCGGAATCAGTGAACTAAAATGGACTGGAATGGGTGAATTTAACTCAGATGACCATTATACCTAGTACTGTGGGCAAGAATCCTTTAGAAGATATGGAATAGCTATCATAGTCAACAAGAGAGTCCTAAATTCAGTACTTGGGTGCAATCTTAAAAACAACAGAATGATCTCTGTTTGTTTCCAAGGAAAACCATTCAATATCACGGTAATCCAAGTCTATACTATAGTATAATGTAGTATATACCATGTATTGTCATATGTAATATGTAGTATAATATATATAAATAGTATGTAATAAATAAATATCAGTGTATTATGTATAACTTGTTTATTAAAACATATTTATAATATATGTGTATGTATGTGTGTATGTACTCACTAGCTTTAAAAAGTATCTTTAAATACCAGGCTAAAAAATGATAAGGAAATCTCTCCTCCTCTATCTTTTGCTATTTATAACATTTCTGTGTTATTGCAATTTATTTATGATATTTGTGTGTCAGAACACACATAACATTTATGGTTTCCCAACCATAATTTCTATAGTTTTTTTTCCTTTTTTTGGCAGGTACTATATAGTTTAGTGGATTCAGTAATTGTCATTCTTTTTGTAAGTGATTTTATCATGTGTCTCTTTTTTAAGCTGGTCTTCAACATTTTAAAAAGAAGGGTTTAGAGAGACTAAATCCCCTGTGTTTGTTGTAATAGTTGGATTAAAAAAAAGTTTGAATCTATAAATAACTTGAGATTCATTTGATATGTGGTATAAGGTGAGAATACAAATTAACTTGTAACCTCCAGGATGATATCTAGTGAACCATTTTGCTTATTACTTCTGTAACCTTCAGAAAGATGAAACTGTCCAAGGGACAAATGAAAAATTAAAATATGCTTTCCTTCTAGGAAACTCAGACTTCAAACAGCAAAACATGTGTTCAATAATTTTGAGGATTTAGGGAAGAAAACAGTTCAAGTAATTAGCTACAGAACCTGTGTTGGGGAGAAAAGGAAATTGGGGCCAGATAGGGTCTTGTGAGTTGAAAGAAAATGAAAAAATCAAGGAAGCAGTGCCTGGGACATAAAAGGCATTCAAAACATTTCTGTTTGCCGCATTTGTGTGATTTCAAGGATTTTGGGAGGTGGAACAAACATTGTTGTTGTTTAGTTGCTAAGTCGTGTCTGGCTTTGTGACCCGTGGACTATAGCCTGCCAGGCTCCTCTCTCCTTGGGATTTCCTAGGCAAGAATATTGGAGCGGATTACTAGGTCCTTCTGCGGATGATCTTCCCAAACCAGGGATCAAACCAGCGTCTCCTGTGTTGCAGGCAGACTCTTTACCGTCTGAGCCACCAGGGAAGCCCTGGGTACAAGCATACTGCATACTTTGGAGATACTGTGGGTTTGATTCCAGATCCCCACAATAAGCAAATATCAAGTTAAAGTGAGTCACATGAATTTTTTTTTGTTTTTCCAGTGCATATAAAGTTATCTTTACATTATAGTGTAGTCTATTAAGTGTGCAGTAGCATTATGTCTTAAAAAAACCAAAGTCCGTACCTCAATTAAAAAATACTTTATTGCTGGAAAATGCTAACCATCATCTGAGCCTTCAGAGAGTTACCTTTTCGCTGGTGGAGTGTTGCCTTGATGTTGATCTCTCTGGACTAATGAAGGTGGGCTTATTTTGTTTTATATATATTTTTTATTTTTGGCTGTACTGGGTCTTCACTGCAGCATGGACTTTTCTCTAGTTGCAGAGAGCGGGAGCTACCCTCTAGTTTTGGTGTGAGGGCTTCTGATTGCGGTGGCTTCTCGTTGCAGAGCACAGGCTCTAGGGCCCGCGGGCTTCGGTGGTTGTGGCTTCTGGGCTCTACAGACAGGCTCAATAGTTGTGGCACACAGGCTTGATTGCTCTGAGGCATATGGGATCCTCCTGGATCGGGGATTGAAACTGTGTCTCCTGCATTGGCAGGTGGACTGCCACTGAGCCACCAGGGAATCCCCAAGGTGGACTTATTAATTGTCCTAATTTCAATATTGTTGTGTCTCAGAACAGAGAGGTCTGAGGAGAGGAAGAGAGGGAAACAGCCGGTCGGTGGAGCAGTCAGAACACACACAACACTTATTAGTTAAGTTCATTGTCTTACATGAATGCAGCTTGTGGTGCCCCCAGACAATTATAAGAGTAATATAAAGATCACTGGTCACAGATCACCATAACCAGTAAAATAATACATAAATGTTTGAAATATTGCAAGAATTACCAGGATAGGACACAGAGATACAAAGTGAGCAAATGCTTTTGGAGAAATGGCACCAATAGATTTGTTCAACTCAGGGTTGCCGCAAACCTTCAATTTGTTAGAAAATGCAATATTTGCAGTATCTTAAAAAAAAATGCGATAAAGCCAAGTTCAATAAAACAAGATGTGCCAGGGAAAGAAATGTGGAAGATTTGTGGAATGTGGAAGAAGTGTGGCTGTGGTTAAAAAGTGTGAGATGTCAGTTGGGTGGTAACAGGGTTCAAGGTGTGACTTTTAAAGTGGGTTGTCAAAATATATTAGACATGAAATTTCCTGGTACTTAGAAAAAATTGCCAGAAGGCTTGAAGTTTGAATTGGTTTGAATGTGAGATCTAAGTTGTTTCTGGGCAATGGAAGGATTTGGGGAAGATGAAGACTTAACCAGATGCATAATTATTTTGTGAATACGGGGAACCAATCAACTTTATGAGGTAGGTCCTATTTTTATTTATTCCATAGATTAAGAAATGAAGTGTATAAAGTAATATCAATATTACTAATTTTACTTAATCAATATTAAATAATTTTCCTATCGCCATAGAATGAGTAACTGCCAGAGTCAAGATTCAAGTCCAGCCAGTCTGACTCTCAAGCTTGTTATCTGACCATTCTGTAGCCCCACTTCCAGGTGTCTGGGTGGGGAGGGTTTATGTGTGTATGTGTGTGTGTATTGGGGCTGGGTTGTTAGTTTATGTGACTACAACCCTTGGGGATGGTACAGAGGCTGAGCAGGACTCAGAACCTGTCTTATGGGGCAACTCGGGGAGCTCTGGAGTCTATTTCGAATCTATAAGAGAATGGAATGGAATGCATTATGGAATGGAAGGGGAATTTTCCATTCCATGGTTACCCTCATCCTCCAAGACTGAGGTGGTTCCTAAGGGGAAGAGACTTAATTAAAAGAAAAAGCAAACCTTTTGAGCACTTCAGAAACTATAATATTTCTTTAAAATATATTGAGCAATTTATCCATTTGTTCAACACACACTTTAGTATCTGTCTTGTACTAGGCAGAGTATGTGTGTGTGTGTCTGACTCTTTGAGACCCCATAGACTGTAGCCCATCTGGCTCCATTGCCCATGGGATTTTCCAGGTGAGAATACTGGCGAATACTTTCCCACCCTCAATACATCACCAGGTAATTTAATGCTATGTTCTTAGTCTGATCTGGGATAGATTGAATTCTGAGAGAGGTTTTATTGAATAAGTGGAGAACTGAAATTTAAAAATAATTGTGGAACACTTGCAGTTATAAAAACAATCCATGCATTTAGCCCTAGCATAGGTGCTAGCAGTATTTTATGAATCATCTTATTTGAAAACGAGAGAACAGACTAGGGAGGGTCTGCTTGCTAAAGTGAAGTGAAATGAAGTTGTTCAGTCATGTCCGACTTTTCTTGACCCCATGGACTGTACCCTACCAGGCTTCTCCATCCATGGGATTTTCCAGGCAAGAGTACTGGAGTGGGGTGCCATTTCCTCACGCGGAAAATGAGCCCTTTTGTACACGCTGTGCCTTCCAGAAGGCTTTACCTCTAGGTTGCTCCCTTTGTACATCCTCTGCTGTGCCCTTGAATCCTACTCATTTTTCTCTGTCTTGTTTCAGATATCACTTCCTTCAGAAGTTTTCTTTGGACTCAATGCTGGGGGGTTGGCATCCTTTTGTGGCAGGTATCACAGAGTGTTGCAGTAGTTTGATACTGATTGGTATTCTCTCTCGTTTAACATTGTGTTCCCATCCTGAGGTCACCATATAATAGTTGTTGAGTGAACAAGTGTTTCATGAATGACTCTCAGAACAGAGCCTTCTTCTTCTTTATAATCACTTTAATATCTTCTCCGTGGGGATCTTTGAGGTTCTCAGTATGTGTCATGAGCATAAACAAAAAGGAAGGAAAGCAAAAACAAGGTGGCTAGTGGCCGCATGTAATGTTTTGGAGACCCAGGCTTCCTCCTCCTTCGATTGTTTCTTGTTTATACATTCTACATTATAATGTCAGCTCCATGTCCCTCCTCCCTCACCCAGAAAACAGGTGTAAAGAAGTGTCAACAATTATTCTCATTGTGAACACAGAATTTTGACCCTCACCCCCTTCTTCAGGCTTCCCAGGGGGTGCTAGTGGTAAAGAATCTGCCTGCCAATGCAAGAGAGGCAACACAGGCAGCTTTGATCCCTGTGTTGGGAAGATCCCGTGGAATAGGAAATGGCAACCCACTCTAGTATTCTTGCCTGCAAAATTCCCTGGACAGGGGAGCCAAGCTACAGCCCATGGGGTTGCAAAAAGCTGGACATGACTGAGCACAGACACATACACACACTCACTCTTCTTCACAGATGATCATGGATCTTTGTTTTATCTTGTTTCTTCCTCTTCTGGGCTTATAGAAGGTTTCTTATTGATTGTATTTTTAATTTTTTTTTGTATTCTTGCTATAATTTTATTTTATATTTTTTAATGTGGGATTGATCTGTAGCTTTAGTCTTAATTGAGGTATAGATGATTTACAATATTGTGTTAGTTTTAAGTGTACAGTGTATTGATTCAGTATTTTTGCATATTATATTCCACTATAGGTTGTTACAAGATAAGACACTGCGTATAATTCCCTATTGCGTATCAGCTTTATATATAGTAGTTTGTATCTGTTAGTCCTATACTCTCAATTTGTCCCTCCCCACCTTCCTTCTCCCTTTTGGTAACCGCAAGTTTGTTTTCTGTATCTGTGAGTCTCTTTCTGTTTTACATGTATATTCATTTGTATTATTTTTTAGATTCCACATGTAAGTGATATCATACAGTATTTGTCTTCCTCTGACTTACTTCACTAAGCATAATGTTGTCTAAGCCATCCATGTTGCTGCGTTGATTAGTTTTTAAAATGTGTTACGTCCCTTTTCTGTGTACACGACGAGTTAGCTCCTGTTCTATGTCACGTCTGCGTATATAGGGATGTGCACCATTCATTTGGCAGGTGTGGTTTGGATGCTGCTATGCGCCTGGTCCTGTTTGATAAACTAGGGATGGGTTCCTAGGAGGCACTGGGGTCATGGCTGGCATCTCTGTGGAGGGTGGAGAACACATAAACCAGGGGTTGGGGAGTGGGAAATGGGGGAAAAGACATCTGGGGCAGGAGAGACGCTGGAACCAGAGCAGCATGCAGGCCCTTAGGGGCCTCTGAATGCCATGCCCTGGCCAAGGTCCCAGCTGCACCCCTGGCGGCTCTACTGCAGCTTTGTCTCTGTTCATCCTCTTCTTTATCGTAACCATGCAAGTGCCAGGAGAAGGACCAGACTGTGGAAAAAGAATGACAAGGATATTTCATGAGTGGTGATGTGGACGTTCCATTCTGTCAAATCTATCTTGTCATTGTCTTGTCTAACCATCTGTTGCTTGTATGAGGGAAGCTGGGTTAGGGAGTGACCCTTAAGAATACTGGGAGTGAGGTGTATAGGTGTGCCTGTTCACAGGGTGTGTAGGTATCTGAAAGCCTTAGACCTCCTGTGAAGCCAGATGGGCTCTGCTAGTATGCAGTGATGGAACCCACGTGTTCCTGCACTCCAGTTGTAAACCTTTGGGTTAAATATTGCTCTTAGCTATTTGGTGTATATCTTCTCATCGACATCCCTTCTCTTAGGAAGCACTGCAATCAATATGATTGAGGCTTTGCTACCAGGACAGTGGCGAGAATGACTGTGCTGCCCAATAGCAGCCAGCTTGCCACAATCTTCCCAGAGTACAGGGACCGTGGGAGTAGCTTTGCACATTCAGCCCTACAACAGTGGGGCCCTGGATCTACATTTTATGCTGAAAAGTGTAAAAGCCTGAACATACCTAGGTAGCCAAAGAGCCAATAATCACATTTTTAATTTGAAAATACACTTGTGAGATCTTAAAAAATACAGACACTAAAACACATTCACAAAAACAAGTCACCTTTATACGCAGTAAAAAGCATTCCTTTTTTTAAATCAAGGTTTACTTTTTTCAATCTTCCTTGAAAGTTGCAGCTAGCAGGCTCTTCTTTAAAGATAGACATTTTCTTCAATGAAATATTCCATTTTGTTCTTTGGGAGTCGTTGGATGAGAGTCTGTAGGGGAAAATGTATTGCAAGAAACTTCATGAGGGAACTTTCCATTCCATCAAATCATGCTGTTGTCAATGTCTTGTCTAATCACCTAATGCTACTATGAGGGAAACTACTGGTTGTTGTATGTGGAGCTTGTTATGTCATCTTCCAAATTTTTATGTTTAGCTCTTTTTTTTTTTAAATAAGGAGAACATTTCTTAAATGAGAAATTTTTAAAACAGAGAATGTTTCTTAAAGTGAAAGAAACAGAAAAAATAACCAGAACAGTTACTTCTGTTCTTTCTGACGCAAACTGCCACTACACCATTGAACAGAAGCAGTGACAGGCATTCAGGTTTTCTTCCTGATATTAGTAAGAAGTTTATTATATTTCATTCATTAAATGATATTTGTTACAGTCTTCCGATAGATAAACTTTCTCAAGTTATGGGAGCTCTCTTCTCTCCCAAGTTTGTTTCTTTTCTCCTCCAAAGATGTTGTGTTCAAGTCTATCAAGATTTTTGTTTTAAACTAGGTGTTGGCAAACTGTGGCCTAGAGGTCAAATATAGTTCACCCCTCTTTTTGTAGGGCCCATCAGCTAAAAGTGGACTTTGCACTTTTTAATCATTGGCCAAAAAAGTCCAAAGAAGAGTGAAACTATATGAAATTCAAAATTCCACGTCCATAAATGAGGTTTTATTGGAACACAGCCAGATCTTTCATTCATGTGTTGTCTTGGCCGTTTTCAGGCTACCATGGGAGCACTGAGCAACTCTGACGGAGGCAAATGGCCAGCAAAGCCTAAAACATTTGTCTTCCAGCCCATCTAACTTTCAAACAGTTTCGATGATTCCTGTTTTAGACCATCATTATGATCACGTTTATTCTCTTTTGCTCTACTGAAATATCAAATAGGATGCTTTCAGCCACAAGTAATAGAAATCGTGATTCAAAGGGCTTATTTAAAAAAAAAAAAAACAAACTAATTTTTTAATTTGTTTGGCTGCCCCAGGTCTTAGTTGCAGCATGTGGGATCTTCTAGTTTTGTTACAGCATGCAAACTCTTTTGCTGTAGCATGTGGGATCTAGTTCCCCGAACAGGGATCAAACCCACCTCCCTTCATTGGGAACATGAAGTTTTAGCCTCTGGACCACCAGGGAAGTCCCAAACCAAACTTAGCTAAACAGTAAAAGCATTCACATGCAGACAAGCTCTGGACACAGTGTAATCAGTCTTCACATCTGATTCTCTCGCTTTTGTATCTTATATTGGTTGTCTTTGTTCTTAAGTGTCCTGCCTGCCCAGATGGAATCTTTTAAATTTGATTTTCTTAGTCCCTAAAATAAGTAAAACTTTGTTGACGATACAACTAGGATGATTTGTAGAGACTGGTCTGTAGGGATTTTGTAAACTGCTTTAGCAAATAGAGTTTGAACATATGCTAATTTGCTTTTCAATCACATGGTCATGTGTGTGGTTACTCTGGGTGCCATATGCAAAGATCATGGCTCAGGTATCAATGATACCTACACTGAGACTTAAAAATGTCCTTCATGGTAAGATGTTGAATGTCACCCTAGAAGTCTCCACCTCTCTGTGTCAACGTGCATCTCCCTGATGTTCTCTTTCTTAAAGAGTTATTTTAGTGACTGAGCCTCTTAGGAGTAGTCATTCTGTAGCTTTTCTGACCCTGATGACCCGAGAATGAAAATGTCAAAGGGGAAGGGTCTGAAATGCTAGCCAAGTGTGATGATGATGGCTGACATTTGGTCAGTTGTCTGGGGGATATAATCTACATCTATCAGAGAGTAGGAAAATCATAAAAGAGGACCTGAATTTTCCCCACTAATGCCTAGTCTTTCTGCATCCAGAAGGAATTGTTTCTTAAAAACTTTAGTTCCATGAAGATAAAAAATTTTAGTGCTGATAAAAAATAAATAAACCTTGGGACTTCCCTGGTGGTCCAGTGGCTAAGACTACATGTTCCCAATGCAGGGTGCCCGGGTTTGATCCCTGGTCAAAGAACTAGATCCCACATGCTGAAACTAAGACCTGGTACAGTTAAATAAATAAATAAATAAATAATAAATAACCCCTTTAACTGGAAGGAAATGATGAATATTTCTAAAAAGAATCAGTTCAGTTCAGTCACTCGGTCATGTCTGACTCTTTGTGACTCCATGCACTGCAGCACGCCAGGCTTCCCTGTCCATCACCAGCTCCCAGAGCTTGCTCAAACTCATGTCCATTGAGTCAGTGACGCCATCCAACCATCTCTGTCATCCCCTTCTCCTACCTTCAATCTTGCCCAGCATCAGGGTCTTTTCCAATGAGTCAATTCTTTGCATCAGGTGGCCAAAGTATTAGAGCTTCAGCTTCAGCATCAATGAATATTGAGGACTGATTACCTTCACGATTGACTAGTTTGATCTCCTTGCAGTCCAAGGAAATCTCAAGAGTCTTCTCCAACATCTCAGCTCAAAAGCATCAATTCTTCAGTGCTCAACTTTTTCTTTGGTCCACCTCTCACGTCCATACACAGCTACTGGAAAAACCATAGCTTTGAGTAGGTGGACCTTTGTCGGCAAAGTAGTATCTCTAGTTTTTAATATGCTGTCTAGGTTAGTCATAGCTTTTCTTCCAAGGAGCAAGTGTCTTTTACTTTCATGGCTGCAGTCACCATCTGCAGTGATTTTGGAGCCCAAGAAAATAAAATCTGTCACTGTTTCCATTGTTTGCCCATCTATTTCCCATGAAGTGATGGGACCAGATGCCATGATCTTAGTTTTCTGAATGTCAAGTTTTAAGGCAGCTTTTTCACTCTTCTCTTTCACTTTCATCAAGAGGCTCTTTAGTTCCTCTTCACTTCCTGCCCAGGGTGGTGTCATCTACATATCTGAGATTATTGATATTTCTCCTGGCAATCTTGATTCCAGCTTGAGCTTCATCCAGTCTGGCATTTAGCATGATGCACTCTGCATATAAGTTAAATAAGCAGGGTGACAATATACAGCCTTGACGTACTCCTTTACCAATTTTGAACCAGTCCATTTTTCCATGTCTGGTTCTAACTGTTGCTTTTTGTTCTGCATTCAGATTTCTCAGGAGGCAGGTTAGATGGGCTGGTATTCCCATCTCTTTAAGAATTTTCCAGTTTGTTTTAATCCACACAGTTGAAGCATTTACCGTAGTCAATGAAGCAGAAATAGATGTTATTTTGTAATTATCTTGTTTTTTCGATGATCCAACGGATGTTGGCAATATGATCTCTGGTTCCTCTGCCTTTTCTAAATCCAGCTTGAACATCTGGAAGTTCACAGTTCATGTACTGTTGAAGCCTGGCTTGGAGAATTTTGAGCATGACTTTGCTACTGTGTGAGATGAGTGCAATTGTGCGGCAGTTTGTACATTCTTTGGCATTGCCTTTCTTTAGGATTGGAATGAAAACTGATCTTTTCCAGTCCTGTGATCACTGCTGGGTTTTGCAGATTTGCTGGCATATTGACTGCAGCATTTTCACAGCATTATCTTTTAGGATTTGAAATAGCTCAAATGGCATTCCATCACCTCCACTAGCTTTGTTTGTAGTGATGCTTCCTAAGGCCCAGTTGACTTCACATTCCAGGATGTCTGGCTTTAGGTGAGTGATCACACCATCATGGTTATCTGGGTCATGAAAGATGTTTTTTGTATAGTTCTTCTGTGTATTCTTGCCACCTCTTCTTAATATCTTCTGCTTCTGATAGGTCCATGCCATTTCTGTCCTTTATTGAGCCCATCTTTGCATGAAATGTTCCTTTGGTATCTCTGATTTTCTTGAAGAGATCTCTATTCTTTCCCATTCTGTTGTTTTCCTCTATTTCTTTGCATTGATCACTGAGGAAGGCTTTCTTATCTCTCCTTGCTATTCTTTGGAACTCTGCATTCAGATGGGTTTGTATTTCCTTTTTTCTGTTGCCTTTCACTTCTTTTTTTTTTCTCAGCTATTTGTAAGCTCCTCAGACAACCATTGTGCCTTCTTGCATTTCATATTCTAAAAAGTCTATCCTATCATTTTAAAGGTTCAACCATCAAGATTATTTCTTACTGGATCTTCCCTAGGGTCTGGGGTAGAGTACCTGTTTGTATGTGTGAAGTATCAATCAAAATGTAGAGTTTTCATTGGAATTTATAAATAAGAACAGCATTTCTCATGAAAGAGGGAATACAATATATTTTAAATTAAAAGCCTCAAATCTAAAAGTGAAGTTGAAAAGAAAACAGTCAAAAGGAGAGAGTAGAGACCTCATTAAAGATATTTTAAAATCAGCCTAAATTTCTATAAGAATATAAAATAATTACATGCTTTTTTACAACTTGGAGTTAAGTAGTGCAGTTATTGCCCCAGTATAGTCTCCCAGGAGGTAAATGAGTTTTCCTTTCAAGCAGTCATTTATGTTAATTGTATTAACTGAATCTGGTTGTGAAATGTAATCCACTTCCTTCTAAAGTATAACCACCAGGGACGGGAGTCTTCATTCCAGCTTAACATTTCTCTTTTACCTTTTCACTCTGTGGTAACAGACAAACTGGCGGTAGGTGATTCCACTGGAATAAGTTAAATATCCAGACTTCTCTCTTCTGCTGACTCCTACTTCCTAATTCCTCCCTTTTGAGTACTATCCTTTGATCATTCGATTTGTTTTAGACCCTTCTCCTCTGTCTTTCTTTTAAGAGATTCTGAGTCATCTTGACTCCTTCCTGGTCATTTTCTCCCAAATCTGGTTATTAGCTGAGTCCTGAGGTTCTGTCATTTCTTTGGCATCTTTGCTGATGCTGTGCTGACATAGACCTTGGTTTCTAACCTGAGTATCACTCGTCTGACAGTTGGTGTCCTTGTATCAAATCACTTACCCTTGTTTTATTAATGAAGCAATAATTTTATTTTTTCTATGAGCATTTTTATAGGAATTTTTTTAAATTTAAAAAATAGCTTAAAAATAGCACATCTACATTTTAAAAACTTGAAGAAGTTTAAAATCTAACTTGAATTCATGTTTTTAAATAAGATTTTGCTAAAAGTGACATGCAGCAGCCAGTACAAGCTTAATATTCTGAGATTTTTTTCAATGAGTTCCACTAGAATCACAACTCTCTTGGCACGAGGTCTTCCTTCCAAGGTGTATCAGGTAGCAGGCACCATGATTTTTGCTTTGAGGTAAATTTAATCATCAAATTCCTCACCTGTCAAGCTTCCTTGCCACTCGCTATATCACTCTCCTACCATTAGACTAATGCATTGTATTTTGGTCTGGTTACATTAGCACTTCTGTACTAATATCACATTCTGTATTAGGTAGGAAGAAAATAATGATGACCAAAAAATGCAAATGTATTTATCTCTCACATAACAGTCATAGGGTGAGCAAGCCAGGGCTAATATGATGTTACATGGTGTCAGGGATTCCGATTCCTTCTATATGCTTGTTCAGCTGTTCTTTTTTTTAAAGAGGGGCTAGTGTGTTGCTCTTAATTTTATTATTTCTGGAATAGCTCTTCCATGATGACCTGGAGGATTGTTAAGTCCTGGTCATTTTGGTCTGTTAAAGAGAGTTTTCATAATCCTATAATTATGTTGGAATTTCCATGTGACAGGGTTGGGCTTCTGTGATGTTTGACAGCATCACATCCTGGATAGTTGAATATTCTGACCCTGGAAACTTAACATCGCTACCCCCATCCTAATAATGCACTGCTATCCTTTGGTGAGGATACAGTCTTTGAGTTTATTATTATTATAAACTATATCTTGTATAATAGTAATGTGTCAGGATATTCATTTTGCTAGGTGTCAGAGGAAGTGCTCTGCAGGACCCTTTCAAATGTAAAATAAATCTCTTATGATTGGTCTTACATGTTTATTTTACTTGATCATTTTAGAATAGTGAAAGTGTTAGTTGCTCAGTCGTGTCTGATATTTTGCGACCCCATGGACTGTAGCCCGCCAGGTTTCTCTGTCCGTGGGATTCTCCAGGCAAGAATACTGGAGTGGGTTGCCATTCCCTTCTCCAGGGGATCTTCCCAACCTAGGGATTGAAACTGGGTTTCCTGCATTGCAGGCAGATTCTTTACCATCTGAGCCACCAGGGAAGTCCTAATTTTAATTTTTATTTAAAAATTAAAAAAAAAAAAACAATTTTGGTTGCACTACATACCCTGTGGGGTCTTAGCTCCCCAAGCAGAGATTGAACCAATGCCCCCTGCACCAGAAGCTCAGAGTCCTAACCACTGGACCGCCAGGGAAGTCCTAGGCTTGAGTATTTTAAACAGTATGTTAATAATGTTATTAAGATTCCACTGTATCTATTGATTAGTTTAGAGATCGCAGAAAGCAAACTAATGATTCCCCAAAGGTTTCTTTATAATCCCTGGGGCCTGTGAATCTGTTACCTTCCATGACAAGGGGGCTTTCCAGACATGATTAAGGGAATGGATATTGAGATGGGAGATATCCTGGATTATCTGGGTGGGACCAATCTAAATCACCTTAGTTCTCAAAAGTGGAAGAGGGAGGCAGAGGAATGGTTCAGAAAGATGCGGTGTGATGACTTGACCCATCATTGCAGCTTTGAAAACAGGAGGAAGGGGGCTTTGACGAATGTGGGCAGTTCTAGAAGCCTGAAAAGGCAAAGAAACAGATGCTCCTCCAGAGCCTTCAGAAAGGAATTTGGCCCCTGCCACACGTTGGTTTTAGCTCATTAAGACAGAGGTTGAACTACTGAGCCACAGAACTGCAAGATGATCCACTTGTTGTTCAAGCCACTCTGTTTCAGCAACAATAAGAAAATATTAAAGAGATAGTTGACCTTTTTTCAATATTAAGTCATCCCACCCAGAAACAATAGTATTTTTTCTTCTGTTTATATAAATTTTATTTTATATCACATGTAACTTTTTAAATTGTCTTTCTATAGGTCATGCACATCTTGTTAAATTGTGAATTTGCTCTTTAGAGCACAAAGTGGATTGCATCACTCTCTTCCTTTAATTGGCTTTTGTAGCTTTCAAAAACTTACTGAATAAACACTAAAATCCTCAGTTTCATACTCGAGAGCCTCCATAATTTAGTTTCTTCCTCTTCTTAGCCTCATTCTTCCCTGCATTCCACCAATTGCTCTCACTCCTTTGGACCGGTGAACAAAGTTCATGATAATTTTGTTCCTGATTAGAGTTATCAGATAAAAATACAGAATACTAAATTAAATTTGAATGATTTCTAATGAGCAATAATTTTTTAGTATCAGTAGTTCCCATGCAATATTTTCCCTTTATCTCATGTAATATGCATAGGCAATTAGAAATTACCGAAATTGAACTGGTACTTTGTACTATTGTTTGCTAAACCTGGCAACCTTATTCATGATCTTTATGAGTTTTCTCTTTCACTCCATTCCCTGTCTACAGATATCCTTAGGGGCTAAGTCAAATACCACCTTATCATAAGCCCTTCTGCATTTTTACTTCCTTCATAGAATTGGTAGGTTAAATGTCTTTCAAATTGCAACCGTGCTGAACATTTATTTTTCTCCATTTGCCCTTAATGCCTCATATCTGTTAGAATCTCAATAAACATTTGCTGAATAAATGAATAAATATTAGGCAATAAATCAGTTGAAGTAAATCTCAAAATGATTGTTATTGGTAAACTCATAGGCTTTAAAGAAAGTTCTATTAAAGCTAAGTATAAACATTGTTCTTTCCTAAGTAACGTGGCTTTGTGTTTGCCACTAAAACACATTTAATGAAATGGAAAACACCATATAAAACTTTTAAGTGCATCCACTAAAGGTTAGGAAGTTATGCCTACAGAGAATTAGGCTAACTAAATCAAAATGTTCCTACTCTAAAGCTGTGGGTATCCATCAAAGATTTGCCCAGAATGTTCCCCATATAGAATCATTGACTCTAGGAGATACACTCCTGGGTTTAAATCTGGAGATAGGCTATGAATCCTTTCCCCTTTGGAAAAAATTGAGATGAAATCTGTTATCAAAGGATCTTGAAATAATTTCCTGGAATTGATTTTTCTCTTTAAAATTCAAGGTGATTGACCTCAGAGACCCCCTGCTAGGAATTGTGCCCTCGGAAAATCCTGATTGCTAGGGTTGATGCTGATGAAGTTTGCTCTGCATCAGAATGTCTCTTAGAAGACACATGCTACACACCACCTACCACAGGACAAAGCAAACTTACTGTCACATCAGGAGGGATCAATGTGGTTAAGCTGTATCATCATTTCAGCTCCACACTGGACCTTCACAGGACAACCAATGACTGTTCACACAATATAGGTAATGGAAGCTGCTTGCTTGTGAGTGAAGGATAATTTAAAATTTTCTAGAACTGAAAAGTATTATCATTGTAAATTTTGCATCTATTGGGCATTTTTTTTGGTGTGTGTATGAATTGGGATTGTGTGTGTGTGTGTGTGTGTGTGTGTGTGTATCCACTGTATAGGCTTTAGGGAAAATACCTTTCTGAGAGAGCCTTGAGTTTAGGGCAGCTCTGCTGTTCTGTCACATGGATGGATTTGTGGTGTCTGGAATTTTAGATTCAAAGTATTTATCTAACCTGCAAGTTCTCTGCTCTTTTGCTACTTTTGCATCACTTATTCAAGTTCATATAATATTTTTCTTAGATTACTATAAGCCACTAGCCAGATTGTCTCTGTTTTATTCCATCTAAATTCTTCAACACAACCGCCAGAGTATCCTTTTGAACTGCAAATGCAACTTCATTACTGCTTAAAATCCTTTATTTTAAAGTCCTTTATTTAAAATTCCCCTCACGAAGGAGTTCAGGCTCCTCAACATGGCATGAAGGCCTCTTATCACAGGGTTCTCTATATATGTTATTTATGTTTACCTTTCATTTTCTTCTAGAAACTTGCTTTCTGAGGATTGTAAGCTTCCTCAAGGAAGGTAATGCATTTGCTTGATCCACTGCTGTGTCCCTAATACCTCTCAAAGAGCTGGCAGCAAGTCCTGCTTAGTCTGTGTGCATGCTAAGTCGCTTCAGTCGTGTCCTACTCATTGCAACCTTATGGTCTGGAGCCTGCCAGGCTCCTCTGTCCATGGGATTCTCCAGGCAAGAATACTGGAGTGGGTTGCCATGCCTTCTCCAGGGCATCTTCCCAACCCCACGTCTCTTATGTCTCCTTCATTGACAAGCAGGTTCTTTACCACTAATGCCACCTGGGAAACCCTGCTCAGTCTGATGCATGAATAAATATATATTGCATTTCTTTCCTCCGGTTGATGAAAGGTGTCCTGACTCTTCCTGCTTCAAAGCTCTTATCTTCCCTTTGATTCACTGTTTGTTCCAATCCTGTGTAGGTAAGTGGTAGCAGGCAGAAAGGGAACATGGTTGAATGGGGACCCAGGAGTACAGCAGATATAAGTGGTACCTGATTTGGTGCTATGGATGTCTCATCAGGTTCATTCTAGAGAAAGGAAGGGATCAGCACATTTTCATCCTTCCTGGGACTCAGGCATAAGGACAGTTAGTGGACAGGAGGAGATCTGGTGAGGTGTACCATCAGAGATCAAAGGGAAAGAGCAGAAACCCAACTGTGCTTTTACTTGTTTCAGAAGAGAATCAAGGACTATGGATCAGGAGCCAACATTTGGATAACTGTGTAAGATCTGGAATGCATGTTTTTTCTCCATGTTTGCTATCCACACTTTACTTCCTCTTGACATATTTTTTTGGAAACTTAAGGGAAAAGAACTCGAAGCTTGACTTTGAAAACTGCTATGATTCTACTCAATACTCTGTAATGACCTATATGTGAAAAGAATCTTAAAAAGAGTATATATATATATATATGATTCACTTTGCTGTACATTTGAAATTAACACAACATTGTAAATCAACTATACACCAACAAAATTTAAAAATTAAAATTAAAAAAATAAAACTGCTTAGAAAGGGGCTGCTGCTGGGAACCTAGCATTCCACTCTGTGGCCAAGCTTAGAGAAAGCGAATCCATGGGGAAAAAATGGATCCCTAAGGGAAAAAAAGAGTGGAAAGGGAAAGGGAAATGGATTGAGCCCTCAAGACTTAACAGTAAAGTAGCAAAACAGCAAAAGAGTCTGAAACTGATAGGTGGTCTCAGGGATTGGCCCCCAGGTTCTGGGGTTTGTGGTGGCATATAAGTTACACTTTGCAAATTCCAAAGTGGCTCAGGAAGTATTTTGCTGCTTAGTGTAAAGCTGGCAGACCAGGAAGTGAACATCTGTTTGTGAGCAAGGGGAGAGAGCTTTGGCATTGACGTTGCTGTGATTGATATGAGAAACATGCTTACACCCCAGTGTAAGCTGAGGCCTGCTCAACTTGTGGTTTCCGAGAATTGCTAGATCACAACTCAGGGAATATGAAGGACTCCTCCAACCAGAGACCTGAGAATAGCTGACAATACCTGATCTTGAGATCAATTTGAGATGGGTTTTGCAGGTGGCCCCAGTGGTAAAGAATCCATCTGCCAATGCAGGAGACTCAGGAGATGCAGGTTTGATCCCTGGGTTGGGAAGATCCCCTAGAGAAAGAACCAGCAACTCACACCATTATTCTTGACTAGAGAATCCCATGGGGAGTGGAGCCTGGTGGGCTACAGCCCATGGGGTCAAAAAGGAGTTGGCTTTGACTGAGTGAGCACACATATCGTAGGAAGAAGTTGAATTTTTGGAAACATGACTCAAGCTACAGTGTGAACAGTGGATTAGAGACGGTAAGAGAGGCAGAAAGGAAGCTATGGCAAGTAATCTAGATGAGCTAATGATGACCTGAACACAGGTAAGAACACTAGGCATGGAGAGAAATGGGTAAATGCGAGATACTTAAGAGGTAGTCTACAGAAAATGATATGAGATGAAGCATAGATGTCATACACTTATCAAGGAGAACTTGTCCAGTATAAAATCTATTAACACATAGCAGAATACTTCTCCACTAAACATATTTTGTAAAACTTAGGTCTACAGTAAAAGAGATGACTAGATCTGAGATTACCATAGGGCATGATGGAAAAGGACATATATAATACACAATTCCACCTTGGGAAGTCCTTTTTTTATTGAACATCTGAGTGAGAATGCCAACCTTGGTGGGGGGAGTCATGAGTAGGGGGCTCAGGAAGACACCACATACCTAGCCAGACCTTGAGTAGCAGAGTCATCTGAGAGGGTCATGCCCATTATTAATTGAGGTGGGCAATGTAGTTTGTTCTTTGGAAGAAAAGCTATGACCAACCTAGACAGCATGTTAAAAAGCAGACACATTACTTTACCAACAGAGGTCATCTAGTCAAAGCTATGGTTTTTCTAGTAGTCATGTATGGATGTGAGGGTTGGACTATAACGAAAACTGAGTGCTAAAGAATTGATACTTATGAACTGTGGTGCTGGAGAAGACTCTTGAGAGTCCCTTGGACTGCAAGGAGATCTAACCAGTCCATCCTAAAGGAAATCAGTCATGAATATTCATTGGAAGGACTGATGCTGAAGCTGAAATTCCAACACTTTGGCCACCTGATGTGAAGAACTGACTCATTGGAAAAGGCCCTGATGCTGGAAAGACTGAAGGCAGGAGGAGAAGGGGACAACAGAGGATGAGATGGTTGGATGGCATCATCGACTCAGACGTGAGTTTGAGCAAGCTCCGGGAGTTGGTGATGGACAGGGAATCCTGGTGTGCTGCCATCCCTGGTGTCACAAAGAGTCGGATACTACTGAGTGACTGAACTGAAGTGTATGTAGCGGTGCCTGTTGTCACCTCTCAGGTATCTAAAGGTATACTTACCTGTGAAAAATGGGTTTTCTTCCTTGACAGTAAGAAAAGAAATTTCTCAATTACTGGTGGTCATACTAGTCAGGACCTCACAGGGTACATGTTAAGGCCTCAGACAGTAGAAGGCTTCTCTCAAGTGTCACAGTTCAGCACTTGGGCTTAGAGTTAGGCCACATTCAAGGAAGGTATGGGTGGGGCTATTAACAGCCCTGCCTTTGAAAATAACCCTGTCACAGTCTTGGTTCCTGGCCCTCCAGAGAGCCAAGACCACTGGAGTGGATGAGCAGGAGAGACAGGGACACCTGGCCCTCCCAGAACAGAATGAAGCTCACAAGGTAGGTGAAGTCCCTCACCTTTCCTGAAGCACCTGCCTCCAGGCCTGGGGAGGACATCCTGG
The DNA here is from genome assembly GCF_055505025.1 of Bos grunniens. NCBI lineage: Eukaryota > Metazoa > Chordata > Mammalia > Artiodactyla > Bovidae > Bos > Bos grunniens. Next base: position 25,549,732 of record NC_141179.1, read on the forward strand.
CCCTGAGGAAATCCCCACTATATTCTTTCCTTCATCCCAGATGGTCCCTCATCTCCAGCAGGATGTCCAGCCGGTCCCCCCTGTAGTATGTGTCTCGAGGGCTGAGGAGGGTGGCTCTGCTGTGTATGGTGCTGGTGGTGGAGCTCACGTTGGTGAAGGGTCTGGGTGGGACCAGCTGGTCTAGTTTCTCCATGATCCTCTTTATCCTCAGCTCAGTCTCTGTTCATGACTTTAACAGGCTTGGTGGTATTTTAGGGTCTGGGGAATTTGTGGAGCTGTTCCAGGGCTTCCCTGGTGGTTCAGATGGTAAAGAATCTGTCTGCAATGCAGGAGACATGGGTTCGATCCCTGGGTCAGGAAGATCCCCTGAAGAAGGGCATGGAAACCAACTCCATTATTCTTGCCTGGAGAATTCCATGGACAAAGGAGCATGGTGGCTGAAGTCCATGGGGTTGCAAAGAGTTGGACATGACTAAGCAACTCACACTTTCACTCCAGTGGTGGAGGGAAATGGCTAAGTTAGAGTGGACCAAAACTGAAATGGCAAGGAATGTGACATACTCTGAAATGAACCCATCCAAATCATTTTTACTTATTATGTATTTGAATATTTATATACATATTATCATCAGTTTTAAACTCTGGCAATTTTAAATAAGACATAAACATTTATCTTTAACCTCATTGTTTTAGAGAATGCCTCAACAGTTTTAGATAAATATATTAAATCCAAAATACAGAGCTCAGAGAACACTTATGAGTAATGAATTGATTATACTGCATTTGCTCTTCCTCTTCTTAGACATCTTATCACCAGTCATCATTACTATCTGTTAGTTCTACTTATATATATATCTTTTCAGTTCAGTTCAGTTCAGTTCAGTTGCTCAGTCATGTCTGACTCTTTGCGACACCATGAATCGCAGCACACCAGGCCTCTCTGTCCGTCACCAACTCCTGGAGTTTACTCAAACTCACATCCATCAAGCCAGCAATGCCATCCAGCCATCTCATCCTCTCTCATCCCCTTCTCCTCCTGCCCCCAGTCCCTCCCAGCATCAGGGTCTTTTCCAGTGAGTCAACTCTTTGCATGAGGTGGCCAAAGTATTGGAGTTTCAGCTTTAGCATCAGTCCTTCCAATGAACACCCAGGACTGATCTCCTTTAGGATGGACTGGTTGGATCTCCTTGCAGTCCAAGGGACTCTCAAGAGTCTTCTCCAACACCATGGTTCAAAAGCATCAATTCTTCAGCGCTCAGCTTTCTTCACAGTCCAACTCTCACATCCATACATGATCACTGGAAAAACCATAGCCTTGACTAGACCGACCTTTGTCAGCAAAGCAATGTCTCTGCTTTTGAATATGCTATCTAGGTTGGTTATAATTTTCCTTCCAGGGAGTAAGCGTCTTTTAATTTCATGGCTGCAATCACCACCTGCAGTGATTTTACCTACCTGTAATTGTGTTATAGTTCAAGTTACCAACATTTATTGCCTGAATTGTAGTAGTCATCCCAAGGGTCAGGGCTTCCATCTTGCTTTCTCTCCAATTAATTTTCTCCATTGTTACTAAATCAGTCCTTCTCTAGCAAGCAAGATTCTACTCATGTCCTTCCCTGCTGAAACCCTTTCAATGGCTTCTCATTACTCTTGAGGTAAAGTTCAGTCTTAATATGGCTTTATTCTATGGCCTCTGTTTTAACTCTCTTGTTCCTGACATTCCTTTTCTGCATTTTACATTTTCATGAGTAACTGTTTGTATTTTTCAGGAAGTGACCTTCCTTTCCTTCAGCTCTTGGTTTTTACTAATATGATTTCCTCTTCTGGGATGACTTACCATCTACAGATTTTTCCCCAAGCCATCTAAACATCTGTCAACTTCTTACTGAGAAATCATTAGAAGCTTAGAGGTTCCTTTTTATCCTTTTCACACTAGACCATGTTTTTATAGGTACTCAAATTCAGTGATTTCTAAATCCTGTTGATGGTCAGAGGTGCCTGCAAACTTTTCAAAAAACATGGATTCTCAAGCTGCAGCCCAGACAAACTGAATCATAATTACCAGATGCCTTGTCCAGGAGCTTGTTTTTGTTTTCAAAAGCCTCACTTGCAATCAAGTCCGATAAGTATGAGAACAATGGTTATAGACTGGGGGTTGTCAACCCTCTTGTACTTTGGAACACACATAAAGCTTAAACAAACAAAAAAAATAGGTGCACTGCACCCCAGCATCAATCAATCAAGCCCTTGTGGTTTGTACAAAGCAATAGAGTAAACCAAAAGGGACAAGAGACAAGAAAATGAGATATAATTAAAAATAAAGATTAATAGAGCCCAAGTTCCTTTCAAGGTCAGGAATAAGACAAACATGTTTGCCACCTTAAAAGTTCTGAACACTAAAACAAAATGAAACAAACAATTAAGTGTATGAGAATTGTAGGGAAAGAAGCAAGCTGTCTTATTTTTCATTTTTCTTCTCTTTTTCATTTTATTTTTTGCAGATGTTGTTATTGTCCACCAAAAAATCCCCACCAGAGTTAGCAAATTATTAGTATTAAAAGAATGAACAAGGAGCTGGATACAAAATAAACTTGTAAAAATAGCATTTGTCTGTAACAGTGATAATCATCAGAAAATACAATAGAAGATTATCTCTGACTGTGATGAAGGCATTTTGAAAACTCTTTTGAAGAACATTTTTGAAGACCTTGAGTGAAAAACTTTAACATTTTTAAAAGTATTAGAACTTAATATTATACATTTATTAATTTTCCCACAAATAATTTAATATTCTATGTATTTCTTTTCAATTGAATTATAATTGATTTATAATATTGTATTAGTTTCAGGTGTACAGTAAAATGATTAGGTTATATCCATATATATATATTTCTGATTATTTTCCACTATAGGTTATTACATTATATTGAATAATGTTCCATATGCTATACAATGGGGCCTCCCCAATGGCTCAGTGGGTAAAGAATCCACCAGCAATGCAGGAGACACAGGAGAGACGGGTTCAATCCCTGGACTGGGAAGACCCTTGGAGGAGGAAATGGCAATCCACTCCAGTATTCTTGCACAGGAAATCCCATGGCCAGAGGAGCCTGGCAGGCAATATATAGTCCATGGAACTACAAAGAGTCAGACACAACTGAGCACATGGCATGCGCATTAAATCTTTGTGGCTTATCTACGTGATCTATATCTGTTAACACCATACTTCTAATTTATCCCTCCCCCCATCCCTCTTTCCCTTTTGGTAACCATAAGTGTGTGTTCTATAATATGTCTGTAAGTCTGTTTCTGTTTTGTGTATAGATTTGCTTGTATTATTTTTTAGATACTACATATAAGTGGGATCATATAAATTTGTCGTTATCTGACTTCACTAAGCATAATAATCTCTAGGTCCATTCATGTTGCTGCAAGTGACAATATTTCCTTCTTTTTTATGGACGCTTACTCCTTAGAAGGAAAGTTATGACCAACCTAGATAGCATATTCAAAAGCAGAGACATTACTTTGCCAACAAAGGTCCATCTAGTCAAGGCTATGGTTTTTCCAGTGGTCATGTATGGATGTGAGAGTTGGACTGTGAAGAAAGCACCGAAGAATTGATGCTTTTGAACTGTGGTGTTGGAGAAGACTCTTGAGAGTCCCTTGGACTGCAAGGAGATCCAACCGGTCCAGTCTCAAGGAGATCAGCCCTGGGTGTTCTTTGGAAGGAATGATGCTAAAGCTGAAACTCCAGTACTTTGGCCACCTCATGCAAAGAGTTGACTCACTGGAAAAGACTCTGATGCTTGGAGGGATTGGGGACAGGAGGAGAAGGGGACAACAGGGGATGAGATGGCTGGAAGGCATCACCGACTCGATGGACATGAGTTTGGGTGAACTCCGGGAATTGGTGATGGACAGGGAGGTCTGGCGTGCTGCGATTCATGGGGTCGCAAAGAGTTGGACATAACTGAGCGACTGAACTGAATTGAACTGAATACTCTATTGTGTACTTATATTCCACCTCTTCTTAACCCATTCATCTGCTGATGGGTGCTTGTTTTATTTCTGTGTTTTGACTATTGTAAATAGTGCTGCTATGAACATTTTCTAATTAGAATTTTCTCAAGATATATGCCCAAGAGGGAAGTTGCTGGATTGTATGGTAACACTATATTAAATTTTTAAGGAACCTCCATACTATTTTTCATAGTGGATACACCAATTTACATTACCACTAACAGTGTACTAGAGTTCTCATTTCTTAAATCCTCACCAACATTTGTTATTTGTAGACATTTTATGATAGCCATTCTGATACGTGTGAGGAGATATTTCATCATGGTTTTGATCTCCATTTCTTTGATAATTAGTGGTATTAAACATCTTTTCACGTGCCTGTTGGCCATCTGAGTCTTCTTTGGAATAAAATCTGTTCATGTCTTTTGTCCATTTAAACAAAGTTTTTTTTTTTTTTTTTTAATATTGAGTTGTATTAGCTGTTTATATATTTTGGATATTAACCCCTTATCACTCATATCTTTGTAAATATTTTCTCCCATGCAGTAGATTGTTTTTTGATTTTGTCGATGGTTTCCTTTGCTTTTAAGTTTGATTAGTTCTGTTTGTTTTTAGTTTTGTTTGTTTTCTGTTTGCTTTTGTTTCCTTTGCCATAGGGGACAGATCCAAAAAATACTGTTCTTATGTCAAAGAGTGTTCTGCCCATGTTTTCTTCTAGGAATTTTTTGATTCCTTGTCTTGTATTTAGGTCTTTAATCCATTTTGAGTTTATTTTTGTATATGGTGTGAGAAATGTTCTGATTTTATTCTTTTTCACATGGCTTTCCAGTATTTCCAACACCACTTACTGAAGAGACTGTCTTTTCTCCAATACATATTTTTTTCCCCTTTGTTTTAGACTACCTGGTAATTGCTATGTGGGTTTATTTATGGGCTCTCAATTTTGTTTCATTGATCTATATGTCTGTTTTTGTGCCAGTACCATACTGTTTTGATGACTGTAGTTTGTAGTATAATCTGAAGCCAGTGTGATAACTCCAGCTTTGTTCTTTTTTCTCAAGATTGCTGTGGCAATTCTGGGTCTTTTGTGGTTACATATAAATTTTAGGACTGTTTGTTCTAGTTCTGTGAAAAATGTCTGGGTATTGATAGTGAAAGTCACTCAGTTGTGTCTGACTCTTTGTGACCCCATGGGCTATACAGTTCATGGAATTCTCCAGGTCAGAATACTGCAGTGGGCAGCCTTTCTCTTCTCCAGGGGATCTTCCCAACCCAGAGATTGAATCCAGGTGTCCCCCATTGCAGGCAGATTTTTACCAGCTGAGCCACAAGGGAAGCCTGTGTTTTGATAGGGGTTGCATTAAATCTGTGGAGAAGAATGGCACCCCACTCCAGTACTCTCACCTGGAGAATCCCATGGATGGAGGAGCCTGGTAGGCTGCAGTCCATGGGGTTGCTAAGAGTCAGACATGACTGAGCAACTTCACTTTCACTTTTCACTTTCATGCATTGGAGAAGAAAATGGCAACCCACTCTAGTATTCTTGCCTGGAGAATCCCAGGGACGGGGGAGCCTGGTGGGCTGCTGTCTATGGGGTCGCACAGAGTCGGACACGACCCATGTGACTTAGCAGCAGCAGCAGCAGCATTAAATCTGTAGATTGTTTTGGGTAGTATGGCCATTTTAACGATGTTAATTCTTCTAATCCATGAAGATATATTTCCATTTCTAATGCATGGTATATATTTCCATTTATTTGTATTGTCTTCAATTTCCCTCATCCATGTCATAGTTTTTCAGAACGTGGGTCTTTCACCTCCTTGGTTAAGTTTATTTCTAAGGCTTCATTGAATGTATTGGGAGTGTTTCCTTCCCCTTCAAGTTTATGGAATTGTTTGAGAAGCATGGATATGATCTTTCCTTTATATGTTTGGTAAAATTCCCCTGTGAAGCTGTCTGGTCCTGAACTTTTGTTTTCTGAGAGGTGTTTTTTTTTTTTTTTTTTTAATTACAAATTCAATTTCACTATTAGTGATCAGTCTGTTCAGATTCTATTTCTTCCTGATTCAGTCTTGAAGATTGTATGTTTCTAGAAACTTGTCAGTTTTTCCTAGGTTTTCCAATTTATTGACAGATAATGTTGTATTCTCTTAGGATTGTATGTCTGTGATATTGGTTGTTATTTATTCTCTCTTTTTCTTCTTGTTTAATTTTTTTTTGGATCTTCTCTATTTTTTTCTTAATGAACCTGAGTAAAGGTTTATCATTTTTTTATGTGTTCAAAAGATCAACTTTTGGTTTCTTTAATGTTATCTTTTATGTTGTTGGTTTCTGTTTTATTTATTTCCTCTCTTATCTTTATTATTTCTCTCCCTTTGTTGAATTTGGGCTTCATTTGTTTTCCTTTTTCAAATTACTTTAGATTTGGTTGGTTCTTGATGTAGGCCTGCATCACTATAAACTTCCCTCCTTGAACTGCTTTTGCTGCATCCCATAGAATTTGAAGACTTGTGCTTTTATTTTCGTTTGCCTCAAGATATTTTCTGATTCCTATTTTGATTCTTCATTGATCCATTAGTTTTAAGTGGCATGTTGTTCAATCTCCCAATACTGTGTTTTTCCCACTTTTCTTCCTATAACTAATTTCTAGCTTCATACTGCTATAGTTGTAAAAAATGCTTGATATAATTGCTGTCCTCCAAAGTTTATAGAGACTCGTTTTGTGGTTACCATGTGATCTGTCCTGGAGAGTGTTCCACGTGCACTTAAAAAGAAGGTGTATTATGGTATTTGGGATGGAATGTCCTGTAGATGTATGTTGAATCCAATGGGCTAATGTGTCATTTACGACAGCTGTTTCCTTATTGATTTTCTCTCGGGTGATCTGTCCATTGATGTAAGTGGGGCATTAAATTCCCCTACTATTATTGTCCTTTTGTCATTTTTTCATTATGTCTGTTAATATTTGCTTTATGTATTTAGGTAATCCTATGTTAGGGGCTTCCCTGGTGGCTCAGATGGTAAAGCCTCTGCCCGCAATACAGGAGACCTCGGTTTAATCCCTGGGTTGGGAAGATCCCCTGGAGAAGGAAATGGTATTAATGAGTGTTGTATCTTCTTATGTTGATGCCTTTATCATTATATAATTCCCTCTCTGTCTTTCCTTACAGCCTTTCTTTTTAGAGTCTATTTTGTCTGATGCAAGTATTGCTACCCTGCTTTGCTGTTTCTGTTTGCATGACATGTCTTTCCCCAACCTCATGCTTTCAGTCTGTCTCTTTAGCACTGCAGTGAGTTTCTTCTAAGCAGAATATGGCTGGGTCTTGTGTTTTTCTTTTTTTTCTATCCAATCAGCCACCTTATCTCTCTTGATTGTAGCCCATTGACATTTAAAGTGATTATTGACAGGTATGTCCTTACTTCCATTTTGTTACTGTTTTCTGGTTGTTCTTGTAGTTCTTCTGTGTTCTTTTCTTCTTCTTTTAATTTCTTCCTTTGCAGTTTGCCGATTTTCTGTAGTGATATGAGTGTGTTTCTTTCCCTCTAGTATTTGTGTATTTATTATGGGCTTTTAAAAAAGTGGTAAGTTAATTAATTTTGGGCTGCACTGGGTCTTCATTGCTGTACTTGGACTTTCTCTAGTTGTTACCCAAGAGGGCTACTCTCTAGTCGTGCTCAGACTTCTCATTGTGGAGCCTGGGCTCTAGACTGTGGGCTCAGTAGTTGTGGTATACAGGCTTAGTTACTCTGTGGCATGAAATCTTCCTGAATCAGGGGTCAAACCTGTGTCCCCTGCATTGGCAGGCAGATTCTTAACCACAGGACCACCAGGGATGTCCTATTGTAGATTTTTGATTTGTGGTTACCATGGGGTTTAATATATGTTGACCTATAGCTTTATCTACTAATTAAAACTGGTAGTCATTTAAGTTCAAGCACATTGTAGAAGATCTATAGTTTTTACTTTCCACCATGTTTTGTGCTTTTGATGTCATATTTTAATCTTCATGTTTACCCCTTAACTCTTTCTTGTAGTTATAGTTGATTTTATAGATTTTTGTCTTTTAATTTTTGTAGTAGCTTATTTAAATTGTTGACCCACAACCTTTACTATATATGTGCCTTTAGGAGTGGGATTTTTCTTTCCTATAGATTCTTCTAGTTGTAGCCTTTTCTTTCCCGCTTAGAGATGACCCTTTAACATTTCTCTGAGGATAGCTTTAGTATTGATGAACTCTTAGTTTTTGCTTCTCTGAGAAGTTCTTTATCTCTTTCAGTTATAAGTAATAATATGCCTGGGTAGAGTATCTTAGGTTGCAGGTTTTTCCCCTGTTAGTGCTTTGAGTATATCCTGGCATTCCCTTTTGGCCTACAGTGTTTCTACAGAAAAGTCAGCTGATAGCTGTATGGGGCTTCCTTAGTATGTGATTGTATGCTCTTATTGCCTTTGGAATTCTCTATTTCTAACTCCTACTGTTTTACTTATATCCCTTTTTGTGAGTCTGTTTGGGTTTGTCTTGTTTGGGACCCTCTATGCTTCCTGTACCTGGATATGTTTCTTTTTTCACATTTTTGAAGTTTTTCAGCCATAATTTCATCAAATACATTTTTGACCCTTTTTTCTCTCTCTTCTTTCTGGGCCCCTTAAAATACCAATGTTAACATGCTTGGTGTTGTACCACAAGTTCCTTAAACTGTTCTCATTTTCTTAATTTGTCCTTTTCTTCTTGTTCTGATTGGGCTATTTCCGTTCTTCTGTCTTCCAGATCACTTATGCATTTTTCTTATCACCTGATGTTAATTGCTTATAGTGTGTGAGTGTGTGTTTTCATTTCAGTTATTGACCTCTTCAAGTTTGATTGGTTCTTTTTTCTTAATAGTTTCCAATTCCTTGTTACAGTTTGGTGCTCATTTATTCTCTAATTATATTAGTGTTTTAATTACTAATTCTTTGGCTTCTTTATTTGGTGAATTACTTATTTCTGTTTCATTAGTTTTTTTCATTGCTCCCTATATTTTTATAAAATATTTTTTTAAATGTTCATTTATTTACTTTTAAAAACATTTTTAGTTGCACTGGGTCTTCGTTGCTGCACACGGGCTTTCTCTAATTGTGGAGAGAGGGGATTCTCTCTGGTTGCAGTGCACAGGCTTCTCTATGTGCTGTCTTCTCTTGTTGCGGAGCACAGGCTCTAGGCACACAGGCTTCAGTAGGAGTGGCCTTTGGCTCAGTAGTTGTCTTGCCCAGGCTTAGATGCCCACAGCATGTGGAATCTTCCGGGACCAGGGATTGCAGCTGTGTCTCCTACACTGGCAGGCAGATTCTTATCCACTGTATCACCATGGAAGTCCCTGTTTCATTAGTTTTTTTAAAAGTAGTTTCTCTTGTTCTTTCATTTGAAACAAATTCTTGACTTCTCACTTTCCTTATCTTTCTTTATCTCTATGAAATTAGGTGAACCAGTTAGCTATTTTGATCTTGAAGCACTGTCCTTTTGTGGAAGTAACCTTATACGGTCCGTGTGTTCCCAGTGGCTTTGGTCAGAGAGCTGGATCTGACATAAGCATGAATCATGTTTTCCCCCAGGGTTTGTTGGCAGCTATCACCTCGGTAGGAGGCGGGGCTAGAGATGGAAGGGCTAGAGCCAGAGCCCTCATGAATCAGGGTTTCTCCTCTGCTCCATGGCCACCACCTCCTTATTGTGTGTGTGGTCTCATCTCTTGATGCTGGAGCAGAAGCTTTCAGGACTGGGTGTGTGAGCTGGCTCTATTCCCTCTAAGAGTGTGCTTCCCTCTCTCAGTATGCTTGCCCTAGAGGTGAGGGGATATTGCAGGCAGCTGGTGTAGGTAGGGGCATGGGCTGTGGTTCTCCTGGCCCCGGTCAGAGTTCTGCACAGCTTCATATATACTGCCTCCACACGTGCCAGCAGTGGCCATCCCTGCCCCGTTCAGATGGCATTCTGGGTCTGTGGTGGCTCTGTTCTTCACAACTGCACACTCTTCTCAGCTGCTGCAGCCCCACGCCACTGTTGAGATTTGCCAGAGAACAAGGATGGCTAGAACGGGTGCTCATCTCAGGCTGGGGCTCACACTGGGGCTTGTTGGACACTGGCCAGAATCCTGGGCAGTTTGAGCCTACTTCGTCCGCCTAGTTTTGGGAGTAAGCAAGTGTATGCATGTGTGCTCTTTACAGAGTCTAGGTTTCTTACAGTCCTCCTGTTTGTCCCACTGGTTTTCAAACCAGCTAAGGGGACTCATCTTCCTGGTGTCAGAGCCTAGGTTTGGGTTGCCCAATATGTGGCTCTACGTGCTTACCCCCAGGGAGGATTTTTGAACTTGTATAATCCCACTCCTCACCTGTGTCCTCTACCAGGGGTGCTGGTCCCAACTTGATCGCTTCTCTTCCCTCCCTACCTGACTCCACACGGATCTTCCTTACAGCCTTGATTGTTCAAGTATCTTTCTGCCAGTCTCCAGTTTGTTTTCAGTGAGAACTGCTCCATGTGTAGAGGTATTTTTGATGTGTCTGTGGGGGGAGGTGAACCCCACATCTTCCTATTCTGCCATCTTTATCTCCCCCTGATTAGAATTCTTAATCCTTAGACTCTTTAAGTCCTCTTGGAAACTAACAAGTTAGCAATTGTGGACTGTCTGTTACATTAGCACTTTATTGATTGCCAAATTTATAGATACATTTAATAATTTCTAGAAGTATATTCTTTCTTATAGTAATTTTTTTAATGTCTCAAAAACATGTTTGCTAATAAGCTCAAATATCTTTAGTTCCTCTATAAAATGAAGCCAAAATGAATAAACCTATGTTCAGTAATTAATATTTCAGTGTTTTATCTTAGTTGAAAATGATCTAGCTATTCAGTGAATAGCCATCATTTAATTTATATCAATATAACTTTAAGATTTCAAGTTTTTAAAATGATTTAGAAACCATTCTTATGTAGACTTATCATAAAGCATAATTATTGTTGAAAAGTTCATTTATAAAGTTTTCCCTTACTTATATCTTTTTAACTTACTTATTCTTGACAGTGATATTTAGATCGCTCATACAAGCCTTATGAGACATTAAACGCTAACTATCAGTTTAAGTTATCTTTCTTGCTGGCAAATTATGCAACAGAGATAATGTGAGCTTATTTAGCTTTCAGTAAACTTAAGCAGGAGGAGAAGGGGACGACAGAGGATGAGATGGCTGGATGGCATCACTGACTCAATGGACGTGCGTCTGAGTGAACTCTGGGAGTTGGTGATGGACAGGGAGGCCTGCCGTGCTGTGATTCATGGGGTCGCGAAGAGTCAGACACGACTGAGCGACTGAACTGAACTGAACTGAACCTTAAGTAGAATAAAAGTTATATGTCTGCATTATATTTGAACACTGAGAACTCTAAAGATAGTCCTGTTTTAATTGAACCAACACTTAAACTAGCTTTTATTTACTAGATCACGTGAACTTGAAAAACATTCTAGTTTCTATATTCCTGAGAGTATACTTAATTTAAGTCAATTAAATAGAGCTCTTTACAAATTAAGTTTGGCAATACCTCTCAGAGTAGAAACAATATCACATATCTATAATATGTATACATAGACATACATAAGCATACAGACAGATTCCAACAGAGATCTTACAGCTTTTGATGCCAAAAGCTCAGCTTCTCTGTACACTAGTGCTGAATCAAATCTCAGAGGCAGAGTTTTGGGTGGGTAGAAAATGGTGTGCGAGAAAGGGGATGTGAGACCAGGCCAAGGGGGACACAACAGGCTAATGCCCTCAAAACTGTGTCCCAACTTAGGGAAGGTAGTGAGAAGTTTTATATTAATGAAAGTGAAAGTTGCTCAGTTGTGTCTGACTCTTTGTGACCCCTTGGACTATACAGGCCAAGGCCAGAATACTGGGGTGGATAGCCTTTCCCTTTTCCAGGGGATCTTCCCAACCCAGGGGTCAAACCCAGATCTCCCACATTGCAGGCAGAGTCTTTCCCAGCTGAGCCACAAGGGAAGCCCAAGAATACTGGGGTGAGTAGCCTATCTCTTCTCTAGTGGATCTTCCAAACCCAGGAATTGAACTGGATTTCAGATGGATTCTTTACCAACTGAGCTATGAGAGTTATAATATTTATATTAATAGTAGTTGTTTAAAGAGGGTGTGATCGGCTCCTGGTCATTCTTCTGATGGGTTGGTGGTGAGGTAAGTAGGAATCAGTATCATCAGCTTTCAGGTCTAACTGATCTGGGGTCTACATGCTTTTGGGCAGCATGCCATCATTAATCATTAGCTTCTCCCACCTGGAGGGACTTTCAGTTTCTGTAAAGTAGCTCAAAGATATTGTATATATACACTGATGGGGAAATAGGACCTTGCCCCAGGGCCGCTCTTGATTGTTTCTCCCTGGTATCATATCCCGTCCCTTCCCTAGTTAACAACTGCTTGAATCTGCCCACTGGAAATCAGGGAAGGTCATGGAGGCTGAGTGAAGGCTGTTTCCTATAATGGGGGGACACAGAAAGCCTTTGTGCCCAGGAGGCCTAAGGGGCCCTGCACAGTATCACTGTCATTTTAAAATTTTAGCCATGAGACAGATATGATAATGCAAAATTTTTATAAACTTTAGTTTATAAAAGGACAGATCCCAAATGTGTATCTGGCAGATGGAATAATTCAGATTACTTGTTCAAGAGGCTTAGACTTTTTGCTAACATTTATAGAGAAGATTTTTTAAGATTTTTCATTTACTTAGCTTATAAATAGCCTTTTTTCCCTTTTTTCCCCCTTCTGATAAGGATGACCCCCTGAAGTTTGCATTTTAAAGAGATGACCCTCAGTTCTTAGAGAAGACAGAGTAGAATATTTATATCTCAAGGAAACAGAGAAAGAAAACAAGTTCCACCTAGAAGGACTTTGGTTTCCTAAAGGCAGAGGTTTTTCAATACCTACAAGCCTTTTGAGATGAGTAGGGGAGGTTTGGGGATTGGTAAAAAGGATAGGTGATCTTTTTTGTTCTTGCAAAGTCTCAGTTTGTAGGACAAGTTGTACAAGTTGTCCTCAATTTGTTGGAGATTTGTTTTAAATTCCTCAAAGATTTGGGTTGAAAACTGAGTGATATCAAGGTGGTAACCTACCCATATAAGTACATTATATTCAGTTTACTTCTTTATGTCTCAGAGACGGTCTTTATGAACTCATTATTGACACACCTTTTGTTACCTGAACCTTATTCACCAGAGACATTTCAATATTCACTTATGTAGCAAATCATTAGCCACAGGGATTAGGTTTCTGCAAAAATCCTTGGCAAGTAATGTGCTAAGAGAGAAGTGAAAAGATGCCTGTGTTCTAGATTTAGAGGTGTTTGTCTTTGGAGTATTTCATTAAGTCCTCCCACAAAGGGTTCAGAATGTTTTTCTTTCTGGGCATATAGTTTCAATTTAGCTTAGGGGGATGGCCTAAACAGAAAGTTCCTCTTAGGTTCTGAATATCAGCCTTTAATTTGGCCAACTTCTGACCATAAAGCTACTTTAAAGAATGCTTTCAAATAACTTGTCAGATTTCAGTCAAGACAAATAATAAATACTCCTGACAGTACTGAACAACTCCTCGAATGTAAGAGGTGTCCCCAAAGAGGATGCAAGATACTACTTTCCCAATATCCAAAGATAACCAAGAGAAAGAAAGACTTAGACAACTGCCCTAAGAGCTGGCAGCAGTTGGTTGGACCCTAGCTCTAATGCAAACCCATGCTTCTGTCCAGTCGTATCTATTCAGTGGAGTGTGAGCCACAATTCTGTCTGGCCATATTTTTGGGGCCCCAATCAGACAGTTGCTAAGCCAGGTTCTCAGGACACAAAACAAGGGACAGGACAGGTGCTCACGACACAAAGCGAATATGAAGGCTCAAGCTCTTCCTGGGAGAGAAAGGATAGACAGTGAACAAATTGTTTAGTTGCCAGGTCATGTCTGACACTTTGCGACCCCAAGGACTGTGGCATGCCTGGCTCCTCTGTCTTCCACTGTCTCCTGGAGTTTGCTCAGATTTATGTCCATTGAGTCTGTGATGCTGTCTAACCATTTCATCTTCTGCTTCCCTCTTCTCCTTTTGCCTTCAGTTTTCCTCAGTATCAGGGTCTTTACCAGTTGGCTTTGTAAATGAGTCAGTTCTTCACGTCAGGCGGCCAAAGTATTGGAGCTTCAGCTTTAGTAACAGTCCTTCCAGTGAATACTCAGGGTTGATTTCCTTTAGGAAATTAAATTCATGAGCCACAATCCTCAAAGATCTAATTCTTTTTTTTTTTAAGATTAAAAAAAATATTTATTGAATTTGTTACAGTATTGCTTCTCTTTTATGTTTTGGCTTTTTGGCTGTAAGACATGTGGGGTCTTAGCTCCCTGACCAGTGATCAAACCTGCAACCCCCTGTGTTGGAAGGCAAGGTCCTAACCACTGAGCCACAAGGGAAGTCCCTAAAGATCTAATTCTTACAAATGTTTTTTTGCCTCCAATCTGAGTTTGGAAAGAAAGGAACAGTGTGAAAATTTATGTTTCTCTTGACCAGGTACCACAGATAGAAATCTGGGAGAGCTAACTTTGGGAAGAATTCTCATCCTCTGCTGGCTTCTGCCAGTTTTCCTAGGATCCCATCTGCAGGCTCTAGAGTGAGTGGGGTGTTCCAGCAGGTCTCATCCTGGCCATCAGAAACTGTGGAGGAGGAAAACTAATTTCACCTCTACCTTTTTATGCTTATTGCTTGTCTGAGACCGCTTTTATCTACGGTACCTGAAAAACTTATGTAGATTTAAAGTTTTCCGTGGTTGCCACTATAATTCAAGATTATCCTTGGTAGGGTTAACCTGATCAGCCTTCAAACAAAATTTATTCACCTGAGGCTTCACACAGGGCTCAATCTAGTTTAAATTGAAACCAATCTGACCCCATACCTAGTCCAATTTTAAAATCAGACCTAGTCTAACTCTTGTCAGTTTCCAAACCCTGTCTGGAAGAGGAAATGCTCAAAAAAGTCTAAAAGTTCATTACACAGAAGCCAGGGAGCCAGGATGCTAATGTGTGGTATGTTACCCTCCACCTCCAGGCAGCAGGAAAGTAATGAACCCCAGGGTCTCAATGGGCACCTTTGCCTTTCCCTAGCTGCTCCTTGTGCTTGGAGGCCATCAGGAGTCTCCTTTGGTTCCCTTTTCTGACACTAGAACTGTTGAAAGATAAAGGAGGCATATTACAAACTTTTAAGATTTTATTTGAGCAAAAATTGTGAGTTGAGCAACATCCAATCTAGCAGATAGGAATTCTGAGGAGCTGTACCGAATGAAATTTTCAGATAGAAGGGAGTGAGAACAGGGGAAGTTATAGTAGGCAAAAAAAATTAGGTTGGTTATTGCAAGGTTACTTTTCTTTAGGGATGGCAGGGTCTACCAAGCATATTACCTAACTAGTGCTAATCAGGTGGTTCCTGATTGACTGGTTTAAGAGTTCATTTCTGAGAGAGCTGAAAATGTAATTAAGTTTATATAGATTTAAAACAAAAAATTATTATGTCAAAGTATAGTTATCAATATTTGAAATAACCTAATTTGTTTTGTGGGGCTTCCCAGGTGGTGAAGTGGTAAAGAATCTGCCTACCAATGCAGGAGATGGGGGTTCAATCCCTGGGTCACAAAGATCCCCTGGAGAAGGAAATGGCAACCCACTCTGGTGTGCTTGCCTGGGAAATCCCATGGACTGAGGAGCCTGGCAGGTTTGGACATGACTTAGCCACTAAGCAACAACAGTTTATTCTATAGTGTTTTTGTAAGTTGGTCTTTTGTTGTTGTTGTTCAGTCGCTCAGCAGCCAGGTCTAATATTTTATAATAATTTTAAGTGATGTTAAGTATGAGTGATATTTCCAGATTCCGTAATGACTCTATTGTGATATGAAAATTCATGATTTCCATTGACTGTTGAGCCACAGGTTGTGTTAATGCTACTGTGATTTGTCACTATTCACAATTGAAGAGATGACTAAACCTCATGTAGGAGCTAGTGAACATAAAGGTGTAATTTTTTTGCCATTCAAGTTCACAGACTTCCTAATTTCTGTCCATAGGTCCATTTGAGGGTCCATCAACCCCACGTTATGAACGCAGGCAGAGGGTGACAGAGCTTCCATGATGGATGCCTGGCTTCTTGCATAATTATAAGGAATAGAACCTAATGCCATTTCCCTGTCAACCTGTCCCCCTCCCTGCCACCTACTGTGCTTTTTTATTTTTATAGTGTTTTTGTGTCAGCACTATATTGAGAACAAAGACAATTAGAAGTGACCATATTGGGCAGCTTTGATTCATTTCCATTGTTAATTTTAGTATTTCACTGTGCTGATTGAATGTATGATGTTTAATATTTGCTGTTTTTTTAAGTGTCTTCTATTAGATTAAGGAAGCTCTCTTCTAAAAATCAGTTTGCTAAGTGTTTTTTTTTTTTTTCTTGTCATTAATGGAAGTTGAGTAATTGTCAAAGGCTTTTTATGATTTATTGAGGTTATATAATTTTTCTCCTTCATCTTTTATATTTTTAAAGCTAAACCACACTACCTTGCTGGCTTACACCCAGCCGGGTCATAATATATATTGCATTTTTATATGTAACTCTGTTATACTGCCAATGAAAATACAAAATACACAGAATCATTTTTGAAGGCAACCTGACGGTAGTTTTTGTTTCTGTTTGAAATTACGTATACCTGTGTCCTAAGTTCAGTCAGTTCAGTCTGGGCACATCGCAGAGGACTTCTTAGGTCTACAAAGAATCGCGCACAGAAGTTTTTCAGTTGCTTGTATATCTTTATGTGTAGTTTTACAAAATTAGATGGGGTCTTTTAAAATCAGTGTCAAGTGAAGAAAATAGAAATATTACACATATTTCTATTTATATAAGTGACAAACATACACACAAAATGCCCTGTAAGGATACATGCATATTCAAAGACAATAAAAAAATCTTGCTTTTCTGACTTGGTTTATGACGTATCCAGCTTCCCACCTGGGGTGGCTTGTCCTGCACCCATCCAAACTCTATATAGTCACACGGTCCCAACTTAGGACCCATCTCCACAAAAACCTTTCCAGAATAACCTGAGACCACATTGATTTCTCCCATATTCTGAATTTCTGTGGCATAATTGTATGTTTTCCACCCAGACAATGTCACACATAGATGGCAGTATAATTCCACAGGCTCTGCTAACTGGGTGTTTTCCCAGAAATTCTTTGAGATTCCTGTTTCTTTCCTCATACATGACCAGACACCCTCGAGAATGGAAATCTTATTTCTAAGACAGCTAAGGTCCTTGTGGTCATAGTATAAAAATACTTCCAGTGGTTCTACTGTATGAGTAGACTTTCCTCTGAAAACCTGGGGTATTTTTTTTTTTCCTTTGGCTGCACCGTGGCATATAGGAGCTTAGTTCCCCAACTAGGGATTGAACCTCTGCCCCTGCAGTGGAAGCATGGAGTCTTAACCACTGGACTGCCAGGGAAGTCCCCTGAAAACCTGAGTCTTGAAACAATCCCAAATAAGAGGACATACTGTCTGTGGACACCATGCAGAAAGCTGATGGATGGTTGAGATAGCTCTACCAGTTTGAGAAGGACCGAATAAAAGGGGAAGGATTACGTGCTCTGTAGGTTAGTGAAGGGGGGTGGTGTGGTTCACTTTTCTGCTAAGTAGGCCTTTCCTACCTTAGTGCCTTCAGTTTTGTCATGAGACTATTACTTCAACTCTCTTTCTATGCCTGGGTACCTAAACCATGAGCCACTTTCTAAGATTTGGTTTCAAAGATTACAAGTGACATTTATTTAGCAAACAGCCTATGTGTAAATCCTCTTAAACTACCTGTGGTGAAGGACAAATTATTTGTTTATTTCCAAACTGTCATCTACCATGACCTAAAAAAAAAGATTTATTTGTTTATAATTAATTAGGCTGTGTTGGGTCTTAGTTGCGGCAGGCAGCATCTGCGTTGCATCATGCGGGATCTTGCCACTGGGGCACGTGGACTCTTTACTTGTGGCTCGTGGGCTCCAGAGTGTGTGGATTCAGTAGTCGTGGCATGTGGGCTCTAGCTGTGGTCCACAGGCTTAGTTGCTTCATGGCATGTGGGATCTTAGTTCTCCAACCAGGGATCAAACTCACATCCCTCACATTGCAAGGCAGACTCTTAACCACTGGACCACTAGGGATGTCCCTTCCATGACTTTTAAAAACACAGTAAAAACCTGCATGAATGTTACGGCAATGTGAAACTGTCTAGAAAGTTTCAAATGTTTACTCTTAATTTCTGTATGTATCTTGAAGAGTGGTAGAAAGTAGGCCATGCTCCAGCACATGGTCTGTGTATGTATGTCAGTAGAACATCCTTTGAGAAGCACTGCTGTAGAGAAAAGGCTTTTTTAAGAAAAGAGGTAGTAGAAATACATTTCAGGAAAGGGACGACAGTAGAAACATGGGAAGTATGGACAAGTGCAGACATGAGAAGCCAGGGCAGCACTTATCTGGGTGCTTTGATAACCTTATATTCCTTTGCCAGTCACAGGCCTTTGGTACAGAGAGAACACAGCAATATTTTTGTATTGATGAATTTGATAATGATAATCAAGAGTTAAATTATTACACTGTACTATGTGCTGAATCAAGTCACTCATTTATTCATCCAACATTTACTAAGTACCTATGATGTTTTAGGTGCTAGTGATTCAAGCATGAATGATAAAACACTATTCTTTTTTCTTGTATTTTTATTTAAAACTTTTTATTTTATATTGGAGTGACGATGTTGTGATAGTTTCAGGTGGACAGCAAAGGGACTCAGCCATACATATACATGTATTCATTCTCCCCCAAAC
This sequence comes from Bos grunniens, assembly GCF_055505025.1. Lineage (NCBI taxonomy): Eukaryota > Metazoa > Chordata > Mammalia > Artiodactyla > Bovidae > Bos > Bos grunniens. The sequence continues at coordinate 25,568,666 of NC_141179.1, forward strand.
TCCTGTCCCATCTAGGCTGCCACATAACATTGAGCAGAGTTCCCTGTGCTGTGCAGTAGGATTTTGTTGGTTATCTGTTTTAAATATAGCAGTGTGTACATGTCCATCCCAAGCTCCCTAATTGTCACATCCCCGCATCTTTTCACCCTGGCAACCATAAGTGTGTGAAACACTATTGTTGCTCTTAAGAATCTCATAGTCTAGTGATGACCCCAAGGTTGTAATCTTTATAGTATTCACAAGCTTGTCTTAGGACATCCCATCTTACCCAGAGCCTCACCTGCCTCCAGGCCCTGTATTCTTGTGTCTAGACATTTCCCGAGGACAGCGTACCCTTCTGGTGACTCATCTTTCAGACGCCAGATCCAGAATGGCAAACGTTCTAGTCTTGGTTCTTGATCCAGGATTAGGGTCTGAGTAGAAGACACTGTTAGAAGACAGAAAAATTAATGAGTCATTATGTTCTCCCAAGATTTCATCTTATGTTGAAATAGATATTCAGCATTGCTCTTGTTTATATTTACTAGTTTCCCACTCCTTGGCTTTCTGTCTTTCTGTGTTATTACGTTTCTGATGTATCTTTTGAACATCTTAGAAAAGAATTTTATTTTTTTAATTCTAATTTATAAACCAAAATTTAGCATGAGAAATTTGGTCCATTGAAAGTTGTGATTTTGATATATTTGAATTTATTTCCACCAATAAAAATAAATAAAAAATATTTACCTTACTCTTTTTTCCTTTTCTTTTCTGCCTTACTAGAATGATTGAAAAAGTAGAGCAGTTTTATATTCACAAAACTGAGCAGAAAGTACAGAGATTTTCCACATGCTTCATATCCACTCGTGTGCATAGCCTCCTCTACTGTCAACATCATGCACCAGAGTGGTACATTGTAACAAACGATAAGCCTGCATTGCCACATCGTTATCACCCAAAGTCCACAGTTTACATTAGTTTCCATCAGGGTATAGTGTATTCTCTGGGTTTTGACAATTATATAATGGCATATATCCATCATTATGATATCACACAAAATAGCTTCACTGCCCTAAAAATCCTTTGTGTTCCAACTATCCATTACCCACTTCTCCTTAACTCTTGATAACAACACACACACACACACACACACACACACACACATATATATATATATATATATATTTTTTTTTTTTTACTGTCTCCCTAGTTGAGCCTTTTTCAGGATGTCACATAGTTGAAATCATATAGTCTTTTCAGATTGGCTTCTTTCACTTAGTACTTTGCATTTAAGTTTCCTCCATGTCTTGTCATAACTCATTTCTTTTTAACTCTGAATAATATTCTACTGTCTGAATGCACCACAGTTGATTTATCCACTCACCTACTGGTGGACATCTTGGTCGCTTTCAGATTTGAGCAATTATGAATAAAACTGCTATGAACATCCATGTGCAGATTTTTGTGTGGACATATGTTGTCAGATAATTTGGGTAAGTAGCAGGAGTGTAATTGCTGGACCATATGGTAAGAGTATGTTTAGTTTTTCAGGAAACTACCAAACTTTTCCATAGTGGCTATACCACTCTGTATTCCTCCCAGCAGGGAATGAGAGTTCCTGTCATTCCACATTTTCCTTAGCATTCAATGTTGTCAATGTTTTGCATTTTGGCCATTCTAATATGTATATTGTAGTGTCTCATTATTTCTTTAATTTTTGATTTCCTGATAACATACCATGTTGAGCATCTTTTCATATGTTAGTGAGGTGTATGTCCAGGTTTTCTGATCCATTTTAAAAATAGGAGTATTTTTCTTATTGTTAAACTTTAAGAATCAGTTGTATATTTTGGATAATAACCTTTTATCAGATAGTCTTTTGCAAATATTTTCTCTCAGTCTGTGGCTTATCTTCTTATTCTCTTGATGATTATGTTTTCATTGTCCTTTTATCTTCTTCATAGTTTTAGAGGTTTTTATTTTATATATATTTGTTATATATTATATATTTATTATATACATATACCATTAATGGAATATTATACATATTTATTTTACATATATGGTTAATGGAATTTTGAAATGTAATATCCACATTTAACGAAATTTAAAATCTGTGTCTTAAATTTTAACATAACTTAAAATTTGCTCTTTCTTCTATCTAAAAAACCACTTAGCTCCCATTTTATATATACTGCATTTTATTGTTTATCTGTAGTATTTACTTAACTTTGTTTTAAAGTCTCCTAATTATTCACTATTATTATAATTTTCTAACTGAGCTCTGAAGAATTGATGCTTTTGAACTGTGGTGTTGGAGAAGACTCTCGAGAGTCCCTTGGACTACAAGGACATCCAACCAGTTCGTTCTGAAGGAGATCAGCCCTGGGATTTCTTTGGAAGGAATGATGCTAAAGCTGAAACTCCAGTACTTTGGCCACCTCATGCGAAGAGTTGACTCACTGGAAAAGACTCTGATGCTGGGAGGGATTGGGGGCAGGAGGAGAAGGGGATGACAGAGGATGAGATGGCTGGATGGCATCACTGACTCGATGGACGTGAGTCTGAGTGAACTCCGGGAGTTGGTGATGGACAGGGAGGCCTGGCGTGCTGTGATTCGTGGGGTTGCAAAGAGTCGGACACGACTGAGCGACTGATCTGAACTTCATTTGATTAATCAAATGTTTTTTACAGACTTACCAGGTGCAGCCATTATTCACACATATGTGAAAGCAGTTTCTTTGTGTCCTAGTGTCATTCAGTTCAGTTAGTTCAGTTGCTCAGTTGTGTCTGACTCTTTGCAACCCCATGAATCGCAGCACGCCAGGCCTCCCTGTCTATCACAAACTCCCAGAGTTCACTCAGACTCACGTCCATTGAGTCGGTGATGCCATCCAGCCATCTCATCCTATGTTGTCCCCTTCTCCTCCTGCCCCCAATCCCTCCCAGCATCAGGGTCTTTTCCAATGAGTCAACTCTTTGCATGAGGTGTCCAAAGTACTGGAGTTTCAGCTTTAGCATCAGTCCTTCCAAAGAACACCCAGGGCTGATCTCCTTTAGGATGGACTGGTTAGATCTCCTTGCAGTCCAAGGGACTCTCAAGAGTCTTCTCCAACACCACAGTTCAAAAGCATCAATTCTTTGGTGCTCAGCTTTCTTCACAGTACAACTCTCACATGCATACATGACCACAGGGAAAACCATAGCCTTGACTAGACGGACCTTTGTCAGCAAAGTAATGTCTCTGCTTTTGAATATGCTATCTAGGTTGGTCATAACTTTCCTTCCAAGGAGTAAGCGTCTTTTAATTTCATGGCTGTAATTACCATCTGCAGTGATTTTGGAGACCCCCAAAATAAAGTCTGACACTGTTTCCACTGTTTCCCCATCTATTTGCCATGAAGTGATGGGACCAGATGCCATGATCTTAGTATTCTGAATGTTGAGATTTAAGCCAACTTTTTCACTCTCCTCTTTCACTTTCATCAGTAGTTTCTGGTTATATAACTCATAGGGTTGCTAAATGAATTAATACATGTACAATGTTTAGAACAATGCCTTGCACTTAGTTTAAGCTCTGATTCATAGGAAGTTGTAAAAATAGTACAGAGAGGTCCTCTGTGTCTTTCATCCAGTTTTCCCTAATAGTTACAGCTTATATAACTGTTACATAATAGTTACAGCTTACATAACAATATCAAAACTAGTAACCTGATATCAGTACACTGAGTGTACAGATGTATAGAGCTAAGTCATTTTATCACGTGTAACTACCTATATATGATTGTTCTTAGCAGCTTTATTTGCAACACCCCAAAACTGGAAAGAACCAAAATGATCCTCAATAGATGAATGGTTATACTGTGGTACATCCATATAGCAGAATGCTACTCAGCAATGCGAAGGAGCAAATTACTGATATATATGACAGCTTGGAGAGATACACAAAACTACATGTGTAGATTTGTGTAACTACCTCTACAACCAAGACATAGAGCTGTTCCATCGCCACAAAGATCTCCCTTGTGCTATGCCTTTATCATCCCACTCATCCTGCCACCACTCCTCACCTCTGGTGATCACAACTCCGTTTGCCATCTCTGTAATTTTGTCATTTCAAGCTTGCTATATATAAATGGAATCATATGCTATGTGCTGTTAGGAGATTGACTTTTTCACTCAACACGCTGTCCTTGAGATCTATCCAAGCTGTCATATATATCAGTAGTTTGCTCCATTGCACTGCTGAGTAGCATTCTGCTCTTTGGCTGTACCACAGTATAACCATTCATCTATTGAGGATCATTTTGGTTCTTTCCAGTTTTAGGGTGTTGCAAATAAAGCTGCAAAGAACAATCATATATAGGTTTTTGTGCAAATATAAAATTTCCTTTCTCGGGGGTAAATGCTCAGGAGGGCAGTTATTGGGTTGCTTAGTAAGTACATGGTTAGTTTTATATTTTAAATGCTCTCTCTTTAGAGGAAAAATTTATAACATGATCACTGATATGTACAAACTTACTTTTACCATCTTATTTTGTAAGTCTTAGTTTCTTCCCATTTAAAAAATTGATTGTCTTTCCTTTGTTACATTTTTCTCTTTTTTTGTTTTAAAATTAAATATTTCTTTATGGGCTGCTCTTAATTTCTTTTAGAGCAGTGTGTTTAAACTTATAATTTAAAAGGAACTGCTGGTGCTGTTGTTGCTAAGTCACTTCAGTCGTTTCCGACTCTGTGAGACCCCATAGACGGCAGCCCACCAGGCTCCCCCGTCCCTGGGATTCTCCAGGCAAGAACACTGGAGTGGGTTGCCATTTCCTTCTCCAATGCATAAAAGGGAAAAGTGAAACTGAAGTCACTCAGTCATGTCCGACTCTTCGGGACCGCATGAACTGCAGCCTACCAGGCTCCTCTATCCATGGGATTTTCCGGGGAGGAGTACTGGAGTGGGGTGCCATTGCCTTCTCCCTAAAAGGTACACCTAGAACTTAATAGGACTTCCCTGGCAGTCCGTTAACACTCTGCACTTACACTGCAAGAGATACAGGTGTCAATCCCTGGTCAGGGAACTAAGATACCACATGCCACTCAGTACAGATGACACCACCCTTATCACAGAAAGCAGAGAAGAACTTAAACGGCCTCTTGATGAAGGTGAAAGAGACAAGCGAAAAAGCTAGCTTAAAACTCAGCATTTAAAAAATGAAGATCATGGCATCTGGTCCCATCACTTCATGGCAAATAGATGGGGAAACACTGGAAACAGTGACAGACTTTATTTTCTTGGGCTCTGAAATCACTGCAGATGGTGACTGCAGCCATGAAATTAAAAAAACATTTGCTCCTTGGAAGAAAAGCTATGACCAACCTAGACAGAGTATTAAAAAGTAGAGATACTACTTTGCTGACAAAGGTCCGAATAGTCAAAGCTATGGTTTTTCTAGTAGTCATGTATGGATGTGACAGTTGGACCATAAAGAAAGTTGAGCGCCACAGAATCGATGCTTTTGAACTGTGGTGCTGGAGAAGACTCTTGAGAGTCCCTTGGATTACAAGGAGATCCAACCAGTTCATCCTAAAGCAAATCAACCCTGAATATACATTGGAAGGACTGATGCTGAAGCTGAAGCTCCAATACGTCAGCCACCTGGTGTAAAAGACCTGAAGAGCTGACTCATTGGAAAAGCCCCTGATGCCGGGAAAGATTGAAGGCAGGAGGGAAAGGGGATGACAGAGGATGAGATGATTGGATGGCATCACCGACCCAATGGACATGAGTTTGAGCAAACTCCAAGAGATGGTGAAGGACAGGGAATCCTGGCGTGCTGCAGTCCACGGGGGTGCAAAGAGTCAGACACAACTGAGTGACTGAACAACAACAGAACTTAATAGCATGTACACTTTTCCTGTTGCTGCACTATTATCACTCAAATCTGTATTATTTTGCTAGAACTTCCATTACAAAATGCTATAGACTAAGTGGTGTAAACAACAGAAATATATTTTCTCACATTTCTGGAGGCTGGAAGTCCTAGAGCAAAATCTTGGTTTCTCTCTCTCCTTGGCTTGTAGATGCCTACCTCCTCATCATTTCCTCACATGGCATTCCTCTGTGTCTGTGCATCCCTGACGTCTCTTCCTTTCTTAGAAAGACAGCAGTTCTGTAGGATTACGGCCCCACCCAGAGGGTCTCATTTCAACTTAATCACCTCTTTAAAGTTCTATTTGGGACTTCCCTGGTGGCTCAGACAGTAAAAGTGTCTGCCTGCAATGCAGGAGACCAGGGTTCGATCCCTGGGTCGGGAAGATCCCCTGCAGAAGGTAATGGCAACCCACTCCAGTACTCTTGCCTGGAAAATTCCGTGGACTGAGGAGCCTTGTAGGCTGCAGTCCATGGGGTTGCAAAGAGTCGGACACGACTGAGTGACTTCACTTCACTTCACTTCCAAGTACTGTATTCTAAAGTTCTGGGAGTTGGGACTTCAACATATGAATTTTGGGGGGATACAGTTGAGTCCACAATACATGCTAATGTTATCTGGAGTTTCCATTTATAGATGTGCTATTTATAGTTTCACATATTGGCTCTCCCACCTACTAGCTCTGTGACAAATTGCTCAACTTCTCTGTGCTTTAGTATCATCAATTTCCGATTGCTCATAGGGTTGTTATAAGGATTAAATGAATACATTTACAACATTTAGAACAGTATCTTGTGCTTAAGCTCAGCAGTTATCACCGCCTACTACCTTCACCACTCATACTACGACTATATATAGTTAAGAGTAAGTTTCACATGTTCCTTCACTCACAACTACAGCAATATTCTTTGTTTTCCTGGTTTGTTTAACCTATATTGCTTCTAAAATCCACTCCTACATACTGGATTCATTTCTCATCTTGTCAGTTCTTTAGTAATTCTTTCAGAAAGGGACACGATAGACTGACTATGGTTCTGCTTTATCCCCACAAATAGTTAAGTTTATGTGGTATAGAATTTTAACGTGAAAAATATTTTTCTCCTAGCTTTGAGGACAATGTTCCAGTTTCTTCTTGTATCTAAAGTGGCTGATAAAATATTAGATATCAAAGTTAACATCATTCTGGAGCTCTTTAGGATTTTCTCTGTATCCTTGATCTTACAAAATGTATGTAGATCTTTTTATCTGCATCTTGCCTGATGCTTTTAAGGACTCATGACCCTTTAAAGCTGAGATCTAATATCTGTGAACTTTTTTTCATAGTTTTGATTTCATTTCTGTTTCATTCTATATTCTGGAGGAAATCTTGAGTTATTATTTCATCTCACTACTTTATTGTTTTCATTTTGATTTTCAGTGTGTCCCTCAAGTTTTTCCTTATTTCATCCATCCCATGTCTAGTTTAACAAACATCTGGTTAACTCTTAAGTATAGCTGCAACGTCTTCTCATGTCACTCTGGAAATTAATTATATTTATTTTAAATTCCTATTTGACTTGCTTTGTTTCCTAGGTGTATAGATTTCTTCTGATTGTTGTGCTTAATGCCTTTCTTTCAAGTATTAGCCATTTTCAAATGATTATTTATTTTTGGTTACGTGTTCATCTTTGAAATTGAGGTCCCCTGCTAGCCTCCTTGTAAATGTTCTGTTTAACTGAAGTTTGTTTCTGGGAGAGTTGTTAGAAATATTGTCTGATGCTGTGGGCTAACACCTCATCTTTCAAAGAGTCCAGGCTGCCTTTTCTTCTTAGATGCCATGCATGATGCTCCTTTGTCTTTCTGACTCAAGCACATACCTTCAGTGCTTTCGTATGAGATGTGAAGCAGGGTCAGACTTCTTTGCTTCTCAGTCATCCTCCTGACCCTGGCGTATGAAATTTCTGTGGCAGTCCAGTCCTGAATTCATCTTGTACTGTAATTGCATACTTTAATCTCTTCTAATTTCAGTCTTTTAAGATTTTCTCCCATTCTCTGTGGGTTTCCCAGGTGGCACAGTGGTAAAGAATACATCTGCCAGTGCAGGGGGTGTAAGAGATGCCGGTTTGATCCCTGGGGCAGGAAGATCCCCTGGAGTAGGAAATGGCAAGCCACTCCAGTATTCTTGCCTGGGAAATCCCATGGACAGAGGAACCTGGTGGGCTATAATCCATGGTGTCGCAAGAGTCGGACATGACTTAGCACGCAAGCACATTCTCTGCTCTGGTGAAGGAAAGTTCTTCTCCTTTAGCACTGTAATGAAGTTTTATCAGTCTCTTTCCAGAAATTTCTGTGGGCTTATTTGAGAGGTGAGGCTCTACAGTTTTGAATAAATTCCATTGCCTCCCCTCCAACTCTCTACTTCCTACTGTTAATCTCTTGTTATCTCTTTGTACTGTTAATCACTTATTTATCTTTTATTACTAGAGTCTCTTTGATATTATTACCCAATGGCTGATAAACAACATTCTCAATACATTGGCTTTAGAATCTTAGACAAGATCTTAACTTTCTAAAGTGGAACTTGCCTGCGCGTGTCAGCCGGTAAGTCGTGTCCAGCTCTTTGGGAACCCATGGACTGTAGCCCTCCAGGCTCCTCTGTCCATGGGATTTCCAGGCAAGAGTACTGGAGAAGGTTGCCGTTTCCTTCTCCAGGGGATCTTCCAGATCCAGGGACTGAACCTGCGTCTTCTGCATCTCCTGAATTGGCAGCTGGGTTCTTTACCACTGAGCCACCTGGGAAGGCCAATGAGAATTTACTCATCTATAAAGTGGGATGTTTTAACAGTACAAACTTTTTAGGCCTTGGGAGGATTAAATGTAAAAACATATATACAGGTGCTTAGTAGTTCCTTTCATCTGTTTTGTTAACTTTCTGTCAGAAGAAATCTGTGAAGTAAAATCACTCAGTCTCCTTATAAACTCTGTGTCCATCTTCACTCATTTCTGTAAGATTCATAGCAAAAGATACCAACACTCTCCTTTCAATTACTTCCCATCAGGGTATGCAGAAAGTTCTCTTCGGTGTCAAACGTGAATCCTGGGACTGTTTAATTCTGCTAATTTCCTATGTTGTGATGACTCACAACTGCATCTGCGATCTCTCATGTTTATTGCTCTCCACAGGCAAGCTGACTTCACAGAAACGCGTTATCCAAGACCCTTCCGGTTGTAGTTTCCAGTCCATGCTAGTCGTTTCCATGCCAACTCAAGGAAGAAAAACACTTAATGACTCATCTAGGGGTTCAAATAAGGGTAATCAAACTCTCTAAGCCTCTAGGCTCTACTGTTCTCTTCTCTTGGATCTGTTCTCAGACTGATCCTTTCCAAACTGTTTCCAAGAGGCTTAAGCCACACATGATCTTCAGTGTTCAAGCTCTCACAATGAGAGAGACACCCATATCTCTTCAAAATTTATATTAAGTCACACCAGAAACAACAAGTCTTAGACTCTACTAGGACCAATCACTTAGCAGCGTGAAGAGTCCTTTGGATGAGTACGGTCCAGAGGGGCAGAATCATGTGGTTGACAGTTTCACTCATAGGATATAAAGTTGGGAAGCTGCAATTGTCCTGGAAGAGAGGGGCTCTGTTATGAGGAGTATTGTTCAGGACAGAAATAGCAGATTTTCAGTACAAGAGACAACACAGATGAAGGCAAAAAGAGAGGGAATCATGTTTTCTGTCATTTATCCATTGTCTCTCTCTTTATCTTGATGAAAGATTTACCTGAAAATTTGCCTTCTCCCCATATGAGGCAAATAGGGTGCTTATTTATTCACTCATTTGTTTATTTAGCCCCACTTATGTATGATATGTCTGCAGTTGCAAACTTGGAAATAACTGGGAGTCCGCATATAGTCTGTCTGCTCTGAAGATCTGGGATTGTTCGTAGGTGATAAAGATATTATTCCCTGCCCTCGTAAAATATACAATTTAGTTTCAGTGTGGTCTGAACTGAAAATATACGATTTAGTTTCAGTATGTTATCAGACACAAGCAGAATTATTTCTAACAAAATCTAACATGGTAGCCCTATAAGAATGGTGCTATGAGTGTACAGAAGAGGGAATGATTGAGTGTAACTCTACGGATCTGGGACTTGAAAGATGACTGAGATCTCTTTGCTGGAGAAAGCTATGAAAGCTGTTCTTTCCATTAAAAGGAATAGTTTGTGCAATGAAGTGAAGGCAGGAATATATATTACAGTCAATATGATCCTTATGTAGTTCTGGAAGTGGGAAATCCATGAAAAAGGACCGCTTTTAGAGCTTGATTTACTGTGAGATATGGAAGGTTAGGCTATGCTGGCAGACCCTGATCTCATTTGTAAGTTAGTTCTAGTATGAGTTCTTTCTGGTCAGGGATCAAATCTTATTATTTCCTGTTTCTCTAAGTGTGTTAAGCCTTTTACGGGAACCACTTATATTAATATCATTGTTTACATTCCAAAGGAGCAAATCTTCTCTGGCAACACAAAGAGTACAACTCATATGTCCATATTCTCTTTTCTCTTTTAAAGCTGAAGTCATCAGTAGATAAAGATGAAAAATACAATCTCAGTCCCTAAATTCTTCATTTCTGTGTCAGAGCATCAAAATATTTTGTGATGCACTAATCTTGTGAACTTTGGCAGATATGATGAATCCTGGAGGCTCTCTGTCATATCATGGATACTTTGTCCTAAAAGAAAACATGTCTTTATTACATGCCATATCATTTATGTGGTTATTTAGTTGCTATGTCATGTCTGACTCTTTTGTGATTCCATGGGCTGTAGCCTGCCAGGTCCTCTGTCCATGGCATTTTCCAGGCAAGAATACTGGAGTGGATTGCCATTCCCATCTCCAGGGGACCTTTTGGACCCAGAGATAGAACCCACATCTCTTATGTCTCCTGCATTGCAAGTGGATGCTTTACTGCTGAGCCACCGGGGAAGCCCATGTCATTTTACATATCTTTCTAATTCTAAATAGGTTAGCAGTGCAGAACACAAGCCCAACTCAGATGTGTTGTAACAGAGAAGAAGAGGTATTGAGAACATTTTCAAGAAGGTTTTATAGAAAGAGAAGAAGATATATGTGTCAGTCTCTGAAGAGATAAGTAATATCAGAGGATGTGTATAATTTCTACTTATCTTTTTTTTTTTTTTTAAGATGCAAACTAGTATAGCTATTATCAGAGCATGGTCATGTTTTTTCCTAAGGAAATGGCCCAATAAAAAGGAGTGGGTTGATGACTGTGACAGTTAGCAATGTATTGCCTCTCAAGTCCAAATTCACCCCTCAATATATATATATTTTTATTGGTGTATAATTTCTTTACAATGTTGTGTTGATTTCTGCTGTACAATAAAGTCAACTAGCTACATGTGTACATATATCCCCTCCCTCTTGATCCTCTGTCCCACCTTCACCCCCCACCCCACCCCTCTAGGTCATCTCAGCCTTGGGGAGAGCCCCTTCCAAGTTGCTCCTTCAGCCTTGGGGAGAGCCCCTTCCAGGCCCCATCTGAGCTCGCTGTGCTATACAGCAGCTTCCCACTAGCTATCTATGTAACACATGATGAAGTGAAGTGAAGTAAATTTACTCAGTCGTGTCAGACTCTTTGCAATCCTATGGACTGTAGCCTACAAGGATCCTCCATCCATGGGACTTTCCAGGCAAGAGTACTGGAGTGGGTTGCCATTTCCTTCTCTAGGGGATCTTCCTGACCCAGGGATCGAACCCAGGTCTCCCACATTGTAGGCAGATGCTTTACCCTCTGAGCCACCAGGGAAGCCCCCATGATAGTGTATTGCAGTGACAGAATTCTTCTAAGCATCTCTCCTTACAGTGAGCACATCGTCGAGCTTTGTCAGTAGAGGGCAGTGGAGGGACATTGCGGGAGGAAGGTGCTATCCTCTTTTGGTGGCCGTGCAGAGAGTGGGTGTTGTGGATGTGGAGACTTCCGGTGGAGCACTTCCTGTATTGTTCCTAGAACCAGACAATTTCTTGGTGACCTTGTAGGCTTGTCCTGGCCCTGTGATAACCTTCCCTGGCCTTTGCTACATAGAGAATGATACCTTGTGGCTTCCTGTTGGTGGAAGTTTCCTGCTTGCACAGGCACTGGTTCCCTCTGCAGGTGACTGGGCAGCTTGGCTGTCTTGGTCCCACTCTGCATGTCCACACTCCTGCTTGCTGGTCACCTGTACCCCACTCATACCACAGAGGGTTGATTTCTGCTTGCCGAGGAATTGCAGACCATCTGTGACCTGGAAAACCAGTCATCTTCTGCTGCCCTTTGTGCTGAACTACACCTTCCCCAGCAAAGTCTGAACTCCAGCCTTGGGAAGAGCCCCTTCCAAGTTTCTCCTTTAGCCTTGGGGAGAGCCCCTTCCAAGTTGCTCCTTCCTTGGATACCCTCCTTCTTCCCTAAGGGAACCAGAAAAAAATTCCTTCTATCTTAGTCACTTGTTTATCTGAGTGTATTAATTTTTTATATCAGATTTTCTCTGCTTAGCCCACTATGTGGTTTCTATGTCCTATCTGAATCTATAGGATACAATGACATGAGAGATTATAACTTCAAGAATTCAGAGGCGGTCCTAAGATGGCGGAGGAATAGGATGGGAAGACCGCTTTCTCCCCCACAAATTCATCAAAAGAACATTTAAATGCTGAGTAAATTCCACAAAACAACTTCTGAATGCTGGCAGAGGACATCAGGCACCTAGAAAAGTAGCCATTGTCTTTGAAAGGAGGTAGGAAAAATATAAAAGACAAAAAAAGAGACAAAAGAGGTAGGGATGGAGCTCTGTCCAGGGAAGGGAGTCTTAAAAAGAGATAAGTTTCCAAACACCAGGAAACACTCTTACTGCCGAGTCTGTGCGAGCCTTGGAAGCACAGAGGGCAACATAATAGGGAGGAAAAATAAATAAGTAATTAAAACACACAGATTACAAGCCCAACGGTAACTCCCCCAGCGGAGAAGCAGCGCAGACGCCTGCACCCGCCACTAGGAAGCGGGGGCTGGGCAGGGAGGCGCGGGCTGCATTGCTTAGAGTAAGGACCAGGCCTGAATGCCCTGAGGGCAATCTGAGCGAACTAACTTGGGCTAGCAAACCAGATTGTGGGATAGCTACCATGCACAAAGCCCTAACCTAAGATACCGCCAGGCCTGAGCACAGAACAAAGGACTGAACAGAACTAGCCGGCTGCAGATCATCCCCCTCCGGTGACAGGCAGCCAGAGCTGGAAGGGGGCAATCACAGCCCCAGAGAGACATTATCTACCAAACTGCAAGCAGGCTTCTTTGCTAACTAAGACTTCTTGGGGTTCTGGACATCTGCCTGTGAAAGTGCGCTGGCTGTACACCTAGAAAACTGAGCAGCAGGGATGGGGGAGGAGATATCACAGCGGCGCTCGCCAAACACCTCATCACCTGAGATGCTTGGACCTGGGAAGGGCACAAAATGCAGGCCCAACCGAGTCTGTGCCTCTGAGGACTACCCGAGTGCCTGAACCTGAGCGGCTTAGACCTGGGAGGTGCATGCAGCCCAGGGCCAGCCTTGGATGGTTCCCAGCGAAGCAACCTAGAGCCTGAGCAGTGTGGGCAGGGAGGGCACACGCGCTGTGAGCGGGGGCAGGCCCAGAGTGGCTCAGACACTGCGAGCACACGCCAGTGTTATTTGTTTGCAGTGTCCCTCCCTCCCCACAGCGTGACTAAACAAGTGAGCCTAATAAAGTGTCCACCACTGTCCCCTTGTGTCAGGGCAGAAATCAGACACAGAAGAGACCAGCAAACAGAAGAAGATAAAACAGAGGGAACCGCCTTGGAAGTGACAGGTGCAATAGATTAAAACCCTGTTGTTAGTACCGACTACATAGGAAGGGGCCTATAGATCTTGAGAAATATAAGCCAGACCAAGGAACTATCTAAAAATGAACTGACCCCACACTGCCCACAACACCACCAGGGAAAGTCCTAGATATATTTTTACTATTTTTATGATCATTTTTTTAAAAATTTTAAGTCCTCTATTACTCCTTTAGTTTTCATTTTTATAACCTACTATTACTTTGCAAAAAAAAGACCCTATTTTTTAAAGCAAACTTCATATATATATATTTATAATTTTTATGACTTTGTTTTTTTTCTTCTTCTTTTCTTTAATATTGTATTTTTGAAAATCCAATCTCTACTCTAGATTTTTAATCTTTGCTTTTGGGTATTTGTTATCAATTTTGTACCTTTAAGAATCCAATCTTCAGTACCCATTTTTACTTGGGAGCAAGATTACTGGCTTGACTGCTCTCTCCCCCTTTGGACTCTCCTTTTTCTCCACCAGGTCGCCTCTGTCACTTCTTTTCCCCCTTCTCTTCTCTACCCAACTCTGTGAATCTCTGTGTGTTCCAGATGGTGGAGAACACTTAGGGAACTGATTACTGGCTGGATCTGTCTCTCTCCTTTTGATCCCCCCCTTTTATCCTCCTGGCCACATCTGTCTCCTTCCTCCCTCTTCTCTTCTCTATATAATTCCATGAACATCTATGAGTGGTCAAGACTGTGGAGTGCACATAAGGAAATGATTACTGGCTAGCTTGCTCTCTCCTCTTTTGATTCCACCTCATCTCATTCGGGTCACCTCTAACTCCCTCCTCCCTCTTCTCTTCTCCATGTAACTCTGTGAACCTCTCTGGGTGTCCCTCACTGTGGAGAAACTTTTCATCTTTAACCTAGATGTTTTATAAACGGTGCTGTATAGAAGGAGAAGTCTTGAGACTACTGTAAAAATAAGACTGAAAACCAGAAGCAGGAGGCTTAAGTCCAAATCCTGAGAACACCAGAGAACTGACTCCAGGGAACATTAATCGACAAGAGCTCATCAAACGCCTCCATACCTACACTGAAACAAAGCACCACCCAAGGGCTAACAAGTTCCAGAGCAAGACATACCACACAAGTTCTCCAGCAACACAGAAACACAGCCCTGAGCTTCAATATACAGGCTGCCCAAAGTTGCTCCAAACCCATTGACATCTCATAGCACATTACTGGACACTTCATTGCATTCCAGAGAGAAGAAATCCAGCTCCACCCACCAGAACACTGACACAAGCTTCCCTAACCAAGAAACCTTGACAAGCCACCTGTACAACCCCACCCACAGCGAGGAAACTCCACAATAAAGAGAACTCCACAAACTGCCAGAATACAGAAAGGCCACCCCAAACTCAGCAATATAAACAACAAGAAGAGACAGAGGAATACCCAGCAGGTAAAGGAACAGTATAAATGCCCACCAAACCAAACCAAAGAGGAAGACATAGGGAATCTACCTGATAAAGAATTACAAATAGTGATAGTCCAAATGATCCAAAACCTTGAAATCAAAATGGAATCACAGATAAATAGCCTGGAGACAAGGATTGAAAAGATGCAAGAAAGGTTTAACAAGGACCTAGAAGAAATAAAAAAGAGTCAATATATAATGAATAATGCAATAAATGAGATCAAAAACACTCTGGAGGCAACAAACAGTAGAATAACGGAGGCAGAAGATAGGATTAGTGAATTAGAAGATAGAATGGTAGAAATAAATGAATCAGAGAGGAAAAAGGAAAAACGAATTAAAAGAAATGAGGACGATCTCAGAGACCTCCAGGACAATATTAAACATTCCATTCGACTGTTAGGAGTCCCAGAAGAAGAAGACAAACAGAAAGACCATGAGAAAATACTTGAGGAGATAATAGTTGAAAACTTCCCTAAAATGGGGAAGGAAATAATCACCCAAGTCCAAGAAACCCAGAGAGTCCCAAACAGGCTAAACCCAAGGCAAAACACCCCAAGTCACATATTAATCAAATTAACAAAGACCAAACACAAAGAACAAATATTAAAAGCAGCAAGGGAAAAACAACAAATAACACACAAGGGGATTCCCATAAGGATAACAGCTGATTTTTTTAATAGAAACTCTTCAGGCCAGGAGGGACTGGCAAGACATACTTAAAGTGATGAAAGAAAATAACCTACAGCCCAGATTATTGTACCCAGCAAGGATCTCATTCAAATATGAAGGAGAAATCAAAAGCTTTACAGACAAACAAAAGCTGAGAGAATTCAGCACCACCAAACCAGCTCTCCAATAAATGCTAAAGGATATTCTCTATACAGGAAACACAAAAAGGGTGTATAAACTTGAACTCAAACAATAAAGTAAATGGCAATGGGACCATACTTATCCATAATTACCTTAAACATAAATGGGTTGAATGCCCCAACCAAAAGACGAAGACTGGCTGAATGGATACAAAAACAAGACCCCTGTATATGTTGTCTACAAGAGACCCACCTCAAAACAGGGGACATATACAGACTGAAAGTGAAGGGCTGGAAAAAGATTTTCCATGCAAATAGAGACCAAAAGAAAGCAGGAGTAGCAATACTCATATCAGATAAAATAGACTTTAAAACAAAAGCTGTGAAAAGAGACAAAGAAGGACACTACATCATGATCAAACAATCAATCCAAGAAGAAGATATAACAATTATAAGTATATATGCACCCAAAATAGGAGCACTGCAATATGTAAGGCAAATGCTAACAAGTATGAAAGGGGACATTAACAATAACACAATAATAGTGGGAGACTTTAATACCCCACTCACACCTATGGATAGATCAACTAAACAGAAAATTAACAAGGAAACACAAACTTTAAATGATACAATAGACCAGTAAGACCTAATTGATATCTATAGGATATTTCACCCCAAAACAATGAATTTCACCTTTTTCTCAAGTGCACATAGAACCTTCTCCAGGATAGACCACATCCTGGGCCATAAATCTAGCCTTGGTAAATTCAAAAAATTGAAATTATTCCAAGCATCTTTTCTGACCATAATGCAGTAAGATTAGATCTCAGTTACAGGTGAAAAACTATTAAAAATGCCAACATATGGAGGCTGAACAACACGCTGCTGAATAACCAACAAATCACAGAAGAAATCACAAAAGAAATCAAAATATGCATAGAAACGAATGAAAATGAAAACACAATAACCCAAAACCTGTGGGACACTGTAAAAGCAGTGCTAAGGGGAAAGTTCATAGCAATACAGGCATACCTCAAGAAAAAAGTCAAATAAATAACCTAACTCTACACCTAAAACAACTAGAAAAGGAAGAAATGAAGAACTCCAGGGTTAGTAGAAAGAAAGAAATCATAAAAATTAGGGCAGAAATAAATGCAAAAGAAACATAAGAGCCCATAGCAAAAATCAGCAAAGCCAAAAGCTGGTTCTTTGAAAGGATAAATAAAATTGACAAACCATTAGCCAGACTCATCAAGAAACAAAGGGAGAAAAATCAAATCAATAAAATTAGAAATGAAAATGGAGAGATCACAACAGACAACACAGAAATACAAAGGATCATAAGAGATTACTATCAGCAATTATATGCCAATAAAATGGACAATGTGGAAGAAATGGACAAATTCTTAGAAAAGTACAACTTTCCAAAACTGAACCAGGAAGAAATAGAAAATCTTAACAGACCCATCACAAGCACAGAAATTGAAACTGTAGTCAGTAATCTTCCAGCAAACAAAAGCCCAGGTCCAGACAGCTTCACAGCTGAATTCTACCAAAAATTTAGAGAAGAGCTAACACCTATCCTACTCAAACTCTTCCAGAAAATTGCAGAGGAAGGTAAACTTCCAAACTCATTCTATGAGGCCACCATCACCCTAATACCAAAACCTGACAAAGATCCCACAAAAAAGGAAAACTACAGGCCAATATCACTGATGAACATAGATGCAAAAATCCTTAACAAAATTCTAGCAATCCGAATCCAACAACACATTAAAAAGATCATACACCATGACCAAGTGGGCTTTATCCCAGGGATGCAAGGATTCTTCAATATCCACAAATCAATCAATGTAATATACCACATTAACAAGTTGAAAAGTAAAAACCATATGATTATCTCAATAGATGCAGAGAAAACCTTTGACAAAATTCAACATCCATTTATGATAAAAACCCTCCAGAAAGCAGGAATAGAAGGAACATACCTCAACATAATAAAAGCTATATATGACAAACTCACAGCAAACATTATCCTCAATGGTGAAAAATTGAAAGCATTTCCCCTAAAGTCAGGAACAAGACAAGGGTGCCCACTTTCACCACTACTACTCAACATAGTTTTGGAAGTTTTGGCCACAGCAATCAGAGCAGAAAAAGAAATAAAAGGAATCCAAATTGGAAAAGAAGAAGTAAAACTCTCACTGTTTGCAGATGACATGATCCTCTACATAGAAAACCCTAAAGATTCCACCAGAAAATTACTAGAGCTAATCAATGAATATAGTAAAGTTGCAGGATATAAAGTCAACACACAGAAATCCCTTGCATTCCTATACACTAATAATGAGAAAATAGAGAAATTAAGGAAACAATTCCATTCACCATTGCAACAAAAAGAATAAAATACTTAGGGATATATCTACCTAAAGAAACTAAAGACCTATATATAGAAAACTATAAAACACTGGTGAAAGAAATCAAAGAGGACACTAATAGATGGAGAAATATACCATGTTCATGGATCAGAAGAATCAATATAGTGAAAATGAGTATACTACCCAAAGCAATCGATAGATTCAATGCAATCCCTATCAAGCTACCGACGGTATTTTTCACAGAGCTAGAACAAATAATTTCACAATTTGTATGGAAATGCAAAAAGCCTCGAATAGCCAAAGCAATCTTGAGAAAGAAGAATGGAACTGGAGGAATCAACCTACCTGACTTCAGGCTCTACTACAAAGCCACAGTCATCAAGACAGTATGGTACTGGCAGAAAGACAGAAATATAGATCAATGGAACAAAACAGAAAGCCCAGAGATAAATCCATGCACCTATGGACACCTTATCTTTGACAAAGGAGGCAAGAATAAACAATGAGAAAAGACAATCTCTTTAACAAGTGGTGCTGGGAAAACTGGTCAACCACTTGTAGAAGAATGAAACTAGAACACTTTCTAATGCCGTACACAAAAATAAACTCAAAATGGATTAAGAATCTAAATGTAAAACCAGAAACTATAAAACTCCTAGAGGAGAACATAGCCAAAACACTCTCCGACATAAATCACAGCAGGATCCTCTATGACCCACCTCCCAGAATATTGGAAATAAAAGCAAAAATAAACAAATGGGACCTAATTAAAATTAAAAGCTTCTGCACAACAAAGGAAACTATAAGTAAGGTGAATAGACAGCCTTCAGAATGGGAGAAAATAATAGCAAATGAAGCAACTGACAAAGAACTAATCTCAAAAATATACAAGCAACTCCTACAGCTCAATTCCAGAAAAATAAATAACCCCATCAAAAAATGGGCCAAAGAACTAAATAGACATTTCTCCAAAGAAGACATACAGATGGCTAACAAACACATGAAAAGATGCTCAACATCACTCATAATCAGAGAAATGCAAATTAAAACCACAATGAGGTACCATTTCACGCCAGTCAGAATGGCTGCGATCCAAAAGTCTACAAGCAATAAATGCTGGAGAGAGTGTGGAGAAAAGGGAACCCTCTTACACTGTTGGTGGGAATGCAAACTAGTACAGCCACTATGGAGAATAGTGTGGAGATTCCTTAAAAATCTGGAAATAGAGCTGCCTTATCACCCAGAAATCCCACTGCTGGGCATACACACCGAGGAAACCAGAATTGAAAGACACGTGTACCCAAAGTTCATACAGCACTGTTTATAATAGCCAGGACATGGAAGCAACCTGGATGTCCATCAGCAGATGAATGGATATGAAAGCTGTGGTACATTTACACAATGGAGTATTACTCAGCCATTAAAAAGAATACATTTGAATCAGTTCTAATGAGGTGGATGAAACTGGAGCCTATTATACAGAGTGAAGTAAGCCAGAAAGAAAAACATCAATACAGTATACTAATGCATATATATGGAATTTAGAAAGATAGTAACGATAACCCTGTATACAAGACAGCAAAAGAGACACAGATATATAGAACAGTCTTTTGGACTCTGTGGGAGAGGGAGAGGGTGGGATGATTTGGGAGAATGGCATTGAAACATGTATAATATCATACAAGAAATGAATCGCCAGTCCAGGTTCAGGAAAAAAAAAAAAAGAATTCAGCACCCGTGGATACTTGGAATATACCACTTTTTGAAACCTCCTCCTTGGAAAGATCCTCATACATGTAATTCTTAATCGTCTCAGTTTCTTCTCAGTCTGCTCTTTAATATACTTGCTTCATGATAATAATTTCCCTTGGAAATATTTACCTCTTTGTTTCCTTTAGGAATATTTATCTATCTTGTCTATAAGAGTCCATTCTGTCCAAGAGGCTGTATGCCAGTCATTTTTACTTGTTTCTCCTGTTGGAAGATCAACTTGTGCTATAAACAGACTGAGTGATCATCTCAGACAGGAAATGACCATGACACATCAAGCAGACATGGCAATAGTTACTTCTGTGTTTATAATGATTCATTTTTGGAAGAACTGCTCACCCTTCATGGATTTCCCCAGGAAGTGCCAACTTCTGAGAGATGTCATTCCAAACACTTTATCCTGAGCTTACACTTCTTCTTAGGGTTCACACATTACAACGTATATTTCTCCTTTTTTATTTTCTAAAAAAAAAAAAAAATCTGTGGGTCACCTTCTTATTTTTGTCCTTCTAAAATGATAGTCCTCTGTGTTCTTTTTTTAAAAAAATCTGCCCTTTTAGCAAGACCTTCAGTGACCCTTATCCAGCCTTACCCAGTTGGAGGGTGGTAATGGAAAGTCACTTTATTAATAGAAGAAAACAGATGCTGTTCCAAAGTTCCATAGTTTCACAACTCTTGTTCATTCTGACCTTGGCAACTATAGCAGTCTGTGGCGATGCCTGAGTTGCATTACCAGTCCCTCACTCCCTCCCCTCCTTCCTTTCTTTCCTTCTTCCCTCTCTCCCCGTATGTCTTGCTTTCCCCCTCCTTCCCTCCCTTTCCTTCTGTTTGTTCCTTTCTTCCTTCTTTTCTTCCTTTTCTCTTTCCCACACTCTCTCTTATTTTCCTTCCTTCCTTTTCTCCTCCCATCAACTGCCTTCCCATTATAATTAGGCTTGCTCAGTCACGTCTGACTCTTTGTGGCCCCATGGACTGTAGCCTACCACGCTCCTCTGCCCATGCAATTTTTCAGGCACAAATACTCAAGTGGGGTGCCATTTCCTACTCTATGGGATCTTCCCAACCCAACCCAGGGATTGAACCTGCATCTCTTGAATCTCCTGCATGGGCAGGTGGATTCTTTACCACTAGGACCACCCAGGAAGCCCATTGTAATTAGGATAGAATTCGAACCCCTTGCCATAGGCTACAGAGGCCACATGTGACCTGGCCTGTGCCTTCCTCTCTAACTTCTTTTCCCTCCACTGACAATACTCCAGACATAATGGTCTTCTAATAAGCCAAGGTCTGTCATGTTTCAAGGGTTTGGCACTAGCCATTCTTTCTTAAAGATCACTGTTTCCACTTTGTCTCATGGATGCCACCTTTCCAGTATTTTGAAATGCCTTCTCCTCTGACTTCCCTCTTCTAACTGCTCTAACTAGTCATCTCCATCACCAGCATGCTGTCACTCTCTGTCATATTGCCCTGTTATATATTTTGTTATACTACTTTGTAGTATACCATATACTTTGTTCATACTACTATGGTATTATGGATTTTTTTATATCTTTTTTTTGTTTATCTTTTCCTTTATTACAATAAGGATTCTTTGATATCAGAGAATTCACATGCCTTTTGGCTAGTGTATCCCTAAAGATTGGAATAGTTCCTGGCACATGATAAGAGACTTAATATTTCTGACCATCTGTTTACTGTGCATTGAACTGTGAATTGTGGCTCATGGACAAACAAGTAAAAAAATTATTATCCCTTTCCTGGAGGAAACTGAATAAATGGATTTAAGATGTTCCTATTATAATTGTCTTTTCCTAGATGCAGCAAGAGTAGGTCAGGGGCCTAGTGATGGCTGGGGCATGGTTAAGAGGGAAAAATTAAGAAAGAATATAATACCAAGTTGCTTTGTAATAATTTTATTGCCATATTCAACTGAAATTCTCTGAGTTCTATTCAGCTGAATTCAATATCATTCTTTTTGGGTCAAATTTTGGGAAGGCCTATTAAAATGCAAGCGAGAGTGATTGAAATAGTAACCTATATGTATAGATTAGAGAAGTCAGTGTTGATTCTCTCCATAATGGTTTCCTAACATATTTTAAGCAGTGAAACTTTTTTCAAATCAAAGGCCACCCAGAAGCCCAATACAGAGCTTGATAAAAATGGCTGATGCTCCAACTGAAGTGGCTTGGAAAAACTGGTACCCTGCTCACCAAGCACTTCTCCTAACACCTGTCCTTCCAGCTAGCACCTGAAGACCACCTATGGAACCCAGAGCTCTAAGTACAGAGCAACTAAGCAACTCTAAGCAACTAAGTACAGAGCAAGGTTTGAAAATCACAAATCTCACAGTAACCCCTTCATTTGAGAAACTGAGCCCAGAGAGCTGAAGTGACTTACCCAAAGTTATAAACGTAATGTCAACGAAAGGACTGAAGCCCAGTTCCCTGAATCCTAGAGCACTGTGCCTTTGACTGTTTTATCCTATATTTCTGAAGGATAGATTCTATAGGCTAGATTAATTCCTAGCAGGGGAGTCCTTCTAGGGAGAGAAAAATCAGAGACTTTACTTCAAAATGTGCAGTTCCTCTGTTCCTCTGGAACATGGCCTCATAAGACTGCTCTTCTGCTCATTGTTATTTAGTCACTAAGTTCTGTCCGACTCCTTTTTGACACCATAGACTGTAGCCTGCCAGACTTCTCTTTCTATGGGATTTCCCAGGCAAGAATATTGGAGAAGTTGTCATCTCCTTCTCCAGGGGATCTTCCTGACCCAGGGCTTGAACCGTGTCTCCAGTGTCTCCTGCGTTGGCAGGTGTATTCTTTACTACTAAGCCACCAAAGAAATCACCCTTCTACTTGGAAGTAATTCTTTTTTTTTTTTTTTTTTGCCATGCCTCACAGCTTGTGGGATCTTAGTTCCCCAACCAGGAACTGAACCCATGTCCCCTTCATTGGAAATGCAGAGCCTTAACCACTGGACTGCCAAGGAAGTCCCAGAAACCATCTTGAACTTGTTTTGGTGATGGTGGTGGTTTAGTTGCCAAGTCGTGTTCAACTCTTGTGACCCCATGGACTGTAACCTGCCAGGCTTCTCTGTCCATGGGATTTTCCAGGCAAGAATACTGGAGTGGGTTGCCATTTCCTTCTCCAGGGGAATCTTCCTGACTCAGGAATTGTACCTGGGTCTCCTGCACTGCAGACAGATTCTTTACCAACTGAGCTATGAGGGATAAGGAAATGAGACTGCTTTCTCCAAATATTTATCTTATAATGACTTTGTTGCTGTGAATTTCCATTAATCAGAGAGAGCTTTTAACCATTAGGTGTAAAGACTTCCTGTTTGTGAAAAGTGGCCTGACTCTAATCAAGAAGGGTAGCTCCTTTTCATAAGTGTTTTTGTGTTTATTTGTAAGTAGGAGCTCAAATTAGAAATAACAGATTTGGCTGAATTGCCGGTTAATAAATCAGCCATAGTGCAGATTTTCTCTTGCTAATTGAGAGTTCAGAGCCAACAGCATCTGGCATGATAGCAAACACTTAATAGATGTTTTAAATTAACTGAATAAATTTCAGAGATATGTGTTATCTAGCAAATAAAGTTTAACAATATATTAATCTGATTTCTGACTACAGACTGGGGTGGGTGGACGTTATTTGTACCATATGCAATTGTTATATCCCAAGCATCAATAATGCCCACATTGAGATCCTGGAAAATATCCTTCAAGGCAAGATACTGGATATAACCATGAAAGTCACTAAATCTCTCCACATCCACATTCATCTCCCTGATGTTTTCTGCCTTGATGATAACCACAGTCTCTGGGCTTCTCAGAAGAAGGCGTTGAACTGCATCATGGATGTTGAGGGCCCTTCGGATAAAAACGTCAATGGGAAAGGGTCTGAAGTGTTGGCCCAGAGAAATAACAATGATAGTATTTTTTTCTCCTCCAATTCTGTCAATAACCTGGGCGATGTATTCAATCTCTTTGACTGAGTAGGTCAATGATCCAATCAAGGGGTAACTATGTCTTTGCCACTGGATATTGATATTCTCGTTCAAGTCCACAGCAAGTTGCTTTTGAAGTTTTCCAGATTCGTGCAGATCCACTGACTTCAGGGCTGATGACAAACAGGAAATCCCAAAATGAAAGGAGAATAAAGTTACAAAGTTCATAAAAATAGGAGAAAATTTTTGATGTTTATAATTGAATGTTAATCCTGACTAATTTATTATAGGTTTAAATGAGAGACCAGTTTGAAAATTATTGAGCGACAAAAAGTGTTATGCAAGTAAATTATATCTGTCCCTCTGTAGAGCCATGTAGAACCAAATGGACTGCCGATAGCGAGCATCGACGTCACTTCACTGGAGGTTGATGGAGTCACTTTCATGGGTATTAGTTTTGACACTTTGTTAGCTATAGACTAAGCTCCTTTGAAGATAGAGAAAGGTGCCAGCTGATGTCTATAAATTTAAAAATACAAGTAAATCTACTTCCCCAAGTCCTTTGTAAGTTCACGTAAGACTGGAATTGTATTCTATACTTCTGTGTTTCTTTTACATATGCACGAAGTGGTACTGAATACATCATCTATAATAATATTATTGCTATTCATTCATGAAGGACTTAACAGTTTACAAAACATTTATTAGGACCGATATATTTATTTACTTCAAAGCACCATATATATGCATGGTGGTGGTGATTTAGTTGGCAAGTCCTGTCTGACTCTTGGCTACCCCATGAACTGTAGCCTGCCAGACTGCTCTGTCCATGGGATTTTCCAGGCAAGAATGGGTTGCCATTTCCTTTTCCAGGGGATATTCCCCATCCAGGGATCAAACCTGGGTCTCCTGCATTGCAGGCAGATTCTTTACCAACTGAGCTACCAGAGAAACCCTATGTATATAATTGCCATCTTCTGGAAAAGAAAACCAAGAGATGAAATGACCTGCCAAGATTACAAAACTAGTGAGTAACAGACTTTGTACCTTAAACTTGAAGTTTCTCCTAATTCTTATGAAATAATCTACCCAGTCTTAAACCTTTTTAAAAGTATAATATGAATGGAAGAAAATGAAGTCACTTTATTTTTCACTATATTAATTAGACTATCAAGGCCAGTTTCTTCATAGCTAGAACATCTGAGGAAAATGTGTGGGAAATGATTATTAATGCTATGTGACATGTACCAACTTAGAAGTAAAGGGCTACACTTAAAGTCTTAACCCAGTGAGGTTTGAAAATGGTGATGCTGGAGGGTTGGGTGGAAGAAAATGGCAGAATTTTTTCTTCATTCTGTTTCTAGCATATTTCAATTTCATTTTCTAAAGCACACAATGACCACACAATTTAACTTTTGACAATACATGTAACAGATGATTTGTTATTACAGCTTCAAAGGTCAGTCAAGAAAGTAGGTAAGTCAATAATTGAATACTGTCAAAAACTAAGAG
Source organism: Bos grunniens (assembly GCF_055505025.1). NCBI lineage: Eukaryota > Metazoa > Chordata > Mammalia > Artiodactyla > Bovidae > Bos > Bos grunniens. Next base: position 25,594,297 of record NC_141179.1, read on the forward strand.
CCCACCCTGACCCCACCATTGCAGAATGTGGTGCTAGAAGTTGTCGCTAGATCCTAAATTTTATAGATGAGGAAACTGAGATCTGGAGGAGAGTAGTCATTTACCAGGGGTCACAACTTAAACCTCTTTCCTTTGAGACTGGAATTGACATATATACACTGAGATGTATAAAACAGATAACTAATGAGAACCTACTGTATAGCACAGGGAACTATCTTATAGTTCCTACAAACGCAGTGCTGTGTGGTGGACTAAGTGGGAAGGAAATCCAAAAAAGATGGGATACATACATAGCTGATTCACTTTGCTGCACAGCAGAAAGTAACACAATATTGTAAAGCTAGTATTCTCCAATAAAAAGAAAAAAGAAAAAACTCTCCCCTTGTGTTGCAGGGGGTTCAAGGTCCTACTGATGTTCCCTTTTTACTGGGTGAATCAGCTTACTCTCTAAGTTGGAGATCACAAGAGCGGCCTCATGTTAGGAAGGCCAGTGAGGAGCCACACTAAAGCTGCACTGTCCCCAGTGGTAAGAGCTAGGGCCCAGAATACAGAGGGCTGGCAGTGGCAGTTTTCCAGATAACAGTGCTAAGATCTACTAGTGGATTCTGAGTTATTTTTGATGCATTCTTTGCTTAGTTAAAGGAGCAACTGGACTAGGCTTCTAGCAAATGGGTTCTAGCCCCAATTCTAATATGAACCAATGATAATAAGGCAATAGCTATTGTTTTCTGGGCACTTAGTAAGTGCCTTGCTATGTGTCTCACTATGTGTTAAATATTTTATAACCATTACTTCATGTAATCTTCATAACCATCACCAGATGCTGTTGTTATTTTTAGTTCACTGATGTGGAAAATAAGCTGTATGCCCAAGGTCATAGTCTAGGTTTGTTAAGCTCCAAAGCCCCTGCGTTTAACCATTATGCCTACCTGATATGAAGCTATTACCTCAACTGTAGCATCTGTCCTTCTACGAAACAGTAATCTTGATGATGGCTCACACCAAAGAGAGCTAACTATGTAGCCAGCAGTATTCTAAATACGTTGTGTATAGTACTTCATTTTTACCAAATGGGTACTGTTTTCATCTCCATTTTACAGATGAGGAAACTAAGGACAAACTCCTAGTGATGTAACCTGCCCAAGGCTATCAGATAGGACAGCAGAGGCCCTATTTAGGTCCCAGGACATTTGGATGTAGAAGCCACACCCATAATCATCATGCCTTCTGTAGAAGGTAGGTAGTAAACTATCTTCTTATTGTCAGCTTTGTGCGTTATTTTCTGAGTATCCTGGGTAAATACTGAAGTGTGAATTCTGCAGAAATAGGAACAGAGTAAACGTTTTTCTATCCTGGCTCCCTTCTAGTCAATAAATGTATTCTTTTAAAGAGAAGATAATACCTTGTGAAAAGTGTTGGTGTGCTGTGATTAAGAAATATGAAAGAGGCATTCCCCATATTCCTTTCTCCCGTTGAAATGAAAAAGAAGTTTCTGAAAGGGATGTGAGTAAAAGCTCAGACAGAGACATACTGTTGATACTGCTTTTGAAGTATTCCATCCACTGGCGGATCATGGAATCTCCCAGTAGATATATAAATTTTCCTCTCAGGCATTCTTTCATTTCGATTGCAGCCAAACTACAGGAGACAGGATTCCACGTGTCTTTCCAGACATGTCCACTGGGAATTGTGGATGCCATTCCAAACTTGCATTGCCTTTTCACTGGAACTGTCTTTTCTGCTAAAGAATCAACAAGATAGGGTCTTTTAAAGCATCACTTTATCCATGAGTATTTAATAAGAGCCAACTTTCTTTTTTAGGTATCCTTTTAATAGAGTGTGAAGGTGGAGGAAAAACCTTATTGAAGCATCATTCTCTTAATGGAATAGTTTTCAGAAAAAAATTTTCTCTGATAGGAATTTTATAAGTGATACTCATTAATGTTCATTATAGATAACATGTTTTCTCCCAGAGAAAAAGGCCTTCTGGGTAAAATTTAAGTATTTGTTTGCCTTCTTATGAAAGAAAAGACATCAATTCTTACTTGGTAGTGAAAACTCAATTATCTTGTCATTTAGCCAAATTTACCTCAGAGTTTATCACACACTGTCACAGTGTCTTAAATGCCACCATCAAACTGTTAATCTTTAAGTGCAAGGAGATATAAAAAAAATAACAATTAATTTGGTTTGAGTCCTGGCCAGTCCACATGGATATGGCTGTAGGCTGGAGCAGACTCGTGGGAATCCGGGATAGGCTGGGTATTGACCATTAGTCACAGGTTTCTGAAGAATCTGGGAATATGATGGACTGAGGTGTTTATCCTTGGCAGTCTTGGGGCTGTGATTATTCACCACCCAAAGGAAGTGGTTTAATATTTTAATAATTACCATAAGTATCTTTGTGTATCCTGGGTGAAAAATGCCATTTCCATCTGTAGATACATAAACACACTTCAGCATCAATGAGTTTAGTAGCCATTAGCAAGCTGTTGATACTGAACTTAAAGGGACACAAAAGTTCCTACATTAAATCATTTTCGATAGGGATTTCCTAGTATGTTCCCTAGTGGCTAGATCGTAAAAGAATCCGCCTGAAGTACAGGAGACCCGAGTTTGATCCCTGGGTCAGGAAGATCTCCTAGAGCAGGAAATAGCAACCCACTCTAGCATTCTTGCCTGGGGAATTCTAAGGACAGAGGAACCTGGTGGGCTACAGCCCATGGAGTTGCAAAAAGTCGGACTCAACTGAGCAACTAACACTTTGAGCCAAAGAAATTGAAGAGAAATTAATAAAAGTGTGGAAGTGCTATTTTATATGTTCAAATGGTTTGAAAGGTGGCAAAGACAAAGAGGGGGAAATTGGAATGAACTGAATTATAGATCGTGGGTTAGAAACCTCTAGATGGTGATTATTGTGCTGTAGTGATGAGGGAAGTGCTAATGGTGGTGGTTGGGGAGGTAAGACCTAGGTGCAACCTGGGAGAGAGTTTTGACATTTGAATGTTGTTGCGTCTGATGGGCAAGTAATCCGCTGCCTGATAGATAATGATGAGATTGATGATGAGGGTTATAAATCAGGTTTAGGATTCCAGTCATTTATTCACTTAGGTAATTGGTGTCTTGGCCCACCACAGACAAGCCTGCTGAGCAGAGTAACATATGATTGGTAGTAGTGAACAAGTTCTGAGGAAGGAAAAAGCCTTTAAATGGGATGAGTGCTACGTGTGTGTGTGCTCAATCGCACAGGTGTGTCCGTCTCTTTGCAACCCCGTGGACTGTAGGCCACCAGGTTCCTCTGTTCATGGAATTCTCCGGGAAAGAATACTGGAGTGGGTTGCCATTTCCTACTCCAGGGGATCTCCTGACCCAGGGATTGAACCCATGTCTCCTGCATTGGCAGGTGGATTCTTTACTGCTGAGCCACCTGGGAAGCCCCAGCCATCAGTCACACAAAGGGAGGACTTACAGTGACATTTGGAGACAGTAATGGCATTGAACTTTGCCATCATCTCTACACCCACATTTGACCTTAAAGAGACAAATATAAAAATTAATTGGCAAGTGGCTCCAAGATCAGGAAACATAAGAAGTCACATTACCCATTGTTCCAGTTATTTCTTATGATAATAACTGACTACTTTGGCCACAGTTCCAGACTATTTATTAAATTTCCATTTCTTGGCCTATTAATTCCGGGAGTACAGATCCCCAGAAGGTGTACAAGGTAATTTTTTGAGATTCAGAAAGAATATATTAGCACCTAGGCATATTCACACATGTATATTTCTCCTTCTCTTTTAATTTTATTCTAGTCATATTTTTTGTTTGTTTGTTTCAATGGTAAGGGTTAGATATTCAAAATATTTAGGGATGACTAGAGAGTGGGCACTGTCCCCAGATGAATTCGTATATCTTTTCTAAAATGGCTCTTCATAGAGTCCCAAAGTTGATATATTAATACACAATTAATTAATAGCTATTTCCTTTGGATTAACAGATAGACCAAATCATTACTGTATATACCCAGATAGTCTCCAGAAATAATTATTTACCTCTCAAAGAGGCTTCTTTCTTGTTTGCTAAGATAAGATACGTCCTTGTTTTTGGAATGCATGTGGGTGAGTGCGGCACAGGGAACGTTCGGAGGCTTCACGCAGTAGAAGGCTTCTTGGTCTCGGGTATCCAGGTATTCACACAGTTCAGCACTTGAATTTAAAGCCAGGGCACAGTCAGTATTGACTTGGGAGGTGCCTCTGTTAAACTGGCCTGTGAAGATCACCCTGTCGTAGCCTTGGTTCCTGGCCCTCCAGAGAGCCGACACCCCTTCACTGGGGTGGATGAGCAGGACGGACAGGGACACCTGGCCCTCCCAGAACAGCGTGAAGCTCACAAGGTAGGTGCCGTTGTTGAAGTCTGTCACCTTTCCTGAAGCACCCGCCTTCAGGGCTGGGGAGGACATCCTGGCCCTGAGGAAATCCCCGCCATATTCCTTCCTGCGTCCCAGGTGGTCCCTCATCTCCAGCAGGACGTCCAGCCGGTCCCCCCTGCAGTACGTGTCCCGAGGGCTGAGGACGGTGGCTCTGCTGTGTGTGGCGCTGGTGGTGGAGCTCACGGTGGTGAAGGGTCTGGGTGGGACCAGCTGGTCTAGCTTCTCCATGATCCTCTTTATCCTCAGGGCAGTCTCTGTTGGTGAAACTATTGGATTCGGTGGTGGTTCAGGTTGTGTTTTCATGACGAAATTCCAGTGATGGAGGGAAAAGGGCAACCTGAGTGCAGTCCATAACTGAAATGACAAGGAATACAATAGAGAACTCAGAAAAGTGTGCCTACTTAATGTGATAATTAGGGTAGGTTAGTCAACATCTCTTTTATCAAATGATGAGTGGTAGAAAAATTAAAAATAAAATGATATTGAGATTACATTATCATCCATGTTTCATAGGAAAAATTATTTTCCTTAAATCGGTGGTGGAACTTCGCTTTTCACTGGCTAATCTATTTCGTTGTTTTGTTATACCATGCAGCTTGGGAGATTGTTCCCCAACCTGGGATTGGACTCCTGGGCTTTTGGCAGTGAAAGCACCAAGTCTTAACCACTGGACTGCCAGGGAATTCCCATCACTGGCTAATCTATTTTGGGTGAGCCACTCTACTGCAAAGAACCCTAGGATCTTCTTTCTTAAAGTGGTGATCATAAACTATACTTTCATTGGGCAATTGTGAAGACCAAATGAGAAAATGCTTTTAAACTGCATAGCAGAGAACAGATGTTTATTGTTCTATTATTTTTATCTTAAAATTAGAGTTCAGTCATTTAAATAAATCTTTAAGAAAATTTTCAAGAAGCATGGAGATTTTATGTAATATACAATTATCTATTTTTTCTATTTCAATTTTTACAGTTTGATTAAACAGTCTGTGGTATTTACTAGTAATTCTCAGATTACTGTTTTAGCTAACAGGACATAAGAGACATGGGCTACTTTCTATATTTATTTTCTAATCGTAAAATAACACTGACATTATTAAAAGTGAGAGAATGCCATAACTCTATAGAAAATAAAAATCAGTCATGATTACAGCAACCACTCTTAACAATTTTGGTGGTTTTTCTCTTATCCTGTGTAACCATTTCACGGGATTGTGAACACACTGAATATTTACCAATTAATTTTGATTAAAAATAGTGTCATTAAAAACTTTCCACCTTATGTCCAAATAATATTCCAGCCTATGGATATAGTTTAATATTTTACCTATTCCTATATTTTTAGATATTTTTGTATTCAGCTTTTCTCTGTTACTTATAATTCTGTAAAGGACACTTTTGGTATAAATCTTCCCAGTAATAGCTCTGAATTTCCAATAAAGGCAGAGTATCTTGTGTTGGACTGGGTTACTGTGGTTAACATTTTTACTTTTCATTATTTGACATGTTCTGATTTTTTAAAAATAAAAACATTTTTTATTTGTCAAATTACAGAGATGGTTTTAGCAACCAGGATATGCTAGGTACCATTCTAAATGCTTTTCATATGTTAGCTCATTAATCCTCACAATAATATATAAGGTATTTATTTTTATGACGCAATTTTCAGATGATGAAACTGGTTCACCTCAAAGTTAAGAAAGTTAGCCAAACGTGCACAGCTAGTCAACAACAGAGTCAAATTTTAATCCCCGGCAAATATCTCTATAAATGAGCTACCCAGGGACTTCTCTGGTGGTCTACTTGCTAAGATTCCATGCTCCCAATGCAAGGGGCCTGGGTTCGATCCCTGGTCCGGGAACTAGATCCCACATGCCATAACTAAGGAGTTCACATTCTGCAACTAAAAGATCTCACATTCTGCAACTAAGACCCAGCACAGCCCACTAAATAAATGAAAAAATTATATATATATAAATGTGTGTGTGTGTGTATATATATATACACACACATGCCTACATACATATGAGCTGCCCAGTATTGCAAGTATGCAACAAGGCTAGAATTCTCTTTCACTGCTGGTTTAGGTGCAAATTGGCACCGCATGTCTGGAAAACAGGTCTGCTGCTACTGCTGCTGCTAAGTCGCTTCAGTCGTGTCCGACTCTGTGCTACCCCAGAGACGGCAGCCCACCCATCCCTGTGATTCTCCAGGCAAGAACACTGGAGTAGGTTGCCATTTCCTTCTCCAATGCATGAAAGTGAAAAGTGAAAATGAAGTCACTCTGTCGTGTCTGACTCTTAGCGACTCCGTGGACTGCAGCCTACCAGGCTCCTCCATCCATGGGATTTTCCAGGCAAGAGTACTGGAGTGGGGTGCCATCGCCTTCTCCGAGGAAAACAGGTCTATAGCATATAATAAGACCTTTAACAATGTTCACTGCATCTACTAATAATTATTTCTGAGAACTCAGTGGATCACAGTAATACCTCTGAATTTCCAATAAAGGCAGAGTAGCTTGTATTGGACTAACTTTCCTGTAGATAACAATGATAAATTCTAGACACTCCCCTCCTCCCTGCAAATCTGTTTTAAAAGCACTGGAGAGTGACCACAAACTGACAGATGCCAGAGGAGAATTGAAATGTGAAAGAAGGAGCTATGCTGAATTTGTGTAATAAAAAAGTGCCAACTGAGTTTCTTCACCCTGAAGTGAAATGGTACCAAAAGTGACACATAGGTCTTCAGGAAGGAATGAAAAGCCCCAGAAATGGTAAATACATGGGTTAACATAAAATACTATGTGTTTATCCTCTAATTTCTTTAAAATGCATATAATTATTTAAAAACTACAATTTTGTAATATTATAACAACTATAGAGTAAATGAGTTGGGGAGTAAGTGGGAATAAATTATTAAAAATTTATTACAGATTATGTGAAGTAGCACAATATTAACTCTAAAACTTAAGAATATGCATTGTAATCTCTAGAGAAACCATTAAAAAAAAAACTTAGAGTTATAAAAATAACAGAGAAACTAAAAGGAAATACTAAAAAAAAATCAATCCAAAGGAAGGAAGGAAATGGGGAACAGAGCAATAAAAATCAGAATGGCCAAACAGAAAATAAATAGCAAAATGGTGGACCTAAATCCACTCATGTTAATCATTTCATTAAAAGTAAGTACACTAAACACTTCATTAAAGGGCAGAGATAATCATACTGCTTTGGAATAGTAGAGTTTGCAGATTTTTAAAAGACAGTATGTATGCATAAAATCATGTTTTGTTGTCAATGCATTCATTTGTATGTATTTTAGTATTTTGAAATATTTAAAATATTTTGGTGTTAAAAATTATAGTTTGGCATTAAAATTTATGGTATTATCAAATTTTGGAAGAATTTTTGTTTAGTAAATTTGTGATCAATGTTTCAGTATTTGAGATAATTCATTTATAAAATGGTGAAGCTATTATATTTCCAGCTATGTGACTAGTAATACATTCTAGAAAAAAAGTTTTACTAGAATGATTTCTAATAAGTGGAGTGTTAATTTTTTTTTTTTTAATGCAGACATAAAACAGCAAGACCCAACTACTTGCTATCTATGAGGAATGTAGGTTAAGTATTAAGAAACCTATCGGTTGAAAGTGCGGAGAAGGCAATGGCACCCCATTCCAGTACTCTTGCCTGGAGAATCCCATAGACAGAGGAGCCTGGTGGGCTGCCATCTATGGGGTTGCACAGAGTTGGACATGACTGAAACGATTTACCAGCAGCAGCAGCAGCAGCAGGTTGAAAGTGAATGAATTAAAAAAACAGTATATTATTGAAGCATAAAAAAGCTGATATTAATGTTAAAGTAGACTTCAAGGCAAAGAGTATCACCAGACATAAAGATGGACATCCTAGTGATAAGAGGGTCAATTTGTCTGAAAACATAACAACTTTAAATGTGTATATGCCTACCTATACATGTATTTGTATGTGAAACAAAAACTGTCAGAACTAAAGGGAGAAATAGAAAAAGCCACAATTATAATTAAAAATTAGAAAAATCTCTCTTAGTAGATGCTATAGGAACTAAATTAAAAAATGACTAAGTACCTAGAGGATCTGAAGAACATTATTATAGTAACATTTTTTTAACTATCACAGCACATTACCAGACATTTTTAAATTGCTACAACTTCATTGGAAAATATTTCAGTAGAGTAAAATAATATTCTCTGCGCAAACTCTTTTGGTAGAAAAACAACAGGAAAATTCGGATTTAAGGTGGAGGAATAAGCACATATTATACCCTCAACTGGGCTTCCCTGGTGGCTCAGATGGTAAAGAATATGCCTGCAATGCCAGAGACTGGGTTCAACACCTGGGTCGGGAAGACCCCCTGGAGAAGGACATTGTAACCCATGCCAGTATTCTTGCCTGGAGAATCCCATGGACAGAGGACCCTGGTGGGCTACAGTCCATAGGGTCGAAAAGAGTCAGATATGACTGAGTGACTAACACTTTACCTTTCTTTACTAGCCTCGATTTCCCACCATAAGATCATATAAATGGCAGAAAAAACCTTAACAATTTTCTAACTATCCTGGGAAATAGGAAAAAACACCTTATATGGACCAGAACTTACAAGCAATCTCCTGAAAACTGAAAGGCAGATGAGATTAGATCAAGGAAGAACCCATGGCTGCCAATGCATATGGGTGAGGCTTCAGTAAAGAAGGAAGTCACTCCAGGGACATTGCCAACGTGGAGGTTGGTAACTGGAGTAGGAGGGGTTGAGGGCAGGGCCATAAGAGGACAAACCACGCAGGCTGATACCTTCCTATTTCCCCACCTGTGCTGGGTCAGGCAGCTAGGAATGGGGAATTCTATACTCTCATGAGAATAAAAACTGTGGATATTTAAGTTGGGGAGAGCAGTAGGATCCAGTGTGTCTGGCAACACTTTAGATGAACAGGGAGCATTTATGCCACCAACATGCTGGAGGAAACAGATAATGGCACTCCAGACTGGCCACCACAGAACTTCAGGTGTAAAAATGCACACAACCAAGAATTAGCAAAAAGTTTCATCGAAGGTAACTCATGAGAGGGACTTCCCTGGTTGTCCAGTGGTTAAAACTCTGTACTTCCACTGCAGGGGGCACAGGTTCCAAATTCCTGGTTGTGGAACTAACAGCTTGGTCAAAAAATAAAAGTGACTCTGAGAGAGAGGTATTATCAAGTTCAGCAAAGGGAAGACATCCAAGGGAAGGAACAGAATTAATACAAAAATAAAAACCAAGCTTTAGAAGAAGCATACTTTCTGGCCTCAGAGAGATCTAGATGATACGGGATCTACGAAGTAATAAGTCTTTTGAGATCTTAGAAAGTAAGACCCTACTGTTCCTTATGCAAAATCAGTAGGATTCCTTTATTCCAGCAGCAAGCAATTAGAAAATGTGTTTAAAAGAACAGTCATTACAATAGCAACAACAAAAAAATTTATGACATACCAAGGTGTCGATTTAACAAAAGATGCCTAAGACCTGAATGCAAAAGTTATAAAATTTAGTGAAAGATCTTGAAGAAGACCTATGTAAGTGAAGAGAGATGACATGTTGATAAACAGCACAATAATAATATAAACATGTCAGTTTTCTCAATTTGATCTATATGGCTAATGTGATGCACATATAATTTAAGTAGAATTTTTCACTAAATTTGACAGACTGATTCCAAAACATGTAAGAGGGAAGGCCAAGACTGGCTGAAGACCTTCAAAAGTAGGTTGAGCAAGGATAACTTGACCCTCAAGTTTTCACAACTAATTATGAAGCTCTTAATTATAGCCATGCGTTATTGATACACGGAAGGCAAATCGATCAATGGAATAGAATGAAGAACCCACAGAGGGACCTGTACTTATTAAAAATTTTGATATACAATAAAAATGACCTGATATATCAGCTTGGAAAGAAAGGATTACAAAATGGAAAAAGCTGTAAAAAGTGGTTATCCATACAGAAATAGAAGAATCAGCCAAAAAAATCCAGGGTTCAGTGTCTAAATAAAGCAACCTTTAAAACTGTAAGTAGAACATTTAGATAAATAATTTGACACAGGTGTAGGGAAAGGTTTATTAGTACTTAAAAAGCATTAACAGTGAAAAAACACAAATAAATTTTACTATATACACCTGAAAATATTCTGTTGTTCAGAAGTTCCTTGTACCTGTACCCTCAGTTGTGTCCAGCTCTTTGCAACCTGGTGGACTGTAACCCACTAGGCTCCTCTCTTCATGGAATTTTCCAGGCAAGAATACTGAAGTGGGTTGCCATTTCCTCCTCCACAGAATTTCCTTAGAGAATGTGTAAAGACAAGCTAAACATTGGGAGGAGACAGTTGCAATAAGTGATGAAGAGTGTGAGTGTAGATCACACACACACACACACACACACACACACAAATATTATCCTCTCCCATATTGCATGATGATTATCAAGTGGTTCTTAAAAGTTGAAAACTCCCCTTCTAGACTCTATAGGTCTGCTTGTTTGGACTTTTCTAGAACAAGTGAAGTGTCACGTAAAAATATAGTTTTGTGAAACACAAAAAGAAAGCAATTCCTACCTTCGTGGAGTTTTGGATAACTGCAAAAGTGATCCAAGAGGCTAATATAAACAGCAATACCAACAGTGACTTGTGATTTGCTATTTTCATTGTCATGATCAGGATCCTAAAAGACACAATGCAAAAACCAGCCCAAATACACAGCACCAGAAAAGAAATGCAGAAATACTTGAAAAGTTCTTCTGATTCTTTTTTTCCTCAGATGTTACATCCAGAATGGAAACTCGGTCTTCCTGCTGCTCTGGCTGTGTCCCTGCTTCCTTTATTTATCGGCTTGTACCTTCAAGAGAAGCACTATTCTGAGAACGGAGCCCACCTTGGAGTCTAAAAATTGAGGAACTAAGAACCTGATGGACGCAAGTGTGCTCATTCTCAGGGGGAGTTTCCAGGTTATGCGTCATCTAACAGGCTTCCTGTTCTCTTCCCGTAAGATCAAAGAACAGACATAAAACATCCTAATAAATACTGACTGTGATAATCACATTATTTTGTGGCCATTTTAAAGTACTTGATTTTTTCTAGCTTCCTTTTTACTGAGGTGTTAGTAGGTTCCTGCCTTCTTGTCTTACTAGCCTTTTTAGCACCCCTCAAGCTTGAGAAGATGTATTTTAAAATTCAGATTTCTCTCTTAAGAAATGTTTCAAGCTTTCTCAATGTTTTCCTATGGTTACATCTTCATTTCTGTCCTTGCCCTGGAATTTCAAGTTGTCTTTTCATATCAGCTGGCTTAAACACCACCCTTTGAAAATATTCCATGTCTCAAAATTTTCTCTCCCCTTGAAGCAACTCCTACCCTAATACCCAGTTTAAACACAGAGGTTAGAAGTTTCTGCACCCAAGAATAAATGTTGCCCCTTTCCCTCACCTCCCCAATTTTGCAAATATTTTCATACCTCCAGTTTGAAGACTTTGCATAACTCCATACACAGGAACTACAGTTGTAAGGCTTTGTTCTGAAGCCACCGGTGTATTACTGGGGTACCTCTCTTCTGTGCCAAGACAAATCACAGGTATACATTGCAGTCTGCATGCTTTGACCTTAGATCCATAGCACTCTTCTCCGTTCAGGTAAGGTGATTTGCCAGCTCCACCTTAAGGAAGTATGTGCAGCACAACTGCAGTTCTCAGTTCGCACAGAGGTGGGGAGGAGAAATGAAATTCTCAGTATGCTTAGATGAGACAGTTTTCATGTTCTTAGACTTGTTTAGTCTAATCTTAGTAAGTGTACAATAAATATCCAACAAAAAGTGTGAATGAGTCTGGAAGTTTGAATGAATAGTCATCCCTGGGAAGCTGAACCGGTTAGTCTCCATCTGAGCCTTGTCATCAAGATCCAGCTGCCAGGATTCAAGTGTATATTATCTAGTACAGAATAGGTACTCAATAAAATTTGCTGAATAAATTTGAAAGAACCTCACACACAACACAGGCAAGACAATGATATTGACTCACTCTCAGACCAACAGAGTGACAGCCTACAGTCATGGGTTTGAATCCAACTGGGATTTGTATTCCTTTTTAAAATCTAATATTTATTTACTTGTCTGGCTGTGTTGGGTCTTGGTTGCAGCACACATGATCTTTTAGTTCTGGCATGCAAACTCTTCATTGCATGGTGGGATCTAGTTCACTGGCCAAAGACTGAGCCTGAGCCCCCTGCATTGGGAGTGCAGAGTCTTAGCCACTGGAAGTCCCTGGGATTTGTATTCTTGAACCAATAGAAATGGTGTCAGAAAGAGCAGGTGCCTAGGACAAATGCACTGGTGCTCATAGAAGCAGTAGCCGATTACACTGTGGATCCGTCTACGCTTTCATTTATGCTGTCACACCCAGGAAGTTAAACCTCTTTAAAAATCTACTCTATGCTTTCAGTCATTATGTATAAGCAAGAAATCAAGACCTGTTTCACAAGGATCTTCAGGATTTTGATAATCCTCCCAACATCCTTGATCACACTCTGTGAAACTGGCCTTAACAATGCTTCTTATGTCTTCACATAATGACGGTAGCAAACACTGTTTTAACCTAGTATGACTGGGTCCAGGTTGCTCACTTCTTTCCTAGAGATAAAGCCTTTAATAAGAGACAAATATTTACAGACAATCTGATTTGCCTTCTCCATAGGAGACTGGTGCCAGTAACCATCCAAGTTCCCAGCTTTCTCTGAGACATGTAGATATATGGATTTTAATTTGCTTTAGTCACATCAGTATTGATATTCAATGTTAACCTGAGGTTGGTATAATAGATACGTTTGACTTAAGGGGAGCTCAGTCAGGAGAGTTTAAATGATTTGTCTAGGTTATCTAATGAGCTTTGAAACAGAGTTGAGGCCAGGATTCCTGCCACATTAACCTCTGATTCAGAGCCCTTTCCAATACTCATCATGACTCCAATACATACAGTAGAACCAAGTTCAGTTAGATCCTGGGGTTCATATGAATATTTTCCATTATGCTTCAAAGAAATATCTCTCTCTTTTTTTTGTACCACCTTTTAATTTGCTCAAAAACCTGGTGTGAGCACAGTATATTGCTCTTTTTGCAGTGACTATGTAGTTTCCTCATCATCTTTGAATAGTTTCCTTTCCCTACATTTATGGGTCTAAATGAGGAGTCAGAATATGAGAACTTGGTCAGAGGTAGGAACATGGAGCTATAAGTTCGTACAATAAAGCATAGCCTAGGAAAGCATCAGTTTGTTGGAGGTGTGAGTAGGGTAAGAGTAGTTTTACCTTGACTGGGGTCTAAAGGAGCCCAAGCAAACTGGGTATTTGTCCAGGATTATGCAAAGCAAAGAGCAGATGTCCAGGGAACTTGTAGTGACTACTGAGCCACAAGTTAGAGAAGTGGCTGCTGTGGCCTCAGGAATCAAACAAGATGCACCTCATTGCTAAGGAGCCCACACTGAAAGGTTGGAAGTCTCATGTCCATGGGACCTGAGTACAAAGGGAGAGTCCTAGTGCCTGGAAGGATGATAAAAAATGCAATATCAAGAAGTCTCAAAGTTCCAGAAGTGAGTACTTGACATCGGGCTCCATGTCAAGTGTAATGGTGGAGGGCACAGACTGCAAGCCATGTTGATGGAGGGGAAAGGTTAACGCTGAGGCAGATATAGGGAAGACCATTCACCACGACCCCAGATTAACTAGTAACAGATGGTCTTCCATTTGGGAACAGACCTCTCTTCCATTTTCAGGTATTGTGGAAAATTATCTGAAGTTCAGAGTGACTGCTATGCACCTAACACTCTTTGAGAAAGGTGGTGACTCCCTGACTTCAGACTATACTGCAAAGCTACAGTAATCAAAACAGTATGGTACCAACACAAAACAGACACAGATCAATAGGATAGGATAATACAGCCCAGAAATAAACCCACACACTATAGTCAATTAATCTGTGACAAAGGAGGCAAGAATATATAGTGGAGAAAAGATAGTCTCTTCAGTAAGTGGTGCTGGGAAAACAGAACAGTCACATGTAAAAAAATTGAATTAGAAGATTCTCTAATACCATATACAAAAATAAACTCAAAATAGATTAAAGACCTAAATGTAAGACTAGATACTATAAAACTACTAGAGGAAAACACAGGCAGAACACTCTTGACATAAAGCAATGTTTTTTTGTGGCTCCTTCCCCTAAAATAAAGGAAATAAAAGCAAAAATAAACAAATGGGATCTAATTAAACTTAAAAGCTTTTGCACAGCAAAGAAAACCATTGATGAAATGAGAAGGCAACCTACTGAATGGGAGAAAATATTTGCAATTGATATGACCAATAAGTGATTAATATCCAACATATATAAGCAGCTCATGCAGCTCAACATCAAAGAAAACAAACAACTCTATTAAAAAATGGACAGAAGAACTGAATAAATATTTTTCCAAAGAGGAAATGCAGATGACCAATGAGTGCATGAAAAGATACTTAACATTACTAATCACTGCCACTAAGTCACTTCAGTCATGTCCGACTCTGTGTGACCCCATAGACAGCAGCCCACCAGGTTCCCCCGTCCCTGGGATTCTCTAGGCAAGAACACTGGAGTGGGTTGCCATTTCCATCTCCAATGGCATGAAAGTGAAAAGTGAAAGTGAAGTTGCTCAGTCATGTCTGACTCTTCGCGACCCCATGGACTGCAGCCTTCCAGGCTCCTCCATCCATGGGATTTGCCAGGCAAGAGTACTGGAGTGGGGTGCCATTGCCTTGGGAAATGTAAATCAAAATCACAATATCACCTCCAACTTGGCAGAATGGCTATCATCAAAAAGTCCTCAAATTATAAATGTTGGTGAGAATGTGGAAAAAAGGGAAGCTTCCTACATGGTTGGTAGGGATGTAAATTGGTATAATTGGATGTAAATTGTATATATATATATATATATATATATATATACATACAAACACACACACATACATGCACACAATGGAATACTACTCAACCATAAAAAACAAAATTTTGCCATTTGCTGCCACATGGATGGAATGGATGAACCTGGAGGACATTATACTAAGTAAAATAAATCAAAGATAAACACTGTATGATATCACTTATATGTGGAATCTAAAAAATACAATTCAACTAGTGAATGTAACATAAAAGAAGCAAACTTACAGATACAGAGAACAAGCAATTGGTTACCAGAGGCGGGGAGGGGCAATATAGGGGTAGAAGAGTGGGAGGTACACACTCTTGGGTATAAGATAGGCTCAAAGATGTATTGTACAACACAACGAATATT
Organism: Bos grunniens; assembly: GCF_055505025.1. Taxonomy (NCBI): domain Eukaryota; kingdom Metazoa; phylum Chordata; class Mammalia; order Artiodactyla; family Bovidae; genus Bos; species Bos grunniens. Next base: position 25,610,103 of record NC_141179.1, read on the forward strand.
TTGGAAGAACTGTATGGTAAAACAGTATGGAAAGTATCCATTAAAAATTGTATAAAAATTAAAAAAAATTTTAAAAAGGTGGTGCATGCAAGCATGCTCAGTCACTCAGTTGTGTCTGACTCTGTGACCCCGTGGACTGCAGCCTGCCAGGTTCCTCTGCCCATGGGATTCTCCAGGCAAGGATACTGGAGTGGGTTGGCATTTCCTTCTCCAAAAAGGTGGTGAAATAGTGGCATAAAGCTGTTTCATTGTGCCTAAGTCATTGCTACCTGGCCACTTGTGTCATAGATGGGTACTTGTTTCAAAAGCAACAGGTTGAGATCCTGGCATGAGAACCCTGCCAAATATGAGTGCTCCCTTTTGATGGTCACTGCCTGCATGCAGATCTTCTATTTGCTGCAGTTTGAAAGAGACACATATGTGGGGAAGGAAGCAGTTGGTGGGTTAGCTTTGAGAGACCCATGGATCAAATAATGGCTAACATTTATCTGAAGAATTGTTAGCTACCAGGCACTTTTCTAGTGCTCTTTATGCACTAACATGCATGTGTGCTCAGTCTTGTCCGATTCCTTGTGTTCCCACAGACTTAACCACCAGACTCTTCTATCCATGGGATTTTCCAGGCAAGAAGCTGGAGTGGGTTGCCATTTCCTCCTGCAGGGGATTCTTCCTGACTCCGGAATCAAACCGCATTGCAAGCAGATTCTTTACCTGCTGAGCCATTGGGGAAGCCTGTCTTTATGCAGTAATCCACTTAACTCTCAGAGTTTCACTATGAAGATGTCACCATTTTTAGATGAGGACACTGGGGCACAGGATGCTTACACATTAGCTAAGATGGCAAAATCAGTCTATGGAAGAGGCAGGCCATGAAGCCAGATCTCCGGAGCTGCTTTTTTTATTCACTCCAAGGTCCAGTCAACAGTCATGAAATAGAAGACGTGAGACAGCAGAATCCATGCAGCAGAGAGAGAAAGGAGAGGGTAGCTAGATGTTCACAGCAGCAAGAAAAGCAGAGACAGAAAGTCACTACTTGGTGCCGCACAAGGAGACCCTGTTCCTGCTGGTGAGGCTGCTCCCAGCCCGCTCCTAGGGCCCGCATTGTGTCCTGAAGCAGGCTCACCAGCGTCCAGGATCTAGTGCCTGATGACCTGAGGAGGAGCTAATGCAATAATAATAGAAATAAAGAATAATAAATAAATGATAGAATAATAAATAGAAATAAAAAATTGTACACAATAAGTGTAATGTGCTAGAATCAGCCGCAAACTCTCCTCCCTCTCCCCTGTTCCCTTGGTCCCTGGAAAAATTGTCTTCTATTAAACTGGTCCCTGGTGCTAAAAAGATTGGGGACCACTGTCCTAAAGATCCTTCCAGGTAGGTCCTCAGCAATGCTTTCCATCCCTGTGAGGAGCTGGAGCGTGTTGGGAGGCTGGGCAGAAGACTTTCATCTCACTTTCCAGATTCTCAGACAGGATTCAATTCTGAAAGGTGGGAAACTGTCCAAATGACAAGAAACCAGCTACCCATATTGCGAATGTAAGTTGTTAGCTTTTTATTCACTGGCAACAGAAAGCATGTTTTTCATGCAGATGAAAAAATAAAGCACAAGAAAGCCATGAATATCTTTTTCAAATGCCCTCGACTCTGATAGTTTTGGTGATCCTAGCAGCATGTGTCCAGGGGTTTTTGCAGATGACTAAGTGAATATGCTTGTTCAAAGAGTGATGTGACCAGTTTCTGGAAAAACTTGGATGGATCTGCATAGCCGGAACAGGATATGGGTATCTGGCCATCTAGTCAGTTTTGCCCGATTAACATCTTAACTCCAAGACAGAATGAAGAGGAACTTATTTTAAAAATCTACATGCAGTCTTGCCCTTCAGGGTTGACTGGAACCCAAGATCTTTTTTTAGTTATATGATTGTAAAACAAGTGTATGTATTTTTTCTTACGAAAATGTGAATGAAGTAGAGTGACTTAAACACACACATTTCAGAATGAAAAGTACTCAATTTTCTACTATAAATAGGGCTTCCCAGGTGGTACAGTGGTAAAGAATCCATCTGCCAAGGAAGGAGATGCAAGAGAGATGGGTTCAATCCCAGGGTCAGGAAGAGTTCCTGAAGTAGGAGATGGCACCCCACTCCAGTATTCTTGCCTGGGAAATTCCATGGACAGAGGAGCCTGGTGAGCTACAGTCCACGGGGTTGCAAAAGAGTCAGACACGACTGAAGGACTGAGTGTGCGCGCACACAATAAATAGATCCATTGTTAAGATAAATCATTTCTCTGTGTGAGAACACTGTAGTAATCATTGCACTAGTCAAGATTTGCTGATGAATCCCAAAATCACTGGGTGGAAGTTTGAGGAGAAACAAGAATAGCTTTCCATCAATACATTTATTAATTTCAAAGTGAAAAATAGTAACTTTGTGTTGAAAACCAGCAGACACTGGCTTATGCAAGTGGTCAAGATTAATATCAGCTGTAATAAGACAAATCTTCTGTCATGATATTGTACTGAGAAGGACATACCACTTCTATATTATTCTTGAGGAAAATGCATGACCCCAATCTAATTATGAGAAAATATTGGATAGCTTAAAATGGAGGGACAATTGACAAAATAACTCACAAATACTCTTCAGAAGGCTCATGATCATGAAAAATAATGTGAAATTAAGCAGCTTTCAGAGATTGGAAGACACTAAGGAGACATGACTACTGAATGCAACGTGGGATTCTTAAATTGGGTTCTGAAACAGATAAAGGACTTTTCTGGAAACACCAGTGAAATTCAAATAAAGTGCCTAGTTTAGCCACTCATGTACCAATGTTAATTTCTTGATTTTGAACATTTTATAATGATTATACTAGATGTTATCACTGAGAGAAGCTGGCTGAAGGGTATATGAGAAAAAAAAAAAAGAACTCTATTATTTTTAAACTTTTCTGTAATTATAAAATTATTTCAAAATTAAAAGTCTAAAAACTTTTTCAAGTGGAGAAAATAATATATTCTTCCATGAAATGGTTCATTCTGTCCCGTGTCATCTACTAAATGACTTACCAAATAGTCTATCTATCATGTTCACACAGAGTGTTGCTGCCACTGCTACCATTTCACATTGCCACCTATACCTGGTATATTTCTGGGCTTTTCATCCTGTTTGGTCTCTTTTTCATCTGTAAATGTTATTCTTTGAGGGTTTATTTTGCTTTTTTTTTCCTTGTAGAAAAACATGGCTCTAAACAAATATAAAGATACATACATCTTATCTGCTGGGATAACTCTCCTTTTGTTGCTCTTATTTTTCAAAATTAGGTTTCTAGGCACTCCTCCCCTCCGCCCCGCACATTGTTAATAATCAGGGTTCCTGGGAGGTAGGAAGATGGGATACCAATAGAGAATGTTGAGTCTCACTTGATTCAGCACTGGAGATGCCATAGAAGTAAAAGGAGCTGGTCTATTTCAGATATTAATGAAAACTGAGATATTCCTAGGATTTGAGTTCTGGTGTGCCTGATGGAGGTGAAGGTCTAGGGAGAGGAAGCAAACCTAGGGCAGAAAAGAGCTGGAAGCTAAGGGCAGGGTAAAGATTCACGTGAGGGTTCTGACTCCTTTTAATTTCCTTACAAGGCCCTGCTTAGAACATAGATTGCCGTCTTGTTACTGCTGCTGCTGCTGCTAAGTCGCTTCAGTCGTGTCTGACTCTCTGCGACCCCATGGACTGCAGCCTACCAGGCTACCCCGTCCCTGGGATTCTCCAGGCAAGAACACTGGAGTGGGTTGCCATTTCCTTCTCCAATGCATGAAAGTGGAAAGTGAAAGTGAAGTCGCTCAGTCGTGTCTGACTCTTTGCGACCCCATGGACTGCAGCCTACCAGGCTCCTCCATCCATGAGATTTTCCGGGCAACAGTACTGGAGTGGGGTGCGATTGCCTTCTCCGCTTGTTACTGCTGGGAAGAGTAATAGCAACTTCTCCCAGCACCCAGTGGGGAGGCAATGTAGTAACATACGGCACCACTAGGGGGCCCTGAGGTCTGCAGAGAGGTGAAACCTGCTTGTGCAAATGAAACTAGCTTGTGAGCTAGTCCTGAACTTTAACCTCTTCCCGTTGCTATGGGGGCACGCCTGTCATTTTGTTTCAGATAGTACTTCATTGTATGGGATTTTCCTATATATTATAATAATGCATGCTTAGTATCCCCAGTCCCTTGCCTTAAATACCTGTGGTAACAAGTGTCATTAGAGCAACCCCTGAATTTGCCTCACATGTTTCCAAATACCTGACTAAATCACAAGAGGATTACAGCACTTGGGAAAGCAGCACTTGGGTGGAGTTACAGAAAGGCCATTGAGGGTTGGATGTGTGAGTAACAGAAAGGGAAATTGTTGAGGACAGATCAAAACAAGCTCTTAGCACTAAAGAACGCTTCTGAGAACCCTGCAAATTCTCTGCCAATGGCACAAGTTAAGGCGTGGAATTTGGTCTATTCTCCTGGGAAGACATGATTGTCGATACCAGTAATCCCAGGGAAATGTGACCTCACAGGAAAAAATAATGAGACATCTGAAAAGCACAATTCCTATATAAAACAGGAAAAAAATAATGGGCCACATAGACCAAGAATTAGAATTAAGCATAGTAAATATCATTCGAGATAGAGAAAGAAGAGATACCAGTAGCCTGACTGTAGAGCAGAAATGAGCAGTCATTAAGAAGAACGAGAGGAAGAGTCTTGATCTAAAATATATTGACATTTTTGTTAAAATATATAATAACCAAACTAATAATTGAGTGAAAGAGCAGAATGTATACAAAAATCAAATTAGTAACCTGGCACATCAGTTTGAAGATCAGGTTGAAGAACTCTCCAGAAATCATCAAGAAGGAATTGAAAGAATGTGAAAGACAAGTTGAAAGATATGGAGCAAAGAAGTAAAAATGTCAATATCCATACTTAATAAGAATCTCAGAAAGGTAGGGTAAAAACTAAGGAAACAGAGACACTACATTATTTTTAAGTACATATGAAAATCAAAATTACTGGTCACAAGGGAAATCTCAATAATGTTTAAATTCCTCATTTATATATAAAGCACAATGAAATCACAAAATATTTGACAGTGAATAACAATGAAGATACTTTATATCAAACATTATAGAAAGCCTCCAAGTTGTACTAAGGGGGAAATATCCAACTATAGATGCAGCTATTAAATAGCAATAAGAATTAACTTATTTAATGAGTTAGAGGTCCAAGTTAAGAACAGAAAAAAAGAACATAGTAAACCTGAAAAAAGTAGAAGTAAGGAAACCATAAATATAGAAGCAGATACGATAGGAAATGAAACAAATGATAGAAATGATCAACAGAATAAAAAGCTAATTCTTAGAACAAAACTAAAAACAAGCAACTTTCTAGTAAATTTGATCAAGAGAAAAAGATACAGAAAACTATATAGGACTCTCCAGCTACTGAACATGCGAGGACAGAGGAACAATTTTTTCCTTCCTGACAACCACATTAACATTTAGATAAATGAAATGTGATCATTTCAACTGACCTTAAAGAGAAAAGCCAACAAAACGCAGCACTCATTCATAACTTAAAAACAATATAAAAGCAACTTCACAGCAAACTAGGAATTGAAGGAAACAATTAGTGTAACACAGGATATTTATTAAAGCCCTGCATCAAGTACATTACATTCATCTGTGAAATCTTAGAGGAATTCATACTAAAGTTAGGAACAAATTAAAGTTGCTTGTCATCACAACTTTTGTTCCCTATTGTCCTGGAGTTGTAATGAAAGTAAGAAGACCTGAGGTGGGGGGTGGATATTCAGGGGGGAAATGACAGAAGAGACAGAAGATGAGAAAATTTTCTGTTTGATGACATACAAGACCACATAGACAAGCTGCCAACTATTAGAAATAATAAGAAAGTTTGATCAAGTTGTTTGATATAAGTATGTGAGTTGAATAGTGCCCACCCAAAATTTCAAGTCCCCCTGGCACCTCAGATTGTGACCTTATCTGGAAGGACAGTCTTTGTAGATGTAACTACGTAAGGACCTCAAGATGGAGTCATGCTCAGTTTAGGTTAGACCCTAAATTCAGTGACTGATGTCCTTGTGAAAATAAAGAGGACACAGAGGCAAAAATGTCAGGTGGAGATGGAGGCAGAGACTGGAGTTACGCTGGCACAAGCCAAGCAATGCCTGGGCTCACTAGAAACAGAGACAGGCGAGCCAGGATTCTCTCCTGGAGTCTTCAGAAGGGGTGTCATTGTGCTGACACCTTGATTTCAGACTCCCTGCCTCTGTGACAGAATAAATACATGTGGTTTTGGCCATATAGTTTATTACAGTTTGTTATGGCAGCCCCGAGGAAACTAATCAACATAAAAAATCAATTTCTTTCTAAGCGATAATAATGACCAATTAAATATATAATAATAAAAATTTCTATTTGCAGTAACATCTAAAATTAACATGGGACATAAAACATTTTTATGGTAACACTATAAAATACCGAAGGACATCAAAGAAGATCTGAATAAATGAAATATATGTCATGTTTATGAATACAAAAGTTTAACATCATGTCAATTGCAACTCTCCCTCAAGTTCTATCAGATCTCTATCAGCTGACTCAAATTATTATATGGAAGAGCAACAGCCCAAAAGTAAGTAACCAAATCTGCAGAAGCAGCTCAAAATAAAGGGCCTACCTTACCAGATATCAGTTTATTAAAAAGCAGTTGAAATTAAGATAGTCTTGTACTTGCACCAGATGGCCAACACCAAAATCAGATTGATTATATTCTTTGCAGCCAAAGATGGAGAAGCTATATACAGTCATCAAAAACAAGACTGGGAGCAGACTGTGGCTCAGATCATGAACACCTTATTGCCAAATTCAGACTTAAACTGAAGAAACTGAGGAAACCACTAAACCATTCAGGTATGACCTAAATCAAATCCCTTATGATTATACAGTGGAAGTGAGAAATAGACTCAAAGGATTAGATCTGATAGACAGAGTGCCTGAAGAACTATGGACAGAGGTTTGTGACATTGTACTGGAGGCAGGGATCAAGACCATCCCCAAGAAAAGAAATGCAAAAAAGCAAAATGGCTGTCTGAGAAGGCCTTACAAGTAGCTGTGAAAAGAAGAGAAGTGAAAAGCAAAGGAGAAAAGGAAAGATATATTCATTTGAATGCAGAGTTCCAAAGAATAGCAAGGAGAGATAAGAAAGCCTTCCTCAGTGATCAATGAAAGAAATAGAGGAAAACAATAGAATGGGAAAGACTAGAGATCTCTTCAATAAAATTAGAGATACCAAGGGAACATCATGCAAAGATGGGCTCGATAAAGGACAGAAATGGTATGGACCTAACAGAAGCAGAAGATATTAAGAAGAGATAGCAAGAATACACAGAAGAACTGTACAAAAGAGATCTTCACGACCCAGATAATCATGATGTGATCACTCACCTAGAGCCAGACACCCTGGAATGTGAAGTCAAGTGGGCCTCAGGAAGCATCACTACGAACAAAGCTAGTGGAGGTGATGGAATTCCAGTTGAGCTATTTCAAATCCTGAAAGATGATGCTGTGAAAGTGCTGCACTCAATATATCAGCAAATTTGGAAAACTCAGCAGTGGCCACAGGACTGGAAAATGTCAGTTTTCATTCCAATCCCAAAGAAAGGCAATGCCAAAGAACGCTCAAACTACTGCACAATTGCACTCATCTCCCATGCTAGTAAAGTAATGCTCAAAACTCTCCAAGCAAGGCTTCAGCAATATGTGAACTGTGAACTTCCAGATGTTCAAGCTGGTTTTAGAAAAGGCAGAGGAACCAGAGATCAAATTGCCAACATCCGCTGGATCATGGAAAAAGCAAGAGAGTTCCAGAAAAACATCTATTTCTGCTTTATTGACTATGCCAAAGCCTTTGACTGTGTGGATCACAATAATTGTGGAAAATTCTTTAAGGGATGGGAATACCAGACCACCTTGCCTGCCTCTTGAGCAACCTGTATGCAGGTCAGGAAGCAACAGTTAGAACTGAACATGGCACAACGGACCGGTTCCAAATAGGAAAAGGAGTATGTCAAGGCTGTATATTGTCACCCTGTTTATGTAACTTATATGCAGAATATATCATGAGAAACGCTGGGCTGGATGAAACACAAGCTGGAATCAAGATTGCCGGGAGGAATATCAATAACCTCAGATATGCAGATGACACCACCCTTATGGCAGAAAGTGAAGAACTAAAGAGCCTCTTGATGAAAGTGAAAGAGGAGAGTGAAAAAGTTGGCTTAAAGCTCAACATTCAGAAAACTAAGATCATGGCATCCGGTCCCATCACTTCCATGGCAAATAGATGCGGGAACAGTGGAAACAGTGTCAGACTTTACTTTGGGGGCTCCAAAATCACTGCAGATGGTGATTGCAGCCATGAAATTAAAAGACGCTTACTCCTTGGAAGGAAAGTTATGACCAACCTAGACAGCATATTAAAAAGCAGAGACATTTCTTTGTCAACAAAGGTCCATCTAGTCAAGGCTATGGTTTTTCCAGTGGTTATGTATGGATGTGAGAGTTGGACTATAAAGAAAGCTGAGTGCTGAAAAATTGATGCTTTTGAACTGTGGTGTTGGAGAAGACTCTTGAGAGTCCCTTGGACTGCAAGGAGATCCAACCAGTCCATCCTAAAGGAGATCAGTCCTGGGAGTTCATTGGAAGGACTGATGTTGAAGCTGAAACTCCAATACTTTGGCCAACTGATGCGAAGAGCTGACTCATTGGAAAGGACTCTGATGCTGGGAAAGATTGAGGGTAGGAGGAGAAGGGGACGACAGAGGATGAGATGGTTGGGATGGCATCACTGACTCAATGGACATGAGTTTGGGTAGGCGCTGGGAGTTGGTGATGGACAGGGAGGCCTGGCGTGCTGCAGTTCATGGGGTCGCAAAGAGTTGGACACAACTGAGAGACTGAACTGAACTGAACTGAACTGGTATTTGCACATCTATAAACATATCGATAACTGAGATAGAATAAAAAGCCCATAAATCAACCTGCTAAGAAACCTTTATAAATAGCAGAGTTGTCATTACAAGTTGATGAACAAGATACACAATTTAATGAACAACTTCTTGTCCTAAAAACAAAATAATTCGTTATAAAATAAGTTTCCTACCCTACATTGTGCATATTCCAGATAACCATGTAAACAATCTAATGGTTACCAGGGGATATGAGGGGGAGGGATAAATAGGGAGATTGGGATTGACACACACATACTACTATGCTGCTGCTAAGTCGCTTCAGTCATGTCCAACTCTGTGCGACCCCATAGACGGCAGCCCACCAGGCTCCCCCGTCCCTGGGATTCTCCAGGCAAGAACACCGGAGTGGGTTGCCATTTCCTTCTCCAATGCATGAAAGTGAAAAGTGAAAGTGAAGTCGCTCAGTTGTGTCCGACTCTACGCGACCCCATGGACCGCAGCCCAGCAGGCTCCTCCGTCCATGGGATTTTCCAGGCAAGAGTACTGGAGTGGGGTGCCACTGCCTTCTCCACATACTACTCTAGATAAAATAGATAACTAATAAGAACAGGCTACATAGCATAGAAGCTATTCAGTACTCTGTAATGGCCTACATGGGAAAAGAATCTGGAAAATAGAGGATGTATATGCATATAACTGATTTACTTTGCTGTACACCTGAAAGTAGCACAGATCGTAATCAACTATACTCCAATCAAATTTTTTTTAAAGTGAAAACTCCCTTCTATTTCTCATTTTCTGGAGTTTTAAAAATAAATATCTATTATAAATGAATCTAAATAACTTTATCAAATACTTTTGTGCACCTATGGAAATAAACATTAATTTTTCTTCTTAATGGGATTTCATTAATTACATTTACAGATTTTCTATTTTTAAAAGATAATGGCATTCCTGAGATAAATCTAATTTGGTCATGAGGATAAGATTACTTCACCTTATAAGAGGAATATACCTGTTTTTGAAAAACCTGAGTTATAAAAGTGAATTCTTATGAAGTCAAATATGATTACTATTAATTTCAATAGGAAAATATTTTAAGTAATCTCAGCATCACAATAACATCTATTTCTCTTATAACAACCCCAAATATCATTAAAATAAGCACAATTACTTCAAAGACAATTAATTTAAAATGATTTTTGAGAACACAACCTGCCAAAGCATTTTTCTTTGTTAATCACATTGTATGATAAGTCTTATCTTCTCTCATTAAGGAGTTTTCTTTTTAAGCAATGACACATCTTACTCTAAGACTATGCTTACAAAGATGTGTTATATATGATACTTGTGTGATTCAGTCTTTAGGTTAAAGAGAACAAAATTCAGGAAGAAAAAAATAGACAAAAGAACTTGATGGAAACAAAGCAAATTTATACCACACTCATTGCAACAGTTGATAAAAAAGGGACATTGAATCTCAGATCATTAGTGTTGTAAACCAGCTCATGTTCCCTGAGAGGAAAGGCAGCAATTGCACTCCTGCACAGGTAGGCTATATGGTGGGTCTCATTTCATAGGGCGCACCTGCTGGCAAGGTGCCCTAAGTCAAAAACGACCCTTACAAAACAAACATGAGGCCATGTAAGTTGAAGTACTGATATTAAATAAACTCTCATTTTAATTGGATTCTCTTAATCCAAATGGTTACTGATCACTAAGATGGGTATTTTATTTACCTTACACACAGTTAGACTTTGGTAACTGTTCCACTTAGGACTTTCATATCTATATTCCTGAGTTAAATGAGCCTGGTAATTTCTTCTGATTGCGTTATCTTTATCAGCTTTGGCATAAGATTTAATAGAATGAATTGCAAGCTATCCCTTTATTTTCTGGAAAAACTTATATAACATAGGGTATCTCTCCCATAAAAGTTCAGCCACCGACTCTTGTAAAACCATCTAAATCCAGTGCTTATTTCAAGAAGTCTTTAATGACCATTTCTGTTTCCTTAATGCTTACCACTCTGAGTTTCCTTTTTTTTTTTATTAAACTAATTTGGCATTTTATTTTTTCAGAAATGCTTCATTTCTTTTAGTTTTTGAATTTGTTTGTTCATCGGCTTTATATCATTCTTTCTGTTAGCTTCTGGAGTATATATACTTATTCTCATTCTCTATTTTGTTCATTAAGATTCTCTCAATCAGTCTTTAAGAGACTTGTCTTTCTTTTTAGTCTTTTCAAAGACTAGATTTTAGTTGTGTCAATGCTCCTTGTGGTGTAATAAAAAGTGTATTTGGCTTTTGTTCCTGGGTTTTGACACAAAGCTCTTAAAACTCTTACATTATTTTTGAGTGATAAGAGTGTCTTTTGTTATTCATAATGAGCCCCTTTAGACCTCAGCTGAGTTTAAGCTAATGAGGTGACTTGATTTGACTGGGGTCTGGTCACCAGAAAGACCAAACACATGATTAAAAGGTGGGAACTTTTAGTCCTATCTCCCAACCCCTGGGGAGGCAAGTGTGGCTGGAGCTTTGCCAACAAGATCTGAAGACCTTCTGGGCTGGTGAACACATCAGGGTGCTGGGAGGATGACGTGCCCAGAACAGATACGGAAAGTCTGTGCCTCCCCCCACCCATATCTTGTCTTATGCATCTCTATCAGTTGACTGCTTCTTAGATGTATCCTTTATAATAAATAGGCAGTACTAAATAAAACACTCTCCTGCATTCTGTGAGTCATTCTAGTAAGTGATCAAGCCTGAAGAAAGGGTTGTGGGAATCCATATTTCTAGCTGGTTGATCAGAAGTACAAGTGGCCCCTGGGACTTTCAACTAGTGTGTGATATGGGGGCTGTCTTGTGAGACTGAACTTTTAACCTGTGGGGTCTGTGCTACCTCTGCACAATTAATGATAGAATTGAGCTGAATTGTTGGACAACTAGTTGGTGCTGGAGAATAGATTGGTATGTGGATAAATGACATGTGTTTGGTGTCAGGATGAAACCACACACTTCCTACTGCTGTTTGAGTCTCAAAATTTTTGATTGCTTTGTTGATTTGTTTGTTGAGATTGTCTCTTTTTGTTTAAGATCGAGAGTTACCTAATTAAAGCTTTATTGTTTTAATAAATGCATTCAAAGTGAATTTCTTCCCAAATTCTATTCAGATTATGTTACATCTAAATTTTGACATGTAATAAGGTTGCTTTCATCTATACTAAGCAATATTTTTTTAAACTTTTTATTTCATATTGGAGTATAGCCACTTAATGTTGTGATAGTTTCAGGTGGACAGCACAGGGACTCAGCCGTCCATATACATATATCCAATTCTCCCCCAAACGTCCCTCCCATCGAGCTGCCACATTACATTGAGTAGAGTTCCATGTGTTAAACAGTAGGTCCTTGTTGGTTATTCATTTTAAATATAGGAGTGTGTACATGTCCATCCCAAACTCCCTAACTATCCCTTCCCCTCATCCTTCCCCCGGCAACCATAATTTCATTCTGTAAGTCTGTGAGTCTGTTTCTGTTTTGTAAGTAAGGTCATTTGTATTATTTATTTTTGGATTTCACACATAAGGGATGTCATATGATATTTCTCCTCTGTCTGACTATACTAAGCAATATTAACACCATTTAATGGAGCAAGATAGAATGCATTCACTCTAAAATCAGGAGCAAGTCAAGGATATCTGCTCTTATCATACTTACTTACATTACACTTGAGGTTTCAGAGTAAGGCTAAGAGAATTCTTTTGAGATAAGCAGTATCTGAGGTGAAAGGCCGTGTACAGCTGAAGCTGGGGACAGGGCAAGAGAGCTGTGCCACGTGACTCTGAAGCAGTCTGAGTTTTCACCGTTTATTGAAGTGGCCAGCCAGAGGGGAGAAAACAGGGGAGACCTAAGAGAAATCTTTCCAAAGCACTTTGGGCTGCCTTCATCTGGTGTACTGCAGCACTTTCCAAAGGTTAGAGACAAGGAATCTACTGAGGTGGAGAGTGAGACTGGAGAGCAAATAAAAATCCCTCAAGACCCAAAAAAGCTATCATCATGAGTTGGAAAGCTGGTGCCTGGCCTCTTAAGCGTAAAAGGATCTATGGAGTCTTATGTCTGATCAGACTTAAGCTCTACTGGAGGGAATCTCTGATCCTGCCTTCCAAAATTTTTTTAAGTTTTTATTTTATATTGGAACATAGTTGATTCGGGTCTCCAGGTGGTGCTAGTGGTAAAGAGCCTGCCTGCCAAGGCAGGAGACATAAGGGATGTGAGTTCGATGCATGGGTTGGGAAGATCCCCTGGAGGAGGGCATGGCAACCCACTTCAGTACTCTTGGCTGGAGAATCCCATGGACAGAGGAGCTTGGGGTACTACAGTCCATAGGGTCACACAAGTTGGTCACGACTGAAGCGACCTAGCACATAGCTGATTAATGATGCTGTTAGTTTCAGGTGTACTGCAAAGTGATTCAATTGTCTACATGTATCTGCTTTTTTTCATATTCTTTCCTCATCTGAGTTATTACAGAATATTGAGCAGTGTTCCCTGTGTTATACAGTAAGTGCTTGTTGGTTATCTATTTTAAATATAGCAATGTGTATATATCAATCTCAATCACCCAATTTATCCCTCCCTCTACCCTTACCCCAGTAACCATAAGTTCGTTCTCTAAGTCTGTGAGTCTATTTCTGTTTTGTAAGTAAGTTCATTTGTATCAGCTTTTTTGATTCTGCATATAAGTGATGTCATGATATTTGCCTTTCTCTGATCCATCTCCAGTTCCATCCATGTTGCTGCAAATCTGCCTTCAAAATTTTTAAAGCCAGTGACAAACTGAATCAAGCTAAAACTGTACAAAGTCCAGACACATCTCAGTGAGAGATTAAGTTGACTCAATCCTGCATTCTAGTATCTTGAAAGAAGGAGTATGCCCTTTTGGGGGAGGGTAATATTTCCTTCAATGTCTACTACTTGTTTATATAGAATGTCTGACACAGAGTCAAAAATTATGTCACATAAGGAAGACTCAAAGATGGTCCTGTTGTTGGAGTTACTAGATAGAGACTTTAACATAACTTTGGCAAACATATTAAAGGCTCTAGTGGAAAAACTGGACAATGTAATAGAGGAATTTTACCAGAGATAAAAATTATTTAAAAAACTCAAAGAGCTCTTTTGATGGAGCTTAAGATGAAAATGTTAAAAATGAAAAAAAGAATAATGCAGAACTGAAAAATTTATTTGTATTATGACAGACTTGGACTCAGAAGAAGAAAGGAACAACAAACTGGAAGACAGGCTAATACCATTTGTACGAAATGAAGAACCAAAGGAAAAAAGCAAAAATCCAAGACCAGAATATCTATAATATGTGAGACAATATCAACTGGACCAATATATGAGTAATTAGAGACCTAAAAGGAAAAGAGAGATAACGGGGTAGTAGATATATCTGAAGAGGTAATGACTAATCATTCCCAAACTGAGGAAAGATATCAGCTCACAGATTTAAGATGCTTGACTTTCGGAGGGAAGAAAATGTTCTATTATCTTTGGAGGATGAAAATATTCTACACTTTGTAGTGTAGTTAAATAGCTATTTCTAACTGCCAAAATGTATGGAATTGTACATTAAAATGGGTATTCTGTTTTATATATATTAAAAAAAAGAAGCTTAATGAATCCTTAGTGCAATAGAACAGACTTCCTCAGCTATTCATATCTTGATTACACTGACAAGAATCAAAGATGAGAACTCTTGTAAGAAACCCAAGAAAGAGACACTTGACATAAAAGATGTATTAGTCAAGATTCTCCAGAGGAACATAACCTATAGGTTATATATCTATATCTATCATACAGTGCTGAGTTTGTAGCAGAGATAGAAATAAAACTATAAGATAACAAGAGTACAAAAAGTAGCAGAGAGTAAGTAGAATTATACTGTTGTATGGTTCCTATTGGAGAGGACAATGGCACCCCACTCCAGTACTCTTGCCTGGAAAATCCCATGGACAGAGGAGCCTGGTAGGCTGCAGTCCATGGGGTCGCTAAGAGTCGGACACGACTGAGTGACTTCACTTTCACGCGTTGGAGAAGGAAATGGCAACCCACTCCAGTGTTCTTGCCTGGAGAATCCCAGGGATGGGGGAGCCTGGTGGGCTGCCGTCTATGGGGTCACATAGAGTCAGACACGACTGAAGCAACTTAGCAGCAGCATGGTTCCTATATTAGTTTTGGAGTAGTGTATTATTTGAATCATAAGTTAAATATGTACATTATAAACTCGAGAGCAGGTTGAGCAATTTTTTTTCCCCAACAGAGGGCCATATGGTAAATATTTAAGGCTTTATAGGCTAGAGTGTCCTTGTCAAAGGTACTCAACTCTGCTGTTGTGGTGCAATGTAAAACTGGCCATAAACCACATGTAAACCTATGAAGGGCTGTGTTCCAAAAATTTTTGTTTAGAAATTACAAGCTATGGATCACTTTGGGCCCAACCATAGCTTACTAGAGCTGAGCAATCACTGATAATAAAATGAAGAGGTATAGCTAAAAAATTCAATGAACTACACAGAGATTTGCACATAAATATTCATAGTGGCTCCCAAATTGCAGACACGTGAATGTCTTTTAACTGGTGAATATGATATAGACAAAATGAGGTATAGCTATACAATGAAATAGAATTTAGCAGTAAAAAGGAATGAACTATTAACACGTGCCAGGGTCCACATGAACCTCAAAACTAGTATGCTCAATAAAAGACTCAGACACAAGAGACCACATATTTCATGATTCTATTTGCAATATGAAATTTGAAATGTTCAAAAAAAGCAAGGTTGTAGAGACAGAAACTAGATCCATAGTTGCTCGGGGTTGGGATGAAGATGAGACAAAAGTAGGGAGTAAATTGGCATGAAGGATCATCTTGGGGTGATGTGTGAAAGTCTCTCAGTCATATCCGACACTTTATGACCCCCATGGACTATAGTCCATGGAATTCTCCAGGCTAGAATACCAGAGTAGGTAGCCTTTCCCTTCTCCAGAGGATCTTCCCAATCCAGGGATCAAACCCAGGTCTCCTGCATTGAAGAAAGATTCTTCACCAGCTGAGCCACCAGGGAAGCCCAAGAATACTGGAGTGGGGAGCCTATCCCTTCTCCAGCAGATCTTCCCAACCCAGGAATTGAACAGGGATCTCCTGCATTGCAGGTGGATTCTTTACCAACTGAGCCATCAGGAAAGCCCGTCTTGGGCTGATGGATATGTTCTAAAACTGATTTATGATGATGGTTGCACACAGCTATGAAATGCAAAATAGGTTGAAATAGAGGCAGGGAAGCAGCTAGGAGGAAACAATTAGAGGGTCCCAAGGGAGGGACAAAGTAAAGCGAAGAAGAATTAAGAGCCTCTTGATGAAGGTGAAAGAGGAGAGTGAAAAAGTTGGCTTAAAACTCAACATTCAGAAAACTAAGATCATGGCATCCGGTCCCATCACTTCATGGCAAATAGATAGAGAAACAATGGAAACGTGACAGACTTTATTTTCTTGGGCTCCAAAATCACTGCAGATGGTGACTGCAGCCATGAAATTAAAAGATGCTTGCTCCTTGGAAGAAAAGCTATGACCCACCTAGACAGCATATTAAAAAGAAGAGACATTACTTAACTGACAAAGGTCCTTCTAGTCAAGCTATGGTTTTTCCCAGTAGTCATGTATGGATGTGAGAGTTGGACTAAAAGGAAAGTTGAGCACCGAAGAACTGATGCTTTTGAACTGTGGTGTTGGAGAAGACTCTTGAGAGTCCTTTGGACAGCAAGGAGATCAAACCAGTCAATCCTAAAGGAAATCAGTCCTGAATTTTCATTGGAAGGACTGATGCTGAACCTGAAGCTCCAATACTTTGGCCACCTAATGCAAAGAACTGACTCCTTGGAAAAGACCCTGATGCTGGGAAAAATTGAAGGCAGGAGGAGAAGGGGATGACTAAGGATGAGATGGTTGGATGGCATCACCGACTCGATGGATGTGAGTTTGAGCAAGCTCCTGGAGTTGGTGATGGACAGGGAAGCCTGACATGCTGTAGTCCTTGGGGTCACAAAGAGTTGAACATGACTGAGTGACTGAACTGACTGAAGGGAAAGGTGAATCCAGGTGCACACAACACCTTTTGTCTCTGGCTAATGTTTACCAAGTCATGTTCATGTTCTCACACACTCCTGCAGGTTACAACACTGTCTCAGTTACAGCAACTGAGGTGGGGCAGTGAATAGGCATGTGCATTTGGAAAGAGGATTCAACTGTGCACTCGAAATGAGTGAACTACATTATATGTAATGTTTTCATGTCTCAATAAAATACTATTTTTAAAAGTCAACAAAGACATCTGTTTCTACAGAAAATGTTGCAAGCTGCAGAAAACACACTCTTATCCTCACAATGGGAAAAGGTCAGATAATCTACAAAAGTGTGATTTTCTTGAGTACATAAGAGAACTCAAGTAGCAAGATAACCAAATGATCCAACTTCCAAGGAGGGGCAATCTCCTTCAAGAAGAGATGAGATACACAAACCCTTTCATATTTGGTTTCATACAGGAAAAAGAGAAGAGAGCATTAGTAAAAGGAAAGAAGAGACCAGCAAAAGTGTAAACAAAATGTTACAGGCCAAGTGTGGGTTTGGGCTTCACAGGTGGCTCAGTGCTGAAGAATCCGCCTGCCAATGCAGGAGATGCAGGAGAGGTGGGTTCGACCCCTGAGTTGGGAAGATCGCCTGGAGGAGGAATTGGCAATCTGCTTCAGTACTCTTGCCTGGAAAACTCCACGGACAGAGGAGACTGGCAGGATAGTCCATAGGGTTGCAAAGAGTCAGTGACTGAGCGACTGAGCACACACAAGTGAGGGCTTATGTGCTGGTTTGAAATAGATGAGCATTCCAGAAAACAGTGGGGACAGTCACCTATAAACTATTCCTTGTGGCTCATCACTAGTACTCACGAGGATGACTGGGGACAAGGCAGGAGATTGAGAGAGTATCCTTACTTGGAGCAGGCATGAAGGAAGGGATTGGCAGCCACTAAGGGATTGGCATTAAACCCTGCAGACTTCCCCAGGCTCTTCAGCAAAATTTCAGTCACTTGAGGAGAAGCTGCAAACAGGTTAGAAATTCAAACTGTTCTGCCTTGAGAGTAGAAAATGTGACGTTCACATTCCCAGAACACAAGCAAAGATCCAATTGTGCAAAGACAGGAGATAAGAGAATAAGACCCCTTCATCTAGGGAAGATAAAGGAAGCCATCATGGACTCAGGATTTATACTGACAGTAGGCAGAAGTTTGCTACCACCCAGAACAGGGAAGGAACCTCTGTGAGACCAATCATGGTTACAAGGCAGAGAGTGGTTGCTATAGGAAAGAAGAGGAGGAACTCTGAGAAAGGCTCTCTCAAAGACCCAGGCACAGAGGACCTGCCTAAGACAGAGGCTAGAGCAGGAAAACAGAGACTCTCTCCTGTGCTTAGTCCACCCCAGGCTTAGTTCCCAGGAACAAGGGCACAGTAGCGTCTACAACCAGTGGAGGGGGAGCACGGTCACCTTGGCCTCAGAGATTGCTGACAGCAGAGAGGGCGGAAGGGACACTGAGGAAAGACCCTCCTGCACCTCGGCCCCCAGCCTAAGTGTAGGCAACAAAGAATCTGAAGTCTGTGGTACACTGCAGATTAATTACAACAGTAAGGAAAAGTTATTAGGGTGTTGTCAGACAGCAATGGCACTCCATCGTTCTGTCGGTTGGAATGGAACTTGGAACTGGCTTGGGCCTCAAAATGTTTGTTACCCAGCTGAAAAAGCTATTGACTCTTCCCAGCATCTACACCAATATTTCAAATTGTCCTTTTGTTTACTCTCTGGAGTGTTTTATACTCTGGGGCCATGCACCCTCATAAGATTGAGGATGGGTGAGAGATAGTCAGTGAGAGAAAGGTGATGGTCAAGGAGAATGCTGAGAAATCACTTGAGTTACCAGGAAGACCCATTTTCAGTTCAGTTCAGCTTCAGTCACTCAGTCGTGTCTGACTCTTTGTGACCCCATGGATTGCAGCATGCCAGGCTTCCCTGTGTTTCACCAACTCCTGGAGCTTGCTCAAACTCAGTGTCCATCAAGTCGGTGATGCCATCCAACCATCTCATACTCTGTCCTCCCCGTCTCCTTCTGCCTTCAATCTTTCCCAGCATCAGGGTTTTTTCAAATGAGTCAGTTCTTTGCATCAGGTGGCCAAAGTATTGGAGTTTCAGCTTCAGCATCAGTCCTTCTAATGAATATTCAGGACTGATTTCCTTTAGGATAGACTGGTTTGATCTTGCAATCCAAAGGACTCTCAAGAGTCTTCTCCAACACCACAGTTCAAAAGCATCAGTTCTTCGGTGCTCAGCTTTCTTTATAGTCCAACTCTCACATCCATACAGGACTACTGGAAAACCCAAAACTTTGACTAGATGGACCTTTGTTGGCAAAGTAATGTCTCTTCTTTTTAGTATGCTGTCTAGGTTGGTCATAGCTTTTCTTCCGAAGAGACCTATTTTAGGAAAGAATATTTACGGCAGTTGAGGATCTGGAATGGCAAATGATCCCTTTAAAGCATTCTGTTTCTTTCTACATCTTGGAAAAGCTTCAAGGTACCAGGAGGCTTTGTACCCAAGCTTGAAGCTATTTTCATGGTTTACAGTATTTGTAAAGTCTTCTCAAGCACCACGATTTGAAGGCATCAATTCTTCCTACGTGACTACTGGAAAAACCATAGGTTTGACTATATGGACCTTTGTTGGCAAAATAATATTTCTTCTTTTTAATATACTGTCTAGGTTTGTTAGCTATTATTATTATAATTCTCATCAGGTGGGTAATAAAGTCCTTGATGTAGAATGAAAAGGAAGACTGGAAGCGAAGGATACTGTAGAGACAGAATTCACTTGTTTCCTCATTAAATGTGATGGATGAGAGACAGGGCAATGTCAAGAATGGCGCTCCATTTTGAGACCCCCAAGGTTGGCAGTATGGTAGTGCCCGTGGTACACTGCAAACCATGTGCCTCGTCTGTAAAAGGCCGACCATTCAGCTCCAGCCTCTTCCATTTAGGACTGCAAGCCTAGTGGTGTCAATTCACCAATTTTTCAGCTGAAGCCAGAAATCCAGATGATTATGTGAAATCTTCTGAATTTTTATATTGTTAAAAATCTAGAGCAAATAAAGCATCACCATAAGGTACAAATTTGCTACTTCCGTGTAGGATCTCAATCTCAGAGGTTCCTCTGTTGTAGAACTCATCAATGCCTGTCCCATGAGTGTCCTGCGTATTTTTAGGTTCTCATTAAGTGCTGGTGAAATGAATGCATTTTTGATAGAAGATTTTCTAGGAAGCATGTATACCAATACTTCCTGGTTTTATAAATTTTGAATTTATAAAAGGGTTGAGAGAAATGGATGCTAAAATAGAACACTGCTGTTCAAGACTTAACATTTACAGATTAGAGACGCAAAAGGAATCTTAAGCAAACATTATAAACATATTAGGTAGGGCTGACTCCAGACAGGGTTGTTCAAAGAAATGGTTTCTCTTCGGTCAGCATATGCTACTTTTATGTCCCTGCAAGCTCAACAATCTTTTTACACAGACAATAAACCATCTAATTTTCCTCTTGATTCTTCATTTGATGTCACGTTTTTTTTCTGACCTAGAAAGTGTCTTTAAACATGTTTCACCCTTTGCTGCTCATGACACCGTATTGCATTCTCTTTTCTTGTTAGGGCTCCCCTTATCTGGTTCCCTTTCCACCTGCCTCTAGAAAGCTTATGATTCTAGCTTTCTTTAATAAGGATGATATCTATGTCTGTGAACTAGAGAGGAGATCCCCATGAAGTCTTGAAAGATGAGTCCTAGTTATCCAGGAGACAAAGGCATACCCAGAAAGAGGGCATACCAGGCAGAGGGGAGAGCATGGACAAAGCAAAAAGATGGGAAGGTTAAATTATGTTCAGGCACGGTGGTGGTACAAGGGGACTAAGGTGCCCGTGAAGAGGCAGAAGATGAAGCTTGAAAGGAGAGGCCACTCTTCAGCCCCCACTGGCTTTGAGGGTACAGTCACTCTCCTTAGTTTGGCATTCAAGACTTTTTACCCCAGAGAATTTGCAGACTGAAATGCTTCCCTCTCACACAGATGAAGGCACATCCAAAGCCCCTCATGAGCTTTGAATAAAATAGATCTGGGTTTATCTACATGCTTTGCAATATACAAGCTACTTGATCTTTGGAAAGTTGTTTAAAATCTCTGGACCCAAATCTCCTCCCCTTTAAAAGGAAAATTAAGTATGTTTATCTCAAAGAGATGTTTTGAGGACCTAAGTACATGAACAGTGTTTCTAACATACCTAATACAGTTTGTATTTGGCACCTAAAGAGTCTTCAGTAAGTGGTAACTAGGCGTAGTCATAGGGTTGTGTCCCGAAATACTCATTTACTTTCAGTTCTCTGAATGTAGTGCATTCCTCCTCATCTACGTGCTTTTGAAGATACTGTGATCTCTACCTGGAGTTTCCCAAAAGCCTTCTCTGACTTTCCTCCCTCTATCTTTGATTGTTTTTGATGGGTTTCTGTTTCCAGCACAGATGTTTCTTAATCCAAGAGTCCCCTTGGGGGATCTATAGATGGAAATCAGAGGCATCTGCGAATTTAGATAGGAATCAGTTACATCTTTATTTTCACTAACATCTCACTGAAAGTCTGCATTTAAAGAATTTTGTATGGAGATAATAAAGCTCAGTAGTATGAGTAATATCTGATATTGAAGCCATTAAAAGTCAAAAATATTTCATATTGTGTCCCAGTTGTTGCAGATTTCACAAAACAGCATTTACTTACACTACTACTTTTAAATTATTATCAATTGTTGTTTAATAGTGGTAACTTTGAAGGGCATAAATTTCTGTATCATTTTTTAAATGCTCTGAACACTAAAATTCAGTGTAATTAATTTCTTTTTAATCCTGTATATTTTAATTCATGCACTTAACATTGTTTTGAGAAAAGGTTCATAGATTATAAAAGCTTTCTTTGGCATTAAACAAATAAGCTTATGAACACCTGTCCTTATACTTTCTATAGTATATTTTCCCACTAATTTAGATAAATATGCGCTTCCCTGGTGGCTCAGATGGTGAAGAATCTGCCTGCAATGCAGGAGACTAGCTTTAATCCCTGAGTCTGGAAGATCCCCTGGAGAAGAATGGCAATGCACTCTAGTATTCTTGCCTGGAAAATTCCATGGATTAAGGAGCCTGGCAGGCCACAGTCCATAGGGTCACAAACAGTTGGACACGACTGAGTGACTCACACCTAGATAAATAAACTATTATCAGTTAAAATACCATCTCAAATTTGCATTCTGGGCAAAACTTCTTAGTCTCTTTTAATATCATCTTTCTCAATCAAAAGGGAATATAACACACGATTACTTTTAGCTGTGGAAAGTTAATGTCCAATCAGCACACTGAACACAAGCTTTCCTTAAATTAAGGTTTTCTTCTCTGGGATCTTTGTCTTCCTAAAGCCATTTTTTTCCTTTGAAATAAATCCCAGGAGACTTAGAACATCAGCTTACAGTGGAGTTGGCCACCAGGAACATTATCACTCCCACTGCTGCTGCAAAGTCGCTTCAGTCGTGTCCGACTCTGTGCGACCCCAGAGACGGCAGCCCACCAGGCTCCACTGTCCCTGGGATTCTCCAGGCAAGAACACTAGAGTGGTCTCCGCATCTCTCCCACAGTGATAGGAAATTCCAGATCATCTACAGAAAGATGACTTTTGCATAACTCTCAGAAACCAGGGCCACAGGCCAGTTATCTAACTTAAAAATCTAAGAAAAGCAAAGTAGTCCAAGAACAGAAGGGACACAAACAGTGATTCACTTTTGGTGGTTGGGTGGTGGGGTGAAGGATGGGTAAGAATTAAAAATTATTTTTAAACAAATTTCTGAAAGCTGAGTATGAGCTAGTGTAAGGGTAGAGAACTTCTGGGGCTGAAGACACATGAGAGTTTGTACCTACCTGCCAGCTCTTCTCTGTGGGCCTCCACCAAGCACTCATGAGAAAGATGAGGGTCAGGGCAGGAGGTTGGATAAAGTCTCTCTTGGTGGTGCAGGCCTGGAGGAGAAGGCAGCCCCTTGATAGGAAAGGCACCAAGCCTCCCCTGCGTTCTCCTCTCCTAAGAACAAAAGCCTGTGTCCTTGGGGGAGGACAGTGAATCCTTCCCAGAGCACATGTGAAGACTGACTCTGGCTGGGGAAGTGCAGAAGAAAGAAAACTGTAGACTCCTGTGGGGAGTGTGGAAGGGAGGACACAGGCCATTAGAGATTTCCTAATGCTGTGATCTTCCCAGGAGGCACTAGTGGTAAAGAACCTGCCTGCCAATACAAGAGACATAATAGACACAGGTTCGATCCCTGGGTTGGGAAGATCTCATGGAGAAGGGAATGGCAACCCACTCCAGTATTCTTGCCTGGAGAGTCCCATGGACAGAGGAACCTGGCGGGCTAGAGTCCATAGGGTCACACAGAGTTGGACACAACTGAAGTGACTTAGCATACATGCAAGGGATGCTGTGGGGATGGGCCAGGATCACTGAGAATGGTGCCCTCCAACCCCTGGACCAGTTCAGGAGCACAGGGCCTGCCTAAGATAGAGGCTGAGCCAGACCAACAGAAAGTGCCATCTCTTCTCCCCACCAGGCCGGGCAGGGCCAACTGAGAGGCAACCACGGTGGGCCACAGGAGAAGGGGCCAGGTGAAGAGTGTGGCTTGGAGACACAGGCGCAAAGGGAAGGGCAAAGCTAAGAGTGAAGTAGCAACACCAAGAAAAGGGAAGGGCGAAAGAGTGAAATAGCGACATCAAGAAAAGTCCTCTGTCTAAGCAATACCCAATTCATCCCGCCATGAACTGGGCGATTGGGATTGACATATATACACTGTACTGTGTATAAAATAGATAAATAATGAGAACCTGCTGTATAGCTCAGGGGGGCTTCCCTGGTGGCTCAACAGTAAAGAATCAGCCAGCAATGCAGGAGCCATATTTGCACAGGTTCCTTCCCTGAGTCAAGAAGATACCCTGGAAGAGAAAATAGCAACCCCTTCCAGTATTCTTGCTCAGATAATCCCATGAACAGAAGACCCTGGTGAGCCACAGTCCATGGGGTCTCAAAGAGTTGGACACAGCTGAGTGACTGAGCATGCGCATCTAGCTCAAGGAACACTAATCAGTGCTCTGTGGCGACCTAAATGGGAAGGACATCCAAAATGAGTGGATATATGTATATGTACAGCTGGTTTGCTTTGCTGTACAGCAGAAGATAACACAACATTTTAAAGCAACCATATTCCAATAAAAATTAATTAAAGTCATAATGTTTAACTGAGTAACAAAATAAAATAAATGATACCCACCACCCTAACTTTCTAGGGAAATTTGAAGCTGATGGTGAACCCAAGGTCACCACAGCAACAAAAAGCCAAAACTCAGCTCAACTACTGACTAAACCTAACCCAACCCTGGCCTCCAACACAGCCTAAGGGCCTAGAAGAGGTATATCATTTCTATGCACAAATACTATTTGTTTCGGTCTATACTCTTCTAAATGTTGTTCATGGCAATGAATAAAATATGAGGGAAATACAGAAAAAGTGAGAATAAATAATCCATGGTAAAGAGCAAAGCAATCAACAGAATCAGGTTCATAGATAACCCAGATATTGGAGTTAAATGACAGGGGTAGTTACAGAGATGAAGTATATCTTTGATGGCTATGATGGTTAATTTTGTGTTAATTTGACTGAGCTAAAGGATGCCCAGATAACTGGTAAAATATTATTTCTGGATGTATTTTGTGAGGATTTTTCCAGAAGAGATTACTGATTCAAGGCAGGCTGAGTAAAGAAGATTGCCCTCATCTCTAACCAGTGTGGGTGGGCATCACCTAATCCACTGAGGACTGGAAGAGAATAAAAAAATGAAGGGAGGGTGAATTTAGTCTTTCTAATTTAGACAGGATACCTATATTTTTCTACCCATAGACATCAGTGCTTCTTGTTCTCCAGCCTTTGGACTTGGACCAGAACTTATATATATATCAACATTTATATCCCGGGTCTCCCGCATTGCAGGCAGAAGAAAATAAACAACTCAATTAAAAATTGGCAAAAGTTTAAACATTTCATCAAAGAACATATACAGAGAATAAATGAACATATAAAAAGATGCTCAGCATCACCAAATATTAGGAAGTGAAAGTTAAAATTATTGGGTTGGCCAAAAAGTTCACTCGGGTTTTTCTATACCCTCTTATGGAAAACCCAAACAAACTTGTTGGCCAATCCCAGTATAATGGTATATGACTATACATCTATTAGAATGTCTAAAAAACACCCTGCGAGTACCAAGTGCTGACAAGACTGTGGAGCAGCTGAAACTTTCATACATTGCTAATAGGGTATTCAAAAATGGTGAAGTCACTGTGAAAACCAGTTTGGAAATGTCTTATAATGTTAAAATAGACCTCTCATATTACTCAGAATGACCACTATCCGAGAGAAATGAAAACTGATACTCACACAAAAACCTGTATATGAATGTATATAGAAAGTTTATTTACAACTGCCAAAAAACTGGAAATAATTCAAATGTCCTTCAATTGTGTTAGCAAGCTGAGATACATCCATATAATGGAATACTACTCAACAGAGAAAAGGAACAGACTTCTGAGAGATACACAGCATATGAATCTAAAATGTACTATGCTAAGAAAAAGAACCTAGACTAAAAAGGCTTATAGGATATTCTGGAAAATGATGGGAGTAGAAAATAGGTTAGGGGTGTGCAATGCAGGAGACTGGAGTTCGATTCTTAAGTCAGGAAAATCCCCTGGAGAAGGAAACGGCAACCCACTCCAGTATTCTTGCCTGAAAATCCCATGGATAGAGGGGCCTGGTGGGCTACAGTCCATGGGGTTGCCAAGAGTCAGACATGACTTAGTGACTAAACCACCACCACCACCAGGGGTTGGAGCAAGGATTGGCCACAAAGGGACATGAGATAATGTTTTGGGTAATGGAATTGTTCCATATCTTGATTGTGGTCATGGCCATTTGACTGTCAAAACTCACAGAATTGCATACTAAAATTGGTGAATTTTACTGTATATAAATTATATCTCAATAAATTGAATTGAAAAAATCTGGATGGGAGTGTCATTTTCCACATTTGATCTTGTCAGACTGCACGCCATGAAGAAAGGGGCTCCTTGAAGGTACATATTCTTTAAAGGGACAGGCACAACAGACAACACAGAAATACAAAGGATCATAAGAGACTACTATCAACAATTATATGCCAATAAAATGGACAACGTGGAAGAAATGGACAAATTCTTAGAAAAGTACAACTTTCCAAAACTCGACCAGGAAGAAATAGAAAATCTTAACAGACCTATCACAAGCACGGAAATTGAAACTGTAATCAAAAATCTTTCAGCAAACAAAAGCCCCAGTCCAGATGGCTTCACAGCTGAATTCTACCAAAAATTTAGAGAAGAGCTAACACCTATCCTGCTCAAACTCTTCTAGAAAATTGCAGAGGAAGGTAAACTTCCAAACTCATTCTATGAGGCCACCATCACCCTAATACCAAAACCTGACAAAGATCCCACAAAAAAAGAAAACTACAGGCCAATATCACTGATGAACATAGATGCAAAAATCCTTAACAAAATTCTAGCAATCCGAATCCAACAACACATTAAAAAGATCATACACCATGACCAAGTGGGCTTTATCCCAGGGATGCAAGGATTCTTCAATATCCGCAAATCAATCAATGTAATACACCACATTAACAAATTGAAAAATAAAAACCATATGATTATCTCAATAGATGCAGAGAAAGCCTTTGACAAAATTCAACACCCATTTATGATAAAAACTCTCCAGAAATCAGGAATAGAAGGAACATACCTCAACATAATAAAAGCTATATATGACAAACCCACAGCAAACATTATCCTCAATGGTGAAAAATTGAAAGCATTTCCTCTAAAGTCAGGAACAAGACAAGGGTGCCCACTTTCACCATTACTATTCAACATAGTTTTGGAAGTTTTGGCCACAGCAATCAGAGCAGAAAAAGAAATAAAAGGAATCCAAATTGGAAAAGAAGAAGTAAAACTCTCACTATTTGCAGATGACATGATCCTCTACATAGAAAACCCTAAAGACTCCACTAGAAAATTACTAGAACTAATCAATGATTATAGTAAAGTTGCAGGATATAAAATCAACACACAGAAATCCCTTGCATTCCTATACACTAATAATGAGAAAACAGAAAGAGAAATTAAGGAAACAATTCCATTCACCATTGCAACAGAAAGAATAAAATACTTAGGAATATATCTACCTAAAGAAACTAAAGACCTATATATAGAAAACTATAAAACACTGGTGAAAGAAATCAAAGAGGACACTAATAGATGGAGAAATATACCATGTTCATGGATTGGAAGAATCAATATAGTGAAAATGAGTATACTACCCAAAGCAATTTATAGATTCAATGCAATCCCTATCAAGTTAACAACGGTATTCTTCACAGAGCTAGAACAAATAATTTCACAATTTGTATGGAAAGACAAAAAACCTCGAATAGCCAAAGCAATCTTGAAAAAGAAGAATGGAACTGGAGGAATCAACCTACCTGACTTCAGGCTCTACTACAAAGCCACAGTTATCAAGACAGTATGGTACTGGCACAAAGACAGAAATATAGGTCAATGGAACAAAATAGAAAGCCCAGAGATAAATCCACGCACATATGGACACCTTATCTTTGACAAAGGAGGCAAGAATATACAATGGATTAAAGACAATCTCTTTAACAAGTGGTGCTGGGAAAACTGGTCAACCACTTGTAAAAGAATGAAACTAGAACACTTTCTAACACCATACACAAAAATAAACTCAAAATGGATTAAAGATCTCAACATAAGACCAGAAACTATAAAACTCCTAGAGGAGAACATAGCCAAAACGCTCTCCGACATACATCACAGCAGGATCCTCTATGATCCACCTTCCAGAATATTGGAAATAAAAGCAAAAATAAACAAATGGGACCTAATTAAACTTAAAAGCTTCTGCACAACAAAGGGAACTATTAGCAAGGTGAAAAGGCAGCCTTCAGAATGGGAGAAAATAATAGCAAATGAAGCAACTGACAAACAACTAATCTCAAAAATATACAAGCAACTCCTACAGCTCAACTCCAGAAAAATAAATAACCCCATCAAAAAATGGGCCAAAGAACTAAATAGACATTTCTCCAAAGAAGACATACAGATGGCTAACAAACACATGAAAAGATGCTCAACATCACTCATTATCAGAGAAATGCAAATCAAAGCCACTATGAGGTACCATTTCACGCTAGTCAGAATGGCTGCGATCCAAAAGTCTACAAGCAATAAATGCTGGAGAGGGTGTGGAGAAAAGGGAACCCTCTTACACTGTTGGTGGGAATGCAAACTAGTACAGCCACTATGGAGAACAGTGTGGAGATTCCTTAAAAAACTGGAAATAGAACTGCCTTATGATCCAGCAATCCCACTGCTGGGCATACACACTGAGGAAACCAGAAGGGAAAGAGACACGTGTACCCCAATGTTCATCGCAGCACTGTTTATAATAGCCAGGACATGGAAGCAACCTAGATGTCCATCAGCAGATGAATGGATAAGAAAGCTGTGGTACATATACACAATGGAGTATTACTCAGCCATTAAAAAGAATACATTTGAATCAGTTCTAATGAGGTGGATGAAACTGGAGCCTATTATACAGAGTGAAGTAAGCCAGAAGGAAAAACACCAATACAGTATACTAACGCATATATATGGAATTTAGAAAGATGGTAACAATAACCCTGTGTACGAGACAACAAAAGAGACACTGATGTATAGAACAGTCTTATGGACTCTATGGGAGAGGGAGAGGGTGGGAAGATTTGGGAGAATGGCATTGAAACATGCAAAATATCATGTATGAAATGAGATGCCAGTCCAGGTTCGATGCATGATACTGGATGCTTGGGGCTAGTGCACTGGGACGACCCAGAGGGATGGTATGGGGAGGGAGGAGGGAGGAGGGTTCAGGATGGGGAACACATGTATACCTGTGGCGGATTCATTTTGATATTTGGCAAAACTAATACAATTATGTAAAGTTTAAAAATAAAATAAAATTTTAAAAAAACCCACAATATTGAACACTAAAAAAATAAATAAATAAAGGGATAGGCATATAATTTTGTATACACTTAGATACATGATATCATATATTATCTTATTTGTTAGCTTTCATTTTCCAATGAAAACACAGAGTTTCATTATGGATATGTAATGTCATTCTCATTTTCTTTATGATAATGCTATTATCTTGGTAAAACACAGCATATCTGTTTAAGATTAGATCAAAAAGTTTTTCTCATCAGTTATATGACAACTAATTTGAAAGGCTGATTTTTTTCCCTCCAACAAGCTCTGCAATTAGCATGCTGTCAGTGTATCACATCTTGATGATTTATTAACAAAAAATGTATGGCTTGAACTTGTTCAAAGTTTGAAGAATTTATGGGCATAGTATATGATTTTGGTCCCTTTGGTAGTCATAATTTACTGGGGATTATGGTAGTATTTGGGTTTCCAGGTAGCTCAGTGATGAAGAATCCACTTGCCAATGCAGGAGATGTGGGTTTGATCCCTGGGTCAGGAAGATCCCCTGGAAGAGGAAATAGTAGCCCACTCCAGTATTCTTGCCTGGAGAATCCCTTGGACAGAGGAGCCTGGCAGACTATAGTCCATGGGGTCACAAAGAATCAGACACAACTGAGTATGTGCACATGGTAGAACTTAATATGTTAATTCTAAAAATATAAGGGTTTGTAAAGTCTGAAGGTCTCAAAGCATGAGAAAAGACTTGTAGCTTTTAAAATACTTCAACATCTTCTCTGAAGCCCACGTAGTTAACATTGAGAGTTACTGGGCTGGCCATGGACAGCAAGAGCCCATTGCTGAGTCAGTGTAGGTGGGAAATAGTTTGGCATGTTAGAAAGAATTTATAATTTGGAGTTAGAAAGGCTGAGTGTGTAGGTGGCAAAGTCAAGCTCAAGATCTAGGGATTCAGAGAAGGGCTGACCATCAAGATTTGAAGCTCCTCCTTGTAATTCCCCTTCCTACGCCACCTCATTCTAAGTAAAGCTACTATTTTTGAACACGGACACTGCATTAGGACCTTTTCTTGCACTGAAACATTAATAATCTTCATGACAAACCTGTGTGCCATTATTATCATTCTCATTTTACAGGAAAAGAGACTGCACTTGTAGCAAAGTCAGGAATATCTTTTTGATTCCAACGTCCCTACCCTACTTGATGTTCCACACTATCCCGCATCTTACAAGGAACTGCCCAGCATTCAGCCTTTCTGGCCCTCCAGCACATTTTCCAGATTTGTGAAGTCTCTTTCCACATCTCCGAACAATCAAGCCACTCTTTCCACTGATACTATCTCCTTTCTTTATGATTTATGGCACCTTCTAGACATCAGAGAGGACTACTCCCAACCCAGGCCTTGTCTCACAGGCTCCTACCCTTTGCTTTTTTGAAAGGAACACACATTCTCTCTCCTGTAGAAGGTTCATACTTTTTTTTTTATTAAGATCACCTTTCTCATTTTAAGCATCACCATTTTCAGTTTTATAACATTTCTTGCTAGCCTGGAGCCAATGTCAAGGTCTTCTTCACAGTGAAAACCTCATAGCATCATAATTATCCTTAATCAAGGGATAGGGAAAAATCTTCCCCCTAAAAAAATCCAATTTGATGATTATTTTCGATTTAAAAGGTACATCCCCAGGTCAGTTCTGATTTGTTTTAAAATGTTTTCTCTGAACTCTCAAACAAAAGACAGGTTTTGTTTTGTTTCTTTCCAGAAATGGTAACAGTATAACTGAGATCCACTGTGTGAATGCCTGTGTGCTCAGCTGTGTTGATGAACTGGTAATTAAGAGACTTGTTCTATCCGAAATCCATAGTTGAAACAGCTATATGGCCTTGAGTAAATCATATAATTGATTTCAACTTTGGCTTCTTCATGTGAAAAATCAGGTATAGTTTTGCCAAACAGTTTCTAAATAGGTCTTAGAGACCCCAACCTCACTCTAGATTGTCAAAGTATGCATGTGATAAACTTTTACTAGCTAGTAAACAGCTTGTCTTGGAATGTTCTCTTCATGTAATTGTGTTTTCTTTGTATTTATAGCCTTTGTTTGAACAGAATTCTTGTTCTGTCATGATGGACAAAATGACCAAAGGAAAAACAAACACCTCATTTAAAATATACACACCTCTATAGGAAACATATGTAAAACACACGCCTACACACATCCAGTTTTACTTGCGGAGGTAAGCCCTTTAAAGATGGTGTGTTGAATAAACACGTTGCCCGCACAAAGCCAGATAAAGAACCAGGCCACCTCCCCCAACTTAGGCCCCTTTGTTTTAAAGATCTTGGTTGATTATGAAAACTGACCATTTGGGCCTTTTTGGGTTTTTTTGTCTTCTCACATTTTACATTCCTACTTTTATGTTTTAAATTTAACAATAAAGGGGGAGCCTGAAAGACACTAGGCCCCCACCCTTGACCTCAATAAAAGCAGAACTCCAGGACCACACCCTCTGCCTATAATCTCCTGACTGCAGATGTACTGTGTAAGTTTCAGGTCCTGAAAGTAATAAACCTTTATTTTTCCAAAGTTTCCTGACAGTTACTGCTGAAGGGTGACTTGCGCTCACAGTAAGAACCACAAGGGCTTGTCTACAACACTGGTTATTGATGGGCTGAGACAGGCACAGAAAACACCCTGTATGTACGTGCCTCAGACACACAAATGCAGCACTGGAAGTGGCAACTAAAAATTGTCACTCCCCATCTGCGTCTGCAGGGATAAATTCACTAGCCATTGTAAGTGCTGACCTTCAATGCATCTAAAAGGAGTTTAGGGCACGGATCAGGAATGGGCACTCGAGGCTCTGGGAAAAACTGGCAGAAGAGGCTTTAAGAAAGTTAGATATTTTTCAGGAAAAGATTTTATGCATCCTATCTTTTACTAGAAAAGTAAAATCATTATAACTAGAAAAGTACTAAAATCATTAACAGAGACATCTGCTTCTCTTGACTAGCAGGAACCTTCTGTGGAGATGTGTGCTTGACTGCCCGTACCCCTTCACCAAAATCGTACGTATATTGACACTCCCCTACCTCTTTGGAGCAGGTCCTCACAGTTATCTGGTAGTCTGTCTCCCAGGCTATAGTCCTCATATTTTTCCCCAAATAAAACTTAACTCACAACTCTCATGCTGTGGATTATTTTTCAACTGGCAAATATTGAAGAACACCTAAGCTCTCCGTCTCTGAACTTAGGCACCTACTTTCCTTAGCTCATTTGAGCTGCTATAACAAATTACCATGGACTGGGAAGGCTTTAAACATTCATTTTTTAATGTATTTATTAAAAATATATAAACGTATTTTTTCAGTTCTGGAGGGCTGGGAGTGTGCTATCAGGGTGCCAGCATGGTTGGGTTCTGGTGAGAGCCCTCAGTTGGGCTATAGACTGACTTCTGGCTGAGTCCTCATGTGGCAGAAAGAAGGCCAGAGAGCTCTCTGGAGTCTCTTTCACGAGGGCAGTCATTCCATCATAAGGATTCCACTTTCATGACCTTATCAACTCGCAAAGGCCCCATCTACTAATACCCTCACATTGAGGGTTAGAATTTCAACATGTAAATTTGAGAGGAGGGAACACACACATTCAGTCCATAAAAATGGTCATTCTTTCATTTATTCAACAAAATTTTATTAACCATCTACTACTACATTCTGGGTGCTGTTCTACTGTGTTATGAGAGTCCTATGGGCTAGTGAGTTATCTAAGTATCCACAGGTATTTTTATGAAGATCAAGATTCTGCTCAACAGAGAGCAATTGAGCTGGTTATTTTCTTCTAGAACTGAAAGGAATATGTCTGGATTTTTCTAATTCTCCACCCCCCCTCCCGCCCCCCCTCCCCCCGCAGTTTACAAGTCAGAAGACTGAGAAACAGAGTAGCAGAGTGAAGATAAAAGGAGAAAGGGCTTCTTTATTAATCTAATTATAATAGCAACTAGGCAAGTCTCTCTTAAAACACTGATTTGAAGCGACACTCTGAAGTAACAGACTTCTAAGTGTTTATTTAGTGGGAGGCCATTCATTTGTCAATTAAAAGAAAACACACTATACACTATACATCATGATTCACTCTGCTGTATAGCAGAAACCAACACAATATTGTAAAGCAATTATCCTCCAATAAAAATAATAAAATCTTTAAAAAAGGAACTACCCTTATTGCCCTCTTCTCTAACTTTCAACATCCATAAAGGAATTCCCCCTTTAGTCTCTTGAGCCCTACTTCACCGGGACCCTCTGTGAAGCTTATGGGGTTTGATAATCCCACCTCTTTCCTAGGCTCCCCCAGCCCTAGGGTGATGACTGCTTTCTGCAGTTACTGTCTCATGTACCTCACTGTTCCTCCCCTTGGTTTTTTTGAATCCACCAATATCTGTTTCACTTTTTCTCTAATTTAACTTCTCTCTGTTGAAATACCTAGTGTATGGTTTCTGTTTTCTTGAATGGTCCCAGATTGATACAGGTAGGGAGTAACCAGGTGAGAGAGTGAAGGGTATCCCAGACAGAAGGAAGAGAAACAACAAAGCAATGAGGGCATGAGTGTGCACAAGGTAATTTAGAACCTGGGCAGACAAGTGGGGAAAGGGACAACATAGGAAGATAATGGGAGAGGATAGGGGTTGTGACTTGTTTTTATATTGTCTTTACAAAATGTCAGTAATTAGTTTGTCAGTCTTTTAATGGACACTACAGGTATAAAATGGGACTACTGGGACATGACTGATGGGTTAGTGGAACTGGAACCTTGGAAAATCCTTCCCCCCAAAACCAACTGGACAAAATTATTGAAAACAACTATTTCTGAACTCAGAAGTTAACCAAATGCATACAACAAACAGAGAAGCATGTATTTGAGAAAAACAACTGGATCTTGATAAGAAGAGTGGAATCTCTGACATTTTAACTCAAAGATGCTCATTCCACTCCCAGCACCATGGAGCAGTAGCCATGAGGAATGGCAGCTGGACAGGGCTAAGCTGATTTCGAGATTCACAGAAAAGCTCTACCATCAGGGATGATTTTGAAAACAGAACGATCCAGAGACAACTTCTGAAACAGTGGTTTGAGGGGCGATGTGTGGACCTTCTTCCCAGTGAAACAACTGTAACTCGTGAAAATAATGAAACACAGATTTAATGTCTCTGGAAGTTATCCTAAGGGAATACAGTAAAGGAATAAACATTTAAAAAAGAAAATATGCTGAATCTTGGTTAGAACAGCAAGACTTTATGGCATTTGAAACATGAAATGCTTCTTTTCTCCACCCGCCCCGCCCCGTACCTGCCCCTTGGCCAGATGAGAATGACGGAAACTCTGTTCTGGTGGGCACAACCAAGAACACAGGGCTTCCCTTTCCCCAGCTTCCAGTAGAGGGTATCTTCCCCAGAAGGGTCAAACACCAGCATTTCTCACCCCCTCCAGCTCTATGTTGCAGAAATTCTATTCCAGGCAGAATGACTGAGAAATTGAAGACTCCCTTCCTCCTCCTAGCCTCTACTTGTAGGGCATGAATTTGTATTCCAGGTGTGGTAGACTAATAATTCTGGGCCCAAATATCACTCCCATCCAACTTCCTTGTTGGGAGAGACAAGCTGAGAAGATCTGTGTGCAAAGCTAGCACGTCACTCTGGGGAAAGTGGGCCACTGTCCCTGTCCTCAGTTCTGGAGCAAATTGCAGAGGTTTCAGAAAGGCAGAACATAGAACAGAGTGCTCCAAAGTTCTCACTGAGAGAACTGAGTTTATTTGGGAAGTTCAAGGCTAAGGACACTCTCAAAAACAGTGGCTACTGGTGGTAGGCAATTAGGAAGAGGCTGGTAGTTACATGAAACAAATTAAACCACAGACTGACTAGTTTACCAGAGAAAACCCATAGAAAGAGGAAACTAAGAGCCCTCTGGAATTGGAACAAATTGCAATGACTAGTCTCAAAGACTGCCCATGCAAAGGGGCCTACATTTAATTGACTGGTCAAAAATAATGAAGTAATCAGTCAGCAATTACTCGAGCTGTTAGGGTGCTGTGTCAATAGATGCAGACAGCTTAACAGATCAGGATAAGAGATAGTCAAAGAGCCAAGAAATTTTCCTAAAATCACTGTCAATTCAGGGTGATTGTGTGCATGCCCAGGATTACACCTTCTGAGGAGTAAAAGCTGCATTCTCCCGGAGAAATAATCTTTACTAAAATAGTCAAGTAAACAACTAAACAAACAAGTAAACAGCATCAGTATCCAGCTCCACAGAGGGAGATCAGTGCATAGAGTTACTACAGTATATTACCTCAAATGTTCAGCTTTCAACAAAAACAACAGCAGCAACAAAAAGAGACATGCAAAGAAACAGGAAAGCATGACCCTAAAACAGGAAAAAAGAAAAAGGGCAAGCAACAGAAACTGCCCTAGATAGGACCAAGTTATCAGATTTAGTAGGGGTATGCCTCGATGTTCAAAGAACTAAAGGAAATTCTGCTAAAAGACATTAAAGAAAGATATTATGGCAATATCTCATCAAAGAGATCATCCATAAAGAAAAATTATTTTTAAAATAGCAAAACACAAATTTTGGAGTTGAAAAGTACACTGCTGCTAAGTCGCGTCAGTCGTGTCTGACTCTGTGTGACCCCGTAGACGGCAGCCTAACAGGCTCCCCCGTCCCTGGGATTCTCCAGGCAAGAACACTGGAGTGGGTTGCCATTTCCTTCTCCAATGCATGAAAGTGAAAAGTGAACGTGAAGTCGCTCAGGTGTGTCTGACTCCTAGCGACCCCATGGACTGCAGCCTATCAGGCTCCTCCATCCATAGGATTTCCCAGGCAAGAGTACTAGAATGGAGTGCCATTGCCTTCTCTGGAAAAGTACACTAGTTGACTTGAAGTGAAAAGCTCAATAGTATATTTGAATTGGAAAATTATATTTGTAGATACATTGATAGAGATTATAGAGGAATAGAGAGAAAGATCATGAGAAAAATAGATATGTTCTCATAGGTATGTGGCACAATTTTAAGTACGTGAACATACACATCATAGGCAAACCACAGGAGAGGGGAAAGAAAAAAATAGAAAACTATTAGAAGAAATAACTTGAAACTTTCTCAAATTTAATGAAAAACACTAATCTGCATATCCAAGAAGCTCAGCCAGCTCCAACTAGGATAGTATAAAATAATACACTTCCAGACTATTAGAAAAAGTAAATAAGTTCAGCAAAGCTACAGAGTATAAGGTCAATATACCAAAACCAATAATATTTCTATAAATTACCAATGAAAAATCTGAAAATGAAATTAATAAAAGATTCTGAAACCATTTACCTCAGATTGGGAATTGAACCCATGTGTTGGGACTTGAACCCAGCCAAAACCCAGTTTGGGACTTGAACCCACATGGCTGGGGCTTGAACCCAGTCAAAATCCTGCTTGGGACTCTAACCCACGTGGCTGGGACTCAAATCTAGCCAAAACCCATGGTCTTCCAACTGAGATTTGGTTTTAGGACCTAATGAAGTTCAGGTTCTTAATGTCTCATCACAGAATGAATTCAGTGAGAGACAAAATGATATGTAATAAGTATATTTATTAAGACAGAAACATACTCCACAGACAGAGTGTGTGTCATCGCAAAGGGCAAGTACAACAGCCTTTAAATGTGGCATGGTTAGTTTTTATGGGCTGAGTAATTTCATAGGTTAATGACCCTGTGGATCACAACAAACTGTGGAAAATTCTTAACGAGATGGGAATACCAGAACACCTTACCTGCCTCCTGCAAAACTGAATGCAGGTCAAGAAGCAGCAATAGTTAGAACTGGACATGGAACAACAGACTGGTTCAAAATTAGGAAAGAAGTATGTCAAGGCTATATATTGTCATGCTGCTTATTTAACTTATATTCAGAGTACATCATGTGAAATGCTGGGCTGGATGAAGCACAAGCTGGAA
The DNA here is from genome assembly GCF_055505025.1 of Bos grunniens. Classification (NCBI taxonomy): domain Eukaryota; kingdom Metazoa; phylum Chordata; class Mammalia; order Artiodactyla; family Bovidae; genus Bos; species Bos grunniens. Next base: position 25,647,467 of record NC_141179.1, read on the forward strand.
TCAAGATTGCCAGGAGAAATAACAATAACCTCAGATATGTAGATGAAAACCACCTTTATGGCAGAAAGCGAAGAGGAACTAAAGAGCCTCTTGATGAAAGTGAAAAAGGAGAGTGAAAAAGTTTGCTTAAAACTCAAATTCCCAAAACTGAGATCATACCATCTGGTCCCATCACTTCCTGGCAAATAGATGGAGAAATAATGGAAAAAGTGAGAGACTTTATTTTCTTGGATTACAAAAATCACTGCAGATGGTGACTGCAGCCATGAAATTAAAAGATGCCTCCTCCTTGGAAGAAAAACTATGACCAATCTAGACAGTATATTAAAGAGCAGAGACATAGTTTGCGTAGCTTATTTGACAAATGGTGCTCAGTTCAGTTCACTTCAGTTCAGTCGCTCAGTCGTGTCCGACTCTTTGCGACCCCATGAATCGCAGCACGCCAGGCCTCCCTGTCCATCACCAACTCCCAGAGTTCACTCAAACTCACCTCCATCAAGTCAGTGATGCCATCCAACCATCTCATCCTCTGTCGTCCCCTTCTCTTCCTGCCCCCAATCCCTCCCAGCATCAGAGTCTTTTCCAATAAGTCAAATCTTCTCATGAGGTGGCCAAAGTACTGGAGTTTCAGCTTTAGCATCATTCCTTCCAAAGAACACCCAGGGTTGATATCCTTTAGAATGAACTGGTTGGATCTCCTTGCAGGCCAAGGGACTCTCAAGAGTTTTCTCCAACACCACAGTGCAAAAGCATCAATTCTTCGGTGCTCAGCTTTCTTCACAGTCCAACTCACATCCATACGTGACTACTGGAAAAACCATAGCCTTGACTAGACAGACCTTTGTTGGCAAAGTAATGTCTCTGCTTTTGAATATGCTATCTAGGTTGGTCATAACTTTCCTTCCAAGGAGTAAGCGTCTTTTATTTTCATGGCTGCAATCACCATCTGCAGTGATTTTGGAGCCCCCAAAAATAAAGTCTGACACTGTTTTCACTGTTTCTCTATCTATTTCCCATGAAGTGATGGGACCAGATGCCATGATCTTCGTTTTCTGAATGTTGAGCTTTTTAAAGCCAACTTTTTCACTCTCCTTTTTCACTTTCATCAAGAGGCTTTTTAGTTCCTCTTCACTTTCTGCCATAAGGGTGATGTCATCTGCATAACTGAGGTTATTAATATTTCTCCCAGCAATCTTGATTCCAGCTTGTGCTTCATCCAGCCCATCGTTTCTCATGATGTACTCTGCAGATAAGTTAAACAAGCAGGGTGACAATATACAGCCTTGACGTGCTCCTTTTCCTATTTGGAACCAGTCTGTTGTTCCATGTCCAGTTCTAACTGTTGCTTCCTGACCTGCATATAGGTTTCTCAAGAGGCAGGTCAGGTGGTCTGGTACTGCCATTTCTTTAAGAATTTTCCACAGTTTATTGCAATCCACACAGGACAACTGCATATTCACACACAAAAATAAAGTTAGAACACTTCCTCATAGCTTATATGAAGACAAACTCAAAATGGATTATAGTCCCATTGTTACAGCAAATCTACAAAACTCTTGAAGAGAAAATATATAACAGAAAAGAATCTGAAAAGAAATATTTGTATAGGAATCACTTTGTTGTACACATGAAATTAGCACAATATTCTAAATCAACTATAGTTCAATAATAATAATAAAAATATAAGACGTATGCTAAGAAAAAACAGCCAGGCATAAAATACCATATATTGAACAATTAATATTTATATGAAATATCCAGAAAAGGCCAAGTGACTGGAAGAAGATTAGTGGTTGCCTGGAGCTGGAGGTGTGAATATGCAGACAAGGAGTCTTTGGGGGTGATAAAGATATTCTAAAATTGATTTTTGTAATGGTTTGATAATTAAGTACATTTATTAAAAGTCAGTGAACTAAGCACTTAAAGTGGGTAATTTTACCGAATGGATATTATAACTTGATAAAGCTGTTAAAACAAAAAATTTACAGTTATGTGGGATATATGTCCAAATAGCAAAAGGCATCACATACTAGAAACAAATTGAGGGAAAATCAATCACTGTGTTTTGGGTTGGATGGTACTAAACATGAAACATAGATTGGAAACCATTCTTGGTTTTGTGTGTACCTGAACAAACCCCAAAACCCACTAAATACAGTCACTTGTGGTTTTCTAAGGTTAAAGTTTAAGCCAGTCCACCATGAGATTGGTGCAGAGAGAGTTCACATAGGTACTGGTGGTGGGAGCTAAGGGAGCAGAATCTACATTGCAGCACTGCTTTGTTATTTTCTCCTAGTGTGATATGAATATTATATGTAGAAAGTTGAATGTGATAGTATTTGAAATGGGGAGATTCTTAGAACGTCACCTTGGAGGTCTCCTATATAGTCGCTTTAACAACAAATGTTTTTTTGTTTAGTTACACACATTTTTATTTGTCTGCAGATCCTCATTGAATTATGTGCAGGTGGAGCAGCAGATGCTGTGATGTTTGGTAAATGACTCTTTGTTGTTGTTGTTTTCAAAATTTTAATTTTATTATAGTTGATTTGCAATGTTGGGTTTGTTTCAGATGTACAGCAAAGTGAATCAGTTGTATGTATCCACATATCCATTCCTTATTAGATTCTTTTCCCATATAGGCCATTACAGAGTATTAAGTAGAGTTCCCTGTGTTTTACAGTATGTCCTTGTTAGTTATCCAACTTGTATATCAGTTCAGTTCAGTTCAGTCGCTCAGTCATGTCCGACTCTTTGCGACCCCAAGAATCGCAGCACGCCAGGCCTCCCTGTCCATCACCAACTCCCAGAGTTCACTCACACTCACCTCCATCAAGTCAGTGATGCCATCCAACCATCTCATCCTCTGTTGTCCCCTTCTCCTCCTGCCCCCAATCCCTCCCAGCATCAGAGTCTTTTCCAATTAGTCAACTCTTCGCATGAGGTGGCCAAAGTACTGGAGTTTCAGCTTTAGCATCATTCCTTCCAAAGAACACCCAGGACTGATCTCCTTTAGAATGGACTGGTTGGATCTCCTTGCAGTCCAAGGGACTCTCAAGAGTCTTCTCCAACAACCACAGTTCAAAAGCATCAATTCTTCGGCGCTCAGCTTTCTTTACAGTCCAACCCTCACATCCATACATGACCACAGGAAAAACCATAGCCTTGACTAGACGAACCTTTGTTGGCAAAGTAATGTCTCTGCTTTTGAATATGTTATCTCGGTTGGTCATAAATTTTCTTCCAAGGAGTAAGCGTCTTTGAATTTCATGCAGTCACCATCTGCAGTGATTTTGGAGCCCCAAAAAATAAAGTCTGACACTGTTTCCACTGTTTCCCCATCTATTTGCCATGAAGTGATGGGACCGGATGCCATGAGCTTCGTTTTCTGAATGTTGTAGATGGTAGTATGTATATTCATCCTAAGCTCCTGATTTATCCCTCCTCACCTGTTTCCCTTTGGGAACCATAAGCTTGTTTTTTACATCTGTAAGTCTGATTCTGTTTTATAAATAAGTTCATTTGTATAATTTAAAAAATTATATTCCACATATGAGTGATATAATTTGATATTTGTCTTTTTCTGCCTTACTTCTCTCAGTATGATAATATCTAGGTCTATCCATGTGGCTGTAAATTCATTATTTATAGCCGAGTAATATTCCACTATAGGGCTTCCCTGGTGGCTCAGTGGTAAAGAATCTTCCTGTAGGTGTCGCTTCAAAATTATAGCACTATTTACAATAGCCAAGATATGCAAGCAGCCTTTAACAGCAATTCAAATAAAAATGCCTAGAAATTTATAAGGTTTCCCTGATAACTTAGCAGGTAAAGAGTCCACCTGCAATGCAGGAGACACAGGAGACATGGGTTCGATTCCTGGATCAGGAAGATCCCCTGGAGGAGGTCATGGCAACCCACTCCAGTATTCTTGCCTGGAGAATCCCATGGACAAAAGAGTCTGGTGGGCTGCAGTCCAAAGGATTGCAAACAGTTGGATACAACTGAGTGACTACACACACACATACAGAAATTTGTTAGTGATACAAAAGGACATGTCAGCCAGTAGATCACTATGATCTGTGATGGCCTTAGGTGATTACTGGGTACTAGATATATCAGTGTAAGTGGCAAGGAGCCAGTAGAAAGCGAGGGCTGCCATCAACAGAGCTGCTTTCAAACAATTAAATCTCCATTTTCTTCTGTAGAATTCCCCCTCATTTTTGAGGATCATTCTCTTCTGCTAACACCCATCACACCCTCCTTTATTTGCCATGTATCAATCTTTCCCTTACATTGTAATTGACTTTAGTATTGAGTTCATGACCTTCTTTCCACCCTAAATTTTGCTTTCATTCCACGTGTTTTCAATAGTCATCTGGATGACACATCTGACATCTAAACCCTCATAGTTTCTTGCCTTTTCAATCCAGTGATCTTCTTCCCCTTTTCACCACTTTAGAGAATCAGACCCATGGGCATACATTACAGCTTGTCATTAGCTGTAATTTCTCTGCCACCTCACCGCTCCTCTTAGTGAGTACACCCTCCTTTTCTTCCTGTAGCCTCCTGGATTTTTCACGCTTACTAATCTAATAAGTTATTAGACTGCTTAGACCCAATATCGAAGGCAAATTTTCCTGTCAATGGCCAGATAGCAAAAAATTTTAGCCTTTTGGATCACATGCTCTCTATCACAATTATTCAAATCTGCTGTTTCAGGGGAAAAGCAGTCCTAGACAATATGTAAGCAAATAGGAATGGCTGTCTTCCAAGGAACACTTTACTTACAAAAACAGGCCACAGATCAGATATGATCCATGACCACAGTTTATACTCCTCCCTCGAGTTTAGACTCAGACCTAGACATGGGCTTGTGCAAGAAAATGCAAGTTATTTAATTTTTCTGAGCCTTGTTTCTCTGTCTATGTATTGGGGATGATGCTTTCTAACTCTCCAAGTTTATAAGAATGAAATGAAGGAACTTTGCTGGTGGTGCATTGGCTAAAACTCCATTCTCCCAGTTCAGGGGATCTGGGTTTGATCTCTGATCAGGGAACGAGATCCCACATGCCTCAAGTGAGAGTTCACATGCCACAGCTAAAGATCCCTCATGCCACAACTAAAAAAGATCTCATATACTGCCACAAAGATGGAAGACCTGGTGTGCCTCAGTGAAAACTCTGTGCAGCCAAGGAAATAAATAAATATTAAAAAAAAGAATTAACTGAGAAGATGTATCAGCATCATGTAATTGACGGCACACAGTTGAGGAATTAGAAAAAAGCAAATGGAAAACATTGCCCCACCCCCAAATTCACTGTTACTTATAAGAAATCTGGCATTGGAGAAGGTGGCTTATATCTGTAGGTAAGTGGCCTTTCTAATACTGAACCCCAGAATCAGAGAAGCTTACCTACGTTGTCTAGGCAGCACCACACCAAGCCAGGCCTTCTCGAACAGGAAGAAGTTGAGGAGACTGGGTACCTTTTTATAAAAAATCATTAAGGTCTGTCGAAATGGATGGAAATATCAGGAATGGGTTCTTAATGTTCTGGCGAGGGCAAATGTTCATCCCCTTCTCCCACTGTTGCCAGACTGGATGTTTATGTTTATGAGGTCAAGGCCGCCTCTCCCACCAGAGTGCTGGCAACACGCTGACACATTGTCATAGTTTCCTGAGTGTGTGCCAGGGGAGTTTTTCTGCATTTAGCTCAAATTTCTCTGTGAATGTATTCCAAAAGCAGACTAGAAGGGAATTTAAGCTTCCAGGACTTCTGGATGTGAGTGAAAAAGACCCACTAAGGGGGTAGGATTCCTTGGCCATCTTTTCTGTTTATGCCAGTGTTGCATTTCCCTTGGGGTATGCTAAAGTTTAAATTGACAAAATTGTCTAAGTTATTTTCCAATTAAATATTTTTAATCCCCCCTCACCCACCAAATCATTGAGTAAAATTAACACTATAGGTAAAGTGTACTTTTGAAGTATATAAGTACCCTCTTCCCCTCGAATGTGGCTTCATACCATCCCTGCCATTGAGCAAAGTAATTTTAATTTGAGAAGCAAAAGCCAAGGCTTTGTTATATCAACCAAAAATAGTTCTCCTTCATTACACTTCTTTCCTTTCAAATTGGTCTCTGTGATGTGGAGACACACGCTGAACCCACCACACCCATTCCTGTGGAGTGCGGGCTTGCACAAGTCCAGGGCTGGGAGCTCTAGCCTCAGCTCAGAGGCTAGCCTCAGCTAGCCTCACCTCAGCTCTAACTGCAGCTCAGTTGCTGATGTGGTGACCTCAGGCCAGTTTTGTAGATCCTCTCTGTGTCTCAGGGTGGTAGTAACTATCCCAACTAGCTCAGCAACTCTTATATAAACAAAATGAGTTAATTACATATTTTAGGGGTACAAAGCATTTGTCTGTTTACTATGCTATTATCTAAGGGACTGTGGGAATTATGCTGTGGCTCAGAGCATACATTTATCATCAAAAATTTAGGGAGCCAAGTGTTTTCACTTATTTCTACATGAGAGAAGGCTGTTAGGGTTTACTTTAAGAATCCTGGATGCACTATTATCATTGTCAGAATTTGAGTAGTACAAGGCAATAGACAGAAATATGCCTTAGAAGGGGCAGGGAAGGATTGGCAGGATCTAGATCTCTTTTCTTTCAATATATTCCTTTAGAAATTATCTACTCAATCTCTGTGCCAGTCTCCTACATGCTGTGATCACAGTCCTGATAGCCATACAGTTATATGTATAGATTAATACAGATGCAAACACACAAATGTTATGTGTACATCATAGTATGTACGTGAAATAAACATATGTCTATCTATATATGGGCTTCCCTGGTGGTTCACTGGTAAAGAATCCACCTGCAAACGCAGGAGACCTGGGTTCAGCCCCTGGCTTGGGAAGATCTTTTGGAGAAGGAAATGGCAAGCCACTCTAGTATTCTTGTCCAGGAAATCCATGGACAGAGGATCCTGATGGGCTACAGTCCATAGGGTTGCAGAGTCAGACATGACTTAGTGCCTAAAGAACAACACCTATATACACATCTCTACCTAGATATTCATCTCTATAGTTATCATTATGCAAGTGTGCATGCATACTCAGTCGCTCAGACGTGTCTGAATCTTTGCCAATAGAATTTTAGCATGGAGTCCATTCTATGGGCTCTGTCCATAGAATTTTCTCTTTTGGATGCTCCCCTGTCCTGTTACAGAGGCAGGCTACGGTGTGATTAAGACCTATGCCTCCTCCTTTTACAGCCTGAGATTTAATCTAGATCATCATTGTTGGATTGCTCAATCGATGTAGTTGCTTAGAGCAAGGGGAAGACTTTACAAAGAATACAACCTGAATGTTGAGAAGAACCAGTCAAATCAAATCTTAGTCATTCAGCAACTGTGGTCAAAGGCTATTTTCCTTCTTTCCAGTTTTTCAGATACTTCTGCTATTGTGTAAGTAACTAATTCCACGTGACAGGGAAATGAGGGCATAAGCAAGGGAAATTCATTATGTAAATACGTAAGAAGTGTAAGACTGCAGTAAGAGGTGACCATGGGCTGGGATTAGATGTGTCTGTTTTCTAAAATGAATTTCTTCCTCCTCCTGGCTTCTTTCTCTGGCTCTGTGAAGTGAGCAGGGGCAGGGCTGTGATCCTATGAGTCACACTTGAGCCACCAATGGCATTTCAGCTTTTGATCAATGAAGCTTATAGGCAAAGTCCAGTCCCGAAATAAATGCAAAGACTGCTTTATCTGAAGAAAGTCTGGACGGCTGTAATTCCTGTGAGAGAATATGAGAATATGATGGAGAAGACATTCATTCATAGGTACTGTCCAACTCTTATTTGTAGGTATAATGGCAGAAACAGGAGGGAGAACCATAGACCCATCAGGGATTTTCAAATGGTGCCACCCCGTAGGGGATGAAAATGAGTTTTATTGGGGCATGAAAAAAATACTTTTAAAATGAAATAGTCACGGCGAGCTGAAGTGGTGTCCCTCCGCCCGGCCGAGGGTACTCCTTTTCGTGTCCTTCCACCGTTCCCGGGCGGCGTCCGAGCGGCTCACCGGGGGCGGCGACGCGTCTGCGGCGCGGACGGCGAGGCTCCGGGGCTATAAAAAAAAAAAAAATAAATAAATAAAATGAAATAGTCACATAGAATAAATATAATAACTAGAAAATATCATAGTACAATGGATGCAGTACAAATAAGCATTGTTTATGAAACTTGTGATATGTGTGTGTATACATGTGTGTGTGTGCCCTGAAATGAGATTTAATATGATCTTACTGTGTGTCTCAGGCAAAAGAAGTTTGGGAAATGTTGCCATAATTTAGCTCTTTGCCACATACTTTTGGCATTCTATGTTTGCAAAACAAACTAAAATTCTGGCCACTCAACAGTGACCTTCTCTAAAGAATATACTCTTGCCCTTTATGGCAATGTTTCTAAACTACCTCAACATGAGGCAATTAAAAACCTGAGGTGGAATAAGCTGCCTAAGAAAGCAAAAGGGAGATTTAGAAGGAAGCCTCACCTGCTTCAGGGAGACAGGATACCAGATAATGCATATATGCGTGTGTGTGTGCGTGCATGCGTGTGTGTGTGTGTGTGTGTGTGTGTGTGTGTGTGTGTGTGTCTGAGAGAGATTTAGAGACCAGAATTCATTAGAGGGCATCAGAAAAAAAAACCTGTTTCTTAGGGTAAACAGCTGTAAAACCTCACTACACCTGCTGCTGCTGCTGCAACAACTGCTAAGCCATTAATGCGAGATCCCTGATATGACTCAAATGAAAAATTCATCTGAGAGTTAGGAACCAGGAGTTCTATCCTGCTTCACCTAGTTCAGTTCTTTTCTTTGGGGAGGACAGTTGTTTCTGATTTCTAATAGAACCTACGATGGAACATCTTGGAAACCCAGAAAAGGGCAGCTGTCTAGAACATAAGCTATTCTGGAAAAGTACTGAGGAGGAAGCTAGGTATGCAGAGCAATGTCATGTTTATTTGATTCAACATGTGACTATTTTTCCTGTCCTCTCTTATAGGCTCCTCGCTTTGTTTCCAAATGCCATAGCTCATAAATTACTGCTGATGTGGATGTTCGTATTAGCTTTCTGGGTCATTTCCTTCTCTCTCAAAGACCATACAAAGGTAGGTATTGTTTCCTTTTTCAGCATTTCAGAAAAGGTCACAATGGAATGTTGGAATGTTCACTGGGATTAACGCAAGAATTAAATGTTAAAAGCATGTAATCTTAGCAATAGATGTGGGTGAGAGGATCCTTTTTTTTTTTCTTTTTTACTTTACAATATTGTATTGGTTCTGCCACACATCAACGTGAATCCACCACGGGCGTACACGTGTTCCCCATCCTGAACCCACCCCCCGCCACCTCCCTCCCTGTACCATCTCAAGGTCATCCTTTGTTAAGCAGTAATTCCTTTAACAATATGCATTCTATTATTCTTATTTTTTGAGTGACAGGTAGATTGCAGCCTCTATGTAGTGTTTGGCACTGCTAACCATTCCGCCTAAGCGTTTTCTCCAACCTTGGCCTCTGAGCCTCCAATCCAATTATCTCCATGTCAGTCCTTGCCTTTTTCAGTTTTTTTTTTTTCCCAATTCTTTACATCAGTTCAGTTCAGTCACTCAGTTGTGTCCGACTCTTTCCAATACCATGAATCACAGCACGCCAGACCTCCTTGTCCATCACCATCTCCCAGAATTCATCCAAACTCATGTGCATCGAGTCGGTGATGCCATCCAGCCATCTCATCCTCTGTCGTCCCCTTTTCCTCCTGCCCACAATCCCTCCCAGCCTCAGGGTCTTTTCCAATGAGTCAACTCTTCGCATGAGGTGGCCAAAGTACTGGAGTTTCAGCTTTAGCATCATTCCTTCCAAAGAATACCCAGGACTGATCTCCTTTAGAATGGACTGGTTGGATCTCCTTGCAGTCCAAGGGACTCAAAAGTCTTCTCCAACACCACAGTTCAAAAGCATCAATTCTTCAGCGCTCAGCTTTCTTCACAGTCCAACTGTCATATCCATACGTGACTACTGGAAAAACCGTAGCCTTGCCTAGATGGACCTTTGTTAGCAAAGTAATGTCTCTGCTTTTGAATATGACATCTAGGTTGGTCATAACTTTCCTTCCAAGGAGTAAGTGTCTTTTAATTTCATGGCTGCAGTCACCATCTGCAGAGATTTTGGAGCCCCAAAAATAAAATCTGACATTATTTCCACTGTTTCCCTATCTATTTCCCATGAAGAGATGGGACCAGATGCCATGATTTTAGTTTTCTGAATGTTGAGCTTTAAGCCAATTTTTTCACTCTCCTCTTTCACTTTCTTCAAGAGGCTTTTGAGTTCCTCTTCACTTTCTGCCATAAGGGTGGTGTCATCTGCATATCTGAGGTTACTGATATTTCTCCTGGCAATCTTGATTCCAGCTTGTGCTTCATCCAGCCCAGCGTTTCTCATGATGTACTCTGCATATAAGTTAAATAAGCAGGGTGATAATATACAGCTTTGACGTACTCTTTTTCCTATTTAAAACCAGTCTGTTGTTCCAAGTCCAGTTCTAACTGTTGCTTCCTGACCTGCATATAGGTTTCTCAAGAGGAAGGTCAGGTGGTCTGGTATTCCCATCTCTCTCAGAATTTTCCACAGTTTATTATGATCCACACAGTCAAAGGCTTTGGCATAGTCAATAAAGCAGAAATAGATGTTTTTTGGAACTCTCTTGCTTTTTCGATGATCCAGTGGATGTTGGCAATTTGATCTCTGGTCCCTCTGCCTTATCTAAATTCCAGCTTGAACATCTGGAAGTTCACGGTTCACATATTGCTGAAGCCTGGCTTGGAGAATTTTGAGCATTACTTTACTAGCGTGTGAGATGAGTGCAATTGTGCGGTAGTTTGAACATTCTTTGGCATTGCTTTTCTTTGGGATTGGAATGAAAACTGACCTTTTCTAGTCCTGTGGCCACTGCTGAGTTTTCCAAATTTGCTGGCATATTGAGTGTAGCACTTTCACATCATTTTTCAGGATTTGAAATAGCTCAACTGGAATTCCTTACCTCCACTAGCTTTGTTCATAGTGATGCTTTTAAGGCCACTTGACTTCACATTCCAGGATGTCTGGCTCTAGGTGAGTGATCACATCGTTGTGATTATCTGGGTCGTGAAGATCTTTTTTGTACAGTTCTTCTATGTATTCTTGCCATCTCTTCTTAATATCTTCTGCTTCTGTTAGGTCCATACCATTTCTGTCCTTTATTGAGCCTATCTTTGCATGAAATGTTCCCTTGGTATCTCTAATTTTCTTGAAGAGGTCTCTAGTCTTTCCCATTCTATTGTTTTCCTCTATTTCTTTGCGCTGATTGCTGAGGAAGGCTTTCTTATCTATCCTTGCTATTCTTTGGAACTCTGCATTCAGATGCTTATATTTTTTCTTTTCTCCTTTGCTTTTCACTTCTCTTCTTTTCACAGCTATTTGTAAGGCCTCCTCAGACAGCCATTTTCTTTTTTGCATTTGTTTTCCATGGGGATGGTCTTGATCCCTGTCTTCTGTACAATGTCACGAACCTCTGTCCGTAGTTCTTCAGGTACTCTGTCTTTCAGATCTAGTCCCTTAAACCTATTTCTCACTTCCACTGTATAATCATAAGAGATTTGATTTAGGTCATACCTGAATGACCTACTTTACTTTTCCCTACTTTCTTCAATTTCAGTCTGAATTTGGCAATAAGGAGTTCATGATCTGAGCCACAGTCAGCTCCCAGTCTTGTTTTTGCTGACTGTATAGAGCTTCTCCATCTTTGGCTGCAAAGAACATAATCAATCTGATTTCGGTGTTGACCATCTGGTGATATCCATATGTAGAGTCTTCTCTTGTGTTGTTGGAAGTGGGTGTTTACTATGACCAGTGCGTTCTCTTGGCAAAAGTCTGTTATCCTTTGCCCTGCTTCATTCCGTACTCCAAGGCCAAATTTGCCTGTTACTCCAGGTGTTTCTTGACTTCCTACTTTTGCATTCCAGTCCCCTATAATGAAAAGGACATCTTTTTTGGGTGTTAGTTCTAAAAGGTCTTGTAGGTCTTCACAGAACCGTTCAACTTCAGCTTTTTCAGCCTTACTGCTTGGGGCATAGGCTTGGATCATCATGATATTGAATGGTTTGCCTTGGAAATGAACAGAGATCATTCTGTTGTTTTTGAGATTGCATCCAAATACTGCATTTCGGACTCTTTTGTTGAGCACGATGGCCACTCCATTTCTTCTGAGGGATTCCTGCCTGCAGTAGTAGATATAATGGTCATCTGAGTTAAATTCACCCATTCCAGTCCATTTTAGCCACTGATTCCTAGAATGTCGACATTCACTCTTGTCATCTCTTGTTTGACCACTCCAATTTGCCTTGACTCATGGACCTAACATTCCAGGTTCCTATGCAATATTGCTCTTTACAGCATTGGACCTTGCTTCTATCACCAGTCACATTCACAACTGGGTATTGTTTTTGCTTTGGCTCCATCCCTTCATTCTTTCTGGAGTTATTTCTCCATTGATCTCCAGTAGCATACTGGGCACCTATTGACCTGGGGAGTTCCTCTTTCAGTATCCTATCATTTTGCCTTTTCATACTGTTCATGGGGTTCTCAAGGCAAGAATACTGAAGTGGTTTGCCATTCCCTTCTCCAGTGGACCACATTCTGTCAGACCTCTCCACTATGACCCCTCCGTCTTGAGTGGCCCCAGACGGCATGGCTGGGTTTCATTGAGTTAGACAAGGCTGTGGTCTGTGTGATCAGATTGGCTAGTTTTCTGTGAGTATGGTTTCAGGTCTGCCCTCTGATGCCCTCTTGCAAAACCTACCGTCTTACTTGGGTTTCTCTTACCTTGGACGTGGGGTGTCTCTTCATAGCTGCTCTTTACTTTGGATGATGTTGCCCCTCCTGACCTTGAACGTGGAGTAGTTCCTCTCGGCCCTCCTGCACGCACACAGCCTGGCACTCTCATCACCACCCCTGACCTTGGGCGTGGGGTAGCTCCTCTCCGCGGCACTTCTGCGTGGTCTGTCACAATTCTTTACATAGTTCAGTTCATGTTTCTTGATTTTCCTTTTCCTCAGTCTTTTTAAGAACTGATTTTGCTTTACTTTTTCCTCTTCTCAACCATTCAGTACAAATCTGATCTTTCAAAAATTCTGTTTTCATCATCTTCTTGTCCTGATCAAAAACTTTCACCAATGGCTTTCAGAAGGCAGTGCTGAAGAGATCAACTCCTTAACCATTCAAGTGTCTTCTAAATTTGAGCCGAGCTTCTTTTCAAAGTTATCTATTCCACCTTGGTCTAATACAGACCCTCACCTCCAAATGAGAAGGACCACAAATCTAGGACGTTCAGACAATGATGGAAACTGGTAAACTGTAGAGCTCTCAAACCACAGCTCAGAAACTTCCTCTCTGTGAACCCTCTCTGTAAATTTGTGTCTTCTAGATTTCTTCCATCTCTCTGTGAACCCTCTCTGTAAATATGTGTCTTCTAGATTTCTTCCATCAATCTTCTTCTTGTTCATGCTTGTACTCTTTAATTCATATGCTCAGGTCCCATCCACAAATATTTGTGTTTCTTAAAGTGAGGCCTGGACAATCTGCACTGAAATGCCCATGTTTGTGCATGTGTGTGTAAAATGCAGATTCCTGAGCCCTACTCCAAAGCTGCTAAAAACAAATCTCTGGACTTGAGCCTAAAATGAAGTTTTGAAAAATCTAATCAGAAAAGATACAAGTACACCAATGTTCATAACAGCACTGTTTACAACAGCCAAGACATGGAAGCAACCTAAGTGTCCATCAACAGAGGAATGGATAAAGAAGATGTGGAATACATACTCAGTGGGATATTACTCAGCCATATAAAAGAATGAAATAATGCCATTTGCAGCAACATGGATGGAGCTAGAGTTTATCATACTAAGTTCACTTCAGCAAGTCAGAGAAAGACAAATGTTGTATGATATCACTTATTTGTGGAATATAATAAATGATACAAGTGAGGTTATTTTCAGAACAGAAATAGACTCACAGACTTGGAAAACAATCTTATGGTTACTAAAGGGAAAGTAGGGATGGGGGAGGGGTAAATTAGGAGTTTAGGATTAACAGATACACACTACTGTATACAAAATAGAGGGACCTTGGTGATCCAGTGGTTCAGACTCTGATTCCACAACAGGGAACTGATTTCTGCTTGGGGAGCTAAAGATACCACATGCTGTGCAGCACAGCCCCCCCGCCAAATAGAAAAACAGCAGGACCTAGTATATAGAACAGGGAATTTTATTCAATATCTTGTAATAACCTATAATGAAAAATAATCTGAAAAAGAATATATGTATGTATATGTATATATAAATGAATAACTTTACTTTAGACCAGAAGACAACTGTACCCCAATAAAAATGAACAGAATGATAAAGTTTCAACAAGTCCCCCAGCTGATTCTCACACTCACTGAAGTTTGAGAATCACTGCCTTTGTATTTCCAGATCTGAGATCTTTTCTGTGCCTCACTCTTGAATTCATTCCTTGGTTATCTGCACCTCAGTTTCACTAGTGTTACCAACACAGAGAAAAGCACACAGAGGTTATCTTCTTCCTTGCCTCCCTCCTTGGCAAAACAGAATCATATGGAAACAAATTCTCTGTGCTTTCTCCTATGTCTCCTGTGTTGCCTCAGCCCATTAGTCAACTAAACCAATTCTCTCTGCACAAGCAATCAGTCACGAATCTCCTAAATTCTACCTCCTGTTTCTCTCGTATCTATCCTTTTATCTCCATCCCCAGAGTCTTGATTTAGTCAAGTCCTTTGTCATTTCTCATCTATGGTGTTGAAATAGTCCCCTCATTAATTTCCCTGCCTCCAGTCTCAGCCTGATCCAATCATTCATTCAACAAACCTTTGTTGGGTATAGATTGTGTGTCAGGGCTGAACTGGGTATTAGGGATACAGAAATATAGGACATAATCTTTGTGTTCAAGATCCTGAGATTGTATTTCTAAAAGAAAAATGCCATGCTCCCAACTTCAGGGGAAACATGGCGGGGTTCAGACTTCCTGGCTCAGTGTCTTAGTCAGGGTTTTTTATGAAAGGATTTAGGACCTTTCATAAAAAAGGATCTAGGTATTCTTGCACTGGCCAATTCCTCTGCTTATTCTTCCTCCAAGTTTTCATGTAGCTAGTGCTCTGCCTTCAGGTCTTTGCTCAAATGTCATCTTTATTTAGCACTAGAAATGACCCCCACCCCACCACTTAGCATTTCCCTTACTCTGACTTTAAAAAATAACGATAATACTTTTCACTTTCTAAAATACTATATAATTTATTTATTTACTCTGTTCATTGATTATTGTCTCTCTTGGCCTGCTGTAAGGTGACCTCCATAAGAGAAGGATTTTTATCATTATTTATTTGTTGGTATATCCCAAGTGCCCAGAACAGTGGTTGGCACATAGTAGGTGCTTAACAAATAAATTTCTTTAAATTACAAAATAAGGACTGCTCAGTGGTCTTGGTGAGATATAATGGTGACCTGAAATAAGGTATAACAATGAGGATGGAAAAAAGTCAAGGAATTTGAGTTAGAATTGACAGGAATAAATTGACTGTGGGGCAAGGGTGAGGATGTGGAATTAAGTAGGAATTATTCCAGATAACAACTGCCCAGCTGGTGATGCCATTCGTTGAAGTATAGAATAGAGTAAGAGAAATAGTTTTGGAAGAAAAAAGACAAGTTTAGATATGAACAGTCTATGTTGGAGGTGCTTTTAGGTCATCTAAAGGGAGAAGTTGCTTCAGTAGACTTGAATATACAAAGCTGAAGCTAAGAAAGATATTGTTTAGAAAAATGGATTTAGTGGCACCCCACTCCAGTACTCTTGCCTGGCAAATCCCATGGATGGAGGAGCCTGGTAGGCTGCAGTCCATGGGGTCGCTAAGAATCAGACACGACTGAGCAACTTCACTTTCACTTTTCACTTTCATGCATTGGAGAAGGAAATGGCAACCCACTGCAGTGTTCTTGCCTGGAGAATCCCAGGGACGGGGGAGCCTGATGGACTGCTGTCTATGGGGTCGCACAGAGTTGGACATGATTGAAGCGACTTAGCAGCAGCAGCAGAATATAAATGGCAGCTTAGCTTATTGATGTGGGTGACAATTCCTTGGGTGAGCTACAGAGTGAAAAGGAAAGGGCCTACTATACAGCACAAGAAACTCTACTCAGTACTCTGTAATGGTCTATATGGGAAAAGAACCTAAGAAACAGTTCAGTTCAGTTCAGTCGCTCAGTCATGTCCGACTCTTTGCAACCCCGTGAACCGCAGCATGCCAGGCCTCCCTGTCCATCACCAACTCCCGGAGTTTACCCAAACTCATGTCCATTGAGTCGGTGATGCCATCCAGCCATCTCATCCTTTGTCGTCCCCTTCTCCTCCCGCCCTCAATCTTTCCCAGCATCAGGGTCTTTTCAAATGAGTCAGCTCTGGATATATGTATATGTATAACTGATTCACTTTGCTGTACACCTGAAACTAACACAATGTAAATCTACTATACCGCAATACAAATTTAAGAAAAGAAAAAAAAATGTTGCTAAAGCTATTGCCCCAAGGAACAAAAAGAGCACTGGTCTGTGAAGTGAGTGGGAGGAGAGAAAGAGACTGACAAGAACTCCCGAGAAGTTTAACTGGGTAGGTTTAGGGAATAAGCAAAAGTTTTAGTATAGCAGTTCTTTGTATAATATGGGAGATACGTGAATACATTTAAATTCCTATGGAAAGAAGTTAACAGAAGTAAATAGGAAGTAGAGGAAAAAAATGTGGGGAAAAAAAATTAAGTAGGGAAGGGTAACAGAAAGTTGAATTGCTATATGACTACTTAAAAAAATTTATTTGGATTAAAATTTTTTTTAATTAATTAATTTATTTTTGGCTGTATTGGGTTTTTGTTACTGTGTGGGCTTTTCTCTGTCTGAGGTGAGCGGTGGCTGCTCTCTAGTTGCAGTACATGGGCTTCTCATCATGGTGGCTTCTCTTCTTGCTGAGCATGGGCTCTGGGACATGTGGATTTCAGGGCTCAGTAGCTGCAGGTCCCTGGGCTCTAGGGCACAGGCTTAGTTGTGGCGCATGGGCTAAGCT
Source organism: Bos grunniens (assembly GCF_055505025.1). NCBI lineage: Eukaryota > Metazoa > Chordata > Mammalia > Artiodactyla > Bovidae > Bos > Bos grunniens. The sequence goes on from NC_141179.1 coordinate 25,664,687, forward strand.
GCCCTGCGGCATGTGGGATCTTCCTGGAACAGGGATCAAACATGTCTCCTGCATTGGCGGGTGGATTCTTTACCACTGAACCACCAGGGAAGCACTGGATCTTTTTTTAAAAATAAGAATTAAAAAAAAAAAATTATTTATTTGGCTGTACCAAGTCTTTGTTGTGGCATGCAGGATCTTGGATTTAGTTCCCTGACCAGGAATCGAATCCACGCCCCTGTATTGGGAGAAAGGAGTCTTAGCCTCTAGACCACCAGGAAGTCCCTGACGACTTTTTTAGATTTTTAAAGTTTAGGAACAAAAAAATTCAGTTATTGGAGGAGTTGCCTCCTGGATGTTGAGGGCTGCTTGGAGGTTATCAGGATTTTTAATGATGAAGACTATATAAGCCAATTTCTTCAAAATTTTCAGTCAATGAGTTGAATAGAAGCTACCAATCATTAGAAAATGATGGATGATAGGAGGATTATGTAGTGATATTAGTGAAATTTGGTTAGACATATCTTAGAAGACTCTAAAATCTTTCAGAAGATCTTAGAGTCTTCTGAAAAATACAGTATGTATTAGGGCCTATATATGGGAAATATAAATGCATTTAAATTAACTATTTATATTTAATATGCATTTGTATTTACTCTATATTTATCTCTAATATACACTTGAAAAAAATATATATCCCTAATATTTATATTTGAAATAAGTATCTTTGAAACAGGTTGTCAAAGGAATGAGGCAACTGGGTAGGAGAAATTGAGTGCTGAATCCTGATCCCCACCCTACTACTACTATCTATCTTAAAGAGACATTCCCCTTTCTATGACTCATTTTAAGGGTCAGGCACAAAATTGTTTTCCCTAGCTCATATTTATGGCTCATATATTATGTGATTTCACTACACAATATTCTTCAAACAATGGAGGAAGGGAGAATAAAGGATAATGGATTAAGAAGGGGTGGGAATGGGAGGGACTAAGTGTGACTAAAAAGGGCTATATGAAGGAGGCAGAGGGTGATGGAAATATTCTGTATCTTGATTATCTGAGTGTTAGTCTCTCAGTCATGTCCTACTCTTTGTGACCCTATGACTGTAGCCTGACAGGCTCCTCTGTCCATCAATTCTCCAGGCAAGAATACTGGAGTTGTTAGCCATTCCCTTCTCCAGGGGATCTTCCTGACCTGGGATCCAACCTAGGTCTCCTGTATTGCAGGCAGGTTCTTTAATATCTGAGCCACCAGGGGAGCCCCACCTTGATTATATTCAGTGTCAATATGCTGGTTGTGACATTTTACTACAGTTTTACAAGGTGCTATTGTTGAAACTGGGTAAAGGATACATGAGGTCTCTCTGTTATTCTTATTTTTTTGTATTTACTTTATTCTATTGTTATTTTTATATATGTGTGAATTTACAGTTGTCTAAAAATAGTTTTTGTTCGCTCACTGCTATACTACTGTTCAGATTAAACATCTCATTGCAACCTGAATCTTGCCCGAAGTGCATATCCCTTAAGAGTAGATCCTCATGAGGTACTTAGATTGCCTTTATCAGTTGTTGTTGTTGTTTAGTAGCTAAGATGTGCCCAGTTCTTTGTGAGTCCATGGACGGTAGCCCCCCAAGGCTCCTTTGTCCGTGGGATTTCCCAGGCAAAAATGCTGGAGTGCCATTTTCCTACTCCAGGAGATGTCCCAGACTCAGGGATCAAATCCACGTCTCCTGCCTGTCAGGCAGATTCTTTACCACTGAGCCACCCGGACCTTGTTCAAATGCTCCTGCCTGATTCAGGTGCTACAGGAGTTATAGGGAAACATGTTAAGTTTCTCATGCAGGCTACGAAACCTTCTTCTTGCCCCATTTGCCTGGCTGAAGGGCCAAAAGTAGGGATTCCATAGAGTGGGCAGAGAAGACAAAGCTCAAAAGGGTTATCCCCCAAAGCGGAGGTTAGCCCGTGTCACTCTTACCCTAAATAGCATGCTAAAGGCTTGGGGGAATTGAACTACAGGCTGGATATTGCCCAGGTCCCAGGGTGGCCACTGGATGTTAGATGCATGGGACAGATTCAAACAGTACAGGCAAAGGCTTACAGAACTGAACGGACCTTGAAACTAGGGCTTGTAAAAAGTAGGTTGGAAGTTATGGGTTTACCCTAACTAGGTTTGATTGCCTGGTTAAAAAAAAAAATCAACATTATCTTTAGGGTTTAACAAGACCCGAACCTCATAGCACAATAGTTAAAATATCCAGTATCTGAGCCAAAACGATTTAGCATATGAGGAACCCGGAAAACTGTAACTTTCAGGAGAATAAGCAAAGTTACTAACTCTTAGACACATAGCTGTTGAAGTCATCAAAAACTTTAAGACAGTAGTTATAACTGTATTATAACCACTGCTGTGACATATTATCACCAACTTGGTGGCTTACACCATACAAATGTATTTTATGTTAGGTTTCTTGAGGTCAAAATTCCAGAATGAGGTTCAACTGGGCTAAAGTCAAGGTGTTGACAGTATGTACACCTTTCTGGACACTCTGTGGGAGAGTACATGCCCTTGCCTTTTCTAGCTTCTAGAATTTGTCTGCTTTTCTTGGCTCCTCCATCAGTGAAAGCCAGCAACTTTGGGCCAAGTTCTTCTTAGCTGGCTGTCTGGTCCTCCCTCCTTTGCCTTCCTCCTTTATTTTATTTTTTTTTTCCCCTGTTTTACTTTTGAGGACCCTTGTTACATTTGGCCCACCTAGGTAATTCAATATAATTCAGTATTCCCTATTTTAACATCAGCTGATTAGCAACTTTAATTGCATCTTTGATTTTAATCTTGAGATGCAATCATCCTGGGTGGACCCTAAAGCCCATGACAAGTGTCCTTTTAAAAGAGAAGAAGGGAGAGGATGCACAAGGGGAAGGTGAATCTGATGGCAGAGATGGCAGTGATGCTTCTGTAGGCCAAGAATACCAAGGACTGCCAGCATCCACCAGAAGCTAGGAGAGAGGCATGGAGTATACGCTCCTTCAGAACCCCCAGAAGGAATCGTATCTGTTGACATCTTGATTTTAGAATTCTGGCCTTCATAACTGTGAGAGAATACATTTATGTTGTTTTAAGCCACCAAATTAGTGACAATTTGTAATGGCAGCCCTAGGAATCTAAAACAGTCAGCAAAAATATAGAAGAACTAAAGAATACAATTAACTGAATCTGTTTGACATTTATAGAACATTTCACCCAGCAATAGCAGAATATATATTTTCAGTGCACATAAAACATTCACCAAGATAGAACATGTCTAAAGTCATAAAATAAACCTTAATAGACTTTAAAGTGACTGAAATTACACAAAGTTTGTTCTCTGACCATAATGAAATTATACTGGAAATCAGTAACAGAACAATAACTGGTAAATCTCTCAGCATTTGGAAATTAAGTGACACAATTCTCCATAATCCATGAATCAAAGAATAAGCTTCAAGGGACATGAGAGAACATTTTGAACTAAACAAAAATGGCAATATAACATTAATATTTGTTGTGTTTCCAGTACAGCTAAGGTAGTAGAGTGAAATTTATAAGTGAAAGAAGAGCAATGCAGGAGTCAACAACTATACTTTTGAATTTGTTCTTTTTTTCTTTCATGTATAACTCATTTATAAATTAAGTGGTTATTTTAAAAAAGAAGAAAGGTACAAAATCAATAATCTAATTTCCACCTTACAGAACAAGAAAGAGAAAGCAGAAATAAGGAAATAATGAATATTACAGTAGAAATCATTAAAATTGGAAACAAATACAATGGAGAAAATCAATAGAACAAAAGTTGGTTCTTTAAAATGATTAATAGAATTGATCAAACTTTAGCCAAACTGATATTGAAAAAAGAAAGAGTAGGTATAAATAACCAATATTAGCATTGGCAAAAGAGACATTATTAAGGAAATTACAGACATTAAAGATAATAATGGAAAACCACAAGCTACTCTATGAATGTAAATTTGGCAACTTAGATAAAATGGATGAATACCTTAATGACATAAACTACCAAAAGTCACCAAGAATAAATAGATGTTCTGAATAGTTAAAACTCTTCCAAAATAGAAATATCTAGGCCCAGATAGTCATTTTACATGGTAAAATTCTATCACATACTTAAAAAATAAAGAACACTAATTTTACGCAGTCTCTTTTTCTAAAGGATAGAAGAGAAAGGAAAATCCCTAAATTATGTTATTAGGCCAACATTATACTGATGCCCAAACCAAAGAGTACAAGGAAATAAAATAACAGACCAATATGCTTTATGAACACAGGCGCAAACATCCTCAACAAAATATTAACAAATCAAACCTAGCAATATAGAACAAGACTAATAGACCATAACTAACTGGATTTTATCCCAGGAATACAATTGCTGGTTTAGTGTTTTTAAAAATCAATCAAAATATTCAACCATGTCAACAGTCTACAGAAGAAAAAAATACTTGATCATATCAATTTATACAGAAAACATTTGATAAGATTCACATGTCATTTATGACAAAACCTTTAGCAAGCTAGGAATGAAAGAGAACCTCTTTAACCCATTAAAGTACATCCATAGCAAATATAGAGCTAACATAATTCTTAATGGTGAAAAGGATTCTTAATCCCCGAGACTGTAAAGAAGGCAAGGATGTCCATTTTCACCACTTCTGTTTAACATCATACTGGAAGGGCTGGCCATTGTAGCAAGAGAAGAAAGAGGAAGTAAAGCACATACACTGGAAATGAGGGGATAAAACCGAACCTATTTGCTCTATTTGTCCCAGGTGACTTGATCGGCCACATAGAAAATCCTAAAGAGCCGACAAAAATGCTCCCAGAACTATTACGTAATTTTATCAAGGTCATAGGCTATAAGGGTAACACAAAATTCAGTTTTTTTCTATACACCATAATTTTAGCAGTGAAAAATCAGATATAAAAACCCACATAATGCTATTTCAGTTCAGTTCAGTCGCTCAGTCGTGTCAGACTCTCTGTGACCCCATGAACCGCAGCACGCCAGGCCTCCCTGTCCATCGCCAACTCCTGGAGTCCACCCAAACCACGTCCATTGAGTCGGGATGCCATCCAACCATCTCATCCTCTGTCGTCCCCTTCTCCTCCTGCCTTCAATCTTTCCCAGCATCAGGGTCTTTTCAAATGAGTCAGCTCTTTGCATCAGGTGGCCAAAGTATTAGTTTCAGCTTCAGCATCAGTCCCTCCAATGAATATTCCGGACTGATCTCCTTTAGGATGGACTGGTTGGATCTCCTTGCAGTCCAAGGGACTCTCAAGAGTCTTCTCCAACACCACAGTTCAAAAGCATCAATCTACATAATGCCATTTACAAGAGATTAAAAAATGAAATCCTGAGATAAAATCCCAACCAAATAAGGCAGAATTTATAGTCTGAAACTTTAAAATACTGAAAAAAATATTATATACATAAAAATGTTCATACAGTGTTGAACACATACAGTGTTCATGGATTGGAAGACTCAATATAACTGTCATCAAACTATAGATTTAACATGATTTGAAACAAAATCTTCACAGGAATTTTTGTTGATCTAGATAAGATAATTCTAACATTTATATGGAAAAGCAAAGGAAGTAGCACAGACAAAGCAAGTTTTAAAAAGAAGAATAGAGTTGGAAGCCACACTAAAATAATTCAAGACTCATTATAAAGATACAGTAGTTGACACAGTACAGAATTAATGAAGGAATAGACACAAAGGTGAGTAAAACAGAATAGAAAGTCCAGGAATATAGCCACACAAATAAGGTGACCTGACTTTTGAGGAATGTAGAAAGGAAGTTCAATGGAAAAATGATAGTTTTATAATGTGGTTAGAATCATCAGCCATCTGTATGGTAATAAAATGAATATCAACCTAAACCTCACAAATTATACAAAAATTAACTCAAGTGGATCATAAAGTGTTAAACCCATAAAAGTTTTAAGGAAGCAAATTATCTTAACCTCCTGTGGTTAGTCAGATTTCTTAGATACAATGCTAAAAACATGATCCATAAAATTAAAAAAATAATAATATGGGACTTCATCAAAGTTAAAACATTTTTCTTTCCAAAAGATACTGTTGAGAGAATGAAATGACAAGGAACGGAATGGGAGAAAATATTTGCAAATTATACATTCAACAAAGCACTTGTATCTATAAAATACAGTGAACACTTGATTAACATGAGTTTGAACAGCACAGGTCCACTTACATGTGGATTGTTTTCAACAATAAACATGCCAGTTCTACAGGATCTGCCGCTGATTGAATCCATGGATGTGGAATCAAGTGTATGGAGGAGTTGCATTTACTGTTTGTAAATGACTATGAGTTATACTTCTAGTATACCTGACACATAGTGTAAGTAGAGCTGACTGTAAGTTATACTCGGATTTTTGACTGTGTGGAGAGTTGGTCCCCCAACCTCCACATTGTCCATGGGACAACTGTATAAAAAGAACTCTCAAAATTCAACAGTAAGAAAGCAAATAATTCAATTAAAAATTAGGCCCCCAAACTTGAATAGATCCTTCACCAAAAAGATATAATGGATGGCAAGTAAGCAAAATAAAAATATATAATCCATGTGATTTGGCACTAAAGACATCCAAATTAAAACTCTGATGAGCTGATCCTATGTACCTACTAGAATGGCAAAAAAAAAAACAAAAAAAAACAAAAAATGAAAACTCTGCAATTTCAACTGCTGGTAAAGACATGGCACTTTCATTGCTGGTGAGAATGTCAAAAATACACATGTTCTAGAAAACAATTTGGTTGTTTCTGGTAAAGTTGAAGATGCACTTACCATACACCTTTATAATTCCTACTCTTAGGTATTTTTTTGTGGGGCAGGTCTCTCAATTGTAGAACTCTCAACTGGGCCAGTAATTATTTGTTGTTGGGGGCTGTCCTGTGCATTGTCAGAAGATACACCTTGACCTCTACCCACTAGATGTTAGCAGCAACATTTCAGCCTCCTCACCCCCCAACACTGCTTCAGTTGTGACAATGTCCCTCAGAGACAGTCAGAAAAGCACCATGAAAAAGATGCTCAGCATCACTAATTAGCTGAGAAATGCAAATCAAAACTACGAGTTATTACCCCACACTGATCAGAAAGGCCATCACCAATAAAACCATGAATAAACACACCTTGACCCTGAGTAATCAATGGAAAGTCCACTCTGGAAGTCCCAAGAAGAGTTAGTTCCAATTCTTCAAAATCTTCCACAATACCTTTATCATTTATTAGCCTAGACTCTTCTTTTATTTAGTTGTTATTGGGATCTTTATATCATAAGAACTATTGGATATTGGTTTTTGTAAAGAAATCAGGAAGCATGATTGCATAGTTAAAATTAATGAAGACCATTGATGAAAGTGATAGAGGAGAGTGAAAAAGTTGGCTTAAAGCTCAATATTCAGAAAATGAAGATCATGGCATCTGGTCCCATCACTTCATGGGAAATAGATGGGGAAACAGTGTCAGACTTTATTTCTTTTTGGCTCCAAAATCACTGCAGATGGTGACTGCAGCCATGAAATTAAAAGATGCTTACTCCTTGGAAGGAAAGTTATGACCAACCTAGATATCATATTGAAAAGCAGAGACATTACTTTGCCAACAAAGGTCCGTCTAGTCAAGGCTATGGTTTTTCCTGTGGTCATGTATGGATGTGAGAGTTGGACTGTGAAGAAGGCTGAGCACCGAAGAATTGATGCTTTTGAACTGTGGTTGTTGGAGAAGACTCTTGAGAGTCCCTTGGACTGCAAGGAGATCCAACCAGTCCATTCTGAAGATCAGCCCTGGGATTTCTTTGGAAAGAATGATGCTAAAGCTGAAACTCCAGTACTTTGGCCACCTCATGCGAAGAGTTGACTCATCGGAAAAGACTCTGATGCTGGGAGGGATTGGGGGCAGGAGGAGAAGGGGACGACAGAGGATGAGATGGCTGGATGGCATCACTGACTCGATGGACGTGAGTCTCAGTGAACTCCAGGAGTTGGTGATGTACAGGGAGGCCTGGCGTGCTGCGATTCATGGGGGTGCAAAGAGTTGGACATGACTGAGCGACTGAACTGAACTGATTGTCAGAAAGAAGGAAACCAAGATGGCTGATTCTCCTTATTAGTTTGTTCCCCTGAGCTCCTCCAAGTCCTTTAAATATTTAGGTTAGACTTTTTGTTCTTTTTTCTTTTCTTTTTTGACACTAATTGCCTTCTTGACTCAAAGAATTGTTCTTGATGAAAGGTTAATGGTTCTGGACTTATGGCCACAGTTTAGAGACAGGTAGTAAAGACAGTCCTTTTCTGCAAAGATAAAAATCTCAGTGCAAGAAATAGCTCTCCTTAAAAAGCCTTTTTTTCTTTTCTCTATCTGGTAATCTTCCTCTTATCTTTTGGGAACTATATGTCATCAGCTCTGTGAAGCCATTCATTCTTCAAGAGGGCAAAAAATTTTATTGGGGTATAACTCGTATAACATACTACTCACTCATTTAAAATATATAATTCAATACTTTGGGGTTACAATTGGTTTTATAATTATTAATTGTAAAAACTGTGATCAAATATAACATAAAATTTTATTTTAACAATTTTAATGTTATAACACAATGACATTAATAATATTTATAATATTGTGTAACCATCACCACTGTCTATTTCTAAAACATTTTTATTACTCCGAATAGAAACTCTGTGACCACTAAACCCCAATTCCCATTTCCCCCTCAGGAAGCCATTTTTAGCAGTCTGGGGCCAAGTTTGCAACAATCTCTTTGAAATGCCCTTGCAGTTCTACTTACATGTCTTTCAAATTATTCTTTTTTTAATAATAAGTTTGTATATTCATTCTTTTCACTAGGTTGGTTTTTCTGGATATACAATCATATCCTCTCATAATTAGTCAGAAATAATTAATTAAATTAAAATTATTATTACTGAGATCAGTAAAGGCTAAGAATATCTATACCATAAGAACCAGTAGACAGAAATCAACACAATATTGTATAGAAATTATCTTCCAATTGAAAAAAAAGCCAGTGGAGTAGATCTTTCTATCCACTTATTTGAATTCTAGATAGACAAAAGAATTTAAAAATCCAGTCATACAAAATATGAAAAAACTGATTCTAAAGTTTGTGTGGAGAGGCAAAACCCCCAGGGTAACCAAATCAAGAGTAAAGAACAGAGTCAGAAGACTGACTTCAAGACTTACTATAAAGCTTACTATACTTACTATAGTACAGTAATCAAGACAGAATGATATTAGTGAAAGAATGATGAACAAATCAGTGGAGCAGAGTTAGAGACTCCAGAAACAGACCCACATATATAAAGTCAACTAATGGTTGACAATGGAGGAAAGACAGTCTTTTCAATAAATGGTACTGGAACATGTTTAAAAAAAAAAAAAAAAAAAACCTAGACAACTTTTCTAAAAATGAATCACTGACCTAAATGTAAAATGTAAAACTATAAAATTTCAAGAGATAACAGGAGAAAATGATACTGACTTTGGATATGGAGATGACATTTTAGATATCATACCAAAGGCACAATCTATAAAGGAAATAATTCATAAACTGAACCTCTTTAAAAGTAAACTTGTGCCCTATGAAAGGCAAGAGAATGAGAAGACAAGCTGCAGACAGAAAATATTTGCATAAGACACATCTGATAAATAAATGTTATCAAAAATATACAAAGAACCCTTTTTTCCCCTCTAGGATTATTTGGCACATTTACACGTGAAAAAATTAGAAACCACTTGAAACATATATAATACACACACAGAGTATCTGAAGCGTCATCTTTAGAATTTGAAATATGAACCTTAGATAAAGCTGTAGCTGTAGATAGCACATCCGTTTCCAAACTGAAAGATCCTCTTATTTATCTCAAAATTGCCACAGGAGATGCTAGTTGTGCAATATTAAACATCTTCTCCTAAGGGAACACTCTACCATTGCTTAAACATGAAATTTATCTTCACTACACTTATATCCTTTGCCAAACCCATTTGAAAAGCCATTTATTTGGAACATTTATTTGATCAATCTAGTTTGTAGCCAAAATATCTTCTAGTCCTGTAATCAAAATTTGGAGTGTATTTTAAAAGAGAACCAGATTCTATATCCTAAAAGATAAACGTGAACTAAAACTTAGTAAGACAACTCACAGTAACCACATCAAGATGAAATGTTCACTGCTAAAGTAGGTCAAAATTGTTTATAAAAAGCACAAAATACATATATATTAAAAAAAGGACTTCATGGTAAAAAATAAACCAACTAAGCTTTTAAATTTATTCCCTTATTGTCGACCAAAGAACTTCTTCAGTGTGTAGTACAATTTAGTTGTTAAGACTACAGGTTCTAGAGTCTGCCTTCCTGCATTTGAATCATACTTCCCATCACTTACTAGCTCTGCATCTCTGGCCAAGTTATTTAACTTTCTCAGGGCTTCAGTTTCACTTTCTGTAGAAGAGGGGAAGCAGTTCTACTAGCGTCAAAGGATTGTCATGGGGCTACATTAGAAAATCCAATTAAAACAATTAGAACAGCATCGACCCATAGAAAATGCTTGCTTATTATTATTATTATTAATGTTATTTAATACTGTTGTAATTTCTTACTTTGTTTTCTAATTTTCCATCTAAGTCTTCCAACTTAAAAATTCAGGGGAGATCAGGTGCATCTTGCTTATGTTTCCACATGTCTCCATAGTTAACCCAAGGTTGGGTGCATAGCATGGACTCACTATGTATTTTATGGAAGAAGGAAGGGGAGAGAAGGAAAAAAGAGAAATGAAGTAGGGAGGAAGAGAAGGAAGGAAAAGGAGGAGGAGAGGAGAGGAGAGAAGAGATGTGGGAGAAGAGAGGAAAGGAGAGAAAATAAGGAGTAAAAGAAGTGAAAATGTTTAGTCAGGAGCAGAAAACCAATAATAGTACAGCATGGTTTCATGATTTGGAGTAAAACTCTCTTAATAATTTCACAGGTAACTTGATTGTTCTTTATCTAAATCTATTTTTTAATACTTTTGATATATATGTACAGTCACAGTTGTTTGAATACATTATAGATTTGTTTTCACCTGTGGCTCATTTATGTTGATGTGTGGCAGAGGCCAACTCAATATTGTAGAGCAATTGTCCTCCAATAAATAAACAAAAAATGTATCCAAATATTTTAAAACATTTAATCCATTTGGTTTGTACACATACACTGAAAGGTATGAGGGAAAACACAGAATGAAGCATAAATTCATGTACACAGGCTAATTCGAAGTTTAGCTTTTAGATTTATTTACCTTGAGACCCATCTTCAGCTTTCAGGTTGGTTGGGGTGGTAGGCCCAAGGCAGCTTCTGGAATTTCTGAGTGGCTCTAGTCAGTACCAGATAGTTCCGGTAGTCTTGAGTTATATGTATAGTCTACTGAGGCTGTCAGACATCTCACTACTGGATCCTCCAAGCTGGCTCAATGACCGTATTACTGGGTCTGCCTTTGAGCACTTTGTCAACAGTCAACTTCATGACTGCTCTGACCACATCTGCTTCATCAGCCCTGAAGTCACTCAGTTCATCAAGGACACTGGCAACCCAGGTATTAAAAAGTTTTTTTCTATGGGTAGATATTGCCCAAGCCATTAGATGTTAAATTTGTTAATTTGAAAGTGCTATATGTTACCTGGCAGCTTGGAGGGGAGGGCTGTTTGGGGAGAGTGGATACATGTTTATTCATGGCTGAGTTCTTTTGTTCTTCACCGAAACGATCACAACATTAATTGACTAGACCCCAGTACAAAATAAAAAAAATTTCTTTTTTTTTAAAGTGCTATAATTGAGACTTCCTTGGTGGTCCAGTGGCTGAGACTACAGCTCCCAATGCAGGAGACACGAGTTCAATCCCTGGCCAGGAAACTAGATCCTGTGTGCTGCAACTAAGACCCAATGCAGCCAAATAAATAACTAAACAAAGTAAATATTTAAAAAGTGCTGTAATCTTAATAAGAAGTAATAAAGTTGTTATCCAATTTAAGATTAAAAATTGGGGAGAGTGATTATTTACCAGATAGTGAAATTACGATCATATATGGTAATAAAAAGGAATGAAAATAATGCAATAAAGTGAATAAATTCAAAACAGGTAATAATCCTGCTAATTTAACTAAATCTAATTAGAATGATTATGGGTAGTCTAAATGATCTAGTTTGGCTGACTAGGTTTTTCCTTAATAAAATATTTGATTTTTTTCTTTGACTTAGTACCTGATAGACTTAGTACAAAGGTACTTGTTTATAATTTGAAATGACATATTTTTCATGATTTTCCAATAGTGCTAATTCCTATAGAACAAATACTTTCTCAAAATTTTGCTCTCTACTGAGCGGGTATTTTTATTCACTAAATAAACATTTTATTTTGTTTAAAAAATAGAATTGAATATTTAGAAAATGAAAGTGTGGAGAACAGTCTAAGATTAGAAGCAATAGAAGTATATCACAAAGGGATTTTTCAGCACTTTTACAGTAAACATTAAATACTTCTAAAAATGTCAAGAAGTGACATTTGCAGGTAAAAAGTTTTTTCTGCAAAACTGAGAGACGAAATGTTAAAATGTTTGTTATATAAAGTACTGATGTACCAAGAAATTAAAAAGCATTGAAATCAATGAAATCAGAATAAAAAATTGAACAAATGAAATAAACTATATGGAAGAGAAGAAAACACTATTTCTTATACAATATTTGAGAGAAAATAAAGTTGAAACATACTAGTATTAAAATAAATGTAATTTAAAACAATAGTAAGTCTCCATTTTTACCTGTCAACTTTGCAAATAGTTTTAATGACAACGTTTTGTAATTTCACCAACAGTATTTAAAATGATGAATTTTGTAAGGGAAACTTAATTAACTGAGATATCCAACTCCTTTCTCTCGGTGAGCAGAAAGCTATCCAAACTTCTCAGTCAGAAGACAGATTTTATATGACTCTCTTAGTCAGCCCACAGTCCAATTATTAGAATATGAAATGGATGCATGTGTGCTAAGCTGCTTCATTTGTGTTTGACTTTTTGCAACCCCATGGGCTGTAGTCCACCAGACTCCTCTGTCCATGGGATTCTCCAGTATTCTTGCCAGGAGAATGGAGTTGCCATGCCCTCATTTAGGAGATCTTCCCAACCCAGGGATTAAACCCACATCTCTTATGCCTCCTGCTTTGGCAGGCAGGTTCTTTATCACTAGTGCCAACTGGGAGGCAGAATATGATATATGTGATGTTATATATTGTTTTGGCATAACTAAATATCTTGTTCTAGAAAAATCTTTGACTATAGTTGCAGTGCTGCTTAGTCGCTCAATCATGTCTGATTCTTTGCAACCCCATGGACTGTAGCCTGACAGGCTCCTCCGTGGGGTTTTCTAAGCAAGAATACTGGAGCAGGTTGCCATTTCTTACTCCAAGGGGTTTTCCTGACCCCGCAATCGAACCCACGTCTCTTGCATATCCTGCATTGCATCTTTATGACAGAGGAAATAAGACATCTGAGCTTCAAGCCTTTCTGTATAAGTATTAAACAGCAGTTGACTTAAAAAGCAAAACAAAGTAGAACAAACCACAAACACGACAATTAAGAAACAAACAGGAGTTGTTTCCAACCCTGGCTTTACTCATGTCATTTTAGGCTACAGCTAAATGTACTTCCTTGAGGCCTGAGAGATTCCTGGGACCTGAACAGACTTTAAACTGGTGGTGATGTTTCCTCCAATTACCTCATTGTCCCGCAGAAAACATGCATTCCTTGTCAGCTAAACAAACTTCTGAGTTGATTAAAGATGTCTTTCAGTACCCTTGTAATGGAGCATTGTACTTAACTCATACTTTGCTGCAGTGTGGCACGCCAGCTAGTCTTACATATTGCTGGTGGCAATGAAAACTCTTATCTTGAGGATATATATTTGACAGTTAAGGATAGAAATGTTTATATTCTTTAGTTGACAGATAATTCAATAATATATGATCTGATATGCCCATCCCTAGGAATCCTTCAAAGAAGTATCTTATGTTTGGAAAGTTGGAAACTATCCAAATGTAATGTCAGATGGAAGTGAATAACTATAATCCAATTGTCTAGTGTCACTGGCCACAGAATTCATTTTACATCCTCTTGACAGAGTATCATGCAACCATTAAAACTGATCATGAAAATTATCTAACAATATTAAAATGTTTAAAATCCATGGTATTATCTGCAAATATGTGTTAGTACTATATATTTAGTATGGTTACAACTAAATGAATTATATGCATGGAAGGAAAAAGAAGGAGTGGACATAACAATTCAAAAACACCATAAAGAGCAAAGCTTAGGTAAGATCATATTTTTAAAACATGGTGTTTTCCCTATTGCCTATAATATGGCTATATGATTTTCATAAAGAAAAGTAAGCCAAGTGAAGAGTTGGTGAAGGAAAACACTTAACCAGCCAATCATTTGGTAGTATAAAATTATTTCATATATTTAATTTTTAAGCCAATGACTTCTAACAGAAATCATCAGCTGGTAACTAAGGAAGTTACATTTCATGGAAATTAGTCCTGTGATTCCAAAACTGAAAACTAGTTAGAATCCATTTTTTATCTGTGTGATTATATCAATCGAGATGTATATAACTAACCCATAATAGTTTATTTTGAAAAGCAAGCCATATTATTTGCTGATAATATATCCTTTTTTCCTCAATACTTCAGTTCTTGTTCAGCTTGAGAAATTCTATTTCTCTGAATCATTGGAACATGTTCAGAAATTCCACCTACCTGGAAGCCCCACCAAATCCAGAAATTTCACCAACTGAGACTGAGCTGAGGATAAAGAGGATCATGGAGAAGCTAGACCAGCTGGTCCCACCCAGACCCTTCACCACCGTGAGCTCTACCACCAGCGCCACACACAGCAGAGCCACCGTCCTCAGCCCTCGGGACACGTACTGCAGGGGGGACCGGCTGGACGTCCTGCTGGAGATGAGGGACCACCTGGGACGCAGGAAGGAATATGGCGGGGATTTCCTCAGGGCCAGGATATTTTCCCCAGGCCTGAAGGCGGGTGCTTCAGGAAAAGTGACAGACTTCAACAACGGCACCTACCTTGTGAGCTTCACCCTGTTCTGGGAGGGCCAGGTGTCCCTGTCCGTCCTGCTCATCCACCCCAGTGAAGGGGTGTCGGCTCTCTGGAGGGCCAGGAACCAAGGCTACGACAGGGTGAACTTTACAGGCCAGTTTGCTAACGGCCCCTCCCGGGTCTTGTCTAAATGTGGCCTGACCCTTCACACCAGTGCTGAACTGTGCGAGTACCTGGACGATCGCGACCAGGAAGCCTTCTACTGCTTGAAGCCTCCCCGTGTTCCCTGTGAGGCGCTGACCCACGTGACCACCAGGAGTGCAAATATTTCCTATATTAGACAGAAAGAATGGGCCCTTTTCCACAGGTAAATAGGCCTTCAAATACTATTATTGATACAAAGAGGGAGACTTAGGTTCAGACCAACTCTGCTTAATAACTTTTCATAATCAAGCTCCCTTAAGTCAATAATGTTGACTAGGTTATAATTAGAGTCAGTTGGGATGGTAATATATTAGCAGAGCCCCATACAGGTCCCCTTCTCAACTGTGCTTTTAGTCATCCTGACTATTTGTAAAATGAGTATAATCCATGAAGCAATTTCTATAGGTTGAAGGAGATCAGCCCTGGGATTTTTTTGGAAGGAATGATGCTAAAGCTGAAACTCCAGTAC
The DNA here is from genome assembly GCF_055505025.1 of Bos grunniens. Taxonomy (NCBI): domain Eukaryota; kingdom Metazoa; phylum Chordata; class Mammalia; order Artiodactyla; family Bovidae; genus Bos; species Bos grunniens. Next base: position 25,680,531 of record NC_141179.1, read on the forward strand.
TTTGGCCACCTCATGCGAAGAGTTGACTCATTGGAAAAGACTCTGATGCTGGGAGGGGTTGGGGGCAGGAGGAGAAGGGGACGACAGAGGATGAGATGGTTGGATGGCATCACTGACTCGATGGACGTGAGTCTGAGTGAACTCCGGGAGTTGGTAATGGATAGGGAGGCCTGGTGTGCTGTGATTCATGGGGTCGCAAAGAGTCGGACACGACTGAGCGACTGATCTGGTCTGATCTGATAGTTTTCCATGGCTTGTCACACTTTTAGATTCAGTAATTTTCTGGAGACCAACATTTTCTATAATATATTCCATGGGATGCCAATCCTACAGAGTGTTAATAGATGCTATGCAAAAACAAAAACAGAACAACAATGACAAAAAAAAACAACAAACAAAGCAACAAAAAACCCACAGGGAGTGAATGTTGTCATTATTTGGTCTACCTCACCCTTGACATCAGATGACTCACCAAATCCCATGAATTGTACCTTTCAAATATTTCCTGAACCCAGCCATTTCATTCCATGGCTGTTCCCTCTGTCCTTGTATAAACTATCATCTTGCCTCAGATTATTGCAACGATCTCCAGAGATGTTTCCTTGCTCACAGCCTGGTTTCCTTCCTATCCATAGTGCATTCAGACCAGTGTTTTACTTTTCCTTGCCTAAAATCCTTAATATGATCCCATTCCTCTAAGGATGACATCTAAACTCTTTAGTATGTTTACAAGGGCTTGTCTCTCTCTGAAGCCCCTTATCTCACCTTTCAGCTACCTTGCTCTCTGTCACTCAAACTGAACTCCTTTAATTATACAAAAGGACCATGCTCTCTCTCAGCTCTGGCATTTCACAAGCCTGCATCTAAACATCATTTCCGCTTTGTTTGGTAAACTGCTCGTCCCGTAGCCTTCCATTGTATTCTATTCTCCCCCAATCAAAATACTCATTACACTATTAAATTTCAGATAAACATTTTATATCCTCTGCCAAGCTGTAAGCTCTGTGACCCAATAACTGTGACGATTGGGTTGGCTAAAACGTTCTTTTGGGTTTTTCTATAACATCTTGTGGAAAAACCCAAACGAACCTTTTGGCCAATCAAATTTTTTTCAACATTCATTCATTCAATTTGTAAATAGTTCTCACTTTCTATATTCCAGACACAGCTCTAGGTGTTGAGAATTTAACATTCTGGGCTGGGGTAGAAAGACAACAAAGAGATTTGTAACATAGAGTCATCAGAATAAGATCGGAATGTGATAGTGAATGTTATTTTATTTATTTATTTATTTTTTATATGCATGCTCCTGTGCTCTTGGAGTCATCTATGATATTCTTTTTTCTCTCTTTTTTTAATATTTTATTTTATTTTTAAACTTTACAATATTGTATTAGTTTTGCCAAATATCGAAATGAAAAGCATGGTCAGGTAAATATCTTGAGCAGCAAACTGAGAATGGGTTACTTGAACAGCAACCTGAATGAAGTGAGGAAGTGAGCCACGTGCATTTAAGGGGAACACTATTTCAAGAAGGGGACTAGAACCTGAAGCAACAGCATACTGGAATCTTCCAGGAACATGAAGGGGACCATTGAGGCTGGAATGCAGTGAATGAAGGAAAAAGGAGATCCAGCAAGTAGGTAGAGCATTGGAATATCTATTAACTTTAGTATCTATTCCTTCAAGTCAGATAGAACACAAAACACTTCCCAAAATTATTTGACTATGGGCCACCCATTTAATGGATTATTTTAAGGGGTTGTGGTTCTATAGTAAATGCTGCTGCAGAATGGCCTTGGTTTTCTAAAACAGGTTCAGAAAAGCAAGTTGGATAGCATAATATCCTGGAAGTTCAAGTTCAAATCCAATTCAAACATTATGATGACACAAGGGGAGGGGGCAGGATACAACAGACCCTACCTGGCTATAAGATTTCCCTTCCACGCCTAGGTTGCCTTTATTTCTTTTTGTTTTCCTGGTCAAGGTGTGAAAAAATCCATTGATCTTATAGCTCAGCCATAAAAGGCAGGACTTTTTCAAATATTTTGCTAATAACTAAAGGATACATAATCATGGAGACATAAAGGCCTAAATAATCACAAAAGCATAAAGACCTTCTTGTCTTGAAGGTCTCAAAACCACATCTCAACTCTATGCACAAAGATTACCTGTGCTGATTCCATATTTCCTGTTCACTACATCTGCTCCCTCTTGAGAAAATGGTCCTCCTTGCAGTTTGGGATGGAGGAGCACTCCTTGCACATTCTCCTGTCTGCTCTCAGGAATGCTAAGTTCTGGGTCTGGCAGGTCTGCAGATCTCTATTTTGGGTCTAATTATACTTCTCATCTCACACGCTAGTAAAGTAATGCTCAAAATTCTCCAAGCCAGGCTTCAGCAATATGTGAACCGTGAACTTCCTGATGTTCAAGCTGGTTTTAGAAAAGGCAGAGGAACCAGAGATCAAATTGCCAACATCTGCTGGATCATGGAAAAAGCAAGAGAGTTCCAGAAAAGCATCTATTTCTGCTTTATTGACTATGCCAAAGCCTTTGACTGTGTGGATCACAATAAACTATGGAAAATTCTGAAAGAGATGGGAATACCAGACCACCTGACCTGCCTCTTGAGAAATTTGTATGCAGGTCAGGAAGCAACAGTTAGAACTGGACATGGAACAACAGACTGGTTCCAAATAGGAAAAGGAGTTCGTCAAGGCTGTATATTGTCACCCTGTTTATTTAACTTATATGCAGAGTACATCATGAGAAACACTGGGCTGGAAGAAACACAAGCTGGAATCAAGATTGCCGGGAGAAATATCAATAACCTCAGATATGCAGATGACACCACCCTTATGGCAGAAAGTGAAGAGGAACTCAAAAGCCTCTTGATGAAAGTGAAAGTGGAGAGCGAAAAAGTTGGCTTAAAGCTCAACATTCAGAAAACGAAGATCATGGCATCCGGTCCCATCACTTCATGAGAAATAGATGGGGAAATAGTGGAAACAGTGTCAGACTTTATTTTTCTGGGCTCCAAAATCACTGCAGATGGTGACTGCAGCCATGAAATTAAAAGACACTTACTCCTTGGAAGGAAAGTTATGACCAACCTAGATAGCATATTCAAAAGCAGAGACGTTACTTTGCCAACAAAGGTTCATCTAGTCAAGGCTGTGGTTTTTCCTGTGGTCATGTATGGATGTGAGAGTTGGACTGTGAAGAAGGCTGAGCACCGAAGAATTGATGCTTTTGAAGTGTGGTGTTGGAGAAGACTCTTGAGAGTCCCTTGGACTGCAAGGAGATCCAACCAGTCCATTCTGAAGGAGATCAGCCCTGGGATTTCTTTGGAAGGAATGATGCTAAAGCTGAAACTCCAGTACTTTGGCCACCTCATGCAAAGAGTTGACTCACTGGAAAAGACTCTGATGCTTGGAGGGATTGGGGGCAGGAGGAGAAGGGGACGACAGAGGATGAGATGGCTGGATGGCATCACTGACTCGATGGATGTGAGTCTAAGTGAACTCCGGGAGTTGTTGATGGACAGGGAGGCCTGGCGTGCTGCGATTCATGGGGTTGCAAAGAGTCGGACACGACTGAGTGACTGATCTGATCTGATGCTTCTCAAGTGAGCTATGTTCATGACAATAATCTGCCTGACTCCATTTTACTTCCCCAAAGACACATTTACTTCCTCCATACCCTGCTCTATTCAAACCATTTATCCCTCCCTCCCTTACCCCACACCCCTCCCCCCTCCCCTGTCCATCAATGCATGGAAGTAGAGATATGAGTAGTAGAGTTCACACTGCTGCTGCTAAGTCGCTTCAGTCATGTCTGACTCTGTGCGACCCCATAGACTATAGCCCACCAGGCTCCTCTGTCCATGGTTTCCCAGGCAAGAATACTGGGCTGCCATTTCCTTCTCCATATCTGGCTTATTTTATTTAGCAAAATGGTCTCTAGAATCATCCATATTGTTGCAAATGGCAGGACTTTCTTAAGGCTGAGAAATATTCCATTGTACATATAAACCATATTTTTCTTTATCTATTTACCCATTGATAGACACTTAGGTTGTTCCCATATCATGGCTATTGCCAATAATGCTGCTATGACCACAGAACTGCAGATATCTCTTCAAGTTTGCAGAACTCTTACATCAGAAGCTCTGAAGATGAAGCCCAGTGATCTGAGTTATAACAAGCACTCTAGATGATTCTGATGCAAACTCGAATTAGAGAAGTACTCGCCTAAGAAAATATCCATGAAGGACTAAATTACTATGCGTGCTAAATGTGGTAGAATGTGGTCAAAAATAATTTGGATGGTAAAATCGAAGAGATTTATACTTGATTAATTGCACATACAAGGTGAGTGACTCTCTGGATCTCTGGATTCCTATCATTAGCAGGAGAACAGTTTTACAGAATCCTGGCCTGTTTCTTTTCTGTATAATATCTAAAATATATCAAAATAAAGAAAAAACATATTTACAGAGAGTTGAGAGTGGTTTGATTGTTCTAAGTCCCCCATGATTTATTCTTACTTTAATGTCTCAACAGTTATCAGGCTAATTTATTTTCTCATTTCTTGGAGGTCCAACGTGGGGGTTGAAATGATGAAGAACTTTGCCTCCATCAAGGTCTTAGCATGTGGCAGTAAGTCTATTGTGTTCAAAATTTATCCATTTAATGGACATCCTTACTTTAAGAGATATTTATTGAATATTAACCATTTCAATTTTTCATTTCCTGGGATAAATAGTATTAATTATCTTGGGCTTTGCAGAAGGGGTTTTATTCTTGGAAATTATTTTCTTGTAAATTTAAACCAATTTTCATCTTGAGTCCGCTATAAAAGGCTAGGCAACCCTTCATTTCAGCTGCCTTCTCTCAAAATGTACAGGTTATTTGTATTTGTATTTCAACTTGGGATTTGTTCCTGAAAAACCAATAATTGGTTACTGGTGAAAATGTCTCAAATGAACTACAGAGCTTGGAAATTTCTTTGATGGTTTCTAATCTCTCTTTCAGCCAAACCATCTCAGTTAAAGTTCTATAAATGAAAATTCCTGTGGATTTCTTTCAGTTTTATCACATAAACTTCAGTGGTCAATTCAAAGCCATCTCAGTTATCAAAGTGATGTTTCTGCTATACTGAAATTAAAGTGAACTTCAAAGAAGCAAATTACTTCCATTTTAAGAGTCAATAGGGTATACATCTACCCACTGCCCTTTTCTCATGTATTCAGAAATGTTTATTGAGGACCTACTATAGGCAAAGAACTTTGCTAAACCCTGTGGGGATATAAATAAACCAGAAACCCAGATCTAAAGCTCACAGGCTATGGGTGAAAGATAGATTCCTTCCCTGCCATGGCAACCATCATCCATCCATCACTTTTACACCAATGAAAGTTCCTTGACTCTTGAGGCCAATTAATGTGTAACACCCCTCCTTGGTTTCCCTCTTGCCTAGATAGTAATTTCTAGTAAAGTCTTATAAGATGGTGTGTTCCTGAACATATATCCCAAATCTGAGCGATGTAGGTAGATAACAAAAAGATGTGGCTTTAAAAAAATTGTGTATTTATTTATTTATTGGCTGCACTGGTCTTCGTTGCTGCGCATGGGCTTTCTCCAGTTGTGATGAATAGGGGCTACTCTTCCTTGTAGTTCATGGGCTTCTCACTGCGGTGGCTTCTCTTGTTGCAGAGTACAGTCTATAGGCTCAAGAAATCAGTAGCTGTGGCTCTTGGGCTTAGTTGCTCCGTGGCACGTGGCATCTTCTCGGGCCAGAGACTGAACTACCGTCACCTCATTGGCAGGTGGATTCTTAACCACTGGACCACCAGAGAAGTCCCAAGATTTTTTCTTTTTAACTTATTTATTTATTTTAGTTGGAGGATAATTACAATATTGTGATGTGGCTGATTCATGTTGATGTATGCCAAGATTGGTTTTAAAGTGGCAAAAGATAAAAATGGCTGAGTTACACATGGATGGAAAGATTTTGATATGAGTCAGTGAGTTCAGCTTAGGCCACTTTTAAAGTGGAATAGTCAGGCTTCTCTGGTGGCTCAGATGATAAAGAATCCACCAGCAATGCAGGAGACCTGGGTTCGATCTCTGGGTTGGGAAAATACCCTGGAGGAGGGCATGGCAACCCACACCAGTATCCTTGCCTGGAGAATCTCCATGGACAGAGGAGCCTGACAGAGGACAGAGTCGGACATGACTGAGCGACTAAGCACTGCAAAGCAGAATATTCAGAAAAAGCAGATATTGTTCTTCTCTTTTTCTGCGCTAATCAGACCACACAGCATATTAAGTTCAGTTTTGGGCACAAGGAAGAAACACTGAAGGAGTTTTCCTGTGAACTAGAAAACATGGCTCTGATATATACAGAATAAGAAGCAGCAGTCATTTCGTAAATGTGTTCAAACTTTCTCCATGAGTAAGTAGTTTGAGGAAGAGATGTCCAGTCCTGCCTGGCCAGGGTCATGGAAATGATATTCAGTTGGGCTACTGATTGCTGCTTTTTACCACCACGCATTTCTCCCTCAATTTTGGCTAGCTGTCTCACAACTGCATGGCCTTAGGAATAACATGAAGCCCTGGGAAACACTGAAAATTCACAAGGGAAAAATCTAACCCCCCTCTGTGTGTGTGCATGCTCAGTCATCCAGTCATGTCTAATTCTTTGCGACCCTATGGATTGTAGCCCTCAAGGCTCCGCTGTCCATTAGCTATTCCAGGCAAGAATACTGAAGTGGATTGCCATTTTCTACTCAAGAGGATCTTCCAAACCCAGGGGTCAAACCTGTGTGTCTTGTATCTCCTGCACTGGCAGGCAGATTCTTTACCACTGTGCCACCTGGGGAGCCTCAACCCCATTCTAGGGAATACCATTCATTACTGAGATTATTCAAAAGTGATAAGTTTTAAGTCATCCCTTTAACATGATCTTGTTAAGTAAATATTTAGGAAGAAGACAAAGCAATAGAGAAGGGTGGAGGGAAAAGGGGAAAAAGAGGAAGAAAATGAGGAAACTGTCTTTGAAATAATTTGTGATAATAAAAATTGCTGATTGTGGGAATTCTTATCACCAGAGAGTAAGAACATAGAAGCAAAATGTCGGCTCGGCATGAAGAGTCCTTTCCCCAGTGGTTATACTGTGAAAAGAAAGTGGATTGCAGCATTTTGTAAACAGATAGAATTAAATGAAACAAAAACTATAAATGACTGCTTGAAGAGAAAACTTATTTACCTAATGGGAGATTCAACACTGCGTCAGTGGATTCAATATTTACCAAAAATGGTAAAAAGTACGTGTCTTATTTTTATTTTGAAATTATAGTTGCCTTCAGAGGCTATTTTTATAATAGAAGTCTTCATTTTCCTTTTCTAATGTTAATTATTTTTTAAAACGCATCAAACATTTAGATTTGGGCTTTTAATCAAAAGTTAAATTTTATCTTTTCGTTCTCAAATATCAACATTTTATTCCTCTGTCTCTATGCTGGTAATAATTTCACAATTTTGTTAAGATTTTAATGCATTTGGTAAAGTTCTATTCTTCCCATAGGCAGCAATGTTTTTATAGTTAGAAGTGATCTTGGTCAGAATTTTATAAATATGTACATCTAAAAATTATATCATTATTTTCCTTTTGTTAAAAGAGTTATTGATTTTTTTTTTACCCATCAGCCTTAAAAGATTTTGATCTTCATGGAGTTGGGCCCTTTAAAACACATATGCTTCTGGATGCTGAAAGACATACTTTGATTCAGTGGAAAAAGCATGGTCATCCATTTGTTACTCAAAGTCTGTTCTCGGTAAAGGATGATAATTATATCCCACGGGAAATTGACCGGATAGCAGGAGACAAGGACACCGCCATTGTTATCACTCTTGGTCAGCACTTGAGACCCTTCCCCATAAAAATTTTTATCCGTAGGGCCATCAATGTTCAAAAGGCCATAGAACGGCTATTCTTGCGAAGCCCAGAAACCAAGGTGATCCTGAAAACTGAAAACACTAGGAGGATGTTTGATAATGCAGAGATGTTTAGTGATTTTCATGGTTATATTCAGAATCTTATCATGAGGGATATTTTCATGGATCTCAATGTGGGTATTATTGATGCCTGGGACATGACTATTGCTGATAGCACCAATAATATCCATCCACCTGATTATGTGATTGAAAATCAGATTAACATGTTCTTAAACTACATTTGCTAGAGGAAAAATACAGCAATAACAAAAATACCCTGTGCTAGCCATTCTATATAGATGACCTCACTTATACTGCAAGGGTGGTTTAATACAATCCAAGGTAGGAGGAAACAAAATTGAAAAGTTACTGTTAAAATAAACATAATATAAAATTTAAAACCTAAGCCATTTTATGTGTACAATTCCATGGCATTAATTACATTCACCATATTGTGCAACCACCATCATGATCTCCAGATATTTTTTATCATCCCGAACAGAAACTTGTATCCATTGACTAATAATTCCCCAACTGCTCTTACCCCTAGATAACAACCATTCTACTTTCTGTCTCTATGAATTAAACCATTCTAGGTAGCTCATATCAGAGAAGGAAATGGCACCTCACTCCAATACTCTTGCCTGGAAAATCCCATGGGCAGAGGAGCCTGGTAGGTTGCAGTCCATGGGGTCTCAAAGAGTTGGACACAACTGAGCAACTTCACTTTCACTTTTCACTTTCATGCATTGAAGAAAGAAATGGCAACCCACTCCAGTGCTCTTGCCTGGAGAATCCCAGGGACGGGGGAGCCTGGTGGGCTGCTGTCTGTGTGGGGTTGCACAGAGTCGGACACGACTGAAGCAACTTAGCAGAGGCGGGTGTTCATACAAGTGGAATTATACAGTATTTTTCCATTGTTCTGGCTTATTTTTCTCAGTATAATGTCTTTTGAGTTTCAGACATGTTGTAGCATGTGTCAGAATTTCCTTCCATTTTTGCAGATGAAAAATTCCATTGTATTATGTCTATACACATTTTGTCTTTCCAGGCATCTATTGATGGGGATATTTGGGTTGTTTCCATCTTTTGGATATTGTGAATAATACTGCTATGAAGAGGAAATAAAACTTAAAGGATTGTTTCCAGTGCTGAGTGTGATGACAGAACAGCAAAAGGTCATCATTCATAGTTTAATTTTAGGAAATATAAGGCCTGGAAATGAGCAGTCTAAATGATTAAAGTTTAGAGAAGTTTAGAGAAAATGTGAAATATAGAAGAAAACCTAGTGGAATCATAATAGCAGTCTTTGTACTTAAGATAATTATTTGAAATTTGTTAACCAGTTGTTCTCTAGATTTCAGTAAGAATCAGGAATCACAGCCCAAACCTGCAAACATGTTGAGAAAACCAGCTACTATTATTATGTCAGTGTACAGACCCTACAATCCTGGTTCTTGCTGATCCTAAAAGTATGAGAGGAGGTCTCCTTGAGACGACTTCAAATGACTTTATAAGATTTTCTCTAGATTGTCCTCTCAAAATAAAATTATCCTCCCTTTCTATTAATATACTTGAGGTTCAGTCAGTTCAGCCACTCAGTTGTGGGCTTAGTGGACCCCATGGACTGCAGCACGCCAGGCCTCCCTGTCCATCACCAACTTCTGGAGTTTACTCAAACTCATGTTCATAGAGTTGGTGATGCCATCCAAACATTTCATCCTCTGTCATCCCACCATCTCATCCTCTGTCATCTCCTTCTCCTCCTGCCTTCAATCTTTCCCAGCATCAGGGTCTTTTCCAATGAGTCATCAGTTCTTCACATCAGGTGGCCAAAGTATTGGAGTCTCAGCTTCAGTCCTTCCAATGAATTTTCAGGACTGATTTTCTTTAGGATGGACTGGTTGGATCTCCTTGCAGTCCAAGGGACTCTCCAAGAGTCTCCTCCAACACCACAGTTCAAAAGCATCAATTCTTCGGCACTCAGCTTTCTTTATGGTCCGGCACTAACATCCATATATGACTACTGGAAAAATCATAGCTTTGACTAGATGGACCTTTGTCAGCAAAGTAATGTCTCTGCTTTTAATATGCTGTCTAGGTTGGTCACAGCTTTTCTTCCAAGGAGCAGGTGTCTTTTAATTTCATGGCTGCAGTCAACATCTGCAGTGATTTTGGAGCCCAAGAAAATAAAGTCTGTCACTGTTTCCAGTCTTTCTCCACCTACTTGTCATGGAGTGATGGGACCAGATGCTATGATCTTAGTTTTTTTAATGTTGAATTTTAAGCCAACTTTTTCACTCTCCTCTCTCACTTTCATCAAGAGGCTCTTTAGTTCTACACTTTCTGCCGTAAGGGTGGTGTCATCTGCATATCTGAGGTTATTGATATTTCTCCCAGCAATCTTGATTTCAGCTTGAACTTCATCCAGCCTGGCATTTCACATGATGTACTCTGCATAGAAGTTAAATAAGCAGATTGACAATATACAGCCTTGACATACTACTTTCCTGATTTTGAGCCAGTCTGTTGTTCCATGTCCGGTTCTAACTGTTGCTTCTTGGCCTGCATTCAGATTTCTCAGGAAGCAGGTAAGATGGTCTGGTATTCCCATCTCTTTAAGAATTTTCCACAGTTTGTTGTGATCTACACAGTCAAAGCCTTTGGTATGATCAACAAAGCAGAAGTAGATGTTTTTCTGGACCTCTCTTCCTTTTTTAATGATCCAACAGATGTTGGCAATTTGATCTCTGGTTCCTCTGCCTTTTCTAAAACCAGCTTGAACATCTGGAAGTTCTTGGTTCACATACTGTTGAAGCCTGGCTTGGAGAATTTTGAGCATTACTTTGCGAGCATGTGAAATGAATGTAATCGTGTGATAGTTTTAACATTCTTTGGCATTGTCCTTCTTTGGGATTGGAATGAAAACTGACTTTTCCAGTCCTGTGACCACTGCTGAGTTTTCCAGGATTGCTGGCATATTGAGTGCAGCACTTTCACAGCATCATCTTTCAGGATTTGGAATAGCTCAACTGGAATTCCATTACCTCCACTAGCTTTGTTCGTAGTGATGCTTCCTAAAGCCCACTTGACTTCACATTCTAGAATGTCTGGCTCTAGGTTGGTGATCACATCATCGTGATTATCTGGGTTGTAAAGATCTTTTTTGTACAGTTCTTCTGTGTATTCTTGCCACCTCTTCTTAATATCTTATGCTTCTGTTAGGTCCATGCCATTTCTGTCCTTTATTGTGCCCATCTTTGCATGAAACGTTCCCTTTAATCTCTAATTTTCTTGAAGATATCTCTAGTCTTTCCCATTCTACTGTTATCCTCTATTTCTTTCATTGATCACTGAGGAAGGCTTTCTTATCTCTCCTTGCTATTCTTTGGAACTCTGCATTAAAATGGGTATGTCTTTCCTCTTCTCCTTTGCCTTAAGCATCTCTTCTTTTTTCAGCTATTTGTAAGGCCTTGTCAGACAACCATTTTGCCTTTTTGCATTTCTTTTTCTTGGGGATGGTCTTGATCCCTGTCTCCTGTACAATGTCACGAACCTCCATCCATAGATCTTCAGGCACTCTGTCTATCAGATTTAATCCCTTGAGTCTATTTGTCACTGCCACTGAATAATCATAAGGGATTTGATTTAGGTCATACCTGAATGACCTAGTGGTTTTCCCTACTTTCTTCAATTTCAGTCTGAATTTGGAAATAAGGAGTTCATGGTCTGAGCCACAGTCAGCTCCTGGTCTTGTTTTTGCTGACTGTATAGAGCTTCTCCATCTTTGGCTGCAAAGAATATAATCAATCTGATTTCAGTGTTGACCATCTGGTGATGTCCATGTGTAGAGTCTTCTCTTGTGTTGTTGGAAGAGGGTGTTTCTATGATCAGTGTGTGCTCTCTTAGGAAAACTCTATTAGCCTTTGCCCTGCTCCATTTTGTACTCCAAGGCCAAATTTGCCTGTTAGTCCAGATATCTCTTGACTTCCTACTTTTGCATTCTATTTCCCTATGATGAAAAGGACATCATTCACAGAAGACTGAGTCAGACCTGTGTTTGAGTCTCCTGTGGAGGTATGGGTCAGCAGTGGCCTGCCACAGGGGCAGGGGCTCTGGGTGCAGCTGCCTGGTCACATAGCCTGTGGCATAAGCCCTCTTGGAGGTCGCCATTAACCCCACCACAGAGATGCAGAGCAGATGACCCACAAACTGCAGAACAACTATACCAAAGAAATTATTGCACTGTTAAGAAAGTTCTAGGACCCACAACAGATTTCCCAACCTTGGGATCTGGCAAAGGGACTGAGAACCCCCAGGGCATTTAACTTTGGAGGCCAGTGGGATTTGATTATAGAACTTACACAGGACTGGGGAAATGGACTCTTGCAGGGCACAAACAAAACCTGTGTGCACTGGGACCAAGGGGAAAGGAGCAGTGACCCCCACAAGAGACTGACCCAGACTTGCCTGTGAGTGTCCGGAGTCTCCAGCAGAGGCATGGGCTGGTGGTCACCTGCTGCAGGGTCCAGGGCACTGAGTGCAGCAGTGCATGCATGGGGCCTTTTGAAGGAGGTCGCCATTATCTTCATTACCTCCACCATAGTTTGGTCTCAGGTCAAACAGCAGGGAGGGAACACAACCCCACCCATCAACAGAAAATTGGATTAAAGAGTTACTGAGCATGGCCCCACCCATCAGAACAAGACCCAGTTTCCCCGACAGTCAGTCTCTCCCATCAGGAAGCTTCCATAAGCCTCTTATTCTTATCCTTCAGAGGGAAGACAGAATGAAAACCACAATCATAGAAAACTAACCAAACTGATCACATGGACCACAGCCTTGTCTAGCTCAATGAAACCATGAGCCATGCCATGTAGGGCCACCCAAGCTGGACGGGTCATGGTGGAGAGTTCTGACAAAATGTGGTCCACTGGAGAAGGGGATGGCAAAACATTTCAGTAGTCTTGCCTTGAGAATCCCATGAACAGTATGAAAAATCAAAAAGATAGGACACTGAAAGATGAACTCCCCAGGCTGGTAGGTGCCCAATATGCTACTGGAAAAGATTGGAGAAATAACTCCAGAAGGAACGAAGAGATGGAGCCAAAGCAAAAACAACACCCAGGTGTGGATGTGACAGGTGATGGAAGTAAAGTCTGATGCTGTAAAAGAGCAATATTGCATAGGAACCCGGAATGTTACGTCCATGAATGAAGGTAAATTAGAAGTGGTCAAACAGGAGATGGCACAAGTAAACATTGACATTTTAGGAATCAGTGAACTAAAATGGACTGGAATGGTTGAATTTAATTCAGATGACCATTATATCTACTCCTGTGGGCAAGAATCCCTTAGAATAAATGGAGTAGCCCTCATAGTCAACAAAAGAGTATGAAATGCAGTATTTGGGTGCAATCTCAAAAATGACAGAATGATCTCTGTTCGTTTCCAAGGCAAACCATTCAGTATCACAGCAATCCAAGTCTATGCCCCAACCAGTAATGCTGAAGAAACTGGAATTGAATGGTTCTATGAAGATCACTTGAAGTTACAAGAGTGGAAATGTTGTTACTCCAGGGTGATTTCTTTTTTGTACTGTCTTTCTTAGGGAGAGGAAGTGAAATTATAGTGCTGTAACATCAGTATGAATGTCAATCCATACAACTTAGAATCAGGCTTCTCTAAATAAGAGAAACATATTAGAAGTCTTTTCCTTTGGTTCTAAATCATCACATAGAAAGCTTTCAAAATAAATCTATCTGTTCTTCCAATCATTGCACTCTTAAATGCTTATATGAGTTATCATTGTCCTACCAACAAAGTTATCTTAAGTCCCTCTAACCTAATTCTGAGGTGATAGAGTTTACACTTTTATTATGATTACTCTTCTCTGATTGCACTGAGCTGTGTCTGTGTCATTCTACAACATGTGTTCTACCCCATCTCTCACTTCAACAAAGTCAATGCTCTAATTTAAATGTGATTAATCAGCATTGAATAGTAAGGGTCTGTTCATTTGTTCTAAAGCTGCACTGTAAGTATTATAGCTGTGAGTCACATGTCACTGTTTAAATTAAAATTAAATTAAATGAAAAATCATTTACTTGGTTGCACTAATCACGTTTTGTGTTCAGTGGCCACATGTGGCTAGTGGCACTGTGCTGACAGTACAATACTTCAATACTTACTTCCATTTGAAAAGCCCACACATTTTAGTCAACATAGAAAGACTAAAAACTTAGCTTCTAGAATCAGGAACAAGGCAAAGATTCAACATAGTACTGGATATTCTAGCCAATGCAATTAGATAAGAAAAATAAACAAAAGGCATGGAAATTGAAAAAGAAGAAATAAAATTATTTCCGTTTCCAGGTGACATGATCTTATATTTAGAATCCTAAGGATGTTACAAAAATACCTGTTTGAACTATTAAATTCAGCAAATTTGCAGAAACAAAATCAACGTTTAAAATCAGTTGCACTTTTAAATAAAAAACACAATGAGGTGTCACCTCACAATGGTCAGAATAGCTATTATTAAAGAAATCTACATATAATAATTAACAAAGATCAAACACAAAGAACAAATATTAAAAGCAGCAAGGGAAAAACAACAAATAACACACAAGGGAATTCCCATAAGGATAACAGCTGATCTTTCAATAGAAACTCTTCAAGCCAGGAGGGAATGGCAAGACATACTTAAAATGATGAAAGAAAATAACCTACAGCCCAGATTATTGTACCCAGCAAGGATCTCATTCAAGTATGAAGGAGAAATCAAAAGCTTTTCAGACAAGCAAAAGCTGAGAGAATTCTGCACCACCAAACCAGCTCTCCAACAAATACTAAAGGATATTCTCTAGACAGGAAACACAAAAATGGTGTATAAACTCGAACCCAAAACAATAAAGTAAATGGCAACGGGATCATACTTATCAGTAATTACCTTAAACGTAAATGGGTTGAATGCCCCAACCAAAAGACAAAGACTGGCTGAATGGATAAAAAAACAAGACCCCTGTATATGTTGTCTACAAGAGACCCACCTCAAAACAGGGGACACATACAGACTGAAAGTGAAGGGCTGGAAAAAGATTTTCCATGCAAATTGGGACCAAAAGAAAGCAGGAGTCACAATACTCGTATCAGATAAATTAGACTTTAAAACAAAGGCTGTGAAAAGAGACAAAGAAGGTCACTACATAATGATCAAAGGATCAATCCAAGAAGAAGATATAACAATTATAAATATATATCCACCCAACATGGGAGCACCGCAGTATGTAAGACAAATCCTAACAAGTATGAAAGGAGAAATTAAAAATAACACAATAATAGTGGGAGACTTTAATACCCCACTCACACTTATGGATAGATCAATTAAACAGAAAATTAACAAGGAAAAAAAAAAAAAACAAAACATGTATCTATAAAGTTCACTAAAGCAAAGCACAGTAAAATGAGGTATGGCAATAAAAGGCGTTAAATTTATCAAATAAAAAAAATATCTTTCTTATGTATTAAAAAAAAAAGAAATCTACATATAATAAATGCTGCAGTGGGTGTGGAGAAATGGGAACCTTTGTACACTGCTGATAGGTATGAAAATTGGTTCAGCTACTATGGAAAACAGTATAGATATTCCTTAAAAAACTAAAAATAGACCTACTTTATGATCTGGCAACCCCACTCCTAGATACATACTCAGGAAAAAAAGCTTCTAATTCAAAAAGATACATGCATCCCAAAGTTTATAGCCACATTATTTATAGTCAAGACATGGAAACAACAGATAATTGGATTAAGAAGATGTGGTACATATACAATGGACTGTTCAGATCAGATCAGATCAGTCGCTCAGTCGTGTCTGACTCTTTGCCACCCCATGAATCGCAGCACGCCAGGCCTCCCTGTCCATCACCAACTCCCAGAGTTCACTCAGACTCACGTCCATCGAGTCAGTGATGCCACCCAGCCATCTCATCCTCTGTCGTCCCCTTCTCCTCCTGCCCCCAATCCCTCCCAACATCAGAGTCTTTTCCAATGAGTCAACTCTTCGCATGAGGTGGCCAAAGTACTGGAGTTTCAGCTTTAGCATCATTCCTTCCAAAGAACACCCAAGGCTGATCTCCTTTAAGATGGACTGGTTGGATCTCCTTGCAGTCCAAGGGACTCTCAAGAGTCTTCTCCAACACCACACTTGCAAAGCATCAATTCTTCGGTGCTCAGCCTTCTTCACAGTCCAACTCTCACATCCATACATGACCACAGGAAAAACTATAGCCTTGACTAGACGAACCTTTGTTGGCAAAGTAACGTCTCTGCTTTTGAATATGCTATCTAGGTTGGTCATAACTTTCCTTCCAAGGAGTAAGCGTCTTTTAATTTCATGGCTGCAATCACCATCTGTAGTGATTTTGGAGCCCAGAAAAATAAAGTCAGACACTGTTTCCACTGTTTCCCCATCTATTTCCCATGAAGTGATGGGACCGGATGCCATGATCTTCATTTTCTGAATGTTGAGCTTTAAGCCAACTTTTTCACTCTCCGCTTTCACTTTCATCAAGAGGATTTTGAGTTCCTCTTCACTTTCTGCCATAAGGGTGGTGTCATCTGCATATCTGAGGTTATTGATATTTCTCCTGGCAATCTTGATTCCAGCTTGTGTTTCTTCCAGTCCAGCATTTCTCATGATGTACTCTGCATATAAGTTAAATAAACAGGGTGACAATATACAGCTTTGACAAACTCCTTTTCCTATTTGGAACCAGTCTGTTGTTCCATGTCCAGTTCTAACTGTTGCTTCCTGACCTGCATACAAATTTCTCAAGAGGCAGATCAGGTGGTCTGGTATTCCGACCTCTTTCAGAATTTTCCATAGTTTATTGTGATCCACACAGTCAAAGGCTTTGGCATAGTCAATAAAGCAGAAATAGATGTTTTTCTGGAACTCTCTTGCTTTTTCCATGATCCAGCGGATGTTGGCAATTTCATCTCTGGTTCTGGCCTTTTCTAAAACCAGCTTGAACATCAGGAAGTTTACGGTTCACATGTTGCTGAAGCCTGGCTTGGAGAATTTTGAGCATTACTTTACTAGCGTGTGAGATGAGTGCAATTGTGCAGTAGTTTGAGCATTCTTTGGCATTGTCTTTCTTTGGGATTGGAATGAAAACTGACCTTTTCCAGTCCTGTGGCCACTGCTGAGTTTTCCAAATTTTCTGGCATATTGAGTGCAGCACTTTCACAGCATCATCTTTCAGGATTTGAAATAGCTCAACTGAAATTCCATCACCTCCACTAGCTTTGTTCGTAGTGATGCTTTCTAAGGCCCACTTGACTTCACATTCTAGGATGTCTGGCTCTAGGTCAGTGATCACACCACTGTGTTTATCTGGGTTGTGAAGATCTTTTTTGTACAGTTCTTCTGTATATTCTTGCCACCTCTTCTTAATATCTTCTGCTTCTGTTAGTTCCATACCATTTCTGTCCTTTATCGAGCCCATCTTTGCATGAAATGTTCCTTTGGTATCTCTGATTTTCTTGAAGAGATCCCTAGTCTTTCCCATTCTGTTGTTTTCCTGTATTTCTTTGCATCGATTGCCAAGGAAGGCTTTCTTATCTCTCCTTGCTATTCTTTGGAACTCTGCATTCAGATGTTTATATCTTTCCTTTTCTCTTTTGCTCTTCGCTTCTCTTCTTTTCACAGCTATTTGTAAGGCCTCCCCAGACAGCCATTTTGCCCTTTTGCATTTCTTTTCCATGGGGATGGTCTTCATCCCTGTCTCTGGTATAATGTCACGAACCTCATTCCATAGTTCATCAGGCACTCTGTCTATCAGATCTAGGCCCTTAAATCTATTTCTCACTTCCACTGTGTAATCATAAGGGATTTAATTTAGGTCATACCTGAATGGCCTAGTGGTTTTCCCTACTTTCTTCAATTTCAGTCTGAATTTGGAAATAAGGAGTTCATGGTCTGAGCCACAGTCAGTTCCTGGTCTTGTTTTTGCTGACTGTATAGAGCTTCTCCATCTTTGGCTGCAAAGAATATAATCAATCTGATTTCAGTGTTGACCATTTGGTGATGTCCATGTATAGAGTCTTCTCTTGTGTTGTTGGAAGAGGGTGTTTGTTATGACCAGTGCATTTTCTTGGCAAAACTCAGTCTTTGCCCTGCTTCATTGCATATTCCAAGGCCAAACTTGCCTGTTACTGCAGGTGTTTCTTGACTTCCTACTTTTGTATCCCAGTCCCCTATAATGAAAAAGACATCTTTTTTGGTTGTTAGTTCTAAAAGGTCGTGTAGGTCTTCATAGAATCGTTCAACTTCAGCTTCTTCAGCGTTACTGGTTGGGGCATAGACTTGGATTACTGTGATATTGAATGGTTTGCCTTGGAAATGAACAGAGATCATTCTGTCATTTTTGAGATTGCATTTCAGACTCTTTTGTTGACCATGATGGCTACTCCATTTCTTCTGAGGGATTCCTGCCCACAGTAGTAGATATAATGGTCATCTGAGTTAAATTCACCCATCCAGAACATTTCAGTTCGCTGATTCCTAGAATGTCAACATTCACCCTTGCCATCTCTTGTTTGACCACTTCCAATTTGCCTTGATTCATGGACCTGACATTCCAGGTTCCAATGCAATATTGCTCTTTACAGCATCGGACCTTGCTTCTATCACCAGTCACATCCACAGCTGGGTATTGTTTTTGCTTTGGCTCCATCCCTTCATTCTTTCTGGAGTTATTTCTCCACTGATCTCCAGTAGCATATTGGGCACCTACTGACCTGGGGAGTTTCTCTTTCAGTGTCCTATCATTTTGCCTTTTCATACTGTTCATGGGGTTCTCAAGGCAAGAATACTGAAGTGGTTTGCCATTCCCTTCTCCAGTGGGCCACATTCTGTCAGACCTCTCCACCATGACCAGCCCATCTTGGGTTGCCCCACAGGCATGGCTTAGTTTCATTGAGTTAGACAAGGCTGTGGTCCTTGTGTGATTAGATTGACTAGTTTTCTGTGAGTATGGTTTCAGTGTGTTTGCCCTCTGATGCCCTCTTACAACACCTACTGTCTTACTTGGGTTTCTCTTACCTTGGGTGTGGGGTATCTCTTCACGGCTGCTCCAGCAAAGCGCAACCGTTGCTCCTTACCTTGGATGAGGGGTATCTCCTCACCGCCGCCCTTCCTGACCTTCAACATGGGATAGCTCCTCTAGGCCCTGTTACTCAGCAGTAAAAATGGAATGAAATAATGCCATTTGCAATAGCATTGATAAACCTAGAGAATACTATACTTAGTGAAGTAAGTCAGGCAGAGAAAGACAAATACTCTGTGATTTTACTTAAATGTGGAATCTAAAATATAATACAAATAAATTTGTATACAAAACAGAAACAGACAGAAAACAAACTTATGGTTACCAAAGGGGAGAGGGAGGAAGGGAAGAAGGGAAAAATTAGGAGTGTGGGATTAACAGATAAAAACCACTGTACATAAATAGGTAGGCAACTAGACTTTATTGTATAGCACAGAGAATTCTATTCTACATCTTGTAATAAACTATAGGGAATATAATCAGAAAAAATAACTGAATCACTATGCTGCACATGTGAAACTTACACAGTATTGAACATCAACTGTACTTTGATTTAAAAAAATTCAGTTGCGTTTTTATACACTTACAATGACCAACCCGAAAAAGAAATTAAGAAGGCAGTCCTATTTACTATGCCTCAAAAAGGATAAAATATTTTGGAATAAACTTAATGAAGTAGATTATAGACTTGTACACTAAATGATACAAAAAATACTTTTAAAATCAAAGAGGTTACAAATAAATGGAAAGACATTCACGTACTTGTAGACTGGAAGACTTAATATTATCAGAATGTTCATACATACCAAATAAAGCAATCTGCGGACTCAATGCAATACTTATAAAAATTCCAGTGGATTTTTTGTGTGTGTGTGTGTGTGTGAAAATAGAAAAAAAATTCTAAAATTCATATGAACTCTCAAGGGTTCTGAATATCTGAATATCCAAAACAATCTTGAAGAAGAACAAAGTTGGAAGACTCAGACTTGCTGATTTCAAAATGACACTACAAAGTAACAGTGATGAAGGCAGTGTTCTTGTTGTTTAGTCAGGCAGGTGTCTGCAACTCTGCAACCCCTTGGACTGTCGCCTGCCAGATTCCTCTGCCCGTGGGATTTTCCAGGCAAGAATACTGGAATGTGTTGCCATTTCCTTCTCCAGGGGATCTTCGCTACCCAGGGATTGAACCCAGGTTTCCTGCATCTCCTACATTTCCTGCATTGGCAGGTGGATTCTTTATCACTGAGCCGCCTAGGAAGCCCAAGTAATGTGATATGGTACAGGCATAAAGATATATAGGCCAATGGAACAGGATAGTGAGTATAGAAATAACCCCTTGCATATATGGTCAAATGATTTTTTTAACAAGGGTGCTAAGCCTAATCAATGGGGAAAGAACAGTCTTTTCAACAAATGGTGTCAGGAAAACTGGGTATGCACATACAACACAATGAAGCTGAACCCTTACCTTATACTGTATATAAGAATTCACTCAAAATTTATGAAATAACTAAACAGAAGACCTAAAACTGCTAAACTTCTAGAAGAAAACATAGGGGAAACTCTTTAAGACAGTAGATTTGTCAATGACTTCTTTGATATGACACCAAAAGCACAAGTAACAAAATAAACACAAATGGGACTGTACCATGAACTCAAAAACTTGCATGTCAAAGGGAAAAATGCATGAAAAGACAGCCTACAGAATGGGATGAAATAATTTTAAATTGTACATCTGGCAAAGCTTAATATCCACAATATATAAGGAAGAGCTACAACTCAACAATAGTAATACAACAACCTGATTGAAACTATGGGCAAAGGATTGAGGCTGGAGTCAATAGTGGAATTCTCAAGGCAAGAACAGTGGGTAGCCATTCCCTTCTCCAGGGGATTTTCCTGACCCATGGATCAAACCCAGGTCTCTTGCATTGCAGGTAGATTCTTTCCCATCTGAGCCACCTGAGTATCAGCTATTGGTTTAGTGTGCTAGAGTCCTTGAAGAGTAACTGCTGACCTTAATCACTGGCTTGGCGTAGTCAGTCACCAGGCTAGTGACATGCAACAGAGGAAAAAACTGAGCAAAGGAATCGATTAGGTTTTCTCCAAAGAATATATACAAATGGCCAATAAGCATATGAAAAGATGTTCATCATCACTGATCGTTAGGGAAAAGTAAATCAAAACCAAAATAAGACATCACTTCATGCCTATCAGACGGGCCACAATCAAAACAACGTTCGTGAGGATGTAGAGAAGTTGGGACTCTTGTGCACTGTTAGTGGGAATGTAAAATGGTGCTGTTATTGTGGAAAAAAGTATGGAGGTTACTCAAAAAGTTAAAAATAAAATTACCATGGAACCCACTGGTTCTGCTTCTAGGTATATTCAGAAGAACTAAAATCAGGATCTCAAAGAGTTACGTGCACTACCATGTTCATTGCAGCAAGATTGACAATAACCAAGATACGGAAACAACCCAAATGCCCACTGAAAAATGGATGAATGAATGAAGAAAATGTGGTATATACATGTAATGGAACATAATGGAAGTCTTAGGGAAAAAAGGAAACCCTGTCACATGTTATAACATGATGAACCTCAAGGAAATTATGCTAAGCAAAATAAGTCAGTCATAAAAGGACAAACAGTGTTATGATTCCACTAATATGAAGTATCTAAAGTAGTTAAAATCATAGAAACAAGAAGTACAAATGTGGTTATCAATGTGGGGGAAGGGCAACAAGTATTGAGTGGGTGTGGAGTTTTGCTGTTGCAAGACAAAAGTTCTAGAGACCTGTTGGAGAGCAATGTGAATATACTTAATGCTACTGAAATGAGCATTAAAAATAGTTAAGGTGGTAAATGCAATATTATGTGTTTTTTACATGGTGTATGTTCTTTCCATATTATAGCAAATAAACATTAGTGTTGAAATCCAAAGCAGTTCATTTCTTTGCTCAACATGTTAAAATGAAACAGCCACAGTTGCACAGTAGCTGTTAGTGTCTTGAATTCTTAATTTTCTTTCATAATGAGTCAACATTAGGAGGCATATTGTTGTTTTTTAAAAAAAACCCTGACTGTTCTCTGTTAGTAAGCAGCATGTGAATTGGCTTCAGGTATAAGTCTTGCTGCACACATAGCTGCTGTCCTAATGGGAGTAATCCCAACACTCCTTTCCATTCTACACCATAGCACACTAAGTAACTTATATGAAAATTCTTCCTCTACAGCATGAGTTTTCAGTGACAACCAGAAGCAAAAAATCAAGTGCTTCAGCTTCTTATAAATGCTGCACAGATGCCAAGAGCTTATTTATACCCTCATATCAATCACTTCAACCTATTGTAAAGCAAAATGTAGTCTAGCACACACCTTTCAATCCACATCCTATGTTATTGACGTTGTGTTTGCACAACAGTATCATTTGATAAAGGAATTTTACCAGCAGTTCCTTCTGATTTAGCAGTAACCATATTTGTCATTAACTTGTGGTTGGCTTTGTGGTTTGACATGTACCTTTTTTCATTATCAGGAGTGCAATGCTGAATGATATCTTAGTAATTCTAATCTTTCTTTTGGCTTTACTGATAGAACTCATCAAGTTTGTACTAGAAGGAAATCTTTTGTTCCTGCTCTGAAAAAAAAGTAGATTGCTTTAGCAGAGAGGTTACGGTGCTCTCTCTGACAATTACATAAAATCTTTGACGGCTTTAGTCCTCTGCATTAGATGAGACTTTTTTTAGCAGGTGATAGAAATCAACATCAAACTAACCTAAGAAGGGGTACGGTGAAATGCATTTCATTTCAACTCTTTGAAATGTAAGTACAAAATATTTACATGTTTTTCCTTGAGAACTACCCAAATACCCCCTGACTCCTTGATAAACTATTGTAGGTCACACTCTGAGGGTTAGTGCTTTCTCCTAAAAGGGTATTTTCTTTTCTAAAAAAATTTTTTTAATTTATTTTTAATTGGAGGATGATTGCAATACAGTATTGCTTTACAGTATTTACAGTATGATGTGATGGCTTCTGCCACATATCATTATGAATCACTCATAGGTATACATATGTCCTCTCCCTCCTAAACCTCCCTCCCACCTCCAACTCCATCCCATTCCCCTAGGCTGTCACAGAGTACTTGTTTTCCAGGCCACAGGACTGGAAAATGTCAGTTTCCATTCCAATCCCAAAGACAAGCAATGTTAAAGAATGTTCAAACTACTGCACAATTGCACTCATTTCACATGCTAGCAGGGTAATATTCAAAATCCTTTAAGCTAGGCTTCCACAGTATGTGAACCAAGAACTTCCAGATGTACAAGCTGGAGCAAGAAGAGGCAGAGGAACCAGAGATCAAATTGCCAACATCCGTTGGATGATAGAAAAAGCAAGAGAATTCCAGAAAAAAACATCTACTTCTGCTTCATTGAGTATGCTAAAGCCTTTGACTGTGTGGATCATAATAAACTGTGGAAAATTCTTAAAGAGATGGGAATACCAGACCTTCTGTATGCAGGTCAAGAAGCAACAGTTAGAACCAGACATGGAATAATGAATTGGTTCCAAACTGGCAAAGGAATACATCAAGGCTGTATATCATCACCCTACTTATTTCACTTATATGCAGAGTACATCATGCAAAATGCCAGGCTGGGTGAAGTTCAAGCTGGAATCAAGATTGCTGGGACAAATATCAATAACCTCAGATATGCAGATGACACCACCCTAATGGCAGAAAGTGACGAGGAACTAAAGAGCCTCTTGATGAAAGTGAAAGAGAAGAGTGACGAAGCTGGCTTAAAACTCAACATTCAAAAAACTAAGATCATATATATGTGTTAGTATACTGTATTGGTGTTTTTCTTTCTGGCTTACTTCACTCTGTATAATGTTGATGTATGGCAAAACCAATACAATATTGTAAAGTAAAAAAAAAAAAAAAAAACTAAGATCATGGCATCTGATCCCTTCACTTCACTTCAAATAGATGGGGAAAAAATGAAAACAGTGACAGATTTTATTTTCTTGGGCTCCAAAATCATTGTGGACAGTGACTGCAGCCTTGCAATTAAAAGATGCTTGCTCCTTGGAAGAAAAGCTATAACAAACCTAGACAGCATATTAAAAAGCAGAGACATCACTTTGCCAACAAAGGTCTGTATTGTCATAGCTATGGTTTTTTTTCAGTAGTTATGTACGGATGTGAGAGTTGGACCATAATAACGCTGAGTGCTGAAGAACTGATGCTTTCAAATTGTGGTGCTGGAGAAGACTCTTGAGAGTCCCTTGAACAGCAAGGACATCAAACCAGTCAGTGCTAAAGGAAATAAATCCTGAATATTTATTGGAATAACTGATGCTGAAACTGAAGCTCCAATACTTTGGCCACCTGATGCAAAGAGTTGACTCATTAGAAAAGACCCTGATGCTGGGAAAGACTGGGGACAAAAGCAGAAACAGACAACAGAGGATGAGATGGTTGGAAGGCCGCACCGATTCAATGGACCTGACTTTGAGCAAACTCTGAGAGAGAGTGAAGGGCAGGGAAGCCTGGCATGCTGCAGTCTATGGGGTTTCAAAAAGTCGGACACGGCTGAGCAACTGAACAATACCAACCAGTTTGAACTCCCTGAGTCATACAGCAAATTCTCACTGACTATCTATTTTACACACGCTAAGGTATATGTTTCCATGCTACTCTCAGTTTGTCCCACCCTCTCGTTCCCCCGCTATTTCCACAAGTCCATTGTCTGTGTCTGCAAGCATATGTTCAAAGTCAGCTCCTCCAAGAGCTTGGGTACCACAACTACCTCTGAAGCTTATAAAAGATGTTGATTGACATGTCCAACTTCTGGCCAGCCAAATAAGACCTTCCTTGTGTAATGCTCAGAAATCTCTATTTTAAATGGTCTTCCAGTGTAACTCTAACATACCCATTCTGGCATCTTGCAATAAGATCAATTTAGGAATCATATTCTACAGTATTCTCTCTCTACTCTATTTCCTGAGGTCAAGCAGCTTACACTTGTCCATTTTCCCTGTTTATATCCCTCCTCAGTTCTTATTGGAGAAGGCAATGGCACCCCACTCCAGCACTCTTGCCCAGAAAAATCCCATGAATGGAGGAGCCTGGAAGGCTGCAGTCCATGGGGTTGCTAAGATCGGACACAACTGAATGACTTCACTCACTTTTCACTTTCATGCATTGGAGAAGGAAATGGCAACCCACTCCAGTGTTCTTGCCTGGAGAATCTCAGGGACAGGGAAGCCTGGTGGGCTGCCGTCTATGGGGTCGCACAGAGTCGGACACGACTGAAGTGACTCAGCAGCAGAAGCAGCAACAGTTCTCATCTAAACCTATCACATGGCTGAGTCCTCACCAAGGATACTATGGGAAACAGCTCCCAAGACAGGTAACTCATAATCCTTGTGGAAGTTTCATCAGCAGGTAGGACAAGAAAAGCAGCCTTCATGGGACCTGCTTACCAGCAGTTTGTCTCTATCCTCACCTGCTCTGGATCCAATAAAGCTCAGTGTCTACATCTCCACTTCTACTCTACTTCATGAAAAAAGGAATTCCAGTGCTCAAGGAAGGTCACTCCATTTATGGCATAGAAGTTACCCTAGGAATAGGGGAGGCATGATGAGGGATGAAATAAAAATGCTCTGAAATGCAGGTGAGTATGTTTCTTGTCTCTTCTATTTATCTCTGTCTCCATTATCTGGGTCTTGGATGTATTACACAATATGTCCTTCCTGCAAAGTATGACCTGGGCAGAGAAATAAGTGTGTGGCTCTTTTTAAGGATTTGGCCAGCATATATTGAGATGCAAGCCGAGGACAAAGCAGTGAATGATCAGTGCTGCTTATATTGTCTTGAGTAATTCAGCTCTGATCCCCAGGCTGCATATCCCACTAAGCCAAATGAGAGCTCTGTGATTGAAAAGACCTGCCCTACTCAGAAAGTTATTTGGTATCAGGCCATTGTCACTTAGATATACACTGTAGGGAGGAGGCAGGTGGCGTTTCAGTATTCCATACTTGAAGCAGTTGATGAAAGTGTTCATTCCACTTGCAAAGAGCACTTTCTCTAAGGAGAATGGAAATAAATAAATAGGTTCTGCCTTTCTGCAGATCTGCTGCTAGTTTAGGAGTCAACAAATGAATGGCTACCAGACAAACCCAGATGGCAGCCTGCCTTTATGCAGCCTGAGGGGTGGGGCCTAAGTATGGTTTTCGTCTTTTTAGGTTTGTAAAAATAAAACAAAGAAGAATATGTGACCAGCAAACCTAAGATAGTTACCATCTGGCCTTTTACAGAAAAATTTGCTGATATTTGGCTTAGAGTCCTTTTAGACTCATGTACCTGGTAACTTCCTGTCTGGTTCTCCTCTTAATTGGACTCTTTCTGGCTGCATCATGAAGACCAACTAAGAGTTGTTTCTGACCGAGTTCATGTACCTGTTCTCGGTTCACCCAGTCTCATTTGTGTTTGGGTAAGTGTTCAACAACCATCTGGAGAAGGCGATGACACCCCACTCCAGTACTCCTGCCTGGAAAATCCCATGGACGAGGGAGCTGCAGTCCATGGGGTCGCTAAGACTGAGCGACTTCACTTTCACTTTTCACTTTCTTGCACTGGAGAAGGAAATGGCAACCCACTCCAGTGTTCTTGCCTGGAGAATCCCAGGGATGGGGCAGCCTGGTGGGCTGCCGTCTATGGGGTCACACAGAGTCGGACACGACTGAAGTAACTTAGCAGCAGCAGTAGCAGCAGTCAACAACCAGCAATTGGAACAAACAAGCCCTGCTTTGTAGCATCTGCCAATTTCTGTGGTGTAAATACTCCCCTCCACAGCTGATTTCAAGCTGTCAACAATTTCAAGCTGTAACAATGATGTTACTGAACACAAAATTGGGGGGCAATGCACACAATCAGATCTTGCTAGATGGTAGGAGTTAACTCCTGCAACCACTGCCCAATCTTGAGAAGTGTGAGGCAGCTGGCATAGTGGAAAGAGAATCATTTGCCAGTTAAATATTCTTAAATTCAAATTAAATCATTACTTCTCCGGATGTTGCTGTTGTACAGTCACTCAGTCATGTCTGACTCTTTGTGACCCATGAACTGCAGGCTTCCCTGTCCTTCACTATCCCACAGAGTTGGCCCAAACTCATGTCTATTGAGTCTATGGTGCCATCCAACCACCTCATCCACTATCACCCCCTTTTCCTCCTGCCGTCAATCTTTCTCAGCATCAGGGTCTTTTCTAATGAGCTAGCTCTTTACATCACATGGCTGAAGTATTGGAGCTTCAGCTTCAGTATCAGTTCTTCCAATAAATATTTAGGGTTGACTTCCTTTAGGATTGACTCGTCTGATCTCCTTGCTGTTCAAGGTACTCTCAAGAGTCTTTTCCAGCACCACAGTTCCAAAGCACCAATTCTTCAGTGCTCAGCCTTCTTTATGGTTCAACTCTCATTTGTTTCAACTCTCATTTGTAGTCTCAATGACTACTGGAAAAACCATAGCTTTGGCTATATGGACCTGTGAGGGTAACAGGCAGGAAGGCCAGGGGTCTCCAAACGGAGGAAATAGCCTGCAAGTGTCAGACATTTTTATCTCTCGTAAGTGGCAGGAGGAAACAAACTAGCGATATTTTTTTTTCCTTCTCTATACAAATTTAAAAGGAGGTTTCTCTTAAAATACCGTGTTGCCATAATGACACCTGGGTTCACCTGAAGTTAACTATTCTCAAGCCTAGAGATAACCAATGCCTTTTCCTTATGGAAATGTTTGTCTTAAGCTCTGTAATGTACTATGCATTTACCCCAGACTCTGTCTTCAAGTCGGTTCCACCTCTTGGCTCAGAACCTACTTGACAAACCAGTGTGTTATACTCAGATATTGTTCCTCTAATCTATGGAAACGAAATTATTTGTATGGTGATCTGCCCTTCTTCAAGATTCAAGTTAATCATTTTATGGCCCAGGATGAACCATTTGGTGCCAAGATTATCCCAAAATGCATCTTATGGGTGAGGGGCCTGGTGCCATTCAGAGTTTTAAGACATTCCTTTCTTTCATTAACAGACTGCTAGTGACTATAGAACATCCAGCTGAAGACTAGCAGGGGGTATTCTTTCTGCCCCCTTCTGATGCCTATGTCAGAAGCTTTCTTTATCTCCTTTATACTTTAATAAAATTTTATTACACAAAAGCTCTGAGTGATCAGGCCTTGTCTCTGGCCCTGGATTGAATTCTTCTCCTCCAGGGGCCAAGAATCCCAGTGTCTTTGCGTGATTCAACGACAACCTTTCAGACCTTTGTTGGCAAAGTGACGTCTCTGCTTTTTAATATGCTGTTTAGGTTTATCATAGCTTTTCTTTCAAGGAGAAAGTGTCTTTTAATTTCAGCACTGCAGCCATTGTCCACAGTGATTTTGGAGTTCAAGAAAATAAAATCTGTCACTGTTTCCATTCTTTCCCCATCTATTTGCCAGGAAGTGATGGGACTGGGTGCCATAATTAGTTTTTTGAATGTTGAGTTTTAAGCCAACTTTTTCACTCTCCTCTTTTGCCTTCATCAAGAAGCTCTTTAGTTCCTCTTCACTTTATGCCATTAGGGTGGTATCATCTGCATATCTGAGGTTATTGATATATTTCCCAGCAATCTTGATTCCAGCCTGAACTTCATCCAGCCTGGCATTTCACATGATGTACTCTTTGAAATAAGTGAAATAAGTAATGTAAGTGAAATAAGCAGAGTGACAATGTACAGCCTTGACGTACTCCTTTCCCAATTTGGAACCAGTCCATTGTTCCATGTTTGGTATTCCCATCTCGTTAAAAATCCCTCCCCCACCAAAAAAATAAAATAAAATAAAAATTTCCCGTTTGTTGTGATCCACATAATCAAAGGCTTTAGCATAATCAGTGAAGCAGATGTAGATATTTTTCTGGAACTCCCTTGCTTTTTCTATCCAACGGATGTTGGCAATTTGATCTCTGGTTCCTCTGTCTCTTCTAACTCCAGCTTATACATCCAGAAGTTCTTGGTTCAGGTACCATTGAAGCCTAGCTTTAAAAATTTTGAGCATTACCTTGCTAGCATGTGAAATGAGTTCAATTGTTCAGTAGTTTGAACATTCTTTGACATTACCCTTCTTTGGGATTGGAATGAAAACTGACCTTTTCCAGTCCTGGGGTCACTGCTGGATTTTCCAAATTTACTAACATATTGAATGCAGCACTTAATGTCAATGATCTTGGTTTTCCATGTATAAATTTGAAATAATGGTACATTATTATCTCAATATTCCAGTGGTCATGTATGGATGTGAGAGTTGGACTATAAAGAAAGCTGAGTGCTGAAGAATTGATGCTTTTGAACTGTGATGTTGGAGAAGACTCTTGAGAGTCCCTTGGACTGCAAGGAGATCCAACCAGTCCATCCTAAAGGAGATCAGTCCTGGGTGTTCATTGGAAGGACTGATGCTGAAGCTGAAACTCTAATACTTTGGCTACCTGATGCGAAGAGCTGATTCATTTGAAAAGACCCTGATGCTGGGAAAGATTGAGGGCAGGAGGAGAAGGGGATGACAGAGGATGAGATGGCTGGATGGCATCACTGACTCGATGGACACGGGTTTGGGTGAACTCTGGGAGTTGGTGATGGACAAGGAGGCCTGGTGTGCTGCGGTTCATGGGGTCGCAAAGAGTCAGACACAGCTGAGTGACTGAACTGAACTGATTATCTCAAGAAAAGGATCTGGGAAGACTGACATCAGATAGAAGCAAACAAACCACACAGTGCTTAGGACACCCCTTCCCTACTTTTTCTCTGCTGGCCCCATGGCAGGCAGGGTGCAGGCTTCCTCTTTTCTCCTCCATCTTCTCTGCTGCCCTCTCTGCTTAGGTCAGGACTGGATGGGAGTCCAGGGGATCCACCTTCTGGGTCTGTTTGAGGTATTTGGACCTCAGGAAAAGCCTGAGGTCTGAGAGAGTTGGCTGGGATCTTACAAGCAGGACAAACACAGAACTTTGGGTGGGTTGCTCTGGGGATGTTTGTCAAAGGAGAAGACAGTCACTGGATTCCACTTTAAGAGCTGAGTTCTGGTCTTATTTTGCTCTGTATCTACCACGCCTGACACAATTGTATGGAAATAGGAGCCATTGAGTGTATGATAGCTGGATGAGTGAATGAATGATGATTGTATCTACCTATAAATGAATGCAATCATGATCAAATATTGATTAAGAGATTGGGTTCTGACAGCTTGAATTTGAATCCCAGCTTTGTCCCTTATTAGCTCTGTAACTCTGAACAACTTACTTAACCTCTCTGGACTTCAGTTTCATCGTATGTGAAATACATAATAGTAGACCTCCAAGACCTTTTAGAACTAACACCCAAAAAAGATGTCCTTTTCATTATAGGGGACTAGAATGCAAAAGTAGGAAGTCAAGAAACACCTAGGGTAGCAGGCAAATTTGGCCTTGGAATACAGAATGAAGCAGGGCAAAAGCTAATAGAGTTTTGCCAAGAGAATGCACTGGTCATAGCAAACACTCTTTTCCAACAACACAAGAGAGGACTCTACACATGAACATTATCAGGTGGTCAACACCGAAATCAGATTGATTATATTCTTTGCAGCCAAAGCTGGAGAAGCTCCATACAGTCAGCAAAAACAAGACTGGGAGCTGACTGTGGCTCAGATCATGAACTCCTTATTGCCAAATTCAGACTTAAATTGAATAAAGTAGGGAAAACCAATAGACCATTCAGGTATGACCTAAATCAAATCCCTTATGATTATACAGTGGAAGTGAGAAATAGATTTAAGGGACCAGATATGATAGCGTGCCTCATGAACTATGGAATGAGGTTCATGACATTGTACAGGAGACAGGGATCAAGACCATCCCCATGGAAAAGAAATGCAAAAAAGAAAATGGCTGTCTGGGGAGGCCTTACACATAGCTGTAAAAAGAAGAGAAGTGAAAAGCAAAGGAGAAAAGGAAAGATATAAACATCTGAATGCAGAGTTCCAAAGAATAGCAAGGAGAGATAAGAAAGCCTTCCTCGGCAATCGATGCAAAGAAATACAGGAAAACAACAGAATGGGAAAGATTAGAGATCTCTTCAAGAAAGTTAGAGTTACCAAGGGAATATTTCATGCAAAGATGGGCTCGATAAAGGACAGAAATGGTATGGATCTAACAGAAACAGAAGATATTAAGAAGAGGTAGCAAGAATACACAGAACTGTACAAAAAAGATCTTCATGACCCAGATAATCACGATGGTGTGATCACTCACCTAGAGCCAGACATCCTGGAATGTGAAGTCAAGTGGGCCTTAGAAAGCATCACTACGAACAAAGCTAGTGGAGGTGATGGAATTCCAGTTGAGCTATTTCAAATTCTAAAAGATGATGCTGTGAAAGTGTTGCACTCAATATGCCAGCAAATTTGGAAAACTCAGCAGTGGCCACAGGACTGGAAAAGGTAAGTTTTCATTCTAATCCCAAAGAAAGGCAATGCCAAAGAATGCTTAAACTACCGCACAATTGCACTCATCTCACATGCTAGTAAAGTAATGCTCAAAATTCTCCAAGCCAGGCTTCAGCAATACGTGAACCATGAACTTTCTGATGTTCAAGCTGGATTTAGAAAAGGCAGAGGAACCAGAGATGAAATTGCCAACATCCGCTGGATCATGGAAAAAGCAAGAGAGTTCCAGAAAAACATCTATTTCTGCTTTATTGACTATGCCAAAGCCTTTGACTGTGTGGATCACAATAAACTGTGGGAAATTCTGAAAGAGATGGGAATACCAGACCTCTTGAGAAACCTATATGCAGGTCAGGAAGCAACAGTTAGAACTGGACATGGAACAACAGACTGGTTCCAAATAGGAAAAGGAGTACGTCAAGGCTGTATTTTGTCACCCTGCTTATTTAACTTCTATGCAGAGTACATCATGAGAAACGCTGGGCTGGAAGAAGCACAAGCTGGAATCAAGATTGCCAGGAGAAATATCAGTCACCTCAGATATGCAGATGACACCACCTTTATGGCAGAAAGTAAAGAAGAACTAAAAAGCCTCTTGATGAAAGTGAAAGAGGAGAGTGAAAAAGTTGGCTTAAAGCTCAACATTCAGAAAATGAAGATCATGGCGTCTGGTCCCATCACTTCTTGGGAAATAGATGGGGAAACAGTGGAAACAGTGTCAGACTTTATTTTTTGGGGCTCCAAAATC
Organism: Bos grunniens; assembly: GCF_055505025.1. Lineage (NCBI taxonomy): Eukaryota > Metazoa > Chordata > Mammalia > Artiodactyla > Bovidae > Bos > Bos grunniens. Next base: position 25,712,916 of record NC_141179.1, read on the forward strand.
ACTGTAGGTGGTGATTGCAGCCATGAAATTAAAAGACGCTTACTCCTTGGAAGGAAGTTATGACCAACCTAGATAACATATTCAAAAGCAGAGACATTACTTTGCCAACAAAGGTCCATCTAGTCAAGGCTATCGTTTTTCCAGTGGTCATGTATGGATGTGAGTTGGACTGTGAAGAAAGCTGAGTGCCGAAGAATTGATGCTTTTGAACTGTGGTGTTGGAGAAGACTCTTGAGAGTCCCTTGGACTGCAAGGAGATCCAACCAGTCCATTCTAAAGGAGATCAGTCCTGGGTGTTCTTTGGAAGAAATGATGCTAAAGCTGAAACTCCAGTACTTTGGCTACCTCATGTGAAGAGTTGACTCATTGGAAAAGACTCTGATGCTGGGAGGGATTGGGGGCAGGAAGAGAAGGGGACGACAGAGGATGAGATGGCTGGATGGCATCACCAACTCGTTGGACATGAGTTTGGGGACTCAGGGAGTTGGTGATGGACAGGGAGGCCTGGTGTGCTGCAGTTCATGGGGTCGCAGAGAGTCGAACATGACTGAGCGACTGAACTGAACTGAACTGATCTACTTTCTAGGACTGATTTATTAAAGTATTTAGTAAAATAAGTCTGGAACAATATAAGTATGCAACAATATTTTTTATTTGTTATTTTTGTTTATTATTAATACCTATTATGTTTTTCATCAAAATCAATGTTAACAACTAACACTCACTGATATCCACTATGCCTCATGCTCTTGTTTTAAGATATTAGTTGGTGTAACATTTCAAGGAAAGGAAGTCAAAATACAATGGTAACACTCTAATATGGCAAGATGCTTAATTTTATTAAAAACATTTTTATGCTTGTATAATGTTTTATTTTTTTAATTGACTTATTATTTTTTTAATTAAATTTATTTATTTTAATTAGAGGCTAATTACTTTACAATATTGTATTAGTTTTGCCATACATCAACATGAATCTGCCATGGTTGTACACATGTTCCCAATCCTGAACCCCCCTCCCACCTCCCTCCCCATACCATCCCTCTGGGTCATCCCAGTGCACCAGCCCCAAGCTTCCTGTATCCTGCATCGAACCTGGACTGGCGATTTGTTTCTTATATGATATTATACATGTTTCAATGCCATTCTCCCAAATCATCCCCCCTTCCCTCTCCCATAGAGTCCAAAAGACTGTTCTATACATCTGTGTCTCTTTTGCTGTCTCCCATACAGGGTTATCATTACCATCTTTGTAAATTCCATATATATGCATTAGTATATCAGGACATGGAAACAACCTAGATGTCCATCAGCAGATGAATGGATTAGAAAGCTGTGGTACATATACACAATGGAATATTACTCAGCCACTAAAAAGAATACAAAACTAATTGACTTATTTTTAATTGAGGGATAATCGCTTTACAATATTGTGCTGGTGTCTGCCATACATCAACATGCATCAGCCATAGGTATACACAGATCCCCTCCCTCTTGAATCTCCTTCCCACTCCATTCCACCCCTCTAGGTTGTCACAGAGCCTTGGTATGAGCTCCTTGAGTCATACAGCAAATTCCCACTTGCTATCCATTTTACATATGGTAGTGTATATGCTTCCACGCTACTCTCTCCACTCATAAGATGCTTGGTTTTAATAAACCAAATTCATCATAGCCGAATATTTGTGTTCTTTGGGTCTCCCATGCTCATCAGATTAAAGAAGCAAATGCTGCAATGAAATCAAAACAAGTTTAAAGTAACATCAGCAAAAGATGTTAAGTACTACTGTTCCCTCTTGCTTCTGAAATGTTCTCTGCCTCACAGAAATGTCCTCTCCTATCTCATCTATGTCACTGTGCCTAATTCTTAGATTTTATACCTTGGATAAGATATAGGGGCAATAACAGTTAAGAAATTGAAGGTTTTTCTGTAATTAATATGATTTGGTCATTCTGATGCTTTGTGGAAGCAGTGGTATGGGTAGCATTCACATTTTAGCCTTTATTATTATTTTTTAGTAAGTAACTAAGGTGAAAAACAAATCTTCTCCCATGACGGCCAGTCTTGCCCCACCCCTGGACATAATCTCATTCCTGACCTGTAGTCCAAATATTTTACTAGTATCAGCTTTATTGTGGACAACTTGCTGTTAAATCCTTCAACTAATCTTTGGTTTCAAATTAAGTAGCCGGATTTAGATTGGGGCTTAAATTTTTGGCTTTCTTGCTTTTGAGTTGAGCTGTACCTTGTGCTACAACCATCAACATTAAAATATCCTGTGTCTTGAATCACTTTCAGGCTGTTGTGGTTTAGTTGCTAAGTCATGTCTGACTCTTGTGACCCCACGGACTGTAGCCTCCCAGGCTCCTTAAAATCCCTCCTATGCCTATGAGCTTCTCAAGGCTAGATTACTGGAGTGGGTTGCCTTTCCCTTTTCCAGGATATCTTTCTGACCCAGGGATCAAACCCAGATCTCCTGCATTGCAGGAGGATTCTTTACTGCCTGAGTCACCAGGGAAGCCCTTTGAATCACTTTGGCTTGGGACAATTGCCTTGCTCCATTAGCAAAATGGTAGATGATATTCTGGGGAATGTGGCATAATCCTTCAAATTTTTATCCATATAAATAGAAGAAATAGTCCTTGCTGATGTCACTGGTATGAAAAACATTAAAAAAAATCAAAGACCTTTTCAAAACAAAGGAATTAAGAGTCAGACATGGACTAAAGTAAAGACAAAGTAACTTGCAGAGGTGGGACTTGCAGATGGGGTGCAAGTGATGGATGGACTTGGTGGCAATTTTACTCATATCTAAAAGCTTTTGGAAGAACCAAGCTAGTCTGCCTCTGTTTCTCTTTCTCCCTCCCCATTTCTTCCCTCCCTCCCTTTACCCTCTCTTTGTTTCTCTCCATCTCTCTGACTCTCTGCTCCCTTTTGGTGGACAGGGATATGTAAATGGAAAAATGTAGCTTAAGAATAACTGCATCAAAATTTCATCTGCAACCTGAAAATGGTCCTGAGGCTATTTGTGGTTGCTTTTTTATTTACTTACATCTAATACTTTTCCATCCCTGCAATGTCCGAAATTTCTTAACAATTTTTCCCCGAGACCCCTACACCTAACATCACACACTTTTCTTTTTACGTTGGAAGGTGATTCTGAATTCACTTCTGTCCTGGTGGGTTTTTTTTTTTGTTTTTTTCAGGCTTCTAGCAGCCATGGATAAAGTTTCACATGTAATACTTAACTATTTTTATAAACAGAAATTGTGGAATGAAAACTGAGGTCCCCTTCCTTTTAGGCATGTGAAAAGAAACTCAAAGGTGCTCTTACTGGCCAAATATGGGGCAATGTGAACACTGAAAAAAAGACTGCAATTGTTTGAAACATGTTGAATATATAAAAGTCTCCAAGCTTATGGGAGAGAAGGCAAGGGAGTGAGAGAGAGAAGAAATCTCATTTATCATTATTGGAGGCAGAAGTGCAGAAACACCTTACTCTAAATGTCGATAATTAAAGTTAAAGAATTTGCATTCACCTTGCTTGTCCTGTGTGAATTATATTCAGGGAAACCAAACAGCTTGAACTGATGAAGGAAACGTTTTCTTAGCAGAAGTGTTTCAGGGAATAAATGTGGAAATAATTCAAAAAAAATTACCAGTTTTAACACTCCTAGTGAATTTGTCTATCTAGATAATAATCATTAATAGATGCTGAAGTAATTACAGGTATTCACAAAGTGTTCAAACATTGCCCTACAGATTATCTCCCGGATGTAAGAGGAAAGTGCAGCCACATAGTGGGGAAGTCAGTCTACCATCACCCGAACCCACTCAGAATCACTACAAGGGGGAGAGTCAGCAACTACATGCCTTCTTACGTGATTCAGTCTGAACTGTTTTTGTCCAAAATGTTGAACTAGAGTCTAATGGAGCCTTCAGATATATTTCTAGAAGGATAATGGAACAAAGTAACTAACATGTTGAGGAAAGAAGAAGAAAATTCGAAAGATGGGTTATTCTGCAGAACTGCATCAATTTTCAACAAGTCAATGTCAAAAAAACAAAGGGAGTTGTGAGATGACTGATCCAGACTGAAAGAGATTTACGAAGTAGAATGGTAGTTGTCAGCAGCAGTGTGGAGCTCTTCACTGAGTATAAAGTTTCAGTTATACTAGATGAATTCCAGAAAACTTCTGTACATCATGCCTATAGTTAATGCTACAATGTGCAGTTAAAAAAAATTGAGAGAACAGATCTCATGTTAGCACACGCACAAACTAAACAAAAATAGCCAAGTTGCACAAGGAAACTTTTAGAAGTGATTAGATGTGTTTATTCACTCCACTACTCTTGCCTGGAACATCCCATGGATGGAGGAGCCTGGTAGGCTGCAGTCCATGGGGTCGCACAGAGTCGGACACGACTGAAGTGACTTAGCAGTAGTAGTAGATATGTTTTTTATGGTGATTGTGCTGATGTTTTCATGAGTGTTATACATTTTGTTCCCGATAAATTTATAAAGTTTAGTTGAAACAGACCCCATCATGCTCTCATCTCTTTTAAATCACTCTGACTTGCTTTTTACAGAGCTTTTTGCTTAGTTGCATATCCATACCTGGTATTTTCCTCTTTTAAGAACTCTCCCTTTTACACACCCTTCTTGGTAAGTATTCTTCATTCCTGAGAGATCCCAGTTCACTAGCCTCCAGAACCACAGAAGCCCATCACAAGACCACTTGATGCCAGCACTGCTGGTCTCCAGTTGATTTCTAGATGAAAAGAATGCAGGCCTTGCCTTGCGTGTGTCCTGATCCTTATCAGCAAACCTGCTCCCTGAACCATTACTGCAAGACTCCTCAAAACCTCCTTGGAAGAAAACAGAAAAATTCTGTAAAGCAATTATCCTTCAATAAAAAATAAATTAATTTTTTTTAAAACAAAAAACCTCCTTGGATTGGGACACACTGTTTTGAGGGCATTAGCCTGCTGTGGCTCCCTTTGCCTTGCAAAGCAATAAAGCTAGTCTTTTCTGCTTCACCCAAAACTCTGTCTCCGAGATTCAATTCAGTACCAGTGTACAGAGGCCAGAATTCAGCAACAGTATGTCCAAACTGTGCACATTAAGTACATACAGATATTTGTATATCAATTATATCTCAATATAGCTGTTTTTAAAAAATAAAGACTTAAGAGATGTCTCATCCAAGTATTAAATTTATGATTATTTATTGAAGCCTGGTTTGAACTTGTAAAAGATGTTTGGGGGACAACTGGGGAATTTTGAATATGAACAGGATATTTGATGGAATTAAGACAATACTGTAAATCTTGTTGGGAATGATAATCTGTTTTAATTCACTCTGACTTGCATTTTACAGATGACTTGCTTTTCTACTTAGTTTCATATCCACACCTGGTGTTTTTCTCTGTTGAGAACACTCCTTCTACACACCCTTCTTTGTAAGCGTTCTTCATTTCTGAGAGAAGAGCACAGTTCAATAACCTCCAGAACCACAGAAGCATATCACAGGCCCAGCTGATGCCAACACTGCTGGTCTTCAGATGATATCTGGATGGAAGGAATGCGGGCCCTGCCTGCACGTAGATCCTTATTGACAACCCTGCTCCCTAAACCCCACAGTAAGATAAGTACAGTAAGATAATACAGTAAGATAATACAGTAAGATTCCTCAACCCCACCCTGGGTTGGGACACACAGCTTTGAGGGCATTAGCCTGCTGTGGCCCTCTTTGCCTGGCAAAGCAGTAAAGTTATTTTCTGCTTCACCAAAAACTCTATCTCTGAGATTCAATTTTGTGCTGATGGACAGAGACCGGAATTCAGCCACACTCAAACTATGAATTCTGTAAAGCAATTATCCTTCAATAAAAAATAAATTACTTTTTTTAAAAAACAAAAAACCTCCTTGGGTTGGGACACACTGTTTTGAGGGCATTAGCCTGCTGTGGCTCCCTTTGCCCTGCAAAGCAATAAAGCTAGTCTTTTCTGCTTCACCCAAAACTCTGTCTCCAAGATTCAATTCAGTACCAGTGTACAGAGGCCAGAATTCAGCAACAGTATGTCCAAACTATACACATTAAATACATACAGAGTTTTGTATGTCAACTATACCTCAATAAAGTTGTTTTTTTTTTAAACTTAAGAGATGTAATATCCAATTATTAAAACATATGATTATTGAATCCTGGTTTGACCTTGTAAAAGATGTTTTGGGTACAACTGGGGAATTTTGAACAAGATATGAACAAAATATTTGATGGAATTAAGACAATACTGTAAATCTTGTTGAAAATGATAATGGCATTAACTTTAAGTAAGAAATGCCATGTTTTAGAAAGGAGAGGCATATACACATTTGGAGATAAAGTTTCATTTGTTTGACATTTACTTTAAAATATTCTGCACCCCCCACCAAAACAAGGAAAGAATATAGTAAAATGTTACTCATTGTTAAAATCAGACGATAGGTAACTGAGAATTAATTATGTTATTCCAGTCTACCTACTGATAAAAATGTTTGAAAACATTCAGTAAAAAGTGTAAAAGAAGTGAGGGTCCAGAATTCCTCTGTAATAAAGAAATGGGTGAAATCACATCCATCATTGCTTCTTTTCTTATGGTCAGTTGAGATCCACAATAAGGATAGTAAACCTGGTAGAATTTTCAATGAAACTGCTGTGAATGTAAGTATGTATTGTCATTAGTATAACCAATATGTTCAGGCTTCATTTATCTGTGACAAAAATTAAATCACAAATCCTATTTTAAAAAATCTGAAATAAGAAATGTAACATATAAGATATATACATATATATAACAAGATATCTGTAAAGTAAAAAATGTATAACATATATTAATTTATATGTGTGCATGTGCTCGGGCTTTCCAGGTGGTGTTGGTGGTAAAGAACCTGCCTGCCAATGCAGGAGACGTAGGAAACACAGGTTCGATCCCTGGATTGGGAAGATCCCCTGGAGGAGGGCATGGCCCTCCTCCCACTCCAGTATTCTTGCCTGGAGAATTCCACGGACAGAGGAGTCTGGTGGGCTACAGTTCATACGGTCACGAAGACTGGAGTGATTAAGCACACACATATGCATTTGTGCTCAGTTGTACAGTTGTGTCCAACTCTTTGTGACCCTATAGACTGTAGTCGGCCAGGCTCCTCTACCCATGGGATTCTCCAGGCAAGAATACTGGAGTGGGCTGCCATTTCCTCCTCCAGGGGATCTTCCTGACCCAGGGATTGAATCTGTGTCTCCTGCAGCTCCTGCATTGCACGATGAGCCACGAGGAAGCCCTCACACACACACACACACACACACACACACACACACACGTTAAAAGCAAGGCCAAGTACAATAGAACGATATCACATGGAATACCACTCCCTCCAGAGTTAATTATTTCTATTTTAGGTTGGCAGGTAGTATTCTATCAATTTAGGTTCATACTTCTTATTGACTATACAGACATTAGATGGAATTCATTGAGTTGTCATTGGGGAATATGAGGAATCTAGATCACTTCCAGCTTCTCTTTGCCACGGTAAGATTTTCGCCTTATATTACTACTTTTAGTGCTTCTGTGGATTGTGTTTTTTATTGCTTTATCTAACACAGCCAAACCTTTATTTCATGTTAGATCACCTGTAGTCACTGTGTCTTCACTGCCAGTGGGTACAATAAATAATACTACTGCACTACTTCTTGCTTTTCACCTCTCTTCCCACCCAACCAAGGAAATGGTAGAAATAGTACTTTTATGAATGAATGAATAACAGTTTTAGGAAGCAAGGAAGAGAACCAAGGGTCAATGAGAAATTTGGAGCAGTTTCTGGAAGTCAGAAAATAAGGTCACTGCCGAGAGTGCAGAATGGGAAGCACAGCTTAATGCAGCAGGAGGTTGGATGCCACGGACCCTGGGGGCAAGAGAGCCTCCTATTTGAGCCTTTACTCTTCTCCTCATTACTTTGGATGGGCTGTTGTCCATTCTGCCTGTCACTACAGGCCCCTGGCACGAGTCAGAAGTGGCAGTGCCCTTCAGAACCACTGGATCCATTTGGTCAGGGGAAGTGTTTAGAAGACTTACACACAGTCTCTGCCTCTCCAGGCCTGGCGGAGGACCTGAAGAGTGACTGCAGCCAGCCTCATGTGCTGGCAAGACCCAGGGGCTCAGCTTGCATTTGGTGGCTGTGGTGGCTGAGGGTCCCAAGTCACAGCACGAGTGTCACATGTCTCCTCTCAAGCCTTTTCCTGGCCTTGTTCCTCCGCTGGGAGCCTCTTGAGACAAGTAGGATGGGACTCTGGCCCTTTCTGATGCCACTCCCTCCCCAGGTGTCCCTGGAAGCCCTGCAATTCTCATGGGTACCCGAGTGGCTGTCCCCTCATGAATGTGACAGCCTGGCTGGGACAGCTCTGAGGGAGCCCATGCCCTGAGTCTGAACACTCCCACCCCATGGCTCTGCACCGTTCCTGACAAAGGAGGAAGCCCGCAAGATCCAGCGGCCACCCATGGTGCCCAGGGTGAGTTCTGGCCATGGGTGACCAGAACCCGCTCTCCCATTTCCCTCCTCCTGGCCAACACATGTGCGGTCTTAGAGGTTCCTTCTTTTCTTGAAAACCTCAAACATCCCCGCTTTCTGAGTGTGCTAGGTACTTTGACTGTGTTTAGATCCTGCAGATATTGCCCTGACTCCCCTCATTGTTACACTTACCACCTCCTAACACCTGCTTAGTCCCATTCCCATTCCTTAAAATCAAGTTCATGTGCCCTCTCTTGCCTGGGCTATTAGGCCCTGGATATGTTCGTCTCAGCCTGCAACTGGCATGTGTCAGCCCCACAAGCGCGGGTATGGCTGGGGTCACCGCTGAGCACCACCACCATCATCCATTCTCAGTTCTCTTCCTACATCTCAACAGAATGTGAGAGTTTGACACTCTCTCCTCCTTGACACCCTTCCACTTGTCTTCTAGGGAGGCCGCTTCTTTGGCTGTTCTCCTTTTACAGACTCTTTCAGGGAAATGAGATCAGAGCCGTGCAAGGAAAATACAGGGTTTCCTGTAAATACACTCCTGAGTTCCGTGGATCTGGGGAAAAGGCGTGAATGGATCTCTGAGCGGATGGATCTGTTTGCAGAACTTGCTGTGAAGAGTGGTGTGACTCCATTAAGAAAAGTCCTACTGAGGGAGTGTGATCCAAGTCTGGTTCCATCTTAGTTCATCTGCTCATGAAGGCCTGTTTATCTGTAGAGCAAATGTCTTTCTCTGAAACTAAGAAGAACACTTTGCTGTACCTGCTCTTAAGGTGGGTCAGGGCACACGTCACGTTTCATGCAGTAGAAGACTTCATGGTTGAAACCTGCTGTGTCCAGGTAGCCACCAGCCACACATGGCTCTTAAGCACTTGAAATGTGGCTGGTGCAAATGGAGGTGCATTGTAAGTATAAACACACTCCAGATTGCAAAGTCTTAGCATTAAAAAAGAAACCTGGAGTGTAAAATACCTTAATTTTTACACTGATTATATGTTACAGTGCTAATGTGTTGTGTTAAATAAAATGTATTATTAAAACTGGGCTTCACAGGTGGCGCTAGTAGTAAAGAACCCACCTGCCAATGCAAGTAGACAAGAGACACAGGTTTGATTCCTGGGTTGGGAAGATCCCCTGGAGAAGGGAATGGCAATCCACTCCAGTATTCTTACTTGGAGAATCCCATGGACAGAGGAGCCTGGAGGGCCACAGTCTATGGGTTCACAAAGAATCGAACAAGACTGAAGTAACTGAGCATGCATGTATTATTAACATTAATTTCATCTGCTTCTTTTGACTTCTTAAATACAGCATTTGCAATTATAGGGATGGCTCACTTATTCCTGGTTTTTAACATGCTCTTTTTTTTAAAAAAATTATTTATTTTAATTGAAGGATAATTAATTTACAATATTATGATGGTTTTTGCCATGTATCAGTATGAATTGGCCATAGACGTACATATCCCCTCCCTCCTGAATGGCCCCCCTCCCTGCTTCCCTCCCTATGTAGGACGACTTGAGGGAATAGCATTGAAACTTATGTTGTGTTAGTGGCTCACTTGTTTCTGACTCTTTGAGATGCCATGGGCTGTAGCCCACCTGGTTCCTCTGTTCATGGCAAGAATACTGGAGCGGGTTGCCATTTCCTTCTCCATGGGATCTTCCCGACCCAGGGATTGAACCCAGGTCTCCCACATTGCGGGCAGACACTTTACCATCTGAGCCACCAGGGAAGTCCAAAGTTATATAACCTGCTGCTATCTCTTGTCTGGATTCTTCTGCCACATTTCTAGATCCCTATAGTTGGAGAAAGAGAGCCTGGGACACCTGGGGTAGTATTATGGGAGTCAGGGGTAGTGCGGGGAATAAAAACAAGTGAAGATTAGTTGGCAAGAGATGGAAGAGAATGGAAAACACAGAGTAAAAAGATGAGGGTAGTATTTAATAGCTTTGGGGAGTTGACTGTGTATCCACCCCATATGAAAGATTTTTAGTATTGATAGTATTTCTCTTATTTCCCATAATCACTCCCTGAGGAAGGTAGTAAAATCATCCCATTTTACAGGTGAGAAAACTGACACAGAGTAAGGTTAAATAATCTGCCGAACTAGGATTTGAGCCCAATCTGACTTTAGAGTGTTTGTTCTTAATGATTGTACTTCCTGCCCATGAGTAGAATTAGGATAGGGGATTATGTAGGAAAGAGACGTGTCAAAAGAAAAAGGAAATAGAGGGAACAAAATAATGATACCCTAGAAATGTGAGTAGCATAGAGGAAGAGAGAAAAGTTTGACTAGTAGGAGATAGGAAGGAAGTGGAAAAAAACTATAGTTTCAACCCTTGTTTATATAACTGCTGCTGCTGCTGCTGCTAAGTTGCTTCAGTCATGTCCGACTCTGTGCGACCCCATAGGTGGCAGCCCACCAGGCTTCCCCGTCCCTGGGATTCTCCAGGCAAGAACACTGGAGTGGGTTGCCATTTCCTTCTCCAATGTTTACATAACTGGAAGATCCCTATCCTCACATTCATCAGCCAAATTTCTATTTAAACTTTACTTTTTCTAAAGGGTTCTGTTTATGATATGGTTTATGGAACCACTTTTCCCAGTGTAGGAACTTGTGAAGAGGGAGCCTTTGTCAGAAGGGATGACGTAGATGCTAGAGCGAGATGTTCTGCAGGGTGAGGAAAGGTATGTTTTGAGAGGGGTTTTCCCATGCGGACTCATCAGAACCATAAAGACGGAAGGTACCTTTAAGGTTAACTCCAAGCCAGGGCTCTGGGATGTTGGCCTGCATTTCTCTGTACCTCATGGGTCCTTGAAAGGGTGCACCACACTGCCTCCCCTCTGAGATGCTAGGAAAGCCATGAGCAGGGATGCATGTGAGCCCGGCTGGACCACATGCTGGCCTCAGCTTGGGAGGACATTTTGATTAGTCCAAGGGAAAATAGGAGAGCAAAACCAATGCAGTGCTTCATATAAAGACACATGTTCATAATTTAACAAAGGATTTGGAGATTATTTCTAATGTGGGCATTGAAATGTCCCCCTTTGTCAAGCCAAAAATTGAAAATTCTATCTCAAAAACAAAATATTGAGAAGAAAGTTGAAGGAAAAAAAGTTATATGAAACTGAAAGTTTTAAAACCAACAAAATAGTACCCAGGTGGACAACAAAGGGACCCAGCCATACAAATACATGTACCCGTTCTTCCCCAAACTCCCCTCCCATCCAGGCTGCCATGTAACATAGCAGAGGTCCCTGTGCTATGCTGTCCTTTAATCGGAACAACTCTCACAACTCTTTTGCAACCCCATGGACTTTAGCCCACTAAGCTCCTCCATCCATTGGATTTCTCAGGCAAGAATACTGAAGTGCATTGCCATTTCCTTCTCCAGGGGACGTTCCTGACCCAGGGATGGAAGCTGCGTCTCCTGCAGTGCAGGTGGATTCTTTACCATTGAGCCACCAGGGAAGTCCTCCCTGTGCTATAAGAGGTTACTAATTTTTTGAAATCCAAAGTGTGGAAAGCATAGAGTTGGAAAAGTGTTTCAAAAACACAATAATAAATGATCCATTGAGGCAGGAAGAGAGAAAACAGCTAGCTAAAGGTTATGTCATATGGCAAGATTTCCTGAGGTCTTCAGAAGGAACGAGCCTCAGGATGGGATTTGTATGCAGTTATGCATTCCCTTGGGTGTGCACCAGCTGTACCCCCATATCTGAGTTATCTTCATAAGGAGGTAGATTAACTTTAGCCTGCCCAGAGAATCTGTCATCAAGCAACCCCCTTATCTAATGTAATGAGTGAGTAAACATTTCTTAGCTTTACAAAATCTTTCAGGGTGGGGCAAGGAAGGGGTTGCAAAAGTGATCCAGGCAATTAGTACAAACTTCAGTATGGAAAATAATGTGTTTCCCTCCAATATCCAATACATGGTAAGTATTTTATTATAGATAAATATGAAAGAAATTTCATGCACAATCATAAGCAACATGAAGCAGTCCTTGGTGCTGACCGTGGATCTCTTACCACTGGTCCTTGTGCTCAGAACCCTTTTTTGACCAGTTCCAAGTTCTTCAGTTCTTCCCAGTGGTCATCTCTTCACAGCTGAGAATTTATCAACAACGCTTTCATAGAAGAGGAAAATCAGAAATGAGAAGCCTTCCTAAATTTCCTCTAGAAAAATAAAATGTCAAAGTGGTTGGAAAGAACAACAGACAAAATCCTAAGGATGAGAGACCATTATTATCTCCATTTGACAGATGAGGAACCTGAAATTCAAAGAGGATAAATAAAATAGTCAAGGTCACAGGAAGGGCAAACCATAACCTGAGATTTAATCCCAGATCCAAACAATTCCTAACCCAGATCCTAACCACAACACCATACTGCTTCTCATGCCGTTAGGACAGCCCCCCTCCCAAGTAGACTCTCAACCATAAGTCAGCTGCAGAGTGAAGTCTTTTTCCTTATACCACCAGAGTACATGACAACATAGTGCTTTAACGGGTTGACTTTGAAAATATCACATTCACTTCTACTTGTAATGATATAGCCAACAGCTAGTGTCTCAGCCTTACATTCTTTTTTTCATCATCTTTTTTTCTACCACTTGGCCAGTGCTTTGCCATATACAGATGTTCAAGTCCGAATGTTACCTGGTCACACCAAATGAAGACACCTGCATATTATGTTGCCACATTTAAGTGCCTCTGAACTTTTCACTAGCCCAAGCAGGAACTTTACAATCTTCCATTACACTCCCCCTGAACAAAAAGTCTTTGCAGCTGTTTCTAAACATCCCCAAACAGGTCATCTATCTGCTGACCTTACTGTGTTTGTCTCTTTCGCCCCTCTCTGCTTTGGTTCATGCTTGTTCACAAGTAATGCTGACAAAGCTACTTGAAGAAGCCTCACTGAGACTTCCACGTCTTTATCTTACACTCTAGATAATGTTGCCTTCAGAAACTATCTCCTCCTAATGCTAGTAAAGCTGGTGATCCTTGGGGTGCCACAGCGGTGCTAGATTTCAGGTAGAGGTCATGTTATTGTTGTTGTTCAGCCACTCAATTGTGTCCAACTCTGCAACCCCATGTACTGCAGCACACCAGGCTCCTCTGCCCTTCACTATCTCCCAGAGTTTGCTCAAACTCATGTCCACTGAGTTGTTGATGCCATCCGATGCTACATTTTTGCACTGCAGTCCTGTAGCAGCATTGTTTGTGCCAAAGCTTATAAAAGTATGTTATCCACACTAATAAACATGTGAGGTTTATTTAGCTCAACCAACCAAAATTCCCTGCTTCATGTTATTAAATCATTCAATCATAGCATTTAGAGTTAAAGGGGGTGGTGAAGAGCTCCTGTGTTAACCTTGTGCCAAATTCCCAGGGAGTCAATGGTTTCTAACTTTAACATGTTTCAGAATCACCTGAAATGCTTGTTAAGTCACAAGTGTTTCTTGTTGTGTGTATTGACAGCAAATTTTCTTAGCTTGCTTTGCTGAATATGCTTTATTTTACCTTCATTGCTGAAGGATATTTTTGTTGCATATAGAATTCTGTGTTGACAGTTGTTTTTCGTAAATGTTTTAAACATGTCCTTTCTCTGTTTACTGGCCTCTGTTACTTCCAGTAAGAAGTCAGCTATCATTTGAGTCATTCACTTTTTATGTATTGTGTCACTTTCCTCTGTTTACTTTCAAGATGTTCTCTTTATATTTAGTTTTCAGCACTTTAACTACAAAGTGCTTAAGAGTGGTTTTCTTCAGATCTGTCCTGCCTGGGGCTCCATGAAATGCTCAAATCTATACATTTATTTTTTTTTCTCCAACCTTAGAACATTTTGTGGAGGAGGAAATGGCAACCCACTCCAGTATTCTTGCCTGGAGAATCCCAGGGACAGAGGATCCTGGTGGGCTGCTGTCTACAGGGTTGCCCAGAGTCGGACACGACTGAAGCAACTTAGCAGCAGCAGCAGCAGTAGTGAGAGAGCCAGTTCCTAGGCAGGTTGATAGGGAGTCTAGGGGTCCCCAAGGAGAGAGGGATCTGGAATTCTCAAGGAGGAAGAAAGGACAAACTTTTTTTCTTTCTCCACATTCCTTAGGATTATATAACAATAATGTATCCTGCCTAAGGACAGTCTTTGGAGTCAACCTTCTGTTATCTTAAAATGTTAATTATGGGAGTAGACCTGGTCTTTACAAGGATGTATCTTGCCTGAGGACAGTGTTATCTTAAAATGTAAATTATGGGAGTAGGTCTGATGAGGTCTTTACAACCTCCAGATAGTCTTTGGATTATATAACTTCATTGTTAACACTAGCAAGCGGGTACTCTTTCTACCCCCTTCTGATGCCTATGTCAGAAGCTTTCTCTATCTTCTTTATACTTTAATAAAACTTTATTACACAAAAGCTCTGAGCGATCAAGCCTTGTCTCTGGCCCCGGATTGAATTCTTCTCCTCCGGGGGCCAAGAATCCTGGTGTATTTGCGTGATTCAACAACAACCTTTCAGTAGGACATTTTGGCACTGTGATTTCTTTAAAAGCACCCCCCCCCCCTTTTTCCCCCTTTATTCTCTGTCTTCTCTCCTTTTAGAACTTGTTAAAATTAAAAACAAATGGAGACCAGCCTTGAAAATTCTCTGAGCAGACAAAACTAATTTAGTCAGACAAGTAACGCTTAATTGAGCTTACTTTGCAAGAATAACTTGACCTGTGTCATTTCTGGTTTTTGACTCTGGAAATCATAAGCAAAATTTCAACTGTTCATATGAGGTAACCACTGACCAATTCCCTATCGTTTAAGAAAATTCTAATATTATAATTAATCATTGTGAAGAATAAACTGCTACTGTCTCCTTACCCTGGAGCATCATACCATGTTTCATCTGAATGCTGCAGGTTCACAAATTGTCTTTTTGATGTGTACATAATAAACTTTTGCTAATTAGTACTTGGTGATTCACTGATTTTATTTCAGCTGTTTCTGAACTTTTGACAGATCCCAGCTTCATCTATATTAAACTTTATGATGCTGTTCCTGAGTCTTGACTCATCTAAAAAAATTTTTTTTTAAAGCACTGGATAATAACTGTGATTTATCTTTAAGTTCACTGACTTGCCTCTATAATCTTCATTCTGCTGTTGAGTATATCCAATGAATTAAAAAAAAAAACAACTTAGTTCTAAAATTGACATTAAAAAGTAGTGTATATATTTCTGCCTGAATTTCTATGATTTTATGTATTGCAAGAATATTTTTCTTTATGTCATTGAGAATAGTTTAAAATCTTCTAATTTTAACATTTGAGTCTTCTTAGGGTTACTGTCCATTGACTGTTTTCTTTTATCCTGAAAATGGGGCACATTTTCCTGTTTATTCAAAACTAGAAAAAAATTCTAGATGCTGTAAATATTATGTTGTAAAGACTATGGAATCTGCTATATTCCTCTGATAAGTATTATTTTTATTTGTATTGTTTCAGCACTCATTGACTTGGTTGGACTCAATTGCAAACCTATTCCTCGAGAAGCAGTTCAAATCTCAGTTCAGTTCTTTATCCTTTGCTAAGCAGCTTGTAATCTGCCCTATACATTCATGGTCTGGGGACAGCCAGAGATTTTGTTGAAGATTATACACAGCATTTGGAGATACCTCCCTTTCTTTCTCCCTCATTTCTAGAGTTCTCCTCTCACTTTCCAGTTTCTTTCTATTAGCTGTCTTTTCTGGTTCTTCAAGTCAGAAAAGTGGAAGATTTGCTTTAAGAGTTTTAGATGCCCTGCATAGCACAGTCTAAAATTTTTCTCAGGCTCAAAGCTTTCAAAACAGGAAACACATAGGTACCATTCTTGTTTTTCAAATATCAAGCACTCTCCAGAGTCTGCCTAATTTTAGTTTCTCTCCCTTCCACCCCAGATTCTATAATAACTATTTGTGGGAGGATTTGCTCATTAGAAGCCTACTTAGCCATGGTAAAAGCAGAACCCCCTCTAGTGATTTGAAAGACGTACATGCTACTCATTTTGATAGTAACACTGAAAATGTTAATGTACCTTAATTTTTATTTAGGCATTAATATCTTGAGTTAATCAGTACCTGTGGCTTACCAAAACCCAGACAAACACACACCAAGAACCTTCGCAGGACTTATTTATGTCTTTTCTCTGCCATCATCTATGTTGAGATCATCTGGGATTCTAGTTTCAAACTACTAACCTTTTTAAATTTAGACTTCTTTAATTTCCTTGCTTATCCTTGTTTCTTATGACTGGTGTCTTCTCTGAATTCATTTATTTCTCATTTTGGAGTATATCCTCTAATAATTCTTTCAGAGTATGGAATTGGTAGCCTTTTGTGATATTAGTTTAATTTTAATTTTTAAATTAAAATTATGTACCTACACAGATTAATGGCATATTATCTGACAAAGCTTGTAATGAATAAGAGCAACTCCCTATATCCTTACTTCTTAAGTTTTGCCTTCTAGACCTATTAACTATTTCTGATATATTCATTGGCTATATATTCTGATATATAGGAAGATAAGTTTGTTTCTCTTACCTTATTCCCTATCCATACACACCCCCCCACACAATCTTTTCCCTTCTCTTCCTCTCAGAAGACTATGATTTTAATTATCCACGATTTCATATCACAAAGTACACTAGTTTTGTATTACTGCTGGAAAAGATTCCCACAAATTAGTTGTGTAAATGAACACAAAGATATTACCTTACATCCCATAGGTTGGAAGTGAGAGTGTAAAGTTAAGATGTCAGCAGGGCTGGTTCCTTCTGGAGGCTCTAGGGGACAGTCTGTTTCCTCCTGTTTTCCAGCTTCTAGAGACCCACTCATATTCCTTAGTTCATGGCCCCTTCCTCCATTTTTCAAACCAGCAGTGTAACATTTTTAAAGCTCTCTGACTCCTTCACGTTAGCTGGCCGTCTCCCTCTTACACCAATCCTCCTGCTTCTCTCTTAAGGATCCTTTTGATTACATTGGGCTCACTAGGAAAATCTCCCATTTTAACTTAATCACATCTATAAGTCCCTTTGCCGTATAAGTTAATATCCTTGCATGTTCCAGGAATCTAAAAAGAAATGAAACAACTTATAAAACAGAAACAGATTCGTAGACTTAGAAACCCAACTTATGGTTGCCATAAGTTAGGGAGAGGGAGGGATAGTTAGGGAGTTGGGAATGGACATGTACACTTTGCTATATTTAAAGTGGATAACCAGGAACCCACTATATAGCACATGGAACTCTGCTCCATGTTATGTGGCAGCCCGGATGGGAAGGGAGTTTGGAGGAGAATGGATACATGTATATGTATGGCTGAGACCCTTCATTGTTCGCCTGAAACTATCACAAAATTGTTAACTCACTATCAGTTCAGTTCAGTCACTCAGTCATGTCCGACTCTGTGCGACCCCATGAATCGCAGCACACCAGGCCTCCCTGTCCATCATCAACTCCCGGAGTTCACTCAGACTCACGTCCATCGAGTCAGTGATGCCATCCAGCCATCTCATCCTCTGTCGTCCCTTTCTCCTCCTGCCCCCAATCCCTCCCAGCATCAAAGTCTTTTCCAATGAGTCACTCTTTGCATGAGGTGGCCAAAGTACTGGAGTAATTCACTATAACTCAATACAAATAAAAAGTTAAAAAAAAAAAAAAAAAAGATGTGGCCATCTGGGGCAGAAACTTGGCATCATTTTGCCTACCACACTAGGATTATATAAATATTTCTATAGTTGAATCACATGGTATACTGTGAGTAAATTTTCATTACTTATATAATTTACTTTGATGTTGAAAATTATCTTTTGCTGTTTGCTTAATTTTTTACACATTAAATTTTTTACACATTTTTTCCCCTATATGTTAGAATACTAAAACTCTTCTTAATATGTCAAACACTTTGACATATTAGTAAACTATTAGTTTACTATTAGTTCCTGTGATGGTTAATTTTATGTGTCAGCTTGGCTAGGCCACAGTAACCAGGTATTTGGCGAAACATCATTCTAGGTGTTTTTGTGATTTTTTAAAATGTGAGATAAATATTTGAATCAGTAGACTATTAAAGCAGATAACCTTTCATAATACAGGAGGGCTTCATCCAATTGAACTGAAACATTTCCCTGGGTCTCCATCCTGACAGTGTACCCTGCAGATTTTGGATGTTCCAAGCCTGCACAATCTTGTGAGCCAATAAATCACTTTCTGTCTCTCTCAGGCTATATACACATCCTGTTGGTTCTGTTTCTCTGGCGAACACTGACTGTTAGAGACTTGGATACCAACAATGGTTCTAGAGGAACAGAATATTAAGGATGAGTTTTCCGAGTTGGTTCTGGGGTTTCTGGAATTGATTCTCTGATCTGATTAGATTTAAAGACACTAATTTTACTCTGTTTTCAGCAATGAAGAGTGATGTCTTTATAAAAGGAGACCAGGACTCAGTGGACATGAATTTGAGCAGACTCCAGGAGATAGTAGAGGAAAGAGGAGCCTGGTGTGCTGCAGTCCATGAGGTCACAAAGAGATGATTTAATGACTGGACAACAGCAAAAGGACACAGGTAGGCACAGAGGTAAAGCCGTTTGAAGAGTCAGAGAGAAGGTGGCCACCTACAAGCCAAACGGATATCTCAGAGGAAACCCATTCCGCCAACATTTCGACCTTTGACTTCCAGCCTCCAGAATTTTGAGAAAACAAATTTCTGTTTTTAAGCTACCCATCAGTTAGGCCTTTACAGCAATCCTATAGTATTATTTCTTAGTTCCTCATTTTATCTCATTTTTATTTAATTGATATTATATTCTGTCTTATCCCTCTGAGAATATTACCTTGATTGAAAAAAAAAAAAAAAAAAAAGTTCTGTTCCTTGAATTATCTTCTTGAGTGTGCTGCTTTTTGTAGTGAATTTCCAAAATGTTAGGTGCTTCCTGCTGCATACTCATCTTGTAGAGAGTTTCCCTATTCTAATTTCAGTGGATGCTAATTTTGGGGGGAACAACCCTGGCTCCATGAGTGTGGATACTAAAAAGTTGGATGTATTCAGGGAGACAGTAATAGTTATTTAGGGGGCAGGAGTCTCCTGCTTCTTCCTGGGTGCTGCAAGTCACCCGGTACATTGCCTTTCCTCTCTTATCCAAGTACTCGTATTCATAGTTTTAGCTCAGAGGCTGTTCCTTGGTATAAATGGTATAAATAGGCATGGGATGTCATTGTCCTATGAGATCAACTCATCTAGACATTTAAAATGTATATTTTTAACCACCTAGATGTTTTTCTGGGGATCCTTCCTGACCCTCTATGTCTACATGTTTAACTTGAAGTACTTTCAAAGTCATTGCCACGTTTGCTAAGAGTCCTCTCACATGTTTTTTTATTTGTTTTGTTTTAACATGAAGATTTATTTAGCACATATTTATTGAGTGTCAAGTTTGTGCCAATCACGTTTGAGGCCCTTAAACTACAATATTAGACAAAGCAATCATCTTCTTGTCATTTAATGTTTGTTGCACAGAAGTATCTAAATAGCTAAGCAGTAGCTCACTGTTACTGGAGAAGGCAATGGCACCCTACTCCAGTACTCTTGCCTGGAAAATCCTGTGGATGGAGGAGCCTGGGAGGCTGCAGTCCATGGGATGGCGGAGGGTCGGACACTACTGAGAGACTTCACTTTCACTTTTCACTTTCATGCACTGGAGAAGGAAATGGCAACCCACTCCAGTGTTCTTGTCTGGAGAATCTCAGGGACAGGGAAGCCTGGTGAGCTGCTGTCTATGGGGTTGCACAGAGTCGGACACAACTGAAGCGACTTAGCAGCAGCAGCAGCTCATTTTATAAATAGGGGACAGTGGACCTCTGATGAAGATGTCCTCGACATCTTTGATGTTGTCATGACGATGCCCTGTTACAAATAATTCACTATCTCATCCCTCATTAGCAACTATGCTCCCACATGTTTTGAACAATGATTTCTTCTGTTAAACCAACCCATGTGTATGTACATCCTGTCTTTCATGGAGTCCTCATGATCACTGGTATACATTTTTTGTTTTATAGTATATTTAAGAATTTGTTTCTTTAAACAGCTCTTTTATACCATTTTTAAGGATTCAGGTCAGGAAGTGGAGATGGGAGTTTGTGGTCAATCCATTTTCCAATATTTATCTTTTTCTGTGCTCTAGAACAGTTTAAGTAGCACCAGGATTATTTAAGTTGAGATAGAACTTATCTTAAAGAAACCCTCTGGACCTGGATTAGTGGTAGAGTTTTGACTATCTATAGTAATTATTATCTTAGTCAATTTTGATTATTTGTATTTTGTTTAAAAATCATCTTTTTCACATAGATCTTTTAATCTGATACAAATTAACATAGTGAATTCTTATTATAATTTCCTATGTATCAACAGATATGTCTTCCAAATACTGCTTATTTGTGTAATGAACAACTTTTAGGGCAAAGCTAATTCATCTTGTTTCCTCCACAGTGTGTGAGCACAAGGCTTTATATATTTGCTTAGTTTTCTTTTTAATTTCTTTCAAAGTACTCATTGTACTGGCATTGGTCATGGTTCAGGGGACCAAGACTTTGGCCAATGCCTGATGTGTGGCTAATAATTTACTTTCCTATACACCGTTCATCTTTAAAGCTATGGCCGTCAGTAGGAAGCAATGAAAGTTAGCATGACCTTCAATTTACTTCATTTCACAATTGCATTATCTCTTTAATATGTTTTCTGTAGCCTCATAGAGTTGCTGAAACCCTCCAGCTTCTCCTGGATACACGCTCCAGGAAAATAAGGCCAAGTCCCTGTGTGATTCAGTGGTCACTTCTCTGAAGTGTAGCAGGGAGCTTTAATAATCTTTGCATGTCTCTTCCTCCTGTGGTGTTTGGGAACTTTTCCTCTTTGCATTTCTAAAAGCATGGTATGGTTTTCCTTTTTTAAGCATATTCAGAATAATCTTCTACAAAAGAGCCTCAACTCTTTATAAGAATACAAAGGTTTTTCTTTCTTTCTTTTTTTTTTAACCTCTGCTGTTTGGAATCTTTCAAAATCCACTTCTTATGAGTCATTTCCTTCTACCACTGTATTTTTTACAAAAAGGATTTCTTCTATCTTATGTGAGAATTTTTTTTTTTTCCCTCACTGATAAGCCAGGTTTGTAGCCCATATCTACAAGTTTCTAGCTTTGTGAATGTAAGCAAACCCACTTAACTTCTCTGACCACAATGACTTTGTTAGAAACATGGAAGAGTTAAGAGTATTTTCATCTCGTAGGGTTGTTGTGAAGATAAAATGAGGTAATGAACTACATTGCTTAGCTCGGCACACACGAGTCAATAAACAGTAGGTGACGCTGTCGGGCATAATCATCACCATTGTCACCATTTATATGTCAGTTGCTTTCCTCTGATACAAAGCAGAAACTCCAGTTGAAACACGCAGGAGATATCTGGGATGATCACCTAAAACAGGAAAGCATCCGTGGCGTCCTGTCCTATAGGCCTTTGCTACAAGGATCTGTCTCTCTGTACTTAAGCTTTATCTAAGTGGTCCTGTGTGGGCACCATCTGTGTCTGTTTGTGGTATCCTTGGAAATCATGCTTCTAAAGCCTGCCTCTTCCCTTCTCTCTCTGGAAGTGATAACCCACCAACCTCTGAGTGCCGGCAATTTGCAAGGTATTGATTTACTTGACTCTTGCACTCCCTCCAAGAACACACACACACATTGTAAAACTTGTTTCTTCCTTTACACAATCGGATTTCTCTTATTCTCTGTGTTCTGACAATAGTCCTATTTCGATCTTTGCCCTGGAATTTTAGTGCTGTGTTTTCTTTTTAAACCAGTTCTTTCAACGCTGATATCAGCTAACACCCCAGACTCATCTCTGTGATATCAGTAATACCCCAATCCCATCTTCACCAATATCAGCTAATGCCTCAAATCCCTTTCCACATGGATTGTGCGGAGATAGGTTTGGAGCATTAGCTGATATCAGTGCTAGAAAGCTGTCGTTTTATTTTTTAAAGAAATTTTTGATGTAGACCATTTTTAAAGTCTTTATTGAATTTGTTGCAATATGGCTCCTGTTTATGTTTTAGTTTTTTGGCTGCGGGGCATGTGGGATCTTAGCTCCTCAACCAGGGACTGAAACTGCAGCCCCCGCCTTGAAAGGCGAAGTCTTAACCACTGGACAGCCAGGGAAGTCCCAGTGCTGGAAGGATGTTTTAAAGAGAAGCAGAGCAACATATTTCTGTAGCAAATATCAAAATTAAAGTATGAAAATGAATTTAAAAGACTGAATTATAAATGTAACGGACAAATTTCTTTTTTATTTTTTTATTTTTAAACTTTACATAATTGTATTAGTTTTGCCAAATATCAAAATGAATCCATCACAGGTATACATGTGCTCCCCATCCTGAACCCTCCTCCCTCCCCATACCATCCCTCTAGGTCGTCCCAGTGCACTAGCCCCAAGCATCCAGTATCGTGCATTGAACCTGGACTGGCATCTCGTTTCATACATGATATTTTACATGTTTCAATGCCATTCTCCCAAATCTTCCCACCCTCTCCCTCTCACACAGAGTCCATAAGACTGTTCCATACATCAGTGTTTCTTTTGCTGTCTCGTACACAGGGTTATTGTTATCATCTTTCTAAATTCCATATATATGTGTTAGTATACTGTATTGGTGTTTTTCCTTCTGGCTTACTTCACTCCGTATAATAGGCTCCAGTTTCATCCACCTCATTAGAACTGATTCAAATGAATTCTAAAAGTGGCTGAGTAATACTCCATTGTATATATGTACCACAGCTTTCTTATCCATTCATCTGCTGATGGACATCTAGGTTGCTTCCATGTCCTGGCTATTATAAACAGTGCTGCGATGAACATTGGGGTACACGTGTCTCTTTCCCTTCTGGTTTCCTCAGTGTGTATGCCCAGCAGTGGGATTGCTGGATCATAAGGCAGTTCTATTTCCAGTTTTTGAAGGAATCTCCACACTGTTCTCCATAGTGGCTGTACTAGTTTGCATTCCCACCAACAGTGTAAGAGGGTTCCCTTTTCTCCACACCCTCTCTAACATTTATTATTTGTAGACTTTTGCATCGCAGCCATTCTGACTGGTGTGAAATGGTACCTCATAGTGGTCTTGATTTGCATTTCTCTGATAATGAGTGATGTTGAGCATCTTTTCATGTGTTTGTTAGCCATCTGTATGTCTTCTTTGGAGAAATGTCTATTTAGTTCTTTGGCCCATTTTTTGATTGGGTCATTTATTTTTCTGGAGTTGAGCTGTAGGAGTTGCTTGTATATTTTTGAGATTAGTTGTTTGTCAGTTGCTTCATTTGCTATTATTTTCCCCCATTCTGAAGGCTGTCTTTTCACCTTGCTGATAGTTCCCTTTGTTGTGCAGAAGCTTTTAAGTTTAATTAGGTCCCATTTGTTTATTTTTGCTTTTATTTCCGATATTCTGGGAGGTGGGTCATAGAGGATCCTGCTGTGATGTATGTCGGAGAGTGTTTTGCCTATGTTCTCCTCTAGGAGTTTTATAGTTCCTGGTCTTATGTTTAGATCTTTAATCCATTTTGAGTTTATTTTTGTGTATGGTGTTAGAAAGTGTTCTAGTTTCATTCTTTTACAAGTGGTTGACCAGTTTTCCCAGCACCACTTGTTAAAGAGATTGTCTTTAATCCGTTGTATATTCTTGCCTCCTTTGTCAAAGATAAGGTGTCCATATGTGCGTGGATTTATCTCTGGGCTTTCTATTTTGTTCCATTGATCTATATTTCTGTTTTTGTGCCAGTACCATACTGTCTTGATAACTGTGGCTTTGTAGTAGAGCCTGAAGTCAGGTAGGTTGATTCCTCCAGTTCCATTCTTCTTTCTCAAGATCGCTTTGGCTATTCGAGGTTTTTTGTATTTCCATACAAATTGTGAAATTATTTGTTCTAGCTCTGTGAAGAATACTGTTGGTAGCTTGATAGGGATTGCATTGAACCTATAAATTGCTTTGGGTAGTATACTCATTTTCACTATATTGATTCTTCCAATCCATGAACATGGTATATTTCTCCATCTATTAGTGTCCTCTTTGATTTCTTTCACCAGTGTTTTATAGTTTTCTATATATAGGTCTTTAGTTTCTTTAGGTAGATATATTCCTAAGTATTTTATTCTTTCCGTTGCAATGGTGAATGGAATTGTTTCCTTAATTTCTCTTTCTGTTTTCTCATTATTAGTGTATAGGAATGCAAGGGATTTCTGTGTGTTGATTTTATATCCTGCAACTTTACTATAGTCATTGATTAGTTCTAGTAATTTTCTAGTGGAGTCTTTAGGGTTTTCTATGTAGAGGATCATGTCATCTGCAAATAGTGAGAGTTTTACTTCTTCTTTTCCAATTTGGATTCCTTTTATTTCTTTTTCTGCTCTGATTGCTGTGGCCAAAACTTCCAAAACTATGTTGAATAGTAATGGTGAAAGTGGGCACCCTTGTCTTGTTCCTGACTTTAGAGGAAATGCTTTCAATTTTTCACCATTGAGGATAATGTTTGCTGTGGGTTTGTCATATATAGCTTTTATTATGTTGAGGTATGTTCCTTCTATTCCTGCTTTCTGGAGAGTTTTTATCATAAATGGGTGTTGAATTTTGTCAAAGGCTTTCTCTGCATCTATTGAGATAATCATATGGTTTTTATTTTTCAATTTGTTAATGTGGTGTATTACATTGATTGATTTGCGGATATTGAAGAATCCTTGCATCCCTGGGATAAAGCCCACTTGGTCATGGTGTATGATCTTTTTAATGTGTTGTTGGATTCGGATTGCTAGAATTTTGTTAAGGATTTTTGCATCTATGTTCATCAGTGATATTGGCCTGTAGTTTTCTTTTTTTGTGGGATCTTTGTCAGGTTTTGGTATTAGGGTGATGGTGGCCTCATAGAATGAGTTTGGAAGTTTACCTTCCTCTGCAATTTTCTAGAAGAGTTTGAGCAGGATAGGTGTTAGCTCTTCTCTAAATTTTTGGTAGAATTCAGCTGTGAAGCCATCTGGACCTGGGCTTTTATTTGCTGAAAGATTTTTGATTACAGTTTCAATTTCCGTGCTTGTGATGGGTCTGTTAAGATTTTCTATTTCTTCCTGGTCGAGTTTTGGAAAGCTGTACTTTTCTAAGAATTTGTCCATTTCTTCCACGTTGTCCATTTTATTGGCATATAATTGTTGATAGTAGTCTCTTATGATCCTTTGTATTTCTGTGTTGTCTGTTGTGATCTCTCCATTTTCATTTCTAATTTTATTGATTTGATTTTTCTCCCTTTGTTTCTTGATGAGTCTGGCTAATGGTTTGTCAATTTTATTTATCCTTTCAAAGAACTAGCTTTTGGTTTTGTTGATTTTTGCTATGGTCTCTTTTGTTTCTTTTGCATTTATTTCTGCTCTAATTTTTAAGATTTCTTTCCTTCTACTAACCCTGGGGTTCTTCATTTCTTCCTTCTCTAGTTGCTTTAGGTGTAGAGTTAGGTTATTTATTTGACTTTTTTCTTGTTTCTTGAGGTGTGCCTGTATTGCTATGAACTTTCCCCTTAGGACTGCTTTTACCGTGTCCCACAGGTTTTGGGTTGTTGTGTTTTCATTTTCATTCATTTCTATGCAAATTTTGATTTCTTTTTTGATTTCTTCTGTGATTTGTTGGTTATTCAGCAGCGTGTTGTTCAGCCTCCATATGTTGGAATTTTTAATCGTTTTTCTCCTGTAATTGAGATCTAATCTTACTGCATTGTGGTCAGAAAAGATGCTTGGAATGATTTCTATTTTTTTGAATTTACCAAGGCTAGCTTTATGGCCCAGGATGTGATCTATCCTGGAGAAGGTTCCATGTGCGCTTGAGAAAAAGGTGAAATTCATTGTTTTGGGATGAAATGTCCTATAGATATCAATTAGGTCTAACTGGTCTATTGTATCATTTAAAGTTTGTGTTTCCTTGTTAATTTTCTGTTTAGTTGATCTATCCATAGGTGTGAGTGGGGTATTAGAGTCTCCCACTATTATTGTGTTATTGTTAATTTCTCCTTTCATACTTGTTAGCATTTGTCTTACATACTGCGGTGCTCCCGTGTTGGGTGCATATATATTTATAATTGTTATATCTTCTTCTTGGATTGATCCTTTGATCATTATGTAGTGACCTTCTTTGTCTCTTTTCACAGCCTTTGTTTTAAAGTCTATTTTATCTGATATGAGTATTGCTACTCCTGCTTTCTTTTGGTCCCTATTTGCATGGAAAATCTTTTTCCAGCCCTTCACTTTCAGTCTGTATGTGTCCCCTGTTTTGAGGTGGGTCTCTTGTAGACAACATATGTAGGGGTCTTGTTTTTTTATCCATTCAGCCAGTCTTTGTCTTTTGGTTGGGGCATTCAACCCATTTACGTTTAAGGTAATTACTGATAAGTATGATCCCGTTGCCATTTACTTTATTGTTTTGGGTTCGAACTTATACACCGTTTTTGTGTTTCCTGTCTAGAGAATATCCTTTAGTATTTGTTGGAGAGCTGGTTTGGTGGTGCAGAATTCTCTCAGCTTTTGCTTGTCTGAAAAGCTTTTGATTTCTCCTTCATACCTGAATGAAATCCTTTCTGGGTACAATAATCTGGGCTGTAGGTTATTTTCTTTCATCATTTTAAGTATGTCTTGCCATTCCCTCCTGGCTTGAAGAGTTTCTATTGAAAGATCAGCTGTTATCCTTATGGGAATTCCCTTGTGTGTTATTTGTTGTTTTTCCCTTGCTGCTTTTAATATTTGTTCTTTGTGTTTGATCTTTGTTAATTTGATTAATATGTGTCTTGGGGTGTTTCGCCTTGGGTTTATCCTGTTTGGGACTCTCTGGGTTTCTTGGACTTGGGTGATTATTTCCTTCCCCATTTTAGGGAAGTTTTCCACTACTATCTCCTCAAGTATTTTCTCATGGTCTTTCTTTTTGTCTTCTTCTTCTGGAACCCCTATGATTCGAATGTTGTAGCATTTAATATTGTCCTGGAGGTCTCTGAGATTGTCCTCATTTCTTTTAATTCGTTTTTCTTTTTCCCTCTCTGATTCATTTATTTCTACCATTCTATCTTCTAATTCACTAATCCTATCTTCTGCCACTGTTATTCTACTATTTGTTGCCTCCAGAGTGTTTTTAATTTCATTTATTGCATTATTCATTATATATTGACTCTTTTTTATTTCTTGTAGATCCTTGTTAA
The DNA here is from genome assembly GCF_055505025.1 of Bos grunniens. NCBI lineage: Eukaryota > Metazoa > Chordata > Mammalia > Artiodactyla > Bovidae > Bos > Bos grunniens. The sequence goes on from NC_141179.1 coordinate 25,740,767, forward strand.
ACCTTTCTTACATCTTCTCAATCCTTGTCTCCAGGCTATTTATCTGTGATTCCATTTTAATTTCAAGATTTTGGATCAATTTCACTATCATTATTTGGAATTCTTTATCAGGTAGATTCCCTATCTCTTCCTCTTTTGTTTGGTTTGGTGGGCATTTATCCTGTTCCTTTATCTGCTGGGTATTCCTCTGTCTCTTCATCTTGTTTAAATTGCTGATTTGGGGGTGTCCTTTCTATATTCTGGCAGTTTGTGGAGTTCTCTTTATTGTGGCTTTTCCTCACTGTGTGTGGGTTTGTACAGGTGGCTTGTCAAGGTTTCCTGGTTAGGGAAGCTTGTGTCGGTGTTCTGGTGGGTGGAGCTGTATTTCTTCTCTCTGGAGTGCAATGAAATGTCCAGCAATGAGTTATGAGATGTCTATGGTTTTGGGGTGACTTTGGGCAGCTTGTATCTTGAAGCTCAGGGCTGTGCTCCTTTGTTGCTGGAGAATTTGCTTGGTATGTCTTGCCCTGGAACTCGTTGGCCCCTGTGTGGTGCTTGGTTTCAGTGTCAGTATGGAGGCGTTTGATGAGCTCCTGTCAATTAATGTTCCTTGGAGTCAGGAGTTCCCTGGAGTCAGGGTTTGGACTTAAGCCTCCTGCTTCCAGTTATCGGTCTTATTTTTACAGCAGTTTCAAAACTTCTCCTTCTATACAGTACCATTGATAAAACATCTACGTTAAAGATGAAAAGTTTCTCTACTGTGAGGGTCACTCAGAGAGGTTCACAGTGTTACATGGAGAAGAGAAGAGGGAGGAGGGAGTTAGAGGTGACCCAAATGAGATGAGGTGGAATCAATGGTGGAGAGAGTGGGGTAGCCAGTAGTCACTTCCTTATGTGCACTCCACAACTGGACCACTCAGAGATGTTCACAGAGTTATACAGAGAAGAGAAGAAGGAGGAAGGAGACAGAGGTGGCCAGAGGGATAAAAGGGGGGATTGAAAGGGAGGGAGACAGATCCAGCCAGTAATCAGTTCCCTAAGTGTTCTCCACCATCTGGAACACACATAAACTCACAGAGTTGGGTAGAGTAGAGAGGGGTTAGGGAGGAGACACAGGCGACCTGGTGAAGGAAAAGGAGAGTCCAAAGGGAGAGAGAGCAGTCAAGCCAGTAATCTCGCTCCCTAGTGAAAAATAGGTCCTGAAGATTGGGTTCTTAAAGGTACAAAATTGGTAACAAATACATAAAAGCAAAAATTAAAAATCTAGAGTAGAGTTTGGAATTTCAAAAATACAATGTTAAAGAAAAGAAGAAGGAAAAGAGAGAAAAAACGAACAAAGAAAAACAAACAAGGTCGTGAAAATTATAAAGAAAATACAGGTACAAAATTGATAACTAATACCAAAAAGCAAAAATTAAAAATCTAGAGTAGAGTTTGGAATTTCAAAAATACAATGTTAAAAAAAGGAAGAAGAAACATAAAGAGAGAAAACAAACAAACAAAAACAATGTCGCAAAAATTATAAAGAAAATACAGGTACAAATTTGATATCAAATACCAAAAAGCATAAATTAAAAATCTAGAGTAGAGTTTGGAATTTCAGATATACAATGTTATATAAAAGAAGAAGAGAATGAAACAGAAAAAAAAAAAAGTCACAGAAATTATATAAAAAAACTGTAGGTACAAAATTGATAACATATACCAAAAAGCTAAAATTAAAAAACTAGAGTAGAGTTTGGAATTTCAAAAATACAATGTTATAGAAAAGAAGAAGGAAAAAAAAAAAAACACAAGGTCAAAAAATTATAAAATATATATATATGAAGTTTGCTGAAGAAGAAAAAAATAGGGTCTTTTTTTTTTTTTGCAAAGTAATAGGTTATAAAAGTGAAAATTAAAGGAACAATAGAGGACTTAAAAAATTTTTTTTAATTAAAAAAAGAAAGAAAGAAAGAATGATCGTAAAAATGGTAAAAATATATCTAGGACTTTCTCTGGTTTTGTTGTATTGTGGGTTGAGTTCATTTTTGGCTAGTTCCTTGGTCTGACTTATATTTCTCCAGATCTATAGGCCCCTTCCTATGTAGTCTGTAGTAACCACAGGGTTTTGATCTATTGCCTGTAGCTTCCAAGGCGTTTCCCTCTGTTATAGCTTCGTCTGTTTGCTGGTCTCTTCAGTGTCTGGTTACCGCCCTGACACAAAGAGGGCGGTGGGGGAAACTTTTTTTTTTTTTTAGGCTCACTTGTTCAGTCGCGCTGTGGGGAGGGAGGGAGGGATGCTGCAAACAAATAACACTGGCGTGCGCTAGCAGTGCCTCAGCCACACTGGGTCTGCCCCCACTCACGGTGCGTGTAGCCTCCCTGCCCACACTGCTCGGGCTCTAGGTTGTTCCGCCGAGAACAATCCGAGGCCGGCCCTGGGCTGCATGTACCTCCCAGGTCCAAGCCGCTCAGGTTCAGGCACTTGGGTAGTCCTCAGAGGGGCAGACTCAGTTGGGCCTGCATTTTGTGCTCTTCCCAGGTCCGAGCAGCTCAGGTGATGAGGTGTTTGGCGAACGCCAATGCTGCGACTTATCGCCTCCCCGCCACTCAGTTATCTGGGTATAAAACCGGCGCACCTTCTCAGGCAGACGTTGACCATCCAGACCCTCAAGAAGTTTTAGTTAGCAAAGAAGCCTGCTTACAGTTTTATAGATAATGTCTCTCTGGGGCTGCGATTGCCCCCTTCCGGCTCTGGCTGCCTGTCACCGGAGGGGGAAGGTCTGCAGCCGCCTATCTCTGTTCAGTCCTTTGTTCCGTGCGCGGGCCTGGCGGTATCTTAGGTTGGGGCTGGCTTTTTGCGTGGTAGATATCCCACAGTCTGGTTTGCTAGCCCAAATTATTTCGCTCAGATAGTGCTCAGGGTATTCAGGCCAGATTCTTACTCTAAGCGATGCAGCCTGCGCCGCGCCTCCCTGCCCAGCCCCCGCTTGCTAATGGCGTGTGCAGGCGTCTGCGCTGCTTCTCCGCTGGGGGAGTTACCGTAGGGCTCGCAATCTGCGAGTTTTAATTGTTTATTTTTTCACCCTGTTATGTTGCCCTCTGTGCTTCCAAAGCTCGGCACAGATTCGGCAGTGAGAAGGTTTCCTGGTGTTTGGAAACTTCTCTCTTTTTAAGACTCCCTTCCAGGGACGGAACTCCGTCCCTCCCTCTTTTGTCTCTTTTTTTGTCTTTTATATTTTTTCCTACCTCCTTTCGAAGAGCTGGGTTGCTTTTCTGGGTGCCTGATGTCCTCTGCCGGCATTCAGAAGTTGTTTTGTGGAATTTACTCGACGTTTAAATGCTCTTTTGATGAATTTGTGGGGGAGAAAGTGTTCTCCCCGTCCTACTCCTCCGCCATCTTCGACAAATTTCTTGAGTACTTAAAATGTGTCAGTCATTCAGCTAAACCCTTCCCTTGGATTATACCCAGTCATCCTGCCAAACAATCCTTGAAGTTATTTCTATTATTATCCCCATTTTATGGATGAGAAAACAGAGATATGGATGGATTAAACCACTAACTCATGATCACATACGTCTGTTGAACAGAAAATTTTGGACATACTTCTAGGGTTTAAGAGGCCCTAATAAATGACACCCTTATGCTTCCTTCTTGAATTTAAAACCAACTGAGAGAAACAAATAGAAGGATGGAAATCAGAAGATTGGCTCTTTTACTGATATAAATTGTACTGGAGGGCGTGACTCATGTAGTAACCATTGGCTTTTCACTTCTCAGTGTTTTACAAGTAAAATCATTGGGAAGTTTGATTCCACAGGGTAGACACACTTAACCAGCTTGCTTCCTTTATATCATTGTAGGATGGAGGTGGGAAAAACAAAGAGTCACTCCTTGTATACTATTTGTATTGCTAAAGAAAATTTGATCTTATCAGTAAATTATGTGTGTTATGATGCTTCTTAGCTATGTAATCTTAGCTCTGTGCTTCAGTTTCCTTATATGCAAGATGGGAATTACAGTCATATTTTCTAATATTGCTTTTATAATGTAACATGTAAGCATGATCAAAATTTTAGTACCAATCAAACTGGAAAGGTGAGGGAGTAAGCAGAATAGAATATGATTTTCAAATTAAGAGCTTACTTGGATGCTTAAAATCATTTATTTTATGTAGAAATTTCGAATTGACAGAACTTTATCTTTACTAATCAATTTGGTAATGTAGATGGAAAAATTCGGCTTTAGGTGGATTAAGTTGGTTAAAATGTTACCTACATTTTATAGGTGGTAAAGTCCAACTTAGGTAGATTAGGTGGGTTAAAATGTTACCTACATTTTATAGGTGGTAAAGTCCAACTTAGGTGAATTAGGTGGGTTAAAATGTTACCTTTGTTGATGGTCAAGTCAGGCTTTGATGGATTAGGTGGGTTACAGTGGAATACTCAATACATAGTGGAAATGGGAAGATAGTCCAGACCTCTGCCTCATCATCTATTTCCTAGTCCTTTTTATTAAAAAAAAATAAAAAATAAAAAAAATTTTTTTAAGATGCTTGTTTTATTTGTTTGGCTGCATCGGATCTCAGTTGCGGCATGCAGGATCTTCGTTGTGGTGCTTGGGCTTAGTTGCCCTAGGGCACGTGGGATCTTAGTTCCCCAACCAGGGATCAAAGCTGCATCACCTGCTTGGAAGGCGAATTCTTAACCACTGGACCACCGGAAAGTTCCTCCTAGTCCTTTTTATTTTTGTTTTTGTTTGGACATTTTAGACGAGCTCTTTATTTGGTATAAATATTCTTCTTTACCAAAGAAGTAATAGTAGGAGTGTGTTTTTTTGTGTGTCTGTGGATTTTGCTTTCTTAGTTCCCCCTGGAGCCCTATGATAATGCAACTCAGCCCATGTGCATGAGCTGATTGGCTGAGAGAGCATGATGGCTTTCCCTATTAAATTGTGCCTCATGTGGATGTGGTCTTTGGCATTCATGTATGCAGACGTGCTAAGTTGCTTCAGTTGTGTCTGATTCTTTGGCAACCCAATGGATCATAGCCCACCAGGCTCCTCTGTCCATGGAATTCTCTAGGCAAGAATAGTGGAGTGGGTTGCCATGCCTTCCTTCAGTGGATCTTCCTGACCCAGGGATCGAACCCACGTCTCCTGTGTCTCCTGCACTGCAGGCAGATTCTTTACCAGCTGAGCCACCTGTGTTCTGGTTTTAAATTCAAAACTGAATTGTGTGAGTACCTGGATACTGAAACCAAGAAGCCTTCTACTAAAGGGATGGAACCCATGTCTCTTAAGCCTCCTGCATTGACAGGCAGATTCTTTATCACTAGCACCACCTTGGAAGCCCTGTAAGTTCTAGTTAGAGCATTTGTCTTCACAGTGTCATTTGTACACACTAGAGATACACCGAAATTTAGCTTCACCTCTGAAATCTGGCCAAAAAACCCTGATATTGAGCTGTGGCTTCATCATAAGTCTTGGCCTTTGAATGTCAGAATAGCCTAGACATGTTTAAAATAACTTTTGGCACCTTTAACCTGTCCATGATCAATAACAACTTCATCCTGTGGTTTACTATTATGTCCAACTGCTTTAGCAATATAAGTAATACAAACATGACATGTTATTCAGCTTTATCACTGATACCTTTAAATATGAGCATTCAACTCAAAATGAACATTCTCAGCCCATTAAAATTATGAAGGCATATTTATTATTGTAATTATAAATGAACAGTTATTATGAAAGCTGTTCAATTTTTACCAAAATAATTAAGAATGTTTATTGATTGATTTTGAAATTAAAAAAAAATTAATCTATTTTTGGATGCACTGGGTCTTCGTTGCTGCACACAGGCTTCCTCTCGTTGTGGTGAGTAGGGGCTACTTTTTGCCGTGGTGTAAGGACTTCTCACCGGCAATTCCTCTTATTGTGGAGCATGGGTTCTAGGTGCACAGGACTCAGTGGTTGCAGCTCGTAGACTTAGTAGTTGTGGCACAGGAGTGTAGTTGCCCCATGGCATCTGGGATCTCCCTGGACCAGCGAATGAACCCATGTCCTCTGCATTGGCTGGTGGATTCTCAACCACTGGACCACCAGGGAAGCCCAAGAATATGTAAATATAAGGTTAGTAGTTAATACAAAAATTAAAGGAAGCTGGGTAACTTCAGAAAATTAACTTTTGTCAGCAAATAAATATAAGAATTTAAATAATACAAAGCAGAATAATAAAAATATCATGTCATAGTTCTCATATTTATAAAATGACTAGGTATTAAATTAGGCTTTCAGAACCACATTTAAATCTTAGTTTTGTAATCCCGTATAGGCCATGATTCTCTCAAGGAAAGCTTCTTTTGGGAATTCTTTATGTCTTGTGAGAATGAAGTAAGAATGTCAAATTTGTGACCTTCAAATTTTATGAGAAGAGTACTAAATCACATAGAAAAGCTAGTTATAATACTAGTTTTATTAGAATACAATTCAAAAACACTAGAGAAAAATTAGGTGCCTCCCAATTTCTTGTTCTTTTACCAATTTAATGAGTTACTTTATCTCACAAATGTGCTATATGTATGAGTCAGCCATGCTAAGCAAATATTGCTCCTGTGGTCACATGATAAGCTTAAAATGTCAAATTTTACTTTGAAGTTTAGTTATAAAATTGCAACAATAATATTTTTGCTATAGTATAAAAATATAAATAATACATTTTATATACATACATATTGTGTACATATAAATAAAGTAATATATTTTACATCCCATAACTGCCTTTTCTAATGGCTATTTCCAGCTTTGGTTTAGCTTTAGCTGAATAATGGTTTTCATACTTGCCCTTTGAACATTGGCCAAAATCTATAATTGATGAACTTCTACTGCAAGTTATCTTGTATAATTTTGGCGACCAGGTTGGACCCTTAGCAGTGGGGTGTTGACCCTCATTAAGTGAGTATTCCTAGTATGTGGGGTAACTAGTTAAGATGATGGGTATTATTATAGTACCTTTACTTTTGTTCAGTAAGCCAGGATTTTTTTGTCAAGAATATCAAATAAACTAAAAACAAAGCAAACCTTGAAACGCCTAGTAGGATTCAGGTATTGCAAGAAATTCAGTACACCAAATCCAGAGATATAAACCATTTGGGGATTGCTACCAGGTGTAAGGATGTGAGAGTTGGACCATAAAGAAGGCTGAGCACCGAAGAAATGATGCTTTAGAACTGTGGTGTTGGAGAAGACTCTTGAGAGTCTCTCGGACTGCAAGGTCAAACCAGTCACTCCTAAGTGAAATCAACCCTGAATTTTCATTGGAAGGACTGATGCTGAAGCTGAAGTTGGCAAATACTTTGGCCACCTGATGCGAAGAGCCGGCTCATTAGAGAAGACCCTGATGCTGCAAAAGATTGAAGGCAGAAGGGGATGACAGAGGATGAGATGGTTGGAAGGCATCATTAGCTCAATGGACATGAGTGTGAGCAAGCTCTAGGGGATGGTGAAAGACAGGGAAGCCTGGTGTGCTGCAGTCCATGGGGTCGCAGAGTCAGACATGACTGAGCAGCTGAACGACAGCAACAAAGACCAGAGGTGGGTGAGGGGACAGAAATCTTAAGACCAAGAACTAGTAGGAGATCCATTTCAGGTGACAGGAATCCAAACATTTAAAGGGCCAGGAATCAAAAGAATGCCTTTTTCTTTTATAGCCCCTGTGTCTACATAGGGGCTTCCCTGGTGGCTCAGTGGTAAAGAATTTGCCTGCAATTCAGAAGACCTGGGTTTGATCCCTGGGTCAGGAAGATCCCCTGGAGAAGGAAATGGCAATCCACTCCAGTATTCTTGCCTGGAGAATCCTATGGACAGAAGAGCCTGGTGGACTATAGTCCATGGGGTCACAAAGAACTGGACACGACTAAGCAACTAAGCATGCATGCACACACATCTAAATAAAGCAGTTTTTTTTATGTCTTGTTGCTATGCTAGCATTGTTATGTCCATCAGGAAATCCAGATCCCCTCTGTTTGGTTAATTCATAGTTATAATCCACAAAGATATCACTGTTATCCTTCTTTCATCTTCAATTTGATGCTCATGTCTTTTACCTTTCCTCTGCCCAGGTTCTTTCTAGAAATTCGGTATCTCTGTAGGCTAAATTACATTACAGTAGCAAACAACCCCAAAACTTATGGTTTAATACCCTCCAAAATCTTTCACTTGCTTGGCTGCTTTCTTTATTTATAGGTTCCATTAGGTGTCTAACTCCTTGGTGATGCTTGGGATGCTGGCTGATAGAGAATGTGTCATCTTGTAGCTGCACATCTGAGCACATGTCTTCTTCCATCACCACAGCAGGGAAAGAGAGATGGGGCATAGCATCTGGACTCTTCACTGTCTCTGTGCAAAAGTGGTACATGTTATTTCTGTTCATCTTTCATTGGCCTGAAATAGTCACATGTCATATGGGCTCATTGGTGTAGTATGCTATACACACAGAAGGGGACAAAAGTCAGGTTTTGGTGGATACAAATAACGATGACCACATTCTCTCTTCTAGTCAGCAATATTGAGCTCCTCTTCTCCAACAACCTCCCCAAGGGAGATAGCCTGAAATCCTGGCCAGTCATGGTACTGAGCTTGAAGCCCAGGGGCTCCTCAGGAAGAATCATAGTCCCTGCTTCAGATCCAGGTCTGGCTGCTCTTAATCTGGAAACTACAAATGAAAATGGCAGGTTACTTGCCTGCCATGGGCCCAGCATCCAGGAAAGGGAAGTGATCACTGGTCAACAGGAATTCTTCCGTTTCACTGGCAGGCCTTGTGGGGATGTTTTTCCCTAAGATCCTCCTCAGTTCAGTTCAGTTCAGTTGCTCAGTCCTGTCCAACTCTTTGAGACCCCATGGACTGCAGCATGCCAGGCCTCCCTATCCATAACCATCTCCTGGAGTTTACACAAACTCATGTGCATTGAGTCAGTGATGCCATCCAACCTCTGTTGACCCCTTCTCCTCCTGCCCTCAATCTTCCCCAGCATCATGGTCTTTTCCAATGAGTCAGTTCTTCACATCAGGTGGCCAAAGTATTTGAGTTTCAGTTTCAGCATCAGTCGTTCCAAGGAATATTCAGGACTGATTTCCTTTAGGATGGACTGGCTGGATCTCCTGCAGTCCGAGGGACCAAGAGTCTTCTCCAACACCATGTTCAAAAGCATCAATTCTTCGGCACTCAGCCTTCTTCACAGTCCAACTCTCACATCCATACATGACTACTGGAAAAACCATAGCCTTGACTAGATGGACCTTTGTTGGCAAAGCAATGTCTCTGCTTTTTAATATGCTGTCTAGGTTGGTCATAACTTTCCTTCCAAGGAGCAAACTGTCCTAGTCCTTTGTTTTCTAGGCCCCAGGTTGTGGGAGATTTTCCTTTTTACTGTTTTCCTTTTCAGCCATAACTGGTATGACTTTGGGAAATAGGCCCTCTATGAGGACCATGCAGATTTCACAGGCTGTGTTCTGGCTAGAAAAGACGGGAAGCCAACAGTTTCTAACAATCTTTCAGAAACATAGAAAGCCTCTTGTCATTTGATTCCAGTCATTTTCATGTAAACCACACCCACATTCATGATTCTTTTTTTTTTGGTTATTATTAAATGTTATTATTTTAAAAATAATTTTATTAATTTATTTTTAGTTTTGACTGCACTGGGTCTTCATTGCTGCAAAGGCTTTTCTCTGGTTGCAGAGACTGGGAGTTATTCTACAGTTGCAGTGCGTGGGCTTCTCATTGCAGTGGCCTCTCATTGTGGAGCACAAACTCCAGGGTAGTTGCGGCACATAGGCCCCGTAGCTGTGGCCCCCGGCCTCTAGAGCACAGGCTCAGTAGTTGTGGTGAATGGGCTTCGTTGCTCTGTGGCATGTGAGATCTTTCTGGCTCAGGGATTTAACCCATGTCCCCTGGCAGGGGATACTCTACCACTGAGCCACCAGGGAAGCCCCTTTATTATTTTTTTATGGAGGAGAAAGAAAGATTGGCCTTATTTCTTTACCAGGCAGAAGGGGAACATAGTATGCTAGTGCCTCAAGAACTGTGCCCCACTCCCAGTGAATAGGGAGAGGTTATATAGTCAGGCGATGGCACCCTACTCCAGTACTCTTGCCTGGAAAATCCCATGGACAGAGGAGCCTGGTAGGCTGCAGTCCATGGGGTTGCTAAGAGTCAGACACGACTGAGCAACTTCACTTTCACTTTTCACTTTCATGCATTGGAGAAGGAAATGGCAACCCACTCCAGTGTTCTTGCCTGGAGAATCCCAGGAACGGGGGAGCCTGGTGGGCTGCCGTCTATGGGGTCGCATAGAGTCGGACACGAATGAAGCGACTTAGCAGCAGCAGCAGCATATTGTCAGGCAGGGATATGTGATAAGGATCAATGTAGCAACAGGCTTGCATTCTTCTTTCTTCAGCAAAGTTTCAACATGGTGGGGCTGCTGACAAGATTAGGCAGACATCTCACCCTTTGGGAACCCAGCAAGTGGAATGAAAGTGTTTTTTCTTATGTTTTTTCATACCTTATTCATATGCTGATTCCTTTGATAATTGTTAGCGATGCGGTCCACTTCCTATTTCCAGGTCTTTGGGATTGCTTTGATAGGTTTTCCACATGCAGGGAAGAGTTTGGAAACAACTGGCTACAATAAGTCTCTTCAAAATGTCAGTTCCAGACTGGGTGTCAGACTTCTTTTCCCAAATTCCTAAGGAAATGAGATCTATTCCATCTACTAAAGTTCTAGTTGTCACTACACTTACTTCCAACTGGGTCTGCAACACCAAAATAGCAGAATAAGGGATTGAGATCTTAATCATGTAAGACTATCCAAGACTTGGGACCAAATATTTCCAATTCAATTTTATTTTAAAATAATCTCAAATGCATAGAAAAGCTGAAAGCAGGCACAAAAAGAACTTTCTTTTCTCTGAGCCATTTGACAGCAACTTGCTGATCTGAGGCTCCCCAGTGTATGCATTTCCTACTAACAAGCATGTTCTCCTCTGTAACCAAAATAGAATCATCAAAATCAGGAAGTCAACACTGATATGTTACTATCACTGAATCCTCAGACACATTCACATTTTGTCTTATGTTTCAAAAATGCCCTTTATAGTAAAATAATTCAGCTCAGAGTCTTGAGTTGCTTTTCGTTCTTGTATCTTCTTAGTGTCCCTGACTGTGGCCCAGTTCCTCAGTCTTCCCTTTACTTTCGTTACCTTGACACTTTTGAAGATTATAAACCAATTACTTTGTAGTGTGTCCTTTGATATGTGTTTGTTTCATGTTTCCCCATTATCAGATTCAAGCTGTTCATTTTGTCAAGAATATCACAGACATGATGTTGTGTTCATGCCATTGGATGATACAGTTTGATTTTTTCACTTTGATCACTTGAATGAGATGATGTCTGCCATATTGCTTCTCCACTGCAAAGTTATTCTTTTTTCATTTTTAACTAATAGGTATTGTGGGAAGTTACATTCGAACTATGCGTATATTCCATTTGTCATCAAACTTTCAATTTATTTGTAAATTTAGAATACATATGTTTTCCACCTTAATGGATTATGATTCATTACCATGATGATTTATTTTGATAATTAAATTGTCCTAAATTTGATTAGTAAGTGCCCCTTGGAGCAGGCATCTGTGTTCTTTTGATATGTCTTTATCATTCTTTGAGTTATTCCTAGTTTTCTAGGACAAGAAGGTATTCCAAGTTTATTTTCTACTTTTCGTGCCTCAGCCCTGGAACCAGTCATTTCTCCAAGGAGCCCTGGTCCCTTTTGGCAGAGAATGGGTTTATAGAAGCCATGATCTAGGCACTAGCGTGCTCATTGCCGGTCTAGTGCCACTCTTCCTAAGCTCTCTCAGAGGATGGAGTTAAGGAATCAGTGTATGTATGTATATACCTATACATATATATGTGTACATGTATACCTATTTGTGTTCATATGATGCATCATAAGCCTCATTCTAATTTTTTCCCTTTTTTATTTGAAGTGCCCTTCTCTGCAATGTGGTGGCTCCTTAGTGAGGAATCCACCTGCCAGTGCAGTAGATGTGGATTCCATCCTTGGGTCAGGAAGATCCCTTGGAGTAGAAAATGGCAACCCACTCCAATATTCATGCCTGGACAGAAGAGCCTGGTGGGCTACAGTCTATGAGGTTTCGGAGTCAGACATGACTCAGCAACTAAAACAACAACACAGAGTCTCTGACAGTGAGGAACCCACCTCCCATTATCTTTCTTTCATCAAGCCCTGACAATCATCCATTGTTACTGTCTCTTCCCTGCACGAATGCCCTCTTCGCAGCACTCAGGCTCTGACAGCCTGACCCAGTCTGCTTTTCTAGTGTGGACACCACCATCAGCTCACTTGAGATCTGATACCCGTGCTAGGTTGCCATTCCACAAAGACTGCTCTTCACCCTGCTGGCTCTCCGACTCCCATACTTGGAATGCCCTTTTCACACTGGGCTCCTCAAAGCCACCCTCACAGGACGTCTTCTGCACCCAGCTCAGGCTTTGCCACCTTGTGCCAGATGCGCCGACTCCCCCATCCCATCACTATGGATGGTCTCTTTGGTTCACAAAGGACTCTGATTGTCTATGCCAATGCATGCCCCCCACAGGGCTGCCCTCTGATACCCCATGCCAGGCCACTCCTCCAGCAAGACTCTTGAGCCACCTCAGGCTCTGACATCACCTGCCAGGACACTTCCGTCTACAGGGATGCCTCCTCACACCTCTGTTGCTCTGACCCCTACTCTCCCTCCTCCAGGTGGCACCCTTGCCACCTTGGTCAGGCTCAGACCCAGGCAGCTGTCCTATTCAGATGCCTGCCTCATTCAGCTCAGGCTCCAGCACCCTCCTCTGGGCCATTGTGGCTGGCCCACCCCTGCACTAGGTACCAGGTATGGAGGTCCACCTCCCTCTGCCCACCTAATGCCTTCAGGGCCACATTCTTCAAAAAAGAAAGGGAGGAGAAGAGAAAGATCCCATAGTTCCCTTCGGGACAAATTTCTCATATCTTGTACGTTTCTTTGCATTTTCATTCCCAAAGCTCTCCTTCTCTATCCCACTTCTGTGGGCAAGTTTTTACCCTTAATATCTGACGTGAGTAATTTTATAAAGTTGAAAAAGATTTACTGAGCAATATACCCTTAATCTGATCCTTGCCCTTAGGTAATATAATCTGTTCAAAGATTTTATTAGCATCTTCCTTAAAATTGCTTTCTGACTCTTATATTTTAGTATTTGAAACCTAGAAGCAGTTGGCTTTTTTTTTTTATTAACCTTGCAAAGCCCCAACTCCTAAATCTCTCAGTTTCCTTTCATTTCTGCTTTCAAATTAGGCGATTTCCTCCTGGGTTTATGTCTTTCTTATAATATCTAGCCAAACACGATAAATATCACTAAACAAACGTTCTAACACATTTTCCCTTAGTGCTGTAGGTTCACTCAGATCATGATCTATTTCTCAAATTACATGAATGACAGTTGTACAGAATATTTGGTCACTTAAAAACACGGATCACAGCCTTTCTAGCCTCTGTCATGTTCTTGCCAATGACCATCTAACTGTGAAACCAGTTCCACATATTTTTTTTTTCCCACAAGGTCACCCAATTTCTGGAAGGAAATTATATATTAATAAGAATAGGCTTATTAATATAAGTCTCACAAGAGACTGAGCCAGACTTGCATATAAGTGTCCAGGAGTCTCTGGCAGAGGTGTGGTTGACAGTGGCCTGCTGCAGGGCCAAGGGCACTGAATACAACAGTCCTGAGGGCAGTGGCATGCTGGCATAAGTCCTTCTGAAGGAGGTTGCCATTACCACCATCACCCCTACCATAGTTTGGCCTCAGGCCAAATTATAGGGAGGGAATACACCCCTTACCCTTCAGCAGAAAGTTGGATTGAAGATTTGCTGAGCATGGCCCTGCCCACCAGAGCAAGACCTAGTTTTACCCATAGTCAGTTCCTCCCATCAGGAAGCTTCCACAAGCCTCTTATCCTCATCCATCAGAGGGCAGACAGAATGAAAACCACAATCACAGAAAACTAACCAGACTGATCACATGGATCACAGCCCTGTCTAACTCAATGAAACTATGAGCCTTGCTGTGTCGGACCACCCAAGATGGATGAGTCATAGTGGAGAGTTCTGACAAAACGTGGTCCATTGGAGAAGGAAATGGCAAACCACTGCAGTGTTCTTGCTTTGAGAACCCCATGAACAGAATGAAAAGGCAAAAAGATATGATACTGAAATATGAATGCCCCAGGTTGGTAGGTGCCCAATATGCTACTGGAGAAGGGCAGAGAAATAGCTCCAGAAGGAATGGGCCAAAGAGGGAAACAGCACATGGTTGTGGATGTTTCTGGTGGTGAAAGCAAAGCCCAATGCTATAAAGAACAATATTGCATGGGAACCTGGAATGTTAGGTCCATGAATCAAGGTAAATTGGAAGTGGTCAAACAGGAGATGGCAAGAGTGAACACTGACGCTTTAGTTCACAATCAGTGAACTGAAATGGACTGGAATGGGTAAATTTAATTCAGATGACCATTATATCTACTATTGTGGGCAAGAATCCCTTAGAAGAAATGGAGTAGCCCTCATAGTCAACAAAAGTACTCGGCCGCAATCTCAAAACCAATGGAATGATCTCTGTTCATTTCCATGGCAAACCATTCAGTATCACAGTAATCCAAGTCTATTCTCCAGCCACCAATGCTGAAGAAGTGGAAATTGAACGGTTCTATAAAGACCTACAAGATCTTCTAGAACTAACACCAAAGAAAAGATGTCCTTTTCATCACAGGGGACTGGAATGCAAAAGTAGGAAGTTAAGAGACACCTGGAGTAACAGGCAAGTTTGGCCTTGAAATACAAAATGAAGCAGGGTAAAGGCTAACAGAGTTTTGCCAAGAGAACGCACTGGTCATAGAAAACACTCTCTTCCAACAACACAAGAGATGACTTTACACATGGACATTACCAGACGGTCAATACCAAAATCAGATTGATTATATTTTTTGCAGTTAAAGATGAAGAAGCTCTATACAGTCAGCAAGAACAAGCCTGGAAGCTGGCTGTGGCCCAGATCATGGACTCCTTATTGCCAAATTCAGACTTAAACTGAAGAAAGTAGGGAAAACCACTAGGCCATTAAGATATGATCTAAATCAAATCCCTTGGAGAAGGCAATGGCACCCCACTCCAGTACTCTTGCCTGGAAAATCCCATGGATGGCAAAGCCTGTTAGGCTGCAGTCCACGGGGTCGCTAAGAGTCGGACACGACTGAGTGACTTCACTTTCACTTTTCACTTTCATGCATTGGAGAAGGAAATGGTGGCCCACTCCAGTGTTCTTGCCTAGAGAATCCCAGGGACGGGGAAGCCTGGTGGGCTTCCGTCTATAGGGTCGCAAAGAGTCGGACACGACTGAAGGGTCTTAGCAGTAGCAAATCAAATCCCTAATGATTATATAGTGGAACTGAGAAATAGATTCAAGGGATTAGATCTAATAGAGTACCTGAAGAACTATGGACGGAGGTTCATGACATTGGGGGCAGTGATCATAATCATCCCCAGGAAAAAGAAATGTAAAAAGGCAAAATGCCTATCTGAGGAGACCTTACAAATAGCTGAGAAAAGAAGAGAAGTGAAAGGCAAAGGAGAAAAGATATACCCATTTGAATGCAGAGTTCCAAAGAATAGCAAGGAGAGATAAGAAAGCCTTCCTAAGTGATCAATGCAAATAAATAGAGGAAAAAAATAGAATGGGAAAGAATAGGGGTCTCTTCAAGAAAATTAGAGATACCGAGGGAATATCTCATACAAAGATGGGCACAATAAAGGATAGAAAGTGTATGGACCTCACAGAAACAGAAGATATTAAGAAGTGCTGGCAAGAATACATAGGAGAACTATACAACAAAGATCTTCATGACCCACATAACTCACATAACCACTCACCTAGAACCAGACATCTTGGAGTGCAAAGTCAAGTTGACCTTAGGAAGCATCACAACGAACAAAGCTAGTGGAGGTGATGGAATTCCAGCTGAGCTATTTCAAATCCTAAAAGATGATGCTGTGAAAGTGCAGCACTAAATATGCCAGCAAATCTGGAAAACTCAGCAGTGGCCACAGGACTGGAAAAGGTCAGTTTCCATTCCGATTCCAAAGAAGGGCAATGCCAAGTTATGTTCAAACTACTGCACAATTGCACTCATTTCCCATGCTAGCAAAGTGATACTCAAAATTCTTCAAGCTAGGCTTTAAAAATATGTGAACCAAGAACTTTCAGATGTTCAAACTGGATTTAGAAAAGGCAGAGGAACTAGAGATCAAATTGCCAACATCCGTTGGATCCATAGAAAAAGCAAGGGAATTTCAGAAAAACCTCTACTTCTGCTTCATTGACTATGCTAAAGCCTATGACTGTGTGGATCACAACAAACTGTGGAAAATTCTGAAAGGGTTGGGAATACCAGACCACCTGGCCTGTCTCCTAAGAAACCTGTATGCTAGTCAAGAATCAAGAGTTAGAACTGAACATGGAACAACAAACTGGTTAAAAATTGGGAAAGGAGTCAGTCAAGGCTGTATATTGTCACCTTGCTTATTTAACTTATATGTAGAGTATGTCATGTGAAATGCTGGGCTGGATGAAGCACAAGCTGGAATCAAGATTTCCAGGAGGAATAGCAATAACCTCAGGTATGCAGATGACAACACACTTATGGCAGAAAGTGAAGAGGAACTGAAGAGCCTCTTGATGAAGATGAAAGAGGAGAATGAAGAAGCTGGTTTAAAACTCAGCATTCAGAAAAATGAATATCATGGCATCCAGTCCCATCTTTTCATGGCAAATATGTGAGGAAACAGTGACAGATTTTATTTTCTTGGGCTCCAAAATCACTGCAGATGGTTACTTCAGTCACAAAATTAAAAGACCTTTGCTCCTTGAAAGAAAAGCTATGACCAACCTAGAAAACATGTTAAAAAGCAGAGACATTACTTTGCCAACAAAGGTCCATCTAGTCAAAGCTATGGTTTTTCCAGTGGTCATGTATGGATGTGAGAATTGGACCATAAAGAAGCCTGAGCACTGAAGAATTGATGTGTTTGAGCTGTGGTATTGGAAAAGGCTCTTGAGAGTCCCTTGGACTGCAAGTAGATCAAACCAGTCAATCCTAAATGAAATCAGTCCTGAATATTCATTAGAAGGACTGATGCTGAAGCTGAAGCTCCTATACAGTAGCCACCTGATGTGAAGAGCCAACTCATTAGGGAAGACCCTGATACTGGGAAAGATTAAAGGCAGGATGAGTAGGGGACGACAGAGTTTGAGATGGTTGGATGGCATCACCAACTCAATGGATATGAGTTTGAGCAAACTCTGGGAGACAGAGAAGGACAGAAGGACAGGGAAGCCTGGCGTGCTGCAGTCCATGGGGTGTCAAAGAGTTAGACACGAGTGAGTGATTGAACAACAACAAAGTATGGATTATGTTCTAATAACAAAAAATCCAAAGTTTCAGTGAGTGATTGAACAACAACAAAGAATGGTTATGTTCTAATAACAAAAAATCCAAAGTTTCAGTGCCTTAATACAACAAAAGTGGATCTCTTTCCCAGCATCACGTTTCATGTCCTGTGCTGCTCTGTGGGGATGAGGGAAGGCTTTGGTTTGTATAGCCACTCAGAAACCCAGTTTGCCAGAGGTTCTGCCATCAGTATCTGCACCAGCCAAAACAGCCAGTTTCTTAGTTGTCTCATCAGGGGAATGGGACTGATGAACAGTGCATGGACTTTCCATTGTCTCATACCAGATATGACACACATCACATTTCAATGGCCAGAATTATTAATAGTCACAAGATCCTAGCCAACCTTGAAGAAACTGAAAGCTCCCTTCCACGTGCCAACAGGGGCAGAACTAGATACTTGCAAACACTAGTATATTCTGTGGGCTTCCTAGGTAGTGCTAGTGATAAAGAATCCACCTGCCAATGCAGGAGACGCAAGAGACGTGGGTTCCATCCCTGGTCAGGAGATATCCCCTGGAGTAGGAAATGGCACCATGCCAGTATTCTTCCCTGGAGAATCCCATGGACAGAGGAGCCTGATGGGCTACAGTTCATAGGGCTGCAAAGACTTGGACATGACAGCACACGGCAACATTATCTTCTGCATGTACATTTCATGTGCAGAATCCAGTTGTGTCTCATCCCAACATGGTTAGTACTTATGAAGTGTCTTTCACACTCTTTCAGCAGACATCGATTACATTCTAGGTACTCTTCTAGGCACTAGTCATACAGCAGTGAACTGAAGAGACAAAGCCCCCCTACCCTCATTCTAGATAGACATATTTTAAATATACAGCGTGTCAGGTGGTGATAAATGCCATGGAGAAAAATTAAGCAGAAAAGGAGGCTATGGCTTTCTGGTGGAGGAATGAGATATGTAAGCTTAAATATTTCAGTTGGAGAAGGTCTACTAAGAAGGTCACTGTGGTTGGCTAAATAAGGGCACCCAAAGTTTTCCATGACCTAGTCTCCAGAACCTTTGAATATGTTACCTCTTATGGTAAAAGGGACTTTGCAGAGGTGATTAAGGGTCATAAGTTGGAGAGATGATCATGGATTAAATTGTTGGATCAGTGTGATCACAGGGTCTTTATAAGAGGTTGGCAGGAGTGTCAGAGTCAGAAAAGACAAGGTAATGATGGAAGCAGAGGTTAGAGGAGGGGAGATTTGAAGATGATGCATGGCTGGCTTTGAAGGGGCCAGAATCCAAGGAATGCAAGTACAGTGTAAGTTTGGGAGACCAGAGAGGTGAGGAATAATCAGCAAAGGAAACTGAGAGGTTCCATGGCGAGTTAAAAGGAAAGCAAAGTATGCTGCATTAAAGTCCATTGAAAATGCATTTTAAGAGGGAGGGTCAAACGTTAGTGGAAGTTAAGGTGATCAACCTGGTAAGATAAATTAAGGTAAAAGTGCATACAAAACAACCAAAAAAGAAAATCTTTTTTATCCTTAAACAAGCTAAGCTAAATATATTAGAATTCCATCCTGTGTCATAGTCATAGTGTAAATTGTTCATCAGATCATTGCAATAAATTTCAAATCATTTGTTAATTTTTAGAAATTGTTGTGTGATCTTTCACTGAAGAGGCTGTCACTAGCTAAGTGATGCCTCTGTCTGTGAGTTATGCTTTGATAAAAGAGACAGCATCAAACACACAAAAACTTCCACACTAAATTAACAGTCATGGTGACTTAGAGTGTCAAATTAACATCAGCTATATAGATCATGATGCCAAATCCTCACAGCTTCTATTGAAAAGCAATTCTATAAAAGATGTTCTATCCTCCCAAATGTTTTAGCCCTTACATTACTGAGATTTTGTGTATTAAAAATCTTTATTATCAACTAAATCAAGAAAAGCATTTTGAAATGTCATAGTTAATTGGGTGGAATACAATCCTTCAGGCCAAACTAGAGGAAAGCACTGTAGCAGTTAAGAGCATTGGCCATGTGCCAGATGAAGTTTGAATCTTAGTTCTGCCGTTTAAATTTTAACCTCTCTATTTGTCTCAGTTTTCTGATCTGTAAACAAGGAGATGCTAATGAGCATTAAGTATTTAAATGAGTTGATATTTACCAGACAAAGCAAATACTGTAAGTGATTGCTCTCATTTTTATTAATAAAATTATTACTGCTAATTCTCGTGATGAGTTAGGGTTTGATGGATTTTAATGAGCTGATAAAATTACATGGAGGTGAAATTCAACAGTAACCTACACTCTGGGTATCCTTGACCTCAAACTGTGCCTAAGAACCCCATTCGGATATTGCTTCCTGCTTACCTGTTCTCCTGGCATCTACCAAATCCTTTCTTCCTTTTGTTTTTAAAGAGTTTCAGGTTTCTTATTCTGGTGGCTCAACAGTAAAGAATTCACCTGCAATGCAGGAGATGAAGTTTTGATCCCTGGATTGGGAAGATCCCCTCAGAAGGAAATGGCAACCCACTCCAGTACTCTTGCCTGGAAAATCCCATGGACAGAGGAGCCTGGTGGGCTACAGTCCAAGGGGTCACAAAGAGTTGGATATGACTTAATGACTAAATGTGTGTGTGTGTGTGTGTGTGTCCTGTGACAAAACATAATGGAAAATACAAAGAAGAGTATATATATATATAGTTTCTTGTTCTATATAGTGCTTGTCTATAGTTCCGTGAGCTATGTAGTGCTCTGAGTGCTCAGTCACTCAGTCACTCAGTGCTGTATAGCAGGACCATGTGGTTTATCCATCCTACATATAGTTGTTTGCATCCAAGATCCTTTCTGAGGCGAAGTCACATGGAGGCTCCAGTCCTAGTAGCCATGTGAGAGTGACACCAGGACGAGCACCAGCACACTAGACCAGAGCTTTGGGGGCAGATGGAGCTTAGGCATTTGCTTACGTGAATACCAGTGCCACAAGGGTCACTTCCTCCAAATCTCTGGGTCTGCTAGAGCCTGGATCGAAGGTTGGTTCATGGGAACCATGGAGGGCAGGCTTACATTCCAGGAGCCTCCCAAACATTATCTCTCAGAGATCCTCAGGGCTGTGAACAATGTGGGCAGGGCATGGTCTACTCGGCTCGGGGATGGACAGATGGCAATGTCAGGGAGCCAGGCCCCTAGGGGACTATAACTGGCACTTACACTTTCCATCAATGAGAAAGGAATCCGACCTTAGTGTTGAAGCAGGGAGCCCACTGCAGTGCCTAGGATTAACCCCTTTGTTTCTGGATTTTGAGAAGGTAATAAATGGGTTCCAGAGAGTAGAAATGGTTGGCAAGAGCACTCAGAGGTCTCAAAAAATGTGGCTATTTATCAATGATGTGGGAATATGTTAGTATTTTAACAACTGATATGGCTATAGCTATGCATATGGTTGGATATTTGCTGTACTCTAAGTTCAAGTAAGCTGAAAATTGATTTTTGTAACATGGAGGTCACTGGTCTTTTGGTGATCCGGTGAGGGTATGAGTTTGACTGAATAGGTACAGGGGAAAATGCAAGGGAAACTGGTGACTCTTTCAAGGGGTTTTGCTATAAAGAGGAGCAAAGAAATGGGGTTGGAGATGAGGGGATCAAAAGAGGCTTTTCTTGATTGACATGTGCACACTGCTATATTTAAAAATGGATAACCAACCAGGTCTTAACTACATAGCACAGAGAACTCTGCTTAATGTTGTGTGGAAGCCTGGATGGGAGGAGTCTGGGGGAGAATGTGTGCTCAGTCGCTCAGTCGTGTCCAACTCTTTGTGACCCCATGGACTACCTTGTGAGACTCCATGGACTACTACTTGAGCCTGCCAAGCTCCTCTGCCCATGGAATTTTCCAAGCAAGAATACTGGAGTGGGTTGCCTTTCCTACTCAGAGGATCTTCCCCATCCAGGGATTGAACGTGAGTCTCGTGCATCTCCCTCATTAGCAGGCAGATACTTTGCCACTGCGCCACCTGGGAGCACCTTGCGGGAGAATGGATACATACATATGTATACGTATGGCTGAGTCCCTTTGCTGTCCACCTGAAACTATCACAACATTGGTAATTGGCTATACGCCAATAGAAAATAAAAAGTTTATGAAAAGAGAACTTTTTTATAATAGGAGAATTAATAGCATGTTTGTGTGTTGATGAGATAGCTTTTGCAGAGAGATGATGCCTACCTTTGTTTATCACCCAGGAGCTGTGTGTGGGTTGTACTAAGGCTACACATATTTTTTGGGGGTATTTTTCTTGGTGTTTCTTTGCATTTTTTCCATTATGAAGTACCAGGCATCCCTCTCAAAGTTATTTTTTCTTCTCTTGTTATAGATACTGCCCCGATTCATTTCTGGGAATTTTTCTTTCTCTACCTCTATTTCTAGTGTAAAGTCTGCTTGATAAATCAATAAGCATCTAGGTAGCCTTCATATCCTAGATGTGTGCTCTTTTCTTTGCTAAGAGAGCCAATACTTCAGCATCTTAAACCAGAATCTAGAAAGCCTAAACCAAATGTCATCCCATAATACTGGCTTTGCAGACAGATTTTGTTGCCTTGTATCTGTCTATCTATTAACATCTATCTATATGTATCAATATCTATCTATCTATATATCTGGGCGCTTCCCAGGTGGCTTGGTGGTAAAGAATCTGCCTGTTAATGGAACAGACAGGCTTTCTTAGTGGCTCAGATGGTGAAGAATCCACCTGCAATGTGGGAGATCTGGGTTCGAGCCTTGCTTTGGGAAGATCCCTTGGAGGAGGGTATGGCAACCCACTCCAGTATTCTTGCCTGGAGAATCCCTATGGACAGAGGAGCCTAGAGGGCTACAGTCCATGGGGTTGTGAAGAATCAGACACGACTGAATGACTAAGCATAACACAATGCAAGAGACATGGGTTCGACACCTGGGTCCGGAAGATCCCCTGGAGGAGAACAAGCTAACCCTCTCTGGTATTCTTGCCTGGAGAATCTCATGGTGAGAGAAGCCTTACAGGCTAGAGTCTGTGTGGTTGCAAAGAGTCAGACACAACTTAGCAACTAAACAATAATAACAACAAAACCTATCTATCTACATCTATCTATTTCCCATCGATCATCTAATTCTAGAAAGAAATTAAACTACTTAGCCATTCGTTGAACTAGTTTCTTTCCTTAAACCCCAATCTTAATTGAAACAAAAAATACTACTAACCTGAACCCCAAGTTTTATAGCTTTATGATAAGACATCTTTTCTCTAGAGTATTTTCCTATGTCCCACACCTCCATCCTTCTAGGAATGAGTTGAAGTTGATGGGGATAAAAGAGTGATCAGTTCTATTATCCATCACATCCTGATTCCTTTGCACCAGAAACAGCCAGTCCTCTCTTGACTTCTCATATCCACCATTTAATGTTTCCTCCATGCTCTCCAGTTGATGGTTTCCTTTTTTCCTGGGCTCAGTGAGTGGATTTCTCAGATTCTATAATACTTGTGAATTCTCTTTATTATCCCACAGAGGATGAGATGTTTCTTCTTTTGCAAAGGTCACAGAAGGAGGCAATAACAGAGGAGTTTAAGAGCCCAAACTATTGAGTAAGACAAGCCTGCATGCGAGTGTCAGCCCTGCACTGACTAGCTCTGTGCAGCATGCTCCCTGCTAAATGGAGAGGAAATCATAATGCTTTCTTCTTGCTATCATAGATGTCAACAGAAAAACTTACCATTCTGAAATCTTTATTTTGTAGTGACCCTCTCAGAAATCTGATTTATTTTATACAATGAAATGACCCTACTTGTAGAATGGTACATTAAAAAAAGAAAATCCTGGAACCTAAAGATACAATAACTAAACCATTTATCCCATTTTTAGTTTCCTTATTCATAAAGTGAAGAGTGAGAGGAAGAGGATTTCTAAGACTCCTCCTCGTTTTTTTGTGTGCTTTCACAGAATTATATTCTGTTCAACGAGATAATGAAGAAATAACTAAAAAATAATTTCAAATAGTGGTAATTACTACAGAGAAAATAAGATTTTATAATAGAGAGTGACTTGAGAGGTGGGAGTGGGCAACATCAGATATGGGGCAATTTCTGTAATAGTAGATCTCTTATAGTGTGAAAAGAAAAATGTACACAATACCGTATACATGCAACCAACAATATCAGTTTCAGATTTTTGTGAGGAAGGAGATTTCCGGGTTGAATGAAATACAAAGTGAGGCTTTGATGAGTGTCTACTGCATGCATTTTTCTTGTCCTCAAGGAAGCGCTGGGTGGATTAACTGATATATCAATGCAGGGCTAGCAGGTACTAGGAAGTTGTGACATTCCCTTTTTTTTTTTTTAATTATTTAATTGGAGGCTAATTACTTTACAATATTTTGGTAGTTTTTGCCATACATGGACATGAATCAGCCGTGGGTGTACATGTGTCCCACCATCCTGAACCCGCCTCCCACCTCCCTCGCCACCCCATCCCTCTGGATTGTCTCAGAGCATCGGCTTTGAGTGCCCTGCTTCATGCGTCAAACTTGCACTGGTCATCTATTTTATACATGGTAATATACATGTTTCAATGTCATTCTCTTATATTGTCCCACCCTTGCCTCCTCCCACATAGTCCAAAATTCTGTTCTTTACATCTGTGTCTCTTTTGCTGTCTTGCATATAGGGTTGTCGTTACCGTCTTTCTAAATTCCATATATATGAGTTAGTATACTGTATTGGTGTTTCTCTTTCTGGCTTACTTCACTCTGTGTAATAGGCTCCAGTTTCATCCACCTCATTAGAATGGACTCAAACGTGTTCTTATTTATAGCTGAGTAATATTCCATTGTATATATGAACCAAAACTTCCTTATCCACTCATCTACCAATGGACATCTAGGTTGCTTCCATGTCCTAGCCATTGTTAACAGTGCTGCAGTGAACATTGGGGTACATGTGTCTCTTTCAATTCTGGTTTCCTTGGTGTGTATGTCATTATTATTTTTTTTCTCCACAGTAGACCTTGTTAATCCATCACACCTTTTTCCAGTTCTGTTTAATGAGGTCTTAGAATCCTTTTCATTGTAATGCTGCAGCAAGACATTACCAATCACTTGGCATTGACGTGCACATGGAAACCAATTTTCCAACCCTGGAGTTAAAGTATTTGTAGAGTTAAAAATATTTCTACACTTAGTAGAATTTAGTTTCCTTTTTTCTGCAAGATAGTATCAACTAAAGTGAAACCACCACCTCCCTCCAGAGACATCTTCCTGTAAGAGCTGTGTCGTCCGTCTACAGTTCCTCCACAGAGTGTGGGCAGGGCGTGTCTTAGGCCAGTCATGGAACAATATTTTGGTTTTAGTCAATGGAGCAGAAACTCTGGTTTGGTAATATTGCTATTGGTGATAGAAGTTCCTTCTCTGTTTTCCACTTTTTTCTCTTAGTAAACTCTCATTCCTGAAGTTTTCAGAACTCTCATGCCCCTTTCTCTCCTCAGACCAAAGAATGCTAATTTAAAATGAAAAAAATATATATATTGTTACCCTATAAGGGAGGGATTTGGAAAGGACCATGCTTAATCTATGGGTTTTTTTTTTTTTTGCTTAATCTATGGCAAGAGTTTTCTATGATAGGATTTCAGACACTAAGATCGAAGGGGAAATACGCCCCAAAGAGCAGTTTTTCTGATGTACCTCACATTGTACTATTTGGGCTTTATGGCAAAAAGTGACAAGTGGGGTGCACAGTGGGAAACTCATATTGTTTTGGAAAAGAGTTGGAGTTCTTAGATTAGGGCTCTGTGGAAGATGTCAGAGTGAAGACCAAAACAAATATTCACACTCAGGTGCAGTGGCATTTAATAAAGTGATTAATCAGTGACATTAAATAAGTTCTCAGGCCCTCTTGAAGTGATTAATGTGGGTGGACGGAGGCCAGGATTCACTGGGGGAAGGAATACAGGGGTGTTTTTCTTGATTAAAAATTGCAAGCATTCGTGGCAAAAATCTCATGGGAAGTTTTGTTTGATTGTCCTTGTCATTAAAAGACATCGATTATTAAAATGTCTCCTCTCCTTCCCTGCCACAGGATGGAGAGGATTATAGCCTCTGGAGGAATGGAAATGTTTGTGAGCAGATTCTGGGTTGGTGTTGGAATCATTTGCAGACACTTTTAGTTCATCTCCTCATCTCCACCCATTAACCTCTCCTATCTCCCAGGTCAATTTTACTGACCCAAGAGTATGGTTGTCATTTGGCAGAAGGGTATTGCTTTCATGATTGCATAGTGGTTAAGCATGTATCTTTAGGGTTATTGGGGATATTTGATGAGATACATTGTGTAATGTGCTTGGCAGAGAACAAGGTATGTGGCCACTACTCAACAATGTAAGATATTATGGCTGCTCACATTATTGTGTTCTCTTTAACACCAGCTCTGATGCTGAAGGAGTCCTGCAGAATCTTTAACCAATAGCTTATGTCCACGGGGCTCAGTCTCTGTGTTCTAGCCCAGCACACTTGAGTTTGCCAGCAAGCATACTTGTCTTATTTACTGTTATATCAAGTATATAATGGAGGCTTGTTAAATGAATCTGATGTGTGCAGACTTTGCAGCTGAATGAGAATTAGATGGACAGATTCCACTCAGGCAGCATTCATGCTGCTGGGAAGGGTAGAGGAAGGTGGTATGACTCTGCTAGAAGGCAGTCTGGGATTATTTGATTCAACTTCCTACTGAAAGCAGGAATCACAATCTCAGCTTTCTTTCAAATGTTCGTCTACTTTTCCTTTAACATGGGATTGGGAGGTTTGGTTGAACTGTCACATTTTTCTTGAGTAAGAAGCAGGACACGTTCTTGGACAAGTATGCGTGAAATTACTGAGATATGTGGATTCTTTAGCTGGATCACAGTGGGAGTCTGGGATACATAATTATTCTTTAAACAGAGCAGAGAACAAGTGTATTGAGTCATACCTGAATTCTGGTCCTGACACTCACTGAAGAGGCAATAGAGTAGTTAAGAGCTTGGGCTTTGGAGACAAACCTGGGCTAGACTCAGAAGAGAAAATGTAAGCTAGGGCCCTTCATTTGCATGGGTTCCTTCGGCCGTGGGTGGGGCCCTTCTATTTCCATGGTCATGTGTTTTAGTAAAAAAATATGTATATATTATACATGTATTTAGATGTAGAGAGAAATATATACAAAACATACAAAATGTAAAAATGTATATTTTATAAATGTATTTATATTGTTATTTTACTATATATACATCGCTCTCCCAGTCACTTCAGTCATGTCCGACTCTTTGTGACGCCATGGACTGTAGCTCACCAGGTTCCTCTGTCCATGGGATTCTCCAGGCAAGAACACTGGAATGGGTTGCCATGGCCTCCTCCAGGGGATCTTCCTGACCCAGGGACTGAACCCACATCTCTTTACGTCTCCTGCATTGGCAGTGGGTTCTTTACCACTAGCGCCACCTGGGAAGCCCCACTGTAAATAAAGTTGCAATTAGTTAAGACTAAGGGCTCTTTCCACCCAGATTTTATGTGACAAGACAACCAAAGAGTAAACAGTCACTAAAACAACAAGCATTGATTAAGTGGCTACATATATATTTAACATACAGATATATATAAATATAACACATACACGCTAAATTAGTTTCACGTGTACAACACAGTAACCTGACAATCAAATACGTTACCAAATGCTCACCGTGAGTCCAATAACCATCTGTTACCATACGCAATCATTATAGAATAATGGACAATATTCCTTATGCTATGGATTAAGCCCTGTGACTTATTCATTTTATAACTGGAAATTCGTGTCTCTTGGATCCCCAACACCTATTTTGCCAAACCCCCGCCCCACCATCCCCCTCCCCTCTGGCAGCCTCCAGTTTGCTTTCTAGATCTTTAAGTCTATTTTATTTGTCCTTTTGTTTAGATTCCACATAAAAGTGAGATCACTATTTTATATTGTTATGGAAAATATTTTGGAATGTACAGCAAAGGGGAAATAGAAAAATACAAATATAGTTAGAGAGCTCAACACCCTCTCTCAAAAACTGACACCACACGTAGACAGATCATCAGTGTTGATATAAAGCACTTAACACTGTCAAGCAGCTCGACACATTTGACATTTATTAAACTCTTAACCAATATCAGCAGAAAACATGACACTGCTTTGTTATGTGTCAACTTGGATAGGCTGAAATACATTTCCCAGAATATTCAGTCTTTTATATTTCTGGTTGTGACAGGCCACAGGGAGATTCTTGCCGAAGATTTAGAAGGTGGAAATGAAGCAGCAGCATCCTGTTGCTGATCTGCTGAATCAACTTGGCATTAAGGCAGCAGGTGGACTGCAATGACTCCAGCATCCCCTGGATATGCTGCCAGTTTCTACATCTAGAGACAGATAGGCATAATGAACTCCAAGACGAAAGACTTCGGTTCTGCCAGATATCCGTACCACTGTGTCAGAGGTGACAAGAACAAATACAAAATATTTCTGTCCATCTCATGGGTTTTCACCTCCTGATATTGGCCCCGATTTGTCTTGGATCTCTCTCTTTACATCCATCGTCCCTTCCCATCTGTCTTCCCAGTGGTCTGTAATCTCTAGCCGGAGATGTGAAGAATGAACCTTACTTACTCAACTTCCACAAATGGGTAAGATCAAACTGCTGTTACATATCCATATATACTAAACACACACAAAGCAAAAACCAAAAAACAAAGAAGAATAACTCCATAAAGCATGAGGAAGGAGGAGATAGAGATGTGTTCAGTTCAGTTCAGTCGCTCAGTCGTGTCCGACTCTCTGTGACCCCATGTTAGGGAGTTAATAATAATAAGTTATTTTCCTGGATTTTGTAACATTTGGTATGTATCAGCTTTTAAAAATGTGTACATTTGTTAAAATTTCCTTTCTCCTTCTAAATGAGTTTGACACCTAATTTTGTCTTTTTAATTATGTATTTTTTTTTTCCAGAAAGCCCTGAAAGATCCAGCCCCAAGGAACTTGTATCTGTCTCTGATTGGAATCCTACCACCATTCCCTAACTCTGTGATCTTGGGTGATTCACTTCACCCCTCTGAGTCCCAGTTCAATCCGTAAAACAGCACCAATCTGTTAAATAATAAAGCAACACTAATCTGTGTGATAATCTTGTGAAACTCCTTAGGTTATTGTGAGGACTAGAATTAGTACATGTGAAAGGGATAGTAAAGATTAGGTATTATAGTTATTAATGCAACTTCCTATTTTCCTAAAGATTGCTGCATCTTTAAAATGGATGTCATAAAATATACTCTGCCACACTGGAAAGAGTTTCTGAAGACTGAAATGGTATAATATTCACATGGCTATGAAGCCGTAAGTTTTTTCTTTTAATCATCGGATGAAGGGCATGTACCCAGGTCCATATCCCACCTCCTATACACACACACACACACACACACACACACAGAAACACTCCTCTTTCTAATTCCAACCTAGAATTCACATGGATTAGTTGGCTTTGCCCATGTAGATTGTTTCCATTTCAGCTAAGTAACCCACGGTGGTGCTCTAAGCCTCCTCCAGACAGCCTGGGGTTGACTTCTAGCTCCACCGGGCCCCGCTGTAAGACTTGGGTAAGTCACTTAATGTGTCTGCATGTGAGTTTCTTCTCTGTAAAATAAGGGTAATAATAGGGGCCTTTTCTAGGGGTGTTGTGAAGATAAGATGAATCAATACATGGAAAAATCCATATAAAACAAACCATTGTAAGTTATATTACTGCCACTTTGTCAACAGCTAGTGAGTGCTCATGGAGTATCAGCTATTGCTGTTCTGCATATCAAGTCAGTTTCTGCTGGTGTGTTAGAGGTTGTTTATGCTAAGCCTTCTCCCAGTTACTTGGATGACTATTTGGTTGGTCAAAAAGTAAGCTACAAAACGAGGAAAATTACAATAAAGACTAAGTTTCTCATAAAGCAAATTCTATTATATTTAATTTTCTTTAATCATTTTGTTTATGTTCTTCCTACCTTTTATATTTCATATAATTTTGTTAGTGGTGAATGGTAATTTATTTGTTATTACTTTATTTGGTGATATAAAGAATTGATGTTTCTTCTTAAAGAAAATTTACTGGCCCATGAAATCCAAAAACTTTCTCTGGTTCATGAAATCCTAAATCCTGGGAGTCAGTGACTTCTCATTAATTAATTCTGAAATTTTGTAGACATAAGTACTTTTCTAAGGGTCACTGCTTTCAACAAGGTACTGGGGGCTACGCCTAACAACAACAACAAAAGTTCTGTCCATCTTCCTTTATCTCCCTTGATGTTTTCATGGAGCTCCTAAACCAGAGGGAGAATAAAAACTCTGGTCTGTTTTCTCCACTTTCACCAGCAGGGGGTTATAGCTAGGCACTCAAATATGAAGCTACTGTGATTCTCAGTACTGTCCATCCACTGGTAGAAAAAGGAATTCAGAAGCTCCTTTAACATTTTAGTGAAAACAAGGAAATATCAATGGATAAGCAGTCCAAAGTGTTTGTAAATCACTAAGTGTCTGATTTTGGCAAAGGACTCTTGGCGCCAGCACCTTCCTTCTGTCCTTCACATGGGACTCTTCCCTCCCACTCACTCTCCTACTGTAAAGAGACAGAGCTATTTAATAGTCAAGACCATCTTAAGGCCAAGGACAACCAATTAATAACAACACTTCCCTGAAATTTCACTCCCCCCAACATACCCTTTTTAATCAAAAGAACTGCCCTCCACATCCCTCCCCTAACAGATCCTGGCCTCCATCCACCCACATTAATCACTTCAAGATGGCCCGAGAACTTATTTAATGTCACTGACTAATCACTTTATTAAATGTCATTGCTCCTGATTGTGAAAATTGTTTGTTTCTCATCCCTGTCCATCTCCTCTGGACACCTATTCTCTTGAAAGGCAGAATTAGAGACCCTGCTGTGTATTGTTTCTCTACATCCCCATCAAGATCTCAGGACATTTTGAAATGGGATGCGTTTCTGCAAAAGTGTCTGAGCTCCCAGGGAAGTCCTCAGGAGGCAGGTGCACTCAGCTCCTGACTCTTGTCACTGCTCCCACTTTCCTTGGTGGAGGTGGGAAATATGGAAACCGAACTATTTGCAAGCTGACATTTTGGGAAAGCAGCCAGCTTTGTGACCTTTGTTAGGAGAGCAGTGTGTTCAGCTATGGCCTGAGAGAGAAATCAGAAGCCAGCTATTTTTCACAATTCCCAGAATCCAAATCCACTATGATCTTCTATCGTTTGTCTCATCAAGCCTACATTTCTTTACCTGACATCCAGGGCACCCCCCAATGTAGTCTTGGGTATCATGTCTCTTATGTCTCTAGAAGGACCTCAGACCAAGTCAGGCCCCTCCTATTTTTTTCCTTTGTGTCAAAGGTCCTCATTGGTGCTATATCCTTGCCTTCTTTGTTTCTCCATATCCACTAGCCAGCCCTTTTCAGACCTAATCATTCATTTGTTTAACCCCAGACTGATTTATTAGGCTTTTCTGGGTGTCCGGCATTGGGGACTGGTAACCAGAAGGTAAGGCCTTTGCCTTTAAGGTGTGTAAGATTTTGTAGGTAAAGACTGACATGTAAACAAAGAAGTTGATGACAGTTTCTCAGGTGAGAAATGTCTGCTCAGGGAACACGGTGGCATAAAGAACGAGGTGGCTAGGTCTTGGGGGTGCAATAGGGAAAGGTTTCATAGCAGAGGTGGCTCTTGAGGTGGATTTGGGGGGAGGACTGGGTGTGCTCCAGGTGGCTACGCAGAAATTAGGTTATACATCTCAGAGCTGTGCCCAGGATGGGGTTGGGTTGGGGGTTCCATCGGGGACGCCTACCATGCAGTCCTGGAGCCAGTCTGTGTAATGTGAGTGTGAGTGTGATGTCTGTTTCCTATCCTAACGTTAAGGAGCCTTGGCGCACATATCCAAGGCAGTATGTGAGGCAATGAGGCTTATTAAATGTTCACTATGGGAAATATAAGAGAAAATTAAAAGAGCAATTTTAGGAGGGAATAATTGTTTTCCATACACCATAATTACAACTGCTTGTAAATGCTGCAATCGTAAACGAATCTGCCTTTTAGCGTTCTCTTAAATTCTCTTGGTAATGAACAGACGCTCAAGGAAAGGGACTCATACCTCCTTACAGAGAAGCTGGGGTTGCACTGACCCCTGGTGTCTGCCTTGAGCAGAGGCCTCTATCTGCGGGCGCAGAACTGGATACTGAGAGTCTTAATCTTCCTGCCTCTGGCTTCAGAAAGGCCCAAGAACCCTTTAGATCCAGAAGTGGATCTTAGAATCTCAACCTTCCTAGGTCTTCTGAAGTCATTTTCTAATATTTGTCTTCAATTCTACTTCCCCTCTAGCGCTCCCTCCCTCGACAAAAGCTGCCACTTAGAATCTGAATGTCTTTTTTTTAAAAAAATCATTTTTAATTGCAAGATAAATTACTCTACAATATTGTGTTGGCTTCAGCCATACGTCAACATGAACCAGCCATAGGCATATGTATGCACCCTCCCTCTTGAGCCTCCCTCCCGCCTCCCACCCCATCGCACCCCTCTAGGTTGTCACAGAGCGCTGGGTTGAGCTCCTTGAGTCACACGACTATCTGTTTTACATATGGTAGTGTCTTTGTTGGAGAAGGCAATGGCACCCCACTCCAGAACTGTTGCCTGGAAAATCCCATGGACGGAGGAGCCTGGTGGGTTGCAGTCCATGGGGTTGCAAAGAGTCGGACACGACTGAGCGACTTCACGTTCACTTTTCACTTTCATGCATTGGAGAAGGAAATGGCAACCCACTCCAATGTTCTTGCCTGGAGAATCCCAGGGACGGGGGAGCCTGGTGGGCTGCCGTCTATGAGGTCACACAGAGTAGGACACGATTGAAGCGACTTAGCAGCAGCAGAAGCAGTGTCTTTGTTTCCATGCTACCCTCTCCATTCGTCCCACCCTCTGCTTCCGCACCCCACCCCGTGTCTGACGCTTCCTTTCCTTCCCCACTGTACTCAAGTCTCCAGGCCAAGAGCTCTTCAGTCACTGAGGCCGCTTGATTGC
This sequence comes from Bos grunniens, assembly GCF_055505025.1. Lineage (NCBI taxonomy): Eukaryota > Metazoa > Chordata > Mammalia > Artiodactyla > Bovidae > Bos > Bos grunniens. The sequence goes on from NC_141179.1 coordinate 25,773,432, forward strand.
ACTCCTACATAAACGCCCCCATCCTTCCACTGTTTAACACCAGGACACCACCACCCTGCTTGGTTTGTAAGCAACATTTTCCTGACTGACTTTCCTTCTCAAGACTTTCTGTCACCAGGGATATCCCACTTGTGGCTCACTAAATTTATTCCTCAACTAACCTTTGATGTGCTAGGAGATTGCTGTTAATTGCTTCTGGTAAATAACTGCGTGAACTTAGGTATGTCACTTGGGCAATCTAGGCCTCTTATAAAGTGAGGGTTTGGTAGCAAGAAGAGTATTTTTCCATCTTTTCAATCTGAGGACTTTCACTATTAGTTCCCTCTGCACTGTGCCCTTTTCCCTAGCTTCAAAAAATCTCTTCTACCGAAATAAACTCTCTGATTAAAGCAAAGTTTGTTACTCATCTCGTGTCCATCCATCAAAGACGTATTTAACTGCTATTGGACTATAAAGAGTTAATTTTATTACAAGCAAAGATAAAACACAAAATTAAAAATGCTGATACTTTGTCTAGCCTGTGTAGCCTTATCATGAGTAAATCTAGCATTTCTGTTAGTCATCTTGAAATATTGAGAGTAGCACATAGCCTTGTATTATAGCCATCATAGATCCCTATGATATAAAGGGATGTATTGAAATAAATAACCACAAAGGTCACACTAGCTCTGAGATTCTAGGCTTCTCAGTCTCTTATATCTTAAATCCCCTTTGGCATTCCCTGTAGTGTACATAGCCCATTCCTCTTTCATGGCACCTGGTCCATAAATAAGTATTCCATCATCAATGCCAACTCTAATTAATTAAGTTGGGAGGAGCCACTACTTGCAAATTGAGCATGTATGTTGAGAGAGCTTAGAACAAATTAATTTCACATACATTTAATGATATCTTATTTAATGCATATAATTAAGCATTTTTAGTAGAGCATAAAGAGTCTAATTAATATTAATTTTTATATTGCCAAATCATATTTCTAATTTTTTCTTTGTTGGCCCTTTAATATCTGAAAATTGTCATTTTCCTTTGATGCCATGCCTCATTCATCTTCCTTTTCATCTTCCTCATCATCGTCTCGTCACCACCACCGTTACCATGACAGATAACCTCAGGCAAAGGCCTGTGTTCTCCAACCAAGTCAATCTCCATACATGCTGCAACTCCTGTTTCCCCATGGAGCAAATCTAGCTTATTAAAAGATCAGGCTATCCAAATTCTGCCTAGGCAACCTTACTGCTTTTGGGTAAATACGTATGTACCAAGCACAGCGTGTGATCTTTGATGGGATCGTAATTGTGGGGGGTGGAAACAGCTGTGAAGTAAATTTAAGAACACATGGGAAGTTTTGAAAATGGATGTACACTAGATAAGAGCTTCCTAGGTGGCGCTAGGGGAAAGAACCTCCCTGCCAATGCAGGAGACACCAGGGAGGTAAGTTTGATCCCTGGGTCAGGGAGATCCCCTGGAGAAGGAAATGGCAACCCACTCCAGTATTCTTGCCTGGAAAATTCCATAAACAGAGGAGCCTGGCAGGTTACCGTCCACGGGGCCACAAAGTGTCAGACATGACTAAACACACAAGTATATGAGATAAAATTAGGGTATTACTATGAAATTTTTTGGTATAATAATGGTATTGTAGTTCTATAGGAGAACATCCTTATTCTTTTTTCTAATTTTTATTTTTCAGTAGGGTATAGCTGAGTAACCATGTTGTGACAGCTTCAGGTGAACAGCAAGGGGATGCAGCTATACATATATATGTATATATGTACATACATATATATGTACCCATTCTCCCCTAAGCGTCCCTCCCAGCCAGGCTGTCACATAACATTGAGCAGAGTTTCCTGTGCCACACAGAAGGTCCTTGTTGGTTATCCATTTTGAATATAGGCGTGTGTACATGTCCCTCCCAACTCCCCAACTATTCCCTGCATCCTTCCCCCCAGCCACCATAAGTTCAGAACACCCTTATTCTTAAAAGACATCTGCTGAAATACTCAGAGTGAACTGATGTGATGCCTGCTACTTACTTTCAAATGTTCTTTTTAAATAAAAAAAAGGGCGCGTGTGTGTGTGTGTGTGTGTGTGTCTATACATTATACTCAGAGAGAAAAAGAAAATGTGCAAAATGTTGAGCAGTTGGTGAATCTGGGTGAAGGGTCTATGGGTGGTCACTATACCAGTTTCTGTACTTTTCTGTAGGTTTGAAATTTTAGAAACATATGGTCTGAAAAAGAATCTTTTGAATCACTTGGATACTGCTGCAGTTATTTTGTAACTATTTTCCCCTTAAAATCTCAATTCTTCCTGCTGTTCTAATCTCAGGAGGCAACTTTCTCCTTGCATTTAACCAGGATGGGTTGCGTTATGCTGCAGTTGGAGAAGGCAATGGCACCCCACTCCAGTACTCTCACCTGGAAAATCCCATGGACGGAGGAGCCTGGTAGGCTGCAGTCTGTGGGGTTGCGAAGAGTCGGACACGACTGAGCGACTTCACTTTCACTTTTCACTTTCATGCATTGGAGAAGGAAATGGCAACCCACTCCAATGTTCCTGCCTGGAGAATCCCAGGAACGGGGGAGCCTGGTGGGCTGCCGTCTATGGGGTCGCACAGAGTCGGACACGACCGAAGTGACTTAGCATAGCATAGCATGCTGCAGTAACAGTCCGAAGATCTGGGTAACTTACACCTTCAAAGATATCTTCCTCACTTGTGATAGATACACGGCCATTTCAGATTGGTGGGAGACTAAAGCCATCTTTTGGAACATATCGTATACTCATTCTCACAACATAAAAACTCTGTCTCTGTGGTGGACTTTTCCCCTTTATTCTCAAAGGAAAACGTATCTCTGTGCTTATTTAAAGCCAACTGCTTCCTTTGAACTCAGAACCCATGACTCCTCTGGAAGTTTGCTTCCACAAGATATAGCTAGGTCCTCCTTCTCCTCCATCTCTGCCAGCTTCAGTCTCTTTTTCTCCACGTGCTACAGTCTCTATACTGCAGAAAGCCCTGTGTCTGATTCTATCATACTTTCTAATTTCCCCTCTTCCTTTCTCCAGGTTAACTTTTCAGGCTTATGGTCTTTGCAGATATCACTTCCTGCTATCCCAGTCTTGGTTTTCATGCAAGCTGGTTGTTTTTCCTTAGCCAATCAGTTGTGCCTGACTCTTGCAACCCTGTCAGGCTCCTCCATCCATGGGATTTCCCAGGCAAGAATACGGGAGTGGGTTGCCATTTCCTTCTCCAGGGGATCTTCCCGACCCAAGGATCGTATCCATGTCTCCTGAATGTCTTCTGAATTGCAGGCAGATTCTTTCCTGATAAGCCACCTGGGAAGTCCCATACAAGCTGGTGTTTGTTCCCAAATTAGACTGATATGTCTTCTTGCAGAACAAATAGCCTTTTCAGCCCTTTGCTCTGCTATTCTTGATCTCTGCTGTGTGGCACCACTGACAAGTCCCTCATGTGTGATAGTCTCACCTACGTTGATCATCATATATCAGATTTTGGTGGGGGGGAGGTTCTTCTCCCATCCTCTTGCATTGTTCCTTAGCTGTCTTCTTTAATGTTTCATTTTCATCCTGCCCTCCTAAATGTAAGGATTCTCTGGGAACCTTTTTTTAAGCCCTTCTCCCTTTGTCCTTCTAACTACTTCCTCCAAGAGCTTGTTGACTGCCACCTCCAGCACATCTCTCCTGTGTACATATCCAGTCCTGATCTCACTGCTGCCGTTTCAATCTCATTATCCCGAGCGCTTATATGACATGCTTTTTCCCATTGGAATGACTTTCCCAGCACCTCACACTGACACTTTCAAACCTAAAGTCACTATGTTTCTCTTTCCAAATGCTTGCTCCCCCCTCCAGAGGCACCATTTTTCTTCTGGTTTACCAGCCCCGTAGACTCTCGGCAGGATTCTTTGACTTTTTCTTCTTCTCCACTTCTCATTTTTATTTCTAATACTCCCAGCCCTATCATTTCCCTTCAGATCTGCCCTTTCTTCTTTGTTCTTGCAAATGCATCCTCATTAATGGAGCGAAGATCACAGTCTCTGCTTTGGGCTTTCTACTCGTTCTTGTTTTTTCCCCAAGCCACCCCTCAATCTGTTACAAAACAAAACTTCTGTCATGACAGTCCGTAGTATGAACCGACTAAAAAGAGTCAACTTGGCAGAAGCATCAAATCTAGACTCTGCAGCTCAGAATGTAATTTGGTTTCATCCAACCTATTCTGCTGTCGCTGACTCTGCTTCGATAGCCCTCTAGCCAGGTCCTTCCAGATCTACCCTGGCGTCCCCATCTGCAAATGCTCTACATCACTTATTTACTTATTTTTGGCTGTGCTGGGTCTTTGTTGCTGCGTGGGCTTTTCTCTAGTTGTGGTGAGTGGGGGATACTCTCTGTTTGTGGTGCATGGACTTCTCATTGTGGTGGCTTCTCTTGTTGCAGAGCACGGGCTCTAGAGTGAGCAGACTTCAGTAGCTGCAGCACATGGGCTCAGTAGTTGCGGCTTCCAGACTCTTAGAGCACAGGCTAACTAGTTGCAGTGCACAAGCTTAGCTGCTCCGTGGCATGTGCGATCATCCAGGTCAGGGATGGAACCCATGTATCCTACATTGGCAGGCAGATTCTCTACCACTGAGCCACCAGGGAAGCCTCCAAATCTTAGCCTTTCTTTAAGCATTTCCATTGCTTCCATCAAAGCATCTCTCACTGCTTGAGCTTATGCTAAAATTTTCCTTCTCCCACAGTGACCAGAGTTAGTTGCAGTTTGATAGCTAAGTATTTCAGTTCAGTCGCTCAGTTGTGTCCAACTCTTTGCGACCCCATGAATCGCAGCACGCCAGGCCTCCCTGTCCATCACCAACTCCCGGAGTTCACTCAGACTCATGTCCATCGAGTCAGTGATGCCATCCAGCCATCTCATCCTCTGTCGTCCCCTTCTCCTCCTGCCCCCAATCCCTCCCAGCATCAGAGTCTTTTCCAACGAGTCAACTCTTCGCCTGAGTGGCCAAAGTACTGGAGTTTCAGCTTTAGCATCAGTTCTTCCAAAGAATACCCAGGAACCCAGGACTGATCTCCTTCAAAATATACTGTTTCAATCTCCTTGCAGTCCAAGGGACTCTCAAGGGTCTTCTCCAACACCACAGTTCCAAAGCATCAATTCTTTGGCGCTCAGCTTTCTTCACAGTCCAACTTTCACATCCATACATGACCACTGGAAAAATCATAGCCTTGATTAGATGGACTTTTGTTGGCAAAGTAATGTCTCTGCTTTTGAATATGCTATCTAGGTTGGTCATAACTTTTCTTCCAAGGAGTAAACATCTTTTAATTTCATGGCTGCAGTCACCATCTGCAGTGATTTTGGAGTCCGAAAATTTTGGAGCTAAGTATTTAATATGTGTATTTATTTATTTCCAACTAACTCACTAGGTCTTTGGAGTTCTACATACAAACCCCCACAGTGCTGGGCACATGGCTACAGCCAGGACATGCTTAGGATTTGATTGATTTCTGTGAGGTCTAATGGAAAGTATTAATTATGTTTTTTATTCTCCTACTCTAGGGAGAATTAATTACACCTGCCGATTTCTGAAAATACTTTTCCTCCTTAATCCCAAATGGAGAAATTTGAGGCTGGTGATTTCAAAATTCCAGGGATATCAAGTCATTTCCTTGGTATAGCCATACCTGTTTTAGTATACTCTGACTTAATCCTATATTATAGAAATATTTGCATTACTTTTATACCTTTTCATACTTACCTTTCCCATAGTTTATATCTTTGCTATTATGATGATGAATAATAGTGCTTTCAATTTACATTAACTCATTTCATCCTCTACCTGACTCTTTTAGGATTGGCAATATCATTAGACTGATATCTCTGCCATCCAGCAAAAAGAGTTTGAACTGGCTCAAGATCACACTAACAGAACTCAAAATTTCTTTTATATTTGAAGACTTTTGCTCCTTTGCTCTATTCTGGTCTGGATGACCCTCCTCTGGGCTTACACAGTTCCCATGCACCAAAGCATGTAATGGCAGTGCTGTCATCAATTTATAAGTTGGTTCCCACCCCCCACCTCCACCGTTAAACTGTGAGCTTACTGAGTATAGAGATCAGGTGTTATTAATTTCCAGTGAAGAGTTCAGGATATGTTGGTTCAACATCTGAATTAAAGCAAAGATGAATCAATGCATGAATGAAAGAGAATTGTCACTTGTTTCTGTCTGCCTCTTAAAGAACCTAGCCTAAGATGCTTCATGACTATGTACTCTCCATAGTACACTGTACATGATTGTAAAAAAAATCGTGAAATTTCTTTTTTTTTTGTAAATTCCCTTAGCTTTGGCCCCAGCAGTCCAGTTCAGTTCAGTTCAGTTCAGTCACTCAGTCATGTCCGACTCTTTGCGACCCCATGAATCGCAGCACACCAGGCCTCCCTGTCCATCACCAACTCCCGGAGTTCACTCAGACTCACGTCCATCGAGTCAGTGATGCCATCCAGCCATCTCATCCTCTGTTGACCCCTTTTCCTCCTGCCCCCAATCCCTCCCAGCATCAGAGCTTTTTCCAATGAGTCAACTCTTCGCATGAGGTGGCCAGAGTACTGGAGTTTCAGCTTTAGCATCATTCCTTCCAAAGAAATCCCAGGGCTGATCTCCTTCAGAATGGACTGGTTGGATCTCCTTGCAGTCCAAGGGACTCTCAAGAGTCTTCAACACCACAGTTCAAAAGCATCAATTCTTGGGCGCTCAGCCTTCTTCACAGTCCAACTCTCACATCCATACATGACCACAGGAAAAACCATAGCCTTGACTAGACAGACCTTTGTTGGCAAAGTAATGTCTCTGCTTTTGAACATGCTATCTAGGTTGGCCATAACTTTCCTTCCAAGGAGTAAGCGTCTTTTAATTTCATGGCTGCAGTCACCATCTGCAGTGATTTTGGAGCCCAGAAAAATAAAGTCTGACACTGTTTCCACTGTTTCTCCATCTATTTCCCATGAAGTGATGGGACCGGATGCCATGATCTTCGTTTTCTGAATGTTGAGCTTTAAGCCAACTTTTTCACTCTCCACTTTCACTTTCATCAAGAGGCTTTTTAGTTCCTCTTCACTTTCTGCCATAACACACATCTCACTGAAATCTGTGGTCTTGTGTAGTTAAGACTCAGGCAGTCCTGGGTTCATACCTTTTTTCTGCTGATTTTAGCTAGTTGCATGTTTGTGGACAAGTTACTAGTTTCCTAAGTTTCAATGTTCTCATCTGTAAAATGGGCCGAATAAAATTTGTAAGATTGGTGTGGGAAGTCAATGGGATCTTTGATTTGAAGCCTTTGGTATATAGGCCCTGGGACATAATACTTGGTGAAAGGTAACAATTATCTTGAGGAAGGATGATCAGTGTATTTTAGGAACCCCTGGACCATAGCATGGGGCTCAGCGACTGGCATGTTTTCAACTTCAAAACCACAGACGTCTTTCCATGGCCAAGCTAAACCAGAAATGTAGCCAATTCAAATAATTTGGCCTTGAACTCTACTTTCATTTAAATAATTCTGAGAAGTAAAGGGATAAGATAACCCTGACAGCTCCTTTATCTCTAAGAACAGAGAGTTGGAACAAGAAGTTATTTGTCATTTGTATTTGTAAGTGAGACCTTCCTGCCAGAGTCCTCCCCATCTGTCTCCTGTTGGTTCTGTGTTCCTAGAATGGCTGCAGTGTGTGTGTGTGTTTTCTTAATGACCTGAGCTGCTGCTTCTAGGTGTCCAGAGCCACTGATACAAAGCATCACTCCGAGGCACTGGTGGAATATATTTAGCACATGTGTAAATCTATCTCCTGGTTCAGGGGGCCATATATAATACATAGAGCTATCACATTAATGCTGTTTATCATGAAGTGTGGGGTTTGGATTTAGAGGAGAGGCAGCCTCCATACAAATTATCTCAGCTTTACCATATCTCTGGGGGAAAAAACAACAAACAGAAAACAGTGGCTATGTCCTTTGTCACGAAGCATTGGCACAAAGCCCCAGCCAGTCCATTTTACCAGTGAGCAAATTGAGATCTAATGACATCAAACCACACACAAGCCTCGTTTGAAGGGACTGTGGTTTGGAGACAGCCCAGAAAGGGCTGTGGTCAGTCTTGCCCTCATGTCAAACTGGAAAGAGAGTGTTGCTGACATCAGAAAGAATGACCTCAGCTCAAATTCCAGCTCCCCTGGTGAGTAAACTTCAGCAAATTGCTCATTTTTCTGAAACTTTGGTTTTCCCTTCTGTCTGATAAGGATAGTGGTAACCTCTCTGGAAAATTCAATTATTCATCTTATGCTTATCGAGGACATATCAGGTACCAGGCTGTAATTTTATAGAAATGAAGTGATATGACAGGTGTGAGTATCTGACCAAATGCTGAACTTATGATGAAACCTCAATAAAAGCTCTTTCTCCTCCTTTTAAGCCTCACCGCTTCAACTGACCTTTCTCCAGGGAAGAATTCACCACCCCTTTCCCCCACTCGCAATTTGAGAATGAGTCAGATATGGAGTATTTGCCGACAGACTTCAATCCCTTTCTCCCCCATGCTTCCCTTCAGCCCGAAGAACTTTCCCTTGGGGCTGTTAGGACCAGAATACCCTAGTCACTGTGACAGATGATCTTGGAAGGGGGAGAAATCTGACACTCCAGGCCCTAAGTGACAGCACGCGGATATTCAAAATGATCCCGCTCAGACTAGATAAAGGCAACTTGTCAGAAGGGGACAGGTCGGTTTAGCAGCTGTACATGGGCAGTCTGACAAGGGAACACATCTACCCATTCTAGGGCCAAGCTGTGGCTCTTCTCATGGGTGAGAAAGATGCCAGGGTCACAGGCAGATAGAAAGCCTGGGAAACAAGTCAAGTGGAAGACAGGATCCGCCAGAGCGTGAGAATGACTCAGGCAAGGTAGTCAAATGTCGGATACTCCAGTGAGCTCACTCCCACCTCACCCTTTGCTCCGAATGCCTTCTCCACCAGGGCTCAGAGATGACCTTCTCCCCACCAATAGTGTCCACATCTGACTGCTGTTAGTGCCCGGCTTCTCTTTCCGTCGTGGCCGTGGCCACAGGAAGGAGTACAGGGAAATATAACAACATAATCCTCTTCACACCATTCAGTCCCCAAAGGTCCTTGCTCAGAATTCTCCATTTATCTGGTCATTAGATCTAATTAAATCCCTCCAACTTAGAGCACTGATGAGTGGCACTACTTTCTCTCACCAATTAAAAGCAAGGAGATTAAAGAATGCCCTCGACACTTTGTCCTTGTGAGGGTGGTGGCAGGGGAAGAGGCAGGGGAGGAACACAGAAGACTGGCCTTTATCTCTGAAGACAGTGCTGATGTAATGTGGGTTCCTGCCAAAAGAATGTACTCTTTGCGTGGCTTACCCAGCTATGGCCATGAATGTGCATTAAGCAGCATGCTGTCCCTTATGGAAATATCTACCTCTTTCCAAAGATGGTTTGAACAGTTTAAACAAAGGATACCTACAAAAATAAAGAAAGAGAAATCAAAGAGGGAAACCAGAGTTGAAGACTAACAAACATAGTCATCCAAAGGATTAATTAGCATGTTTATCACAATTAACACAAAATCTAATTGGAGCTCCCTGGTAGCTAAGGCAAAAAAGAAACATGGCAAATTACCATCGTTTTCATCATTTAAAAGAGAGAAACGCACTTCCCCACTAGCCCCTATTCTTAGGGCATAAATAATGTCTTTGTTTTAAATGCTGATAGGAAATCCTCATGTGACCCTTCTTTTGGGAGACATTGGATGATAAACAGTGTTTCCAACATTGTCTTGCATTTGACAGGCAAGTTTCTGAGTGACTAGGGCTTGGAAATAGTGTTTTTCTTCTTTGAAATATTGAGTTGCCCACCTAGGGTTCCAATAGTGACCTTAGTTTTATCATAGTTATTCTATTACAAGAGATCACATCAGCTCACAGGTTAGGCAGGGCAAGAGGGAGGGTCCAAACTCTTTCATGTCTGACTCCTCAACAAAGTCCTTCTAAAAAAGTACCCCCAATTTCTTGCCCCTATAAAAATAGACCTGCCTTCTCTGCCCAACCCCACTGACATGCTTGCTCATGAAGATAGTCATCAGACAGAATCAGGGGTTCAGTGCTTTGAGGAGCAGGGGTTGAGCTCCAGGCTCACCCCTTGTACACCAGTGTAATCTCCTGTCTCCCTTCGTCACAACATCGTTGAGCCAAAGCCGGCCTCTCTCCCTCTACTCCTGACTCTCCAGAGTGCTATTTGGGAAGGACAAGCACAGAAATCTCTTTCGAACCCTCTCTCATATTCAAAGTAGAATTGACTCTGGTGTGGTTGAAAGGACTGGAAGGCAGTGGGGCATGGAGGCAGAGGGATGAATAAAGTGATCTCAGGCTCACTAACCCTGCAGATTCGCTCCCTGCCATGAAAGAAATAGGGGAGCGGGCTTCTACTCAAGCACAGGTCCACGGGGAAGCAACGTTCCTGCCAAAGAGATACCTTAGCGCACGACTTCCTCTGTTCTCATCCTAGACTCCTTCAAAAGAGACTCCAAAAGAAAGCTTTGGGTTCAAGGTCAAGCTCACACCCTGTGTACCCCCACTGCATCCTGAGCACTCACAGATCTTCCTCTGGCTCTCTGCATCCCTAGACCCACTCAAAGGAACGTATCTTTAAGATGCTTCCAGATAAGAGCTCCCCTTTTGCCCCTGACTCAACAGAGGTCTCCCTTCTGGAGAACTGCCCTTTTGATTTCTCTTCTCCTGTTTCTAGCTCCAAAATCGGCCACCCTCTGGCTCCTGACTTGGCCTCTTACCCTAGGATCCTGGATTTCTCCCTGTACTTTGGATTAGCTCCCTGCTCCTCTTTGTGTGATCACTAGATACTGCTTCTACAGCCCTTGAAACAGCCTCCTGGCTTCCCTCCCCTCCCCAAAACCAGAACCCTAACAGTTTCTTTCCTTACTGGCCAAACCCTGCTGAGGCCTAAGCCGACGTGCCAGAGCAGGTGTCTGATTCCAAACCCAAGGCTCTTTTCTTGCCCTGGAGGCTGCCACCTGTGAGACTCTCGGGAGGAAGCAAAACAAGACGAAACTGCAGGGAAAAGGGTGTATTTGTGAGTTCTGCCCTTGACTATTGTTAGTTCAAGTGTACTCTCCACCTGCAGTCAAACCCCCTGAAACTTCTCATTAGTTCCTTGAACATGGTTGTTCCTTCTCATTGTGATTTCAGTGGAGAATTTGAAAGCCGGAGAGAGGTGAGAAGGGAGCCACAGTTTTCTCTAACCAAAGAGCATGTACTTGGTCATCTTGGGGACCATTGGCCCCGACAACCACCCTTCCTGTGTCCTTTGGTCTCTCTGTGTCTCTGTTATTAAACTGGGGCCGGGGGCTTATTTTGCATGTGAGTTGTAATGAGGTCACACATGTTGAGTGTTCTCAGCACATAAGAACATGTAACCACGTGACCCCTGGAGGTCAGCTCCCTCTCCCTCTGCCCTTGCCCCCTTCTCCCAGCTCCTCCTCCCTTCTTCCTTCCCCCTCCCTGGCCTTTCTCTTTTGCCTTCCCCCAGCTCAAACGTGAGCAGAGAAGGCTGCAGGCCAGTTGCAGTAGGAGCCTCATTTCCAAAGGGGGCGCTCTGAGATCAGGAAAAAGGCCTTTGGGGACCTTGAACATGTGTCTGTGAGGACTGCATGCTAGCTAGTACCTATGGCTGGACATTTAAAAAATGACTTTTATGAAATCTTTGCCTTGATATGCTATCAATTTTTCCAGATGCCTTTTCAATATCTGTCTACAGAACTGTATGAAATTATAGTAAGTCCTACAGCTGGGGGGTTGACGATATGGCAGCTGGAGACAGACGTCCCTGGCTCTGATGAAATGAGGTAGATTCTCTGGGTAGCAGGTCCGCTCTGGGGAGCTGCCCAACCACAGGTCTCCTGAACGCAGGCTGCTGGGGCCACCAGAATGGGCGGTCCCCAGCAGCTACTGCCCCATCTGTCTCTCCTTTCCTTCCCACTTCCCTCTAGATCTGCACCTCCCAGGTGGTGAGACAGAGATGGCCGTTAGCTTTGGGGCAGTGCAGGGTAAGAGGCTGTCCTGCGCTTGCCTCCCTTGGTTAGACCCAGGGCCTTCAAGGTGGGGGAGAAGAGAATGAGGATCTGAACAGCTCTCTATAAGCCCTTCTGGGCTGGAGAAGGGAGAGAGCTGTGGTAGGAGGCTGAGCAGACACCTCTGCCAGCTCCCAATCACTCAACTCTCTCCATTTATTACCTTTCAGATGTGCAGGGCACCAAGAGAAACTACTGAGAGACTACAAATGCTGTAAACCTGGCGTCTAGGGCAGGGTGTCTTGGAGCTGTCGGAAAGAAGGGGCTGAGAAAGATGAACGGTGCCTGGCGCCTGGGAATGAGTGAGTGGTTAGGCACCTGAAATCAACCCAAAGCTTCCCCTCTGGTGAGTCTTGGTCTCCCTGTCGGGGAGGTCCCACGCTTTGAAGGAGAAGACCCACTAGGAGGGCCCGGAGTACCTGCCATCTCTCGCCTCTGTTCTGGGAGGCCTCAGGGGACCAGAACCGCACGGCAGCCTCTGGACATGGGAGGCACACTGTGGCCCCCCTGGCAGCCACAGGGGGGAGTTGTGAGAAGGAACAGGTTCTTCTCACAGAAGAGAGAAGGCTCCGGGAACCCAAGAGAAGGAAGGTCCTCAACACACGTCACAACCACCTGCTGCTGCAGTTTAACAGCGCTTGTCATCTTGCCCGTTTCGTCCACCCGCCAAGGCTGTTTCCACTGAGCTCTCTGGAGCGGGAGGCGGCCGAGCTAGCATCGGTGCTGATAACAGAAGGCCTTGCTTGAAGCACAGGGAGTTAAGAGGCTTTTCTTTGCTGTTGTGGAGAGATGGAGAGACCCCTGGCTGAAGGCAGTGCTTTCTGAGGGCAGCTGAGACACTGTCAATTACACGCCCATCCTTCAAGCCTCAGGGTGTCTGCCTGTCCATGGGTGTGCACCTGTCCAGGGAGGAGCCTGGTGCGGAGAGCCGGTGGGCGTGGTCCCCAGTCTGCCTGCTTCTTCCCTTCCCCCTTAACTCACTGGAAGGTACTGTAATCTGCCAAGACGACATCACCCTGGAGGACAATTGAATCCTATCCGAGGTGGTCCTGTTTAAGGAGAGAGGTCATTCCCCTCTCTGCCCTATTAGTATGTCAATCCCAACACCAATCCCTTGGAACCCCTACCCCAGAGATTCCCGTATTTTCTTGATTCATGATATCTTTGGTCTCAGTAGTTTTTTATGGTACCCAGAGGTCAAGCGAAGTAACAGTTCGATCTTTAAAACAGTTAAGATCAAACAATGTAGTATTAATGTCCTGACAACTCAATAGCTATTTGAAAATACATACATAAATGAAAAGGAAAAACATTTTCATTTCATTCTTAAATATTCATAATTATCTGCTAGTGGGATGTGTGCCCCTGTTGAGCACCACCCAACTTCTCAAGCCTTGGACACTGCTGCCTTCAATTTTTGTTCCACATTGATTTTCGTGTAGTACTTGCTTTTTATCACATCAACTTCAGAAAACCCACTTTCATAAAGATATGACCCAAATGAAAGGAAATAGTGAGATCTAATGTCAAAACTATAAACTTCTTTGAGACAGTAATTTGCTCAGTGTCTGGCAGTTGTTGGGTATCTCTGTGTTGCTGCTGCTGCTATAAGTCGCTTCAGTCGTGTCCGACTCTGGGAGATCCCATAGACGGCAGCCCACCAGGCTCCCCCGTCCCTGGTATTCTCCAGGCAAGAACACTGCAGTGGGTTGCCATTTCCTTCTCCAACATCTCTGTGTTACCATCCCAAAATTAAGAGATTCTGTGTGGGTTCACTGTTCACTGGGACACCGCGCTGCACAGTTTATTGCAGGAAGTGAGGGGGCTAGAAGTTGGGATAAAGGCAAAGAATGGAGAGAGAAAAACTGTCTTAACTTTCTCAAGACACATCCTTAGATTATACTTGTTCTGTAAAGAAGCGTATCTAGGAAAAATCACAAGGCTGGGATCTTTCCTGGGAGTGTTAAAGACATTGCAGTAAGTAGGAATGGGTACCTCCCTGAGTTGAGAACTGGGTCCCTGGGATTATGCCTGGTTGCTGCTAAATCACTTCAGTCGTGTCCAACTCTGTGACCCCATAGACGGCAGCCCACCATGCCTGGTGCCACTGGTTAATTCTGCAACTATTTCTAGGCTGGTTATTTCTTCCTTCTTTTCACCCTCCTCTTTAACTCCCTCCTTCCCTCTCTCCCTCCCTTCTCTCCTCCTTGATTTCCACAAATGAATATTATCCTTCCTCTGCATGAGCATGCCCCAGTGATAAAAAGCAGGACCCAGGAGCCAGACTACACACCCTTTGCTACCTTGTATGACTTTGTGGTTGTTGTTGTTCAGTCACTAAGTCATCACCAACTCTGTGGGACCCTGTGGACTGCAGCAAACCAGGCTTCCCTGTCCTCCACTATCTCCCAGAGCTTGCTCAAACTCATGTCCATTGATTCGATGATGCCATCAAACCATCTCATCCTCTGTCACCCTCTTCTCCTCCTGCCCTCAGTCTTTCCCAGCATCAGGGTCTTTTCCAATGAGTCGGTTCTTTGCATCAGGTGGTCAAAGTATTAGGGCTTCAGCTTCAGCATCAGTCCTTCCAATGAATATTCAGAGTTGATTTCCTTTAGGATTGATTGGTTTGATCTCCTTGCAGTCCAAGGGACTCTCAAAAGTCTTCTCTAGCACCACAGTTCAAAAGCATCAATTCTTTAGCACTCAGCCTTCTTTTCGTCCAGCTCTCACATCCATACATAACTACTGGACTTGAGGTAACATCTAACCTCTGTGCTTCATATTTTACTCCTGTAATGGGTTTAATAAAATGATGTATTTTTTTGATTTGTAATGAGATTGAAATGCCCTGATGGAGATTATATCAGTGTCTGCTGTGATAACATGCAGGCAACTCAGCAAACAGCTATGAGATAGACTTCATCTCTGCTTCTCCCCAGCTTATAGTCCAGGGCAAAAGATAAATATCAAGCCTTGTTTGACCAAACAACTAGTTGATTACAACTTTGATATGGGTTACAAAGAAATGCAATAGTCCATGTGAGCACGTCATATGGGATTTCATTTTGATGTCTGTGTGTGTTGGGGGTGAGTGTGTATCTCAGAATTCTTCCCAGAGGAAATGATGCTTACATTGTGACTCAAAAGATGTATAGGAATGAGTTAGGCCAAGGTCCAGTGGGTAGAGGAAGTATGGAAAGTGTTCCAAACAGAAGGAACACTGTGTCCAAGACCCTGAGACTCTGGCTAGGGTAAAACTAGTGTAAAAGACTTAGGCAGACACAAAGTCATATAGTGCCTTAGGGTCCTTGGCAAGAAATCTTAAGAGTAATAGGGAACCATTTAAGGGTTTTGAGCAGAGAATAGCGTAACTTTGTATTATAAAAGATCTCTCTGGCTGTTGGGTGGGGAATAGACTCCAAGGGACAAGAGGGAAATCAGAAAGACCATCTAGGAGCCTACTTGGGAATCCTTTGGGAGAAATAGGAGGTGGCCCTGCCCAAGGTGGCAGCAGAGTAGCAGATAGACTTAAGAGGTGGTAATTAGAAGGCAGAATGGATATGATGGCTTGATTGTGGTAAGAGAAGAGAAACCAGGAAAATGCCTAGGAGTCTTTCCAGAAGACTGGAAGGGACATGGGACATGATGACAGGGCCAGGGAGCCCTGCAGGAGAGATGGTGCCCATAAAGTCTCCTGGGAGGGTGTGAAGGAGCCACATGACTCAGCTGGCCAAAGCATTCTCTGCAAATGCTTCTTAGATCATTGAAATAAAATAGGATCTCTGTGTTTCTCTCCTGAGATATCCAGATTAACTATCTCAGGTCTTCAATTTGTTTTGTACAAAGGCCAGTGTTGGGATAGAAAATGAAAACCTCTGTTCCATGAAGAACCTGCCGTGGCTTTAAGTTCTTAATCAACCCAAGACGTATGCAGAGTCATTCAAACAAAGGTTATTGTTATTCTGTAGGTGAACAAGCCTATCCAGATTTGCTGTCAGATCCTTTCTCCTTCTCAATGGAGCCATCTTTCTTTCTTATATTTAAGGGAAAACTGTTTTTGATATTAATTAAGTTACATGGCAATTTCCTCCCCCTAATTAAAGTGGAACCTTCTCACAGGACACTTTGAAGTGCGGCTCTGTGGATATAAGAAACTTTTCATCCTCCGCCAGGGCTCTGTAGTGTCTCTTCATATTGTTCACTTCAGTCGGAATAAAACTCTTTCTGATAATGAAGGGAAGAGCGTTTCACTTTTCCCAGCCACCATGCAGTCAAGCTGGCCTGGCGTGGGGCGTGGGGGAGCCGGGCCGCTGGGGAGTGACATCTCAAGTGCGTCTGGGGAGGGGTTGCTGGGATGGCAGGGCTGGAAGGTGGGTGAGGGAGACAGAAATCGGACTGGGAGGGCTGGTGGGAGCCACGTCTCTTGGGATGACTGGAGAGTAACAGCGCCCTGCTCCCTCGAGATAACAAATCCATCAACGGCTTCTCGCCATGAGCTTTGATATCTGCAATGAAAGGCAGAATGGTTGGATCATGGGTTCTTCTGTTCTAATTTCCAGGGAACAGTTCCTGTGCTTTGTTTGGGCCCAGAGGACCCCCTAAAATTCCCAGAGACGGGACAGTGACCAAAGACGAAAGGAGAAAGGGAGAAAAAAAAGTGAGAAAGCACAGCTAGGATTAGTAGCAGTGGAGAGAGTCAGGAGAGAAAGGGGGACTGAGTTTCTCACCCTGAAAAACTCCTCGGCTGGGGAGACAGTTCTGACTTTCAGACCCTGCTGGCTCCTCTGGTTTACTCTTTCCCTCCCTCTAAGATTTTCTCTTTCAAGACCCTCTGCATGCTACCGAGATGGGGAAAGAAAAGGAAGGCGTCTTTGTCCCCTCCCTGCCCAGAAACCAATTTCTGGTGAAAACATCCCAGGGAGGAAACAGAGGTCACCGGTTTTTATCTGTGAATCTGACTGCTGGTGTTTTCCCTGTAGGTATCGATGGCCAGGAAAACATATCACAGACAGAACCAGAAACAGCCCCGGTGTGTCCACCTCCTCCCCACCTGGATGCCACCAGCCCAGAGTGTCAGACACTCTAATTGGATTATTGCTGTTTCTCCAGCTGTCTCAAGGTGTCTCTCAAATAGCTCTAAAGCCACAGACAAAGGCAAATGAAAGAGGCACAGAAGGAGGTGGAGAAGGACACAGGTCTCCTTCTTCTGGTCCTCCTGCAGCAGCCGCTCCCTTCTTATCTCCAGCCAAGGAGGCAAGAGCAGGCCCCCAACAGGAGGTCTCCACTTCCCGCCTGGCCTGCAAATCCCTATGGACTTGGGGCCCCGCCTGTAGGCAGTGGGTGCTGAAACTGGGCAGGAGACAAGGACAGGAGGGGCAGGGTTGAGAATAGGGTGGGGTGGTGGTTCCTGATGTTCTTCAGCTTAATTCAATAACTTTAACTCAACTGGGTATGGAAAGTAGTGACTCCCCCTGGACACCGGGCTTCAGGCTGGGAGGTGGGAAGGAGTCCCTGAATGCCAGAGGTTCCCAGGCTCATGGGCTGAGGTGCCCAAATGTACGAGAACAAACCACACGTTCTGGGAGCCTCGGGAAAGCAGACTTGATGCTAGCCTGGGGAGGTCTGGGAAAAGAAAGCTTTGCGGATGTGCTGCTCCTGCACGATGTTTGCTTGGGGAGAAAGATGGCAAGAGGAATGGTCCACACAGAGAAGCAACAGGTGGAAGGTGCTGAGGGGGGCACCCCTGGTGTAGTGGCATGTTTGGGGTACTTTAACCCAGAAGATATTGTGGGGGCCGAAGGGGTGCTGAGAGGAGAGACAGAGAGGCCCTGAAGAGAGGCTGTAGCAGCCAAGCAAGACCTGGTCCCCCAGGCTGAGGAGCCTGCCTTTCTTTTTTGTGCCGTAGGGAGTTGGGAATGACCTAGAAGATGTTGAGTGATGGGATTAGAATGATATTCTGGAGGACAATTCTGCTCCCTTTTGGCATGTGCTCCCTAGTTCTTTATCCCTCCCATGTGGCTTGCCAGAAAAAAGCTAGGAGCACAAACATAGCACCATGCATGACTTAGGAGAAATCCAGAGCTGTGGCATGAGCCTCTTTACTTCCTGTGGCTGGACTTGTGGACAATTTCAGCAAAGCTCCAATGAGCGGGACACAGACAGCAGAATGGCTTTTCCTGAGGATGCTTGATCAAGCACCAGCCCATCCTTGTCCTGGCCATGCTGACTTTCAGTTACGTGGGTTTCATAATAACCCAGCCAAATATACACACGCCTAGAGAATCTGCACGTAAAGGGCGATGAGGACAAGAGAGGTATGTATGTGGTTGATTGGGAAGGCTTCCCGACATTGCGGCTTTGTGATGGAGATATCATAGATGAAGTTTCCAGGTGGCTCAGAGGTAAAGGAACCCCCCTGCCAATGCAGGAGATGCAGGTTCCATCCCTGGGTGGGGAAGATCTTCTGAAGGAGGAAATGGCAACCCACACCAGTATTCTTGCCTGGAGAAGCCCAAGGACAGAGGAGCCTGGTGAGTTACAGTCCACGGAATCACAAAAGGGTCAGACACGACTTAGCAACTAAACAACATCACAGATGAATGATTTAGCAGGAGGTAACAGAGAGAGGCACTTCAGGAACAAGGCTCATCAGAGCTGAGGACAGTTGGTGTGACTGGTGGGTGGGGTGGGGAGAGCTTGATGTGCTGGGAGGAGGGAGAGGAGGGTAGGTTTCATGGATATGAATTCCGGGTGATGGAAGACCCCAGAACGACTTGTCAATAATGGGCCACGTCAACCCATCCTCCAGAGTCCTTCCTCCTCCGCCTCCACCCAGAGTACAGGCAACCCCTAGATTTAGTTCCCTTGGGACACAGCCTTGCAGATGGATGAGAGTAGACTCCCGACTGATGGATACAGATTAGTTATTGCATCCCCTGGGGTGGTTGGCAAGGACAGGAAAGGTGTTCTGAGCAGGGCAGGTGGCCCCGCTGAGCTGAGTAATGGAGATAATACATGTGTATTAATTCTGTGGTTAGGCCCAAGAGCTGTGTGATAACCTGTGCTCTCTATATGTTGGCAATGAACCTACGCTGGCAAGCTGAGAGCCAGGATTGGGTTTTAGATGTCTTCTGAATACTCAGAAATGTCTTTCAACAGCATGGCTTACTGGAAAATGCTTTCTCTGATGAAAGCAGCAAATTCCACTTGCTTGAATAGCTATGTAAGAAAATTAGCTTAACAACTACTTCGTGCTTTACTTTTTAAAGAAAAAGCCATTCATTCTCTTCAATGTTCACAGAATTCTTTGAATATTTCAAGGTAGATATGGTTATACCCATTTTACAGATGAGGAAACTAAAGTTCAAAGAGGTTAAATAATTTCCCCTAAATCCCACAGCTCCTAATCATAGAGTGAAGATAATCCCTGGTCTTCTGAGGCTAAATCAAATGCATTTTCAGCCACAGACACAGTCCTGATGAATACCAGTTCCTCCCCATCTGGATGCAGGATAGTCTGGATACTAGGATCCAATATCTGATGCTTATTGCAGGGTTTCCTAAGGGCTTGGGTCTTTAGCGCTGATGAAAGCCAGATTCCAGCCGCCAGCCGTAGGAGAAACCTGCAGGCGTTCCAGCCAACCCAGAGACCTAGAAAGAAAACCCAAGCATTCTTAACCTTTAAAAAGATCTTAGCCTGTGGACAGATAAATTAACTCCGGGGCTCTGGGGAGATTAAACCTTATTTTATGGTTTGCTTGTTAAAAACGCATAACTCCAAATCTCACCAGAGATTGCAATTAAGATAGCACGGGGCTAAAGCTATATGAGAAGTATTATTTACTCCTGGCTCCCCGCAAAGTCCAAAACGACAATGGGCTTTTCCATTTCGTAACCTGCAGTCTATCTGAAGCCACCTGCCTTTGTACCTAAAGTGCTTTAGGACACGTGCTTCTCCTCTCCAAGTAGCTGCTGCCATGGTTCTGTTATCCTTTGTGGTTGCCCAAAGTAACCATAAAAACCCAACTTAAAACAAAGTTTCCAGGGCGTTAATGTTCAAGAGACACCAAGAACACTTTTTACCATCTGCTCCTCTATGGTTCCCACCTGAGGGGCTCTTTTCCTGCGTTCTGCTTTGAATGCCTGAATTGTACAAGCCCCAAATAGCTCCCTGATTTCTAGCAAAGTCCAAGGAAAAGCCAGGTCACCCCATAGCAGACGGATCTCACTAAAATATGCCTAAGAGAGAATCATTACGCATTTTCTCATATACCCCTGTTAGACAGCTCATGTAAGAAGGGCACACAGATTTTCTCTCCTGAATTTCTGTGAAAAGGTAGTTTGTTTATGCCAAAACACCACTCAGAACTGTTTTGGACTCTTTCTGGGACCCCTGTTACCTCTTGGGATGAGTGATTCATTTCCCTCCCCTGCCCCATCATCTGTATGGATAGAAGAGATATAGAAGGAAGGATAGCATGTCTCTAAAAAATTCTATCCTAGGTAACATGGTGCAGAGAAGGTCTTTCTCAAATTTGTCTCATTTATCTTAAGACTCACCTGGGACCAATTCCAGAGGTACTCAGCCAGGTGATTGTCATGATCAGGTAAATTTGCAGACACTAGTATAGTGGAGAGAACACTTAATGGGGAGTTAGGAGAACTAGATTTTAGCCCATCTTTACTTCCTACTAACTGATCTTCATCACCATAATGTCTTGCTGGTTGTTAAATTCTTCCTTGTAAAAGAAGGAGCTACTGTAATTAAACATGTTAAGCATGATCTAATTGCCTTGTAAGCATCAACTCTGTAGGGGAGCCCAAGGTCACACAACTAGTAAAAGGCAGGACCAAGATTCAAAGTGAGGTCTGCGGGACTCAAGTGCCCAGCTTTCTAACCACAGTGTGTTGCCCTCTCCAAGTGGGCCCTCTCAGTTCTGTTCTCCTGTCAGTTTCTTATATTTTTTTTTGTTTATTCACACAGTCGTGTCCGACTCTTTTGTGACTGTAGCCAGTCAGGCTCCTCCGTCCATGGGATTTCCCAGGCAAGAATACTGGAGTGGGTTGCCATTTCCTTCTCTAGGGGATCTTTCCAACCCAGGGATTGAACCTGAGTCCCCTGCTTGCCAAGCGAATTCTTTACCACTGAGCCACCTGGGAAGCCCATGAGAATTTCTTACAGGCAAAGGAAAGACTTTACACATTACATGAGAAATAGACCTTCCATCCCAACTCGTTCTCTTTCTGTCCATTGGGTTAATACCCCAGCCCCCTAATGCCAAGAAAACTCTGGCCCAGCCCTGTATTATTTTCCCCTCCTCTGGTGATGATCTGGGGCTGATTTGGCCAAACTTCTAAGTCTGTTGCCTAGCAAGTCCCAGCACATCTGGAGCCCTGCTGTTGTCTCAATTGCACAGCTGTCTGCAGCAAAGATGCAGTCATCAGAAAGCTGCTGCCCAATGGAAATCCGGAGAACAATCTTTATATGGATCAGCTCTTTATATCTTTGTGTGGATTTCACTTCTCACTCACAAAGACAACGGGCGAGTTTGCAGAGTTCACACTGAGATGTGAGTGGCTTTATAACCAGCATGAGGAAGATTTTCCACAGAAAAACCTCTTCTCTCCTGGTGACAAACCTGAATTTTTGCTAAGGGGGGAAAAAAAGCTCTCTTTCCAAGAGCATTTGTATGGACCCAAGGGCTTTGAAATGGAAAAAAGCTAGAAGATTTCTCTGAGGCAAAGAGACACCACCAAATAGCACAGGCCCCAAATTTAGGTTTTGTAGACATGCACAGTAAGAGTTTCCAAAAGTTTAAGGAGATAGAGCCAATTTGAAGCGTTGTGTGTGTGTGTGTGTGTTAATGCCATAGGATAGGAGATATTGTTTGGGGGTGGGGAAGATTGAAACCTGCAGTGAAAGGAAATGAAAACCCAAAATCTCTTCTGGAGGTGTGGCTAAAAACCAGAAAATAAGAAGAAGAAGAAATAAAAAAGAAAGCAAAACCGAGCAGTTTTATTTAGCTCTCCGAGGAGAGAAATGCCGCAAAAAAGAAGGTGACAACAATCAGCCTCGTGATCTCCCATGCTATTAATCAGGCCTCTCCATCAGCTGACAGCCTCCCAGACAAAGGCCACTGATGTTCAAAATGGCTACCACACGCGTGGCAGGAGCCTCAAGTACCTTCTGGATCAAAAAGACCAGTGAAGTCATACTCAAAATAGAACCTCAGAATCTCAAAACTGGATGGGACCTTAGAAGTCTTCTGGCCCAACCCCCTCATTTTGCAAGTGAGGAAACTGAGGCTCAGCATTCACAAGACTGGTTGATCAAAACTGGAAACACAGTCCTGATGCTGTTTCCTATCATAGCACACAGACAGCCTAGGCTCTGCGCTGTTATAATAATTTGCACATGGGTCATCTTCCAGAGAATAATGTGGCTCCTCTTGTTTTTTTTTTTTGTACCATGTTTTTTGATGAAGTAGTGCTCCTCTATGACTTTTAATCCATTAATGACAGTAGCTATATTATCCCTGTGTGTTTGGTGTGTGTATTTAGTTTCATGGTGCTTCCCAAATGCAGTTCTCTTTATGTGAAGGCTAAAAGGGTGAGCCAGTGAGCCGGGATGAGGATTCCTTCCCTCCAGGGGTTTTGCCAATGACCTAATTTATTAATTTCACCTCCCTCCCAATTTAGAAACCTGGACACAACTGAAACTCCTCACGTTAGCTGTCAGTGTTGTCACTCACACTTGTATCAATAACCCTGAGCTCTGACAACTTCCCTTATTTTCAGACCTAAATCCTGTCTTATAAATATCACACTCCAGGCAGGGCACCATAGAACAATGATGGCACTTTCCCAGGTGAGGTGACTTTCTTGGCCTCGAGTCTTCACTGCAGCTCCTGAGATGTGTTCTAATCACTGGGAGGCACTGGGGCAGAAGTTTATTGCCCTATTAAATAGTACAGGAAAAGAGGACACCCGTTCCTTTGGCAGATGGCCAGGTCCTTCCTTCCAGAGAGGAAAAAATGACGTTGGGGTGGGTTATCAGCTCAATAAGGGGGTTATTGGCCATAGGACCCCAAAATAAGGGGAATCCATCCCAGTGGAGGAGATCAGACCATCTTCATGAATCTGTACGGTGTTGCCATTTATAAGCATCTTTCATTTGCATTGTTGCACTGATCACCAGGATAGCATCCAGGATTTTTCCTGCAAGTTAGAATACTGGATAATGTTCCCTGTGATAGATTTCATATCTCCCATTGTACAGATGAGGAAACTGAGGACTGAAGAGGAGAGGTCATTTGGACAAAGCTGATATTCAAATTCAGATCTTTCTACTCCCACCTCTAAATTACTCATTCAATGTGGATTTCCCTCACATCCCGACAAATTAGTTCAGGCAAAAGTGAGGTTCTTTGTTTCATTCATTGATCCAATGTGTGTTTGATTAATGTTAACAAAATGCCGTGACATAAAACACGGCCTAAGTCTCAGA
The DNA here is from genome assembly GCF_055505025.1 of Bos grunniens. Classification (NCBI taxonomy): domain Eukaryota; kingdom Metazoa; phylum Chordata; class Mammalia; order Artiodactyla; family Bovidae; genus Bos; species Bos grunniens. The sequence continues at coordinate 25,797,111 of NC_141179.1, forward strand.
ACCACAGTGATCACTAGCTTACTTACCCTCTGGACTCAAAGGAGAATTTTTAGTGCAAACTTGGATGATTATGGATTCCAGGTGGGGATCTGAAAAGATCTCTCAGGAAGAAATTAGTAGAAGGGTTCCAGAAAGCACCCACGTCCTAGTTTCCAGCTTGCCTTATCAAGAGAGGCCTCCTGCTCTTTGCCTTTCACCCTCCCTCCTGTCTGTATGCTTGGCTACCCACACCTCCTCCCCGCAGCCTCCTACAGCCTGTCTCATGCATGCCCCATGCATGTAACACAGTGTCTTTGCACAGGTGCATGCATGGGCAGCCTCAGATCCTTTTGGTGGGTATTGTCCAGCCACATCAACCTTCAACCCCAACACATTTTTGTCCCCAAAGCTCCCTTTCCCTCCTCCAGGATCCTGGTCTGCTAAGAGTAAGCCATGGGGGTGGTGTGCATTGCCCTCCAGCCCAAGAACACCCCAGAACAGCTGCCTACCCCTTGGCTAATGTCCCAGTGCCTCCCTCATCTCTCCAGCCCCTTCTCCCTGCATACTCAGCAATCAGTCCAACCTCCGTGTCACACTTTTCCGGAGCTCCCTCTGACAAGTTTATCAAGTTGAGAGATGACACTGTCAACGGGCATAAGAAAATAAAAAAAAAGAAAAAAGAAGGAAGACGGGGTGGTGGGGGGTGTGGGGGAAGCCTGGAGCCTCCCTTATGTTGCAAGGAGAGTTCTGCACTCCCAAGGTCACACGGGTGGGCGAGGAGAGGCAGCCTCATTCTTTACCATCACTTGATTCTTAAGTGAGCATCCCCAGTGGGTGCCTGGTGCAGCTGCCTCCAGCTGCCTTCACTGGGGGTGGGGGTGGGAAGCCCTGGGCTTCAGTGGGAGATTGCTTGGTAAGACAATGGCTGAGCTGATAATGCCAGCAAAGTCATGACACCACGGACCTCTTACAATTTTAAGATCCAATCAACTTTAAAATATTACCATCTAAGGTGGATTTGAGCAGAGGCTCTAGCAAACAATTGATCCTGGTTTATTTACTGAGAGCACCAGGGGCACTCTGCTGAAATATTCATTTGGAAAGGGGCTGGTGTGGGAGGGGAGGGGCTGAGACACATTCAGCTGCCCGCTCTTCCTAAAAGTCCTTTGACAGAATAAGTTTCATTAGGGAAATACAGATGCTATTTTGTGTATATGTGTTTATGCTATTGGCTTCCCAGGTGGCTCAGTGGTAAAGAATCCGCCTGCCAATGCAGGAGACGCAGGAGACTCAGGCTGGATCCCTGGGAAGATCGCCTGGAGGAGGAAATGGCAACCCACTCCAGTATTCTTGCCTGGAGAATCCCAGGGACGGAGGAGCCTGGCGGGCTACAAGTCCATGCAGTTGCAAAGAGTCGGACACAACTGAGCAACTGAGCACACACACATACACGCATTTATTTTATATAAAAATTCCAAGAATCAACCAACAGGAGGAACTTGTAAAGATACCTGTCTCCTTTTCTTAGGCCCCTTTTTGGCTCTGCCCTTCACCCAGGAAATGCATATCCTCCAGAAGTTGCTGGGGACCTCTCTCCCCTGGGACTTGGCTCCTTCCCACTTTCTACATTCATCCCTATGTCAGTGCCTTTCCAGTCACCCTCTGGAGCTTCTGCAACCTCAGCCTGGTTGGAGGAAGGTAGCCTGGCCCAAGGACAGTCAGGATGAAGGGTAGGTTGTCCCAATTAACAAAGGCCTTGGAGGCGGGAGGTGAGATGCTGTGGGGTCAGAAGCCAATACAAATGACTCAAAGCGATTTATGGTTTATCCAGCACCTGTGACAGAACACCACCAGCCTCCTCCCCCACTCAGGGAGGCATCAATAAGATGGGGCTGGGGCTTGCAGTGTGGCCATGAGAAGAAGGACAAAGAAACTACTTCTTTCCTTAGGAGCAGAGCTTATTGCTTGCAGTTAATGGGAGGGTGGAGGGCAAGGCCATACCTATGGAAATTCCAGTCACTCAGAACCGGACATTCTGTCCAAGGGGAGGGCTCACCAACCCCCTTGCAAGGGGTGGGGGAGGGGATTTTTTTGTTCACCTTCCTAACAAGAGGATCACAGGGCTCTCCAGTTAGAAGCACTGGTTTCGGGTTTCTGGTGCTGTGTGACAGCCTAGAGGGGTGGGATGGGGTGGGAGGTGAGAGGAGGTTCAAGAGAGAGGGGACATATATACACCATGTTGATGTATGGCAGAAAACACAATTATTGTAAAGAAATTACCCTCCAATTAAAAATAAATAAATTTTGAAAAGAAGCAGTAGCTTCTTTTTAAAGATCTATAAAAGCATACTTGCATTTGTGATTTCCTGTTTGTTTTGGAGACATTAGTCCATTTGTTCCTTAAAGCCTCTCTCTGTGTGGGGGGAAATTCCCTGACAGTCCTGTGGTTAGGACTTTCACTCCTGAGGATGCAGGTTCAACCCCTGGTTGGGGAATTAATTAGTTGGGGGACTAATAAAATCCTGCAAGCCATGTGGTGTGGCCACTCCCCCTCCAAAAACACAAACAAACCCACTGCTGTGTGTGGCTTTCTGTTACTATCTGTGCCCAGATGGATGCCCAGCTTTGTTAAAAAGGATGCCTCTGCGGCTCTTAGATACAGGTGTCATGACCCTCCTGTAAGATTTTTCCCTGATCAAACTCCTCATTCCCATTCCTCATTCCCCTTCTTGTATTTCTGTAGCGCATTGTTTGAAGTTTTGATACATTAGTCATCATGTTGATGACTTGTCTATCTCTTCTTGGGATGGTCAACTTTTGCTGAGCAGGGACCTTCTATCCCTACACCCCAGGTCCTTGTATGGTACCTTGCATGTATCTGATGTTCAAAACATGCTGGATATACAGAACAAGGCTGCTCATCTCCCCAGTCATCACCAGGATGGAACTTTTTTCTTCTAAGATAAATCCATTAACCCATCAAGCAGCTTTGGGTCACTGAATAAAGTATGAACTTGGACCATATGAAATTATCAATATTCAGATACCTACAAAAAATGGTAATTTCATATGCTTCAATCAAATCTATGACATAAACACCTCCCTCATGGAGGGAAGAAATAAAAGAAAACTAGATTTTGTTGCATATCTACAGGTACTTTATGAGTCTCATCTTGCTTAGTTTCAGTTCACTTCAGTTCAGTCGCTCAGTCATGTCTGACTCTTTGCCACCCCATGAATCACAGCACGCCAGGCCTCCCTGTCCATAAGCTTCCCTGTCCATCACCAACTCCCGGAGTTCACTCAGACTCACGTCCATCGAGTCAGTGATGCCATTCAGCCATCTCATCCTCTGTTGTCCCCTTTTCCTCCTGCCCCCAATCCCTCCTAGCATCAGAGTCTTTTCCAATGAGTCAACTCTTCACATGAGGTGGCCAAAGTACTGGAGTTTCAGCTTTAGCATCATTCCTTCCAAAGAAATCCCAGGGCTGATCTCCTTCAGAATTAGCCATAGGTATACATATATCCCCTCCCTTTTGAACCTCCCTCCCAACTTCCTCCCCATCCACCCCTCTAGATTGATACAGAACTCCTGTTTGAGTTTCCTGAGCCATACAGCAAATTCCCATTGGCTATCCATTTTACATATGGTAATATAAGTTTCCATGTTACTCTTTCCACACATCTCACTCTATCCTCTTCTCTCCCCATCTCCATAAGTCTATTCTCTCTGACTGTTTCTCCACTGCTGCCCTGTAAATAAGTTATTCAGAACCATTTTTCTAGATTCTGTATATGTGCATTAGAATACAATATTTATCTTTCTCTTTCTGACTCACTTCACTCTGTTTAATAGGGTCTAGGTTCATCCACCTCATTAGAACTGACTCAAATGTGTTCCTTTTTATGGCTGAGTAATAGTCCATTGTGTATATGTACCACAACTTCTTTATCCATTCATCTGTCGATGGGCACCTAGGTTGCTTCCACTCCTAGCTATTGTAAATAGTGCTGCAATGAACAATGGCATACATATGTCTTACTCCCAAACTTCTAATTTATCCTCTCCCCTCTTCCCCTTTGATAACCATAAGTTTGTTTTCTACGTCTGTGAGTCTATTTCTGTTTTTTAAGTAAGTTCATTTGTATAACGTTTTAGATTCCACATATAAGAGATGTCACATGTTATTTGTATTTGATTTTCTTTGCTTAGTACGATAATCTTCAGGTCCATCTATATTGTTGCAAATGACATTATTTCATTCCTTTTAAAGGCTGAGCAACATTCCATTGTATGTTAATATATACCACATCTTCTTAAACTTTATACTCTAATCACTAAGCTTTATTAGTACACAATCCAGAGTTTGGCTGGCCCCAATTTCCCAGAATGTCTGGAGTTCAACATGCATGTCTGGAGTTTCAGGTGGCCAGGGCAGCACCTACAGCCAGAAGTGCACACAGGGGTCTTTCCTTGTTTTGGTCCCCTGCTTTCAGCCTTTGAGACAAAGCAAATGGACATTTTAGCAGACTTGGTCTCTCACCAAGTCGGTCCAGCCAGTGCCAGGTCTTGGAGGCTTTCAGTCATCATTCTCAACAAGGAATTAACTCTTTGCAATTGATTTATAGAGATGGGCAGGGGACAGCGCCAGCAGAATCCGTGATACTCTGTTTTGATTTCTTGTCTCTCCCTGTCCCCAGCGAGGCCCCACCAGCACTGAAGATTGTCTTGACTCCTAGGAACTCACCGAGTCATTGTAGATTTAAGCTTGTGCCCTCTTGACCCCCAGGATTATGTATTTTTTTTCTTAATCTTTAAGGAGGCATATCTCCAAGGGGAAGGCAAAGTTTCACAAAGAAATGGAGGTGGCAGGGAGAATGAACCCAGCATATGTTAAGAGCTCAATTCCACAATTTGAATGACAGCAAAGACACATCTTGTCAAATTACTGCTTCAGTCAAACAGGCTAACCCTCCCCAGCGTTGACAACAGGGTGATTTCACTTCAGAAAAGAGTGAGAGAAGGCGGGAGTAAACCCTGGGCTGTTAACAGTGTTCCCATTTCACTGAGCTGATAGGAGCTCCCATGTCTTCTCATCAGCTCTTCCAAATACTCCACTGTTTGCAGCCATGGGACAGGAAGGTCCAGGACGCACATGTGTCTAAGTCACTCCTCGGCCTGAAATGAGACCCCTCTGGGGGACTGTCTTGGGTGATGGGGCCACCCAAGCACTACTGTAGGAAGAGCACTCCGTGCCCCCAGAGTGGTAGGTGTAACTCAGGCAGAGTGACAGGTGTCATGCCCTTTCAAGATGTCATGCTGCTATGGGAGTGGAGAAACAAAAATCAGGGGCCGAGCCAAGGTCAAAGCCTAGGGAGAGTAAGAATATCAGCAAATTAAAGAGGGGTACCCAAGCCCTGCTCCATCTGGGAATATATCATTGGGTCCTGGGGGAAGCAGCTCTTGCTTGTAATGAAGTTTTATCATAATGATCATTGCTGAGTTCACCAGCCCCATCTGCCTGGTTTTTACATTTGTCTTCCTCCAAACTCTTAGATGCTCTTAAATCTGTATCTTACCAGTCTGGATTCTGACCTCCCTCCATCCCCTACCCTTGCTGACATTAGGTTTTCGACTTGGTAATCTTGATTTCTGATTTATTACCTGTATTATATCTGTACCTGTATTATAATAACCATATTCCTAGCTACAAATCAGTCCTCTAGGTCCAGTGTATTTCTGAGGATTCTTGCCTTGCCACTTGGGGACCCAAAATGATCTTTCAGTGGAAATATGTTGCCAATCCCCCGCTGAAGGTGCACCATCTCTGAATTCAAGTTCACCACTAAGTTCTCTTTATCTTACGGTCATAGACATTTGGGTTTGGGAGACACTTCAAAGGTATCTTTTTTTTTTTTCTTTAAACTGTACCTCTGCTGCCGCTGCTGCTGCTGCTAAGTCGCGTCAGTCATGTCCGACTCTGTGTGACCCCATAGACGGCAACCCACCAGGCTCCCCCGTCCCTGGGATTCTCCAGGCAAGAACACTGGAGTGGTTGCCATTTCCTTCTCCAATGCAGGAAAGTGAAAAGGGAAAGTGAAGTCGCTCAGTCGTGTCCGACTACTAGTGACCCCATGGACTGCAGCCCACCAGGCTCCTCTGTCCATGGGATTCCCCAGGCAAGAGTACTGGAGTGGGGTGCCATTGCCACTGGGGAATCTTAGTTCCCCGACCAGGGATCAAGCCCATGCCCCCTGCAGTAGAAGCACAGAGTCCTAAGCTCTGAGTCGCCACAGAAGTCCCCAAAGGTATCTAATTTGATGCCTCCCCATTTGTTGTGAAAATTTCCTTACTGTATTAATTATTTCAAAGTAAGAAGAGCTATCATTAATGGACTCTGCTAAACGTGTTACAGGTATTATCTCACTTAATCCTGACATCAGTTTTGTGAGGAAAAGGTTGGCATCCTCATCATACAGTTCAGGAAGCAAAGCCCAAGCTCTGAACCACTATTCTACATTGACACTCCTTCCTATTGGTTCTGAAGCTTCTGCTTGGAAGCCTCCAGAAAAGAGGAACTCACAACTTGAGGCATCTCGCTCCCTTTGACAACTCTGACCTTGAGAAAGCACTTCTTCATTTGGAGCTAAAAACTATACTTTTCACCCATGCCCTGGTTTTACACCAAAGTCAAAATGCCTCCATCACATGACAGTTTTCCAAATACCACATCCTGCGTGTTTCTCTTGAAATGTGCAAGACATCTCCAGTTTCAACTTGTTCTCATATGACTTAAAAAAAAATTGTTTGTGTATTTGTTTGGCTGCAGTAGGTCTTGATTGCTGTGCATCGGCTTCCTCCAGTTGCGGCGAGTGACTACTTTCTCTAGTTGCGGCGAGTGGGGGCTGCTCTCTAGTTGCAGAGCACGGTTTTGTTGTGGTGACTTCTCTTGTAGCAGAGCATGGGTTCATGGGCACGTGGACTCAGCAGTTGTGGCACATGGGCTTAGCTGCCCTGTGGCATGTGGAATCTTTCTGGACCAGGGATCAAATCCGTGTCCCCGGCGTTGGCAGGGGAATTCTTTACCACTCTACCACCAGGGAAGTCCTCATGTGACTTTTTGATGAAGCACATTTGCTCCAATTGGCTTCAGTCGTGGCACCCTGGGTAGAACCCTAATACTTGTAGTGTAGATACTAACGATAGATTCAACTGCATTTTATGGGTTACTACAATTTTTTTCTCTCTTGTGCTAAATTTACAGTCTAAGCAAAAGATGTATAAGACAAAGTCCTTGCCCTGAAGCTAAAATGTTATTGTTTTCTTGGTTGAGAAACAATAAGGCAGTATATTTAGTAAACTGTTTATTGTGGATCTGACTATAGACAGGGCGGAAAATCCAGTAAGAGAGAGAGGAGGAGGAGGCAGGAGTCATTGGGGAAGGTTTTCTGGAACATTTGTGGCTTCACCTGGGTGAAGCAGTAGAAACTAAAGGAGCAACAGAACAGAGGGAGTTCTAGGTGGTAAGCTGCAAGGAGGAATCACAGGTTGTGTGTTGGAGGAAATAGGGAGAACTACTCTGCAGAGAGAATCTGGGGAATGAGGATGGGGAATGGCGCTAGGGATGAGGAAATCTTGATCATTAAGCTCCAGGATTTACATGCACCTGGTGGCCAAAAAAGTTCGTTCCGGTTTTTCCATACTGTCTGACCGAAAATTCGAATGAAGTTTTTGGCCAACCCAATATGTAAACACGGAACCTGGGTGAGAGAAGGAGGTTATTTTAAGGGCATTTCATTCAGTCCAGGCTTTTCTATATCTCACTTCTGCAGGCCCAGGATTTCTCTGCAGGGCACCTATGCTAATTTCTATCTCCATTCCAATTTACCCCCAACTGGCTTCTCTGTCCCTGATGATTTCAATCAGAGCCTGTTCCTTCTCCTTTACCTTCACCACTTCACCTGCAAAATGCTGTCTGTGCAGTTAGACTCCTCTGTCCTGCTGGGATGACTGCTCTGAGATGCCTGTCCGCCTCCTGACTCTACTTCTGAGCATCTAACTCAGCACTCCCTGCTTAGTCCCTCCTATGGGATCTCAATGGAGTCACGCCTCCTGCCCACTTTTCTAGCCTCATTTCCAACTATTCCCCCTATGCTTCCTGTGCTCAGGAGTGCACCAAACCTTTTAATTGCTTCATCACACCGAATTCTTTCTTTTTCTTGACTTTGCCCCTTCTCCATTGGATACCTTTCTCCCATATTCCCCTCAGAGTAATATCTTTCAAGATCCAGCTTCGTGTGTCATCTGAAGACACGTCCTTGGTCCACTGAGCTGATTGAGCATCTTGGGCATTTCATGAGCACTCAGGATGCTGGGTGTGACTGTTGGGCCCGACTACACTGGGCAAGAGGCAATGGAAGTCAGCTAGGCTGTCTCATTCTTATTGAAAAGCTGACAGAGACTCACAGCATCCAACCTGGAGAGCCAGATTAGGAAAACCAGCAGGAATCCAGCAAAACCCAGGAGTTTGATGGCAAGAACCACAGGAAAAGTCATGCAATCTGTGCTGTGTGTAGTCACAGAGATGGACTTGATCTCCACATGTTCCCACCATGACACAGGGATATTTGGGAATTTCTGTTCATATTGTTACTGTTGTTGTTCAGTCACCAAGTTGTGTCTGATTCTTTGTGACCCCTTGGACTGCAGCACACCAGGCCTCCCTCTAGTGCTGTCTCCTGGAGTTTGCCCAGGTTCATGTCCATTGAATTGGTGATGCTATCCAACCATCTCTATTCATGAGCAATTTTAAATTAGGAGATTTCCATCTTCTCTTCTTCTCCAGCTCCTACTTTCCTAATTTAAAGCTTACTTTGAAAGAGGGATGAAAGAATTGACTCCCCTGGATTCTAAAGAGTAACTTCATCTCAGCTATGAACTCTTAAAAACTCAGGAAACCCATCAGACTGCCTCGGAACAGTCCTCCATGTTCACAGAGTAGTTGAGACGGTGTCAGAGTAAACAATGAGATGCTGCCTAATAACCAATTTTCAGGGCGTTTTGTAGCTGATAATAATTGCTCACTTAAGTTTCCTGAAGCTTTCATTTGGAAGGTTGTAATCAATGGCATTTTTCTCCCTGAGGCAGGGGAAGGCTGAATGACAGAGAGAAGGGCAAATTCTTGTGTGTTGCCAATCCCAGGAGCTGAAGGAAGGAGGAGAAAGCCATCCCAACTTGTGAATGGATGGAAATGGGAAGTGGAGAAGGACCGGATCCAGTCTGTGTCCTGGACCCCAGGAAAAGACTCTAGGAATTTTAGAGATGGGAGTCATTAGCGGTGGCAATGGCTACCTTCTTTCTGTACTTAGCTTTCTAGTCCCTCGTCTGGTTTCCCAGTCAACGGTCTAAGGCTCAGATCAGAGTGGATCCTTTTAGGGTTATAATATTTAAACTTTCCAAGAGAATCCTAGCACAACACAGTCCTGCCTGGACACCTTCATTTAGCCCTTGCTTGCCTACTTTGTAGATCCTCTTTCTTCCCTAGCCCCGGTCTCTTAGATTTAAGTACATCTCTTACATTCAAATAGTGGGCTTCCTGGGTAGCTCAGCAGTAAAGAGATCTCCTGCTAATGTTTGATCCCTGGGTTGGGAAGATTCCCCTGGAGGAAGAAATTGCAACCCCAAGATGAGTATAAGACATGCACAGGTACATGGTGGCCAGAGACAGAACAATTTCCATACCAGGGCACTATCCTAACTAGAAAAGAGTGGTTTGACTCATGGGCTCAGTGAATGCTCAGTATTCTTGCCTGGAAAGTAAGACAAAGGAGCCTGGTGGGTTATAGCCCAGGGGGTTGCAAAGAGTTGGACACAACTGAGCATACATGCACACACTTACATTCAAATAATACCCAGTTTCCAATTTTGGATTAAACTCTTAATCCATCACTCCCCATCTCTTTAGGCCCCAGTGCCCAACTTAGCTTTGACACTCTCATGACAGCATGAATATCCTGAAGGGACCCCATTCTGCCAGGCCACGAGTTCATATCTGCCACCAATTGGCATTTACTGCAGCCTATGAGTGAAACCACTCTTTTCTAGTTAGGATAGTGCCCTGGCATGGAAATTGTCTGTCTCTGGCCACCATGTACCTGTGCATGTCTTATACTCATCTTAGGGCATAAGATTGCAGTGCAAGTTTCCACATCCTCTCAAACAGCTTAGCAGTGAACCCAGATTGGGATTCACTCATGAGTTTTCAAGATGGGTCATTGCAAAGACAGCGTCACAACAGCTTCACAATAGGCAGAAGAGAAAGTCACTTACATGGTGTGATGTGGATGGCACTAGGCAGACTTATCCTCTCACATTTCTGTTCAGTGCCTAGAAGAAGTTGTGATGTCTTGGAAAGATCTGCCCATCTTTGATTCCTGGCTCTGTTCTTTCTTTTTGTGACCTTGGGCAGCTAATTCAGCTTTCTGGATCTCAGTTTATAGTAAGAAGCAAATAAAAATAATATGGACTCTTTTAGAAAATCTTAAATCTCTGCACACATATTAATTATTATTGCTCTTCATTAAATCAGCCCTTGAAGACGTTTTACCTTTCAGAACCAAGTTTTAATTTCAAATATCCAGGGGAGAGGTAATGTTTTATGTATGTTAGTCATCACCTTCCAGTTTAGAAACTGAAAATAAGGATCAAGAAATGAGTTAGAAGGAAATTTGTAGAAAATGTAGAAGATAATTGGTTGAAGACATGGTCAACTCTTTTGTCTGAGATTCAGATAAATTTGTATCTCTTTTCTGTGTCCAATATCCAACCATAGTAACCTGAAGACATAGTGAACCACCTACTTGTATAAAATTCCCAGTATCTTTGCTCGGGAAATCCCATGGACAGAGAAGCCTGGTGGGCTACTATCCATAGGGTCACGGGAGTCTGACATGACTTAGTGACTAAACCATCACCACCACCACCTGTTTGTTTATTTATTTAACAAATATCCGCTAAGAACCTAATTTATGCCAGGTGTTGGGCTACTTGCTGGGAAGACAAAGATGAATAAGTGTTCCTGGTCCTTGCCTTCACAGAGCAAACCAGTCTGTAAGCAGAAACAGACAGGTAACCAACTAGCTATAGGGTGGTTAAGAGCTGAAAGTGATGTGAGGACATATAAGAGAATGCATCTCCTAGACAAGCAAAGTCCAAGAAAATTTGCTGGAGGAAGACTGCCTGAGTTTGTGATCACAGCAGGCAGGGCATGGGGTGGGAAAGGAGATAAGAGTGTTCTAGCTGGAGTGGATGGTCTGGTGAGAGTCTGGAGGTGATTGAAATATGATTTGTTTGCGAAATTGGGAGTAGTTCAGTGCAGATGAAGCACAGAATTCAGAGAGAAAGGTGAAGAGGTCAATGAAATCCATGTGAATGGGGATCTGTGTGCCAGAGTAAGAAATTTCCCCTTTAGGCAGGAGGCAAGAGGTCACAGAAAGGTTTTATGTAGGAGACTGGCATTCACTATTGCATGACTCATAATTTATTAAAATAATTCTCCATCTGACTGATCTCCCTGCCCACCCAGCTAGACTGTGAGCTCTATGAGAACTGGATAATGTCATACTATTCACTGTATCCCAAGTGCTTGGCTTATAGTAGTCACTGTTGTTTAGTCGCGAAGGGTCATGCCCGACTCTTTTGCAACCCCATGGGCTGTAGCCCTCCAGGCTCCTCTGTCCATGGGATACTCCAGGCAAGAAGACTGGAGTGGGTTGCCATTTCCTTCTCCAGGGGATCTTCCTGACCCAGGGATCAAACCCATTTCTCCTTCATTGGCAGGCAGATTCTTTACCGCTGAGCCACTAGGGAAGCCTATAGTAGTCACTACATTAATGTCACTAGAAATGAATAAAACTTATTGTTCCTTCCTCTTTTTCCTTCTGTAACTGCTCCTGAAGATAAACTGGTGTGAAATTACAAAGATGAAATGAGTGCAGTGCAAACTAGGGGGCGGCTTACCTTGTTTCTTCTGGCTAGTCCCCATATTCTTCTATTTTTCTCTCCTCTCAGGCTTACGGAGGATGAGCACAGCCTCCCACATCTCAAACTGATACTTAAACAAGGGTTCGTGAGGAAGCTCCTGTCAAGCCAAGAGGCCCTTGGTTAGTTCACAGTAAGCATCCCATGATCACCGCCTCCCACGTGAGTGGCACACAGAGTTAGTCAGGCTCAGCATCCTTTCTGTTCAAACACACACGCATTCTTAACACATCCCTTCTCAGCAAAGCTTCTTGGCACCTTCACCGGCGTTTACTCTTGAGATGAAATCTATTTACCATTTCAGAGATGAATGAATCCTATGAACCTTTCAAGTGAGCTGTAGACAGAGAAGACATTTTATTCCAGCCACTTTATTAGATAACACCCATGAACTTTGGTTTAGATAATGTTCATATTGTAATACTGTGATGAAAGATTTTAATACCAAAACAATCAAGTTTCACGTGAAGTTCTGAGGCCCTCAGAGCTAGACAGCTCATTTAAAGTAACTGCTTCCAGCCTAAGTTCTAGATCTGCTCTTTACTGCCTAAAAAAGCCAATTTGGGGTCTATCTTTTCAGAAAACATAGTAAAACTGAAGACTAATCAAATCCAAAGTTAAATTGGCTACAGCATCTCAATTGTACCTAGGTCATTCAATTTCTTAAGTCTTGCTTCTGTTTATATTATTCTTATTCATTTAGCTCTAAAAGAGACTACCAATCTCATACACATTCCTGCTTAAACAAAAAGCTATCATGTTAGAAAAATATCAAACAATACTTGAATTTTGCGCATTTATCTCTGAGATTCCTAATGATAGATGGCCACAGGTAAGCCCTAAAATTGCCTTTACTGTCAGGGGACAATGACCTGAATCACAGCCACTGTCCCCAGCAAAACGTGACCAACTTTTAATGAACTTGCCTTGGAACCTTCATTTTTCTCTCTTTCCAGGTCTCTTTTTCTGCCCATTACCGCTTTGCATCATTTACTTCCTACATCTCTTCCTTGCCTCCACATTCTGTCTCAAATTTCTTTCTGTTGTTCTCTCCTTTTCTGACATTTTGTATCGTGCCTTGATCTTCTGCCTTTACTTTATCCATCTCTCCCTGTCTGCACCTTCCCAAGCCTGCCCCGCTCCTCCTGGCTGCCCCTCCCTCAAAGGTAGAAAGCCATTAAAGCGGCTCCCCATGCTCGCTTCACACTGTTGCACTGCTAACGTCGACTCCTTGCCGCTCTCACTAGAAATAGCTTTTGCCTTTTGTTGCCAAATCAGAATCTTCTCAGCAGTGAAAATGTGGCTTATGAAAGCAAGTGCCTTGTAATTAAATAAATGGGTAATTTCAGTGTTTTTATTTTTATTTTTCTACCCAGGGATTTTCTTAGTAACAGGAAGGAATGGGGAGCAGTACTTTAATTCCTCTTGATAGGGAAGAGAAAATAAGTTAGTCTATATTTAGGTTTTATTTGGGTATTTGTGATAATTAATAAGAAGAGGAGGAAACATCTGTCCTGGAAATGGAGAAGATGAGAGGGAAGAGGGCAAAAAAAATTGGCTGCATCAGTTAAAACTGCTGGGAGAAGATAAGGTTGGCAAAAATCCTGGCTGAGTTAATAGTTTGGAGAGGAGTTTAGGAAAATAAGAGTTTCATCAAATATATCAGAGGATAGAGTGGTCCTGAGGAGGCAGGCCATGAATAAATGAGACGGTGATGAAGTGTGACCATTACAAACTAATGGACACCTTGAGGGGAGAGAGAGCCGAGGAGAAAATGTTGAGATTCCAAATGAGGGCGGAACGGCAGTCCACTGATGGGTCTCCCTAGGTGGGAAGGAAATTAGCCAGTGTATTCTGCCCACCCATTTACAGTCATCCTTCCAGATCTCTGAGACAGTATGGGGGTATCGGAGAAGCTGTACCCAAGTAAACAGCAACAAGAAGATGTGAGGCAAGCCTGTGAGTCCCAGAGCTGGAGCACAGGCATCAGCAACCAGAGGGAGAATCTATAGACAGCGAGAGGATAGACGGATCCGCAGTGATAAGCCCAGAGAGTTTATCTCATGGCAAACAAGGTTCAAAGCTCTTTTTTTCCTTCTTCTTTCCTTCCCTCCTCCTTCCCCTTTTCTTTCTTTTCTTCTCCTTCCCCATTCCTTCCTTCCTTCTTTTTCTCTATTTCCTTCAATTTTTTCCCTCCCCCTCTCTTTGTCTCTCTCTTTTTGTATCTTTCTCTCTCTCAATAATATTTCTAAAGAAAAACAACAGATTTCCATTGGTAAATAGCATCTTTACACTGCATGTTGCAAGCTCCTTGGATGGGCAGACATTTGTCTCTGGGATTAGGGTGTTAGCCAACTTAAAAGTAGTTAAACTTCACGTGTGCTTGTTACAATTTTCCTATTCAAAATACTTTCACAATAACTTTCACAATATCTCAACATCACCATGAGATGCTTGGGTAGGTAGTATTGATATTTTATCTATTTGAAAGCTACACTATGTTAAGATGGGAGATAGATAATGAACTTTAAATTTTTTATATTCTTTCATTATTCAATCAAAGAATTCTTTGATTATTCAATATCAAATAATATTTATATTCTTTGATAATTGTTAAACTAATTTTCTCAGGTTCTCCCTTGAAGTGCTTTTTGTCTCATGTTTTATTCTATCATTTTCAGCAGTGAAGTTTATCAAGGTATCTATAAACCTCATAGCTCGTAAGGAGTTGACTTTGTTAAATATTTGTCTTTGATCCTCTTTTATTATGTTTAACTTTAGAGAGTCAGCATGATGTCATGGATGAATACTGACTTTGGATTCAGAAATCCCAAGTTCAAATTCAAGATTCACAATTTTACTTCCTAAGTAATTGGACAAGTCCTGTTATCTTTCTGGGTCTCAGTCTCCAACACTGTGGAAAAAAGATTAACATACCTATCTTACAGAATTTTTGTGAGGATTAATTTAGACTAATATAAAATTCTATGTCTGGGATACAGGGAATGCTCGATAAATAGTGTCATTATTGCTACTGTTGTTGTTATAACATTCAATACAGCTTTATAACCTATTAAGTTTCATAGCTATCAAACTTACTATCATTGATTTTTGTGTGGAATTATGGGGAAATCTTTTGTATCTCTCAAAATCTCCTTTACTTACAAGCGGAAGAACCCAGCTAAACAAACTTTGTTCACCCAGTCAACCGACACTTACTGAGCACGTCACTTTGCCAGGAACTGTTTCAGATGCTGAGATGGTAGTACTGAAAACACAGAGTCCCAGGTTTTATGACACTTACATTCTAGAAGAGAGAGACAAAGCAGAAAGAATGCATATCAGATTGTGATGAAATGCTTATATAACAACATATGAAGTGTTACTGAGGAGAGAGAACTTAAATTTGGGGGATAGAGAAGACTTCTCTGAAGCATTTAAGTGATGAAAAGAATCCGATCATGTAGACATTCTTGGCAGAGAGGAGCAAATGCAAGGGCCCTGAGGCAGAGAACAAGTTAAACAGTTTCAAGGAAAGAAGGCTTATTTAAGATGAGTTGGAGAAGTAGAAATGGACCAGATCATAGAGTATTGTGGGCCATGATAAGAAGTCTGGGTTTTATTTGTTATTGTGGAAGTAATTCAAGGAGACTAAGTACATGAGTGACTTATTCAAATTCTAAAAACAGTACTGTATGTGCTACGAGGAGATGGAGAATATATCATAGGAGGCCAAAGGTAAAAGCTGGAAGCCAGTTAGAAGCCTATTGTGGTAGACCAGACTGGGGGAAAGGAGATAGAAAGAAGTAGACAGATGGAAAATTTATCTTAGATATAAAATCAGTAGGATTTGGCGATGGATTGGATGTCAGAAGCACAAAGTAGGGAGGAGTCAAGGATGATGCCAAATTTTCTGATCTGAATAACTGAAAAATGTAATTGGTGGTGCCATTAACAGGATGGGGAACACTGGGTAAGGGGTGGAGCAGGGGGAGGGTGTGTTGGATACGTCTAATCCAAAGGACTGTCAGACAACCCACAGGCAGCTTAGGTATGAGTGCAGAGATCAGGGCTAGAGTTGAAAATGACAATGTCAACATAAATCATACTCAAAGCTATGGAATCTGATGAGATCACCAAGGGAGTGAATGTAGATAAAGATGAGAAAATGGTTTGGGACAAAACCTTGGGGATGCCAAGATTCAGAAGTCATTCAGAAGAGGAAGATCCATGCATTTATTTGCTTCACAATCAAGCCAGTTTTGGAAGAATGGGACTGACCTAATGCCATCAGGGTTCTGTCTGTCTTCACGACTCTGGGTTCTCTCTCCCTCTCTCCCTCCCTCCCTCAGTCTTTCAATTTAGTCCATTTCCATCTGTAATCCTGAAGTTTTTCTATCTGAAGGAAACCTAGCCACAGGCAGATCTGAACTCCATCTTCATAATGCAAGAGAAAAAAAATTTTTTCCTCCTAACTTCATAATATATTAAGGACGGTCACGGCATAGGTGGCTGGGCATAGGTCACAAGTCCATCTTTTGAACCAATCCCAGGCCAGGAGAACGGGGGTAACTCTACTGACTGGTCCTACCTGGTGTCCTGGAGAAAAAGCATGGACTTTTTTTCTTGGAAAAGAGTAGCACATTTGTGGTTACTGGTGAAATCACTGAGCTAGGCAAACTTTTCAATTTGGATCTGCTTCCTAATTGTAAACTTGATGTGTCTGTCTATATCTCCAAATATACTATGACATGATGGCCTGGGTTTTAATTCTTCTTGGTTGATGTCTCTAATCAAGTTTAAATAAATAAATTTCCTCTTATCTGAAGTCAAGATTGATGTACTCAAGATTTATACTGGAAAGTAAAGTGGGTCATGAAGAAAAAGGAAAAGAAAGAAAACAAGAGGATCAGAAACCTTCTCTGGACACTGAACTGTTTGATTCGAGGTAGGGTGTATTCACGGAGGGGTCCTGGTGAAGCTGGGCCTCCTGGACCAGAGGGTTTTCCCTATAGATCAGCATATCACAGGCAAGATGGGATGACAGCTTCTATACCACCCTGCCTGCCCAGAGTTCTCCCTGCTGCAAATAGGCTGAGCTGTAGCCAGAGGCAGGGGCCAGCTGGCCCGTGACAATTATTCTGGATTGGCTACCCTGAAACACTGGCTACCCTGCAACAGTAATTATTTTTCTGACTCTAGTCTGGGCCTCTTCCTGATTTTGTTTTGAGTCACTTGTGCACGGGAAAAAAAAACAAAAAGGAAGAATTTATTTCTAAGCCCACACTCAGGGGACTAAGAAAAAGTGACAACCCAAATTTGCTCACGAAATAATGATGAGGTGAATGGCACATCCCAAAACCATTACTTCATTGGCTTATTTAAGATGCACATTTCAGTCCCTCTTTATGACTACTATACAAGAGGGCAATTTCAGGAATATCTTAAAGGCTATCCATGCAAGGCACCTGATTGCATTCTCCAACCTCCAAGAGTCCTCTGTCAGCTCGTTAAGAGGAACCTCCTAAGTGACCCCAAATACATGACCAAAGAAGCTCATTAAGTTTCAGGGAAGATTTCTTACCACCCTCATTCCCTATATGCCATATCCACATGATCTGGTCTGGAGAGTCTGGCCTCAAGGTTAAGAGATTTGCTCTGGGATTTGCCAAGGTCTATGGTTTTGACCCTTTATAACCTTCATTCAGCCATGTTATCAGCTCCAGCAAGATCCTAGGGTCCGGAGCCCTGTCTTAAAAGAACAAAAGGTCTTTCATTCCTAAGAGGCTGAAGAGGACTACAGTAAAAAAGACAATTAACTTACCATTCTCTGTGCCTGGCTATTCATTGTAACTCAGTCATGTGTAGGATGAGCCTAGATGCTGTTTTTTGTTTGTTTGGGGTTTTGATGTTCTTTCTTTTCTTTTGTTTTTAGTTAGAATATCTAGGTTGTCACTTTTAATTTACCTTTTAAAACATATGCTCTTAGAAAGAAGTCTTAATTTTTGTCTACATAGTAGATTCAACAGGATGAATAGGAACTAGCTCAGATTGGGGTCAGCAAGGCAATTACTGAGTGAGTTGCTATGTGGCTTTTCCTCCTTCCTTCACAAAGAGCTTGATATGGTTGTGTCCTTGTAGGAAAATTCTCTGGACCTTGGGTCGTGGCTTCCTGAACAAAGGCTTCACTTGCAGAGAAGCACAGACCTTGGCAACTCCTAATCCTTTAGAGCATGGTCTTCAGACCTAATGGATTAGATCCATGAATGCCAAAAGAATTTGAAAATATGACCTCTCTTAAGAAACTCTCAAGGAGTGTCTCTCTAGAATAAATTTCTACTTCCTTTCCCTTTGGAATGGGGGGCCAAGTAACACATGCCTCTCCTGGTTACTGAAGAGGTAGTGCGATTAGGTACAACTAGAGTCATCTCCTTAGGTAGGAGATGAAAGGAGATGAGGCTCTCTCAATATGATTCCCAGAGGCCTCTCCCAGGGGCCAAATAAGAATCCTTAGGTTACTTTTTTGGGTCACCAGGATTTTAAAAAGAAGAGAGACCTGTTCTCTAAAAGTCTCACTACTGCAATCATGAAGAGAAGAAACTATATAAACACCAAATAGCACAACCAGGATGGGGAGAAAGAATGGTGAGAAATGTTTCAAGCATGCAGGATGAATGGGACTAAGTCAGTGGCAGGGAAGTCTCTAACAGATGGCTAGGCCCTACCCATGAGCAAGACTCAAGAAGGACTCCAGTCTGGGCACTCCCTTTGCTTAGAGGTACCAAAAGGGACACAAGCCTTCAACAGATGCCAAGAGTGTCCGGGCTAGAAGGCAGTGCATTGGACTGGCTTAACCATAAGGCTGCAGAGTGAAGCCTCTTTGAGGTCCTTCTTTAGCTCTCTGCCTCATCACCTCTGTGACCTTGGGAAAGTCACTGCACTTACTTAGCTTCAGTTTTCTCATCTGTACACTGAGGCCAATAATACTGAAATGGAGTAAGACCCTCTGGGGCCCTCCTAGGTACAAGTTCTTTCCATGTGCCCCATTTCTTGTTTGTAGGAAATAGACTTCATTCAGCCTCCTTGACCTTTCCTGAGTCCCACAGGGAGGATTCAAACAGATGTTTATCAGAGAAAGGAGGGGATGCAGAAACAAAGGAGGAGTCAGTTCAGTTGCTCAGTCATGTCTGACTCTTTGCGACCCCAGAGCCTACTCAACTTATGTCCATCGTGTTGGTGATGCCACCTGCCACTCAACCATCTCATCCTCTGTTGTTCCCTTCTCCTCTTGCCTTCAATCTTTCCCAGAATCAGGGTCTTTTCAAATGAGTCGATTCTTCGCATCAAGTGGCCAAAGTATTGGCGTTTCAGCTTCAGCATCAGTCCTTCCCATGAATATTCTGAACTGATTTCCTTTAGAATTGACTGGTTCAATCTCCTTTCTGTCCAAGGGACTCTCAAGAGTCTTCTCCAACACCACAGTTCAAAAGCATCAATTCTTTGGCACTCAGCTTTCTTTATAATCCAACTGTCACATCCATACATACTACTGGAAAAGCCATAGCTTTGACTAGATGGACCTTTGTTGATAAAGTAATGTCTCTACTTTTTAATAAGCTGTCTAGGTTTGTCATAGATTTTCTTCCAAAGAGCAAGCATCTTTTAATTTCATGGCAAGCATCTTTTTAATTTCATCTTTTAATTTAATTTTAATTTCATCTTTTAATTTCATGGCAGTGATTTTGGAGCCCCCCAAAATAAAGTTTCTCACTGTTTCCATTGTTTCCCCATCTATTTGCCATGAAGTGATGGGACCAGATGTCATGATCTTAGTTTTCTAAATGTTGAGTTTTAAGGCAACTATTTCACTCTCCTCTTTCACTTTCATTAAGAGGCTCTTTAGTTCTTCTTTGCTTTCTGCCATAAGGGTGGTGTCATCTGCATATCCGAGGTTATTGATATTTCTTCTGGCAATTTTGATTCCACTTTGTGCTTAACCCAGCTCAGTATTTCGCATGATGTACTCTGCATATAATTTAAATAAGAGGGTGACAAAAACAGCCTTGACGCACTCCTTTCCTGATTTGGAACCAGTCTGTTGTTCCATGTCCAGTTCTAACTGTTGATTCTTGACCTGCATACAGATTTCTGAGGAGGCGGATCAAGTCATCTGGTATTCCTATCTCTTTAAGAATTTTCCATAGTTTGTTGTGACCCATACAGTCAAAGGCTTTGGCGTAGTCAATAAAGCAAAAATAGATGTTTTTCTGGAACTCTCTTGCTTTGTTGATGATCCAACACATGTTAGAAATTTGATCTCTGGTTCCTCTGCCTTTTCTAAATCCAGCTTGAACATCTGGAAGTTCACAGTTCACGTAATGTTGAAGCCTGGCTTGGAGAATTTTGAGCATTACTTTGCTAGTGTGTGAAATGAGTGTAATTGTGTGGTAGTTTGAACATTCATTGACATTGCCTTTCTTTGGGATTGGAATGAAAACTGACCTTTTCCAGTCCTGTGGCCACTGCTGAGGTTTCCAAATTTGCTGGCATATTGAGCATAGCACTTTCACAGCGTCATCTTTTAGGATTTGAAATAGCTCAACTGGAATTCCATCACCTCCACTAGCTTTGTTTGTAGTGATGCTTCCTAAGCCCCACTTGACTTTGCATTCCAGGATGTCTGGCTCTAGGTGATTGATCACACCATCATGGTTATCTGGGTCATGAAGATCTTTTTTGTACAGTTTTTCTGTGTATTTTTGCTACCTCTTCTTAATATCTTCTGCTTCTGTTAGGTCCATACCATATCTGTCCTTTATTGTGCTCATCTTTGCATGAAATGTTCCCTTGGTATTTTTGAAGAGATCTCTAGTCTTTCCCATTCTATGGTAGACAAGAAATAATACTGCAGCCATGGAATAGGGCCCTTGTTTCTCCTCAAGGAATATACACTACAACTTCTTTAAATTCTTTTGTGGGAACTAAGACCCTCACCTGAGTGGAGGGTGGTAACTTCAGATTGAGCACATATCCATTGATTCCTGGAACACCACCCTTATGTTGTTCAGTTGCTCAGTCATGTCTGACTCTTTTTGACTCCATGGACTGCAGCACACCAGGCTTCCCTGTCCTTTAGCTTGCTCAAACTCATGGCCATTGAGTCAGTGATGTCATTCAACCATCTCATTCTCTATCATCCCTGTCTCCTCCTGCCTTCAATCTTTCCCAGCATCAGGGGCTTTTCTAATGAGTTAGCACTTTGCATCAGGTGGCAAAAGTACTGAAACTTCAGCTTCAGCATCAGTTCTTCTAATGAATCAGGATTGATTTCCTTTAGGATTGATTGGTTTGATCTCTTTGCAGTCCAAGGGACTCTCAAGAGTCTTCTCCAACATCACAGTTCAAAAACATCAATTCTTTAGCATTCAGCCTTCTTTATGGTCCAACTCTCTCATTCATACCTGATTACTGGAAAAACCATAGCTTGGACTACATGGACCTTTGTCAGTAAAGTAATGTCTCTGCCTTTTAATATGCTGTCTAGGTTGGTCATAGCTTTTCTTCCAAAGAGCAAGTGTTTTTTAATTTCATGGCTGCAGTCACCATCTGCAGTGATTTTGGAGCCCCCCAAAATAAAGTCTGTCACTATTTCCATTGTTTCCCCATCTATTTGACATGAAGTGATGGGACTGGATGCCATGATCTTAGTTTTTTGAATGTTGAGTTTTAAGCTAGCTTTTTCACTTTCCTCTTTCATCTTCATCAAGAAGCTCTTTAGTTCCTCTTAACATTCTGCCATGAGAGTGGTTTTCATCTGCATATCTGATGTTATTGATATTTCTCCTGGAAATCTTGATTCCAGCTTGTGCTTTATCCAGCCCAGCATTTCACATGATGTACTCAGATTGAGCACAGATCCACTGATTCCAGGAATATCACCCTGTTACCTCACCCCAACCAATCAGAAGAAAATTTGCATATAGTGGAAGACTCTGATACCCGCTCCCCAAATGATTCTCCATTTAAAAACTTTCATGGTCAAGCAGAATCATCACAGTTGGTTTTTGGACATGAGTCCACCTTCTCCCCAGGTTGCTAGTCTCCTGAATATAGCAAGCTTTCTGTTCCTACCAGCCCTTGGCAAGCAACTGACCATGAGTTTGGTAATGATAACAATCCTAGAGAATTTCTGGTAGGACTGATAAACTATATATATTCATGCTTAGCACGTTACCTGGCACATAGCAAATACTTTTAATAAGTTAGACATTATTGTCACAAATATAAGTAGAACCCAGTTTAATCAGAGAAAGAACACAATACAAGAACCACATTATCCAGATTAACACTGAAAGAAAATTGATTTTTAAAACCACACAGTTGGGTTTGAGCTCCTTAAATCCCTCTTGCCCAAGGCCACGATTAGTCTTAGCTCCCCAGGGTAGAATGGAGTCCAGAGGTGAGGATCAAGTAGCCCCAGCTGGGGATGAAGAAGGATGTGGCAGAGGCTGGGAGCCAGGCCAAGTACAACAGTAGCTTAGCTATCTTTGAGTATGTAACAGGATATCATGTGAAAAAGGGAGAAAACTCATACTCGCTTTTTCTCCACAAGCGTATCTAAAAAGACAAATTATAGTTCAAAAGAAGAACTTTCTAGCAATTAGAATTACTTTAAATATGGGAACATGGCATTGGAAAGGTGTGAACTCATCTTTTAATTAAGCAAATGATGGACAAACAGATGTTCTAACAGGAGAAACCCAGGTTAGAAGATTGAATTCGCTCTCCTCCAAGGTGCTGTCAAAGGTGGAGTTGCTAAGGAAGCACGCTCTATTGGAATTATGCTGGATTTTGAGCAAGAAATGGCCAGAAAAGTTTCAGGAATTAAATCTAGTTTGGCAGATTTTGGCACCCTTGAGAGAGTCACCCTTTCCAGGGGTTTATAGAGATGGTGGGACTTCTGCAGGGCTATTTGATTCCCAATTACACTTAGCTGCTTCTGACCTTTGCAAAAAATGGGGTAGTGGTGGTTTTGGGAACTGGTGGGAGGGGAGTGGTAACAAGAGAAAAGAAAATGGAGAAAAAAAATAGATGCACTATGAAACCAACAATTAGTTTATACTGTGCTATTTCCATAAAGTAGACCTCACACTTGAGATCTGAAAGGTAATCATCTGAGATAGCAGTCTGACTATAAATAGCCAAACTCCCTGCTTATGGCTGAACCCTGGGGAGAGAGGCCAAGAGGGAGGTCTCCTGCTGAGGGCCTGGGGGCTGGGCTCCCTCAACTCACCCTATTAATGTCAGTTCTCAGGACAGCAGCATCTGGATAGCTATTTATGCCCCATCCCCCCAATTTTAATTGCTGTATGCATCACAGGAAAGCCTGCTGCAGGAAGAAAACCAAACTAGACTAAGCTGCTATATCTACCCAGTGGTTAGAATCAAAAAAGTGTAATCACAGGTTCCGCCCAGCAGCTTCTGGGAGACCTATCTTTTGTCATCTCCTCCTTCTTCAGCTGTTTGCCTGGGTTGCTCTGCAGGTAGCTGGCTGCTCCCAGCTTCCTCCCAGCAAATCAGACAGCTCATCCCTCTGTCACCTTCTCAGGAGCCCTGAGGAGGGACCAGGCCAGACTGGATTTGCAAACACACTCTCAAGAATCTGCAAACACACACCCCTTGGAACTGACTCATCATCTGGTGGCATCTGAGAGCTGCAACTCGAGCCAAGGCTCCAAGTTCTGAGCCTCTTTAAACCAGCACTGTGGGCTTCTCTCCTGTATGTATGCATGAAGACACATGCACGTATGTGGATCTGGGTATATTTGGATGAGTGAATCCTAGAGCTAGAACGTGCACCTAGCTCAGTTCCTGGGCTCCACTCATAACATAGCTCCCACATACAGGATGTGCAGTTATTTGTTAAATGTTATCAACGTTGTGACCAATAAAACACATTTTCAAGAATGGCTTTTTGTCATCACACAGTTTCCTGATGAACAGATAACTCAAAGAACAACTGCTTTGATGAGATTTCAGAGTATTTTTAGCCCCGAAAGGAGCAAAGGCACTAGGAACCACTGCTTTACTAAACAAACGTCCGTACAAAGCCCTCATAATTGAGGCTATTTTTATGCTGTGGATCTTTCAGAAACTTGATCTAAAAATGAAACTTGCAGCTTGCAAAATTAGCAAACAGAATGCACAGAGAGATCCTTAACCTCGTTCCTGCATCTTGCTCCATCCTGTATGTGTTCTCCATTTCTAGCCCACAGCTCAGGACGAGGTACGTAGTAGGTTTTCAGCCAGTATTTGCTGGTTCAGCCCCTCCCAGAGCCCTGGACCATCTCTAAGTTGAGTTTTTTCTGATTCCAGTAAACACTGGAAGCCACCCACATATGATCAAGTTGGGGCTTCAGCAAGAATTGAATCTTGTCCCAACCTTTCCATCCTTCTGAGCATTTCAGTGGCCTTCATGGTTTGATGAAGGACACAGAAGTTTCAAGGGATCTGGCTTAGACTTCCTTCATACAAATCATTTCTCGACTAGGGGATATATTGTAACATGTATGGGATTTGGAACAGAAAAATATGCACACCCATCTAGACGTTGTCCATCATCAACAGTAATTAACCTTCAGGAAATCACTGAGTCTTTGTTTGCTGCTGCTGCTAAGTCGCTCAGTTGTGTCTGACTCTGTACGACCCCAGAGACGACAGCCCACCAGGCTCCCCCGTCCCTGGGATTCTCCAGGCAAGAACACTGGAGTAGGTTGCCATTTCCTTCTCCAATGCATGAAAGTGAAAAGTTAAAGTGAAGTCGTGTCCGACTCTTAGCGACCCCATGGACTGCAGCCTCCCAGGCTCCTCCGTCCGTGGGATTTTCCAGGCAAGAAAGTCTTTGTTTACTCACCTAAAAAACATTCCCACTATAGAGCTTGGGATTGTAACATAAAGATTCCTTCTTGTAGTCTGTTTTCTCTAAATTTGATGAATCCTTTTTGCATTCCAAAGTACTTTTTGGACAGAAATCATAGTCCTTTCTCTTTAAAAAAGTTTATAATGCAATTTGGTGAGTGATCCATGCAGGGTTAGCCTCATGGGTTGGCAATTTGTGTGTGAATGACCTTGTTGTCAGAAGGGCCCCATGTGGGATTGAGTGTTCTGCTCTTGCTCTCTTGAAATTCTTAATAGTTGCTGAGCAAGGGACCCTTCATTTTAATCTTGACTGGGGTCCACAACTTAGGCAGTGAGCCTCGATTTATGCATACACTTTAAGAACATACCGATACATGCAGTTGCCTTGTCTGCCGGACCCAGGGACACACTGAAATGGGTTGGAATTCAAAGCTTAAAGTGTTTTTCTGGGGTTATTGGGCCGAACAGGAGGTAAGGAACGGAAGGATTCAAAAACAATTAATCCGAAGACTTCCCTGGTGGCCCAGTGGTTAAGAATCCACCTTGGATGCAAGAGACAAGGGTTTGATCGCTGGTCAGGAACTAAGATCCCACATGCCTTGGGGCAGCTAAGCCTGGGCACCACAGCTACTGAAGCCCGTGTGCTCTGGAGCACCTACAACACAACTAGAGTCTGTGCACCACAACAAAATATCCCACAGGACGCAGCAAAGATCCTGCATGCCGCAACTAAGACCTAACAAAGCCAAATACACAAGTAAGTAAGTAGTAAATAAAGACAGAACAAAAACAATCATCAAAAAAAAAAAAAAAAAACCAGGAAAGTAATCCAAAATACTTCTGATGACTGCTCCAATCTAACAAAGAAAATGGCCCTCCTGCTTTGGGTGTTCCTAGATCAGGGAACATACTGGGCTCCTCCTTATTTTCACAGGTCAAATTTACTCTCCTAAAACTGTTGGAAATCTTGCCTTGGGAAAGCAGACTGCAATGGCTTCATTCCAAATCTCAAAGGTTCTGCAATACTTCACTTTGCTTTTAATTTCTCTCGAATTGTCAAAATTGATGAAATACATGCATTTTTCTGCTCTTTTCCACCTGACATGTCCATCTCTATACTTGCCGTTCTACTCAGGCTGTTTCCATCTTAGGACTGTGCCTATTTTTTTCTTCTGCCCATGGTTCAATCTTGCCTCTGTACTTTACTAGCTGTTTGACTTTGGGGAAGTCGGTCAACCTCTCTGTGCTGCAATTCCCTTAACCAGAAAATAAGGATAATAGTAGAACCCACCTCATATGGTTGTTGAGAATTAAAGAAACTAATATAAGTACTTATGATTGTGCCTACCACATAGGAAAAGCTCAGCGCATGCCTGCTAAGTCTCTTCAGTCATGTCCAATGCTGTGCAGCCCTATGGCCTGTATCCTGCTAGGCTCCTCTGCCCATGGGATTCTCTAGGCAAGAATACTAGAGCGGGTTTCCATGCTCTCCTCCAGATGATCTTCCCAACCTAGGGATTGAACTCACATCTCTTATGGCTCCTGCAGTGGCAAGTGAGTTCTTTACAACAACACCATCTGGGAAGCTCAGGGAAAAGCTCAATAAATGTTTGCAATTCTTGTTACCGCTGTCACTCCAATAGCTCACTGAAACTATTATCAGGACTTAAAATCTCTACCTCTGAAACTGTTACATGCCAGCTCCCATGATTTTATTCCAAGCCACTGTCTCCTCTCTCCTGAATTCTGCTATAACTTCTTAACTGAACCCCAGGCTCTAAGCTCATCCTCCCCACAGGGCCCAGCTTCCCTGCAGGGATACAGTAGGTCTTCCATACATGTTGAATGAGGCTGTGACTGACTGAATGAATGAAGGAGCACAATAGAGTTAACGGTTCTAAAGCTCAAATCTGACCACCTCACTCTGTACTACTGAAACCCCTCGATGTTCAGGATAGAAGCCCCGCTCCTTAATGAAGACTTTCTTGATCTCTCCTCGCTCAGTTTTTAAGCTTCTCCTCTCATTACTAGCCTCTCTGTCCTCTTATCCAAGCTCCCTACTCCTCTGGCCTTCCCCCATCTGGTCATTCTTCTCAAAACTGCTTTCTTCCCCTTGGGTTTTCACCCATGTGCGGCTCCCCTGCCCCATTCCTCCATCCCTCCACTGCTCTTGCACCTGGTCATCCATGCTCATCTCCACATCTCTGGTGAGAACCACCTCCTGAATGCCCAAGGCAGCATCGAGCATCCAGCTGCACATTTCAGAGCAAGGATGGATAACCCCCCGCTTATCCCCTTTCCCTCTTCCTTGTCAGTCTCTTCTACTAGAATAAAAACTCCTCAACAGGAAAGATTGTGCCTTATTCATTCACCTCTTTTTGGTATCCATCATAGTTCCTGACAGAATAGACCTTTGGTAAATGATGATGTGTTTATCAAATTAACACTACACTGTAATTCCTTCGTTTCCAATTCTGCCCTTCGTCCAGGCAGGGAGCACATGTAGGAACCAGAGTAACTGCTTCCTTACCTTTGTATGCTCAGCATCTAGGGCAGCCAGACCCACAGTTGGCCACTCAAGGCATACTTATTAAATAAATAAATGACTTTTAGGTTTTAAAATTTGAAGTTAGCAGTCTACAAATATTTATCATGTGCCTTTTCCAGGCAAGACATGCTATTAGCATGAATTGCCAGGCAAGACACAGTGACAGACTGGGGAGGAAGGGGAGGAAATCTCAGGCTGAGGAAACAGCCTGGAGACAGATGGGGAGCCAGACAAGAGCATGAAGAGTTTGGGAGATGGTGAGAAGGCAGTTAAGGTGGGTGGAGTGAGAGAGAAGATTGAAAAGGGATTTGGACTCCAATCCATAAGCGATAGGGAGCCATTGCAAGCTCTTGAGGATGTGCTAGACAAGAAACCGCCTGGATTTAGAAAGAGAACCCCTAGGAGTAGAGGCAAGAGTGGCTTGAAGTCGCATGGCATTTGGAGCAGGAGGACTGGCAGAGGCCACGGCAGCAGTAGCCGATAGACAGCCTGAAAGGAGGAGTGGGGAGAGATGGACTAGAAAGAGCTTCAAAGGCTGTAGCTTCAGGGCTGTGGACTGTGGGGGTCGGGGCGGTAAGGATGGCAAGTGTGAAGACGGCTTGGGGATCGAGAGAGTGGTGACATTGTCGCTTGGCAGGAGGCAGTGGAGGTGGTGGTAGGGGTTAGCATGTGTTTTGGGGGAACAGGTAATGAGCTCACCCTTGGCCCCATTGGTGGGAGGGGATGAGCAGTCTGGGGAGTAGCAAATAGCTGGAAACCCAGTTTGAGAGGGAGACAGGTGAGGGGTTGGTGAAACCACACAGAGCAGTAATGTGGCCCCTGAGCCTGGTGCTTGCATCTCTGGGAATGGATGAAGCAGAGGATGTGGAACTAGAAGGAGATGCAGGGCTCTACACGCTGGGGACTCCCAGCCCAGCTTTCAGGGTGATGTTCACCAAGTAGAATCGCTAGTGAACAGTGCTGAGAAAACCAAACTACAAAAGCTGACATTTCTGAGTAGCAGGCAGGTGAGGGGGTTCCCAAGATCAGGCTGGGCATCTGGGCTGCTTCCTCCAAACCCTGATTGAAATGAGGCATGGAAGGCACTTCCAACCCGTGGAGAACCCAGGGCCAGTGACTGCTGAGAGCAAAGTTCAGTGCAGCTGATAAATGCCCACCCTGCCCGCTTGAATGCCATTCTGCTTGGGTTTGGGAAAGAGCCTGGAGGGGAAGGGGTTGGGGGAGAGCCTAGCTGGGGAAGGAGAGGGCAGGAGGAGGGAAGCCAGGATGGGGTTGGTGGGGTTGTATGATTTTTGTTCTTTTCCACGTAGCACATAAGGAGGTAAGGAAGGCAAGGATTTCTGTCAATTGTGAGAGCTTCTGTAGCAACGAGGATGTCAGCTCAGGAGCCAAACTGCCATTTCTGCTTTAATTGGAGCCTCTCCATGAAGGTTCGGGAGGGACGGGAGAGGGGGGATGGTGGAGAGAAGGAGAGGAGAGAGAAAAGAGTCAGCAACTGAGGAGATGGAGAGAGACACCACCAAGGGAGAGAAAGAGACAGGAAGAGACCTCTGCAGAAGGAAAACCCCACCAGCAGGCCCAGCCAGCACCCCTGAGCATCTGCAACCAGGGCAGGCTGCAGGCTGGGTGAGGAGGGCAGAGACCACCACTCAGGACGGGGCGGCCCCTCCATGTTGGTGCCCACCCTACCCTCAGTGCTGCACCATGGTGAGACATAAGCCAAGGGAGGAGCCTGGAATTTATTAATTTCTCTTCTTTTTTAAAAAAATCATTTATTAAAAAGTTTTTTAAAATCCTTTTCTCATTTTTCTGCTGTGTCCTGACTAGTTCTCAAGCCCACAGTTCTTGATGCATTGGGGAACATTCAGCCTATGGAAAGCCAGGGCATTGATGTCTAATAAAGTCTAATCCCCTGCAGGCTCCTCAGGTTGAAGGGGACCCATGTAGCAAGGGGCCCAGACTCACCAGCCTCTCCTCTGCCCAGACCTCTTTACCTGATTCTGCAAGGAACAAGATTAAATACAGTGATAAGAAAAAGGAAGCAATATGAATGCTTGCATGCAGGTACCTGAGAGAGACAGAAGCAGAGCTATTACAGATTAGAGGCTGTGTAAGGAACGGTGAAAAAGAGACGGGAAAAAGGAGATAAAAATAAGATACCGAGGGTGAGAAAAGGTTAGCCTTTAACAATATAGCCTTTGTTTCCTGTGCCTGTGTGTGTGTATGTGTGTGTGCTCAGTCCTGCCCGACTCTTTGTGACCCCATGGACTGTAGCCTGCCAGACCACTCCATCCATGGGGTTTTCCAGGCTGGAGTGGGTTGCCACTTCCTCCTTCAGGGGGTCTTCCCGACCTAGGGATCAAACCTGTGTCTCCTGTGTCTGCTGCACTGGGCGGGCAAGTTCTTTACCACCCTACCCCCTGGGAAACACTTCCTGTGCCTGGGCTCTTCCTAAATGTTCATACACACATTCAAGTAGAGTCTCAAAGAAACCTTTAGAAATGAACAAATTCGACTCATTTTTATAGATGAGAAAATGGAGGCACTGATGCTCAAGGAAGGTAAGCCCTTCTAGAACTCATAGGGAAGGGTTCAACTTTGAACCTAGATCTCTTGACTGTCCTATCTGCCATCAGAGCCAAGCTCAACTGTTTGTGTGATTTGACTTATGGTCTGGAATAGTAATTGTCAGCCAGTGTGTGTGCTAAGTCACTTCAGTCGTGTCCCACTCTGCCATGCTATGGACTGTAGCCTGCCGGGCTCCTCTGTCCATGGAATTCTCCAGGCAAGAATACTGGAGAAGGTTGGCATGCCCTCCTCCAAGGGATCTTCCTGACCCAGGCATAGCACTCGGTCTCCTGCATTGCAGGAGGATTCTTTACCATCTGAGCCACCAGAGAAGCCCTATCACTCAGTGCTTACCTTGCCCCAAGTACCTTACATATGGTATCTTCCCATCTGGACAACCACCATAAAAGGCAGGTACTATTCTTATCCACATTGCGGAGTTAAGAAAAAAGCACAGGGGGTCAAATAAATTGTACAAGGTTGCACTGCAAGTAAGTAGTGGAGCTGGTACACAAATCCTGGCAATCTGATTTGAGGGCTTATTTCTCACCACTCTGCTAAGCCACTGCTCAAATTAAAAGTGAGATAAACAAAGTCCATGCAGTTCTCCTCATCAAAAGGCCAAGGAAAGATCATTTTCTTTGCTGCATGCTAAAGCCCCTGCAGTATGACAGCAGAGAGGACATCTCAGGACTTTCCTGGCATCTCCTTGCCCATCCCTGGAAGGCAGGTCCTTGCCAGTGCTCCATGGAAGGCTGGTCATGGCTCCCTTCTCCACTGCACTGCTGGCAACTCAGACTTCGTGAAGAGTATGAGTTGACTTCATGAATACGCGGGAAAGCACAGCTTGAGCATCCACCCTGTGGCAGGCACCGAGGTCTCTACAGGGGACTGAGCCCTCATCAAGATGGACCCAGCCAAGACTCTCTCCTCAAGGATCTCTTAGTCTCTGAAGAGAGCTAAGATGTGTATACAAATAACGACACCACAAGCTAGAGAGCCATGCATAACACCATGAACAGGTTGATATATTCACGTGCTAAGAAAGTTTAGGGGAGC
The DNA here is from genome assembly GCF_055505025.1 of Bos grunniens. Taxonomy (NCBI): domain Eukaryota; kingdom Metazoa; phylum Chordata; class Mammalia; order Artiodactyla; family Bovidae; genus Bos; species Bos grunniens. The sequence goes on from NC_141179.1 coordinate 25,828,223, forward strand.
AAGAGATGGTTCTGGGATGCAGCCCCTGGGAGGTCTTCCTGGAGGAGGTGGGCTTTGAGCTGGGCTTCACAGGGTCCATGCCATTTGACTTAGCAAAGATGGGAAGGAGCTCAAATGACATTCTTGATAGAACGAATGCTCATGAAAAGGCTCAGAATCAAAAGATGCAGAATCTCAAGGAGCTTCCGGGGGTGGGGAACTTCCCCTGGAAGGGAGTAGCCAGTCCCATAGAACACTTTCCATTTCTTCCCAGTCAAGTGACCTTCCAGGTCCAGTCCCTGGGCCAACAGGCCATCAGGAGGCATCCTGCTCAGAGGGGCCAGCATTTGACTGAGTGTGTGCCAACACTTCACGTGCCCTTTCTCCTGTAAACTTCGCAGCCGCCCTGTGCAGTAAGTGCTATCATTATCCTCACTTTAGAGATGAGGAGTGGAAGTCAGAAAGGTTAAGCAGCTTAGCAATGACACGCAGCTCCTGAAGGGTGAGCCTGGGATTTGCCCCCGCAGCCAGCCAGATGGGCCGCTCTGGAGACTGCTGTGCCAACATGCCACCTGTGTGGTCTTTGGAAACTGGTTCCCAGTGAGCAGGTCCTCAGGAGGTGGACTCAGCTCAGTCCTCACCTGGGAACCAAGTTGGAGGTAGATTATAGCAGTAAGCAGGGGAGGAGTGTGGCCTGCCCACTGGGTTAGGAAACCTGGGATCCAGCACCTACTGCAGGAAGCTGTGAAGTGTGTTTGTGTGTTAATAGCACTTTGTTCCCAAAGGTTGCTAGGGAGGCAGAGTGCTCATTCCAGCAAACCAAACCTGCTTAAGCTGCAGATAACTCTGTAGAGCTCTGCTGCTGCTGCTGCTAAGTCGCTTCAGTCGTGTCCGACTCTGTGCGACCCCACAGACCGCAGCCCACCAGGCCCCACCGTCCCTGGGATTCTCCAGGCAAGAACACTGGAGTGGGTTGCCATTTTCTTCTCCAATGCATGAAAGTGAAAAGTGAAAGTGAAGTCGCTCAGTCGTGTCCGACTCTTAGCGACACCCTGGACTGCAGCCCACCAGGCTCCTCCGTCCATGCGAGTTTCCAGGCGAGAGTACAGGAGTGGGGTGCCATCTAGTTACACATATATCTGCGTTGATCAGCAAAAAGACCGTGTCCACTTCTAAACAATGTCTTACATCTTCGACTCTACCGTAAATATCTAATACAATTGTAGAGTCCACCATGGAATCCCAGTCCCTCTCTCCCGCCCTCCCTCTCTCCTCCCTTCCATCTCCACACTTTTCTTCCTCCTTCTTTTTCCCTTCCTTCCTTTCTTCTGCTGTCTCCACTTATTCTCTGCTGCTGGAGAATCACTCAAAGATCCCGACAGCATTTGAAGGGAAACTTCAGCCTTGCAGATGTCAGGCTTTACTCCCACCCAGGGGCCCAGGATGCCCATAGCTTAAGGATGGCTGATCACCCAAGAATATGTCCTTTTTCTTTCCTTCATCTGATTGGCTTAAAAGAAAACAGTAGGCATTAGGGGATGGCCAAGGCCTTAAGCTGAAGGATAAAAACTTATGTTCTCCCAGGCCAGCCATTCTATGAGTCTGCCAGAGACGATGAGATCTAGGGCATATGAGGCGTGGGGCTGACTCATCCTAACTCGTGGCATTCCTACGAGGGAAACGGCTTGTCTCGAGGCCCAGCTGCCTCAACCTGGCACCTGCAGCTGGGTACCGCTCCCCCTCCCCTGGCTGCTCCCGGAAGCAGGGGCAGGCTCAGCATCAGGAGCAGCACTGTGGCCGCACCTGCCCCCTTTCTGCACCCCCTCCCACCCCCAACCTGGGCACCTGCAGCCCTCTGCAGTTGCTTCTCTGCAACCCAGCCAGCCCTCCGCCCGGGCTGCCGTTGATGAAATCTGGGAGCTATTTTGAAATTTCCCTTTTTTTTAAAAAAAAAGTCCAAACTGATTAGTTGATAATTACATGTTGGAACATCTGCTCTGATTTGTTTTATTCTTTCTATTTTGGAAAATTGGAATACACTGAAGTTGTGCCTTCTGGAATTGTCGGCCTGGCTCTTGGAGTGTGAGCAGTCCTCCTGCTCGGCAGCACCTGGCTGGGCCCCCAGCCCAGCTCCCGGGGAAAAGCGCAGCTCTCCTGCCTGAAATCCCGGGGCTGGGGCACCTCCTCCCGAAGCCTCTCTCTTGCCCCTGGCCTACAAAGGGTTACAGCACCTCCCTCTGTGTGATCTTTGGAGCCTCCCTGAGGCCCACTTCCTCCAAGGTGGAGGGGGCAGGTCTGGGAGGAGCATAGACCCCCAGTGCCCGCAGCCAGCTTGAGGGGGTGATGTGGACAAGCCCGGTGTGGGGCACTCGTAAGATGCCCACCCCTGCAACCATCAGCAACTTGGCTGATTTTCCTCTGGAAATGCCCAGATGCTTTTGTTTCCTAGGGAAGAGGGCTGGCACCCTCTGCCCCACACAGGCTTGCTGGTACTGGGGGGGCAGGACTTGCTCCATTTTGCACACGAGAGAACCCTGGTATCGAATACCATCGCACCTCCAGACTCCAAGTGGCTGCTGTTTGTGAGTGGAGCCTGGGGGTGTTAGTGACAGAGACTCAGCAGGGGCTGCTCCCCAAGGGATCCAGTGGTTGAGAATCTGCACGCAATGCAGGAGACGTGGGTATGATCCCGGGCCTGGGAAGATCCCATGTGCTGTGGAGCAACTAAGCCCTTATGTCACAACTACTGAGCCCATGTAATAAGAGCCCATGCCCTGCAACAAGAGAAGCCACCACAGTGAGAAGCCAGCACACCCCAACCAGAGAGGAGCCCCTGCTCACTCCAACTACAGAAAGCCTGCGTGCAGCAACAAAGACCCAGTGAAGCCAAAAAAAGTGACTCAGCAGGGCTGAGGACGTGTTTCCTCTTGTCATCCCCTCCTTCAGTGAACTATGTCTGGAGTGTTTATGGGTCCTGGGGCCTTGCTGTGAGAGGAGGCGCCAGACTCCACTCTCAGGGGCTTCCAGGTGCTGTCTCGCTCCCGTCCCTTCCCACAGTAACTGTGATGGCTTCAACACAAAGAGATGATGTTACTCGCTTACGTTTAACCCTTTCAAGGGCTCCCTGTTACCTTTATGATAAAAGTCCAAATTCAAGTCGGTAACTTGGTGTCCAGAGCTCTTCTAGATCCGGTCAGCTGATCCAGCCAGCCTCATCTTTCTCAGTCTTCATCCTGCCCAGCACAGGCTGTGTGCTCCAGTTTTCTGAATCTCCCTTCCTTCTTGCCTCACACAAGCTTCACACCATTTGTCTGCATTCCTCTTTTTCCCTCTTGCCTTCACCCCTTCTCCTCAATAATTCCTACTTGTCTCTCAAGTCCCACATGGAAATTCCTCCAGCGATACTTTCCTGACCCCCCCCCCAAACTTCTAAGAGTTGAGGTGCTCCACCTCTGTGTTCTCACAGCATTCTGAATTTCCCCCCTATGATATGCATCAGGCTTCCCTGACACTGCCCGATTCCTTCTCTACCCTCCCACCTAGATCAAAAGCCTGTGGAGGGCATATGCCTTGCTGTGCTTATTGTAGTGTCTCAGGACAACTAGCCCAGTGCCTAACATAGCAGGGTGCTCAACAAGGAGCTGTCAGATGAGTCAAGGAATGAGTAAATGAATCAACAGATGAATTAATGCTCAACGTATTAGAGACCTCTCCACAAGTGGTAGGCTATTGGAGAGGATTATGGTGTGTGTCAGATAGGATAGGTTATGTCATGCTGCAGTAATAAGCATCCCTACTTTTCAGTAGTTTATGGAAATGAAAGTGCCGTTTCTTGCACCACTATATTTTTACCCTGGGTCAGTGGAGACATTCTGCTCTGTGATGTCCTCACTTAAGAAGTCCAGCCAAAAGGAAGCCTCATCTCTGTGCCTCCGCAATAACTACATGAGAAGGAGGACATGATGAACCTTTCATTGGCTCTGAAAGTTTCCACTCCTAAGACACACAAATATTACCATAGCCAAGACATGGAAACAACTTTAATGTCTATGGACAGATGAGTGGATAAAGATTTGGTGTATATATATATATATATATATATATATACCAAAAAAAATGGAATATTACTCAGCCATAAAAAGAAGGAAATAATGTCATTTGCAGCAACCTGGATGGATCTAGAGATTATCATATTAATTGAAGTAAGTCAGAAAGAGAAAGACAAATACTGTATGATAGCATTTATATAAGACATCTAATAAAAACCTGATACAAATGAACTTGTTTACAAAAGAGAAATAGACCTACAGACATAAAAAGCAAGCTATGATTACCAAAAAAAAAATTATGCAAAAAATGTATATTCTTACTTGGTGGCCAAAGCAAGTCATAACAGCCATACTGAACTTCAAAGGGGCCAGGGAAATACAATCTGACCATGGGCCCAGAAGGACAGCTAGAAGTATTTGGTGAATAGCCAAAATGCCCTTTATGGGAAGTCCAAGAAGAGAAAGTCCACTTCCAAATGGAAATATCTGATGAGGATTTAAGAACAAGGTGGTATATGACTTTGACCTTGGAGGATGAGTTGGGTTTGGGCCACTCGGGTCAGTTTGCTGGGCTCTGATTCTATATGTTGGGAAAGCAACTTTCTTCATTTTCAATCTCTACTCTTGCAACTGAAAATTTTCCTAGGCTCTCTGTCCTAAGCATTATTCGGAGAAAGAAGACAAGGTCCCATCTCTGAAGGAGTCTTTGGTCTAGTAGGAAAGATAAGTTCTGGATGGGCACAGATCTTTATAAAACATGTATGATGAAACATGCTCAAAAGTAGAGCAAAGGAGGAAAAATCACTTTTGTGTAGAGGCATCAAGTTGTGCCTTGCGCAGGAGGATAGGAGTTCAAGAGGGGGAATTAGGATGGGAAATGAGGACGGTTTCTAGGTAGAAAAATCAACATAATCAACATGGACGAAATCATGAAAGTGGGTGTTGGCAAAGCAAAACAACTGGAAGAAATGCCCTTCAGGTTGGCCAGCGTCCTGGACACTAAGGCAACAGAGCGCTTGGAAAGACTGGGAAACCTCCTGAAATTGGGAACTTCCAGGAATAGGGCTGTAGAGGATGAGTGGCCTGTTTTCCTTTCCTGAAAACCTTTTCTGAAGGTTCAGTCTAGGAGCCACCACTGAAATGTGATGCAGGCTACGCTTTCTCTCTCAAAGATTTACAAAGTATGCAGCCTCCTTCCCCATCTTCCCTCACTTCACCTGCCAGTCATGGATCTGCAGTCCTGGCGGCTACCTCCTCCTCGTCAATGAGCAGCTACTTCCAGGGGGGGTTTGGAAACGCTGGAGATTCTGGGTTCCAAAACAAAGCCTGATCCAACATCTTGCCCTGCCCCTGGAGATAGCCCCAGCCACATGGGACTCAGGCCCGCCATGTGCTGGGGCCCAGGCAGGGGTAAGGCCAGTGAAATCAGCCTCTTCTTCCTGCATCCACCTGCCACCACACTCAGCTTTATATTTTATTCTCTCATGACTTGGTCATTTTTCAGATCAAATCAGTCTCAATATAATGCGTCACCATGGACGTTTGTGATGAGGGCGACCATGATGAGGAATACGGCAAAGATTATTATTAGTTTTCATCACGTCAGGTTTTATTTTGTTTTGTTTTTGGTTCAAATTGCTGTTGCTGAGGACTTATTTCCCTGAGCCAGAGTCTTCCGTCTCTCTCTCACTCCACACTTTGACTCATTTATTTTTCCTATTTCCCCAAAGACCTTTTGACACTTTGAAAAGCGTTTTACTAGATTCGATCCTGGTCTCTTACCTTGTGTTTCTCCCATTCCTCCCTTCTCGCGTTTTATTAATAAGTCATAAAGAAAGTGTTTCCAGGCAAACATCAGTCACTGAGTAATAAAACCCAAGGTGGAGGACAGAATGAAGCAGAGAAGTGGAGGCTGGGGAGTCACTTGGTCTGGCGGCTTTACGGGGCCAGCAGAGCTGCCGTCACCCCAGCCAGGAGATCCAGCTGGCTAGGAGGCGGGGCCAGACTCTGCAGGATTGCTGCACCCTTGCATGAAGGATGCCGCCAGGATGGCTATTGACATTGAAAGCAGCTTGTGGGTCACTCACTCCAGCTTTTTCAGATGAGAACTGAGATCAGTGACTCAGCCCAGATGAATCTACTGGAAGTAGAACCCAGATGAGAACCCACCCCAAGCTCTCTTCTTGTTTTTCACATTTTTCTGCAATGGTCACACCCACTGCTGTGGGCCACTGTCTCCAATGCTTGGGACTCCAGGCCTCCCTTCTCTCCCACTTCCAGACTTGATCTCTTAGGGTATGTGAGTGTTCGGTCGTGTCTGATTCTTTGTGGCCCCATGGACTGTAGCCCGACAGGCTCCTCTGTCCATGGGAATTTCCAGGCAAGAATACTGGAGTGGGTTGCCATTTCCTCCTCCAGGGGATCTTCCCCACCCAGGGATTGAACCAATGTCTCCTGCATCTCCTGCATTGCAGGTGGATTCTTAATCACTGAGCCACTGGGTTCCAGACTCATAGGTGCTTGTAATTAATTGTAAGACATTTCTATCAGATGACCCTCAGACACCCCAGCTCTTATTTTACTGCCCAGATCTGGTTAGTGTATTTGTACCCACCAAGAAGCAAAACTATACCATCTTCAGACTTCTTTTCATTGCTATCTTTCCTTCAGCATCTACATTCTACTTTGAAATCTTTCTCAAAGCTGCTCTTCCATGGTGGGTTCTCATCATCCTACTGCATTCCAGGTCTCTTCACCCATCTGCTGGCCTTCTAGTTTCTCGTCTCTGTGCTTCCTGAGTCTACACTCCCCTTGCCATTTTTCACACTTCATGGAATAGAGTTTCCTACAACTCAAACAGATCAAGTTCTTCCTATAGCTAAAACCCAAATTATTCCATGAAGGAAAATAGGGCTTGGATGAAAGAGGCTGCTGCTGCTGCTGCTAAGTCACTTCAGTCGTGTCCAATTCTGTGCGACCCCATAGATGGCAGCCCACCAGGCTCCCCCATCCGTGGGATTCTCCAGGCAAGAACACTGGAGTGGGTTGCCATTTCCTTCTCCGATGCATGAAAGTGAAAAGTGAAAGTGAAGTCTCTCAGTCATGTCTGACCCTCAGCGACCCCATGGACTGCAGCCTTCCAGGCTCCTCTGTCCATGGGATTTTGCAGGCTAGGGGATGCCAAAATACGCTGTGCAGCACAGAGCCTGGCTCTGGGCTCTCAATGAGTTTTTGACGAATGAATCATTCAGTGATGAGAGTGTGGAAGTGCTGCAGAGAAGAGCACGGACTTGTGTAATTGCCCAGGTCTCACATTTACTGTGTAGCTTCAGGCAAATGCTGAAGCACTCTGAAATTCAGATTCTTCTAAAAAGGCAACACTTAATACTGTTGAACTTAGCTCATGAGACTGTCATGAGGGTTCAAGTGAGAAAATGGCTAGAAAAGAGCTCTTAAAAACATAAAATAATATGCAAAGAGGAATCTGATTATATCATGATTTTGGCTAGAGTAGGAATCTCATTGCTTGGGATGCTCCTAGATGAGTGACCGTTCCTCTCTGGTCCTGAGACTTCCCATTATTTACAGGGTGACAGCTCAGGACCAAGATACCCCCAGTCTCTTCCTGTGCTTAGGTCCTGGGATTTGATGTTCTGATCCAAAGTTTCTGAGTCCCCAAGGAGACTCGTTTATTAGCTGTTGCAGTCTGCTGTCAAGCCTCTGTTCTGATCCCACCTCTGGTTTCAGTGTCACTATCCAGGCTTCTGCTTTCATCTGCTAATAAAGATTGAGGGCTCAGATTGAAATCTGATTCTATCCTTCTTCTCACCACATATTATACAAGTTTTGATCAACCGACCTAGGTGATTCATTTTTTTTTAACAATATAAGATGGGGAAAGATATAATTAATAAGCCAATTGGCCCTCGTTATGAAAAAGAAAAGCCTTAATTATCCCCAAGGCTGGCTCCAGTACACACTCATCAAAGGACACAGCAGCTCTAGATCAAAGTCCAGGGCTGGGTACTCTGGCTAACTCCTCGCTTGTTTCCAAGCATTTGTGTTCAAAGGAACAAAAGCTCTGAGTCCACAGCCTGAAACAACTCTGAAATCCTCCAGTCTGATTCCCTAGGGCTCCCGCAGTCACCTCTCAGGGAACAAAAAGTAAACTTCAGGGAAGGTCCTCATAGGAACTGGGTTTTCTCCCTTCTCTGAAAAGGTTTGGGCTTAGGGGATTTGAGATGGAGAATGGAAATTTGAGCAGGGGTTTGCCTCGAGGATTCTGATATTGGGGCTTTAACCCCCAAGCATTCAGATAAAAAAAAGGAAACCATATGCATAAATGCAAATAATTCACACTGACAAATAATATGACAGCTGTGACCCTCTGAGCTATAGCTATCCCTGAACGTGGTGTTATATGTGATGGTGGCAGCTGGTCCCTGCTCACAAATCCTCAGTGACTCCCATGGCTTTTATTTTTATTTTTAAAGATTTTTCTTTTTTTTGAAGTGGGCCATTTTTATAGTCTTTATTGAATTTGTTACAACATTGCTCATGTATTTTTGGGGGTTTTTGGGCCAGAAGTCAGGTGAAATCTTAGCTCCCTGACCAGGCATCAAACCTGCACCCCTGCACTGGAAGGCAAAGTCTTAACCACCAGATCTCCATGGAAGTCCTCTCCCACAGCTTTTATTTTTTAATTCATTTATTTTAATTGGAGGTTAATTACTTTACAGTATTGTATTGGTTTTGCCATACATCAACATGAATCCGCCACAGGTATACACGTGTTCCCCATCCCGAACCCCCCTCCCTCCTCCCTCCCCATACCATCCCTCTGGGTCGTCTCAGTGCACCAGCCCCAAGCATCCAGTATCATGCATCGAACCTGGACTGGCAATTCATTTCATATATGATATTATACATGTTTCAATGCCATCCAGACCTTTCATTCTGGCATTGGAAGGCCCTCTCAATATGTTCATTCCAGGTCTCTGCATCCTTATTTTCCGCAGCCCGGCATTCAAGACAAATCATTCTCCACCTCCTTCCCGAACTTTCAGAAATCTCTGCATTATTCACACTAGCTTTTCCTATGAAACTACTTTCTTCTTTTCCATCAATCAAAATCTTCCCTGTCTACCGCCCTACTTTTGTTTCTCCTACAGAGCTCACTCATTTATTCAGCTCACTTTGTGGGGCAGGGGTGGATTCTATTATGGACAAGGTTTCATTCAAGGGCCTCAGGACACAAAGATGAGTGAGAATTTTCCCCAGTGGAGGAGCACATACTCTAGTGCTGGACACAGACATGCATTCAAATAGTTACATTACAGTATGAAAAATGCCACAGCCAGTGCTGTCCAGAAACATAATGTGAACTACAAAGGTAATTTAAAATTTTCTAGGAGTCACATTTTAAAAAGGTAAAAAGAAGCTGGTAAAATTAATTTTAATAGCAAATATTATTTACCTTAATAAATCTGAACTATCATTTCAACTTGTGGCACTAGACACATTTCCAGGACACAAGAGCCATGCATGGCTAGTGGCTACCATATTGGATGGCACAGATGTAGACAAAGCATATATCTGTGAGGACACCAAAGGGAAGGAAGCAACAGGTAGCCCAGGGGGTCTTGAAATCTTCATGGGATGTTGACGAGTGAGTAGGGCTCACCTGGCAGAGAAAAGAAGAGGTGCTTTCCAGAGAGTGGGAAAAGCCTATGGAAAAGCCTAGAAGAAGAAAGATCATGGTGTGTCCATAAAGGCATAAGATGGTATAAAGTTGAGGGCATGGTAAGGAATGCTAAAAGTGAGCTTGGAAAGGAGGCCTCATGTGTTCCCATGAAGCATGAAAGAACAATAGAGTAGAGGAGGTGTTTATCCAGGGGAATGCATACTGTGATTTAGGAAGATAATCTTGGCTACTGAATGGAGAATGGACTAGGTGGAATGTAAAAGGACTCCAGGGGCTCCCTGGGAGACTGTGATACAGACTGTGGGTGCTCACAGACAATCTGCCTTGGCACACTGATTGGCTACATTTCTCAGCTTCCCTTGCATCCTAGGCTTCTGGCCAGGAGTTAAGGAAAGAGAATGAGAGAAAGTCAGAAACATTCGTTACAGCTTTGGCTATTATGGTAGGGATGTTCTGATCTAAAGATTAGAACGATCACTAGCTGGGATGGGGGCAAGGAGGTGGGAAGGCCAGTCATGTGAGTAAGGTATAGGTGAAACAGGCACTGCTGGAGCAGGAGATGAACAGAGATCAAGACAACAGCCATCTTGGGTGGCCTGACCAAACTGTGGCAGTGGTGGGAGGGGAGGATGGGGAGGGACAGAGGGAAGACTCATGGGCATAGGAAACACCCAACTGAGAATTAAAAGAATAGTTCTGATTGAATCAGAAGAAGAGCAGGTGAGGGTGGGGCAAGACAAGCAGAGGGGACAGTGTCGCAAGGACTAGAAGGAAAAAATTACTCAGATGCATGAAACTGCATGCAGTTAGGCTTGCTGGAGTGAAAGTTTCAAGGCTAGAGAGTAAGAGATGAGGCTGGAGAGGTAGGCAGGGGGAAATCATGGATAACTTTAACCCAACAGACCAGGCAAGGGGATCAGCTTGGTGCCAGGCATGGCAGTATCTGTCCTCCCTGTAGGTCCTTCTTATGATCGTGTGGAGAACAAAGGTGGGGAATCAGAGCAGAGACAAGAGCAGTGGTTAAGAATATAATAGAAGTGGGTCAGGTGTGAGAGGACCAGGACCCATGGCAAGGTGGAGGTGGTACAAGTGGAGAGGAGACCAAATTACTGAGACAGAAGTAATATTGGCAAGATACAGCAATTGATTGGCTTGGGAAGCGGCTGCCTCTCTGGCTGTCCCCCCAACTTAGATGCCAGTTTATGCACTGGTCCTGCTGAATGAAATTACGGACACAGATATAGGAATAGGTTTGTGCAGAAAGGTTATGACATGAGACATTCATGTAATGATAACCAGGATGTATTGGAACATGTAAGTCTAGACTGGCAATCCTGGCTGGAGAAATAGATTTGGGATTCAGGTGCACAAAAAGTGTAAAGGTGCCCATGAGAGTCAAGAGCAAGGACAGTCACACAAGGCTTCCTATGACAGCTGACACAGTGAGTGGGGAAGAGATTAGGATAATGGTTTAGAGGAATTGACACCACCTTGGGGGAGCTTGGTTCACCTTGGTTGAAGGTGATGCCCAAAGGGCAAAAGGAAGATGGAGGATTAGGGCAGAAAACAAGAACTAGCAGAAACATCAAAATCCAAGTAAGTTAGCAATTTGGCACAAAAACTGAGTCAAGGAGAATGGTTCAAGTTTAGGACCAAGAGCACAGAGTGAAGTCCTAGAAAGGATGTGGTGGCTTCAGAGAGCAGCCCAGGGGTGGGTCCATGAAGAAACACTGGTAATCATTCTCTTCAGTCATGGAAACTCTTCCTACAATTTCATCTCATGGAAGACTAATCGTGAAAACAAACACAAGTTGAACTGCTCTGATGGAAGTAGGTTTGGGCTGGAACTGAAAAGGCTTCCCTCCCTTCGAATGCTCCAGAACACACAAAGATGGAAAGCCGCTGGTGTGGTGTGAAAACACTGGACTTCAAGCAGTTCATGGGACACATACTGAATGCATTTGCAAGTCTTAACGATTACCGGCTCCAGCACTCTCTTGATCTACTTGGTGACTCGAACAAGTCACTTTCTCTCCTCTCTGGGTGGAAGAGATGAGGGGGCGGGACAAGGTGATGGCGCCAGCCCCTTTCTGCACTAACCTTGCTCAGGAATGCAGAGGGCATAGAAGCTGCTAAAGACAGGTCGGCCAGTCCTGCTGGGCCCAGCTCTCCCTGGTGCCATTTATCCTCTGCCCACCCTGCTCTCAAAGCTTTAGAGAATGCTTTCCACTTGCAAAGCACTGCCCTTAACACCTTATTACTCTAACAATAGCATTTTTACCAGCCCAGTCATATTTTTGTCTTCCTGGCCCAATGACTATATTTTCCAAGAAAACAAGCTCCTTCAAAACGTGCTGCCCTCTGCCAAGCAGGGGAGTGCCACATTATCTGTGGTGGGTGCTGGCATTTAGGAGGAAATGATTTTCTTTCATCTGTCCAAGTAAATCTTTCCCCAACACTTGTAAAGCTGATTGCTGCCAATTTCCAGCTGGAAAAACACAGCCATTAAGAGGGGGAGTCATTAGTAACTAGAAGATACTTAGAACATTTAAAACACGGGCTTTGCTTTTTCTTTCTCTCTGCTCCAGGTGGTGTATTTTTAAAAATTTTTTCAAGGTTCCACTAGCATTCTATTGGGGAGGAGGGACGTGGAATGCATTTGTATAGGCGTGTGTGTATGTGTATTTCATACACACATATTTGTGTTTAAATACATTTAAAATGTTTAGATGACACAGATATAATGCACACATGTGCGGGTAATGTGTACTATGCAGAGTGTAGATGTTTATGTACTTAATGTATGCACGCATATATAGGATGCATTTATAATGTATTGAAGCTTTTGTAAATGGGGAGAGAGAATGAAAGGAGAGAGAGAGGAAAAGAGAGAGCTCCCTTTGAGCTCATTCCTCTTCATCGCTGTCCAGACATGAAAGGAAGCAGGACAGGCGAATGCTAAGCTGGCCTCTGTGCCGATTCTCCATATCGTATGCGCCAGGCACTGTCGCTTTTCCCTCTTGCATCTCAGGCATGGGAGAAGGGGGGAAAAAAAAAAATAAAATAAAGCACTTCCTCCAAAGAGTGTAGCCATGGGAATTGCAGGACTAAGAACAAATAATGATTTCCTCCTCTGCTTTTTAAGTAAATATTGCTGCACAACGAGCTATTGGGCAGGACAGGTGCAAAATAATAGACTCTTTTCTGGTCTCCCCTGCCCCCATGGGGCCATGGCTAACTGCATCAGGTACTCAATTTTCTTTTGTTATTTAAAAATGTGTTTGTGAATTCCTGGGGGGCGGGGAGGAGGGGCCAGGCCTGTTCTAGCATCGCCAAGAGGACTGCTTAATTTGTATTTTTGCTTTATTAATGGAAAGCTACCTGTCGGCCTCAGGTTTTGCCTACCCAGGAGGCTTTTAATGCGTCTGTCCAATGCAATGGGGCTTGGGAAAAAGAAACCACTCTGATCAGTAGAGCGCCTGTTGCCGGGGAGGCGGCACAGCCAGTGGAAATAGCTGCAGCTGGCAGAGAGGAGCCTGGGGTCCCAGAGGGATTCTGGGTAGGTCCCTGGACTTACCCAGGCCTCAGTTTCCTCTTCCACGAAAAGGGGAGGGTAATGTACATCTTATCTATTTCAAAGGGCTAACGGAAAGGTTATTTTAAACTCTGATAGCCTTGAAATATCACAGCGCCTCGAGAGAGTAAAAAAGCACAGTAATAAGGAAAATGTGAGGGGTTATTCTTAATAATGTTTTTATTCGAGCTAGTATAATTAATCCTTTCTCATTCCCTATTCAGAAAGCAGTTCATCACTTCAGATGAAGCCAGACGCAACCTCAGAAGCATCTGGCTGGAGAGGACCTCAGCTTCCCAGGTGGCGCTAGTGGTAAAGAACCTGCCTGCCAATACAGGAGACATAAGAGACAGGTTTGACACCTGGGTCTAGGGAAGATCTCCCTAGAGGAGGGTATGGCAACCCACTCCAGTATTCTTGCCTGGAGAATCCCATGGACAGAGGAGCCTGGAGAGCTACGGTCCATAGGGTCCCATAGAGTCAGACACGACTGAAGTGACTTAGCACGCAGCGTAGAGAGGACCTGAGCAACCATCTCATTCGGCTCCTCACTCTCAGACTGGGGAACGCTGTGATGGACTCGGGTCTTCAGCTCATATATCCCACATAAGCATCTCTTATCATCAAAGGAAAAAAATGTCTAGAGAGAAAACCTGGAGCCTCAAGCAAATATTTCTGAAAATATTTCATGATCCTTGTTAATTGCAGGACATGTAGATTGCTTCCCACTTGCCCATCCCTTGCCCTCTACCAAAGCAGAGGTCTTTGTATAATCTGAGGTGGGAGATACGAAAGCACTTCTTTATCCCGTGTCTGGCCCTCTTGGCTCAGTCTTTCACGTCAAAGCTTCAGGGACTGTCCTCTAGGGGGCTAATAAGGTAGATCTTTTGCAAATGGGATCTGCCTTTTAGTTTGAAAAGGTTTTGGGAGATGGATTTGAATGCACAGTTATCCAAGTCTTTTTTCTTACCCTCTGGATCAATTAGGGGAAAGTTAGGGGCTGGATAAAAGTCTTTCCTGGGTCTGAACTGAATGGTCTCAGATATACCTGTGGGAGCATTGTCCCCAGCTCTCCAGGCCAGTCTCCCTCACACCGCTTTCAACCCCCACTCTACCAGCAGCTGGACTCTTGGAATGGAAGAGCTGCTGTGACAAGGTGGGCCACAAGCCTTGGAGACCAGGGCCTGTCTGGGAGCTGGGCTAGGGTCACACTGTGTGCCTGGCAGCTGAGACCCACTTGGTCCCCTTACGGTCTTCCTCCTCCAGTTCAGCCTTGGGTCCGTGCTTCTTTTGCTCAGAAGAATTCCCAGGGAAGAGATGCCACATGACCCAGTAAGCCAAATTCGCATTTGTCACTTGGTACACTTTGCTTGGTTTCTTCTTTTTTTTCTCTCTCTCCTTCCTGCCTTCTCTGTGAATAATGTATTAATTCATTAACATTCATTAAAAACTCTGCCCAATTTAGTTGAGCAAATTAGCAGAAACTATGGCTTTTAGTTCAGAGGCCAGAGACATTTTGAAGAGAAAAAAAAAGGCAAGGGTTCAGGGATACGTGGGGGTCAGGCCCCATGTGTGCCATGGTCAAGAACTCCGATCACCTGGAGATGGCAGGACAGAGGGTACGATGCGACAGGCAGGCCCTGTGCTTGAGACACCTGTCCATCTCGTAAGAGAGACAGAGAGCAGCCAGGTGAAGGCCAACTTTGTCTACATCATGCTTTGGTGTGTGAATAGATCTGGCTTTCCCACTAGCCTGGAGCTGCTGGAATTCAATGTAGGTAGACATTACTAGAGCTCACTTGGTGTCCAAAAGGTGGATTGTAATTGTGATTCTGGAATGTTCTAAGTGACTTTGAGTTTGTTATTCAAAACACCAAGCCATAGTAACCTTATCTAAGAAATGGAGGTGATGATGATATGAAACTGCTGGTACAGTTATCCTGCTGATGCCATGAATAGAAACTTGAAAAAGTACTGGTACATGAGTGGTTAGAAAATGTTTGGTACTGTCTTAGTCATTCCACGCTATTATAATAGATTACCATAGACAAGATGGCTTAAAGCAGACATTTGTTCCTTACAGTCCTGGAAGCCAGGAAGTTTGAAATCAGGGTGCCAGCACAAGCTGGTTCTGGTGAGGACCTCTTCCTGGTTTGTAGACAGCCATCTTCTTGCTGTGCCTTCATATGGCAGAGACCGGAGTCGGAGGAAGCCAGCTCTCTTGTGTGTCTTTTTATAATTAACTTTTTATTGGAATATAATTGCTTTATATAATGTTGTGTTAGTTTCTGCTGTACAGCAAAGTGAATCAGCCATGCATATACATACATCTCCTCCCTTTTGGACTTCCTTTCCATTCAGGTCATCACGGTGTATTAAGTAGAGTTCCCTGTGCTGCACAGGACGTTCTCATTATTTATCTATTTTATGTGCTGTGCTTAGTCTAAGCTCAGTCGTGTCCAACTCTTTGAATATATTTTAAAATAGCATCTATCTACAATTCTCTTCTAACCATAGTTGTTGACATTGACTATGCCTCTTACAAATATTTTTTAAAGATGCCTTTAGCATCAAGAAAAAGTTGAATGTCCTCTTAGAATGTGGGCAAAAGTCACAAACAGCTAATTTATAAAAGAAGAAACCTAAGTGTTCAATAAATGGAAAAAAAAACACTTCAGCTTTGAGAGTAATAAAAATGCAAATAAAAACAATTAATTTATACTCTTTATCTTCCCAAATGAAAAGGATTTAAAATACGATGACATGAGCACTGTCAAGGATGTGGAGGGGCAAGATCCTCATCCACTGTTGATGGCAGTATAAACTGATAGAACCTCTCTGAGAGCAACATAACATCGCTCTTTTTGCTAAATAGATTTATGAAAGGAACAGGCAGAAAATCCCAGAAACAGACTCTAATACACATAAGAATTTAGTGTATTATGAAGATGACATTTCAAATTAATGGAGTAAAGATGGATTATGAATGAATCTGGGTGGGACAACAGGGTAGCCATCTTATAAAATATTAAGGTAAAATCTTACCTCTTTTGCCAAAATAAATTCTGGGTAGATCAAAAACAAAATACAAAAAAGAAATCCATAAAATACTAGAAGGAAACATGGGAGCAAGCATTTATAACCTCAGAGTGAGGGGTCCCTTTCTATGAAGTGGTCTCAATATTTATTTCCATAAATACAGGATTTATTAAGTCACAGAAGAAAAAAATATTGTGAAATGCACCCAATATTTGTGATAACTATAACTAATATTTCTGTAAGCAGATTCATCCATCAACTTTGATTTGCAAATAAAGAAGTTTCAATGGGCTACTTTTATTCCATCATAATTTTTGAAATGCCATTCAAGTAGAAGCGTACCCATAAAATGGGGAAATTATGATCCAGTGGTGCAAAATCTGGATTAGATATTGAAAGCAAAAAAGCTCTTACTTTACCCCTTTCCTAGATTTTCTGGTTCTGAATATTTTGGAGAGAGAGAAGCATTGAAATGTTTGTTTTTTCAATAATTTCCACAACTTATTATCTTAAACCATTGGGTTTGAAAATTTTTTAAGAAGGCTAATACTGTAAATATATTGAATACTATTTAACACCACCAGTAGAGTATGAGTCTGCATTCTAGAATAAAATACATTATTATTTCTGCAGCAAACAGATGAATATTCACACACTAGATGAGCTAGAAAAAACTTCACATTAGTCCTTGGATCAAGTTTTACCACCAAATGAACTTTGGTATTGAATTTATAAGAACTCTTTTTGTTTTCAGAGTGTTGTGGATAAGACATTGAGGGCCAATATATAAAAAGTGTTTACAAATCAATAAGAAAAAAGCAACCCATTAGAAATAAACAGAAAGTTTGTAGAAAAGGAAATACAAATGACTCTTAGACAATTGAAAAGGTTATCTTCATGTAACCTATATAAACATATGAGTTTCATAAGACATTTGAAAGTGTGAGGAAAAATGTTGCCAGTAAGCACCTGTTTTAGTATAATTTCTAAAGAGAGCTATGTAGCAAGATCAATAAAAATTAAATTAAATATGCAATTTCATATTTTGGAATTTATTCTAGATGTGCAAATAATAGGTCACTGAGTTAATGCATTATGACATAATATATACATAAAGGTCCATCTAGTCAAGGCTATGGTTTTTCCAGTAGTCATGTATCAATGTGAGAGTTGGACTATAAAGAAAGCTGAGCACCAAAGAATTGATGCTTTTGAACTGGGGTGTTGGAGAAGACTCTTGGGAGTCCCTTAGACTACAAGGAGATCCAACCAGTCCATCCTAAAGGAGATCAGTCCTGAGTGTTCATTGGAAGAACTGATGTTGAAGTTGAAACTCCAATACTTTGGCCACCTGATGCGAAGAACTGACTCATTTGAAAAGACTCTGATGCAGGGAAAGATTGAGGGTAGGAGGAGAAGGGGATGACCGAGGATGAGATGGTTGGATGGCATCACTCATCAATGGACATGAGTTTGGGTAAACTCTGGGAGTTGGTGATGGACAAGGAGGCCTGGCGTGCTGTGATTCATGGGGTAGCAAAGAGTCAGACACAACTGAGCAACTGAACTGAACTGAACTGATACATAATGTGCAGTAGAAAATTATATAATAGTTATAAAGAAGGTAACAAATCTTTATGTAGTGATATAAAACAGTATCCTACATGTGTTGTTAAGTGAAAAAACTCAAGATGCAGCAAATTGGGCTTAGTATGGTACACATTGTGGGAAAGGAAAGAAAAATTTTACAAAATTGACATTTTAATAGGTAACAGTAATTACCTCTGAATAGGGGAACTGGGTAACTGGGATACAGAAACATGGGAGATACTTTTCAGCCCTTTACATAGTTTTTTTGCCCCCCTTTGCATTTAAACCCAAGTGCTCTTGCTGGGTAAATAGCAAAATTTACTATTACTAGCAAAATTTACTATTACTAGCAAAATTTACTATTACTAGCAAAATTTACTGATGATTTATTCTCATCATGATTTAGATGCACAATCTAAAAACTCAACAATTGTGATTGACTAAATAAAAGATGATATCTCTATGATGGATTATCATGCAGCTACCAGAAATCAAGTTGTAGAAGGAAGTTTACCAGCCATGGAAAATGGTACTATTACATCGATAAAATTTTAAAGTAGACTAGAAAGTGAAATGTTGACATATTTGTAAAAATAAAAATCAAAAATTATATATAACCAAACAAGCAAACCATACCTAGGAAGGAAAAGACCAGAAGTATCAATGCTAAAATGTTCTTTTTACAATTCTTTACTTAATTTTTACTGAAAGTGAGGAATTCTTCAGGATGCCAGGCACAGAAGGGGAACAAAATCGTGGTTGCTCTGGAATTCATGGAACATAGCTTAGTAAGAGACAGGCAAAGTGAAGAAAGAAAAAGTAAAATTATATGAGAAAGAGTAATAAGAATTATTTACTCTTGACTGAGTGTTCAGGGAAGGCTTCATTGAAGAAATGACCTTTAGGCTGAGATCTGAAAGATGATAAGGAGCCAATCAGATGGAAAGAGATTGATAAAAATCCCAGTCTGAGGAGCAGAATGTGCAAAGGTGATGGAAGTATGGTATGTTCATGGAAATGAGGGAAGACCACTGAATGGGAGCAAGGGAGAGAGGGAGAGGTCAGCACTAGAGGAGGTGGGGAAGGATGGCAGCAAGAGCACCCAGCCTTCCAGCTATCTTAAGGGAGGAAGGCTTTATTATAAAGTGCAGTGTTTCTGAGAGTTCACTTGTCGTTATAACTGCCTCTTTTTTTTTTTTTTTTTAAGGTAATTATACTTTTTCTTCTGACTGCTTTTAGGATCTTCTCACCATCTTTGGTGTTCTAAAATTCCCTATGATGTATGTAACAGCATGTTCCTTTTTGTTTACATTGCTTGGATTCATAAGAATTCCTGAATCTGTCTTGAAACAGTTCTGGAAAATTCTCAGCCGTTATCTCTTCAAACATTATCTTTACCTAATTTTATACCTTCTCTCTTTCTAGAACTTGAATTAAATGAGTCTCAGATCTTATTCAATCTTCTTAATCTCTTTTGTATTTTAATTTCTTGTTCTCTGGGTGCTTCTCTCTCATTAATATCTTTCCAAATTATTTTCTGCCTCACAAATTATTTTTTATTAGCATGTCTGCCACAAAACTCATCAGTTGAGTCTCTATCATTGTACTTTTCATTTCTGGAAATTCTATTTGTTTCTATTTCAAATATATTCTTTGTTGCCTTTTATAATTTTTTGTTTCCTGAGGATATTTTACAGTTTACCTTTTTTCCCTAAATAAATAAAAATAGTAAATTATCAAGTATTTCTGTTAATTCAGTCTAAAATTTCTGTGCGTTTGTTTTTACCCTCTTCTATCCCAATTCTCCCACATGATGCTTTGCTCTGTGTGCCTTGATATTTTCTACTGTGTGATATTCATTGCCATTGGAAAATTATTTCTGGGGACATTTTTTTAAGCCTAGGACAGTTTCCTGCAAAGAGAATTTATGTTTTTGTTCTGCTCTGTCTTGGTTTTGTCTCTGCCTGTTCCTAGAGCTTGACCATCGCAAAGCAGATTCGCAGCTGTGTATGTGCCTTTCAGCTCATGTGAGTAGTTCATAGATTTACTGGAAGACCATTGTGTGCTTGAGAATTCTAGAGGATAGGTTACGTCCTCTCCTCTAATATGCTCAAGGCTAAGGAAATCTTCCTTGAAATTCCTGGGATGAAGTTCCTTCCTTGAAATTCCATCCCAGGAAGGCTATACCTGAAGGTATAGCCGCATGGTGTCCCAGCATTATGGTGGGAGGTATCTTGTCACCTGCCCACTTAGGGAAGGCTTGAGGATTTGGCTCTTGTCTCCATTGACCCACAAGGTTGTAATCTGTTTATTCAATTCAGAAAATGGCATTAGGGCACAAATGTCCTACTTGACTCTCTGGGGTCCTAATTTCACATTGATTTTGATGTAACAATTTCTTACCATTGGGTCAGGATTTTTTTTTTTTCCTTCTGCTTTTAAGAATATTTAAAAAAAATTATTCATCATTTTTAGTCATATTCAGTATGAGTTGTCTAAACTATCTAGCTGCCTTATTCTCAGAAACAGAAGTCTATTCTAAGTGCAGTTGGAAACCACTAAAGCTATTGTGCTTAAGAATGACTTGTTCCAATTTACACTTAAAAAAATAACAGCACAATATGGATAATGGAATAGAAGGGGCAAGAGTGAAATCAGTAGGGTTGATAAAAGATTATTGAGTAATCTACATGAGAATGTGCTTTGAGCTAATGTGTAGCAACAAAGAGGGAGAGAAATAGTTAGAAGGGTATTTTGTAGGTTAGAATAGAAAGGACTTGGGGCTAATTAGTTATTGGGGGAGGAGGAGAAGGATTCATCCAATATGACTCCCAATTTCTTTCTTAAACAACCATGCAGATGATGGGGCCATGGAAGGGGGCTGTCATAGGACAGAAGAGCAGTGCAAGTTTGGCCTAGGGTTTTGTGTGTGTGTGTGTGTAATTAAGAGTTCAGTTATAAGCTTGTAGTGTTTCAGATTTATATGAGACACCTAAGTATCATCATTAATAGTGATTATTTCTCAGGTGTGAAATCGGGAGGATTTTTTATTTTTTCCCACATTTTCACTATTAAGAAAGTATTGTATTTGTTTCTAAGGAAAATGTTATTTTAAAATAAAAGCAACCCCCATATATCACAAAAACTAATTCCTTTTGAAACCTTGAAACCAGTTAGCTCCATATTAATTAGTATCCTTCTCTGTTTTTACTTCCCTGTGTTGTGTAGGTACATGTCCAAAATATTGTAAATACTTTAGTGTCAGAGACTGTCATTTATTTCTCATCACCTCTCCCTTAGTAGCTCTCACACTGCTGCTGACACAGTAGATGCTTAGTAAGTGCTGAGTAAATGAAAGTATTCACACCTTGACGACACTCAGTAATTACTTCTTCACTGAATCTTTGAATAGACTGTCCATAAGGAAGTTGCAGTCACAAACTGTCATGTATTTCCTTTCGGACCACCTACATCAGACAGTGCTTACCCTCCTCGTGTTAACTCAGAGAAGACCAAGTGGAAGCTGGACTTCGGAAACGCACTTTTATCCCTTCTCTTTGAGCTCCAGATGGAATCCCTATCACCAAAGGTAGCAGCAAGTTTGAGCACTGAGAAAATACCTAACAGGCCCAGGCATTGAACTTAAAGGCTTCGCTCGCCTACAGGCTTCGTGACAGCACAGATGGTGTGAGAACCACCCGTTGCTAAGGACCCCCCGAAATGCCATGGGCCTGCCTTCCACCGTAATGAGCTTCCCCTCTCTCCCACCAGAGCAGACTGTGTAATGATGACATTACGCTCAGTGAATGCTACGAGAGAATAGGGGTTGGTTTCCTCATGTTTTATTGTCTCAACTACTTCATAAGTCTCAACCTTCTTAGGAATCTCCAGAGTGTAAAACCTGAGACAGCGCAATCTCTCGGGAGCCAACAGGCCCTTCCCTCATCAATTATGTACACACTGGTGTCATTCTCAGGGCCAGAACCTAGAAAGGCCATATAACATGGACAGATATTTAAAAGTCAAATACTCCCCGACTCTCTATGGGATAGTCAGCAAGACATACAGTGCAAACCAGAAAATGATGAAGATGACTTGGCTTCCAGAATCCTCTACTCCTCTTCTCCCACTCCAAATGCCTTGCCCTCAAGCTCTAAACCCACCAGTGTAAAGATCAGGAGATTTTTCAGTGTCCCTGCAAAGAGATGCTCTGTGCCCATCCCGCTCCAGTGCTCTTGCTTTGGCAGCTTCCCAGAGGGCCAGTGCCAAGACTGCAGGCTATCTGGGGAGAACACCCAGCTGGCCACCCTGAGGAACCACAGGGATGCAGCACCAGGCCCAGCCAGGCAAGAGCAGCTGCTACAATGGGACTTTGGGGACCAGAGGCCAGCTCATGTTCCATGTCAGCAAGGCAGTGAACAGCATCTGCAAACCGCAGAAAGCAAATGCATAATACAGAACTGCAAGTTCCCGCTTTCTACCTCCTTCTTCATTGTTCTCCCAGGATCTGTGAAATAGATGGCTTGTCCATGGTTTCTGCCTCAAATACTCCGTATGTGGCATTATTTTCACACACCCAGGCAGCTTTGGAGAGGCAGGGCAATGCACAGCTCGATGGAGCTTAAGCATGGCGGTGGGGGAAAAAAGTGTGGTTGGTTTTCTGGCAACTGGTTTTCCCCTCCTCATTTTCTGTATTTTGAGACCCCAGAACAAAAGGCACTGGAGCTAAGGGCGAGGCTGAGTGAAGAAATGAGACTCTGTGCTGCTGGAACTCCAGGACTGCCATATCTTGACCTAGGCACCAAAAGCCCAGCCCCCACTCATTTGCTGCTCTCCCAAGAGCGTCTACCCAAAGCTCCCAGAGCTCAATTGAGAGCAGCAGGCGAAAAGTCAAATACTTCATTAAAAGCAGCAAGACACTCCATTGTAAACCCACGGCTCTTGCCCATCAAAGATCAGACACTGGGATCCAAATCGGTTCTGGTTTCAATGTGAGATCAGATACTTAAGAGGCAGCTTGTGGTGTGTATCTTTTCAATGTGCTGCAGAAAGCCCCCTCTGTTTCTCCTGTTTTTACCTTATTTTTATATCCTATAGAGACCCTCAAGAACACACATGCACACACGCGCACACAAGCACACGCACACACACATATACACATTCTCATTATGCTGAGACAGGGAGAAGCAGAGAAACACTTCAAAAGGTAAGTGTAGGCTTGAGTTTCAAGTTTATTGAATTCCCGGAAATGCTGTCTCTTCTCCTGAGAAAGGTTGGTGTTTGGAAACAACTTTAATCTGGCCAAAGAAAAGGGAAGGAGGGAGGAAGACACAGGGAGAGGGATTGTTGGCAGAGAGAAGAGATGGCAAGAAAGAGAGAGGGAATTGTTAATTTCAATTGATTTTCTGATACGGTTTCATATCCTGAAGTGTGCTTCAAATCTGAGAAGTGACATCTGCTGAGATCACCCGTCAGTGTCTGAATTCTCCTGAATGTAATTAGATCTGAGACAAGATAGAAGACTCAGTACGGTGGCCCTTAGGGAGGAAATGGTCTTTGAAAAGAATTATGTTAATCAGACTAGCCTTCTTCTTGCATCTGTTCTGCTGTTATTCTGGGTAAAATTAATAGGTCTAAGGAAGGATCTGATCATAATGACAATCTGGTCTTCACAGCAGGAGGTTTTATAAAGGAGTTGAACTGTGCCTTGTTGAGAACACTTAAAGTAATTAGTTACAGGGCTACTCACTTTCTTTCCTTTTTAATAATAATAATGGTTATTAATGTTTACAAATTAAAGAATCTCACTCCAGATGAAAGGAGTGCCAAAACGGAGACTCGGGAGCAGAAACTCCATACCTTTCTGCCTCATGCTGAGGGTGAAGATGCTGCACCATCCTCCTCTGCCCGCTGGACTGTCCCCCCTCACCCTCCCTGCTCCGTGCCTCCTCTCTCCTTGCTCCCCAGGGAACTGCTGGAACTCGATGCCTAGAGCTTGCAGAGGTGGAGGGAACCAGCAGAGCTCAGGTGCAGAGGCTAAAACTCCTGACCTTGGTGCCCCATGCCTGGCACAAGAGTTCAGTAAATAATTGTGGATGCTGCTGCTGCTAAGTCGCATCAGTCGTGTCCGATTCTGTGTGACCCCATGGACAGCAGCCCACCAGGCTCCCCCGTCCCTGGGATTCTCCAGGCAAGAACACTGGAGTGGGTTGCCATTTCCTTCTCCAGTGCATGAGAGTGAAAAGTGAAAGTGAAGTCACTCAGTCGTGTCCAACTCTTCGAGACCCCACGGACTGTAGCCTACCAGGCCCCTTTGTCCATGGGATTTTCCAGGCAAGAGTGCTGGAGTGGGTCGCCATGTCTGTCTCCAACATTTGTGGATAGGATAGAAAAAACAGATGAAAGGGGAAAAGGATAAAAGAGTAGAAACAAAAAATAGAGAGAGAGAAATAGACAAGAAAAAGAAGAGAAATAAAAACAAAGAAAGGAAGAAAAAAATAAAGAGGAGAAGAAAGAAAATAAGGGAAAAAGAAAAGAGAGAGATATAGAAAGAAAAGGAAGGAAAAGCACTCACATTGTGTTACTATAAGATACGACTTCAAAGATAGGGAGGGTTGATGCAATAATTTGTGTTCAGGTTTCTTCTCCGTTATTCTGTAAACCAGGGGTAGGCAAAGCACAGCCACTGGGTTTAGTTCTGTCCACCACTTGATTTTGTAAATAAGGTTTTGGGGCCTGCATGTTTACATATAGTCTCTAGCTGCTTGCATGCTACACCTGCATATTTGAGTAGCTGCGACAGAGAGTGTATGGCCCCCAAGTCCTAAAAACTGACTATATCTACCTTACAGAAAAAGTTTGCCAGCCTCTGCTATCATCTTTTGAGAGAAAGCATCCTACTTGATTTGATGTTAAGACATGCAGAGTGGAACTGACTTTTCCAGAATAGAACTTCCCACCTGTATAATGTTCAGAGACCCTTAAGCGAAGACAAGTACCTCTTAGTGAGGCGGTAGGGTGAGGGGGGAGGAATGAAGGAGGATAAGCATCTAAATTTCAGTCTTATCAGTCTGAAAACAGGTTCTGATAGAATGAGATGTTCTGTGTTGCCTGATGTCCATGGGGTTAAAAGTGACTGCGGCAGAAGCAAAGTTGGGAACTAAAAACCCATTCTGTCTCCTAACCAGTTGTCACCACCTAAATTAACTTCTGTGTACATCAAACAAGACAGCGTGATGCAAGGATGAGATTTGGAAGGCAAAGACTTAGATCCAAGATTTTCCTTTTACTGATAGTATTATTGTAGTCAAATCACTTAACTTTCCTAAATTCCAGTCTTCTCCCTTATAACATGGAGATGAACAGAAGATAACTTGTTCTTGATGTATGAGGTGAGTGAAGTGTGTCAAAGTCCTTTGAAAACCTTGCAATTCTTATGTAAATAATAATAATAGATATTATGTAATGATGGAGCTCAAACCAGTCAATCCCAAAGGAAATCAACCCTGAATATTCATTGGAAGGACTGATGCTGAACCTGAAACTCCAATACTTTGGCCCCTTGATGTAAGAGCTGACTCACTGGAAAAGATCCTGATGCTGGGAAAGATTGAAGGCAGGAGGAGAAGGGAGTGAGGATGAGATGAGATGACTGCATGGCATCATCGATTCAATGGACATGAGTTTGAGCAAGCTCTGGGAGATGGTGAAGGACAGGGAAGCTCTGGTGTGCTGCAGTCCATGGGGGTCCCCAAAAGTTGGACATGACTGAGTGACTAAACAACAACAAAAATGACGGACCTGGATGAGCCCGTGTTTCTGTGCTGTGAAAGTGCAGGCGTGGCTCTCCCGAGGTCTGGCTCTAACAGGGGATCACATGTCTTAAAGGCATTTTTGGTAAAGCTGGGTCTGTCCAGGAAAATCAGACTTTGAAACTAGGTAAGATCAGTCCTGGGTGTTCTTTGGAAGGAATGACGCTAAAGCTGAAACTCCAGTACTTTGGCCACCTCATGCGAAGAGCTGACTCATTGGAAAAGACTCTGATGCTGAGAGGGATTGGGGGCAGGAGGAGAAGGGGACGGCAGAGGCTGAGATGGCTGGATGGCATCACTGACTCGATGGACATGGGTTTGGGTGGACTCCGGGAGTTGGTGATGGACAGGGAGGCCTGGCGTGCTGCAGTTCATGGGGTCGCAAAGAGTCGGACACGACTGAGTGACTGAACTGAACTGAACTGAACTGAACACTCATCCAAAAATTCAGGGGTGTAAAACAAGCATTCATTTCTGGCTTACACATCTGCCAGTCACCTGGAGCTGAGTTGGTCTAGAATAGGTTCACAGGTGTTGTTCAGTTGCCAAGTCATGTCTGACTCTTCGCAACTCCATGGACTGCAGCATGCCAGGCTTCCGTGTCCCTCACCATCTTCTGGTTTGCCCCAATTCATGTCCGTTGCATCAGTGATGCCATCCAACCAACCAGGGCGACAGTGGATGAGATGGTTGGATGGCTCACCAAACCAACCAACCAGGTTCATCAGGACTTGGCTCTAATTAGGTCTGATTCAAGGTCAATGTTTCTTTCATCTTGTTTGGACAAGTGGCTTCCAAAGGCATGTTCTTTTCACAGTAATAGTCACGAGTACCTGAGCCCAAGCTTCTACTTGCATCACATCTGTTTAATGTGCCATTGGTCACAGCGAGAAACAGGAACACACACTCTTCTCAGCATGAGGCCCAGGCAAGCCAAAGATCAACCCAGCATCACCTCGGTGGGGGAGCACACTCCTCCACGGAGGTCCGATGGAGGGAGCAGATATTTGTTGACAGATAATCTATTACAGAAGTCAAAGCATTAGCCAAGCCAATCTAGTGCACCCCAAAGCTACTGGATCCAGTTGTCGAAGTGTGCTGCCATTTTGACATTGGTGGTGGACTATCGCTGGAATGAAATTCACTTGCTAATCTGAACCATTTATTTTTATCCTCACATTCAAAATTTTCATGTCCAGATTCAATGGAATGGGAAGTAAAGAAAACTGCACAGTTTCTCTAATAACTGAAGTTCTTTGACCAAATTTTATAGGAAAAAACCTGTACTCTTTAAGAATAAATTTGGGTCATTTGCAAGCCGTGGATATAATAAAGATGCAGGAGTACAGAATGAAGTAAGTCAGAAAGAGAAATATAAATATCATACACTGATGCATATATGTGGAATCTAGAAAGATGGCACTGATGAATTTATTTTCGGGGCAGCAGTGGAGAAACAGACATAGAGAGCAGACCTATGGACATGGTGGGAGGGGAAGAAAGAGAGGGTGAGATGTATGGCGAGAGTAACATGGAAACTTACAATACTATATGTAAAATAGATAGCCAATGCGAATTTGCTGTATGACTCAGGGAACTCAAACAGGGGCTCTGTGACAGGCTGAAGGGTGGGATGGCGAGGGAGATGGGAGGGAGGGGACATGGGTGTACCTATGACTGATTCTTGTTGATGTTTGACAGAAAAACCACAAATTTCTGTAAAGCAATTATCCTTCAGTTAAAAAAATAAATAAAGTGACAATATATATATATATATATATATATATATATATATATATGCAGGAGGATTGAGTATAGTGGTAACAGGAAACAAAAGAAACCAGGACTAAAATTAGACTCCAGCAAGAAAGAGCTGAGGTCACCTTAAATAAGAGTGACAGCCATGGGCAGGGGGTCCCAATTAATTAATTACACCTTAATTTAAAAACTGTCTCTGTTCTGTGTCACCCTCACTGTCCTCTAGAGCTATGGGGATGCCATGGCATGCTGGGGAAGGGAAGGGGTAAGACCAGCTTCTCTGTTTCTTTGTTTTTCTCGCTCTCTTTTCCTCCTGCTCCACAAGAGGTAAGGGTGAGGTTACCATAGGATCAACAGCTTCATAAATATGCAGAAGAAAGACAAATCAACCTGAAATCCAAAAAAAAAAAAAGGTAAATATAAATAGACTTGTTTGTTTCAAGGATTTGCAATGAATGCTTGACTCAGTCTGAAGATTAATCAGTGATGGGTAATTATACTTTCACACACACATATCCAAACACACAGAAAGATAACCCTGGTCCCCTCTAAGCAACATGAATGCAAAAAAATGTGTGAGTGTTCTGGTTCAAACGGAGGTGAGGCCACCTGAGGCTCCTTGCTGAGTTTGAATTCACTTCGTACTCTTTGCTGAGCCACAGGCTTTGGAAGGCACCATGGGGTGGGTGTCACTGGTATCTATGAGCCGCCTCCTTTTCTGCCTTCTTTCACCTTTCCTCCTTTACTTTCTCTACCTCCCTCCCTTCCTCCACCCTCCTTCTCTCCCTTCCTCTCCCTCTCCCTTATTTCTTGTGCAGTTTTCTGAAATTTGACTTTTTTCCTGCCAAAGGAGGTAAGCAATCCATAGACATTTATGAATGTTTCATCATTATGACAAGCTTACAATTGCCAGCAAGGTTAAGAAACCCAAGCCCTGTCCTGTAGGAACCCAAAATCTAAAGCAATTTTTCTCAACTGAGGGTCATTTTGCCCCTCCAAGAGACATTTGACAGTGTCTGGAGACCCAGTGTTGTGGCTTGGGGTGGGAGTCACTGGAATTAGTGGGTAGAGGCCAGGGATACTGCTAAACATCCTAAAATACACAGTGAAAGTGTAAGTGTTAGCCACTCAGTCGTGTCTGACTCTTTGCAACCCCATGGACTGTAGCCCACCAGGCTCCTCTGTCCATGGAATTCTCCAGGCAAGAATACTGGAGTGGGTAACCACTCCCTTCTCCAGGGGATCTTCTTGACTCAGGGATCAAACCAGGGTCTCCTGCTTTTCAGGCAGATTTTTTACCATCTGAGCCACCAGAGAAGCCCCAATAATACACAGGGAAGACCCCAAAGCAGAATTATCCCATCCTAAATGTCAATAGTGCTGAGGCTGAAAGACCATGGTCTAGAAAGAGAAACAAAATGCAAACAGATTAAAACGTGATTCACTTCCAGGCTATGGAGAAAGGTCTCAATATGTGTTATCTATTTGGGCTTAATAAACTGCGGTTCTTGCTTCTCTCTCTGGACTCTGGGTCTTTTCAGTTCTTCAGGCTCCCAGCTTTCCTGCTACTTTTGAGAACACGGGACTCTTGATCATAGTTGCAGTCTTAGGAGTGAAGTTCCTCTCCTTTAACCTATCATTCCTTGAACCTTCCTGGTAGCTCAGTATTTGGCCATCTGCCACTTGCCCATGCTTCCATTCCATCTACCCATCCACTCATCCACCCATCCACCCATCCAGTCAGCCAGCCAGCAATAAACATTTGGCACTGCTAGAGTTACTCAAACTCTACAGGCATATCTTACTCTCAGATAAGACTTCTTTGGAGGGAAAAAAGTCTATGTGTGATATAGGAATTGGAAGAGGACAAGGGCTGAGCTTTCTGTAACAGTGTTTTTGGTTAATTCCCATGGGTAATATGCCAGTTTCCTTCTCTTGCTAATGCCTCAAGTTCTCCCTGTTAGATGAGAATCTCACTCCCAGACACTGTATTCTTCTGTAAGACATACACCCGGGTAATCAACCTGATCTCCCGGTGGAGGGAGAAGGGAAGTGGGGAATGAAAGTTAGAGTGGCAGCATCCTGCCTATACACCACACCGGCTCTGTAGCCTAGGGCAAGTTTCTCCAACCTTCGTGTCTTAATTCCTCATTTGTACAATAATGACACTTTACTAAAAGAGTCAGAGTGAGGACTGACTGAGTCCATCCAGGAAAAGCACTTAGAACAGTGCCTGCCCCATAGTAAGTGCTCAATAAATATTAACTCTCATTATCAATTGTCATCACTACCAAGAAAAAAGTCACTAGTTTGGGGATCATGAAAAGCTCTATTAAGTTTCAGAGGCTGGAGAGGAGCAGTTAAGACCCTATAATCAGGAATAAGACCCCTAAGGGACACCCCCTTTTTTTTTAACCACTATCACTTAAACCAGGGTTTCTGAGCCTCAGCAGTATGAATATTTAGGGTCTGGTCATTTTTAAGTTTTGCATCATCCCTGGCCTTTATTCGCTACATGCAAGATAGCTTTTCCCCAGTGGTGACAACCAATGTCTCCAGACATCGCCAAGTGTCCCCTGGGAAGCAAATCTCCCTGGTTGAGAACTACTATCTTAAACAATAATGATTTTTTAAAAATCAATGATAGTAATAATCATGTGTGATGAATCACCTGCTCATCATTTGCAATTTCCCTTTGATTGGGCGTGAGGGCATTTTCCATGTGCTGCATGCAAATGTAGATGCTTCAAAACTGCCTTCATTCTGTGGCATCTGAGATGCTTTTTTTCCAGGACAGTCTGATTGGTTCCTCCCAGGCAGTTTGCCTCTAGTTCAACATACTTGCCACAAGGTGGATGGATAACAAATGTTCAAAAGAATAAGTTCCTTCCCAAGCAGAGATAACTGAGAATCTTGAGATTAATGCATATATTCCACCCAATTATGATGTTAATATAAACATGACTTCAGAAAGATAATATAAATATGTATTAATCAGTAACCACTTCCTTATCTCTAACTGTTCTTTAGTCACACAGACCTTGGCTGGAAGCTTTGGTCTGGCTTTTACTGTGAAGTGACTTTCAACAGGTTAGTTATCCTCTCTAACCCTCAGTTACCTCTTCCATAAAATGGGGCTAATAATCACACTTACCTTATAAACATTAAGTAACAGAATGCATGTGAAAAAAAAATTGTGCAATAAAGGCACAGATGAAGAATTCAACAAAAGTTAGTTGTAACTGTTGCTTAAAAGAGAAAAATGATAAGTCACAAAATTAAATGATTAATGTATAGGCACAGATTGGTACCCTTCTCACTGTATTTTCAACTTGTTTCAAACACTATTAAACAACATTTTGGGTTTCCAACTTGGGTTGGAACTTGGGTTCCAACTTGGGTTTCATTTGGGTTGAATAGTAATCATCATTTGCAATTTCCCAACTTATCTCTCCAAACTTATCTCCACCCAGAACCCCAGTGAAAGTGAAAGTGTTAGTCACTCAGTCGTGTCCGACTCTTTGCAACCCCAAAGGGGACACTTGTTACTTGCCAGGCTCCTCTGTGCTTGGAATTCCCCAGGCAAGAATACTGGCATGGGTAACCATTCCCTTTTCCAGGGGATTTTCTGAACCCAGGGATTGAACTCGAGTCTCCTGCATTGCAGGAGGATTCTTTACAGTCTGAGCCACCAGGAAGTCTAGATTGGGGTGTCCTTTTAAGAAGGCGATGTGAGAGGCAGACACACACAGAGGGAAACCTGCCAAGTGAAGATGAGGCAGAGATCGGAGTGAGGCGCCTACAAGTCACGGAACACCAAGGACTGCCTGCAATCACTGGAAGCTAGAAGAGGTACAGGAAGGATTCTTCCCTGGATCCCTCAGAGGGAGCATGGCTCTGCCATCACTTTGACTTTAGACTTCTAGTCCCCAGAACTGTGAACTAACACATTTCTGTTATTTTAAACCCTGAAGTTTATTGTGCTGTATAACGGCAGCCCTGGGGACTAATAATACCAAATGGCTCTGTCTTTTAGACTCTGCTTAGGTGGGTGATGCTGTTTATTGACTCATGCAAAAATGGCTTCCCCTATTTTCTTATTTCCATCAGATCCAGCATTGCTTTTGAAAAGAAATCTTTATTGAATTTGTTGCCTTTGTTTAATGTTTTGGGTTTTGGCCATGAGGCATGTGGGATCTTGGCTCCCTGACATGGGACTGAACCCATACCTCCTGCATTGGAAGATGGAGTCTTAACCACTGGACCACCAGGGAAGTCCCAGAGCCCTAATGAGCTTAAGGGTACAGTTACTCCAAGTAAGACCTAGTAACCCTTCTGGGCAGAGCAGCTTTGTTGATTCACAGGTCCCTCCCCAATTCTACCATATTTCTGTATTTCAAACTACACCAAAGGATCACGTTCTTCTCATCTTCCAATCAAAATCTGATTTAGCAACATTTGGCAATCCTCCTACTAATTCACATCTCACTTAATTACCTTCTGCTGTCTTCATCCTAATTCATGGGTCTCCTCCACTGAATTGATCAGTTTACTCACCACAAAGCTTGACTGGTTTACAAAGGTTCATGCTTCTGGCAGAAATGGCTATTGATGTCAATAACCCTATAAATATATATTGCCATTTTCCCATGAACCTAAAATAAAATATTCATAGAATCCTGGGTTTAGGAGAGACCATAAAGGTCATCTCTTCTCATATCCCCTACCCTCCACTTCCCCCTCTTCAATGCATGAATTTTCTCCACACTAGTCTTACAAGCAGAGAAGGCAATGGCACCCCACTCTAGTACTCTTGCCTGGAAAATCCCATGGACAGAGGAGCCTGGTGGGCTGCAGTCCATGGGGTCGTGAAGAGTCAGACATGACTGAGCGACTTCACTTTCAATTTTCACTTTCATGCATTGGAGAAGGAAATGGCAACCCACTCCGGTGTTCTTGCCTGGAGAATCCCAGGGACAGGGGAGCCTGGTGGCCTGCCGTCTACGGGGTGGCACAGAGTCGGACATGGCTGAAGCAACTTAGCAGCAGCAGCAGCAGCAGCAGCAGCAGTCTTACAAGCAGACATCTACTCATTGCTTTAAAACCTACAATGGTGGGAAATTCACTGCTTCTTGCCACTGTCCATTTTATTGTTAGACATTTCCAGTGTTAGAAAGGTCTTTAAACAGAGTTGAAATGTGTCTGTCATTGTATTCACTGGTCATGGTTTTGCCCTCAGAGCTCAATAAATAATATTCATTGCTCTCCTTATGCACTCACATCTAATAATAGTGAGTTGCAAAATCACCATTCCATCCCCACCTCCCCATAAGTTTACTACATTTTACTCCAGCCTAAACTAACCTTACTTTCTTAGTTGTCTCATAACAAAATTTAAAGTCCTTAAACATTTTTGTCACACTCTGTTGAACACATTCCAAGTTACATATATTCTTATGGTATGCCCCTAGAAGCATATAGAGCATTCCTAGCAACTCTAGTAGGAAGAGAGCAAACTGAACTATACCAAGATTTTTTTTAAAAAAAACCTAAGTTTTCTAGTAGTTTTTCAGCCATGAATGAGAACTTAATGTTCGTTAAAAACACAAAATTCTACTGCTGGGAAAGTGAAGAAGCTAGAGAAGAATTCATTAAGATATCTAAGGAAAGTTGCATGCATGTTCAGTCGCTCAGTCATGTCTGAGTATTTGTGACCCCATGGACTGTAGCTCACCAGGCTCCTCTGTCCATGGGATTCTCCAGGCAAGAATACTGGAGTGGGTAACCATTCCATTCTCCAGGGGATCTTCCCAACTCAGGGACTGAATCCATATCTCCTGAGTCTCTCCATTGGCAGGCGGATTCTTCTGAGTCACCTGGGAAGCCCAGGGAAAATTGGAAAGATTAAATGAGAATAAACTAGACTTTGGACAAATGTGAAAAGGGAGACAGCAAAGGGATTTTAATTTTAACCCAAACCCATGGTTGGGGCTATGTTCCAGTTTTTCTGCTGTGTAACAAACCACCCCAAACTTAGTGGTATAAAACAGTAACATTTTATTTTAACAGATTCCGTGAGTCAGAAATTTGAACAGGAGCAGTGGGGATGCTCTTTCCTGCTCCTCTATGTCTGGGTCCTCAAGTAGGA
Organism: Bos grunniens; assembly: GCF_055505025.1. Classification (NCBI taxonomy): domain Eukaryota; kingdom Metazoa; phylum Chordata; class Mammalia; order Artiodactyla; family Bovidae; genus Bos; species Bos grunniens. Next base: position 25,861,875 of record NC_141179.1, read on the forward strand.
AGACCCCAAAGCTAGGATGACCAACACATCTCTGGGCATCATGACGACATGTGGGTGGCTGGCTTGAATGCTGGGCTCAGCTGTCACTGTCGACTTAAACATCAGCACATGGCCTTCCCATGCAGCTAGGGTTTCTCATAGCATGGCAGCTGGGTATCAAGAGACGTATCCCCAGAATGAACTTTCCAAGAGAACCAGGGGGGCACTGCATGGCTTTTTCTGACCTCATCTCGGAAATAACAAAACACCACTTCCACAGCAATCTCTTGGTTACCTCTTGGTGAGGGTAATTGCAAAGTCTCCATGAAAAAAGGGATGTGGGATGGGAGAGTATTGTGGCAGCATCTTTGAAAAATAGAACCTGTCATTATCTGGAGAAGTAAAAATCAACAGTGTCAAATCTCAGTGTCCAACAGAGATCACTGAGCAAAAGCAGCCCAGAATTGAGGAACTCCCTATGGAGACATCTTCCAAGTAGGACAAAGCTGTACATCTTTACCTGTCATATTCTCAACCCTGTTCTCCATATGTGGTTTACATTTAGAGAATTTTCACATTGGCATGGCTTCTTACATTCTAAAGAGTAGAACGAATGTGATGGTGGGTTTATATAATGGGCCATGGTTAGGCAAATCTACTGAAAAACCAAAGTGGTCATAAATGAAAAATTCTCACACTTTGAAGTGCAGGTGCATTTAAGGGGGAAATGAATGATTCTAGGGTTGGTTTAGAGTGAGTATCAGGTTCCAGATTCTGGTCCTTAAGTCTGGGAGACATAGTTCTCTTAGTAAAATAAATGGTATTCATACTCTGGTGATGATGCTCTGGCTGTGGCTAAAGGAGACAATGAGTCCAGAACCCTGTTTCTCTTCAGCCTGGAGTACACCTCACTCTGGTGTGTGGTTAGTTCAACTGTACTTTGGGTACACATATTCACAATCAAGGGTAATAATATAGAGCTATGTGCGTTTATCTTTGTGCTTATCTTATTTGTATTATTTGTACTACTGTGCTGCTTTGGGAATAATCCAAATAAAAACAATCTTAAGCTGAGTACAAGGCAGCATTCTAGCCCATCCTTGAATTTGGAATAGACTCTATGGTTTAACCAAAATAGCTCTAATGAGAAAGGACTCTGGCAAGAACTGAAAAGCAAGGTCTATGTTTCCAAGGATGTAAACATCAAGAGTAATAACCTTCCTTTTCACCTTTGAGTGGTAGCAAAAAGTAATAATCAGCAATCAGGGAATGTCCTATCAAAGGTTATCTGACTTTTCTTTAATCATGTTCCATCAGAGAGCCTTGACCATCTCCGTCAGGGATGACCTGGTCATGGTAGTTACTGTTCAAACTACACATTTGACATTTACCATACATTTTGCTGTCTATCATTGCTTTTCACTGCATGTGTATTTGTCTAATTATGAACTTCTCTTACATATACAGGAAGACTCTATCTTCCTCATGATGGTCTCTCTGCAGTTTTGTGTACTTTGGATGTACAACGTAGCTGCCCAACTTCCCAATGATATTAGTTTATTTTCTGAACTGTTATTCATAGTCACAATGCCATGCTTTGACCATTCTTTTCTTTCCATTGTGAATGTGTTCCATTTCCACTTCCCAAATCCAAATGTTTCCCAGGCGCCTCAAGACCAGATGCAATGCCATTTTCTCCAAGGACTTTCCCAAACAGTTCTATGCTAACTCACATCCATCTCCTTCTTCTGTAAATTCCTCCCATCACACTTACCATCTGTCTCTATCACTTTGACACTTTTATCACATTCTTCCTTCTCTTCTTACTTATCTATTCTTTGTAAGTTTGTGTTGATTATTCTCTTAGGCTAAGGGCTCCTGTGGGAGATGGGGGGCAGACACCATTTTTTGTTATTTCCTCTACAGCCTATGTATAAAACAAGTATTTGTTAAAAATACAAATAAGCTCTCTTGTTAGGAGTGAGGAAGTTTTCACTTATTGATCCCTGCTGTTTCTCTCACTCAGCTTCCCTGGTAGCTCAGAGGGTAAAGAATCTGCTTGCAATGCAGGAGACCCAGGTTTGAACCCTGGGTTGGAAAGATCCCTTGGAGAAGGAAATGACAACCTACTCCAGTATTCTTGCCTGGAGAATTGCATGGACAGAGGAGTCTGGTGGGCTACAGTCCATGGTATCACAAAGAGTCAGACATGACTGAGCAACTAACACATTTTCTCTTGCTCAGTCCCTCTTCTAACCTACAAGAGACTTTTGTGAAAAGGCTGGGAAGATCAATTTTATATTCCATAAGGAGACACAGAAATAAAAAAAAATTCCAAGAGTTATTTGCCCAGGAACCCAAGGACCAGCCTCCCAAGTCACTGCCCTGTGCATGTCCCTGTTTCTGTCCACTTTTCTCCTGAGTACACCTCCACTAGTCAATGGCCCATGCCAGGAGACCCAGAGCAGCTTTAGGAGAAGGCCTGGAAACTCTATTGCTTGGAGCTTTGAGAACAGAAAACATTGTGTTGAGCTAAACTACAGAGGGGCCTGAGTTACATCAGTCTCAACATTGTTGGGTCTCTACTTTGAGTCCTTTCTAAAGTCCTTCCTGCTGTATTCTTCTATCTAGGGAAAGAGTTGGCAGAATTTTTTTCTCTTTTCTGTAAAGAACCAAACTGTCAATATTCTTGGTTTTGTGAGCTATATAATCTCTGTCACAACCTTTCATGTCTGCCATAGATCAAATGAGTGTGGCTGAGTCCCAATAAAACTTTATTTATAAATGCAGGTAGAGAGGAGTAACCAAGATGGTGGAGGAGGAAGACACTTAACTTACTTCCTTATAGGTGCTCCAAAATTACAACTATTTGCAGAGCAACTATTAATGAGAAAGACTTAAGACTAGCAGAAAAGATTTTCTACAACTTAAGATATAAAAAAGAACTCATAACAAAATAGGTAGGAGGAATACAGATACAGAATAGTAGAGACACATACCCCAGGGTGGACAATCCCAAAACAGGAAGATAATTAAAACTGCTCGCACAGCCCACATAGGGGGAAACCCTAAGGTATGTGGCTCTGGTGACCAGATGCGACTGTGCTGCTGAGACACAAAGGCCTTCTCCTACAAGAGGCCACTTTTCCGAGGTTGGGAAATGTAATCCACTTACCAAATACATAGAAATAAAAACAGCAAAATGAGGTGACAGGAGAATGTGTTCCTAATGAAGAAATAAGGCAAAACTCCATAAGATGAATTCAGTGGAGCAGAGATTAAACAATCCACCTAAAAGAGAGTTCAAGGTAATCACCATAAAGACACTCAAAGAACTAGGGAGAAGAATGGATGGACAGAATGAGAATTTCAACAGAGTTAGAGAATATAAAGAAGAACAAAACAGAACTGAAGAACACTATAACTGAAATGAAAAATACACTAGAAGGAATCAACAGTAGATTAGATGGTACAGAAGACAGGGTAAGTGAGACAGAGTAGTGGAAATTACTGAAGCCAAACAGAAGAAAGAATTTAAAAGTTGAGGATAATTTAAGAGGCCTCTGTAACAATCTAATACAGCAATAACTGAAAACTTTCCTAAGCTAGGAAAGGAAAGAAAATTCAGTTTCAGGAACCATTGAGGAATCCAACATGAATCCAAACAAACCCACAACAGGACATAAGTAAAACAGCAAAAGTTAAAGAATTCTAAAGTCAGCAAGAGGAAAAAGAAGTCCTGTATGAGAGAATCCCCATAGAATTATCAATTGATTTCTCTACAGAAACTTCACAGGCAAGAAGGGAGTGGCGTGATATATTCATAGTGCTGAAAGGGAAGAATCTGCAACCTAGGATACTCTACCCAGGAAGATTACTATTAATATTTAGAATTAAAGGAGAGATAAATAATTTCTCAGACAAGCAAAAACTAAAAGACTAAAACTGCCCTAAAAAAAATATTAAAGGATCTTCTATAAGTGGAAAAGAAAAGGTTACAATAAGTGAGAATCTATAGGAAAGGAAAAATCCCAATAATAAAGGCCGATATGTAATAAAGGCTGTGGGCCAAGCACTTTAATAAGCTACTACAAAAAAGTAAATGACAAAATCTGTAAAATCAACTATTAAGTACAATAAACATTGAGGGACAAACATGAAGATGCAAACTGTGACATCAAAAGCACAAAACATGGGGGAGAGGAGTAAAAAAATGTAGATTGTTTAGAATGTGTTTGAAATTAAGTGACTATCCATATAAAACAAGGGAATATAAGTCGACATAAATGAATCCCATGCTAATCACAAATCAAAAACTTGTAACAGATACACAAACACTAGAGAGAAAGGAAAATATGCATATCACTAAAGAAAATCATCAAAACACAAGGGGAAAAGCTAAAAGAAGTAAAGAACAGACAAGTACTGCAAAAACAACCAAAACACAAATAACAATGACAAAAAATATATACCTATCAATAATTGCTTTAAATGTCAATGGAATACACATTCTAATCCAAAGATACTCGGTGGCTGATTGGATTAAAAAAAAAAAAAAAAAACAAGGTTCATTTATATCCTGTTTGTAAGAGATTCACTTCAGAGCTTCCTTGTTAGCCTCCAGGGCTTCCCTGGTGGCTCAGAAGGTAAAGAATCCACCTGCAATGCAGGAGACCTGGGTTCAATCTCTGGAGAAGGGAATGGCTACCCACTCCAGTATTCTGGCCTGAAGAATTCCATGAACAGAGGAGCCTGGTTAGCTACAATCCATGGGCTGGCAAAGAGTCAGATATGACTGAGAAACTTTCAGTTTCACTTCAGAGCTAAAAATACAGACTGCAAGTAAGTGGTTGGAAAAAGATTTTATGCAAATAGAATCAACAAGAAAGAGTGTACAGAAATTCTCATATGAGAGAAAATAGATTTTAAAATAAAGCCTTTAACAAAAGATGAAGAAAGCATTGTGTATTGATAAAGGGATAAATATAAGATTATATAATACTTATATATATATATATAAGATTATATAAAATGTATCAAGATGGTGCATTGGAGGGACGTGCACTCATCTTCTCCTGTGAGAACTTCAAAATTACAACTTGCTGCTAAACAACTGTTGACAGGAGAATGTTGGATTCCACCAAAAAAAAAGATACCCGCCCCATCCAGGGGCAAAGGAGAAGCCCCAGAAAGATAGTTGGAGGGTCAGAATCATGTTTACAATCAAACCCCACACCTGCCAGAGATACCCAGAAGGCTCAAATAAACCTTGTGTGCACCAGGACTCAGAGACTGCAGAGACGGAGCCAGAGCTGTGTTTGAATGTTTCCTGTGCAGGTATGGGTCACAAGTGGCCTGCCACAGGGGCAGGGGCTCTGGGTGCAGCAGACCTAGGTATGGCATAAACCCTCTTTGGAGGAGGTTGCCATTAACCCCACCATAGAGCCACCAGAACTGGGGAAACAGACCCTTGCAGGGCACAAACAAAGCTCTGCATGCACCAGGACCCAGGAGAAAGGAGCACTGTCCGCACAAGAGACTGTCCCAGGTTTGCCCGTGAGTATCCAGGAGTCTCTAGCAGAGGCATGGGTTGGTGGTGGCCTGCTGAAGGGTCAGGGGCCCTGAGTGCAGCAGTGCATGCATGGGACCTTTTGAAGGAGGTCGCCATTATCTTCATTACCTCTACCATAGTTTGGTCTCAGGTCAAACAGCCGGGAGGGAACACAGCCCTGCCCATCAACAGAAAATTGGATTAAAGATTTACTGAGCATGGCCCTGCCCATCAGAACAAGACCCAGTTTCCCCCTCAATCAGTCCCTCCCATCAGGAAGCTTCCATAAGCCTCTTATCCTTATCCATCAGAGGGCAAACAGACTGAAAATCTAACCAATTTGATCACAGAAAACTAACCAATTTGATCACATGGACCACAGCCTTGTCTAACTCAATGGAACTATGAGCCATGCCATGTAGGGCCACCCAAGATGGATGGGTCATGGTGGAGATTTCTGACAAAATGTGGTCCACTGGAGAAGTGAATGGCAAACCAATTCAGCATTGTTGTCTTGAAAACCCCATGAACAATATGAAAAGGCAAAAAGGACATTTAAAGATGAACTCCCTAGGCTGGTAGGTGCCCAATATGCTACTGGAGATCAGTGGAGAAATAACTCCAGAAAGAATGAAGAGATGGAGCAAAAGCAAAAGCAGCACCCAGTTGTGGATGTGACTGGTGATGGAAGTAAAATCCGATGCTGTAAAAAGCAATATTGCATAGGAACCTGGAATGTTAAGTCCATGAATCAAGGGAAACTGGAAGTGTTCAAACAGGAAATGGCAAGAGTGAACATCGACATTTTAGAAATCAGTGAACTAAAATGGACTGGAATGGGTGAATTTAACTCAGATGACCATTATATCTACTACTATGGACAAGAATCCCTTGGAAGAAACGGAGTAGCCATCACAGTCAACAAAAGAGTCTGAAATGCAGGACTTGGATGCAATCTCAAAAACAACAGAATGATCTCTGTTCCTTTCCAAGGCAAACCATTCACTATCACGGTAAACCAAGTCTATGCCCCAACAAGTAATGCTAAAGAAGCTAAATTTGAACGGTTCTATGAAGACCTACAAGACCTTCTAGAACTAACACCCCCAAAAGATGTCCTTTTCATTATAGGGGGCTGGAATGCAAAAGTAGGAAGTCAAGAGATACCTGGAGTAACAGGCAAGTTTGGCCTTGGAGTACAAAATGAAGCAGGGCAAAGGCTAACAGAGTTTTGCCAAGAGAACACATTGGTCCTAGCAAACACCCTCTTCCAACAACATAGAAGAAGACTACACATGGACATCACCAGGTGGTCAATGCTGAAATCAGATTGATTATATTCTTTGTAGCCAAAGATGAAGAATACAGTCAGCTAAAACAAGACCAAGAGCTGACTGTAGCTCAGACCATGAACTCCTTATTGGCAAATTCAGACTTAAATTGAAGAAAGTAGGGAAAACCACTAGACCATTCAGGTATGACCTAAGTCAGATGTTTTAGGATTATACAGTGGAAGTGACAAATAGATTCAAGAGATTAGATCTGATAGAGTGCCTGAAGAACTATAGTCGGAGTTTTGTGACATTGTACAGGAGGCAGCGATCAAGACCATTCCCAAGAAAAAGAAATGCAAATTATCTGAGGAGGCCTTACAAATAGTTGAGAAAAAAAGAGAAGCTAAAGGCAAAGGAGAAAAGGAAAGATATACCCATTTGAATGCAGAGTTCCAAAGAATAGGAAGGAGAGATAAGAAAGCCTTCCTTAGTGATCAACGCAAAGAAATACAGGAAAACAATGGAATGGGGAAGACTAAAGGTCTCTTCATGAAAATTAGAGATTAAAGGGAATATTTCATGCAAAGATGGGCACAATAAAGGACAGAAATGGTATGGACCTAACAGAAGCAGAAGATATTAAGAAGAGGTGGCAAGGATATACTGAGTGAGTGGAGTCACTCAGTTGTGTCCAATTCTTTGCAACCCCATGGACTGTAGCCTACCAGGCTCCTCCATCCATGGGATTTTCCAGGCAAGAGTACTAGAGTGGTTTGACATTTCCTTCTCCAAGAATACACAGAAGAACTATACAAGAAGGATCTCCATGATCCACATAACCATGATGGTATGATCACAATTGCACTCATTTCACACACTAGCAAATTAATGCTCAAAATCCTCCAAGCCAGGCTTTGACAATATGTGAACTGTGAACTTCCAGATGTTCAAGCTGGATTTAGAAAAGGCAGAGGAATCAGAGATCAAACTGCCAACATCAGTTGGATCATAGAAAAAGCAAGAGAGTTCCAGAAAAACATCTATTTCTGCTTTATCGACTATGCCAAAACCTTTGACTGTGTGGATTACAACAAACTGTGGAAAATTCTTCAAGAGATGGGAATACCAGACCATCTGATCTGCCTCCTCAGAAATCTATGCAGGTCAAGAAGCAACAGTTAGAACTGGACATGGAACAACAGACTTGTTCCAAACAGGGAAAGGAGTACGTCAAGGCAGTATATTTTCACCCTGCTTATTTAACTTATATGCAGAGTACATCATGTGAAATACCAGGCTGGATGAAGCACAACTTGGAATTAAGGTTGCTGGGAGAAATATCAATGTCTGATATGCAGATGACACCACCCTTATGGCAGAAAGCGAAGAACTAAAGAGCCTCTTGAAGAAAGTGAAAGTGGAGAGTGAAAAAGTTGGCTTAACACTCAACATTCAGAAAACTAAGATCATGGCATCTGGTCCCACCACTTCATGGCAAATAGATGGGGAAACAATGGAAATAGTTACAGACTTTCTTTCTGGGGCCTTCAAAATCACTGCAGATGGTGACTTCAGCCACGAAATTAAAGAATGCTTGCTTCTTGTAAGAGAAGCTATGACCCACCTAGACAGCTTATTAAAAAGCAGAGACAATACTTTGCTGACAAATGTTCATCTAGTCAAAACTACGGTTTTTCCAGTAGTCATGTATGGATTAAGAGTTGGACTATAAAGAAAACTGAGCACCAAAGAATTGATGCTTTTGAATTGTGGTGTTGGAGAAAACCCTTGAGAGTCCCTTGGACTGCAAGGAGATCAAACCAATCAATCCTAAAGGAAATCAGTCCTGAATATTCATTGATGCTGAAGCTGAAGCGGCCACCTGATGGAAAGAACTGAGTCATTGAAAAGACCCTGATGCTGGGAAAGATTGAAGGTGGGAGAAGAAGATGATGACAGAGGATGGGATTGTTGGGTGACATCACTGATTCGATGGACATGAGTTTAAGCAAGCTCCAGGAGTTGATTATGGACAGGGAAGCCTGGTGTGCTACAGTCCGTGGGGTCGCAAAGAGTTGGACACGACTGAGCAACTGTACTGAACTGAACTGATACAATACTTCTTAATATATATGCAACTTATATGCTTCCCTGGTGGCTCAGACAGTAAAGAATCCTTTTATAATGTGGGAGACCTAGGTCCAAGCCCTGGGTTGGGAAGATCCCCTGGAGGAGGGCATAGCAATCCACTTCAGTATTCTTGCCTGGAGAATCCCCATGGACAGAGGAGCCTGGTTGGCTATAGTTCATGGGGTTGCAAAGAGTCGGACATGACTGAATGACTAAGCACAGTGGAACACAGAAATATAAAGTGAATATTAACAGATATAAAGGGAGAAATTACAGTAATACAATTGTAGGGGAATTTAATATCCCACTCACATCAATGGAAAAATCATACAGACAGAAAACCAGTATGACCAATGAGCCAATGAAGAAAGCCAAAGGAAAATTTTAGAATACCTCAAAGTCTATAGGACACAGTGAAAGCAGTTCTAACAGGGAAGTTTATATCAACATAGACCTACCTCATGAAACAAGAAAGGTATCAAATAAACAACCCTACCTATTATCCAAAAGAATTAGAAAAAGAAGGATGAACAAACCCCCAAAGTCAGCAAAAGGAAAGAAATAATAAAATCATATATAATCGTGTAAATAAGAGAGAGATAAAAATAGAAAAGATAAATAAAACCAAGAGCTAGTTTCTTAAAAAAATAAATTGATAAGCCTTTAGCTAGGCTTATCAAGAAAAAAAGAGAGACAATCCAAATGAATAAAATAAAAATAAAAGAGGAAAAAACAACTGATAACACAGAGATACAAAAAAAAATCATAAGAGAATACTATGAACAGCTATATGCCAACAGATTCAACAACCTAGAGGGAACGGACAAATTTCTAGAAGCAGACAACCTGAATCAGGAAGAAATAGACAATCTGAACAAACTGATTACTACTAGTGAAACTGAATTTGTAATTAAAAAAACTTCCAGTAAGCAGAAATCCAGGACTAGATGGATTTACAGGGGAATGTACCAAACATATAAAGACGAGATAATGATAATACCTATCCTTCTCAAATTATTCCAAAAAACTGAAAGGGAAAGAACTGTTCCAAATTGATTCTATGAGGCCTCTATTACCCTAATAAGAAAACTAGACAATAACATTACAAAGAAAGAAAATTACAGATGAATATCTCTGATGAATATAGATGTAAAAATCCTTAACAAAATATTAGCACAGTGAATTCAACAATATATAAAAAGGATATACCCTGGTCAAGAGGAACTGATGCCAGGGATACAAGGGCGGCTTAATGTCCACAAAGTAAACCATGTGATACATCTAATTAACAAAAGGAAGGATAAAAATCACATGATTGTCTCAATAGATGCAGAAAAAGCATTTGACAACATTCAACATCTACTCATGATAAAAACTCTCATCAAAGTGGGTATAAGGGGAGTATCAGATCAGATCAGTCGCTCAGTTGTGTCCGACTCTTTTCGACCCCATGAATCGCAGCACGTCAGGCCTCCCTGTCCATCACCAACTCCCGGAGTTCACCCAGACTCACGTCCATCAAGTCAGTGATGCCATCCAGCCATCTCATCCTCTGTCGTCCCCTTCTCCTGCCCCCAATCCCTCCCAGCATCAGAGTCTTTTCCAATGAGTCAACTCTTCGCATGAGGTGGCCAAAGTACTGAGTTTCAGCTTTAGCATCATTCCTTCCAAAGAAATCCCAGGGCTGATTTCCTTCAGAATGGACTGGTTGGATCTCCTTGCAGTCCAAGGGACTCTCAAGAGTCTTCTCTAACACCACAGTTTAAAAGCATCAATTCTTTGGCGCTCAGATCTCAGCATAATAAAGGCCATTTATGATAGACCTACAGCTAACAACATACTCAATGATGAAAAGCTTAAAAAAAATGATGAAAATCTAATGCTTTTCCTCTAAAATCAGGAAAAAGACAAAAATGCCTACTCCCACCACCTGTACATCACCTGCACTTAATAGTACTGGAAGTCCTAGTCACAGCAATTAGGTAAGAAAAGAAACGAAAGGCAACCACGTTGGAAGGGAAGAAGTAAAATCATCACTGTTTGCAGATGACATGATACAATATATAGAATATATTGAAGTCTTTCACCGAAAAGCTATTAGAACCAATACATATATCAGTAAAGGATATAAGATTAATATTTAGAAATCTGTTGCTTTTCTATACATGAATAATGAACTGCTGCTGCTGCTAAGTCGCTTCAGTCGTGTCTGACTCTGTGCGACCCCATAGACAGCAGCCCACCAGGCTCCGCCGTCCCTGGGATTCTCCAGGCAAGAGCACTGGAGTGGGTTGCCATTTCCTTCTCCAATGCATGAAAGTGAAAAGTGAAAGGGAAGTCACTCAGTTGTGTCTGACTCTTCGTGACCCCATGGACTACAGCCTACCAGGCTCCTCCGTCCTTGGGATTTTCCAGGCAAGAGTACTGGAGTGGGGTGCCATTGCCTTCTCCATGAATAATGAACTAACAGAAAGAAAATTCAAGAAAGTGATCTGATTTTGCATTAAAGAGAATAAAATACTTAGGAATAAACTTAACCAAAGAAGTGCAAGACCTATACTTTGAAAAGTATAAGACACTGATGAAGGGAACTGAAGAGGATAACAATAAGTTGAACAATATCCCATATTCATAGATTGGAAACATTAATATTGTCAAAATGTCCATACCACTCAAAACTGATTTAATCAATCCATCAAAATACCCATGTCACTGTTCACTGAACTAGGACAAATAATCGTAAAACTTATGTAGAACCACAAAAGGCCCTGAATAGCCAAAGCAACCTTGAGAAAGAAGAATAGAGTTGGAAGTATCACACTCTGTGATTTTAGACTACACTACAAAGCCATAGCAATCTGGATAGTAAGGTACTGGTACATAAACAAACACACAGATCAATGGAAGAGAATCCAGAAATAAACTCATCTACCTATTGTTAATTAATCTATTACAAAAGCAGGAATATACAAGGAAGAAAAGATAGTCTCTTCAATAAGTGGTGCTGGGAAAACTGGACAGCTATATGTAAAAGAATAAAATTAGAACATTTTCTCATACCATATACAAAAATAATCTCAAAATTAATTAAAGACCTAAATTTAAGACTGGATAACATAAAACTAGAAGACAATATAGGCAGAACATTCTTTTACATAAATCAAAGAATATTTTTTGAATCAGTCTCCTAAGGCAAAGGAAACAGAAGCAAAAAATTTTAAAATGGAACTTAATTAAAAGATTTTGCACAACAATGGAACCACTGACAAAGCAAAAAGACAAGCTACTGAATGGGAGAAAATATCTGCAAATGATATGACGGATAAGAGGTTACATGGCATATTGAAAAGCAGAGACATTACTTTGCCAACAAAGGTCCGTCTAGTCAAGGCTATGGTTTTTCCAGTGGTCATGTATGGATGTGAGAGTTGGACTGTGAAGAAAGCTGAGTGCCGAAGAATTGATGCTTTTGAACTGTGGTGTTGGAGAAGACTCTTGAGAGTCCCTTGGACTGCAAGGAGATTCAACCAGTCCATTCTAAAGGAGATCAATCCTGGGTGTTCTTTGGAAGGAATGATGCTAAAGCTGAAACTCCAGTACTCTTTGGCCACCTCATGTGAAGAGTTGACTCATTGGAAAAGATTCTGATGCTGGGAGGGATTGGGGGCAGGAGGAAAAGAGGGCGACAGAGGATGAGATGGCTGGATGGCATCACTGACTCGATGGACATGAGTCTGGGTGAACTCTGGGAGTTGGCGATGGACAGGGAGGCCTGGCGTGCTGTGATTCATGGGGTCAGACATGACTGAGCAACTGAACTGAACTGAACTGAACTGACTGATACAAAATATATAAACTTATACAATTCAATACTGGGCTTCCCTGGTAGCTCAAAGGTAAAGAATCTGCCTGCCAATGTAGGAGACACAAGTTTGATCCATGGGTTGGGACAATCCCCTGGAGAAGAAAATGGCAGTCCACCCCAGTATTCTTGCCAGGGAAACCCCAGGTTGCCTAGACAGAGGAGCCTGGTGGGCTACAGTCCACGGGACTGCAAGAGTTGGACACAACTTAGTGATTAAACAACAACAATACAACTGAATATCAAAAAACAAACAACCCAATTAAAATATGGGCAGAAGACCAAATAAATAGATATTTGAACAAAGAAGACATACAGTTAAAACGCACATGAAAAGATGCTCAACATTGATAATTGCCAGAGAAATGAAGATCAAAACCACAATGAGATATTACCTCACATGTGTCAGAAAAGCTAACATCAAAAAGGCAAGAAATAATAAGCATTGGTTAGGATGTGGAGAAAAGGGAACCCCCACGAACTGTTAGTGGGAATGTAGACTGATTCATTTGCTATGGAAAACATTTTGGAGATAAAAATTAAAAATAGAATGACCATGTGATCTTGCAATTCTACCCTTGAAAATTTGTCTAAAGAAAATGAAAACACTAATTTGAAAAGATATACACATCCCTGTGTTCATTGCAGCATTATTTACCATAGCCAAGATATGTAAGCAACCTGTGTCCATCAATAGATGAATTAATACAGAATATGTATATTTTATATGTGTATGTGTATAACCATATATGTAGCTCAACCACATAAAAAAATAATGAAATCTTACCATTTGCAACATCATGGATGAATCTAGAGTATATTATACTAAATGAAATATGTAAGACAGAGCAAGACAAATATTGTGTTATCAGTTATATGTGGAATCTAAAAAACAAAACAAATGAACAAATATTGCAAAACAGAGTTAAAGACACAGAGAACAAACAGGTGATTACTAGAGAGGACGTGGGTTGTGAGAGGAAAGAAATAGTTAAGGGACATTAAGAGGTAGAAACTTATGAGTTTGGCATAAGATGAATCATGGTATAAAATGTACAGTGTGAAATACAGTCAATAACTATGTAATATCTTTGTATGGTAAATATCATAGTTAGACTTATGGTGATCATTTTGAAATGTATACAAATATCATTACTTTGTGCAACAGGAACAAACATAAGTTCAGTTCAGTTCAGTCACTCAGTCGTGTCCGACTCTTTGCGATCCCAGGTGAATCGCAGCACGCCAGGCCTCCCTGTACATCAACAACTCCCGGAGTTCACCCAAACCCACGTCCATCCAGTCAGTGATGCCATCCAGCCATCTCATCCTCTGTCATCCCCTTCTCCTCCTGCCCCCAATCCCTCCCAGCATCAGAGTCTTTTCCAATGAGTCAACTCTTCGCATGAGGTGGCCAAAGTACTGGAGTTTCAGCTTTAGCATCATTTCTTGCAAAGAACACCCAGGATTGATCTCCTTTAGAATGGATGGTTGGATCTCCTTGCAGTCCAAGGGACTCTCAAGAGTCTTCTCCAACACCACAGTTCAACAGCATCAATTCTTTGGCACTCAGCTTTCTTCACAGTCCAACTCTCACATCCATACATGACCACTGGAAAAACCATAGCCTTGACTAGACGGACCTTTGCTGGCAAAGTAATGTCTCCACTTTTTAATATGCTATCTAGGTTGGTCATACTTACCTTCCAAGGAGTAAGCGTCTTTTAATTTCATGGCTGCAATCACCATCTGCAGTGATTTTGGAGCCCCAAAAAATAAAGTCTGACATTGTTTCCACTGTTTCCCCATCTAGTTCCCATGAAGTGATGGGACCAGATGCCATGATCTTCGTTTTCTGAATGTTGAGCTTTAAGCCAACTTTTTCACTCTCCACTTACACTTTCATCAAGAGGCCCCGGCTGATCCAGGGGATTCGAAGCGGGGATGGCGTCGGCGACCTATTTATTTAAATATTTTATCAAAGATATAAAGAGTAATAGGATGAGGATAGCTCAGTAGGAAAATTCAGTGGAGAAAAGAGGCTGAGTGGCTTGGTTTACGCAGGAGACCAATAAAACTTCAAGACAAGAAGTTTGCACCACTTACGTAGGCCACAGGCGTCCTTCCGTTCTCCCGAAGGAGAGGAGACACTGAGGCCTCCCCGGTCGGATCTTAGAAGCCCAGGCATAATTAGTAAGCATGGTGGGTTCCGCGCTCCAGATAGAGACTCAGCCAGAGTGAGAGAGAGAGCGACATGGGGAGACCAGTATTTCGAGAAATTGATCCCCATTCTTTATTTTCCATGGTCTACTTTTATACACTGAGATGTTATGCAAAAGTCACGCGCGGGGTCAGCAGTCCTGACTTTTATCAAAGTCAGGTGCTTCATACAAATGTATACAGAGGTCTTAGGGGTGTTACATCATCTTCTGGCCAGGGGGGCCTGCTGACAATTTATGACCCTCTCCTTGTGACAACGGTCAGTCAACCAGGACACTTATTTCTCCAGGGGTGATTATTCTTAAAACAGACACCACCCAAATAAAGTTACATTCCTATAGGGTGAGGGTGTAGTGGGTTTTAGTTAAGGAAAGAATTTACTTAGCCTAAGGTCTAACGTGATTAATATTAAAGGTTAATACTTATTTCTTCTATATATTCATTAATGTGTGTAAGGGCAGAGGATGTGGAGACTTAGCAACAAACATTGGCTCAACAAATGAAAAACCCTTCACCAACACAATTTCTAATCAGCCCACTATACTTATAGTTTTCTAACTTCTCTAAAGAACCTGTTTTTAGAGGGTTTAAAGCATCTCGTGCCTCTCACAGTTGGGAGGCTGTGAGCAATCACATGTGGCCAGACAAGCCTGTCAGGCAGGCTGGAGAACCTTCAGAGGAGTTTGTAGGTTAAAACACTCTTGTCATGCCCAAGAGTTTTTATTGACTGGAGCTCTAGGTTAACTCCTTCTCCGAAAGAGGTGGTGGGGGACAGGCCCCTGTAAAGTCAGAGGTGTAGGTGAGAGCACAAAGTAGTAAAGTAGGCAGGCTCTGGTTATGGGGGTAGACGCTCGAGGATTTCCAGGGGGACTCCTGAGGCTCGATCCCGCCTTTGCGTATGTCGAGCCTCCTTCCTCATGACCTTTGCCATGGGCGGAGTACCTCACTCTGGCCCCCAACACTCTTCACTTTCTGCCATAAGGGTGGTGTCATCTGCATATCTGAGGTTATTGATATTTCTTCCGGCAATCTTGATTCCAGCTTGTGCTTCTTCCAGCCCAGCGTTTCTCATGATGTACTTACTCTGCATAGAAGTTAAGTAAGCAGGGTGAAAATATACTGCCTTGATGTACTCCTTTTCCTATTTGGAATCAGTCTGTTGTTCCATGTCCAGTTCTAACTGTTGCTTCCTGACCTGCATATAGGTTTCTCAAGAGGCAGGTCAGGTGGTCTGGTATTCTCATCTCTTTCAGAATTTTCCACAGTTGATTGTGATCCACACAGTCAAAGGCTTTGGCATAGTCAATAAAACAGAAATAGATGTTTTTTCTGGAACTCCCTTGCTTTTTCAATGATCCAGCGGATGTTGGCAATTTGATCTCTGGTTCCTCTGCCTTTTCTAAAACCAGCTTGAACATCTGAAAGTTCACGGTTCATGTATTGCTGAAGCCTGGCTTGGAGAATTTTGAGCATTACTTTACTAGGCATGTGAGATGAGCGCAATTGTGTGGTAGTTAATTATACTAAAAAACAAGCTCATAAGAAGAGATCAGATTTGTGGTTACCAGAGGTGGGGAATTGGGGGAGAGGAAGCTGTATGAAGGCAATCAAAAGTATAAACTCCCAGTTACAAGAAATAAGTACTGGGTTGGCCAAAAGTTCATTCTGGCTTTTCCATAAGATGTTATAGAAAACTCAAACGAAATTTTGGCCAACACAAAGGCTAGCCATGTAATGTATGTAACATGATAAATAAAATTAACACCACCGTGCATTATATATGAAAGTTATTAAGAGGGTAAATTCTAAGGGTTCTCATCACAAGGAAAAAATTTTTCTCTGTTTCTTTAATTTTGTATCTATATGAGATGATGGATGTTCACTAAACTTATTGGGATAATCATTTCATTATATATGTAAGTCAAATCATTATGCTATACACCTTACATTTATACAGTCCTTTGTGTCAATTACATCCCAATAAAATGGGGGAAAACAACCAAACAACAAACATAAGCAAACCAACAGAAACAGGGGGAGGACTGAATTGGACCTGAGGCCCACAGTTTTTTGACCCCTGAGCTTGTACAGGGTATTTGTACATTTTTTAGGCTTATTCCATTCCTGGGGCCACACTTTGGCTCCTACAGCCCAATTCATTTGGGAATTGCTGCTTTTCCTCCCTACCTCCTTTTCTGATACATTTATATTTTGAGTATCTCTATTTTCCCCATGAAAACTTCACCAGCTTCTCCAACCTATACTACTCAACTGAGTTTTCTGGAGCCCTGTGGCATTTAGAGTTAGTACCCCAGAATTTAGAGTATAGTTGTTTCATGAAAATTAATTTTCTTCTCCTAAGAATACTGTAGATCCTTGAGGGAAGAAAACAAGTCTCACATTCATATATGTTTCCTTCAACTCCCCTATTATAGGATGGTACATAATAAGTGTTTGATAAATATTTGCTAATTGATTTGTTAACTTACGTCCATAACAGTGCGTATTTGTTCCTTGCTCTGTGTTGTAGGCCATAATGGCACCCCCGAGATGTCCCTGTCCCACTCCTTGTAACCTATTGATGTTACCTTACATCATGATACAGACTTTGCCACAATTAAGAATATAACATGTTAAGAATATAACTCAACATGCAAAAAACAAAGATCATGGCATTTGGTCCCATCATTTCACGGCAAATAGATGGGGAAACAATGGAAACAATTACAGACTTTCTTTTTTGGGGCTCCAAAATCACTGCAGATGTTGACTGCAGCCATGAAATTAAAAGACACTTGTTCCTTAGAAGAAAAGCTATGACCAACCTAGAGAGCACATTAGAAAGCAGAGACATTATTTTGCCAACAAAAGTCCATCTAGTCAAAGCTGTGGTTCTTCTAGTAATGATGTATGAATGTGAGAGTTGGACTAGAAAACTTTTGAGAGTTCCTTGGACTGCAAGGAGATCCAACCAGTCAATCCTAAGGGAAATCAGTCCTGAATATTCATTGCAAGGACTGATGCTGAAGCTGAAACTCCGATACTTTGGCTGTCTGATACAAAGAACTGACTCATTGGAAAAGGCCCTGATGCTGGGAAAGATTGAAGGCAGGAGGAGAAGGGGAGGACAGAGGATGAGATGGTTGGATGGTATCACAAACTCGATGGACATGAGTTTGAGAAAGCTTTGGGAGTTAGTGATGGACAGGGAAGCCTGGCGTGCTGCCATCCATGGGGTCGCAAAGAGTCAGACACCACTGAGCGACTGAACTGAACTGAAGTTAAGAATCTTGAGATGAGATTACCTTGGATTATCTGGGTGGGCCCCTTGTAATCACAAGAGTACTTATAAAAGTGAAGCAGAGGAGTCAGATGACAGAAGCAGAGAGACAGACAGAATGTGATTTGAAAATGGCTTTGAAGATGGAGGAAAAGGGCCATGAGTCAAGGGCCTCTACAGGC
The DNA here is from genome assembly GCF_055505025.1 of Bos grunniens. Classification (NCBI taxonomy): domain Eukaryota; kingdom Metazoa; phylum Chordata; class Mammalia; order Artiodactyla; family Bovidae; genus Bos; species Bos grunniens. Next base: position 25,880,353 of record NC_141179.1, read on the forward strand.
TGCTTCTGGAAGCTGGAAAGGACAAGAAAACAGATACTTTCTTGGAGACTTCATAAGAACCAGGACTGCTGGAACCTTAACTTCATCCCAGTGAAATATATACAGAATTTTGGCCTCATGAACTGTAAGTTTGTGTTGTTTAAAGCCAAAAAGTGTGTGCTAATTTGTTACAGGAATAATAGAAACCTAAGACCCTCTGTGATGGGAAAATATTAAATGATTAAAAACACCAAGAAACATTTCTGTACCCATCTCTGGATGCCATGGCTGGTCCCCAAGCACAGCTTTGAGAATTTATTCCCTAATGAGGAGGAAGATCTAAAGTAGGTGGTGAGAAAAAACTCTAGAAACATGTATTTGTTTATAGGAAGAGATTTCCTAGTGACATTCTGTATTTAAGCTATTTTTCAAGGTGCATTAGAAAGTCATTGGTCCTAGAGATGTGGGTTTAAGACCCAGCTCTGTCATTTGCTATGTGACCTTGGACAAGTCACTTAATCTATTTGGCAGTACAGCCTTACAGCTCCAAAGGGTATAGGAGATCTACCCAGTCCCATTTAATTGGCCCCAAGGAGGCAAGTCTAGCCTCTGTTCATTTGGATTTAGTAAGACATATACTATAAGCTTGCAATAAAACTATCCAGTAAGAAACCCAAGGGGCTGCTCTGTCTTACAGACAGCTGAGGTACTCGAGGTACAGAGCTGCTATGCAACTTTGAGACCTCTTTCTGCAGGGGAGATGCTGCGATTACTCCAAACCATGCTACCAGGTCCAAGATCCAACAGCTAGGTGATTATTTTCAGAAAGATGGGTTAGAGGTTTGTTCTGTTTCGGTTTTGCTTTTTTGAGCTATCCTCTTAGATTAATCACAAAGGCCCTATAGGCACACCCTGGGTTTCTAGTATTGTCATTTTTGTGATCTTAACAATAATAGTAATAATAATGGCAGGTTTCTATGAATAATAACATTCTGCTACCTGTCCAAGGCCAGTCCTCTTGTATTCTCAATGTTTTACTCCATCAATTCTTCCCATTTTACCTTGCACTATCGAACATGGATCACACTCAAGTTCTCCATACACTAGCAAGTGAAAACAAAGAGGTAAACACTTTTTTGGAACTCTGTTACCTATGTGAACTACTGACTGACCTATTTCTTCCTTCCTTTTATCCAGCTGCTCCAAATGCTATCTACTCTCACAACTTCCTTATGTTACCATCTATGAACTCTTGAACATCTTTCTTTCTTACAATTAACTCGAATTATACACTACACAACTGAACCTCTCTTAATTGACACTTTCAAAGCCCCTCGACGTTCTTCATTTATTCTGACTTCTCTGCTGTGCATAATTGGCCTCTCCTTGTAAATATCACCTCCTTTAGTTTGAGTGACTGTTCCCTCTTCTGATTATCCTCCTACATTTGTAAACTCTTCTTCTATGCCCTTTGTTCTTGACTTTCCCTCTTCTCCTTGTCCCCGGCTATGGTTGGTCACCAGGTCCCGTACTTAGCATTCCTCTTCTCCCGCCATCCTTTCTCCTTGAGCAATCTCCTCTATTCTTGTGGCTTCACCATCATCCACATGCTACTAGCTCCACTTCTGACCACTATTCCAACTTCCATTTCCACTTTTCCAAATGCATTGTGGCTATCTCCACATGGATGTTCACATGACATATCGAAATAGGTCAAAATGTGAACTAATGTTCACTTCTTTCAAAACTGTACAGAGTGATGATTAAGAACATGGCTTTTCAAGTTTTATAGGCTTGCATTCCAGTGTCAGCTTCTCTCTACTTTAGCTGTATAACCCAAAGAAATTTACTTTTGTGTCTGTATTTCCTCATCTGTGAGATGGGGAAAATAGCAGTACCTACTGCATAAAGTTCCTGAGAAAGCTGAAAGAGAGAATGAACCCAAATTGTCATTCTTAGTGCCTGGAAAACAGTTTTGGTTCAATAAATATGAGTGCCGTTACTGCACCTGACTCACCCTTCTTTTTGTCAGTCAACCTCAGTTGGCCATTCTTCACATCACCATACACCCAATCAATTGTTAAGTATTGTAAATTCTTCATTAATAACATGTCTTGTTTCTATTTCCTGCTTTTCACGTGATCAGCTATTTCATTAGGACCAACTACAGCTTGCTGTCCAATACCTTCACCTTTTTCTCTCCATCACTTGCATTCCATCCTTTCTTTTTGAAGAACAGATTCAATGTGTCATTTTTCTGACCCAAACCTTCAATGACTTCTTATCACATAATGAATAATTGGCATTCAAAGCTCTCCAGGATTATGTTTTTACCTACTTTCCCAGAATTATTTCCAACAACTGTCCTATAAACATCTCATACTCTACCTAAACTTACTGCATCACAAATAATTATCTCGCTTTTCTGACCCTGTACCCTTGGTTTTGTGAGTCCTGTCTCCAATGCTGCCATTTCTGGTTCCTAAAATTCCAGCCTCCCTTTGAAGTTCAAGTGAAATGGAATTAGCTCTGACTTAGTGATTCTTAAACATTTTGAATTATGACCTCCTTAAAAATCTGATGAATATATAGATTTTCTTCAGGAAAGATGAAAATGAGCCAACAGAACATCTGCATATGATTTCAGAGGTTCATAGACCCTCTCCTCCATTCCTTTTTGCTGATCATTGAATTACAGTTTATTTTAAAATTATGTGGTATTTTTTGACTGCTAAATTCTTAAAGCATAATGTATCTCTTTCATAGAACTCAGCATGTTATTCCCTGTATTTCAGTTTCAACACTGGCTTTCCTTAACTTCTAGAAAAATGCTTTCTTTATTGTTGTTATTATTATGTGTATATGTGTGTGCTATTTAATGAGATTCAAAGATCATCAACATTAGAATCATAAGAGATTCCTGGGTGCAACTCCAGGTCTCTTAAATTAAGATGCCATGGGCAAGGGACCCAGAAACACTTTGCTGTAAGCTGCCCCATTGACGTACTCGTGAAATCTTGATCTCATCCTATGCCTGAGCTAGCATCACAGATGCACAGGATACAGAAACAGCCTTGGTTCCTCCACTCCCAACCCTTTTGGTCTGATGTGACCAGGAATTGTCATGGACACATTACTTCTTCTGCTATTTTCCATCAGTTTAATTGGATTATGTCTACACTAGCACCTTCTGGATTTGAGACAAGGAATGTTATGTGCTTGAGAGTATTTTATCTAGGTCCCTGGCTCCTTCTCTGCAGATGACTTGTTCTTTCCAAATCCCTATCTTGCATTGGTGAAGTGGTTTCTGCTTAGTCTTAACTTGATATGTTAACACACAGTTTGGAAAATTCCAGCAAGTCTCCTAATGGAGCTTGCCTGAATTATGATAGCAATTTGGGTAAATGCCTTATCGTCTCTCTCTGACTGTGAAGTTCTTAAGCGTAGACTAAACCAATTTCCAGGTTTGGCATAGCCATTGTATTGCTTTATTTTACCCAGACAGATGAGGTCTCTTGCTTCTCCCTCCCCATCCCAGGAAAGTCAGAAAACAGTCAGCTTCCTTTTCTCCTATCTACAACCTGACCATTTAAAAATTCTCATCTCTTTCTTGAAGCTCTTCCTGAGAAGTTCTATGTCCATTGATTTCTCCCCTTCTGAACTGCCCAGGGCACTTCTGGTCTATTCCAAAGATTCCTTTTTAACCTGCAATTATATTATATAAGTAGTATGGCATAATAGTTAAGTTTATGGGCTCTGATTCAAGCAAGCTAGGTTCTAAAACTCAACCCTAATACTGCATAACAGGTCTTAGCTCTGGGACTCAGTTCAACATCTGTAAAATAGAAGTAATATAATACCTACTTCATGGTGTTTTATGAGAACTCAATGAGATAATGCATATAAAGCCCTGATCATATGCTCTGGATATAGTAAACACTCAATAAATGTTAATTTCAGAGTGATGCTATGTATAAATCAGAGTAGGCCAAGTTATGCTATGGTAACGAGTAACCTCAAAACATTGCTTCTCATAGAAACAAAAGGTTATTTCTCACCCATGTTACATATCTCTTGTAGCCCAGTGAGGAGTCAAACTCCATATTGCTATGCTCTGGGAACCAGGCTGACAAAGGCGTTATTGTTGGAACATTGCCAGGCATTGCAGTAAAGGAAAGAAACCTATGGTAAAGCAAGAATTAGCTCCTACAACTTCTGCCTGAAATTGACGCATGACAATTTTCAGTAAATTTCACTGGCCAAAGTCACAAGGCAGAGTCTGACTTCAATGGGGCAAAAAAGAATAATTTCCCCTCAGGAAGGGAAGAGGAAGAAAGAGTTATCTTTTAAGGCTTTCATGTATTTCAGTTTTCCATCATCAGTTATTTGACTGACATATCTTTTGTGTCCCTTAAAGTTGAGCACATAGTAGGAAGCAAGTATATATTTTATTGATGGATAGTAGGTGTTCATCATGTCTCTACGTTTTGAATTGAGTTGAATGATTGAAGGAGAAATTCCTCTGTGATATATAGCAAGTGTCTGAAAATGTCAACTGATGAATTGACAGCAAAGGATCAGAGATCCCCATTTCTCTAAAACAAATGAAACCATCCACCTGGCACAAATTTTTTTTTTAAATGTTTAACTTGAGAACTGTCCAAGACTACATTTTACTCAAAATTTCTTATTAGTTGTCTACAAAATCTAGGATGTTGCTGTCATTTTTACATTTAGATCTACGAGTGTAAGACACACAAATTTTTTTATATCTTCCTGAGTCCTGGCCAGCAATTAGCACCCAATGTCCTTAAGTTACCTTCAGATAAACATGTGGTCAAGACATCCAGTAGATACAGCTTCCTGCTCTTATAAAAGATGATTCTCTATTTAAATAAATAAGTGTTACAGAGAGATGTGGCTAGTGCAAAAGCACAAGTCTTTAAAGAAAAAAAATCCCCCAGGAATTTTTGTGTATCTCTGTAATTATTTATTATTATCGATTATCTTGCCCGGGTTTTATCCCTAACCTTGAGTACATTTCTTTCAAGTCACTTTCAGTCTTGAAACGTAGAGTCAAAATTCTTTCCTGGGGCATATTTGTGGCTCCAGTGCTTCAGTGTCTTCACTAGATATGAATGTCCCTGGAGTCTTTCTTCTGCCAACAGCAGATTAAGACTCTGTTGGGAGAGTCTTTTGCTTTTCATGAGTTTTCTTCCGCAGTCGGCAGTGATCAGGCCTCTCACATGACCTAACTACCAAGTTCTTCCATCTTAGCACTAGAAAGAAATTTCCAGCAGGAGAAAGCTACTTCAAGTTCCCTACTTGTAACTTACCTTCTTCTTTATCCATGGGGCAGAATCCCAAATGGGAGTAAAACACTTAAGGCTGCTGGTCTGGGGTGGCAGGATCCAGGGGGAAGATCAAAGGGCTTCATAAAATAAAAGGTTGCCAACCTATTTACTAACTCATTTTTTCTTTCCTTTCTTCCTCACTTCCTTCTTTTATTCTTATCAATATTTTGACTGAATTACGTGTAAACCAAAATTTGAATTGAATCCCTTTAGCAACCAGTGCTTTTACAACCTGCTTTTGATAGAGTGCCTGCCTTTAAAAGCTCCATGTCTCTTTCCCATGCAAGCCTGTAGCAAAATATATCACTATTTAAATACACTTATAACTATCTTACTTTCTATTACAAGTCAGGAGAGCTAGAATGAAGACTTTTCCACTTTTCTTTTTTACTGTAGTATCGCCAGAGATTAACAAATTTTATGCCACATAGAAGGTCTCTAGTAAATAACTGTAGGCGAAAGCATGAATGAATAGCATGGTGATGAACAGACACTGAGCCCAGGCAAAATTACTGAGTTCAAAACACGGTTCCACACTCTGTAACTTTTTTCTAACTCAATTTTCTTATCTGTGAAATGGAACATTACCATTTGCCATAGTCAAGGTTTAGCTACAGATAAATAAAACAGTTGAGGTATTCTGAGCAGAAAAGGATTGAGTACAGGAATCAGGTGCTTACAAAACTGTTGAATGATGAGAGGAGCAGGCTCTAGGCTCAGCTTCTACAAATAAGTTCCAAAATACCACCACTGTGTGTGCTTGGTCGTTTTAATCATGCCCAACTTTTTGGGACCCTATAGACTGTAGCCCTCCAGGCTCTTCTGTCCAAGGAATTCTCCAGGCAAGAACACTAGAGTGGGTTGCCATGCCCTCCTCCAAGGGATCTCCCTGACCCAGGGATCAAACCCATGTCTCCTGCTGTCTCCTGCATTGCAGGAGGATTCTTTACCCAATGAGCCACCTGGTACTGACCCACTAAGAGAACTCTCACACATCTACTATCAGAAAGCTGGGGAAGCAAGAGGTTGCTGTCTTAAGTTCTGAATTCAAGATCAGATCACCTTATTAATAGATGGAATTCCAAGAATCAGGAAGTCACCAGAATTCTTGGCCCCAAGATCACCTGAGATGGAGCAATCCAAAGCAGTCATTACAATTGCAAGTTTTAGGGTCAAACTATTATACAAACTGGATCTTTCACAAGGAATAAATGGCTCATTGACCTCTCCTTGTCTCCCTACCTAACTCATCAAGGAGTTCAAGTGTCAAGAAATCTGACTGGATAAACCAGAACTGCATCCAGACTGCAAAGCATCCTGGGAAATCTATCTTCGGCTTTTCAGCCACTGTAGTACAGGAAATAATCCTAGGAGTGGGTTCAGTGGACATTGAGCAGGCCAGGCTATAGTTCCCCACCTGCTCCTGCCACAGGATTTCAGTAAATGAAAAGGCTTCAGCAGAGTGCTTGAACATAAGGGGCACTCACTCAGTGTTACTTGTTATTGTTTTACCTAAGAAGATCTGTCATATTGGCTTGTATAATGATCCTTCATATATATTTTGTGAGCATTACAGGCACTGAGTAGCAAGTTTAGTGAATGAATCTTGTAAAAAAATATTTTATGCTTTTTAGTACTGGATATTAGCAGAATCTGTACACCCTTCCCCATGTCCCACATTCTTGGCTCTCTTCAGATGACTGAAAGTGAAGGCAAAACCTTTTTTTCCAGTCTTCTAGCCAAATGTTGCAGTGCTCCTGCTGGGGGCTTCCCCACAGCTCACCCTCCTGGAATCCAAAGGACGTGCAGTTTGGTTGATTGCTTCAAGCTGCAGTTATCTCAGGGACTTCCCAGGTGGCTCAGTGGTAAAGAACCCGCCTGCCAATGCAGGAGCCGCAGGAGTCACAGGTTTGACCTTCCTGGGTCAGGAAGGTCCCCTGGAGAAGGAAATGGCAACCCACTCCAATGTTCTTGCCAGGATAATCCCATGGACAGAGGAGACTGGCGGGCTATGGTCCATTGGGTTGCAAAGAATCAGACACGACTGAGCGTGCAAAAAATTATCTCCAATCACTTTGTCCTTTGTGTTTTAGGGGCAGACAGTGTAGGCGTGTATGTTTCTTTGTGTGTACGTGTTTCTTTTGTGTGTCCATCTACTATACTCTCTTCAATCAGATATCTTTTCTTCTCTGGGATCAATTCCAGATGTCTCCTTTTACTCTTCTAAGAGCAAGTTTTCTGAGGACATTTTTTTCATGTCGGACAAGTCAATCCTTAATATTTTAGGTGTATCATCTACATGCTAGTTCCTATTCTAGGTCCTACAGATCAAGGGACTTAATGGTTCATTTAGGAAAACCTGTGCGGTGCTCTAGCAATGCAAAATAGAGAAACCAAAGCCTTATTTCTGTTGAGGATCATGGAGGATGTCTCTGAAAATAAAAGTATAAACTGAGAACTAAATGAAAAAAGATGAATAAGAGTTAGCCAAGTGACATGGGCTTAAGGCATCAAAAGTATAACCTATAGAAGGAAAGGGGTGAAGCTTTCACTAGGGGGGAAGTTAGTGGTAAAAGACCCATCTCCCAAAGCAGGAGACATAAGAGACTCAGGGTTCAATCCCTGAGTTGGGAAGATCCCCTGGAGGAGGGCATGGGAACCCACTCCAGTATTCTTGCCTGGAGAATCCCATGGACAGAGAACTCTGGCAGGCTACAGTCCATAGGGTCGCAAAGAGTTGGACACAACTGAAGTGACTTAGCACACGTGCACACATGGAAGGAAAGAAATATGCATAAGGATATCTCCCCCAACACAAATAAATTAGTGGTTAAAAGATTGTTCAGAGAAGTGAGTGGACGGTCAAGTTTCTGTTCCTCCATTCCTTGTCTGCTGTTGAATGCAGTCTTGGTGGGATTGTCAGGCTAGGTGTCCTGCCCTTCCATGACCGAGTTGTGAGCGGATGAAATAATCTAGGCCAATCAGATACTTTCCCTGGAATTTGAATCTTAAGTGGATTGAAAAAGAGCCTGGAAAAGGCTCAAGTTTTCATCATGGTAGTGGTTCTCAGCCACCCATTATTTTAAGATACATTGGTTTCTATCCTTTCTGAGGTTCCGCCCTACCCCCCCAATTCTATGAGATACCCCATGTTCACCAATAAATTTTATTTTTTGCCCAAGTTGATCTCTGGTGGCTTGCAACTAAGAAACTTTATGAGATAAAAGAAGCAAAATTTTTTTGCTAAAAAAAGTCTTTGATAGCAGATTGAAGAGAAAAGTAAGAGCTCAAGGGCAAAGGGAACTGGAGACTAATAAACAAAATCTATCCTTAGAGTGTTCTACATTAAAAATCCATAAAGCACTGGAAAATTAGGAAAGAACAGAAGAGGGGAAAATTCAGCTGAACCACATGGTGAGGTTGTTTGTACTCCTGCAAAGAAGACCTCCTCTCTCTCTAAACATTTGTCTCCAAAGCCTTTTTCTACACTAGAAAATGCTGAATATGAATAGTATATGGAGGGGGTGGGGCAATTGAAATGGGCAAAAGGATTGAGTTCCACATTTTCATTGTCCTGGCATAAAGCAATGACAACTTGTGTGAAACTGAGAGAAATTCAAAGATAATGGTAACTGAGAGGCAGAGAGGAGCATGAGACTATAAGCTTCTCCACGAATTTTCAGGTATACTTCTAAAGGGCCATGGAATAGGAATCTGACCCAAACTTAGTTGGGCTTTCTGAAGACAGAATGACCCATAAGTTGACATCTCTTAGTGCATCTGTGACTTAGGAGAAAAGCCTGGTGGACGATGCAACATGTTAATGGAAGACATTTTGCATGATGGGATTATGCGTGATTTGTATTTTATTTGTATTTGTGTGCGTGCTAAATCACTTCAGTCATGCCCAGCTCTTTGTGATCCTATGGACTGAAGCCTGCCAGGCTTCCCTGTCCATGGGGGTTCTCCAGGCAAGAATACTGGAATTGGTTTCCATGTCCTTCTCCAGGGAATCTTCCCTACCCAGGGATCGAACCTGTGTCTCTTATGTCTCCTGCATTGGCAGGCAGGATCTTTACCACTAGCTCTGTCTTTTCATAAATTCCAAAATTTCAACAATAAACTATCATGGGAGAACTAGTATTTAAAGTATGATTAAATACACAATCCTTTTAGCTCACATGACTGCTGTGAGGACCAAGTTACATAATGTCTAAAATATTCATAATTCTTCTTTCTATGTTCAGTACTGACGCTATTTACAGAGCCCATCCTGGATGCAAGGTTGCAGAGGAACAGCCTTACTGACTGGGTAGAGGTGGTTTGATGCTTTATCCATTCTCCTTCCAAGCTCTGTTGCCTCCTCAGCACCATGATTGTTTCCAGAGGTGCTGTCATAATGCAAACATGTTGGGGGTACTCCCACCCTGAGTAACTGTTGTTAACTGCAGGATGTGAACCAGCATACTTCTACCTACTCTTGAAAGAGATACCTGGCAGCTTGGAGATGCCTCTCATAGCCACTCAGCCAAGACAGGCTTCTCTGGCATCCAGCACCCAGGACAACATAGCGAGGACAATTCTTTGTATGACAAGGCCAGGCCAAATCAGCACTGGTCACCGCAAATGGCCAGTCAGTCTTCAAGCCTTTGCAGCATGCAGAGGGCTTGCGTTTCTTTGAGGAAGTCCTGGGAACAGTGGGCCCACGCTGGGGTTCCTGATTATGACCTGGAACGCCACGGACCTCATAGGAGCAAGCCTCTGGGGGCCACTATCAGACCCTGAAATCTTGCCACCAATATTTAGGGGTATGAACAGCCTTAAGAACTCTGAATAATTTCATCCAGGATGGCTTATATTAAAGACTTAGAAGCAACCAGCTAGTTCAAGGAGAGTTCAGATATCTTCAACTGAGGAGCAGGGAGCTCAGCTCAAGTCCAAGTCCATCTCCTTTGTCTATTAGTTCCCTAGACTTTGGGGAAACATTCATTGTCACCTTACTAGCAGTTTCATGCTGCTTTGTGAATACCTCATTTGTAGAATTTATCACATTCTGTGGAAGTATACATATATATGTATTTATCTTTGCTCAGAGGACTATGGGCTCCCAGAGAATAAACCCTGTTCACCCATCACAGTGCCTGACATGTAATAGCCTCAGTCACTGTCCATGAAGTAAATGATTTCCTCATCTCTTCATTCAACAAGTATGTGTTGCATATCTGTGCTGGGCCAGGTGCTGTACAAGGCACTTGGGATGTGGTGATGAATGAGACAAAGAGCAGCCTCCATGGAGCTTACCTTCTTGTGGGGGATGACAGGGGAATGCAAACACATTGTCATTAATAACTGTCAAATATCAGTGGGTGTCTAGAAGATAAACGATGCCAGGTGGAAGGGAGCACTCCTTCAGATTGAGTAGCCTGGAGAGGCCTCTGTAAAGTGCTCACATTTGAGTAGATGCTGAGGCAGTGTGTCCCGAGTAGAGGAAATAGCAAGAAGGGAGGCTTCAGGGAGTAACCCTGAAGTCTCCTGGGGCCAGCAAGGAGGCTGGACAGGGAATGGGAGAGTACTAGGAGGCAGGATTCAGGAGACCCGTGGGAGCTGGATGATGTAGGGTCATAGGCCGAAGGCTGGATTCTACCCTGAATGAGCAGATGAGCCATTGGAGATTTCTGAGCAGGTGAATGATGTGATCTGATTAGTGTTTCAAATTGCTTTGTGAGAATTAATCGGAGAAGTTCAAGGGTACAAGCAGTGAGAGCAACAAGGAGGTGATTATTAGACCAAAGAGATGTTGAGGGATTTGCTTGGATGGTCATGCTCTGGACCGTGCAGATACGGAGCATGGTCAGGTGAAGGATATATTTGACTATTTTTAGGCTGCAGGAAGAAGGCAAGCTCTTAGCTGAACAAGAGTTTAGGGCTGAAAACAACAGAGTCCAGTTTGCAGCATGATGATGGAAATCTGGGCAAGGCAAGAGATGAACAGCGTCCGATGATCAGAGCAGATGTATCAGCCTAGCTGTCTGGCCCCTCCTTGAAGCAGGATGAGAAGGCTGGGGGCTGGAGGGCACCATGACAGCTTAGCCAGGGCCCACGCTGCCCCTACCGCACACTTTCCCCAAAGCCCCACCAGATGGAGAAGGGACTGGGATTCTGGCAACAAGAAGTGCTGAGATCATCACCTCAGCTCCAGCAGCTGCTGCGTCTCCACTGACCTCCACCCCAGAGGACAAAAAGTCAGAGCAGAGATAACGCCACCGCCCCAAGCCCAGCCTGCTTCTCCCGTGCTGACGGGAACAGGAACATGGTTTTCTTGGGGAGGAGGACACCTTCTGTTGTCTCCTGGGCTCTCTACAAACAGCTGGCTGTGCGTTTTTGTGTGTGTGTGTGGAAGTTGGCCCCGGTGCTGAGCACCCAACCTCAAGGCTGAGTCCCACTCCCTGGACCGAGTCCCCCAGCTCCTGAGTGTCATTTTTATTTACTCGCCATTGCTGAGGGCTGCCGGGGAACAGCAACAAAAGTGCTCACGTAAGGGTCTGAGGAGATTTATTCCACTTTCATCTTAGTGCTCGTTAAAAAAGCATGTAAAAAAGGCTGCTGGGAGGTGATCCAGAGCAGACCTAGCTGAGAGAGTGCAAAACTCCTACACGGAAACTGCCAAGGGGTATTTACAACCGTCAGAGTAAGGCCAGATGGCGCCACTGCCTAGCAGCCAGGGCCCAGAGAAATCCAGGCAAATGTCCCCAGCATCTTTCCAGCATTACCTCACACACCTACTTCACAAAAACCTTTTCCTTCCAATCGGCCGTGGCCTCAGCGTTGTACCCACCAAGATGCACTCATTTCCTGCACCCCTTCCCTCACCTGAAGTGTCCTCTTAGTCTCCTTAAATCTTTCCCATCCTTGAAGACACACACTTAATCCCACCATTAGCAGCCTGCCCTCCCTGGTTTGGTTTCTGTTAAACTTCCTGTGCATGTGTGCTAAGTCGCTTCAGTCGTGTTCAACTCTTTGCCACCCTTTGGACTGTAGCCCACCAGGCTCTTCTGTCCATGGGATTCCCCAGGCAAGACTACTGGAGTGGATTGCAAGATCCTCTTCCAAAGGATCTCCCTGACCCAGGGATTGAACCCATGTCTCCACATTGGAAGGCAGGTTCTTTACCGCTAGCACCACCTGGGAAGCCACAGGTGAGAGTGTTAGTGGCTCAGTTGTGTCTGACTCTTTGCAACCCCATGAACTTCCTGTAATGGACAGGAAGCCCAGACTTCCTGTAATGGACCCCAAAGACATCCGTGTCCTATTCCCATCAATCTGTGACTATGTTACCTTATGTGGCCAAAGGCACTTTGCAGGTGTGAGTTGGTTAAGGACAGGGAGACGATTTGTATTATTTGGATGGGTCCAATTTAATCACACTTGTCCTTGTAATAGGGATGCGGGAGGATTAAATCTGGTAAAAAGAGATGTGACAACAAAACCAGAGGTGGGAATGATGTGCTTTGAGGGTGGAGGGAAGGACCAGAAGCTAAGGAATGCAGGCAGCCTCTAGGTGCTTGGTGAGCTAGGGAAATGAATGTGCCACTGAAGCCTCCAGTAGGAATGCAGCTGTAACCAACACCTTGATTTTAGACTTCTGACTTTCAGAAATGTAGAAGAATACGTTGGTATTGTTTTAAGCCACTAATTTTGAAACAATTTGTTAAGCAGCCATAGGAAGCTAGAGCATTCTCCCTTTTCTGAACCTGCCTCTGCCCTTCAGTTTGCTATTTCATCACCTTTGACTCTCACTATTCCCAGATCTACTTCTTGTCTCTTCAACTGGCCTGGATGCCCCCAGAAACTCAAGAGACATGACTCACGTAGCTTGTACTTGTCCTTGGCATTTAACATAGGGTTGTGGCTCAGAGGTTAAAGCGTCTGCCTGCAATGCAGAAGACCTGGGTTTGATCCCTGAGTCTGGAAGATCCCCTGGAAAAGGAAATGGCAACCCACTCCAGTATTCTTGCCTGGAGAACCCCATGGACGGAGGAACCTGGTGGGCTACAGTCCATGGGATCCCAAAGAGTCAGACATGACTGAGCAACTTCACTTTCACTTTTACTTTAGCATATATTGCACACTCCATTAGTACTTGGAAAAGGAATCATGTCAAATGAGGGAAGCATCATAGAAGAATGGGAGTTCCCCTAGGCAGCCAGTGGGTGCACATTTCATCCCTGCTTGGCCCACTAAATGTGCTCTTATATTCAAGAACTTTCTTAGGGCTTCTGTGGCCCAGGCACCATTCAAGGTTTAGAAATATAATGGTAAGCTGGACAGGAGGTTCACAGGTAAGTGGGAAGGACAAATAGGCAATAACAGTGAAATATGTGCTTGGGAAGCTATGGGAGCTGGGCAGAAGCAACTGATTAGTCTGTAGAATCAAGGAAGTCTTCCTAGAGTAAGTGACATTGAAGGTGAGATCAGAAGGATGAGTAAGAGTGCTGAGAGCAGAGAGTGTGATGGGATGGGGGCGTAAAAAATAATGTGCTAAAAAACACAGAGGAAGAGATTTGACACTAATGTTCATGGCAGTATTAGTCACAGTAACCAAAAGACAGAAGCAACCCAAGTGTTCATTGATGTATGAGTGGATAAACACAATGTGGGATATACATACAATGGAATATTATTGTCTTTCTAAAAGGAAGGAAATAATGACACTGCTACAACATGAATGAAACTTGAAGAAATTATGTTATGTGAAATAAGTCAGTGACCAAAAGAACAGATATTGCACAATTCTATTCATGAGGTACTTAGTAGACTAGTCATATTCACACAGAGGAAAACAAAATAATGGTTTCCAGGTGCTGGGGGAAGGAGGGGTGGGTTTATTGTTTAATAGGCTCAGAATTTCAGTTTTGCAAAATGAAAAAAAGTTCTGTGGATAGATGGTGGTGATGGTTGTCCGACAGTGTGAATGTACTTAATGTTAACTTCATACATTTTAAAAAGGTTAAAATGGTACATTTATTTTTAAATATTTTATTGCAATTAAAATATAAATTCAAACCTGGACTGGCGATCTATTTCACATATGTTAACATACATGTTTCAATGCTATTCTGTCAAATCATCCCACCCTCGCCTTCTCCCACAGAGTCCAACAGTCTGTTCTTTACATCTGTGTCTCTTTTGCTGTCTTGTATATAGGATCATCATTACAATCTTTCTAAATTCCATATATATGCGTTAGTATACAGTATTGGTGTTTTTCTGTCTGACTTACTTCACTCTGTATAATAGGCTCCAGTTGCATCCACCTCATTAGAACTGATTCAAATGTATTCTTTTTAATAGCTGAGTAAAATTCCATTGTGTATATGTACCATAGCTTTCTTATCCATTTGTCTGCCAATGGACACCTAGGTTGCTTCCATGTCCTGGCTATTGTAAACAGTGCCACGATGAATATTGGGGTACATGTGTCTCCTTGGTGTGTATGCCCAGCAGTGGGATTGCTGGGTCATATGGCAGTTCTATTTCCAGCTTTTTAAGGAATCTCCACACTGTTCTCCATAGTGGCTGCACTAGTTTGCATTCTCATCAACAGTGTAAGAGGGTTCCTTTTTCTTCGCACCCTCTCCAGCATTTATTGTTTGTAGACTTTTTGATGGCAGCCATTCTGACTGGTGTGAGGTGGTACCTCATTGTGGTTTTGATTTGCATTTCTCTGATAATAAGTGATGTTGAGCATCTTTTCATGTGTTTGTTAGCCATTTGTATGTCTTCTTTGGAGAAATTTCTATTTAGCTCGTTGGCCCATTTTTTGATTGGGTCACTTATTTTTCTAGAATTGAGCTGCAGGAGCTGCTTGTATATTTTTGAGATTAGTTCTTTGTCAGTTGTTTCATTCGCTATTATTTTCTCCAATTCTGAAGGCTGTCTTTTCACCTTGATTATAGTTTCCTTCATTGTGCAAAAGCTTTTAAGTTTAATTGGGTCCCATTTACTTATTTTTGCTTTTACTCCCATTTCTTTGGGAGATGGGTCATAGAGGATCCTGCTGTGATTTACGTCAGAGAGTGTTTTGCCTATGTTTTCCTCTAGGAGTTTTATGGTTTCTGGTCTTACATTTAGATCTTTAATCCATTTTGAGTTTATTTTTGTGTATGGTGTTAGAAAATTTTTTAGTTTCATTCTTTTATAAGCAGTTGACCAGTTTTCCCAGCACCACTTGTTAAAGAGATTGTCTTTTCTCCATTGTATATTCTTGCCTGCTTTGTCAAAGATAAAGTGTCCATAGGTGCATGGATTTATCTCTGGGCTTTCTGTTTTGCTCCATTGATCTATGTTTCTGTCTTTGTGCCAGTACCATACTGTCTTGATGGCTGTTGCTATGTAGTATGGCCTGAAGTCAGGCAGGTTGATTCCTCCAGTTCAATTCTTCTTTCTCAAGATTGCTTTGGCTATTCGAGGTTTTTTGTATTTCCATACAAATTGTGAAATTATTTGTTCTAATTCTCTGAAGAATACTGTTGGTAGGTTGATAGGTATTGCATTGAATCTATAGATTACTTTGGGTAGTATACTCATTTTCACTATATTGATTCTTCTGATCCATGAACATGGTGTATTTCTCCATCTATTTGTGTCATCTTTGATTCCCTTCGTCAGTGTCTTATAGTTTTCTATATATAGGTCTTTTGTTTCTTTAGGTAGATTTATTCCTAAGTATTTTATTCTTTTCATTGCAATGGTAAATGGAATTATTTCCTTAATTTCTCTTTCTGTTTTCTCATTGTTAGTGTATAGAAATGCAAGGGATTTCTGTGTGTTAATTTTATATCCTGCAATTTTACTGTATTCGTTAATTAACTCTAGTGGGGAGGGAGGTGGAAGGGAGGGTCAGGATGGGGAACATGTGCAACCATGGCTGATTCATGTGAATGTATGGCAAACCACCACAATATTGTAAAGTAATTAGCTTCCAATTAAAATTAAAAAATAAAAACTTTAAAAAAAAAACAGAAAAACAAGAAAAAAAGTAAATTCATTAAAATAAAAAACAAAAAAATAGTACAGATGAACTCATTGGCAAAGCATAAACAGAATCAAAGATGTAGAGAACAAACTTATGGTTACCAAGGGGGGACGGTGGGAGGGTGGGATAAATCAGAAAACTGGGATTGACATAAATACACTATTATGAACAAAATAGATAACTAATGAGAACCTGCTCTGTGAACCTTATTCAGTCAGAACCTACTCAGAGGACTCTACTCAGTGATCTGTGGTAACCTAAAAGGGAAGAAAATCTAAAAATGAGTGGATATATGTATATGTATATATGCATATATGGATTCACTTTAATGTAAACTGATTCACTTTACTGTACAGTAGAAACTAAAACAACATTGTAAAGAAACTATACTCCAATAAAAAATTTTAAAAATAAAATTAAAAAACACAGAGGTTCTCACTTCTGTACACAAGTATCTGTAATTATCATTAAACATCTTCCACCTGTAAAGACCTGCTTCCTGCCTTGGAAGCTTCATAGTTAATGATGGAGAAATCAAATGAGCCAATCATGTGAACCAACTTTGTTGGAGTAGCTTGGTTGTCTTCTGTCCTTGGCTGTTTTCCATTCTATCAGTGTAAGAGTTGCCATTGTATCTGCCAAGCCTCAGCCTTCCTTGTTCCTGGGTCTGTAGGAGTATCCTCAAAAGAGCCAGAGCCTTTCACAAATCAGTCACAATGATGACTGTTGCTTGGTGCAGTCTTGGCCTGGCTTCTCTGTGGATCTCAGGACTTGGGTGCCTCTAACAATTCTTGACTAGAATGCCAGCAGAGTGAGTCACCAGCTTGTACTCAGATTTGGATGGTTCTAATGCAGGAGACCTGGGTTTGATCCCTGGGTTGGGAAGATCCCCTGGAGAAGGGAAAGGCTACCAACACCAGTATTCTGATCTGGAGAATTCCATGGACTGTATAGTCACAGAGTATGGGGTATGGGATGTGGAGAAGGGATAGGCTACCCACTCTGGTATTCTTGGGTGTCTCTGGTAGATCAGATGGTAAAGAATCCGCCTGCAATGTGGGAGACCTGGGTTCAATCCCCGGGTTGGGAAGAGCCCCTGAAGGAGGGCATGACAACCACTCCTGTATTCTTGCCTGGACAATTTCCCCAGTGGAGCCTGGCAGGCTACAGTCTATGGGGTTGCAAAGAGTCGGACATAACTGAGTGACTAAGCACAGCCAAGAGCAGCTGTACCTTTTTCAGCACTTCAATTAGGAGTTTCCTTAATGTCTCCTTCTGGCAAACTCAACTGATCAGCTCTCTCTGTCACTGGTGAGGAAAATGGACTGTCTTAGGGCCCAGACCCTTTAGAAGGGGCTCACAGCAGAGGGACAGGACCTGCAATCACTCAGGCCTCCAACTTGCTCCCTTCCCCAGCAGGGATCGTAGATTCACTAGAGGAAGTGGAGATGTTGTCCAGGGGAGCCTTGCTCTACACCAGGGTGCCCTGTGCCCATCCCATCCTCAGACCCTGTGCCTGAGGCCCAGATTGCCTGCCAGATTCACTATTCACATACAGAGACCTCTTTCCACAGATTCCCATTCTCTCTCTTTTCTGTGGGTTCCCCTCCCCGTACAGTCCATCAAATAACATCGATGGAGCTCTGCATTCCAAATCTGGTAAAGTTTCAGATTATTCCCCTTGGAACTCCCAAGTCCCAGGAAATCACAGGATGGTGCTTGACACCTGTAAACAAGCACCTGAATATTTCACGACAGTGAGAGTGATTTTCTCTGCCCAGAGTACAGAGAAGACCTCCAGGGCACTGTTGCTTAACCTCAAAGTTGTCATATTCTAGTCTCAGACCAGCCACCCTTTTACATCAATCTGTACTACAATCTTTTAAGTGTTTTCTTAGCATTTTGAATTACACGGTGCAGGAGAATAGAGGCAGAAGAGATTAATTCTGTTTGGGGGAGGTTGTTCAGGAGAAAGGAATGGGGAGATACCAGTGCTCCTGGACATCAACTGAATGTTGTGCATGGCAGACACAGCCCTGTTACCACTCGTCTCATTTCTGTACACATTCACATGTACTGTGGATCAACCCTCCTCCTGAAGCCACACTGAGTCAGCTGGTCAAGAGGGGAAGCCTTGGACTTGGAGCCGAGGGCCTGGGTTCACATCCTGACACCACCCAGGTCCTTTAGCCTCCTGGCACTTGGTCTGACTACTTTCAGGAAGATACATACCACCACCAATACCTTCACTGCTTTCCCTTTTTTGGCTCCATGAGAGTCAAATGGGATTGTGTATGAGAAAATGCTTTGAAAGTTATCTAACACTTTACATATATAAAATAAGAATAAAAAGGATAGTAAAACAATAAAAATGCTTATTATCAAAAAGAATAATGATAAAAACTCAGCATAAATCAGTGGGCCTATGGAACAGCTGATTACTATCTTCCAGTTAGCATGTTATGGCATTTGTTATGGCCAGAGAAGGCTTTGTTTGGGGAGGAAAGTCTCAAAACTACATATAAGTGTTTGTCTGAGTGATGAGTCAGGAAAGATAGAGGGTGTGTTCTCATCCTGAGCTGTTGGGAGGTGTCCTGAGTGACCTGAACATCAACCCACTGTGCTATTTGCTCCAAAACTAAAAAAAAATCCAACAATCTCAGAACATGCTCTATGTCAGACTCATGGAATGCAAGAGCCAACAAATAGTTTTTCTACTTAAGTCGAAGTTTTCTAGAACAGAGCTCCTGTAAGAGCAGAGACTCAGTGCCCACTGCTCTACCCTCAGGCTTGAATCTTCCCTCTCAGTTTCTGTCCCAATTCTCTAGTGCAGGGAGGCTCCTCTCACCCACTGCCACACCACACGGGAAGCAAAGCAGGCTGTTGGCTCACACCACACTCAGCTAAGTGACAGAGTTGTTAACAGTGAGGTCGGGGAAGGTCAGGTAAGCTGAGCAGGCCCCGCGTTGCCATGGAGTTTGTTGAATTAGACGCAGAACAAGGAGATGCTCGTAAGATGAGGTGACCCTGGCTGCCTGAGCTACATATTCTCCCTGCCAAAGGTGCACACACAGAAACTCTGCTAGAAAATCACCTGGCCTGGCTTCCTTCTCCTTTGATTTGTAGGAATACGGGTTTTGGGGCTGGGGAGGAAAGGGGGTGTCTTAGGTTCAGGGGGCAAGCATGGAAAGATCCAGCTAGAAAGGCTCAACTAAAGGGTAGAAACCGGAAATCAAGGGCAGCCAGCAAATTCAAAGTGTAGAACCAGGGCTAAAATGGTGAGTTGAAGCTGAGAAACAGAGCTAGTGTGGAGAGGTATAGATGATGTGTGTAGATGGTGTGGAGACCATGACTGGTATGCCAGTCTTGCATTTGTCAGTTCCAAGATGTGGGGTCAGGTGGAGGAGGCTTAAAAGCTAAGCCTGGGAGTCAGGGCCCATCTGCTTCCCTTGAAACCACTTACATACTTTTTTTTTTTTGGCCACACCACATGGCATTCAGGATTTTAGTTCCCTGACCAGGGATCAAACCCACGCTCTCTGCATTGGAAACACGGGGTCTTAACTGCTGGCCTACCAGGGAAGTCCCTACACACACTTTTAACATTCACGTTCTCACCATCTGTACTCCCCGATCCCCACATAAGACCCACCTTGCGGCTGAAAAGTCTTTACAGTCAGCACCCACTTCTCAGATCTGCTTGGCAGATGGTCGTGTTGTTTGATATGAAATGCACCCTTAGGAAGAGAAATCAGTTGCCTTGCTGGGTGCAGTCTCAGGCTTTATCACTCCTGCTCACATGTGATCCCACAGACAGGCTTCCTAGGCAGGTTGCTGAGAAGTGTTTATCATGGAAACACTTGCCCACGTTTTCATGGGAGAAAAAGCAGGGCTAAATTGCCTCTAGGAAAAGCTTGGGTGGATGAGAGTCCCTGATGACACTTGACTCAAAGCTTGTATTGTGTTTTATTATTGCTGATTTCAGAGCGTGATAAGCAATATCCGAGTTAATTTATCATCGGCCTTCACCTTATACTTTTGCAGTATTTGCAACTTTTCCCCTTCTAGTTCCCAGAAGAGAATAGTGAATATTTCACTTTATTAAGCACTTTATGGACAAGATTCAGAGGTTTAAGACCTGGTATCTAGTAACTTCCCAGTGTTAGGGTTTTGGAAGTGACTTTTCTATAATATGGTGTTTTTCAGGTTTCTTTTGTGGGCTAGGCAGTTTCTCTAGTCTAGGTTTTCTTCCTTTTCTCCATATCCAATGTATTCACTCACTATATTTGAGAATATACTACATGCTAGATGCTCTTCTTGGAAAAGGCAATGGCACCCCACTCCAGTACTCTTGCCTGGAAAATCCCATGGATGGAGGAGCCTGGTGGGCTGCAGTCTGTGGGGTCGCTAAGAGTCAGACATGACTGAGCGACTTCACTTTCACTTTTCACTTTCACGCATTGGAGAAGGAAATGGCAACCCACTCCAGTGTTCTTGCCTGGAGAATCCCAGGGACGGAGGAGCCTGGTGGGCTGCCGTCTATGGGATCGCACAGAGTCTGACACGACTGAAGTGACTTAGCAGCAACAGATGCTCTTCTAAGTGCTGAATGATGGTAATAAAGAGAACCATCAAAAACCCCTGTCCTCAACACATATATGGAATCTAGAAAGACAGTACTGATGAATCTATTTGTAGGGCAACAATAGAGATGCAGACACAGAGAACAGACTTGCGGACACAGCAGGGGAAGAAGAGGGTGGGATGCATGAGAGGGTAGCATGGAAACAGACACTAAATAAATGTAAAATGTAAATAGATAGCCAGTGGGAATTTGCTGTATGACACACAGAGCTCAACCCAGTGCCCTGTGACAACCTAAAGGGGTGATATGGAGTTCAGGGGGTGGGAGGGGTTCAAGAGGGAGGGGACATAGGTATACTTACGACTGACTCAGGTTGTTGTAAGGCAGAAACCAACACAGCACTGTAAAGCAATTATCCTCCAATTAAGAATAAAATCCCTGTCCTCATTGTTCTAGGGACAGAGTAAAGGGGCAAAATAGGTGATTAAATAGTTAATCCCACTAAAGGACCATAGTAAAGGAAGCATGGGAGACCCCTGTAAGTTAGTGATCAATCAAGAAAATAGATTTGCTTAACCACAAAACCAATCAGCCTCGCTTAGCAACAGCCATGCAACACAAGTGTGAGACTGGCTTTGACTGGGTCAGTGTTCCTGTCGATACGTCAAATGGTATAAGGTGTGGGAAATGGCCAGTGTGTTTAGGGTGATCTTGATAAGATGTTTTGGTAAAGTGCCTGATTTGAGCATGCTAAACAGAGATACAGGGAGAAAAAATGAGAGGAAATGAATGTCAGGAATTTTTTCAGACCAATTTTCTTATAAAGACAAAGGGAGAAATGGAGGTGACTGTGCCAGGAGTAGGGCTTCCCCGGTGGCTCAGGGGTAAAAATCTGCCTGCAATTCGGGAGATGCAGTTTCGATCCCTGGGTTGGGAAGACTCCCTGGAGAAGGGAATGGCTACCCACTCGATACAACTGAAACAACGGAGCCCACACACATGTGAGAGGAGTAGGGTCAAGGGTCAAGGGAGGTGCTCTCTCCCCCCTTAAGTATGGAAGAGTTCATGGTATGGATGAATGCTGATAAAAATGATCCAGAAGAGAGGAGAAAGATGATGTTTCAAGAGAAAGAGAGGGTGGCTACTGCACAAATGTTCTTGAAAAGGAGTAAGATGGGTTCCAGTACACAGACAAGCTATTGGCCTCGCTTGGGTCATGGAGAGGTCATGGTTCTTACTATACAAAGGGAAGACAATTTATTTGCACATGCGTTGGCACCCACAGGAAGCCTTGGAAAAGCAGGATCAGCTCCCGGGACAGACAACTGTGAATAGTCTTTGCCCACTGAAAAACCATGCCAACCACACCAGTATCCCCTAGGGGAGGAGAGAAAGCACCATTGATTAGAAGATGAACAGCTGCTGCAATGTGAAATAATCTGACAGATAGAAATAAGTTTAGGACACAGGGCTTCTGGTGTCTATTGCTTTCTATCACCTTGATATGAGTCATGAAAGCAAAATATTTCCCGCATAGTGGGTATTAACCTAGTGGCTTATGTTAAACTATAGACCCAAGGAAGATGTTCTGACCAAGCACATTGAGCCTGGAACAGAGTGGTCACTCCCTAAATAGTTGTTACAGGAATGAACACAGGAATGCAAGGAAGCATGAATAAATGAGTTACAATCTTGACCTTCTATCTGACACCAGCCTACAAAGATAAGCAATTGTTCTATGTTCTTTTTTTCTATCTTACAGATAATACAGAATAGCTGAAGTATCATAGGCTTTGGCGTTGGACAGATAAGTTGGATTCCCAGGTTGCATCTCACTTAAATGTGTTCCTTAAACTGTGTGAGTCGTAACCATAAAGTGGAAATAGAATAGTTCCTAACTTACAGAGTTGTTGAGAAAAAGAAATCAAACCAAGAATACTGTGTTTCCAGTAAATCATCTGACACATATTAGATGTTAAATGCTGACTGACAAACCGCTCTGCTTAATAACCTGGTAAAATTCACCGACTTCTCTTTCTGCAACATCTTTAGATTTTTCAGTGCAAGCCAGCCCCTGAGATAAGGAGTTCGAGAAGGTCCTAACAAGCTATGGAAAGTCCTGCTTTTTTTTAGAACATAAAAAATTATTATTTCACCCTCCTTTCAACTTGGTGATTAGTTCTTACATGTTGGATGCCCTCTCTTTGTTTTTAGATTTTAACTTTTTTTTTTTTTTGCATCTGCAAAGTCCTCTTCTCCCATTGACCATGAGATGGAGATTTGGGGATCCTGCTTTCCGTTAGTGAAGTTTCACCCTGGAACACATTTCTTAGATGTGTAAGAAGAGAGAGACACAGGACCACACCCCAGGTAGACCCACTTTGTTGCACAAGAAAGAGTCGTCCACAGGATCAGTAACGGGGATTCCAGTGTGATTTCTTCATCCCCATTAATCTCATGTGACTAGAAGGAGATTTGTTTGATGTCTCTCTGCAGACACAGTCAAGAACACTCGGCAGGGGTTGTTGAAGGCATTAAGGATGTTCTCACAGGCTCCCGAAGAGGCTTGTAGTGAGAGATGTTTCTCAGGAATTCAGGGTCACCTGCAAGGACCAGTTAGTCATCTGAGAGAATGTAAGCTGCTTAGAATCAGGATTCCCCATGTTTTTAACAACCATGTGAGGATGGTTTATGCACATCGAAGCTTTTGTGGAATAAGAAGAATGTAAAAAAATGGAGCGTAGACTGTAAGAATGTGGGCAAAGGAGAGGTGACATCAGGGCAGCACTCCACCCAGTGAAAACTGGCAACATTCAAGTTCAAGAGGGAGTGTTCTCTCCAGGCGTTCTGACTCCTCCCCTAACACAAATATACCCGTGAGTTTCCCACCCCAGGATACTCCAAAGGACTTCTCTCCTGAGACACTGAGCTCAGGCTGCCCAGACCCTAATTTTTGCCTGGTGTGAACATTTTGTGATCATACAGGTAGCATTTCCCTGCTTTTTCATACCAGGTACCATGGCTCCAGCAGCAACCCGAGGAGTCCAGAAGTAGGTGCTCAAAGTGGAGCTCAGTTCTCAAGCCTCCCTGACCATCACGAGGGTTGATGAGACAAATACCTCAGGGTGCAATGTAGCCCTTTTCCACAGACTACCTGTTGGGGTGCTATCTCACACTGCTCCTGTCTCTACATATTTCCCCCCAAAGAATGAGGGTTCTCAGAATGGAGTGGAAGCCTAGAGGAACCTCACAAAGTCAGTGGGACAAAGGATTGAGGTCCGAGAAGAGTGGAGGATGACCACACACCAGCAACAGCGATGTTTATAGACTAATGCAGTAGATTCTGGAGAAGGCAGTGGCACCCCACTCCAGTACTCTTGCCTGGAAAATCCCATGGACAGAGGAGCCTGGTGCTGCAGTCCCTGGGGTTGCTAAGAGTCGGACACGACTGAGCGGCTTCACTTTCATTTTTCACTTTCATCATTGGAGAAGGAAATGGCAACCCACTCCAGTGTTTTTGCCTGGAGAATCCCAGGGACGGGGGAGCCTGGTGGGCTGCCGTCTATGGGGTCGCACAGAGTCGGACACGACTGAAGTGAGTTAACAGCAGCAGTAGATTCTAGGCTGATGATCTTACATGGCTTGCCTCAGTTTTGGAGATAATCACTTGGCAAAAGTGCTGTCATTATCCCCACTGTAGAAAAGACGAAGCTAAACCTTGGAAAGTTTGGATACTTTGCCAAAATGATACAAATAATAAGTGATGATACTGGTATATTAGAAGCCTATAAGCCTATGCATAGGCTAAGTGACATGGCTACTTTGTAAGCAAGAAAGGGACAACATATGGGTGGCGGGTAGGTAGATACCTCTTGCCTTGATCTAGGAGATGACTTGATTCTAGCCCAGCTATGGGGATGAGGACCTGGAAAAATTCAAGCTGGGGAGAGTTTCATGGTCTGCCTCACTTCCGCTTCCTCTAGAATGAGGGAAGTTGCAAGCAGTTGGTAGCTGTAGCTTGTGTTTAAGAGGTTTGAGGGGCGACCTGTGCCAAAAAGGATGGAGACAGGTGAGTGAGGAATTTCATGTTTAAATGCAAAGTCGTGTTTTTTTCTCAGGAAGTGTGTGTGTGCTTAGTTGCTTCAGTCGTGTCTGACTCTTTGCCACACTATGGCCTGTAGCTGCCCAGGCTCCTCTGTGCATGGGATTCTCTAGGCAAGAATACTGGAGTGGGTTGCCATTTCCTTCAGGGGATCTTCCCAACCTAGGGATAATACCCATGTCTCCTGTGTCTCCTCCATTGCAGGTTGAGTCTTTACCACTGAACCACTGGGGAAGCCCTCTCAGGAATTGAGAACACAAATTTAAATGTGCCTCTGATGGGGAAGCACTCACAGCCGCCAGGTGCCCCTCCCATCACCTTGGGCAGCTGAGGTCCCAGTCTTCAGCACTCTGGTCTCTCTAGCAATCTCCCCACCATCTCCATCAGTCCAAAGCTGACAGTCAGAAACTGCAGAGCCTCATTTCCCCCTCTCATTGAATATCAGACTTTGAATGAGGACCACTCAGCAAAACTTGTCCTCCCAACCCTGAGAAGGGATGTTCAGAGAATTCACCATCATTTCTCGATGGAATTTTTCAGAACAAGAAATCAGAGAATCCATTCTAACCAGCAACACTTGATGAGTCTGAAGGCATTGTTAGAAGTCAGGCTTTCTCCAGTTCAGTTTTGAGTTGAAGACAAAAGCTGAAAACACGGTCCTGACTTCCAGTGATTCACTCATAACTTCTCAGCCTCACCGTGTATGGGGCGCAGACTGAAAAGAGTATGAATCAGACCTTGGCATCACAGTATACCTAAGGAGACTTAGAGGACAAGGGCAGGCTGCAATTCTTTTCCCCAAGAAATGTCCCTTTTATAGATTCCAGAAAACATCTCAACCTGAGGGCAATTTTGTATACAAAAGAGGACAGTGTTACTCCAAGGAGTCCCATAGTCAGTGCGTGAGGTCCGTTTTGGTTTTGTTCCTGGGCTCCCCTGGTGGTTTAGCATAAAGAATCTGCCTGCCAATGCAAGAGACATGGGTTCGATCCCTGGGCAGGGAAGATCCCTTGGAGAAGGAAACGGCAACCCACTCCAGAATTCTTGCCTGGGAAATCTCATGAACAGAGGAGCCTGGCGGGCTACAGTCCATGAGATCTCATAGAACTCGACACGATTTAGCAACAAACAACAACAAAAATTGCTCCTACATAAGATCATGTCCAGAGGCCTAAAGTGTTGTTCTGTGCTTGGCCACCTATGGGATCCTCACCCAAGTTTGGTTCACAGTCCTGGAGTCATCAGATACCCATTCTCACAAAGGGCACAAATATGGGGGCAGCCAAACTGTGTGTCTCCTCGGAGACACATCCCTCTCCCCATGCAGGTGAGCACAGACCATTTCAGGCTGCGGAGATCGCTCAGAGTCAAGCTGCTCCCAGGCTTGCTTCAAAAGAGTCTGGTTGCTATCTCCAAAGACTCAAAGATCACACAACTTTGCTCTCTCTCCTCCAAGGGCCGATCAAGAGGCTTAAGCTGAAGCAGGAAGGATTTGGGGTTCGAACAGCTTTTGAGGAAGCCTTGTGAGACTCAGTTTAAAAAGGGTAAAGAGCTTCATCTTCAGGGGTTTATGGGCAGGTCCACTGGCTTCCTTTGGGAGAATTTGAGAGCATCTTACCCCAGTTTGAGGAAGTGGGTAGATTGGGAGTCCACAGAGGATCTCTGTCCCTTCCTTTAGCTCGGGAGATCTGTGACAAGTAAATACCAGGGTGAAATTAACTTATTTTAATGTCAAGGAAGGGGGCAGCCTCCCAGGGATCTGACTCTGAGAGCCCTCACTCTGGGTGTGGACACTTTGAGCAGCCCCTGATGCAGTCCCAGCTCCTCCTCTGCCCTCCCTTCCCTTTCTACCTTTGCCTCTTCCTCCCCTTTGCTGGCCTGGCAAGGCTGTTCCCTGGCAGAGTCATGTTGGCAGACACCCCAGCTAGGAAGCAGAGCTGTGGAGTTGATCAAATATAGATGACGTCATGTGAAGGAAAGCCCAGGAGTGTGCACAATGCTAAGGGTGAAGAGTGGAGTATTTAGCCACACCAAAGAGATCTAATGGTACATCAGGATGGGTGTGAGTGTGTCTGGAGATAAACAAATGAAATAACAGGTCAGTGGTGAGGTCAAAGTGCTGTTTCCATAGGGGTCTGAGGCTGTTGGCAGAGACAAGAATTTCCATGAATCAGATGAAAATTGTTACCCCATGTATACTCAGTAAGGCAGTCAACATTCAGAAAATAAATCCATTTTCTGCTAACAGTAATTGCATAAAAGGACCTAAGAGTAATTCTATCTTAGAAGGAGAAGGTTTAGAATTCAGCTCATGTCCACTGTTAATTAAACATTCCCCATCTCTTTACCCACCACTCCAGGCTTCCTGTGTCTTCCCTGTGGAAAAAGAGGAATCTGTTTCTAGGGATGTACCATAAACCACTTCCATTCCCCACTTGCCCACACTCTTCATGCCTACAAGTCAAATTCCCACATCCCAACTCTTAACCGCATACACAATTATACATACACACAAGCTCCCTACTTGTTGGTCTGCTGACCACATTCACACACAGCATCCATGTGATGAGTTTTTGTGCCATAGATTCCTTTGGCAGTCTGATGGAACCCATAACTCCCACCCCCCAAAAAAAAACTCTTTTTTAACTGTGTGAGATAAAATACATAGAATTACAAAGGAAAATCATTATATTAAAGTTCAGTTTCAAAAATATTTTAGAAATGAATCTGTGGTTTGGTAATATATGTGCTCCCTTAATAAAACTTTAAATAACATCTAATGATGGATTTTATAACTAATGTTGTAGTGGCTATAAATGATATTTTGATTATGTCTGTAAGAATTGTAAAATGATATGAAATATCTGTGATTTCTATTGGTAATAAAATCATCGACACTGCTAACACTACTTTGGATTGTTGCCTACATTCAAGTTGGAGGAAATGCTACATTTCAGCCAGAAGTTAGTTTAGTTGGAATTAGATAAAGATTTAATTTTCTTTTTCCTCTTCAAGTTCATGGACCCTCTGAATTCTTTCCATGGACACCTTAAAGATCCATGGATCCCAGGTTAAAAGTTACCTGGACTTATCTATCGTATATACTTATACTTCCATAGCAATAAATACATTAATTTGTTATACTTACACTTATCCACCAATTCTCTCTCTCTCTCTCTCTCACACACACACACACTCACTTCCAAATCTTATATCAATAATAACCAACCAACACTTCCATGCATATACAGTTGTATGATGGTAAATGTTTAACAACCAGCTCTCCAGGTAATAAAGGTCCTGATTTGCAGCATTTGCACCTTCTCTGGGATGAATACTCCCACCATGACCAATTTCAAGTTACCAATAGATATCATGGAACTTGAAGTTGGATGAGATGACAGGCAACAGCCTGTTCCACTACACAGAGTAGATGTAAGTAACCTCCAGATGCAAACAAGAGTGAAATATAAAATAATTAAAAATGAATGAGTTTTAATTATTATTTTTATTTAATTTATGTCATTGTAAGTGCATACAATTTAATTTTTAATATTGGTTGATTTTAACAACCAGCTTACACAATTCCTAAGTTTAACAGTCGTGCCCACAGGCCAGTGTAACCAGCTCCAGCACACACTGCTTGCACTTTCATATTCATATACACCAAACCCTCCAGTTATTTTCCACACACAGATCCAGTCATCCATTTATTCATGTATGTCCCATGTTCCTGAACCCCCATTCATGAACATACACTCTACTAACATCTTCATGCATTTTCACTGGTACACATGTTCACAACACTTGTATCTGTCCATCTTAACACATAAGTTGTTCATATATACCCTTGATGTACATAGCACACACTGTTATTTATACACATTTACAAACCCACAATCCATAGACGTCTTCAAACTTATAAACCAACCCTAACTAACAGTACACATTCACTTATACAAACACAACTCATCCTCAGTTGTGACATATTCATGTACCATTCCCATAGTCCCTAAATTCCCCTTATCAAAACACACACACTGACGCCCCTTTCACATACATTCCAAAGATTCTTAAACAGGTCAGTGTACACAGCCACACCATTCACTCATGTAACACCAACAGTGCATTGTTAGTGTGGAAGTGTTAGTTGCTAAGTAGTGTCTAACTCTTTGAGACTCCATGGACTGTAGCCTGCCAGGCCCATCTGTCCATGGAATTCTCGAGGCAAGAATACTGGAGTGGGTAGCCATTCCTTTCTCCAGGGGATCTTCCTGACCCAGGGATCAAACCTGGGTCTCCCACATTGCAAGCAGATTCTTTACTGTCTGAGCCACCAGGGAAGCCTGAACAGTGCATTCAGTTCAGTTCAGTTCAGTCTCTTAGCCGTGTCTGACTCTTTGCGACCCCATGAATCACAGCACGCCAGGCCTCCCTGTCCATCACCAACTCTCGGAGTTCACTCAAACTCGTCCATCGAGTTGGTGATGCCATCCAGCCATCTCATCCTCTGCCGTCCCCTTCTCCTTCTGCCCCCAATCCCTCCCAGCTTCAGGGTCTTTTCCAATGAATCAACTCTTCGCATCAGGTGGCCAAAGTACTGGAGTTTCAGCTTCAGCATCAGTTCTTCCAAAGAACACCCAGGACTGATCTCCTTTAGGATGGACTGGTTGGATCTCCTTGCAGTCCAAGGGACTCTTACATTCAAACACTCACAATTTTCCTACTCCCCAATAATGAACACACAATTAACCTCCATTCATAATGTTCATGTTTAACCACCTACCACATATATTATCCATATGGTCTGCTGCATATAGATCCCCACATGTCAGCTACACACACCACTCACACATTCCTCATGTTCTTACACCTTCCTGCCCCTCCAACACTCCCACACAAACACACAGATTGAAACCGGGCATCTCTTTCAGGGCAAAGCTGCTGTTGGCTCTCAGAGCACCATAGGAGCCGAGGAAGGGGCCAGGCTGGCTGGGTGACCTCACCTTGATACGTCAGGAAACAGCAAGACAGCAGCTTGGCCAGAAAAACCATCACCTCTGCGGAGCACGGTCCCCTGTGACTTCCTTTTCCTTTTGATTTCTGATTCACTGAGCTTCACATCCATTACATCTCTGCCATTCGGAGCAATGAGGCACATGGGGCTGTGAGGCAGAGGGGCAGAGAAGACCAAGGAAGCTGTCAGTCTGTGCTGTTGCAAGCAGAGTCTGAGCCTGAAAAATTCTCACGTGAGTGGAAGACCACGGCTCACTATCTCCCACAGGCTGGAGGTTCAGGCAGTTGTACAAGGCATCAGGAGTATGTAACACACCAGTAATGTTTGCTTCTCTTCCAAACAACTGGACCCTGTGTCCTGAGAAGGCACAAAGAAGAGGAGGAGGAGTGTGTGACAGAATCCATGGGGGGAGGGGCCGGGTCTCTGAGGGGCCTGGGTGGGACTGGGGGAGCCTACAGTCACAGGCGCGCTGGGCAGTGTGGTCAGAAAGTCATATGGGGCCTCCAGTTCAAGTATCAGCCCCTAAACGGGTCAGTTTGTGGTGCAAGTGAGCAACTCACAACTCAGGTATGAGAACACTTGGTGGCTGATCAGTGAGATGGGGCTGGAATCAGGGTCTCTGGCTTTTAGATGGGGGCTTTTTGTCTCTGAGAAGATACTTAGTAAGTACTTGATGAATTGAATTGAGGCCCTAGGAGGCTGTGTAGTGTAATCCATCTCCTAAGGAGACCAGAGCACAGAGCAATCCTGATTCAACTCCTCATGGCCCCGAGACAGGAGGGCTTGGCCTGTAGCATCCCAGCCCATCCAGCAGAGGTTCTGATTCCACCTGTTCCATTCCTGTAGCAGCACATTCTGACCCATCAAACCAGGGGCCCAGGGAGAAGGGGCAGTGAGAGGGGGAAAGAGTTTGTCTTTGAGCCCTTGACTGCGTTACAGATGAGCTAAGTGACCCTGGACAATCCTAAAACTTTCTGAGCCTCAGGCATCCCAATTAAAACCTGAGTATTTGTTCCAAGTTATCTTTAAGGTTTTTCTGGCTCTAAGATTCTGGAATACTGAGTGAGGCAGTAAAGTGCCCAGGACAGGGCCTGATCCAGTGTAAAGTCTCATAAATAGTGGCTCTTAGTATGTTTTCTTAAGGTGAAAGATATATTAAAAGTATGACATATAGTCCCTGCTCTTATCTAAAATGAGCCCAGGTCACTAGGCTTAGACATATGGGTAAAAGATGAGAACCAAGGTGTGCCCAGGAGGAGGATGTGACCGAACTGATACCATGCTGTGGCTCAAGAAACGGGCTCAGAGTTCAGAGGAGAGAGAGTGGGCTGGAGTCACCCAGGAAATCTCCCTAAGGTGCCTTCCAGGAACAGACCCTTCCCCATAGCCTCTGCTTTAGCTCCTCTCTGAAGTACCCAGATAACAGTATCTGATGCACATTTCCCGAGTTGTTTTACAGATGCTAAAACCCCCACCAAATGGAAGACATTAACTACTTGATGACCTTGAGCACATAGCTCTTAGACCTACTGGTGCTTAAGAATTGATAAATGTTACCCCCTGTGACACCACCCTGTTATCTCACTATCCATCCCTCACAGAATTGTGCAGGAGCTGATCACAGACCCTGGGCTGCCCCTCCCTCATCTGGTCTTTAAAAATGCTTTCTGGAAATCAATCAAGGAGTTCAGGTGTTTGGAGTACTAGCTGTCCTGAACTCCTTGCCTGGTGCCCTGCAATAAATGCTGCACTTGCATTCATCACAACCTGGTGTCAATGGATTGGCTTTGCTGCACACAGGGAGAAGACCCAAGTCTGGTTCAGTGACAATTAGGCATGCCAAGAAAAGAGCTTTGTAGTCTCAGCCAACTGTCTTCCCAGGGCTCGTGGAAAGAGTAAGGTTCTGAAACAGGGAGAGCCCAATCTACAGTCTTCATTTATTCAATTGTTTAACACAACCAGCCTTTATGAAGCACGTACTTTCTGACAAGCACTGCTATTAAATGCCCTGGGGGTGTAAAAACAAGGACATGAGTTTAAGCAAACTCTGGGAGATGGTGAAGGACAGGAAAGCCTGGCACACTGCAGTCCATGGAGTCACAAAGAGTCTTAGCAACTGAAGAACAACCATTTAAAAATAAGAATGACACAGTCCCTGTCCTCAAGGGGATATGCTCTCCTAGAAAAGTCAGGCTCATAAGCTGGTGCTTTTGGAAGTAGAGAAGGGCCCTTAGATTTGAGTACAAGTGTGACAGAAAAGGGAAGGAGTTATTCTCCTCAACTCACCAGGTAGGACTGTGGGCAGGGGGATGTTTGGTGAGGGAATTATGCTGACCACTAAATCTGACAAAGCATTTACTGTGTGCCCTCAGTAGTCTACATATATTACTCCATTTAGTATGCAATCCTGTCCTTTAAAGTGGATACTATTCTTATATACTCTAGTAGTGACAGTTGCTCAGTCGTGTCTAATTCTGTGATCCCATGGACTGTAGCCTGGCAGCCTCCTCTGTCCCAGGAATTCTCCAAGCAAGAATACTGGAGTGGGTAGCCATTCCTTTCTCCAGGGGATCTTCCCAACCCAGGGACTGAAACCCAGTCTCCCACATTGCAGGCAGATTATTCTTATATACAGAGGAGGGAAAGTTTTAAGTAGGAATGGGGAAAATTGGTTCTCAGTAACCGGAAAGCTCAAAGTTGGAGCTGGCATAGTCAGGATGAAGTTTCAAACAGCGCTATCCAGACTGTCTCTTCACCTGTTCATTTCTCCCCCCGCAGCTGAGCCTTCTAGAACTAGCATCCCCCTCCGGATTTCGGCTGGCCCCTTTGAAAGTTTGGGACCCTGCCCCTGGTCAATGCCATCCATCCCTAAGTCTGCCTACCTACAGCCAGGGATTCACTCGGGTAGCACAGAGCCTGCCGCAGGGCCTACTGGCTCCACACATAATGGGGATTAGAATTCATTAATGCACTACAAATTAAAGTATTAATAACGGCTGCGGAGTTGAAATGAGAGTCAGGGAAGGGAATCGGGAGCGGGCCGCCCCTCCCGCGCCCCCGCCCAGCGGCATTGTTCCAGCACCGGCAGTCCTGCGCTCTTTAATATGCTGTGACAGCCGCTGAAGTGACCCCAGACAATAAACAGGGCCTCCTAGTTAAGTATTAATCTGCCAAAAGAATGACCTTCATCCACTAAAGAAGGGATGTTTTTAAAAACCTCGCGAGTGGAGGAAGGCTCATTTGCTCGCTCATTTAGCATATTAAAAGGGTATTATTGCTACAAACAAGAAATCTAAATGAGGCCTGGGCAGGAGCCGCGGATAACACTCCTGATTAAAGGTACAGGGTAAGGATGAACATGGGAGGCTGAATCTGTTATTGTTCACAACATGGCAGGACCCGGCAGCAGGGATGATAAGAGCTGTGAGCTATGGCTGGGACCGCAGGCGCGTCCGGGAGGAGGGGCAGGGCAAGCGTCTGGGGCGCTGCGCCCACCCCGCTAGGGTGGGCGGCTGGGGGACGGGTGTTGGCGGCGAACTCCGAGGAAGGACCCCTGTGAGGTCGCCTCAGGAGTTTCCCTGGAGCGACCAGACTCCCTGCTAGCATCTCTCATCCAGCCCCTGCCGGTCAGCACTGTGGACAGTTCCTTTCCAGCAAAGCCCTGCAATCTTCCCAAGGGTGATCTATTTCCTGGTGGAAAGAGTCCAGCAGGGAGAGGGGAGAAAGAAGAGAGGGACTGTGATTCATCTCTTTTGTGCCCAGGATAAGAGCATCCCCCGACCCCGGCCTGAGATACCACAGGAGGGGCTGGGCTGAGGAGTAAGGTGCCTCCTCTTTTAGCCTGTGGCAGTCTGTCTGGGAAAGATGGAGCCTGGGTGAAGCCCTGAGCAGAGGGAGAAGAGAAATATAATTGGAGGAAAGAAACAAAAAGATACAAATGTAATGCTCATATTCAATAACTATAGGGGAAGGGCGCTCTGCCACTTCAGGCACCCCATCAGGTTACATGGGGGACTGACAGGTGACTGGAATAGTCACATAGATTCAACCCTAGGGATGGAGGGAGGTGGGAATGACTCAGAGGAGACCTATAGGCGTGAAATAAAGTTTTAAGAACACAGACTATTTCAGATATAAGTAATTACTGGTAGCAGGAAACGGTGAAGTTACAGAATTAATTGAAGACAGAATTGAATTGAATTAATGTAGTTACAGAATGAAAAGGGGAATTGAATTATCCTACGAGCTAACAGGGCTGGCACTTGCTTCTCTGGACTATGTTCTCCTTGAGGACAGGAGCTTTGTTTGCTTATCTCTTTGTCTCCATTGTTAAGTATAGTTCTAGACACACGTTAGATGCTGTGGCAGAGACAACACTATTTGTTCTCCACGCAACTTCCTCTTCCTGGACTAAAGTGGAGAAACATTTCTAAGCCTCTCTTGGAGTGAAATTGGAAGCATATGACTAAGTTTTGGCAAATACAAAAGAGTAAGAGAGATGTGTCACTTCTGGCCCAAGGCATGGAAAAGATAATTTACCTCACCATCTCTCTCTTCCACCTCAGCAACCATCGCAAGATGGAGGGAGCCTGGATCCCAGGTCAGTAGATGGAGGAGGACCCCAGCCATCATACAGCAGACTCTTCAGATTTCTATCGTGTTGCATCACTGAGATTTAGAGGCTTATCTACTGAGGCATAGAAATTATTAATCCTGATTAATAAATGAAGTGCTTAATAAATATTTGTTGAGTTAATAAATGTTCTCCTTTAATCCTCACAATGGCTTTAACATAGATACAGTTTTTCCCATTTGACAGAGAAGGAAAGAGATTCAGAGTTAAGAAGTAATAGACCCAGAAGTTGAATTTATGTCCTCAAATTCCATGTTCTTCCTACTATGCCTGGCTGCCTTTCAAGAATATAGCATGATATATATTTTATGTGAAATTTACCAAAAGCTACCTCAGTGTAATAGAGGTTAGGGACTTTCCAAATGAGAGGGTTCGGTGTCCATGATTGCTGCCAGGACAGGGTTGCCGTCTTGGACACCATTAAGGTTTCCTGAAGTCAAGCACTTTGACAAAGAACGTCAGTCACATGCTTTGTCTCCTCGGTAGTGGTGGTGCTGGAGAGGGACTGGTGGTTATCCTTCTATTTCCCTGCCCAGGAATGAAAAATCTCCTTCCCATAAGCAGATGGTCAGATCAGCCTCCTTGGAGAGACTGACCCCAAGCTGACTTTTGCATCTCACCTTCTAAATAGATTTGTCAACCACCCAACAGTTTTGAACCTCTGGAGCCTGCCCTGCCTGAACTTAAGAAGCATGAAAATAGCTGAAGATAAATACTACCAAGTTGACTTACACTGTGAATCCTCTTTTCTACTTTGTTATGGACACAAAGAAGGCAGAAGGTAGCGTGGAGAGGGAGACGACCTGCTCTTGGCTTGGGTGGAGGTCTTTAACAGGAAAGGGAGGATTTAACTGGAAAGGAGGATGTCTGCAGGACTAGAAAGAAATTAAATCTCTAAGAGAAAAGCGAATAAGAATCAACCATAATAGATGACTAGTTATCTGTAGAGAAATCCAGAAAGCAGGATTGGATTGTCCTCTGTCATCATTCAATGTCTCTCTCCTTGGGCCCTGGGGAGGTCTAGGTATTCTGTTCAGCTAGCAGAATAAACTTCCTTTGAGTAGACTATGTGACAAGCATGGTGCTGGGGACACATATATGAGTGAGAAGGAGCAATATCCCTCCCACCCGGGCTGAATATAGGAAGCACTCTGCAATCGTGGGAAACGGCTACAGCTAAACCACAGGGTTGTTGTTGTTCCGTTGCTAAGTCTGTTCGACTCTCTGTGACCCCATGGACTGCAGCATTCCAGGCTTCCCTGTCCTTCAGTACCCCCTGGAGTTTGCCTAAACTCATGTCCATTGAGTCAATGATGCCGTTCAACCATTTCATCCTCTGTTGGCCCCTTCTCCTGCCCTCAATCTTCCCCAGCACCAAGGGCTTTTCCAGAGAGTTGGCTCTTTGCATCAGGTGGCCAAAGTATTCGAGCTTCAGCTTCAGCATCAGTCCTTCCAATGAATATTCAGAGTTGATTTCCTTTAGGATTGACTGGCTTGATCTCCTAGCAGTTTAAAGGACTCATAAGAATCTTCTTCAACACCACAGTTCAAACACATATATTCTTTGGCATTAGCCTTCTTCATGGCCCAACTCTCACATCTGTATATGACTACTGGAAAAACCATAGCTTTGACGACATGGATTTTTGTTGGCAAAGTGATGTCTCTGCTTTTTAAAACACTGTCTAGGCTTATCATAGCTTTTCTTCCAAGGAGCAAGCGTCTTTTAATTTCATGGGTGCAGTCACCATGAGGATTTAATCACAGCATGTCTTGGTACAGTATGGGGGTTGCTCAATGGCTTCCCTAGTAGCCAAATTTCCTTGTACCAAAGGTCCTTTCTATTTTTCATTCTCTATCCTTCACTTTGAGATCTGTGTTCCCCCGGGATCTGCAGCTACCTGATATTAGAACTGGACATATCCAAAGGGCTTGTTGTCACCCAAATTTCCCATTCTTGAAGATGAAGAAATTGATATGCAGAAAGAGAGAAACGACCTGACAGAAGACACTTTCCTGGAAGGAAGAAGAAGCACAGTGATGACTCATGTGTGTTTGTTAACATTTAAGCCAAAAAATGTATTAAAGCTTTTTAGTAAATTAATCATTGTTGGACTGGTAGAGGTGGGACTGGGGAGGAAAGCTGATTGCTCAGTCTTGGTGAGTTCAGTATGTGCTATCTGGGTGCTTCTGTGACATGTGTCCACCCTCAATTCCACTCCCTTCCTTTGGTTCCAGGTTTCCTCTAACTCTCACTTCTAAAGCAATTTGAATGCAAAGACCATAGGGCAATTGGAGCCTGGGAGAGCTCCCTTGGCTGAGAAATTAGTCAGTCTAATTACCCTCTCATACTGTATTTATCTCAATGGAAAGGGCTGCTAGTGGTCTGTCAATGACAGACAAGGTGAGGGTGAAGAAGCTGCAAGTGGTCGGGGTCTTAATTGTGTGAGCTGTCTTCGGGGATATGTCATTCTTCCCTGGAGCTGTAAGGCTGGGTCATCTGCATCCTGACACCCTTGGCTCAATCCCCTTGCTAGTCTGCATTCCCATGGCAACAACGGGATAACAGCTCACTCATAGCCCTTCCCTGGGGGTTTCCAGTCTGGCTCAATGGACTTCTTCTCCCTGATGCCTTCCTGGACCGCCTTCGCAGTCCCCATGCTCTCTACATGTGCACATCCCTCTCATAGCCCTCACTATGTGGCACTTCCACTCTATTCCTGTGCTTTTCTCCCCCACCGGCCTGAAAGCTTCTTGAGAAAGAGCCCAGGCCATCCTAGTCTTTGTGTCTCTGGCACTAGCACAGCTCCAGTGCAAAGTAATTACCTACGTTGACCTCAAAGGAAAATTCAAGTCCAGTTCCTAGAGTCTCACCCTTATTGTGATGCTGATCTGGCTCTGTCCCATAAGGCTAGAGTAGGTGCTATTGGGAAGCCAGGTCTGCCCAGGCGTTGTGCCTAGGGCTTCACATACAACACCACAACCCTGAGGGCAGACTTATGATCTCATCTTCATTGGAAGAAACTGAGGTTCAGAGGGGTTAAGTGACTGGTCTAAGGTGTCACAGATGGCTGGTGCAGAAGCTAGATTGGAGCACTGGTCTATCTGACTCCACAGACTGGACACCTCCATAGGCCACATCCTGACTTTGCTGGCCCAGCCTGTCCTGTTCACAGCACCCACAGTTTGCGATTGTCAACACTGTTCATGACTTGAGACTCACTCGTTTTCTGTGGTGGTTGTTGTTCAGTCACTAAAAGCTGTGTCTAACTCTTTGTGATCCCACGGACTATATAGCACACCAGGCTCCTCTGTCCTCCACTATCTCCTGGAGCTGACTCAAACTCATGTCCATTGAGTTGGTGATGCTATCTAACCCTCTTATTCTCTGTCACCTTCTTCTCCTCCTGCCCTCAATCTTACCCAGTATCAGGGGCTTTTCCAATGAGTCGGCTCTTTGCATCTGGTGGCCAAAGTATTGGAGCTTCAGCCTCAGTAACAGTCCTTCCAATGAATATTCAGGGTTGATTTCCTCTAGGATATACTAGTTTTCTGGGATGCCATAAAGTCACATACAACCTAGATTGGACTTCACAACTTCGTTTCCCAGGGACATCTGCCTTTGCATATGGCCCCTGTTGTTTTAAAAGCATCTCCCTCCTCCTCCCCTGATTCAGGCAAGCTTGAGAACTGCTGCTTAAACTGCCCTTCAGGCTGCTTTGCAGGATTTCACATGGACCTTCTCTTGGATTCTGGTCCTTGGTTCCTCCTGAACTCTTGTGGCTTAAACATAATAATAACGAACAAAGATGACAGCTGCCTGCAGTAAAGAACCAGGACAAAAATCCTCTGCTATATCTCCAGAGACCAAAGAGAAGATCTTACCTCTGTTACTCTAGAAAATCCTAGGCTAGGAACATCCTGTAGAATTCCCTGATAGTTTGATTTATCTACTTCCTGCTGACCACTTCATTAATTTATTTATGCTTTCATCTTTAAAGTATATATAGAGTATTTTTAGAACTCAACTCATGTTAAATTCGGAGTCATCCAGAAACTATCACTGTTCACACTTTCTTCAGGCACCAGGCTGCCTGATCCATTCCCTATGGAATCTCAAAGTCAGTGGACACACATGCACATCATCTGAGAATAGAGGTGGAGCAAAAAGGAACAGGGTTGGGGAGGGGAGAGGATGAGAGAGGTTAGGCAAGAGAGAGATTAAGAAGGAGATCCTGGGTGGATCTACAGGTTGAAGGAATCCCAGGGTAAGAGCCTAGAGCAAAGGTCAAAGTAGTGGGAATGAAAGAAAGGCTCCTTAGGATCCTTCGGGCATTGGAGAAATAGACAAAGAGCCAGAGGCTGCAACTGCAGCTAGTGGGAGGTCATGAATTTTTGTGTTTGAGTTTCTGGCTTCCTGGGTTGAGTATTTTATACACATATATAATTGGCTGCATTGGGTCTTAGTTGCAGCACACAGGATCTTCATTGTATCATGTGGGATCCCTCATTGCTGTGTTCAGGCTCAGCAGTTGTTGGCGTGAAGGCTTAGTTGCCCCATAACATGTGAGATGTTAGTGCACCAAACAAGGATCAAGCCCAAGTCACCTGCAATGCAAGGTTGATTCTTAACCACTGGTCCACCAGGGAAGTCCCTGGGTTGAGAATTCTACTGTGCTCATGGGAAAGAATAGAGACTTGTCCTTGGGAACACTTTTAATTCAGGAATGGAGTGTCAGGGAAATAGGGCTGCAATAGAGACAGACACAATCCTAGTCCATTTGGAATGGAACGCCAAGAGGTTTTAAATATAGAGTGAGGATATTCAAGGAAAGATAAGAAGCTTAGAAAGAACCTGAGTACTGGAAATAACTCTATTGCAAGTATCTACATTTTGCTAACAGACAGGATTGTTACAGATGCCAAAAAAGAAGCAGTCTGCACAGGTGACGGATTTTTCCCCCGGATATAGGAATCTATGTCACAATTAACCTCTTGATGAGAGATTTCTCTCAATTAAATTTTAGTTGACAGGTGGTAAAACCTGGACAACTGGCAAGGATTGACTGACAACTGGAGAAGATGAAGCCATTCATTCTTTCTTTTTCTGCCTCCTTTTTGATCATCCCCCTCTTTCTTGCCAAATACTTCTAGCCTCCAAATACTCATTTCCAATGTACCTTCTAGGAAACCTTCCCTGAATTCTTTCCTCTTCTTGCACCTTCCGTTTGGGCTGAGAACCTCTCCTCTGGGCTATCAGAGCACAAACTGTGCTCATTTTAAAAATAAGACTTAACACACTACATTATAACCTCTCTGCCTCCTCCATCCGGCTGCAAGTTCCTTAAGGGAAGGAACTCTTTTCACTCATAAATTTTGCTTTAATTTCTAGCATGGTGCCTGTTACATCATAGATGTCAAGTAAATATTTCTGAATGAATGGATAAACGAATGATCACGGAATTATAAATCTGATCTAGGAAAGTTACTCACTATTTAATAGTGTCCCAATTTAGGGGTTTGGAGATGGCAGAGCAATATTTTAAGAAATTAAATTATTCAAAAGACCACCATGCCAGTCACCAAAAACCTATATTGCATTCACCACTCTAGTACAAACACATCTTGCCATCTTTATACAAGCGTCCAAAGCCATTGCATTGCCCACTGTTTGAGCAGAAACACTTGATATGAAGACTGCTCTCCCTGGAGAAGCAGGGGTCTCACACATATCAGTAAACACATGCTTCTTTGGCACCAACTTAACTTCACATGGCACCTTGTACCTGGACCTGTTATTCACAGGAAGTCGTGCTACCCTCGATGCCATGTAACAAACCATGCTGCTCAGTATTACATCTGCAGGTGTCACATTAATATTGAAAGAGACATTTGCAAAGCACCCTTAGGAAAGGAACCACCCATCTTATGGGTCCCCAGAGGAAAAAGGCAAGGATGAGAAAAGCAGCCCTTTGATGGAATAGCCAGGACATTCCCAAAATTTACAATGATGTCCCTTGGGGAAAAAGACAGCAACAGTGGCTTGAATTCATTAACAATAGACACAGTATAGAGCTCTTGCAAATAATCTCTCTAAAATTTGGTAAAGAACAGAAGGAAATTGTAGGGTCACTGGGCAAATTCCTCATGAATAACATTCTCAGAACCAAGAAACAATTGTTTCAGGGGAGAAACTATGATGCTGTGAAGCTATCCATGTTTGCTTTATGACCCTCAGTCTTTTGTCTGGGTGGCGGGTTCAGAGAAGCAGGCAAGGAGGCATTGTGGGATCCAGGGAGAGGGAAACATGGAGCTGGATATTTAGATAAGGCTCTATCTTAAATAATGGTCTCCCTGGTGGCTCAGATGGTAAAGAATCTGCCTGCAATGCAGGAGATCAGGGTTCAGTCCTTGAGTCAGGAAGATCCCCTGGAGAAGGAAGTGGCTACCTACTCTAGTAATCTTGCCTGGAGAACCCCATGCACAGAGGAGCCTGGTGGGCTACAGTCCATGGAGTCGCAAAGAGTCAGACACGACTGAGTGACTATCATACCTTAAATAATAAGGATAGAATGGATTTTACTGTTTTCAGCCAGCCCTCCCAAAATAGAAGAGCAAAGGAGCATTAAGGGCAGAATCCATACCTAAGAAAGAGCTATGGGCTTTTGACATGTTGATCATGATTGAGGTTGCAGGGCAAGCTTATGAATGCTACATATGGGGCACTGTCCGCATCTCTCATGGGCAGCGTGGTGAAACCCAACATCTGGGAGCAGCC
Source organism: Bos grunniens (assembly GCF_055505025.1). Lineage (NCBI taxonomy): Eukaryota > Metazoa > Chordata > Mammalia > Artiodactyla > Bovidae > Bos > Bos grunniens. The sequence continues at coordinate 25,921,836 of NC_141179.1, forward strand.
TACGGAAGACTTTACTTCCAGCTCCTTGCATGAGGGAGGGAAGATGGCAGTGGAGTGTGTCATGGACATGCTGAATAGATTTGCATGAGTCGTTTTTGGAAAGGTAGATCCTAGATACCACTTCACAGCTACTAGAGAATCTTTGAAGGTGGGGTCTGGACATCTGCATTTAACTAACTCCCCAGGAGATCCTTGTGCATGCTGAAATTTGAAATTCAGTGGTTTTTTATGTAAGAAAATATTTTGGGGTAGGAGAGACTAGGGTTCCAACCGAAGATTTGCACCCATTGACTGAATGACTGGGAACTTAGCCTCCCAGTTCTCAGCTTCTCACCTATAAAATAGGAATAACAGGAACATAAATACTCAGGGCTGTTGCACAGATTTAAGAAAATATAGAATGTAAAGTGTCTAGCATACAGCCTGATAGATGGTAATATGTGGAAGTTATTATTATATAGTAATTACTATATTCTATTTTGGGTAAACAAAATTAATGCATGTGAAATAATTGCAAACAGCTAATAATCAGGTGACATGATGTGCCCAGAGCCATCATGAAGGAAAACTTTTCACTTGAAATATGCCTCCTTTCTTTTCCTGAAAAAGGCACACTTTTTTCAATTGGGGTGGTTAGCTTGTTGCTACAAATGTCATGTGATTCCTCTAAGAAGGAATCTTTGGTTGGGGGACCGTGAATACCTGCTTTGGAACCCAACTGGCCTAAGCTGAATGTTTGTGCCCTCACTTACTAGCTGTGAAGGTCACAACAGTCCCCGCCTCACTTGATGAGATGACATAACCCATGTAAAGTGCCTAGCTCAGTACCTGGCACATGATAAGTGCTTATTAAAAAGTAACCATTTTTAATGTTATAGGGGCTTCCAAAAGCAAACCAGCCATTTCCAGGGGGACACAAACACATACAGTCATTCAGCAAATGAATTCTGATTTCCTACAATGTGTCTCAGTTCAGTTCTGTTCAGTTCAGTCGCTCAGTCGTGTCCGACTCTCTGAGACCCCATGAACTGCAGCTCGCCAGGCCTCCCTGTCCATCACCAACTCCCAGAGTTCACCCAAACTCATGTCCATCAAGTCAGTGATGCCATCCAGCCATCTCATCCTCTGGCGTCCCCTTCTCCTCTTGCCTCCAATCCCTCCCAGCATCAGAGTCTTTTCCAATGAGTCAGCTCTTCGCATGAGGTGGCCAAAGTACTGGAGTTTCACTTTTAGCATCAGTCCTTCCAAGAACACCCAGGTCTGATCTCCTTTAGAATGGACTGGTTGGATCCCCTGGCAGTCCAAGGGACTCTCAAGAGTCTTCTCCAACACCACAGTTCAAAAGCATCAATTCTTCGGTGCTCAGCTTTCTTCACAGTCCAACTCTCACATCCATACATGACCACTGGAAAAACCATAGCCTTGACTAGATGGACCATTGTTGGCAAGGTAATGTCTCTGCTTTTGAATATGCTATCTAGGTTGGTCATAACTTTCCTTCCAAAGAGTAAGCGTCTTTTAATTTCGTGGCTGCAATCACCATCTGCAGTGATTTTGGAGCCCCCAAAAATAAAGTCTGACACTGTTTCCCCATCTATCTCCCATGAAGAGGTGGAACCAGATGCCATGATCTTCGTTTTCTGAATGTTGAGCTTTAAGCCAACTTTTTCACTCTCCTCTTTCACTTTCATCAAGAGGCTTTTTAGTTTCTCTTCCCTTTCTGCCATAAGGGCGGTGTCATCTGCATATCTGAGGTTATTGATATTTCTCCCGGCAAACTTGATTCCAGCTTGTGCTTCTTCCAGCCCAGCGTTTCTCATGATGTACTCTGCATAGAAGTTAAATAAGCAGGGTGACAATACACAGCCTTGACATACTCCTTTTCCTATTTAGAACCAGTCTGTTGTTCCATGTCCAGTTCTAACTGTTGCTTCCTGACATGCATATAGGTTTCTCAAGAGGCAGGTCAGGTGGTCTGCTATTCCCATCTCTTTCAGAATTTTCCAGTTTATTGTGATTCAGGGAACCACAAAACCATAGGGTGGTTCTTGTTTCCTTGAGAAGTGCAAAGAAAGACTCATATTTTTCTACTGAAACAAGAAAAGTCATGAGATTATCATATGGCAATTATCAAATGAATAACATACAGTGAGCACTAGGACTTCTTGGGGGAGACAAACCAAGGAAGGTTTCCAGAAACAGGGACAGACACTTCTGAACAAGAAGGAGAAGTCTTTCAAGAGAAGAGCTGAAACAGAGTCAAGGTGAAGCTGACGAATACAAATGCTGCATCCATGTAAAGAGCGTATGACTAGAGGGTAGACTTATAGAGTGACCTTTGCAAGTCGCTGTATTGTGACACATAGTTTGGCTCCAAACCACCAGAAAGGGGTGCATTTATCAAGACTCCAGAAATGTGCAGGCACACAATATATCAAGAAAACTGCACTCAGGTGGGAATTTCAGACCTGGAAGAGCTACTCATAGATGGCACATATATACTTTTTCCTTTTCCTTTTGATCCCATGTTTTTCCTTCTTTCTTTCTTTCTTTCTTTTTTTTTTTTTTAGGGAGAGGAAGAGAAAAGAGAATTGAAAATGCAGAGCCTATCTTGACACTTCACCTGCCATAGAGGACCTGCACCTGCCACCCTCATCTCCTCAAGCCCTTTCTAGCACAAAGACATAACCTTGAACTTGATGACAGTCTATTAAAGATGCTGACTCAGAAAGGATCAAGAGGACAGGTAGAACAGAGAACTGCAAGAGAGGAAAGAAGAAAAGGAGGAAAAGAGAAAGATGGTGAGAAGCGTAAGAAAAGAACCATGGACAAATGTGCCATCTACTGTGCTCTGGAATAGTTAGAAATGTTAAATTTAGGTGGGGTGGTTGGTCCTATCACCATCCAGGTTTCTGCCTTTTTCTCATTTTTCACACCTAGAAACACTGCCTGGGATCACTTGGAAAGACCTTTACAAATATATAAGCTTTTAAAAGTCATGAACTCAGACACTTATTCATTCATTCACAAGTATTTACTAGGGGCGCCTATATTCCAGGCATTGTACAGAAACTAGGAACATAAAAGTGGACAAAATAGATATAATTTCTACCTTGTTTTAATTGCCCATCAAGTACTTTTTGTTTCTTTTTTTTTTTGACTTTACAATATTGTATTGGTTTTGCCAAATATTGAAATGAATCCGCCACAGGTATACATGTGTTCCCCATCCTGAACCCTCCTCCCTGCTCCCTCCCCATACCATCCCTCTGGGTTTTTTAACTGAATGGTATAGCTTACATTGATCTGCTAACTGCTAAGTCACTTCAGTCATGTCCGACTCTGTGCGACCCCATAGACAGCAGCCCACCAGGCTCCCCTGTCCCTGGGATTCTCCAGGCAAGAACACTGGAGTGGGTTGCCATTTCCTTCTCCAATGCATGAAAGTGAAAAGTGAAAGTGAAGTCGCTCAGTCGTGTCAGACTCTTCGAGACCCCATGGACTGCAGTCTACCAGGCTCCTCCGTCCATGGGTTTTCCAGGCAAGAGTACTGGAGTGGGGTGCCATTGCCTTCTCTGTACATTGTTCTAGATATTGCAAAAAATACAAAAATAATTTTAAGACATAATCTGTAGTCCCAGGAAGCTTATTGTCTGCTGAGGAAGTAATAAACTGTACCTGAATGAATCACCTGCTTGAATAACTGCAGTCCTCAGTGATTTTTCATTCCTCTATACTCTCTGTTCACTCGTGGGAGTAAGTCTGTTCACTCGTGGCAGACTTAGCACACAGTACCTGGTATTGTTATCTGCTTATGCATATATTTATTTTTATCCTACAGAAGGCCTGTATCAGTTAGTTTGTGCTATTTACAAATAATTGCAAAACTCTTTTCAGTCATTTATTTATTCCGTGAGTCTGTCCGTTGGTGATTTGGATTATGCTCAGCTGGGTGACTCTTCTCGTCTTGGATGTGTTCATTCAAGTATCTACTGTCTGAAGCTGCTCTGCTAGGCAGCTCTATTTCTAGAGGTTAAATGAATATTGACTAAGACATGAGAGGTGACAGGGCAACATGTCTTTCACCTTTTGGCAGGTAGGCTGGGATTTGTTCCCATGGCCACTTGGCAGAGTTTTCAGAGAACTAATGAAAATGGGCAAAGTTTCCCAAGGCCTGGGCTCCGAACTGGCACACTGTCACTTTTGCTGCATTCAGTTAGCCAAAGCAAGTCACAGGGCCGGTCCAAAACTGAGGGGCAGCAAAACAGGCTCTGCCTTTAGAAGGGGATAGTTGCAAAGACACGTTGCAAGGGCATGGATATAGGAAGGGGTACTGAAGCCATCTTATCCTCAATCTACCATATGGTCTGTTAAGCTTCTCAAGAGGGATGCTATTCACATATTTTTATATTCTGAGAGATGAGGGTCCTGGGATATTCCAGGAAGAGAAATAATGAGTCAAGTGGGAGATAGTTTGAGCTGAGGGAGGAGCAGGAAGACAGTGTTGCAGGGCTAGGCAGGCAACACAATTGAGGGCCTTGTAAACCTTGACAAGGAATTTGGACATTATCCTAAGAGCAATGGGAAGTCATTAAAGAATTTTAAGTAGGGGATAGGAATGATGAGGCCTGTGTTTCTGAAAGATCACTTGGACTGCAGTATGGAGAATGGATTAAGGGAGACGAAAGGGAAGCAGGAAGAATAAAGTCCTATTTTAAATTCACAAATACCTCTGGCAGGATTAGAGGGTTGTCAGCTACTTACACTTTAAGGGCAGGATGCAGGACCAAGATTCTCTCCCTGACTTTGAGCTACAGAAGGAGGGATCAGCCAGCTTTCCAGCAATATGCAACTCTTACCCATATTTTAGGAAGAAAGAAGAATAGAAAGTTCAAAGATGAAGATTCTTTTTACCTCTCTATTAGTTGAACTAATCATTTGCCTTTAAGTAAGACATTTCATTTTGATTAAAGTAATAGCCATGAATAAGTAAAAAGAAATTAATTTCCAGAAGGACATTCAAATGTAACAGGATTTCATTTCCTGCCAGGACTGAGGTTAATCCAACTCTTGCTTCTGCTGATATCTAATGGGAGTGACTATTTCATTGAGTTCCCCCTATGTGCCTGGCAATTTACACAGTTTATCTTGCATGATGCTTATGATGACCTCCTTAGGGAAATGGAAGCACCCCATCTTACAGATGAGAGTCAGAGAAAGTATGCCACGAGTTCAGGGTGACACAGGAGGGCCGAGCTTGGAGCATGAAGAATTCCTCTAACATCCATGGTAGCTTGCCATCACCCTTGAGTCTTGCAGTGTGCCAAGCATGGGGTTAAGTCCTTGGTTTGCTTTATCTTGCTTTATCCTCCCAACAGTCCTTTGAGATAGGGCTATTAGCCTCTTCACTCTACAGACGGGGAAAATGAAGTTCAGACAAATGAAGTTCAACAAGTGATCTTGTTCAAGATCACTGAGTCAGGTCTAACAGAAGCTGTGTTTTAACCTAACACATTGCTTCCCATGTTCTTCTAATATGTACACCATGCTGCCATGAAAACGATGGATTTTCTTAAATAAACATTCCCTTATCCTTCCTAATCGCCGTGTAAACAAAGCTCTGCATCATTGATACAGTGAGCCCTTCACATCTCCCTCCTCATCACCTACATCAGTCATAAGCCCTTGGATGGCAGGGGCTGTGTCTTAGACCACTTGCCATTCCCTCTAGCACTTAGCCATGAGGTTCCATTCCAGAAGCTTTCTTGATCTGGGCTGGTTCTCCCCAAGTGTGGTGCCATCTTTACTGACACATGTGGAAGTGCTCGCAAGCTGAGTTTTCTGAGCGAGTCCTACTAACAAGCCAGTCAGGCAAGCAGCCTGCCCCTCTAGCTGCATCTGCATGGGGATGGATCAATGCCACTCTCAAAGCAATGACCAGCCAGTCCCACCCCTGCCTCCCCCCAGCGCCAAGGTGCCTTGGGGAGCTGGGGACTGCACTTGGACGCTGCTGTTTCTCCACATCGTCAGTCACCAGCATGAGAGAGGCCGGGCTCCAGCTCCTCAGGCAACAACATCGGGAGGAATAATGAGCTGCTCTGGGGAAGGCGAGAATTTTCTGATTGGGAGACATATGGGGCTGTCACAGTGACAGATGGACCCAAAGGCCCTTTCCCTACTACACTGCCCCAGTGACCTCTACTCTCACCCCCAGGTCTGTCTGCCTCTTGATGCTGATTAGGGATGGTGGGGCAGTCAGAGAGAGGAGCAAGAGACCGTGAAACCAGTAAAAAAAGGGAAAACCATAATGGTCTTGAGGGACATTATTTGAGTGTTACTTTATAACTCACATCAATAAGCCCTTTGGACCCACTTTATTTATCTGCATCATGAGACAGTTAGACTTAGACTTTGACCTCTGGGAATGTAGTTTTCATCATCTGTAAACTGTGCTCAGTGAAAACATCCATTGTTGTAGGCATGGCGGAGGGAGTCCCAACCTCGAAATCAGAAGACTTAGATGAAAATCAGCTTTTTAGTTCCCTGACGTCTCTGAGCCTCCACTTACTCAAGTATGAAGAGAAATAACAAATGCATTTCTCACGAGATTCTCGTGAGCATAAAACAAAGCACATGTATAAGAAGTGCTAAATGCAGTATCTGGTAGAGGATAGGGGTTCTGCCAGTGTCTACTGATTTGGCAATGAGTTTTGAATGAGGCATTGCTGTTAAACTGAAAGAAACTGTGCCAAGTTGACTCTTAGCATCTGGTATTAGTCTTAGTCTAAGGATCCATGTCAGTATTTGTGTTGGTACTGGTGAGAGGGATTGTTATCTCTAAGGTATCCTTCAACCTTTAAAGACAAGGATCTCCAAACAGAAAGATTGGTTCTTAATAATCAGTCAGTTTAACAGACGGAAAGATGGAGGACTTTGCATACCCAGCTCTGCTCTGTGTCCCCAGCTCCGTGCAGGAGACCATGGATCTCTGTCTGCCCAAAGCTGAAAGTGACTGGCAAAGTGGCTTAACGGGACTTTGGAAAAAACGGGGAAAGGAGGCAAGGACAATGCTTCAAGAAGAACAGGAGGAGACTGTTTAGGGGGCAGAGAGAGGCAAATCTGTTCTTAGACCACTCCCATCTCTTCTAGAACTTAGCCATGCAGACATAGCCCAGAAGTGTGCTTGAAGCTGTGGCCTCCAACAACAGATCTGTGCACATGGATAGCCCCAGTCCAGCCCCATTACAGAATAGCTAAGGCGAACAGTGATGAAGTGAGGGGAGGCTCAGTGAGAGAAGAGGCAGAGGAGAAAGAGAAGGAAGGACATGGAAGATGTTGAAGTAAAGAAGGAGGAAGACCACCTTGTCCTTTCTCTTCTTAAAACCTTCGAAGAACCCCTCATCTGCATGAGTAAGTCTAAGAGCCTCAGCTCAGGCACCAGCCCTGGAGATCAGCTCGGTGGGACCAGCTCTTGCCCTGTCTCCACACATCCATGCTCCAGCCACCAACAAAGCACCGAGTGTTGCATCTTCACATCTTTGCCCTTGGGGTGTCCTCTGAGCAGATGGCCTTTCAGCTCTTCCTCATTTTAGAAAACCACCAGGCATCCTTCAAGTATCACCTCCTCTGGGAAGCTTTTCCTGAGTCCTTGAGGCAGAATTAGTCTCTCCCTCCACTGGGCAGCTGTATCTCCCTCCCTCAAGGGCACACTTCCAGGACGGTTTGCTTCCTTGCCTGCCTCTCACTCTGCAGGGAGCTCCTCGAAGGTGGGCTGTATCTCTTGTTCATCTTTGTACACTGGTGCTTGAGCTGTGGGCCTGGAACACGCTCATGAAATGGCCATGGAATGACAGGCGGGGCAAGGGGAAGAGGGAGAGGAGAAAGGGTGAAGACAAGTGGGAAAAGGAGCCCAAGGACAAGAGGGAAGGAGAAAAGAGAAGTGATGGGAAAACAGCAAGCCACTGGGGTACGGAGTGGGGAGGGGAAGGAAGAGGAAGCGAGGGAGGAGGGAAATCACAAAGGTGAAGCAGAGAGGAAAGTGAAGAGGATAAAGGGGAAGAGAAAGTAGATAAAGAAACAGGGCTGGTGTTTGAAGGGGGATAGAGCAAAATGGGTTCCAGAGAATCTGGGAATTTCTAAGCAACCAGTACCTGGCCCCTGGGGCCTGCTTCCCATTTCTGCATCCTCACAAGGCACCAGGGTTAGGTCCTTGCTGAGCCTAAACCCATCTGGAGTATCTGTGACCTGGGATGACTGTTCAGAGGAAGCATGGCTTTTTTACCACTCAAAAACAACAGGCGGGCCCCATTGCAGGTTGATTGGTGTGGACAGCTGTCACTTAACAAAGGAGAACCCTGCTCCTTCCTCCCTGTCATCACCTGCTCCAGCCAGCTCTATTTTGGACAGACTCCACTGGACATTTATCAGCTGGAGACTTTGTGGGGCAACTTATCCCCAGCTAGATTTAACCAGACTCAGCTGGTCTCTTTCTCTTCCCTGGGTTGAATTCCACTGACACTCCCAAGGCACCTCCTCTCACCTGATTTCTAGCAGACACAGCAGGGTACTAACTTGACCGCCCAGGCACACAGGCCCTCAGGTAGTGTTGTGGGTACAATGCAATGGGAGTTATCCTGCAGGTGCTCTGGGGCTGTTCCCGAATGAGGGCTGGGCCATCATCCCCACATCGAAATTGACCTGTGCTGGGTAATCGGAGACTGGCTTCTCTGAATGCAGGTATTGCATGAATCAACATCACTTGAGGTCAAAGTAAATATCATTAGGGAAGGAAGAGCCTGGAGGCCTCTCTGCACCTTTATCTCTCAGCTTCCCAAGGGAGCCTGTTGAGGGCTGGACCAAAATAAGTGGTTCTTCAGTTAATTCCAAGACCCACTTAATTTGCATGATTCAGCCCAGTCCCTTGCATCTTCTCTCTGATGCCCTCTCCCTCACTAGCCTTCATCTTCACATGTAAAACCACGAGACCCCAATGCTCCTCTTTCTTTTCTAATAATTTACCATAAGGGGAAAGTATACACTTATGGGGTGGGGGGGCATGGAGCGCAGGGGAGTGAAAGCAATGCTCTTAAAGGTAGTATTTTCCTTAACCACACACAGGCCAGAAGGGTCTAGTGGGAGGGAGAGATGAATAACCTGTGTGCAGAGATGGCAGGGAAACTTAGGCAAGTTCTACAGAGTTCTCCATCCTTCTGGAAGACAAATAGAAGCAACTTTTCCCTTCCTTTCTAGCAGGGGCAATGGGATCTGTTGGAAAGGGGAATGGAGAATTTAAATTCACAGGGCTCATTTTAGCCTAGACCAAAACTTTCACCATCTCTTCTAACTTGACCTTCACTGGAAGTCTAATGAATTTCAACTTTCTTGCCTTTGCTTCTAAGGCCTAAAGTGGGCAATAGGTGAGTGAGAAAGAACCAAAAAAAAAAGTCTCAAATAACGCCTAATCCAAAGAGAATCACGATTGCTAATGAAAAATGGAAGTTAACCAAAATATTGTTTTTTTTTTTCCAAGCAGGTATGCAACATGAACCTAGTTGATTGGTCCTCTCCCTTCATTCTCCTTCTATAGAGAAAGTCCTTGTAAATTAGTGTTGGTTTGCGCAGGATGGTCACTGTAATTCCTTAGTCTCTAGCTGCCAAGTTTCTCCTGGAAACCACCCTCACGCCTACCTCTTTCCTGGAGGCACCACCCACCCAGAGACTACATCCCTCTGCCCATTCACTTACTTATCAATTATTCGCTGAGTAGTTGGGAGCCACAGGAGACTTAGAACAGAGCTATAGTGTCCCTGTCTTTCTGAAAGCATGAGGGACCCAAAATGAGGCTGGGAAGCCAGTGGACTCTGATAACAAAGGCTCTTACAGGGCGAGATAAGGAGTTTAGACTCATTTTATAGATGGCAAGGTGTGTCAGAAAGTTGTGAAGGAGGGGCATGGCACAGTCAGTTTGCTTAATAGGAGGTCACTCTGGGCTTAGTGTGGAAGGTGGCCTGGAAAGGGTTGGCAAGATGGGAAGCAGTCAAGAGGAGGCTGAACAGTGCGGGTAGAGGCAGAGAGTCTGCCAAGGGCAGAAGGGATGCTGTGGGAGGGAGCAAGGTCATGGGCATTTGACTCACACACAACTTAAAAGACTTGGTCAAGTAAGTAAAACACCAACAAAACAATATACTTCTCCCCCAAAGCTGCATTTTATTCAACTATTATTAATAACTGATTTGATTCTACCCGTTCCATTTTACAACCCCTGTCTCCTGCAATTGTCTGGTCCTGGTAACAATTTTATTGGAGCATAGAAGGCACATTATAAATACATTTTATACTGCACATTGTATTTGAAGCAAATTTGAGACATCTCTGATTAGGTGCCTTCCCAACGATAGCCTTGTTCAGACAGATAATTGCGTGCTGATTTTTATTTTATTTTATTTTATTTTCAGCTTTGTTGTCTCCCCGTTGGCAAAGCTGCAATCTTGCATACACACGTCAGTGGATAAAAACCCTTGAAAATAACTCTTCAGAAGAAATCTAATTTACTTTTTAATCTGGTTCGGAAATTTGCCAAAAAAATTTCCACCGACAAGCACTGCCATTTATTACCACTTATCACACAGCCGGGCTGTGCTCGAGTTCCTGATGGGGCTAATGTAACAGGGGAGGAATCTTCTGATACATTATTTATTCGATACAATCCCACCAGATAAGATCTATGGGCAGGAGAGGACAAAGTTTGACCTTATCTTCTGTCTAAGGAAAAGTAAGGGGTCTTCACTTTTACTTGTTTGAGGAACCCTCTTTAACTCCACGCCCTTGGAAAATTCTAAGCTTCCTTTAGAGCTCTGGGACTATCACTCCTCAGAGACCCGGCTTTGACTTAGCTTTCTTCCCCTGAGATCCACACCACCCACTTACACATTTGCTTGTGTTAGACCTCGAGATGATTTTCAAGAGTTTCATGCTTGTTCTGATCTGTTTCTTAGGGACAGAGACCAGAGGGACATTTAGCAAAGGCCTATTCAAGCTCAGATTGGGGTGGCTCCATGTTGAAGAAAAAAGATTGGTATGGGCCAGCTGGTGGCCTTGGGCTGGTGACCTTGGGTCCTCATCTGTAAAATGAGAAAGGAGATCTCTGCAACCCTGTCAAGCTTTCATGGTCTGTGGAGATAGCCCAAGGCTTTGGGCAGAACAGAGGACTGGAGTCAGAAGGCCTAGAGCTGGAGTTTTAGCGTAGCAGCTTCCCAGCTGGCTGATCTTCAGCAACTTGACATCTCCGGGCCCCTGTTTTCTGATGCGTCCACTGTGAAAACAGCTCACAGCATCATTACAATGATAATGATTATGGGCACTTTACAAATGGCAACAAAATATTTAAGTGTATAATTATCATGAATCAATTCATTAATTAGTGAAAATACATGATGAAATATTTGCAGAATCCACTCAGAAGGAAAACCTGGAGAGAAGTAAGAGTACTGGAGTGGGGTGCCATTGCCATCTCTGGGAGAGAAGTAAAGCTGGGAGTAACCAATGGGGCTTTCTGTATGCCTATCTCCAACCTCAGCTGAGAGATACTCCAGGCTAGCCTTAGTCAAAAGGAGACTCCTGAACTCTGGTGCACAGTGTATTTTTTTTGCATTCACCCCTAACAGACATTCCAAGAGATCTCTGGAGCTCCCAGGAACTATAGAACTGGGATTTAGTCTCCACCTCACCCTGTCTATGTTTCCTAAAATTACAAGGTGAAAGATCTTTGAACACTGGACAGAACTGTGTTGAAATCTCGACTGTGGGCACACTGAAATCTACAAGAATTTACTGAACTCTTCAGAGCTTTAACCCTCATCCCTCATCTATAAAAGGAGGAAATTAGCACTAACCTCATGGAGTTGTCATGAGGGGTCAGTGGCATATGTGATGTTAGCCTTTACAGGCCTCAGCAATCCACCACCAGTGAATTAAATTCTGAGAGGTCCTCCTTAGAAACCCTTGTACTCTTGGTGTGCTCAGGACCATGTCTGCCATGTTGGAAGAATTCAATCAGTACTTGTCAAATGGATGGCGGGATGGATGGACAGATGCAATACACAGCGTTCAGGGTTGTGAACTGAAGAAAATGTATGTAATATTCTTGATCTAGAAAGATAGTCTTGAGTCCTAAATCAATTTTTGAATCTTTGTGCTATGCTAAGTCACTTCAGTCATGTTCGACTCTGCAACCTTAGGGACTGCCAGGCTCCTCTGTCCAAGTGTTTCTCCAGGCAAGAATAGTGAAATGGGTTGCTGTGCCCTCCTCCAGAGAATCTTCCTGACCCAGAGATTGAACCCTCATCTCTTATATCTCCTGCATTGGCAGGTGAGTTCTTTACCACTAGCACCACCTGAGGGGCCCTTTGGAATCTATTTCCTCCCAAATCTGTCTCCTGCTTCTTCCAGGTGTCTTATTGTTTCTGCTCCCCTATCCCATCCTCCTGGCCTCCAAAACGTTCCATTTCTCTGACCCTCACCCTCCAAGCTTTTCTCTCCTCAGCCAATGGGTTGGCAGTGAGGTTTGCCCACAGAACTTTCTCCCTGTCTCCCTGCTTTCTGTGACGCCTTTTCAGAGCTATGCCTCCTGTGGGAAGAGTAAATATAGAAAAATGACAACATGTACATTAATGCTCGTTAGAATGTCATCATTATACCCCACAAAGTGTCTGCCGAGGGGGTCCCTAAAGGGCACTTAGAAATGAAGCAGCTGCTCCAGCTTTGTTCCAGCTCACATCTCGAAGAAATGACTCTGAGATAGATGCAGTGATGTCTGGCTGGAGGAAGGGGAGAGAGCAGTGCTTCTTTGGAGGAGGAAATGGTGATGCAAGAACCCACACTTTACCCCATGTGCCCAGGAAAATCAGTGAGAGAGATGGATGGAGAGTATGAGAACTCAGGGAGCAGGCCAGGCTGCAGAGCTGGGGCTGGTGTGCCCAAACCCAGAGGCTCCCAAACTCTATAGCAAGATGGAGGATAAGGAGCTAACCCTAACCCCAACCTCAATCTTAGATCAGCCTCGCAAAGAATCACCTGCTCTTCATCAACGTTCATGTTAAACTGCTCAGTCGTGTCTGACTCTTTGCAACCCCATAGACTATAGCCTGTCAGGCTCCTCTATGCATGGGATTTCCCAGGCAAGAATACTACAGTGGGTTATCATTTCCTTCTTCAGGGGATCTTCCCAACCCAGGGATCGAACCTGGGTCTTCTGTATTGCAGGCAGATTCCTTACCATCTGAGCCACCAGGGAAGCCCCCTCTTCATTAATAGTGGGACACAAACTATGGTGGGAATAAGGAAAACATTATTCTACTTACTTTTCTACCAGTAGTAACTGGACAAGAGTTGTGGAGAGAAGGGGATGCAACGTGATGTCCAAGTTTTGAATCTATTGACAAAGGGTACCAACTAATCTCCCACGTAACTCTGCTCATCCACTCAAGACACACCCACAGGACACCCATGTACCCTACACACACTTCTGTCCACAACTGGTCAGCAGCTGATCCAGCAGCACAGGCTGTGGCCTGGCATCACAGATCCCTTCATCCAGTGTCTTGAAAGAGCAGGTGGCAAGATTCATAAAACTTCTGTTTGTCATATATAAAGACAATTTTGAGCCTCAGGTATAAAATCACTACCCTAAGTTCAACTAATTCATACCAACTATGGTTTGTATAGCACTTTATGTTTATACAGTCTTTTCTATGTACACACTACTACATCAGATTATCATTATTACCCTATGAAACAAACAGGGTGAGTGTTTTTATCCCCATTTTACAGATAAGGAAACTGAGGAACAGACTTTTCAATTGCACACATACATAAACCCTGCCTACCACCCTCATCCCTCCTCTTTCCCCAGGACTCAGAAGGTTGAACCTAAATTAATCTTCTTTAGACCCTGCCGCCTTTTCCTACTATGGTCAAGCACTGATTGGTTTAATAATTCCTTTTAAAATCTCCTTGTCATACTTTATTGAGTGTTCCTATGTACCAGGGAGGATGTAAAGTTGTCTAGGCTCTGCTCTGGAAATGTTATGGTTTCATGAGTAGGCCAAGGCATCTAAATTCCCTGTCTCAGCCTTCTCCTCTATAAAGTGGGGATAGTGGTAAAGTTTTCATGGTTATAGTGAGGATTAAATGAGATAAGGTCTGTAAAGTCCTTGAAACAATGTCTACATATAGTAAACTCTTATTATTCTTGTTACTAATTGCAATTAATATTATGAGGGAGGTATTCTACTAAAGCTGTGGATGAGCTGTGCTTTTTGTTGCTGTTCAGTTGCTCAGTTGTGTCTGACTCTTTGCGACCCCCTGGGCTGCGGCACCCCAGGCTTTCCTGTCTTTCACCATCTCCTGGAGCCTGCTCAAACTCATGTCCATTGAATTGGTGATGCCATCCAACCATCTCCTTCTTTTTGTTCCCTTCTCTTCCGACCTTCAATCTTTCCCAGCATCAGGGTCTTTTCTAATGAGTTGGCTCTTTGTATCAGGTGGCCAAAGTATTAAACCTTCAGCTTCAGCATCAATCTTTCCAATGAATATTCAGGATTGGTTTCCTTTAGAATTGACTGGTTGATCTCCTTGCAGTTCAAGAGACTCTCAAGAGTCTTCTCCAACATTACAGTGTTGTGCTATGGGAAATCTGAAAAAGATGGAGCTATAGTTATACTCAATGGTCTTTAACTAAAGAAAACTGGTGAGAGAAAGAAGCAATATTCATGATTGTATGTCAGTGGAGAAGATGGTTTTATATTGGGTTGGCAAAAAACTTTGTTTGGGTTTTTCCATAAGATGCTATGAAAAAACCCAAATGAACATTTTGGCCAACCCAATTCTTTTATGCACTTACCCGGGAGATGAGGAGGAATCTAATTTGAGCCACAATCATCAACTCTGCAAATATACAACACCGGTTCCTATAAGTGGAGAGATTTAATTTAATTAGAATAAGCACTTTGATAACTATACTCCTCAGACCAGAAATTATTTAACTTCTTGTATTATTAAAACTGATTTTCCCTCACCAGTTGGGTCCCTGAGACTAAAGCGTGCATGAACAAGTCACTGAGAAGTAAACTCGAATTTTGAGCTAGTAGTCTTAGAGGAAATGCACTCAGAATAAAGTCTGAAGTTGATGTAGGAAGAAATGGAAGACTTGAGAAGACAGAACCTGGTCACAGCCTGGAACTGCTCCAAAACCCATCCCACCTGTTCACAGGATGCCCAAGAGCCATCATCTCTTCTCCACCTCTCCCCTGACAGTCATGTTTGTTGCAGCCACATCCATGCCAGGAAAGGATACCCAGATAGAGTTATCTTGCCTTGAGACCAAGAATAAGAGATTAGAGGAAATGGGCAACTCTGCCTTAGTGTCCTCCTTTGATCAATGCACCTTATCAAGTAGATTTGCTTGCAGAGCTTAGTGATGACCTTGTGTGAGTAAGGGAGGAATTAGTGTATCAACCTCATTTTTCCCAGCTCCCTCAGCCAGCCATCTGGAGTAGTCCAGGACAGCTCATAGAGGGCTCTGAATGTTGGCTGAGTCGCTTGGACAGAGGTAAACAAACTGAGAGCCAGTTTACAGGACAGCATGCAGAAGGTGGAAGTGGTGGAGATGGATGTCAAGAGGACAGGGATCTTCTTTGCAGAGGAAGATCTGTTGAGCCAGAAATAAGGGTTGTGGGTGGAAATGGGCTTCACATAGACAGACGGCAACAGATGCAGGCTTTAAGTAAGTAATAAAGAAGCAATTCTGCATTACACCCCAGAATTTTAAGTCCTACTCAGAGAAAAACATTGGTAAAAAGCCCCTTCTTTTAATTGCCTGAGTTCTATAGAGCTGGCCTCTAATTAAGCCAACGTTTATTAAATACCATCATGTTCAGTGGGCTTCCCCAGTGACTCAGTAGTAAAGAATCCACCCGCAATGCAGAAGTCGCAGGAGACCCTGTCTCAACCCCTGGGTCAGAAAGATCTCCTGGAGGAGGGCATGGCAACCCACTCCAGGATTCTTGTCTGGAGAATTTTGTGGATGGAGGAGCTGGCAGGCTACAGTCCATAGCATCTCAAAGAGTCAGACGTGACTGAAAAAACCTAGCATGTAGCATGCATGTTTGGTGTGCAAAGACAAATAAGACATGGCATTACCTACACGATCCAGCGGGGCAAGTGGATGTGTCTACAACAATCACCCACCGGGAAAAGTACTATTCCAATGATGTGTACAAAGGACATGTAATTCTGCTTGAGACCACTAGGAAAAGGAAATGGTATTTGAGTTAGTTCTTAAAGAATTTTAGTAATTAATAAGAGTTTGTAAAATGGAGAGGGGCCTGTGGACCCACTATGTCCCCTTTGCTTTACCGTATGCATGTGTTCACTGTTCTCCTGCCAGGCAGGTTCTATTTGGGATAAAAATGCAGTGCTTTCCCTTCTCTCAAGGGTTTAAGCCACTCCTGCAAATGACCTGGACAGTACCTGAAATTTCTAGAGGGAAAAAACCAGGTTTGTACTTCCTCTTCCTGAGTAAGTGTGGCTCTCTGAGTGGCAGGGGGAGTTTCATTATTATTTTTCTTAGAGTTCCATATTATCATATCTCTTTTTTATGCTTGGAGGGAAGTTGTTTGAATTGGTCCCTCTCTGGGGGCCCCCAAATAGATGATTTTTTTCCCCCTTCATCTCTCTGGTGTTACCATCAGGAACTGTGCACAAAATCTCTCCAGCATCCCTTGTGACTTGTGCTTCCCATCATTCTTTTGATCACTCAACAAATATTTATTGAATACCAACCATTCCCTGGTGGCTCAGATGGTAAAGAATATACCTGAAATACAGGAGAGACCCTGGTTCAATCCCTCGGTTGGGAAGATGCCCTGGAGAAGGGAATGGCTACCTACTCCATATTCTTGCCTGGAGAATTCCATGGACTGAGGAGCCTGATGGGCTACAGTCCATGGAGTCACATAGAGTCGGACACGACTGAGAAACTAACACACATACATACACATAACCATCCACCTAGTCTGGGCACTAGGAAGAGAACAGTTAAAAAATAAGCCCTCATCCTTAAGGGCTTTACAGTTCAGTGGGAGAGTTAGACAATGCATAATTAAACAAATAAAGATATTAATGGAATGTCAGGCAGTCGTACGTTCTTAGGAAGAAAAACAGTAGAGTAGGAGGCTATTCAAAGTGCTGGGCAGGGGGTTGTAAGGTCAGGGACATCTCTCATAGAAACTGATACTAGAGTAGAGACTGAAAGATGTTCCAAGCCAGAGAGATGGAAAGCAGAACTATTCTCAGAATACTTGATGAACAGAAAGGGAGAGAGTGTGGCTGGAGTGGAGTGAGCTAGGAAAAGAGCGGTCATTAACAAGTCACTGGGACAAGGTCATTTAGATCTTTCAGACTGCATAAAGACTTAGGGTTTTATGCTAGTTGAGGGGAGATGGTTTTGGAGAGCTTTGACCAGTGGAGGAACATGGCATAATGACTATCTTCACAGGGTCATGCTGGCTGCTTTGTTCAGAATACACAGAAGAGAGTCAAGAGAGGAGACTGGTTAGGAGGCTGATGTGGTAGGCTGAGCAAGAGATGGCAGTGACTTAGACTTGAGAGGTGGTGTGGAAGGTGGTGACAAGTGGTCACAGCACATGTTTTGGTGGACAGGTCAAGAAGACGTGTTTAAAGGATTGAATGCAAAGAATGGGAGAAACATAAAAATCAAAGATGATGACAAGGGTTTTAACCAAAACAACTGAGTGAATGGAAGAGTTACTTATGAGATCTGAAGATCTAGGGGAGATTTTGGGCTGGGGCTGCTGAATGCCAAGTTTGATTAGGCAAATTTCTATTAGGCATTCAAGAGGTAATACTGAGAATGTCAAGGATGTATGGACTGATGACTTCAAAAAGTTGGGTGATTTTAAAGAGGAGGAAGAATTAATTTGGATAGAGTACGAGTACCCAGGAGAGCACACACCCCAGCCTCAAGAAGGTAGGGAAGAGTTGGAGCAAAAAGAGCATCATTGAATGGATTTCAGGGGGAGACAAAACCCTCAGGGAAGAGCTAGTTTCAGTTAGAGCAAGAAGGTGATGGAGCTGCTCAGACATGAGATTGAGGATGCCGGGAATTTTTATCAAAGATGGGGCACATCTCCACAGCGCTCCATGGAAAGCTTCAGTTTGGGCATCACTGTAAGTAATAGACAGGAGGAAATCTGTGAGCCTCAGAGGATCATGGATAAGGAAGACATTTTAAGGTAATTGGTTTCTTCACAGATCATGGGAAAGTGATTGCAAAACAGCATAAGGAAGAAGCCCCTGAGTGAGGACTTCAAACAATTTCAAGGATTCACTTCTGGTCACAAGTTCTGGGCATCTCAAGGTCACACCAGCATTGACTGAATATTAAAAATCCTGCCAATAAGGGCTATATTCTGTTCTCACTAATCTGTCTTCCTAAATGCCCCAAGGTGGGTGGCCTCTCCTCAGGTTAGGGAAAGGAGTGTGGTCATCGCAAGTTCTACCCCATGTCTTGAGGACAGAGGTTGAAAAAAAGAAAATCAGAAATCTAGAAGAGCTTACGAAAGAATCACAAGCCATAGGCACTTGGAAAGAAAACTATTAATCCTGGGCCCTGAAAGTTGAAGCCCTACACATGGGTCAAATGGGCTGTGAGTGTGAAGGGGTTTAGAGAAACCGGAAGCCCACTGGACAGCCAGGGTGGCCAAGAAAGGCTCACAGGGAAGGTGGGCCTCGGGGGATCCCCAAGAATGAGGCGTGTCTGGCTCCATCACCTGGAGCAATGGACGGGGAGGTCACTTGGGTGGATTTGCATCTATCAATTCAGTAGTGTGCCTCTGGGTGAAAAAGAACCATTTCCTCTTTATCATTATCCTTAATAATTCTAAATCAGGAGGTGATGGAAAACCAACTCAAAGCTCATTTCAGAAGGATGTGGAAAGGCGGAGGCAGCAGGAAAACACATCAGAAAACAAATTCATCGTCTTGGCACAGAGACAAAGGACTGGGGCTTGGTCCAGAGCTACAAAGACTGATCCTTTCAAGGCTGAGCCAGTTTTTCAAGACATTCAAGTCAAGTAGTGATAAAAATCCCACTATTCACTGTTATATTAATGGCTTCTCCACTATATGCAGATAGGTAAAAGCATCGTATCTTTATTTGCATTTCCTTTTCTATTGCCTCCAGCTCACTGAATTTCTTCCTTATCTGCCAAGAAATGTCTACTTTTAAGGTATTCTTTCATTTCCTCATGCCATTGGCTGTCAAACGACTTAATAACTTGCCTATCATGGAAGTCAAATATGGTTTATTAAAAATGCATGTCTCACTCAATAAGATGCCCTTTGGCGGTCTTCAGACCTTGATGACTCTGTCTCAAAGCTTGGGAGCACAGAATGGTCTTGGCTGGCCAGCTGCACTGCCTTGTTCTGTAACTTGCTCATTGCTGCCCAGATTATGCTGAAGCAGCACAGAGAAGGGAGGTAGGAACTGTCCAAGGAGGTGGAATTGGACCACTTAACTGACTTGAGGAAGTGGGACATAGGCCTGAAACCCCCAAGGGCCTGAAGACTTCCAAGTCATCCAGCCAGGTCTCAGGGAAAGAATTTGGGAATGAGGATGGAACTGGTACCATGAGGTAGGAGGGAGGGAGGGAGAAAGGCATCTCTGGAGGGAATGGCATCAAGCAGGAGTGGGCTGTGTTGACTCAGTGCACTGGGATGATGAATCACGCCTGAGATGGCTCACGTAGCAAGGCGACATCGCTATTTACAGGGGCTAATGAGACATCTGCAGTCACACACTCAGAGTCTGAATGCTGTTGTGGTGGAGGAGGAAGCAAGGAGCCTGAGCTAATAGCACAAAGGGAACTGGAGGTCGCCTTTTCCATCCTCTGCCCAAGGGTCCCACAGCACCAAACCACTTCATCAGGATATACTGACCCTTCTACCAAATGATCTCAGAGCAGCTCTTCAGCTTCCCAGGCTGATGTTCTCCAGTGGACTGTGGATCTCCTACCTGGAGCCTCAGGACTTCAGCTAATCCTTCATTCTTTGTTTTTCTGTACATAACAGAGATGAGAAACACCTGTGCTGCCTCATTTCATATACCATCCCCTCCACTACTTACAGACTCCACTCCATCTCACCTTAGTCTCCTCTTCTTGACTCTAGTTAATCCCCACCTCCTCCATGAGAGCATCTCTCATTGCTGTCCTCCAGATGGTTGTTTCTGGTGTCTTATTGTCAAAGAGTCTGCCGTGTTCTACTCTGTCTGCTCAGGACAACAGAGATGGCGGAGAGCCCCAGCCACTCTGCCCAAGAGAATGGAGATGCCACACCCAAGCAGAGACTCGATGCCATGGAAAGACCCAGAGGGGAGTTCAAGTGCCCACAGTAAGAAAGTACAGTTACTCGGCAGGGAGAAGGCAGGGGTTCCTCTGGAGGAGAGAGAAATCTGGGCTATGGGAGTGGATAAAGGGAAGATCCTGACCACAGGAGGAAAAAATAAGGGGGAAGGTAAACAAAAGGAAAGGAATGAAGGGAAGGACCTGTGCCATGAGACAGAATGAAGAGAGGTAAAGAAGGGGAAAAGGCACTGGGGGGAAGGTGAGGAGCCACAGAGAAGCCAGAGCAAGGTCAAGGGCCAGAGAGGAGGCCAGAGACCAAGGGCCAGAGAGACAAGGAGAAGGGCAAGGAGTGTGAGCTCTTGAAAAGGCGCACAAATCCATGGCTGGGCTGAGTGAGGGGAGGATGGCTCAGCCTGGTCGGCCCAGGGACACGTGCTGATCCTCTGCGGAGACCATCGCCAGGGAATCAGCCCAGCCAAGCAGCTGGAAGAGCCATCCCTCATGTCCTCTGCCTGGAACTCCCTTGTCACTTGGGGTGATAGGTGGCCAGGTGCTGACATGGCATGACTTGGGCTTGGAGGTTTCATGAGCTTCTCCTGTAAGAAACCCCTGGAGAGATGACTGGGAGATTGGGACTGACTGTGTATGAAGTCGATGGCCTGTGAGGGTCTACTGTATCAGACATGGGGCGGAGAGAGGGGAGGTGGTGGGGAAAGAAGGTACAATCTGTTTATAGGACATTTATTAAGTTAACCTTAAAAATGCATTCCAATATACAGTGAAAGTGTTATTCCCTCAGTCGTGTCCGACTCTTTGTGACCCCATGAACTCTATAGCCTTCCAGGTTCCTCTGTCCGTGGGATGCTCCAGGCAAGAATACTGGAGTGGGTTGCTGTTGCCTTCTCCAGGGGATCTTCCCGACTCAGGGATTGAACCTGGGTCTCCTGCACTGCAGGCAGATTCTTCACTGTCTGAGCCATCAGGGAAGCCTCCCAGTATACAGTTCAGTTCAGTTCAGTCGCTCAGTCATGTTCGACTCTTTGCGACCCCGTGAATCGCAGCACACCGGGCATCCCTGTCCATCATCATCTCCCAGAGTTCACTCAAACTCACATCCATTGAGTCCGTGATGCCATCCAGCCATCTCATCCTCTGTCGTCCCCTTCTCCTCCTGCCCCCAATCCCTCCCAGCATCAGAGTCTTTTCCAATGAGTCAACTCTTCACATGAGGTGGCCAAAGTAATGGAGTTTCAGCTTTAGCATCATTCCTTCCAAAGAACACCCAGGGTTGATCTCCTTTAGGATGGACTGGTTGGATCCCCTGGCAGTCCAAGGGACTCTCAAGAGTCTTCTTCAACATCACAGTTCAAAAGCATCAATTCTTCGGCACTCAGCTTTCTTCACAGTCCAACTCTCATATCCATACATGACCACTGGAAAAACCATAGCCTTGACTAGACAGACCTTTGTTGGCAAAGTAATGTTTCTGCTTTTGAATATGCTATCTAGGTTGGTCATAAATTTTCTTCCAAGGAGTAAGTGTCTTTTAATTTCATGGCTGCAGTCACCATCTGCAGTGATTTTGGAGCCCCCCAAAATAAAGTCTGACACTGTTTCCCCATTTATTTCCCATGAAGTGATGGGGCCAGATGCCATGATCTTCGTTTTCTGAATGTTGAGCTTTAAGCCAACTTTTTCACTCTCCTCTTTCACTTTCATCAAGAGGCTTTTTAGTTCCTCTTCACTTTCTGCCATAAAGGTGGTGTCATCTGCATATCTGAGGTTATTGATATTTCTCCCGGCAATCTTGATTCCAGCTTGTGCTTCTTCCAGCTCAGCATTTCTCATGATGTACTGTGCATACAGTATACAGTAGGTACAGACAAATACTGATTTGATTCCATGTATATAAGGGACCTAGAATAGTCAAATTCATAGAGTCAGAAAGTACATTAGTAGGTGCCAGGGGCAGGGATGTGGATGGGTGGGGAAGCGGGATGGGAGTTAGTGTTTAATGGGGACAGAGTTTCCCTTTAGGAAGGTGACAAATGTGGGTGATGGATGATGGTGAGAGTTGCACAAAAATGTGAATGTACTTAGTGCCACTGAACTGTACAGTTAAATATGGATTTAAAAAAAAAGAAGAAATGCCAGAAGAGGGAGGAAATGAGGACGCAGTGAAAGAGAACAGAGAGAGAGAAACAAAGGCACGTGCTGAGAGAGAGAAACGGGACCAAGCCAAGACAGGAAAGAGCAGAGCAGAGACGAGAGAGATGGCAGAGAGGTTGATAAGGAGGGGAAGGCGGCAGTAATGATTGGAAGACTGGGAGAGAGACTGAGAGAGATGTCATGAGATGATATTGAGAGAAAAGGAGGTTGAGGGAGAGGAAAGAGAAAAGAGGCAGGGCTAGAAAACACACTGCATGGAGCTGGAGCAGCAGAAAATGGAATGGGCCCTAATTTTGAACCTTTGCCAACATCTGAACTTGCTCCTTCTGCTATCAATTTTTCATCTGTCACTAAGACAAGCTGGAAGAGCTAAGCTTCAGGTTTTGTTGATTATAAAAATGTTCCATTCTGATCTGTACTAAGGGTAACTTTCCTGGATTTCTACATGAACCATATGCAGCCAGAGAAAGAGAGCGAGGGAAGGGAGGTGGGGGGGTGGGGAAGGTGCTTGCCACACCACTAAGGATGGAAAATAGAGCCACTTAGTAACACCCCCGCAGGGCTGGAGGAGACACTTCTTCACATATGAGTGTCATTCCTTGGGGACAGGAAGCTCGGTGGCGCATTAGGGCATCCGTTGCCCTGGGGCCGGCCCTGCCGCCTGCAAATCTCTCTTCTACCTGCTTTGTTTCTGCCAAACGCAGAGTCAGAGATCTGGCTTTAACAGGAGCTCACACTGATGACCCCTGCCCATGCAAACAAAACAACTTTCAGTCTCCCTGAGAGAAGCCAGGTCGAGCTGAGTGTGGGGAAGGCGGGGCTAGACTCCTGGGTCTCTAATTGCTAGCTTCCATGGGAATGCCCTCCCCCCTCCCAGTGCCTGCAGCCTTTCAATCTGCAGTGCCCACTGTAGGACCCACCAAGGTGGCAGCGCTCGGAGAAGAGGGACAGAGTGAGGACGGGGAGGGGGCGCCATGCTCCACTGCACCTCTCCCCAGAATGCAATGTGACACAAGACATCGGGAGATGGCAGCGAAAGTTCAAGGGAAAAACACAGTTATTTATGGCTCGGGCATCTGTCGTCAGATCAGAAACAGAGACCTAATCTCAGGCAAATCCTTGCCTGTACCAGAGCAGATGGGGAGGTGTGTGCAATGCTCAATCCTGTTCAACTCTCAATTCATTATTATTCCTCATCTCCAGATCCCATCTCCAAAGCAGACGTTTGTCCTGGCCCTGATGCCAGCAGCCTCGGGTGGGTGGACCAGGAGATGAGAGTGTCCTTCTCTTTGATGGGTAGTTATTTCCATCATGTGACCTGGAATCTTCTGTGTGAGAAGAGAAGGTTAAAGCCCAATCCAGAAAGGAGACAATGAAAAAAAGGAACAAAAGGAAACTTCCAGCCCAGAAAAACCACTTGCTGAATGGAAATTAAATTGGCCTGGAAACCCGTAGGTTAAGGATCCTATCTCCCCCTGCCCTACCTTGCAATGTGACCTCAAGCAAGTAATTTTATCTGTTTGTCTGTCTGTTTCTGCCAAATGCTTGAGATTCTGTATTTGCACATCCCCAAGGACACACAAAGATGCCCACTCAACCCAGGTGTGATGGGAAAAAAAAAAAAAAAAAAAAAAACCAAATCTGGAATCAGGAGATCTAGGTTCAAGTCTTTATTTGTCAGGGACCAGTGAGTCACCCAAAGCAAAACTGCTAAGAGTCCCCCTGCTGACTCTTAGGCAAGCAAGGAAGGTGAGTTTATCTGGCCCTTTCCCAAGCTAGAAATCCCACAATGTCATGAGAAGGAAACCTGGAGATTATCAGAGGGCAAAAAAATGAATGAAGTCTGAGGAACTCAGACGCAGCTCCTGAGCCCTTGTAAGTACTCACTCTATTGGTTGAACGAACGAATAACATTCTCTAATGGTGATTCTGAGATTGTGGCTCACTGGACTCAGACTCACCAGGCAGCACAGACTCTCAGCCCCCAGTGCTATAGACAGACACCTTCTCCACCCCATACCACTCTCAAAACAACCTGCGTATCTCCCAAGACCTTCTGTGCTGGCATCCTGCGTCTCCAAGAGCACTTTTGTTGCGGAGGGCAGAGGAAGGGGGAGGAAGGACAGGGTGGGGTGGGGCACATGTGGAGAAAGGAGGCCTCCATGTGAATCTCCATGCCTGTACTGATTGCGCTGCCTTATAAACTCTTTTAAGAGGATACTGTCGTCCCAGGAGACACCTTACTTTCCCCATTTGAGATGCATCTTCTCAACTGAAAATATGCATCAACAAGCTCTGTATGTTTCATTGCAAAACAGAATTACATTTCCCAACCTGTCTAGATCCATTTACACTTGGATCAGTGTGATTCCAAAGGCAGAGCCTTTGAGGATCCTCAGCCAATGTCAAGGGGTTTAGCATCCCCTGCCCCCACCCCCAGGAGAGCAAGATTTTTTCCTTGATCAGATGGCAGGCACACTCAGTGGTAAACCCTGGCCCCAGGAGGGCTACCTGCATCATGAAAGCGGGAAAGTCTGATGTCCTAATAATGGTAAATAAAGACCTGGAGCGGAGCTTTAGGTAGACAGATGTTTTGATTGACTAGACACAGGTGTCTCTGTCTCTACTGCCTGAGAGATGGTGGTGATGAGAGAATTGCGTTTCAGCTCCACTCCCAGGGGCTGTCAGCTGCAGAGCCTCATCTGTGCGCTTTGTATTCCTCTCACTGCCAGGCAATCCAAAGGACTTAGGGCTGCCAGGGAGACTGTGCTAATTAACATTTGCAAGTGACCAAGCAAGACCTCACTGTCCCCAAGCTTTATCCCTTCCCTGGGGTATCAGGTGGGAGGGAGAGGAAGATATGATTGGTCACCCTTCAATAAGGTCTGGCTGGGAAGTCTCTGGAGGTGCCTCTTGCATTGAGATGGACATCTGCCCACAGTCCAGCCAGACCCCTCAGCAAGAAGAGGTCAGGGCTCCATCTCAACCTCCGAGGCTGCAAAGCAGAAGCCTCCCAG
The DNA here is from genome assembly GCF_055505025.1 of Bos grunniens. NCBI lineage: Eukaryota > Metazoa > Chordata > Mammalia > Artiodactyla > Bovidae > Bos > Bos grunniens. The sequence goes on from NC_141179.1 coordinate 25,947,445, forward strand.
GAAGACAGTGGCCTCATCTGCAGAGACGACGAGATGGTACTCTTCCTCCAGCCCTGGGCAGCCTCTGTCAGCAGCCTGATTCTCCGCAGTTGGTTTTGCCTATGTTGGCACCTGTTCGCAGCTTACACCAACTAACGTCTGTCAATGGACTAATTATCATCAAGGATAAGGAATTAAGAAATTATGAATGTGTAGACACTTCTGTTCTCATACTAACGGTTTGTGTGTTTAATGGTTTGTTTATTATGTAATGGTTTGTTTGTTTTACCGATGGCATCTGTCCTCATTTGAACCTCCAAAGTGCAAATTGGACTTATACTTGCCTTTATTTTGGGTTTTCCCCACTTCTGCTGTCCTTGATTTTCTATTGCCCCTGATGAAAGTGGCAGTCGTTGTTTAAATACACGGATAGTAGGTAAGTAGATAGATAGAAAGGGAGGGGGGGAGAGAAGGAGGAAGGGAGGGATGGAGGAAGAAAAAAGAAAGGAAGCAAGGAGGGAAGGAAGGAAGGGAGGAAGAAAAGGGTTTTAGGGTAATAAAAGCTTCGGAAATCACATTTATTGAAGGAATTTTATGTTTGGCTTGGAAAAGAGAAAGTTTAAGAGGAACATGATAACTGTCAAGATTAGAATTATCTTTTTAAAGCTATTCTTCTAAAGTATGACATGTACACATGCAGAAAACTATGAGAAATAATATCTTGTACCCACACCCTGGTTGAGATCTGTACCATGCCAGCCCCCTTCATCCACTGCTGGCGTCTTCCCAATCATTCCCTGCTTCCTGCTCTCAGAGGTCACTACAATCCTCACATTTGTCTTCTATGGCAATTCATTTTTAAACACTTTTGTTTATGGCTCATCATCTAAATATGTAGCACAAACAATATGACATTTTTTTGGCCAGTTTTTCGAACTTTAGGTAAATGGAGATGTACAGGGTACCAACTTCATTTGCTTAACACTGCTTGTGTGTGTTTTAAGATTTATCCATATTGTTGCTTGTAATTGTGATTTGTTCACTTTGTAGTGTGTGGCATCCCCTTGTATTACTATATCATAATATTCATGTGACCTAATGTTAGTGACTATTTGGCCTGTTTCCAATCTGGGGAAAGTCCAAGCTGACAGAGCTGCTATGAACAGCCTCATCTGTGTTTTCTTGTACCCGTGCGCATCCGGAGGCTATATACCTAAGAGGGGAAGTTCTTGGTCATAGAATTTGCATCACTTTAACTCCATCAGATGACAGTAAACATTGCTTTTCAAGCTGGTTGTTCCTTTCCATCCCACTAGCAATGATAAACTTTGTACTCCTGTGCACTTTGCATATCTTTTTTGCACACTTGCTACTGTCTACCTTCATATTTCCTGCCCTACGGTGAGTATATAGGGACATTCCAATGTGGCTTTAATTTGCATACACCTGGTTATTAGTGAAGCTTAGCACCTTTCCCTGCATTTATTGGCCATTGGTAATACCATTCTATTCTGCCTATTTTCCGCATCCAGCTGTCCTTTTTGCTTCTCGTTGTTTGGAAGAATTCCTGGTATGTTATGAAGTAGAGTCCTCGGTCAGATGTTTATGCTTCCACTCACTCTAGTATGCGGCTTGCACTCTGCGTCTTCATGGAGACTTTGGGAGAACAGATTCATAATTTTAATATTGTCAAATGTATCAATCTTTTTATTATGAGTAATTCTTTTTGTGTCTTGTTTAAGAAATTCCTTTGTACATACTTCAGATTCTACATTGACATATATATGAGCTTGACATACATTTGTGTATATATATCACAGGGATCAAGACCATCCCCATGGAAAAGAAATGCAAAAAAGCCAAATGACTGTCTGGGGAGCCCTTACAAATAGCTGTGAAGAGAAGAGAAGCAAAAAGCAAAGGAGAAAAGGAAAGATATAAGCATCTTAATGCAGAGTTCCAAGAATAGCAAGAAGAATAAGAAAGCCTTCCTCAGCAATCAATGCAAAGAAATAGAGGAAAACAACAGAATGGGAAAGACTAGAGATTTCTTCAAGAAAATCAGAGATACCAAGGGAACATTTCATGCAAAGACGGGCTCAATAAAGGACAGAAATGGTATGGACCTAACAGAAGCAGAAGATATTAAGAAGAGGTGGCAAGAATACACAGAAGAACTGTACAAAAAAGATCTTCATGTCCCAGATAATCACGATGGTGTGATCACTGACCTAGAGCCAGACATCCTGGAATGTGAAGTCAAGTGGGCCTTAGAAAGCATCACTACGAACAAAGCTAGTGGAGGTGATGGAATCCCAGTTGATCTATTTCAAATTCTGGAAGATGATGTTGTGAAAGTGCTGCACTCAATATGCCAGCAAATTTGGAAAACTCAGCAGTGGCCACAGGACTGGAAAAGGTCAGTTTTCATTCCAATCCCAAAGAAAGGCAATGCCAAAGAATGCTCAAACTACCGCACAATTGCACTCATCTCACACGCTAGTAAAGTAATGCTCAAAATTCTCCAAGCCAGGCTTCAGCAATATGTGAACTGTGAACTTCCAGATGTTCCAGCTGGTTTTAGAAAAGGCAGAGGAACCAGAGATCAAATGGCCAACATCCGCTGGATCATGGAAAAAGGAAGAGAGTTCCAGAAAAACCTCTATTTTTGCTTTATTGACTATGCCAAAGCCTTTGACTGTGTGGGGCACAATCAACTGTGAAAAATTCTGAAAAAGATGGGAATACCAGACCCCCTGATCTGCCTCTTGAGAAACCTATATGCAGGTCAGGAAGCAACAGTTAGAACTGGACATGGAAAAACAGACTGGTTCCAAATAGGAAAATGAGTACGTCAAGGCTGTATACTGTCACCCTGCTTATTTAACTTATACGCAGAGTACATCATGAGAAATGCTGAGCTGGAAGAAGCACAAGCTGGAATCAAGATTGCCAGGAGTAATACCAATCACCTCAGATATGCAGATGACACTACCCTTATGGCAGAAAGTGAAGAGGAACTAAAAAGCCTCTTGATGAAAGTGAAAGAGGAGAGTGAAAAAGTTGGCTTAAAGCTCAACATTCAGAAAATGAAGATCATGGCGTCTGGTCCCATCTCTTCATGGGAGATAGATGTGGAAACAGTGGAAACAGTGTCAGACTTCATTTTTGGGGGCTCCAAAATCACTGCAGATGGTGACTGCAGCCATGAAAGTAAAAGACGCTTACTCCTTGGAAGGAAAGTTATGACCAACCTGGATAGCATATTCAAAAGCAGAGACATTACTTTGCCAACAAAGGTCCATCTAGTCAAGGCTATCGTTTTTCCAGTAGTCATGTATGGATGTGAGAGTTGGACTGTGAAGAAAGCTGAGTGCCGAAGAATTGATGCTTTTGAAGTGCGGTGTTGGAGAAGACTCTTGAGAGTGCCTTGAACTGCAAGGAGATCCAACCAGTCCATTCTAAAGGAGATCAGCCCTGGGTGTTCTTTGGAAGGACTGATGCTAAAGCTGAAACTCCAGTACTTTGGCCACCTCATGTGAAGAGTTGACTCATTGGAAAAGACTCTGATACTGGGAGGGACTGGGGGCAGGAGGAGAAGGGGACGACAGAGGATGAGATGGCTGGATGGCATCATCAACTCGATGGACGTGAATTTGAGTGAACTCCAGGAGTTGGTGATGGACAGGGAGGCCTGGCGTGCTGCGATTCATGGGGTCACAAAGAGTCGGACACGACTAAGTGACTGAACTGAAATGAACTGAACTGATATATATACCTCTAGTAGTAGAATCAAGACTAATGTATCTGCTGCTATGAGGAAGCACATTCTCAAAGTAGATAAAATTTTCTCTAACATTTCTAATATTTCATGGACAGCCATGAAGAGAGTGGGTTAGAACACCCCAGGGGTGCCACAAGGGAGGTCTGCCTCTATGGCCTATTCAAAGGCCAAGATTCTAAGGCTCTAATTAGAAATAAAATCTACTTTGATAAGTGTTCAGTAATAACCAGTAGAGGGCTTCAGCCATGCCATAAGTGAAGTCATGATACACTTGAGTGCTTGTTTAAATAAACAGACGTGAATGCATGTACCCCACACTCCTGTCTGATTGTGTCTGATCTTTTATTGCCTGGCCATAGGGCTTCTCTGTCCTCATTACCTGCACATAGTTCAGAGCAGAGTACCCAGTCCATGCAAGGTCATCTCATGCTGCTGGCTAAGTTTACAGGCTGTGGTGGAAAATAGGGTTTATTTCAGGCTAACTCAATTGGTGGTGGTTGTCTGCAGGGCAGGACTAAGGCTGAGAAGTAGCAGAGGCTGCATAGCTGGGAGTTAATCTAAAAGATCCCAGTATAGAACACGGCAGAGAGATCAGCCCGAGGATACGGGATGCCCTGAAGGCCTAACCCTGAGCTGCTTGGGCTCCAGAGGATGGAGCTGGAGGTACGCAGCATGGCCTTTGCTAATGCTTGGACAGCAGAGGAGATCTAATCCTAATCCTTCAAATGCAGACCTTCCCCAGATCTGTTTGTCTTCCCCTAATCCTCTAATATTTAAAGCAATTTCAATCCTGTTTGAAGAGACTTTTCAGCAGTTTGAGTCTGGGGCCTCTGGAGGGAGAGAGGTAGGGAAAAAGGCAACAGAAAGGGAAGGGAGGAGGAGCGGGAGTGAGAGTTAGCCCCAGAGACACGGTGGTGTGGGGCAGGAAAGGTCCGGGAAGATAGCAGCCTGCCAACACTGCTGAGTTACATCCTCCTAAAGCTGCCGTCCCAAATATGGCATCTTCACAATTTCTAAGAGAGTGCAGATGACAAGGGAGGAAAAGAGGGAAGGGTTTGGGCTAAGATCTGGGCCTTGAAATATGGAGTTCATTCATGCATTCACTCAGGCAGTCAGTCAACATAACACGTATTGAACATCTACTGTGTGACGCTCTATCCACACTAACCTTGAACAGGTAATTACCAGAATCGTTTTTAATTACAAAGGAGAAATGCAGGATGCAGTGAGAGCCTATACAGGGTAACCAAACTTGAGATCAGATCAGATGTGTCTATAGAAGGAGCAGAGAACTGCAGGCTATTTTTATCATATCACTTACGGTTTTTGCTCCGTGTTTTAAAAACAAAAACAACAAACAAACAAACAAAACCCTACTACCCAAATGATCCCTGGTTCTTCTATCCTGGTGTCCTTCTATCTCTAGAGTCTCTTGGCTTTTGTTCCATCAGCTTGGACTAGGCAAATCAGAATGACAATGTGCGGGACTCTGCCCTGTTACAGTCAGCACATGATAAGGGGCTGGGAGAAAGGAGTATCCCAGAGGGATGAAGGGAGTAGCTCAGCCTAGCAAGGTAAGTGATCGCTGAAGACCAATCTCCTTTCTTATACCTTGTTTCAAAAGCCAGAGAGCAGAACACATTCCTGAGCAGAACATTCTCATTAGAGAACATTTGTCCATTTCAGGGAATTGAGAGTTCCTCCAAAGTCACGCTCTTTTACAAATGTTTATCAGAGGTGATAGAAATAGATGATAGATAGTCAGGTGAGTGGATGGATGGCAGACGGTTAGCTGAAGAGATAGATCAATATCAGCTGATATCAGCTGAATATCTATCTCAGATAGATGGATGGTAGGTTAATGTCTAAGATTTTAAAAAGAAGGCAGAAGATAGGAGAAAAGATGATTATAACTTTGCAGCATGCTGAGAATCAAAAAAAAAAAATCATCTTAAGCAAAAGCAAAAATCACCATAAGCAGTTTTTATGGGAGGAATAGATGCACAGCAAAGTCACAATCCAGAATGAAGATTCCACTAGGCCCTGGGACAGAGAGACGACAACGGAGGCCTCGTGAGTGCTAACATGAAGTCTGGTTATGCATTCCTATACACCCCTTCTTTATGCAGAGAAAAGAATAGGCTCGGGCTTTGCCTGAAAAACTGCTTATATTCTAATTAAATGATACAAGGGGATCTACCAAGCAACGTTGGTTAAGATCCCCAACTTTAACCTTAAGCCATGGTACTTTACTCTATCTTTGCCAATAATTGCCTAAGTGACCTTGGGCTGCCCTGTCGAATTACAGGTCTCAAGTTCTTTATGCGTATGGTGGAGATGAGACCAGGATGTCCCAACAATCCTGCCCACCTCTGACAGTCTTGCTGCTAAGCCAGGAAAGCATTAGCAAACCCCAGAGCAACAAGCAACATTGGCATCTCGCCAGGTTCCCACAGCTTCTGCCCAAGGCTTTTCCAGATGGGATCTCTGATGACTGATAAGCACCCAAACCAAGATCGGAAGCCCCCCACCAGCTGCCCCCTGTGCTCATCTCAGCATCACCAGCACCTCTCTGAAAGGCTTTTTCCAGCAGCTGGCAACATGTTCATATGGCCATTTCCCCCCTAAGTTTCAAAATTTTAAATTCAAAATTTTAAATTCCTTTATTGAGAGAAGTCCATGAGATCCAATGCTTCTGTGTCATATCTCCTTACCTCACTTGTAATTTCAACTCCAGCTGCAGTGGGCAGCTCAGGGCAGCCTTTGACCACCTCGTGCTGACATCCTTCTCTGCACATCTTTTGCTTCTGTCCTGGGGCTTCTCCGGTGCCACAGGGATGGAGGATGTACATGGACCCAACTCCATAGGTTCCTTCTCCCAAGGCTGATCCAGCTATTGCTATCACTGAATGTCAGGAGCAGAAACCAATACTATAATCTCAGAGTGGTACCATGTATTCAGAGGACAAACTGACCGCCTGTGGCAGGTGGATTACATTGGATCCCTTCTACCCTGGAAGGGGTTACATTGGATCCCTTCTCTCCTAGAAGGGGAAATGGTTTGTCTTATCTAGAATTCACACCTACTCTGGATACAGGTTTGTCTTCATCACCTGAGGTACCTTGGTCAGCACTATTCTCTGAAGGTTGAAGAAAGGGAGATTTGCTGACTCAGGACCCCTTGTAACAATTGTCTTAGACCAAGGAAGCTATTTTACAGCAACAAGGTGTGAGAATGGGCTCAGGACTATGGCACCCACTGACGCTGCCATATACCACACGACACTGAAGCAACAAGCCAGAACAATGCAGCACCATTACCAGACCATCTAAAGCGCCATCTGGGAGGCATGGGTTTGGAGTGCTGTTCTCTGGGGTACTGAACCATAGCTCATATATAGTTCCTGGGTCCTCAATAGCTGGGATACACAGGTTCAGGAACTCAGGAGTAAAAGTTTCTGTGGTCATCTCATCACCACTCCTAGTGACCTGCTTGCAAAATTTGTGCTTTGAGTCCCTACAAATCCAGGTTCTGTGACACTGGAGTTCCTGATGCCCAGTCAGGGAACAGTGAGGGTCCTACCGGGTCTAAAGTTCTAAGTATTGCCTGATCATTCTGTGCTGTTCATCCTTGTAGATCACAGGGCAAACAAAAACCCTGATATTGATTATTGTAAGGAGCCAGAGTTGCTGCTATTTTATAGGAAAAGAAAAGAATACATGTGGTACTCCAGTGAGTCACTGGACATTTCTTGGTGCTTGGGATCTAAATGAGGACTCACATAGCCCTGGTTCATTTTCTTCCTGACACTCTCCCTCACACAAGTACTAGATCAGATCATCACAGAAGCTTAGGATTCCTTCTAGGAGTTGTCCTGGATGCCATGGTCTGGGGCAGATTCCAGTAAAGTGTCCTGGTTCACAGGTCTTTCCTTCTGAGCAGCAGAGTGTTTCTTTTGTGGAATGGCAGGAGATTGGGGGTTGACAGGCTGATTTGGGGTGACTCAGACCGCTGACACAGACGGACCTCCATTCACCAGATGGGAAGCTCTGCTCAGCACGTAATCTCCCCTGGTCTGTCTCCTGCCCTCTTTGACACACAGCATTCAGAGGTAACTAATGAGTCACAGGCTTTCTTGCTTCAGTGCCATACCTACACTGTCCACCTTCCTAGAACTCTCTTTTACCCGCATCCCTGAAGCAAAAAGCAAAAAAGACATAAACATCTGAATGCAGAGTTCAAAGAATAGCAAGGAGAGATAAGAAAGCCTTCCTCAGTGATCAATGCAAAGAACTAGAGGAAAACAACAGAATGGGAAATACTAGAGATCTCTTCAAGAAAATTAGAGATATCAAGGGAACATTTCATGCAAAGATGGGCTTGATAAAGGACAGAAATGGTATGGACCTAACAGAAGCAGAAGATATTAAGAAGAGGTGGCAAGAATACACAGAAGAACTGTACAAAAAAGAGCTTCAAGACCAAGACAATCACGATGGTGTGATCACTCACCTAGAGCCAGACATCCTGGAATGTGAAGTCAAGTGGGCCTTAGAAAACATCACTACGAACAAACCTAGTGGAGGTTATGGAATCCCAGTTGAGCTATTTCAAATCCTGAAAGATGATGCTGTGAAAGTGTTGTACTCAATATGCCAGCAAATTTGGAAAACTCAGCAGTGGCCACAGGACTGGAAAAGGTCAGTTTTCATTCCAATCCCAAAGAAAGGCAATGCCAAAAAATGCTCAAACTACCGCACAATTGTACTCATCTCACACGCTAGTAAAGTAATGCTCAAAATTCTCCAAGCCAGGCTTCAGCAATATGTGAACCGTGAACTTCCAGATGTTCCAGCTGGTTTTAGAAAAGGCAGAGGAACCAGAGATCAAATTGCCAACATCCGCTGGATCATGGAAATAGGAAGAGAGTTCCAGAAAAACATCTACTTCTGCTTTATTGACTATACCAAAGCTTTTGACTGTGTGGGGCACAATCAACTGTGAAAAATTCTGAAAGAGATGGGAATACCAGACCACCTGACCTGCCTCTTGAGAAACCTATATGCAGGTCAGGAAGCAACAGTCAGAACTGGACATGGAACAACAGATTGGTTCCAAATAGGAAAAGGAGTACGTCAAGGCTGTATATTGTCACCCTGCTTATTTAACTTCTATGCAGAGTAAATCATGAGAAATGCTGGCCTGGAAGAAGCACAAGCTGGAATCAAGATTGCCGGGAGAAATATCAATCACCTCAGATATGCAGATGACACCACCCTTATGGCAGAAAGTGAAGAGGAACTAAAAAGCCTCTTGATGAAAGTGAAAGAGGAGAGTGAAAAAGTTGGCTTAAAGCTCAACATTCAGAAAGCTAAGATCATGGCATCTGGTCCCACCTCTTCATGGGACATAGATGGGGAAACAGTGGAAACAGTGTCAGACTTTATTTTTCTGGGCTCCAAAATCACTGCAGATGGTGACTGCAGCCATGAAAGTAAAAGACGCTTACTCCTTGGAAGGAAAGTTATGACCAACCTGGATAGCATATTCAAAAGCAGAGACATTACTTTGCCAACAAAGGTCCGTCTAGTCAAGGCTATGGTTTTTCCAGTGGTCATGTATGGATGTGAGAGTTGGACTGTGAAGAAAGCTGAGCACCGAAGAATTGATGCTTTTGAGCTGTGGTGTTGGAGAAGAGTCTTGAGAGTCCCTTGGACTGCAAGGAGATCCAACCAGTCCATCCTAAAGGAGATCAGTCCTGGGTGTTCATTGGAAGGACTGATGCTGAGGCTGAAACTCCAATACTTTGGCCACCTCATGCGAAGAGTTGACTCATTGGAAAAGACCCTGATGCTGGGAGGGACTGGGGGCAGGAGGAGAAGGGGACGACAGAGGATGAGATAGCTGGATGGTATCACCGACTCAATGGACGTGAGTTTGAGTGAACTCCAAGATTTGGTGATGGACAGGGAGGCCTGGCGTGCTGCAATTCATGGGGTCACAAAGAGTAGAAAATGACTGAGCAACTGAACTAACTTTTACCTGCCAAACTCCTTTTTATTTTTCAAACGTCAGCCTGAGTCACCTTCTCATGGATTTGCCTACCCTCTCCCAGCCCCAGGGCAAATTAACTGTGCCTTGACCATGTTTTCAGAAGACACGTACCTGTATTTCTCACCTGATATGTAATATCTCCCTCTTTCGACCATAAGGGCCTTGAGAATAAAGATAAAGACATACGAACAGCGCTATAGGTAAACATTTAATAAAATGTTTGTTGAATTAACTGATAATAACTCATAAGTGTGCTTTGAAGATTAAATAAGATAATTTAAACACTCGAGATGTCAGCTCAGGTCACTCTGTCCTCTGAGTTTAAATGAAATTGACAAACTTCCTATCTCACATTCCATGGGAAATAAACGTCTTCCCAAGATCCTGTGAACATCAGAGAGCTTAAGTCCTCATGAACCCTTCAGTCCTGGATTCTTGCTTCCAGTGTCTCATTCCCATCTCACTGCTGTTCTTTCCAGTTATCAGTGCTGTCTATTTGGTTCCCAGTCCCTTTGTCTTGTTTCCCTCCCAATTAAATAGATAAGCTAGTTGAGTTTATAGCAGATGCTTATAAGATTTGTGGCAATGACAAATGTTGATATCTCAACAATAAAGACAACCTGACATTGAATATTAATTAGGCTTTGTATCCTTGAAAGGCCTTGAGCCACTCAGTGGAGCCCTTCTCACCTTTGGATTCCCTGTGGGCTCCAGCTGGCCACCATATCACCTGTACACTTTCTCTCCTCCTCTCCCAGGTGGCTCAGTGGTAAGAATTCACCTGCCAATGCAGGAGATACAAGTTTGATTCCTTGGTCAGGAAGATCTCCTAGAGAAGGAAGTGGCAACCCACTCCAGTATTCTTGCCTGGAAAATCAACGGACAAGAAGCTTGGCAGCTACAGTCTGTGGGGTTGCAAAAGAGATACGGCTAAGCAGCAACAGCTTCTCTCAAATCTTTCCTTCTGTCCCCCACCTCATACCCAAATCTCTGTTCACTTCTTTTTTAAAATAATTTTTAAATCTCAATCAGAGCAATGCTTGAATATTTTTAAAATCAAATAATTCAGACATTCTTACAATGACATCAACACTCTCCTCTCCTAGCCCTCCCCACCTTGAATCCCACTCCCCAGAGGAAACCACTTCCAATCATTTCTGTTTTGAGGGCTCCTGGTGGTTTCTTCCCCATACAAGATGGTATGTTCTTACCTCCATTTCTTGATTTATTGACCACAGATACTGTCTATTGATTACCCACTACAAAATATAGAGATTTATATTCACACCACATTCAATGTCCTTTTCTTTTCACCTCTCAACTTTTACACTGAGTTCTCAAATGGCATTCATCATTTAAAACAATACATGCAAATAGCTATGTATTATGTCTTCTATATCAGGTAATATTTCTTCCTTCATATTCCACAAAAAGAATACATGGGCATCAATTTTTCTTTCAACTCCTCAGTCACCTTTTCCACACTCCACACACTCCACACTTCCACAGTTGCACCTCTGTCATTATCCAGACTGATGTCATTTACATTGCTCTGTCCAACCCTGGGTCTGACTTGCATTTTGTTGTGAGCATCACAAAGGCCTTCAGGGACCAGACTAGCCATGTCTATGGGTCAACATGTCCTGGTGTCATAGCAGGGAGATCAATGAATACCACAGTGAACTACGAAGTGTCCAACTCAAAAAGACATTCACGTTTAAAAAAAAAAAAAATCTGTATACTCAAGCTCATCTGCAGTGGGCACTTACTGAAGGTGACTGGTTTATAACCTTGCATGTAAGTTGCTCTAAAAGCTGAGTGTCAGTGAACACTGATGGTGAGCAGGATGGCCACCAAACACTCCATCTGCTCTCCTACCCCTGCCGTCTATCTCCCTGCCAAGTGGAGAGAGAACTGTGACTAGCAGAGAAATTATCACATTATCCTAGGCACAGAAATGTGAGAAATCTTGTGAGTGATTTTCAGGTTGAGCTAGTGGAAGCCCAGTGAGGTTTGCAAATCTCTCTTTCTCTGCTGCTGTAGCTGAAGCCAGATATTCTAGATGGTGCAGCTCTAAGGCGGTAGAGCATCCCTGGCCCGGGTTATCAAGTGACCAGGGAGAGCACAATCCTGTGCTGACCTGCTCAGGCCATGTAGGGTGACCAAGAAATCAACTTTTATGTGTTAAGACAATGACATTTGGGGTTGTTACCTCAGCATAACTTAATTCATTGCTACTCACATGGTAGTTAAATTAATATTTCCATAGGAATATTATTCACTGCATAGTCAAGAGGTGAGACTAATATTTCTTTCTCAATGGACTCAGTGCTATAGTTTTTGCTACGAGAAAGATATCCTTGCTATGACTGAAGTCAAATGTGTTCATTTCTCACACTCGAGTACTATACTTAAGTACATGATAAACTTTATTTTGCTTCAAATCAATTCATTCGTTCAGTCGTGTCTGACTCTTTGTGACCCCATGAACCCCAGCACGCCAGGCCTCCCTGTCCATCACCAACTCTCGGAGTTCACCCACACCCATGTTCATTGAGTCGGTGATGCCATCCAGCCATCTCATCCTCTGTCGTCCCCTTCTCCTCCTGCCCTTAATCTTTCCCAGCATCAGGGTCTTTTCAAATGAGTCAGCTCTTTGCATCAGGTGGCTAAAATATTGGAGTTTCAGCTTCAAAATCAGTCCTACCAATGAACACCCAGGACTGATCTCCTTTAGGATGGACTGGTTGGACCTCAAATATAGACCATTAATTTCTCACATGAATTTTTGTAGTTTTCTTTACTTTTTAAAGAGAAGAATAATGTGTTTTTAGTATAACCTGAAATCATTAGGCCTTCAATTATTTATTACATGGAATCGTTTTCTTCACAGAAATATAATTCCAGAGGTATTGGACCATATTTTCTAATCTGAACCAGTTACTTTTAGGTGTATCACATAACTATTTTCTTGAATACCCCCTTTCTCCTAGGTTAGTTCTATAATATCTTGGGTCTCATAGACTACTCTTTCTTATTTCATCTTTGTTTCACAGGAGTACATCCTTAAGCAACCTTCTTAGGAAGACTATTTAGGAGGCAGACATTCTAAATATTCATTTGGATTTCTGAAAATGATGTTATATATCCTTTATACTTAATAATGGCTCTGGGTAAGTAAAGCCTTACTTAATATGACTCTCAAATTTGCTTTCCTTTGAAGTTTGAAAGCAGATTTTATGCTGGGTTGATGAAGTAATCACCACTGCCCTGGGCCTCATGACGAATACAGCTATGAAACCCATAGAGAATGAGTGGTTCAGATACTTGAGGACTCTGAAATAAATAGTAGCAGACAGATCAGGAAAGCAGACCCAATCTGAGAAGTACCACCAAGTCAGCAGTACAATTCCCACTTTTCCTCTGACATCCACAGACCTGGGCAGAGAGCTCCAGGAGACACCATGTAGTTCTGGATCAGGAGTGGGAAAGGGAATTCTTAGCATTCAAAGAGAGCAAATTCTCATTTTTTTTTTCTGTTTTCCTTTTCTCTGTTCCAAGAGTCTCAGATTCCGCTGTGGTGTCAATCTTGCAGCATCAACAGTGGCAGCAAGAGTACAAGATGCTTAAACTCTGTGTATGTGTGTGCATGCTCAGTCGCTTCAGTTGTGTGCAAATCCTTATGACCCCAAGGACTGTAGCCTGCCAGACTCCTCTGTCCATGGGATTTTCCTGGGAAGAATACTGGAGTGGGTTGCCATGCCCTCCTCCAGGAGATCTTCCCTACCTAGGGATCGAACCTGTATCTCCTGTGTCTCCTGCATCACAAGTGGATTCTTTACAACTGAGCCACTGAGAAAGCCCTGAACTCTTAGGGAGCAGAATCTTCATCTCCAATCAGAGATGAGAGTGGGACAATCCCCCATGGGTTTCTTTTTCTCTGTGTCCTCCTGTTGGTTGACTCCAGAAGTGAGCACAGTTGTAAAACGTGTAAGACAGAGTAGAGAAACTAGAGCCCAGCTTCCTGGCCGGGACAGCAAAGAGGGAAAGCTGAGGGACCTGAAGGTACCAGAGACGGTAAGAAAGGAGCTCAAGAAAGCAACCCCATAACAATGTCCCAGCTCTTGGGATCTCCGTGAGCTGTGCATGTGTGCATCGGATCCTAAACAGCATACCCCAAATTTTGAGAACAGAACTACAGGAACAGTTCACCACACCCTGGTCCCCATGCTGCCCACTGGGTATGCACACAGAGAAGATTCAAATGGCTCTGCAAAGACTCTGAAATAAACCTGGCATTAAAATCACAACTCATGAAGCACCAGTTGAAATTTATAGCCTGAACCCAACAAAGTTAACTGCTTGTTAAAACAAAAATATGGGAGGGAGGCTCAAGAGGGAGGGGACATATATACTGGCTGATTCATGTGATGTATGGCAGAAATCAACACAATACTGTAAAGCAATTATCCTTCAATTTAAAATAAATAAATTTCATTTAAAAATAAAAACAAATAAAAAAAAAAAAAATAATAAGATTTTCCATAGGATTTAAACAAGAGCCAGAGGCTCAAAAACATAATATTCAAAATGCCCAGGATATACTCTAAATCCCTCAGTGTATGATAATGAAGAAAATCTCAATTTGCATGCTCCCACAGGAAAAGGCAATTAATAGGCACCAGTCCCAAGGATACACGAATGTTGGAATTATCTTGAAAAGACTTTGAAGTATGTATTATAAAAATGCTTAAATAAATAAAACATTTTTGAAAGATAGATGATATTGGCAAAAAATATAAGCTGTAAGGAGTCAAGGGAAACTTCTAGAAGCAAAATATACAAGAATGAACATTTAAGAGTCACTGGGTGGGTTCAATAGTGGAATGGAAATGACAGAGGAAAGACTCAGTGAACTTTAAAATTGATCATTAGAAATTATTTCAAGAAAAGACTTGGGGGGAAATGAATGGAGCCTAAGATACCTGTGAGACAATAAAAAAGTTCAAATGCTATCAGAGTCCCAGAAAAAGAAAAATAAGAGTAAAAGGGAAAAAAAAGAAAAGAAAAAGAAATATACAGTGCTGAAAAATTACTTGAAGAAATAAAATTTCCCTAAATGGTGAAAAACATAAACCTGTAGATTCAAGAAGGTCAGCAACCCCCCAAGAGCATTTCTTGTTGTTCAGTTGCTAGGTCAAGTCCGACTCTTTGTAACCCCATGGACTGCAGCATGCCAGGCTCCCCTATCCTTCACTATCTCCTGGAATTTGCACAAACTCATGTCCATTAAAAATCCATTCTTGTGGATATTATAATCAAACTGCTGAAAATGAACAACAAAACCCAACAAACAAAAAATTTAAAAGTAGCTAGAATGAAAAGATGTACTACTTATCAAACAATGATTCTCGTTCCCACAGATTTTTCAACAGAAAGCATGGAAGTCTGAAGGAAGTGGAATAATATTTTTTAAATGCTGAAATAGAAGAACCGTTTCCCTTATTTTCAGTGAAAATACCCTTAAGGAATGAAAGTGAAATAGTTTTGCAGGTGAAGGAAAACTAGAAGAATTTGTTTGTCAACAGACATGGTCTCAGAGAACTGCTAAAGCAAGACTTCAGATAGAAAGGAAATAACACCCACAGAAAATCTGGAACATCAGCAATAAACAAAAAGTCACAGGAATGGCATATATTTGTGTACACATCACTAACTTTTCTCCTCCTTGAGTTCTTTCAAATGTGGTTGATGCTTATAACATCACCACTGAAAAGGTTGTATTTAAACAAAGTGTCCAGAGACGGAGGAGTGAGCCATTGGATTATCTGGGGCCAGATTATTCAAGAGAGGAAGTACAGGAATAGGAAAAGTTGAGAGTGGTAAGATCATCCCAGAATAGGGGTACAACTGGAAAGTGAACTGGGGGAACCTGATGATAAAGGGCCTTCAAAGTCAATAGAAAGCTTTTGGCTTTTATCCCGAGTGAGATGGGAAGATTTATGAGAGGAGAAGCATAGCATGAAGTACAGGGTGATTTAAGGGAACTACTCTGGCATCTCATAGAGGCAGAAGTAGGACAGAAGTAAAAGCAGGGAAATAGCTAAAGAGATTATTATAATAATCCAGATGAGAGACAATGATAGCTGAGATGATAATATTACCGTGGAATTAGAAGTGATAGGATTCTGGAAAATTTGTAGACAGACACATCAGAATTTGCTCAGGTTTGGTTAGGAATACGAGAGAATTCAAAGATACCAAGGTTTGTTTTGCTCTGTTTCTGGGTTTTACAGGGGTTTTTGGCATGTGCAGTTGAAAATATAGAACTGACATTTACTGATGTGGGGAAGAATGTGGGAGGAGAAGGTTTGGAGTGGTGGAGGGAAGATAAGGATTTTGGGTTGATATTAAACTTGAAATGCTTATTAGACAAGGCTTATATTGTTGAATAAAAAGTTGGATATACAATCCTAGGATTCAAGGGAAGGGTAGAGATCGGAAAGATGAATTTGGGAATGTTCACAAATAGACGGAATTAAAATGGAATTGCTGCACTGAGATCATCAGGTCAATCAGTGTAGATAGAGAAAAGAAGAAGTTCAACAGTCAGCCCTGAAATACTCTAAAAGGGCCAGAATTCAGAGAGCAAGGAGACAGAAAACAGCCAGAAAAGGAGAGTGCGAAGTGACCAGTGAAGTAGAAGAAAACCAGAAAACTGGTGTCTAGAAATCAAGTGGATAAAGTGTTTTAAGGAAAGGGGAATGATCAATCGTACCGAACACTGCTGATGTGTCAAATGGATTGAGGACTAAGAATTGAACATTGGATCATTTTTATAACATACAAGAGAGTAGTGACTTTGAGACTATCAGTTTTGAGGAGTGGGGGCTTGACTGAAGAGTATTCAAGAAAAAAATAAGAAGAGATAAGCTGTAGAGGGTGTATAACAACTCTTTCAAGGAGATATTTTTTCTATAGAAAAAGAAAATAGAGGCCATAGCTGGAGGGAGGCGGGGAGTGGAAGTGTTCTTTTTAAGCTGTTTCTATGCAGATGGGAATGATCAGCAAGAGAGGCAAGAGCTAATAAGACCCATTAGCAAAAATTATTGCAGAAGAGGATGAAATCGGGATCATAACTGTTGCACTGGTTTTAGGATTAAGTACAGACCATAACTAATGCTAGTGATAAAGAACTCACTTTACAATGCAGAAGATGTAAGAGACATGGGTTTGATCGCTGGGTTGGGAAGAGCCCCTAGAGGAGGGCACTGCAATCCACTCCAGTATTTGTGCCTGGAGAATCCCGTGGACAAAGGAGGCTGGCAGGCTGCAGTTCATAGAGTCGCAAAGAGTTGGACACGACTGAAGCGACTTAGCAGGCACACATGCACAGACCATCTAGTGTAGCTGTCAGAGAAGGCAGAGTATCTGGGCTGAGATGCAAGTCCATGGGTAGATGTGGTGGGCGGGTGGATGGCACGGTTCACTTTTGTAACTTCCCTGTTGTCAGCTGGGACAGAGTAGGGTGGGGGGGCATTTGTAGAGGATTGAGAAGAGAGGAAATGATGATGATGTAAAATAACAGCCAAGTTGGGAGTGAAGTGAAGTTGCTCAGTCATGTCTGACTCTTTGCGACCCCATGGACTATAGCCTACCAGGTTCCACCATCCATGGGATTTTCCAGGCAAGAATACTGGAGTGGGTTGCCATTTCCTTCTCCAGGAGATCTTCCCGACCCAGGGACTGAACCTGGGTCTCCCACATGGTAGGCATTGTAGGCAGATGCTTTACTGTCTGAGCCACCAGGGAAGATCCAAGTTGGGAGTGAAGGGACTGGGAAATTGTAGGGGGATGTAGAGGAGCTTCAGGGGCCCACTTGAGGCTGGTGATGATCATTTTAAAATGAGGCCAGTCAATTTGGTTGCATGCTTTTCTTTCATCTTCATGGTTCTCAAATGTCATTAGTGCGAGTCTCAGTGTGGACCATTTTTATTCTTTGTGTTAGACACTTAATATACCCTTTTAGCCTAAGGACTTGTGATACACTTTGGCTCTGGGAAATATGCTTGGATAATTTCTTTGATAATTTTCTTCCCCCATTTCCCTCCCTCTCTCTGTCCTCTCTCCTCTTTCTTCTCTCCCCTCTCTGGGAGATATCTTTGACCTTATCTTCCAGCTCTTTCACTAAATTTTTTATTTTGACAATCATATATTTTTAATTGCCACAAGGATTTTTCTTGTTCTCTGGTTATTTTTATTTCATAGGCTGGTTGTTTGGTTTGAGCTTTTTTTGTTTTTTAAATTAAAAAATTATTTTACTTTATTTTTAATGAAAGAAAGTTAAATCTAGTGGTTAAAAGCAAGAACTCAGAAGTCAAATACGTTAAGTTCAGATTTCAACTGCCACCTACTGGTCATGTGAACTTGGGCAAGTCACTTAACATCTCTATGCTATATCTTCACCTCCAACATAAGCTGATTATAATGGATAACTCCTATGATATTATGAGGACTAAATCAGCAAGTGCTTGTTTAAAAGAGCCCCTGTTCCAGAGAAGTGCTAAGGAAGTGTTAGTTCTGGTGATGACAGTAATGATGGTGGTAATGATGATGGTGGTTGTGGTGTTGGTGATGATGGTGGTGGTGATGGTGTTGATGGTGGTGGTGATGATGGTGATGATGGTGGTAATGATGATGGTGGTTGTGATGATGGTGTTGATGGTGGTGGTGATGGTGATGGTGGTGGTGATGGTGGTGGTGGTGATGGTGATGATGGTGGTGATGATGGTGGTAATGATGATGGTGGTTGTGGTGTTGGTGTTGATGGTGGTGGTGATGGTGATGGTGGTGGTGATGGTGGTGGTGGTGATGGTGATGACGATGGTGATGATGGTGGTAATGATGATGGTGGTTGTGGTGTTGGTGTTGATGGTGGTGGTGATGGTGATGGTGGTGGTGGTGATGGTGATGATGGTGGTGATGATGGTGATAATGATGATGGTGGTTGTGGTGTTGGTGTTGATGGTGGTGGTGATGGTGTTGATGGTGGTGATGATGGTGATGATGGTGTTAATGATGATGGTGGTTGTGGTGTTGGTGTTGATGGTGGTGGTGATGGTGATGATGGTAGTAATGGTGATGGTGGTTGTGGTGGTGGTGTTGATGGTGGTGGTGATGGTGTTGATGGTGGTGATGATGGTGATGATGGTGGTACTGATGATGGTGGTTGTGGTGTTGGTGTTGATGGTGGTGATGATGGTGATGATGGTGGTGATGATGATGGTGGTTGTGGTGCTGGTGATGATTGTGGTGGTGATGGTGATGATGGTGGTACTGATGATGGTGGTTGTGGTGTTGGTGTTGATGGTGGTGGTGATGGTGATGGTGGTGATGATGATGGTGGTTGTGGTGTTGGTGTTGATGGTGGTGGTGATGGTGATGATGGTGGTGATGATGATGGTGGTTGTGGTGTTGGTGTTGATGGTGGTGGTGATGGTGATGATGGTGGTGATGATGGATATAATATTATATTGAAGTTCTCAGGGGTGATTAGTTCACATTTAGAAAATTTTATCCCACTCCTTGAGTTAGCTCTGTTGTTCTGTTTATTTACCTCAGTCTTTATGTTTCACAGGATTTTCCTGGTGTACTTGCCAATCTGGTTGTTCATTAGGACTGAAAAATAAGGATCTGGTTGACTATCCAAGTATCTATTGTATATGTAAGTCTCTTTCCCTAGTAGGTTTATTTGAATGAGAATAAGGCTATAGGACAGAGCTTTTCCGGGGCAGGCTTTGCTTTAGGGGGATTTGGGTTGGAAAGTTATCTGTAAAGAGTATTCTCCTACACTTTTGGTGGGAACGTAAACTGGTGCAGCCACTATGGAAAACAGTATGGAGGTTCCTCAAAAAAGCTAAAAATAGAGTTACCATATGACCCAGCCATCCCATTTCTGCACATGTATCCAGACAAACTATAATTTGAAAAGATATATGCACCCCTATTTCAGAGAAGCACTATTTACAACAGTCAAGACATGGAAACAACCTAATTGTCTATTGATAGATGAATGAATATAGAAGATGTGGAATATATATATACAGTGAAATATTACTCGGCCATAAAAAATGAAATAATGCCATTTGCAACAACATGGATGGACCTAGAGATGATCAAACTAAGTGAAGAAAGTCAGAAAGAGAAAGACAAATACCATATGATATCGCCTATATGTGGAATCTAAAATATGATGCAAATAAACCTATGAAACGGAAACAGACTCACAGACATAGAGAACAGACTCGTGAAACCAAAGGGGAAGGAGAGTGGGAGAGAATTGGATTGGGAGTTGGGATTAGCAGATGCAACTCTTATATAGAGAATGGATAAATAACAAACCCTACTGTACAGCACAGGGATCTATAATCAATATCCTACAACAAAGCATAATGGGAAAGAATATAATAAAGAATGCCTATATGTATATAACCGAATCACTCTGCTGTACAGCAGAAATCAACACATTATAAATCAGCTATATTTCAATAAAATTTTTTTAAATGACGCAAATGAACATATCTGTGAAACAAAACCAGACTCACAGACATAGAGAGCAGACTTGTGGTTGCCGAGGGCAGCGGGAGGTGTGGGGGAAGGGACGCACTGGGGGGTCTGGAGTTAGCAGATGCAAGCTAGGATATATAGCACGGATGAACAACAAGGTCCTACTGTATGGCACAGCGAACTCTATTCAATATCCAGTGATAAACCATAATGGGGAAGAGTATAAAAATAATGTATACACAGGTATAACTGAATCACTTTGCTGTACAGCAGAAATCAGCACAACACTGTAAATCAACTATACCTCAATAAAAAAGAAAAGAAGTCGTCAGAAGGTTGGGGCCAGGACGAGGAGGCTGTGGGCTCTGGTGCCCACACTAGAAGCTCTAGATCGCCTTCCTTTTGTAAGACAGGAGCCCTGTGCTGAGGGGAGAGTGTGGCGAAAACGTATCACTCCTTTTCCACACCTGTCAGCTCTGAGCCCAAAGCCTGCCAGTTTTTCCATGAAGACTGGCTTCCATGTCCTCTGCAGCCACCACCTGAATGTATTCTGGACTTAGGCTCCATGTGCATTTCATTTATCAACCCACTTTCATCTAGTTTTCATTTTCCAAGGGTTTGTTGATTTTGACTTCATTCTTTACTCCTTTGATTATTGCAGGTTCGCTCATTTTTTTATTCCTTTAGCGTCATCTTAATGGGGAGATTAACTTATGTGCCTCAGTCTGCCATTTTGAACCAGAAGTTCTATCCATTTCTTGTACAGAACAGTTTGGCATTCTCCTTATACCTCTTCCCAAAAGACATCCTCACCATCCATATACAACGTGGCTTACTGGAAGTATTTTTCTAAAGAAAAACAATTTCTTTCCTTAGAAGGATACTGGGGTGATATATTTAAATCATATATTTCCCAGCTTGCTCTTTCTATGCAAACCACTCAAAGTGGTGCCTGATTCAGAGTGAGTGTTTGGTATATAGTATTTCCTCTTTCTCTCTTTGTAGTCTTTCCAGGCCACCACCAATGAGTTCTAATCACATTCTACCAACACGCTTGCTCTCATCTGAATATATTTATAGACATGTTTATTTCTGAATAGACTTTGTATCTCTTTATAGGTGTTTCTTCATGTTTCTCTGTGTTCTCTTTAAGGAAAATGAGGGCCAGAGATACTAAATGACTCACTCAATAATGTAAAAATAAAAAGTGGTGAAGCCAAGGATTAGAACCCTGTTTTCCACTGAGCCGCCCTTCCTTTTGAGAATGCGTGAATGACTAATGTTGCCCTCTTCTATCCCAACCCACTCCTCCTTTGGAGTTTCTGGAATTAAAGATCCAAACCAAAGTCTGTCCTAATTTCAGAGCTAATGTGAATGGCTTCTGAGCAATTGTCCCTCCATGCTCAGGACCAACTCAGAAGCAGCTAGGCTGAATCAGGTGCTCAGCGCTCTCAGAGGCTCAAAAATTCAGCTGGGGGACTGCATTTAGGCTGCTAAGGATTCTTTGCTCATAGAATGCTCAGGAAATTTGAGGAGACTCATATTTCAAGGCCACCATTTGGTTCAGTGGGTATCTGTGGGCCAGCAAGGGAACCAAATCATCAATCATTTTTGATGGGAAAATGTGTTCCCAAGTCATACACAAGCAATTCGTGAATGAGCTACATCTCATTTATAGGTCTACTTGTTCTGTGAGGCAGGGCTTCAGGCAAGAGAAAAAAGAACAGAAATGGTATTCCTATGATACCTTGGAATATGCTCCCCTACTCTGTATCCTCCGTCTTAGAGTGGCTGGTTTAGATTTTTTTTAATTGCATTCCTTTATTTACTTTTGCTGCTCTGAGTCTGCACTGCTGCATTTGGACTTTCCCTACTTGCAGTAAGAGGGGCTACTCTCTAGTTGCGGTGCACGGGCCTCTCACAGTGGTGGCTTCTCTTTTTGTGGAGCATGGACTCCCCGTGCAGGTTTCAGTAGTTGTGGCACGTGGGCTTAGGTTGCCCTGTGGCACATGGAGTCTTCCCAGACCAAGGATTGAACCCGGGTCCTCTGCACTGGCAGGCGGATTCTTAACCCCTGGACTACCAGGGAGGTCCTGGTTTAGATT
This sequence comes from Bos grunniens, assembly GCF_055505025.1. Taxonomy (NCBI): domain Eukaryota; kingdom Metazoa; phylum Chordata; class Mammalia; order Artiodactyla; family Bovidae; genus Bos; species Bos grunniens. The sequence goes on from NC_141179.1 coordinate 25,969,934, forward strand.
TTTGAAGGAGAATTCAAAGAGATGAAGACAGAAAGAAAGAAAAGAAAAGGAGAGAAGGAAGAAAGGAAGGGAAAAAGAAAGAGAAAGATGGAGGTAAAGAGATTAAGAGAATCTTTTGAGTCATGTATATCCATTAAAGGGCTTCCCAGGTGGCTCAGTGGGTAAAGAATCTGCCTGCAATGCAGAAGACACAGGAGACACAGGTTTGATCCCTGTGTCAGGAAGATCCCCTGGAAGAGGAAACGGCAACCCACTCCAGTATTCTTGCCTGGAGAAATCCCATGGACAGTGGAGCCTGGTGGGCTATTGTCCGTCGGGTCGCAATGAGTCAGACATGACTGAAGCGACTGAGCTCACATGTGCACGTACCTACTAAGGAAGATACCTAAATTAAATCTACTACTGCCAGAGCTAGGATTCTGTTGCCTTTCAGCCTCAAGCCTAGATATCAGGACTGGCCTCAGATCCACACTCTCTGCCAGGCAGAGGGGCTGCGTTGAATGACCTCTGAAGATCACTACAATTCCGTAAAGCATGATTTCATTTCTCGAAGACTCGATTAGATTTGAAAAGATCTTCCCAAGGAGGATATTCTGGTACTCAGCAGAATTTGAGGAAGGGGAGATCAGCATAGTTGGACCCATACCTTCACTCCCTGCCCTGCTCCTCCACAGGCAGGAGACCTGGCGCTTCTCTGCCATCCCGCGGGAGCTCTGCATTCTGCATCCTCAGCTCAACAGGCGGCTTTGGCTCTGTAGCTGTAGGAGGAACACGCTCACTCTCTGCCTCCCTCCCACAGTCTAATTAAATGTCTGTGGAGCTACAGCTGAGCTCCTCACACTCATAACCTATGGCAAAGGGCAAGAGGCTCCCATTGGTTAAAGGAGAAGGAAATGAAAGGATTTTTTTTTTTCAAGAGACAAACAAAACAGAAGGTTCTGTTTATGCTACCTTTGATTAGAAAGAAGAAACAAAAACATTTTTTAAAATTTTGTTTTAAGAAACAACTACAGGATAAGGAAGAGGAGGCTGGTTACCCACAGGCAGAGGACTGGGTCAGGAGAGAAAGGAGAATCTGAAAATAAAAAGGCAAGCAGGGAGCAGGCTGCAGAAAGGAGTGAGACAGGTGGGCGGGGGACTTCGTCCCTATTTTCTCTCTGATGTTCTTGAAAACATCCGCTCCTCAGGCTAGAAGGAGGCTGTTTCCATGGCTCCATGGGTGGTGGGTCTGAACAGAGAAGCTCATCTCCTCCCCTCTTGCAAATCTGAGCTGATGCAGCTGGGAGGACCAGGGTCCACCAACAAGGCTGCAGAGGTTCATTCGCACACGCAGTCTGTTCACTCCCTCATTGGGGAGAGTTTAACCAGCCTGCTGTGAGGAAGCTGCCCAGTCCTGAGCTATAGCCAAGAGGGCCCAGAGCCTTGGGAAGAGGCCATGGAAAACTGGAGGGGCATTAGAGCTTGCATCTAGCCAGGCTCTTCTAAGGTCAAGATCTACTCTTACAGTGTCGCTGAAGCCTAGGTCTCCTCTGAAAGTCCCCTGCCTGGCCTCTTTGGAAAGAGCACATCTAAACAAAGCAATCTTGGGAGGATCAAGACTGCAGGAAGACAATGAGGCTAAGGATGACAGCTGGGTAGCATGGGGTCATTTCCACAGAGCAAGGTGCACAAGTGAGGACCACAGCCCAGGCTGGGCCCAAGGCTTTGGAGAGAACGTAGTGATGGGGAAGAGAGTGCTGTGTGTTAGGAGGACAGAGGGAGAGGGAAGAAGGAAAGGGGACTAGAGATATAAAAAGGAAGAAACCAAAATTAACAGGGTTGTCATATACTCAGCCCTCTTCACAAACCTCAAAATGTAGCTTTTGTCATTCCTATAGCAGTGAGTAAGGAACTGAGATTTCAGAAGCTAAGAATTTACTCTAGGTCCCATAGTGAAAGATGGGATCAAGATTGGAACTGAAATCTGTCTTAATTCCAAAGCAAGTGTGCATGGTCCTTTAGCCATTGCCCCATTCCTCCTCAAATTCATTCCCCCCAACCTCCACATGTGACTTTATTCCAAGCATCACATAATCTGGTAATTTTCTGGGTTCTGAGTGGAAACACACAGAAGTCCAACCCATTAGCCATGTTAGAAACAATGGTTCTCAAAAAAGACAGCATTATGAAGGGGACCAGGGACATGGAGTACCCATCCACACCCATCCTGTTAGCCCCTGAGTACCTACCAACACATCACTGATGTAACTGTACCATCTGTGCCTCAGTCCCCACCCTTAGCTTCAGGAGGCCTAAAGAGCCTTCTCCAAGCCCCAGCTCTCTTCCTTCTTCTGTGTTGGGTCATAAAACATTCTCTTCAATTATTTCCCTACTCCTCGCTTCCGAACAGCCAAACCAATGGTGCTGCTCCGTGGGTTATGTGCCATATGTCAGTGGGCTGTGAAATATTAAGCCTTCACAATAGGTCCGAAGTCGGCGATGCACAATCCTTTAATGGTTTAGCTCACTCCAGCTATTTCAAAGCAGCATAATATTGCTATTTTTAAATAAATGGGATCTGTATTAATGAGAGCCGACCTCTCTTGCCGTGCCCAGGCTTCTGTCTGTATTGAGCCTACACTGGGGATTCAGCGAGAGAGGGAGGGGGGAAAACAGCTTTTCAAAATGGGAACCAAGCAGCACTTTAAATAATGCTCACAGATGCTAATCATCTCAGGGGGAGGGGGGTGGTGGGATGATTATTTGAGTGGATAATAGATTTCATTTTCAAAGATTTAGAGTCTCGATATTGAGAGGAAGGGGGTGGGAGTGTGTGTGTGTGTGCACGTGCGTGTGTGTATGTATGTGTGCACGTGTGCATGTGCACTCAGGGGGCAGACATAGTCCCAGCATAGGGTGGGATTGCACTGGCAGGGGCATGCTGAGATGTGGAGAATTATTGTGCTTTTTTGGAGGTGTGGGAGGGGAGCCTGTGAGTGCTGGTCAGGAAGCCATCTTGACCAAGTATGGAGACAGTAATGGCTAAAGAAATGTCCCCTTGAATAGGGAAAGACCAGGCTCTGGGACTCTAATAGGTAGGAGATTCTGGAACTCTGGATTCCCATTCCCCAAGTGAAGAATGGCAGGAACAGTGAGCTCTCCCAGGCTCCTCCCCTGTATTCTGGCAGCCTTACATGGAATTGCCAGGCAACAGGTACAGAGTCACACACCAGGCTCATAGGGGCCCCTCTGCTTCTTGAGACCGAATATTATATCTGGGGTTGAAGAGGTGATCAGGGCCAGGACATCATGGACTCAGAGTCCTCGATGCCCCCTGGGGATCCTGAAAAAATTGCTTCTTTCTCAGCTGCAAGTTGGAGCTCTAACAGCAGACTGAGATGGGGTAAAGGGAACTCAGAAGCAGAAAGTGGGTGGGATGTATAGCAGAGGACTTGAAAAAAAGGCTAGTGAGACAGAAAGAAGGTGCCTCTCCTGGAGAATCTGACCGGGAGAATTAACAGCCTGCAGGCCTCAAGGACTTCCCTTGTGGTCCAATGCCTAAGAATCCACGCTTTCATTCCAGGGGTCGTGGGTTCAATCCAAGGTCAGGGAACTAAGATCCCACATGCTGTGCAGTGTGGCCAAAAGATACATAAATAAAAATAAATTTAAAAATTAACCCTTAGGCCAGTAGCTCCATCACCTGAGTGCATGGGACTCACAGTTAAAAACAGCAGCTCTGATAGGCAGCTCCTCCAAAAGGAGATGGACTTTCTTCTTCCTTTTCAGGAGGCTAGACATTCTGCTTTTTAAAAAATAGATGAGTTTTCTGGGGATATAATGGACAGCATGGTGACTGTAGTTCAGATCAAATCAGATCAGATCAGTCACTCAGTCGTGTCCGACTCTTTGCGACCCCATGAATCGCAGCACGCCAGGCCTCCCTGTCCATCACCAACTCCTGGAGTTCACCCAGACTCAGGTCCATCGAGTCAGTGATGCCATCCAGCCATCTCATCCTCTGTCGTCCCCTTCTCCTCCCGCCCCCATTCCCTCCCAACATCAGAGTCTTTTCCAGTGAGTCAACTCTTCACATGAGGTGGCCAAAGTACTGGAGTTTCAGCTTTAGCATCAGCCCTTCCAAAGAAATCCCAGGGCTGATCTCCTTCAGAATGGACTGTTTGGATCTCCTTGCAGTCCAAGGGACTCTCAAGACTCTTCTCCAACACCACAGTTCAAAAGCATCAATTCTTCGGAGCTCAGCCTTCTTCATAGTCCAACTCTCACATCCATACATGACCACAGGAAAAACCATAGCCTTGACTAGACGAATCTTTGTTGGCAAAGTAATGTCTCTGCTTTTGAATATGCTATCCAGGTTGGTCATAACTTTCCTTCCAAGGAGTAAGCGTCTTTTAATTTCATGGCTGCAATCACCATCTGCAGTGATTTTGGAGCCCAGAAAAATAAAGTCTGACACTGTTTCCAGTGTTTTCCCATCTATTTCCCATGAAGTGGTGGGACCGGATGCCATGATCTTCATTTTCTGAATGTTGAGCTTTAAGCCAACTTTTTCACTCTCCACTTTCACTTTCATCAAGAGGCTTTTTAGTTCCTCTTCACTTTCTGCCATAAGGGTGGTGTCATCTGCATATCTGAGGTGATTGATATTTCTCCTGGCAATCTTGATTCCAGCTTGTGTTTCTTCCAGTCCAGCATTTCTCATGATGTACTCTGCATATAAGTTAAATAAACAGGGTGACATTATACAGCCTTGACGTACTCCTTTTCCTATTTGGAACCAGTCTGTTGTTCCATGTCCAGTTCTAACTGTTGCTTCCTGACCTGCATACAAATTTCTCAAGAGGCAGATCACGTGGTCTGGTATTCCCATCTCTTTCAGAATTTTCCACAGTTGATTGTGATCCACACAGTCAAAGGCTTTGGCATAGTCAATAAAGCAGAAATAGAGGTTTTTCTGGAACTCTCTTGCTTTTTCCATGATCCAGCGGATGTTGGCCATTTGATCTCTGGTTCCTCTGTCTTTTCTAAAACCAGCTTGAATATCAGGAAGTTCATGGTTCACATATTGCTGAAGCCTGGCTTGGAGAATTTTGAGCAGTACTTTACTAGTGTGTGAGATGAGTGCAATTGTGCGGTAGTTTGGGTGTTCTTTGGCATTGCCTTTCTTTGGGATTGGAATGAAAACTGACCTTTTCCAGTCCTGTGGCCACTGCTGAGTTTTCCAAATTTGCTGGCATATTGAGTGCAGCACTTTCACAGCATCATCTTTCAGGATTTGAAATAGCTCAACTGGAATTCCATCACCTCCACTAGCTTTGATTGTAGTGATGCTTTCTAAGGCACACTTGACTTCACATTCCAGGGTGTCTGGCTCTAGGTCAGTGATCACACCATCGTGATTATCTTGGTCGTGAAGATCTGTTTTGTACAGTTCTTCTGTGTATTCTTGCCACCTCTTCTTAATATCTTCTGCTTCTGTTAGGTCCATACCATTTCTGTCCTTTATCGAGCCCATCTTTGCATGAAATGTTCCTTTGGTATCTCTGATTTTCTTGAAGAGATCCCTAGTCTTTCCCATTCTGTTGTTTTCCTCTATTTCTTTGCATTGATCGCTGAAGAAGGTTTTCTTATCTCTTCTTGCTATTCTTTGGAACTCTGCATTCAGATGCTTATATCTTTCCTTTTCTCCTTTGCTTTTTGCTTCTCTTCTTTTCACAGCTATTTGTAAGGCCTCCCCAGACAGCCATTTTGCTTTTTTGCATTTCTTTTCCATGGGGATGGTCTTCATCCCTGTCTCCTGTACAATGTCATGAACCTCATTCCATAGTTCATCAGGCACTCTATCTATCAGATCTAGGCCCTTAAATCTATTTCTCACTTCCACTGTACAATCATAAGGGATTTGATTTAGGTCATACCTGAATGGTCTAGTGGTTTTCCCTACTTTCTTCAATTTAAGTCTGAATTTGGCAATAAGGAGTTCATGGTCTGAGCCACAGTCATGAACTACACAGTCATGAACTACACAGACTGTAGTTCAGTTTAGTTCAATTCAGTCGCTCAGTCATGTCCAACTCTTTGTGACCCCATGGACTGCAGGACCCCAGGTTTCCCTGGCCATTACCAACCCTGGAGCATACTCAAACTCATGTCCATTGAGTAAATGATGCCATCCAATCATCTCATCTTCTGTTGTCCCCTTCTCCTCCCGCTTTCATTCTTTCCCAGCATCAGGGACTTTGCCAATGAGTTAGTTCTTCGCATTAGGTGGCCAAAGTACTGGAGCTTCAGCTTCAGCATCAGTATTTCCAGTGAAAATCAGGACTGATTTCCTTTAGGATGGACTCTTTGGATCTCCTTGCAGTCCAAGGGACTCTCAAGAGTCTTCTCCAACACCACAGTTCAAAAGCATCAATTCTTCTGTGCTCAGCTTTCTTTATAGTCCAACTCCCACATCCATACATGACTACTGGAAAAACCATAGCTTTGACTAGATTGACCTTTGTTGGCAAAGTAATATCTTTGCTTTTCAATAAGCTATCTAGGTTGGTCATAACTTTTCTTCCAAGGAGTAAGCGTCTTTTAATTTCATGGCTGCAATCACCATCTGCAGTGATTTTGGAGCCCCCCAAAAATAAAGTCTGTCACTGTTTCCATTGTTTCCCCATCTATTTGCCGTGAAGTGATGGGACCAGATGCCATGATCTTAGTTTTCTGAATGTTGAGTTTTAAGCTAACTTTTTCACTTTCTTCTTTCACTTTCATCAAGATGCTCTTAATTCTTCTTCACTTTCTGCCATAAGGATGGTGTCATCTGCATATCTGAGATTACTGATATTTCTCCCAGCAATCTTGATTCCAGCTTGTGCTTCATCCAGTCCAGCATTTCTCATGATGTACTATGCATAGAAGTTAAATAAGCAGGGTGACAATATACAGCCTTGACGTACGCCTTTTCTGATTTGGAACTAGTCTGTGGTTCCATGTCCAGTTCTAACTGTTGCTTCTTGACCTGCATACATATGCTTTTCTGCTTTATTGGACTACTGAAGGGGCAGGGGCTTTGGCCACACCTGGGTATGGCATCAGCCCTCTTGGAGGAGGTTGCCATTAAACCCACCATAGAGCTGCCAGAACAGGATTGGGGAAACAGACTCTTGGAGGGCACAAACAAAACCTTGTGTGCACCAGGGCCCAGGATAAAGGAGAAGTGACTCCACAAGAGACTGACCCAGACTTGACCATGAGTGTCCAGGAGTCGCTGGCAGAGGCGTGGGTTGATGGTGGCCTGCTGCGGGGTTGGTGGCACTGAGTGCAGCAGTGCATGCATGGGACCTTTTGAAGGAGGTTGCCATTATCTTCATTATCTCCACCATAGTTTGGCCTCAGGTCAAATAAAAGGGAGGGAACACAGCCCTGCCCATCAACAGAAAATTGGATTACAGATTTACTGAGCTTGGCCTCAGCTACCCCACACCCCCACACCCAAGGCCAGGGACTGCAGCCGGGAGGATGAACTCCATGCCCAAGGAGCCTGGCTGTGTGGGCGCAGAAGGGCCTAGAGGAGCTATCCCATGTTGAAGGTCATGAAGGGCGGTGGTGAAGAGATACCCCTAGTCCAAGGTAAGGAGCAGTGGCTGTGCTTTGCTGGAGCAACCGTGAAGAGATACCACACGTCCAAGGTAAGAGAAACCCAAGTAAGACAGTAGGTGTTGCAAGAGGGCATCAGAGGGCAAACACACTGAAACCATACTCACAGAAAACTAGTCAATCTAATCACACTAGGACCACAGCCTTGTCTAACTCAATGAAACTAAGACATGCCCGTGGGGCAACCCAAGGTGGGCAGGTCATGGTGGAGAGATCTGACAGAATGTGGTCCACTGGAGAAGGGAATGGCAAACCACTTCAGTATTCTTGCCTTGAGAACCACATGAACAGTATGAAAAGGCAAAATGATAGGATACTGAAAGAGGAACTCCCCAGGTCAGTAGGTGCCCAATATGCTACTGGAGATCAGTGGAGAAGTAACTCCAGAAAGAATGAAGGGATGGAGCCAAAGCAAAAACAATACCCAGCTGTGGATGTGACTGGTGATAGAAGCAAGGTCCGATGTTGTAAAGAGCAATATTGCATAGGAACCTGGAATGTCAGGTCCATGAATCAAGGCAAATTGGAAGTAGTCAAACAAGAGATGGCAAGAGTGAATGTCGACATTCTAGGAATCAGCAAACTAAAATGGACTGGAATGGGTGAATTTAACTCAGATGACCATTATATCTACTACTGTGGGCAGGAATCCCTTAGAAGAAATGGAGTGGCCATCATGGTCAACAAAAGAGTCCGAAATGCAGTACTTGGATGCAATCTCAAAAATGACAGAATGATCTCTGTTTGTTTCCAAGGAAAACCATTCAATATCACAGTAATCCAAGTCTATGCCCCAACCAGTAACACTGAAGAAGCTGAAATTGAACAGTTCTATGAAGACCTACAAGACGTTTCAGAACTAACACCCCAAAAAGGTGTCCTTTTCATTATAGGGGACGGGAATGCAAAAGTAGGAAGTCAAAAAACACCTGGAGTAACAAGCAAATTTGGCCTTGGAATACAGAATGAAGGAGGGCAAAGACTAATAGAGTTTTGCCAAGAAAATGCACTGGTCATAGCAAACACCCTCTTCCAACAACACAAGAGAAGACTCTACACATGGACATCACCAGATGGTCAACACCGAAATCAGATTGATTGTATTCTTTGCAGCCAAAGATGGAGAAGCTCTATACAGTCAGCAAAAACAAGACCAGGAGCTGACTGTGGCTCAGACCATGAACTCCTTATTGCCAAATTCAGACTTAAATTGAAGAAAGTAGGGAAAACCACTAGACCATTCAGGTATGACCTAAATCAAATCCCTTATGATTATACAGTGGAAGTGAGAAGTAGATTTAAGGGCCTAGATCTGATAGATAGAGTGCCTGATGAACTATGGAATGAGGTTCATGACATTGTACAGGAGACAGGGATGAAGACCATCCCCATGGAAAAGAAATGCAAAAAAGCAAAATGGCTGTCTGGGGAGGCCTTACAAATAGCTGTGAAAAGAAGAGAAGCAAAAAGCAAAGGAGAAAAGGAAAGATATAAGCATCTGAATGCAGAGTTCCAAAGAATAGCAAGAAGAGATAAGAAAACCTTCTTCAGCGATCAATGCAAAGAAATAGAGGAAAACAACAGAATGGGAAAGACTAGAGATCTCTTCAAGAAAATTAGAGATACCAAGGGAATATTTCATGCAAAGATGGGCTCGATAAAGGACAGAAATGGTATGGACCTAACAGAAGCAGAAGATATTAAGAAGAGATGGCAAGAATACACAGAAGAACTGTACAAAACAGATCTTCACGACCAAGATAATCACAATGGTGTGATCACTGACCTAGAGCCAGACATCCTGGAATGTGAAGTCAAGTGGGCCTTAGAAAGCATCACTACAATCAGAGCTAGTGGAGATGATGGAATTCCAGTTGAGCTATTTCAAATCCTGAAAGATGATGCTGTGAAAGTGCTGCACTCAATATGCCAGCAAATTTGGAAAACTCAGCAGTGGCCACAGGACTGGAAAAGGTCAGTTTTCATTCCAATCCCAAAGAAAGGCAATGCCAAAGAATGCTCAAACTACCACACAATTGCACTCATCTCACCCGCTAGTAAAGTACTGCTCAAAATTCTCCAAGCCAGGCTTCAGCAATATGTGAACCATGAACTTCCTGATGTTCAAGCTTGTTTTAGAAAAGACAGAGGAACCAGAGATCAAATTGCCAACATCCACTGGATCATGGAAAAAGCAAGAGAGTTCCAGAAAAACCTCTATTTCTGCTTTATTGACTATGCCAAAGCCTTTGACTGTGTGGATCACAATCAACTGTGGAAAATTCTGAAAGAGATGGGAATACCAGACCACGTGATCTGCCTCTTGAGAAATTTGTATGCAGGTCAGGAAGCAACAGTTAGAACTGGACATGGAACAACAGACTGGTTCCAAATAGGAAAAGGCGTACGTCAAGTCTGTATGTTGTCATCCTGCTTATTTAACTTATATGCAGAGTACATCATGAGAAATGCTGGACTGGAAGAAACACAAGCTGGAATCAAGATTGCCAGGAGAAATATCAATCACCTCAGATATGCAGATGACACCACCCTTATGGCAGAAAATGAAGAGGAACTCAAAAGCCTCTTGATGAAAGTGAAAGTGGAGAGTGAAAAAGTTGGCTTAAAGCTCAACATTCAGAAAACGAAGATCATGGCATCTGGTCCTATCACTTCATGGGAAATGGATGGGGAAACAGTGGAAACAGTGTCAGACTTCATTTTTCTGAGCTCCAAAATCACTGCAAATGGTGATTGCAGCCATGAAATTAAAAGACGTTTACTCCTTGGAAGGAAAGTTATGACGAACCTAGATAGCATATTCAAAAGCAGAGACATTACTTTGCCAACAAAGATTCGTCTAGTCAAGGCCATGGTTTTTCCTGTGGTCATGTGTGGATGTGAGAGCTGGACTATGAAGAAGGCTGAGCGCCTAAGAATTGATGCTTTTGAACTATGGTGTTGGAGAAGAGTCTTGAGAGTCCCTTGGACTGCAAGGAGATCCAACTAGTCCATTCTGAAGGAGATCAGCCCTGGGATTTCCTTGGAAGGAATGATGCTAAAGCTGAAACTCCAGTACTTTGGCCACCTCATGCGAAGAGTTGACTCATTGAAAAAGACTCTGATGCTGGGAGGGATTGGGGGCAGGAGGAGAAGGGGACGACAGCAGAAGAGATGGCTGGATGGCATCACTGACTCAATGGACGTGAGTCTGGGTGAACTCCAGGAGTCAGTAATGGACAGGGAGACCTGGCGTGCTGCAATTCATGGGGTAGCAAAGAGTCAGACACGACTGAGCGACTGAACTGACTGACTGACTGAGCTTGGCCCCACCCATCAAAACAAGACCCAGTTCCCCCTCAGTCAGTCTTTCCCATCCAGGAACTTCCATAAGCCTCTTATCTTCTCCATCGGAGGGGAGACAGACTGAAAACAACAATCACAGAAAACTTACCAATCTGAATCCATGGACTACAGTCTTGTCTAACTCAATGAAACTATTAGCCATGCCATGTAGGGCCACCCAAGACAGATGGGTCATGATGGAGAGTTCAGGCAAAACATGGTCCACTGGAGAAGGGAATGGAAAACCACTTCATTATTCTTGCCTTGAGAATCCCATGAACAGTATGAAAAGGCAAAAATATAGGACACTGAAAGAGGAACTCCCCAGGTCGGTAGGTGCCCAATATACTACTGGACATCAAGGGAGAAATAACTCCAGAAAGAATAAAGAGATGGAGCCAAAACAAAAACAACACCCAATTATGGATGTGACTGGTGATGGAAGTAAAGTCCAATGCTGTAAAGAGCAATATTGCATAGGAACCTAGAATGTTAGGTCCATGAATCAAGGCAAACTGGAAGTGGTCAAATAGGAGATGGCAAGAGTGAACATTGACATTTTAGGAATCAGTGAACTAAAATAGGCAGGAATGGGTGACCATTATATCTACTATTGTGGGCAAGAATCCCTTAGAAGAAATAGAGTAGCCCTCATAGTCAACAAAAGAATCTGAAATGCAATACTTGGGTGCAATCTCAAAAATGACAGAATGATCTCTGTTCGTTTCCAAGGCAGACCATTCAATATCACAGTAATCCAAGTCTATGCTCCAGCTACTAATGCCAAAGAAGTGGAAATTGAATGGTTCTATAAAGACCCACAAGACCTTCTAGAACTAACACCCAAAAAAGATGTCCTTTTCATTATAGGGGACTGGAATGCAAAGGTAGGAAGTCAGAAATACCTGGACTGTAGTTAACAATACTGTATCATATATTTGAAAGAAGCGAAGAGAGTACACTGTAAGTGCTTTCACCACACACACAAACGTGGTAATTTTGTGGGGTGATGACTGTGTTTACTCTCCTTATTGTGTACACCTGTGTCCTGTTTCACTCAGGTCCTTCCTGGGCTTCCAGATTTAGCAAGAACAACAAAGAAATTTTTTTTAGTGTATGTATCTCCCAAGCACTAGCTAGGACATATTTATCCCACAGATGATCCCTCTTTGATCTGAAATTCAAACTCAGCCAGGTGTCCTGTGTTTTATTTGGTGATTCACAGCGTGACACAGTGCTGGGTGAAACCTCAGAGAATATCTCCATGTTCTGGGGATGGTTCGTACATCAGACACTTCCTGAGCACATCCCATGGACCAGGCCCTGGCAGTACAGCAGTGACCAAGGTGGCATGGGCACTGCAGACATCGGGGCCAAGTCATTCTTATTTTGCAATGTACATAATTCAAATTATTGTGTTGTATGTTAAACTTACACAATGTGCTGTGTGTGTGCTCAGTCGCACAGTTGTGTCCAACTTTTTGCGATCCTGTGAACTGTAACCTGCCAGGTTCCTCTGTCCATGAAATTCTCCAGGCAGGAATACTGGAGTGGATTGCCATTTCCACCTCCAAGGGATCCTTCCTACCCAGGGATCAAACCTGCGTCTCCTATGTCTCCTGTATTGGCAGGTGGGTTCTTCACCACTACACCACTGGGAAGCCCAAACTCACACACTGTTACATGTCAATTACCTCTCCATAAAGCTGGAAAGTTTTTAAATATACTAAAGAAGAGTCACCCTTTCTCTGCCCGCTCTTAGTATTTGTCTACTGTTGTATAACAGAGACCTCAAAACTTCATGGCTTAAAACAGCAAACCCATGTTGGCTCACAGTTTCTAAAGGTCAGGCATCCAGGCACATCTTAGCTGTGTGCCTCCACCTCAAGGTCTCTCAAAAGGCTGCAGTTATGGTGTTGGCTGGGCTATTGTCTCATCAAAAGGCTCAACTAGGGAAAGATCTGTGTACAAACCCTCTCACTGGGAAGACTGGAGTTCTTGCAGGCTTTCTGACTGAGGGCTTCAGCTCCTGGCTGGCTGTTGGCTGAGGGCCTCCCTGGGTTCCTTCCATGCGCTGTCTGTATAGCAGCTGCCAGATGACTTCCCTCAGAGTCAATTTACTGGTGACCTAATCTCGAAAATGACATCTCACCACTTTCTTTTTATTGAAGTATAGTTGATTTACAATGCTGTCTTAGTTTCAGGTATACAGCAAAGTGATTTAGTTTTATATATATATATAGTCTTTTCCATTCTAGGTTATTACAAGTCACTGGATATAGTTCCCTGTGTTACACAGAAGAAACCTGTTGTTTATCTATTTTACATATATCTGTGTGTATCTGTTAATCCCAAGAAACTAGTTTTTCCCTCCTCTACCCCTTTCCCCTTTGGTAACTGTAAGTTTGTTTTCTATGTCTATGAGTCTGTTTCTGCTTTGAAAATAAGTTCATTTGTATTCTTTTTAAGACTCCACATATAAGTGACATATTATGGTATTTGTCTATATATTTGTTTTTGTCTATCTGACCAACTTCGCTTAGTATGATAATCTCTAGGTCCATCCATGTTGCTGCAAATGGCATTAATTCATTCTTTTTTATGGCTGAGCCGTATTCCAGTGTGTGTGTGTGTGTGTGTGTGTGCGTGCGTGTGTGTAACATCTTCTTTATCCATTCATCTGTAGGTGGTCACTTAGGTTGTTTCCATGTCTTGGTTACTATAAATAGTCCTGCTATGAACATGCGGAGGCAGGTATCTTTTCAAGTTAGAGTTTTTGTCTTTTTCAAGTATATGCCTAGGAGTAGGATTGCCGGATCATATGATAACTCTATTTTTAGTTTAAGGAACTGCCCTACTGTTTTCCATTGTGCTGAGTAGCTTCAGTCATGTCCACCTCTTTGCAACCCTAGGGACTGTACCCTGCCAGGCTGCTCAGTCCATGGGATTCTCCAGGCAAGTATACAAGAGTGGATTGCCATGCCCTCCAAGGGGTCTTCCTGACCCAAGGATAGAATCTGACTCTCTTACATTTCCTGCATTGGCAGGTGGGTTCTTTACCCCTAGCACCACCTAGGAAGCCCCTTTTTCCATATTTACATTCCCACCAATAGTGTAGGAGGGCTCCCTTTTGTCCATATCCTCCTCAGCATTCATTGTTTGTAGATTTTTTAATGATAGGCTTTCTGACTGGTGTGAGGTGATACACATCATTGTAATTTTGATTTGCATTTCTCAGTAAATAACAATGGTAAGCATCTTTTTATTTGCCTGTTAACTATCTATATGTCTTTTTTGGAGACATGTCTCTTTAGGTCTTCTGTTCATTTTTTGATTGGGTTGTTTGGGTTTTTGTTTTTTTTTTTAATATTGAGCTAATGAGTTTCTTGTATATTTTGGAAATTAAACCCTTGTCAGTTGCATCATTTGCAAATATTTTCTCTCAGATCATAGATTGTTTTTTTCATTTTGTTTATGGTTTCTTTTGCTCTGTGAAAGTTTATAAATTTGATTAGGTCCCATGTGTTTATTTTTATTTCTTTTAGGAGCCTTGGGACACTGACCTAATTGCTACAATTAATGTCAGAGAATATTTTGCTTATGTTCTCTTCTAGGGGTTTTATGATGTCATATCTTATATCTAAGTCTTTAAGCCATTTTGAATTTATTTTTGTGTAAGGTGTGAGGGAGTGCTCTAATTTCATTGATTTACAAGAGACTGTCCAACTTTCCAAATACCACTAGCTCATGAGATTGTCTTTTCTCCATTGTATGTATATCCTTACCTCATTTGTAGAAGATTAATTAACAGTATGTGTGTGGGTTCATTTCTGGACTCTATTCTGTTTCATTGATCCATGTCTGTAACACCAACACTGCTCTGATCATTGTGGCTCTCTTGCAGTCTTGTCTGAAGTCTGGGGCATCCTGCCACTTTGGCTGCATTTTAATTGTTGGAAAGAAGTCACTAGGCCCAGCCCACAGCGGAGGGGAGGAGCTTACACAAAAATGAATTTCTGGGGTCAGGGATTATTTAGGGTCAGTTTAGAAGCTCCTACTGGTCATGTATGGATGTGAGAGTTGGACTGTGAAGAAAGCTGAGCGCCAAAGAATTGATGCTTTTGAATTGTGGTGTTGGAGAAGACTCTTGAGGGTCCCTTGGACTGCAAGGAGATCCAACCAGTCCATCCTAAAGGAGATCAGCCCTGGGATTTCTTTGGAAGGAATGATGCTAAAGCTGAAACTCCAGTACTTTGGCCACCTCATGTGAAGAGTTGACTATTTGGAAAAGACTCTGATGCTGGGAGGGATTGGGGGCAGGAGGAGAAGGGGACGACAGAGGATGAGATGGCCGGATGGCATCACTGACTCGATGGACGTGAATTTGAGTGAACTCTGGGAGATGGTGATGGACAGGGAGGCCTGGCGTGCTGCGATTCATGGGGTCGCAAAGAGTCGGACACGACTGAGCGACTAAACTGAACTGAACTGAACTGAATATATACCTTCTCCTCCTCCAACAATTTTCAGAGAATAGCACACAATAAGTCTTCTCAGGTAGGACTGTGTCTTATTAACCATTGCATCCCCAGGGCTTATCAGGGAGCCCGGAGAAGAGAACTTCAGCCCTCCTGTCCAGTAAAGACCCTGCCTCATGAGCCTAGTGGCTTGTGAGGCTATTTTCAGCTGAGTGAGATCCACAATCTGAGATCTGTGTAGTGTTCTCCCTGAGCTGGGTGTGGAGTCATGACCAACTCTATTTATTCCCTTTCACTACCCTATCCTGCACCTTCTCCATCTCCCAATGGTTTTTTGATGAAAGAGGGAGAGATCAGAAGATATCCCAAGGCATGGCAATGAGTATCAAGGAAACTAGGAAGGCAGGACTAGACAGAGAAATAGAATAGAGACTAAAAAGAGGATAGAAAGAGAACCATCCCAAGCTGCTACCTTATTTAAGATAAGATACACTTCTTAAGCATCTCCTATTCATTGGAAACTTTCTCATATTTGATCATTTAATCTTCACAAGTTTTCCGGGTAAACACTTCCATTTACTTTCACTGAAATTCACAGAAGGCAAAGGACATCCTTGGGCTTCCCAGGTGGTGCTAGTGGTAAAGAGCCTGCCTGCCAATGCAGGAGACACGAGAGACCTGGGTTCCATCCCTGGGTTGGGAAGATCCCCTAGAGGAGGAAATGACAATCCATTCCAGTATTCTAGCCTGGAGAATCCTATGGACAGAGGAGCCTGGCAGGCTGCAGTCCATAGGGTCACAGAACCCAACACAACAGAAGTGACTTAGCACATATGCAAGGATATCCTTGAGTTTCCACAGTTGGCAAATAACAGAACCAAAATATAAACCTAAGCTTTTGAAGACCCCTTAGAGCTCTTTTCAGGCTGAAAGGTTGAAGACAATGGAGAGGAAAGAATGTCAGTCTACTCAGACCAAGAGTTAATATTACAAGAGTTTGGTTGTGGTGGCTGTTATTCAGAATTAAAAAATAGAGTTAAACAATATCACAACTGGGGGGGTGTGGGAGGGTATAGTCAAGCATGCTCCCATTACAGAAAACAAAGGCAAGTTTGACAAACAAAGATGAGAAGCGACACAATCTAATGAGCCACCATATAGCCACACTTGGTTTGTGATCCAAAAGACACTATCCCTGGCAAATCTCCCTCCTTGAATTCAGACTTGGCTCTACATGACCTTGACTGAATCCCAAAGTTACAAACGAAAACACATACCTAATGAAAAGATGCATGTGACCATGCTGAAGGTCCCCAGGAGAGTTCCAAGGATGGCACACACCAGGGAAACCCTCATTATTGCTTAGAGGGCAGACAGACCCTATCAAGATAATTAAGGGGAGCAGAAACATGTCCTTTCATATATAAAAGTTCTGGAATGTTTGGTTTTTTTCCAAACATTTATTTTTAATTGAAGGAAAATCACTTAACAATATTGTGTTGGCCTCTGCCATATATCAACATGAATCAGCCATAGGTATACATATGTCCCCTCCCTTTTGATCTTCCCTCCCCCCTCCCATCCCTTCCCACCATGTGTCCATAAGTCTGTTCTCTATGTCTGCATCCTGGAGTGTTGTTTTTCTTTAATTCAATTTCACTATCACAGAGCCATAAATCTAAGCTCATGGCAGGAAAGGAAGTCCATGATTTTTTTCTAGAAGGGACAGAAATTGAAGGGAGATTGGTGGGGCTGGGGAGAAGATGGTCTAGAGGGAAGACTCTGCCATGCCCCTCCCAACACACACACACACACACACACACACTACCTACCCATATCTAAAAACATTCCCTTTCTTTTCCATTCAAGACATGTATTTCCTTGTAAATACTGAGAACCTTATTCATGCTCTGGTTTCCACCAGTTCAGTTCAGTTGTGTCCGACTCTTTGCGACCCCATGAATCACAGCACATCAGGCCTCCCTGTCCGTCACCAACTCCCGGAGTTCACTCAAACTCATGTCCATCGAGTCGGTGATGCCATCCAGCCATCTCATCCTCTGTCATCCCCTTCTCCTCCTGCTCCCAATCCCTCCCAGCATCAGAGTCTTTTCCAATGAGTCAACTCTTCGCATGAGGTGGCCAAAGTATTGGAGTTTCAGCTTTAGCATCAGTCCTTCCAAAGAACACCCAGGGCTGATCTCCTTTAGAATGGACTGGTTGGATCCCCTGGCAGTCCAAGGGACTCTCAAGAGTCTTCTCCAACACCACAGTTCAAAAGCATCAATTCTTCGGCACTCAACTTTCTTCACAGTCCAACTCTCACATCCATACATGACCACAGGAAAAACCATAGCCTTGACTAGACGGACCTTTGTTGGCAAAGTAATGTCTCTGCTTTTCAATATGCTATCTAGGTTGGTCATAACTTTCCTTCCAAGGAGTAGTGTCTTTTAATTTCATGGCTGCAATCACCATCTGCAGTGATTTTGGAGCCCCCAAAAATAAAGTCTGACACTGTTTCCACTGTTTTCCCATCTATTTCCTGTGAAGTGATGGGACCGGACGTCATGATCTTAGTTTTCTGAATGTTGAGCTTTAAGTCAACTTTTTCACTCTCCTCTTTTACTTTCCTCAAGAGGCTTTTTAGTTCCTCTTCACTTTCTGCCATAAGGGTGGTGTCATCTGCATATCTGAGGTGATTGGTATTTCTCCCGGCAATCTTGATTCCAGCTTGTGCTTCTTCCAGCCCAGCGTTTCTCATGATGTACTCTGCATAGAAGTTAAATAAACAGCGTGACAATATACAGCCTTGATGTACTCCTTTTCCTATTTGGAACCAGTCTGTTGTTCCATGTCCAGTTCTAACTGTTGCTTCCTGACCTACATATAGGTTTCTCAAGAGGCAGGTCAAGTGGTCTGGTATTCTCATCTCTTTCAGAATTTTCCACAGTTTATTGTGATCCACACAGTCAAAGGCTTTGGCATAGTCAATAAAGCAGGAATAGATGTTTTCCTGGAATTCTCTTGCTTTTTCCATGATCCAGCGGATTTGGCAATTTGATCTCTGGTTCTTCTGCCTATTCTAAAACCAGCTTGAACATCTGGAAATTCACGGTTCACGTATTGCTGAAGCCTGGCTTGGAGAATTCTGAGCATTACTTTACTAGCGTGTGAGATGAGTGCAGTTGTGCGGTAGTTTGAGCATTCTTTGGCATTGCCTTCCAAGACCTATCAATTCTGGTAGCCCATAGCTCCTAAACATACCCACCTGAACAAGCTCAGTGTGGGTGTCAGCAGATGTTTGAAATGTTCTCATCCCAGGAAGGAGAGGGCAATGGCACCCCACCCCAGTACTCTTGCCTGGAAAATCCCATGGATGGAGGGGCCTGGTAGGCTGCAGTCCATGGGGTCGCTAAGAGTTGGACACGACTGAGCGACTTCACTTTCACTTTTCACTTTCATGCATTGGCGAAGGAAATGGCAACCCACTCCAGTGTTCTTGCCTGGAGAATCCCAGGGACAGGGAGCCTGGTGGGCTGCTGTCTATGGGGTCACATAGAGTCGGATACGACTGAAGCGACTTAGCAGCAGCAGCAGCAGCAGCAGCAGCAGCACCTCAGGAATGAAAGAGACCTCTAGTGGTCATCACCTTATCCCTCCCCTTGCTCCAGACAGGCTCCTCCAAACAGCCCCAGCCAAGGTCAATCCAGCCTCTGCCACCCTTGGTGGTGAGTTTCATTCATGCTGTTTACTTGAATTTCAACAACTGAGATGTAAATTGATATGTGCTGAGGCAAAGGAGAAAGATGCATTTCACTACAAGTAAAATGTAATGATAAATAGTCATTGACTAGGAATCGTCTATTTAAACTTTGCAAAAGTTAGAAGGCGAATTTGTTTGGAAACAATATGCAAATTGACCACCAGATATTAGATGCACGGACAATCTGTCACTTACTTAGTTTGTCTGTTTCAACTGATTTTCCCCTGATGACCCTGCCCTCCCCCACAAACATTCAGAGATGCAGGGCAAAGACAGAGGAGGAGGGGTCAGGAAACCTGAGTTCAAGTCTGCACTTGGCCACTCTGTAATCTGCATCATGTCACAGAGTATGCAGACAAAGAATGAAGAGGCAGGATAGGGTTTTGTCTAAGTCTTACGCAGCTGTGTTTCTATGAACCATATGTATGCACTGCCATGACAAGGAGATGAGATGCATTGCAATCACTGGGTTATGCCATTGCTGTCAGGAAGAAGTGCCATGGCCTCCTCATGTGGGCTGTCGCCACCACCTCGGGTGCTCAGAGAATACAAGGAATTTCACAATTGGCAGGCCCTTCACTTAACTCTGAGCTCCCAGGAGTTGGGCTGTCAGGGGAGAGTTTCACGTTGCTGCCAGTCCCTTCTGAATTGCTAATACAAGAAAGATGCAAATCCCTGCTGGAGGCCCCCTACGCCTGACCCCACAGAGGCTGCTGCCATTTCACTGGTGCGCCAGCCTCCCAGACCACGTACTCCTTCCCAGTGCTAACAGCATTCAACACAAAAACACTGCCCTGACAAATGGAGTTCAGCCCCTCCAGCCCCTCAGGCTCAGAGTGCCAGTCAAATCTATTTCATATATCTCCTGCTTGCAGAGCAGCCTCTGGCTACTCAGGCTAAATTGCTTAAGGCGCTTGGCTTCTGGAGAGAGATGCCCATCCCATCCCATGAACAGCTTATATAGAGACCCATCAGTGAATGCCACCAGAGGAGAATGAGCGCTGAAAGGCTTGGGTCGGAGTGTTAGAGGCAATAAAGGTGTGTGCTAGGGGAACTGGGCCCTGTTCTTCCCCCCGTATTTTGTGAGCTGGACAGGGAAGAGCTCACCTCCATGTATGCCAGCCTTGATTGTGGCGTGTATAAGCTAAGGGGTCAAGGGACAAATTTCAGATTTGGAGTAAGACATAGAGATCAGACAACATAAAGATCAGAATAATCACAATGAGGTGATGGGAAAAGAGAATTCACTGTGGGAATACAAGGTTTGTACCCACAAAATAAGATTCCACAGCAAACACAACACCCTGTCAGTTCAGTCGCTCAGTCGTTTCCAACTCTTTGTGACCCCATGAACCGAAGCACGCCAGGCCTCCCTGTCCATCACCAACTCCCAGAGTTTACTCAAACTCATGTTGACTGAGTCGGTGATGCCACCCAGCCATCTCATCTTCTGTCGTCCCCTTCTTCTCCTGTCTTCAATCTTTCCCAGCCTCAGGGTATTTTCAAATGAGTCAGCTCTTCGCATCAGGTGGCCAAAACATTGGAGTTTCAGCTTCAACATCAGTCCTTCCAATGAACGCCCAGGACTGATCTCCTTTAGGATGGACTGGTTGGATCTCCTTGCAGTCCAAGGGACTCTCAAGAGTCTTCTCCAACACCACAGTTTAAAAGCATAAATTCTCCTTTCACTCAGCTTTTTTTTTTTTTTTCAGTGTTTTTCTAACTTTTTGGATTTTTTTAAAATTTTATTTTATTTTTAAACTTTACATAATTGTATTAGTTTTGCTAAATATCAAAATGAATCCACCACAGGTATACATGTGTTCCCCATCCTGAACCCTCCTCCCTCCTCCCTCCCCATACCATCCCTCTGGGTCGTCCCAGTGCACTAGCCCCAAGCATCCAGTATCGTGCATCGATCCTGGACTGGCATCTCGTTTCAGACATGATATTTTACATGTTTCAATGCCATTCTCCCAAATCTTCCCACCCTCTCCCTCTCCCACAGAGTCCATAAGACTGTTCTATACATCAGTGTCTCTTTTGCTGTCTCGTACACAGGGTTTTTGTTACCATCTTTCTAAATTCCATATATATGCGTTAGTATACTGTATTGGTGTTTTTCCTTCTGGCTTACTTCACTCTGTAAAATAGGCTCCAGTTTCATCCACCTCATTAGAACTGATTCAAAAGTTTTCTTTTTAATGGCTGAGTAATACTCCATTGTGTATATGTACCATAGCTTTCTTATCCATTCATCTGCTGATGGACATCTAGGTTGCTTCCATGTTCTGGCTATTATAAACAGTGCTGCGATGAACACTGGGGTACACGTGTCTCTTTCCCTTCTGGTTTCCTCAGTGTGTATGCCCAGCAGTGGGATTGGTGGATCATAAGGCTGTTCTATTTCCAGTTTTTTAAGGAATCTCCACACTGTTCTCCATAGTGGCTGTACTAGTTTGCATTCCCACCAACAGTGTAAGAGGGTTCCCTTTTCTCCACACCCTCTCCAGCATTTATTATTTATAGACTTTTGGATCGCAGCCATTCTGACTGGTGTGAAATGGTACCCCATACTTTCTTTATGGTCCAACTCTCACATCCACACCCTGAGAGCTTGGCTATTTTGTCTCCAACACTCTGTTTCTGCCATCCTGTTTACATCTCTTTGCCTTTGTGTGTTCTCTAGTACGCCCTTCTTTTGCTTTTAAATATTATTCCCTCCCCCATTAATGAGGAAGGAATCCATTCAATGCATGTCGTCTGTGAATCAGCTCATGGAGGACTTGAAACCTTCCCTCTATCCTCCTTCGAGTTGATCGTCTCCTTTTTGTGCCAACACTGTATCCTTACATAATCCGATGATATAAGTTGACATGCCTCTTGGATTCCTGTTTATGGTTTGTCTTTCCCTCTAGCCCATAGGTCACTGAGCACAAGAGCTGGATATTACTTCTTTCTTTTCCACAGTGCTTGATGCAGTGCGTGGGACCCAGAAGTGCTCATGACTATTTATGGAATAAACGAACAGATGGATGGATGAATGAATAAGGAGTAAATTCAAGTTTTGCACAGATACTCCTCCCTGAGCTATGGTCACAGTCACAAGAAATGTGGTGTCGCTGATTGGTACCCTTGTCTTACAACGTGGGCCCAACCTTTTAACACATTTGTTCTCCCATTATCTATAGCAGGGACACCAGGAATCCTCTAGTATCCTAGGAACAATTGCTCTCATTCTAAACAGTGAGACAATCTGGTTTGCCTGGCCCTAAGCAGTTGTATGACATCCTAAACTCCCATAATCATCCATCAGGACTGATTTGGGAGCCAGTAGAGGAAATATATCCATTAAGCCAGTGCTGACTTGCAGGAACTGCCCTATGGTGTGAATAATCAATTGTCATTACCAACATCCAGTAACCAGTGGAGATGAAGGTATTTCCTTCCCCCTTCCTCCCTCTTTTTCCTCCACCCCAGCCAGATTTAACAAGAAGGCTCCTCATACTCAATCTCCGTGCATGAAAACATCATTATCAAGCATCTCTTATCCACTGGATGTTCCCAATCAAACTAGAAGTTCTTATGGATAAGAGCAGGCTGGGGGCCTGGATCTCTGACTTGGCATCCCGTGCCCCCATGCTCAGCACACCAGAGGAGGGGTCCTCTTCAGTAAGCTGCTCATAACTCAGGGAAGCACGTGCATCAGCCATTTCTAATCAACAAGAGAGAGACCAGTTTCCAAGATGCCACCTGATTTCCATATCCCTTCCTCCCTCCTTTTGGAAGCACGATGTAATCTCTCCCCTGCAATATAATAAATATTTCACTTTCAAATCCCGATTCATTAAAGGAAGCCCAGGAGGGAGAAATAATAAGGTGTCGCTTTACAGCCCAAATAAAACAGTGAAAGATATATTCTATAATTTATACTTTCGACTTTAGGTTGAGATAATTCATATATCATTTTCAGTTAGGGACCCAAAATGGTGCTGTGTCAGCATATTGGCTGAAAAATAACTTTTTGTATTATTTTATGCCTTTCAGTAACGTGCCCTGGTTATCATACATCAGCACTAGGTTGAATTCCAGTGTCTTGGCAGCTCCTCCTAAGTCATTCTCTCTCCTAACCACTGTGACTTTCCCTCCTCAGTACAAATGGTGCTCCTTAGCTTCATGCATGCATGAGCACACGCACACACACACACACACACAGATTCTCCCAGGTGCAAAAGCTGAGCTCCAACTGAAATCAGCTTGGCTAGAGCCATTTCTCTTACCATTATTAAACCACAAATTCACTGTTTTTTACCTCTAAGGATGAAAAAACTAAATCAGCCTCAGTTAGAAACAGGCTGTATGATATTTTTCAAATAGAAATGCAATCTTACACCTGTGTAGTTCTTTAAAGTTGGGGTTTTGGTGGGGATTGGTTTAGGCATACGGAATAAAAAGGCCTGTGTTCAAACACCAGTGCTTTTTCTTACTAGTTGGGCATCCTTGGTTTTCCCAGTGGCTCAGCAGGTAAATAGTTGGCCTTCAGTGCAAGAGATATAGGAGATGCGGGTTTGATCCCTGGGTCAGGAAGATCCCTGGAGAAGAAAATGAACTAGTTTTTTTAATCTTTTGAAGTCTCAGTCTTCTCATCCATAAAATGGGGATGATGATGATAATGGTTAGTCACACAGAGTTTAGAGAACTTTAACTGAGGTGAAAGTAGTAATCAAATCATGGTGGGAACAGATTGTTTACTATATATGAGCATGCACGCACATACACACACACAGACACACACACACATCAGACACCACACATTGGGCTTGGACTTTAGCCCAATCAACTCTCATTGCAACCCCATGGACTTGGTACTACTGTGCTTCTCATTCTACAGATGAGGGAACTGAGGCTTGAAGAATTACATAGTTTGTGTAAGACGGTTAGGTTTGCATTATAGGTATTTAGAAAATAATGCTTTCACTTGGTATCTGTTTACACACATTTTTCTCTGATCCTATGACAGTGCGAGAAGAAAAGAAAGGCAGGAGGATTATGAGAAAAAGAAATACACCCACTTGCCTATACTGCCATATTGCCTAGATCTTTGTGTTTTTCTCACCACTTCAGTAGCCCTTCAGTTCAGACATGTAGTGAATCCTTGGGATCTCTGGACTCCTTTAGGTCAAGCAGGAAAACACCTACCTTTGTCTGCCAGTCACTCTTCTGCTCAGCTGATCTCTGGTTACTCCATCTGTCCTGAAGAACCATACTGAGATTGATGCTCTGCTTCACCCCACGCCCCATAGACAAAGCTACCCCTGGCTGGGGAAATCAGAAGAGGATCCCAAGAACACTCCAGGCTGTGGGGCTCAGCAGTAGCAGAGGCATTAGGCAGAGGCACCATCCTGATGAGTGTCTTTCGAGAGGTGCTTCTATCATACATCACCCAGGTTTACCTTTCCTTTTTCAGATCACCTGATGGAGACCCACAGAGTTAAAGTGGTTTGAACTTATGCCTGAGCCTGGGACACTGGTCTCATTTTCTCCAATGTACTGCAAACTCTCCCCATCCAAGACCTAAACAAGCAGTCCTGAGAATCAGTGTTCAGTAATAATGTAAATAGCAGAAGTTGAAAATAACAATAATAATACAGGGCAGGTGCTGTGTGTCAGGTACTATGCTTCATACCCTGGGAATAGCAACGCTATTATCCCCCTTTTATAGTTGAAAAAAAATGAAAACAGAAATAATTCTGTGGTACATCCAGACAATGGAATACTATTCAGCCCTAAAAAGAAATAAGCTATCAAGACATGAAAAGATATGGAGGAAACTTACATGCATATTGCCAAGTGAAAGAAGCCAGTCTAAAGGGGCTACATACTGTGGGATTCCAACTACATGACATTCTGGAAAAGGCAAAACTACGGAGACAGTGAAAGATCAGTGGTTGCCAGGAAGTGGGGTGGAGGGGGGGGAGGGGAGGGATGCAGTAGTGGAGCCCCAGAGGACTTGTAGAGCAGTGAAGCTATTCTGTGTGATACTGCAATGCTGAATGCACGTCATTACACATTTGTCAAAATCCACAGGCTGTACAGAACCAATGTACACTAGGGGCTTTCTAAGTGATAAAGATGCCTCAGCGTAGGTTCATCAGTTGTAACCAACGTACCATTCTAGCAGGGGAGGCCGATAGTGGGGGAGGCTGTGCGTGTGTGGGGGCAGGGGTATGTGGGAACTCTGTATTTTCAGCCCAATTTTCTGTGAATCTAAAACTGCTCCCAAAAAATAAAGTCTATTTTTAAAATCCCTAACAAAAGCGATGCAAAATTAAAAAAAAAATTTAAGTTAAACAAAAACTTGGTAATCTTTAAAATTAAAAAAGAAAGAAATGAGCTCTCAAGCCATGACAAGACCTGGAGGAAACTTAAATGCATATTCCTAAGGGAAGGAAGTCAGTCTGAAAAGGCTACTGTATGATTCCACCCGTGTAACATTCTGGAAAAGGCAGAACTATGGAGATAGTGAAAGTGGTTGCTGGGGGCTGAAGAAAGAAAGAAGGAAGGAAGGAGGAATGAATATAGGTAGCAAAGGGGACTTTGGGGGCAGTGAGACTAACCTAAAGTACTGTAATGCTGGATACATGACATCATACATTTGCCAAAACCCATAAAACGCGTAACACAAGGAGTGAATCTATAATGTAAATTTTGAACTTCAGTTAGTACTAATGTATCAATACTGGTTCATCAATTATAATAAGTGTACCACAGCAAGGCTGTTAGATGTTATTAACAGGAAAGGCGTGTGTGTGGCAGGATACAGGGGTGTATGTGAACACTCTGCTTTCTGCTCAGCAATTCTGTAAATCAAGAACTGCTCTAGGCTTCCCCAGGTAGCTTGGTGGTAATGAATCTGCCTGCCAAACAGGAGACATGCGTTCTATCCCTGGGTCAGGAAGATCACTTGGAGAAGGAAATGGAAACCCACTCCAGTATTCTTGCCAAGGAAATCCCACGGACAGAGGAACTTGGCAGGCTACAGTCTATGGGGTCCCAAAAGAGTCGGACATGACTTGGCGGCTAAACAACTACAAAACTGAACTAAAAAAATAAAGTCTATTATTCAAAACAAAACAAAACTTTCAGTAAGTTGGCAGCCAAGATTTAAACCTAGACTTTTCTGGTTTTAAATTTCACAACCCTAGATTTTAGGTCAAAAGACTCAGCAAGCCTTCAATTTCAGCTCTGTATCTGAATTCCCATTTTCTCATCCCTGAAATGAGGATAAAAACAATAATACCTCTTTCTGGTACCTTTTACTCAAAGTGTTTAGACAACATGGTTTACTATAAAGAATGGGGGGGGGGGGGGAAAGGCTTTATAAACTGTAAAGTGCTGTGAAAACTCAGGAAGTAGCCATCACTGATCTGAAATTCTGCCTATTGGTCCATAACAAGGATGTGGTTCTCTGGAAGCAGCTACCAAGCTTTCTGGAGGAAGCTGTGTGAAGGGGCTCATAATTACCCTCCTCTCTCCTGGGACACTGGCCTCATGAGATTGGGCTCCAAGGGAGGGCTGAGTCTCCTAGGGAAGCAGAAGCTGTGGGTCCACAAAGCTTTTGGAGCAGAAAGGAGAGAGGATGAGAGAGGGAGGGAGGGCAGGAGGACAGCAGCATGAGAACACCATTTATCATAAGAGCGATTTCCCTGTTAATAAAGTGACCTTGTGTAAACAGCTCAACTCCTCACAGCTCTCGCGTCATTAGGAGAGGGACGCTTGCTGATCGATCTCGACCACACGGGCTGCTAAACCAGGGCGAACTGCCACCACCGAAAGAATTATATGTGACTCAGCCCTCCCCCTGGGTAGGGGGAGGGAGACGCTTGCCTCTGAGTCCTTTGAGGGCAGAGTAACAGACTTGATCCTGGGCAGCGGTAGACCAGGGATGGGGACTCCCCCCAAAGACCCCAAGACTTGCTGCCTGCAGACCACGCCCTGCTTGCCCTGGAAAGTGCCTGCAGATGGTTCTTGGCCAATTCCCAGAAACAGAGGTCTAGGGTAGGCAGAACCTTAATTCAGGTCGGTAACATAAAAAGATATGAATAGTCAACTCGTTGGAAAAGACCCTGATGCTGGGAAAGATTGAGGGCAGGAGGAGAAGGGGATGACAGGGGATGAAGAGGGAGCCCAGAGCAAGCCCAGCACCTCCTCAGTGGAACCCAGCACACAGAGCTGGGAGATGGGGGTGGAGGGGTGCTTGTGCCAGCCTGGGCCACAACCTTGCTGGTCATCTGGGAAACCTCCCTTCACTTCTCTGAGTAAGGATTAAATCAGTTGATCTCCAAGGAGCCATCTTGTTCTAAAAGTTCCAATTATGAGTGGGGCTTCTCTTAACTAAACATATAGATATTAAAGCAATTTTTAAACTAATAAGCTGAGCAGCTGGAGTGGAAAATCATCCTCATATTAATGTAACTCTCTACTCCCCTCCCCAATTGTTTTTCTCTGCCCTCTGTTTCCGAGGTATGGTACTTGCCAATTTTTGAAATTTTACAAAAGATCTTATTTTCTACAAAGACAAAAGACAGATTTTAACCCCCTTTTCATGTTTTCTAGGATCTGGAATCCTGAGAGAGGGAAGCCTCTGTCTTCCAGGAAGAAAAGGATGTTATACAAGAGAATCAAACCCACCATCACCCCCTTTCTCCCTCCTAGAAGCATCCCATTCCCAGGCAGAGCTCTAAGCTCTGGAATTAACCTCCATTATGTTGCATAGCAGCCAGCCTCGAACACACACAATGCAAGCAGAGGGCTTTTAATGCACTGACACAATTTGGTGAACATAACATATTTCTTTCTTTCTCTTCAATGGAATCGCTCCCACCTTTTGTCCCAATTCTTTCAGGGCCAATGCTCTCAGCACAGCTATCATTGAATCTTCACCGAGGTGGTAGTTTTAAAAAACCTCAAGTTCTTCCCCTTACCAGGAGCATCTGCATTTTATCAGGAAAAGCTTAACACTGAAAACCTTCCAAGTCAAGGAAAGAATCTCTATTGGTGGAATTTTGGACATTAGGACAGACTATGGGAGAGTTCTTTTGCGGAAAGGGGAGACTCACCAGGACGCTGTTTTCACAATCTACTCCCCACACAGGCGTGTGGCCCACTTGTGGAACTTTGGAGAAACTGAGGCTGATTCTCACTAAAGAAAGGGACTATCTGTGCCCCATTCTACCATTCCATTCTCTTATAAGGAAAAGGATCTGGGTCAGACCTAAAGCATGTCCTGATGAAGACAAATGTGAGTTCTGGAGCCAGTGAGGGACCATCTCCTTTGAGAGTCTCTAAGCCCATTTAGATGAGGGGCAGGGTGGTGGCAGGGGCATATCTTTCTGAGTACCAACCTTTTGGGAGATAATTTTTCATATAAATCAAATAAAAGGAAACAGTAACTCACTCCCTCAAATAATAATTGAAATCCAGCTGCATAAGAGGCACTAAGTGGAAAGTCAGGTGGAGAGCAGAGTGGCATGGGCAGTTTTGAAAAACAAAGTAACATTTTACTACTGTTCTTGAGGAACTCAGTCTCGTGGCCAAGATGGCCACATCCACAGCACACGCCATAACACTTCCCGTTACGTGGGACCTGGGCAGAGTACTATGGCAGCACAGAAAGGGGGCAACTCATTCCACAAAGATGCCAGGAGAAGATCCGAAGAGACGCTGAAACTTGATGCTGGGCTTCTCCGGTGGCTCAGTGATAAGGAGCCCACCTGCCAATGCAGGAGACTTGGGTTTGAGCCCTGGTCTGGGAAGACCCACATCCTGTGGAACAACCAGGCCCATGCACCACAAGTGCTGAGCCAGTGCTCTAGAGCCTGTGCTCTGCAACAACAGGAGCCACCGCAATGAGAAGCCCAGGCACCACACTGCAGAGTAGCCCTTGCTTGCTGCAACTAGTGAAAAGCTCACACGGCAACGAAGATCCAGCATGGCCAGCCAAAAATAAATAAATTAATTAAAAGGTTGAGTCTCTTTTTTTTTTTCTTTTTTAAAAATGTATTTATTTAATTGGAGGCTAATTACAATATTATAGTGGAGTTTCTTTTTATAAAGAGAAAGCTTCATATTAAAGAATGAATGGGAGGAAGGAAATAAACAAAGTCTTTCCAGAGACAGAAGGCAGTTAAGTACAATAACATAGAGGCTTAAAGGGTATGGTAAGCTTTGGACTACAAAGCTTAAAATAATAATAATTTAACTGACTAGAATGATAGCTTCTTTAAGATACCTTCCAACTTGTTCTCCTTTCTCCAGGTGGATGTCTGTGCATATGCCAAGGACATCCACCAACTGGTTTGTGTAGAAGACTTACTAGTAAGAAGCCATCCTGAAACTGTGGGCTAAGGATGGATTGTGGCAAGCCTAGAATACTGTGTGAAGTCCAGGAGCTTCATCTCAAGCCACCGCTAAGACATAGCTGAAGGAAGCACCTCTCCAAGTTTTGCCACAGGCATGTTGCAAAGATCAGAAAGAAGGGAGTATAACTGTACCATTAGCAGTTTTACGAAGTCCTTGCTGCAAGAGAAGTACCCTTGGAGTCTTGGTCTTTTCTTTTAAATTCTTGCCAATTTTGGTTTTATGCTATAACTTATCTATGTATCTTTTAATATAAAAATAATATTTGCAAACAGTTTCCAGTGAGTAAAACAAGGGCTTGCCCATTCATCTTGTGCTTTCTCTTGGCAAGTCCCTTGTGGGGTACTCCTACCCTGAGTTGAGAGGTTGGATGGGAGGCGGATGAGGCCAGAGGTTAGATGACCAGATAAGATGTGGCATTGGCTAAGAAGGGCGACAGTTATAGAATAAAGAGGAAAGAACAGACACAAGGCCAGTTTTCTATATGGAACTGACTAGATTTGCTAACTATGGGCCATTGAGTGGGAGAAAGAAAGTCTCAGACTCCAAGTTTTCCCCAAGTTCACATAGCAGTTACTGTTGCTGGATAACAAACAGTCTCCTAACTTAATAACTCCAAACAACCATTTTATTACACTCACAGATTCTGTGATTAGGAACAGAAAAGGGTAGAGAATGGGTGGCTTGGTGCTCTACCCAACGTCTGGGGCCTCAGCTGGGAAGACTCAGAGGCTGGAATGACTTGATAACTGGGGCAGGAATCAACTGGAGTTACCTTACTGGCTCATCTGGTGGTTACTGCTGGCTATCAGTCTAGACCCTAGCTGAACTGTGGACCGTGCCTTGTGGTCTGGACTGGCTTGGGCTTCCTCACAATATGGTGGTTGAGTACTGAGGGAGTGAGGTGCATGGCTTTTCTACCTAGCCTTGGAAGTCACTTACTATCTCTTCCTCCGCACTCTGTTGGTGAAGATAGCCACAAAGGACTGCTCAAGGTCAATCGACTGTCAGGTTCATAGGCTCCACTACTGGAGTCTATGAACTAGGAGGAACGTTAGGGTCATGTTGTAAGAAAAGAATGTGGAATTCTGGGAACTTTTGTCATTATCATTCTTGGGAAAGACAATCTATTAATACTGTGCCACCAGGAAACCCTTTTGTCAATGTTCATTGACAGTGATCAGCTCATCTTGAAACTGTGAGCAACTGGAAAAGGGTTCTTGTCAATTTCACCTGTATCTCTCCCCACACCATCTAGCATCACATCGTACTTTCAGAAGTTTCAGTAAGTGTTTGTGGGATGAATGAATAAACACATGAATAAATGAATGGGGAATGAACTGCCAGAATGTGTCCATGGCACTTGAGCCAGATATCTGTGTGAAGACACAGCAGCTCCTTGAAGGAAGGGACCACTTAAGGAAAGTTGGTTTCATTGCTTTCACATCTCTCCTGTATATTCTCAGCTAATCCAGCAATCCATTATTTATGTGTAGCCTAATTAAGGTTGTGAGTGGCTTGATCCTTGTTTACTTAAGTCTATCCCAGAAGATTGCCAAGATAAAACAAAATTACCTCCAGGCAGGCAAGACTCACAGGAGCCGGACTAGAAGAAAAGAGACTGAGAGGATGCCACTTGTCTTTCAGGACAGCCTGTACCTTCGTAAACTTCATTTCTGTTTTCCACACAGGTACACACTACAGGCCCACGCCACATTCCCCCACTCAGGGTTGGGCGGGGTGGGGGGGCGGGTGCACAGGTGGCTGTGAACCACCTACATGTACACGGGGTCACCTCTGTACAAATGCACCGGCGCACACACATTACAGCTCCTGGAGTTGTTGCTGCCAACTCCAGCTCCCTTAATAAAGATTCAGATAATCTACCAAACAAAACTCAGTGAAGTCTGAAACGAACTAATCGAAAACGATTAGCTCCTCTCAGCCTCTGAATCTACCCTTTTCTTGTAAAACCAAAGACCGATTCTTATTTGGATGTGGGCCTTGTACATTTAATGAAGAGAGAAGAGGATTGGTTGGGGTGGCAGGGATAGGTTAATATTTCTGAATGATTAGTAGCAAATTAGAAAACACTTTGAAGGGCTGTTTATATTTTTTTCTTTTATCCCCAAGCCTGTTCTTCTTTGGCATAGTATTAATAGTTAATGAAACAGTATCCAACTGTACTCAGAATTAATGGGACCTCTCCTTCATGGGAAACTGTTGGGGTTTGTTCACACTCACATCCAAGAGGCTATAGGGGACCTCAAAAAGTTAAAGAAAGCAGAGTATCTTGTCACTCTTTATCCTCCAGCTGACAGAGAGATGCCATTGGTGTTGGTTATCTAGAGCTTAGGACTGGGGAACAGTGATGGAGAAAGGACCCTACCAGAGTGAATGTAGAGGGACATCCCTTGTGGTCCAATAGTTAGGTCTCTGTGCTTCCACTGCGGGGAGTGCAGGTTTGATCCCTGGCTGGGGAAATAAGATCCCACCTATGTCACAGTGCAGTCTTAAAAAAAAAAAAAAAAAGTAAGTGCAGAGAATATAATGAGTTTTCACAATATTGAGGAAGCATAGACACAGTTTGCAATGACTTCACTTATTCATTTATTCAATACCTACTGGGGGGCTTCTTTGGTGGTTCAGTGACTAAGGCTTCATGCTTTCAGTGCAAGACACCTGGGGGG
Organism: Bos grunniens; assembly: GCF_055505025.1. Classification (NCBI taxonomy): domain Eukaryota; kingdom Metazoa; phylum Chordata; class Mammalia; order Artiodactyla; family Bovidae; genus Bos; species Bos grunniens. The sequence goes on from NC_141179.1 coordinate 26,002,285, forward strand.
TCTGAACCTTGGTCAGGGAACTAGGGGCTTCCCCGATAAAAATCTGCCTGCCAATTCAGGAGATTTGAGATAGGGGGTCGATCCCTGGATGGGGACAATCCCCTGGAGGAAGGCATGGACACCCACTCCAGTATTCTTGCCTGGAGAATCCCATGGACAGAGGAATCTGGCAGGTTACAGTCCAAGGGTCACAAAGAGTCAAACACAACTGAAGCAACTTAGCGTGCAAGGGGAACTAGATCCCACATGCTACAACTAAAAAGACCACAGGCTGCAAATAAGACCTGGTGCAACCAAATAAATAAATGAATACTAATAATAAAAGAAACAGCAACTCATTAAAAAAAAATCTATTGGGCAGCATCATTATACAAGAAACTGTGCTAGCATCTTTCCTCTGGTTACCCACAATTCAATAGGCGACATAAATAAACTAGTGAGTTGATTACTAAATGATAATGCTATGATAGAATGAAGCGCATGATAAGAATGCATAGAAGGGCTTTCTTGGCCAGTTTCAAGTTTTGAAGCAGGCTTATGGGGGGTGATGAGGCTCTAAACTCAAAGTTAGTTGATTGTGTGTGTGTGTGTATGTGTGTGTGTGTGTGTGTGTGTGTTAGAGAGAGAGGGAAAGAGAAAGTGAAAAATGAGGGTGGAGGACCCACTGGGAGGGCTAGTAATGGGGGATGGTGCACAAGAGAAGTAATTGCATGAACAAAGACAGTAATCACAGTAGTAAAAGTAGTGGTAATGACTCTACTACCATAGATGTCTGGCCAAGTATAAAGCGCTTTGTATAGATAACTGCATTTAATCTTAACAATAAATCTAACTTCTCCCCATTTTACAAATTATAACCAAGTCACACTCAGATTGGCTTCCCAGGTGGAGCAGTGGTAAAGAATCTGCCTGTCAGTGCAGGAGATGTAAGAGATTCTGGTTCTATCCCTGTGTCAGGAAGATCTCTTGGAGCAAGAAGTGGCAACCCACTTTAGAACTTTTGCCTGGGAAATCCCATGAACAGAGGAGCCTGGCAGCCACAGTCATGGGGTCACAAAGAGTCAGACATTAATAAATGACTGAACACACACACACACTCAGGTTAAGTGAGTGATGAAGTTGGAATTAAACCCAGGATGAGAGCCCAACTCCAGTGCCATGCTCTTAGCCTCCAGTCGCCTGACAGTCATAGTCAGGCAACTGTTCTTTATCTTATAAACAAACACAGGCACTGGAGGATTTTAAGCAGGAAACAGACATAGTCAGATTTACGTCTTAACAGCTAATCAACGCTGGGTGAGAAAGGATTGGAGGGTGGTAATGCTGGATGTAAGCTGTCCATATAGTCAAAGCTATGGTTTTTCCAGTAGGCATGTACAGATACGAGAGTTGGACTGGAAAGAAGGCTGAGTGCTGAAGAATTCATGCTTTTGAACTGTGGTGTTGGAGAAGACTTTGAGAGTCCCTGGGACTGCGAGGATATCAAACCAGTTAATCCTAAAGGAAATCAACCTTGAATACTCATTGGAAGGACTGATGCTGAAGCTGAAGCTCCAATACTTCAGCCACCTGGTGCAAAGAACTGATCCTTTGGAAAAGACTCTGATTCTGGGAAAGATAGAAGACAGGAGAAGGGGATGACAGAGAATGAGATGGTTGGATGGCATCACTGACTCACTGGACATGAGCTTGAGCAAGCTCTAGGAGATGGTGGAAGACAGGGAAGCCTGGTGTGCTGCAGTTCTTGGGATTGCAAAGAGTCAAATACCACTGAGTGACTGGACAACAACAAGGTGATAAATTAGGATGGCTAAAGGAATGGGCAAATTTAATTCAGACAACCACTATATCTACTACCATGGGCAAGAATCCCTTAGAAGAAATGGAGTAGCCCTCATAGTCAACAACAGAATCTGAAATGCAGTACTTGGGTACAATCTTATTTCCAAGGCAAATCATTCAATATCACAGTTATCCAAGTCTATGCCCCAACCACTAATGTTGAAGAAGCTAAAGTTGAAGACTTCTATGAAGATCTACAAGACCTTCTAGAACTAACACACACACACACACACACACACACACACACACACACACACACAAGTTCTTTTCATCATAGGGGACTGGAATGCAAAAGTAGGAAGTCAAGAGATCCCTGGACTAACAGGGAAGTTTGCCCTTGGAGTACAAAATGAAACAGGTCAAAATCTAACAGAGTTTTGCCAAGAGTATGCACTGGTCATAGCAAGCACCCTCTTCCAACAACACAAGAGATGACTCTACACATGGACATCACCAGATGGTCAATACTGAAATCAGATTGATTATATTCTTTGCCACTGAAAATAGGGAAGCTCTTTACAGTAAGCAAAAACAAGACTGGGAGTTGACTATGGCTCAGATCATGAGCTCCTTATTGCAAAATTCAGACATAAATTGAACAAAGAAGGGCAAACCACTAGGCCATTCAGGTAGTACCTAAATCAAGTCCCTTATGATTATGCATTGGAAGTGACAAATAAATTCAAGGTATTAGATCTGATAGAGTGCCTGAAGAACTACGGATGGAGGTTCATAACATTGTACAGGAAGTGGTGATCAAAACCATCCCTAAGAAAAAGAAATTCAAAAAAGGCAAAATGGTTGTCTGAGGAGGCCTTACAAATAGCTGAGAAAAGAAGAGAAGCAAAAAGCAAAAGAGAAAAGAAAGATATACCCATCTGAATGCAGAGTTCCAAATAATAGGAAGGAGAGATAGAAAAGCCTTCCTAAGTGAACAATCCAAAGAAATAAATAATAGAATGGGAAAGACTATAGAAGCCATCAAGAAAATTACAGATACCAAGGGAACATTTCATGCAAAGACGGGAACAATAAAGAATAGAAACAGAAGCAGAAGATAATACAAGAAGTGGCAAGAATACACAGAAGAACTATACAAAAAAGATCTTAATGACCCAGATAAACCAGATAAGCATTATGGTGTGATCACTCACCTAGAGCCGGATATCCTAGAGTGCGAAGTCAAGTGGGCCTTAGGAAGCATCACTATGAACAAAGCTAGTGGAGGTGATGGAATTCCAGCTGAACTATTTCAAATCCTAAAAGATGATGCTGTGAAAGTGCTGCATTCAATATGTCAACAAATATGGAAAACTCAACAGTGGCCACAGGTCTGTAAAAGATCAGTTTTCACTCCAATCCCAAAGTAGAGCAATGCCAAAGAATGATTAAACTACCATACAATTGCATTCACTTCACATGCTAGCAAAGTAATGCTGAAAATCCTTCAAGCTAGGCTTCAACAGTACGTGAACTGAGAACTTCCAGATGTACAAGCTGGATCTAGAAAAGGCAGAGAAACCAGAGATCAAATTGCCAACATCTGTTGGATCATCGAAAAAGCAAGAGAATTCCAGAAAAACATCTACTTCTGCTTCATTGGCTATACTAAAGCTTTTGACTGTGTAGATCACAACAAACTGGAAAATTCTTAAAGAGATGGAAATACCAGGCACTTTACCTGCCTCATGCAAAACCTACATTCAGGTCAAGAAGCAACAGTTAGAACTGGACATGGAACAGTGGACTGGTTCTAAATTGGGAAAGGAGTATGTCAAGGCTGTATATTGTCACCCTGCTTATTTAACTTCTATGCAGAGTACATCATGCGAAATCCTGGGCTGGATGAAGCACAAGCTGGAATCAAGGCTGCCAGGAGAAATATCAATAATCTCATGTATGCAGATAACACCACCTTAATGGCAGAAATCAAAGAGGGATTAAAGAGCCTCTTGATGAAAATGAAAGAGGAGAGTGTAAAAGTTGTCTTAAAACTCAGCATTCAAAAAAAGAAGATCATGGCATCCAGTCCCATCACTCCATGGCAAATAGATGGGGAAAAATGGGAACAGTGACAGACTGCTTTCTTGGGCTCCAAAATCACTGTGGATGATGAATGCAGCCAGGAAATTAAATGACACTTGCTCCTTGGAAGAAAAGCTAGGACAAACCTAGACAGCGTATTAAAAAGCACAAACATTACTTGGCTGACAAAGGTCCATCTAGTAAAAACCATGGTTTTTCCAGTAGTCATGTATGAATATGAGAGTTGGATAATAAAAAAGGCTGAGTGCCAAAGAATTGATGCCTTTGAACTGTGGTTCTGGAGAAGACTCTTGAGAGTCCCTTGGACAGCAAGGAGATCCAACCAGTCAATCTTAAAGGAAATCAATACCGAATATTCATTGGAAGGATTGATGCTGAAACTGAAGCTCCAATACTTTGGCCACCTGATGCCCAGAGCCGACTCACTGGAAAAGACTCTGATACTGGGAGAGTTTGAAGGCAGGACGAGATGGCTGGATGGCATCACCAACTCAACTGACGTGAGTTTTAGCAAATTCCAGGAAATGGTGAAGGACAGGGAAACCAGGTGTGCTGCAGTCCATGGGGTTGCCAGGAGTCAGACACGACTGAGTGACTGAACGATACAATAAAGTTCCAGGTGAGAGAATATGAGGCCTAAACCAGGGGGAGCAGTTGAGAAAGAAGGGTCAAACTTAAGAAATGTTGGAGACAAAAGTCAGATTTGTATGAGCAACTGAAAGTAAAGGGTGTGTGAAAAGGAATCTAGAGTGGAAGTGCTGTTAACCATAGAAAATACTGGAGGCCAGCTAAGCCTGGGCATCCGTCAGAAGCTGAAGGGAGACATGGAGTGAGAGGGGCTTCTTAAGCTTTAGACCTGCTGATGTGAAGTGCAGAGGGGCATTCAAGTGGAGATGAGAGAAGTCACGTAGATAGATGACTCAGAAGCTGAGCTAAGACATTAGACCTGGAGGATCACCCACATAAAGTTAGTAATTAAAACCATGGTAGGGGATGACGGCCTCAAGGGAGAGCATATGGAGGCCTAGAGAACACCTGCATTTAAAGGGAAAACAGGGAAGGGAAGCTGGAAAGTTGTCCATAAAAGACATCTAAGAGGTAAGAGAACAATTCAAGAAAAAAACTAGAACCATAAAAGTAGAAATGAGGGAGCAGAGAGTTTCAGGAAGGAGAGAGTGGTGATTACATTCAGTGATACAGAAAATTCCAGGAAAAGGACTGAAAGCATAGCTTGGTTTCATAATATGTAGTCCCTCACTGGCTTTTGACAGAGGAGTTTAATGAAATCATGGAGTAGGGAGACAGAGAAAAGACAGTCAGGTACCAGTGAAAGGGGTGAATAAGAGTTATGAACACCGCCGTAGTGGTTTTTCCTCCAAGTGAGTTGTCTAGACAGGAAAGAAAATACAAAGGACCCAGGATCAAGGGAGAGGTGTTAAGGGTTTGAGAAATCGACGTCTCTTTTAAGGATGAAGAGAAAGACAAAGAGGAAGAAGTTGGCAATGGAGGAAAGAGAAAGAACAGGGGAATGAGGTCCTAGGCTGATGGAGATGCGTGGGATCAAGAGATGGTGAGGAGTTGGCCACACACAGGATGATTCCTTTTTCTGACAGTGAGAATGGATGGGAGGAGAGGAGCATAAATCCAAATGATGAGGACGTCTGAGAGATAATGCTCTATCACTTCAAATTTCCTAACTTCTAAAATGAAGTCATGATGAAAACTGCTTAGACTGTGAAGGAAGAAGACTGGAAGGATGCTTGAGAAGACAGACAAGAATAGAGCGGGGAGTGGGGAGAGTGAGCACTGCCCAATGACAGAACAACTGACCAAAATGTCCATGTGCTACAGAACCGGGTTGACACTGGCGATGGGATTTCCCCTTTGAATTCTCAACAATTCAAGTACAGAGGCAAAGGCAGTAGTCTTCTGGGAGTTTGTCAGCGAGTGGGGTATAGAATAGAGCCCATTAGATACATCAACCCCAAGGTGACCTGGCCATAACCTGGCATGCAAAGGAGCTAAAGCATGTCAGGCACCAAACACGGTGACTGGCCCATACCCCTCAATAAATGTTGGCTCTTCTTAATTGCCATCTGTTGATGATTTGAAATTATATAGCTTAGTATTCTTTTATCCTGCTAAGAAACAAAAAAATGGAGACTAACATTTTAACAGGAGAGTTTTCAAAGATTGAAGCCGAAGAAATATCCAACAGGAAGGGCTATTAAAAGCTCTAAGGGCAATTAAAGAAGATGATAGAATCCTGGATGCAATTAAGATCCTGACAGATTCCTATGAGTCTGAGACAGGTTAGATGTAGCCCTTCTTTGAGACTGGAAGCAACCCCCAATCATCAGAGTGGGTCGTTTCTTCTTTGATGACTCATGGTGTTATATCCAATCTACTAATAATGGCTGCCTAGAGTCCTGTGAGGGCTTCCCTGGTGGCTCAAATGGTAAAGAACCTGCCTGCCAATGCTGAAGATGCAAGAGATGCAGCTTTGATTCCTGGGTCAGGAAGATCCCCTAGAGAAGGAGATGGCACCCCATTCCAGTATTCTTGCCTGGAGAATTCCATGGACAGAGGAGGCTGGTGGGCTACAGTCCACGCAGACACAAAAGAGTCGTGCAGGGCTGAGCAATTGAGGACACTCACAGAGCTCCCTGATGAGCACGGCTCTCAAGGCAGGAGATCGATTACTATGTATGCCGTGGGCTTAGGACTGGGAGGTGGTGTGTTTGTTCCCCCATCTTGCCCATACCCCTCACTGAATACGAGAAAACTGAGGATTATAGAAAGCAGATGCCTTGGCTGGCTCTTTAGTGGAAATCTGGACTACTGAGCTTCCCTGGTGGCTCAGTGGTAAAGAATCCCCCCGCCAATGCAGGAGACATGGGTTCAATCCCTAGGTCGGGAAGACCCCCTGGAGAAGGAAATAGCAACCCACTCCAGTATTCTTGCCTGAAAAATCGTATGGACAGAGGAGCCTGGTGGGCTACAGTCCATGCGGTTGCAAAGAGTTGGACTTAGAGATTAAACTACCACCACCACCACCACCAGACTACCAGTCAGGTTTTCCAACTTGCAGCCCAGAGTTCTGTCCAACACACACACGTTGCCATTTCCCAAACATTTGCAAGCAATGCAAACATCACACCGGTGATCACTAAGGGCCTAGAAACTGTAGCGGAGACCAAAAAGCCAAAGATTTATGAATCAAGGCTGTGTTTTCACATCTGGGCACGGGAGAATCATCTTTTAGCATAAATAAGTCAGAGCATAACCTAGAGTAATCCTCAGGAAAAACAAAGTGCTCGGAGAGCCTGGGCTCCTGCTGAGAAACATTAAGTGCGCCGTTTAAGTTTATTTGAAGCATGTAAAGGCCTGAGGGCCTACACATGGGCACCAATAGCTTTGAGGAGAGGCTATTTCAGTTGGAACAATGTTGTTTGGCACCTAATGCGTATCAAGCACCCAGGGTGGTCGGCCCAATTAGAGAATTAACATTGCTCATATCTGCTCAGCCAAATAGAAAGGAACTACTCTATGAAAGGGGCTAAGCATCCAAAATTAAACAGGGGAAGGAGAGGCCTCTAATTGCTCTCATTTTTTGCCCAGCAGCGTGGTGCCAGTCTCCGAATCTCCCAAGCAGATGGAAGGAAGGGAGGGGTTGAGAGGAACAGGGAATCACTTCACTTCATCAAATGCCTCCTCCCACTCTCCGGGCACCACTCCCCCCAGCTCTTTCTCTCTTTCTCCTTTTGTTCAACCTATTCTGCCACGTGCTAAGTCACTTCAGTCATGTCCAGCTTTTTTCGACCCCATGGACTGCAGCCTGCCAGGCTCCTCTGTCCATAGGATTCTCCAGGCAAGAATACTGGACTGGATTGCCATTTTCTCCTACAGGAGATCTTCCCAGGGATCAAACCCAAATCTCCTGCAACTCTTACGTTACAGGTAGATTCTTTACTGCTGAACCATCGAGGGAGCCCTTCAATATTTCTACCCTACTCCCATCAGCCGAGGCGCAGGTACATTTTACGTCAGTTTGGTGACATAAAATGAGCATCAGATTCAGAGAAATCTGAATTGGAATCATTCCTTCTCTAATACAATTTGTGTGACCTTCAGCAATTTACTTAACCTCTCTGAGTCACACTTTGCTCTTCTGAAAAGAAGAGCTAATACTCTAATGTTTACCTTTCAGGCCATTCTGAAAAATAAATGATATCTATGAAAGTCTTTAGCAGACTGAGTCTCGCCCAGAGCATGCATACACTGATGTCAACAGGAGTCAAGCCTGTCCTCCAAGATTCAAATGCAATTGGCCCCCACCCCAACCTTACTTGTAGGAGAAAACCCAGGCTTTTCAAAGATGGTTGGAGGAGGCATTTACAGTTCTCCTGGTCACCTCTGAACTCCTTCAGTTTGGGACTCATTTTATCATCTAAAGATAAGCAACACCTTCTACTCCAAGCAAAGTTACGTTGGACACCACCCTGACTCCCTCTTTCCCCTCAGAGTGTGGATGTGGTGGGCTTTGACTTACATGAAGGAGCAGAGAGCATTTGCATTGTGGTACCCCAAATAACTTTAATTGATAATGATATCACTCCTATTTTCAAATGTCCTTCAACCCTCCCCAAAGGTTGCCCCAGGGTTCCCTCACTGGCCAGTTCTCTGCACAAACTTCAGTCTCTGCCATCTTGTCTCTCCTTTCCCTCCTTTTCCCTTTCATTATCCTCTCTCTTCCCTCTTCACCCTCATGAAAAGTGAAAGTGTTAGTCACTCAATCATGTCTGACTCTTTGTGACTCCATGGACTATAGCCCACCAGGCTCCTCTGTCCATGGGATTCACCAGGCAAGAATACTGGAGTGGGTTGCCATGCCCTGAAAGTCAGATCTTCCTGACCCAGGAATCAAACCTGGGTCTCCTGCATTGCAGGCAGATTCTGAGGCACCAAGGAAGCCCCTTTCTTCCCAGCCCAAGTCCCAGGTTCATATAGTCTCCTTACACAGAGCATTTTGGTTATCTCTTCATGTCACTGTATCTTCCCATACCAGTGCTTGGAGCTTCATTTTTCTCATCCAAAACACTGTGTCAGAGAACTTTCCTGAATAAAGTCAGTCTTCCCCACCAGAAGTCTGGTGCCAGTGTTAGGGCAACAATTATGTTCTTCCTAGCTCATTACCCCTTCATACTAAAGATCTTTTCCAAGACCACCTTTCCCTCCCGTAATCTTCTCCCACCTTTAGCAAGCCTTAAAGGAATAAGCCATCCTTTCCTCCAGACCATCTCTCATTCATTGTTCAGGGAGATGCTCCCACAACTCTTCTGAGACTGCTCTCTGAAAGGTCATCTTGAATCTGCCCGATCCAGTGACCTTATCTCCATTCCCTGTAGCAGCTGGTACAGAGAATTCTTTCTGACCGGGGTCTTCCCAGTGCTGTCAGGGCTGGTTCTCCTCCTATCTCTGGCCATTCTTCCTCCAAGTCTCCCCTTCTCCTCTTCCCACTTTGACGTCCTGGCCACTGGGCTTCCAGCAGTAACACTCCTCTCTTCCTGCTATACATGACCTTCCCAGTCATCTTTTTCATTCCAACAGCCCAACCTCCCAAGTTGCCTGTAAAACCCATGTGTTTCTCTTTAGCTATGGTTCGCCCCAAAGCACACAGACACATGTGTGAACACCTGCTGCAAATCTCTGACTGGGTGAGGCGCTGGCACCTCCAGCTCACAACTCCAGACCGTGCTCGTCATCCTCTCCATCCCCACCACCAAGCCCAGGCTTCGTTCAGTTAGGGAATCACCAGCCTCCAGCCCTCTCCCGGCATCTGTTGATTCACTCAGTAAATGTTGATTGGGTCTTTCTCCCTATGTAATCTCATTCATTCCCTTGGCTCTAAATAACATCTACATGCTGATGACTCCAAAATTTATATCTCAGCCTGAAGTTCTCCTCCTAGCTATAGACTCATATATCATACTGCCTACACAACCTCTTTTCTTGTGACTTACCTCACAGCCACCTCAAACTTAATGTATCCAAAACAGAATCCTTACCTCTCTCCACTGTGACTGTTCCTTTTCCATTTGAACCCAAATGAGTAAATAGCAATTCCAACCATTCATTTACTTAAGCCTCAAACACTAGCATCTATCTTGATTCCTTCCTCTTCCTCATCCACGTAATTCAGCCTAGCAGCAAACTTCTTGTTCTAAAATGTGTACAAAAACTATCCTTTTCCCCTCACTTTCACTCCCACTCCCATGATCTAGGGTATCATCATCCTTTCTGTTGAAGATTCCAATGGCCTCCTGGTGGTCTTTTGCTCTAGCCTCTCTGCCCTCCAAACTCATCCTTACCCTGAACAAGACAATAACTTTAAAAATATAAACATGTTTATGTTCATGTCATCCTCCTACTTGAAACCTATCTGTGGCCTCCCATTTCTTTGAGAATAAACTCCAAATTCTTTTTCATGTCCTGTAAGCGTGTTGTCTCTCCAAAGTCCCTTCATGCCCTCAGGTCTCTCTGTAATCACTAGACTTCTTCAAGTTCTTCAAGTAAGGAACTAGCCAAGCTCTTTCTCATCCTGGAGACTTTATTCTTCCTTTCTCCTCTGTGATACTTTTCCCAAGATTGTTCCCTCCTGACCTTCAGTCTCAACATAAATTTGACCTTGTCATAGAAGCCTTGCTGACCCTCCTAGATAGCTTTGTACCTGCTTGCTGCTGCTGCTAAGTCACTTCAGTCGTGTCCAACTCTGTGTGACCCCAGAGATGGCAGCCCACCAGGCTCCCCCATTCCTGGGATTCTCCAGGCAAGAACACTGGAGTGGGTTGCCATTTCCTTCGCCAATGCATGAAAGTGAAAAGTGAAGGTGAAGTCGCTCAGTCGTGTCTGACTCTTAGCAACCCCATGGACTGCAGCCCACCAGGCTCCTCGATCCATGGGATTTTCCAGGCAAGAGTACTGGAGTGGGGTGCCATTGCCTTCTCCTTGTACTTGCGTACCCACCGTTCTCTTTTTTCTTTTAACTTTTTATTACATTGGAGTATAGCCAATTAACAATGTTGTGATAGTTTCCGGTGCATAGCAAGGGGATCCGGCCATGCCTATACATGTATCCATTCTCCCCTAACTCCCCTCCCATCCAGGCTGCCACCTAAGGTTGAGCAGAGTTTTCTGCTCTATACAGTAGGTCCTTGTTGGTTATCCAGTTTAAATATAGCAGTGACCCACCATTATTTTTTATTACCTTTTCCTCATAGTATTTAAAGCAGCAGCATAGTATTTAGCTTTTTTATGGATTTTTTCCCTTACTTGTTTATTGCCTGTCTTCTCCATGATAGCAGAGACCTTATCTGCTTTTTTAACCACTGGATTGCCAACATTGAGAACAATGACACATAGTAATTGCTCAGTAAATATTTGGTGAGTGAATGAACGTATGCTTGGAAAAATGAATGGATCTTTAATATGCACAGTATGTTGGAGAAGACACAGTCCTTGCTATGCAAGGATGAGCCACTAGGTAGAATATAAACTCATAATTATAACACAGAGTTATTTCTTCTGTGAGAAGCATAATCCAAATGGTATGGGAATGCAGAGGTAAGTACAACGAGGCCTGCCTGGGGAATTTGTAGAAGACTTCACATAAAACTGATAAATAGATGGGAAGGGTACTGCTCAAGATAGAGATTGGGTAGATTTTAATTTTTTATGTGTAGTCGACTGAATCAAAATTGTAATTTATTCTTGTATTTTAGCTTGACATCAACTCAGGTAATCACCTGATGTTGAAGATAGGAGCTGGAAATTTTAAGTATCTGTGTAAAATACAGTCTCAATACCTGTAACAAAATTGTTAATCGGCTGGTATATAAAATGCATTTCCTCTCCTTCACCCTCCAAAAAGATAGTCCAAAAATTTAACTCAGTCTTAGGTACCAATATTATGAACGGAAAACCGCACACTGCAGATATAAATTAATGAACTGAATTAAGAACGGAACAAGGATCACGTCATAGTCACTACATCTCCTTCTCAGCATATATGTCAATCATCTTAGGCTACATCATGCTATGGTAGCAAATGATTCCAAAATCTTCGTGGCTTCCACACTAGAAATTTATTCTCACTCCTGTTATGTGGGTTTTAATTCACCTTTATCACTGATCCAGGCTGAAGCATCAGCTCCTATAATGTTGGTCTGGAGGCAGAAGGGAGAAAGAGATGGCAGAACCCAGTCATGGCTCTTAAAACTTATGTTTGAAAGCAGCTAATATCACATTTCTTTGGCCAAAGTCGATTACATGGCCAAGATGAGTACCACTGAGTCAAGGGTGTGAAATTCTTGCAAATACTTGGTGATAAAAATACAACCTACCATGACATGTATAAGTCAAGCTTATTGCTAACATTATTCCCATTACTGTAAGGATGCTAAGAAATATATTATCTGCATAGGACATGCACTTAGAGACAATAGCTGATGCTTTGATGGAGTCGTGCAGCAGGAAATATCCTTACAAAGACACAAATTTCAAATCCTACTAATCCCTCAGAGCCAGAATGTCAAATCTCCTGAAATATTTCAGTATATAATAGCTATATGCACAAAGCAACTATCTCCTAAGACCAAATAAAAATAAATTTCAATCCATAAATAAGGAATACTTAAAATTTTTTCAAAACACGTGATTTTTTTTTTTAAAACTAGAAGCATATTGTATGCCTATGTATTTTATAAAGTGGCAAATACTGTATACAGATTTTGGTTGGTTTTAAGAATTTGAAGGTTTTCTCTGTTATGCCATAGACATATTAAAAAAAATTTTTTTAAGGTCATGTCCAGAAGCTTCTCAATCACATCATTAAGTGAAAATTCAAACAGACATTTTAGAGGGGGAGCAGGGGTCTACTATTTAGTTAAAGCAAATTACAATCTCCTTAATAACAGAGAACACATCTTAAAAATTTGGAATCTCCAAATTTTTGGTACCCGGTAAGGTACCCAGTACTCTTGCCTGGAAAATCCCATGGATGGAGGAGCCTGGTAGGCTGCAGTCCATGGTGTCGCTAAGAGTCAGACACGACTGAGCGACTTCACTTTCACTTTTCACTTTCATGCATTGGAGAAGGAAATGGCAACCCACTCCAGTGTTCTTGCCTGGAGAATTCCAGGGCTGGGAGAGCCTGGTGGGCTGCTGTCTCTGGGGTCGCACAGAGGCGGACATGACCGAAGTGACTTAGCAGCAGCAGTAGCAGCAGCAAGGTACCCAGTAAGTTCTCAATAAATGTTTCATGCTAACATGTTATATCAAATGTCAAAATGCTCATCAGCTTGACCCTGAAATTCCAATTATAGCAATCCATCCTAAGAAAATAACTGGAGATGTTCACAAAGAAAATAATTGGAGATATAGGCAATGTTTACCTCAGCCCTATAAGTAATAGCAAAATATACTAACAACTAAAATATCCAGAGTACTCATCAAATATATAATAGTACATCATATAATAAATATTATGCAATTATGAAAAACTATATTTTCAAATAATATTGATGGTAAAGGAAAATGAAATATACAATGAAGGAGAAAGAGCAGTTAAAAATGAGTAGGTATAATAAAATCTCATTTTAATAAAACGCAGATATAAATGTACACCTGTATTCACACACACATACCAACATGCATATATGCATATGTATCTGAATGAAACATACAAAAAAATGATCTGTTATTTGGGAAAAAACATTTGTTTCTTGCAAGCCCCTTCTGGCTTATAAAGATGGGAGATCTTTTGTTGACAGAGAGGAGAGATTCATGTGAAGGTGTGGAAAAAGGTGAGGCTGGGGGTGGAGACAAGGCAGACTGTCTGTGGCAAGACCTAGAACAGGCAGGGAACTGAGGCAGTTGGCAGCTGATGACAGAGAACTCAGATGTCCCTTGGAGATGTTTTATTCCATGTTGCTGTGCGGTATGTATTGCATCCTTCTCCTTTGCCTTCCCCTGAAAACTTTGGCAAAATCTCCATTTTTCTCTTCTACTTTGTGAAGGTAGATTTACATTGAAGGGAGATGTCCATAGGCTGACTTTCAGTCAGGTGCAAGACACAAGGGTACTAGAGGGCTCAGCACTCCTAGGAGATCCTTAGGAAAGAAAATGCACCCTAAGCATTGACCAGTCATTAGCTCTGGGTTAAGAGAGAAAAAGGTGATTTTTATTTCCTCTTGGTACTTTAATGGATTTTCCAAATTTCTGCAATGAATATGCATTGCTTTTATAATCAGGAAAAAAAGTTATTTTTTAAAAAATAAATTGATGTCAAATGAATGAAGAAGTGAGTAGATCATTGAATGAATTAACTAATTAGTGAAATGATTGACCTGGGCAACAGAAGCTCAAACCAGATTCTAATAGACAGATTTGCTTGTTCTTATTTCCTGCTGTGGACATTAGTCAGCCTCTATCTTTAGATGAGACATCTTTAAAAGAAGAGAGAGAGAAAATAGTCTTCAAATCGAAGCAATATTTTCATGCCTTTTACTCTCTGACATTGTAAAATCCCAACCTGGGTCAAGCCTGACACACCTCTTATCTTTTTCCTCAGGGTCTGTGGCCAATACCCCCAGAATTCACTAGCATAGAATTTCATGGAAATCAAAGAAAACAGGCAATGGGAGGATCTACAAAGAGGCCCGCTGCCCCCTGACTTTGAAATGGTGTCGTTTTGTGTTTATGTGGCCTCATAATATCTGTGCGCATGTGTATGTATGTGTGTGTGAGACATGGACAGGCATGAAACCAAGGCTGCAAATTGAAAACATACTTAACACACATCCAAACATACTCACCCTGAATCAGTGCCAAACCACATGTGCTCAGAGTGTCAACAAACTGTCTGATTTGTTCGGATCACCCACGTAAACACCATCAGGCAGGGCTGGAAATCGGGGGCGCTGGGCTGGATGGAGCTACAAGGGCTTCTATAGAAAGCATATTGTGAACCCATATGGGCTGGTGGAGATGGCAGCTGGGTGAGGACCTTGCCGCCTGCCAGGCCGAGAGCAGAGAAGTCCGCCCCAGAGTCCCAGAATCCAGGCTGAGGACATCTCAAGGGCACAAAGAACTTTCTGGAATATTTGGGGAGGACAGTTACTAGGTGGACTCTTGGAGAGAAGAGGGAGTGAGAGGGAAAGTAGAGCCTGCCTGACCAAGCTGTTTTTTGTTTTTTGTGGTTTTTTTTTTTTTTTTGGTACAGATGCTGCTGGCAGCAGAACAGAGTGGGAGAGTGTGTTCAGCTACATTAGTCAGGGATAGAGTTTTAATAGGGCTGCAGAAGGAAGTGATGACGGCAAAGTTAGGAGCAGTGAGTAACTCAATTTGAGAGAGCCGAGCTCTCTGGGAGATGACAGCAGAGGAACCATTTTTCTGTTTGGCCCCATGGGGGCTGGGCTGTTGTCAGGGTCAAGGCAGACACTGGCATCGGGCGCTTTTACCTGAATAAACACGAGCCAGGGCCTCCGGGAGGTGACCCTGCAGCAACTCCCGCTGTGACCCCGAGACATCCTGGGGCTCATCAGCTATGCCAACCTGGGTGGAAGTGATCCTGAGCAGCAGAGGACAAAGCTGTCATTTATGGTTATAGGAGGGAGGGGAAGCTGTGTACCCAGATGGGGCAGGGGGAAGCCTTTTAACTGCTGCAGATGTAAGGGTGGTGAAGGTGCCACCAAGGGGTGCCAGTGGTCAGCAAGTCTGGTAAAGAGACAAACTGGTTACCAAGCTGTCGGGGCTCAAGCACCTTTGAATTAGAAAGGCATCCTCCTCCTGGTAAAGGATGCATGGCTTGGTGGAGAGGAGGGAGGGATGGAGTCAGCCTCCACTTGGCCCCCTGGCTGGGCACCTTTGATCAGAGTACCATCTGCCCAGCCATATGCAGCAACCCTGAAAACCAGCCTTGGATAAACAAACTCCTTAGCCTGGAATTCCTGGCCCTCCATGAGCCAGCCCCACTCTGACTGTCCAGCTCAATTGCTCATATCCCTTGCCACAAACCCACCCTCCAGCAGAAGGCAACTCCTAAACATTCTCCTAGCCTGCCTTCACTTTCTCACATTTATTTATACTTTTGCTACTACTATTCTTTCAGGCCATAATGCCCTAAGCCACATCTTTGCCTAATATTACCATAGGCATTTTTAAAGTCCCGCTCTTGTACCCTCTCCTCCAAGAAGCCTCCTCTGATTGCCTCCAAGTCAAAGCAACCTTGCTGTAACTTGAGTTCTTGCAGTACTATCTTTGCATCCTCATGTCATCATTTTGGGGTCACTGTTTACCTTTTTCTACCTTGTGCTGTAGTTTTTATGTTTCTTGTCTTCTCTACTAGACAGTGATCCCCCTGAGGGCAAATCCTGTTTCTTGTCAATATCATATACCCCACAACATCAAAGTGGTGTACTTGGTACAGGAAAGATGCTCCTTAGGCTGTCCTGTAGAAAGAGTATTGGCAAAGCAGGTTTAGATTCCAGCTCTTTTCACTTGAAGACAATAATAGCTAACCATCATTTATTTTTAGATGTGTTAGGTACTGTTGAAAGTGCTTAACTTGTAGGAAGTTACTGAATTTCCCTAACTAGTCTAGGTAAGTTCTGTTTTCATTCTTCAAGTGCAGAATAAGAAACAGAGACACTAAGAAGTTGAGTGTTGTAAGGGGCGGAAGTAAGATTTGATCCCAAACCACAGGTCCTGAGTACACACCAAAATTATTGCTGGGCTATCCATTACTAGCTGATGGACCTTGGGTTTCATTAACCTGATTCTCACCTTCTACAGATCCACATCTGTAAAATGTGGATAATAATACTTATAAATTATATATGTATTTATAATAATTATATATTAACTGTTGATTCCTGGAACCTAATATAACTCCATAGTCACCATTAATAAATATGTTTTGAATGAAAGAAATACAGAATTTGTCATCCAGAGTAGAATATCCAATAGAAATACAATGCAAGCCACACTTGTTATTTAAATTTTTCTAATAAAGGCAAAACAAAATAAAATTAACTTTAATAAAATATCTAATGCAATATATCCAAAATTTTATTATCTCAACATGTAATCAATATAAAAATCACAATAATGTATTTTACAGTATTTCTTTATAGTAAGTCTTCAAAACCTGGCTTGCACTTTACACTTAGAGCATTTCTCACTCTGGACTACACATTTCAAATAATCAAGAGCCACATGGGGCCAGTAACTACCATATCAAACAACACAGATCTTGGCAGATCTAAGAAAAAATAGCCCTCTCTGAAAATCCTGTGAGGAAGTCAAACTTCTGTTATTTGAGTTATGATAAATTTCCTCTTTTCAAGAGCTCATCATTAAAATGTAAATACTTTGGGGAAATATCAGTTAATGCTGAAGCTGGGCTAATGTTGCATCTCAGACTAACAGAGATGCTCAGAAACCCCATTTGGTGCTTAAAAGTGTGAATCTGAGAGTTGTTCAGACCTGAGTTCAAATCATGACTTTGCCTCTCAGAATTCCTGTGACCTTGGCTGAATCCATGAACATGACTGAGCCAAGTTTCCTTATCTGTGGGATAACAGAACATTAGGATGGAGTGAGAGGAGGCTTGTAGGGCAAGAACAGGGCTCAAAAAGCATCAGTTCACCTCCTTTTCTATTGACCTCTGTGTCCTTGTATGTCTCTCTCCAGGCACGCATGCTCAGTCGCTTCACTCATGTCCGACTCTTTGTGACCCATGGACTGTAGCCCACCAGGCTCGTCTATCCTTTGGATTCTCCAGACAAGAATACTGGAATGAGTTGACATTTCCTACTCCAGGGGATCTTCCCAACCCAAGGATTGAACCCACATCTCCTATGTCTCTGGCACTGCAGGTGGATTCTTTCCCACTGAGCCACCAGGGAAGCCCCTTCCCTCTCCCTACTCCTCCTCTATTGCACAGAAACACC
This sequence comes from Bos grunniens, assembly GCF_055505025.1. NCBI lineage: Eukaryota > Metazoa > Chordata > Mammalia > Artiodactyla > Bovidae > Bos > Bos grunniens. The sequence goes on from NC_141179.1 coordinate 26,020,185, forward strand.
CTTAAGGTTTTGGTTCAGAGGAGTCACCAGGATTGAGTTACTCTCACTCAGACTTGTTGAGTATTGATGTCCCTAAAACATGAGGCACCAAGGAGTCCCCTCAAAGTGCATCACGCTGATAATGGTTTTTCCATGCCAGCACTGACCCCATGATTTTCAAGTCCATTATGACACTACCTCCTTGAGCCTGATCTCAGCCCCTGTGCCCTCCACTCCTCATGCCTGGGCCCCTGCTCCTCAGCCGTGGGATAGAGCAGGCTGGCCTCAGTGTGCTGGTCCATCAGATCCTGTCTGAGAAGTGACTCTCCCTCTGGTCTGTCCATGGATGCCTCTTCTGATTATCTGCCTCCTATAACCTTCCTCTCTGGGGCCCAGGGCTTATTCCTATCACTTGACTTTGTCTTGTTCCACTGACAAGGCAAACATCATGGAGGGGAGCACAAGTGGAATTGCCCTGGGAGCTATGGTCTACAAGTTGGACTCATCCAAGGGATAAACGGGGATAGCCATAGTCAAAAGGAAAAGCCCAGAAAAGAGAGCAGACTGCTCTGAGCCACGAAGACCACTGAGGGGCCTAATGGCATACGAGAGGCATGAGCAGCAGTCTGGGGTTGTCAAGAGAAACAAGGGAATGCCCCGTGGATGGGTGGTGGTCCTGGAAGCTAAGTGGGCAGTGAGGTGTTAGTTTTAGCACAATTGTTTCCCTTGAGGCCCATGTGGGATCTTGGGGGTGGGAGCTCCCAGAGTCCCCTTGCTTGTTTGCCAGGGATTGAAAACACTTTGAATGCCTTGCAAACATGTCTACCCCCATGCCCGGAGCAACTGCCCTTCATCTTGAACTTGTCCCCATACCTGCCAGCCAGGCAGTGAGCCGTGGCAGCTAAGTCAGCACACACAGCCATCCTGACGACAGTGCCTATGCCTCCCAGTTCCTCCAGCTGGCGGCTTTGCCAGACTTGCTCTAATTTACAGGCTGTGCCCACCTAATCCTGAGTCATGACATCATATGCTTACCATTTGGAAGGGTTAGATCAATCTAACTAGGAGGTAGCATAAGATATCAGTGAAGGGCTTCATTGTCAGGAAGAACCAAATAGAAATCCCAGCCCTAGCCACTTGTACAAACTTAATCATGTGGTTTCATTTCAACGTTCTCTTCTGTAAAATGGGTGCAGCAAGCTCTATCTTACAGAGTTGCCAGAAGATATAAATGAGAGAATAATATATGTAAAGTGAGCTTAGTACCTAGCATGTAGGAATCAGTCTATCCATAGTAGCTTAATTCAAACACAGACAAGAAGACCTCCAGGGGCTGACAATGGATGGAGTGCAAAATCCTTAGCCTGACCCGAGAGGCCCTGAGCAAGCTGATCCTGCATCCCTCGTGTCTCATCTTTCACACTCTCCAGAGATCTGCTTCCCTCCAGTCATGCTCAGTCCTGCATTGTTCCAGAATCAGTCACGTTCCCTGCTGCCTTTGAGACTTTGTACAGACCACCTCTCCTTCTTAGGATGCTTTCTTCATGTTCTTCACCTGCCTAGCTCTGACTCCCACCAAGCCATGTCCTCTTAAGCCTTCCCTAACTCTCTGCCTAAAACTCAGGCTCCCCTTCTGAAGAGTCTAAAGCCTCTTGTTGGCCCCTCGGCCATATCTCTGCTCTTTATGCTATACCCTCTAACCCCAAACTCTGAGAGCAGAGTCACAGATGTGCCTGACACAGGAGAAATAGTTAAGAAGATCAAATATGTAGTGAGATGTAGTGAGTGTTACTCTGTTTCCAAGGAGGACCCTATGCTCTTTACATACATTACCTCATTTAATCCTCCATCACCTATGAAGTGGATACTATCATCAGCTCTGTTTTCCAGCTGGGAAAACTTGAGGCATCTGGACATTAAAGAACTTGTCCTGGTAAAGCCAACTGTGTGAGGAGGTGGAGATTCCAAAGTGGAGTCCTCTGACTCCAAAGTCTGGACACATAACCCTGCCGCACAAGGACTGATGAAGGAATGAATGAATAACACGATCAAATTCAATTGGTAGAGCAGTGAAGTAGAGAAGTACCCTCTTTGAACAATCATTTGTGGGCTTTTTATTGCATATTTACAGTTTATGACACATATCATCACTCTTGATGGTGACATATTTAACAAAACAAAAACTCAAAGAGAAATAAAGCACTGGATGGTGAGTGTCACCGTCCCTCTGCTCACAGAACACCTGTCCAGCACCTTGGTTGTCAGCAGGTCACCCTTGGAGGACACCGAGTGTGGTGGCCAGTCACCTCCTGCCTGTCTTCCTCCTCCTCCTTCCTGTGAGCTGGTGCTCCCTACTGCATCCGTGCAGAAGTTAGTGAGGCACTGAGCACCCGCAAGGTCCAGGCGCGAGCGATGGGGATGCCGACTGGCCATTCCGCCTCCCTAGGAGGAGACGGGAGGCAAGAAAGAAACATCTGGAAGCTGCAGCATTCCGTTCTGGACCTTGCGCACATGAATGATGCACTAAGACAGTTCTCTGCCTTATCATAAATTCTGCAAACTCATGAACTTTGCAATCTCTGAAGCTCAGCGCTGTATGGGAGCCACTTATCTTGTGCTGAAAGCAATATAAAAACAGATGGCAAAGAGTGCATCAGGAGATAAATCAGCAGCCTGGCTGCCAGGGGTGTGTGGACAAATCCAACATGGCCAGACTCTTGACTCTCAGACATGCGGCCCGCTGGGTGGGGCACTTCTAGGGTGAGGTCACCAAGCTGCAGAGAAGGCGGCTGGTGGGGGAGGCAGAACAGAGTCCCATTGGGAAGGGGGAGGGGACAGGGCATTTTCATTAGCTTTTTCCTTGAGAGAGTGGCCAGCCCTCTCCTGGGGGGTAGCTGGAGGATAACTTGGGCTCTGTCCACAAAACTGCAGCTGAGACCCGATCTTCCACATTTACAAGTCACTTTCCCATGGTCGACACCCTGAATCCTCACTGCAACACTGTAAGATATTTAAATTTCCAGATAGGGGTACTGAGGCTAAAGGATTGTGACTTGGCGAAGTCACATAACAGAGGCAGAATCTGAGTCAAGATATCACACATCAGGGTTTCCCAAGTGGCGCTAGTGGTAAAGAATTCGCCTGCCAAAGCAGGAGACATAAGAGATGCAGGTTCGATCCCTGAGTTGGGAAGATCCCCTGGAGAAAGGCATGATGATCCACTCCAATATTCTTGCCTGGAGAATCCCATGGACAGAGGAGCCTGGTAGGCTATGACCCATAGGGTTGCAGAGAGTCAGACACGACTGAAGTGACTTCACAAGCACGCACACCACAGCCCCAGGGCTCTGCCACTCACATTGCAGGGTCTGCTTTGGCCATGTTTGGCTCTCACCATAGTTCTATGAAAAGGCATAACAAAAACAAAAATAAAACTTAGAGTTGAAGTGCCTGCCTGGGGTCTGAAGGCTTGTGTGCAGTTAGGCAGAAGAATGCCCCATTCGGTACTTCTACCTCCAAAGGCTGCAGGCCCGCCTGATGCATCATCCACAGCTCCCAGAGTGAAAATGAGCACCCCCAGACTCTAGGCCAGGCTTAGACCTGTGGGGGACAGACCTCAAGCAGAGAGATGGTGAGGAAAGAGGTAAGGAGACTCAAGGAAGCCAGAAGAGTTGGAAGAAGAGAGAGAGAACATCAAAAGGCAAGAGTCTGTGGACAAGAGAGTGAGAGATGAAGGGATGAGAGAGATAGAGGCTGCAGAGGAACCCAGGAGGTGGGAGGCTGGTGCTATCATGGCCAGAGGACTGACTCGGTGACACTGGGGTGGGGGCAGCTCATCCTTGGAACATGTCTGATGGAGCCAGATAGTAGGGACATGGACTTGTGTGCTCTGAAGATGCCACAAGTGTCAGAAAGGCCGAGCCAAGGGCACATGATGCTTGCCCCTGTGTAGCACAGATGTCGTCAGTGAGCATCTCCTGGGCACCTGGCCCCACTGATACAGGAATGGGATGCTGATACAGATGAGTGTGGTGAGGGACCATGGTAAGCCCAGAGTTTGGACTCGCTCAGGTCCACAGATCCAAAGCCTGAATAGAGGGGCTCCATTAGGAGTGAATTAGAATGGGAAATGCAGAGACAAGAACTCGGGTTTGGGAGGTGGGGCGAATCCCAGCTCCGTGCTGCTGAAGGTATGAACTTCAGTCATTCCAGAACCTCTCTGAGCCTCTTCAGTTGCCACATTGGGCTGGTGCCACCCCTTCAAAGACTTGTTGAGGGATTAGCTGAGGGGACAGATGAGCGCACACATCTGAAGGACAGCACCTAATAAATGCTTGCTCCCTCCTCCCACACGGGCTTCCCTGGTAGCTCAGATGGTAAAGAATCTGCCTGCAATATGGGAAACCTGGGTCAACCTCTGGGTCAGAAAGATTCCCTAGAGAAGGGAATAGCAACCCACTCCAGTATTCTTGTCTGGGAAATTCCATTGACAGAGGAGCCTGGTGGGTTGTGAAAGAGTCAGACACAACTGAGCAACTAACCCTTTCTTTTCTCCTCCCACACCTACCTGACGCGTGCCCTTTTCTGTGTCTTTAATCTTCCCTCCATGCCCATCCTCAACCCCTTCCCATGCTGATGACTTCTCCCCTCTGTGGTGTTCAGCCTTAAGCCCTAGGCTCAGCCTTGCCCATGTGTAGGGGTTTGAGATCCTTGAGTCTTTAATGTTGTATTTCTGTTCCTTTGGTTGAACTGCCCCAGCATGGAGATGGCACCTTCCATCGCCTTAAAACCTCTGCAGTACATCCCCCTCCAGGACTCCAGTCCTGGGGCCATTTGTGTTGAATGACTGTGTCCAATGCAAAACTCGAAGTCCAATCCATCGGATGCATATGAAGTCCCTGTCCTGCTCCACACACTGCCTGTGTAGGACATGTCACACTCAGTGCCTTGTTTAATCTTCCCCCAAACCTCAAGACATGAGTATGGCATCTCTCTTACCGATGAGAGGACTGAGGAGGTCCAGAGATGGGAAGAGTTTGCTCAAAACCACATAGATTCTAAGAAGAAGCCAAGCTGAGATTGCCATACTTAACAACAACCACATGATAATGATAATAATGGTCAACTTATAGCACTGTTGACATTATCTCATTTGCATCTCTCATTTCTCTCATCTTACGGATGAGGAAACTGAAGCACAGAGAAGCTAAGCAACTTTCCCCAGGACCCATGTGGTTGAACCCAGGTGGGGCTGACTAGAGACTCAGCAGATATTTGATGTCCAAGGACTTCACACAACTTAAGTCATACTTCTGGGACTCTGGATTCAGAGATGGGCACAGGATTGCAGAAGCAGGTGCTTCTGGATGCTCTCTGCATAGAGCCGTGGTTCAGGGAAGGGTTCCGCTCTGCCCTGCCCACCCAGCCCTCTCCCAGGAAAGGCTGACTCCAGTTTGGGAAGCAAAGCAGAGAAAGACCAGATGTGGGGAGGGGCTGAGAGGAGCCTGCCTTTCACAGAGGCAGCAAACAAGATGCCTGCTCTTGTTTTTGCAAAACATCCCTCCCTTCCCCAAAATGAGCAGGCTTACAGCCACGGCTGTGCCGAGACAATAATCACTAATCAAGTCGAAGTTTCCTTCTAATCAGTTCAGTTGTTGGAGGAAGGAATGCAGCCGGGCTGGTGCTGGGAGGCTGGCCATTCATCACCGCCGCATGACAGAGGGTTGCCGGGTGGCACCACTGCCCCCGATCATCCTGAGCCCCTAGCCTCTCTTGACATCACCGGGCATCCGACGCTGCAGCTGCTCTGCGATGAAGCCCTTTCTGGGTGCTTCTGTCTCCCAGGATCGAAGAAGCTAGAAACGGCAAGAATGAAACCATAGAAGGAGTGTCGCTTCTGAGGTCTGGCACCTAAGGTTCAAGGGTGGCTCTGCCATCTTCAGCTGGGACCTTAGGAAACCTGACTTGACACTGTTGCCCCTCTGCTGCAGGAGAGAGATTAAAAACAAGTTGTGAGACTCCCCTGGTGATCCAGTGGTTAAGAATCTGCCTTGTAATGTGGGGGACACAGGTTCGATCCCTGGTCAGGGAACTAAGATCCCACATGCTGCAGGCAACTAAGACCATGTTCTGCAACTACTGAACCCAAGTGCCATAACTAGAGAATCTGTGCCCCGCAACTGAGATTGGATGCAGCCAGATAAATAAATAAATATTTTAAAAATGAAAAATAGAAGATAGCTTAAAAAATAAAAGCAGGTTGTGTCTTCCCAGAAAATTCTACTCATCCTTTAAAATATCACTTCCTCTGTGACTCCTTTCCCAACCAGCATCACGTCCACCTCCCTGAATTACTTGTCCCTCTTCTTCATTTCCCAAAATATGTTGCTCAAATATCTGCCAGAGTACTGTTTCCTAGACCAAAAGCACCTGAAGGGAAGAAGACAGTGCATTCATAGCTGTGAGCCCCGCACTGGCTCACCACAATGCCCAGCACATAATAGATGCTTATTAGATGTTTGTTAAATGAATAGTGAGTGAAGACTAAATCAGTGGTATGTGCACCTGAATCTGTCATTTGTATTCAAATAGGATGCTTCCAGTCTTATCTGATGTTATCAAATGCAAAACCTTTTACAGACTCTGGCACTTTGGCTATAATAATCCACAGGACTTGAGATATGCAGGAAATAAGAAATCTGGGCGATGAACAACTTCCACAAAATTTCATCAAGAGTTTTTCCAGTTACTGGCAAATGCACAGATCCTACTTTATTCAATCTAGATTAAACCTCTTATTGGGAAGACTTTAAATTAAGTGTGACTGAATTAGCTGCTGTTAATTTTTTTGTTTTTCCCCAAGATCTGGTAATCTCTGCACCCGGCTGGGCCCTCTCCTTCTGGACTGATCGGTTTCCTCTCTGGTGTGCTGGGATCGATCTCTATCTTCCGGGATATTGAGTGGCGGGGTCTCAGGCAGGCAGAGATACTGAGCCTGCTGGTGCAGCCGGGCCCTCTGGGCCAGGAGATTCCCCTCTGGGAGGACTGTCTGGTGTTAAGGGAGCCTGGACAATAGGTACAGCGCTTGTGAGGTACTATCGCTAATAGTAATCTGTGCACTCGGCTGAGCTTCGGCTGCAAACCCTCATTTCATAAAATGGAGATGCTGGGAGTTAGCGAGGCCACAAAGCCTCTAACGGCACTAACTCTTCTCAAGGGCAGCAAAGGGCAGATGGATTTGCTGCTTTTCCTCCCTTTGCTGTGTTTTCTACCCCCACCCTCCAAAAAAAAGGCCCATGCTCCTAGTCTCCTCTTGATGTTCTGGAGGCTGGAGACCTAACAGAATGCTTGGATATCTTGGCCAGAAGCCCACGGAGTGCAGCAAACAGCAGCCTGGATGTATGCAAGGGAACCTTTTATAGGTTGAATTGTGCCCCCAGAAGGTTGTGGAAGTCCTAACCCCGTTTTCTTCTTGTTGTTTAGATGCTAAGTTGCGTCCGACCTTTTGTGATCCCATGGATGGTAGCCCACCAGGTTCCTCAGTCTATAGGATTTCCCACTCAAGAATACCGGAGTGGGTTGCCATTTTCTCCTCCAGGGAATCTTTCTGACCCAGGGATTGAGCCTGAGTCTCCTGCAGTGGCAGGTAGATTCTTTACTGCTGAGCCACCCCCTAGTACCTGTCAATATAATCTCCTTTGAAAGTAAGGTCTTTTCAGATTATCAAATGAACACGAGGTCATTAGGGTGAGCCTTAATCCAATAGGACTGGGGTCCTTGTTGAAAACGTGTCCTTATAGGAAATTCGGACAGAGACCTGCAAACAAGGAAGGTCTTCCATAGGAAGACTGGAGCTATGCTGCCACAGCCAAGGAACTACCAGAAGGTGGGAGCGAGGCCCAGAACAGACCCTTCTCTAGTGCCTTTGGAGAAGCAGGGCCCTGCTGATAACTTGATCTTGGACTTATAGTCTCCAGAACTGTGGACAAGGACTTTCTGTTGTTTAAGCCAAGCAGGTTGAGGTGCTTTGTTACTGCCACCCTAGGGAATAGTAGAGAGCCTAACCAGGTCATTTCTGAGACAGAGGGCCCAATGGAAGCCACCACAGAGGATGCGAAAGAGACATCTCTCCAATCTTTTTCATAGCTACAAAGGCACAATAGAAAGAGCTCAGGCACCATGCTTCAGTTTCTCCACCTGTAAGACAGGACTGAAGACTGAGCTTGCATTTCTGCCAAGAAGATCAAACTAGAAAATATATATAAAGCTTGATTTGACTCAAGTACCTGATTCAATCAATTGAAGCTGCTAATTCCTGTTGCTGTGATTTAATTATTAAATGAATGCTAAAGAAAGATGTCCAACAGACAGGCATATGTGAGCACTTCAGAGAGACCTTGCCGAGAATCTCTGATTCAAAACTGTTGGGGCCTGGCTCCCAGAAGGTGGTTTTTCCTGCCCGCAGTGCCTCATCCCCCTTTCTCACAGCCATGGCTCCAGTGTCCAGCATGTAGGAGCAGTTCTGGCCCACGCTCAGGAGTGTCCTTCGGGTCCTCTTTGGTGGGAGCGGGGTGATGTGGCATTGATGATTCATGACTCGGCTGCAGTAGCGCAAGGACTCCGGGCAGGTTATGAAGCCATCAATCTTGAGCTGAGATTTTCTGGAATGCTACAGTCAGTGAGAATAGGTAGCAGAGGCCTGGGGGGCGGGGGTGAGAGAGACCTTGCCCAGGAAATGCACAAGAAGAGAAAGGAGGCACCAGCAAGCCAGAGTTGTTAGAAACATTTTTTATTCCCATCCTCTCCCACCCCAGCCGCGCCTTCTTTTTCCCTTCTGCCGATTTTTTTTTCTTAATTGGAGGATAATTGCTTTACAATATTGTCTTGGTTTCTGCCTTACAACAATCTGAATCAGCCACGTGTTGTGTTACTTCCTCAGTCGTGTCTGACTCTTTGCAACCCCAAGTACTGTAGCCTGCCAGGCTCTTCTGTCCATGGGATTCTCCTGAAGAATACTGGAGCAGGTTGCCACTCCCTTCTCCAAGGGATCTTCCCTACCCAGGGACTGAACCCAGGTCTCCCACATGGCAGGCAGATTCTTTACCATCTGAGCCACCAGGGAAGCCACCAGTGAATCAGCCATAAGTATACATATATCCCTCCCTTCTTGAGCATCTCTCCTACTACCCCTATCCTACCCATCTAGGTCATTACGGGGCACCAACCTGAGCTTCCTGTGTTCTACAGAAACTCCCCACTACCAGCTTCTAATCCTTACCCACCCCAACCCAAAACACACATACACATACCCAAGCCTTGATTCAGCTCCCTCCCCCGTGGGCTAGTGTGGCCCCTGGGAATCTGGCACCCTTGCCAATCAATCACGGGTTTTGATCATTTGAAAATTTGGAAAATCTTGAGACTTCTCAACCTTGCAATTAACTCTCTCCTCATCTGATTCCAGAATATCTTTCTCCTGCCATTTTCCCACCATACTCCCCTCCATCAGGCCACACACTAGCCTCCAACTCATTCCCACCTCTGTGCTCACAGGTGACCCCTGCTAAGAAAGAATCTAGGCTTTAGAAGCCGACTTGGATTGGTGGGGCCCTAGCACAGAACAGGGTGCACTGGAAGCAAGGTAATTGATGAGAATTCAATATAACCTGTCTACACAAGTGAGGGCAGCCTTGGGGAAAGCAACAAGGGATGATGAAGATAAGGGCCAGCAGAAAGAGGCAACCTCACCAGCCCTAGGACAGAAGGGCAAGAGAAGGGAAACCTACGCAAGAAGAAGTGAAAGGGAAGTGAGCAGATAAGCACTGCGACTTGCTGACGAGGTACCCCAGTGGGCAAGGAGGTGGGAGATACGTATCCTGACCTTACTGTCCCCCCCCCTCCCAAGGAATAAACTGCCAGAGCCTCCCATTGGCAAGACTTGATAGGAAGCTGAGGGCAAGAGAGCTCACTGATGAAACCCCTGAGTCTGAATCTGCAAGGAACAAAGCAGGGGAGGAAAGTGAAGAGGGGATCCACGTGAGCAAGCAGAACATACCCAGCTTAAGGCCTGAGACCAAATTCCAGTTCTGCCATTTACCGGCTGTGTGACTTTGGACAAGCAACGCAACTACTCTGTGCTGCAGTTTCTTTACCTATTAAAAACATGGAATAAGACTTTGTGCATGTGTGAGAAAAAATAAGGTAATATTTTCTCACTGATTATTTTTAATAAAATGAAATAAAAGACAGGTTTTCTTTTCACCATCTGAATGTTTTAACCAGCCATTTGCTAAATTCTTTTTTAGCTGTTAATAGTTCTTAAAGTGCTGCTCTTAGTTTTTCCAGATTTACACTTATATCTAAAAACAGTTATTTTGCAATTTCCTTTTCAAAATGTATAACTTCTTCCAATATGCACATCATTGTCTCGAAAATAATGTTGAATAATCGTGGTGATAGTGGGCATCCTTTTCTTATTCCTGATGTTAACAAAAATGGTTTTATTTAACTTTTAAGCATGATATTGGCTTTAATTTTACATGAAGGAAGTGCCCCTCTATTTGGAATTTAAATAAGGAACAGGTATTGCATTTTGTCAAATGTGTTTTCATTCAGCATCTTTTGAGATAATCCCAAGGAGGATTATCCTGGGTTGACTGCCCCCTGCTCAAGCTCAGCCCTGAACTCTATCAAGAGTGCCTCCAGAATTCCAGGCTGTCAAAGCTAAGCCTGCTCACCGTTGAGCAGCCCACCTATGGCTGTGACACAGTCCTCAGAAGATTTAAGGGAAGCCCCTAGGGCTCCATCTATCCCTAGTAAGACACCCTGCCCCTGTTGTGAAGACATTGCCTGGCAGACCAATCCCCAGAAGAGGCTACATGTAGAACTGATGAGACATCTTCTGCTGGAGACTTTCAGAGCTAATCTCATCAGACCCTACCACCCCATTTGCCTCCCTTCCCACTCTACTCATTTCCCCACACAAAAATGTTCCAGTACAAATGCTGCTGAATTTCTTACCTCTTCAGAAACACAAGACCCTTCCATGTACCTCTGGAACCCATGGTATAGATCATTGGCAATATCCCCATAGGGGATGTTCAAGCTCTTCTCTACTTGCCCAGGGAATCCTGGCTCATCACCTTCTAGCTCTATGAATCCTGGCACAAAACATCCCTTCCCAGGAACCCCTCCAGTGGTGGCTGCTGACGGTGCTTCCACAACCCACAACCCACCTACCGCAGAATGGGGCAAGGATTCCTCCTTTCTTCCTTGATACTTCCAGGCCATCTCTATAAACAACCAGCTCCTTTAAAGTACACATTATCTGTTGGCCCCAGTTGCTGGCACCTGTTAACCATCCTCACTGGAATAATTTGCTTCACTGTTCTTGTCATTGTTCTTAACCACTTCAGCATCCATATGGATGATTCACGCAACACCCAGCCTTTTCATATTGTTGAACCTTTCACTTCCAACAAAGTGAGGAGTGTTCCTCCAACTTCACTCATGCACTAGACTTTGTCCTTCCCAATAACACTCCACCCTCCCACTTTCAGACCCCCAGCTACTCTCCTGTACACTCACACCAGCAGCTCTCCTCCAAAATTATTTGAATCCCATCAAAAACATCTATGCATTGGCATCTCTGATTGTGTGTGCTTGTTTGTTTGCTCTCTGAAACTTCTTCCCATGTTCTCTTGTCCTCTCCTCCCTTGTTTCCCAGCTTAGTTCCCAAATCACATCCCTATAACCTCTCCCTTGTGCATATCCTCAACTCTCTCGCTCTATTCCTTTGTTAAATGCATCTGGTAAAACCCAATGCTCCCTCATACTGAAGCAGTAGGATCTGGCTACTTGAAAATTTTACTACATCTCCTTAATTCCATATCCCTCTTTCCAAGATAACCATTTCATATCATGGTACCAACAGGGGGTCATTCCACAATATCTGTAATAACCTTCATAATAAAATCTTTAATTAGATAACGGTTGCCCAGAAGATGACATTTCCCCATTTTCCTTGCAGCTAGGTGTGGGACTGTGTGACCAAACTTTGGCCCAGTGGAATTTTCACGCGGCAACTTTTGAAAACTTTCTTTATATGACTGCAGAATCCCAATCAGTTTACCTCTTCTCTCTCCTTTATTTTGCTGCTTGAAACATGTACTTGGCAGCTGGAGCATCATTTCAGACTATGAGCGTGAGGGCCATGTCCCAAGAATGGTGGAGTGAAAGGTGGAGAAGGGCTCCCACAACAGCACTGGGTAGCCTACTTCTAAATCTCTAACTTATGTAAGCCATTGTTGAGTGTCTGCTACTCATAGAAAAATAAAATCTCAACCAATACACACTCTCTCCTTAACCCCAACACTCCCTTCTTAACTCTTGACTCTCAACTGATAACCCTACTTCTTATTTTTCTGAGAAAATAGATGCAACCAAAAAGGAGTTTCCACTTCCACCCACCACCAACCTATCAAACTACCTTCATCTGTGTATATTTCCTCTCTTTTCCCTTCTTGACAGTGGATGAGTCCAGCGCTTCCTGTTCCTCCACCGGTGCTTGAGAACTTACCTCACATCTACTCAAGGATTCTGCTCTGACAGTTAGTCATCTCACTCTTGCATCATCCACATTTCCCATTTTAAAAGGTCATTCCAAATAACAACAACAAAAAAATGCTTCACTGTCTCGCACATTAAAAAAAACAATGCAAAAGCTCTCCAGCCATTCTTCTCTGTTCCTTTACAATAAAACCCCTTCTTTACTAGACATCTGTTCTCCAAGTCCTCTCTCTTCCCATCCTCTCTTGAGCTTCACTACACTGAGCTTTCATCTCCATGATGTCACGAGAATCCTCTTTTCAAAGTGGCCACAACCTCCACTTTTCCAAATCCAAGGGTCCATTCTCAGTCCTCTTGTCACCTGACATCTCGGCAGTGAGTCAGCATGTGAATTAACACTTCCAGTTGCAAGCATTGTCTTCACTTGATTTGGTGGCACCCCTCTCTCTTCATTTCTTCCCACTTTACGGGCTGCTCCATTTCAGTCTCTTGGCTGATTCTTCCCCATTTCTTCGTCCTCTAAGTGATCATGTGTGCTTGGACTCAGGCCACAGTCCTCTTCTTATCTCATCCGGTCTGATGGCTTTAGTTACCATCCATATACTGATCCTTTCTCTATCATTTCTGTAGGTCTGACCTCTTTCCTGAACTCCAGACTTCTATATCCAGCTGCCTATTCCACATCTCCAATTGGATGACTAAGAAGCATTTCAAACCTAATACAGCCAAAATAAAATTCCTGAAAATGCTAGACTTGTGTAAGGAGGGGAAACCAGGCTGGCTTTAGATGGATATGACCACATGGACATCGGATACTCTTCTCCAAGGCAAGAGTCCCTTGGAGAAGAGTATCCGATGTATCTTAACATCTTAAGATATCTTTAAGAGTATATAACATATATACTCTTATAATAATATAAGAGTATAATAATACACCTTTAAGAGTATCTTAAACAAGCAGTCCCTCCATTTGCCTAGCTGCCCAGGCTCAAAACACTTGGAATTATTCTTCAATTATCTTTTTTACCCCCCTCTCTCTTTTTTTCATTCTTGACTCTCTTGTTGACTCCCCATCTCTTGTGTCAGCAATCCTTTCACCCCTGCTTTAAGAATGAGGCCAGAAATTAATTGCTTTCCCAACTTCCTTGGCTACAACCTTTGTCCAAGCCAGTTATCCCTCTCTGGGATAGCCACACAGACAGCACGATATTAGGATCTGTTCCCTGGCTGCCTCTGGGATTTCACCTATGACCTTTCTGCCCATCTCCCACTCTGCTCTAGCCACAGTGCCTCCCTGCTTGTCCTCCAGCCTACTGAGCATGCTCCTGCTTTAGAACCCTTGCCCATGCAGCTCCTGATGCCTGAAATGTTTTCCCCAGATACTCACATTTCCCTGCTTTCACCTAGGTGTCTGCTTAATGTGTTCCGTGTCAGAGAGGCTTTCCCTGACCATCTGATCCAAAATAGCGCTCCATCCCCTCCATTATTCTCTATCTCTTACATTGTTTTACTGTCTTTATAGAATTTGTCACTGCCTGATATTACATTATTCATGTATTCATTTCTCTGTTTATTATATATCTCTCCTCACTGAAAATACAAGCTGCATAAAAACAGGCAGTTTGTCCCCCTCTCTTCTTGTTATTCTCCAACACCTAGAATAGTGCATGATAACTGAGGCGTCGGAATAGTCTTTATTCCTAAAGAAGATATCCACAACCCACTCTAGTATTCTAGCCTGGAGCATCTCATGGATAGAGGATCCTGGCAGGCTACCGTCCATAATGTCCCACAGAGTCAGACATGACTGAAGTGAGAGCATGCACACATGCCAAGAAGATATGATACATATATACAATGGACTACTATTCAGCCATAAAAAGAATGAAATAATATCATTTGAAATGATATGGATGCAACTAGAGATGGTCATACTAAGTGAAGTCAGACAAAGACAAGCATATGATACCGCTTACATGTGCAATCTAACATATGACACACATGAACCTCTCTGTGAGTCAGAAACAGAACCGTGGCTTAGACAACAGACTGGTTGTTGCCAAGGGGGAGAGGTTTGGGGAAGGGATGGAGTTCGGAGTTAGCAGATGTAAGCTTTTATACATAGAATGGATAAACAACAAGGCCCCACTGTATAGCACAGAGAACTATGTTCAGTATCCTATGATATATGTAAAATAGACAGCCAGTGGGAATTTGCTGTGTAACACAGGGAGCTCAAACCCACTGTTCTGTGAAAACGTAGAGAGATGAGATGGAGTAGGAGGTACAAGGGAGGTTCAAGAGGGAGAGAACATATGAATCAACCTACGGCTGATTCATGCTGATGTATGGCAGAAATCAACAATATATTGTAATTATCCTCCAAGTAAAAATTAAAAAAAAATTTAATCTTATGATAAACCATAATGGAAAGAATATAAAAATGAATATATATATATATATATATATATATATATATATATATCTGAATCACTTTCTGTACAGCATTAATTAACACAACATTGTAAACTATAATTCCATAACAGAAAAAAATATTCCTTATTCTTTTTATTCTTTAAACTAAGAACCGTGTGAACAGAAATTAGCCTCAGTCACAGGGCAGGCTGAAAAGTGCTGATGACCAGTCCTTCACAAAAAGCTAGCCCCCTGACTGGGAGCTGAGGAGGCAGCCCTGTGTTCTTGGCTGCCCCAGCCTGGAGTAGAGTTTCTGTCTCCCTGTGCTAGGAGGAGGGAACAGGTTTTGGTTCAAATACCAAGACTTCTGCTTTTCTTAGAGTTCAGTAGATTTTCTAGAATAAATGTTTCTTCATTTGTTGTATCCCCTCAGGACCATTTCCAGAGAATTTTTTTTTTTAATAATTTTCACCAGTTTTGTGAGGGGGCAACTCCTCGGGTCTCCTCATACGGTCATGCCAGAAGTAAAACTAATAGTCCATATAGATCATCCTGCTTTTATCACAGGACCTGCCAGTCTATTCCCCTTGCCATTTCTTTAATTGTCCAAACACAAGCCCTGCAGTAAAGGGTCCCAGCCTGCTCACTCTTATGGATCTGTGTAAGAGTCTGTCTCAGATATAGTCCACAAATGCTGAACATTATTTGCTGGATTGTAAGTGGCCTGAGTGTGTCCAGACTGCTCTTCAGAACGGCTGCCCCACTCAAGAGGCCTCCTGCTGCTGCTGCTGCTGCTACGTCGCTTCAATTGTGTCTGACTCTGTGTGACCCCATAGACAGCAGCCCACCAGGCTCCCCAGTCCCTGGGATTCTGCAGGCAAGAACACTGGAGTGGGTTGCCATTTCCTTCTCCACAAGAGGCCTCCAGCCAGGCACAAAGACTCCTTCCCACCAACACTTGGCATTATCCTAATTTTGCCAATCTACTAGATATAATTTCTATTTCTTTGATCATTAATTTGGCATCTCTCCATATGCTTATTCATCTTTAGTTTTTCTCCATAAATTGCCTATTCACATCTTTACAGCTAACATTTTTTTGGTGTATAATATGTGTTTGGTACCATATAAGTGCTTTATATTTTCTATCTCATTTAATTCTCATAACAACTCTGTGAAGCAAGTAGTATTATTAGCTCCCTTATTATCAAGACTGAAACTGTGATTTAGAAAGCTTTAATAACTCTCCCAATGTCATATGCATTTAATTAGCTGCTGAGCCATGACTCAAACCCTAGTCTCCTTGGCTCTCAAACTTCTGTGCTTATTCCAACACTGCACTGGGCTTCCCTGGAGGTTCAGCAGTAAAGAATCCACCTGCAATGCAGGAGACTCAGGAGACTCGGATTTGATCCCTGGATTGGGAAGATCCCCTGGAGAAGAAAACGACAACCCACTCCAGTATTCTTGCTTGTGAAATTCCATGGACAGAGGAGCCTGGCAGGCTGCAGTCTATAGGTTCACAGAGTCATACACTGCTGAACACACACACATACTCTGCTAACAGAGGCATCTGGTATTGACTGATGTCTGGACAAGACAGTGTAGTCAGAGCCTATGAGAGGAGAAGCCCCAAGTCAACAGAAGCCACCGGGGACAGAGATGCAGAGAGACAGAGGCAGGAAGGAGTCTTGAGATTACTGCTGTTGATAGTGTTTATTGACATAACCACTTTGGAAAACAATTTGACAATATCTAGTAAAGCTGAAAATACATACTCTATCGTCCAGCAATTGATTTTCTGTCCACAAGCCCTAAAGACACTGTCACACATGCATACAGGGATGTCATCGCATCAGTGCTTATAATGTGAAATTTTTTTAAGAAAACAAAATGTTCATCAATAGAGGAATGAATATATTGTGATATAGTCACACACAATGGGAGGCAGTACAATACTAAAAGAATGTGTTAGATCTATGTGTATTGACATGAAAATATCTACAAAACATAAAATAGATACACACAGTATAAAAGATTTATACAGATGCTGGAAACCCAAAACAATGCAACATTTATTTTTATAGACATACTTTTAAGTGGAAAAAGTATAAAAACATGGACTGGAAGGATATGAAGAAAATTCATGATGGGTGTTTTCTCTGAAAGGGAGGGTGGAGAATGGAAAAGAGATGAGAGAAGAAAGGAAGCTTTAGTTTCATGTGTATTGTTCTGTTTATTTTATTTAAAAATCTGAAGCAAGAAATGCAAAATGTTAGCATTTAAAAATACTGGATAGTGGTATATTAATGATAATTTATTTTCTGAACATTAAAATTTTTCTAGGCATTTTGGAAAAAATATGTAAACAACAAAATAACCAAGTTTAGTCCATTAAAAATGGTGTTAACATGTAATGTTAATACCTTTGTCAAAGACACCACAAGAACATCTTTTCCAATAGCAATTCTACTGCTCTTGATGAAACTTTTCTACAGGGCAAGGCATCATACTGGCAGAAAGTAATCTTTGGCATTTGTTAGGTTCTTTCAAATTTCAAAAATGATATCCAGGCTATTTTGATGACTGTAGCTTATTGTACTGGAGAAAGAAATTAGAAATAAGTCACTTGGTATGTCTGGAATAATACATTTGTAGCCCCTTGTTCCCAGGGTCATCTTCTAGAAACCAGCATCTCTTACTTCTTCTACTGCCTCCATCATAGCTAGTTAGGCTGTTAGGACAATGAGGGTCCATTCCTCTAGCAGGATTAGTCCTTGAGATGTTGCACTAAAGCATAACAATTGTGAGAATTAGATGTATGAGTCTTAGAAAATCTGATTGATCATGAGACATTGACCATGCCATGAAAACTGAGTACCAAAGTGTAACTGGGCAGGGCCCTATGGGGCCTTCCTAAGGCAGACTCTAGCTTTCCTTGGCATCCTCATATCAGCCTGAAGTTTGGACTCAGACTTCTCAATCTCATTCTTGCTAACATTCTAGGCCCTCCTACAACCTGTCCTTCTAAAGCTTGTTCCATAACCCAGCAGGACCCTATGGAGCCTTTCCAGGACAGACCCCTTCCCACATCCTCTGCTGTAGTTGCTCTCTCAGTCAGTTCAGTCCCTCAGTTGTGTCAGACTCTTTGCAACCCCATGGACTGCAGCACACCAAGCCTTCCTGTCCATCACCAACTCCCAGAGTCTATGCAAACTCATGCCCATTGAGTTGGTGATGCCATCCAACCATCTCATCCTCTGTCATTCACTTCTCCTCCCGCCTTCAATCTTTCCCAGCATCAGGGTCTTTTCAAATAAGTCAGCTCTTTGCATCAGGTAGCCAAAGTATTGGAGTTTCAGCTTCAACATCAGTCCTTCCAATGAATATTCAGTACTGATCTCCTTTAGGATGGACTGGTTGGGTCCCCTTGTAGTCCAAGGGACTCTCAAGAGTCTTCTCTAACACCAAAGTTCAAAAGCATCAGTTCTTCAGCACTCAGCTTTCTATATAGTCCAACTCTCACATCCATACATGACTACTGGAAAAACTATGGCCTTGACTAGATGGACCTTTGTTGGCAAAGTAATGTCTCTGCTTTTTAATATGCTGTCTAGGTTGGTCATAACTTCTCTTCCAAGGAGTAAGTGTCTTTTAATTTCATGGCTGCAGTCACCATCTGCAGTGATTTGGGAGCCCAGAAAAATAAAGTCTGACACTGTTTCCATTGTTTCCCCATCTATTTGCCATGAAGTGATGGGATCAGCTGCCATGATCTTCGTTTTCTGAATGTTGAGATTTAAGCCAACTTTTTCACTCTCCTCTTTCACTTTCATCAAGAGGCTCTTTAGTTCTTCTTTGCTTTCTGCCATAAGGGTGGTGTTATCTGCCTATCTGAGGTTATTGACATTTCTCCTGGCAATCTTGATTCCAGCTTGTGCTTCAGCCAGCCCAGCGTTTCTCATGATGTACTCTGCATATAAGTTAGATAAGCAGGGTGACAATATACAGCCTTGACATACTCCTTTTCCTATTTGGAACCAGTCTATTGGTCCATGTCCAGTTCTAACTGTTGCTTCCTGACCTGCATATAGGTTTCTCAGGAGGCAGGTCAGGTGGTCTGGTATTCCCATCTCTTGAAGAATTTTCCACAGTTTGTTGTGATCCACACAGTCAAAGGCTTTGGCATAGTCAATAAAGCAGAAATAGATGTTTTTCTGGAACTCTCTTGCTTTTTCCATGATCCAGCGGATGTTGGCAATTTGAGCTCTGGTTCCTCTGCCTTTTCTAAAACCAGCTTGAACATCTGGAAGTTCATGGTTCATGTATTGCTGAAGCCTGGCTTGGGGAATTTTGAGCATTACTTTACTAGCGTGTGAAACGAGTGCAGTTGAGTGGTAGTTTCCTCTCTAAAGTACCTAAATAACAATATCTGATGCACATTTCCTGAGTTGTTTTAAGGATGCAAAAACCCCCACCAAATGGAAGACGTTAACTACTTGATGATCATGAGCACATAGCCCTCAGACCTACTGGTGCCTAAGGAATGATAATGTTAACCCCTATGACACCTCCCTGTTATCTCACTATCAATCAATCAGAAAACTGTGCATGAACTGATCACTTAGGCTGCAACTTGCCTCCCTCACCTGGCCTTTAAAAATGCTTTCCTAAAACCCATTGAGGAGTTTGAGCCCTAGCTGCCCCAGACTTCTTGTTCGGTGCCTTGCAATGAACTCTGGACTTTCCTTCCTCACTACTTGGTGTCAGTAGATTAGCTTTGCAGTGCATGGGCCAGGACCCAAATGTGGTTGGATAACACACTGAGTCTAGGTTGGACTCAGAAAGGGAAAACTAGCAAAAATTTTTAAGCATGGATATACCAGTAGCTTCTTAGTGTCCTTCCAACACCATGCACTCCCTCCCACCAGGTACGGCACACACTGACCTGTCTCATTTATAGGATCCATTCTTTGATGTGTTGAGCTTGGTTATGCCCTCTGAAGACCACAACTTATTCAAAATTTATATAAACCTGGATCCAAGTTTTCTATTGGAAGCCTTCGAAAAAGTTACAAGTATTCTAAAGAATTACCTAAGAACACACACACAAAAAAAAAAGAAAAGAAAAGAAAAATCACTATTAAATATATGGTCACTCACAGCTATTTTATTTGAGGAGATGAAATTGGTGGTTGGTAGAAAACTTGAGATGATGGAAATTTGGTCCAGCAATTCAATTTCTACCCATGAAGCCTACAGACACTGCCACAGTTGTCCCTGAAAATAGACTCATAAACTGAATTAGGTAGAGTGATCGATCTGTTTTGATGTTCTGGGACAGTTCATGTAACACAAAGATTATGTGTTTCTTGAAAGGTAAAAATATCCACTGGTCAAAGTCCCAGGATTGAGAATCTTTGTATCTGAGGAAACAATCTATTGGTCAAGACTTCTTGAAAACTTGAAATGTTTACATATGTTATTCTGAAATAATTATAAAAATGGATAGTCTCAGTTTTCCTCATTTCTAGTTATTTAAGCTATAGCTTTTAATTATGTCTAAGGAGTTTTGATGTTTATAAGGTTCTTTTGCATAATGAAGTCTTTATTCTTGAATTTACACTTTTATCCCCTCTTAATCAAATGAAGTACATCCTCAAGTAGTTTTCTCAATGAAGAATATTATTATTATTACCAACAATAATAAGCACTAACACTTTTAGAACTGGTAGATATGCCAGACACCCCTCTGAATGCTTTATGTGGATTATATCTTTTAAGATTCAAAATAACTCTAAATAACATTGAAATTCTATACAAGGCACTTAATATTATTACTGTCCCCACTGTGCAATTTACAAGCCCCTGAACATCTGAGAACATAAATAACAACAGGCCAGGGTATATAATTCTTGAGTCAGCCACATTCTTGACACAAGCAATCTAAATACAAATATCCCTATTGATTTTCATATTTAACGTGGCTGAGAGAAAGTCAAAGGTCAGCAGGATTTTTGTCCCTTGGCAGCAGCCTGTCTTACTGTTGTCCCCGGTGGTGGTGGCTTGTTTTGTTCTGTTTTCCTTACGCCACTTACTTATGGTGGCAGCATGATGCCCCTTCCCATGGTGCACTTTGTTTCCTAGAACAAAGGGAGCCCCTATGATCTGCATGTGTAGAGTGTTTTCCTTTCTGGAAAGTTTTCTCCAATTCTGCCTTGTTTATTGCTTCTGCTATACTATGTCAACTGCGGAGCTCTATTCTCTCTCTTCCACATCTAGTCTATTCTCTTTAAGCTTTCTATGTAATAGAGAAGAGTTTTTTAAAGTTGTAATAAGCATTGCCATTTTAATTTTCCAGAAAGTCAGATCTGCTCCTCATTGCTTCCAATGGGACTTTAATTGTTCCATTGCAATTCTAGTATCCTTGGAATCCTCCCCTAACTCAGCCTGTTTCCTTCTTGGCACATATCTTTATTTAATCTCCTCATCCAAACTTGCTCTTTCCCAGTGGCTTTCTGGTCCTATTTCAAGGAGACCATGTCCTTACATCCCAATGAAAACATCAAGTAGCTTGTAGCACTTTGGATGCTTTGGGTTGCAAATAAGACAAAACCAATTTACACTGTAGCAAAGTATTTAAGGGACATTTTGGACAGAGCTCAGCTCCAGGCCTCAGCGCTTTGCTTGTTCTGCCCTCCTTCACATGTCAATTTGTTCATCAGGCTGGCTTTCCAAGATGCCTGCCAGAAGTGACCTGCACAATCCGTCCCAAGCATCCATGCAGAAAAAGAGCATCACTTCCTACACTTCAGTTCAGTTCAGTTCAGTTGCTCAGTCGTGTCCGACTCTTTGCGACCCCATGAATCGCAGCACGCCAGGTCTCCCTGTCCATCACCAGCTCCCGGAGTTCACTCAGACTCACGTCCATCGAGTCAGTGATGCCATCCAGCCATCTCATCCTCTGTCGTCCCCTTCTCCTCCTGCCCCCAATCCCTCCCAGCATCAGAGTCTTTTCCAATGAGTCAACTCTTCACATGAAGTGGCCAAAGTACTGGAGTTTCAGCTTCAGCATCATTCCTTCCAAAGAAATCCCAGGGCTGATCTCCTTCAGAATGGACTGATAGGATCTCCTTGCAGTCCAAGGGACTCTCAAGAGTCTTCTCCAACATCACAGTTCAAAAGCATCAATTCTTCAGCACTCAGCTTTCTTCACAGTCCAACTCTCACATCCATACATGACCACTGGAAAAACCATAGCCTTGACTAGACGGACCTTTGTTGGCAAAGTAATGTCTCTGCTTTTGAATATGCTATCTAGGTTGGTCATAACTTTCCTTCCAAGGAGTAAGCGCCTTTTAATTTCATGGCTGCAGTCACCATCTGCAGTGATTTTGGAGCCCAAAAAAATAAAGTCTGACACTGTTTCCAGTGTTTCCCCATCTATTTGCCATGAAGTGATGGGACCAGATGCCACGATCTTCATTTTCTGAATGTTGAGATTTAAGCCAACTTTTTCACTCTCCTCTTTCACTTACATCAAGAGGTTTTATAGTTCCTCTTCACTTTCTGCCATAAGGTTGGTGTCATCTGCATATCTGAGGTTATTGATATTGGTGTCATCTGCATATCTGAGGTTATTCCTACACTTAGTGAAAAAATTTCTAAGCTTCACTCTAATTGGCCACCCTTGAACCAATCACCGTGTCTGAGGAAATGCCTGGCTTAGGTCTCTTAAAACAATCACTGTGAAAGGGGATGGTACCCCATCCTCTCCACCCCTGCACCCCCCAACCCCTCGCCAGGGAAGGGATTAACAGCCTGCAAAATAATCTGAGTATGGTTAGAAAGAGAAAGGAGAGAATTATCTAGAGTTTGTTGATATGCTTAGTTTTCTGCAGCATTTGGGGGTTTTTTTGGAGAATCACAAGTAGCTCTTCTCTTTTTCTCACCACCCCCCCACCCCACGTCATCCACTGTAAGAACTAGCAACAATAACTCCCAAACATTTCCTGAATCCGACCAGTTGCTACCATGGCTTCTGTTTCCTCTAATTCCAGCTACTGTCATCTCTCACCTAATCATGACCACAGTCATTTCAACACTCCATTCTCCACCAGGCAGTGAGAGTACGGTTTTAAAACAGTATCTGGGACTTCCCTGGTGGTCCTGTGGCTAAGGCTCCTTGCTTCCAATGCAGGGGCCCTGGGTTTGATCCCTGATCAGGGAACTGGATCACATGTGCTGCACAAAGATCGAAGATCCTGCATAAGACCAGGTGCAGCCAAACAAATAAATACATGTTTATTTAAAAAAAAATAGTATCAAAAATATCTACTGCATTAAGAATAAAATTTGATATATCAATGATAGCATACAAGACCCTAGCTAAAATGGACAGCTTTTCACTATATTCTAGCTACAACAGCTTTCCTCCGGTGCCAACTTGAATTCTACCTTGGGACCTTTGCACTGGTTATTCCCTGTATCACATGGGTCCTCCCCCCAGAAAGTTAGGGAGGCTTTTCCTGACCATTCCATATAAAATCATACCCACTTCATCACTTTACAATCGTCTTCTTTATGGCATCTCTCCCTTATTGAAATTTGTTTTGCCCCAACGTAGTAAAAGCTTCACGAGGGCAGGACCTTTTTCTATCTTGTTCAGTGCTGCGACAGCACCTGGCACATAGCAACCGCTCTACAAATTTCTGCAGAGTGAATGGGTAAATGACAGAGGACAGATTCTCTGAGAGGTTATTGGCTATGCAGAGACAAAGGTTCACCCTCTGTACTTCTGAAGTGTATTGATAAGGGTGGTAGGTGAGTGGGGTAGGGGAGAGGGCAGCAGATTGTGGTTACATCTCGGAGAAGGATTCGTTATGTTCAGAATCACTCGGCAAGGCAGAAAAGACAGGTGGGCCAGAATCCAAGTCTCTTGAACACCATCGTGTTTCTCTCCTGCAAGAGGGAATTGTCCCTAACATGATACGATCAGCATTTGTTCAAAAACAAGAGACAAAAGGCATTAGACAGGAACTCTGATTCCTAGAGCTTGTTTTCCAAGAATGCATGAAATATATAAAAGAAATTGATATGAGGCTCTGTGGGGGAAAAAAATTGGTTACAAACAATTCATATAACAAGCCCTGGAAGGCTCATATATCTTCCTAGATTTATTAAATTTCATTTCAAAAGTTGGTTATAAATCAGCCAATAAAACCCCTTTTCAAACCGTCTCCAATATCTTCCATTGCTGTTATTCAGAAACTTAACTGCCATTTGCACAGAAGACATAACACTTTCCATGGCCTTCGACAGCCAATAACCTCAGCTGATTTAGACTCTCCATTTTGGCAGTGGACTTGAATGAGCCCCCAGACACTAACACCCAAAAGGCTGAGGGATGGATGGGGAACGTGGGAGGGCTTCCAAGAACTGGGGAAAGGCAGAGAGAGGAGAAAGCATTGCCAATACACGTGGAGAAGCATGGAGGGCAGCCCTCGGTGCCCCAAGACCTGCCCCATGCCCTGTGGTGAAGAAAAGGAACCTTGTCCCTAGACAGATCCGGGCTGCACTCCCTGTGTGGCTACTTCTTACAAGCATGTCTTGGCTGGATTAGCACATCGTTTTGAGCCTTTGTGTTATCATCTGAAATGGGTAGCATCACCTAAATCATTGTGTTGTTGGGAGCATTAAATGAGATCATGCATGTAAAGCACTTAGCTAAGTGCCTGGCACATGTAAGCCCTCAATAAATACAATTTCTCAGGAGCCTTCCTGTCAAATGCACATCTGCCGTCTCTCGGGACAGTCAGCTACTATGGCCCTGGATGAATTTATAGTAAAGCCTCATTAATCTGGACCTTACTCACTTAGAATTTACGATAATTCATCAGTGGTCTAAGCTAAAATTTACTTTTATAAATGCTATTTAAAAAAAGTAACAGGGAAGTTTGAACGAATTTATGAGGGGACTGTTTAAGTTAATGAACCATTCACTCCTTCTTTAGAAATAGTCATTTACATACAAATAATGGATGTGCTAATTACAAATGATTCTTATCTACATAGGAGGAAAGTGGGCCCTTGATTTGAAGTATAATTCAAATTATTTAAAGTGTAAAAGTTGTTTAAAAACCTAGTTTATCAGATGATGCTAAGAAATTGATATGATTATAAGGTGATAGCAATGTTTTACCAATTTTTAATATAATTATCTTAATATTCAAGTATTGGCCATATTTAGGAGGAAGTCCTAATGAAGCCCTGTTCAAGTACATGTGGAATAAAGGAGGAAGGAAAGGATGCAGAAAAGGACATAATTCTTCCCTCCAGGCTCCCTCTCGTTGCCGGTGTCACGTGTTCTTTGCCATTAGAGGAACTCCGTTCTCACAATTACAATTTTTCAAGTAAATAATGACCACTTCTCCACTTCTTGAAACTCTATAGCACATTTTATTCTTATTCTGATAAAAACTGACATTTTTTTGTAACTCTCAGCTTTTATAAGAAAACAATTTATCATTCATCCTTTGAGCTAGAGTTGTTATGAATAAAGAAGATAGTGAATACAGTAAGCCCCTACATATGAACGAGTTCCATTCAGAAAGCATCTTTGTAAGTCCAATCTGTTTGTAAGTCCAATAAAGTTAACCTTGGTACCCAGCTAACACAATTGGCTATATAGTCCTGTACTTCAATAGGTTTATAATACTTTTCACATAAGTAATACATAAGAAACAAACAAACACAAAAAATAAGGAAAACATTTTAATTTTACAGTACAGTACCTTGAAAAGTACAGTAGCATACTACAACAGCTGGCATACAGGGGCTGGCATCAGGTGACCAGGCAAGAAGAGTTACTGACTGGAGGAAGGAGAGGAGGTGGGAGATGGTAGAGCTGAAGGAAGGTCAGTGATAAGAGACGGAGGACAAGCTGCAATTTCGCTCACGCCTGACATCGATGAAACACATGTTCACATCTTTGAAAGTTCACAACTTGAAGGTTCATATGTAGGGGACTTCCTGTATATATAAACACTGCTCATTTGAAAGCATTGATTTGGAATGAGAGAGCAGGAGTAAGGAAAATGATAACATGGTCAGTTGAAAGAAAACTTTCATTTTGAGAAAATACAATCCCGTGGCTTCTACCAACAAGTATTGAAAGGTAAAACAAATTCTAGTTTTCTTCTGACAGAAAGATAAGACACCTAGGAGTAGAGACTGTGGAAGACACAGCTCATTTCAACAATATTTTTAAACATAATAAACCTTTGATTAAGGAATTTCATCCTGGCTAAGATGATGTAATAGGATTGGATTTATCCTTTTGCTGAAACACTTTATAAAAACAACTAAATATATGAAACAACAGTTTTCAAGACAATAGACATCAGACAAAGAAGGACAATGATCCCTTAGAGATGAGAAACAAACCAGATAAGTCTTGGGATTGCCCCGGCTTCCTGCCTGAGATGCAGCCCATAGACGCACCAGTGGGGAGTGGGAGGAATCCCAAAGGGATCCCAGAGGTGTTTCTGGAGCTTAGTGTCTGGGGAGGCAGAGGTAACTTAAGTTCAAGGGCAGAGTAGTAGAGAAGAGACAGTGCCACAGAGAGACCCTCGGAGATTGCCGAGGATCCCCTTCCAGTATATAGCTGAGCACTGAATACCCATGTGAAGAAACTACCCAAGGCTCATTCACTAAACTAAAGAGTTGGAGGGTTGCGGCAGGGGGGGTGGGGGGTGGGAATTTAAGGAGGGATGAGGACAAGAGCTCACGAATAGGTCTCACCTGAAAAGCTATTCAACAAGGTAATCTGTGAATGTTACCAGACCCATGAGGCAGAATCACAGTCTAGAGGCTCTGGATTGTAACTGTTGACATTTAAGAGGATGATCAAGATGGTGTGACATATACACTGTTGATATTATGTGTAAAATGGATAACTAATGAGAACATATTATACAGCATAGGGAACTCTACTTAATGCACTATGGTGACCTGAATGGGAAGGAAGTCCAAAAGGGAGGGAATGTATGTATATGTATGGCTGATTCATTTTGTTGTACAGTAAAAACAAATACAACATTGTAAAACAACTCTATTTCATTAAAAATTAATAAAAAAAAAAAAGGTGGTGGGACAAAGGGGCAACTAAATAGATGATGCTGGGCATCTTCCCTTGGGATCTCTGGTGCTCTGTTGCTAGACTCTTTGTAGAATCACGAATGGTTACTTTAGGATTGCCCTGGGCTAAATACCTGGAAGCTTCTAATTCTTCAAATTGTTGTTCTGTCACTAAGTCATATCCAACCCTGTGACCTCATGGGCTGTAGTCTTCCTATATCTTACCCAGATCAATTCCTCTAAGCAATGGAGAATGATTACTCTCCCAGCACTCCCTTTTCTCTTCTGGTCAATTGCATCCCTCTCCTTCTATGACCTGGGGCCTGAGTGAGAGTAGCCATCTGCTTACATGAGCCCATAGACAGTGGACTCTGGGTCCAGCCAAGCCGCTGTGCCAGCCTTAGACCAGAGAGACTCTTTAGGAGGTGCACACGTGGTCTAAGCCAAGATAATCAGAGCTCTTCCTTGGAATTTTATTTCACATTAGAACTGCAAGAAGAACTTCTTTCTTCTATGGTGGTAAACCTAGCATGATGGGAGCTTAGACATCGCAAGTTGCCACATCCTCAAGGAGGGCTTCACAGGTGGCCCTACTGATAAAGAACCCACCTGACAATGCAGGAGACTAAGAGATGTGGGTTCGATCCCTGTCAGGAAAATCCCCTGGAGGAGGAAATGGCAACTCACTCCAGTACTCTTGCCTGGAGAATCCCAGGCAGAGGAGCCTTGCGGTCTACAGTCCATTGAGGTCACAGAGAGTTGAACACGACTGAAGTGACTTAGCACGTAGCATATCCTCAAGGAAAATGCTTTAATGATTAGAAAGAAAAGATAACACAGAAAGAAGCAGAAATGATAAATGGAGTGAAAATGTCCTTCAGGGGTTTAAGTTACTAGGTTTGGGCTTTCTTGATGTCAATATTATATGAGAACAAATTCCCCTTTGGCCTAACCTAATTCAACCTGGCTTTTTAAAATTGCATCAAAGAAGATACAAGGAACAAACTGTAATTTCTTATAGCTAATTTCTGGAGTAAGAGGGAATCATTTTTTTCTTTTTTTAAAAAATTTATTCTTTAATTTGAGGATAATTACTTTACAATGTTGTGTTGGCTTATGTCATACAACAAAGTGATTCAGCCATAATTACACACACATCACCTCCCTCTTGAGCCTCCCTCCCCTTCCCTCAACGGAGTCAGTAGCATCGACATGTGTATATCACCATGTACAAAATATATACTCGTGAGAAATTGCTATATAACACAAGGAGCCCAGCCTGGCACTCTATGATGACCTAGAGGAGAGAATACACTTAATCTTTGTTCCCCATGACAATTTCTTTAGATATTTGAAAATTAGTATTGTGTTTTTCCTAAGTTATGTAATTTTTTTCAAAAAAAATACTCTAATTCTTTCAGCTAGTCCTAATACCTAATATTCCAGTCCATTTTAGTTTGCTGATTCCTAGAATGTTGACATTCACTTTCACCATATCCTATTTGACCACTTCCAATTTGCCTTGATTCATGGACCTAACATTCCAGGTTCTTATGCAATATTGCTCTTTACAGCATCGGACCTTGCTTCTATCACCAGTCACATCCACAACTGAGTATCGTTTTTGCTTTGGCTCCATCCCTTCATTCTTTCTGGAGTTATTTCTCCACTGATCTCCTGTAGCATATTGGGCACCTATAGACCTGGGGAGTTCCTCTTTCAGCATCCTATCATTTTGCCTTTTCATCCTGTTCATGGGGTTCTCAAGGCAAGAATACTGATGCTTTTGATCTGTGGTGTTGGAGAAGACTCTTGAGAGTCCCTTGGACTGCAAGGAGATCCAACCAGTCCATCCTAAAGGAGACCAAGTCCTGGGTGTTCATTGGAAGGACTGATGCTGAGGCTGAAACTCCAATACTTTGGCCACCTCATGCAAAGAGTTGACTCACTGGAAAAAAAACCCTGATGCTGGGAGGGATTGGAGCAGGAGGAAAAGGGGAACGACAGAGGATGAGATGGCTGGACAGCATCACTGACTCGATGCACATGAATTTGGATGAACTCTGGGAGTTGGTGATGGACAGGGAGGCCTGGCGTGCTGTGATTCATGTGGTCGCAAAGAGTCAGACACAACTGAGCAACTGAACTGAACTGAATACCTAATATACCATGGTTTCCAGGTCCTTCCCTATGCTGGTTACTCCATTTTGGCTATTTTCTTGTTGCCCATGATCATCCTGAAATATGTAAACCTGGTAAGTAAGGTGCCCCCAACTTGGTCTTATCAGTGACTGAACCACACTCTGGGTACAAGTTCTTCTGTTAATATAAAATAAGACCAGGTTGATATTTTAGGCAATTGCATTAAAAGATGCTTACTCCTTGGAAGGAAAGTTATGACCAACCTAGATAGCATATTCAAAAGCAGAGACATTACTTTGCCAACAAAGGTCCGTCTAGTCAAGGCTATGGGTTTTCCTGTGGTCATGTATGGATGTGAGAGTTGGACTATGAAGAAGGCTGAGTGCCGAAGAATTGATGCTTTTGAACTGTGGTGTTGGAGAAGACTCTTGAGAGTCCCTTGGACTGCAAGGAGATCCACCCAGTCCATTCTGAAGGAGATCAGCCCTGGGATTTCTTTGGAAGGAATGATGCTAAAGCTGAAACTCCAGTACTTTGGCCACCTCTTGTGAAGAGTTGACTCATTGGAAAAGACTCTGATGCTGGGAGGGATTGGGGGCAGGAGGAGAAGGGGACGACAGAGGATGAGATGGCTGGATGGCATCACTGACTCGATGGACGTGAGTCTGAGTGAACTCCGGGAGTTGGTGATGGACAGGGAAGCCTGGCGTGCTGCGATTCATGGGGTCACAAAGATTCGGACACGACTGAGCTGAACTGAACTGAACTGAAATTGAGATTATGATCTTTTTGAAAGTCCAGTGTTCACATGAATTACTGCAAAGCCAGTTATTCCCAATCCTACAGTTGTGCAATACACTTTTAAATTAAAAACTTTATAGTTTTCCCTGTTCAGTTTCATCTCATTTTGTTACCTTTGCACTAAGACAATTAAAAATCTGATTCTTTGATCTTTAATATTAGCTATCATTCTAAATATGGTAGAACCAACCTTTCTTGTCTAGGATAATGGACAGAACTTTTAAGGTGCCATAGACATACTCTCTGCCTAGCCATATGAGCCCTTAAAAGGTAAACTCCAGATGGGCAGGGGTGACTAGTGTCTTCTCACCATTCCAATGATAAAAACCAGAGCTGCCTGATCTTGTATTTAATCCTATCCACTATCTATTAAAATTCACTAAAGCTTGCTAAGCCTCATTTCCTTGAAAGCCTATCAGGTTTCGGTTTCATCAAAGTCAAGTGTATTTAATTAACACAATCCAATTCATTCTGGAAGTGGTCAGGTTTTCCGAAAGGTACTCAGTAGAGCCACTGGTATTTTTATAGGAATTAAGTGTATGATACAATAGACAAAAATAAGCATGCTTTATACATGCCATTCCTACCACGTCTTTTGCATACAATTGAATAAATTACCTTTTGTTAGGAAACATTAATCCTCTTTGCTAAGTGGAGTAATTCTCGTCTCAGAGTCAGCCTGCTAAGGAGTGCCTTGGGAGTCAAACTTTAGTGATCTTGTAATGGCATAATGAGAAAGGGACATAGTTGTTTGGAGAGGAATGCCCATTTTGTGATGTCAAAATTTTGCCCTCTGGCCTGATCTGGGGCAATTAAATCCCTTACTGGCTTTCCCTCCCTGGTACTCCAAATTCTAAGATGAGCTCAGACATGTAGGTACAAGATTGCACGTAGGAAGCCCAGGTAGTTACAATCAAATTAGCCCAGCAGGACTTGGTCAGCAAGAACTGTGTAAGGAATTGGTGTGAATATTTCAGCCCCCAGGCTTCAAGAACTTTTCTGTAATAAGTTACCTAAGTAACTCGAAAAAGATATGTCCATGTCCTAATCACTGGAACTTGTGAAAGTCATCTTATAGGTTAAAAAGTCAAATGCTATCTTTTTCAAAAGGGTACTTTGTAGATGTAATTAAAGATCTTGACATGAGGAAACGATCCAGGATGGTCCAAGTAGGTCCTGAATCCAGTGATGGTGTCCTTATAAGAGAAAAGCAGAAGGAGGTGGGATGCTGACACGAGAAGAGAAGACAGAGGAGAGGTGATGTGAAGATGAAGGTAGAGATACGTGTGATGCAGCCACAAGCTAAAGAAAGCTGACAGCAGACACTGGAAAAGTCAAGAGTGGATTCTCCCCTAGACCCTCCAGGGTAGCGAGGCTCTGTCAACACTTGCTCTCTGTCTCCTGACCTCCAGAACTGTGAGAGGATAGTTTCTGTTGTTTTATTTTTTCTTAAGATTTTTTTTTAATGTGGACCATTTTTTTAAGTCTTTATTGAATTTCTTACAATATTGCTTCTGCTTTAGGTTTTAGTTTTTTAGCCCTTGGCATGTGGGGTCTTAGCTCCCCAACCAGGGATGGAACCTGTACCCCCTGCATTAGAAAGCAAAGTCTTAACCACTGGACCACCAGGGAAGTCCCCGATTTCTGTTGTTTTTTGTCTATTTTTTTTTACTTTACAATATTGTATTGGTTTTGCCATACATCAACATGCATCCGCCACGGGTGTACACGTGTTCCCCATCCCGAACCCCCCTCCCACCTCCCTCCCCATACCATCCCTCTGGGTCATCCCAGTGCACCAGCCCCAAGCTTCCTGTATCCTGCACCAAATGTGCCCTAGATTGTGACAACAGCTTCAGGAAACTAATAGCATTCCCCTTAGGTGGCTGAGTAGTATCTGAGAAAATGTCAAAAGGTAGAATGGGGTGATGTTTCTATCATGTGTCTCCCAAAGTGTACATTTCATATTTCATACTCAGCCAAAGCTGCCCTCTCTGTTGCCAGCAAGATCAATGTGTTAAACTGGCCTTCACTCAGTGCTGAGATTTCAAAGGCTGTGCACAGCCATCCTCTGACTTAATGCCGCTCAGAGCTGTTAGCTGTGATGTTTATGTTAGCCAAGATTCGTAGGGAAATAGATGTGGGGAGAGAATACAAGAGACCATTGAGGGGATTTCCCTAATTTAACTGGCTCTAGGAATGGAAGGAATGGGAGTGGCATGAACTAAGAGCTGGCCAACCAAGCGACCAGTTGCCTGGAACTCCAATCAATAAGGGCTCTTAAAACATAAGTTGAATTAGTTGGAAATACAGGGTCATTTGGGGCTCCCCAGGTGGCTCAGTGGTAAAGAATCTGCCTGCCAAGCGGGAGACATGCATTTAATCCCTGGGTCAGGATCCCTGGAGAAGGAAATAGCAACCCACTCCGTGATTCTTGCCTAGAAAATCTCATGGACAGAGCAGCCTGGCAGCCTACAGTGCATGGCATTATGAAGAGTTGGACATAACTTAGCAACTAAACAACAACACAACTCAGGTTTTTCACACCAAACTCCTGTCATATATGCTGAAATGTACATGTGTTCCTCTCTCACAAGAATAGACAAATTCATTGAGAAGAAATATAGAAAGCCCTTTTTCTCTTAGATGTGGTTGTCTGTTTCTTTTTCAAAGCATTCAAGCAAATGCAGCCTAGGTCAACATTTTTTTCTTTTAATTTCAGCACATGCTTTTTGTATTTCAAAAGTTCTTTCCTATTTTCTGACCCTCCTGTCTCATAACACTCAATTCCTTTTTCTATGGATGTAATATTGCCTTGACTTTGAGCAACACTTATAAGTTTTGAAGCTTTGATCATTTTGTTTTATTTCATAGAGACTTTTCTACCTTTCAAAGAATCTTTATTTTCTCCAAGATCTTTAATTTTCTGCTTCTTTTCATTTTCCTTCAGTTGCAGGTTTTTCTCAAGGGCTTGTAGTAATTAACATGGTAGATTGTGTTTTCCAAAGATGGCTGCAATAATATCCTGCACCTTACATGCTTTTCTACAACATAATCCACTCCTCCCATCAATCTGGATCTGAATCTGGATCTGGGAACACTTTGTGATAGCTTTGACCAATAGAGTAAGGCTCAAGTGCTCTGTGACAGTTCTGAGTACACCCTTAACTGGTTCAGCATCTTCCGCTTTCTTTCTCTTGGAAACAAGCCTCCAGGGAATATATGTGGTTACCCTGAGACTGCCATGCTGTAGAAGGCCAAACCATAAACACACAGAGAGGAAAGCCATGGAGAAGCAAATCACTAGGCACGTAAGCAGGAAGCCATCTCTTGGACACTCAGCCCAATAGGAGCATCAGTTGACTCCAGTCCCATGTGTCACTTGATTTCAATGATATGAAAAACTTCAGGGGAGAACTGCCTATGTGAGCCCAGACAATGTAGAGAAGCAGGAGAAATAAAAAATAAGCCACTGAATTCAGGAGTGGTTTGTCAGGCAGCAATAGATCACCACACTTAGTTTCTCATTCATATTTAAAATGTGGCAAGATGAAGACTGAAAGCATCTGGGCTGGGAATATTGAGCTGATGACCTTCAACCTAAAGGTATTGATTGGACCTTATCTTTGAGAGCATCAATATATAATGCGGAGAGCTTAGCTCTAGAGTATCAACACCCATACACAGCAGTTGCCCTAGGCCTTCTCCTAGTGTTCTTTAGAAAAGAACCTCATAACTTTTTTCTCTTGGCCTGAGATGAAGGGCCTGCTGCAGTCTTCTCTTTGAGTAGGTGAAGATGAAGGAAGGAAGAGACCGGACGTGTAAATTATTCCATACGTACACCTCAACTCTGCCTCCAGCTGCCATATCTGCTACTTGGCAAAACTCAGTCCTAAGACTCTGAGACACTGAAGGGCAGACATCCTCCCTTCTAAACAATAGTCACTTGGGCGGATTGTCTCAGCTTCGTCTTCTCACTTCTACTGCTTTTCAGTGTGACTTTTGGCGGGGTGGGGGCCTGGGTTTTGCATCTTCCAGAAGTGTGTTGAGTTCTGTCTCTCATTAATGGATCATCTCCAACTCTCTGTTTTATTCTTTCTTACATGTGATGGAGGTGGTTGGGTGCGGGAGTGGGGTTATTCATTGTTTTATTCTTTAAAATCATTTTAAATTTGGTTTTAGATCATTTAAAATTTAGATTAGAATAGATGTGTTTATGTCTACATCCTAGAATCTATGTTTTGTCTAAATTTAAAACATTTTAATATGTCTCCTAAGAAGTTTTTTGGCTTGAATAGTTGAAAATAATTTTTTTAACTAGAGACCAAAAAATAGAAAAAAGGTTTTGATTCTACTTCTTGTTTGGATATAGAACTTTGCAAGAGTCTCCCTTTCAGCCCAACCACCAAAACAGCCCAGGTGATATATGAAACCATAGATTTAAAAAGTCCACAAGAGGAGAACACAAAGAAACCCAAATAAAGTAAATTCCAGAATACTAGGAATCCCTTAAAGAAAAGAAGAGGTTTGCTGCTGTTCTCATCCCTGGTGAAACTTCAGGAGGCAAAGAAATCCATCATGGTGGGGTAAGGAGAACTCAGAAGGAAAGACTAAAGAACTTGTTAAGGCCATGTGTGCACAAGCATGAGAGATTGGAATCCTTAAGAGCCACAGAGCAAGGCCCTCCCACTGCTAATTGTACAGGTCTTCACAAAGCACTTGCAGATGGTACGCCAGAAAGAAGGGCCAAAGGCAGTTGAGAGAGATCCACCGTAAGACAGATGAGACCACCACTAAATGTAAGGCATTCGCCATTTGAAATCATGGGGAAGAAGAAAATAAAAGGGCTGAGAGAAATGCAACAAAAACATTCTAAGCACTCAGGCTTTTTTTTTTTTTTTTTTTTTATTAAAGGATAATTGCTTTACAGAATTGTGTTGGTTTCTGCCAAACATCAACATGAATCAGCCATAGGTGAACATATGTGCCCTCCCTCTTTAATCTCCCTCCCATTCTCAGGCTGAAGGGAAGGAGAAGGGTTGAAACAACCAGCATTTTAGGTACTCCAGAATGTAACCTAAGGGAGACTGGAACAAAGAAAAGCAAAAAAAAAAAAAAAAAGACCCTCAGGCAGTTAAGACTTTCAACTACCACAGACTAGGCAAGAGGCAGAATTTCTGAAAGAAACCCCTTTATTCATTCTAGGTCTTTGCAAAAGGTTGGGACTCTGCCTAAGAAGACCCAGGAGTGAAACAGCAGGACTGATAAAGATATCCCCAGGCTCAGAAAAACGAGGGTTAAACTCAGGAGGAAAGAGAATACTTCGGAGACCCAAAAGACAGGCAGTTGGTTTGTAAACCAAGGAGAGATTTTGCACAGTTCAGAAAGCTTTTATTAGTTCTTAGAGCTCAGGGACTATTGAAGAATATGTCCTAATTTCATCCTCAAAATATTTGAAGTCAGTGATGAATTGAATCAAACCAAAACCACAACGAAGACCCGATCCAGTTCAACTGCAGATCTGGTGGTCTGACATAAAACGGGGTATGCCTTTCCCTGAAGTCAAACATTATTTGTCAAGTTTCTGCTTTGTTTTCATGCAAAATGTCCAGAAATTTTTTTTTAAACTCACAAAAAGAAAAAAAAAAGAAAAATGATACCCTTGGTTAAGAGAGTAAATAGTGGTCATGGAAGCAGAGAGAGAGATGACCCAGAGGACAGAGAGGGATTTTAAAATAACTCTGATAAAAATGCTAGTAAATCTAGTGTAAAAGGTGGATAAGATGGATGAAAAGATGGTACATTTTCAGTAGAAGCATGGGAACTATAAAATAGACTAAAGTAAAAGCAAGAGAAATGATAAATAATATTAATTAAAAAAAGAGATCATTAGATGGGCTTAACAGAAGAATAAACACAAACAAGGAAGGGATTGTGAACTAGAAGACAAATTAAAAGAAATTATACAAACTGCATCGAACCTGATGCTTGGGGCTGGTGCACTGGGACGACCCAGAGGGATGGTACTTGGAGGGAGAGGGGTTCAGGATGGGGAACATGTGTATACCCATGGCAGATTCATGTTGATGTATGGCAAAACCAATACAATATTGTAAAGTAATTAGCCTCCAATTAAAATAAATAAATTTATATTAAAAAAAAAGAAATTATGCAAACTGAAATATAAACACGCACACACACAAAAAAAAAGTAGAGGGAAAAAGCAAAGAGGAGCATTCAAGATCAGTGGAGCAATGTCAATAGTCTAATATGTGTAAAGGGACTATAAGAAGGAAAGGAAAGAGAAACAAATATTTGAAGAAATAATGTCTGTGAACATGTACTTGGGAAAACTGACCTATATCAATGAACTCTGAGATACACACTATTAATGATATTAGAAAAACTATTTTAAGCCTACAAGGAACAAAGAATGTTATACTTTTTATTAGCCTTGTGTGAAGTCTCCTCAAAGACAATCTTCATCCAACAAATAGATGACTGGAGAGTTGAGCAAAATGACTGATGGTGAACATTGAATATATTTAAGTATAGAACTAAAGCTAAAACACAGGCTTCCCTGGTGGCTCAGACAGTAAAGAGTCTGCCTGCAATACAGGAGACCCAAGTTTGACCCCTGGGTGGGGAAGATCCCCTGGAGAAGGGCATGACAACCCACTCCAGTATTCTTGCCTGGAAAATCCCATGGACAGAGGAGCCTGGCAGGGTACAGCTCATGGGATTGCAAAGAGTCAGACATGACTGAGCAACTAACACACACGCGCACACACACAAAGCTAAAACAACGATGAAGACAGGAGTGGAAGAATAGTGTGTATATGTTATAGATTCCGAACAAGAAGAAAAAACAAATAATGAAAATGGAGAGAAAGGGAAAAGAAAATGAGGGAAACAGAATAAACTCATTGATTGACATATAAACATGAAGTAGGAGACAGAGTATTTAAATATTATAAACTCAGCAGTAGTAGCCCATGAAAGAAAAAAGGGAACTGCTGGCATTATAATTTATTGGTATAAAGGTAACTTGTTGAACAAATAAAGTGAAACTTTCTAAATACCAAAGGAATTACAAAACAAAGAAAAAATGTCACATAGAGAAAAATGTTGAATCAGTGAGAAGACATACCAATCTATTTTTTTAATGGACGAAAGTATTAACAAGTATTTTGGAAAAAAAAAAACAACAAATGACCAATATACATATGAAGAGAGGTACAACCATAGTAAACGACCTATATAAATGCTTCAGAATGACTAAAATTTGAAAATGAGTGGTACAAAATGTTGAAGAGACTGAGGAGTAAATTAAAATTGTGTACCCTGAAGATTGGTGTGTAAATTGGTACAACTACTTTGAAAAGCTGTGTAAGCAGTGTCTACTAAACCTGACCTGGCAATTAGGCTCTTGGAATGTATGTACCCGACAGAAATGTATCATATGTGCACATATTGGCATGAACAAGCATATTTATAGTAGCTTTACTTCGACTGAAACTGGAAGCAATACAAATATCTATCAACTGTAGAACACCTAAGCAAAGGGTAGCATAGTCACAAAAGGGAACATATTACAGTCACAACACATAGCTAAAAGTAGTCCTCACTGAGACATAAATTTTGGGCACAAAGGGGGCTAAGTGGTAAAGGATCTGCCTGCCAATGACATGGGTTTGATCCCTGGTCTGGGAAAATCACATATGCCATGGAGCAACTAAGCCAGTGCACCAAAACTGCGGAGCCTGTGCTCTAGAGCTCAAGAACTCCAACTACTGAGCCCATGTGCTGCAACTATAGAAGCCCACGTGCCGCAGAGCCTGTGCTCCACAAGAGAAGCCACTGCGATGAGAAGCCCACGCAGCACAACGAGAGAACAGCCCCCATCTGCTACAATGAGAGAAAAGTCCATACAACAATGAAGGCCCAGCACAGCCAAAAATTAAAAAAAACAAACAAACAACTCATTTTGAGCCAAAAGGCCAGACATAAAAGACTACAAACGGTATCAGTTCATTTATGTGAAGTTCTAAAGTAAACAACACTAATTTATAGAACTAGAAGCAGAATTGGAGAAGGCAATGGCACCCCACTCCAGTACTCTTGCCTGGAAAATCCCATGGATGTAGGAGCCTGGGAGACTGCAGTCCATGGGGTCGCTAAGAGTCGGACACGACTGAGCGACTTCACTTTCACTTTTCACTTCCATGCATTGGAGAAGGAAATGGCAACCCACTCCAGTGTTCTTGCCTGGAGAATCCCAGGGACGGTGGAGCCTGATGGGCTGCCATCTAAGGGGTCATACAGAGTCGGACACGACTGAAGCGACTTAGCAGCAGCAGCAGAAGCAGAATTGGAGAGATATTGGCTACCAAACAATACTCTGAATGCTTCTAGGGTGCAAGTAGTAGCTTACATATTGATCTACATAGTAGTTACCAGGATTTGTCCACTTCTAAAATTCAGTCATGTAAAATATATCTGTATATTTCTGAATTCAATTAAACGTTATTTTTAAAATCAAGACTGAAAATAAATAAATGAAATGCCCAGACTCAAATGGCAAGAAAAAGAACAATAAATTAAACAAAAATAATGCAGAAAGAAGAAACTAGTAATGATAAAACCAGAAATTTTTGAGGTAGAAAGCAGAGAAAGCAATAAATAAACAAAAATACTTCTTGCTTGAAAAAAAAATCAATGTAATGGACAAACCGCTACCTAATCTAATCAATAAAAAGGAATAAAGCACAAATATAAAAACTAATGATTAAAATGTGGAACTAACCATAGAAACAGAGGAAGTAAAACTGAGAGTGGCAAATAAACTGAAAAGTTAAGTAAAGAGGATAAACTCACAGGACAAGGCAATGTACCAAATTTGGCCTCAGTGAAAATAGAAAGCCTACCTGAACTAATGTCCATAAAAATTAAAAAAAAAAGATTTTACAGATGAACTCTACCAAGCTTTCAAAGATCAAAAAATCTGAATGCCACTTAAATTGTTTCAGAGCATAAGAAAAAAATCATTGGCTCAGACTGAATGTGTCTTCCCAAAATTCACCTCTTGAAATTCTAATTCCTAAGTGAAGGTGTTAGGGGATGGGACTACTGTTAGGTGATAAGGTCATAGGGGCAGAGCCTTATCAAATGGGATTAGTGCCCTCATAAAAGAGACAACAGAGAGCTCCCTTGTAGCCCTTTTCTGCCATGTTAGAACACAACGAGAGGATGGCTATCTATCAATCAGGAAGCAGGCCTTCCCCAGATACCAAATCTGCCAACACCAGAACTGTAAGAAAAAAATTCTGTTGTTTATAAGCCATCCAGTCTATAGAATTTTTTTAATATCAGGCTTACAGAACTAAGATAACATCCAAATTCTTTTTATAAAGCAAATATAACATTTCTACCAAAATCTGGTAAAGACAGTACTCCCACAAAATTATAAACCAATGTCAAACAAATACTGATGTGGAAAAACCTAAATAACATATTAGCAAACAGAATTAAGGAATACATTAAAAATAAAAAGAGAGAATATATCATGACCAAATAGAATTTATTCTAGTAAGGCAAGAATAGATCAATATTAAGAAATCTGTATAATTTAACATATTAATAGAGGCAAATAGAAAATGAGTATGATTTTATCTAAAAATCTTACAAATGCCTTTAGTAAAATTCCAAGCACAATCCTGGTAAGGGTTGATAAATCTTTTCTTAACAAAATTTACAAATGCTTTTCTCAGTCCTGAGACTAGATTCTTAGTGTGGAACTACCAGAGGTATTGCCTTGAATGTCAGCATCAAGGCAAGATTGCCGCCTATGAATTAAAGACATTAGGTAATACAATCAGGTGTGTGAAAACCTTTAGAGTTGAAGAATTAGAACTAGAAATGAATGAAGAACAAGAACTGAAAATATCTGTCTCTTTTTGTGTGTTAATCACCTGAAAGTGTATGTCAAAGGACAATCAACACAAAAAATAACATACTTCACTAAGATATCAAGACATTAAAATAGCACACAAATCAACAGTGTTCATGTATACAATCAATTCAAATGTATAATAAAGGAGCATAATCAACTCACAAAAGCAATGGAAGAAGCCAGGAATTAGGTTTAACATAAAATGTGCAAAATGTGTATAAAGAAAATTTGAAAAGAGTCCTGAAATCACAAAAATAGACTTAAACAGTGGAGATGTCACTTTTCTTGGATAGTGTGGTGGATAGAATAGTTACCTCCTGAAGATGTTCATGTCCAAATTCCCAGAGCAGGTGATAGGTTACTTGATGTGGAAAAAGGAACTTCATAGATGTGATCACACCAAAGATATAGAGATAGGGAGATTATCCTGGCATATCTGGGTGGGTCCAACGTAATCATAAGAGCCCCTCTAAGATAGAGGCACTTTAATGAAAAGGACATCTTTTTTTGGGTGTTAGTTCTAGAAGGTCTTGTAGGTCTCCATAGAACCATTCAACGTCAGCTTCTTCAACATTACTGGTCAGGGTATAGACTTGGATTACTGTGATATTGAATGGTTTGCCTTGGAAACGAACAAAGATCATTCTGTCATTTTTGAGATTGCATCCAAGTACTGCATTTTGGACTCTTTTGTTGACTATGATGGCTACTCCATTTCTTCCAAGGGATTCTTGCCACAATAATAGATAAAATGGTCATCTGACTTAAATTCACTCATTCCAGTCCATTTTAGTTCACTACTTCCTAAAACGTCCATGTTCATTCTTGCCATCTCCTGTTTGACCACTTCGAAAAAAGATATCCTTTTCATTATAGGGGACTGCAATGCAAAAGTAGGAAATCAAGAAATACCTGGAGAAACAGGCAAATTTGGCCTTGGAGAACAGAATGTAGCAGAATAAAGGCTAACAGACTTTTGCCAAGAGAACACTGATCATAGGAAACACCCTCTTCCAACAACACAAGAGAAGACTCTACACATGGACATCACCAGATGGTCAATACTAAAATCAGATTGATTATATTCTTTGCAACTGAAAATGGAGAAGTTTTATACAGTCAGTTAAAAGAAGACAGGGAGCTAACTGGCTCAGATCATGAACTCCTTATTGCCAAATTCAGACTTAAATTGAAGAAAGTAGGGAAAACCACTAGACCACTTAGGTATGAGCTAAATCAAATCACTTATGATTATACAGTGGAAGTGACAAATATATTCAAGGAATTAGATCTGATAGACAGAGTGCCTGAAGAACTATGGACAGAGGTTTATGACATTGTAGAGGAGGCAAGGATCAAGACCATCCCCAAGAAAAAGAAATGCAAAAAGGCAAAATGGTTGTCTGAGGAGGCCTTACAAATAGCTGTGAAAAGAAGAGAAGTGAAAGGCAAAGGAGAAAAGGAAAGATATACCCATTTGAATGCAGAGTTCCAAAGAATAGCAAGGAGAAATAAGAAAGACTTCCTCAGTGATTAATGCAAAGCAAGAGAGGAAAACAACAGAATGGGAAAGACTAGAGATCTCCTCAAGAAAATTAGAGATACCAAGGGAACATTTCATGCAAAGATGGGCACAATGAAGGACAGAAATGGTATGGACCTAACAGAAGCAGAAGATATTAAGAAGAGGTGGCAAGAATACACAGAAGAACTGTACAAAAAAGATCTTCATGACCTAGATAATCACAATGGTGTGATCACTTACCTAGAGCCAGACATCCTGGAATGTGAAATCAAGTGGGCCTTAGGTAGCATCATGATGAACAAAGCTAGAGGAGGTGATGAAATTCCAGTTGAGCTATTTCAAATCCTAAAAGACGATGCTGTGAAAGTGCTGCATTCAATATGCCAGCAAATTTGGAAAACTCAGCAGCCACAGGACTGGAAAAGGTCAGTTTTCATTCCAATCCCAAAGAAAGGCAATACCAAAGAATGCTCAAACACAATTGCACACATCTCAC
Organism: Bos grunniens; assembly: GCF_055505025.1. Classification (NCBI taxonomy): domain Eukaryota; kingdom Metazoa; phylum Chordata; class Mammalia; order Artiodactyla; family Bovidae; genus Bos; species Bos grunniens. Next base: position 26,062,200 of record NC_141179.1, read on the forward strand.
ATGCTAGCAAAGTAATGCTCAAAATTCTCCAAGCCAGGCTTCAACAGTATGAGAACATAGAACTTTCAGCTGTTCAAGCTGGATTTAGAAAAGGCAGAGATCAAGTAGCCAAAATCCACTGGATCACTGAGAATGCAAGAGAGTTCCAGAAAAACATCTACTTCTGCTTTATTGACTATGCCAAAGCCTTTGACTGTGTGGATCACAACAAACTGTGGAAAATTCCTAAAGAGATGGGAATGCCAGACCACGTCACCTGCTTCTTGAGAAATCTGTATGCGGGTCAGGAAGCAACAGTTAGAACCGGACATGGAAAAACAGATTGCTTCCAAATTGGGAAAGGAATATGTCAAGGCTGTATATTGTCACCCTGCTTATTTAACTTCTATGCAGAGTATATCATGAGAAACGCTGGGCTGGATGAAGCACAAGCTGGAATCAAATTTTCTGGGAGAGATATCAATAACCTCAGATATGCAGATGACACCACCCTCATGGCAGAAAGCGAAGAAGAACTAAAGAGCCTCTTGATGAAAGTGAAAGAGGAGAGTAAAAAAGTTGGCTTAAAAGTCAACATTCAGAACACTAAGATCATGGCATCTGGTTCCATCACTTCATGGCAAATAGATGAGGAAACAGTGAGAACAGTGACAGACTTTAATTTTTTGGGTCAAAATCACTGCAGATGGTGACTGCAGCCATAATTAAAAGACGCTTGCTCCTTGGAAGAAAAGTTATGACCAACCTAGATAGCATATTCAAAAGCAGAGACATTACTTTGCCAACAAAGGTCCGTTTTGTCAAGCCTATGGTTTTTCCAGTAGTCATGGATGGATGTGAGAGTTGGACTATAAAGAAAACTGAGCACTGAAGAATTGATGCTTTTGAACTGTGGTGCTGGAGAAGACCCTCGAGAGTCCCTTGGACTGCAAGTAGATTCCAACCAGTCCATACTAAAGGAAATCAGTCCTGAATATTCATTGGAAGGACTGATGTTGAAGCTGAAAATCCAATACTTTGGCCACCTGATGTGAAGAGCTGACTCAGTGGAATAGACTCTGATGCTGAGAAAGATTGAAGGCAGGAGGAGAAAGGGACGACAGAGGATGAGATGGTTGGATGGCATCACTGACTCAACAGACATTTGTTTGAGTAAACTCCGGGAGTTGGTGATGGACAGGGAGACCTGGCGTGCTTCAGTCCATGGGGTTGCAAAGAGTTGGACACGACTGAGCCACTGAACTGAATTGAAGATAGAGGCCAGAGGATCAGAGTCAGAGAAGGTAATATGACCACAAATGAAGAGTGGAAATGGGATCTAAAGCTGCTATACCGCTGGCTTTGAGGATGGAGGAAGACCACAAGCCAAGGAAGATGGAAAGGCAAAGAAACAGATTCTCTCCTAAATCTCCAGAAGTAACAGTCTTGTGACATTTTGGTTTTAGCACAGTGAGACTGACTTAGGAATTTTGAAACGTAGAATCATAAGATGATATATTTGTGTTGTTTTAAGCTACTGAGTTTGTGATCATTTTTATAGCAATTTTTCATAAGAAAACTAATAAAGACTTAATGACTCAACAGTAGTAGAAATACTAATTCCACCATATTAACATACATTTAAAATGATCCCAATAAAAATGTCATTAAATTTTTATTTTTTGGAATTAGACAACTTGCGTCCAACTTATTCACTTCATATATATGTGAATAACTGAAAAAAGCAGCAAGAGGAAGCCAGCCATGCCAGAAACTGAAACATACTATAAAGTCACAGTAATGAAAACATTGTGGAAATGGATTGCATAGCAAACAGACCAAGAGAAATAAATAGCACATCAAGAAATAGACCCTAAATAAAATAAATTTAAAAATAAATAAAAGTTATATTTCAAAAAAAGAAATAGACCCAAGTTCATCTAGAAAATTAGTACATGAAAAAGATTTCATTCAAATGACTGGGATAAAAATTATTTTTTAATAAATGATAACAGAACATCTAGTATTTATTCCTCAAAGCATGTATAAAATGAACTCTAAATGAATCAAAGTTCTAAATTTAACCTCTTTAAGAACTAATAGAAAATAAGGGTGAACTCCTTTATAACCTAAATGTGGAGAAAGACTCCCTAAACTAAAACTCAGAATCCAGATAAAATAAATTCACCTACTACATCAAAGAGTTTTTGCCTGAGCAAAATGAGAAAGAAAAATCAATAAACAAATTTTAAACTAGTAAAAACAACTGCAAAATATATCATATGTAAAAAGTTAATCTCCCCAATATGTAAAATATTATTTAATTTCAAGCAAAAAATACCAAAAGTCTTCTTTAAAAAAAAAAAAAAAAAGATTAGATATGAAGTGAAAGGCATGGACAGATAGTTCACAGGAAAAGATATACAAATATCCTTTAAACATGAAAAATTGGTCAGATTCACTCAAATTAAAAAAAAAAACAAATAAAACTATATCAAGACACCTTTTCTCACCACCAGATTTCCAAGAATTCAAAACCTTGACAACATTCTGTTAGCAAAGCTGTTGGGAAACCAACAATCTCACATATAGCTGGTGGAATTGCAAAATAGTATAACCTAGTGATTGAGGCGGAGAAGGCAATGGCACCCCACTCCAGTACTCTTGCCTGGAAAATCCCATGAACAGAGGAGCCTGGTAGGTTGCAGTCCATGGGGTTGCAAAGAGTCGGACACAACTGAGCAACTTCACTTTGACTTTTCACTTTCGTGCATTGGAGAAGGAAATGGCAACCCACTCCAGTGTTCTGGCCTGGAGAATCCCAGGGACGGGGGAGTCTGGTGGGCTGCCATCCACTGGGTTGCACAGAGTCGGACACAACTGAAGCGACTTAGCAGCAGCAGCAGCAGTGATTGAGGAATTCACAGTATCAAAAAGAATTGCATATTTCTTAACCCTTTGACTCTGTAATACTATTTCTAAGATTTTATCCTTAAGATAAAACTTAAGATTCACTATTTAGGTGATGGATGTTAGCTTAACTTATTGTGGTCATTGTTTTGAAAATGTTTCATCTCTCAAATCATTATGCTGTACACCTTAATATGATGTTATCTGTCAATTAGATCTCAGTAAACTTCGGAGGAAAATACACCTCCAGAATTTATATGAACTTTTGGTTCCCACTCTGACGTGTAAGAAGCTTGAAAATATCACTTTCATCCCCACAATAAGAAAAAATGCTGAACAAACTGAAAATAAACAAATTTTCTTAGGTCCATCAAAGAACTGGGGTCAAAGGAGAAACAACTGCCCTGAGAACTGAACAGGAAAACACAGAGAACCATAGCCTACAGGGAGCAGAAACCAGTGCTGGAGCTAGCAACTGGTAGGAAATCAGTAGGAAAACAAACATCACTAATTGCTGGGGACTGAATGTGCACTAGTTTGAGAAAAAAGTCTTAGAGGCCATCCATAAGGTTGGCTAAACTTTCCTGAGTTTTATCTCCAAGAGGCTCATTAGTTCTGAGTGTAAAGAAGTGGAGTATAATCCGCTTGTATTTCCAGGAAGGGAGGGGGAAATTAACCATTTAAAATACACCCAGTTGTTTTTCTTTTTCCTTAACAAAGCCCTGCCCTCAAGGAAAAATATTTTCTTGGAGCCTAATTGACAGGAGCTTCCCTGGTGGCTCAGAGGGTAAAGAATCCACCTACAATGCAGGAGATCTGGGGTCAATCCACAGGATGGTAAGATCCCCTGGGGAAGGGAATTCTATAGTAAAGTAATTTAGAAGCTGGGAGTAGAAGGATGTGCGCTCATCTTCTCCTGTGAGAACTCCAAAATTGCAACACGCTGCTGAACAACCATCGACAAGAGAGTGTTGGATACCACCAAAAAAAGATAACCCATATACAAGGGAAAAGGAGAAGCCCCAATAAGACAGTAGGAGGGGTGAAATCGCATTTAGAATCAAACCCCATACCTTCTTAGAGACACTTGGAGGGCTCAAATAAAACCTTGTGCACACCAGGACCCAGAGGTCCCACAGGGACTGAGCCAGACCTGTCTTTGAGTGTTTTTGAGTGTCTTTTGCAGAGGCATGGGTCAGCAGTGGCTGCTAAGGGGACAGGGGCTCTGGCTGCAGCAGACTTGGGACACACAGCATGTGGCATAAGCCCTCGTGGAGGAGGTCACCATTAGCCCCATCATAGACCTGCCAAGCAGACAACCCACAAACTGCAGAACAATTATACCAAAGAAATCCTCATACTGTTAAGAAATTTCAAGGACCCACAATTGGATTTCCCAATCTGGGGATCCAGCAAAGGGACTAAGAACCCCAGGGAATTTGACTTTTTAGGCCAGTGGGATTTAATTACAGAATTTCCACAGGACTGGGGAAACAGACTCTTAGAGGACACAAACAAAACCCCGGGTGCACCAGGAGCCAGGAGAAAGGAACAGCGTCCCCACAAGAGACTGAGCCAGACTTGCTTGTGAGTGTCTAGGAGTTTCCAGTGGAGGCATGGGCCTCAGGACAAACAACAGGGAGGGAACACAGTCCCATGAATCAACAGAAAATTGGATTAAAGATTTACTGAGCATGGCCCCACCCATCAGAACAAGACCCAGATTCCCCCACAGTCTCTCCTATCAGGAAGCTTCCATCAGCCTCTTATCCTTATTCATCAGAGGGAAGAAAGAATGAAAACCACAGTCACAGAAAACTAACCAAACTGATCACATGGACCACAGCCTTGTCTAACTCAGTAAAATTATGAGTCATGCCATATAGGGCCACCCTAGATAGATAGGTCATGGTGGAGAGTCCCAATAAAACATGGTGCACTGGAGAAGGGAATGACAAACCACTTCAGTAGTCTTGCCTTTAGAACCCCATGAACAGTATGAAAAAGCAAAAAGATATCATACTGAAAGATGAACTCCCACTAGGTGCCCAATATGCTACTGGAGAAGAATGGAGAAATAACTCCAGAAAGAATGAAGAAACAGAGCCAAAGCAAAAACAATGCCCAGTTGTGGATGTGACTGGTGATGGAAGTAAAGTCTGATGCTGTAAAGAACAATATTGTATAGGATACTGGAATGTTAGGTCCATAAATCAAGGTAAATAGGAAGTGGTTAAAAAAGGAGTTGGCAAGAATGAACATTGACATTTTAGGAATCGGTGAAACTAAAATGGACTGGAATGGGTGGATTTAATTCAGATGACCATTATATAAGAAATCCAATAGAAAAAATGGAGTATCCCTCATAGTCAACAAGAGTCCAAAATGCAGTACCTGGGTGCAATCTCAAAAATGACAAAGAATGATCTCTGTTTATTTCCAAGGAAAATAGTTCAATATCACAGTAATCCAAGTCTATGTCCCAACCACTAATGCTGAAGAAGCTGAATGGTTCTATGATTACCTACAAGACCTTCTAGAACTAACACCAAAAAGATGTCCTTTTCATCACAGAGGACTGCAATGCAAAAATAGGAAGTCAAGAGATACATGGAGTAACAGGCAAATTTGGCCTTCGAGTACAAAATGAAGCATGGCAAAGGCTAACAGACTTTTGCCAAGAGAACACACTGATCATAGCAAACACTCTCTTCCAACAACACAAGAGAAGACTCTACACATGGACATCACCAGATGGTCAACACTGAAATCAGATTGATTATATTCTTTGCAGCCAAAGTTGGAGAAGCTCTATACAGTCAGCAAAAACAAGACCAGGAGCTGACTGTGGCTCAGATCATGAGCCACTTATTGCCAAATTCAGACTTAAATTGAAGAAAGTAGGGAAAACCACTAGACCATTCAGGTCTGACTTAAATCAAATCCTTTACAATTATACAGTGGAAGTGACAAATAGATTCAAGGGATTACATCTGAAGCTCCTTATTGCCAAATTCAGACTTAAATTGAAGAAAGTAGGGAAAAACATTAGACCATTCAGGTATGACTTAAATCAAATCCTTTACAATTATACAGCAGAAGTGACAAATAGATTCAAGAGATTACATCTGATAGAATGCCTGAAGAAATATGGACAGAGTTTCATGATACTGTGCAAGAGGCACTGATCAAGACCATCCCAAGAAAAAGAAATGGAAAAAAGGAAAAATGATTGTCCAAGGAGACCTTACACATATTTGAGAAAAGAAGAGAGGTGAAAGGCAAAGGAGAAAAGAAAGGATATACCTGTCTAAATGCACAGTTCCAAAGAACAGCAAGGAGAGATAAAAAAGACTTCCTCAGTGATCAATACAAAGAAATAGAGGAAAACAATAGGATGGGAAAGACTAGAGATCTCTTCAAGGAAATTAGAGATACCAAGGGAACATTTCATGCAAAGATGGGCATAATAAAGGACAGTAACCGTATGGACCTAAGAGAAGCAGAACATATTAAGAAAAGGTGGCAAGAATACACAGAAAAATTATACAAAAAAGATCTTAATGACCTGGATAAACAAGATGGTGGTTATCTACAGCCAGAAAGCCTGGAGTGTGAAGTCAAGTGGGCCTTAGGAATCATCACTACGAACAAAGCTAGTGGAGGTGATGGAATTCCAGGCAAGCTATTTCCAGTCCTAAAAGTTGATGCTGTTAAAGTGATACACTCAATATACCAGTAATTCTGGAAAACTCAGCAGTGACCACAGGACTGGAAAAGGTCAGTTTTCATTCCAATCCCAAAGAAAGACAATGCCAAAGAATGTTCAGACTACTGCACAACTACACTCATCTCACATGCTAGCAAAGTAATCTCAAAATTCTTCAAGCCAGGCTTCAACAGTATGAGAACAGAGAACTTCCAGCTGTTCAAGTTGGATTTAGAAAAGGCAGAGGAACCAGAGATCAAATTGTCAACATCCACTGGATCATCAAAATAGCAAGAGAGTTCCAGAAAAATATCTACTTCTACTTTATTGACTAAATAAAGTCAATGAATATTTCTCTGGTGGCTCAGACAGTAAAGAGTCTGCCTATAATGCAGGAGACCTGGGTTCAATCCCTGGGTTGTGAAGATCTCCTAGAGAAGGAAATGGCAACCCACTCTAGTAATTCTTGCCGGGAAAATCCCATGGACGGAGGAGCCTGGTAGGCTACAGTCCATGGGGTCGCAAAGAGTTGGACATGACTGAACAACTTCACTTTCTGCTTTTTGACTATGCCAAAGCCTTTGACTGTGTGGATCACAAAAACCATGGAAATTTCTTTAAGAGTTGGGAGCACCAAACCACCTCACCTGCCTCCTGAGAAATCTGTATGCAGGTCAGGAGGCAACAGTTAGAACTGGACATAGAACAACAGACTGGTTCCAAATTGGGATAGGAGTAAGTCAAGGCTGTATACTGTCACTCTGCTTATTTATCCTATATGCAGAGTACATCATGCGAAATGCTGGGCTGGATGAGCACAAGCAGGAATCAAGATTGTTAGGAGAAATATCAATAACCTTAGATATGCAGATGACACCACCCTTATGGCATAAAGTGAAGAAGAACTAAAGAGCCTCTTGATGAAAATGAAAGAGGAGAGTGAAAAAGCTGGCTTAAAACTCCACATTCAAAAAACTAAGATCATGGCACTCAGTCACATCACTTCATGGCAAATAGATGGGGAAACAGTGGAAACAGTGATAGACTTTAATTTTTTGGGCTCCCAAATCACTGCAGATGGTGACTGCAGCCATGAAATTAAAATATGTTTGCTCTTTGGAAGAAAAGCTGTGACAAACCTAGACAGCATATTAAAAAAGCAGAGACATTACTTTGCCAACAATGTCCATCTAATCAAAGCTATGGTTTTTCCAGTAGTCATGTATGGATATGAGAGTTGAACCATAAAGAAAGCTGAGAGCCAAAGAATTGATGCTTTTGAACTGTGATGTTGGAGAAGATGCTTGAAAGTCCCTTGGACTGCAAGGAAATCAAACCAATCAATCTTAAAGGAAATCAGTCCTGAATATTCATTGGAAGGACGGATGCTGAGGCTGAAGCTCCAATAACTTTGGCCACCTGATGCAAGGAACTGACTCATTTGAAAAGACCCTGATGCTGAGAAAGATTGAAGGCAGGAGGAGAAGTGGACCACAGAGGATGAGATGGTTGGATGGCATCATCGACTTGATGGACATGAGTTTGAGCAAGCTCTGGGAATTGGTGATGGACGTGGAAGCTTGGCGTGCTGCAGTCCATGGGGTTGCAAAGAGTTAGACATGACTGAGCTGAACTGTACTGAATTGACAGGAAGTAAGGGAAGTGCCCAAATTCAGCCTCCTCTGTCCTTCATGTTCTACCTAAATGTAGGGAAAAGAGAATAAACTGAGAAACACTTATGAAGGTCCCAGCCTTGGGCAACAACTCACTAAAAGACTGAGACCTTATCATAGGATTATAGAAAAATTTCCCTCTTTCCCTTCCACCTCTTCACCACTCCATCAATAGGGCTACCATATAACATCAGGGGAATAAAACTGGAAGAACAGAAAGTCTCTGATATTGTTTAAGAAGAAGTCTCTAGGGAAACCCAAAGACAACGGAGGAGATGAAAGTAGGACACCAGGGGAAGCTTTAGCCTTTGACACCCACAGCCACAGCAAATAGTAAACACAGCCTAACCTTTAGCCTGATAAACATAAAACCTCATACTAATGGACTGTTTTTATCAGTTCCTTTTACTTAATAGAGGATGCCCAACTTTCAACAACAATAGAAAAGAATGAGAAAAGGGAAAAGCTTGCTAAAAAGCAAAGCACACCCTCTGAAGAGACAGAGCAAGCATCAGAACCAGACTCAGATATGGCAGATTTTGGAATTAATCAACCAGGAAGCTAAAATAACTATGATTAATACGTTAAGAGCTCTAAAGGAAAAAGTGGACCACATGTAAGAACAGATGGGCCGCGTAAGCGGAGAGATGGAAACTCTTAAGAAAGAATCAAAAGGAAATGCTAGAAATCAACAACACAGTAAAAGAAATGAAGAATGCCTTTGATGGGCTCCTCAGTAGACTGGACACAGCTAAGGAGAGAATCAGTGATCTTGAATATATTCCACCAGAAACTTCCCAAATGGAAAGATAAAGTATTAAAAAGGAAAAAAAAAAAAAAAAAAACAGAATAAGCCCAGAACTATGGGGAGACAATTACTAAAGTATAACATATTCATGATGAGAATGCCAGGAGAAGAAACAGAGAAAGGAACAGAAGACATACACCTCCACAAATACAAAACAACATATGAACATGGCCACTCACTGAAGCACTATATGTAGCAGCAAAATATTGGAAGCAACCAAAATGTCGATCTAAAAGACTGGATAAATAAACTATGATTTATCCCTTGATGGTGCAGTCCTACATAGCAGTAAGAAAAAAAGGGAAAATCTCCATGAGCTGATATGGAGAGAGTTCTGGAATATGTTGTTATACTTTTAATTAAAAAATAATTTAGATTTTATTTAAAAAGCACAAACATATATATTTAAATAATTTATATCTTTATATAATTATATTATATATTATTCATAGCATCAGTTCAGTTCAGTCGCTCAGTCGTGTCCGACTCTTTGCGACCCCATGAATTGCAGCACTCCAGGCCTCCCTGTCCATCAGCAACTCCGGGAGTTTACCCAAACTCATGTCCATCAAGTCGATGATGCCATCCAGCCATCTCATCCTCTGTCGTCCCCTTCTCCTCCTATCCCCAATCCCTCCCAGCATCAGGGTCTTTTCCAATGAGTTAACTCTTCGCATGAGGTGGCCAAAGTATTGGAGTTTCAGCCTCAGCATCAGTCCTTCCAATAAACACCCAGGACTGATCTCCTTTAGGATGGATTGGTTGGACCTCCTTGCAGTCCAAGGGACTCTCAAGAGTCTTCTCCAACACCACAGTTCAAAAGCATCAATTCTTCGGCGCTCAGCTTTCTTCACAGTCCAACTCTTACATCCATACATGGCCACTGGAAAAACCATAGCCTTGACTAGATGGACCTTTGTTGGCAAAGTAACATCCCTGCTTTTGAATATGCTATCTAGGTTGGTCATAACTTTCATTCCAAGAAGTAAGCATCTTTTAATTTCATGGCTGAAGTCACCATCTGCAGTGATTTTGGAGCCCCAAAAAATAAAGTCTGACACTGTTTCCATGGTTTCCCCATCTATTTGCCATAAAGTGATGGGACCAGATGCCATGATCTTCATTTTCTGAATGTTGAGCTTTAAGCCAACCTTTTCACTCTCCTCTTTCACTTTCATCAAGAGGCTTTTTAGTTCCTCTTCACTTTCTGCCATAAGGGTGGTGTCATCTGCATATCTGAGGTTATTGATATTTCTCCTGACAATCTTGATTCCAGCTTGTGCTTCTTCCAGCCCAGTGTTTCTCATGATGTACTCTGCATATACGTTAAATAAACTATAGGTATACAAATAGATACAGATACTAGGATATTATTTTTTGTAACAAAAAGGGCTGATTTTTGCAAAAAGAAAGACAAGAAAAATGAATTAGAAATAAATAAAAGTTGTTATCTTCCTGGGTGAGTGAGAAAGGGACGGAATTAAGCCTTTGCTAAATGCAACTTCTGCATGATTTTGACTATTGAGCCATGTAACACTTTTGCATTCAAAAGTAAAATAACATCCAAAAAAAAAAAAAGATGAAAAAACTGGATACTCAAAGTGAATGCAAACAGGAATGGATAAATCTAACAAAACGTTGGAAACAACCTAATTGTGTGCCCACAAAAGATTGGATTAAAAAATTGTGATTTATCCTGTCATAGTATAGCACTATTTAGCAGTAACATGACCATGTACAGAAAAAAGAATTTTTGAAATAGCTCTGGAACATAGCACTTTGGTTGTATACACCTTGTGGAATATATTGTAAGATTTTTAAAGAAGCAAAAATACCTGAACATTATTTCATAAGTTTGCTATTAGAGGTGGTGTTGGTATAGTAAGTTTGAAACTCTTTATTGTGCATAGTGAATATACAAATGAATAAATATAGCTATGTTTTGGGGAATGAGGTTCTTACTGTGGACAAGAGAATCACATATGGAATAAGGGAAAGGGGGTGATGTTTCATATCCACTGTAGATATCAATATAAACTTACAATTTTGTTCTGTCCACTGAAAGGGCCTAAAGAAATGACACTCGGCATATTAAATGATATCCTCAGAGAAGTTTCATTTCCATGCCTAGTTCTCTACTCCATTCCCACCCACTTCCCATAAGTGATCATTTCCTTTTGTTTCTGATTCATCCTTATTTAGTTTCTTTTTGCAAAATAAGCAAAGACACATATAAGTACACAAAATATTCTCCTTTCTTACACAGAAGGTGGCATATAATAAAACTTCATGCCCAGAACTTGACTTTTAAATACCAGTCCTCACTAAAAGAAACTACTTCTTCTCAAAGAAATGACCAATTCCAGATCTGAGGTGTAAAAGTTACATAGTGAACTTAGAACACTCTTTGTGCTAGAAAGCAAGGGAGACAAAGACTTAAGAGGATATATACAAAGGACATAGGAGCAGGCTTGAAAGAGCTCTGATTAGAAAAATGTTGGATAATTTGAACATCAAAATTACTAGTGAAGGTAATAGGCCTTAATACACTGAATTTAAAAATCCATAAATTCAGAGTGATACTCAAAAAAGAGATAGAAAAGGTGAAGAAGGTGAAGAATAAAGTTCTTTATGGAAGCATGCCATCTAAGAAAGACAGAAAGGATGAGAATTAGAAAAATCAGGATTTTGCAGTCATTGATATAATAATTGCTTCTCACAAGGATTGTCAGTGGATGCTAAAACCACTGAGTTAAAGGTTATTGGGGCACAGCATATTTACAAGACTTCAAAGTCTCACTTACTCCTCAACCTCCACCCTCACACCTCAGTTTTACTTCTTATGTATAAAGCTAATGAACTACCTCTAAAATAAAAAAGATCTGGAACACACCACCTTACCCAAATGATCAAATTTAGAAACACCAATAGTAAAACTATCTGATGTTATATGCCTCCTTATGTGATGCATGCAAAGTACAAAACATCAATCATGCAGTATTTTTTTAAATATATATTAAATATATATGCACATATATATTCAATATATATCTATCACGGAAACAGTGACAGACTTTATTTTCTTGTGCTCCAAAATCACTGCAGATGGTAACTTCAGCCATGAAATTAAAATATGCTTGCTCCTTGAAAGAAAAATTATGACAAACCTAAAAAGCATATTAAAAATCAGAGACATTACTTTGCCAACAAAGGTCCATCTAGTCAAAGCTACAGCTTTTCCAGTAGTCATGTATGGATGTGAGAATTGGACCATAAAGAAAGCTGAGTGCCAAAGAAATGATGCTTTTGAACTGTGGTGTTGGAGAAGACTCTTGGGAGCCCCTTGGACTGCAAGGAGATCCAACCAGTCAATCCTAAAGGAAATCAGTCCTGAATATTCATTGGAAGGACTGATGCTGAAGCTGAAGCTCCAGGACTTTGGCCACCTGATGCAAAGAGCCAACTCATTAGAAAAGACCCTGATGCTGGGAAAGATTGAGGGCAGGAGGAGAAGGGGAAGACAGAGGATAAGATGGTTGGATGGCATCACCAACTTAATGGACATGAGTTTGAGCAAGCTCTGAGAGATGGGATGGATAGGGAAGCCTGGCATGCTGCAGTCCACGGGGTCACAAAAGTTGGACATGACTGAGTGGCTGAACGACGATGACAGTGCATATATATACACACACACACACACACATACACACACATATATTCTTGCTAAATATATAGATTGAAAATGTATATATATACTAAACTAAATATATATATATATATATATATATATATATATATATACACACACTCAATGCAAGTCTCAGCATGAGGAAATAATCATACAAATCCAGATTGAGACACTCTACCAAAAAACTAGCTTAAATTCTTTAAATTGTTAATGTCAAAATACACATATACACACACAGAGGTGGGGGAGTGTTCTAGATAAAAAAAGACTGAGGACAAAGGATAACCACATTCAGAACCTGATCCCTGATTGGATTTGGTATTGGGGAAGGAGCAACAGCTCCAATGGAATTGTCCAGATCAATTAGAGTAAGTTGAAAATGTGCTATATATCAAATAGTATTCTTGTATTAACATAAAATCTTTTGGGTATAATAATGGTGTTGTGGTCATATACGAAAACAGTCTTATTCTTAGAAGAATCGTGCTGATAGTTTAGCAATGAAATGTCAAGTTGTCTGCAACGTACTTGCCAATGATTGAGAAATAAGAATATATGTGCATATAGTGAAAGACGCAGAGAGAGCTAAACAAAGCAAGAGTGAGAGGGAGAAAGCAAGTACAAAGATGGCAAAATATTAGCAACTGAGAAGTGTAATGTGAGTATATATTGACGTTCTTGCAATTTTCCCTAGATTGGAAATTTTTCAAAACAAAATCCTAAGAAAATATAGAAAAGTTAGAAATAGTTTGTATAGTTGTAAATGAGTAAAAACAGGAAATATAAATATATTGTATGCATGATTTACAACTATAACCATGTAAATTGCCTCTACTGTAAATAACTGAGTAGTAGAACTACAGCTAGGTATGATGGCAAAATTACAAAAATATTAAGAAAATAATAAAATGTTGCATGATTTTGAGTATTAAGAAAAAGTATACAATTTTAATAAAGAAAATTCAATTTTCTCTTATCTCCACTAATAAAACATCGAAAAATGTAAAAACTATCATTTGAGGCTTTTAGTTCAATACAGAGGATTTAATATATGCATTTACCTCTGCTCTTCTCCAGATTCCAGATTTATTTTATTTCAGTTTTTCAAATGAGCCTGTTGAGGTCTTAACCTAGAGAGGAAACTACAATAACAAAATTCTGAAAGCTAAAAAATGGATGGACAGGTAATGCTTGACTCAGCAGTTGAGAAGTCATTGCACCCCAAATCTTTGTGATGGGGGAAGCCACCAAGCAACTCCACTTGTGCTGTAGAACCCATAAAAGAGGCTCAAAAATGAGCAACACCAGGTATTTTGGGAAGTAGGGAGTGAGTATGGCTTAAAAAGAGGAGGAATGGCTACATGTCTATTTTAAAAAGTTGAATCTCTTTTGCAACTCTTATTAATAGAAGCCATGAGTCTGTCCCTTCCCCGTAAACTGGATGTTTATTCTCTGGAAACCATAAAACAGTCATGCTGAGGGTAAAAGTACCACACTGAAAACAGAGCAGTTAAAAATTTGTATCAGACTATTGAGAACTAGCCTCCAACTTTCTTTTTCCAGTCACCTTCCCATAAGCTGGAAGCCAAGTATTTAACCACCAAACAGGGAATTTGAAGTCTATGCTAATACGAACAGGCCCCAAAGACATTTAAATATAGTGACACAGGGGTTCCCCTGTGCTATCATCCAACAGATCACACTAACAGAAGAATTATAGTTGACAAGTTCCACCATGTAAGCAAAGTGATCCAGGCCTAGATATAAGCAACCAAAGATCATGAACATCTGAGAAAATACTTAATGTGAAAAGAGGAGATCAAAAGAACAGACGGACAAGGAAGGGGATGACTAAGGAAACAACCCATTCAAGACTACAAACCTTAATTTAAAGAACTATCCTTAAGCTCCTCAGAAAAATAGCAAATGTATTGTATCCATGAGACAAGAATAGAATGCTAAAAGAAAGGAACATACAAAAAATTTTAAACTCAATAGAAGTAAAAGATACAATTGGGGGGGGGCGGGGCGCGGGTGGGGAACCAGAAATCAGAACACAAAGGCAAATAGAAAATAGGAAGGGAAAAATATAAGAAAACTGGAGAATTAATCCAGCATTCAGAAAATGGAGTTTCAAAGATGACAGAGGGCAGGAAATCATTAAGAGTAATTGAAGAAAAATTTCCAGAATTTAAGGTTTTGAATTTCCAATTAGCATTCAAATCTCCTAGTATTTCTCTCAACTTAAAAAAATAAATAAGCTTAGCTCCACCTCCTCTACAGTCACCATCTCATTTCTCTCTATTTACAGTTAAACTATTTGAAAGAGCTGATTTAACAAGCTCTGATTTCTCCTTGCTTATCTTCCCTTGGGTGCACCCAATCAGAGCTTTGGCTCCACAGCTTTACTGAAACTGATTTTTCTCAAGAACAGCCATGACTTTCAAGTTGCTCAATCCAATGGCCAACTTTCTAGGTTTTACCACCCACTCCAGAGAAGGCAATGGCATCCCACTCCAGTACTCTTGCCTGGAAAATCCCATGGATGGAGGAGCCTGGTAGGCTGCAGTGCATGGGGTCGCAAAGAGTTGGACATGACAGAGTGACTTCACTTTCACTTTTCACGTTCATGCATTGGAGAAGGAAATGGCAACCCACTCCGGTGTTCTTGCTTGGAGAATCCCAGGGACGGGGGAGCCTGATGGACTGCTGTCTGTGGGGTCGCACAGAGTCGGACACGACTGAAGTGACTTAGCAGCAGTAGCAGTAGCAGCCAGATCTGTGACTCCTCAAATCTTGCCTGACTCTTCTAATGACACATTCCTCTTTGCTGTTGCTCAGAAAAAAGAAATGGTCTTCAATTTCTTATCATTCAATTGTAATCAACTGAATCAATTTCCCTACCCCTCAGAATTCCTTTCCCATCTTCCCCATGTTATTGTTCTCCATAGCATTTTTTTTTTTTCAGTGTTACAGCTCCATTTTATTTAGAAGATAGCAAGAGGGAGAGAGGGAGAGAGGGAGAGAGGGAGAGAGGGAGAGAGGGAGAGAGGGAGAGAGAGAGAGAGAGAGAGAAAGAAAAGAGCGCACGCACGCGGGAGAGAGAGTCCAAGAGAAAGCGCTTTGGCTCCTCCTTTTATATGTTTTTTCTTCCACCTGGGCCTGCCCTATGCAAATTGGGCTTAGCCAGGAGTGCTGTTTGTTCTGCCTGAAGTTTTCACTCTGGTCCTCGGACCTTCCTTGTCTTTTAGCACTGCCATTTTGGACTCCTTCTCCCTATTCTACCTACCTAACATTCCCCCCTCAAGAGATGGGAGGCCCAATTCTTTGGGAATAGGGGCGTCGAGGTCTTTCTGGCTACTTCCTGCTGAACTGGGGCAGCAAGGGGTATTGGGCCTCCCCCCTCTTGCTAGTCTCAAGCCTCAGAGTCCTTATAGCGGTGTCCAAGGGTGTGTGATATTTGCCGTGGTCAGCTGTAGTTTTAATATCTTTGTTGAACTGGCACTGCATGTTGTAGCTGGTTGACCTGGGCAGAGACAAAACAGGTTAGACAATTGATAGTACATGGAATAATCATAAGCATCATCAATATAGCATAACAAGGACTAGTAGAGACATTGGTCAATTTTAAATTCACATTGCCAGGATAGCTCAAGTCCCTCTTTGTTCAGGAATCAGAAGATCTATCTCCTGTCTGTCTTGGAGTACAGTCTCTGTCAAGCTGTGTTGGCTCCTTAGAGTTATCCTGAGAAATCTTATCCCCAGAAACCAGGTTTTAGGGGTGTTCATTAGAATGACACTCATTGGTAGTTCTGAATAGGTATCTGAGATCTCCCAGGGGCTCACAGGTGTATTGAGTGTCCTCTTCTGTTTTCTTCCATGGCTTGACTCGTGAGTAGTGAATCCAGGAGTCATGTCCTGGTACCTTTACTGCTGTGGGGGTAGAAAGTATTACAGGGTAGGGGCCCTTCCATGTGGGCTGGAGTTGAGCCTTTGGGGACCCATCTTTCCAGACTTTTATTAGGACTTGATTTCCTGGAGCATATAGTGGTGACTCTTTAGAATCTTTTGGGTCCTGGTTCATACCCCACAAGCGTATATCCTGTTGGAATTGCCCAATGGCCATGGTATAAGACTGGAGGGTCTGAACCTCTGGATCTAGGAAGAGGTCATTGACATAAACAAAAGGTCTCCCATATAGCATCTCATAAGGACTAAGATCAACCTGTTCCTTAGGGGCAATGCGGGTGCAGAGGAGAGCTATTGGTAAAGCCTCCTTCCATCCCAGGGAGGTCTCCTGGGTTATCTTTTTTATTGCTGATTTTAAGAATTGATTGGCTGTTTCTACTTTTCCTGAAGATTGAGGCCTCCAGGCACAATGGAGATAATAAGTAATGTCCAATGCTTTCGAGACTCTTTGGGTGACCTTAGAAGTAAATGATGTCCCATTGTCACTTTGTAATGACCTGGGCAGACCAAATCTTGGAATGATTTCATGGAGCAGTTTTTTTTACCACCTCCTTAGCCTTCTCAGTCCGGGTGGGAAAGCCTTCAAACCATCCTGTGAATGTATCTATCATGACTAATAGGTATTTATACCCTTGAGAAACTGGCATCTGGGTGAAGTCCATCTGCCAGTCCTCTCCTGGGTAGGCCTCTCCTAGGATGGGCTGGGCCAGCTGGGGTCTTCGAGCTCCTTGGGGGTTGTTTATTTGGCAAGTGGGACAAGAGGAGACCACCTGTCTTATAGTTGTTTGGAGGCCTGTTCCTCTGAAGGACCTTTCTAGTAATCTTTGGAGGGCCTTTTCCCCTAAGTGAGTGGTGGCATGTAAGGAGTTAACCAACTTCCATTGGAGGTTCCCAGGCAGAAAAAGGAGTCCCTCCTTTTGGAACCACCCCATATGATCTTCTTGAAAGCCCTCGCTCTTAGCTTTAAGAGTCTCACCTTCAGTATATGAAGGAGTTTCTGGCAAATTAGTCTGTGGAACTAAGGTGGCAATCCCTATTAGGTCATGGTTCTGTAATGCTGCTCTCCTAGCTGCCTGATCAGCTGCTTGGTTCCCTCGTGCCACTTCCCTGTTCCTTTTTTGGTGTCCTTTACAGTGGGAGACTGAAACCTCAGTGGGCAGATGGACTGCCTCCAAGAGTCGAAGAATCTGATCACCATATTTGATTGGGGACCCTCGGGTGGTCAAGTGGCCCCTTTCTTTCCAAACAGCCGCATGTGCATGTAGCACCAGAAAGGCATACTTGGAGTCAGTGTAAATGGCTATTCTTTTTCCTTTTCCCAGCTCTAAAGCTCGAGTCAGGGCTATGAGCTCAGCTAATTGGGCTGAAGTACCTGGTGGCAGAGGCTTAGCCCTATGGTCTCAAAATTGGAGACTACTGCATACCCGGCTCTTCTTTTTCCATCTAAGACAAAGCTGCTCCCATCAGTGTACCAGATTTCCTCAGGATTGGTCAGAGGATCTTCTGACAATCCCTCTCGGGGTTTTGTCCAGTGGTCCAAGGTTTCTAGACAAGAGTGAAAGGGGAGAGAGCCTTCGGGGGTAGGTAGGAGGGTGGCTGGGTTAAGAACCTCACAAGGGGATATAGTGAGGCCTGGATTTTCCATCAGCATTACTTGATATCTGAGGATTCTTTGATCAGACATCCATAAACGGCCTCTCCCATTTAGGAGTTGTTTTACTTTGGCTGGTAAAAACAGTTAGTTTGCCCCCAAAGGAGAGTTTTAAAGCATCTTCTATCATGATTGCAATAGCTGCAAGATTTCGAAGGCAGGGAGGCCAACCTCAGGAAGTTGGATCGAGCCTCTTGGATAAGTAAGCTACAGGCTGGGGCTCAGATCCCAACCTTTGAGTTAACACTCCCAAGCCTATTCCCTCTCTTTCATGGACATAAAGTTGGAATGCTTTTTCTGGGTCTGGCAACCTCAAGGCAGGTGCCTGAGTTAAGGCCTGTTTTAGTGTAGCCTCTGCCTCCTTTTGAGGAGTTCCCCACATCAGTGGGATTGAATCATTTCGTCCCTTTAAGCTTTCATATAAGGGTGGGCAATTAGACCATAGTTGGGTATCCAGATTCTACAATAACCAGTTAGCCCCAGGAAAGCTCGCAATTGTTTTCGAGTCGTGTGGGAGGGCAACTGGAGGATTCCTTGTACCCGATCAGAGGACAGCCTCCTGGACCCGTGTGTAATGTGACCTCCCAGGTAAATGACCTTTGTCTCGACCATCTGTGCCTTAGCATGGGAGACTTTATATCCCCTTTCTGCCAAGAAGTTTAGAACCTGAATTGCATGTTGTTGGGCACTTTTTTCATCCGGAGAGCAGATTAGTAGGTCATCTACGTATTGTAGTATTTTCCCATTAGGTCCCAGGTCTAGATCTAGGAGATCTCGGCCAAGGGCCTATCCAAACAGGTGGGGGCTATCTCTGAACCCCTGAGGTAATACTGTCCAAGTCATCTGTTGGTGTTTTTCTCCTGGGGCCTGCCACTCAAAGGCAAAAAGGTATTGGGATTCTTTAGCCAGTGATATGCAAAAAAAAAAAAAAAATGCATCTTTGAGGTCCAAGACTGTAAACCATTTGGCACTGGGTGGGATTTCTCCCAAGATTACATAGGGATTGGGTACTGTGGGACGGAGGGGAACTACAGCTTTATTTATGATCCGGAGATCTTGAACCATTCACCAGGTTCTGTCTTTTTTCTTTACTGAGAGGATTGGGGTGTTACATGGTGAACTGGTAGGGACCAGTAGCCCACAAGCAAGGAATTTATTTATTAAAGGCTGTAGTCCCTCCTGAGCCTTTCTTTTGAGAGGATATTGTTTCTGGTTAGGAAACCGAGTGGGATCTCGGAGGACAATGATGACAGGTTCGGCTTGGTAGGCTTGTCCAGGAATCCCCTGGTCCCACACCTGGGGGTTAATCTTGTCTTCCCATAGTTTTTGGGCCCTCTCTATTGAAGGTGTAGTGGGTTCTTCAGTAGTAACCAGGAGCTGTAGAGCTCTAGGGGCTGAAAAACTTCCCATCACAAGGGTGGTCCCCAGTTTAGTGAGTATATCTCTTTCCAATAAGGGGGTAGGACACTCAGGGACCACCAGAAACTGGTGGGAAAATATTTGTCCATCCCAGCAACAAAGAAGTGCTCGGGTGAATCTTTCAGTAGTTGCTTTTCCTGTAGCACCCAAAATGGTACAGGTGTGGGAGGAGAAGGCTCTGGAGATCAAGACAGAGTAGGTAGCCCCTGTGTCAACCAAGAAATTCTCGGACCTACCTGCCACATCCAGTTACACCCTTGGCTCCAGCCCCATGATGGTTATCTGTGACAGGCGGGCTGGCTGGAGCGGGCCGCTTCAGTCCTCTTGAACCATCGTGAGGGTAGGCTTGGCGCTTGACCTTGAGGCTCTTGGGTCCCGAGGGCAGAGTGCCGCCCAATGTCCCAGTTGATGGCATTTGTGGCAAGCCGTTCTAGGAGACTTGTCACGGTTTGGACACTCTTTGGCCCAATGCCCCACCTGTCTACAGATCAGGCATCTGTCTCGTGCCTTGTACCTCAAGGACTCGGGGTTTGCCATAGGGCTTCTCTGGAGGGCGGCCAGCATCTGGGCATGCCTTGTCTCTTTCTTTCTCTCCTTTTCCTGGGCCTTGGCCTCCCTCTCCTGTTCTCTGTTATAAAAGATATTGGTGGCTGTCTGGACCATCTCATCTAAAGAGGCAGCAGGGCCCTGCTGTTGTAGTTGCTGTAACTTAATTCTGATATCTGATGCACATTGGGACAGGAATTTGTCCTTTAAAATCACCCGTCCCTCGTAAGAGTCTAAGTCCAGGTTGGTAAACTTTTGGAGTGCCTCTTTTAGCCTCTCCAGAAAGGCATGGGGTTCTCATTGGGCTCCTGAGTTATTGCTGAGGCCCGGGCACAGCTAATTACTTTTTGTTGGGCTGCTTTCAGTCCTGCCTTCACACAGATTAGAAAATGATCTCTTTCCCAGATGTGCTCAGGGTCATTATAATTCCAATTAGGATCGGAGGAGGGGACTGCAGTTTCCCCTACTGGGTATCTATCACTGGACATGTGGAGCCCTGTTGCATACTTCTGGGCTTCCTTTAAGACCCTGGTATGTTCAGGATCAGATAAAGTTTGACTAAATATGACCATAATGTCTTTCCACGTCAAGTCAAAGTCCAAGGTAATATGTTGGAATGTATCTATATATTTGCCTGGGTCATCTGTATAACTTCCCAGGTCTTGTTTGATCTGCCTTAGTTCTAAGAGGGAGAAAGGCTTATGGACCCCGGTTGGTCCGAATTCTCCTCCAGTTTCAACTAAGGGACATACTCGAGCTGGCTTTTGTGGAGAAGGTGCTCCCGGATATGGGGCACGTTTGGGTACGAGGAAGGAGCACCAGGCAACTTGGGAGCTGTGGGAGGTGAGCCTTCACGAGGGGGTTCCTTTTCTTGGTTGCCTGTGCCTAGCACCATTTGCCTAGTGGGCTCACTTTTAGGGCGTACTACAATCCCATACTTAAGACAGAGTTCTTTCCTGTCTCTTAGTCGGAAGAAAATTTGGACATATCTCCGTAGCATTTTCCATGATGTAGCATACCAGCTGTTTTACTGTTTTTATGATCTTTCCCTTTTGGTAGAATGGAAGCTCCCTGGGGGCTAGGAGTTTTCTCTGTTTTGTTCTCTTTTGTGTCACCAGCATAGAGAACAGTGCATAGAGCTTAGGGAGCACTCAACCAACATTTGGGGAATGAAGTATTGAATAAATGATTGCTCACTGAGTGCACAGCACAAAGGATGGAAGTAGATTTATGCTAAAAGCATGATGAGGAGGAAACGGAAAAACTTCCATAGAGAAAAAAACGGGTCATTTATAAAGGACAAAGAATCAGAATGGCATCATTGTTGTTGTTCAGTCACTAAGTCATGCCCTACTTTTTGTGATCCCATGGACTGCAGCATGCCAGGCTTCCTTTTCCTTCATTATCTCCCGGAGTCTGCTCAAATTCATGTCTACTGAGTCTGTGATGCCATCCAACCATCTCATCCTCTTCTGCCCTCTTCTCAGAAGGTAAATGCAATGATGTAATTTCTTTAAAATTCCTAAAAAATTCCTTTCTAGAAATTTATACACAAACTGTCAATTAAATGTATATGTGCACTAAATACACTCACAGACATGCCTTAAGGCCTTGCTACCTGTTATCCTTTCTATGTGAAACACTCTTCCCCCTAATACCTTTATGGTTAATTGCTGCACCTCCTTTAAGTCTTTGTCAGCTTCTCAACAAGGCTACCCTGAGTACCTCTAACTCTTAGTGCCCCTGATCCCAATACTCCTCTAAGATCCAAACAAGAGGGTCTCTGACCTGGGTGCAGGTTTTGTAGGGCCTTTGGCATCACAAATACACACACACACACACACACACACAAACACGCACACATGCACACACACACGCACACACGCAATTATTAAAGACTATATGCACACCTCTGTCAGTTGGAATCTGGCTCTCCAAGGTGGCCCAGCACTCTATCTGACTGTAAATGCCCATGGTCAAGATGAATACCATTCAGGCCCCAGAAAAATGCATTTCTCCATCTCTTTCTTGCTGTCCTTGACATAAAAGGAATCTGAATACATGAAGTTCTGTGGACAGGGCCACTGCCAGCATCAAAGAGGAACACTGCTTTGGAGTTGAGGGAGGATTTGAGTTGCAGACACACTGAAACAAGAAACAAATTAATTAACTTGTCAAATCTTTTCTCTCAGATACCATGAATGCAGTTGATTCTTACATAAGAAAGCAGCATTTTCTAGCACAAGAGTCTGTTACTTTATTTGAATTTCAATTTTGTGGTTCTAAGGTACTCACAAACTCAAGAGATACCCACAGTAGTTGCATCTGACAGCTGAAGAACATTTTGCAAAATGAAATGAAGCATACTGCTCTTAAATTGGTCTATATCCGCTGCTGCTGCTAAGTCACTTCAGTCGTGTCCGACTCTGTGCGACCCCAGAGACGGCAGCCCACCAGGCTCCCCCGTCCCTGGGATTCTCCAGGCAAGAACACTGGAGTGGGTTGCCATTGCCTTCTCCAGTGCATGAAAGTGAAAAGTGAAAGTGAAGTCACTCAGTCGTCCGACTCTTAGCGACCCCATGGACTACAGCCCACCAGGTTCCTCCATCCATGGGATTTTCCAGGTCTATATCTAGGTCTAGACAAAACATAAATCAAGTGTGATGCTAGTTAAAGGCTCTCATCTGGTCTCTTCCTTCAGGTTCCACAGATATTAGGAGCAGAACTGATTCTCTCTACTCTTCTCTACTTTTTCTTTCTCCTTTGCACTTACCACTTCATATGTTAATAATTGACATATTCATTGTTTGCTTTTGCCATTAGCCTCTAGTCTGCTAGAATATAAGGTCCTCAAAGGCAAGAATCGTAGAATATTACTCACTGATGAGTCTCAATACCTAGAATAGTGCTCAACCCTTAAAACATATTTTTTTTGTAGAATTCTTAATAAGTGCTCAGTGAAATTGAATTTGTGTGTGAATGAATGGCTTAATTCTGTGTGTTTTCTTTCAAGAAGCAACTGGAACACGTGCACCCCTATACAAGGGCTACATCATGGCAAGACATAGAGTTCAGAACCCACGGATCATATGTAAGATAGATTCAAAGGGCCTTTCCAGGCTGGTGAGGAAAGAAAAGCCCACCAACTCTGCAAAAGGCAGAAGGTTAACCAGTCCACACTGAAGCATCTCACAAGACTCCCAGGAGATATGAAGATGAAACTGACTCAATGACTAAGATAGTGGAATATATCAAAAAGAAATGTATGCCACTGAGGAAGTACTTGACATTGAAGTATTTGACAATAACAGGGAAAAACAAACAGGCAAGACAATTATTAACTCCAGGGAAAAACACATCTGACAGAAGAGGAAAAGTTGGCACAGAGTACCATAAGACCTATAATAGTCATAATAACGCAAGCTCAGAGCATCCGTGGGAGCATGTCATGGGGAGACCAGGGAGGAAGGCAACCAAACCTTCATATTCCATAAGGGAACTATGCTTAAAACGGAAAGCTCAGGAAGCAGTAATATAAG
The DNA here is from genome assembly GCF_055505025.1 of Bos grunniens. Lineage (NCBI taxonomy): Eukaryota > Metazoa > Chordata > Mammalia > Artiodactyla > Bovidae > Bos > Bos grunniens. The sequence goes on from NC_141179.1 coordinate 26,086,091, forward strand.
AAATGTATTTGGTGATCTGGAGATAAATACCCAAAGAATCGGCTAAGAGACTAGAGATTGTTTCCAGAAAGAGGGAAATGGAGGGGTTGGTGTGGGGGAGGATTTCAGTTTTTCATAATAAGCCTGGAGGAACAACTGTTTCTCTCAACTATATACATAGGAGACTTTGATTAAAAAAATGAAAACTGTTAAACACAAGCCAAGCAAATCACATGGGCATGTATAGACATATAGATGTACATGGATCAAGAGCAGGCGTGCGTGCCAACCACGGACAGCAGTTACTTTCCTGTTAGAGAAGGGAGTGAGATGTGGGCGTGGGAGGAAGGTGGATGGGGAGGAGGTGGATGACTCATGTTTTGCTCCATTTACTTCAATATTGTTTTTCATCTCAATGAGAACGCACTCATGAGAAATCAAACAAAAAGATACAATAGATGTGGGCAAAAAGAATGACATTTTGAAGAAGTATCAAGCTAACAGTTAATCTAGGGCAGCCTCTTATCTAACTGTAAGTTGAAATAGGAGACAGAAGAGGGAAAGAAGGAAGAATGTTCAGTGGATATTAGAAAATGAGAACTGGAGTTCTCCAGGGACTAGCACCTGGAAGAGGACTTTAAATCCTGAACAGAAACAGGAAACTTCTATAGAGGCACAGTACTTCTGCAGAGACCCTGGTACTCAGGCTGTATTTTAGATGGAAACCAAAATCATTTCCTCCCAGGCAAATGCAACAGCAAAGCAACCTCCCTCCCCACCCTATCCCAATCTCCAGAACTTAGGTTTGCCTCACTCTGTGGGTTGGGTTTTTTCTAAAGCAAGGAAAAAGTGCTTTCCTAGGAATAAGCTGTCTGACGTCTGCTTCCTGCCCTCTGGCCAGCCTCACAGATGGGCTACTCTGGCCGGCAGCCACCCAGCGCTGCCCTTGAGTGTTCTCAGCCCACTCGGCCCTGGCCTGCTCCCCTACCAGAGGCCCCCGGGAGCCATAATGTCGTGGGCCATTACAGCAGAACATTGCCTCTGCTGCAGGGGCAGCTGGCTCGCCCCTGGAGAGCTGGGCCTTGGCAGATGTTACACCTCCCTCCCCACCCTCACCAATGAGCAAGGGGACAATGGCTCCTACTGGATAGGTCAGGGCCATCCGGCAGGACAGCAGGAGGCCCGAGAGGTGGTACCTTTGCCTAAAAGAACACTTCTTACAAAATGGTAGGTCAGAAAAGAGAACAAGATGATTTGCGGGTTTTGCCTGATTTTTGTTTGAGGTGGGGAGACAGAGGAGGAAAAGGAACTGTCAAATCACAACAAATTGTTATCCATCTAGGCCTGCATTAAGCCTTGCTAATTTCATGTATGGACTCAATCAACCCTAATTGAGAACTAGTGTCATAATAGTGAACATTTGTTGAACTATATACTGTCTCATGCTGAGTCTCCCTATCTGTTATCTCAGCTAATTATCACAAACTTATGAATTAGGATGTTGCGATCATCCTAATTTTATAGAAAAGGGCATGAGACTTGGGTTAAAATAACTGGCCCAAGATGACGGAGACTGAGTGCCAGGACTGCCCCATTTGTCCCTGGTTTTTGGATATATACCCTGCTGCTGCTGCTGCTAAGTCGCTTCAGTCGTGACCGACTCTGTGCGACCCCACAGACGGCAGCCCACCAGGCCCCACCGTCCCTGGGATTCTCCAGGCAAGAACACTGGAGTGGGTTGCCATTTCCTCCTCCAATGCATGAAAGTGAAAAGTGAAAGTGAAGTCGCTCAGTCGTGTCCGACTCTCAGCGACCCCATGGACTGCAGCCTACCAGGCTCCTCCGTCCATGGGATTTTCCAGGCAAGAGTACTGGAGTGGGGTGCCACCTCCCATACGTTAGAAGCAAAGTTTTGAGCTAGACACTCTGTGTCAATTAGAAAAGCTTATGTTTACTTTAGACTGTTGTCTTTCCGGACCGTTCGGGGTTGAGGACAATGATGGCTGGGGTTGGGGAAGAAGAAAGGCACTGGTCTGCTGATAGCCCAGGTGGACTTCAGGCCAAAGGATGAGTCCAGACTCTTCTCACTGGTGGAATAGGAAATCCATTAACTGCATGCCAGTCCCTCCTTGCTTTAGGAACCATGCCAGTCTGAGCACGTCAGAAGCTGGCCTTCAGCCCCCACAGCGGAGCAAGATAAGGGCAGGAAGAAGCAGTGGATGGGAGAGGTTGAAATGGTCAGGGAGGGAGAAGAGAGCCTTAGAGGGTTAGTCAGAGAAGGTTACCTGAGATGCTATCAGAGCCACTGAAAACTTTTGAGTAGGGCAGTCATGATTTAAATTGCTTTTGCCTATCAACTCTGCATGTATAGCATTTGTATGCAGAATGAACTGGAACAAGAAAAGATGGGAATTAAGGAAGAAGTTCAAAGGGTCATGAAGCCATTCTTCTAAGCCTTAAAAACCTCATGGCTATGAAAATCATGGAAATGACATTTAAAATGATCAAAACAACCTTGCAAAGGAAGGAGAACCCCAGCTTCCACCACCTTCTAAGAGATGCCCTCTGAACTACCTCCTTGCCAGCTTTCTTCTTCATTCTGTCACTCCTCCTGCAGGAGGGTTCTCCATTGACAGTGACCACAGAGGGGGCCAAAGGCCAAGGAGGATTTCTGTTCTGTGTGGATGGCTTTGCGATTGCCCAATGCCAGCAATACACACGCAGTTCTGTGTAGAGAGGAGTTTGCATTGAATTTGGTAGAAAGGAAACTCAAAAAAACCTCTGTCGGAAATGACAGCTCTTGACAAGATGAAAGGAGGTGTCTTGCTCAGATCTTCACTTAAAACAATCTGGAGCTCCATTAGTATTCATGGAGGAGAGGCAGCGTGGAACAAGTGCAGCCCCATGAATAAAATTAAAACGGGTATTGACTCTCTGCGCAGAAGGAGGGTGGGAGGGGGCTGCTGGGAGCTGGCCGGGCTTCCACAGCCTTGATTCTTAGTAGCCAGATGGGACCCATTCAAGGCACTGCATGTACATTTCAATCGGGCAATTTATCACTGTCAACAATTGCCCATCACCGTGCCTTTCAGCCAATCGCATCCACCTTCTGACTTTTCGGGAGTGAACTCGGCCTCGGGTACCTCCTTCGTTCTTCACGCCATCATGATGTGCACTCTGTCCAGGTGCTGCCTCCAGCTGGCTCCTGACTTGCAGCTCCATTCTATGTTTTGATTCTTACCTTGATCTTTGGGGTCCTTGCTGGAATTTTTTCTCACTAATTCTGATACCTGTCTCTTCTGTTTCACATGTTTTTCCCTCCCCATCCTGCCACCTGTTTTACTCCAGAGCACAGAATACCCAGGCCTGGTCTGTCCACTGAGCTCCAATCCCCAGCTCCAGCCCCACCTGCTTCAGGTAACTTAAGCTAAGACTTTCTGTACAAGTGAGCAGTAAGGTAGGATCATCTTCCCCAAGCTGTCCCTTGTAAAGCCTATCGAGCTGGCCCTGATCAACCTCAAGCATGTTACACCCACCTAAGAAGGATCAGGAAGGAAAAAGGAGATTTTTCCAGGAAAAAAAAAAAAATGATGAAAAACTTCACTTGCCCTTTCTTGGCTGTCTTTCATGGTTCCTACGGTTAGGGTGACCTCGCTCTTTGGAGGCCTGCTATGTCCGCAGCACTTATTTGCAAGGCTGTGTGAGCCCTAGTTGTTTGCAGCTGCAATTCTAGACTCCAGAAGGTCCTCTGTTCAGAAAAGCACCTCCATCTGTCGCTGCCACCCGTAGGTTTCCCATTTCCTAGACCTGCCTGAGCAGCTGTCTCCAGTGAGCCGCAGACAGAATTTCTGCTCCAGAGAGTTCAAGCTGATCAGGACATTCCTGAGTGCGACGTCCAGCACTGGGACATGGCCGGGGGCTGTGAGCACTGGGAGCCTGGGAGAAAACAAGCGTCACTTGGCAGGAGCCCAGCCCCACTCCAGAGGGACCTCACAAGCTAACTCCCAAAGTGACAGAGGCACCATTTCCAGCCACTCTTAATACAATTTTCAAATTCATTTGATGGCAAAGGAAAAAAAAAAATGACTCTCTCAATAATATTCAGGAACTCCAGAAATTTGCTATTGTGGACCCAATGGGCCTCACTCCCTGCCCCCTTACCTGGCTTTCCTCCCTGGTCCCCTGCTCATTCTCACCTCATGCTACAGCATTCCCCATCTTCGCCTCTTGAAGGATCCAGTCTGAACCTGAATAGAATAACTGGTTCAACGTGACCATGGCTCTGCTTTTCAGGTGATGTGTACATGGCTCTTGGGCTCACCGAACTCAGAGGCTAAAGCTGTCCATGATAGAATGACAGGGACCCTCTAAAGGTTAAGGCTCAAGAACCCAAGCCCTGGAGGTGCTGGGACTCTGGAGCTCTGTCCAGGTACTGCGCACACAGTTACCCTCACCGGGACTCTCCCCATTGCCTGCAGTCTAGACATGAAAAGGGTGGATGTGGACCAGGTTTGGAAGGAATAGCTAAATGTCTCTCTATTGGGATCTGGTTAACTTCAGATGTCCTCAAGTCCTTGAAAAATGATTCAGGTCTAATAGATGCTTCTCTTAACTAAGCTGCATTTAACAAGATCCCTTCTGCACCCCATCACCTTCCAGAAGTTGCTACCAGAAGACACAGCTGGGAAAGGTGAGTGATGATCATTTTGGTGATAGAGGTGGAGACATTGGTAATATCCACCAATTATAAAGACTGAATCTCTCCTCTGAATGATGTAAGTACTCTCCTAATAATGAAGATATTTCTGTGGTGCTTCCTATGTGCCTTGTACCATACTGCATACTTTACAAGTATTGTTAACACATTGGATCCCCACAAAGGCACTTTGAAGCAAGTTCTATTACCATCATCTCTATATTTTAGGTGTAAAAATTAGCAGAGAAGGGAAGTAACTTTCTATGCTACCAAGCAGTGATGCCTGAATTGAAGCCTAGCTTTACAATTCAGGTCCCATAGGCATCACAATAAAATTCTTTCCATGACAGCTTGTCCTCATCCATTTATTATGTGTTACCGTTTATTCATTTTTGGTGTCTATGTTTCATCTTTAATTAGATAAAAAGATACTTGAAGGCCAAGACCATGTTTGATGCATCTTTGTATTTCTCACAGCATTATTATTATTTATTATTATTTCTTTCAGTGTCTCACATCTATAATTGCTTAATAAATGATTACTATGAACATGGTGAACAGAAAAAAAAAAAGAATTTAATCTAACCAATTTCAATCTTTTCTATAAGTTATTTTGCCTCCTAAGAATCCCTCCAAGAATATACTTTACTCCCCCAGGAGAAGTTATTTTAAAAACTAAATAACTCAGTACTTAAGAAAAATTCACCCCTCCTGATGAACTGATGCTCATGCTGTTTCCCTTTTTATTTCTGCTGCCAAGAAGCTCAAGGCTGTTTTTTTTCTTTAGAAGACTTGTTATATTTAGTCTAAATATTCTGGTGCAATTATACCCCCCTTTATTATTTGACCTTAAATATATGTTATTCTTATATTCTTATATGAAGAGCCTTATGAATTTTTTACCCTTGTATTTTATTGTAAGTCACTTCACTTTCTTTTTAGAAGTCTGATAGCAGTCTGGAGTTGGTGGGCCTCAGTTTCCTCATCTGCAAAATGGAGAATACAATAGTCCCTATATCATAGGGTTGTTGTGAGGAGTTTATGAAAAGCTTGAGAAAGAGCCTGGCATGTAACAAACACTCACAGGTTAAGGAAGATGAGGAGAAGGAGGAGGAAGAACCAGAATGTCCTTCTAGGTATCCATAGAACATTTATGAGCACGTGTGTTGAAAATAATTTATATCTCTAAGCCAAGACTCTTCTTGAATGGCAGGCTTGTGTATCTAACTACTTGTTACCTGCACTACTGTATCTCATAGACACCTCAAATGTGTCCCAAACTGAACTCTTTATATTACCATCCCAAATATTTTCTTCCTACAATCTTCCTCTTTTCAGGCAAATGGTAACCCTACTCTTCCACTTGAGGCAAAAAACTGAAATCATCTTTAACTCTGCTTTGAGAAAAGCACCCCACGTCTAATCCATCAGGAAATCCTTTGGTTCTACCTTCAGAATAGACCCAGAAGTCAACCATTTCTCACCTCTTTGTTCCTGCCACCCAACTCAACAATACATGGATTATTGCAATAGCTTCCTAGCAGGTTCCATCTTCCCCAGTCCCCAGCCCTGTCCACTTCCAAAGCAGCACCCAGAGTAATCCTACCAAAATATGACTCAGCCTCTCATTCCATTCATAGTAAAGCTCTGGCTTCTACTACCTTTACCGTGACCTACCAGGCCCTGAATGACCTGCCCTATGGGTACCCTCTGACCCTCACTCCTTCCCTGCCACTCACCTCCTGCCCTTCCTGAAGACAGTGGGGCTTGTCCTCACGTTAAGCCTTTCTCTCTTCCCTCCTCCCCAGATCGCTCAAGGCTCTCCCAAACCACCTTTAGACCTTAAATATTACCTCATAGGCTCTTCCTTGACCACTCTGCTTAAAATCACAGCCCCTCAACCTAACCACACACACACACACACACAAACACACATACACACCCTACCCTTCTGTCTTGCTTGTTTGCTTTGAGTAGCACTTAACACCACATAACATTCTATAGGGAGACAAGATAGAGCTTACTGATCAATTTCACAACGTCTCGAGCCAAATTACCTGGGTTGAGTCACAACTCCATCCATTTTAAGCTGTGTGATCTTTGGCAAGTTACTTAACCTCCCTATGTTTTCATCTCTTCATCTTTAAAAATAGGTTGTTTGGATGATTAGGTTGGTTGATAGGATGATTAAATGAGTTAACACATATAAAGCATCTAGAACAACGCCTGACATAAAGTAAGCACTCTGCTGCTGCTGCTAAGTCACATCAGTCGTGTCCGACTCTGTGTGATCCCATAGACGGCAGCCCACCAGGCTCCCCCATCCCTGGGATTCTCCAGGCAAGAACACTGAAGTGGGTTGCCATTTCCTTCTCCAATGCAGGAAAGTGAAAAGTGAAAGTGAAGTTGCTCAGTCATGTCCGACTCTTAGTGACCCCATGGACTGTAGCCCACCAGGCTTCTCCATCCATGGGATTTTCCAGGCAAGAGTACTGGAGTGGGGTGTTAGCTACTATGTCATTTGGTTTATTACATGTCTCTTTCACTAGAATGCAAATTTTCATATAAGAGGCAGTGTGTCGAGTATGGTTTTTGAATTAGTGTTTATAGTTTTTTTGGATATATACTGAGGAATACTGGAGAAGGAAATGGCAACCCACTCCAGTATTCTTGCCTGGAGAATCCCATGAACAGAGGAGCCTGGCGGGCTACAGTCCATGAGGTCACAAAGAGTCAGACACAACTTAGCGACTAAACCACCACTGAGGAATAGAATTGCTGAGTCATATGGTAGTTCTATCTTCAGAACTACCTATTAGAGGTATATCTTTATTACATACCTCTTAGAGAGGTACCTATTAGGGAACTATCTATTTCTCTATTTTTTTAGAAACTTCCATACTGTTTTCAGTGTTGGTGTCTTGTTCATCACTCTGTTACCAGTACCACAGAAAAGTCCTGGCACTTCTTAGGTGCTCAATAAATGTCAGATAAATAGAGTTAGACCCTGGGAGAGGGTCATACAGAGGGTCATCCACAGACTTAGTAGTCTTTTTTTTAAAGAAATGACATGAAGTTTAAAACTGAGAAAGAGAGAAAAGAAACTAGAACATAAAGAGAAATTAAGATCTGAATTTTCATTTCTTTGACAGCTACAGTCATGAGAGAAGTAGAAGAAGAAGAAACAAAGGCGGCCAAGAAATGGCCATCAAGCCTGGATGAGACTTGAGATAGTTTAAAATAAAAAGTCATAAAAAATAGGCAACAGAAAACTGTAAGAAGCAGGGGGTGAGAACTGTATTGAACATTAATGAGACTTGGGAACATTTACAAGGGAACAGATAGGGACCCAGGTACCACCCCTGGGTCTGGTTCCTTTCAAAAGAGCAAAGTTAGTAACAAGGTAGGAAAGAATCCAAGACCAGACTAAGCCAAGGAGAAATGGCAGGTTAGAAAGAGGAAGCAGCAACTATCGACTATTTTTAACAATAAACAGTGAAAGCAAATGGAAACAAATGGAAAAGGAAAGCTGTCAAAATAGAACTCTTCTCACTTCACACAGATTTGAAGCCAGGGCTTCACTGTGACTTTTCACGTTATTTTCAAGGGAAGCATGGTTATAATTTACTAATTATATATTCAATACATTTATTGATCACTACTTATGTACTGTTTTTACATATAGAAATTCTCTCCCTCTCTCTCTCTTTCTAGTTATATATTAGAAGAGAATTTCTTTTTTTAGGAATAGGTGCAGTCTGGGTATATGGGTACATAACTGGCTTCCAAACAAGACTGGTGGGTAACCTCAATAAACTCTCATTGTCTTTTCCCTCTTAGGACTCACAATCTCTTTGTGGACTGAACCTGTTAATAAATGAATACGTCCTGATGCGGGGAAAGTGCTGTTCTAAAGAAGGGGCTTGGAAGAAGAGCCAGTCCTCACCTGCCCTATACAGGTTTGTTGTTGTTTAGCTGCCTAATCTTGTCTGATTCTTTTGTGACCCCATGGACTGGGATTCTCCAGACAAGTGGATTGCCATTTCTTTTCTCCAGGGGATCTTTCCAACCCAGGGATTGAACCCATGTCTCCTGCATTGTAGGTGGTTTCTTTACTGCTGAGCCACTAGGGTACTAACTGGCTTTATAAATCCTTTCGAGGCAACAGAAACCAGCTTCAGTCCATCTTTCTCCACGTCTATCCTGTGCTACAATCATTCCAACAATGTTGGGAAGTAGTGTCTCTCACCCACAAGCACCAAGGGGGCTCTTGGGCTCCCTGTAATGGGCTATAGAGACATGGGAGAATGCAGAAGCCAGATCCTGGAAGGCCTCTGGCCTGCACAGAGGCTGGAGGAGTGTGCCAGCTCCTCAGAGTTGTACTCTGGAGTTAAATCCATAACATGACCAGGTTGTAAATTTCAGGCCATAGTTCATTAACTCCAGAAGTTCAAAACGATACCCCCTGCTTGCCCAGTCAATGCAGCTGAGAGTTTTCCCGGCGTGTGATGATCCATCAACAATTGGATTCAATATCTTTTGCTTCATTAATAGAGTCACACGGGCCCCTCCTATGGAGCTGAGTAAGGTTCCTGCCTACATGCCAGCTGGTGGCTGCGTTTGTGCAAGGCTGTATTTTGAGCCTCAAGCTCCAGGCAGAACCCAGGTGCACATTTTCCTGAACTCTGCTAGCCCAGGATCTCCAGTTTGACCAAAGTTAACATGAAAATGCCTTCCATGGGGCTGGTTTACTTTAACAAGATGATTCCAGTGCTGATTCAAGGCAGTGTAGATCTTAGAAAACCCTATGCAGCTTTAGGAATCTGCGGGTGTGGTGTGTGCACGCTCAGTCATGTCCGACTCTTTTGCAACTCCCAGGGACTGTAGCCCACCTGGATCCTCTGTCCACGGGATTCTCCAGGCAAGAATACCGAAGTGGGTGGCCATGCCCTTCTCCAGGGGATCTTCCCGATCCTGGGATTGAATTCGCATCTCCTGTGGTTCCTGCATTGGCAGGCAGATTCTTTACCACTGTGCCACCTGGAAGCCCTTAGGAATCTGTATTGCCTCATACCTGTGGCCTAGGTGACTTTTAGCCCAGTGGGTTTTTATAGTCTGAGATGCATGTCATTGACTCACTGGGCCCCTTGGGAAGTCACCTCCACTATACATGTTGAACAAGCAGAGATCATCCCCCAGAATGGGGCTGGGCACAAATCCTGCCAAAAATGGCCACGTGAGCCACAGCTGAGAAGGGGAGGCTCAGCTCAGAGTTCGTTAGGCTGAGTGTGAGCGAGCGCAGCTGAAAGCATGGTGAGCCTCAGGTGTGAGTACCATCCGTGTTCAGGGGACAGTGGTCACTGTCAAAACAGGAAAACCACAATCTAGCATTAAGTCTAAGGTCAAGCTTGAATTTGGAAATAAGTCCCAACCAAACTATCCAAGATGAAGGCACCAGTGAAGACAATGGAGTCCAGTTCAGTCCCTCAATCGTGTCCGACTCTTTGCGACCCCATGGACTGCAGCATGCCAGGCCTCCCTGTCCATCACCAACTCCCAGAGTTCACTCAAGCCCATGTCTATTGAGTCGGTGATGCCATCCAGCCATCTCATCCTCTGCTGGCCCCTTCTCCTCCCACCTTCAATCTTTCCCAGCATCAGGGTCTTTTCAAATGAGTCAGTTCTTCGCATCAGGTGGCCAAAGTGTTGGACTCTAAGCTGTGCTATAAACATCGCTTATCGGCTTGGCTTATGCGCACAGAGTCACAAGGCTGCCTCTTCCCAAATCCCTTCCCCTACTGCCAACAGCCCTTGAAACCATCAGGGTCCCCAATACAAACAGGAGGGCACCACTGCCACGATTTCCAAAACCTTTGTGAAATTCAAATGAGGCTCTTTTCCTTAGCAACCCGCTCCCACTGGGAATTCATTTTTTTCCCCCAGCTCTTAAAATCTCTTGCCTTCTAAGCCACTGAAAGGACATATATTGTGGACCCCATAAACCTCCATTGCCCATAAGCAGTAGTAACATTTTCTGCCTCCTGTTAATAAATTGTTCCTCTCTTTGCACAGCAGAGAAAAGATGAAGACAAAATTGGGGGGAATTATTTCCCAAGTATTGTTTCTCTAACAATAGCAATCCCTGCTCCTGAGAACTCTATTTTGCTTAATACGTTCTTTCTGCAAAGTGGTAAAATGTGACAGTGTAATAACCCAAAAAGCAGCGTGAAGGGCCTGATTCCCCAAGTGTCCACTGAGAAAACGCACAAGTGTTTCCATCAAGAAGGAATTGTGTGTATTGAGAGAAGGTAAGTGCACAAAATAAGGGTCTGCTTCAAGTGGGGTCCAGGCGTCAAGGATTAAATGTTTGGATACTTTGCTTCACAATAGAAGCATTTGCAAGAAGAATGGGGCTCCATTTCTTTCCTTAATGGGGATATCACGCACATACACACACAGCAAGTGCATGTCTTCTTCAGGATAAAAAGAAAATTGGCTGGTTTAAACATCAAAAAAAAGCACCTGGCCAAAAAACACACCAATAATGCTGAGCAAAATCAGAACAGACTTCAAAGTGGGCCTCGGAGTTAGATACTGGGGAGAACCTCCAGACATCATGGTCTGAACCCCTGAGACATACAGCCAAGAGGAATTTTGGAGATGGATCCAAGGTGACCTTTGTAAGTCAGTTCAAATAGCTGCCGTCATCAGACTGGTGGCATGGACTAGATCAACAAATCTGTGGATTCTAGAAAAGACTTCCTTCTCCCAGTTCCTTATGATTTTCCCCTTTTCTGGTTCCTGACTCCTCCTCAACATACCTGTGGACCACAGCATTTGCTGGTATCCTTGCCAGGTAGGAAGAACGCATGTAGGGATAGAGGGGTGATAGAGAGGTGGCGATGCTTCCTAATGGGGGCAGGAGAGTCCATCGAGGAGGAGTGGATAGGGAAGTGGTACATCGGATTATCCCTCAGCCAGAAAGAAGAATGAAATAATGCCATTTGTGGTGACATGGATGGATCCACAGACTGCCATACTGAGTGAAGTAAGTCAGACAGAGAAGACAGATGCTGTTTCTTATGGTATCACTTACATGTGAAATCTAAGAAAACAGTACGAATGAACCTATTTACAAAACAGAGTCACAGATGTAGAAAACAAATTTATGGTTACCAAGGGGAAAGAGTAGTGGAGGGATAAATTGGGAAATTGGAACTGACATAAACACTACTGGGTACATAAAACAGATAACTAAGAAGGATCTACTGTATAGCACAGGGAAATCTGCTCAGTACTCTGTAATGACCTATAATGGAATAGAATCTAAAAAAAGAGTGCATATATATATATATATATATATATATATATATATAGCGGACTCACTTTACTGTACAGCAGAAACTAACACAACATTGTAACATCAACTATACTCCAATAAAAAAATCATTTAAAAAAGTGGTCAGAGGATGATTTGCCATGAGAGAAAGCAGGATACTGGTGTGAAGAGACAAAAGTCACCAGCAGTATGACAGGAGTTTGCATCACATCCCAAGTGGTAAAGGTAACTGCTTTGAGGTCAATACTGAACGGGTGAAAATTCAGGCTAGGCCTAGAGAGAAGGGCTGAGAAAGAAGCTCTGGGCCAGGCAGGACTGCAGTGTCTGGCGAGGTGCACTGTGTCCAGTACTCAGCGCCTGCATGTATTAATGCTACCCCTTCACTCTGTGACTCTCTAGTTCCTCTCACCAAAGGGTCCAGTTATAGCTCCCTACCCCTTGTCTTTGGATTTGGCTGTGGGACTTGCTCTGGCTGGTGGAATGTTAGCCAACATAGGGGCCAATGGTTTTGAAGCACTTGGGTCTGCTCTCTGTATTTGAATACTAGGCACAATCTAGTCTGTTAGTCCCGGGAGGGTGATGAGGCATGCATCTAACAGGGGAGAACTGCCCAGGGGAGCCCTGCCTGAACGCCCACCCCTGGCCACAGCAGCCGTGCAAGTGAACCTCTCAGAAGAGCAGAACCATCCAGCTGAACTCAGCCAACCCCTGATTAGGCACTGGATTCATGACAAGACTGCTGTCTCTTGGTGTGCTCTGTTACATGCCATTTTGTGGCAATAAGTAGCTGATACAGAGGTCCAGCTGACAAAGCTAAGAAGGGGCAAAAATCCAGCCTGCACTCAGCTGTGCTGCCTTGCGCTGAAGCTGTGTCACCTTAGCCAAAGGCTGTTTTCTAGCTCACACAAAGGATCTGTTTAGGTGAGTGGTAGTCCCTGTAAAACTCCGTGCTTACCATTCCCCATCTTCTTCCCCATTGTCCCACTCTACAAAGCCCTCCTAGGTTTTCTTGGCATCCTCATAACCGCTTGAAATCCAAACTCAGTCTTCTCGATCTCATACTTACTAATACTCTAGGCTCTCCTCCTACCTGCCCTTCTAAAGCTCTTTCTGTAACTGAGCAGGAGTCTACGGAGCCTTCCTGGGACAGACTCCTCCCCTAAAACCTCTTCCGTAGCTCCTCCCTGATGCACATTTCCTAAGTCGTTTCACAGAGGCTAAAAACCTCAACTAGATGGAAGAAATGAACTACTTGATGACCTTGAGCTGGAAGCCCCCAGACCAACTGGCGCCTGAGGATTGACATTGCCCTATTACCTCACCATCAGCCAATCAGAGAATTGTGGGTGAGCTGATCCCCTCAGTGACGCCCCTCCCTCACCTGGCCTTTAAAATACTTCCGTGAAACCCATCAGAGAATTCCGGTGTTTTGAGAACTGGCTGCCCTTCAATAAACACTGCACTTCGCTTCGCCACAACATGATGTCAGAAGATTGGCTTTACTGAGCACCGGTGAGAAGACCCAAGCTTACTTTGATAATATTTCTGTGTCCCTCCCCAGGCTTTGCTTTCTTTTCCTGCCTCTGCACAGCTGGATGAAAGGTGTGGCTGATGGCTCCCCCGCACTCACCATCCCACAGCCTGGCAGGGCTGTTTTAAGCCGCTCTTTGCAGGAAACCGCCATCAGCAGGATGCCTCTTTCCTCGTCACTTACTAAAGCGGTATTGTATCTAACTTTTAACCAGGCACCCCCATGCTCTACTCATTTTCAACCTGAGCACACCTTTCAAATCTTTTAATCTCACAATTCCTTGCCTAACTTGGTTGTTTCTGTGGATCAAAGAAATAGGAAGGAAGATAAGTAATTAGCAGATGAGCAGATCTCCCCCCTGGGAGAAGGAAATAGCAACCCACTCCAGTGTTCTTGCCTGGAGAATCCCAGGGACGGCGGAGCCTGGTGGGCTGCCGTCTATGGGGTCGCACAGAGTAGGACACGACTGAAGCGACTTAGCAGCAGCAGCAGATCTCCTCCCGAGCTTCCCCTTCGGTAATCTCACAAACCAAGTGACCAAACGGGGTGAACAAGATAACATCTTGAGAAAGGTCATGAGGAGTCCACCACCCTGCAGGCAGTGGGGGATGGTGACCACTCTGAAGCGCTAGCTCCGTGATTCACTGACATTACTTCCCTCCTTTCCTTTAAAACTTTCCTCCTCAAACAGATTCTTTGGAGCTGGTGTTCATGGGACACTGAGTCCACCATCTTTTCAGACTGCTGGCATTCTAATTAAAGACAACTCTCCCTTCCACGGATGTTTGTTTATCAGTTTGACTTTGTAAGTGGCGAGCAGCAGGAACGATTCATTCAGAAACACTGTCCCCGTGCTGAGCAGGCTCTGGGCTGCCCCAGGTTGACTCCCCACTGCCCTGGCCAGCTTCTGTGCCCCAGAGGCCAAGGTCAACCACGTCCTAAGAGCAAAACAGGTTTCAGATGCCCGGTAGGCAGAATGCCCCCACAGTTCCTCTCATTAGCTGGGAGGAGAGGCAAGACGACCCAGAAGAAAGCATTAGCTTATCCATGAGCTCCAGATGAAGGCCGTTGGCATTCTGGGGAGAAGTTTACTTTTAACTGAGGGTCTTTGGGGAGCTTTCAAGGAAGAGGTGACTTTGAAACTGATCTTGAAGGATGGAAGGGCTTTGCAGATGCAGAGAAGGGGGCCTGGGGCTTCAGGCAGGGGAAGCAGCAGGAGAACAGGCATGGACCCTTCCCCGAAGTTCCAGAATCACCTTAGTGCTGCAGAGAGCTCTCTGGCGCCAGGCCACAGGCAGCGTTGGCACGTGGGGATGGGGAACCTCCTTCCGGAAACCTTATTTGTCAACACCCTGGGCTCAGAGGAGAAAAACAGGAGCCAGAATCTCGTTAGCTTTGAACGTGCACGGTCCCTTGCCACAGAGTGGCTGCCGTGATGTGGACGCAGCCCGTGTAAATAGCGCCGGACAGGATTGCAGCTAATAGGGTTATTAATACCTGTCACAGCCCCGGATAGCAGAAGAATGTGGAGGTTTTCCACTGTAGATTAAAACCAACCAACAGGGACTTTTCCGAGTCTGGCCGTCACAGCTCTCTCTTCAGACATCTTTTCCTGCAGCCATGCAGGCTGGGGTAAGTAATTGTCCCTGGGAAGGATTGTCACCATGGTAAATGCAAAAGCAGGAACAAACTTGCCTCCCTTGGCTTCAGGCGAGAACAAGCATATTTGAAATTCAAAAAGGTGAGCGCCAACCCTGGCTTCCATGGGTAGCTTTGACCTCTTTCCTGGCCCAGGCAGTCACCCCAAAGAAAAGCCACCTTTGTCTGGGCTTCATGTCTCTAGCTCCTGGGAAGAATCTGAGCAAGGCAGAGAGCTGAAGGGAGAAGGGAGGAGAATGTAGAGTCTGGAGGGTCTGCAGAAAGCCGGGCTCTGGAGCTGGGGCTCAGGCGGGGCGGCTTCTTGGGGACAAGATCACTCCTGTCCCTTCTGGGTCCTCAGATAGTCACTGGAGTCTGGTCCTCTCTATTGCACAAAGGTGCCCCAGAACCTTCAAGAAAGGGCTCCGGTAGCAAACAGGTCAAGGGGTAGAACCCTGCTGGAGGCTTTTCTAACAAGACCCACCAGCACCCCACTGCCCCACCTGCTACAACCTGAGAGAACTTGCATGGGCAAAGACACCAGGCGGGGACACAAGCTGCCCCCACTGCTGTGCCCCTGACCGGAGGGCCACCAGGCATTCCGGGGGAGGTGGCACATAGCTTTGTCTTGCTTCCCCTTCCAGGTCTATGTCACTCCTCTTCTCAAACAGAAAGCTCTGGACACATGACAGGGGCTTAGGGACCCCTGCTCCCCTCACAAGTTCCCTGTCCCTGGCAGGGGTCCAGGCAAGCCCTGGGGTAAATGGGGCTCGCTTTGGAGAGGGAGACTTGTTCGTTCTACCTCTGTTTTGGGGTCCTCCCTTCTTTTGCCTTTGCATTTTCAACTACTCCTGGGAGTCCAACTCTTCACTCTCTACTATCATGGACTGAATTTTGCATTCCCCCCTCCTCAATTATCAATGGAGCCCTAACTCCAATGTGACCTTATAAACATAGGACCTTTAGGGAGGTAATTAAGGTTAAGACAGGTCATAAAGACAGGGCTTTACTCCAATATAACTGGTATTTTTATAAGAAGAGATACCAGGAGTGCGTATGCCTGAAGGAAAGGCCAGGTGAGAACACGGTGATAAGGTAGTCGACTGAAAGTCAAGGACAGTCCTCACAGGAAACTAGCTCTGCCGGCACCTTGACCTTGTGTTTGCAGCCTACAGACTTGGAATAAATATCTACTGTTGAGGCCTCCCAGTCTGTGGTATTCTGTAAGGCAGCCTGAGCCAACTAAAATACCTGTCTTGTCTCTCTGCTTGATGACTTACTGGAGAGGAGGAGAAGCCGTTTTGACTCTAGAAACCACCGCAGATTGGTATGGGGGACAAATACTGCATACTGATTGCAGGATGGAACTGCCTAATGGTTAAGGCCATGTGCTTTGAATCAATAAACTGGGCCCGCAGGAGGTTAATATTCTATTCTATGCCCAAGGAACTTCATCTGACAAATGGGATAATAATTGTTCCATTACCATAGAGTTGTAGCAAAAATAAAAATAAATAGCAGCACAGAGTAGGAGCTCAATAAAATATCTGCCATGCTTATTGACATCTTGCTGCCTCTGACATATAGTTTGACCTTGGTCCTACTAGCTTCTCCACTCATAAATGATGATGAGAGAGGCTTCCCATCTCCCAGGTTTGGAGAGAAATTGAAAAGAAGCAAAGATAAGGAAGAGCTAGGGAAGAAAAATGCCTCAGAAATTCAAGATTGCCTCCATCACCATCATCACCATCATCACCATCATCACCATCACCATCATCACCATCACCATCATCACCATCACCATTATCATTACCACCATCATTATCACCACCACTCTCATCATCATCATCATTTGGCCCTGATGCTACAAGTGATGCACAACAGTATCTTTTTGAGATTCCACCCTATACTCTGGTTCTCGTTCCTGCTGCAGACGCACAGGTACGTCCCATGGAGGTCTGGTGGTCTGCTGCTTGCTTCCACAGCCTCTTGCACACATGGATATGCCCCCTTCCCCAGCTTTCCTGCACCACCCAGCTTCCAGCAACACAAACAGTAGTCAGTGGGAGGGAGGCAAGAAAGCAGAGTGAGTCCCTCTTGCACCTTCCCACCCCTACTCCTGGCGGAACGTGGTCCCATGCCCCCAGGGAGGGCATACCCTTGCTTCTTTCCCTCCAGCGATGTGAGATACATGAGGTGGGGGCAGGGGCTGTTGGAAAGCATGCAGGGAACCCACAGGGCACAGTCACCCTCCAAACATAAGCCACGGGGCTGGGGATTGAATGATAGGCCTGCCCTCTTCATGCCCCCACTTTAGCAGGGCTCTGGGAAAACACTGCCCAGCAGCCAGTGGCCCTGAGAGCCTTCCTGGGTGGCTACTATTTACAGCCCAGCCCTTTCCTTCTTTCCTGGTAATCCTTCTGCCCACCCCAGTAGCTGTGGCACCATGCCAACCCAGGTCCAGCTGAACAGTCTTCATAGACATTTCCGTGGCTTACGGGTAGTGGAGTGGTCCAAAAAGTGGAGCCACTGGTGGGAGTGGATGTCCTGGGTGCCCTTGAAATCTCAGGATTGCGATCTGGACTGGCTTTGTCTCCAGTGGCCATTTGGCTTTCCCTCCCTGGCTATCAGAAAACTGGGAGACCCAGAGCAGAGGAAAGCAGGGCCTGCTTGGAAGAACACTCTAGAATGCATCCTCCATGGCCAAGATCAGCTTGGCCTCCCTCTTTCCCACCCCTCTTCCCCAGCTCCTCTGAAAAACAAACAAAAGAAAGAAAGAAAAGCGGTGAGAAGCACAATCAAATCAGCAGGTGACACTGGTATTAATCCCCAGGGCTCAGGCACAGGGAACAAGGTAAGAGCTGGTAAAGAAGCCCACGAGAAGTGTCGATTCTGAGTAGGGACTCAGCACTGTCAGGATGAGCCAGGCCCCACAAGCTGCCCTCTGCCCGGTCTGCTGTTTACAGTAAAACTTCATCACAAGATGCTATTAAGCTTGGCAGTTACTGTAAATGCTACTGTCGCTGTTGACTTCCACAGCCCCAGGAAATTTTATCCAAGACAGAGTGGCTTCAACAGAGAGGCCCCGAACTACCACTTGTTTCTCTATAGAAAAGTAGAAAGTGCCCTGGAGAGAGATCAGCCCAGTCTTGGGCTGGAGAACGGCGGCCCCTCCCCCACGCTGAGGGCTGGAAGGCCGATAATGAAGTCAGCAGGGCTGGTGGGAGAGATTCCAGAGCAAAATGAAAAGCGGTTTGTCCATTATGAGGAGGCCAGAGAGCATGGTCCAGCCGCTCCTATCTGTCTTCTCGGTTACCTTGATGGAGGCAGAGAAATTGCCTATTCTGGGACCAATAAATAAAAAATGGACACAGGGCCAGTCTGAATTATCTGGGGGAGGGAGGCAACAAGAACTGCACCTGCTTGAATGTTGGTGACAAGACACAAGGACACACCTGAATTTGTCAGCCACCTACCCCATTTCCCACCTCCCTTCCCCGGAGCAGGTACATAACCTCCAGATATAAGCCACCGAGGGACTTGTTTAAAATTCTCTGATTAATTCATGGCATTTATCTTACTTTCATCTGATTTTTAAAAGGGAGGAAAGCTTTGGTGCCTCACCCAGCATCCTGAAGCGAAGCCTTATTCATCTCCATATCTCGGGTGACACATCTCCGTGTTCGCTAAACACTGGTTGGATGGGTGGTGTTGCACATTTGAGCCAGATGTGGAAAGAGCAGTGGAGTTTTTAACAAGAAAACCTGGGGTCAGATCTTGGCTCTGTGATTTGCAAGCTATGTAACTCTGAAGCATAGGTCCAATTTCCTCTTCAGTAATTTGGGAATAATAATACCTACATTACCAGGCCATTGGGCAGATTAAATGAAATAAAGGTGTTAAAGTGCTTATCACAGTGCCCGACACATCAATAAACCTTGTTGAATCTGAATCTGAGGGATCAAATCTTGACCTCACCAAGACACATAGCGAAATGACCCCATACCTCTGAATGGGGCACAGCCAGCTACTGGGATTATCTGCTACAAATCTAGGGTCAGGAACCAGTTCCTCCCAGCGTCCCTGAGCCACGGCTCTCTATTTCCTTCCACCCACTCCCCAGCAGATGTAGGCTCAGGGAAAGCTAACGAATTTTAATAACATCCTAAGTCAAACATCATTATGAAAGTAAACCTGCTGGAAAAAATCATATAATGCACCCCAAGGCCAAAGGTAAATGGTTTTTTTTAGATTTTCCATTATTTTAGGTTACCTGTGCTCAGGAGAGACAGGGAAGATAGCTTAAATTCATACAGATAATCAAGAACTGATTATACTTCTAGATGGCTTGCTTGTTCTAGATTCTAAAGCAAAGATCTTCAACCTGATCCCACAGAGAATCTACTGGTCACCTCCCAAAATGGTCCCTCAAGTCAGGGATGGTAAGTGGTGTGATGACTGCAGCTGTTAAGTGGTGTGATAGCTGCTTTAAGCAGGGGAGGGGTCTCAGGTTCTGGAAGCTTCTGAATGAAGTAATTTACCTAACTCCTTTAATTCTGCATAAATCTATCTGCAAGCTCCATTCTGCCCCAGTCTCAGAAGATCAATCTGAACTGTAAACAAGGGAAGACTGACCCACATTGGTGGTGGTGGTGTTTTGTTGCTAAGTAGAGTTTGACTCTTTGAGACCCCATGAACTGCAGCACATCAGGCTTCCTGGTCCTTCACTATCTCCTGGAGCTTGCTCAAACTCATGTCCATTGAGCTGCTGATGCCATCCAACCACCTCATCCTCTGTCACCCACTTCTCCTCCTGCCCTCAATCTTTCCCAGCATCAGGGTCTTTTCTACTGAGTTAGCTCTGGGCATCAGGTGACCAAAGTATTGGAGCTTCAGCATCAGTCCTTCCAATGAATACTCAGGATTGATTTCCTTTAGAATTGACTGGTTTGATCTCCTTGCTGTCCAAGGGACTCTCAAGAGTCTTCTCCAGAATCACAGTTCGAAGGCATCAATTCTTCAGCACTCAGCATTTTTCTGTGGTCCAACTCTGAGTTGATCTCTCCCTATCTTGCATCAGCTGTCTCTAGATGACAAGTCATGGGTTATTGTTTCTTCCATGTGGAGCAGTTCCCGAGGCCGGTTTCCTACCTGATGATGCAGCTATGGTGGTGTTCTCCAGTCTGAGCCAGGACCCTAACTCTCCTGCATGCCTGTAGACTGCCACTTCCAGATCTTCCCTCGGAACCTCTGTACATTGTCAACGGGGAGTTTAAGTAGACACCCTGGATCTAACATTCAGCTTGGCTCTTGCCTGGTACCACTCCACAGACGATAAACTGAACAAAGGCAAATTTTTGTTCCATGCATTTAAGATCATATTCCTCATAACTGTGATACTAGAATACTACCTTGTACTGAAGAGGTCTCAATATTGAGATTTTTACTGATGGGATGTCCTACCTGTTCCTTTCTTTAATCTCCTGGTTTCTCCCAGCCTTTGAACACAGGTTCTTGTTTTCCTGTCCCTGGAACAGCCAGTCTCTGACTTTCCCGAGAAAGAAGGTGTTAGGTACAGTGGAAAGTTCAGGACTTTACAGGCAGAAAGCTCTAGATGTAAGTCTCAACTCTACCACCTTAAAGTTATGTAGATCTGGTAAGTTGATTAATTTTTAATCTGAGATTCCTTGTCTCTGTCTCTAACATGGCTATAATTGCACTCATAAATTTGTTTAAAAAGATTAAATTATGTACTTAAAGTCCCTCGTAGAATTCCTGGAGCAGAGATCAAGTTTAGCAATTGTTATTCCTTTCTCCTCTTTCCCACACACAGAGATGTCACTGATAGTCGATGGATAACTTAGATAACATTCCTTTCGTATTTGTGTTGCCTAATAAATGCCAGTTCCTTTGTCCCTGTGCTCATTCAATCATGAAAGAAAATGTTCACCAGGCCCCACGGCGTGCCACGCATTGTGCTGTATGCTGGGGTATGATGATGAAAAGACTTAGGCAGGGGGAGTTTCCTGGTGGTCCAGTGGCTAAGACTCCGAGCTCCCAATGCAGGGGTGGAGCCCCGGACTGATCCCTGATCAGGGAACTAGATCCTGAATGCCAAGACTCAGAGTTCTCATGCTTTTTTAGGGGACTAAAAAAGACCCCTCATACTGCACTGCAATGAAGATCAAAGGTCCTATGTGCTGCACCTTAAGACCTGGTGCAGACAAATAAATATTAAAAAAAAAAAAAAAGGATCTCTTGATCTGGGGTAGGGAGAGGAGCCAAGTCAGCAGAGAATTGCATAAGTCTAGGGCAGAACAACAGGAAATGCAAAGCAAATGTGGAGGTCCTGAAGAGGGTATTCACCTCTGACCATCTGACTCTACCTGTGTGTGAATCTGTGATCTGGCTCAGGCAGCCAGCACCCAGTCCTGACTGTGGAAATGGAGCCGATGATTGACAATAACTGGCTCCACTGAGGTACAAGATTAACTAACAGCATCTAGACCTGTAGCAGAGAAGGCAATGGCAACCCACTCCAGTACTCTTGTCTGGAAAATCCCATGGATGGAGGAGCCTGGTAGGCTGCAGTCCATGGGGTTGCTAAGAGTCAGACAGGACTGAGCGCCTTCACTTCACTTTTCACTTTCATGCATTGGAGAAGGAAATGGCAACCCACTCCAGTGTTCTTGCCTGGAGAATCCCAGGGACCGGTGAGCCTGGTGGGCTGTCGTCTATGGGGTCGCACAGAGTCAGACACGACTGAAGTGACGCAGCAGCAGCAGCAGCAGACCTATAGACATTCAAAGGCAGAGTTTTCCAAAACCATGGAGCAGATCATTCCAGACAACTGCGACCCCTCTTTCCACTTTCCCCTTGCCTTTCCATAGAACGAGGGACAAGGCCAACTCCTCCCTCTTCGTTTACCCCCTCCTGGGGGTAGGTTTAAAGAAAAGTCTCCAATATTATTTTGTGTGGGAAGAAGAAGGAAACCACCACTTACTATGTGCCTCCTTTATGCCAGGCATTCTGTTGGCATTTCACGTTTGCTGGCTTCCTTCTCACAGCAGCTCTCTAGGACAGACAAGCATCGCTTCACCCATCCCACAGATATGGAAACTAAGAGTTTAAAATACTCCTCTGAAGTCAGTTACTAAGTTACAAGGAAAGCCTGGTCTGGGCAGACCCAGCTGGCTCACACAGTTGTGCAGGATGTCCAGTGGCCAAAGGCACGCATCTGAGGGGCCAAAATCCAGGCTGGGCTCTGCTCACCCTGATGAGCCCCTGGCCTGTGTCTACAACCACCTGAGCGAAAGGACCCCTGTTTGCAGTTTCACTAGGGCACTATCTGCTTCCCATACCATCATCTATCAGGCTGCATCTGCCTTTATCGCTTTCAGACAATGGTGCCCTATGGGGGAGTAGCAGCCTCAGTTGGGAGCCCACTTGGCCCATCTCTAGAGTGTGAGAACACCCCAAAATTCCCTGCTGTCTCCCCAGACTTCAGCACCTTCATTTTATAGGTGAGGACACACAGCGGGCTACCACACACATTACCATGCACCAATTCTTAGCATTAACACTGCAAGTGAGACTTACTGCCCCCACCTAACACAAGAAAACAGAGACTGGAAAAGGCAAAAGGGAATGCCCTAAGTCATACGAGTAAGCGCCAGAACAAGGATTTGAACTTGGATTTCTTTGGCCCTGAAGCATAAGTTCTTTCCATTGTTCCAGGCTGCCTCAAGAAAAGAACTACTTGCTCAAATAGCTACCTAGGAGCACAGCTAGCCTTGGAACCTGGTCTTCTGATTCCAGATTCAATGAACAATTGTTATTCAGTGGTTGGGGACAGTCCTGGTCATCTACGGGTACATAACAAGCCACCCCAAAACACAGCGAGTTAAAACAAAAACAAGGATTGATTTTGCTCAAAAGCTTGTAGTTTGGGCAGGGGTTGGTGGAAATGGCTGGTCTCTGATCCATGTGGCTACAGCAGGAATAGCTTGATAGGGGTGAGAGAATTCCTTTATAAGATGCTGTCATCTGGGAGCCAAACTAGGACTGTCATCCAGGGGTCAGGATTGCAGCCCACATGGACCTCTCCACCGGAATGACTTCGGCTTCCTCACAACACGGTGGCCAGGTTCCAAGAACAAATGTCCAAAACCCCACAAGGTTTCTTCCCACCTTGTTTTGGAAGTTCCAGGAAATCATTTCCCCTGCCTTCTACTGATCAAGAAAGTCACAAAGACCAACCCAGATTCAAGAGGATAAAAATTAGACCACACTTCTCAAAGGGAAGGTAGAAAAGAATTTGCAGTCATCTTTAATCCACAGAAGAACCTTGGTTCTATTGTTGCTCAGTGGCTAAATCATGTCTGATCCTTTGAGACCCCATAGACCCCAGGGACACCATGGTACTGGAGAAAGATATTCAATGACATTTTCCAAAAATAGGCTTCATTCAACTGTCACAGCATCAAACTGCCTTACTAAACAGCCAGTTCAATGTTCACAGGTAAACCATGGGTAAGGATTTGGTTGAAGACTGGACAGGCAGCCTCACCCCTGACCTACAGGGAAAGTGAAAGCTGGAGAAACTGAGCGGATTCTGAGCCCAGAGCTTCAGGGCATGTCACAATCCTGGCTGCCCCTCACTAACAGCGAAAATCACCGGAGCAAAATCAATCCACACAGCATCTGGTCTCCATACACTGGCTGACTCCAGCCAGGCCCTGGGCCCCCCTCACTGTCACAGGTACTAAATTCCCCTGGACATGCATGCCAGAGAAAGCCAGGGTTGAAAACTACTAATAAATCCATCTGAACACTGCGCTCTCCTGGGGCTTATCAGTATTTCAGTTCTAGTCACAAAAATAACATACTGTAAAAGACTGATTAGTCATCGGATAATTGAGTTCTTAAATGTCAAAAACAATATCGTATGAATATTCAACAGATCATGCTACTGAAACTTACCTGTTCCATCAACAATGACTAACATTTCTCCCCCATTGTTCTTTCCCAGAAATTATGTTAATATGACTTTTCCGAGGTGATGAATGTGGTTCTCTTTAAAACATATTGTCTTACAGGTTAATGCATAATGAGCTGGTTAAAGGAAAACAGCTTAGGGGTCGGGCTGGATTTGCATCTCTCTGCATTAGCTTCACCTCCCTGTACAGACAGAGGGGGGATCAGAGTAGAATTCCTTCCAGCAACGGATCAACTTCAGAGTTCGATTTTTTGCGGGTTTTAGTTCTTATTTATTTACTTACCGGTTGGTTGGTTGGTTTTTTACTGAGACCTGGGAATGATGCACTGTTTTCTTGCAGCTTAAGTTTAAACTAGTACTAAATTTCAAGTTTGGTTGGAAGCTGGCACGTAACTGAATTCCATGGGAAGTTATGGTGAATGCGTGTCTGACTCTTTGCAACCCCATGGACTGTAGCCTGCCAGCTTCCTCTGTCCATGGAATTCTCCGGGCAAGATGACTGGAGTGGGTTGCCAAGCCCTCCTCCAGGGAATCTTCCTGACCCAGAGACTGAACCCACGTCTTATTATGTTTCCTACATTGGCAAGTGGGTTCTTCACCACCTGGAAAGTCCGAGAAGTTAGGGTATGGTGGGCTAAATGTATTTGTAAGAACTTATCTATGTTTTTCTGAACTCTTGTGCAAACAACACACACAAACACACACACACACACACACACAAACAGGCAAGCTGGGAGGGTGTACAGGATAGCTGGAAGGAATTTTCTGAGCCTAGAGTCCAGCGAGGAGAGAACTCCCCCAAGCAGATCATGCTTTCTGTTCGCCTGGCCTCAGCAGATGCTGCAGCAGCTGGAGCCAGGAGCAGCTTGGTGGGGTGGGAGCTGATGTTGGGGTCAGCGTGCAGGCCCCGCAGCATGTCAGGGGCCTCGCTCTTGGTGGGAGCGACAGGATATGCCAGGCACTGTCTGCTCCTCCAGCAGACTCTGTCACCCCAGAGGCTGTTTTAGCTCTTTCTAGCCAGAAGCATTAGACCCTCTGACTGGAGTTTTTCATGTCCAGCCCTCAGCCAGTCCCAGCCTCAGGCCAGGCCCCTGGGATTATTCATAGAATGTGCACAAATGAAGATGTTTGTTGGTTCAAGGATTTACAATCACGCCCACCATCCTAAATCTCACTCCTGTGAGAAATGCCCAGCCTGTCTCTGCCGGTTCTAATCTTGTTACAGCATCATCTACCTAATAAGCCTTCAAGAACTTTATAATGCTTCTGTCCTCCCACTCCTCTTTCTCCCGGAAGAGCCTTTATTTCTCCCCTAGCCATCCTGGCAAACAGTTATTAAAACTCACACAGATGAAAATGTGCTTTCAAGTTGGACCACAGATACGGGCCCAGTCGTGATTCCCAATCCGTCCCCACCCAACTCCACACTTTCCCTGTTCTTCCATCCTACAGACGCCAGCTCCCTGATGAGAACAGCAACGTAAAACATCTGCTTACAACAGGAGGCTCTGCTCAGTGTTGTGTGGCAGGCTGGCTGGGAGGGGAGTGTGGGGGAGAATGGATACATGTGTACGTGTGTGTATGGCTGCGTTGCTTACTCTGCTGTGTACCTGAAAACTATCACGACTTTATTAATAGGCTATTGTTGTTCAATTGCTCAGTCGTGTCCCACTCTTTGCAACCTCATGGACTGTAGCCCTCCAGGCTCCTCTGTCCATGGGATTTCTAGTCCAATATAAAATAAAAAGTTTTTTTAAAAGATATTAAAAACAAACAAATAAGCATCTGCTTACAGAAAACACACGGAGAACCACTTCTTCCCCTGCCCGAGGTTCCAGGAACTCAGAGAATCTAAAGGAGACACTAAAATTAGTCATTCATCCCAGAGCTTCCATCTGCTTCCTGCCCAGTTTCACAAGCACAGGCCCTCCCTGCTTTATGTATAAATAAACTGCTTGACCTGGGGCTGTCAGGCAGGCCCTGAGCATTGAGTACTGACCCCAAAGTTGTCACACTAGGTCATCAAGAACCGGACAGAAGATTCTTCCTGCCCTGGAGGGGCTTACAGCAAGGCCCTGCGAGAGTGACCCTAAGCAACAAGCAGGCATATTCCTCCCGCCTCCAAGGAAGGGCCTGGGCTCAGCGGTCAAAACAGAGACCAGAAGCCGGGTGCTCACTCTTGCCGGCCACGTCTTAGAAGCAGAGGGCTCGTGTCTCCCTTAAGCATGTTTTTAATCACTGCAAAATTGTGTCCTCCGAAACGGCAGTGTGGTTCTCAGTTACCCGCATGCAGACTGATGCTCTCAGTATGGAGTGGGGAGAAGACATTTAAAAACAATTAGGATCATGGTGAGGCAGCTCCAAAGAGCTCGTTAGTTAGGTAGGGGAAAGGGGAAAGGAAGCCAGTATGCTCACCAGATAACGAAGTTATTTGTACTTTTGATGGGGAGGAGGGAGATGATTGGTTTCTTTATTATCTCCCTTTTGATGTCAGATGGGAGCTCTGGACACACGTGGGCGCAGGGAAACACACACACACACAAGCAGCATTCCCAGATGACGAGACAAATGCAATCTGAATGCTTTAGGAGGCATTGCCAATGAAGAGAGCTAGAGAAACAGCTGATATCTCTTTGGCAAACCCTCTGACATCCTGCCATGCCCAGCAGGCTGAGTGGGCGCTAAGAGAGAGGGCCAGGCCCAAGAAGAGCTGGGTTTGGGGTGTGGATGAGCTTATGGTGCTGAGAACACCCTCCCTGTGCAGGGACCACAAGGAAGTGAATGGCACCTGCCTTCTGGACTTGGCTCCTGAAGCCAAGAGAGTGCCTTGGTGGGGGTTATCTTTAAAGGAGCCAGGTGACACTAGCTCCACCTCCCTGCCCGTGTCCTTGGTTAAGGTCATGCTATACTGCTGTGCTGGAGAAGGCAAGGGCACCCCACTCCAATACTCTTGCCTGGAGAATCCAATGGATGGAGGAGCCTGGAAGGCTGCAGTCCATGGGGTCACTGAGGGTCGACACGACTGAGCGACTTCACGTTCACTTTGCACTTTCACTTTGCACTTTCATGCATTGGAGGAGGAAATGGCAACCCACTCCAGTGTTCTTGCCTGGAGAATCCCAGGGACGGCGGGGCCTGGTGGGCTGCCGTCTATGGGGTCACACAGAGTCGGACACGACTGAAGTGACTTAGCAGCTTACTGCTGTGCTCAATCGCTCAGTTGTGTCTGACTCTTTGCAACCACATGAACTGTAGCCCACAAGGCTCCTCTCTCCGTGGAATTCTCCAGGCAAGCATACTGGAGTGGGTTGCCATTTCCTTCTCCAGGGGATCTTCCCGACCCAGGGATTGAACCCACATCTCTTGCATATCCTGTGTTGGCAGGCGTATTATTTACCACTGTGCCACCTGGGAAGCTCAGTTAATGCCATGTGTGACCCCAGGCCCCCGGGTATTCTGAGATGCGGTGGTGGAAGGAAGGAAAGTGAGGGATCTCTTACCAGTCTCAGTATGGAGTTCCTCTATTACTCCAAGAGTTGTCATAACAAGCCTCTGAATCCTGATTAAATTTCTCCCCTCACCCCCCAAATTTCCAGGGGGCAGCAAGCTTTGTCTATCTTTCACAGCACCTAGGCTGACTCTTACTTGCCCATGGGGAGGCCTCATGTTAACCCACTTTGTTCCCATGTATATTCATTCATTCATGCAAGCATTTGTTGAGGGGAGCATGCCAGGAAGTGTGCTAGGAGTGGATGGAAAGACCCAGAAAGAACTGAGTGTGGTCAACAGACCCAGAAGCTGTGAAACACCCCTGCTTCAATGCACCACACTCCCCCTGACCTCCTGATCATGCTATGTCCCTGCAGGCTGTTCCCTGAGGTCCACCCCCTGGAAAGACCCCAGTTCAACCACATACAAGCTGTGTGCTGTGGTCAGTGTCTCAGCTGTGTCTGACTCTTTGTAACCCTTTGAACTATAGCCTGCCAGGCTCCTCTGTCCATGGGATTCTCCAAGCAAGAATCCTGGAGTGGGTTGCATTTTCCTCTTCCAGGGGATCTTCCCAACCCAGGAATTGAACTCATGTCTCCCTGTCTCCTGCATTGCAGGTGGATTCTTTATCACTGAGCCATCAGGGAAGCCCATACAAGCTATGAAATCTGGGGTAATTACTTGGCTTGTCAGATGTGGTTTTCTTGCCTCTAGATAGGCAGCTGTTGGGAAGATGAACTAAGATGATATATAAAATGTGGCGATTGTAATAGTAATGATGATATGCTGTATGGTCTCTGCTGCACCTATGTTTTCCTTACAGATGGGAACTCATCGTCCACAAAGATCTTTTGAACTGATACCTTCCCCAGCTCTGTGCCACATGCCAAGGTTCTCAGTCTTTCTGATCACAGGTTAGTGAGACCTCTTGGCCCATCTACTTACATTTGCCATTTACTAGGAATTTTTAAAGGTACCCCAAAATATCAAGTACATGATGCACATTAACGGATTATTCTCTGATATGCCAGAAATATTATCCCAGCTAAACGGAAGAATGGTGCAGTTTAAAATAAACACCAGTGCATTTTCAACTCCGCTCTTGCTTCGCATCTGAGTGCACCACAGACCATGCTTCTAGATTTATTTCTAGAAGGTCTCTCTTGGAGCCCTAGGCCAGAAGCGGAGAGCTCCCAGCAGAGGGCACTAAACCAATTGATAGGATCCCCCCCCAGGGAAAGATCCAGACCCCAGGCCTTCCCGGTGGTCAGCCCCACTACAGCAGGCCCCCGAGATGTTGGGAGTATTTTTGAACATTGATGATCTTGTAATTTGCAGAAATGTTGATATCTCCATATGCCGCCTCAGAGTGGGATTGTCTCACAACAAGCATGAGAGAATCACACCTCGGCAAGGAGTTCAGTAAATTCATCTGTGAAACATATTTCAATTCCAAAGGCAATTTTCTAATTAGTAACGACACGCAAAGCCTTGGCATTCTGAAAGCAGTTCTCAGCAGAGCCGGTTTTGAGCTAATCTAAGCCTGAGAATGAGGTACCAGATGCCTCCCTGGTCCACGACAGGCTTCTGAAAACCCTTGGGCCTTGATTTGGAATGAGGTGGGGGCACACTTACCACCAGACAAAGAAGTGGATCTTTCCCTCCACCAAAACCCTTTATATTACAGCCAGGGCTGGGAGCCACAGGGGCTTAGAATAGGCAGTGCAGTGTATCTGTTCATTCAGCATTTAATGAAGACTTGTCAAAGGTATGGACCAGAAAGACATCATTCTTGCGCTCCTGGAGCTTATGGTTTACAGGAAAATCCAGACATTACTACACAAATAATTGCGTAACTAAGGAGTAGCAAAAAGGGCTCTGACCAGTATCCCAGCTCATCTGCAAGGTGGAGAAAATTTTCTCAAAGGACATGGTGTTTAAGCATACTGAAGTGGGTTTGAATTCCAACTATATGATTTATTTTAGAATACTTTGTGGTTAGCTAGTCATACTCTCTGGGTCTCAGTGTCTTCACCTATAAAATGATTACATAATAACTACTCACAGATCTATTATAAGGATCTACTAAGGTAATGCACTTAGAGTGCCTGGCATCATTTAAGGCACTTAATAGATGCTCAATAAAAAATACCTCTTGTTACCATTTCAGGATGCCTCCCAACCTGTGGCTGATGGGATGCCCAGGAAACACAGCTCAGTCTTCTACTTTCTCCTTCTGAAAGGAGGCTGACAAGGTATCTGAGCAGGTTTTCAGGGGCCTGGCCAAGAGAGCTAGCCTTGTTTCTAAAGAGAAATTGCACGACCTGACAGGATGAGCAAATAGATGCAGGAGAGGGCACGTCATTAGGAAGCGCACCTTGTTAGTGAATAAAATCCCACCAAGCCTTCCAAGCCTGGAACCGAGGCGAGCACTGTGAGAAGGAAGACCTGGGCCAGGACAGAGGACAGCATTTTGTGCACCCAGGCTGCAGGGCTAGACGCCCCGGGCTTTGCAGGAGCAGGGGCTGACTCACATCTGTAATGGGGGATCTTGGAGCCCCAGGTTACACTCCCTTGGGAGATAGGAGTTTTAATCCCACCTTCACCCTTTACTCAATGGTCTTTATCACATCCCACCCCCACACAGCTTTCCAGGTTCTCAGCTTCCCC
This sequence comes from Bos grunniens, assembly GCF_055505025.1. Taxonomy (NCBI): domain Eukaryota; kingdom Metazoa; phylum Chordata; class Mammalia; order Artiodactyla; family Bovidae; genus Bos; species Bos grunniens. Next base: position 26,116,431 of record NC_141179.1, read on the forward strand.
ATCTCTAAAGTGAAAAAGGATCCTTCCTGATTTTGTCCAACATCCTATGCAGATTGTTAAAGACAATGAGATCCTGAGTAGAAATGTGTTTTATGCTTGAAAGAAGAAATTCCAAGGAGTATCACCTGCAACCAATAAATCTTTCTCTCCAGGTGAAGCAGCTGGCAGCACTGAGCCCCCCAGGGATGGAGGCAACCCCCCCACCCCCCACCCCCATCTACATCGCTGAGATGCTTGCCTCGCTCGGCTGCATCCCAGGCTTGGCATCTCTAGAAAACCTTCGGAGCGCTGCCCCTCTCTCCTTTACATCTCATTTCATCCCATCTCCCTTCCCCAGGCTGCTCTCTCTCTCACGGATCCCAGAGCCCCGAGCCCTCTCGAGCTTCTGGCTGCCCTCGTCCGAGGCCCCGGGCATTTGTTTTCTCACTGCACGAGGTGGCACACTGATACATTTGTACCACAGGAAGCAGAAAACTAGTTTAACATCTCATTTATTTCATAGATGAGAAAGTAATTCCCTGCTGAATGAGTGTCCCAAACCAACAATTCAGAGAGGAGGAATTTACAGTGCTGCCAAGGACCGGCCTGCATTACTGTCACGCCGTTATATAACGGAGCTGGAACCTTTTTCTCTCTCTCCTGTTAGCCTGAAGAGAAAAGCCATTAAATATGATTAAGGTTAAGAGATTGCTAAAATTACAAACAGCCGCCATTCAATTATTTTGCTCTATAAAATGCAACACAGATTGGAGTTATTTCTCTGAAATGTGTTTTTAGAAAATAACATAACACAACTAATGTGGTTTGATCTAGCAAATCAGGTTCCAGATACCACTTCTAATGCAAAGCTAAAAGGTTCATAATTTAACTCAAAGTTTGTAACTTAAAGTCGTCAGGTGCTTACTTTATAGAAAGCTTTATAAAGAGAAAAAAAATCAATATCATCCCAACTAATATTCTGAAGTCATCTACAGCCAGAGATTCAATCAATTTTATCACCTATTAAAGGGACAGACAGAAAAAACTTTTTTTTTAAATTTAAAGAACCAGTAACCCCTTAACCTAACAGATACATATTTGGGGGTCAGGGGACAAGGGGCAGGAGGGAGTGTTAATCTCAGATATTTTCTGGCAACTTTCATAGGGCCAAAGTGGGATACTGAGGGTGTTAGTTTCACAAAGAAGTGGCAGGTAAATGGGAAAGTAACTCTTCTAAATCTGTTCCTCCCAAGAGCAGTCTTGGGGCAGGGAATAGTCCACAAGGACAGCCTCGCGCTGTCCTTGGACTTACAGTTACATTGCAGATGACTTCTCAGCTTAGAAAGAATCAAGAGCCCAACTGCATTGAAATGAATTTTCTGTCCAGTTTGTATTGAATGCTGAAATAATTGGAAATTTCAAAAAAAAAAAAACTCTATGCAGATATATTAGTGGCTAGAGACTTCTGGTTATTATGGTTAATAAAACACAAGAATGATATTACACGCTGCTCACAGACTCTAGCCCAGGCCTCACAGTCCCTCTAGACAGAATATAAGCCATTTATGAGAGTAAACTTTGTACACAAGCTAAACACATAAAGCCGTGTATTAGAATTGGACAAAACATTGCAAGCCAAATAAAAGCTAGCTAAATGCCATATTCCCAAGGGCAGCAGAGGCGACCTCCTGCTTTCATGAACCACACATGGATTTTTCTCTCAGCTGTTGCAGCAACCAGAACACAGCAGCCTCCCACAGCTGATGGGCCGATGAGGAAACTGACAGCTTCTGCCCTCTCTGATCATTTTTTCAAGCCTAGACTGACTCATACCCAAAATCCCAACACACTGGACAATGAACAGACCTCTGTGAAATGGAACTGGGATTAGGAGTGTCAGAAGTTTGTGAGAAAGAAGGCACCCGGGAGGAAGGACCGGGCTGCTCTACACAGGCTTAAATCGCCCATTGTTTACACTGATGAAGCTATGCGAAGCAGAAATAGAAGTACACACAGTCAAAGGACTTGATCTGACTTGCGCATGTACGTACATAAAAAGAAAACTGGAGTAAGTACTTTAAGAGAGGTATGAAAATCAATGACAGGTAACCAACAGGAGCATTGCAAGGAGGCAAATCCGCCTCTTCCAGGCTCCTCTCAGCTCCCCATGGACCCACCCCCACACACCCTCCACTTGAATCCTGCAAACTTCTTGTGTTTATTCAATACTGTTGGCTAAGCACCTATAGTCTATGCCAAGTATCATGCTAGGAGTTGAGTTCCTGTACCCAAGAAGCCCTTTATTTAGTGAGAAAGAACTATACATGAACAAATAATTACAAATCAATGTGAACAAGATGCTACCAGAGCACAGAGAAAGGCGCCTGAACGCCCAGGTTGGTCCACAGAGGGTTCAGAGTGAAGGGAGGCAATCGACCTAGTCTCAAGGGTAGTGTGTCAGGCAGGTAGGGGAGATGGACGGAGGGAGGCAGGGTAGGAGGTGGAGGACAGAGATATACAAAAGGCACCTCGATGTGAATAGAAATGGCATGTCAGGGGATGGGGAGTAGTCCAGGGTGGCTAGAGTGCAGGATGGGAAAGGGAGAGGGGAAGAAGATGAGTCAAGAAAGACAGACTGAAGCCCAGTTGTTAAGGCCCTTGACAGACACCCCAGTAAGGATGATGGAGAGCCACTCAGAATCTTGCAGCAGGGCAGTGACATGATGAGGTGTGTTTGAGAAAGACAGCTCTGGAGGCGATGCAGTAGATTGAAGGGGGTGGGATGAAGGCAGATAGAAAAGGTGGGAGGAGAAGAGGCAATAACCCTGGAAAGAAACCACGAGGGTCTGAGCAAAGGCTGTGGCTGCAGAGATGATCAGATGGTGATTGATTTAAGAGGATTTTAGACAGTAGAATCTATAGCACTTGGTGTTGATTGAATGTGAGCAATAAAGGAAAGGGAGACTTGGAGAATGAATCTGCAGTGGAGACATCCAGCAGGCATTTTGGAAATAAGCGTCTAGGACTCAGGAGGAATTTGGGGCTTCACAGGTGCCACGACCTCCGCTTAAGGTCACAGAGATGCAGGACCATCATCTGTCCTGGAGGACAGCCATGCTTCCCAGAATCATGGGCCCCCAGGCACCCTGTGCTGTGGGTCCAAAGTCCCTAGCTCCAAATCAAAGCAGAGATTGCTGTGAGATGAAAGAGAACAAGAAGTTGGGAAACACCTAGGTCTTCATGTCAACTGCCCTCTCTGGGCCTCAGTTTCATTTGTTGCTGTTCTGTTGTTGAGTCACTGAGTCATGTCCGACTCTTTGTGACCCCATGGACTGCAGCACGCCAGGCTTCCCTGTCCTTCACCATCTCCCAGAGCTTGCTCAAACTCATGTCCACTGAATTCAGTGATGCCATCCAACCATCTCATCCTCTGTCGTCCCCTTCTCCTGTTCTCAATCTTTCCCAGCATCAAGGTGTTTTCCAATGAGTCCCCACTTGGCATTAGGTGGCCAAAGTATTGGAGCATCAGCTTCAGCATCAGTCCTTCAGCTTCACTTATAAAGGAAGGCAATCATAAGACACAGAGGAGGTATACTGAAGTATACTGAACTCAAAAGTAAGGCCCCTTAAAAGTCCAGATGCAGAGTGGAGTGTGTGAGGCCAAGGGGAACACCAGAAGAGGGGTGATGCGGTCAGAGGCTCCCACATTCCCCACAACACTGACACAGCGTTGACACTTGTTCTGTCAGGTGAGTTCAAGATAATCAGACAGAAAAGGCCCTTAACAGAAACAAATGAGCAAATGAGTCACAGGGCATTCAGCTTCATGCCTTAGGGAGATACCCTAGGCTCCCCTATGTCTGTCTATAGATTTGTCCAGAAAGTCTCCAAGGACCATGCACTGACTCCTTAGCAATTTCTGCCACATTCCACCAGCTCAAGGGCAGCTGGACCACCAAGAGGTCTCACTTCCTGGACCCTGCCTTACACTTGAGATGCTCAGACTTTGCAGCGACAGACATCCTGCCTGGACCTCTGACAAGGCTTTGGTCATGTCTCTCCTGACTCTTTAGCACCTTCCTACTGACAGGGACAGCTGGTGCAGATAAGGCAGGCATGGTATGATCAGCCATGAAAGCCTTGAAGGCACTGGTACACTTTCAGAGGGGACAGAGGAGAAAGCAGCATGTGCTCCTGTGGTATCCACACAGGAGAGGGGGAAAGTGTGCTGACCTAGGATGCTGGGCATCCATTCACCTTTGGCATCTCTGTCTGACCCCAGGGCTCTCTTAAGAGCACACTCTCCAAATTCCTTCTACTTCTCCAGGCTTGATGACATGTTTTGGGGGTAAAAAGGATAAACAAAGAAGTGCTGCAGCCATGGGTCCATCTGAACTATAGTCAACCTCTGTGAGAAAACTTTTAGGATACCAGCGTAGCTAACCTGGTATGCCTATTTCTGATTTTATTTTACCCCCAAAGCTTCACTCCTCTGCTGCCACGCTCCACGACCCTCCCTACACCCTCTTCCTCCTCCACACTTAGCCAGTTTGAGCCAAGGACCCAGCAGCACCCACGCCATGACAGGCAGGTCTCCCCCCTTGCCAGGAAGGCGAGTGAGAAAAAAAGATGCTCACACATTGCCAAGGCTTCTGTTGTATAATGTTGTGGCAGGCAAGGCTGGGGCTCCTTTATATACTTAATCAGGTTCCATTTCCAGCTGACATAACTCAATGGTTTATGACACAGCACCACTTAATAAGACTCACTATCAACTTAGGAAGGGGGATGATGAAGCTGGGGGAGGAAGCGATGAACAAAGAAGCTGAATAGAGAGGATGAAAATGATATGACTTAAAAAAAAAAAAAAAAAAAAAACAGAAAATCTGTTGTCAGTTTAGATTATAGTCTAAGCAACCAGGGCAGGTCCTTGGAGGTTAGAAACATCTCCCAAACAGAGCAGAATCTTCTATACAAAAGCATTGAGATGGAAGAAGCCAAATCCTTTCCTAAGAAAATAGAGTAACTCTGGGTAAAGGGTCAGGAAGCCATTTATCTTGGCTTCTGAGAGCAAAACAGACCAGGGTCAGCAGTGGTTCCTTTTCATCATTCCTGACCTGGGCAGTTACCCAAACTTCTCTCTCCCAACTAAATAGTAATTTCACCAAAGGCAAGAAGGACAGCCTTTTCTTATCTTTATAAAACTGTACACCATCAAACAGTTGCTGGCTTCACACTGGGCCACCAGTAAATACTTGTTGATCTGACAGAAAACACTGTTTCCACCCAGAAAGAAGAAAGTGAAGTTGCTCAGTCGTGTCTGACTCTTTGCAACTCCATGGACTGTAAGCTACCACACTCCTCCTTCCATGGGATTTTCCGGCAAAAGTACTCGAGTGGGTTGCCATTTCCTTCTCCAGAGGATCTTCCCAACCCAGGGATTGAACCCAGGTCTCCCGCATTGTAGGCAGATGCTTTACCATCTGAGCCACCAGGGAAGTCCACTCAAGGGATGGTCTTATCTCCCTTGATGAGGTAGAGAACAAGCAGAAATTCAGAATGCAAAAGAGCCTTCAAAATCAAATCATTTTCTCACTTCACTCATTGGAAAAGTGAGCACAAAGAAAATTGCAAACCATGACACAACTCTTAGTGACTCAGCCAGACCCCAAACCCAAGTCTTCTGAGTCCTTACCCCACTGTTCCTTCCATGACACCTGGTTGCCTCTTCATGCATCTGCCCAGGACTTCCTAGGCATTCCCTCATCCATCCATCCATCCATCCACCCATTCTTGCACTTACCCATTCCACCCTCTCATCTACAAGCCACGGCTGGGTTGTGCCTGAGGTAGTGCAAGAGCATAAGAAGATGACTCAAACCACATCCCACCCAGTTCCCTGCACCCCTCATTCCTGAGAAGAGAAGGCATATGGACGTGAAAAATACACCCCAGCCTGATATGATGAGAGTTAGCTTAGGCACAAGCACTATTTAGCACAGAGTGTAGAGTAGTTCAGGTAGAATAAGGGTGGAAGGACTGGGAAAGGTTTCACCAAAAAAGGTCTAATTTTATTTTCTCAAATAAAGAATAGATGGTGATCATACAGAGCAAAGTAAGTCAGGAAGAGAAAAACAAATATTGTATAAGAACGCATATATGCGGGATCTAGAAAAATGGTACAGATGAACCTATTTGCAGGACAGGAATAGAGACACAGATGTAGAGAAAGGACTTGCGGACACAGGGCCAGGGTGGGGGAAGAAGAGGTGGAATGAGTTGGGAGATTAAGAGTGACACATGTGTAAAGACACAGCTAGTGGGAAGCGGCTGTAGAGCCCAGGGAGCTCAGCTCGTGGTGACCTAGAGGGGTGATACGGGGGAGCGCGGGAGGGAGGTCCAAGGTGGAGGGGATATATGTAAACACAGAGCTGATTCACTTCATTGTACAGTAGAAACTAATGCAACATTGTAAAGCAACTATACCCAGCCTCCTCCCACCAAAAAAGAGAACAGATGGTGGTGGTCAATCACAGGAGGGAAGGAAGGTGATCTGGGCAGAAAGAACCCAATAATGCCTCTCCCCACCTCAGCTTCAGGTGTACCATTCTGTCACGGCTCTTCCCCTGCCCTCTGAGCACGCCTTGACATCTCTCTCAAGGGCAAGCTCACAGTCATCTCACCTGTAATGCGTCTATCAGATTTGGTAATCAGTTGGCCACAAAGCCCAACATTCAGAAAATGAAGATCATCGTATCCGGTCCCATCACTTCATGGGGAATAGATGGGGAAACAGTGGAAACAGTGTCAGACTTTATCTTTTTGGGCTCCAAAATCACTGCAGATGGTGACTGCAGCCATGAAATTAAAAGACACTTACTCCTTGGAAGAAAAGTTATGACCAACCTAGATAGCATATTGAAAAGCAGAGACATTACTTTGCCAACAAAGGTCCGTCTAGTCAAGGCTATGGTTTTTCCAGTGGTCATGTATGGATGTGAGAGTTGGACTGTGAAGAAGGCTGAGTGCCAAAGAATTGATGCTTTTGAACTGTGGTGTTGGAGAAGAGTCTTGAGAGTCCCTTGGACTGCAAGGAGACCCAACCAGTCCATTCTGAAGGAGATCAGCCCTGGGATTTCTTTGGAAGGAATGATGCTAAAGCTGAAACTCCAGTACTTTGGCCACCTCATGCGAAGTGTTGACTCATTGGAAAAGACTCTGATGCTGGGAGGGATTGGGGACAGGAGGAGAAGGGGACGACAGAGGATGAGATGGCTGGATGGCATCACTGACTCGATGGACGTGAGTCTGAGTGAACTCTGGGAGTTGGTGATGGACAGGGAGGCCTGGCGTGCTGCGATTCATGGGGTTGCAAAGAGTCAGACACGACTGAGCAACTGAACTGAACTGGCCACTGGACACTGTCCCTGGCCTTCTAGGGTTGTGTCGTTATTGTTGCTGTTTAGTCACTAAACAACAAGTCGTGTCCGACTCTTTTGCAGCCCCATGGACTGAAGCCCACCTGGCTCCTCTGTCCATGGGATTTCCCACAGGCAAGAGTACTGGAGTGTGTTGCCATTTCCCACTCCAGGGGATCTATCCTACTGAGGGATTGAACCCACGTCTCCAGCATTGGCAAGTGGATTCTTTACCACTGAGCCACCTGGGAAGCACCTAGTAGGTCATATTTACCTGTTATTTGCTCTTGCAGCCCCACATCCCATGCCTTCTTAATACTTATCACTGTGGTCATCTGCTATTTGTCTGTGTCATCTGTGTTAATGTCTGTCTGCCCTACTAAGTGGGAGGAAGGTCCTATAGGCAGGGACTGCTTGGCTGTATTGCCAGTACCTGGGTGTGGAGGTTGGGGAGCACACAGTAGATGCTCAATCGATGTTGGCCAACTGAAGCAGACATGAACAGTGGGAGCAGAAATTCATTTTCATGGACCAGAGAGAAAATGGAATAAAAATTGGGGGAGATCCAACCAGTCCGTTCTGAAGGAGATCAGCCCTGGGATTTTTTTGGAAGGACTGATGCTAAAGCTGAAACTCCAGCACTTTGGCCACCTCATGCAAAGAGTTAACTCATCGGAAAAGACTCTGATGCTGGGAGGAATTGGGGGCAGGAGGAGAAGGGGACGACAGAGGATGAGATGGCTGGATGGCATCACTGACTCAATGGATGTGAGTCTGAGTGAATTCTGGGAGTTGGCGATAGACAGGGAGGCCTGGCGTGCTGCAATTCACGGGGTTGCAAAGAGTCGGACACGACTGAGCGACTGAACTGAACTGAACTGAACTGAACAAATGTTGATCACTCTTTCAAGAAAAGGTATGGTGAAAGACAAGAGATAGTACCAAAAGGAAAAGGGGATGCAGGATTTAGGGAGAGTCTTAGAAGGAAAAGACTTTCTAAAGATTGAGAAGCAGCAGCAGTGGCAAGTAGAAGCAGAATTTACAAGGTGGTCCAAGGTGGGGTGATAACCCTGGGCCTGGTTTCCTGAGGAAAGAGATCATAAACACAGATGAAAGGGGAGGCTGAGGTCAGCAGATGTAAGTTTTTACACAAGGAATGGATAAACAAGGTCCTACTGTATAGCACAGAGAACTATATTCTGTATCTTATGATAAACCATAATGGAAAAGAATATTAAAAAGAATGTGTATATATATGTATAACTGAATCACTTTGCTATACAGCAGAAATTAATATAATATTGTAAGTCAACTATACGTCAATAAAAAATAAGAAAATAAAAACAAAGTCACCAGGTTAAAGAATGAGAGGGGATTAGAACTGAAATGTTCAGGCTGGTAGTCTATGGGCCCCTAAAACACCAGGATGGAAAGTCAACCATTCATTAAATAATCAGTAAAAGTTATTGGGCTTCCCAGGTAGCTCAGTGGTAAAGAATCCACCTGCCAATGCAGGAAACACAGGTTCAATCCCTGGGTCAGGAAGATTCCCTTGGAGAAGGGCGTGGCAACCCACTCCAGTATTCTTGCCTGAGAAATCCCATGGACAGAGGAGCCTGGCGGGCTACAGTCTATGGAGATGCAAAAGAGTCAGACACAGTTTAGCTACTCAACAACAACAGGTTATTAACATGTCATTTCTATAGATTCTTATGTTGGAAGATATTAACCATGTTTGCTGTCTTCTCAGTTCTTGGGATTGAAAGTTATCAAAGATTGTACTGCTGTGTCAACAAGAACCAGAAATCTTCATTTCTGAATTTGTTATTAATCCTAAGCTATTGCATGGCCTTTGCTTTTTGAGGACATGATATTTGAGAGAATAGAATTTAATTCATGGTTCCCATTTGTCTCTTCCCACTCAGTTCCTTAAAATTATTCATTTTATTGTTGAACTTTTTGTCTTTAGAGAATTTCTCTATTTTTTCACTAATAATAGTTACCAATACAATTTAAAAGCACACACACACACACACAGATGAGGGCTTTGCTTAGAACAGGGATGTCTCTTCCAGAACAGAAAGAAGCAGATACAGTACTCCACACACAGTTAGATATCCATAACACCTGTACTGGCATCTTCTCTGTCCTGTCTTGAAGTACTTTTTTCTACTTGAATTTACAAAAAAAAAAAAAGAAGTTATTTGTGGACTTTTTCAACCTTGCTCCCAGAGGAGAAGAGTAAAAAGTGTTCCTCCCCTAGAAAGCCCTGGTCCTCCATCCGATGTCTCGTGGAAGCCAGGGTGCATCCTCCCCAGCCAATCAGAAAGCCCTGTCCAAATGTGTCTGTCCCTCCCTCCCCGTCCTCGGAATATCCTCCCCACTCCCTGCCCCACCCCACTCTGCATGGAACCAACACCCTTGGGTGTGAGTCTCTGATTTCAGTCACTTGAAAGCAAAGCTCCAGGCTCTCAGGGGCCAGAAGCTTTGGGGTGCTGAAAACCCCTGTCGTGCCATCTCAGAACTGGGCGCTGTTCTCCCAGGATGGGTTCTGGTTCCTCTCACAGACAGCTCTCTGACCTGGGAGCGGACCACAGCTGGATGCCCCCACTCCTCTCAGGCTCTGTGGTGCAGGCTGCACTGTCCGCCCGTCTACCCTGTATCCACACTTCCATGTGACCTGAGCTGCTCTTCAAGAACTTTTTTATCCAGAGCTGTCTCCCTGCTCTTCACTAGAAGAGAAAATGGATTCTCTGCTCAAGAGTCTGGGAACCATGGTGATGGCATCGCTAAAGCGCAGGAAAAGAGGGAAGCTGGTGAGGCTTCCTAGAGACAGAGCCCTGCAGGATGGGGCGTTGGTGCCTGCATCTGGGTCCACAGAAAAGCCCCACTGGCAGAAAGCGAAAGGATCCCATCTCCATCCTGCTGTGAATCGTTCGTGCTAAGTCTCTTCACTCATGTCCGACTCTTTGTGACCCCATGGACTGTAGCCACCAGGCTCCTCTGTCCATGGGATTCTCTAGGCAAGAATACTGGAGTGGGTTGCCATGCCCTACTCCAGGGGGTCTTCCTAACCCAGGGACAGAACCTGCATCTCTCACGTCTTCTGCACTGGCAGGCGGGTTCTTTACCACCAGTGCCACCTGGGAAGCCATGGGATGAGGGTAAGGCTGCCAACTTGAGAGTTGCTGGGAGGGTTGGAGATACCATAGGGGAAGCATCCCCCATTGTGTGTGGCACCTAGTGGGGATTCAGTGCCTGGGAACCGGTTGTTCCAATGGGGCTGGGGGGTCTGCGTGAGAGTCAGGGGAGCAGACTCACAGATCAACACAGCCCGTCCTTGGCCCTCTTTTCCCTGATGCAGCTGTGTGCTTTGGAGGGAGGCTCCTTACCAAGGGCCCCGGGGACGGGTGGGCGGCGGGTGGGGGGTCAGGACCGGGAGCCACAGCCAAGGATGTGGAGGAGGGAGGGCGGCTCCCTCCAGCTCATCCTTCCCTCACAAACACGACAACAGCAATCAGCTTCTTCTCTTCCCTAACCTGTTTCCATGGTTCCCGCCCAGACTGCCTCTGAAATCTGACACACTTTAGCATAATGTGCAGCAAGCACCACGGCAAATATTTCTGTGTCACCCATGGGGTCTAGGCCGAGCCCCTTCCTCCTGTGTCCTGGGGATGCTTCTGGCCCCGGGTGGGGGTGGAGGGGTCAGGCAGGGCACCTGAAGCCTGGGTCTCCTTTGAGTGCAGCACTCTGTCCAAATTACCAGCGCTCGCCAGGTCCCTCTCACAGGTGGACCCATTAGCAGCACTGCGCGTGCAGCCTGTCAGCTCCCTAATTACACCTTTCGGTGGAAGGCTGGCTGGGAGAGTTCCATGCTTTCTGTTGGATACCTTGATCCACGTTGTTGTCGGAAATCCCTGGGTGGCCCGCCTGTGTTGGGGGAGCGGCTGCCTCTCTTCAGCTGGTGTCCCGTTTGGGTGTTTTGGGGTTTGTTTTTGTTTTTTGCCCTTTTCTGCCTTTAGCTAAGCTGGATTTTGAACTGAAAATGGCAAGTAGAAAGAACACACAAAAGAAACCAGAAAACATGAATTTAAACCTCGCCTTCATCGTTTGCTTGCTGGGTGATGGTGAGCAGACCTTTCTGGGTCTGTGCATCAGGCATATTAAAAAGACCTACTCCAGCAGCATCACTGTGACAATGAGATGTGATAGCACATGAGGAAGTCTTTCTTAACTGTAAAACAATCCATAAGTGCTTATTATTCTTGCAGAACCATGCATTTGGGAGCAGAGCATGTAGTTAACTTGTTGAATGCTTCAGATAAAGCATCTAACCTCTCCGAGCCTCCGTTTCCTCACCCACATTGTTGTTGTTAGCCCTTAAGTCGTGTCTGACTCTGCTACTCCATGGACTGTAGCCCGCCAGGCTCCTCTGTCCATGGGATTTCCCAGGCAAGAATACTGGAGCGGGTTACCATTTCCTTCTCCAGGGATCCTTATCTATTAAAGAAAAAGAAAAGATTAATAATATACACCCTATCTTCTAGAATTTTTGTGAGGACCAACAGAGGTTCAAGACAGGGAATTATTTGAATGTGATTCATTTCTATCTTTGAAAAATATGTTTGAAACAATAGGAAGCGCTCCATACCTGTAAGGCAGTTGTGTTACTTAAAGCAGGCTTGCAAATCAGAATAGGTCTGGGGAGGTGGGGGAGAGATGGGCTGGGAGTTTGGGGTTAGCAAATGCAAACTATTACATATAGAAAGGATAGACAAGGTCCTACTGGATAGCACAGAGAGCTATATTCACTATCCTGTGATAAGCCACAGTGTGAAAGAAAATGAAAAAAATATATTTATATATATATGTATATATACGTGTATAACTGAATCACTTTGATGCACAGGAGAAATTATTAACCAACTATATTTCAGTAAGATATATTTTTAAAAAAGAATGGGCGACCTCCAGGTTTTGAAGACTTCACTGATCCCACTCTCCCAGGCATGTACCAGTGTGTCTGGGAGTGAATACCAGGAGGCAGTGGGCCACAGAGAGGGTCCTAGTGGGCAGTGCAGGGATCCCTGCATAATATTACACAAAATAGCAATTTTGCTGAGTGTTTGCCATGTTCTAGACACTGTTCCATATACTTCGGGTCCATCAGATCTCATCTAATCCTCCTACCAGCCCGTAAGACAGTCCCATGAGTATGACCATTCAGCGGATGAGAAACTGAGGCTTAGGGAGACAGAACAACAACCCAAATTACCACATCTAATTGGTGGCAGGGCTGGGACCTGACACTGAGTTCTGATACCAAAGCCAAGTAACAATAATAGCTGCTAACATTTTGTGAGCACCCACTGAGTTCCAGTGGCTCCCGTGTACTAACCCAGTTAGTTCTGGTCCAGGTTATAGGGATTGTATTGTCCCTGTTAGAACTTGAGGCACAGACAGTTCAGGTAACTCTCACAGGGTTTCACAGCTGGTGAAACCATGGCATCCTTTATGTCAAATTTGTGTTAAGGGCATCTCTAATGTCCCCAAAGGGGCTTCCCAGGTGGCTCAGTGATAAAGAATCCACCTGCCAATGCAGGAGACTTGAATTCGATCCCTGGGTTGGGAAGATCTCCTGGAGAAGGAAACGGCAACCCACTCCAATATTCTTGCCTGAGAAATCCCATGGACAGAGGAGCCTGGAGGGCTATAGTCCACTGGGTCTCAAAGAGTCGGACACAACTGAAATGACTAAGCAGCAGTAACAAAAGGCCCTGTCTGGACGGGGCAGAAGTCAAGGATTCTGGTTGCTTCCATTCTTCATCCAAAAGTGAAAATAGCTGCTTCCTCAGAATCTAACATAAAAGCTGTGTTACACAGATAAGAGTTTGCCCTTAGCAAAGATCCATTGCCTATGGAAATCATCCTTTTTGTCTAGTAAATACTACAGACTTATGAATGATGATTTAGAGTTAACACATATTTTTCAGCCTCTTGCCTTTTTTTCTTTGCAAATGCTCATAAGGACCCTTTATTGGGAGGGCTCCAGGCTAATCTGGAACTAGTTTAGGAATAGGGGGACCACCATTTAATACCTTGTTATGGTCTGTATCATGGGATCACCCACAACAGTCTCATACAGATGGGAAATCTGAGGCTCAGAGATATTAAGTTCTTATGACTAGTAAAAGGCAAACCTAGCATTTTAATTCATTCATGAACTTTCCACTAAACCCCAAGAAGCACCACTGAAAGCACCTCTGAGGTCTGTTACTAAACTCACCCCAGGAGATGGAGGGGGTTCAGCCTGGGCACAAATCTCCCGGGACGGGAGCTGGTACCAAATGCCTGAGGAGGCCGGGAAATCCTTAGCAAAACATGTAATAGCACTCCTCCCAGAGAAGCAGCAGACCACGGCCACTGTCCCTAGGGCTGTGTCCCTCCTCTAACGCGTGTGTGCATGTGCAGGCCAGACAGAGAGCATCCACTCTATGCGACTTCAAGCCCCAGCCTCTGCTCGCCGCCTCACCAGGATGTCACCTGCAGAAGCCATCGATCAGTGGCTCAGCCCCCATCCTCACTGACAGCAGGGCAATGCTCATCACTCACCTCTGAGAGGCCTGTCTCTCTCAATGGACTCTGCCGGACAGATACAGAAAGTGAAGTCCACAGCAACCTTACCTCGCCCCGAGATTCCCACTTCCTAAAGAAAGCATTTCTTTTTTAAAAATTTATTTATTTTTAATTGCAGGATAATTGCTTTACGTTATATCGGTTTCTACCATTCAACAACATGAATAAACTCTCAGTATACATACATCCCCTGACTCTCGAACCTCCCTCCCCACTCCCTCTTCATCCCACCCCTCTAGGTCATCACGGAGCACTGGGTTGAACTCCCTGTGTTATACAGCAGCTCCCCGTTAGCTGTCTAATGTACATATGCAGATGTTTCAGTGCTACTCTCTCAATTGGTCCCACCCTCTCTCACTGAAAATAAAGGAAGAATTGATGCTTTTGAACTGTGGTGTTGGGGAAGACTCTTGAGAGTCCCCTGGACTTCAAGGAGATCCAACCAGTCTATCCTAAAGGAAATCAGTCCTGAATATTCATTGGAAGGACTGATGTTGAAGCTGAAACTCCAATACTTTGGCCACCTGATGCAAAGAGCTGACTCATTTGAAAAGACTCTGATGCTGGGAAAGATTGAAGGCGGGAGGAGAAGGGGATGACAGAGGATGAGATGATTGGATGGCATCACTGACTCAGTGAACATGAGTTTGGGTAAACTCTGAGAATTGGTGATGGACAGGGAGGCCCGGTGTGCTGCAGTCCGTGGGGTCGCAAAGAGTCAGACATGACTGAGCGGCTGAACTGAACTCTCCTTTCCCTACTGTGTCCACAAGTCTGTTTTCTATGTCTGTGTCTCTATTCCTGCCCTGCAAATAGGTTCATCTGTACTATTTTTCTAGATTCCATATATATGCATTAAAATATGCAATAATTGTTTTCTTAATGCAAAAGAAGAGAGCTGGGGAGAGCACCGTCCAGAATAAAATGCACCCCTTCCTAGGTCAGCTGCTGAACAACTGTCTCCTGTCTGTCATCAAGGGTGCATCCAGCCCCCGTAACTGGAAAAGCAGTGTGAAAACAACCATGCACTCAGGGTCTAGAGAGCTGAGTGCAGGTCCGGACTTTGCTGTGTGCCATCAAGTAGTTTAGTTGCCCTCTCTGGCCTCCTTTTCCTTTCTCTGCAAAATCAAGAGATGGGACTCTGAGCTGTAAGCATCTATACCCACGGTCTCCACCAGAGCAGTTCATTTCCAGTGCCCTGCATGGAGTGCCAAGGAGCATTCAGGGATGACAAGAAGTCCAGCTTCTCCTCAGAAGCTGGGTGTTTGGGACCTTCGGATCCCACAAGTCCCATCTTGGGACATATCACACTGATGCCATCCTGAATGGTGGTGAATCCAGCTCCTGGCAAAGTGACAGACTCAGGAAGGCTGGCTGGATGGAAGGATGAGGAATTGAACACAGATCTTTGGCCTTTTGGCCCCCTCCCTCCATTATGTCCTGATTATCTCCAAGGTTACCCCTTTCTGGAGTCCACTTCAAGACCCCACGTGGCCCTATGGCCTGCACTCCGAATGATGGCTTCCCCACAAAGTTGTGGCCCTGGCCTTGCCCATGTCTTAATGGACAGATGTCCTCTGTGCAATGAGTAACCCTTTACCTGACAAGTAATTAGCTATGGAGAAAGCCAATTAAAAGAGACACCATATGAATAAGAGGGTGTGGGTGTGTACTTGACTACAGATGCACAGTGAATTACTTTAATATGCCAAGAAAACTCTTCTGGTCTGTAGAGCTTGTTTTTGCTGCCAGAAGGATGGAAAGCCCAGAAGATGAGCCCCTACACTCACTTCACTCCTTTAACCAGCGTATTAGTCCAACACGCGTTCAGTTGCCTGGGTGTCAGCGTTCCTCCTCCTGAGACGCCCAAGTAGCCCGCAGCACCCAGAGGAGCCCCTGGCTGCCACCCACCCCCGACCTCAGATGCTATTACTACATGTTTATTTCTGCAGGCAGTGCGCTTAGGAGAGGAAGCGAGTCCTGGGACAGTCTCACCTGGACACTAGAGGGTGCCTGCGATTCAAATTGTGTGCATTTCTCTGGGAGTGTGCTCCCCACTCCCCGCTCCCCCGCCCCCCACCAACCACCTTGCTATTGAACAAATCCAGTGCTTTGGAGGACTCAGCTAAGACTCTGAGGACACCAGAGGACTCACCCTCTCTGGAAGGCCTCCCCCGCCAAAGCACATTTGATATTGTTAGTTATCTAGAGCAGCTGTGGTAAAGCATGAGCCTTAAGTCTAGGTATCTGGGTTCAAATCCCTGCTCTGTATAACTTGAGCCAGTGACTTCTCGGGGCCTGTTCACATCTGTTAAATGGGCCGACAGCATCTTCCTCACTGAGCGGTTATGAAAGTTAAATCAAACAGTGCACTAAAGCATCTGGAACAGCATCTGTCACTTGTTAAGTGCCTACTCTCACCCAGCCTCATTGTCTGCTTTCTTATTAATACCCCTCTGGGAACTTGCCAGTTCTGAGAAAGCAAGACACACACACACACACGCACGCACGCACGCACACACACCTTCTCATAGTTCCATAAGCACTTCCTCAGTGACAAAAGGAAGGACTGGGCAGCCTGACCCACCATCTCAGAGGCCACACAGGCTTCAGGAAGCTCACACCTTGCAGGAGAGTCTGACTTATCCCTCAGGGCGACTCTCCATCCCCACCTCCTTCCCTGGGAGAGCTGGTTCCTCCCTCCCTCCCGCACAGGTGGTATTTAACGCAATAAAGCAAAGTGAGAAGGAGAGAAAGAGAAACAGCTGAGGTAAACAGCTCTGAGATTCCCAGCCTCCCCGGGAGGGCCGGGGCCTCTGGGGAGGGACGCCAAGGCAACAGCCCCTGGGTGTGGAACCCAGGAGCTGCTGGAGACATTAAATGCCGATTACCCCCAGGGCTTGTGGTTACAGAGCTGTGGGAACCCACCCCCTGAAGCGCCTGATTGCTTAAGCATCTCTTTGCAGAATGTTTATTTTATTTATTTTTTCCCCATGAATGTTTAATCAGGTACCTTGAGCAGCACAGCGGCCCTCTTCAGAGCAGCTGGAGGCAGTGTGATCAACTCTGGTTTGTACAGAAGGTGGCAGAATGTGGCCACCGCCTGGCACTTGCCTCCTGATTGTCCCCAACCATGTCTCCCAGTCCCCCATCCCGCTGTGCCCAGCTCAGGGCATCCAGCACCCTGGCCAGCAAGAGGACTTGAAGTGCTGCCACTTGGGCCCCTGCATCCCAGTCTGGTAGTGATGGGGGTCCTTGCTCTCCCCCAATCTGCTGCCTGCAGAGCCTGGCCTCCTGCAAGGAGGAGGCGGGGGTCCCTCAGGCAACCCCTCTACTTGGACAACTCTGCCCAGACCAGGCAGGGGAATCCTCAGGGCCTGCCCACTTGAGGATCTTGAAGTAGTTTAATCCCTTTTTCTCCTGGTTTCCTTTCAGTTTTTATCTTTGTCCAAAGCCATCTGCATAAACAGGGGGCTCTCTCTGCCTCACCCTCATTCTAGGGGGAGGCGTCCCCTAGGTGGCTGTTTGGACGTCCTCCAACTCCAAGGGATGGGACGCTGGGTTCACTGGGGACTCCCAGCTGCAGGGGCAGCTGACCTCTCCTCCCTCCTTCTTCCGTCCCCGTTCACTCCACGCTCAGCTCCAGGCGGCCTCCTGGATTCTGCCTCCCCCTCACTTATCCCCAGCCTCCTGGGATTACGGGCAAAGCCATTACCTCAGGATTAAGCTGCAGTTTGATTCTCATCAAAGACTCTGGTCACCGAGTATTTGCTTAACACCAGACCTTTCAGGCCCCATCAAATTTAACAAGGCCTGACAGATTTGGGATTAAACAGAGAAACCCAGACAAATCCATACTTTCATAGGAGCCCCCGGTGACTGCGGCAGGACAAGCAGGATTCTCGAAAGCCAGAGACCCTAAAGTTAGCGTGTTCCTCCGGTGACCACGGCAGGGACTCTCCTCCCCAGGCTGGCAGCCCTCACCTCTGCCCACCCGCCCTGAGACTGGATTTCATGCTTTCACTCTTTCCAGTGAGAAGGTTCGGTATTGATTCAGGAACCAGAGGCTACAGGGAGAGTTGGAGGGGTGGGGAGGGCAGGGGACAGCATGAGAGAAACCCCGCTCCGAGGTCCGCTCAGTCTGCCCCTACCTCCACCCTGCACTCCGCCATGGTCCTCTGAGCTCCGAGGCTCCTCTGGGATGGGTATCCCCCTCGACCAGATCTGCTCCACCAGCCACAGACCCCCACCGTCATCACCCCAATTCCCAAGTCTCCATCGAGCCAGACATAGAACGGCAGCAGCATCACGCTCTGGGCAGCAGCCCAGCGCAGCCTTGCAAATTGATTTCAAAAATCACTTTGTGACACATGTAATCAAAGAGACAGCAGGATGATGTGGAAAGCTTGGAGGCCGCAAAGCAGGTTTTAAATCTGACCCACTGGTCATGTGGCCTTAAAGCCTTCAGTTTCCTCGCCTCTAATATGGCAGCTGATAGGAAACACCCTCTTCTGAAACTGTTAGGCGATCTGAGAGAAGCTCTGTAAAGTTTCCCAGGGCGGTGCCTGGGCAAGTTTGCAAGTAGATGCTTTCCGACTTCTTCTCTCCTTTACTTATTTGATTATATGTGCATGCATGCTAAGTCGCTTGGGTGATGTCTGACTCTTTTATGCAGCCTGCCAGGCCCCTCTGTCCATGGGATGCTCCTGGCAAGAATATTGGAGTGGGTTGCCATACCCTCCCTCCAGGGGATCCCCAACCCAGGGATCAAATGGATTCTTTTACCTCTCCTGCACTGGCAGGAGGGTTCTCTACCACTAGCACCACCTGGGAAGCACCACTATTTGGTTATGCAATTTGATGAATTAAAAAAAATAATAAAAATGCCTTCACCTCCTGCTTCCTCATTTAGTGTTTCTACAAGAAGCACGTACAATAAGCTTTTTCCCGTCTCAGCTCCTAAAAGGTGCAGTGTTAGATGAAAATTCTACACCATCAACACCAGGGAGTTAACACCAGTGCATTTCTCGGAGGCCTGTTACCCAGTTTCTCCCAGGCTCTCTGCCCAGTTCATTTGGCCCTGCCTAACTGCTAATTTGCCCTCCACCCAGCACCTGGCTTAAGTTCAAACTTCATCCTTAAAAGCCAGAGAGGTGGGGTAGGGGGGTGGGCGGCTATGGAGGCTTCATTTTAACTTTCATCATTGATACAAAGGAAAACAATGGCTTGTGTTTACGTGAAAATTAGTTTTTGGGGGAAATTACTTTGTCATTTGTTTTACTCTTCTTAATTAAAATTTACTTGGTGAAGAGAACACCCCATAAATTAACTCAAATGCAACAGCAAATTAATTAGCATTTAGTGACTAGACATTACTCACAGGCCGGACAAATTGTTTTCAAGCTGTTGTGCAGGGGCGGGGCTGGCAGGGTGCTGTGGGTTACTTTGGCTGGTTCTCCAGACAGTATCTCTTTGTCACCTTGGCCTTCCAGGGGCTTAGGTCACTGTCAGAGCAAGGGCCCTCTGAGTGCAGGTTCAGGCCAGACCTCTGTATCTTCACATCGGGGATATTCACTCCCCACTCGAAAAATCAGGACAAAGGCATCACAGAACAGAAAGACTGAGTTGGAGCAGCCCTGCCTGGGCCGGAAGACAGCACAGTGACCTCAGGGAGCCCCTTCTAGTCACAGGAACCTGAGGATCTCTACAACTCGGGCTTAGAGGATCCAGGGCCAACCAGCATCTAGTCTTAGATCACGTGTGGGATTCCTGGGCCTGAGGAAGAGCTTCCCAAAGGAAAGAACTGGAAGGACGGCAGGGAGTTAATACAAGAAACAAGCTGGACTGAACTGTTTCTGATGATAAACTGCCCTTATTTCTTGCAAAAGAGAATTGGAAGCTTAGTGTCAGCCAGTTGCGGACCTAAGCAGACTGCCTGGATTGGCATCCCAGCTCATCTTGCTACTTTGTGACCTTGGGCAAGTTACCTAACCCCTCACCTTGGTTCCCTTGATCAGGAATAGTTTCTATCGTAGCTGCTGGGCAGAATCAACCAGAAGGAGCACGTAAGGCCCTGAGGAGGGGTCTGGCATGCAGCAAGGGCTTGGGAAGCATTGGCAATGAGTTTGGAACCCAACCTGGCCACTTCCCAGTGTCTCAACTACTCTGTGCCTCAGTTTCCTCATCTGCATAGTGGACACAAAAGGAGGTTCTTGCTTTGAGGAATAAGTGATTTAATACATGCAAAGTGCTTCAAGAGTAGAATAGTGTCTGGTGCATAATAAATGTTCAGTAAGTGATTATTATTATGGTTTCATAGATATACTTTTTGTGACCAAGACAGGGACATGGAACCAGAAGCTCACAAGAGGCCAGTTTTCCTCCATTATTTTCCAGTGTACAGGAAGCTCCTTCTGAGAGGGAGTTGCCTCCAGGAAGCAGCCAGTCCTGCCAATGAATGGACAAGTCAACCCAGCTTGGCCTGGCTGGTGGCAGCAGCAATGCCCCCACTAATGCAGCCTGACTCCTTCCTAGCTCTGCAGAGTAGCAGCCCCATAAATAGTCCCCCTTCCTGACAAATGGGAGGAATGGCCTTGCTGGGGTGCTTGCTCACTGATAAACAGTGATGTATGGTGGTCTTCTCCAGAAAAACAATGCTCCCAGGGGAGGGAGGTGGACATGGGAGTGACCTGACTCTGTGATCAGAAGAAGGATCACAGGGGGCTCCTGACCCACCCAGGAATTTTCCTCCCCTACCATGGTCTCCTCCATCCACTAAGTGAGCTATGGGGTCTATCAGAAGCAGCTTGAAGGAGTAGCTTTGCTGCGTACTCTGTTAAGAGCAGGTACCCTGAGTCCCCCTGAGCTGGTTCACCACCTATGAACCACCTACATACTCAAAGCAAGGCTTCCGTGTCTCAGTTGTTCCAGCTGTAAAGTGGGAATTGTTGTAGTACCTAACTCACAGGAGCAAATACATATAAAGTGCTTCCTTATCCCAACATCTGGAATAGAAGCAGCACTCTGGAAGCATCTGTGATCATTATTAAATAATAACGTCTTCCATAAAATAAGTGCAATCCACTCACATTTTTGTGGAGCATGTAGGATGTAGAAGATGTTGTATCCCATGCAGGAAGCATGAGAGTAAGTGAGAACACAGCCCCGACACTCAGCAAGCAGTGTCTGTTACATAGTGAGCACGTCCACCCAAGTGCTGGTGTCCCATCCTATCTCGCTTTTCCTGCCATCTATTTCATTCAACAAATATTTTAGCAGCATCTACAACGTCCCAGGTACTGTCAGACTGGGGTCCCCAATCCCCAGGTCACAGAACAGGGCTGCAGAGCAGGAGGTGAGTGGCTGGCGAGTGAGCAAACTGTCATCTGTATTTACAGTTGCTCCCCATTGCTTGCATTACCACCTGAGCCCTACCTCCCGTCAGATCAGTGGCGGCATTAGGTTCTCAGCATCAATCATGGCGAACCCTATTGTGAACTGCGCATGTGAGGGACTAGGTTGCACGCTTCTTATGAGAATCATCCCCAAACCGTCCCCCGCCCCAGTCCATGGAAAAATTGTCTTCATCAAAACCAGTCCCTCATACCAGAAAGGTTGGGGACCACTGCTATAAGAGGCACTGGGGATATATAAGGCCACACAGAAACAGTCCCTACCTTCAGAGCATACAGTCTAATGAGAATAATGATAATTATCGGTACTAGATGCTATGGTATCTACCCAGCATTCATCACTCCAGTGTTCTTCCTGCTAGAGCCCCCATGTCCCACACCATCCCGCCTGCACACCCATGAATCTGACTGGCCCAAGGGTTCCCTGCCTTTGATTGTTGTAGGAATGGATCTATGAACCAATTTTTATAGAAATATGAGAGGAAGGTGCTGGAGGGCATGGGATAAACTTCCCCTCTCTCCCAAGAGAGAGTCACAGGGAGAGAGAGTCTCTCTCCTTTCTCAGAATAGCATTGTCTCTGTAGGTGATGCCTGTATCTGCTAAGCCATTTTAGACCAGGCTACAGATCAAGCTGACATCCAGGATGGCAGAAGAGACAAATAGAACCTAGGTGCTGAAGACACTGCTGAGACCTTGAGCCCACACACCCTGAAGCTTGATCTACCTTTGAATCTCCTGTTATAGGAGATAATAAATTTCCCTGTTGTTAAGCCAGTCTGGGTCCTTTTTTTTTTCTGTTCTTTGTTGCTAGAGCATCCTGAGGAATCATAGGCTAATAAAAATACATATTACTATTAATAACTAACATTAAAAAGCACCTGACATTTCACAATATGCTTTCACATTTATTATTTTATTTGATCTTCAAACCAACACCATCAGAAAGGTCTTCCTTTCATCCTCATTTTGCAGATGAAGCAGCGAAGGCTCAGGAGGTTTGATGACTTGCCAGGTTGTACAGTTGGCAAGTGAGGAGCTGGTTCTGCCTGCCTGGGCTTAGGTATGCTGATTCCATTTCCTGTTTCTTGCTCTTGTCTTTGCTGGGCTACCATTGCTCCAGCATCTTTGGCGACCATCTCTCCTGGAATGGACTGTCATCAATCTAATAAATAACAAACAGCTCCTAAAGGGGTTTTCTGCTGTTTCTAGAGGAATCCAGGCGTGCTGGCTTGAATCACTAGGGTCTTTCCTTCCCTAAATCTTCAACAGATCTCATCAGAAATATGAAACTCTGGAGCCATCCAGAAGGCAGACAAAAGACTGAACCTTAATGTCTTGGGCAGTGACCTCCATTGACTTCTCCCAGTGGACAGATGGAGTTCAGTCCACGGACACTGCAAGATCGCTGAAGAAGAGGGATGATTCATTGTTGCCCTTAGCAGTGACCCTTGTGTTATCTCTCAGCATGGTTCCAGAGGGATGTGGTGTCAAGTTCATGAAAGGGGAGCATATAATATGAAAGCAGGAGCCACATGAAAGACTATGAACAAGCACTGGCTCGGAAAGAAGCAGGGGACACAGTGCAGCCAAGCTTGGGCATGGGGGGAGAGTCTTAGGATGACAGTTGTCCGGATCAGGATTGGATAAAAGGTGAAGCAGGCCAGAGGCCTGCACATGTTTGTGAATAGAGAGAGGTAAGTCAACAGAGCAGAAACCAAGGCTGAGCTCAAGGAAAAGACCAGAATCTAATAGTGGGTCTGATGTCAGGAGTTCCTCAGATAGTGAGAGGCAGGCCCCACAGGGAAAGTGGAGCTGAGGTCAGTTGCAGGGGAATGAGATGGTCCAGACAATGGCCGTTTTAAAGGTAAAGAGCCCAGGCTGCCTACTGTCTAGCCTCTCGACATCTGCAGTTGTCACAACTGTGACTTTTGATCAGGCAGCCCTACTTCATCTTATTTTGGGGTCTGGTACCTCTCTTCAAGAGAAGGTCATTTCTGTTTTCTCTTTTGGTCCCTGAACAGTCCTCACCTCCAACAGGAGAGTATCACCCCTTCCTCAGCGCCCACCCCATTCCCAGGACTAATGGTTCAATAGCAACTCTAATAACCCATCTTCTAAAACTTTCAGAATCTGTGCATGGCTCCTTTAAGAGCTAGAGGAAGATAGCAAATTGGCAATGTGGTCAAAGGGCCACATCAGTGAGATAAATCAACATTGTCTTCACTTTTGGTCTTGGTTCACACTTTCTGTAGTCTGAATGATACTGAAACTCTCCACGGTATGCGTGGGCTCGTAGCTTCCAGCTCACAGCAGAAATGGTAGCAACAGAGAACACTAACCAGGCACCTTCTCTACGGAAGCTACTAAACTATTATTTGCATGTAATTTTATGTAACCTTCCCAGCAGGCCTATGAAGTAAGAATCCTAATTTCCATATTCTAGATGAGGAACCCAAGGCTCAAGAGGGAAATTAACTTATCCATGGTTACTCGGCTAGTTGTGGGAAAGGCCAGAGTTAATTCTAGTTCCCTCTGGTGCTAATGTTGATGTTGTTCAGTCACTCAGTGGTGTCCAACTCTTTGCAACCCCATGGACTGCAGCATGCCAGGCTTCCCTGTCCTTCACCATCTCCTGGAGCTTACTCAAACTCATGTCCATTGAATCCAGTGATGCTGTCCAACCATCCCATCCTCTGTCATCCACTTCTCCTCCTGCCTTCAATCTTGCCTGGCATCAGGGTCTTTTCTAATGAGTCACCTCTTTGCATCAGATGATCAAAGTATTAGAACTTCAGCTTCAGCATCAGGCCTTCTAATGAATATTCAGGATTGATTTTCTTTAGGATGGACTGGTTGGTTCTCCTTGCAGTCCAAGGGACTCTCAAGAGTCTTCTCCAGCACCACAGTTCAAAAGCATCAATCCTTCGGCGTTCAGACTTCTTTATGGTCCAACTCTCACATCCATACATAACTACTGGAAAAACCATAGCTTTGACTAGACAGACCTTTGTTGGCAAAGTAATGTCTCTGCTTTTTAATATGCTTTTTAGGTTTGTCATAGCTTTTCTTTCAAGGAGCAAGCGTCTTTTAATTTCATGGCTTCAGTCACCATCTGCAGTGATTTTTTTCCCCCATCTATTTGCAATGAAGTGATGGAACCAGATGCCATGATCTTAGTTTTTTGAATGTTAAGTTTTAAGCCAGTTTTTTCACTCTCCTCTTTCACTTTCATCAAGAGACTCTTTAGTTCCTCTTTGCTTTCTGCCATAACGGTGGTGTCATCTGCGTATCTGAGGTTATTGCTATTTCTCCCAATCTTGATTTCAGCTTGTGCTTCATCCAGCCCAGCATTTCACATGATGTACTCTGCATATAACTTAAATAAGCAGAATGACAATATACAACCTTTACATACTCCTTTCCCAATTTGTAACCAGTCCATTGTTCCATGTCTGGCTCTAACTGTTGCTTCTTGACCTGCATACAGGTTTCTCAGGAGGCAGGTAAGGTGGTCTGGTATTCCCATCTCTTTAAGAATTTCTCACAGCTTGTTGTGATCCACACAGTCAAAGACTTTGTGTAGTCAATGAAGCAGAAGCAGATGTTTTTCTGGAACTCTCTTGCTTTTTCTATGATTCAATGGATGTTGGCTAATGTTGATACTCTTCTTCAATACCACACAGCATCCCAAATTAACTTTTTATATCTCAACATGTATTGTTTCATCTGTCTTCTTAAAACAAAAGTCAGAAATAAATGCCAAGACTTTATTGTTTCTCTTCATCATTCCAACTGTATAGTAGAAGTATAAAACTTCTCTCCAGTTCAGATTTCCTTTCAGGAAGAATTTATCCCTTTATCTAATTTGAACTCTTCACCTATCCTTTTTTCTGAATGTGCAAAATCTCTGACCTTTTCAATATTTCAACTGGGCCATGGGACAGCTGCTCCATGTATCACTATGGACAGCTTGATTTTGGTCTCCAGAATGTGGGTGCCTTCCCAAAAGTGATGCTGACATGACTCCATCTGCCTGTGCTGCTTTCAACTTGCTAAGGGTCTCACCTGCAGATTTATTTGCCCTCATCCAAAAAACATGACTTGAAACTTTTGCTAAAGCATCAGCCATGTACTTTCATATCAACACAGGACAAGATACACTTCTGGTCACCAAAGCTACTTCTTCAAAGACAGAGTGATCTACGATATTTTAGCGAGGGTCCGCATCTTCCACAAACCACTCAAAAATTTCATCTTAGCATTCTAGATTCACAGCACAGAGTGATACCCAGATCTCTTCACATAATAATAACTCTACTCTCTAATAAAATACAAGCTAAACATCACCCTTTGACTCAGTAATACCACTTCTAATAATCTACCCAAGGAAATAATTGAAATACAGACAAAGATTTATGTGATGTTCACTGCATGTTATATATAACAACCCAAAACTGGAAACCATCTGAATATTAACAATAAGAGAATAGTTAAATAAATTATAGTACCTAACTACAATGGAATAATAGGAAGCTTTAAGAATCATATTTTCTAAGAATATTTAAAGACACAGGAAAATATACACAGTATAGAAGTAGGGTTTTTTTCTTTTAAAGAAAGAAAACCACTTTCAGATATATAAGTGAAGAAGGAGTTGTAGCTTATTCTGAGTGGTTCTTTGAGGAAAGATAGAAGTAGTACCAATATGAGAAAATTACCTAGAAACATATTTGGGGGCAATTATAAGTGTTTCAACATTGTAGATTTCCTGGAAAAGTAATGATTTCCCTAATACAGGAGGAATTTCAAACCAAGGCTGGGCAATCATTTGAAGGCGACATTGAAAAGCAGACTTGGGCACTGAGTGTGAAATTGACCCAGATAATTCTCAAGGGTCCATCTACCCCCAATATCACAAGATTATGTTAGAGTTTTTGTATTCTACCTGTGTGTCTGAGCATGATCAGTGTTGGAGAAGACTAAACAGAAAAGGCATAAATCAAGGCATGAGCAGGGCAAGTATGAAGTCTGATCAGCCAAAAAGTTCCCCAAATGACAGCAGGTGGGTCCAGCTCAGAGGCTGCCCTGGGCTGTATTTTAGGAAAGCATGGCTGCCCTTCACTCAGCCCACATGGGTCAGTCTTTGGTTCTTTCAAAGAAAGAAATTCTTTTCTCTTCCTCAGTGACCTGTTTTGTATGGAACAACCCTCTTGCTCTTGTCCTCTTGGAGTCTATATTCACCTTTCAGCATGGAAAGTTATGGTCTTCATTGAAGAGACTTGCAATACGGAGATGGAGGGACAGAGCAGTCTGTGATGACTACTGCTGTATCTAAAAACAGCTTCACCGTGATGTGGCCCACTCCTTCATCAGCTGTACAGCAGGCTCATTGTGCGTATGTTTAGTTATACCAGGGACTTGGGAAAATAGTGGATTGTGAGGCAACTTTAAGTTGATGACAGACCACTGTGATAGATTGGAGGTGCTTAATTGGAAATGCGAAAAAGAGAAGATTTGTGTAAGACAAAGAGGGGGTCTGAGCTTTCAAAAGATCTAAGGAACACCCAGCACCTAGACCTTGATTTTTAATCCCACTCCCCAGTAAAAGGAATGAAAGTTCCATGGAGAAATGGTCGATTCTAAGGCTGGTGCTGGAAAGATGAGCCCAGAGCATCTAATATAGTATCAGAAAATAAGGAAAAGCACAAAAAAATAAAAGGATGAGCAGATCAGAGGGATACAGGAGCCAACCTGAATAGGCTTCCATTGGCTAAAACTAGAAAAAAAAATTGAGCAACCCAATAAATAATATAACACGCTATTATAACCCAAAATAAATATATAAAATAAATATCCATGAGTCCATACTGGTATAAAGAAATGATTGAATAAATAAATAAATGGGGAAGGAGAGACAAATCTCCTGAGGGAAAGAATTCCAAATAATCTACGTAGATGCTTTCCATCATGAGGGAGTGAGCAGAACTCCTCACTCCTTACATGTGTGTTGCAAACAGCGACTTCCTTCCAAAGAGTGTTGTATGGGAAGAAAGAGGAACTTCACAGGCAGAAACCTGACAAACACAACCTCAGCCAAGGGACCAAGGTCAGCCTCAGTGGTGATAGTATATGCCCGTGATATACTTGATGAGAAGGCTCCGTTACCTCTGTGGTCTTCCTCCCCATAATGCCAATCTAACCATGAGGAACGTGAAAAGTGAAAGTGTTAGTCATTCTGTCGCATCCAACTCTTTGTGACCCCGTGGACTATACAGCCTGCCAGGCTCCTCTGTCCATGGAATTCTCCAGGCAAGAATATTGGAGTGGGTTGCCATGCCCTACTCCAGGGGATCTTCCTAAACCAGGAATTGAAACTGGGTCTCCTGTATTGCAGGCAGATTATTTACTGCCTGAGCCACCAAAGCATAAGAGAAATCCTAACAGAGGCACATTCTTTCTACAAAAGAGCTGGCCAGTACTCTTCAAAACTATCAAGGTCATCAAAACTGAGGAGAATCTGAGAAACTGTTACAGCTGAGAAGAGCCTAAGGAGACAGACAGCTAAAGGTCATGTTGTGTATTGAAAGGAATCCTGGAACAGAAAAAGGACATGGGTGAAAAAATAACAAAATCTGAATATAACGCCAACTCTCGTTAATAATAAGGCATCCACTTGCTTGTTAGTTATGACAAATGTATCATCCTAATGTAAGATATTATCAGTGGGAGAAACTGGGATGGAGCATGTGGGAACTCATTGAATTCTCGTCCATTTTTTCCCGCAGATCTATAACTATTCGACAATAAAAACTATTTTTTTAAAAAAGTGTAAAGAAGAAACAGGAGAGGGTTTGACCTTCGTGAGCACTTTGTAGAAATTGACTGAGGCCAAATGCTCAGAGAAAGAAGCAAATTGGATGGATTTCCAACACTGGCAAACCAAGAAGAACAAAGCAATAAGCAAGGAGAAGCAGGGTGCTTGGGGGGGAGCTAGTTTCATCCTGAACCTGGGGTTTTGCCCAGCTCCTGCCAGAAACGCTCCAGCTTCCTCTGTCCTCTAGATCTGAAAGAGATTGCCTGCCTGCTTGTGAGGAAAGCTGGAGCAAAGATCAGAGGCTTTGTGTTAAGCAAGACAAAGCCATGCTATGAAACTCTGTCGTACACAAGTCATTTGAAAACCTGTGTTGTTCTATAGTCCAAACTCCAGGACTCACTCACCTGGAATGAAGTCACGCTTTCATTTTTAACAAATAGTGAGCAAGTCGATGTCTCAGGCACCTTCCAACAGAGAAGATGGGGGTATAGCCCAGAAGCCAGAGCAAGGTCCACAAGGCATGATTTGGTGTGGCACCAGGCACGTCTTCATTTCATAGTTGCCAATTAGTGTTTCTTGGAAGTGGAAAAACCAGGAGCCAAAGAGGATGGATAAGATCTCTGGCTTCTGCCTTCTAGGAACTTGAGTGACACTGAAGCCAGAAGACGGTCAAGGAATAGGGCACCCAGTAATGAATGAAACATTGGGAAGCCAAACACACTCCTTGTTCAGAGATCTTAAAGGAAGATTTGTAAAAGTTTCCTGGGATCTAAATGTCTGTGTACTTAGCCCTTGACTCGGGGCTTCCTACTGCCTATGGGGTCAGCCCCGCCTCCCCATCTGTAATCTACCAGGCCTGCGGATCACCAACCCCGCAGAACATCCTCCTCCCAGAGGCTGCTCCAGGGCTGGCTGGCTCTTTGGACCCAGACAGTGCCCTCTGGCAGCACCTCCTCATCTCCCCCACTTGCTTACATCCCAAGGCAAAGTAGTAGAGAAAAAGTTTGGGGGGTCTTATGATTAAAAAATTGGCTAGGCGATGTTTTATGCATGCATCTGTTATGCTAAAATAACCATCCTTTCTAACCAGGCCCACCTGCTGTCTTTTTCAATTTTAAGTATTTCTAAGTAGCAATCAAATCAGTATAATTTGTTCTTTATCTCGGCAAAACCATTGTGAAAGAAAAATGTGACCATTATGTTACATCAGGGAAAAAATACAAGCCCTTTATTTGCAGCCTTCTCTATATTCTATCAGATCTCACAGTTGTCATTATGCCAGTTGTATTTAATGTTGTTCAAATGAACAGAGCTTTCTTTAATCACTACAGCCTTCTTTCCCCTAAATGCTTTTTTCCAAGGTTATGGTTTTCAGAGATAAATACATAAATACCAATGTTATGAATACGTTAAGGGTATCCAAGAGACAGCTTTCAGGATTTGTAGCAAGAACCTGCTGTCATTGGAGTTACACAATAGCTGGCTGATGTTTTGAGTACGAAGTTACTGGGTATTAGAAGTCCTGATACCCGCACAGAGGCGGAAGGCTATTTTGAGCCGATCACAATAGACCACTCAGCAAATACTGACTTTATAAAGCTGGTATCAGGATCCTCGCTGCTAATAACCAAAGCCAGCAAGTCCAGACCTGTAAACGTCCATCCTTCAGATCTGGGTTGGGGTGCTCTGTCCTGCAGGCTTCTGGACCAAACCTGTAGGCCTGGTCCCCCATGTCCCTCTGACACCAAAGGCAGGCAGACATGAGGACTGAGGTCAGCCTTTTAGACCATCCACTGTGATACACTTTCTTTGCAAATTAGCAATCAGAAGCATGAAGAAGTTCATGACTTGCCCAATGCATATGTCTAGTTGGAAGCAGAGCTGGGATTTGAACCCAAGTCTGTTCCCTGGTGACTCAGACGGTAAAGAATCTGCCTGCCATGTGTGAGACCAGGGTCCAATCCCTGGGTAGGGAAGGTTCCCTGGAGAAGGGAATGGCTACCCACTCTAGTATTCTTGCCTGGAGAATTCCATGGACAGAGGAAGCTGGCAGGCTATAGTCCATGGGGCCGCAGAGAGTCAGACATGACTGAGCAACTAACACACACGCAGTTCAACATGTATTTTTCCTTTACTGCTATCTCAGGCACTTTTTAGCAGACATTACATGGATGATTCTGAGGTTATGTGAATCCTACATTTATTCATTTATTCATTCAGTCATTCTGTTAGCAAATATTTACTCTTTGCTGAGATGCTGAGGACAGTAGTTACAATTATCAATAGCTAATATTCTTGAGTGCCTGACACAGTTCTCATCACCTAATATAAATGAGAGCATTTCTCCCTGATGGTAACCCTCAGGGGTAAATGCTGTTCTCCTCCCATTTTACAAATGAGGGAGGAAGTCCCCGCAAGGTTAAGGCACTTACCCAAGGTCACACATCGAGGAGACCATGTCATCCACAGCCTGGGTTCAGAGTCAGCACTCTGACTTACTACAGAGGCAAAATGTGCCCATATCATTGTAAGTGCTGAATAAACGTTTGTTGAATGAAGCATTGTAACTTGCCCCTGAGAAGCTTACAATACAGAGAGGAAACATTTATGTAAACAAATAACTGAGATGCAGATATGATATAATGTGTTAGAAGAGAAACAAGTATAAACCGGTGGCGTGCTGAGGATGGCGCGGTGAGAGCCAACCAGGAAAAGTGGGGAGGAGCATAGTGCAGGGAAAGTGCGGCAGTGGGAAAGTGGGCGGGGCCCGGAGATCTAGCTTCCCTCTTGCACCGTCTGTCGTCAGGACAAATCACGAGGTGTCTACACTTGCCTATGTCTAACAGGAGAATAATGCCTGTACTTTTTATCTCAAGGGGTTAGGTCCAGATTTATAGGAGAGAGTATAAGCAAAAGTGATGCATTGATATAAATTGCAAATCTCTTATCGATTTTATGTATGATTAGTGGTTTTTGAGCTCCTTGAGGGAAGGATAGACATCTTTTTCACTGATTGCATGCTCTTTGCTCAGAGCAGGGTCTGACATACAACAGGCATTGTTGAATCATAGAGAGAAAGCTAGGAGGGGAGAAGGATGGAAGGAAGAAAGGCAGGAAAGGAGAGAAGGAAAAAGGGAAGGAAGGAAGGAAAGGAGGAAGGAAGAAGGGACAGAGAGGAGAGGGAGGGAGAAAGGGAAGGAGGGGACAATTAATGAAGAGGTCAGAAAAGATGCTGTTTCAGTCAGGGCTTTCCAGAGAAACAAAGCCAATAGCATCACTCATTAAGCATCAAATTTCATTAAGAAATTTATTTCAAGTTGTTCATCCAACCAATTGAAGGGGCTGGTAATTTCAAAATCCATAGGGCAGGTTGGCAGACTGGACTCTCAGGCAGCAGTTAATGCTATAATCTGCAGGGAGAATTTCCTCTTTTTTGGACAACTCTCACTTTTTGCTAGTAATGCCTTCAACTGATTGGATAAGGCTCACCCACACTATTGAAAGTAATCTTTTACTTAAAGGTAACTGATTGCTGATGTTGACCCCCATCTACAAGTTACCTTCAGAGCAGCACCTAGATTAGCATTTGATTAAATCACTGGGTACTGTAGCCTCGCCAAATGGATGTGAACATAAACTTTCACAGACGCTCTTCCCAAAGAAGAAACTGGAAGAGGGAAGCACAGAGGCAAGGAACAGATCTCAAAGCTAAAAACTAACTTTTACATTGGGATTTTGGTCTAGGTAGGAGCATGGACTGACAACTAGAGACCATGTCCATCACGGTCAGCTGGAGACAGCTGAAGGAACATTAGCATTATGGGTTATCTCCTCTTCCAGGGATGGGTGGACTCAAGGAACTTGTTAAAAGCACAGCTAGGGAAAAAAAAAAAAAAAAACGAAGCTAGAGACCCCATTCCAAAACTGCTGCTGCTGCTGCTGCTAAGTCGCTTCAGTCGTGTCCGACTCTGTGCGACCCCATAGACGGCAGCCCACCAGGCTCCCCCGTCCCTGGGATTCTCCAGGCAAGAACACTGGAGTGGGTTGCCATTTCCTTCTCCAATGCATGGAAGTGAAAAGTGAAAGTGAAGTCACTCAGTCATGTCCGACTCTTAGCGACCCCATGGACTGCAGCCTACCAGGCTCCTCCCTCCATAGAATTTTCCAACCAAGAGTATTGGAATGGGTTGCCGTTGCCTTCTCTGCATTCCAAAACTGCTTAATCTGAATTGCTAAGGTGAGCCCAGCAATAAGAACTGTAGAGCTCCCTGGTGATTCTGATGTAACCAACAAACACCATTGTGTAAATCAGAAGTTGGGGAGACTTCTGGTTTCTTTAAGGGGATGGATTGAGGAGTCTCAAAGATGTGGGTTCAAATTTTGCACGTACCACTCATTAGCTATGTGCCCCTCAGAAAGTCACCTTCCCTAAGCCTCAGTTTCCCCATCTGTAGAATGGACCGCTTCACAATGCTTCTGGGGTTGTGAAAGTGAAATAACACATGTAAGAATAAGACCTAGTCCAGGACCTTGAAGGCACCCCTTGGACATTATGGGACTGGAATTAGTCATCTGGGGACAGTCAGTTCCTGGTGCTGCAGGTACCCCACAAAGTCTGCTACTGAAAGGCTCTGGGGTTAGGAGTGTTGGTGAGCCATCTGCCCCGACACAGCATCACGGCCTGTCCACTGTACAGAGCACGTTGGTCGTGGCAGAGGATCTGGAGCCCACGCCTAGGTTCCTTTATGTCACCCTAACCCCAACCCTGCGGAGAAGGCCATGACACCCCACTCCAGTACTCTTGCCTGGAAAATCCCATGGGCGGAGGAGCCTGGTAGGCTGCAGTTCATGAGGTCGCTAAGAGTCGGACACGACTAAGCGACTTCACTTTCACTTTTCACTTTCATGCATTGGAGAAGGAAATGGCAACCCACTCCAATGTTCTTGCTTGGAAAATCCCAGAGATGGCGGAGCCTGGTGGGCTGCCATCTATGGGGTCGCAGAGAGTCGGACACAACTGAAGCAACTTAGCAGCAGTAGCAGCAGCAGCAGCAACCTCAACCCTGAGCCCTCTGTTCCCAGCAAACTGCACTTCCCAGAGGTTGGCCTAGATGGAGGACTTCTCAAAGTCTTTTCTACACTAAAGGAAATTCTGCAAAATACAAAACCAACCACTGTGAACCGGAAATCCTTCACTTGTTTATGAATTCAGCTTGCCCACTGCTCTTCTCACTCACCTCACCATACATTCATATACCTTTGATTCTGAGTTTTCTCAAGACAGAGAAAGCTGGCAAGTTAACAAGTGGTGTAGGCTTTATTCTGGAATTCATCTTCCAGGGCAGGATATGCTCAGCTCAGAATCTTCTACTCTTTCTATGTAGCTCTGTGCAGTGTTTGGAGAGGGGCAGTGGGTCATCGAAGAGACAGATAGCCTATTTTGTTGCTAGCACTACTTGCTAAGGTGGGAAAATAGATTATACTCTGTTTTACAAAGATGTGTGGCTGCCCTGGTGAAGACAAAAGGAGTTTTCTCAGTAACACTCAGTTAATCAGAGAATTCAATTCACCGCCATAGACATTGCCACAAACATTGTGTAATTGAGATGTTAGACCCAGCGATTAAGCACTGTCTGGGAGGTGAAAGGGGGGAGAGGAGTGGGATTCATCTAGTTAGACGGTTCTCAGAACTAGGGTGGAATGTGTGCGTGCCTGTTAAGTCACTTTAGTTATGTCCAACTCTCTGTTACCCCATGGACTGTAGCCCTCCAGGCTCCTCTGTCCATGGGATTCTCCAGTCAAGAATACTGAAGTGGGTTGCCATGCCCTCCTCCAGGAGATCTTCCCAACCTAGGGATCGAACCCCGATCTCTTATGTCTCCTGCATTGGCAGGCAGGTTCTTTACTATTAGCGCTACCTGGGAAGCCCAGGTGAGATAGGGAAATCTCTTAACACAGTAAGTCCCCTGCATATGATCCTTGAAGTTGCAGACCTTCAAAGATGTGAATGTGCATTCACATTTCTAATCATGTAAGTGAGTTCACGTGTCTGGTGTGCATTGCCACATGTGTGCACCCTCTGTAAGTGGTTGTGCTTTTGTGCACTTTACTGTACCATACTGTATACAGTAGAGTAGTACAGTATTTTATTTCAAGGCCAGGATGTCCAGAAGCAAGTATAAAAGCAGCAGTGATGTAGTTCGTACAGTACTACCCAGATGTCACCGGATTATCTTCTCAAGAAGGTAAATAGAATTGAATCCAGCAAGGAACCAGAACCTGTGCCATCGATGCCAGGCCTGAGTGACACTGCAGCTCACCCTCCATCTCCTGTTGCTGACGATCCACCAGCTCTACCATCTCCCACCTCCACTTCCTCCTCCAGTCAGTAACTCTTCTTGCCTGTTCACTTGATGCCAGCCCCTGTACTGTACTGCTGTTCAGTTCAAGGTACTGCACTATAAGATTAAAAATGTTATCTCTATTTTTGTGTTTGTTTTTAATGTGCCCTTTGTATGAAAAGTATTATAAATCTCTTAGAGTACAGTACTACATAGCTGATTGTGTTAGTTGGGTACTAGGTTAACTTTGTCGATGGACGTGAGTTTGGGTGAACTCCAGGAGTTGGTGATGGACAGGGAGGCCTGGCATGCTTCGATTCATGGGGTCGCAAAGAGTCGGACACGACTGAGCGACTGAACTGAAGGTTAACTTTGTTGGACTTAGGAACATGCTCTTGGAATGGAACTTGGTTGTATGTAAGGAACCTACTTTAGTAAGAAGAAGACTTCTTCACTGAGCTCCTACCATGCACCAGATCCTGCACAAAGCACTTTGGGGATGAGCACATTTGCTTCTGGCAACAAGTCCATCTGCTTTGACTCCCATTTTAAAGATAAAGAAACTGAGGCTCAGAAAGGTGATGTGATTTGCTAAGGTCACAGAAATAGTAGAGTTGTCTGACACCAAATTTCCGTATTTTATCCTAGCGATCGAAATATCAAAGCCAAATAGCACAGTTTTCTTCATATTGAATACTAGAACTTTATACAGTGAGAGACTGAATCACAGTTCTTCCAAGTTTATTCTCAGATGCTGTTCCAGCTGAAAAAGAACCAGTTTCAGGGCTGAGGGTCCTTTGTCCCATGCCCTAAGAGGATCACTGAACCTGGTGGATTAAAGGGAAGGGAAGCAGAGGGAACTCAGCTCAGGAGTAGGGAGGCGGTCAGGTTCAAGAAGAAAAGAGGGGATCCTCTCCCCCTCTTCTTCCCCAAACCTCTTCGCCTCCTCCTCCAGCTCCTGCTTTTCCAAAATCATCTGTCACTCTCCAATGCTAAGAAAATTCCTTCAGGAACCTCTGACAGTTGATGAAGATCCAAACTGACTATGGAGAAAATACAAATCATTAATAACCACAAGCAAGAATGCCCAACTTCACTTGTAATACTAGGAAATGGGAATACAAATGAAAATAAGATGCTCTGGAAGATTTTTTAAGTGAGGAAGGATATAGTCAAATGCTCTCAATAATACTTCTTTGATTAGGAGTTTTAATGCAGCAAATCCCTCCCAGATGTCTCAGGATGTGAACAATTCCAATTTCATATTTTTCAAACTTTTGAAATAATAGTACTCAGTATTTATTAGAATATAATAATAATCTCTTTTAAATTTTATTTATATTATATAAACATTATACTAGTATGTAATAGCATAAGATTATATAAATTATAATAGTTAAATCCTATGATTTTACTATTATAAAAATAACAGTATTTCACACCAGCAAAAATACCAGTACTTTTGTACTTAAAAATAGTATAGTACCCATAATGCTGGAATACCCCAAACCAGGACTGCAGTCATGAATTATATTCTTTTTCTGTATTACCTCCCGTGAAGCCAGTAAATACTGTTATAGCTTCTGGAGAAACACCCTCTGCACATTAGCTCATTCACTCCTCATATCAATGGTGCGAAGCCGGAGTGAGTTTGATACACATTCTGCAGATAAAGAAAGCACTCAATGTCACACAGTGTGAAAACGTCCAAGCCGAGCGAGACTTGAACCCAACTTGGAGAATTACAGACCCCAAACACTCTTGCCCCTGGGGTCTTCGATCCGTGCTTCCTTCTGACAGTGGAAGACCCTCTGTCCGAGACTTCCATGCACCCACTCTTATTACCTAACCTGCTCCGTCCCCGGTCCAAGACCTTTTCCAGGTGGAAAAAGAAAACAAGAAGAACTGCAGCAGCCAGGCCCACTG
Organism: Bos grunniens; assembly: GCF_055505025.1. NCBI lineage: Eukaryota > Metazoa > Chordata > Mammalia > Artiodactyla > Bovidae > Bos > Bos grunniens. The sequence continues at coordinate 26,152,958 of NC_141179.1, forward strand.
GGTCTGCAGACATTCCCGGACCCTGGCTGGCAATCAAAACCTCCAGATCGCTTCCAGCCAAAGCAGGAGGAGGGTTCCCCTGCTGCCAGGAAAGAAAGGTTACAGTCATTTTCCTGCGAAAGGGTAGGGTGATGGATAACATGCAGAAATACTTTCTCATGTTGGGAGACCTCTTGAAAAGCGCTGGGAGCGGGAGATGGAGGTACACCAGGCAGGAAAACATTCTGCTCACCTTTGGCCCCAGTTCCCAGCTGAACACCCATAGGGAGGCTGCACAGGTATAGACAGCGACCCCTTAGGCAGGATTGGGCAGAGGCAGGGGGCAGCGATAGGTCAGCCCCTAGGGATTCTGCCCAGCACCCAGGAGTGGCTGGGATGAAGATGGAAGTTCTGGGGGAATTCCCTGTGGGTCCGATCGCTAGGACTCTACCGCGCTTCCACTCCAGGGACATGAGTTTGATCCCTGGTCTGTGAACTAAGATCCTGCATGCCACATGGCATGGCCAAATAAATAAATAAATAACAAGAGGAAGTCTGAGGAGGACTAAGGCTGGGCCAGCAACAGTGGGATCATGGAAGCAGCACTCAGCAGAGTTAAAAGCGGGGCTGGCTCCACATGGCTTTCCAGGGACCTAGGCTCTGAAGGGTGCCCCTGGCTTGGGTTTTCATGCTCTGTAGTTGTCACCCTGAAATTCTTAATAATTTTATAGATGAATTTGCATTTTATAAGAAATTCCGACTGGACCATGGAGCATGTACTAAGACCTGGAGAAACAGCTCACATGTGGTCCCAACTACCCCACCTCCTGCCCCTCCAAGACCAGTTCTCAACAGCCAGGTCCCTCAAGGGTGCAGGTATGGAAGGGTCCAGAGAGCCTGCCCCATGTGCCGAGTTACAGGCCAGGGCCCTGTGTGTCTGTGAAAGTCTGTATTTATTGCAAATATTAACATCATGTGTTCAAGTGCTGTCGCTGTTTAGTCGCTAAGTCATGTCCAACTTTTTTCAACTCCATGGACTGTAGCCTGCCATACTCCTCTGTTCATGGGATTTTTCCAGGCAAGAATACTACAGTAGGTTGCCATTTCCTTCTCCAGGGGATCTTCCCAACTCAGGGATCCAACTTGCATCTCCTGCATTGGCAGGCGGGTTTCTTACTGCTGAGCCACCAGGGAAGCCATGCCCAAGTGAGCACATGCTATACAGCAAATAAAAACAGCATGACATGCCCAGAGAAAGGAAAAAGCTTTTGAACAAGAAGCACACATTTTTATATCTCACTCATCCCTGGAACCACGTCACCAACCTTGTAAGCGGAATGGACATTAGACAGGGAGCTTAGACAGAGACATAGTATCACTCCACTAGCCCCATACAGCAGATGTGACCAATGTGAAGGATAAACCATCTTATTCTCCACACCCTCACATTCTCTGGGGATTCCCTGATAGCTCCATTGGTAAAGAATCTGTCTGCAATTCAGGAGACCCTGGTTCAATTCCTGGTTGGGAAGATCCACTGGAGAGGGGATAGGCTACATCCTCTAGCCGGCACCCTCTAAACTCCAGGCTTCTTATCTCTCATTCTACTTCTCCTCTCCTCACCTATCAAAGTCAGATCTTAGCTGACCCCGCACTATGAAAGATGTAGTTAGTCATACTCTAAAGATACAAAACAATATTGAAGATGTAGATGATTTCAGATCTTTACCTTTCTCAGGGAAACCAGAGCATTTTTACCATAAACAATGCCTTAACTCAAAGAAGTGAGTTACTACTAGCGGGATTTCAAATCCTTTAGAAAGTCAGAATGATAATAATGATAATAAATAGCCATGGTTTATTGAATGCCTATATTGTCAGACACAGATAAAAAACATTATCTTTAATCCTCACATTAACTCTGGAGGAAGATAATATTGCCTCTATTTTATAGAGGAAGAAACTGAGGTTCAGAGAGGTACCTTGCCAAAAGTTATGCAACCAGTAAATAGTAAAATGGGATTTGAACTTGCTTTTCTTCTGACCTTGACAAATTTCAGGCAGAATACAAGCTTTAAAAAAAAATTTTTTTTTTAAACTGGAATATAATTGGTTTGGGCTTCCCTGGTAGCTCAGTGGTAAAGAATCTGCCTGTCAGTGCAGGAGACAGGGTTTGATCCCTGGGTTGGAAAGATCCCCTGGAGAAGGAAATGGCAACTCACTCCAATATTCTTGCCTGTGAAATCCCATGGACAGAGGAGCCTGGGAGGCTATGGTCCATGGGATCAAAATGAGTCGGACGTGACTTAGTGACTAAACAACAACAATAACAAAAAATGTCTTACTACCTCTATGCATAAGGATGGTACTGGATTTAAGAAGGCCAGGAGGGCCTTGATGAAAAGAAATGGCTCTTCCAGCTTCCAAGCCCAGGCCCAGAGGCCTGCTGAGATGGTAGAGAGCTGCCCAGGTTCACTCAACCTGGTTTAGGAAGCAGGGGCAGTCTCGGCATTGGTCTCAGCCTGCATCTCCTCATCAAAGGAAATGAGACTGAAACCAGCTCCAGCCACCCAGGCTGCTTCTAATTAAAGTCACCGGTAGCTCAGATCACTGAGAATTCATTCATAAGCTAATTTTTTGAAAGCCCCTTGTGCGAGGCACTGTGATAGGCGCTGGTGGTCCAGGATAAATGAAACTGACTAGTCCCAGGCCACGTGGATTTCACAGATCTAGTAGGACTGTCTCTTCAAACAACCACAAAACAGATTAAAAGGTACATTTTACACGTCAACCTATACACAGGACCAATCCACACACCCATGTGCTAAAACAAGCTTCACAGACCTTTACTAATCCTTGCTGCTGCTGCTAAGTCGCTTCAGTCATGTCCGACTCTTCAGGACCCCATGGACTGCAGCCCACCAGGCTCCTCCATCCATGGGATGCTCCGGGCAAGAGTACTGGAGTGGGGTGCCATCACCTTCTCCGTATCATACACTATTTTGTGTTCTAGTAGTTTCAGTTTTTAAAATCCTAGACAGGAACAAGTGGACTGACTTTGATGGATCACCAGAAAAACTTCTTGTAGGAGATACAGTCAAGTAAGTTAGTGATGTGCTAAGAGCTTCCAGGTTTATGGAAGCACATGGGATGAAGAGATCTTCAACCAGTCAGAAGGATCAGGGAGGGCTTCCTGGAAGAAATGACCTCTAAGCTGAGATATGAATCTAAGAGAGGTAAATAAGAGCCAGATAATGCAGAAGTTTTTAGTTCTGCAAAGGAATTTGGACTTGATACCATGCGCCATGGAAAGCCACTGAGGACTATTAAATAGGCATGGTCATCACTGGATCTATTAACAGCTCTCCTCTTAGGCTCAGGTTAGCGATGCATTTTCCTCTCCCTTTTGAAGTTAGACGTAGCCATGGACTTACTTGGTCCAATGAAATAATGAGGCTTTAAAAGCCAAAGAACAATTTACATATCTACTTCCTGTCATGGTGACACTCAAGATGGAACTTAGCAATCATAACTGAAATAGAGCAGAAAGTGACCTGATTCACTGAAGTTCATGCTGAGTGCTAAGAAAAAGATAAAGCATTGAAAGAGGATATCAAAGTGTCTTTTACATGTGAAGATCCCACTGCAAAGGTAATTTTCAGTAAAAGATTGAAGATGAAGAAGGAGTTGGCCATGTAGCTATCTGGAAGGAGGACACACCAACCAGAAGGAACAGCAAGTGCGACGGTCCTGAGACAGGTGTGTGCTGGCATATATGATAAAGAACTAAGGAGCCAGTGTGGCTGGAGCGAACCAAGGGGAGTAGGGTGGGCGGTGTTTCCCAGACTTCCTGACTACGCAGTACTTTCTCCAGGAGACACAACTTCTGGGACTGTACACAGGAACTCTGTGGAAATAAAGACCTAGACTCTCTCAGTTCAGAAAAGGGGCAATGATATGGATGGATCTTGAAGGCATTATGCTAAGCAAAGGGCTTCTCCGATGCTCAGTGGGTAAAGAACCCATCTACAATGCAGGAAACAGACACAGGCTTGATCTCTGAGTCAGGAAGATCCCCTGGAAGAGGAAATGGCAATCCACTCCAGTTTTCTTGCCTGAAAAATCCCACAGACAAAGGAACCCGGAAGGTGACAGTCCATGGGGTCGCAACGAGTTGGACATGACTGAGCAACTAAGCACGTGTTAAGTGAAACAAATCAGAGAAAGACAAATACTGTATAAACTCACTTACATGTGAAATCTGAAAAAGCAAACTCATAGAAAAAGAGATCAGCTTAGTGGCTGCCAGAGGGGGCAGATGAACTGGGTAAAGGTGTTCAAAAGCTGTAAACCTCCAGTTATAAGTAAGTACTCGGGATGTAATGCGTAACATGACGACTATAATTAATGCTGTTTTATGGTATAGTTGAAAGATGCTAAGCGAATAGGTTCTAAAAGTTCTGATCACAAGGGAAAAAATGTGTAACTATATGAGGTGATAGATGTCAAGTATAATTATTTTGCAATATATGCATGTCAAGTCATTACATTGTCCTCCTTCAACTTACACAGTGTTGTGTGTCAATTACATCTCAATAAAACTGGAAGGAAAAAAAGACACAATGAATGGTTGAAGGACTCATGAGAACAGAACACTCCTCCTCTTTCAGAGGGGTCCCCAGAGACTTACCTGCTAGGGTCAGGACTCTCGGGTGACTTCTGCCAAACTGACATTACCTCCTTTGGTCAACTCTCTCCTGAAGAGGAATGTGCTTTAAGCAAAAGAGGTTGTACTGAGTTGCTGGGATTTTAAGTCTTTTCTTGCTAAAAATACATCTATTGTGGAAAAATCCCAAAAGATGAAGCACATCACTAACCTCAGGGGGTCGAGCGGCCCTTCCTCACGTGCATGGAGCTGTGCTTCCAGCTCTTATCATTAGCAGTAATCTCAGGTCAGGAGGGGTTGCCTGGCTGTTCTCAGCTACGTGGGCTGCTTGCTGATTTCCTGGGGCCCTTGAGAGAGAGAAACACAAATTCTACTTTAGAACAGTGCCTGTGTTTGTTTATTGGTAATGATCCTTTTCTTAAGATTCTTGAGTGCATGGTTGTCCCTACAGGCCCAAAACCTCCACTTCCTCCCCGATCACTCATAATGTCTGCAGTCCTGAGGGTCTAGGAGATCAAGGCCATGCACCCCTCCCTCCCAGCCAGCACCAAAGGGAAAAACAAAAACAGACCCCATGGCTTCTCTTGGTTTTCTGGAAAATAAGGACAAGAAGCTTCTTCCCCCAGAGGCAATCTCCAGTGACAACGGGCCCAAACCACCTCTGCTCCTGCTGTCCCAGGCTCTGTGGGTCCTCACCAGCCTGAACATGCTCACAATAATAGGAGCGGCCATGTGTCTGGGCCAGGCTCTGTATGAAGGGTCCAAGTTATTTCGATCTTTCTTGGCTCCAAAGCCACACACTTATTCCCAAGTGGTCTAATGGTCACAGCAGGGACCTAGAGCAAGAATACAGATGGATTAGGAAAACCTCAGTACAAGAAAAGGAGCTTAAGGCACATGTACCACCAAGCATTTAAGCCATTCTATCCTCACGTATAACATCAATAGAACAGCTGCTAGACGCTGAAGACTAAATTATGAATGAGGGATAGTCTCTGTTCACTACTACAGATATAGAGGCGTAGATATATATGTAGAGTCAAGATATACATGTATCTATGTATATATGTATGTACATGTATTATGAATGAATGAATGATTCACGCCATTCGATTCGTGCATAAAAAGCTTGAGGAAGGAACAGTTAGAGGTAAGGGGATGTGAAATGGAGGCAGAGAGTCAGAAAGAGCCAAGAAAGCAACACAGGATTGGACCTTAAAGGAAGAGGAAGAGTAGGCATCTCAGAGGGAGGAGCAACTTGTGCAAAGACACACCAGTGCACAAGTCCTTGACCCATGTCACCGGACAGCATGTACCGTTTCCCAGTAGCCAATGTCAAAGTTCATGGGAATCAAGGAACTATCACAAGTGCCTGAACTCTAACCCCCTCAGAAAGGTTAGCTGCATCATTCTATCACTGTGTAAAAGACTCTTGTCATCACCACACAATTACATACATATCTAAAACCAACCATGTTCAAGGTCCATGCCAAGTAGGGAAACTACAAATACATTGTTCCCTACAATGTATTTGGGGGGATCTGGTTGGATCTCCTTGTAGGTTGCAAGGAGATCCAACCAGTCCATCCTAAAGGAGATCAGTCCTGGGTGTTCATTAGAAGGACTGATGTTGAAGCTGAAACTCCAATACTTTGGCCACCTGATGTGAAGAGCTGACTCACTAGAAAAGACCCTGATGCTGGGAAAGATTGAGGGCAGGAGGAGAAGGGGACAACAGAGGATGAGATGGTTGAATGGCATCACCGACTCAATGGACATGGGTTTAGGTGGACTCCGGGAGTTGGTGATGGACAGGGAGGCCTGGCGTGCTGCAGTTCATGGGGTTGCAAAGAGTCAGACACAACTGAGTGACTGAACTTAACTGTCTTTTCTCCATTGCATATTCTTGCCACCTGTGTGGGTTTATCTCTGGGCTTTCTATCCTTTACCATTGATCTGTATTTCTGCTTTTGTGCCAGTACCATACCGTCTTGATTACTATAGCTTTGTAGTACAATCTGAAGTCAGGGAGCCTGATTCCTCAAGCTCTTTTTTTTCTTTCTCAAGATTGCTTTGGCTCTTCATGATCTTTTGTGTTTCCATATAAATTGTAACTCACAATGATGCTTAACATTTATTGAGCATTTACCACGTAGCCACTCATAACAATGCCTAATTTCCAGTGGTCATGTATGGATGTGAGAGTTGGACTGTGAAGAAAGCTGAGCACTGAAGAATCGATGCTTTTGAACTGTGGTGTTGGAGAAGACTCTTGAGAGTCCCTTGGACTGCAAGGAGATCCAACCAGTCCATTTTAAAGGAGATCAGCCCTGGGTGTTCTTTGGAAGGAATGATACTGAAGCTGAAACTCCAGTACTTTGGCCACCTCATGCGAAGAGTTGACTCATTGGAAAAGACTCTGATGCTGGGAGGGATTGGGGGCAAGAGGAGAAGGGGACGACAGAGGATGAGATGGCTGGATGGCATCACCAACTCGATGGACGTGAGTTTGAGAGAACTCCGGGAGTTGGTGATGGACAGGGAGGCCTGGCATGCTGCGATTCATGGGGTAGCAAAGAGTTGGACACAACTGAGCGACTGAACTGAACTGAACTGAACATTTATTGAGCACTTACAATGTAATAGGCGTGACACCAAGGATTTCACATGCATTAGCTCATGAAGCTTTGCAATGCCCTTATAAGGTCGACACTATTATTATACTCATTTCCCAGAGAAGAAAACTGAAGCACAGAGAGTTCAAGTAGCTTGCCCAACATTACACAGCTCGTCCAACTCTAGAGCCCATGACTCATAAGCTCATAAGTGTAACCCCTGTAGTTCACGTCCCCCAACCTCCGCCATGCTCCGGGTGCAGAGAGCAGGTACAATGGAACTTATATGAGGAAACACAGGTTGTTAGCCTTACCAATGTGCATGGCTAAGCTGAGCCTTCCAGAAGGACAGGCTTTAGATACAAGAAAAAAGCTTGTGGGCAGGAATAGGGTACCAACTGGTCTTGCTCCAAGTTGAGAGTCTCCACAGGGCTGCTCAGGGGGGCACCCGTGTCCTTTATGAGTTGCTCCCATCCAGGGTTTGATTGTCAGTCTTGCAGGCTGGAGCACTCGATTTTCTCAGCTCACTAAGAAAAGAGGCATATCTCAGAGGTGAGCTTAGCATATTAGAATCATATTGTCTTGAGACAGAGTAGTTCTGTTTATTTGACTAGTACAGCCTCTCCATATGAAGAAAGTCAGCTCATAATCAGAATAATAATAACAGCTGGTATTTGTTGAGTTCTTCCTCTATAGTACGTGCATGAAGCATTGTGTAAATAACGAAACAAAAGGGAGTTAAGATAAATTTAATATACAATGGCATCACCCTAAGACAAACTGATGTGCCCATTTCTCCAACATGGAGGGTCCGGCCAATGAGATGGAAATACTTGAAATATAATGGTCATGACGCCTGCTGGAGTCACCATAATAGGGCTCTTGGCCCAAACTCTGTCCCCTTTGTATGGTCATTGGCCTGGTGACTGTCTTTTCTTTATGCATTAGGTTGAGCAGTGTCACTTCTGATTAACACATGCTTCCCGTAGGTGTGTTAATACATTCAATCAGGTTACTGTCAAGTCTTACTGCCCAGGGAACCATTCTCTCTCCTGAAGGTGACTTTGCATATCTCTGCTCTGTACAGATCTTAAAGTTTAATTCTCAGCAGACAATCCTAGTTCTCTTATCTACAGATGCTTGGGAGATGCCTCATTTCAGCCCCCACATACAGGCAACATTAAAAAATGATACCAAATATACCAAGAAGCAATGTGTTTTACTGAGGCTTCCCAGGTGGCTCAAGTGGTAAACTTGTCGGCTAATGCAGGAGATGCAAGAGACTCAAGTTTAGTCCCTGGGTTGGGAAGATCCCCTGGAGGAGGAAATGGCAACCCGCTCCAGTATTCTTGTCTGTAAAATCCTATGGAGAGTGGATCCAGGTGGGCTACACTCCATGGGGTCACAAAGAGTCAGGTACAACTGATTGAGCACACAATGAGTTTTACTGAGGCAGGAAAATTGTGCAAGGGAGTTAAATTTGGAGAGATAGGTTGGATCATGGAGCACTGAATGCCAGAATCATCACTGCCCAAAATTACCACCAGGGTCCGCCATTGTGTTGGATGTGTGTGTGTGTGTGTGTGTGTGTGGGTGGGTGTATGCTCAGTCACTCAGTCATGTCCCACTCTTTGGGACCCCAGGGACTGTATGTAGCCTTCCAGGCTCCTCTGTCCATGGAATTCTCCAGCCAGGAAAACTGGAGTGGGTTGCCATTTCCTTCTCTAGGGGATCTTCCCAACCCAGGAATAGAACTCAGGTCTCTTGTGTCTCCTGTATTGGCAGGTGTATTCCTTACCCTGCTGCTGCTACTGCTGCTAAGTCGCTTCAGTTGTGTCTGACTCTGTGCGACCCCATAGACGGCAGCCCACTAGGCTCCTCTGTCCCTGGGATTCTCCAGGCAGGAATACTGGAGTGGGTTGCCATTTCCTTCTCCAATGCATGAAAGTGAAAAGTGAAAGTGAAGTCGCTCAGTCCCCTACAAAGCACAAATAAAAGTATGCTTCTGTCTGTCTGTCTGTCTCTCTCAGAGCATGTGTGTGTGCATGTGCACACACACACACACACACACAAAAGACCTGCCCTTTATGAGCTTCTATTTTAGAGCAGATATCACTGCATTACAACAAGATTATAAATTCATTCATTCATTCATTCATTTTTAATTCATTTTCATTCATTCACTCATTCTGGACATATTTATAAAGTACTTCCTGTGGGTCAAGGACTATTCTCAGAAAGGTATCTTCTGGTCTCACAGAGGCTCCCTCTCCTCCCCAGTCTTAACCCTGATAGAATAAAGAATAGATGCAGAAGAGGGAGGAGGAGGAAGTACCTACCCCTTGCCAGACCAAGCTCACTTCCTCCACTCCAAAGGAGGTATTGAAGCAGGGAGAGCACAAAAGACGAGGCCATATATCATTTCTGCTCCAATTCCAAAGCCTGGTTAGGACTGAGGGAAGTGGAACAGATGAAGTGTGAGTCTGATTTGGGATTTGAATTTTCAACTCGATTGGACTTGTTTTTTCCAAAACCAAAGGTCATCGTAAAATTAAAGATTTTACCCAAAGTATCAAGGGGAAGGAAAAAAGCCCAATTGAAAACAGGCTCTACAAAATAAGAAATTTAAACCAAGTCCATAAACATTTACATGATTTTTTAAATTGGTCCAATTCTTCACAACCCCACTCCCTTCACTATGGTTTAATCCCCCATCATTTCTCAGGGGGATTCCTGCCAAAGCCTCCCCACAGATTCATCTTTATCCACTGTTGCCCTGATCCAATTCCCTTTCCAGCAAGAGTCAGCCTGACTTTTGAAAAACCTCCTGATCATGTCAGCATCTCGCTTAAAACCCTCTGCTGCATTCCCATTGCTCTGGATAAAGACAAATCTCAACAGTAGAGTTTTTTGGTTAAAAGGACATATTTGGGAAACATATACTAAGGCATATATTAAATCCATATATGGATTTAATCATGGCTCTGCCATTCACTAGTTGTTAGTAAATTGTTGGCTCCATCTCTGTGCCTCGGTTTCTTCAGTAAGATGGGGATAATCACGGGATCACCACATCAGGGACAGTCACAAGGATCAAAGGAGTAGATATGTGTTAAGATCTTAGAACACTGGCTGGCTCACAGCAGTGAATGTGAAGTGTTCCATGCTGATGTTTCCCTGGGGAGCTGGAGTGCTGCAGCTTAATTTACAAAGAATGGAGGGAGCTGCCAGCTATGACTGGAGACTCATTCCTGATTCCTCACTACCTGGCCTGGAGCCTGGCATGCAGGAAGTGTTCACTGAATATTTGATGGATGGATGGATGGATGAGATAGAGTCCTCCTCCTACTCACATAGGACCCTGGGCCCTTCTGTGCCTCTCCCTTTCCTCAGCTTGAATGGCTGCATGGAAGGGGCTGTGGTAACTTAGCAACAAGGGCTTCTGCAGAGATGAAGTTGCAGACATAAGATCAGGCCCCTGGTCCCACCCTGCCCTTGAGAACAGGGTGTGTGCAAACAGGCTCCTGCACCTCTTCCCTGGCCCTCTTTAGGCCTTGACTCTGCTGGCAAGAGCAGTCCTGGCCCCAGTGATATGCTCGGGGAGGTGAAAGGACAGGACGCCCTACAGGCTGTCCCACCAGTCCAGGGGATCTGTGACGGGATGGGAACCTTTGGTACCCTGGACTCAATAGAGAGAAAAAGCTGAAGGTGAGGTATTATGGAAGCATTTCCCCCCAAACCCTATTTCAGCCATGATGTGAGGTCCAGGCTGGTAGTCAAAGAAGGATCCAGGATTCTTCAAAAGCCACAGTTAAACAGACAAGATGATCTCAGGATGAGGCAGCTGAGGCTTGTTATGGCAGGTGGGGCAGAAACAGCATCAAAATACAATAGGGTGGAATGTTCCAGATAAGATGCCTGCACACAGAAGGTAAGATTCTGGCCTGGGAGTGAAGGGACCGGGATTCTGGTAATGATTGGCTGTGGGTGTGCCGCCACTTTGTTCCAGGGCTCATTCTTTCCTTTGTAAAATAAGGAGCTGGACAAGATCTAGGTCCCTCTAGAGCTATTGGCCATGAATCCATGCCAATAACCACCCCACACACCCCCAAAACTGCTCATTTGTATTCCTTTTTTAAAAGAAGCATGCCAACTTGTTTTCTCCAAGTTCATTTTACATGTTCCTTGCTTGGAGGATACAAACATTGGCATAACCAATTCCCCCATCCTCCCTGCCCACTCCCCAACCTGCACCATCACCAACCAGACCATTCACTAGAGTGGGAGATGTATTCAGAGTGGCTGCTCCAGAGCCCAGGGTAAGAGAGAGAAGCTGTCAGAACCAGGAGGTGTCAAGGTGTCTAGAACCTAAAGGACCCCAGACAGGCCCTTTGACCCAAGCCTTTGAATCAGGAAAGATCTAGGGATATGATCAGATGCTAAAGAGACTCCTGATGGAGCCATGGCCATTGTGATGGAGTCAGGAATCAGGAGATGGGCTACTGTTAAATGGGAGGAAGTGGTCCTCGTACGTCCTACCCAACCTAGGTAATCATTAGTGAAAGCGGAGGCGGAGGGCTTGGTGCAGGCCCAGGAGCAGGGCAAGCTGCGGTAGCGTGAGGGTGACTGTGGGGGTGCAATTAGGCACGGCTGCACACCAGAACCTAGCAGCCCTGCCTGCTCCCTTGCCGGTGCTGAGAAGCCTGAGCTGGGAGGAGACCTTCCCAGGGAAATGCCTGCCAAGAGGTGGTCACCCGTAATGAGGCAATAAACGGGGTAATTACTGGGCAATTACTGGCCCTCCAAGTGTCTGGGAAGCTGCAGGTGAGAGAACTTGGCCAGCTTGAGGCTCACACATCTCTCGTGAGCAGGAGGCCCAGCTGATGATTAGACGGTGTGGATGGGCGAGGGCAAGCCTTTGAGAACATGCACTTCATCTTTTCTTGCTTCGTTTTTCCTTTCCCTCTCCTTCTGGCCCAAATTCAAGGCATCAGCAAGTGCCCGAGGCCTGGGTACTGGCCAGGAGACAGAGCCTGCTGCAGACTTTCTTGGCATCTTTGGAGACCACAGTCGACCCCACCCTACTTGCTTCCACCCACTCCACCTGCTCCATCCCACAGAGCCGAGCCCCTGTGCTCTTGGATGGAGGCTTCTGGGAATCCCTCTCCAGGACCAAGGCTGAGACAGGCCCAGTGGGGCCCCACCTGCCAGCAGAGACAAATTCAACCATGCCGCTGCAGCCTAGCAGCCTCAGTGGTAAAGAATCCACCTGCCCGTGCAGGAGACACGGCTTTGATCCCTGATCTTGAAAGATCCCACATGCCATGAGACAACCAACCCGGTGTGCCACAACTATTGAGCCTGTGATTTAGAGCCCAGGAGCCACAACGAGAGAAGCCACTGCAATTAGAAGCCTGTGTACACTGCAGCTCGAGAGTAGCCCCCGGCTCACCACAGCTAGAGAAAAGCCCACACAGCAACAAAGACCCAGCACAGCCAAAAATAAATAAATAAATAATTTTTAAAAATGCAACTTCTTTGTAAATGTCTTTTTCTCTTTTCTTATTCAAGCTTGAAGTTCTCATCCCTCCTAGCTCCTTTCTTCTAGTTAACCAAGTTGGACTAGTTACCCCAGGAAAAAAAAGATGGAAATAGTTAAACATGCAAAATGTCTGGAACTGTTGAGGCTATTGAATAAAATGGGTTTGTTTGCTCTGGCTGAGTGCAGGGTGGAGATTTGAGGGGAATGTGGAAATGAATGAGAAAATTTTTTTGGTCTCTTTTATATATTGCATGTCACTGTGTTAGTTTAGGAGCATTAAAAATGTATAACATAAAGCTTGTTCTGCTCATAAATGATCCTCTTTGGCATATTAAAATTTAAAGTATAGTTTATTCAGGCAGTAATTACACTTTTACTAATTGAATTTATCTTTAAATATTTCAAAGTTTTGTAATAAGTTGAGCTACAAGATACTAAGCCTCGAGATATTTGTATTCAATGGTGTTTCAGAAATAGGCAAAAGCTGGAGAACAGAAGAAATCACTAGCATTAGATTAAAATGAGAAAAAGGGTTTGTTTTCTGGCGTTCCCTAGTGCCCAGAAAGACAAGAAGCCAAACAATACATGACACGGTGCTTTACTTTATAAAGCTCCTTTACATACATTACCTTATTTGATTTTCACAACAGAAGTCTAAGCAGAAAAAGAAAAGGCTATGCATCTAAAGATAAGGAAAATGGAAATCAGAAAAGCTGAGTGACTTGCCCAAGGTCACACAGGAATGGCAGAGCTTAGATCTGTCTTCTAACCCCAAAGCCCTGGCTTACTCACCCTTGGAAAAGATTCCTGATAAAATGTCCTCAGTGGACGACTGGATTGACAAAATGTGGTCTGTACATACAATGGGATATCATTCAGCCTTAAAATTCTAATACTTGCTATAACATGGATGAAACCTGAAAACATCATGTTCAGTGAATAAGTCAGCAGGAAAGGTTTTATTACAGGTTATTACAAATATTGCAGGTTTCCAATTATATGAGCTATCTAGAATAGACAGATTCCTAGAAACCGAAAGTAGAAGATGGTGGTTGCAGGGGCTGGTGGGGTGGGAGGAGTAGGAAGTTGTTTAATGGGTGCAAGGTTTCAGTTTGGGACGATGAAAAAGTTCTGCACATGGACATTGGTGATGGTTGGCATAACATTATGAATGTGCTTAATGCCACTGAATATTTTGAAACCATTAAAGTAGTAACTTAAAAGAATATGTCCTGAACACGATTTTTGCCCCCAAGGAATTTATTTTATTTTCTCAACTAGTCTTTTCAGCACATTCTGCTGCCTCCAGACCAGGCCCCCCCCCACCCCCTGCAACTTCCTTCCCATTCACACACTTCTTGAGAGAGAAAGCTTTGCCTTGGTTACTGTAAGCTTCTCTTCCATGACAAACCAACCTAAACCAATTTGGTTCTTTTTGTAGATAGCTGAGGGCCGTGCTCTCATTTGCAGATAGTATGTTACAACAAAAAGAACTTTTAGGCTGGCTTCTCCCTTGCAGACAGATTTATTAGCAAGCTGACCTCAAAGAGCCTATCCAAGAAATTCAGTGAAGTCCGTCTTCTGACCTGTGAGGCCATGTGACAGACAACACCCTGCATGAATGTTTGGCCAAACTCTAGTGATGGTTAGGAATTAGGCTTTCAAAACCTGTAAGTGGCTTTAAATAAAACTTATTTTAAATCTTAGCACACCATTCCAAAGAGCACACGTTACCATTGGCCTTGGTAAACTGATAGACCTTTCCCACGCAGGGTGGGGAGAGCTCCTGTCTGATAGTTTGCACACGTCAAAGCCTACTTGTTTCACCAAAGAGAACCATTTCTAACATCCATTATGCTAATGAGCAAGGCCTCTAGTGTTGATAGGAGATAAAAATAACTGAAAGTAGCTGCCCAGAGAGTGTGGTTTCTGCTTGGAGTCTTTCAAATGTTAACTAACCAGCCCTGAAGTCTGTATTCCTGATTAGAATTCTTTCCGTGTTAACTAACTGGCCCCTAGAATTTAGATCAAAAGCATATCTCACAGTCAGGCTTGGCCAGATGAAATATACATAATATTTGGGACATACTTCTGCTAAGAAATTATTTGGTATTTATGTGAAATTCACATTGAACACTGCGTTCCATATTCTTATTTGCTAAATTTAACAACTCTGCTCAACAATACTCTATACAACACCAAAGTATTTTGAAATGAACAACAGATAATATAACACATAACTTTGAGAGGTAAAAAATGTTACAAGTTAATGTTTCTCTTGACTTAATTGTGAACATTTCTAAGCCTGACTCTTCTCTGGCTGCAGAAGGCAGACAGTTCTGAGCAGGTGTGACAATAAGCTACTTGTTTTAAAATCCACAGAAATGAAGGGATGTTCCTATCTCTCTCCGTGGTCCTTCACTTTCAATCCTCAATGCCTAGGAACACATCCACTGACGCTGAGATCAAAATACAGCAAGAGCAGACCCACAAGCAAAGAAAGAAATTCCTGAATCTCCTGTGTGTGTGTGTGTGTGTGTGTGTGTGTGTGTGTTTGTGTGTGTGTGAGTGATGGTATTGCCCCTGGATGCAGAAATGTTTCTTTTACTCTTGTCTGTGAGAATGATACTACACTGCTTGATCCTGGTGGACAAGAATTATAATGATCTGATAGTCCAGGTAGCTTCACATTAAAATCTTTTCCTTGCATGGAGGGATTTAGAATTCACTGGTAGAAGGTGGGGAGGCAGAGGAATAACAAAGACAGGATAATAGCACCTTCGCTGAAAGACTGTAGTCATCATTCTAAAACAAAATGAACATAATTTTTGCCCCTAAAATGAATTTTATTTTCCAAAGTGTTACTGATTTTCATTTTTACCATTGTTTAGGTGGGGAGGGGAGTGCTAAGGGTAAAAATAAAATAACATTGTCCCCCATTCCCACCACTGAAGTATTTGGGGAAAGAACAGAAGCAGGAAAGAAACCTTGTCCTTTCTAATTGAGAATTCAATGACTCCTCCTAAAGGCCCCAGAGCAGGTGAATTGTTTAAAAAAAAAAAAAAAACATGCCCCTCTCTGGCCCCTGTACCTCCAGAGCTCCTGGGAAAGGTCACCCAGCAGGTCAGCCCCTCTGTGGGGCCCAGGGAACCTGGACTCCCACCACCTCATTCCCTGCAGCTGCAGCTTAATAAAGCTTAATAAAAGGTGTGATTGCCATGGCAACCTCAGTAACACTTTCAAATAGATAGCCAATTATTATTCACTCATTTACTGTTTATTGTGGCGATGCCAATCACAGTGAACACCAGGAGGGTATTAATGGAGATGTGAGTGGAATTGGGGCCCTGGGGACTGGCATTGTAATGCCTCATTCATTAGCAGCATGGCTTCAAGGTGGGTGGGCACACAGCCACTCCCTCTGGTCCCTCAGCCCCCAGCCACCCAAGCACACACACACACACACACACACACACACACAGCAAAAGGGACTCGGCCTAGAGGTCGTTGAAGGACTCAGTCCCCTTCAGGGTGGCCCCCAGCACACACCTAGATCACAAGACAAGCAGATGGACCCAGACCTTGGCTCAGCCCCAGAAGGTATTTTCAGTAGTACTTTTTATTATTTTTCACCCTTCCCTATGAACCTGTTCCCCACTTCACATCTGATAAATACAATGCCTCATTAAATTCCACCAAGCTTTTAGGGGAAGATAGATCAGCCCATCCCTCTTTCAGGAGATCTTCACAGTTGGAGGTTCAGGAGACATGAAGGGGAAAATACTGGGAGTCCTTCTTTTAAAAACTCTACACTCTACTCGGGTGCCTGCTCCTTGCAACCTGCCTGTGTCTCCTCCCAGCCGGGCAAAAGGTCACAGACCTTCATCTCATCCCAGTGATGAGTGGTCTGGGCAGCGTGACTTAGTGAGATGCTCAACTGTGTTTCATTCTGAAGGTAGCCAGGCATTTCCTGAAAGCAGAAGATGCAGGAAGACAACTTCCACCCTTGGTTTCCTGGATGGATTTTGCCAGGCCTTCCCGGGAGAGGGAAGAAAGAGGGCTGGGGGCATCAGAGGGTGCTGAGGAATTTCCAAGGCCAGCAGGGGAGAGGGTCTTCCAGGGAAGGCTTCCATGGCATAGCTGCAGGCCTCCATAGGTGTCCCTGCTTGTCCCCAGACCTGATGTGAAAGCAACAAGATCACCTCCCCTCCCAGTCCACGCAGGCCTGGAAATGGCTGCATCAGTGGACGTGTGGGGACCGATGGTGGAAGGCTCCCCACAGCTCCCTCTGTGCCTGACCCTAGTCCAAGGGAAAGAAGGATGGGGAAGTGTCTCTGCCAACATGGTAGGGTGGGACCCAGCATCACATTTCCTTTGATTTAAAAAGTCAACACAGCAGAGGCATGATGATGCTTGTACAATACACTGGAGTGCGTGGTAAAACCCAGACTCATTCCACAGGCTGGCAGCTCCAGTTACCAGGGAGACATCACCCCCAGGCAGCCTGCTCTTCAAGCCAGCAGCTTGTTCTTGCCCTGCCTGGCTCCTTTCTAGGGTCCTAAGGCTCCAGGCCCCACCCCAATGCCTGCAGCAGCTCCCACTCACAGCTCCCTGTCTCTGGTGCCAAGCGGGACCAGAGACAGACGGGGGTGGGAAGGTGTGAGCGTGACTCACTCGCTTTTGCTTGTCTCTGTCTTTGCCCAGGCTCAGGATGTGGGGGCAGTGTTAAAGAAAAACATTTTTTCTGACACTCATTAAAGAAAAGACTTTATTCAGGACTATCCTGAGCCAGTCAGTCCTAAAGGAAATCAACCCTGAATATTCATTGGAAGGACTGATGCTGAAGCTCCAATCCTTTGGTTACTTGATGCTAAGAGCTAACTCATTGGAAAAGACGCTCATGCTGGGAAACATTAAAGGCAAGAGGAGAAGGGGATGACAGAGGATGAGATGATTGGATGGCATCACCGACTCAATGGACATGAGTTTGAGCAAACTCTGGGAGATGGTGAAGGACAGGGAAGTCTGGTGTGCACAGTTCACGGGGCTGCAAAGAGTCAGAGACAATTTAGTGACTGAACGACAACAGTCCTGATAGGAGAGAGAGACTGGGACTCAACCTGGAATATGGCAAGGACAAGTGGGGGTTTATAGCTAAGGAGCACAGTGAGGGGGTCAGTGCATGGAAAGCTACTAAAAGGAGACTTCCAGGCTCAGGGCCACACCCTGTGGCTTTTGGGATCTCAATTTCCCTACCAGAGATGGAACCGAGTCCTAACCACTGCACCAGCAGGGAATTGCCCAGAGTAGGGACTCTTGCTGAAGGTAGGCCAGCAAGATCAGAAATCAAAGGACTTTCCTGATAGTCCAGTGGCTAAGACTCTGAGCTCCCAACAGGGGGCCTGGCTTCAATCCCTGGTGGAGGAACTAAGATCCCACATACTGCAACTGAAGATCCTCCATGCCACAATTAAGACCCAGCACAGCCAATTAAACAAATAAATCTTATTTTAAAACAGATCAGAGATTTGTTTAGGGGGATTTTCTGGAAGTTGGCTTAGCAGCAGCCTTGCTAAAACTGAACCCTGCAAGGGACAGACTCGGAAGCCCCAGTGAGGCTTAGAAAAAGAGAGGGCTCAGAGTAGCCTGACTAAAGTTTGGTCAGGAGAGGCTTTATCTCTACCCCTGGGAAGGAGCTGGGGGACAGGTGGGAAAGGGAGAGCAAAAAAAGAAACTGGATGGGGAGGCAAAGCCATTCAATGGGCAGCCAGCTAGGAAGAGCAGGACTGTTAGGGCAACTCTGAGATCGCTGGAGAAACTCAGGGAGCCACTTCCTACAACTGTGTGTAGACCAGACTTAGGGATCTTGGCACCCATCACCATCATAAGTCAAGTCATTTCTGGTTCCCAAGAGACTTGATGCCCTCACTCAGAAAGGGATTCTAATCCTACCTCAACTTTAAATTTTATTGATGCTTATCCAAATTGGAAAACTACAGTTCCATTTAAATAGGAGTGTATGTGTGCATGCTCAGCTGCTCAGTCATGTCCAACTCTCTGCCGACCCCATGGACTGTAGCCCTCCAGGCTTCTCTGTCCATGGGATTTCCCAGGCAAGAATACTGGAGTGGGTAGCCATTCCCTTCTCCAGGGGATCTTCCAACCCAGGGATCAAATTCAAGTCTCCTGCATTGGCAGGCAAGCCACTTTACCACCGAGCCACCTGGATTCTTTTCCACTGAGCCTTAAATGTGGGTAGAAGGATTCTATTTCTTAACAAAAGTTCAATAATAACATATCTAGATCCTGAACTTTTTATGCAAAGGACACCAGAACCTATTATCCTGCAATATTTCCTAAAGACTTTTTCATAAAACACCAATAAACTCATTAAAAGTTTAATATTCTATTTCTTTTTTTTTGATATATTATTTTTTTTAAGTATAGATGTTTACAATTTGCCAGGTATACAGCAAAGTGACTCAGTTACACACACACACACATATTATTCTTCAGATTCTTTTCCATTATAAGTTATTACAATATTGGGTATAGTTCCTGGTGCTGTACAGTAGCTCCTTGTTTCTCTATTTTTTACATAGCAGTGTGTATCTGTTCATTCCAAACTTCTAATTTATCCCTCTTCCCCGTTCCCCTTTGGTAACCATAAATTTGTTTTCCACGTCCATGAGTCTATTTCCGTTTTTGTAAATAAGTTCCTTTGCATCATGTTTTTAGACTTTTGCTCTCTGGTGACCATGAACACCCCCTTCCAGCTCAGTTTCCTCCTCACAGAGGTGAGGAGATAGAGGGACCACCCTCGGGGTCTGTGGGGTCAGTTGAGTGTGTGGTGTTTATAAAGCCCAGGAGAAGTGCTCAGTGAACGCGACCTCTCCATCCTCACCCAGACAGCGAGGACCCGATGAGTCCCAGGGAAGACCTCCAGCCCTTCCGAGGCACAAAACCTTCGTCTCAACAATGAGGGGCTGGATTGGGAAGATCCCCTGGAGAAGGGAAAGGTTACCCACCCCAGTATTCTGGCCTGGAGAATTCCATGGACTGTATAATCCATGGGGTCGCAAATAGTTGGACATGACTGAGTGACTTTCTCTACCACTACACTACCTGTTCATAAAAGATAAAGATGCATGTTCACTTCCGCTTCCCATGGTGGACAGACACACTGCTCTCTGGTAAAAGCGAGAGACCCCATCTGGTGAAGGGACTCAGAGAGGCCAGAGTCCCCCTGCTGCCACCGAGCAACACTGTGGAGCTGCCAGGACTTGACTCTCAGTCAACAGATCCTGAAGGAATGAGACCCTGGGGGAGGTTTGGAGGGAGCATGAGTGGGCCCATGGATCTCACAAAGAGCAGTGCCCAGAAAGCAGACCAAGGCAGGCAGTGTGTAGGGGAATAGCTCTGACAATCTGATCTTAACTCAGCCCAATAAGCACTCAAGTCTGGCTCCCACGCTAGCTCATCATGTGCTGCTGGGCAGGTCCTGGAGTCTTGCTGATCCCCAGGAGCCCTGTCTGTAAAATGAGTATCTCGATAATACCTCCTTTGTGGATGGGCTGAGGATTAACTGAGAGAATATTATCAGCTGCCCAACAGGGTGGTTCTGGCTCACATGAGGCGTTCAAAAAATGATGGTTCGCCTTCAGGCAAAATCATAGGAGGGATGTGTTTGAAGTCAAAGTGAAGGATGTAAACGAGTGTCAAGCCAACAGTAGGCTCTCAAAAAAATATTTGTAGAAAGAATAACAAATTAAATCTGAGTGAGGGGGCAGAAAGGAGCTGAAGATGATTCTGAAGGTTCTAGAAGGGTCTCTTGGCTGGGCGTTGAAGGTAGACAGCAGAGAGCTGACACGCTGCCGGGGGTGTCTCCCCTCCTGCCATCCTGACCCCCCTACCCACTCTCCCCAACGTAGCCTCATCCCGCCACCACAGCAAGACCCGCCTGAGGGGACATTCCACCCCTATCAATATTTGGTTCCCTTTGGGCTTCCCTGTGGCTCAGCTGGTAAAGAATCCTCCTGCAATATGGGAGACCTGGGTTCGATCCCTGGGTCAGGAAGATCCCCTGGAGAAGGGACAGGCTACCCACTCCAGTGTTCTTGGACTTCCCCTGTGGCTCAGCTGGTAAAGAATCTGCCTGCAATTCGGGAGACCTGGGCTGGATCCTGGGTTGGGAAGATCCCTTGGAAAAGGAAATGGCAATCCACCCCAGTATTCTGGCCTGGAGAATGCCATGAACTGTATAGTCCATGGGGTCACAAACAGTCGGACACGACTGAGTGACTTACACTACCACTATACTATATGTTCATAAAAGATAAAAATGCATGTTCACTTCTGCTTTCCATGGTGGATGGACACACGGCTATCTGGTGAAGGCGAGAGAGGGGATAGTCATGATCAACAGGGGGAGGGGCTCAAGGGCATCCGTCACATGGCCTCCATGTGCTAGACTCGGGAATTATTCCACTTAGTCCCAACAATAAATTTTAGGTGTCTGGTACTAGTACCTTTATGCACATCTCACCGAAGAGGAAAATGAGGCTCAGAGAAGCTAAGGGGCTAGCCTAAGATCACACAGCTAGAAAGTAAGGAAGGCAGGGTCCAACCAGGTTATCTGGCTCCCGAACCTTTTCTTTTCCATCACCCCTTCTAAAGAAGCAGAGACTGAAAGAGAAAAAGATAGATGATAGTGTCTGAGTCCATTTGGCAGCTATGATAAAATACCATAGACTGGGTGGTATATAAACAACAGAAATTAATTTCTCAAAGTGCTAGAGACTGGGAAGTTCAGAACGGAGGCCCTCGAAGATTCAGAATCAGTGAGGGCCCTCCTCCTGGTTCATAGCCCGTGCCTTTTGCTGCATTCTCACACAGTAGGAGGGGGAGGGAGCTTTCTCAGGCTCCTTTTCTAAGGGTTCTAATTCTATTCGTGACCTAACCACCTCCCGAAGACCCACCTCCTAATTACCATCCTCTCTGGGTTTGATTTCTGGGTTGGGATGATCCCCTGGAGAAGGGAAAGGCTACCCACTCCAGTATTCTGGCCTGGAGAATTCCACAGACTGTATAGTCCATGGGGTCTTGCAGAGGCAGACACGACAGTGGCTTTCACTTCACTGGGGGTTAGGATGCAACATGTGAACTTTGAGGGGGACACAAACACTCAAATCATAGCAGATAATAGCGCAGATGCTGAAAGAAGTGACAGAGTAAGAAAGACTGTAGAGTGGATGTGAAGGTGGTACATTTAGGATGAGTCCTACCTTCCAGCCTTGATGGGGGCAGCTGACACCCACTCACCCTCTTCTTGACAACAGGTGCAGACTGAGTCCTGCACCGTCTGCTGTCTGTGTCATTCTGCTCTAAGCTCATCCCCTGTTCTCCTCCCACCAGCTGTCCCAGGGCCCCTGGGAGGCCCACCCTCTTCTCAGAGGCTCCTCCTACTCTCCACGTGCTCACAGTCCTAGGGAGTCCTGGTCCATAGACCTGGGACTAACCCCCGAAGAAAAACAGGCTGGAGGAGTCCACCCAGACACCTTGGTGCCCATCTCCTAATATCTGAATAAGCTTCTGAGGTCTCTGAGGCTCGTTCAGACCCAGTGAGAGAGGCCCCTCTTCGGTGAGGCCCTGGCTGACTGCAGTACCTGGAATAATTATTACTGTTACTACGCTGTTGTTGAGAGTCTAGTCTGCACCAGACATTCTATATATGTCCTTATTTAAGGTAGGTGAGATTGATTCCACCTCAAAGGTGCAATGATAGAGGTGTAGAGAGGTTAAATAGGTTAAGAGGTTAAAGTCCACATCAGTTAAGAGGGGCAGAGATGTCGTCTGAACCCAAGCTGACCTAACTCCAAAGGGTGCACTCTTGTCCTTTATAATGCAACTGTTCTTACAGGCAGCTCTGGGCCCCCCAAGGTGACTGGGCATAGAGTAGATATTTTAAAAAGAAACACACTGTTCTTTTCTACCCACAGGATACTTCTGACACCAACATGTAGACATTTTCCCCACATCAACTGATTTTCCGACTCTTCAGATGCTAACTGGGTGCCCGTCCATTCAATGCAGTTAGGACACTAACTACCTGAGTTAGTCCAGACCCCACAGGTTAAAGGTTCAGCCCCAAACTCCTCCCTCCTCTTCAGATGCCAGCTGCAAGTCCAGGTCGTCACCTGAACAACAACCTAGAAACCAGGCATTCCCATGACTCTCTCCTCAGGTTCCATACTTTTCGGTAATGGCTCACAAAACTCTAACCCTTACATCCGCCTTTATTATAAAGGATTGGCTCAGCAGGTAAAGAATCCACCTGCAAAGAAGGAGACAGGTGATGCAGGTTCGATCCCTGGGTCGGAAAGTTCCCCTGGAGAAGGAAATTCGACCCACTCCAGTATTCTTGCCTAAAAATCCCATTCAGAAAGGAGCCTGGACAGTTATGGTCCATGAGGTATCAAAAGAATTGGACACGACTGAATGACTAAGCGTGCTAAGAACATATAGAACAAAGAATACAGATGAAGAGTCAGATGAACAGGCAGAGAGGAGGAGGTGAGAAGAGTTCTGAGCCCAGGACCTCCTGTCCCCATGGAGTGGGAGTCCTTCATCCTCCCAGCATGCGGACGTGTTCACCAGTCCAAAAGCTCTCAGTCCCTCTTTAGGAGCGCTGATGGAGGCTTCATCACATAGGCATGATCAGTGATTAACTCCAGCTCCAGCTCCTCCTGACCTACCCAGAGGTCAGGGGGTGGGGCTGAAAGTTCCCACTTTCTAATCACACCGTGGCATCCTTCTGGCATCCAGTTCCCATCCTGAAGCTACCTATGGGTCCCCAGTCCCCAGTCATTCATAAGCATACAAACTCGGAGGGACTTAGGAGCTGTGTGTCAGGAAAAAACATCAAAGACTAAATACATGTTTCTTTTGTCACCATGTTATTCAACAAACATCTGATAAGTGACAAGCTGGGCAAAGTGGATACTGGAGCCGCACCATCAGCAGGAGTGATGACTGGGTCCCATGAAAGAGGACTGAGAGTCCTGCTTAGCCCTCCCCTCATCTCAGTCACTGCTAAGAGTGCCAGGTGGAAGGACAGGGTCCCTGGAACAGAACCAGGTGATGCACTTATTCTCTACCCTGGTGGGCATCCTCAAACCATACATCCGAACAGGTCACTTAAATGCTCTAAGTCTTATTTTCTTCATCAGAAAAATGGAAGTGATAAGACGCACTCTGCGTAAGTCACAGGGTTTCATGGGGACTTAATGGGATAATGGATGTGAAACACTTTATAAACTGTAAAGTACCACACAAATGTGAGGCTTTTTCATTCCTTATAGATGAGCACACGCATGCCCACACACCCACATCCACAGGCGCCCATTCACTCAAAAGCACACACTCTGGCGCCAAAGAGAAATCAGCGTTGTGCTGCGATCCTCTGTGAAATCCCATGCTGGGACCTCCCCCTGCCCTCCATCCTTCCTGGGCCATTACCCACTTAGACTGAGTGGGTTCAGGAAGGTTGAGGAGGGGCTGAAGAGCTTCGAGGAGAAGCAGGTGAATCTGGAGCACAGACTGCTCAACCCACACCTGCCCGTTCTTCCTGGCGTTTGAGTTTGTCTGCCTCTCCCTGACTAAGAGACACGTGGGAACCATAGAAACCGCCCACCCCCTGGGAGGAAATGCTTGTCAGTGCAGGACTAACTCAGTAAGAGGCTCGGATTCAGCAGCTTTCTTTGGGGGTGTGGGGGGAAGTCTACCCTTCATTCATTCACCCTTCCAGTCAACAAAATTTATCAAGCATCTACCATATCCCTAGAGAAGCGCTCTTTCTGCTGGGAATCCAAAGACAAGCAAGTCATCCCTGCCTTCGAGGGGCTCGCAGGAGCAGTTATAGAGGAGGACCAGGCTGCCGAATACAGTGAGCACATTAGGGAGTGGTCGGCCGCTCTGATTGGACAGAGTAGATGAGCCAAGCCAATGAGGATGATGAGGTCAAAGGCAGGGGCCCGCCCCGAGAGGCCTTGGTGCCACACTGATGAGCTTGGATTCCATCCTGTGTGCACTGGGAGCCACTAAAGGAGGTTAGGAAAAGAAGTGACAAAACTAAGTAGATTTCCTTTCTTTTTTTTTTTTTTTAAGTATCTTTCCCCTCTGTTTCTCTTTTACTGTATTTCTCTTCAAAACTGATAACATGGCACTGATGAGCCTCTTTGTAGGGGAGCAACAGAGACGCAGACGAAGAGAACAGACTTGCAGACACAGGGGGGAAGAAGAGGGTGGGACAAAGGGACAAAGTGAGAGAACTGCATTGAAACGAATACGCTACCATATGTAAAATGGATAACCAGTGGGAATTTGCTGTATCACCCAGGGAGCTCAAACCCAGCGCTCTGTGACAACCTAGAGGGGTAGGAGGTGGGAGGAAGGTTCAAGAGGGATGGGACGTGTATACCTATGGCTGATTCATGTCGATGTATGGCAGAAATCAACACAATACTGTAAAGCAATTATCCAATTAAAAATAAATAAATTTAAAAAAAACTGGTAACAGTTACCTAAGTGTACGAAACTGGTGAAAGAAAAAAATGCTATGTGAAGAAAACTTTCATATTTTCTTTCACTTCATTTCTATTACCCCTCTACACCAGTGATTCTCAAAGTTTGTTCCCCGAAAGAATAGCATTCCATCATCCAGGAGCTTGTTAGAAACGCAATCTGATTGCAATTAACACTACTGTCTCAAACACTGGAAAGTTGCTAAGAAAGTAAATCGTAAAAGTTCTCATTATAAGAAAAAAACTTGTACCTATCTGTGGTGACTAGATCTATTGTGAGCATTTCATAATATATACAAATATCAAATCACTGTGTTGTACATTTGAAACTAATATAACACTATGTGTCAATTACACCTCAAAAAAAGGGAGTAAATAAATGCAAGGACGACCAGCCCTTCAGGTGACTCTGATACATGAAAAAGTTGAGAACCGTTGCCCTACACGCAGCAATTTTTCCACACTTGTCTCTGTGTTCATCAAGCAAATATGAGCATGTATACATATAATGCCATTTTTTGCACTGATTTTTTTTTAAACTATATCATATCCTTTACTAAGAAACCTGCTTATAGCAACACATCTTCTAGTCAATAGATAGAGAACTAGCTCATTTTTTAAAAAATGTCTATTTAATTCTCCAGTGCATGGATGTAGTAAATTTATTCAACCATTTACTGTTGGACATTTAGATCATTTATAATTATGTTGACACCACAATGGTGCTTCAATAAATAGTCTTACCCATGTAGTAGTACATATAGGTGCTTTTATTCCCATAGGATAGATTAGCAAAAGTGGGAATGCAGAATCAAAGATTATAGTATTTTAAATTTTTATAGAATCGCTAATTTACTTTTCCTAAAATTGTAGCAATATACAGTCCCATCAGAAAAATAAAGGATGCCTGTTTCATCTCATCCTCACCAGTCCTTGATATCATAGCTCTTCACATTTTAGAAAGCTCAATATAGCAGTTCTGTTTAAAATGGATTTGAGCCAATGAGGGGAGGCACAAAATTGGAAGTCAAGAGTCCAGTTGGAGGACTATTGGATTATTCCAGGTGAGAGATGGGAAAGGCCTGAATTAAGAAAGTGACTATGGGCACTATTTGTAATAGTCAAGACAGAGAAACCACCTACATGTCCATCAACAGAGAAGATGTGGTACATACCATGGAACACCATTTACCATAAAAAAGAATGAAAGAATGCTGTTTGAAGCAACATAAATGGTGCTAGATATTATACTAAGTGAAATAAGTCAGACAGAAAAAGACAAATATACAATACCACTCATATGTGGAATCTAATTTTTTTAAATGATGCAAACGAACTTATTTATGAAACTGAAACAGACTTACATATACTGTGAACAACCTTATGGTTAATAAAGGAGAAATGTGGGGGAGAGGGATAAATCAAGAGCTTGGGATTATCATTCACACACTATTGTATGTAAGATAGAAAATCAACGAGGACCTACTGTATAGCACAGGGAACTCTATTCAATATTCTGTGATAACCTATATGGGAAAAGAATCTAAAAACAGAATGAATATATGTATATGTAGGACTGAATCACTTTGCTGTACACCTGAAACTAACTCAAAGTTATAAATCAACTATACTCCAATAAAATGAAAAAAAAAAAAAAAAAAGCAAGTGGCCATGGGGATAGGGAGGAGGGACCTGATTTACCTTGGGCACTTTACTAACTGACTCATTTAATCTACATAATAATCTACATCATCAACAGATGAGAATTTGGAGAGTTTGATATTGAGACATTATAACTTCCCTACATGTCTGACAATGGCTGATCACTTCCTAACCCCTCTATAGTCCATTCTAAGGGAACTTCCCGCACCTTAAACCCCCATCACGTAAGTAGCACATGACCCCACTCTTCCAGCCTGAGATGAGTCCATAAGAAGTGGGCATGGAACCTAAGAGAAACTAATCCTTAGGCTAGTGATCCATGGTATAGGGGAATGAGAAAGATCAGGTTCTTCCTGGGGTTTGAGCAAAGACTGTCAGAGGAAAACCGCCATTGGTGGTAGTGAGTGGTATAGCAGAAAGCCTGTGCAAAGACAGGGCTGAGGAGGCCATGGGCACAAGTCGGGTGAAATAGGAAGTGAGAAGGAATGATGAGTAAGTAGTGTAAGGTGACTGAATGGAGGAACAGAGCAGGTGCACAGAGAAAGGCCAGATGCTGAGAAGGGAACACCAGGCTGCCGAGGGAGACAGAGAAGCAGTGCCCAAGGCCACTGTGAGCTCAGACTCACCCTCACTTTCAGTGCCCGTGCAGCCTGCAGTGCTGCAGCCCCTGCCCTCCGCCACCTATGAGATGCCTGTTTCCTCAATAACCTCTCCCCTCCCCTCTACACCACTTGAGTGTCCGTTCAGGGATCCCTGCTCTGCCCCACAGAGTTCATAAGTATTTGAGTATATTTTGTTTTTATTTAGTTGCTCAGTCATACATGACTCTTTTGTGACCTCACGGACTGCAGCCCTCCAGATTCCTCTCTCCATGGGATTCTCCAGGCAAGAATACTGGAGTGGGTTGCAGTGCCCTTCTCCAGGGGATCTTCCCAACCCAGGGAGTGAAACTTCATCTCTTGTGTCTCCTGTATTGGCAGGCGGATTCTTTGCCACTGAGCCACCAGGGAAGCACTAGTTGAGTATTTACTGAATCTAAAATTACTTTACTTCAATCAAAAGCTATGCAAAGCAAAAAATAATACCTTAGTATGTCATTTACAAAGTGCTTTTTTATCTACAATATCTATTTCAGCCTTGTCCCAAAGAGAAAATAGAAGTTTAGAGAAATGAAATACCTTCTCCAAATATGTATCATTAATAGATGGAGGGTAAGAGGCAATCCTGGAATCTGGGTGATTGGATGCAAATCCCATGTGTGTCCTACCTGGCTCTGCTGAGACGGTACCCAGCCCCTGGGGACCTATTGCCCTGTCCCATTTCACTCACCCACTTGCGTCCCCTTCATCACCTAGCTGTAGTTCTAAAGCCCCCTGCTCCATGTTTCAGCTGAAGAGTTCTACTTCAAATCAGGACCTTGGCAGACAGATCCAAACTTCAGCTGGTGATCCATCCCTGGAGCCTATGATGTCCTCTGAGGTTAGCTGAAAATGAAAGGCACTTAGTCATGTCCAACTCTTTGTGCCCCATGGACTATACAGTCCATGGAATTCTCCAGGCCAGAATACTGGAGTGGGTAGCCTTTCCCTTTTCCAGGGGATCTTCCCAACCCAGGGCTCAAACCCAGGTCTCCCACATTGCAGGTGGATTCTTTACCAGCTGAGCCATAAGAGGGGCCCAAGAATACCAGAGTGGGTATTCTTCTCCAGTGGATCTTCCCAACCCAGGAATCGAATCAGGGTCTCCTGCACTGCAGATGGATTATTTACCAACTGAGCTATCAGGGAAGCCCTTTGAAAGTGAAAGTGAAAGTTGCTCAGTTGTGTCTGACTCTTTGCAACCTACATAGTCCATGGAATTCTCCATGTGGGAGACATCACCACTCAAAGTGGTTCTGTCCCAGGGGAGTGTCTTGGGACTAAAATCTCCATCTCTTTCTGGTAAGGCCTTTCCTCAATTAGATCTCTGGAAAAACACATCTATTTTAACTTCGGAATGAGTGAATCATTAGCCTCCACCCAGATAGGAACATGAATAGCTTTAAAAACTAAAAATAACCAACATTTATCGGATGTTTATTATGCTTCAGGCATGGTGCTAAGTTCTTTACATAAATTCATTTAAACTCCCAATAACCCTATGAAGTAAGTATGATTAGTCTCATTTCTCAGATAAGGAAACTGCAGCTAAGCTAGGTTAATTAACTTGCCCAGGGATATGGGGCTAATGCATGGTGGAGCCCGGATTTGAACCCAGGCAGTCCACCTTCACTAAGCCTGTCAGATTAGCTGGATCCTCTTACAGAGGGCAAGCCTTGAAGAAATGGATCAGAAGAGAAGGAAGTTTGCCTGCAGGCGGAGAGGGGGTGGGAGATGCCCGCAGTATTTGCTGCTCCTTGCTTTCCAGGTGGCTCTAGTGGTAAAGAACCTGAACCTGCCAACACAGGAAGTGTAAGAGACATGGGTTCAATCCCTGAGTTGGGAAGATCCCCTGGAGGAGGGCATGGCAACCCACTCCAGTATCCTTGCCTGGAGAATCCCATGGATAGAGGAACCTGGTGGAGTACAGTCCATAGGGTCATGAAGAGTCAGACACAACTGAAGTGACTTAGCACGTAAGGGCACCGGTGAACAGCCTAGAGAGCAGGTAAATGGTTCCAAGAGGAGAAGGGAGGGAAGAGTGGTTTCCTTGGGGAAACAGAATAACCCTTCTTCACACATGGTTAGCTGGGGGCCAATGGCCATCCACACTTCATGGGTCACAGCCTTATTGTGGTGAAGGGGCTTGCATAACTTAATGAAGCTATGAGCCATGTCATGCCATGCAGACTCAAGACAGATGGGTCATAATGAACAGTTCTGAAAAAGTGTGGTCCACTGGAGGAGGAAACAGCAACCCACGCCAGTATTCTTACCTGGAGAACCCTAGGAACAGTATGAAAATACAAAAAGATATGACTCTTGAGAGTCCCTTGGACAGCAAGGAGATCAAACCAGTCAATCCTAAAGGAAATCAACCCTGAATATTCTTTAGAAGGACTGTTGCTAAAGCTAAGTTCTAATACTATGGTACCGTGATGCCAAGAGCTGACTCATTGGAGAAGACCCTGATGCTAGGAAAGATTGAGGGCAGAAGGAGAAGGGGGAGAAAGAGGATGAGATGGTTGGATGGCATCACTGACTCAATGGATATGAATTTGAGCAAACTTCAGAAGATAGTGAAGGACATCAGAGCCTGGCGTGCTGCAGTCCATGGGGTCACAAAAAGGTCGGACACAACTTAGCGACTGAACAACAACAAATGGCCGTCCCTTCCATCTCTCTGTTATCCTTTGGCTGCCTCAGGTCTGGTCTAAGCAACAAAAGGTACCACATCCCCAAATAGGAAGCCAAGGAACAAAACATCCCATCTGGCCACCACCAATCACTGCCCTAGTTGCTTCCCGGGGTTTTGCAGGCATGGCTTTTTTTTTTTTTTTTAATTGGAGGCTAATTACTTTACAATATTATGGTGGTTTTTGCCATACACTGACATGAATCAGCCATGGGTGTACATATGTCCCCCATCCTGAATCCCCTTCCCACCTCTCTCCCCATCCCATCCCTCAGGGTTGTCCCAATGCACTGGCCCTGAGCTCCCTGTCTCAAGGCATGGCCCTTTAAACTAGTTTGGGGCTCAAGAAACCCACACTCTGGACCCTGAGAAATTTGGAACCTTAACTAAATCAGCTCTCCTCTTTGGTCTTGAGATTCCCCTTCTGAAAAACCTAGGCATCTGTGATGATGCCTCACACTGCTACCAGTTCAACGCGTCCTTGGCTCTGGAGACAGAAAGACCTAGGTTCAAGTCCAACCCTGTGACTCTGGGTGAGTTATGGAGTGTCTTTGCAACTTATTATCTCAGCTCTGGAACAGGACAAGCTACTCTGCTTATTCCCCCAGCTTGCCTGGAGTGAAATCAAGACTCTGAAAGTGCCCTAAACTTGGTAAAGGCCTTTACATGTACAAGTGTGAGGAACCCAGATTTGTGAATTCTTCCTTCCCTCTCCTAAAGCTAGATCTGCGAGGATGGCGTTCATATCCCAGCTCCACAGGGAACAGAGTCCAGTAGGATGGCATGGAGCCAGAATTACCATCTTCCAGGCTTGGCCCATTTAAGACCCTCACTCAGGAGGAGCATCCTCCCAGCACCAGAGGTGACTTTCCTTTGCCCATGATTCCCCGAGGACTCTTCCTCCCCTCCTCCGCCCAATGTCACCTCTGAAAGTCAGATCTGCTCCCTGGACTGTAATCACCTCCGAGCTGAACTTGGGGCCATGTCAGCTTGTGACAGGCGCTGCCCAGGCCCATCTGCTCTGAAAAGCAGAAGGAGCTCACTGCACCACCATCTCACAGTCCATTTTTCAAAGTTTGACGTCAATTTGCGGCCTTAGATTGGTTTTTGTTTCTCCGTACTTTGTTTTCTTTTTTGTGATGAATGGTTATTGTCAAGCCAGCTTAGAAGAAGCGATAGGCAGGAGGCGGGGGGCCTGGTGTGGAGACGGCACAGCGGTGGGTTTTCGGTTGGGCTATTGTGTACGTTTCTCTTTTTAGGAAAGAAAATGGAGTGGGAGGTACCTGAGGTCATGACTGGGTCAGATGAGATGGATACCAGGGTCGGGCGGTAGCTGTCTGGTCCCTTCATCCAGGATGGGAGATGTGGAGACCTCTACCCTCTGCTTCCCCCACAAGCACATGCCTGGTCTGGGGGACGGGCGGCGTGTCACGGCTGCGGCGGCTGATGCTGTCAACTGCAGATAAATACAACCAAAACAGACCCAGAAAATTATTTCCTCTTAATGGAAAAATTATCAGGCCCTGAGCAGCCTGATCTAAGGGCTTTTAGAAGTGCACAGAGAAATATACTTGAGTCTGCTTTCAAGCTCCTCTTTCCTCCCCACTGTCCCTGGGTGGGGAGGGCTCTGCAGAAAGCACCCCCTCCCAGACTCTCTGCTGGGGCAGAGCACACACCTCTGGCTTGAAGACAACAGGATCTCAGAGGTCAGGGCTTAGGATCACAGAGAACGGTGTCGTAGAGTCTTCAACAATACGAGCTTGAAAGCACGTTAGAAATCACCCTGCCCACCTCTCTCATGTCCCAGTAGTTACACTGAGGCCCAGAGAGAAGTGACTTGCCAAAGGTGCACAGTCACTCACAGCAGGACGAGAAACTGAGACTGTTTTTAATTGAAGTATAGTTGAAATGTTGTGTTAGTTTCAGGAGTACAGGAAAGTGGTTCAGACACACGTACCCCAGGTGGCACTATGATAAAGAACCCACCTCCCAATTGCAGAAGACTTAAGAGATGTTGGTTCGATCCCTGGGTCAGGAAGATCCCCTGGAGGAGGGCATAGAAATCGACTCCAATATTCTTGCCTGGAAAATTCCATGGACAGAGGAGCCTGGTGGGCTTCAGTAAGTGGGGGTCATAAAGAATCAGACATGACTGAGCACGCACACACACACAATGCCTTATTAATTCTCTACAATCCTTCTTCCCTTCAGACTCTGCCGAGTCTCACAGTCTGCAGGGTAAACATCTCCACCCGATTGACTCTGGGCTTGTGACTTGCTTTGATGAATGGGATGCGAGTGGAGGCACTATGAGTGGGAGCTGAAGCCTGCCTGCGTGGTTTAGCTCGGTGGCTTGTGCCTCCGCCATCTGCCACGAGGCTGCGATCCCAGAACTGGAAACACATGGAGCAGATCTGAACACAGTCCTCAGCCTGAAGCAGGGCTGCCGCCCTATCTACAAACAAATCTGTGTGTGAGGCCTGTGAATGCCGCTTGTTGCAAACGGGAAGCTTTGCAGTAGCATCACAGCAGAAAGCTGCCTAGCACAGTTAACTCTAACTCTCCTCCTCCTCTGCTAGTCATCAGGGGCCACCTCAAGTTTATAGAGGAACAGAGAAGAAGGGCCCACAGAAGCTGATAAGGCTGAGCGTCGGCTCTATCCTTATGAAGCAACCTTCACAAGCCCTCGCTGTAGAGGCTAAAGGTGGTTCAGTCCACCTGCTTCATTTTCTTCTGTGTGTTCCTAATGTATACCTAATGTAGGATACCTAATGTATCAGTCAGGACAGATTAACTGCTGCCTCAAACAATCCCCAAATCTCAGCGGCTTGACATAGTGCATGAGTGAGATCACGTCACAATCCAACATGGTGGTACAGTTGGGTGTTCTGCTTCAGATACTCAGGATCAATCTATCTAATGTCTTTGTCATTCTCTAGAGCCTTGGAGTCCTCTCATGGATCCACTTCATTCAGCCAGATGCTGAGCAAAAGACATCATGTAGAAGGCCTCAGAAGTGACTTTCAGGGCTGGATCTGGAAGTGGCATGCATCGCTTCCACCCACATTTCATTGACCCCACTTATCTGCAGGTGAGTTGAGACAAGGTAAAAACAAGCAAACAA
Source organism: Bos grunniens (assembly GCF_055505025.1). NCBI lineage: Eukaryota > Metazoa > Chordata > Mammalia > Artiodactyla > Bovidae > Bos > Bos grunniens. The sequence continues at coordinate 26,186,460 of NC_141179.1, forward strand.
ACAGAAATGGTGGTTGAACCATGCCAGGATTAGAAGGAGAAACGGGTATTGGGGAACAACCAGTCTTTGCCACAGCTATAGTGTAACCCTCTCTCCATACCAAACTGGTCTCTCCTCTCTGGCCAAGGCAGCAATTACCCTATAAAAATTCCCTGTGGTTAACTTCTCAAGGATCAAAAAGTTCCTCTAAGTATCACCTACAGTTGGATTTCTGCCTCTCTTTTAGATGTCTCGGTTCCTGCTGCCTCAGATCTAAAACCCGCTGTAGCTAGACTCCTCAAGCGGACCTGTTGCATGGTCTGCCTGACTCTGGTTGGTTCCACGCCAGGAAACTTCTTCTTGGAGTCACCTCATCTTGTTTTCTTCTCCAGACACTATAGCCACTCCTCAACTTGACCAAACTTCCAAGATACCCTTCTCTGGCCACTCCAAGAGGAAAATCTTACATTTAATCTGAACACTGGAAGTTATTTTGAGCTATTGACTAGGGGTGTAATAGTTAAGTGAAAGTAAGAACTTAAGAAGAGTCATTTATATACAATGGAATATTACTCAGCTATAAAAATGAAGGAAATAATGCCATTTGCACCAACATAAATGGACCTAGAGGTTGTTACACTGAGTGAATTGTCAGAAAGAGAAAGACAAATATCATATGATATCACTTATACGTAGAATCTAAAAAAAGGGTACAAATGACTTATCTGCAAAACAGAAGTAGAGTTATAGATGTAGGAAACAGTCATTTAGCTGGATGAATGAGAATGGACTAAAAGAGGGGTTCCCTGGTGGATCAGTGGTACAGAATCTGCCTGTCAGTGCAGGAGACATAGGTTTGATCCTTGGTCGGGGAGGATCCCATGTGCTGTGGAGCAACTAAGCCCATGAACCACAATAACTGAATCTGTGCTTTGGAGCCTGGGGACCACAACTGCTAAAGCCCGTGTGGCCCGGAGCCCTGCTCCGAAACGAGCCCGTGTGGCCCGGAGCCCTGCTCCGAAACGAGCCCGTGTGGCCCGGAGCCCTGCTCCAAAACAAGAGAAGCCTCCACAGTGAGAAGCCTGCACACCGCAGCTGGGGACTAGTGCAGCAGAGAAGACCCAGCACAGCCAAAAATGAATAAATCAATAATTTTTTTTAAAGAATGGACTAAAAGAGACGGAGTCTGGGAAGACGAAGAAATGAGGAGATGGTTGCCATCACTGGGAGACGGATGTCAAGGGTCTGCACTAAAGCTGAGCTTGGAGGGATGAAGAGAGAGGAGGCGTTCAAGGGTTGGCGGGAAGGCAAAGCCAATACTTGGAGGGACATCTGGCTTCGGAGAAGGAGAGAGGAGGAGGCGGGGTGCATCCCAGCTTTCTAGCCCTGGGCTGGCAGCGCACTTCCCAGTGCCTCTGATTACCTGAACCCACCTGCTGGCCTCCCTCAACTCAGCCCCACCATGTGACAGGACTGCCCGGCCCTTCCAATCTATTTGGAAGGAATGTGGAGTTACATTTAATTAAAAGTATCTACACAGAAACGAGATTAATTAAGTCTCTTTTACCCAGGAGCCCTCTCTTTGTGTTCACTTAAATGAGGTTTTAAATGTTGTCTCAATGTTATATCTGGGCAAGATTTCTCCAGACAACACTTCGCATGGTTCCGAGACTCCCACCTAGCTGCCTGGAAATTACTTAGTGATGAGAACAATCCAAGGACAGTCTTCTCCCCCCACTCATTCAGCTGAGCTCCAGGCAGGTGGAGACCTTGGGCCACAGAAAGCGGAGTTTTATAATGAAACGGAGGGAAGTTCTCTCAGACAAGAGCTGCCTCCCAAGGCCACCTGTGGATGCAGAACAGGTGGCCTGGGACGGTCTTTTGAGTCCTGTTTATGAAGTGCTCACCTGATCAAAAGTTTTTCTGAATGCAGACATGTAGATGTGGCCTCTCAGAACCGACTGTCAGAGGCAGCACCACCTACAGGCAAAGTGTCTCTTGTAGCCAGAATGTCAGTACAGCCCAGTGAGGGAGCGGGAGCCATGCTGAATGACAACCTCCCCCCACCGCCCCCAGCCACCAACCACTCTCACCATCCCTCGAGCTGCTTTCCTTTGCCCTGGTATCTTAAAATTCATGTTCCAGAAAAAGTTCATGGGCTGGGCTGTTCTCAGGAGCTATGAGTGGAAAACTGGAGATGCGAAGTGTATCACAGGCATCCACCATCACCCAGAGGAACGGTATGAACTCACAACGAGGCAGTGTGCAGACAGGAACAGGCACAGCTACCATCACTGCCTCAGCCCCCCAGCAAATCCTCGCTAACAACCAGCCCCAAGGCCCAAAGGAGGCTTGTCTATATAAGAACCCAGCCCTGAATTCATCCTTGAATCATCCTCATTAGAACAAAGGTCTCTACATAACCAGCCCATCTCTGCCTCTGAGTTCTACCGTGAAAACACAAAGGAGGTTTCCCTCTTTTGGGTCAGACGGTGCTTCTTGCAGTGAAAAAATGTAACTACTCGGTTTTATTTGTATTGCCCAGATTTGGATGATTTATTAATTTAATTTGAAAAGCATTTATTGAGCCCCTCAAAAAGTGTGAGGTATTGTGCTAGATGCTAACATTAGGAGAGCAGTGAGTCAAAGGCATCCTTCTTGGGCTTAAGGAACGTACAGTCCCTAAAGATGAGCAGACAACATCAGGGAGCAGAGGAGCGGTGCTAGGACAGGACCGGCTCAGGCGCCGCTGGAGCACGGAGGAGGGGCATCAACTCTGACCTGGGTGTGGGATCTTGGGGGAACTTCCCAGGAAAAGTGTACATCAACTCCTAAAACATGAATGGGGATGATCCAGAAAGAGGGGGCCGTCCAAAAGCGTGACACCTACTCCCTTTGGTTGGGCCATGGTGGGGGTGGGGGCAAAAGGACCTGGAGGGGCGTGGCATGGAGCAAGACCCAGAGGAGAAAGGCCGCAACCTAGCTCTCAAAGGGTCTCTACCACTTACTGTAGAGCCCACGGCTTCTTCAACTAGAAAGTGTAGGAAATGATTCATTAGGTATTTCAAAGAGCTTTGTAAGAATCAGATGGAACAATTCCGGAGCCCAGTCCATGCTACGTTCTCCAGAAATCTGAATTTCTCTCCTGACCTCCTGTTCTGTCCACTGAAATGCATGATTGTAGTCAGATGTGTTAGCTCCAAGCAAGAGAACCAACTCTGGCAGATTTAGCAGAAAATGAATTTATTTAAAAGATGTCCTGCTACTGCTGCTAAGTCACGTCAGTCACGTTCAACTCTGTGCGACCCCATAGACGGCAGCCCACTAGGCTCCTGTCCCTGGGATTCTCCAGGCAAGAACACTGGAGTGGGTTGCCATTTCCCTCTCCAGTGCATGAAAGTGAAAAGTGAAAGTGAAGTCGCTCAGTCGTGTCCGACTCTTCGCAGCCCCATGGACTGTAGCCTACCAGGCTCCTCCGTCCATGGGATAAGATGTCCAGGGGTTCCCAGTTTTCCGGAAGGTCATCAGGAAAACCAGGCTTGGAAATGGGTGACCGTGCAGCCACAGAACTAGAAACTAAAGGGATGCCTGGCCCTCCTCGGAGGGCACCAGCATCACCACCAGCTTCATGAACCTCCGTCACCCGGATCTCCCTTGTTCTCTGTCTTTGACGCTGGGCGGATCAGTCTAAGGTGGGAGGACCATATTGGCCCACCCGAGGACACGTGCCCACCCTGCTTAGAAAACAATAGCTAGAATTGTCCCTTTTTTTAGAGAAGAGCATGATCTGTGTCCCAGGAAGACTCAGAATGTGGGGACTCCCCATCCTACCAGCAAAGTACTCAGATGCCTCTGACCGCCCCCCACCACTGCAAAAAAAGAAACCACAGGTGTGCATCATAGCTGTCTACCACCCATCCTGTCTTCCACGGTGCCCCCCTCTGCATTGCCCGTGGGATGACCCAGCAGCAGGCATCTTCCTTGCACTTGCAGCGGGGACACTCCCCAGGGAGGGTGGCCAGAGCCTGGACCCCAGGAGGATGGGTTTCTCCAGCTCAGAGATCCTGCCTGTCAGTGTTTCCCCTTTCCCAGCTCGTTCCAGAGCCCCAGGCCCCTATTGATATGGTGAGCACGAGCCTCCAGTAGCCAAAGATTAATTGGTGGGGGATTGGGAGATTTCTCTTCCATAACAATGGGCTTTTCAGCTTGTACTAATGAGATGCCAATTAGGATATTTACATTTGGGGTTTTGCCCACTTTCCCAGAGGTGGGCCAGAGGGTTTGTAGTTTGTTGTTTAGTCCGTCTGACTCTTTGGAACCCCATGGACTGTAGCCCACCAGGCTCCTCTGTCCTGAGATTTCATGGGCAGGAATACTGGAATGGGGTTACCGTTTCCTTCTCCAGGGGATCTTCCAAACCCAGGGATCAAACCCACGTTTGCTGCATTAGCAGGTGGATTCTTTACCACTGAGCCACCGGGAAAGCCCGGGTCTGAGGGTAGAGCGCTCCCAACTGGGCTGTCCAGGATTGGACATCAGGATGGTCCTAGGAGAGCTGAGACTTCCCTGGGACCCTGGGAGTTTGGGGGAAGTTCACAGGAAGCTGAGCCCCCTCCCACTCCATTTTTTTTTTTTTTTTAGTTTAGTTCCAACTCCTTGGAGTGGCTTCAGACAGTATCTTATTACATATTCCAAATGCTGTTTCAGAAAAAAAACAAAAAGACACAGAGAAAGAAAAACTCCATTAGACACAAGAAACCAATTCTGTTTTAATTTATTTTCACTCTTCTCTTTATTGCCCCTACCTCCTCCTTGAGATCACATCTAATGTCACCCTCACCATCCCCTCCACTGGGTAGAGCCTGGACATCCGGCACTAGGTCACTGACTCTGCCTGGACATGGTCACTTCCATCCTCAAACAGGAGGAAAGTGCCTGGACTGTAGAGCGTGTTGCTTTGCACTAATCATATGCCTAAAGCAAAGGGTCTCAGAGGCTCTTGGGGGAACATGCTGTCCATGCAGTGCTCAGTCCTCTTCCTGGACCCTCCATGGAGAAGCCAGGGCATTTTCCAAGCTGTGCTAGAAGCTTGATGAACTCAGGAATTAAGGTGCCTGTGTCATAGGCAGGCACTTCATCAAGCACTGTCCTGTTCCCTTGGCTAATTGTTTCAAGCCTGTGTCTCTTTCTTCCTGAGCCAGCCCGTGAGCATCTTGAGGCTATGGACCACTGCTTCCCATTCTCTGTGAAGTTCTGAGCACCTCACCAAGGGCTCATTTCATATCAACTGATTGGCTAAGCTCAGCATCATCTCCGTAAGCCTGACCCTCCCGGGGCAGGAGTCCTTCTCCAGGGCATTTTCCACAGGGGAAAATTCAGGATAATGTCCCCCATCTCAGAATCCTTAATCACTTTTTCCAAATAAGGACACATTCACGGCTTCCACAATTAAGACCCAATATCTTTGGGGGTCACTATTTACCTCCCACACCCCCTCCCTACCTCTTCTGATCTTGCACGGGTGTCCAAATGTCCTAGATCAGACACTCTGAGTCTTGTTTATCCCTCTGTGATACAGGAACAATTTTTATGGATCTGCTGGCTTCTTCACAGAGTGGTGGTGAGGACGGAGAGGTAATATATATATTGAAAGTATTTTCTAAGCTGTAAAGCCCCACACAAATGCAAGACGATATTATTGCACTGGGAGAGTGGCAAGTTCAGCACTTGAGAAAACTATCAGATTTTAAAACATGTGAGGGAACGGGAAACCAATGTTATTCCAAAACCTCATTTACACCCACACCAAAGCCTCTCTCTCTGCCTACTTTGACTCTCCCCTGTGGCTACATGGGTGTGACAGAGGCCTGTCTTGGGGGTGGCTCTGTGGCCTGAAAACAAATCATTCTTCACAGCTTGCTCCCAAGTCCAATAAGCCAGAAGGAATTGGTAGAGAGATTTAACGATATGTATTTCAAGAAAAAGATGAAAATGTGTCTACTTTTAGGAGACGCAGTAAAAATGCATCAGCCCCACAATAAACTTTACAGTGAAGATGCATAGAGGAGAAACATAATGCAGTCAGGACAGTAATGTCTCATTTATAGGGAAATCCGCTCAGAGATTGATTAGAATTTGCCCTCCACCCATGCCCTATCCACAGCCTGAAAATTGCAGGTTCTTACCCCTCCAGCTACCTCCAGCCTCTGCAGGGAGCCTGTTGGCTCAAAGGCTCCTTGGCCCTTGGTCTCCCTTTGAAGTCCCCATGAGATATTCAGATTGGCACCTCGCTGGTCATCCAGTGGCTAAGACTCTGAGCTCCCAATACAGGGGTCTTGGGTTCTATCCCTGGTCAGGGAACTAGATCCCACATGCCGCAATAAGTAAATATTTGTTTTAAAGATATTCAAAAAAGAGTTTGCAGACCAATTACACTAGAGACATGATAGCCCCCAGAACCTATCCATCTGGCTTCCTGGTTCTTATGTATGTGTGCTCAGTCGCTTCAGTCATGTCTCACTCTTTTGCAACTCCATGGACTGTAGCCCACCAGGCTCCTCCGTCCATGGGATACTCCAGGCAAGAATACTGCATTGGGTTGCCATGCCCTCCTCCAGGGGATGTTCCCAGCTGAGGGACTGAACCAGTATCTCCTGTGTCTCCGGCATTGCAGGTGGATTCTTTACCTATTGAGCCACCTGGGAAGCCTTCTAGTAAAGCTATTCCTGAAGATAAAGCTTAATTGGATCATAGCCATGCTAGTTTTGTCTGTGACTGCAATGGTGCTCTAATAAGAGAGTTCAATAATTGCAATTGAGATCATATGGCCTGAAAGTCTAAAATGTATATTATTTAGCCTTTACAGAAAAAGTTTGTCTACGCCCGGATGATACCATTAGGTTATAAGTTGTCTTTAGGCAAAACTGCCCGTAAAGCTGATTACAGGACAACAGCTAACATTTTTTGAGCCTTTTTCTGTGCCACTCATGGTGCTGTGCCCATGGGAATGTTACCTTGTCTAATTCTCACATGCAGTCCTATGAAGGAGGTAATACTAGTTGTATAGATGGATGAGAATACTGAGGCTCAGGGAAGTGAAACAGTCTCAAGGTCTCAGCAGCGAGAAACTCAGAAGTGGAATTCCCAGCCATATCTGTCTGACTCATGGACCTTGCTTTGGCTGTCACTGTTTTCAGGTGGGCAATTCTAAAACCCTCTTCCAGTCTTCAGCACCTTCCCAGTTGTTTAGGATCTTCAGTTCAGTTCAGTCGCTCAGTCATGTCTGACTCTGCAACCCCATGGACTGCAGCACTCCAGGCCTCCCTGTCTATCACCAGCTCCTGGAGTTACTCAAACTCACATCCATCAAGTCGGTGATGCCATCTAACCATCTCATCCTCTGTCGTCCCCTTCTCCTCCCGTCTTCAATCTTTCCCAGAATCGGGATCTTTTCAAATGAGTCAGTTCTTCGCATCAGGTAGCCAAAGCATTAAAGTTTCAGCTTACTTTCTGCATTTAATCCCCCATCATTAGCCTGCACACCATGGTCCCTCTGCTAAGGAGTGGAGGAAAGGAACTCTTCCTTCCCCTTCCCACTCTCTGTTCTCCCCCCCGTCCACATACATGCTCCCACCAGTCCAGCTGATTATGCACCACTTTTCTGCAGGACCCCTATCTGGCTGTCTTCCCTGCCTGCCCCACTCCCCGGTGAATTTCTGACTGCTCTGGAGCCTCCAGTCCACGAGCAGCGCAGAGGGGGCGCTGGCAGAGCCCTGGGAAGGGAGGCATTTGCATTCCACTTCCCGGGGCTGTTCTGATCTTTACCTGCAATTCTTCTGACAAATCCTTATCAGCGATGCCCATGGCGAAGTCTGTGGTGACTTTGTTCATTCTTATTAGCTCTGCACAGATTAGCTCTTCACAGCGCTTGGCTGGTTCATACCGATTCCTGATAAATGTTTTGACTGATTTTCCTGACTTGGGAGCGGCTGGGGACTGGAGCTGGGGTGGAGGTGGAGGACCTTGAGGAGAGGGGTGCTGGCAAGGGAAAGGAGAGAAAATTGTGGCCAGGATTACATCTGGGCTATAAAATATTCATCACATGCCTGCGAGAGCAGGGTCAGCACCGCTTCCCCAGGAACAGCTCCCTCCACCCAGGTAGCGCTTTGAAATGCACCAGCCCAGGCGGGCTGCTCCCAGACAGGGAGGCTTCTGAGAGAAGAGGGCAGAGAAAGTTAAAAGAAAAGAAGAACACGCCGGCTCACTTGGGCTTTCCTGTCCTCCTCGGTCCCTCCTTTCTCATCTGCTCTTCCAGAACAGCTTTTGATGGCGGAATGTTGATGTTCCAGGTGGGCTTCCCTGCGTCCTCTGCTGAGTTCCTCCTTCTCCCTCGCTGCTCCAAGAAGCCTTCCCAAGAATTCCAGTCCCCCTCTACTTCCCTTTTCCATGAGCTCCTCCAGCTCCCCTCTTTGAGGACTTTAGACAGTGCTGATTAACAGTGTTTCATCTCTATTTCCTGTATTTTCCCAACTCCGTGGGAGTCTGCCTTACACTCACCCCTCCCCCCAAGTTCCTAGCATAGGACTGGGCACCTGGAAGCTTCTTGAAGCATCTTTGCTGAGTTAGATATGCCCCTTTCCCTTGGCAGGGCCAACATACACCACTGACCATGCTGTACCAGTGCAGACATTGCTAAATGATTTTTACATGCTTTCTTCCTAAACCTAGATGAAGAGTTAAAATTTTCCTTAACACAAGGCTCTAAGCAACCACTTCTGCTGCTGCCAAGTTACTTCAGTCATGTCCGACTCTGTGTGACCCCATAGACGTCAGCCCACCAGGCTCTCCTGCCCCTGGGATTCTCCAGGCAAGAACACTGGAGTGGGTTGCCCTTTCCTGCTCCGATGCATGAAAGTGAAAAAGTGAAAGGGAAGTCGCTCAGTTGTGTCTGACTCTTAGCGACCCCATGGACTGCAGCCTACCAGGCTCCTCCATCCATGGGATTTTCCAGGCAAGAGTACTGGAGTGGGGTGCCATTGCCTTTTCCCATCCACTTCTAATCAAATGAAATTAAGTAGATTTAAAAGAAAATTGCCATCCAGGTTGTCAGGTACCCCTCTGTAAGTTTCTTGCAATTAGTCACTACCTTTATAGTCTAAGAACTTAGCACTGTGCCCATACAAGATAGGTGTTCCATACATATCTGGAGATGAAATAGATGACCGTTCCCCTGTTTAGACATATGAGTGTGCATTCTAACCCATCCCTGGACCTATGTGCGTGCTAAGTCGCTTCAGTCGTGTCTGACTCTTTACAACCCTATGAACAGTAACCCATCGGGCTCCTCTGTCCATGGGATTCTCCAGGCAAGAATACTGGAGTGGGTTGCTATGCCCTCCTCCAGGGGATCTTTCTGACCCAGCGATCAAACCCCCATTCTTAAGTCTTCTGCACTGGCAGGTGGATTCTTTATCACTAGCACCACCTCCCTGGAACTACAAAAGAAAGCTATTTTGGAACTTTTTATAAGTATCTGGTCAAGGCTTATCCTCTAAAAGTCCTTTCATGTATCTAACCCAAATTCCTCATGCTGCAGTGTAAGTACATTCCTGGGCTTCTCTCCCACGGGAGATAAAAGTCAGATGCTTTGAGAAGTGACATCCTTGCTCACTGCCTTTTGCCACTGCCCAGAAGTTTAAACTCCGGTGCCCAGTGCCTCACTGGAAAAACCCAACCCATGTCAACCACATGCCTGCTCACTCCAGCCTCCTGGAAGATGACCGCCGCCCCCTCCCCCGCACCCCATAATCTTGGAGGCCCTTTCTTGCCGCAGCCAAGTTTACTCATTAGCCTTTTGCCAGATTTATCTTCTCCCCAGTAGCCTGCAGGGCTTTGATTTGTCCTCCTGTCACCAGGACTAATGTTGATGGCAGCACCCCCCGGGGGCATCGGGCTCTCCAGCCTCCTGCCAGAGGCCTCAAGGAAAATGGATGAGCAACTGACCTGCAAAATAAATACCAGGCTTCCCGGTTCTGATAAAGATTAAATATTGGAGGAGTCATTTCAAATGAATATATAAAAGCACATGGAAGAAGCCTTTTAGACACCGACAGAGTGAAATACAGGCAAACAAAGAGAGATGTCTTCGGGGGAAGTTCAGTGGCAGGGAAGTTGGAGGCTCAGAAAGCAATCTGCCCACAAATACCCCTGCTGCAGGAAAGATTCCAAAACCGTCATCCCCGCTTCCCTCCCCCTTCCCCACCCAGATCGCAAGCAAGGAAGAGAAAGTGCTAAGCTCCAAAAAGCCGCATGCCAGCATGATGCTGAAGTCAGCTCTGCCTCCGCTGGCCCATCCAACCGAGGGAGAAGCCCCATTACTCAACACCATCTGCCTTGGGCGTGGGGCAGCCAAGAGCCAGGATTACTGGCGGGGATGGGGCTCTGGGCCCCAGAGGAGAGAGGTACTGGGGAAGAGCAAGGTCAGGCATTGCTGAGACAGAACGGGGAACCGGGAGAGAAGCCAGATGACAGCAGATGGAGCCAGTGTTCCTTGAGCCTGGGGCAGAATGCTGTTTCTGGTCAGAAATGCGTACAGATTGATTGCGCATCCTGAAACCCCAGATAACCAGAATTCCATCTCTAGAGAGGAAAGCTGGGATCCTCTAGGATCAAAGCTGGAAGGGAGGGACTTCCCTCATGGTCCAGTGGTTAAGAAGCTGCCTTCACATGCCGGGGACATGGGTTTGATTCCTGGTTGGGGAACTAAGATCCCAGATGCAGCAAAGCAACTAAACCCACACGCTACAACTGGAGAGAAGCCAGCACGCCACAATGAAAGATCCCGCATGCCACAACAAAGATCGCACGTGCCACAACGAAGACCCGATGCCGCCAAAAATAGGTGAATGAATACGTTTGTTTTGCTTCTAAGTTGGAAGGGAACAAGCAGGGAGATGGAATAAAAGGAGAGAGGCAGCCTCAATCTGTCTGGTGCCTACAGTGCCAGGCCTTTTGCACCCATGCCCACTTCCTCCTCCCGACAGCCCTGGGAGACGGATATCAGCACCCACACTTCACAGAAAGGAGGCCGAGGCTGCAGGAGTGGATGACCATGAGGAAGGGGGCGGCTCACTGCCTGAGTGCTCACTCTAGCCTGGGCGCTGTGCAGATTCTTCCTCCAGTTCAGTGATCCCCCACAACCTGGCTGTGGCAACCAGTGACCCCATTTTTACAGAGTAGGCAGCGAGGACTCAGTGAGGTCCAGAGTACGCAGTCTCCAAGCAGAAGTCCCAATTGTGTCCGGCTCCAAATGCCATTCTCTAACAGAGGTGATGTATAGACAGCCCTAAGGGAATGAGGAGGTATGATGCCACTGAGTTTTAGGTGGCATTTCCCACTTGGTTTGAGCCATAGAAACTGAGCCTAAATGGGTTGATATGGGGGGGGGGGATGGGAGTGAGGACCAGCTCTCCTCACCCTCCTTTTCAAGCAATGGAAAGAGCCCAGGCAGCCTCCAGGGCTCTAACTGTCCTGAGCGGTTCCCAGGTGGTGGAACTCAGGGCCCAAAGCTTTGGGCTCCTCAGCTCCCTTACTTCCTGCTCAGGCCTGCCCCTTAGAGCTGCCACTGCCTTCACAGAGTAACGAGCCTGCTTTTGGGTCCCTAGTGACCTTGCAGGGCTCAGGCTGGCCAGGTTTACTTGCCTGGCAATCACAGGAGAGGAGGTCTATTGAGTCAGGGAAGAATGAAGTGTCCAGAACAATTCCCATCTCCTGGCCTTCACTCCCTCCATATAACTGTGTGACTGTTTCCTAGGGCACCCGGGCAATTTAGCAAGTGTATTTCGCATCAGTCCAACAGTTTCTGATATTGACTCTCCTGGGGCTTTCTGCATCTTCTGCACAGACATCACCTCTCCTGGCTGCAAGAAGTCAGCAGCAGGAGCCTCCTGGGGCCAGCCCTGCTTCCCTGGGAGACAGACCCGCTCCAAGCCGGACTCTCCCAGAGCAAGGCCTTGGGGCTCTCACGGAGGGCCGGGACCTTTGATGACAGACTTGCATTGTTTACAAGAGCTACGGCTACAGATATGCTCAGGCCCATTTTGCAAAGGCTGAAGCCGAGTCACACAATGCATACTTGACCTGCCCCATTAGGATGCTGCCTACTGATTGCCACTTCCGTTTTTTAGTTTGTATTTCCCCTTTCTTCTCTCCATCTCCCCTAAGAGAAAAAGCAAAACTGCCCCCATTTTTTCCCCCATGATTTGGCCCAAGGTGACATTCAAAATGTTTAGCATCCTCTAAGGCAAGGGCACCAACCAAGCAGAACAAATGCCTTAAGGCTCAGCATGGTCTTGAAAGGCCCCTGTTGTGCCAGGTTAACCCTTTAGTGTCTAGGCCTGGAATTAATATCCTATGCTATGTTGGCTATTTTTCATATGAAAAATTTTAAAAAGGAAAAAAAGACCAAGAGTGTGAACTCTTTGTAGGCCCATGAGGTTTCAAGGGACGGACAAGAGCAAGAGGAGTGGGTGAAAGCCTCAGGGCAGTGAGTCCATCGTCATTTCAATATCTGCTCAACCCCCACAGTCCCATTGTTCCTCTATAAGCCCCACCTAAGAACCAGTTTCAATCACTTCCATTTCAGTCACTCCTTCCCCTACCCTCTCCCTCTCTCTTTCCCTCCTCTCTTCTATCATCCACCATTTCTCCTTCTTTCTTTTAAATATAAAGATGAAAGAAAGAGGCAGCTTCCTTCCAATAATTTGAGATTCCCCCGCACAGGATGAGGGCACGCCAGGATTTGCGGGTGAACAAAAGGGAAAGTTAGAAGAGGCTGAAAATTACCGCATGCCTATTAAAAATCAGCCGGGCTGAAGCAGTCCTGACTAGCAGACAGGGCCTGCAGCCCCAGGGAAGTGGTACTTAAGGGAATTTGCAATTAAGAGAAGCTTGGAGCCCTGCCACAGACTGCTTCTCTTGCCTTTATTTATTTATTTAAAAAAGAATCACGGTGCAGGGACCTAAATGGAAGATGACAATAATGTAGGGTGACAGATGCCGGTCTGGCAGAAAACACCAGGAAGACCAAGCCACTTACCTGTAGCATCCGCACAGAGTCCACGTGCTCCACTCTGCGTCTCGGTCTGGAAGGCAGGGTCTTGGTGGCTGTCCAGGGACAGCTGTCCAAATTCCCGAGAACCAGGCTCAGCAACCAGGTCCTTCCAGCTCGCCCTGGGTAAACATGGGCATCTGCAGGCAGGAGCCCCAGCCCCAGCGGGCACGCCCACTCCAGAAACCCTGCCCATCCAGCTGTCCAGCGGTGGGGGGGAGCTGCCACCGCCGCCCCCCACCCCCGGCCCCAAAGCCAGCCTTTCCAGGGACTTGGCAGCTCAGTCTGCCAGGAGTCACATAAATCTTTGAAGAAGGCTCATTTCTGTTTTCAGAAGCAATTGACACAGGGGCCTAGGAGGGACGGATTGTTGCTAAGGGCTGGGACACTCAAGAGAAAGAGGGGCTGCTTATGATGCTGTCTTTATGAGTCGATGGTCACTCTATTAGGGATTTGCAGCTTGCTCTGTAGCAGAATCATTTGGGACCATTTACAGAATTATAGCAGGAAGATTGCCTGGAGAAGGAAATGGCAACCCACTCCAGGATGCTTGCCTGGGAAATCCCATGGACACAGGAGCCTAGTGGGCTACAATTTATGGGGTTGCAAAGAGTCGGGCATGACTTAGCGACTAAACAGCAACAATAGAATTATAGAGTCCTAGGATCCACCTTCTGGAGAAGGCAATGGCACCCACTCCACTACTCTTGCCTGGAAAACCCCATGGGTGGAGGAGCCTGGTAGGCTGCAGTCCATGGGGTCGCTAAGAGTCGGACACGACTGAGAGACTTTACTTTCACTTTTGACTTTCATGCATTGGAGAAGGAAATGGCAACCCACTCCAGTGTTCTTGCCTGGAGAATCCCAGGGATGGGGGCGCGTGGTGGGCTGCTGTCTATGGGGTTGCACAGAGTTCGATACAACTGAATCAACTTAGCAGCAGCAGCAGCAGTAGGATCCACCTTCAGATATCTTGATTTAGAGGAGCCTGAGTAGGACCTGTGGATATGTGTGTTTTTTTTTTTCAAAGCTCCCGAAATGTTTGTGACATGCAAGCAGGTTTGAGAAGCAGGGGGACCATATGACAGGATTTGGAGGCCTTCTCTCCCTAAGAGCCCCTCATTTAGGGGGTCTGCCCCAGTGCCTCCTTCTGTGGGGTAACACTTGGTCAAGGTGGTGATACTGTGACACTTTGATTAGCCTTCTCCATTCTTTCCCCAGTGGCTTCTAGCTGAAGCTGCCATTGCTGGGCAAAGGTTGTGTGTTTGTGTGTGCACACGTGCACGCGTGTATGTGTATGTATGTAGATCATCATGTGCGTATCAGGGGGAAGGGATCACCCACAATGGATGGAGCAGGACACTGGCTCAAGCTTGTCTCCCTTGGCTCTGGGCACCCTGGCCTCCCTGACATGTTTCACTGCTACTCCTGAGCCCAGTTTGATCACCTGCCCAAGATGGTGATTGTCTCCCTCTGGACTATGTCCAGTCACTTTCCTGGCATTGATTTTTAAGACTTAATCCCAGCCATAGCCCCATATAGCACTTTATGGCTTACAAAGTAGTTTTCACATGCATCATTTCATTTCCTCTTTATGGCATCTGCTACAGACTGTAGGTTTGTGCCCCTCCCCAAATTCATCTTTTGAGCTCCCAACCCCAGATGTGATGATAGCAGAGGAGGGGGCTTTGGGAACTGATTAGATCCTGAGAAATCCTGAGAAACTGATTAGTCCTCAGAAATGGGACTAGTACCCTAATAAAAGAAGCCCCAGAAGCTCCCACATCCATCCTGCCATGTGAGGACATAGCCGAAAGACTTCATCTATGAACCTGGGAAAGGAGTATGACAGGGCCTTACATTGTCACTCTGCTTATTTAACTTATATACAGAGTACATCATGGGAAATGCCAGGCTGGAGGAATCACAAGCTGGAATCAAGATTGCTGGGAGAAACATCAACAACCTCAGATATGCAGATACTACCACTCTAATGGCAGAAAGTGAAGAGGAACTAAAGAGCCTCTTGATGAGGGTGAAAGAAGAGAGTGAAAAAACTGGCTTAAAACTCAACATTCAAAAAACTAAGACCATGGCATCCAGACCTATCAGTTCAGTTCAGTTCAGTCACTCAGTCATGTCCGACTCTCTGCGACCCTATGAATCGCAGCACGCCAGGCCTCCCTGTCCATCACCAACTCCCAGAGTTCACTCAAACTCATGTCCATTGAGTTGGTGATGCCATCCAGCCATCTCATCCTCTGTCGTCCCCTATTCCTCCTGCCCCTAATCCCTCCCAGCATCAGAGTCTTTTCCAATGAGTCAACTCTTCACATGAGGTGGCCAAAGTATTGGAGTTTCAGCTTTAGCATCATTCCTTCCAAAGAATACCCAGAGTTGATCTCCTTCAGAATGGACTGGTTGGATCTCCTTGCAGTCCAAGGGATTCTCAAGAGTCTTCTCCAACACCACAGTTCAAAAGCATCAATTCTTCAGTGCTCAGCCTTCTTCATAGTCCAACTCTCACATCCATACATGACCACAGGAAAAACCATAGCCTTGACTAGATGGACCTTTGTTGGCAAAGTAATGTCTCTGCTTTTCAATATGCTATCTAGGTTGGTCATAACTTTTCTTCCAAGGAGTAAGCATCTTTTAATTTCATGGCTGCGGTCACCATCTGCAGTGATTTGGGAGCCCCCCAAAATAAAGTCTGACACTGTTTCCACTGTTTCCCCATCTATTTCCCATGAAGTGATGGGACTGGATGCCATGATCTTAGTTTTCTGAATGTTGAGCTTTAAGCCAACCTTTTCACTCACCTCTTTCACTTTCATCAAGAGGCTTTTTAGTTCCTCTTCACTTTCTGCCATAAGGGTGGTGTCATCTGCATATCTGAGGTTATTGATATTTCTCCTGGCAATCCTGATTCCAGCTTGTGCTTCTTCCAGCCCAGTGTTGCTCATGATGTACTCTGCATAGAAGTTAAATAAGCAGGGTGACGATATACAGCCTTGACGTACTCCTTTTCCTATTTGGAATCAGTCTGTTGTTCCATGTCCAGTTCAAACTGTTGCTTCCTGACCTGCATATAGGTTTCTCAGGAGGCAGGTCAGTATTCCCATGTCTTTCAGAATTTTCCACAGTTTATTGTGATCCACACAGTCAAAGGCTTTGACATAGTCAATAAAGCAGAAATAGATGTTTTTCTGGAACTCTCTTGCTTTTTCCATGATCCAGTGGATGTTGGCAATTTGATCTCTGGTTCCTCTGTCTTTTCTAAAACCAGCTTGAACATCTGGAAGTTCATGGTTCACATATTGCTGAAGCCTGGCTTGGAGAATTTTGAGCATTACTTTACTAGCATGTGAGATGAGTACAATTGTGTGGTAGTTTGAGCATTCTTTGGCATTGCCTTTCTTTGCGATTGGAATGAAAACTGACCTTTTCCAGTCCTATGGCGACTGCTGAGTTTTCCAAATTTGCTGGCATATTGAGTGCAGCACTTTCTCAGCATCATCTTTCAGGATTTGAAATAGCTCAACTGGAATTCCATCACCTCCACTAGCTTTGTTCATAGTGATGCTTATGGAAAAAAAGTGGAAGCAGTGACAGATTTTATTTTCTTGGGCTCCAAAATCACTGTGGATAGTGACTGAGGTCATGAAATTAAAAGACACTGGCTCCTTGGAAGGAAAGCTATGACAAACCTAGAAAGCATATTAAAAAGCAGAGACATCACTTTGCCAACAAAGTTCTGTATAGTCAAAGCTATGGTTTTTCCAGTAGTCTTGTATAATGTGAGTGTTGCACCAAAAAGAAGGCTGAGCACTGAAGAATTGATGCTTTCAAATTGTGGTGCTGGAGAAGGCTCTTGAGAGTCCCTTGGACTGCAAAGAGATCAATCCAGTCAATCCTAAAGGAAATCAACCCTGAATACTCATGGGAAGTCCTGATGGTAAAGCTGAAGCTCCAGTACTTGGCCATCTGATGCAAAGAGCCAACTCATTGGAAAAGACCCTGATGCTGGGAAAGATTGAAGGCAAAAGAATAAGGGGACGGCAGAGGATGAGATGGTTAGATAGCATCACCATCTCAATACACATGAATTTCAGCAAACTCTGGGAGACAGCGAAGGACAGAGGAGTCTGGTGTGCTGCAGTCCATGGGGTTACAAAGAGTCGGACATAGCAACTGAACATCATGAACCTGGAAATGGGCCCTCCCCACACAGAATCTGGAGGCTTCTTAATCTGGAGGCTTCCAGTCTCCAGAACTGTGAGAAATAAATTTGTGTGCTTTAGAAGCCACCCAGTCCACGGTATTTCGTTACATCAGATGGCAACTCTGAGACAGCTTGCTTATCTCCATTTCACGGGTCAAGAAACAGGTTCAGAAAAGACTGGCCCAGGCACACGCCTGGTCAGGATGAGGCAGAGGGGTCCTGTCTTTACTTGCCGTGTCTTCTCCGAAGACATGTGTAGACATTTGGTGAGCTGGGCTCAGGGCACCAGCACTCTGCAGGCCCAGGGCCCTGGGTGTATCAGGGTTGGAGGTTGGCATCTACCCAGTAAATAACCAGAGTAAGATCTTATGTTTTCTTGTGAGAAGACAAGAATCACAGGAACATTCATCTCTTGCCTGGTTCAGAGGACAGCAGACTCTTGTCAGGATCTGTAGCCCTTAACAAGATTCTCTGCTTGTCTCTTTGGGGCCTGAAACCATGGGGTGCATGGGGCCATTCTGGCAAAGTGATGACTCCTGGGCTGTGGAGACGACACAGGTTCAGGGTCAGGCTGGTGGCTGCCCTGTGCTTCATGATTACAGCTGTTTCCTCAGGGAGCCAAGTCTCAGTGGTGGGGCCAGAGCACACCTGTGCAAGTACACACACACACACACACACACACACACACACCATCATGCCTCCAGAGCTCGGGCACAAGAGCTTGCCCTCACCATAGAGGAGACTACAAAGGCAAAGATGCAGCTCACCTCCCAGGCAGATGCTCAAAGAGACTGGGTTTGGGGACTTCATGTCCCGGGCCTGGGGTTATCATCCTGGACGGCTGCAGGAGTCTGGCTGAAACACGATGCATCTGGCTCTGCTGGGAACTAGGGATCCTGGATTCCAAACCACCTCTGTGCCTAGTGAACTGTGTGACCTTGCAGTAGCACTTACCCCCTTTTGTTCGGCTTCCACACCTGGAAATTGTAGACGAAACATCGTTTCAGGGCCAATGCAGTGAGTCTGTGATATCTTGAAATGGCTTAAAAAATAACAGCTCACATCTACCAGCTCTACGTGCTAAGTACTTTGTGCCCATGCTTTCACTGAAGGCTCATAATGAGAAGCAGCTTTTATTAACCCTGGTGAGTAGGTGGAAAACAGGTGCAGAGAGGTTAAGTCACTGACTCAATATCAGATGACTGTCAAGTGGGCCCAATGGGGCTTGAGAGTTTCAGGTCTTGCTTAACCACGGTGCTATACTTTTTTAAACTGCATATGAAAAGAATATTTTTTAATAAAAAACACAAATTTCCACTTCACAGAAATGAAATTAGTTTAGGTAAGAAGCAGGAAACTTGTAGTATGATTACATTCAGTGCTACCGTCCAAGCAGGACAGTCTCACACATGACAGTTTGCTAAGCTTTTGTTCCAGAAGCTCTTCTTTCAGATTCTATAGTGGATGCTTTTTGCATTTACACACCAGCAGCCATTCAGTAGGCTTTCTCTGGGGGAAAAGAACTCTACTTTCTCTCTGTGGAATCACTTGTACCCATGCCTTGGATGTAGTTGGCTCCATGCGGTGGGTGTGCTGGGTACCCTGGAATAGTCAGTTGTTTCCCTGGCCAGAGTGATGACTTTGGAGACGGCAGATCCAATGAGACAGAAGACATTCAAATACAATTTTTTAAAATGAACCTATTGAGAACTCTTTTCTGTGTGTGTGTGCCACTGGACTTGGCCTGGCAGGACATGGACTTAGAGCGGGGGCCAGTCATCTTGCCACCACCTAAATCCTGCCTGAGAAAGAAGCTGAGATAAAAACAGAGAGCAGAGGGGTTTCCCTGGTAGTCCAGTGGGCTTCCCTGGTACCTCGGATGGCAAAGCATCTGCGGGCAATGTGGGAGACCCGGGTTTGATTCCTGGGTTGGGAAGATCTCCTGGAGAAGGAAATGTCAACCCACTCCAGTACTCTAGCCTGGAAAATCCCATGGATGGAGGAGCCTGGTGGGCTGCAGTCCATGGGTACGCAAAGAGTCGGACACGACTGAGCGACTTCACTTTCACTTTCCAGTGGTTAAGGCTTTGCCTTCCAATGCAGGGTGTGTGGGTTCGATCCCCAGTCATGGAGCTAGGATCCCACATCCCTGGAGGCCAAAAGACCAAAACATAAAAGGGAAGGAATATTGTAACAAATTCAATATAAACTTTTTAAAAAGAGAAAGCAGAGCTCCTGGGTGGAAATGCCATACACACCTGAAGCCAGCCTCTCTTGAAAATCTAGGTTATCTACCCACTGGAATTTGCAGTTAGAAAAGTCAATAAAGGGCTTCTCCAGTTGCTCAGCAGTAAAGAATCCACCGGCAATCCAGGAGCCTCAGGAGACATGGGCTCAACCCCTGGGTTGGGAAGATTCTCCTAGAAGAGGGCATGGAACCCCACTCCCATATTCTTGCCTGGAGAATCCCATGGACAGAAAGAGGAGCCTGGAGGGCTACAGTTCAGAGGGTTGCAGAGTCGGACAAGACTGAAGCGACTTAACATGCCCGCACACATGCCAATAAAATCTTTTTCTGATTTTAAGCCTATTGGAGTCTTGTGCTCTGCCACTTACAACAGAAGAGTCCTAATTGACCGAGAATAAGCAGTTACTAGAGTCAAGAAGCCCAATTATCTGGCTTCAGCCTCTATCCTGGTGGGAGGTGAGCCACTTTCAGAGTGGAATCTCCATTCAAAGAAAGACCACAATCTGCCTGGCATTTCTGGGGATCCCCAATCCTCTGAACTGAGGGGTACCTGGGTTTTACCGGATAAGAGAGGCTGCTTCCGGGAGCAGTAGAACAACTGGGATGAACTGTTCAAAAGCCCAAGAGTTGGTTGTGAGAAGCAGATGGTGACACCCGTCATTGCTGCCTGGGGTGCGGAGGGGGAGCAGTGTATGTGTGACAGTGCCCTCCCTGCCACCAGGCCACTGCTGGGAAAGGCTAAGGACTGGGGAGCACTGCTGGAAGAAGCATTACAATTCATGAATTTATCAGTCAGTGTAAATCCATTGTGCCTCACCCCCATTCACATAGTGAAGTCCCAAGCCCCAGTACCTCAGAATGTAACTGTATTTGGATTTAGGGCCTTTAAAGAGGCTATTATGGGGAAAGGGTGGGGGGGATAAATCAGCAGATTGGGATTGACATATACACACCACTAGAGTTTCCCAGGTGGTGTTAGTGGTAAAGAACCCACCTGCAATGAAGGAGATGTAAGAGATGCAGATTCCATCCCTGGGTCTGGAAGACCCCCTAAAGGAGGGCATGACAACCCACTCCAGTATCCATGGAGAATCCCATGGACAGAAGAGCCTGGTAAGTTATGGTCCATGGTGTCAAAAAGAGTTGGACATGACTGAAGCAACTTAGCATGCATGCAGCCCAGTATAAAACAAATAACTAATAAGAACCTACTGTATAGCACAGGGAACTCCACTCAATGTTCTGCGGTGACCCAAAGGGAGGGAAATCCAAGAGAGAGGGGATATCTGTGTACATGCAGTTGATTCACTTTGCTGTACAACAGAAACTCACACAACATGGCAAATCAGCTATACTCCTATATATATATATATATATATATATATTTTTTTTTTTTTTTTTTTAAAGAGCTCATCATGGTAGCTCAAACAGTAAACAATCTGCCTGCAATGCGGGAGACCTGGGTTCAATCCCTGGGTTGGGAAGATCCCCTGGAGAAGGGAACAGCTACCCACTCCAGAATTCTGGCCTAGAGAATTCCATGGACAGAGGAGCCTCGCAGGCTGTGGTCCATGGGGTTGCAAAGAGTTGCACACGACTGAGCGACTTTTACTCACTCACTCTGTCATGGAAGAGCTCATAGGGGTGGGCCTTAGTCCAGCATGGCTGATGTCATTAGGGAAAGAGGGGATTAGGACACAGACACACCGAGAGAAGACTGTGTAAGGACAGGGAGAAGGCTGCCATCTACAAACTAAGAAGAGAGGCCTCAGAAGAAACCGACCCTGCAGACACCTTGACCTTGGACTTCCAGCCTCTAGAACTGTGAGAAAAATCTATTTCTGTTGTTTAACTTCCCTGCTGCCCCTCCTTGGCCCTCCCTGTCTGTAATACTTTGTTATAGCAGCTCTAGCATATTAACATGGAGAAGGCAATGGCACTCCACTCCAGTACTCCTGCCTGGAAAATCCCATGGACAGAGGAGCCTGGTAGGCTGCAGTCCATGGGGTCGCTGAGGGTCGGACACGACTGAGTGACTTCACTTTCACTTTTCACTTTCATGCACTGGAGAAGGAAATGGCAACCCACTCCAGTGTTTTTGCCTGGAGAATCCCAGGGACGGGGGAGCCTGGTGGGCTGCCGTCTATGGGGTCACACAGAGTCAGACACGACTGAAGTGACTTAGTGGCAGCAGCAGCAGCATACTAATATGATATATAAATTAAATCATACAATAGTGTTATAAATATGAAAATAAATATATACTTTAAAATAAAGATGTATATACATTTGTATGTATGTGTATCTATATATCTATTGGGCTGACCAAAATGTTTGGATTTTTCTATTGAATCTTGCAGGAAAACCCAAATGAATCGGCCCACTCCAATAGAAATGGCAACCCACTCCAGTATTCTTGCCTGGAGAATCCCATGGACAGAGGAGCCTGGCAGGCTACAGTCCATGAAGTGGCAAAGAGTCTGACACAACTGAGTGATCACGCAGACACAATATAGCTACATACCTAGGGCCCTATCTCTACCTGTGTATGTATGCATAATCTTGCATGAAGCCCCTCCATTGCTTTTCCATTGTCAGAACAAGTCCTAATCTGAGAAGTGGGGGCCCTCCTTGCCTCCCCAGTGACCGCCACTCCAGCACTTCCTGTTCACAGCTTCACTGGCACCCCACTCGTGGCCGTCTCCGGGACAGGTCACCCTCCTGGCCCCGCTGTCCCCAACCAGTAGCGCCGGGTTCTCAGCCTGCTCACTCCATGAACTTCTGCTCACCCTGCGGCTGCAGAAGCTTTCATCAGCTTTCGGAGAGAACAGGAGTCACTTCCTCCCCTGCTCCCACCACCATCTGGCACACACCTCTATTAAGACATTGATTCCATTGTGTGGTAGTTATTCTTGTATCGGTTTGTTTCCTCGCAATAGCGGCTCAGTTCCTGAAGGAAGGAGCTGGTTCCTTGTCATCTTGGCAGCGCCGGCCAGGTTTTGCGTGGGAGAGGGATGCTCCTGCCTCCCTGGGCAGCTCGCTTGTAGGGTGCGCTGGGGGCCTCAGCCCACGAGCCGCCCCTCCTGTGTTTTTTCCCTCCCCCTCTTGAGGGGGGATCAAAGGCAAATTCGGCGCGCTCCACCCCAGAGTGACGCCCCACCGGTGGGACAAACAAAAGCCTCGGGTTCAACGACAGGACAGCCGAGAGCGAATTGCAGGAGCTCTCGACAGCAGATTAGGTATTTAGAGCCAAAGCGCTGTGGCTTTCAGAGATTAAAGGCATTATAGATTTGCTAAACGCGAGGCGAGCCAAAGAATAGGTAGACAGAGCATCGCTACCCTTCAGGCAGCCGGGGGTGGGCGTGCGGAGGACGCGCAATCATGCCGGCGTGAATGCGAGACATGCGGGCTTAATTTTTCATTTGCAATCAAGGCCACGTCCCCCCTTCTCCTAGTTTCAGAAACACCGGTCCTTCCTCGGGCTCCTTTCACAGGCCGAATTGCCGAGAGAAGGGAAAATTATCCAGAGATAATGGTGCTGATTATGGGACAGCAAGTGGCTGCGAAGCGCAGGCGGCGCCTACAGATGAGGAGCGGCGCGGGCCGGGCTGCGGACGGATGCGCTGGGCGGGGATGTGCGGGGCGGTAATGCTGGGTCCTCCAGACCCGCATCTTTGGCGAGCTCTCGGGTCCCAGCGTTCAGGCCCTGACCCAACTGCACTTGGGGATCTCATGTCTCTTCCTTGAATGGGGAACACGTTTAGGCTTCATGGAAAGTTCTTTTCTACCCACTCCCCCCGCCCCTTGGGTTCACCGCCACCCCTCTTTTAATCCAAGAAAAGGAGCAAAGACTGTTCTATAATGGAGAGAATGCAGAGAAGGCAGAGTGCATAGGATTACAGGAGACGGGATCTCAGGAGCTAGACTCAAGGAGTCTGAGGACCTGGATTCTGCTCCCTGCCCCTGCCGCGGGTGCGCCTTCATGAATCTGGGTGGGGCAAGTGCCTCTCCGGACCAATAGTCTGCACTTCAGAAGCAGGCGTAGGACCCCGTGAACGTCACTGTTCTGCGCTTCGCAGCAGGAAGGAAAACGTCTCTATACTCCTGAAGAAAAATCAGGAGATGAGGTGATTGTCATTCTCTTCTGAAAAGGAGACAAAAGAAAATTAACTTGAGTTGCAGCCCGATGGACTCAGGCTAGACCTAAAAGAAGAATTCTCACCAGAGGGGCATTGTTAAAACATGAAACCGGACCCAACAGAAAGTTTCAAAACTTCCTACTGGGTAGCATTTTCAAGAATCGCAGTGCGGGCTAGACTCGGCACGTGCCTCTTCCGAGAGGCGACGGTGGATGGACCCACTGCCTTCGGAGCTTCCTGACTCACCATAATTCAATCTATGAAGTTCCTCGATGCGCTGGGCGCACATCCAGACACTCTGGGAATACTGTTTCATTACCCCTCCATTCAGACCTAGCAGGTGGATGTTTTATCCCTCAAACAAGCATGCAGAATTTGGCGGCTTTGCCAGGGTCACTGCTGGCTGTACATGGGAGCTGAATCTGAAGCCGAGTCTGATTGGTTTCAAAAGTCTCTCTCTCTCCCCCGGAGGCCCGCATCCTCTCTTGCTGGAAAGAGGCAGCGGGGAAGGTGGGCAGCGAGGGCTCAGCAGGAGTTTCTATGCAGCCTCGGGTAGGACCCGCTCACCACCGCTCACAACTGCTCACCACTCAGATGAAGAAACCACATTTCATGGCAAACAGGGGTGACACCTGAGAGGCGCATCCTGCCTACTCCCTTTACCGAGGTGGCTGTAGATTCCTGGTTGAGGGCTGTGGCCTTGAAGGGGCGGGGCGGGGAACCGGGTGGACTCCCAGAGGGCGGGAAGCACCCAGCCCAGGACTTCAGAGACTATGGGCTGACAGCAGCCACCTGTGATCAAATATTCCTTTTGCTTCTTTTTCGGGCTTGCGGAATTGCTTCCACGTGCTTCCTGACCGAGCGGAGGAACAGGTCATTAAGTTCTGGAAGACAGAGGCGGGACCATCAGCCCTGGAAGAATGGGAGGGTAGCTGGGCTCCTAGGCAGCTCCAGAGACCCACTCATAACCCTGGGGGCTCTGAGCGCCTCAGTGGCTGCAAGGACCCATGCCCAGGTCCTGCCACTCAGGCTCCCAGAGGAAAAAAACCCAACTAACCTGCTTCTCCTAACCCTCTAAGAACACAAGGCTGGAATGCCCTAGTGCTCAGTGGGGCTGTCAGGTCGGGGCCAAGAGGCAGGGCAACTAGAGTCAGACTACACTGAATAAATCTCCACCCACTAACTAACTGCAGGCTATGTGTGCTTAGGCACATGTAAACTCCTTTATCCTGTTTCTTCACCTGTAAACAATAATAATACCTGTATCAAGGAGTAAAGAGACAGTTAACTGGAACTTGGCTGCCAGGTTGTCAGCACTGTGTACAGTTAACTGGGATATTGCTGTGACCCCAGTGACTACCACCATACAAAACCACTACTGTGAGAGAATCGGAGAAAAAATGGTACAAATGCAGGAGCAGGAGAAAGAAGGATGAGGTCATTTTTTATTTTCCTTTTTAAGATGATCCCTCCCCACTCACCCAAGACCCTGGAGCCTGTCCCCAGGCTCCATGTGGGATGTGAGAACCCACCCTTGTTTAGACAAGGGCTTTGCTCTGAAACACAGGCTACAAGGAGATGGAACCAGGTGGACAAGGACCGCCAACTAACTGGTCCTGGTTTGAGCACTGAAAAAGCCCCCCGTCTCAGGAACCTCCTTTGTTGTTGTTGTTCAGTCCCCCAGTCGTGTCTGACTCTCTGCCACCCCATGGATGGCAGTACGCCAGGCCTCCCTGTCCCTCACCACATCCCAGAGTTTGCCCAAGTTCATGTCCATTGCATCAGTGATGCCATCCAGCCCTCTCATCCTCTGACATCTTCTCCTTCTGCCCTCAGTCTTTCCCAGCATCAGGGACTTTTCCAATGAAGGACAAAAAGAAACCTCCTTATTCCCAGGCAAATCTGCAAAGTTGGTCATCCTATACCAAGAACCACCTCGGAGAAGACAGCGGTGGGACCACAAACTCAGTCACACGTGCAGCCGCTTAGTGTACACTGCGCTGGGAGCACAACATCCCCCACTCCATCTTCCCCTCCTCCCCTCCTCCCCTCACTCCCTCACTTCCTTCTTGTGTTTATTTAGCTAAGATTCCCTTCTCCCCTTTGGTCCTTAGTATGTTCACACTGGCAGGGCCAGACACACCAGGGTCAGCTATGGAGGGGTGAGGGAGCCTGTGAGATTAGCAGGCAGGGCCTGGGGTCCAGAAGGGGGCTCTGCCCACCCTTGTCGCTTTTTAATGCAATGGTTCTTGCTGGGGAAAACAGAGGCAGCATTTTCTCATCAAGTCCAAACTCCCTCTGGGTGACCCTGGAGACACTGGTGACCAGAGGTGACTGGGGGCGTGGAGAAGGGTGGAGAGCTGGAGCCCTAGCCCCCGGACCTGTGTCCTGAGGCAGCTGGAGAACAAGCAAAGGGCCGGAGTGTGGGCAAGAGCGAGTTTGTGTGTGCTTCTGCAAGTAGGCAGGTCTGATGGACCAGATCTTCCAACAGAGCCCTGGCCAATGGTTCTGAGAGGCAATCATGAGAGTGGAAAAGAGAACAGGGGTGGGAGACGAGGCAGGAGGTGATTGGATGGGACTCAGAACAGAGGGGTCCCTGAGTTTTGGCCCTCTCTCTTCCCTGACCTTCCCAGGGTCAGGGATCGGGAGAGGCTGGGGCCTCAGGGCATCATGCTGTCCGGGCTGGTTCTGACCAGGGACGCAGAGCTGCAGCCAAAAAGGGCGGTGGGAAACCCTCCCCTCCCAGCACACAGCAGGTACGTGGCAGGGCTTCCAGCCCTGAGAGAGGGGCCTGGGCTGTTCTTCGTCCCCTCTTGGGGACTTGGTGGATCATGAAGAACAGGGCGAGCACAGCTGAGTGCCTCTCCTCCGAGGCCCTGCCCTGCCTTGCTAGTGGCAACCAGAGAAGGCACTCCGGGGGGATGTTTCTGGGATTGCAAGGTTGTCTCCTGCTGCCTGTGTTCCCTGACCTCCTTCTGCACCCTGGCACTTTTCACAAGCTCTCACCGTGAACCACTGGGCCGGCGGAAGGGGGTGTCCTACCTCCATCAGCCAGGGCAGAACTCTAGGCAGGGGCTCCTCTGCTCTCTGCAGTGGAGCTGAACAGCACTGCCTCCCCCCAATCTGGGATGCCACTCAAACTTCTAATGCAAACTTCTCTTTGTAAAGGGAGCCGCTGGAAGGCCGGGGACGCACGGCAGTGCCGGGCACCCTACAGGCAGCGTGCTGGCTCGAAGACCTTTTCTGGTGCCAAAGGCTGGGAAGTCAGGTGTGGCACCCCTGGTTCTGAAGAAGTACAAGCCCATCACGAGTCCCCCTAGAGGCAGGGGTCTGTCCTCGTCCTAGCATCTAATACGGTGGTCCTCAGCCTTTTAGGCACCAGGGACCGGTTTTGTGGAGGGTAATTTTTCCACGGGGTAGGGGCGGGTGGATGGTTTCTGGATGATTCAAGTGCATTACATTTATTTTGTCACAGCTGATCTGACCGTAGGCAGAGCTTAGGCGGCGGGTGATGGGGGCTGTAAATCCAGATGAGGCTTCGCTCACTGGTCTGCCACTCACCTGCCATCCAGCGGGGGTCCTAACAGACCATGAACCTATACTGTTCTGTGGTCCCTGGGGGTTGGGGATCCCTGATCTAATATACTGGATATTTGTTTCTGTTTCTTTCCCCAAGAAAATGTAAGCCTCATGAGAGCAGGAACTTCATTTTTTTTCTTATCTTCTGTCTCCCCAGCTCCTAGAAGAGTGATGGGCACATTGTAGGTCTCAGTAAAGATTGTTGGGTGAAGGAATGAATTAAGTAGCGTCATCATTCCATTCCATTCCCATTTTACAGATGATGAAACTGAGGTTGAGTTGGATTAATTAACTCAAGGCTCCCTGGTAGCTTTGGGCTTTGAGGGAAGGCATGTTTACAACAGTCATTACTCCCTGGAAATTCTTCTGCTAGTCTGACTTGCTTCCCTCCAAATCCAAGGATGGCCCATGTCCAGCAGTGAAGACCAGCTGAGGAGCACATTCCTGGGGGGCTGCCCTCTTTAGGTGAAGAAAGAGGTTTAAGGTGAGGCTGCCATCATGAAGGGAAGGTCCTCAACCCCCATATCCATGTGGCTGGTTGTCCCAGGAATCGCTTCCTCTGTACATCTCCCTGTTACTGTGAGGAAGGGGAGGGAGGCTTTAAATGACTTCAGCTATAGATCTCACAATTACTCTCCCTCTCTCTAATTTGGATGTTAATGTATTAGCTACAGCTTTGCCTTCTAGGCTAGAAATTGTTTTTCCCCCCCGCCCTGAAATTATACATCCAGATAGAGTAGTGTTCATTAAAGTAAGATTAGGAGAGGATAATATGTGAGAGGTATGTAATCTTTTGCAAATGGTTAGTAAATTGGAACTACCCCAATTACAATCTTGTTCATCACACAGGGCTGAATTACTCTGCCTGGGACGGGAGTCTCAGCCACAGCTCTGCTCGGCTCACATTTCATAAATATTGTATACACATGATATTCTCAGCCATCTGCTTTGCTGGTCGCCGAGCACATTTTCTGACTTTCTGGTCGACTGCAGAGAGCGGTGGGCGTGAGGTGGCCATCCTGCCGGCCAGCCTCAGAGCCCAGCCTGGCGGGCCCTCCTGGAGGGCTCCTCCCATGCCAAGTGCCGCAGGCACCTTCCCCCAGGCTGTGCCAGGCCCACTGCCCCCACTAACACCTCCTGTGGCTCCCAGGGTCTCACCCAGCAGGGACCTGTGTGCAGTGGGGCTTTGCCGGCAGGAATCTGCTCCAGAAGAGGTGTGTGAAGGTGATGGAGCTGATGCTGAGAAGAGCTCAGGGTGTGGGGTCTGGGTGACACCCTGGGTCATCTGAAGTTTTCCCTCTGCCTTGCAGGACAGACAGGGAGTGCGCACCCATGGTTCTCACAGGTTGCTGCTCAGCATTAAGGGTGAATCTGTCTCTTCCTCTCACCCCTTTGGGTTTGGCCCGAGCTGCTCCTTGTGATCACTTTGTGTCCTGTGTCTTTCAAAGAGGCAGTGAAATGTCATAATTAAGAGTGAGAATCTGTCCTCAGAGTGTCTGGATTTAAATCCTACTTTGCTATTGACCAGGCTTCCCAGGTAGCTCTCTGGTAAAGAATCCACCTGCCGATGCAGGAGGCACAAGAGACACAGGTTCAATTCCTGGGTCAGAAAATCTCTTGTAGAAGCAAATGGCAACCTGCTGCAGTATTCTTGCCCGGGAAATCCCATGGACAGAGGAAGGCTATAATCCTTGGGGTCACAAAATAGTCGGATACGATTTAGAGACTAAACAGGAGTAATAATCTGGCTCAGAGTGTCTGGATTTAAATCTTGCTCTGCTGTTGACCAGTTGTGATCCCGAGCACATAGTTTAAGCACTCTGCGTCTAGGTTTCTCCGTCTATAAAAAGGGTGTGATAATAATAACACCTATCCCAGAGGATGGTGATGAGTTAATATTTAGGACAGTATCTGGCATACAGTAAGTGCTCAATAAACATTAGCTATGATTTTTTTTGCAAAGATATTTTGAATCTCTTCCTCAGATCTCAGCATCCCCTGCAAAGAGCATGCAGAAGGCTTGTGCAAGAAGTAAACTCCAGGCAGGAGGGAACCAAAGATAAAAGACTGGATCCACCTGGTAGCACATTTCCCAGAGCTTATTTCATTCCATCCTCACAGGTCTTTGAAGCATATATATTTTTATGCCCATTGCACAGATGAGGATGGTGAGGCTCAAAGAATTTTTAAGAAGCAGATTTCTTGTTGCTTCCCTGTTCAAAACTTTCAGTTTACCCTTTGTTTTAGAGTAAAGCCCCACATCCTGAACAGCCTATAATATCCTCCATAATCTTGTTCTCATCCACCTGCGTGTTTATCCTCTACTCACGCCTGATCCTATCACCTCACCAAATTGTTCTTTATCCACATCACAAACCCCCCTGCTCCAGGGCCTTTGCACACCCTATTTTTTCTGCCTGGTCTTGACCTCCCCTTCCTGCTTTGCCGAAATAATTTCTATTCATCCCTTAGATTTTTTTTTTATTATTTATTTATTTATTTACTTATTTGGGGGCTTCACTTGTGGCTCAGCTGGTAAAGAATTCTCTGCAATGCAGGAGACCTGGGTTCGATCCCTGAGTTGGGAAGATCCCCTGGAGGAAGGAAAGGCTACCCACTCCAGTATTCTGGCCTGGAGAATTCCATGGACTGTTTAGTCCATAGGGTTGCAAAGAGTCGGGCACGACTGAGTGACTTTCACATTTTTGGCCGCACTGGGTCGTTGTTGCTGTGTGTGGGCTTTTCTCCAGTTGTGGTGTGCGGGCTTCTCATTGTGCTGGCTGGCACAGGCTCTAGGCTATGCAGGCTTCAGTATTTGTGGCTCTCGGGCTCTAGAGCCCAGACTCAGTAGTGGCAGTGCGTGGGCCCAGCTGCCCCACGGCACGTGGGATCTTCCCAGACCAGGGATCGAACTGGTGTCCCCTGCATTGCAAGGCAGACTCTTAACCCCTGGACCACCGGGAAAGCCCCATCCCTCGGGTATTAACCTGCACTTCTCCAGGAAGTCTTCTTGGCCCCACTAATGTATGCTTTGTTAGCAACCGCTGTGTCTCCTTCATAGTGTCTCTTACAACTGTGACTAAACACTCAACTCTGTGTGTGTGTGTGTGTTTTCTGTCTTATTAGAGTGTAAGACTCATAGGGCACAGCCTGTATTAGTCAGGAGAAGCTGGGCTAAGCTGTGGAAGCAAAAGTCCCAAATCTCACATTTCTCTCTGCTGCTGTATGCCCCATGCGGGTCAGCAAGGGCTTCTGCTCCAGCTGGTCACTCAAGGGATCCAGGAGGCTTTAACACTTAACACTTTAACACTTGCGGCTGCACCATCTGGCACACCGAGGATCCCTGGAGGCTACAGCAGGGGAAGGGAGAGACTGGAGAATCACGTGTGAGCAGGGACTGCGTGGGCTCAGCCCCAGATGTTGGGTGTCCCTTCTGCTCCACGTCACCTTGTCTGTCAAGCTGGTAGGGGAATAGGATGTATATAGAGGCCATTTGCTTCTCTGGGGGATTTTCCCGACCCAGGGATTGAACCCAGGTCTCCTGCATTGCAGGCAGATTCTTTAAACCACCTGAGCTACCAAAGCTCCAGTATACAGGGGAGCAAGAGGAATATTTGATCTGCTGCAAGGACCCCATCCAGCTAGTTCTCTTGTGTGTTCTCCATGCTGAGCACATTGCTTGGCATGTAGTAGGAGCCCCTGACCCCAAGTGTCTGCTGAATGAATGAAGGTGTCCATGAGTGTGGCTCAGGGGTCTCCCAGCGAGCCCGCAGTGGAAGAGCTTTGGACCAATGATCCTCCCGGGTTCCAAGCCTTTGGCCTGTGCACTCTACCATGTCTTCCCAGGTTTATGGCATGTTTTTTCCCCTTAGAATGGAGAAAACAGTGTATCATGCATTTAGGCACTTAATAGATTTGTTTTTCCTGATGAAAGTGATGAAAGTTGCATGTCCTCCAATCAGTCTCGCAATCAGCCATTCAACCACTCACCCAGCCAAAGTGGCAATTCAAATTCAGCGAATGTTTCCTAAATGCCTACTGTGTGTCGGACGTGTCACCTGGGCTGGTGTCGGGAAAGCCTGGCCAGGTGGGCCCTGCAGCTCGTCTGCTTTCCCAGCGAGGACTCTGATGCTCCCTAGTAAGTAGGACCTGGATTCAACTCGGGTTTTCCGATAGCGCCCTTTCTTCTATGGTAACCAGAGGGTCTCAGATTAGAGCAGGCATCAGAATTGCCTGGAGGACCCTCCCACCCCTGCCCCGACATGCAGATGGCTGGACCCCATTCCTGGTTTGTCAATACCATAGAGATGGGCGGGGCCTGAAAATCTGCATTTTCTAATGAGCCCCAGGTGACGCTCTGCTTCGGTTCCCAGCATCTGAGAGCCACTAGCCGGTGGTGTGCTGCCTGGTGGTGGGCGGCAAGGTGCCCTTCTCTCCTGAGCTTGGCTCAGGAGTCCTGGCTGGGGGAGGGGGGTGAACAGCACAACCTCTGGGGAGCTGCTATTGGGTCCTTGTCTGTGAGGCTGCCTGCTACCCTGGTGTCTAAAGCGAGGGGGTTCAGCCCAGGAGCTCTGAGGCGTTCTGTAGATCTGACATTCAGCAATCTGTGATTGGATGAACTCAACCAGAGCCACAGGCCCATATGAGTCTCTTCCTAGGTGGGCAGTGGTACAAATGGAAACCTGCGTAACAGCCGGTGCCCAGGGAAGTCACGGAGCTGTGGAGTAGTCAGTGACTCCAGGACCAGAGTCGGGTGTGACCCCACTGCTGCGAAAGGCACTAATAGCCTGCCGTGGAGACAATACAAACGTTCGAAACCATGAGAAGAAAATGTGTCAGCCTATAACCAGGTGCTAATTGGCCTGAGTCTCTTGAGGGGCTCCAGGCAGGGTTTGGGAAGCCCCAGGAGGGAACCTAGAGGTTTGACAATAACCTGTGACTACCATCTTTGTCACAGCATGGCATTTACCTATGTGGTACCCATAGCCTGGCGGTGGGTGGGCATTTTAAGGAGCAAGAAACAGACTTGGAGGCCAGCCCAAAGTCAGCTTTTATTAAGAGAAGAGTTTTGGATCCAAACCCAGGTCTGCTGAGAACAAAGCCCATCTTCCTTGAAAGACTGGGCAGGGGAGCACAAGGGGCCGTGCAAGCGAGGAGATGCTGGGTGGGAGGAAGTCACCGAAGAGGCTGGGTGGGCGAAGTACCTGCCGACTCCTTGAATCCCAGAAGCCTCCCTGAGGTTCCTGAGCATGCTAGGGATGCTCAGGATGGTGGAATGGCTGCAAGAAGGGTTTGGTGTTGCTAACTTTTCCATCCAGGACTGTCCAAGGGGAGTGGCGAGGACTCAGATGGAGCAGAGCCTGTATAACTGGGCCCCTCTGCATTCTGGCAGCTCTACGTTTCCACTGCGTCTCTCCAGGCCACCAAGAGGTCACACGGCATCTTTGTGTGGAGTGGGGAAAAGGCGCGTCTTCCTCCAAGGAGGTGCAACTGGACATCACATTCCCGAGCTGCACTAGCAGAGCTGGGCTGAATCTCTGTCCACACATACCTGCTCGGTCTGACACTCTGGTCAAGGGAATGATCTATGCCACTGTGTCTGGGAGCCTGAGCATGCGCACACACTTGTGGACCTGACACCCTCTCCCTGCCCAGGGAATTCACTTCCCAGAGGGGGGACTGGAAACCTCTGTAACTTTAACCTGCTTCATCCCTCCTTCCCCACAGGCTTTCTAACTGAATCTCTTCTAAGAGGGCTGGGTGTCTGCGCTGGGAGCTGCGGGGAGAATACAATCCGCAAGGTCAGGGAGAAGCAGAGCCGGAAGCAGCGATGCTGTGTGTGACTTTAAGGATGGATAACAAAGGAGATAGTGCAGAGAGGCGCAGTCAAGGGCAGACAAGGCTTTCTAGGGGCCCCCTCCCCCATCAAACTGTTAACACGAAATACAAAGCTCAAGTCTTTATTACAAAAAAAAAAAAAAGAAAAGCAAAAGGTAGCAGCAGCTGAAGAGTGCAAGCCAGAGAGAGGGGAGAGCCACAGTGAAATCAATACTGGCCAGGACAAGCATTATCCCATGTGGAACACCTCAAGCCTCTGCCTAGAAAATTTGATTGGATCTTCAGAAAAACCTATTAGTGTGTTGTCAGGACCTTCTGGTGATAACTGACCAGCTCTCTCCAATCGATGCTCTTCACTTGTGAAGCTCCTGATTTTTTAACAGCATAATTGTTTTTTTAATAACCGGCTGGCTCACCCACTCCAGCAAGCGGGGAGTCAAAGTCAGACTCCCAACTTAAAATATAGAGAAACATGATGCCCCAGCCACTTCTTCCTAATTGCACAATTACTTTATGGAGCACGGGGGACCGAAGGCGGGAGGGTGAGGCTTTTTTTTTTCGGCTAAGCCAAGTTGTTAAGAAAAGTCACAGAAGTAATTACACAAGTCAAAATTATTTACTAAATGAAATCCATTCTTCGCAAAGGAACCTTTATTTATTTTTAAAGAAAAACGGCCAAAAGGGGGATGGTTTCAGCATGGCGAGAATACCATAAAGCAACAGTAGAATCAGTCATCAATTATTACGGCATTTTCATTTTCAACTCAAGAACCGATAACACATTTTACCGGGGATTTTAAATGCACTGTAACGACAGCAGTATTTTTTTTTTTGCCGTGCTTTGGATCTGAGATGTCAAAGTACTTCACAAACAAATAACTGGAAACAGTTTGGGGTGAAGGCTCTTTATAACTGAGAGCAGGGCCCACAGAGGAAGCGATTCGCCCAAGGTCATGGGCTGAATTGGAGGGACAGCTGGAAAGAGCAGGCATGAATACTGGCTCCCACAGTCAGAGCTCAACACCACTAGTCTGCGCCTTCCCACACATACCAAAACAAGCCCCCAAAGTCGGGAGACAGCAGCAGACCAGAGAAGTCACGTGCCCTCCAATGCCTAAGTTGTCCATGCTGACAATTTGCTGTACAGAATGGAAGCTGGGTGTGCAGGTCAGAGGTCTTTACAGACTGCTGTTGGGCTAAAACCAGGAAAAGCAGTTGCTAGTGAAAATGTAGAGGGTTCTATGCTTGTTTGGGGCAGCCTGGCTTTCCACCTGAGCTCCTGAGTGTATTCATCAGATTCTTCAAGGTGTCAGCCTTCCAGGAGGGCCTGATGGCTCACACAACAGTTGTTCTCAGCCCACCTGGCAGGTCTCACCTTTCTCTGGTCGGTTCCCTCCAGAGCCTGGTCTGTGTACCCAGGGTTGGCAGGGGAGATTCAGAGGAGGAGGGGAGACAGAGCATGGGAGAGGGTGAAAGAGAGAGAGGAAAAGAAGAAAGTGGAAAAGAAAAAATAAAAATAGAGAGGTGGGCCCGTTTTAAAACATTTGCAGGCCCTAGGACCTCTTTGTAAGGAGGCTTTGTCCCACAAATATATTACAATCCAAATATATTACAATCCCACACTGAATACAATTTATTCATGATTATTTACCAGTTGAGTTTGGTTGAAGTTTGCTGGCTGATAATGTTATGGCTTTGTAGATATTTAATTAAACACTTAATAATTTTGATTTTACACTTTGCTTCTCTGCCTTTTAGAGCTCATATTTTTTTCTTTCCAGGCCCTTGAAATGTTTATAAGACATAGGCACTATATGTATTGACCTTAAAACAGCCCAGAGGGCTAGAGAAGGGAGAGATGGGGGGGTGGGGAAACAATGTTGATTAGGACAGCAAGAAACAGACTCGAAACCACATGGGGACAAATTTCACAAAGCAGACAGAGGGAGCCCTCAAAACTACAGAATTGTTGGTTAGAAAAAAGAAAGAAAGCAGGCTTTACCAGGATAGTTCCAGGAAGAAAAAGAAGAATAGATGAAAGACCAATCCAACCACGGATGAGAAAAAAAAAATCTCTCTCTGATTATTCAATAATTTATTGAACACAGGGCCAGATACTGTGCTTGGCTTCTGAGATACCCAGTCAGATCAGATACAGCCTCTACTCTCAAGGAATTTACTGTTTTATTGAGGGAGACAGAAAGGTAAACAGTTCAGATATGTGATAAGGACACAAATTGAAGTAAGCATGAGAGGTTGGGGAAGCACAGAGAAGTCACCTAAGGCAGGCAGATGCTCCTGGAAGGTTCAAAGGCACCGAGGTGTGACCAGGAACGAGATGGAACTGGATGAGAAGTCAGGTGTGGTGTGGGGGGTAGGGGGGCCAGGAGGAAAGTGGGTATGAGAGGAGATGGAGGGTCACGGGTCGGACTGAAAAGGGTCACGCTAAACCGAAAGCAGATCACGAGCACTTGGACTTATTCTGCTGTCTAAGGTTAGCCAAGAATGGTTTCCAAGCAGCGGAGGGACCACATGCACTCTAGTTAGGGCTGATTTGGGCTGAGGCACTGGAGATCCAGGGAAGAGGCCATTGCATTCCTGCCATTGAAGGAAAGGGCCTGGAGCCAGCCAGTGCCGTGGAGATGGTGAGGTGGGTCACTCGGAGACGTATTTAGGGGACAGTGGGCGGGGTTGGTAACCAGTTGGAAGTGGGAGATGAGTGCAAGAGAGGACTCAAGGATGACTCCCAGGTTTCTGGTTATTCGTTGAGAAAGGGGATGTAAGAGAAGGAACAGGTTTGGAGGAGAGACTTTTCATTTGCTCCAAACCTGATGATCCTCAGGCTGGTGCCGTGCCCCAGTAGGGCCCTTGGAAAGTGGTCAGGAAAACCCAGCAAAACTCTTTAAGAGGTGTGGCAAGTAGGGATGCAGAGTCACTAGTAGATTATGAGTTTGTCTATGGGGATTCTTGGCCAAGACAGAAACATGGCCCAGAGACCAAATACTAGAGATCTTTCCATTTGGCCTCAGAAGAAATGTGCAGGGATGAAGAAGGAACTTGATGGGCACCTCTAAGACTGCTGAACGCTGGACTGGGGCTCCAGCTGTGATTCATAATTGCAAAGGGAGTTTATTGGATGTTAGCTCATGAAAGCTCCAAACTATATCTAGAAGTCTGTATTCTCCCAGACTAGCAACGGAACCTACGTAACAGCATGTTGAATTGAGACACAGACATCTATCAATCGCACCAAAATTCATTGGCTTAAACTCCATCACCCAGAGCTGACCCTTTGCTACCGCAGGAAGTAATGGGCTAGAAATAAGTGCCATCAGAAGCTGAGTCTAAGTAGATCTGTGATCATGGACATTTTGAGACACGGATTCGGTGTGGGCTTTCAAACAGATGGATCTGCTAGCATGAAATTGCCAAGAGTAAAAAGAGAACGCTAGTTTAATACACACGGCTGGGGAAGAGGCCGGGACCGGATTCCCCAGTCCTGGCCCAGGACTTGCTCAGCATTCACAGCAAGTATGCAGCCCCAGAGCAAAGCAACCACATTTCTTTCCCTGGTTTTTGATGTTGGCAAAGGGAAGACAAATGAGGGTTCTCTGGTTTGGGGATGGCGTGAATGAACCACACGTGTCCATAAATAAACCAAGAGCCCTCCAAACACACTGCTCATTTGTTCGCACAAAAGCCAGGCTGGCAGCCCTCTCACCGAGCCATGTTCACAGTTGGATCCTTAATGCATTGCGAGCGTTCAATCAAACTTTTAGTGGTGAAACTCTGGGAGCAGAAAGCCAGCTAAGCCCAAATGGCCCCTTGGCTTTTCCATCTTTTGTGGCTGCCTGGCTGTGCTCTTATGGGTTTTGTTGTCAACAAACTCCTGGCTTGCCTTTGAGCACTCCAAATTATTGAAAATGACTACAGCTTAAGACTGGCAGGATGATTGTTAAAAAACAGCCCTGGCATTAATCATAGCTTAAGAGCTTTTGGAAAATGATTCTAATTCAGAAGGGGTGGCTTACAAAGAGGCTTGTCGAAAGCGAAGCAGGCATCAAATTCTGAAAGGCAAAAAAAAAAACCTCCTTGGTACCCACACCTGGCTTCTTCCCGAAACCCAGCTGGCAGGAGCATGGGGGGCGCAGTTCACCCCATCAGCTCATCCTGTCTGAGGCCACCTTGGGCCTGCCACAAGACCCACAGCATGCCACCCCCCGGATCCAGGGCTGTTGAGATCGGAAAGACTTCTGGGAGCGCCCACAGTCACAAATTTACTAGTGGTCCTCAGAATAAGGAAGAAGTGGCTGGGCGCCTCATATTCTGTCAACAGTTGGATGCCTTAGAACCAGCGCTAAAATAAGCTGTGTGCACAGAGGCAGCTGCGTGGGCAAACACACGGTCAGCATTTGCGAGGAGCCAGGCAGGGCAACGAGCTAATCCTTCTGCCTCTTGCCTGCTTGGCACAACAAAGAAGAATGATTTTTGCCATCAGCATTCTCCCTATCACGGAATCATTGCACAATTTAGTATGATTAATGGTTTCCATTTAGGAGAAGCTGAGAATGAAAACAGTGGGAGAGAGGCGGCAACCCAGCTGGGGGTGTTTGTGGCTGCACCTCGGGCGGAAGGGTGGGGGAAATCTGGCCAATGGCCTCTACCTTTCCTGCAGGCACGACTGGGGAGGCACTCTGGGGCGAAGAGACACATGGCTTTGGACATGCATTTGCAGGAACAGTCTGAAAGCTGCAAGCTTGTGATGCACTGTTTGCTGTTTCCTCCTTGCAGCCTTCCAAATGTTTGCGTAGGAGAAGCTACTCCCTCTTGACCAGCCCAAGGAAGGGCTTTTCCTCCCAGAGGTTCCTAACTAAGGACTGGCTCTGGGAGGCAGCGTGGTGACGGGGCTGGATGGCTGAAATTCGCAGAACTACCTATGCCACTTCTTGGCATTCCTGATGGCCACGTGGGGGTGCCATGCAGGGAAGGACCCCCACCTTTGCACTAGGATGGTAGCCGTGACCTTCAACATGGCCACCTCTGTTTCTGGAGCTCTGCGGGTGCACCTAGACTCAGCTCTGAGCGGCTGGCTCCCCCGGGAGTTCTTCTCTGCTCTGCAGCGTCCTTCCCTTTCCGCGTCTGCAGGCTTTGCTTCTGGTCAGATTTCACGGCTGCTGGAGGTGAGTGGTGAGACAGAGGCCACCGTAGCCAGAGACTTGTGGGTGCTGATAGAAACCAACCAGGAAAACAGAGGATTCGAGAGGGCCTGATTTTTTTTTTTTTTTTTTTAAGCAATAGCCACTGTTACTGAAGCCAGAGAGGGAGAAAATTGGTGATCTTGGCTGGGTCTAGCGTGACTCAGAACCCTTCTTGATGCATTGGTGTCTCTGCAAGGAAATCTATTATTTTCCATAAACTGTCTTAAGCATCTCCCGGGCTACATTTCTGGCTGTGTTAAGAATCAAGCCATCAAGAACAGCTGTGAATGTTACACACTTTCAGCAGCAGCAATGGGCTTTGGCAGGGAAGTAGGAGCAAAAAAACCCAAGTAGGACATTTCAGTTGACAGTAATGGCATTTTCCCTTCCTTGTCCAAACGATAAAAGATTCATGCTCCTAATTGCAACACTATAGCTGCCCCCATCACTTTATTCTGGGAGAGGAGGTTAGAGAAAACAGGCCTAGAGAGAGGGAGAGAAAGAGAGAGAGAGAGAGAGATGGATAGTAATTTCATCACTAGCTAACAGAGACTGATTAGTGCAGAAGGCTTCCTTCCATAGCAATACTTTTTAATCAGGGCTGCTGTGTCTGGGCAAACAGCTTTGGTGGATTAGCTAGACTGGAGCCTGCCAGCATCCGTTGCAAGTTTAAACGATGAAATACACAACTACAGAGAAAACAAACCAAAAAGAGTAATAAAGCCACACATTTCAATATTCAGTAACCATTAAGGGATTTAAATATTTGCTTGCTATTAAAGGCTTGCATTAGGCTCTTCCAACACCAGCTCTGGAAGACTGAAATATCAATTACGGATCAATTTTCCCCCTAAGTAAACACTAATGCAGGATAAACAGTATTAGAAGATGCAATCGTAACATTGCTGACTTCAGGATGGACTTCCTGCTGGTAACAGCAAGTTTAAGCCTGGTGATTAATTAACCTGAGAAGATAGCACTTAAGGAAGATTTAAGACGATCATGTCTGAAATATGATTGTGAGCAGTGCGCGTCTAGAGGGCAGCTGAAGTCCTGCGTTGATTTCACCCTCAGTGACAGTCTTCATTTTCCCCGGAATCACCACCCACAGCTCAACACCTCCAAGGATTAGGAGGGAGTAAAATGGGAATTGAGGGTGGGTGTGTACGTGCGTGAAGAGAAAAATCAGTAGATTTTAAGTTCCTTGCTGGAATTAATTCCGTATTTCAATACGCAAGGTTCCAGTTGCATTTCCTAAACTGACCACCAGGGGCAGTAGACATTCTACGTCCACTTTGGAAGGAAAAATAAAAACACACAAAAAACAGATTTTACCTGGAAACTGAGGGTTGAAAGACTTTAAAATGATTCTTGATTTCAAGTCTCAGTTTTGGGGTGCTCACATTATTCTTGTGCCTATCAACCTCTTGCCAGCCCGTGGTGTGTGTTGGGGGGTTTGGTGCAGGGGTAGGTGGAGGGGTTGGGGGGTTGGCATGGGGATATTGAATACTGTGGCTCTTACTGGAGGCATATGTCGCAGTTTTGAGATGAGCACAAGGCAGAGATTATGGTGTGTATTTTTCCAACATGGCATACCTCATTCTAAAGGCTCCTTACAATATATGTGGGCAAGGGTGAGGGTTTGCTTAGCTGTTCCCAAAAATGTCATCCCTCACTGGGAAGGACGGATGTGCTGTTCCAGTAGGTCCTTGAGAATGATGGGTTGAATAGGGCCAGCTGGCTCATTACTGCAAGTCCAATCTGAAAGCTGCTATATGGAGG
This sequence comes from Bos grunniens, assembly GCF_055505025.1. Taxonomy (NCBI): domain Eukaryota; kingdom Metazoa; phylum Chordata; class Mammalia; order Artiodactyla; family Bovidae; genus Bos; species Bos grunniens. The sequence goes on from NC_141179.1 coordinate 26,226,556, forward strand.
ATGGACTTATGAATGTCATGATCGAAATGCAGAATTGGTGACCTGTTCAGACTAAGTGGAAAGTGAGATTCGGGCAGTCGGATGCCTGGCTGTCTCCCTGTCATGATCTACTGCTTGCTGAGCGCCCACTACGTGCCTACGACTGACTTCAATTTATCGGCCCACAGGTTCTTTCGGACCACGGCCGAGTCGCTTTCCCTTCTCTTGTACTGTGTCAGGACGTCTAAGTGCTTCATTCTCGAAATATTTCCCAACTATATATGTGTGGCTGTGGCCACAAATTTCACCCCGAATTTGGCTGCCAGTTCTTCATGACTAAGGGCCATGTACTTAGTATCCTGAGAAAAGGATGTGAGTGTAAAAAAGGTTTTAGGTAGGCATGATTTTATAATAAAACCAAAATGCCTTTGCTTTAGCAGGGTCCTTCCACCTGTAGCATGGTGACTGCCTGGTTGTTTAAAGGCTCTGGATGGCAGAATCAAAGGAACATTTTCCCATGGAGTTCAGTCCACAGCAGTGCAAGAATTACATTGCATGTAGACAGAGGACAGTGAAAGATTGCAATTAACACCCACATAGCATCTTGGGGTTCCAGTTGATGTATTTGGAGAACGCAAGCTGGCCAAAACATTTGTGAAAACTCTGGAGGAACTGAGGACCGTTTCACTCCTACACCAAAGGAAGGACCAGGCTGCCTATCAAGCTCCTGCTGACATGGGTTGCTTCGGGCACCTTCTTTGCATACCCTGTGGAACTCAATCACCACCTCACATTTGCCTCAGTTCAGTTAAGGTCTTTCTTGGGTCCCCCTTCTCTGCAGGTCACAGCTGCATCTGGAGTCTCATGTGACAGACAAGGGGAGTGGGTGTGGGACTCTAAACATCCCATATGCCATGTGGCCTGGAATAACTACGCTAGTGAGTGGTGAGGACAAGGGGATCCTTGGACGTTCTAAGACCAGCTTCACAAGGGCACGGGGTATCCAGATGCATAGGAGCCCAGATAGCTCCCTCCACTTGAGTCTTAACTGCATCTTGGTAGCCTTGGGTAACCTTCTATCTTTAACCACCATTTGCGTCTATCCTGTATTATGACTAACATGTAATGGGTGCTTAGTCCACATCTGGCATATTATTTGCTAAGCACTTCCAGCCAATCTGACTTCTCTCTCTTAACATGGTGACCCCTCCCTTACAGAGCAGGAAAACAAGGCCAGGTAGGTGGGGGGAACTCGCCCAAGGCTTCACAGCTAACAAATGATGGGGTGGGGATAGGGACCAAGGCAGTCTCTTAGATCTCTCCAGTCTCCCTTCATCTCTAGGCTTCCTCACTACAGGTCTTTTTACAGAATCTGATGATAGTACTCCCCACTGCTCCCTACCCTGGGGCAGAGGTTGGGAGAGGCCTCTGGAATCTTAACTCCTGTCTGGACTTTGAGAACACCCACAAGACTGATCCCACCCTCCATGCCTTCCTTGATTTTGCTTTATTCTTCCCATGCACATCAGCATGGCTGGGCTTAATGCTGTCTGTACTTTGGACACACTTCTCTTTCCACTAAACTTTCCTTAAAGGTTCAGCTGGAGTCCCAGCTCCTCCAGGATGCTGTCTTGAGTCTCCAGCCTCCTCTGAGTTCCCTTCTCCAAGAAATTCCCCTGGCACTCTCTGGGCTCCTTATATTTGGGATACCTCCCCCATGGCTGGGGACCGTTTCATGTTTTCCTGTGGGTGTCACTGATGCCCCGGTTAGTCTCCAGGGATGACCTTACAGTTCCCCGTGTTTCTCACAAGGCTGAACATGCAGCAGGAGCTCCATAACCACGTGTCTGATTTGCTGATTTTTACAGAGACAGGTGAGAGGCCAGGCCGGGATGGGAGAGACTGAAATGAGGCCCACAGCCTCATTTGGATTTTCTGGAGCTTACCTTTTCTCCCACTGCCGAGCTCTCCCCGTCACCTGCCTGAAGAGAGAAAAAGGGGACGGACTCAGCCACAGCTGGGTGAGCGGTGGGAAAGGGCGGTCTGGGGCCGCTCACGTGTGATTTGAGCATTTGCGAGATCGGTCACTGTACAGTGCGGTCACTGCTCGCCCGGGCCTGCAAGGCAAGGGGGAAGGTGACAGACCGAATCAGGCGGTCCACCCGGCCCGGAAGCTCCGGCAGCCTAGACAGTAACTGAGAACGATCTCCCGCAGGCAGCCAGGCTCGTCCTCTGCAGATCTTGTCTTTTTGTTAAAGGAGAGAGTACTTGAAATGAAGAAGGAAGGATGATTGTGAAGACACGAAATCCCAAAGGAAGAGACAGGTGGAGCAGCCAACACAGGGGAGTGGGTGGGGTGGTGGGTGGAAACAGGGGAGTGGGGGCAGGAGACGGATCCACTGGAGGGGCCGTTTCCCGCTGGCCTGCCACTGCAGCCGGCGCGCCTGCACAAATCACTGGGTCCCCGCGTGATGCCAGACACCTGGCCCACCTGGCCGCTAAGAGGGGAGGAGAGAACAAGAACAGGAAGGATGAGCAGAGGAAGAGAAGGCGCTTCCAAGAAGCCCGGCCACCAGCACCTCCGAGCATCTGCTGCCCGTGTTTCCGGCCCTGCGCGCAGTCCTAAGGTGGACGTTGGACCAGGGGCCCAACTTCTCCCAGGCTGAGGCGTCCGTAAGAAGTCCATAATGAGATGAAAGGATCACTTTGTAACATTAATTTTTTTTTTATTAAGAAGACAGATATTTTATAGTACTTCTTTTTTTTTTCTTTTTTTTTTGTAAAAATGGTATACATGAACCAATACAAAATGCGAATGGAACATATGGATATGGAATTTCTTACACCGTCACATCGTTCATGTACACCTTAAAAACAGAACTGGCCTAAAGGGAAAAGTCAGACGTCGGTGTGACTAAAGAACAAGCTTATTTGGCATCAATTATACATCCTTCATTATTTTATATTCCTTTAAAAAACACAAAAAAACAAGTTTGTTCTTTCTTCACTCTAAAAAAAGTGATCAACCTGTACAAAGTAATACTCAACAATACATTTCAAACAGTGCACTGTATACTTAAGAAAAAAATACATAAACCAATATACAACTAAAATCCATAATTTCCTGTTTTTGCTTTGTTTTATTATTATTATTATTTTTCCAATGCGTGGGGCCTACACTTTGCAATCTACCTGAGACGGAAAACACCAATCAAAACACGTGAACCTGAGACATGTCGACACTGTAAGCCATAGAGTCACGTCGGGGCACTGCACTACTGTACACGCGTCGGAACAGAAAGACGGGCGGTCCCCAGAGGTGAGATGCCAATTCGATGAGCAATGGTGGGGTTTTTTTTTTTTTCCTTTTTTTTTTTGTTGTTGTTTTTGTTTTTTTTTTCCTAAAAAGAACAGCTGAAAAAAACCTTTCAAAGACATGCTAAATGGTTCTCACCCTTTGATACGATTATACTATGGTCGGAATGGGCGCTAAGGGCTCGGAATAGAGCTGCACATTATAAAATTCGTTGAAAAAGGGATGTTCATTGTGGCTTTTTGTCTTGGTTAAGTGCCTAGGGATAGGAGAGGGGGAAAACAAAATGCTGCTCGATATGGATTTTCTTTTACATACCAGTCCGTTCCCAAAAGGCCCCCATATTGCAATGGTTCTATCAAAGGTTAAAATAAAGACAAGAAAAATAAACACGCTTTCAAATAACAAAGAGTTGACACTTTTTCCCCTTAAATAAATCAGCGTTAAGTTTTCCACATAATGTAACAATAGTAAAAATGCACCTTGCAAAATCCAAAATTACTCACTGAAAATGTTATATAATATATATTTATATATATATAGATCTATCTTTTTTTTTTTTTTTTTTTTGATGCCATCTTTCCATAGGGACTGTATTCTGGAGTCTGGAGCCTTACCAAAGCACATGGTAAGAGTTTAGTTTTCATCCGTTAGGACTACTTCTAGATTTCCTAGACGTTTCAATGAAAATCCCATTTCTTTAAAAAAATGTCAATGGTAACTGGACTCCTCTTCCTTTTCCCAAGGCTCCCCATCTAAGATATGTTCAAGGTAACTTATTTTAGTAGCTATGCACTATGGCTGCCATCATGCGAGGATCAGTAATTTTTTGGCAGATGGTTCTTAAGGCTGAGGAAAGAGGCCAAGGCTAGTGTATGAAAGGTAAAAAGATAAAAACACTCACATCTGAGTTTTGATTAAGTAACTGAAAAACCCCTACATGCTGTTTTTCCACCTCTGCTCTGACCTTTCGAGAACTGAGATGGACGGCGGGCCGGCCTGAGAACAATACCGACCCTTCTTTTGTGCCTCCTGCCTTTGTCAAGCCAAATCGTAAGGAATGAAAGTTTCACACGGATTCGAGTTGGAAATCCCAGCATGACAAATATCTGTAATATACAGTACATGCAGGCCACATCCCACTGCCTTCCTAACTAAGCACAAAGAAAAAAAAAAAAAAGAAAGAAAAAAAAAACCTGTCCCATTCAGTCATTCAGACACCACATGGACTTGCTTTTTCCTACAAATTAGTGAGAAGTAAGGCCGATTGGGAAAGGTGGATGGAATCATTTGGAACAGAAATAACCGGAGCAGAACTATCTTTCCCCCCTCCCTACTTCCCTTCCTGTGGCAACTCAAATTCGTCCACTTATATAAAAGGAACAGACCTCACCTGTCAGGTCTGTTTAGGGCACTGAAAAAGGAGGAGCCCTTTCTGCCCCAAACCTTTCTGGACAGCGTGGGGTATTATCTATACTGAGCCGTCTACAGATACAGAATTAAAGACAGTTTCAATCTCATTGTGACACACCTCACTTGCAGATAACCCTGTACAGTAATGTGGTTCCACAGCAAACAGAACAGTTTCTGAATCACAGTCTAAGTTTCTAGTCTTCACTGCTCTAAAGTATTTGAAACATGGGCAGCAGCAAAGAGTTCTCATGGTTTGTTCACCCAAATCTTTACGACAACAGAGAAGAATGCATTATGGATACACTAAATTCTGAACTATGAAATCTAAACTGTGCTGGTTCTCCTTTTATGAAACTGAATTTTGAACAGAAAGCTTCAAAAATAAACAAAGGAAAGGAACAACAATAATAAAATAAGGAGGGTCAAAAGGTTCTAAGGAATCCCAGCAGGCAAATTCCAAAACGGGAGATTATTTTTGGGGAAAAAAAAAATCCAAAACTTTTTTGGGAAAAATAAATTCACACAAAGGAGGGAGGGAAAAGAAAAAAAGGAACACAACCAACAAACGAAAAACAAGGCACAGAATTTTCTGCAATCTATCCAAACTAAATCCAAGCGTCCAAGTTTGACTTGGTAGGAAGAAATAAAAATTGAAAAACCAAACAATCAGAAAAAGAGGTGTCAAACAGCAGAGTGTACTTTTCAAAGAACATTTCTTTTCGTTTTTTTTTTTTTTAACACAGCAAATCCCAAGCCTTCCCAGTCTCACACCTTTCCACCCATTCATAAAAAAACACACGAATTTCTCGCAAGTTCCAATATCACTGTCTCTTTATCATCTAAATAGGGCCAGTTGGACACCTCATTGAAACAAAAGGGCTGATCTAGATGAAGTACTCTTTCTTTTCTTCAGAGTTGTTCTGTCCTCCTTCTGCATTGATTATAGCTGTGTCTGCGTCTGCTGCGTCATCGGCTCCTTTGGCTTCATGAGTGAAGTATGTACCTGAAAGATGAAGGGGTAAAGCACCGTGACTGTCTGATGGCCGCTGTGTAAAGTGGTACAGAGATGGCAACTTGCTTTATGGCCATCATCAGCCGAAGTGGTGTGCAGGCAGCAGAGGGGAAAAAACAATTGGAAGAAGAGAGCGAGGTGGGTGAGACAAGTGGGGATCCGGGGGCTCCAAAGGCACCACTCCAACTGAACCGCTGCGATATAATTCAGCAAATGAGACATTAGAGCCGTGATTATGACCAGAGGATGCCAGCAGAAGAAGACGTGAGTGGGAGCTAAAAATGCAGGAAGCTGGAGAGCTGCTGACAGTAAACGCCCAGGACCAATGGCCAGATATGTGCACGCACATGGTTAAAGACCAAAGCAAGGAAGAGCAATTAGCCAATAAATGAATTAGGGCCCTGCTGATTTCCTACCGTCATCTCACATGGTTTATTTGAACCCTTGCCTCCTGTCTTCAGGAAGCACTGCGCCTGTCCATTAGTGAGCATGTGCTTGAACCTGCACAAGTAGGTTTGATTTTTCTTCTGCCTCCCATTGCAGAGTGGGGTTCCAGATCGAGAAACAATTTGATGTTGTATTAGCTGGAAGCAAGGCATGGGATCTGCCTTAAGAAACAAGTGATTCTTGTTTCTGATGTCACTCTAGCTGGGACCCAGATTCATGGATTTGCTAATTGGCACAGCCACTTTATAATGACAATAGACAGAACATTAACGGAGTTGGTGATACTCTTTATCAGCAAGTCCCAACGGTTTACATGGAGAAAGACAAGGGTTGCACCTCTGTATGAAATACAGGTAGAGCTGGCACTGCCCATCATAATCAAATCCCCCTCCTCCCGTTAGGTATTGTACTCGCAAAGATTCTTAAGTAAGAAAAGGCTGTTGAACTTTCACGTTTTCAGAGTGACAGATCCGAGAAGGCAGGTGTTCGGATGGCCCTCCCACGTCCTTCTTTTCTCTGTAGAGTACACCCTCCTCCCAGCAACTCGCAGTATTGTGCAGACTTCAGCCCTGCTTTCTCGCCTGACCTTCCTGGCTCTATCAAGCTTAACACCAAGAGGCTGGGAGTTCTCTGCCAAACAGACTGCCTCTTGGGAGTGGGCAGAGTGTATACAGAGCCCTGGGTGTGGGCAGAAGGACCCCCAGTACGGAGGGCCCCGAACTGTTTTACATTCGAGATGGGCACTTCGGATTCTAAAGGTGATTGTCAAGCACCTTGGACCTCCACTGCTGTGCTCAGGGGACCCACCCTGAACCCAAGGTCTACCATCCGGCAGTCTGCCAGCACCTCGAGTTTATACTACAGGAAAGGCCCGGAAGCCCACTGCACAGTGCTTGAGAAAAATACCCGAGAAAGACCAGGGCCAAAAAAGAAAAGGAAGAATAAATTACCGAGAGGGAGAAGAGGCTCAGAGCAGCGTGGGGTAGAGAGGAGCGCTCGCAAAGATGATTGCCCATCCAGACTGCACGGTTGATAAGTGTGATGATTAATGGCAATTTAAATCAATTGCACTGATAATTTTAAAAATACATATTTATGTGGCTTTTAAGGCATATCAAACCAAGGAAGTATTCCAGCCGCTGTGACCAGCTTACCCAGCGTTGGGGGCCGGGGCACAGGGCTAGCCCACATGTTTCCTGCAAAGCAGGTCACGGGGGTGCTTTTTCCCTGTTTATCATTTTGGGGTTCATGCCACACCTCACACATCAGCCCCTTAGACTTTTTACTCTATCCCTGATGATGGATTGTAGAATAATAAACCTATAAAGCTTTTTATTTAAAAAAAAATCCAAATCAAGGAGTGCTACTCATCAACTCTCAGAGTCCTTCCTAATCAGCGGCTGCTAAGATTTTTGTTTTTTTCTTTCCCAGTTCCAAGAATCAAAGAGGCTGTGTGGCCCCAGAAACCAAACTGCCTATTCAAGGACAAGCTTGCCAAGTCCCACAAAGGCAGCGGCCATGGTGACACGAGGCCTCCTGGCTGCCCAAGCTTACAGGAGGCCCCCTGGCTTACCTTTATGTCTGGCAAAATAGCGCCCCAGAATGATGAGCAAACACAGCATGGCAAACACCACCACAGCCACGACGCCGCCAATCACGGCGTGATCCACCGCCCTGATCGCGCCTTCTTCACCTGCTCGAGAATCTGTTGAGATCAGAAGAGGAATAGGGATGTAGAGTCTATTAGGAGACACCAGAAACCCTGGAGACACTGCCTCCAGGATCAGAGGTCACCTTCTTTCTTAATGGAGGAGTCAGGATAGTCGAGATGGATCGAGTGCCACCGAGGGGGCCTGTCCAGTGCTGAATTGACCTGTTCTCCCCTCCAGGCAATTTCATTCTAAGCGGCATTGGATGCTAACACGTGTGAACACGCTTAGGGAGCAGAGAGAGAAGAAATAGAGTCTGTCCAATCCTGGCCTGGTCTTGGCGTTCACCCTCTCTGCAACCAGCTGCAGATCCTATGCAGGAGGCTGACCTAACTATTTAAGGGAGTTCGGAAAGGTACCTTCAGGCAGTAACAGGAGCTGTGGAAGGGTGGCTGGAGCATCTTTCTAGAGATGCCCTGCAACTTATTCCCCACTAGGCATTTGCATGGGAAAAGCAAGGAGCTCAAAAGCCCCAGCTGCCTAGAGATAAAACAAGGATTAGGGGACTAGAGACAAGTGACATGCCTGCTACATTTAGGATGTATGAGGGAGTAAGCCTCTGTTTAAAAACCTAAAAACCTATTTCAAAAAAAGACAGCAAGGAATAATTGTCCATTGCCACAGACGGTTTTTCTTTTATTTATTTAACACTCCATGATGCAATTAATTTTCCTTTATAAGCATCACTCCCTTAGGGATGTCTTCTTTCGACTGAGGAATGACATGTTTGGCTGGGGAACAACTCCAAAATGAACCCCGAATGAGCTATGGCCATGCAGAATGGATGTATGGCAGTGTAAACAATTTTAATTTAGGAATGTGGCTACATCACCCCTTGCTGAAATTCTAATGGCACCCGAGATTTATAATGTAGTAAAAAACAATTATTCTCCCGTTGATTAATACATTAACATTTTCGAGTGGAAGCTAAACCATTGTCTTTTTTTTTATTGAGTCAAGTACGACACCTCCATTAAAATGATTTACTAGCTGTACCTTACAATTTAAGCACAGCAGCAACAGAAACGGTAAAAATCTTTTAACTTTACATGATTTGTGAAGTCATATGTGAAGGATTTACCATTTAAATCTTTCAGTACAAGAAGCACATGGCCTATAAATCTGTCCCCGTAGCAGTTGCTGGACGCCTAAGAGAAATGCATTTCACCAGGAAGACGGAGAGTGCAAATTCGAGTCAATTTTTAAGAAAGATTTATCTCTGTCTCTCTCCAAAGAACAGAGCAAATCTCTGAAGCCTCCACCTCTAATAATATTTGAAGTTTATCGATCAAGTGTACAGATCCGTGACAGCTAAAGGTAATGGTGCTCTTTTGAGCCGAAACCTGATACAACGCTTTCAGCAGGAGGGCATGATTTACACTTTCTATCGATATTTCCAATTCTGCTCTGAGATTAAGTACTGAAGGATGTGGGGAAATAACTCGTGACTGAGGGTTCCATGAAAAGTGTTTTAATTAAAAGAGTTTAAATTAAAAAATGGAGTATTTAAAGTGTTTCATTAAGTTACCATTGGAAGGACGACCAAAAAAAAAGAAAAAAAATATCCCCACTCCAAACCCAAACAGAAATGTGGATGGAATCGGAGGCAGCAGCGGGTCGCCCAGGACAACAGGATGATGGGAATTTAATTGGAGAATGGAGATGGGTTGGAGGCAGAGTGCACTGCAGCCAATTAGCCAGATCTGTGACGCACGGGCCCCTCCAGCCACACGTCTAATAAGTTCGCCTTGAAATGTGGCAGAGAGGAGTCTCCCCTTGTATCCCAAAGTGCTGCCTACTGCAGAGGCGGCAGCCTCCGTGTCTTGAAAGTCATTTCAACAAGGCAGAACTCAGCTACGGAAACTTTTTTTCTTTTCTTCTTTTAAGACAACAGGGCTTGTTGAAGGGGGGGGCGCGCTCCCAGGAGGACATACCACGACACATGGTACCTGCTGGAGGGTAATGCTTTACACACCAGAGACTCTCACCCCAACTGCACAGGTTCAAAATTGCTCACAGGGAGACCAAAGTCATGGATAAGCCAGAAAGCTGTGCTTCCCTTAGGGAGCTGTCAAAACAGGGGCTCTTGTGGGAATGAGAATTAACTCCTCTCCAATGGCCACAAGCTTCAGACCTATTGAAATATGAGGCTCTTTCAACTAACTGCCTGTGTCTTAGAATGGGGTAAGAAAAACAAAGTGATTCCAGCTACTGAGCAGCGGGGAAAGCTGGGTTCGAGAGGTGAGAGGTGAAGAGAGGTCTGGTCCCAGGAAGATGGAGCAGAGAGAAGCTGCCCCTTCTAGACTTAACCCACTGAGGGAAGCACTCTTGTGCTTTCTGTTCCAAGACTGCCTCCTCCATGCCGAGGCGCAGGACCATCCTAGAAGCCTAGGGAAAGAAAGCCAGAGAGAGAGAAGTGGGGAGGGAGGGAAGAGAGATGAAGAAGGAGGGGGAAGCTCTGATAAGAGAAACCAACCAACCAACATCATAGGGTACACAGCTATGGGATTAATTTATCTAGCCCAAAATCATTCATTTGACCTTTGCTTTCCAGGAACTCAGAGATGAAGAGGCTCATTTCTCCTTGTCCTGTGCCCACATTAAATACCTGGGTTCTAGTTATCTTTCCCATCCTCAGGGACATACATATTTTATAGATACTTATTTATATGGGTAATCTCTCCAGCTATCTTCCGATACTCACTTTGATCAGAAAGTTTACTACCACCACTTAATCACTGAGACATCTCTCCTGCCTTCAATTATTGTGGACGGACACAGAAGGTAAGTGGTGTTGAATGTACAGGGAACAGAGTGGGCTGCAGCTCTGCCCCACCTCTTTCCATCCCTGGCCTGCCCCGGAGTTTACTGCGGGAGGCCCTGATACAGTCCTGGCCGTCCTCCAGCGTCTGGTGTGGCCTGGCATCCTCTATGAAGAGTGGCGCTGTCTCCAGACTTGTCTCATTCCTTTCTGTGTGTCCACGTGTGGGCTGAGTGGGGAGTTTTTCTAGTGTCGTTGATTGGTCCAAGGTTAGGTAACTCAGTTAGTAAAGAATCTGCCTGCAATACAGGAGACCCTGCTTCCATTCCTGGGTCAGGAGGATTCACTGGAGAAGGGACAGGCTACCCACTCCAGTATTCTGGCCTGGAGAATTCCATGGACACAGGAGCCTAGCAGGTTATAATTCATGGGATCTCAAACAGTCAAACGTGACTGAGCGACTTTCACTTTTTGGGTAGGGGGCCCAGGTGAAGGCTGGTTCCCTACCCCTGGATGCAGTGGGCTGGTGCCTCACTCACAGCCCTAAGCAGTTACACAGGATGCTATACAGACAGGAGCCAGGCTACAGGAGTAGAGTGCAAACTGGAGCCCAGAACAGTGTCGCCAACCAATACAGCATAGGTTCCCACAAGGTCCACTGGCCAAGTGACCTTCCTTGTCCTGCTCACAACTGTTCATTAAGCAATTACCTCACAGAGAAAACTGTGGAAATGCCCCTGCCTTTCACCATTGCCCACACATCCTTCTCCTTGCGGGGTTCAGAGCCTTTCCCTAGAGTCCCATCAGCTTCCCTGGGGAACATCCTCTCCAGATTTTAGGCTCGCTTTTCGAATCAGGCAGAGAAGGAAACTGACAGATTCTACAGCCGCCCTCACTTCTACACTGTTGTTGTTCAGTCGCTAAGTCGTATCTGACTCTTTGTGACCCCACAGACTGTAGCCTGTCAGGCTCCTCTGTCCATGGGATTTCCCAGGCAAGAACACTGGAGGGGGTTGCTATTTCCTTCTCCAGGGGATCTTCCTGACCCAGGGATTGAACGTATGTCCCATGCATTGGCAGGGGGATTCTTTATCGCTGAGCCACCAAGGAAGCCCTAGCTTCTACATTACCTAATGTATAATCTAGCTAGCTGCTGGGAAATTGCTGTATAGCACAGGGAGCTCAACCCAGTGCTGTGATGATCTAGAGGGGTGGGGAGTGGGTGAGAGGAAGGCTCAAGAGGGAGGGAAATATATGTATATTTACGGCTGATCCACATTGTTGTACTGCAGAAACCAACACAACATTGTAAAGCAATTATCCTCCAATTAAAAATTTAAAAATTACTTATTAAAAAAAGTATGTGGGCATTAAAGCAGTAGTAAAGCATTAAAGTGCATTAAAGCACTGATCCTCAGGCAGTGGGCAGCTCTTGGTTTAGAAGGGGGTGTTTTCCTATCTTTAAGAGACATGATTGTCCCTCTCAGTACAGGTGTAAGTGTTCACTTCTGCTGAGAGTTCCTCATCCATCACTTCTCACGGGACTTCAGGTAACTCAGGCCCCATCCTTCCATGAGCCGGATTTTCAGGGGCACTATGTAGCTGCTGGGAAGTGTCAACTCAGAGATGGGGCACAATCCTTCCCGAATCGTCCCGTGCTGCAGGCCCTGCAGGTGCTCAGCATGACATGAGACTCTTTAAGGACAGATCAATCATGGACTGTTTAGTATTCGTGAGTTAGCTCTTCTTTGGGCCAAAAGCTGGGACAACTTGACTCCAGGTGAGGGTTTATGAGCAGCTTACAGAATACTAAGTTGGCTACCACTGCTTGTTTCAACTACCCGGTCACAGTTTCAACTACCAGGGGTTCCCATCAGCATCTTAGAAACTGCAAGGACAAAAAATTTCAAAGACTGTCCCAAAAATGATGCCAGGACCTGCTCAGTTTTCTTTACTTTGGGCCGGGCGACCTGGCTTGATCCTTTTCTCATGGGCAGTGTGCAGGGGGTAAATTCTAAAGGCACTCGTTCCCTAGGGCCCGACAAGAAAGTGACTGCTAGGGAACTTCGGTCTCCTTCTTCTCTCTCTGGGGGCCTCCACTTTCTCTACTTGCTCTTATTCCCCAAATGTCTTGCCAGGGTCTCCTGAGCGCCGGGCTCTGGCAGTCACACTGCCTGTGTTAAAACGGGGTACTTTAACAGATCCCGGTTTCTATGGCTACTTTACCACCTGGCACGGGACGCCTGACATCAACTGCTGTGTGAATGCCTTAATCATGGATCTGTGAAAAGCCTAGAAGCCTCCTCTGCCAGAGGCAGAGATCCATGGATAGCCACGAAATGGCCAGGATGTCCTAGACAAGCTCCTGGCAGACAGGGATCTTGGCAGGGGGGTCGCTGAGCCAAGTGCCCACTGCAGCTGTAGCTGGGCTACCTTCGGCCCAGGCCACACGGACAGGACACTAAGATTGTCACCTTGGAGGAGCCGAAGTGTGATATAGTCATACAGTTCAAACACACGGACGACCACCCTACCTTAGCTTCCTTCATATTTCTCCCCTCCCTTGGCCTTGGCTAGAAGGCATACTCAAAAACTTGGGGAGAGCTAATACTCCCCTTAAATGCACATACTATTTTTTAACAAAGGTTATAAACTACCCGAGGTCTCATCTTTAAAATGAATACCGAAGACATGGGGGAGGTTCTAAGGAGATGGGTCTTCCTACCTGTGCTTATTGGACTATCCTATATTTAACCTTCTGCCATTTCTCTATGAATGACCGTTGCCTGTTGACCTTCGGGAAAAGGGAAACTGTTGACTTTTCCCAACAGTTCTGTCTGTCACTTGCTTTCGTTCTATTCTTTTTTCCTGGGCTGAGGTCTGATTGGACAAGTGAGTTTAATTAGAAACTTCGAGAAGCAGTGTTCATAGCGGAAATGCTGCCCCCTGGGCTACAGGGATTACTCGATCTCAAGAGGATGCTTAATGACTATGACGTCATTTGCTGCTTTTTACCAGAAAGAAAGAAAAAGCTTGACAGTGGATTTTTCATGTCTGGGACGAAACCAGAATCTGACCTCAAAGATAAAACCAGTCCCCAAACCTGGCACCATCTGAGAACTGCAGCTTCTCATTCTCATCACCTACTGTAGCTCCCATCACGACAACAAAAATAAGTGTGCATTTTAAAAAGCACAACTTTATTACTGAAGGGGAACAAACTGAATGGCATGCGCTGACAAAATGCCACATTATTTGCTAATCCTAATATGTTATTCTTCTTTAAGATTTGCTTTTCTCAGCACCAATTCAATTATAGATGCTACAAATCCTTCTGACATTTAATTCCCTCTTGTCAGAGAGTAGTAAATGTACACAGTACATGCACAGCTTTCCCATTAAGATGTTAATACATATTGGAGCACACCGGCCTCCATGCAGCATAACCTTTCTTTTCTGTCTTCTGAGAGAGTGGAAGGGAAGGAATAAATGTAAGGCAAGAAAATCATGAAGGTTCTCAAACAGCATCCCAGGCATCTAAGACTATCCCTCAGCTGCATCTCATTCTAGCAATGTAGCTCCAGCTATGCTAACATTTCAAAAGAAGTATGTTAAGCTACTTAAAGAAAAACTGCAGTCATCATCATCACCATCATCCTGCCGCCCAGAGCTCCGTAGGCATTCACTGACATCAGAAGCACTGCTCACGGGCTCTGGTTGTATAATGATCAGGACCGTGCTCTTAGGCAGTTACTATTTTTTCCTCCAGAAAGAGGCCCGAACAGCAGATGCCAGAAGAGGTAGGAGCTCACCTTCTGTGTGGCCTGCTGGAAAGTGCACTGGACTTGCCCACAGCCTTCTAGACCAGGCTAGAAGCTGGGCTTTGCTGCTTTTCTGTGTGACTTCAGGCAGGTCAGTGAGCCACTCTCAGCCACTGAGCAGAGACATACAATTCAGAGGACTGTTTTGAGGAGCCAGTGTGTTGCTGAATATGAAGGGGCCTCTCTGGGCTGGGGCTTGGCATGTCACAGCCACTCAACAGGTGTCTGTCAAATTGAAATCCACTGTCATAAAGCCCAAGGCAGGCTTTATTCCAGTTCTAATCACTGATTCCAGGCAAATACTACAGCACTTTGGAGTAAGGGCTGTACTGCACACAGTGCTGTTCTCAGAGGCTAAGATGCCCCAGAGACATTAGCTGAGGTGAAATCACCAAGCCCCTTCTTTTCGTTTATGCAGAACGGCACACAGTGTGACTGGTGGTCCGGGGTGGTGGTCAAGGCTGTGGGCCTGCCGAAGGCCACCCCGTCCAAGTCCCAACTCAGGTGTACCATTTAAGCATCAGGATATTAAGCTCTTGTTGTCAGCTAAGCATGAGAACAAGATTTTTTTTTTTCCCCAAATGCTGATTTCTCTCCCTTCTCAAGTGACTTGATTTTGTTAATTTAACCAACAGTGGAAATGACTTGATGCAACAGGATGCAGATGCTCCCAAGGCATTAAGCATCACCAGAGAGACTACAAGGCACACTCCTGAGTCCTCTCTACTCATCTCATGATGAGGGCTTAGAAGTGTGCTCGCCCTTTCCATTTTAAGCAACAGGAAGGCACTGACGATGAGACTGGAGTTTCCCTTAAAGGAGCAGACATCTGATAAAGAGGGCAAACTTGTGAAGTATTTCCAAACATACATTTCCCACTCGAATCTCTCTCTAGAGAAAGATGCGTCAGTGGACCTCAGGCATTTGGGGGTGTGAGGATGGATTAATGAATATGGTGAAGTCACCCCAAAGCAGTGTCCAACCTGTAGAACTGGAATTCACATTTTGTGTTGGAGCCCGCCAACTTATCAATTTGGAAGGAAAAGTTCCTATTTGATGGTCTCCTTCCTCCCCATGGGGGACACAGTAGCATGTTGGATTATGGGAAGATCAGCAACATCACGAAATTCAAACTCACGTCATGGGCGAGCTGGCACGGACCCAGTATGATTTGCCAGTCTACTGCCTTATATTAAATGGGATTTTGAAATAAGGGAATCTACATGTTTTAATCCTCTGCAACCCAACACCTTCCCATGGCATTTAGGACCGGCTCAGGGGGCAATCCATCCCACAATTTAGGAGATCAATGGGATAATGGTACTGAAAGCAACTTAGCAGTTTAAGGTCGACACTGGATGGGAAAGAGCTTGATTCAATGCTGGAAGACATCTTTCCTGGTTGTCAGCAATATGCCTGATGGGCTCTGGAGAAACCAACTTCCCCTGCCTCTTTCTTTCCAAGCACAGACTGAATCAAAAAGGGCCCAAGAGGAAAGGATTCTCAAGATCCCAGAACAAAGGGAAGTGTGGATTTCACAGGGGAAGGATAGTCACTTTTTAAACCAAAGTCTCTGTATCCTAAAAAGGCAGGAAATTCTATGTTTAAATTCTGATTCTGTCTCTTGAGTAAATCATTTAATCTCAGGAGCCCCAGCGTCTTCATTTGTAAACAGCCCTTCCTCAATGATCTCACAGGATTTTCGGGACGAGCCTCCCACACTGGCTCACGCTTGTCTCTTGGTCTTCCTGTCCCACTGGCCTCCCCTGGTGCGCACTGGTGCCCTCCACCTCTTCCCAGGAAAGTTATTTGCTTTCATTTTACCCAGCTGTATTTTTCTGACATTTCACTGTGCTTTGAGCCTGTCTCCTGGACAAGAGCGTAACTGTGTAAGGGCAGGGTCCTGGCGTGTGAAATCTGGGGCAGCTCCAGCCCCTGGTTGGTTTTGTTCACTGCTGCATCCCTGGTGCCCAGAGCAGGGCCTAGCACATAGGAGCTCAAACAACTGCTGAACGGATGCAGATCACTGGGACTACGTGTGTGCATGAGCTAAGTGCTCAAGCACTATACAAATACAAGCTAAAGAAAACCTCACTTGAAATTTAGGGGCCATATCTTAAATTTGTCTACATAGTCCAGCTGGGTTTTGATGTTTTTATCATCATTATTATTACTAGTCTAACAACAACAACAAAAAATGCAATTGCCTGTTTGCAAATCTAGGCCATACTTTATGTGGGAGCCAGTAAGGAAAGAGTCCCCCCAAATACTAGGTCTACTGACAGTTCCTTACACATATTTTAAGCAAGTTAAGTCAGACTTTGAGGACACCCACCAGACAGATGGCCGTATATTCCACCCCAGAACTGACAATCTGGATCTGAAGGCCTTTCAGGGCTTCCATTAAAGGAAGTGTTAGTTGCTCAGTTGTGTCCAACTCCTTGCGACCCCAAGGACTGTAGCCTGCCAGGCTCTTCTGTCCATGGAGTTCTCCGGGCAAGAATACTGGAGTGGGTTGCCATTTCCTTCTCCAGGGAATCTTCCCGACCCAGGGATCAAACCCAGGTTTCCTGCACTGCAGGTGGATTCTTTCCGTCTGAGTCACCAGGGAAGCTCCATTAACTAAACCATGACCATAGTTTAAGCCTGTGTTTTCTCTGTAATCCATTTAAGGGACTAGAGCTAGCTCACCTAGATCCTTCCTTAACAACTAACATGAATTATCAGGGCCACTTAGAATTTGCCTTCCATCCACACTTTCCTATGGATTGTGAGGGAGAAGTTTTTTCTTCCAGATCACTTTCTTGTATTAGGGCCGGAACTGAAAACATGTCTTTGGGAAGAATGAGAGCTCTGAAAGTTCTTGTTGGTGCCTTTGCTTCAAAAGCAGAAGCCTGATGGATTGCTCTGATTGTGCTGGAGGGCTATTCTCTGGCACGCTGTATATTTACCACCATACTCCACTAAACAGTCCCCAAAGGCCCTTCCATTGCTGAAGGGAGCAAGGCAGTTGGAGACATTTTTTAAAAAGTTTTAAAATAAAATAGAAGGATAAATAGGCTTGAAGCCATTCTATTCCACATGGGTGGCAATAACCACCAGCTGTCACAGGGAAACAGCAGATGTAATTGATAAAACAATTTAAAACTCTTGTGGATCCATCATCAATAAAGTTAACACCCAAAAAGTCAATGAAAGGGTTCAAAGTAGAACTGGAGAAGCTCCCCAGGCCCACCAATAATTAAATCACTGAACTACACACAAGCATAATTTTTTAATGCAGATTAAAGAGGAGGATCAGCTGGGCAACGTGCTTTGCTGGGTGAGGCTGGGGCACCATATGGTGCTTATGAAACTGTCATTAGCCGAGGTGGCAGTGGTGAATGGGGGAGGAGGGGGGCAGGGGCGAGCAGAACACAGACCAGCGTTATTCTGAAGGAAAAAGCAGGATGTACCATTTATCCATAGCAAGAAAAGAATGAAATTTCTACCCAGATGGAGTAGGGAATGGATGGTAATATTATTCATTACCACAGTTTAGCATTAAATGTGCAACACCTCCTCTAATTTATTGATGGACTGTTTAAGACGGGTGTTAACCTGTTTGTCTTGTCTTATAATTGAATTCAGTCTCCAGGCTACAGAAATTTGAGAAGTTCATCCTTTCTCAATCAATATGCTCCCCTTCAGTGACCCATTTCAAGACAGCTTCATAAAAAATAATGTATTTTGTTTTAATAAATTTAAACACTATGACAGCTGCTCAATTTTTATTGGGTGGTTTTTTTTTTTTTTCCCTTCAGACGTCTCTTTGCTGCCGAGTGAAGCCATGCTCACAATCAATAGTAATTGATTAATCAGCATCCCCTTTGAACAAAGGTGCTAATCAGTTTTTGATTAGTTCATCAAACCAGATGCAAAGGCAGCCCAGCCCCTGCCTGATGGATCATCAGGGTTCTACTTGACTTATGGCTTCCGTGCAATGTGTGACTGCAGTGTTCCTGGATAGGGAGGGGGGAACAACGTAATTATTAATTTAACCGAATTATTATGAACACAAACAGTTGTTGGTTTATTGCTCCCGACTCAGGGGTGATTGATAGAGCTGCGGCAAGGCTGCATCTGACTTGGTGCAGAGCTGAGAGACCCAGAGTAGTCTTTAATTGATGATGCTGGAGGAAGGGGTAATGGCTGCTTTAGTCCCATTTTCCTAAGGAGGAGAAAAATGACTTCTGCGTATCTGAGTGATCCTTGTCTGGCTGATATGCCAAGAGGGATCAGGGCCAAGGAGAACTCAGTCCCTTCTTAGGATCCTTGAGACGATCCAATTGCCACTGTGTCACAGGGCTGTTTTATTTAGGGTCAGGATCAGAAATGAGTGGACTACTTACACTCAGCATGATATTCTAAGCAGGGAGAGGACTCATCTACTCTCACTTCAAAAAAAAAAAAGATCAGGCTAACGTTTTTGCAACTTCTCTAAATCCATCACAAATGGGAGGCAAAAATAAAACACTGCTTTGATGGCCAGCTATCTTTCTAATCTTCTATTTATTTATCTATCTAAATTCCTTGGGATTTGGAATTTATTTATTCACCCAACAAGCATCAGTTGAGAGCTTACATAGTCTACACCCTGACAACAGGTGTACAGCAGTGAACGAAACTGATATGGCCTCCTAGACCTTCCACTCTGTGGGAAAATCCAACAGTTCAAGTTCAAACTGGGACACGCTACATAGCAGAAAAATAAAGGCATCCTTGAGGCTTCACAGCACAGAGGAGGCAATATATCCATTGACTGTGAAAGACCGTGGTATTATCTCATTCTCTCACTGGATAAGTAAGACCTGTAGTTAAAGCCACACCTCAACAACCAACTATTCCAGGGAGCTGCAGTGAAATCTCTCCAAGAAGGGCAACATGGAACCCTTGTTTCCAAATGGCTAGAGTCAGCATCTACAGTCCTATGCCTTGGTTTCTCCTAATGAGGAAGGGCCCTTCCTTACAGACTTATTAAGAAGCAACTGATCAAAATGTTTCAGAAGCTGTAGCTGGTTGGCAGTGAAGTACCAGGACATCATGGGAGATCATATAATTGTTTAGCTCTGACCATTTTAAATCTCCTTCCCCTCCTTTTTAGGATATGCTTCTTCTTCTGGATTAGTAACACCTAAATCCTAGAATCAAGCATGAAACCTACTTTTGCAAGAGCTCAGTGTGCTGTGAAAAAGGTCTGAGGTGGATAATTAGTTTACATCATGGTGTGTGACAAAACAATTACCCCCCTCCCTTCCTCTCTTCCCCTCCCTGCCCCCTCCTAAGATTAACTATGACCTGGCTTTTCTAGTATATTCCACAGAAGGGGATGATCAATATGAGCTTTTTTTTTTTTTTAAATAAAGATCTTGTCTCATAATCCAACATCCTTAAAAAGCTTTGAAATGCAACAAATTTTCATGAACCATTATATACTTAGAACATAAAAACTATTTTAAGCCACTGAACACAGTGGCTTTAGCGCAATCCCAAAGATGATTTGACCTCTACTGCTTTACAGAGTCAGCCCCCAATCTGAAATATACATGCAATATACAATCAGAGAAATACACAGGGAAGAGAGGTGGGTGGGGAGGAAGAAAGTGTTAATAAAAATCTGTTCTTTCTTTAGTCTCAAAACCCACAGTTTTGAATTAACTGCTCAGTGATCCAAATGGCCATGTTGTGGAAATGGACGGAGGGCCCACAGGTTGGACACTGCAGAGCCTTTTACCTAATAACTAGCCCTTACCTGAGAGGTCCTCACTGTCCAGTTCTTCTGCGGAATTGGGCAACTGAGTAAGGCCTTACAAGTAAAAACAAATCGTTTTTCTTTTCATTCCTCAAGGGACATAAACAAAACACTTAAAAACTGAGGATGAATTTCTTAAAAAATTAAAAAAAAAAAAAAAAAAAAACATGAGCCAAATCTCTTGCCATCTCTCTCTCTTTTGGAGAGCTTAAATGTATTAATCCATAAGTACATTTCTCCAATCATTTCATTTTGTTATGGATACGCAATCGAGGCAGAAAGATTCCTCAGTCTCCACTTTCAAAGCACATGAAACATGAAGGTGAATGTTTCAAATCACTCATTCATAACAGCATGCAGAAAGAAAAAAAATAAAGCCTGATTGTTCGCTGTCGATGCTCTGATAGAGCTCTTAAATACAAATATATTTAGATGTTACATACTGATGTATGTAAGTTTTAGTTCACATTTTACTATAAATTGAAATTCCTGGCCAAGACTGACAAACACAGTTCATTATCAGTTGATGATGATCTTGGATCATTTATTTCAAAATGGTGCGGCATCTGCTAACTGCAGATTGCAGGTTATGCTTTCATCAGAAAATCTGATTTGCAAAATATTTTTCAAAAAGAGATTTAAAAAACCAGTGGTATTCCTGGAACAAAAAAAAAGTAACCCTCAAAGCTGAAAAAGCAGTTAGGTCAGGAGATAATCAACTGGAGCCTGAAATGCCTGTATCTGAGTTAGCACCAATGCTGGCCAGCTAGGACAGCTCTCAGCTAGCTGTGTTTGGAAGGGAAAGAGGTGAAGGTAGAAACAGATAAACCACGGGGGGCTTAGCGAGTAGACGGCCTCCCTTTCCTCTTGCTGTATTTGCCGGCTACTCCCTTTAATGAAGTTAAAAGCACCACAAAATATTAGGCAATCAAGGGGGCCTTTACTTGTTTCTCCCTGTTTAGCTCAAAGTCATGTCTGGTTTGAGCAGACCTGCTCCAGGTCCCCTTGTCTGCACAATAATTGGCTAATATTTCTCCAATGAGATTTGTCACTTTTGAAGATACCTGTGGACCTGTTAAACTGGAATGAGGGGCGTGCTTTTTTTTTTTTTCCCCCATCTTTCTCTTTTCTTATGGTCAAGCACAAAATACACTCAGTAAGTATTTGCTGAATTAATGATTTGGGAGTAATGCTCAGTGAACTGCCAGCAAGAGCATAATAGCAACTAAAACAAATGCTCTAGAAATAAGCAATGTCAAACTGATCACATGATTCAAAAGGTCCCAAATCAACAGAAACACTTATGTAGAAATGGACAGTAAAAGCTTGGATTTTGTAAGTTGTTTTATAAAGAAACCAAATGAATATTGATAGCTCAGTCATGTCTGACTCCTTGCGACCCCATGGACTATATAGTCCATGCAATTCTCCAGGCCAGAATACTGGAGTGGGTTGCTGTAGATCCAGGGGATCTTCCCAATCCAGGGATCGAACCAGGGTCTACTGCATGCAGGCAGATTCTTTTACCAGCTGAGCCACAAGGGAAGCCCAAGAATACTGGAGTGGGTAGCCTATCCCTTCTCCAGCAGATCTTCCAGACCCAGGAATCAAACCAGGGTCTACTGCATGCAGGCGGATTCTTTACCAACTGAGCTATCAGGGAAGCCCCTTTATAAAGAAGCCAAATGAAAATTGATAGTTAGGTTGGTGCTGTGAAAGAGTCACATGAGCTCCTGAAGAATTTCTATCATGACCCTTGGGTGCCAATATTCAAGGACATGTGCCAATTAAACATGGGAGGATTCAAAATTCATGGATGTTCCCAAACTATGCATTTAGGCAACCATGGGAAAGCAATGAGTAATGCAATAAATTACAGAGGCAACTGAGTAGGGATGTTATGCACTGGTTCTGAAATCTGATTGGTTGAAAGTGTTCCCATTTCTAATTGGCTTTATTCATTGTATAAAGACGGATGAACACAATTATTTGAATAATTGTTATAAATGGGCAACATAAAGAACTTCTTTGTAGTTAATTATGAATTTGCAGTTCTCAGGAGGCTAATCCCTCACTTTTACGTGGCCCAATGAATATCAAAGCATTCTACATACGTGCCTGGCACCCACTGAACCATATTAAACGAGGATGTTTCAAGTAGGCAGCTCCACTGCTGAAGGCTTGTTTCCCTGGGGAGGGCATTAGAAAGCTAATTTTACAAAATAAAGACAAATATGTTTATGAAATATCATTGATATGCAAAGTTTCCCATTAAAAAGTGACAGACAGTTTATACACACCTCATTAAAGATGAAACTGTCATTTTTAATGGCATAAACTTTAAAATATACCAAATCATCTGGAATCTACTGCTCATATTACATCTGAAAGTGGGAAGCCATTTAGGTTACTGGTGTTAAATTTATTTTTGCACGACTATTGCTCATTTTATGAAACTATAGTGCTCCTCCATAGCTGGCTAATTTCAGAATAAATATAATTAGGAAGAGTTTACTGAAGCACTGAGTGTACACGTAAAGACAAGCAAAATTTACCTCCTAAAATTGCTTTGGCTTAGGTAGTTTTCTTTCATGATAAAAATTATACAGCTCTCATTTTCTCAAAGAAAAAGACAAAGATGCATTTTATGAGGCAGAGAATAGTCTTCAAAAGGAAACTCCGCCATTTAACAATAAGTGGGAAATTACTTCTGAGTTTTGCTCTTATCACTTGTTGAAACCTTTCCTCGTCACTTCAATTAAAATGTATTCAACACATTTCTCTAAACTTCGTTAAACAAATGAAAGTTTACTTTTGGTCCACATGGAATTTTCTTTTGAGCAATTAATAAAATCCTGAGGTGCAAACATGATGATTTAATGCATGAGACTCATCTCTTCCACAGACAGGAATCTCACTTCTTTGTGATGCGATTATGGGCTGCCTATCCCATGCTTTTCTGCAGACAGTGCTTCTGCTATTGGGATAGCTACTCCTCCTTTCCAGCAGAAATCACTGGCTTCTAAAACTGGTATGAATGGCATGGCAATTTTAAACCAGGTTAAGGAAAACTTCAAAAATTAGAAACAGCAAGAAATCCTAGAGATATTTAAATAAATTCAAGGTCAAGTGAAATCTGAATGTTTGGGGTTGAGCTCATCAGGGTTTCCCCCTTTTTTTTTCCTGAAACTTCCAAAACAGAATGATCAAATAAAACCTCTAGGAAACAAACAACTTCCCACTGGCCCTAGTATTATTCCCATTATGAAAAAGTAGGCGATGGTCTCTCTCTTACCTAAGCAGCACACATCTGATCACTTGGCCATATTATGGAATCTGTTACTTCCATCACCAGCCATTAAGAGTTCAGACGCCCCCGGTTGTTTTATTCTAAAAGCTCAGTCAGTCATCCTGTTCTTCCTGCTTTGTCAGCTTTTCTGGAGAGTTTTCCCCTTCATCCCATTAGCAGAAATTTGGTTCACGCCGTTAAACAGTAGCATATTGTTTGCAAACTGCATAGCAAGGCTGAAACACAATCTTCAGGTCCTGCAGCCATTCGTAAATCGTTAGCTTGGTTCTTGAGTAGAACACACATGTCTGCAGAGTCCCTTGACTGAATGACAGCCTTCGAATGCCATTGTTGTGCACTCAAACAGAGAGATGTGCAGAGGGGTGCATACACAGGTGGCGGACATAGAGGTTGTAATAATGCGCACTGCTGGCTATTGCTCCTTAAAACGGGCTTCAGAATTTCCCCACAATTGAACAGAAAGATAAGAAATTTCATGTGATTTTAGACTTCCATCACGGCTTGCGCTACTTATAAAATAAGTCAGAGAAAGAGAGATTTGTGGGGTAGTTACCTAAGGGCAGTGGTCTAGGAGAAGAGCATGGATCTGGCACAGGGCAAACATTTTGGAACCAAAACTGAAAATGAAAAATTATGTCAGAGGGGTTCCCGGTGTGAGTCTCGCTACACTTGCAAACTGAATTAAAAAACTAGTTACCTCCTTTGGGGTTATAAATCATGAGACCATCAGCCTCTCATGTATTAAGAGGTGGAAAGCAAAAGGACAGGTAGCCTTGAAAAAACAAAAAAAAAACAGCAGGGGGGTAGAGAGAGAAAGAGAAAGACAGAGAGAGAACCCCACACCCAGAGGAAGCCAGCTGACCGCAGTGCAGCAAAAGCACAAGCGCTATTCCAGACCGTGGGCATGCTGTCACCCAGAGCCTCACACGAGGGAGGCGGGTGGGGGGGAGGGGCACACAGGGCGCACACAACAAGGCACTTGGGGAGCAGCGCCCACGGGAGACACACAGACAGAGACCATCACACACACCCGCACGGCAAGGGCCAGAGGAACGACGACACCGTCCGTGCTCACGTCACTCATGCATTTCTGCCATCAATTTCAGACCATACGGTACCAGGATTTGGCAGAGTGTTTTTTTTTTTTTTTTTTGGCAATGCTCAACATGCACACATGACACAGGATTCTTCCTGTCCAGGCCTTAAGGATGAGCTCCAAAAACACAAATGCTCAAGATCCTTCTTCAAAGAAGATCCCTTCAGTCACCCTAGGCTAGGAATCCCATTCTTACACTCACATTTATCTTTACTATCAATTAGATCCTTAAAGCAACACTGTGGCCGATTGTTGTTTGGTTTCTTTTTGGAGAAAATCCATTTGCTTTTGAATCATGCCCATGCACTTCTAACCTTCCAATACATGCTTATTTCAATCAGATATTGGTAAGAACAAAAGGTCAACATACATCAACAACTGATATACTTCATACGTACTCTAGCAACACAAGCTTGAATAAAACATTTTAATGAGTCTTCAAAGGGAAAGTATTTTGTAAAAAAATTTTTTTTTTCCTTTTTAGAAAGGAGAAATATGGAAGGAAATCCACTATGAAAACTTTAGGACCAGTACAATGGTCACAACTGGCTGATCTAATATGTCTTGTCATTTAAGTTGCCAAGTTATCAAACCACATTTTTCTAGGCCCAGATCCCCAACACGAACACCTCAAGATAAGTCTCGAGTGAATCTTAGTCACATGGGCTTACCGATAAATCACTTCAATAAAACCAGCTCTATATCCTCATCTCCTTGGAAATCTGGTCCCTTGCTTTGTAACTTCATCACATTCTATTACCTTTTCTATCCTGGCAACTGGCCTGGAAGACTTTTTTCCCCTCTGTCAAGTCAAATTCTAGATACTACTTTGGCTTTCATTTAAGCTTTCTGTTGTGGGCTGGAGAGTATGCTGTTTAAAAGTGGTAGGATCCCTTTGTGAGGATGCTATGAGGGTTTTAGATAAGTTGGGGCATGTATTTATAAATGCGTTTTATAGGAATCAACCTGGATTTTCACGTCTCTCCTCTTGCTGTTAAGGAATCATATATGTACATATATATAGATATATATACACACATATTCTTCTTATTTCCTTTTTTTCTCCCCGAATTTCTTGGCTCAAGGTATGCTTCTCATGCACTGCTGGTCAACAGCATACTGCCTGAGATATTGCTGGCTTGAACACTATCCCTGAACTAGTAAGAAAGTGCTTGCTTCTCACGGTACACAGGCATCTCTTGTTTCCTGTCACAGGAATGTGAGTTCTATTCCAAGTGTCTCTTTATTATACCCTCAAAAGAGATCACCTTCACTTTCTCTTTCTCCATAGAGAAATATATGATCATATGGAGAAAGAAAAAGTGAAGGTGATATTTTTTTGATCCTATTAGTATCCTAAAATCAGGACTGGCCTCAAAGTTAATTTCTCATTTTTCAGGTCAAGGGACATATTTTTTACCTTGATTATCCCACCCAACTCCAGGACCTAAAACTATTTGAGTCATATAAGTACACAAATTTTATTAAAGGGACCTAGAAAACAGAACTCTAGAGTCTTAGGAGATGAATGATCAATATTTCTTCAAAAGAACTCACAGACTTCAGGAATCTTATGGTTACATTTGACCCTGGAGTTAATTATTGAAAGCTCAGAACTTAAAACATCCTAAAAAGAATAGAATAAAATCTCTTGAACTACATTAAAATAGCCTTAAAGCTCTGAGAATAATCGATACAAGTCAGGAAGTGCTCAATTAATGATGAAACCTACAAATAACCAAGCTTAATGGAGTGCGATGCCTAAGATGTAGCAGGCACTATGGGGCATTACCTTGGAAAGTGGAAGTTTTATACCTAATTGATTTCTCATGATTGTTGGTGTTTCTGGCCCTTTAACTAATTTTATGAACTTTTGCCTATATGCCAATAACAGAAAAGGGTGGGGAGAGGTGGATTAGGGCCTGAAAGGGTATTACCCCATACCCACCTTTGTTCTGCTTTCTTAGAATTTCTAATCAGAAGGTCCAGGTATGGAGGTGGTCTGCCAAGTGCCGAGCCCTGACCTTCAAGGCCCGCTTACACAGGTTTTGCCGTGTAAGGTCTAACCGGTAAGGTCTAAATGTAGGTCTATTTAAGAAGGTCAGTCGTGCTTGGAAGAGCTGTTTCTCTAAAAGTTGAATGAACAACATAGGCTTGGCTGATCACTTTTTGTCATTTAAATGATGGATTTCAACTCTGCCACAGTATGCAAAGTGATTTAAGTAGGCCCTTTACCAAATAATTCCCTTGGATTCAGTTATTAAAATTCA
The DNA here is from genome assembly GCF_055505025.1 of Bos grunniens. Taxonomy (NCBI): domain Eukaryota; kingdom Metazoa; phylum Chordata; class Mammalia; order Artiodactyla; family Bovidae; genus Bos; species Bos grunniens. The sequence continues at coordinate 26,253,478 of NC_141179.1, forward strand.
GCCTACTTTTGACTAACATATCTTTCTCCAAAGCACAATATCAGCAGGGTGAGATTTGAGCTAAGTAATAAAGCAATATACAGATGAAACACGATTCTCATTTTTGAACAGGAGAGACATAGAAAAGTGAATAGACCGCTTCCAACCTAGGAAGTCAGAGGAGAAATTGGGGAAAGGATTCCCTGATACCTGCTCCTGAGCTTCACTTACTCGATTTTAATCCACTTTTGGCTGAAATCATAATGAGTTTGTTCTTTTAGTATTCTGTCTACAAGATACCTCCCCACAAATATCTTTTTCAAGTCTCAGTTAATGCTGTTGAAATGTATGTATGGTATCTTTCTTAGTCTGGAGATGTTTTCTGCCAAATGTATAAACTTATATGCACACATGGAGATTAAGCGCAAGTGGTCATGGAGGTAAATACAATTGGGAGTATAATTAAAGAACAAAGTTCTTCCTCATTCCTATGTCATGAATTGAAACAGGAATCTTTTGCCCTGATCTGTCCTACAAATGACTCCTCTTCAAGATGTACCTGGGACTCTCTAGCCTATAAATGAAGAAAGCAACTGGGCCTTTAATTCAGATGCTGTGATTTTAAGGCAAATATTAGTTCTTTTTCTGGAGTCCCTTATGTTTCAGGGTCTGGTGGCATTGTAGAAATAAGGGCTACATGCAGCTAAAACTTCCTCTAACCCAGCTAGCCAGCGTGGAGGTGGCCTCATCTCAGACTGCAACCATTGGCCGCTGAACTTTCAACAGAAATGACAAGACTCGACATCCTTTCAAGCCTCACAAATTAGAGTACATTTATGAGATCAGTCTACTCGGAACACAGTTTCCCTTGAAGACTACATTGCTCTTTTTCCCAGGCTTGCCTTGCCGCTCAGCAGTGCTGAGAAAGTAGATAAACAGTAATGTGGTACCAACCGTGAACTGCTGGTTCTGTCGTCGCCGTGGTGTCTACAGACGGGAACAGAGGATTGGAGGAAGGGAAGAAACAGGAGGAACGGCATGCAAAAAAAGGGAAAATGGAAAAAAATGGAACAGATAATATATGAGCAAGCTTTCAAAGAACATCGCGTGACAAGCAATAATAAATGAAAAGCCAAAAGCATTTGAAGTGAGTTGCACTGTTTTAAGACATGCCTTCAGCTCAAAGCTGCGAGCCAGTGAGGATAACAGTAAATTCTTTGGTTTTGGGGGCTTGCCAGGACACATCTATTTGCTAGTCAAGAGTCAGGAGAACATGCAAAGTGATGAGAAACACCAGTGCAAACTCAGTGACTGGTGGATGGCTCTGAACGTATCAAGGCTCAGGACTGCGACACAAATGCTCAGTTGAGAGGCTGGCTAAACAACAGATTCATACATTCAAACATTGCCTTTGTTTTAACCCAACCCACCCGGGCACTTGGGCTTTACAACTCCCAATCAGGCGTCACTGAGTCGATTCCATGTTTAGGATCCTTTTACGACTCATAGGTAGATGCCTGCAGATGAATACAGGGGTTCAAGTTTTTCATCCAGTGTGTTATTTCAGCAGAGTTCAGCTGGAAAGTTCAGTTAACTTGGAGGCCATGGGGATGAACATGTTAGAGGTTTTCGGACTGGTCTTTATACACACACACACACATACACACACAGAGACACTCACCACTCACCCAGCCTTCACTCTGCAGATCTTACTGTGTTACACTCTTAAGAGCATAAGTCTGGTATGGAAACAACCAGGTCCACATAACTTGTGAAACGCCACTTCTCATCACGTGACATTCCCAAAGTGAAAGCATCCAGTCGTCCAGACCCATGATCCAGAACCACTTTCACTGCTGTGAGCTGCCAGGAGTCCTGCCTCCAGGGTGAATCAGGAGATGGCACGTGATGCTTTTTCACTGCCAGACGCACTTGCTGCGGGAGAGACCGTGGTCTGTCTCTTTCTTCTTCTATTTCTAATGCTGTTCAAGCTTTCTCCTTCAAAACCTTTCAGGCTTCCAAATCAGGCCTGCTGTATTGGCTCCTCTTCATGGAAAATTCCCCAAGGGGCTCCAGAAATTTCCTTTCTCATTTTGGCTACAGGGGAAGTGGGATAAATATCTAACAAAATGCATGGTGACATTCTTTTTCCAAAGTCATGTTAACACCACTCTTCTAGCCAACTTCATTCCACCGTCAACCCGTCTGCCCGGGTTTTAACGTTCAGTTCCACCTCTCAAGGGGTCTCCCTCCATGGTTCCCTTCTGGCCAGACCAGTGGTGACACCCACACACAGGCTGGTCATGTTGAGGGGAAGTGGGATTTGGGGTTAACACTGTTGAGTAGTTATCTGTACTTTTTTTTTTTTTTTAAATCATGCAGCTGGTAATTATTTTCATGAGTTTAAGAGACTCCAAAAGACTCTTTCGGACTTGACACAGGCAATGTTTAAATGCACCATAATGCCAAATATGACTTTGTTTTTGGTCCAAGGAGCCTGGTGCTTCTGATTTATAAATATGACACATGAATTCACACTGGTGTTCCCCTTCATTGGCATGCCCTCCTCAGAATCCTAAACCATCAAAAAATTAGAGCCCTTCTAAGGAGTCAGAATTAACTACAAGTCTGAGAGGCCATTGCAGCTTAATATAACTTATAGCTGAGTTTCTGAAGATCAGATGAAGGAAAGAAAAACATAAACCACATCAGAACGCAATACTTACTGACAAGTCTGTATGCATAAAATAGCAGTTAAAAAACAATCCTGAAAATTGTACAGTTGAAACATCTCTACATCAGATGCTCACGACACATCTCCTTACTTGAAACATCCAAATCAATGTTAGTTTGCGGTGCTTTTAAAGGAGGGGCAAAATCAAATGCACATTTGCATAGAAACTCTTAAATGCAAGTTTACACATTTTATGGCTAGACACTGGTTCTCTTCCAAAATTTTTTTTAAAAAAGCAATAAACATTTTGGTTCATTATTTTTGTAGCAGCATTCTAATATGCTTTATTTTCACCAGTTAAATCATTACTATAAAATGAAAGAAAGGGATTGGGGTAAAACCTAAGGGTCCTCAAAAATGACGTCTTAGCATTAACAGATGACTTGTAGGAAGACAAGTGACTGTCTTCCTACATCACAACATCATGTTGGCTTTATGACAAGATCAAATGAACAGAAGCTGGGTGTACACTACTCTGTGGGTACCAGAGGATAAACAAAAGTTCACAGTGCCGCTTGCCTCCCTGGTCTGGGGATGCAAAATCCATCAATTGCACCCAACAGGGAAGAGAAAGGGAAGTTGAGAAGGAAAACACACAGTTCTAAAACAGTTAAAAGCAAGCACGTGTTCAAGTAAACAACACAGTTACTGCAGCTGGGAGTGGCAGAAACCACGGATCAGCAACGGAGCAGAGACCGCAGCAGACACACAGGCTGGCTACAAAGTTGAGACCGAGATGGAGGGTATACTGCGGGAGTTGCTGATTCCATTTCTCTAAGAGCATCTGGTGTGGTATCTGAACAGAGGCTATTTCAAGTAAAGAATGAAAAAAAAAAAAAAAACCCTTTAGAAGTGACTTTGTGCTCTCCACAGGACAGCACTGTGACAGAATCTAATTCTCCTTCATAATTGCATTACGACTTCACGCAGAAACCACAGACACCCTGGCTCTGAAGTGAGTGTGGCTCTGTGCAGTAGGATTTATTAAGGTATTGTAATCAGAAGGCTGGAGAGATGTGCTAGCCCACCCCTGTGAATCAACTTGTGGGGTCACTATATTGTTTTACAACATTCTAAGCATACAGGCAAGACGCAAACAGTAACTTTCCAGTAGAAGATAACATAGGCTGTAATTAACTTGAAAAATGAGAGTGCCTAATTGCCCTAACAGAGGCTTTCTTCAAACTTCATTCTGTGGCTGTCTTTAAAAAATAATCTTTGCACTAAGCCTAGGAGAAAAATAGGTCACAGAAAGTTGAGGTGGACTTAATGGGGGTACAGGGCTATGAAATTAAAAAGGCCTTGTTGAGCTATTGTCTCTATTTTAATTTTAATTACAATGAGGGAGAAATTTATCGTACATTTATTTTATATGGTCAAGAAAAGACAATCCCACGTTCTTGCAAAGCCAGTAAGTGTGTATGGTCTTAATAGTCACTCCCTAGCTGTTTTATGAGTATAATTAAACAAGGTAACCAAGGGCAGGGCCTGGACTGCTGTTTGAAAGATGAACATTTCACTAAATATCGACTTTCAGTCTCCCAGCCATACAAACAGTTTATGGAACTCTACCTTGAATAAATTAAACATCACCTATATTTCACGTGACAGTATATTTTCAAAATCAAAAGGCTCGGACGATATGTCAGATTAGAGACTCTAGCTGTTTAACCAAGAAGCAAAAAAAAAAAAAAAAAATCCCCAAAACAAAACCCACCAAAAAATGTGTGTGAGGCAGCTGGACACTATTTAGTTGAAACAGTCATGTGTAAGCTCCACTGTGGCACATTCTAATCCTTTCATATGGATTCTCTCCAACTTAGAATTGTTCATTGAGTGTGACAGACTGGGGGTTTAAAACTAATCCATAAATTAGTCTGTGGTCTCAAACACAACGGGTGCCATAAATGAAAATGAAAATCCAAGAACAAAATTAAATTTACAACCTTAAATACTTTTTCTTCTCCAATTGCTCTGTGGTGCTCCTGCTTTACAATACCCAGATTCACTGCAAGGCTGACTTTTTGGGGGGTGCAGGGAGGGGTGGGTGTAGGGTATGCATTAAAAAATGCACAGGGTAATAACCCAGAGAACCCAATCTGCTCGAAAGCAGAGCTTAATTGTAAAGAATTTAAATTCTGCCATTTTGATTGTCATAAGGTTAGATGAAAGCATGCTAAGCAGTCAGACATATTTTAAAACACTTTCCCTTGGTTTATTTTCTTAACTAAAGTCAATAAGGAGCCAATGGGTTTTCTTAATTGAATTCCCCTTCGGTTTGTGTTATGGAACTGCTTTAAATCTAGATGCCGGGGCAGGCGAGGAATTCCCCTGACAATTTTATTCTCACAGTTGTGCCGCACTAGCCAATATATATTATACTTTTTTTTCCCCTTTTCTTTCTTTTTGACATACTTGAAATCTATTGAAAGCAAACATATATGCTGAAAAATTAAACTTTGAAATTTATTTTCTACCCATTTCCCAGTTAATTTTCTTCCCATCTATGTTAAGTTTTAATTAAACTCCCATTTCTCAGGGATGGGCGAAGCAGATAGGAATGAAGCTAACAGTCCCGAGTATGAGACTCATGAGAAGCTCCCTTCCATCTTCACGTCGCCTCTCCTCTGAGGGGAGAGACTGACCCGTGAGAAGCTCCCTTCCGTCTTCACGTCGCCTCTCCTCTGAGGGGAGAGACTGTGCACCAAGGATCTGAAAGAAGGGGACTAGGTTTGGTTTTTCCTTTGGTTAATTTCAAGTTTTGTGAAAACCTTCTTCAGAATTGTTCACACGTGCTGCTATGCCCCTGAGATCTTTGCATTGGCAAACCAGATGTTCTGAAAACAATAGGAATCTGTACCGTGGTTTCACTTAACAAGGAGAACAATTCCTCTCCCACGGTGTATGTCAGTGCTGGGTGGGAGGAGTGGCAGACAGGGGTGAGGCACGGTGACAGGAGAAGAGAGGGACATAGGAGGCTGAGGGTGGACAGTGGGGAGCAGCTCCAGAAGTAGCAGCTGATACTCCTCTCCGGGTAGATACTCCCAGGGCTGGGTCCTTCCTGCCAAGTCCTACATTTCCCAACAGTGAGATAACTCCAACTTTCTAATTCTAAGTAACCTGTATTTAAAGTGAGATGATTTTTTTTTTGCACTGTTGTGCATCAGTCTGCAGTATGAAAACATGTCACCTCCTTCTCTCTTGGATTCTTTTTCAACAAGGAACATAAGAGTATGGATGATGACAGGAATGATGATTAGAAGCATTAGAAAAATTCTCACTTCCTATCCCTCATCCCCTTTTAAAAAAAAAAAATACAGAATCTGGTGCCCTTCACCACTAATTTCTTCCATTCTCTCGTAAGTCAATATGGGTCAAAACCAGTTGGCTATTGATGGTATCTGTAATAAGCTTATCAGCAGCAGTAATATAAAAATGGGCACACTTGAGACAGTATGGAAAAACAATGGTCAATGCACTTAGGGGGCAAAAACCTAAAAAGGGAGCTCATTGCAACAAAGATGGCTCCTGAGTGTCGGCTAGTGCCCTAGTAATAGTCTTGTCACCAGACATACTGGCACATATATCAATAACATTTGATAAGTATTCAGTAAATGATGAATGAAAAAGTCTTAATGGAGTAGATACAAACTCAAGAAAAAAGGCAATTTAGTAAACATTCTAGGATGAGAGATGAGTATCTCCTAGCAACAATGGTTTAGTATATACCCAGGATATAAACACACACGAGACATGCACACACGCTGAAGATAGATGCTTGACGTAAAGTTAGGTCTTCATGCTTAATTTCCAAAATGCCATCCTTTCGTATCCACTTTCTATCCATTCCCTGATGGCACAGACCGAATTCTACTTCTGTGATGATCTCGTCAATCTTCTGCATCAGCCCTAAGCGCACAGTATCTCTTGCTATTGAGTTCCAGTGGGTATAATCTATTCCCTCAGCTATATATATTTCAAGGGGTTCCAGGAATTTACTGTCTCCATGGGTGTTAGCACACCGCTATACATATTATGGGTCCTTGATATTTGGTGACTGAATGCCTTATGAGCATTACCCTTGACATCACGCAAATGTCAACAGCAGAGTGTAGGGAATCATGAAGGTAGGATTCTGGAGAACACACAGCTCAATGTGGAGCAAAGCTCTGTAGTCAGTCTTAAGACAGGTGTACTTCTTTCCTTTGCATTTAGGAAGCTAAAAACATGTGCCAGGGTGTTGAGTTTCCCCAGTTTGGCATCTTCTACAAATATCCCCGAAGGATAAAGGCTGCTCTCACCTCCTTTATTTATGTGATCTGACCCACAATACACACAGAAAAGCTTACGAACAGGAGACTATGAAAGCCAAAATAATAGTGCGAGCCTGGGGGACATACTTTCTCCAAGGTATACTGAATACTGGGTGCTCAGATGCCAATAAGAAAATCCGTGCTGTTTTCTTTTCCAAGAAATACAAAATATTTAATTGGATATGTACTTTCAAAAAGAGAAAAACTCATTTAGAAATGACCTACTTCATTCTTATGAAGGATTTTTAAATGTGTTTCAGATTTTGGCCCTATAGCTATTCATTTCTTATTCTAAGGTGATTTTAATTTTTTAATTTATGACAGTTGCATATAGAAGTGTGACCTACAGGTTGAACTCCTCCCAGCCTGAATTTTATATTTAGGCTGCTAAGGGTGTTTAAAACTGAGTGCTGACTATTTTCTATGGTACTTTTCTCATCAAGCATCTAACCCAGGGCACAACCAAGCAGATCCAATACAATATCCACATTAACTATGGAAGGAAACACAGAATATTTCCCTAAGGTGACTGACCCAACTGGCAGACAGGGGCGGAACTATACCCAAACACAAAACAGGTATTTTTATGTACGTTTGATATACAAAATCAGCCAATTTCAAAGAAAGCTCAAAACAAAACAAAACAATGCTCCCGCCTCTATGGCGATAGATTTTTCTTTGACTCTGGTTTCTGAAAGGAATCTCCATGGAGGACTGTTAGCATGGGTAATGGTTGGCTGTCTCTGTATTTTAGAAGAGGATGCCAGGGACAATTTAAATTATGCAGTTTGCACTTTCATATTATAGCGTGTATCTTCCATGAATGAAACCACACAGACTTGATGTAAAAAGAAAAAAAAAAAAGTAAGTGGGGGCCTGCCAGTAGCAATAGTCAAAACAGAAATATGTGGTTAGAAGATCAATATACACGAAAGAGAACAGAGACACCAGAGAATCTTATGGGACATCACAGGAGGCTCTATGTGGCTCCCATCCCAACTTCATCCCTCAAATGGCTTCTTATTCAGAAAAAGATTCTAACGGTGGGTGAATAGTTACAAAGCCACAACAATGCTCATATGGCTAACTGACATCAAGTCATCCTTTCAGGACTCTAGAGCCTGCAAAGATCTTCCAAAGATGAGGCTACCTTTAGATGTGGCCTTTGCATGTAAGTCGGGAGAGCTTCCCCATGCAGAATGCATGTGAGGCAGGGATGCCCTGCTCCTCCACCCACCTATGATTCTGGGTGGGGAGCAGCAAGTTAGGCTGTCGTTGCTGAATAGCTAAGTCATATCTGTCTCTTTCGCGATCCCATGGACTGTAGCTTACCAGGCTCCTCTGTCCATGGGATTGCCCATGGCAAGAATACTGGGGTGGGTTGCCATTTCCTTCTCTAGGGGATCTTCCTGACCCAAGGATCGAACTTGTTTCTCTTGTATTGGCAGGTGGGTTTTTTACCACCAAGCCATGTGGGAAGCCCCAGGTTGGGCTCACAATTCCTCTTTTACCAGGACTTCCAGAATGAAGTGCTAACATGTTTTGAGGGAGTCAGGTGACTGAGAACTCATGAAGGCCTGCCTCCCTAACAAGGGGAACAATTCGATTATTCCGGTTGTGGAAGATAAAAGACAATGCTGGAACACTTCCTTTCAGAGACATCAGAAATCATCTATGACCTTTCGAGTTTAAAAACATTTTTTCGACTGCATTTGTACAATTTGGTTGTAATGAAACTCTGACCTAGGGAATGTGTTTCAGTCATTGCATTTGCCTGGGAGAAAAGAAATAAGATGCCTGTTGGCTTCCTCTTCCTTTTTTTTTTTTTAAAGCCAACGCTTTATGTTACTGTCACTAGATTTAGCTGTTGAAGCTTTTAAGGCTAATGGTTAGCTGTAATGTACCAAATAGTACAAGAAAGAAGAGGAGTAGAAATTAATTTAGCTCTCCATTTGTCAAGATTCAGTCTGGAAGATTTTTTAGGAACCAATCTAAATCTAGGGGATGGCCTGGACCTTTAAAATGGGACATGGAATCATTCGGCTCTGTAACCTTTAATCTGTTTGAAGAAAGGAGCAAATGTTAAATTCCACAAGTACACTTTCTGGGTAAGATAAATATATATAACACTGCTTGTTAAGACATAGCAAGCCTGTGAGATCACATCCATTAAGGCAACGGATTCTCCAGTGTTGTTTTAGAGGCAATTTTACTTTAACGACTCTTGGGTGTGCCACTGAGAAATCAGGGCATTCATCACCACAAGTGCATTTTGTGTGTAGAGAGGGTTCAGCTAGGAACATCAAGAGGCCAAAAGTGCATCTATGAGATCATCTTTCGTGACCTTGAGCTGAGAGGCCAGGAGATGAGAAGGAGGAGCAGAGAAGTCCCTATAAAGGTACCTGTGATGTGGCCAGAAACATAGCATTGCTTGTTTTTAAAATTTCCTCTTAAATGGAGTCTCTGTGGTTGGAACTGTGATAACAGCGAGTTGTAGCTGTTTCAGGACGGGCGATGAGCTTCAGTCTGGACTGAAGGATTAGGAGTGTGATTGAAGCGCCTCTGCCGAGTTGCTGAAATTGACGGCGAGAGGGGAGGAGGTGAGGGGCTGTTAAGAAGGGTCTTTAAAACAAATAAAAATAGGCTAAGCTAGTGAGAGGCCACCCACAAATGAAAAGTACTGGCTCCACACTAAGGAGAAATGTGGCGCTTATGCTGTAAACTTGACTGGTTACCTAGATGGAACCTTCTACAAGGAGAGGTAATCAAGGTGGGCTCATACCTGGGCAACTTCTGTAAAGAAAAAAGACCATCGATGGGTTTTCCCAGTGGATTCACACAGGCAGGGCAGTGGCGAGTGGGCTGGTGTAATTTACAATGACATTCAAAGGATCATTCATAGGAAAATTCATGAAAACCTGGGAACAGGAGCTCAAGCTTGACTGGCTCACTACTGGGATGAGAGGTAAGAAATCATGAAAGGCAAACACCTGGTCCATCGCATGGAGAGACGTTAGCATGGTTGCTCTAGAAATCAGAGTCAGGAAGGAGTGTCTTTGCTGTCCTTATTAACGATACAGAAAGTGGGAGGAATCTATTTGCTCTACTGATAAACTGAGTTTACTTAAGAAGCAGAAGAAACTAACAGAAAGCTAAAAAGGGAAATACACACAGATAAGAATTTAGGAAGCAGCCTGGCTGGAGCTGAGTTTAGAGCGAGACACAAACACCAATTGATGGATTTTCAGAAGCTTTTCAATTAAGGGCACACACTGAGGTTTTCACAGACACCATTCAGAACCATCCTCACTAGCGGCTTATTTCAAAGTTCTCTGTTCCACTGTAATACTTAAGAAAGGTGAAGAAAACTGAAATTAGACCATCTACTGTTATATTTCATAAACTGATGAGGCCTCCTCTTTCACTAACCACTTAGAATTTTCATTTTGTCTATCTCACCGAGTCCTGTGAAAACTGAAAACATCTCCAGAAAGTTAATGTGAAGGATGTTTGTCATATCTAGGGTGGTAAGGAGGCTAAAGATGAGGATACTATTCAGCGATTTTAAAGAAGTCCAGTGATAGGATTGTACACCAGAGCACATGGTTCAGAGATGGAGTGCAAAAGTTAATTTTTAAAGAGATTTTTTTTTTTTTTTTGGGTCTCATAGAATAATTACTTTTCCGTGTTTCTGGGGCAGGTACCTGTCGACAGCAGGTAGGTGCAGCCTTATGTAAGGAAATCTTGCAAAACTAGCTGACATGGTAAGGCTATAACCTTTCCCACTCTGGTTGGCAGAGAAAACTCCAAGCCTCCCAGACAAGCAACATCAAGCATTGAGAGCTGCTGAGGACCAGGAAAAAGGGACTGGAAGGCACACCTCCCCTCTCAGTGATGGTCAGAAATAGGAGACAGTGTAACTTTTTGAATAAGTTTCAGAGAGTCCAAAGAGCTAAACCACAGAGTGATAACTGCTGTGGCTGCCTCTTGCACTCCTCCAGTGTTTAACGGAGGGCAGTGAAGGGTACAGGAGTGCCCAGTGGGGAAAGGACGGTGGGTCCCCAGGCGACACAGTCTCAGCAGGTACTCTCTGGGACAAAAAGGATGATGCATTTAGGAACATGGCCCACACGGGCATGGTAAAGGGTGGGTATTTTCTTTCACGTGGATTAAGATGAAATTAAGACGAGGAGAGGATCCAAAGCCAGGATACTTACCATTTTGCCAACCGTGGCTAAACACAAGCTATCCAGCCTCTAAGAGCTAGGCTGCCATTTTCCCTAGCATTTTGCTTTGCATGGTGATGCTTACAAGAGAATTCTGCAAAATAGCTGATCCTACTGTTAAATTGCTTGGATGTTAAAGATTTTTCTGAGGTCCTTAAGATTCAACTTGAGAACATAGTATGTAATGTCTTTCAAATTACCAAATGAAGGAATACTTCAATTCCAAGGATCCAAAGAGACCTTTTAAGGCTTCTTTTTTTTATACATACCAGAAAGACAATATACATTCAGGACATTTTCAATGGCAATGAAGGTACCGTACCTGTGATGATGGTGAGGATGGTGGTGGTGGTGGTGGTGGTGGTGGAGGTTGTTGTGGGAGGAGGGATAGTTGTGGGGGGATCTGGATAAAAAAAAAAGGAAAATCAAACCCACAATGCTGAACACAACAATGACCAGTAATGACAAAACAAAGGCATGAAGACACTGAGGTGTTTGTTTGATGACTTTCCTCTTTAAAACTCAAAATCCCCATCCCCCCACAAAGATTTATGTCTTCTAATCATATCCCAAAGCCTTATCCGGAAGAGCTAAGAAAAGAAGAAAAGAAAATTTGTACTAATGAAGTGAACTAGGGATGAGAAGACGAGGAGTAGGAAAGGGAGGAAAAAATAAAAACATACGACACCCTCCCATCCGACTTCAAAGGGTGGGGTTAGACCGACTCAGGCCCCGAGAGGGTACAGTGTTTGCAATTTCTTTTATACTTTTACCGGTGGGAGAAAGGAGGAGATGGCGCTGCTCTATCTAAAGGGCTCCTATCGGCCAAGGAACAGTGCTCGCCTGCCTCTTGCTCTCTGACTGTTAACTTCATTATTCTCCATCAACACATCCCAGCAGGAAGTAAAACTACTTCTATACTTGTAATAAATACAAAGAAGAGAGAATGTCACCACTAAATATCAAGTTCCAGGCATGTGAGATTTTACTGAGATTTTATTTCTTAAAAGTCAATAAATTTTACAACTTATAAATATTAATGAGTTCGTCGCCTTTGCTTAAGCCTGACCTACGTGGGCGACAGTGATAAACACTGAAGAACATTTCCATCTTGTAAACAAGAGAGCTAAATATAAACAAGACTTGACCCTCGAAACCAGGAAATCTGATAGGGAATTCTCTGTCAGGTGTTTGATATACTGTATATTCTTCTATAATCTCAAAAATTATTTGGAGGGGAAAAAAGGGAAGGCAAATATGAAAGAGAAAAAAATTTTCGACCCAAATGATCAAACTGAATGTGTTAAATTGTCAGCAAGACTTTGAACTAAAGCAATCATTCTGCTATAATAGAGCATTAGATGACTTGAAGGCTTTTGATTTTAAATTTTATCTAAAGCCCGTCAACTTTTTCTCCTTGACACATCTGGTGTCCTTTCATCTCCAAGGGAGCTCCCCGACTGTCTAATTAATACATCCGAACTTTAATTACATAATGTACCTTTATTGTTGGCACAACTTCCTGGAAGTTTACAAAAACATTACCTTGGTGTTTGGTTAGATGGTCTGCTTAAAAGATTCTACCATTGATCAATAATCCGAGGTTTTCATTTTTCTCACAAACTTCTCTCACACATACACAAATGCACAAATTTGACAGGGAAGAACCAACAGCAGACGGGTCTGTTCTAGGAGAGACTCTGTTGATTTAAGCTGAGGGTGCCAGCAAACTACTAGTGAAAGCAGCCTCACACAAGCGCCAAAAGGAACCCGTTAAAAAAAAAATTCATTCTCCTCCAAGAAGCAGAAATGATTAAATTAATAATTTCAAACGGCCTTTTTAGAAGAACAGACAGTACGTGCAGTCGAGCTTTGTGGATACTTGCTTATGGAGGCCACAGGCAGGGAAGCATTTTGTGACCCGGTGGACCACAGGATGCATGCACGCCCTGTGGCAGATGCAGGTGAGGTGGGGACGCAAGGTGAGCGAGGGCACGGGTCCCTCAAGACATCCTGCTCTGCCCACGCCCCAGCTCAGCTGCACCCAGAGACATGTCTTCTTTGTTCTGATTCAGTGACGATATTTATCACTCAAAAGGAACATCTGTAGCTGGGAGACCTCCCCTGATATACTATAAAGCTATTTCTGTTCCTATTTCTAAATGCATTGGCACAAAATATGTGATGTCCACCACACAATCAAAGTGCACCTGGAGGTGATTTGAAACTACGATTACGGACACGGAGAGGTACAGAGACTAACGAGGGCAGAGATTTCAGAAAAAAAGGTCACCAGTCCCTTTCAGTTTGTGAAAATCACACACTTTCAATTATTTTTACCACTACTGGGGTAATTTGTCCTTCACATGTGGCTCAAGTGACCTAAATGAATTAGATTCTGTTACCAGGTATAATGCTTAGATCACTTCTAGTGTTAAGAGCAATGTGAGGTCACTATTTAAGAAAATACAGAGTGGAGCTAATAAGCTATTTGACACATAGAGGCTAAAAGAACAAAACCAATTGGGGCTGAGGCACTAACTAGATAGATTCTCCAAGTAAAGAAGTTACTTCCAGAGAATTAAACATTTTAAAGGCATGTTAACTCTGAGTTTGTAAAGAACTTTGAAAGTTACTGTAGTAGTGCAATCAATTGGCTTTGAAAAGAAAACCTACTTACCATCTTCTCAAATTGCTAGAATATTTTATCACTAGAGCAGCAACAAGTGGAGTGTGCATTCTAGCCTGCATCCAAGTGTTACTGCCAGCATAGGTTACAGAGGGAGGTAGCACACTGAGGACCTAGCAAATTGCCTAGACCAGGCAAAGCGCCCCATGCTGGGCTGGGGAGACAGGTGGGTACAGATGCCCTTGCCTAAATGGATGCGTCTGTGTTTCTTGTCTTTTAAATAATGCACTCTGGCCCAGATAGTTCATTCCCAGAGAGCAATCTTGTCCTACCAGGAAGCAGAGGGAAAAAGAGGAACTACAAAGAAAGACACACATTTCACTACAGACTTTGGAGTCCAAGTATAGTGACTCTAAAACACACTTAGTAAGCTTGTGCTGGGGCAACTTATGTGACCCTTCGTAGCTTCATTTTATCATCTGTAAAACGGGAGGATGATGCCATTACCTGGTCATCCTGTTACTATGGAGATTAGAGGTGATCATGCACGTCAGACTGTCATCTTAGCACGTGGAAGGAAGTGAGAGAGCCCTCAATAAACGCTAAGCCAGAAGCTGGGATCCAAAATTATTCAAAACTACCTGTCCATCAAATCCACAAAATGTTTCTCATCTTGAAATGTTGGAATGGTGGGTACAATAAATCAAAGTTGTTTTTCCACATAACTTAGTCTTCTGAATCAAGGAAGCATATAATAGACTGGTGAAAATTTGTATCTGCTTTTTTAACATCTGCCGTTTTTAAAGAGTTGAAAGAGAGTCTGTAAACCTGTATAACAGCAAGGTTGGGGCCTTGCATGAGGCTCAAACCCTGATGTTAAGGGGCGGGTGGGGGGGGCGGTTCATAGAAGTAAAAAGGGGGGTGGCTGAAAATGGGGGCACACAGGACCTCTTTGCACCTACATGGAGAGCCATTCCTTCCACTCTGATCTCCTTAACTACTGGGGAGAATTAATGCTATAATGTGTGGACAACAGGCCACATGGGTTGTGTGTAAAGAAAACACACCTCAAAAGTCTACATATAAAGTGATTAGATGTGAGCTTTTAATTCTGCTTTATGCTAAGGGAAAAAAAACCTCCGGTATAGTTAAGGATAATATTTTAATATCCATGTAAACATGGGGTAAATCATTTCATTAAATGATTTTTCTAGTTCATCAGAAAGATTGTTCTATTTTCTTCACAGGGAAAGTGGTCAGGTTCTAAGATGTTACGGAGTAGATTTCCCATATGTAGATTTGTGTGTGTATATATCACATACACTTATTCTTGGATTATTTACATGGCTCACTTGAGAGAAATGCACATTCCTGTTCATATATTCACACGACACTGAAATTGTCATGTGTATGGTTATTCATTCTGTGTCAAGTCAGCTCATGACTATTCTTCCTGGTGTAAAACTAACTGAGAGATTCAATTGGACAGGAGAGACTCAATTTGTCATCATAAGACTAGACAAGCAGTGCACTCCTCAGCTAAATAGAGAATATTCACTAGACACAAAATTGACCGTAAGCTGTAAATGGGAAATAAGTTTAAAATGGCTGGTACAAGTAGATGCACAATACATATTTGTTGACTAGAGAGTGAAATTCCTGATCACGTGCTTTAATAATCCTGCAAAAAGATATTAAGAAAACAGACAAATAAGAAAAAAACAAAACAAAAAACATTTGTGTCTAAGGCAGTCGCTATAGTGGTTAACGGAGCTACCAGGGACCTTCTATTTTTTTTCCAAGTATTTACTGGCTTGCGACATCTGGGATGTAATAGCTTCATGCTGAAAATAGGATAGTTCTGCTCATCAAAGCAGGAGAAAGGCTAGCCCAGGTATCATCAGAAAATACCACTGGGAATAGACTTTCTGAGCTGAAGAGCCATTAATTGGTAAGGCTGAATTTCGCAGTCATTATTTCTAACATAATCTCCATAGCTTGTGCCTGAGGACACAGCTTTCCTACTCAGCATGACCAGAGTCTGTGATCGAGTGGGAAACCCCACGGTTAGAGAAGGAAAAGAAAAGGCGCTGTCCTCCCAGTGGAGGCACCGGGGTCCACCTCGGGCCAGGCTTCTTTAGTTCTTGAAGGAAACAAGCTGGCGTTTTGGCTTGCAACTTGACCAAAAGCTTTAGGAGTGAATTACAAGCAGCAGCTATACAGTAAATGAGTCAAATGGAAGAGGGCTTCATCTTCTCACGTACCGTATACATACAGCATATAATCCGAATGAGCTTTCCCCACTATGTTGGAAGCCTCACAGCGGTATGTACCATTATCTGTTTTGTTTAGGTTATTGATGAACAGGTTGGGCCCCGACAGCACGGCATGTTGAGGCATTTCATCATCGACTCTCACCCAAGTCACCATCACAGGCCTGCAGAAGGAAGGGAGAGAGACAGGTTGCATTATGACTTCCCACCAAGATGTCTGCATCAAACTTCTCAGCCACGCAGTAAATGAATCCCATGCAGGGTGACACAATTAAAGAGGACCTACTGGAGATAATTTTAAGTTCACAGAATTACAGCTGTGAAGGCTCCACAAATCTGTTTGGAATATAATTCTCTTAAAAATATTATCAGATGTTGTAAAACTTTCAACAGGCCGCAAGCAGGAGTCTCATTATTTCCAATCCATCTTCAACAAACCAGCAAATAAACCATGTGCCCTATTTTTATGCCCTGCTGTGTGGTTTCACACCAATTCAGATAGGACAGAGCTCACCCATTGCTAATCATCTCATTAATTAGGGGGAAAAAATCAAATCCTGGGCTAGTGATACATGCATTAATCTCATGGTTACTAACACACAGAGATACTTGGCTTAGGAAGTTGTGATACGTAAGTGGATTTCTTGTTTCGCAGAAAGGAATGGACTTTTACCTCTGAATAGTGCTTTCTTTGGCCTCTGCTGTTTGAAAAAGAAAAAAAAAATCACCTCTTCTCATTCTGGAAAGATGCAGTCACTTCCTGTCCCCTTATTCCCTACCCTTAACCTACCCTCCACCAACCCAAGATGCCACCACACCCTCCTGGGCCAAATTCCACCGATCTACATGTTCCTTGGCAAAGTGCGTGCACTCCGTGGCCCTCCAAGGCCCCCAGTGCTGCTCCCCTTGCCCAGTGTGTTCACCTGCAGGGGCCGGGGACAGGCTCCCAGATCAATGGCTGTGGAGTGATGACACCTCCATGTGGACCCCTGGGGGCCTCCAGTACTGGCTCATCACAGGCAAGTTTGTTTTCATGATTAGAGACCACATTTATATCCATCAGGAAAAGCAAATTTCACAAGGTACTCCAGAGCCCCAGTTGCACACACACACAGAGTCTCTTTCAAACTCACTGAATTTATGACCCTTCAAGGCAACCCCTATGCAATCGAGGCCACATCTAGGACCGGGTCTGAAAGCTGCCATTTTCCAGGCAGGGTCACAGGGATCCGAGCACGGAAGCAGCTTCCTTTCATTTCACGCACCACCTCCAGGAGCAGCATCAGGACCAAAGACCCGTGCTTTGTAATGAACGGACACTCAAGTGGGCCCTGCCAAGCAGCATTCCGGTTTTCCAGGGGGATGCAAAGTCATGATTTTTCTTTAATTACATGTGGGTTTGTCATCGCCACCCAGTAAATTATTTAAAAATGAGCCTTGCATATGTCTTCCTCGCAGGCAATGGCGAATGGGTTTGCCTGGCAATCAGACCTACTGCCCGCTGCTTGACAGCTGAAACCATCAGTGGGGGTAAGCGCTGAGAACATTCACAACATTTAATGGCAAGTTAAATTACCATTTTTATTGTATGCAATTTCTTGAGAAAATAAATAGGTAATATGCTAGGAGGGCCAGCAGCGAGTAACGCGTGCTTGCTCAGAAAACCGTGCACCCAGGCCGATTGGAGAGGAACAAACAAATACCCTCTCCGGCATCAATGTCCCGAAGGAAACATGTAATTTACTGTCCCCGTGGCACATTCAATTGAACACAGTACCTTCTTCAGAGGAAAAAAAAAATACAGAAACAAAATATAGGTTAGCAAGCCATAGTCTGTAAATGTGGTTAATGTGGCTGGTACTATGTGCGGCAAGAGGCCGGGGAGAATTTATTTTTTTCCGCCACTGGATGGTTTTGGAGGGGAGGTAAGCTGCTAATGGGGACCTAATTCAAACAGTTTACACAAAGAAACAGCTGAAGCTTTTGCAGTGCTCAAAGGAGAAGACGACTGCTCTGGTAAAGCTGGAAGCACTTAAAACCAAATAACTTCGAACACCTGAGGAAAAGGAAAGCAAAAGGAAGACCACCTCCTTCCTAAAGGTCATTTTTACAGCTCCAAACGGTGAGTACAGAGAGAAGCAAATTCTCGGCCCTGGAGAGGTATGCATTAAATAGGCAGGGTTGACGTGGGAAGAGGGCCCACAGGCCCCCTCTGGCTCTCTGTTCTCTCAGAGTTCATCGCTCAGCTGTCACAGGAAGAATTCTTTCCAAAGACTTGGGGGAAGCTTTATGAAGATGTGAAGATGCGCGGAGGTCCTTGTATGAAAACTGTGATAAAGATGCTGGTTAGCAAAACTCTGAGAGGGGGAGATAACCACAGCGTGGGGACAGCAGAGGGAGCTCAATGCTGTTTTTTGTTGGGGATGAAAAAAAAACCTGAGTGCTCTGGATCCCCTCACTGACCTGTGGCTCCACACGGTGAGTCCACACAGCGTCTTTGCCCTCAGTTTGTTTATTCCCAGGTAAAAACCATCTTTTTCTGTCTTAGAAAGATGAAAAGACACCTCTTCCTCACCAAATGAAACCAAGAGCTAAAGTGGTACCACCACATGGCTTTTGCTGTATCAGTGGTAATATATGTGGTTTCTCTAATTCACTTTCACTCATTTATTTAGCAGGGGCAAATGAAGTAGCTTTTTATTCTTTTATACTTTTCAATAAAATAAGAGTAAAAGTCAGTTCTTCTCCCTTCTGCAATTATATATATATATATATATATATATATATATATATATATATACACATTCCTTGAGAAAAATTCCCAAACCACTCCTTACTAACAAAAATATTTCTAGGAGTCACTTTTCCTTGAGGGAAGAAGCAAAATGAAAAGTAAGGCACATTTGCCTACAGCTGGCCCTAAACACAGCAGCTTAATTTAAGTCTGAAAACCATCTTTCCAGCAGCTTAAGACATTAGCACAGAAGGTAGCAGATATATCATTAGATTGTGGGCACACTAAAAATTTATTAGGATTATTTTATGTGGGTAAGAGAAAATAGTTCTGACAATCATGCTGATGATAATAAAATAGAATTAGCTGAGATTTCAATCTTAGCTGGCATTTCATTTTTCTCCCCATCCTCACCCTTAAGAACCACAGATATTTATTCCACTATTCACTGAATATTCTTTTATTTCCTGAGAAAGATCTTGCATCCTTTACAGCAGGAGACAGGTGACAGGCCGAGGAGTTGTGAAGGCACATGTCCGTGTTATGACATTTACTGCTCATGACCCTCTGCCAACCTTGGCCTTCAGAACTTACTGGGGCTTCCCGATGGCTTCACATGTTAACTCAAGCGCGTCCCCTTCCCGGGTTAGGCCTTGTAGAGGGTAAGTCATCTGAATATGCACTTGAGGCTTATCTGTATGACAACAACACAAAGTATAATGTTTAGCAAATGATATCATCAGGCAGAACCAGACTTGCATGCTGTCACAGACCCCATTCTACCAGCACTCACACACTCCCCATCCTCATGCTTTCAGTAACATCCTTCTAATTAGTGAGTAATCCCGGCATTTGCTCAAATTAAATTGCCTAATAACTCTAAGGAGTGAACCACAAAGAGATAAGAGATTCATAAGCCAACTGTGCCACATCAAACATTTCCTGTGAAACACATTTTGTTACATTGAAGTTTATCTCCAGACTCACTCAAGCTAAAGGAAACTCATTTGCCTTCATGCTGAGGTGAAGCCACAGATATTTGTGGTGCTCAGAATTGATACATTTTATCATAGATCATATATTACTATGTGACAATATGTTGTGACACTGCATATTAATAAGTTTGCCTCTTGTTTTCAAATAGGAAAGGCAAAACTTCTGAATTCCATTCGAGTGGCTCCAAGAATAAAGAACTGGGAGGTTTTGCTGGCCCCTAAAGAAACTCTATGACATCTCAAGGTAAACACATCAGACGTAAGATGACTGACAGTTACTGAGGGTCTACTAAGGGAGGACCCACCCCTGGTGGTGGAAAATGCCCTTTTAGGGATGAGAACACTGGTAGGTACCTAGAGAATGATGTAGGGCGTCCAAGGTCATAGAGATAACATAATGAGACAGTCCCAAGAAATGTATGTTTATAGGAATTCAAACCACATTTCCCAATGGCAATCCATAATTAAAGCCAAGTGTATCGAGTAGAGCTTCCTAATGCAGTCAAGTACTTAGGTATTCTGAAGTGACACTCTCCTAAGGGAGAGAACTTTCATGATGTCAAAGTTTCACGATGAACAGGTATTCTTACTTCCACTACCTATTTAGAAACTGTGAGTTTGTGGGGGTGTGGAAATGAGCGAGGAATGCTAGGAGGTACAGGTACTAGGGAAGGAAGGGGAGGGGTCAGAATTAATTTGGATACACACACAAATGTATTTACAAATAAAACCTGAATGGGTTTGGGAGGGTTTTTGTCCCCCTATACTGAACTAACAAGCTAGTGATCCCTAAATCAGTTTTCTCATTTAATTCTGTGGCTCCATAAATGTATATTTTTGGAAATGTACCGAAGAGGTAATACATGTGAGAGGGCAAGACATCAGTTGGCTGAAAGGTCAAGCCAATTTCCATAACTTTACTTTCTTGGACAATCACATCATTCAAACAACAGCCCCTTGGCCTTTTATAAGCAGTGGTTCGCTCATTATCATTCGCCCTGTGGAATGAGGGCGCAATGAGAAATACGGTGGGGTTCAACCGTCTCAACCTGCACACAGCCAAACAAGCCACATGAGGTCCTCTCTAGGGATGGCGGCGTTGCAGATGCATTTTTACAGTCGTGTTCCTAGCACTGGATCTTTCTGACTCTTGAAAACCATGTGGCATTGAAAACCTTTTGAGAGCGGCTTCCTGTGCATCGGTGCGCACTGCGTGCTGAACTGGTAACGCTTTCCGAGGAGCTAAGTCACTTGCCAGAGAACATAAGTTAACAGGACTGAAAGCTCCAGCTGACTCCTGCAAGCAACACGATTCTATTCTTGGACTTGTTGGCAAAGGAAAATGGCATAGAGGTCTCCAGATACTGATAACTGGGTGGGGATGCTAGTCATTAAGGAAAGGCAGAAATCCTCATAAACAGGATGGCCCTGAATGAACACTGACTGCTGGTCAAGAGCTCCTGGACACCCTCCTTTGAAAGTTACAAATAATACTGTAGGCTATATGCAACCGGTGGGTGACATATGGGGGTCTGTTATTTGGGGTGGTATAATACATGTGCACACAGAACTGGGTGGTAAAATTTATTTTTAAAAACTCCACAAGATATCAAAGAAAAAAGGGGAAGAAGGTTATGCCATTGAAAACACAGACAATAAAATCCTGGCTCCCTTACAATTCATACTCAAAACCAGCAGCACTTCTGGAGTTTCTGGTTAGGAAACCTCTGTCATCCTTACCCAGGAACTGTTCTGAGGAAAGCTAAATTCAAAGCCTCAAATTTGGGCTGAAATGTAATACTTGCTTATAGGTTAATCTCTGATCCAAGCAAGGTCTACATTTTCCACGCCCCGATGACTTCGGTCCATTAATTAAGGAGAAGCAGAGTGTTTGCTGGCCTACGTGGAAGGCTTTTTTTGGTCCTTTTTCTGCTTTGTGTAATTTACAAGCAAACAGACAGAGCATATTTCTCAGCACAGTGCACTAAGGGTTTTACATGCTCAACTTCCATTAATAATAAAGACAGTGTTGAAAATCTATCCACCCTGCCTTTTCAGTACTACTGAGTTTGTTTTAGTTAAATGCCTTTTATGCTTCTAATGGCTATTTACCAGTTGTCAATGGCTCACATAAATTAGGAAGAACATGCTAAGGTCTTGCTGTACCTGGGATTTACATAAAAAAAAATCATATACTAACCCTTAGAAAATACACTTTCAATTTTGATAACTGATTTTCCCAATTTACTCTTTAGGTTTCTGGAGAAACATCTACCATCTACTTATAGGTACAGCTGCCACAGTTACCTTAATAGCTGGCTAGAAAGGTGAACATTAATCTCACTTGTATTATACAGAAAAATGCCCTCCTCTGTTGACACACGTAGTATTTACAGGCATATTATTCGACCGTGGGCAGCTGAGCTATATTTACGCCCAACCTAGAAACCAAACAGAGGGTTTATGTGCCAAGATCCATCTCCGGGTGAAGGAAACTTAGAAAACAAATTTGATCTCCACTCCTTTGTCCTGAAAGAGGAACCTGAGTCTTCTCAACAGGTGGAATAGAAACCCTGGGGCTCTGCTGGCACCTCTAGAACCCAGGGCTGTTAGATTTCCCCAGGAAGATCCTGACTACAATCTGAGTGTGTCAAAATACTGAACAATCCAGATGGCTGATGGAATAGTCCAGAGCTCATCATTTATGCTTTAATTATGTTCATAAATCAAATGTTATAACCCACCAAATCTTTTTTGAAACAGAACCAGACTCCAAGATTTATTTTTAAGTAATGAGCTAAGTAAGGCCTGGTACATTTTCTGGGTGATCATTTTCCGCCTCAGTTGGTGTTGGAAGGCACAAGGCTAAAAGCCAGATGACACTTTCTGCCCAAGTGCAATAACTGTCCAGAAATGTATCGCTCAGAATGGCTTAATGTCATTATAAAATGGAACTGCTGTATAAAAATAAGAAAAATAGTTAGGTCTATGCACTTGTGGAACATTACAGTTACAGAGATGGCATCACCAACAGACAATCAATTAGGTCGAGGGATCTGAGGTTTTCATAATACACTGTAATTTTTAAAAACCCCTATAAAAGACACATTTAGCAAGACTGCTATAGCAGATAAAATTTGGCCATTAGTCAAAGTCGCACAGAGGGTTAAATACCAGGAGACTTTAGGTCACACTACAGTAGCAGCCAATTAAAAAAACAATATTAGAAAGACATTCTGATTTGATGAGACTTTCCTTAAATGGACTTTGCTCTCTATAAAGGGGGGGATATATATATATAAAAGGAAACTCTTAAAGAGGTTAGAATGGCTTGCTGGCAGATTACAATTGATTTCATGCCAGTTTGACCTTGCACCATATTCTATGATCTTTTCAGAAGATGAAACTCACGACTCTGGAACCTGTATTTCACTTTCCCATGTAAATGAAAAGTCACAGTCTCCTTCTCTCTAGATTACTGCGCTAATGTATCAGGTCTTTACAATTTCTTATTTTTAAAAAGAGAACACTGTGGTTTCCTTTTGCCTGGGATATTATCCTTCCCAGGTACCAGAAAGGAGCATTGCTGAAATAAGACAGCACGGTGGGAGAAGACCTGTTAGCCCAGGGGCTCCTGACACTTTCCCTGCCTGAGAATTTAAGTCAGAGGATGTGGACCTCACATATTTGCTGATGCGCTGACTGCAAAGCAGATCTAGAAACACGAGCCCCAGTGTGCTTCTCCAGGCTCTTCGTGTGACTGAGATTTCCTCCAACATTCTGAAACACCTGTTAGAGTGAGACTGGAGGCCTCTGGACCAAGTGTTCATTTTTTGGGCAAAGACAAGGGCAGGGTGGGGGCCCAGATGAATCAGACTGGCGGGAGGCAGTGTGGGTCTGTGCCTGTGCATTCAGGTGGGGAAGCTTTACCTGAGGGTCTTTGTCAATCATGGAGGATTACTGCAGTTCAGAGGAGCATGGGGATGCCAAGATGAACCTGAGATTTGGTGAGGGCTTAGAGGTAAGAACTGACCCCTATAACACGGCTGCCTAAACTGTTGGGCAAGGCCGGTTTTGCTCTGAAGGAGGGCGATGTCTAGTGACACAAGGAGGTTGGGACTAGTCAGAGAACAGAGTCACAGCAAGCTCTCCGAGGAGTTAAAGAGAACATCTTGCAAAAGGCTTGCTTTCCATTGTCATCATACATTCATGAATAATTTTCACTGCCGTTTATTTTGTTTGTTTGCAAGGTGAAGGCCCTCCTGCTGTTACATCTGCTGTATGAATCGGAGCACTTAAACGGCACTTCTTCGAAGAGGGCTGAGCTATGATGAGTGGGATGAGTCAGGCCTTGGAGGACGGATGTGGGACCGAAGAGCATGTGCCACATCACACAGTAAAATACAATTTCCTCTTGTTGCAACTTGTAAGTAGCTTTGTGGATACTGAAATGACTGTTTACTCAACAAAATCAAATTTTATTCTGTGATGTTGTGGCAGAGAGTTGCTCCCAGTGCCTTTGAAGTGGGGTGCACACTCACCCACACAGCACTCTTCCAGATCTATGAGAAATCTTCAAAATTTGAAAGTGAACACTGGGTGAGAAAACCCTCATAGCAAGAGTGTCCGCACAAGAATGTAAGCTCTGTGACAAGAAAGGTTTTCGTTTTTTGTATCCCTGGTGCCTAGAATAATGTCAGTGACTGGAACATGGTAGGCATTTAGTATGTATTCACCAAGCAGATGAATGAATGAAAAAGTTGGGAGATGTTGGGGAATGGAAGTCTAGCTCTGCTACTGGTTAAACGAAAACTAGGAGACCATGAATTCACCTTAGCCCTGTTCTAAGACAGACAAGTCACATTAAAATTTTCAAGTGTTTCTTTGAGCAGACATCCAGTTCAACAGGGCAGTCCAACTGAAAATAATTCAAAAGGAGCTGGGGGAAAGGTTTCTATAAAGATGACATGGAAGAAAAGCAAGGGAATTATTTGATTGGCTAGAGCTAAGCAGTTGCCTTCAGAGAAGGCAATGGCACCCCACTCCAGTACTCTTGCCTGGAGAATCCCAGGGACGGGGGAGCCTGGTAGGCTGCAGTCTATGGGGTCTCGAAGAGTCGGACACAAGTGAGCATCTTCACTTTCACTTTTCACTTTCATGCATTGGAGAAGGAGATGGCAACCCACTCCAGTGTTCTTGCCTGGAGAATCCCAGGGACAGGGGCGCCTGGTGGGCTGCCGTCTATGGGGTCGCACAGAGTTGGACACGACTGAAGCGACTTAGCAGCAGCAGCAGCAAGCAGTTGCCTTATTTGGGAAGCCTGGTTAGCTACCTGTGACTGGCTGGGTTTTATAGTCCTGGAGTGCATTGAGTTTGGTTTAGGTTTTGGTTTGCTTACGTAAGTTACCAAGGTATTAGAATCACCTAATTAGATTGGTCTAATGGCCTCCTTTTTAGTCACTTTTAACAGCTCTTATTGCAAAACAATCTAGCTCCCCAAATTTGAGGTTCAACCCATGTGTTCTGATTTACATACTTTCATTTCATTACACATTTCTTTAGCATTTTGGGTATTATTCCAAGGTGGTATCTTAAGGGAAATCATAAACAATGGTGTTGAGCCATTCTTTTTATTTACTTTTTTGTTAATCACCTTAAGTATAGGAAGTTTTCTTTGGTTGTTCAATATTTTTTAAAACTTTTTTTTTAATTGAAGTATAGTTAATTTACAGTGTTGTGTTAGTTTCAAGTGTACACCAAAGTGGTTCAGTTTTATATATACACACACATTTATATATATATATATATTCTTTTTCAGATTCTTTTCCATTATAGATTATTACAAAATACTGAATATAGTTCCTTGTGCTACACAGTAGGTCCTTGTTGTTTATCTAGACCATATATACTAGCATGCATATATTAATCCCAATGTCCTAATTTATCTCTCCCACCCCTTATCCCCTATGATCCCCTTTGGAGCATTCTTTTTAGATTTTGAGATGTTAACTCTACAACCATTTAAACTTCCACAGACTCAAAATCTGACCTTGAGTTAAAACCATTGAGAGTGCACATTAGAAGACGAGTTTCACTACACGGTATTCAACGTTCACAGCCTCAGAGACTCATCTTTCCTAAATACATCAGGTCAGACATTGGGTGAGATGTGGGGAGACAAGCCTCTTTCTGCAGGGTGTGCCTGCAGGAGGCAGGGGTGACGGCAAAGGCTTTCTTCCCTGGGAGTCATGTCATTCAAGTCTTGCTCACAATGGATTTGGCCCAATGTTTTCTCTTTGATTTTTCAGTATCGGTGACTCAAGCCTCTCGCCCCTTTGGGCACTGCAAAACGCCTTGCTAACACGCCAAAGAGTTAATAGCATCGGAAAACTGGACCTGCCTCTACTCTGTGTTAACACAAAAAACAACAGTTTAAAACATTAGTTTCAATCAGGGGGTCCCCCATGCCTTCATTAATTTTCAGAAGGAATAGTAAATACTGAAATAACTTTCCTGAAACTCAATTCATCACTTTAAAAAAAAATAAAAGAAGGGGACAGTGGGAGGAAGAATATATATTCTATTAAAAAAGAGAGAGAGAGAGAAAGATCAGAGGAACAGGCCAAATCTGAAAACGCCAGCTATTATGCTTTGAAGAATACAACTGGGGAATAGAATTGATGGGGGAGAGGATGGGACACGGGAGCTGCCGTGGCAAACAGTGTCTTATCCTCCACTCCAAAAAGGAAAGATTTTCCTATTTCCAGGCTTTTCTCCCTCCTTCACTGGAGGGCTCATCAATACAAGAGAAACATTTATTTTGGCCCAGATAAAGAACAGGTTTTGATCATCTCCTCAATGCCTGATTTTCCCCTAATTGAGGGAGGGAAAGAAAAAAAAAATCTAGCCTTTGGTGGACCCTGGATGAACAAGAATATGGATTTACAAAATACCTGGCTATATCAAGTCAATAAAACTCATTTTGAAAATGATGCCCATGAACACGATTAACCGGCAGATGATAATCAGAGCAGGGAAGGCGTTCAAAACACCCATTTTTAGAGGCTTTGTCTTCACTTGCCCTTTCAAAACTCATCTCTTAAATTTTTTTTTCAGATACGTGCACACACAAACCCCTCACTTAGATGAGGGTTTCTGCAAAACATTTTAAAGAGCAAGGCTACGATGGGAGAAAGCAAAAGACACACAACAGTGATTCCAGAGCTTCGGATTCACCTCGGTCCAGAGTAAGGCTCCCCCCCTTGCACAGCAATGTGAATTCCACACTGAGGGTCACAGCTTCTCTTTGAATTCCCAGCTTATGTCTCTTTGTGTTGCCACCTTGATGCTATTTAGACAGTTTTCTTTTAACGCTCAGACAGTGAACTGTTCTCCTTTAAACAGGCTTTTATTTGACAAGAGTGTTGGCTCAGATCTGAGGCTCCACTAACCGCGCTACAATTCTACCACGTTCTGCTATAATCAACCCTGTTGTAAATTTCAGCAACGCTATACACACAGACACGGGAGAGAAAGAAAAAAAAACACCGCACAGAAAGAGTTTAGGGTCATACATTTCAGAACATTAAAGAGCAAAACTGTTCTCTGCCTGACATCTAAGGAAAGAGAGCTTTGAATTCCAGCTCGCGAGCATAATTATTTTCTGTTTTAAACATTTAACTGCGTGCTGCTGCCGTATCCTTGCTGAGTCTCAGAATGAAAGCTGGAAAACTAAGAGCCCTACTGTACGTTCTTCCTTCCCGGCAACGGTCCTATGAGAAAACCTTATTAATGAGCTTGCAAACGAGCACCCAACAGGGAAATGTCACAAACAAGAGTGGCTAATGCCCCAGAAAATCAAATAACTGAACACTTGGCTGATTGTGGTGCTTTTCATATTTATAATAAAAAAAGGGAGGGGGGACTTTAATTCACTAATTCTGAGAGGTCAACACCTTGCTGAACAAAACAACTCATTTATTTATGTTCAGAAATCTCCAGATGATAAATTACATCGATGTTAATCACTTCAATGCATACTACACAATTAATAGCTGTGCTCACCAAAAACGTAAGGATTATTAAAAGTATGACAGCATACACATCTGGCTGATTTTTCACGTAATTGGGCACAACAAAATTCTCCTGGTACCACAAATAAGTGTCCTAACAAACAAACACTGCAAAATTCTGTGTTCAATTAATTAGGTCTTAAATCCACAAGAGCAAAGGATTTCCAAGTTGGAGCTCAAGCCTTGTCTTCCAGGCAACATGGTGGCACTCTGTGTCCAGGGGGTGGGCAACCCTTCCCTTCATTTTATCCCTCCTCCTTGCCCCTGTTATTTAAAAAGTAAGACATTCAATGGCATACAGTGTAGGTTTTCATTATTTCATTTCCTTTTTAGAAATAGTATTTTCTAAAAGGACATAATTTATACAGTATTCAAAGCCATTATGTGTCATTTTACACTGTTCTTATCCTGATTAATATCTATCCATCTTAGAAGAGGCACAGAGAGGCTTCCATAAAATTTCTTGCAGCAAAAAGGCCACGGTTGAACTCAGTATCTTTAATACCAATCCTATCAGGTCATATTTGCCTTGAAGGTAGTCTCATTTACCCAGGGTAGAGTAATTCTTAGTCTGAGGTCCATGGACCAGCTCAGGATGTCCTGGTGATAAACTAATGTTTATCACCGATGGTATAAGAAATCTTTTTATGTGGCAAAGGGAAGGAAATTCAAAAATAATAGTTGTATGCTTATTTTACTGTTTACTAGATAGAATACACCTAGCAAGTAAAACTCATAATTTTATAGGTGTTTTTGCACAGGTCTTGGTTAGGTTAAAGTAATAAAATGAAAAATTCTACATGAGATAAGGACACAGATGACCTGTGGATTTGCTAAAGCTTGTGATGAAATTGGCCCTCGAATAACTAAACTTAGTAAAATTGTATAGGATAAATAGATTCCTTATACTGGAAGCAAAACGTGGTGAATGTTCATCATTTCCAGCTCTATAGCTGGAAAAGGATTTAATTTTTAAAGGGGTCAATGATCCACAAAAGGTTAAGAACTGCTGATGCCAGGGTTTGGGCCAATTAAAAAAATAATGGTCTATTGTAAATAGTGCTGCAGTGAAATAGAGAACTAATAAAGACCTAATATATTGCACAGGAACTCTACTCAATACTCTGTAATGGCCTATATGGGAAAAGAACCTAAAACAGAGTAGAGAGAGATATGTATGTACGTATGTATGACTGATTCACTTTGGTATACGCCTGAAACTAATACAACCTTGTAAATGAACAACTGCTGTTGTTGTTTTCGTTCAGTTGTGTCTGACTCTTTTGCTACCCCCTGGACTATATCCTGCCAGGCTCCTCTGTCCATGGGATTTCCCAGGCAAGAATACCAGGGTTGCCATTTCCTTCTCCAGAGGACCTTCCTGACCCAGGGATCAAATCAGAGTCTCCTGCTTGATAGGCAGATTCTTTACCACTGAGCCATCTGGGAAATCCATGAACTCCAATTAAAAAAAATAACGGTCTAATGTTACTCCTCACAGAGTATCTGGACTAATTCACCACCCAAGAAGACTGGCTACTGAATCTTATGCATTCAAGTATCTCTTCTTTTCTCAAGCCATCCAGATATGGTGTGGCTTGTCTGTAGAGTGGGGGCGACCATGAGAGGAATGGAGTTGAACCCCCAACACCACTGGCCAAGGTATGAGAAAGTTCTAGCACACAGTGACTGAATGCTTTAGGTATCTGAACCATGAGGCTTCTTGTTATCCATAGCTGCTGGTGTTCAAGCAGAGTAAAGCTGGTAGGTAATGAAGTACAGAATTCTGATCATGTCTGAAGATGCTACTTAAGGAATTTCTGGCTGACTGGGCAGATTTTTCAGTAGTGCTCTAGGACAGCAGGTAAAGAACGGCCAGGTGACCTTCTTGAGAACAGAGCATCTTATTTAAGGTGCCAAACCAGACTATGAATTCCATTCAGATTAACGTAACACTTTGTAATTCTTAACCCTCTTTTACACAAAAAGACATGACATTTTCCCTCACATACATTCCAAGAAGCAGAATATCAAGGATAAGATGTGTACATGGCTTATGCCGAGTAAAAGAATGCAGGCTCCCATAAAAAGGTGCCATGTTAGAGCTAAAAAGGATCCAAAGACGTGTCTTCGATTTGAGGAAGGCATTACAGTCACTTTCCTGCAGTTAAGGGCTAGCAAGACTTTGTAAGATTGAAGTCAAATGGATTCAGATATGCAGCTTTATTCCTTTTCTTAGAAGGACCAATCTCACTTGAATCTTCAAAAGAAAAGGCTTTATAAAGATCATTAGCAAGTCTTCCAAGGGGTAGGAGGTGTAGTGCTTGAAATATTTTGCATTCGGGAGAGAGTATAACTTTTTAGGTGGGTGGGGCTATATTCTATTTAGAAGACGCCCTGGGAAAGTAAGAGTTTAGGGGTGGGAACTGGGTGAATAGCTACTCAAGTCTCACAAAAGAGCTAATGCATTATTAAAGCTAATGGGCCCCTACAAGGAAAGTTAATGGATGTTAAGTTTGCTTAAATGAATTACATATTAACCAAGTCACAAGAAATCTACTATCTGCCAATTTAGGTAATATCTGATCGTTTCTGTTTTCCCATTATAGGGACATTACACCACAATAGTTTTAGTGATATAAAAATTATAAGCATGATGCCCATAATGAAGGTACATAATGAAGTAGATGAAATGAGTTAACAAGAAAAACCTGCATTATGTAATGTTAAATTGAGCCAGGCTCATAGGGTAGCTTGCAGTGGGATAGCCTGGTAGAAGCAACTTTTTATAATTTTCCCCATTCCCTGTTTTGCAACTTAAATAAATGATAAAAATTGTAGGGGGTGTGAATGATGGCCCCTCAAATATAGGCCCACTTCCTAATGTCTGGAACCTGTGGCTGTGACCTTATTTGGAAGTGCGATCTTTGCAGATGTAATTAAACTAAGGATATTGAATTGAGACTATTCTGGGTTATCTGGGTGGGCCCTAAGTCCAATAAGTGTCCTTATAAGAGACACATAGAGAAGAGAAGATGGCTAGGTCAATATGCAGACAGAGACTGGAGTGATGTGGCCACAAGCCAAGGAACACCTGGAGTCACCAGAAGCTACAGAAGGAAAGGAAAGATCCTTTCCTAGAGCCTTTGGAGGGAGTCTGCCCTGCCAACACCTTTATTTCAGACTTCTGTCCTCTGGAACGGTGAGGGAATAAATGTCGTTTATTAAGCCACTGAATTTGAGGTAATCTGTTATGGCAGGCCTAGAAGATTAATAAAATAATCATAGAGAGTAACGCTTTTCCTTTATTCAATGCTCTGTCACTGTCATCCAATCAAACTCTTGTAACATTTCACTAAGCACACTCAAAGAGCACCTGGATCTGTAGAGGTCAAGTTACAGAAGCCTTTTGATAAAAAGTTGAGAAGTTGACTACTTAGCCACAACCTCAGTGCAAGAAGAACTGTGTGCAGAAAACACCTTATTCTTATCCACAAGTAGGAGAGTCCAGAGGAGAAGATGAGGAGACAGGGCTCAGAGAGGAGAGACCTCACTTATCATGATCCAGCTTTTATTGATGAAGCCATCAAAACTGTGGCACCCATCCCAAAGAGTTCCAGTTTTAAACTCGTCAGTATAATTTAAGCTAAAATGGAAGAGAATGTGCAATTTAAAACAAGATGCTGATGTTCATTGGGAATAAAATCCCTTCTATAAAAAAATCCAGCACTTATGATAGGGTTAATAAAGCCAGGGGGTGGAAATTACCCTAGATTTTGAAGTTGGCATAGAAATGATTACAGTCAATATTCACAAAATTTAATTAATTAAGTCATGCGCTAGAGCAGATTGGAAATATTTTCAAGTTTTACATTTGGGTTAAATGTAGCATTTTCAAAATCCTCATTGGCATTCTGTAATATGGCAGTGTTTCAGTAAAATAATCCTTTGATTATTTTTCTATGAAGACAACAAGATAAAAATTCTATCTAAACTATATAAAAACATATGTATTTAATAAGTGGCTTCTGAAGTGTGTGTTTTTTTTTTTTTTAAACTGCTACTCTATATCCTCAGAATAAAATACTTGGGTAATGCTATGGTTTTAGTATTTGTGTCCCACCAAATTTTGTATGTTGAAATCCTGATCCCCAGTGTAATGGTAGAGCCTTGGGGAGGTGATTAGGTCAGGAGGGTGGGACCCTCACGAGTGGGACTAGTGCCCTTATGAAGGTGGTTCCAGGGAGATCTCTAGCCCTGCCACCATGCAAGGACATAGCCAGAAGGCACAAGCCAGGAACCAGGAAGAGGGATCTCACTGGGACGAGATCATGGTGTTAACTTGACCTTAGACTCCCCAGCCTCCAGAACTGGGAGCAATACATTTCTGTTGTTTATGAGCCACCAGCCTGTGGCTGCTTGTCACCGCAGCCAGAGGACTGGGACAGCTACTCACACTGTACTTCCAGGTACCGCTGGGTCTGCAGGTTTCCGGTGACAGCAGGGTGCTCCACCTGACAGATGACTGGAACCCCGTCATCCTCCTTGTGCACCTTCAGCATCAGCTGACTTGTCACAGTGTACATGTCTGACCACTCCTCCACCTCTGACTTGCCTGGGGGGCGGGGGTAGACAGGAAACATACCAGGAAACCAGGGCTGAGTCAATTTCACTCTTTTCTTAAATATCCCCCCCTCCCTCCGTGGGCCCACTATTTTAACAAACACACATAATGGAAGTCACTTGGGATAAGGGTAATCTGGGGGTACATAACTGATAAAAAGATAATTTCCTACTTTTCAGCCTCATGGGGAAGTATTTAAGATAAAATCACCTCCACATACTATTGACTATTATTTCTATTTTTGGCTGTGCTGCGTCTTCATTTACGTGCCCCCGCTTTCTCCAGTTGTGGTGAGCAGGGGCTGCTCTCGCGATGTGATGTGTGGGCTTCTCGTCGTGGAGCACAGGCTCTAGAGTGCTGACTCAGCAGTCGTGGTGCGTGGGCTCAGCTGCCCCACAGCATGTGGGATCTTTCCAGGGCTTGACCAGGGATTCAACCAGAGTCCCTTGCATTGCAAGGTGGATTCTTATCTCCTGGGCCACCAGGGAAGCCTACTATTTACTGTTTTTATTTAAATACATGCTGCTTCTATCTTAAAAATCTCCCACGAAAAGGCAGCTGCAAGTTGACCCATTTTGACATCTGACTGCTCAAGGCATTTGGGAGGAGGGAAAGAGAAGCACTTCTTTTCCCTGACAACCATCTGAACTTAGCATAGCTACTAGGCTGTCGTGCAGTTTAAAAATTCCAGGACATCATCCACATCCTTAAATAATTCAATTGGAGTAGAGATATAAACAACCCCCTTCACCCACCCCCATCAGCAACAATTAAGAGGGAAAGTAGCTAGATGGATTGGCATAATTGAAACTGTAATTGAAATGTTTAAACTCGGAGACTTTTGGAAGAACACAAGTGCAGTGGCAGTGGGCAGAGCAAAGTGAGATACAGGCTTCAGGCCAGAAGGGGGCCACGTCCAAGAACACCCAAAAAAGGAGGGAGGAGGCTTCCGGATGGGATGAATAGGCCAAGGAGGCCCTTTTCCTGAACTCAGCACTCCCTGGGACATGGCGCACCATTAACTTTCTTTTAATGTTTTGTACTTATCGGTACACATTTAATGGCTCAGTTCACTTAGACAGAAAAGCAGAGGGGAAATGAGAAACGCCTTCCTTCCAAAAACCATACCTAGGAAACAGGAGATTAAAACAGAGCAAGCTTTTTGAAACTTAAGCCGTTATATATAGATTTTTCTGTTTCTAGATATAGATTTTTATATCCCCTTTCTAAAAGGACTTCTTTTCTTCCTGGTACTCTTTATTTATTTAACAAGCACATAGAGAGCACTTTACCTCAGCTTAGACATCAGCTCTGTGTTTTACAAATATTCACTCATTTCATCTTTATAAGAATAACACAAGGTATGTAAACATTAATATCTCCACTGTAGAGGAAACTGAGGCACACAGCAAGCATTCCTGTCAAATGACCAGGCAGGGGTGTTCAGCCCCTGAGTCCTCTGTTCTGGGTACTACTTGCAAGACAATCTTTTGCAAAGAAAGGAATCAGAATGCAGACATGCATGAGAAACTTAGGATAACTGACCAAAAAAAAAAGGATCAAGAGGGGACTAGCTGTATCCTTCAGCCAATGCAGTGCCTAAGAGGGCAGGTATCCAAGGATCCAGGAAGCAGATCTGGATGGCCCAGTGCCGAGGGAGAGACAACAGAAGCAGGGTTAATGGAGCCGCCTCTGTTGCCAGCACAAAACCAGAACCTTGCAAAAGAACCGGATGCTGACATGGGCAAGTGAATTACAGATTTCATAAGAACGGTGGTGCCTCCAAGTTTACAGTTAAGATAAATTCTTCATCCACTTAGCACAACCACCGTTGCAGGAAAGGAGGTTGTCAAAACAGCCAACAGATACTACAATGACTTGGTATTCGCTATGGCCAAAAGTGCTATGCATTGTTTTTCCCCCAATGTACAACACAAGTTTGGGGTCCTGATCTACTCTGGGTCATAGGGTAAAAGCAAGGAGAACTAAGGGTACAGTCAGGGCCAGTCTGATTTCAGAGGGTAACTCAGTGATTCTAACTGGTCTAGAGAGTGCTGTTGGGTTGGCCAGAAAGCTTGTTTGGATTTTCCCATAACATCTCATTCATGGAAAACCTCAAATGAACTCTATGGCCAACCAATAGTTTATGGGTCTGGTTCTCTCTAAGCCTTTCAGTAAGCATCTAGCAACGTAGATGCTTATTATCACCAAGCATCATATCACCATGAACCCTCAAAACAACAGAATAAGGATATGAATAGAACAATAAAATGCCGTTACACTCTGGCCTCAGACACACTTAGTAACTGATGACCAACCGTACATAGATTTTTGTTTTGGGGTGTGTTTTGTGTTTGCTTTTAAGTCCACAAAGATGTACTCCTTCTGGGACCAAGTGGGAACTGGCTTCCTCGGTCCTGGGCAATCCATGTCTTACCTTTGAGCTCCTTGCTCCCTTTGAACCACCGGATGGTCGTGGCTGGCTTGCTGGCCATGGCGGTGCAGTTGACTTCAATCTCCTCACCTTCCACCGCAGTGTCTTTCTGGATGTCGATCATCAGATTACGTGGTGGGACTACAAATTAAACATATCCTTTTTAAACACAGAATCTATTTCTGGGCATATTCTTCTGTTCATTAGAAATTAGGACCATTGCTCTTAAGAAAAAGAGATAAATAATAGACATTCTTGCTGGGAATTTAAAACGAACTGCCACTGCAGGGAACAGAAGAAAGACAAAGTCATCATCAAATAAAGTTATGTAAAATCGCTTAAGTTACAATTTGTGTCTAAAGTTATTTGATAAAACAACGAGTCTTCCACTCCTAAGTTATGCGTGACCAAGCTATAACAATATAGGCACTAGTGAAAGTGGTAGTCACTCAGTCGTGTCTGACTCTTTGTGACCCCATGGACTGTAGCCCCCCAGGCTCCCCTGTCCATGGACTTCTCCAGGCAAGAATACTGGAGTGAGTAGCCATTCCCTTCTCCAGGGCATCTTCCTGACTCAGGAATCAAACCAGGTCTCCAAACCATCTAAGCTACCAGGGAAGCCTCTATAGACACTTGGTTAGTTATCAATCAGTCATTAGAAAATTGACCAGGGGAAGCAGATTAAAAAAATAAGAGGAAATCACACTACTGACATCCTCTTTATCTGAAAGTCTCTGAAAAGAATATTTCTCCTTGAATTCAACCCTTAGATTTCACCCTTCATATGAAAGATTCTGCAGTCAACCAGCAAAGATCTAAAACAAGGAGTCCCTTAAAAGAATCATTCACCATAGACATCCATAGATGTGCTTCATAACCAGTTACATTCAATTAAAATTATTCATAAAATCCAGAATATGATCATGACCTCTGATGGGTGGTGTAGTAATAAAATCTGTTAGCTATGAAGATGCAGTAATATAGGAAATGCCAGTTAATTTGCAATGATTTTCCATATGCTGAAAGCCAAAGCTCCAGATTTTAGGAAACCAAAGGTGAAAAGGATTATTGAGTTTGTAAGTAAATTTCATCTTCAGAATGAAAACCACCCTTCTCTAAGCCTATTAAACATATATGTAATAAAATGATTAGAACAAAATATTGGGGCTTAAAAGGCTGAATGAAGTATGCAGGATGATGGTAATGATGAAGAAAGCATGTTTTCTTTTCTGAAAGTGAGGTGACAGGGAAGCTTCACATACGGTGCAACCTTACCTTACAACTGAGCTTCTAGAAATAAAAATCAGTGAGAATACTGTATTCAGCGGATTGAATCTAAGAATCTGTGCCCTGACCACCATGAATAAGCTAAGATGGTTCTAAGACTTATGATTAATAAGTTTCTCAACTCCGAAGAGAAACAAGAAATTAAATATGTATAAACATGCCATCCTGATGATCAAGTTGAATAATAAATCTCTGATACAGCTTCAATAAATTATGGGATTAAACCATGTATTTGGGATTTCCAACTGTTCTAGTCCAATGTGAAAATTCTACCCACAGGAAGAATTTTACACTGAATTGAAGCAGTTGAAAATTCCTATAGTGAATGATGGAAAAGGAAAAGGAAAATGATTTGTTGTATATGTTTCCCAGCAAGATAGATGGGGGGCGGGGGGGAGTATAACCGTCAGAGCAAAAGCAAGCCTCTCCTTTGTTTCCCTTTGTAACAGGAAACTAACACGGTTGCTCAACTGGATGTGTTGCTAAAGTGACATTGCCCCAATGAGTAGTTAAACATGGCAAAGAACTACCCTAGTTTACATTTTAAGAAAAAATAAGCATAAAGAGACACAGTCAAAGATCCAATTTGGAGCTGCATGTCTGCCAGTATTCTAAGAGACAGAAGGTGAATGGGGTGGCCTCAGCTAGTTATTTCCTCAATGCACTTTACTCTTCCTAGAAGACAATCAGGTAGGTTATAGATTTTCATTACACATACCTAGATGGTTGATATGGAGTACACAAGAGATGTATCGAGAGACTAGATGTGTAGGGCCAACAAATACTACTAAATTCTGAGTGAAGTATAATGGGAATATTGAAAAAAATGTTATTGTTAGAGCAAATGTCAGACAAAAAGATTGTCTGAGATTAAAGAAAATAAGGTCTCAGTGAGCTGTGAGGAAGAGAATAAGAGGCTTAGACAAAAAGGGACTAAGTAAGGAGTAAAAGAGTTACAAATGTCTTCTCAACAAATGTAGGGATGAAAGTCAAACAGTATTAGTTCTTTTCAAGGTCCAGGCAGAAATAAAATAGAGGGATGAAAACAATTCCAGTGTGCATGGATAACTTTGGGGGAAACACCTAGACAGTCATTCTGGTAATCTTCCCGAGGGGAACAGATCCAGGAGTTGTTGAAAGGTTCCAGCAAGTATCAACCATCGGGTCTTGAGGGCATTAATGTTCAAACACAGTGTTGGTCAGCTATCTGTCTTCTCTGTGTTCCTGGGTATCTTCCCGTCATCTTCTTTTTCGTGATCCCGAAGGCTCCTCCTCACAGGCTCCTTCTAACCGCCACTGACAATTCACCTTCAGCGGTGTTTCTTAGTGAAAGCAGGACTTAATTCTCTCCATCAGCTGGAGATCGGCACAAGGATGAGTGTGTGTTCTTTCCCATTACCAGTAACGTCCAGGGACTCAAAGCAAGGACGTGGCGATGGGCAGGTATAAATCAGGGCTTCCCTGGTGGCTCAGTGGTAGAGAATCTGCCTGCCAGTGCAGGAGACATGGGTTCAGTCCCTGAGTCAGGAGGATCCCCTGGAGGAGGAAATGACAACCCACTCCAGTATTCTTGCCTGAGAAATCCCATGGACAAGAGGAGCCCGGCAGGCTGCAGTTCATGGGGACACACAAGGAATCAGACATGACTTAGTGACTAAATTACAACAAAAACATATAAATTAGGCCAGAGGAAAATTTACCAATGTCTCTTAGATTTTGTTTAGGGGCTGAGAATGTGACTGGCAGCATCCTTATCTGAGATACCTTATCTGAGATACTGAGAATACCATTGTTTGGTATTACTTCCTCTACTGCAGCAGGTACAATCTACAGTTCCCTAACCCTTCCTGGTAATTCCTGTACCAATGCTAGCTGCTTCTGCAAAGTTGACATCACCTTTTCCTTGACAGGTGAGGTAAACATGTGGAAAACTTCAAAAGTATTGGAAAATATGACCAGTGTAGAAAAATAAAGGACTTGTTTATTGTTGAGAAGAGCGTCCTGAGAAACGGCTGAATGAGTGTTTTCAAGTCCATAAACAGTTTTCTCAAGATTGTGAGCAGTATTTCTGATTTTTACTTAGTTTAGAAGAATAAACAGTTAAGTATAGTAGGGGTTGTTTGGTATACAAATACAAAATAAAATCCAATAATGTGAGTCAGAATGGTTCATTGATATCAGTTATGAAGTTGACTTCTTTCAGATTTTTTTAAAGCAAGAAAGCGTTAGAAAATATGAGGTGATTTAAGTGTATCTTTTGAGGGAAAAAGGGGGTTTGGACAAGAAAATCTTAAAGTTTATTTTGGTCTATTCATTCTCCCATTTTCCCTTTAACTTCATAATGTCTATTCAAATATGAAAGAGGTTAGTAAAGTATAAAAATCCATTTATAAGGAAAAAGGAATTAAAACTGCTACTAACCAGAGAATACACTTATACATGGTACACTAAACAGACACATTTAGTAAAAACTGCAGCCATTAATGAAAATAACCAAAGATATATGTAAGGAGATGCATAGAGGTGGAAATACAAATAAAAGTCACAGAGAGGGAAATACTAGAAAATAGCAGAGAAATGCCGAGGTTCTTCTTAGCTAACCTCAAATCTATGAGTGCTAATTATAAACATTACACCTACAACATAAAAAAAAATCAGCAATATCAAGATGAGCCACATTAATTACAACAAAGAGGAGCCTTAAAGCTGATCAGTATGTGGAATCTCACTCTAAGACCCTTTAAAATAATTAGATTCTCCTGTTCCTGGAATCTTAAGAGTGAACACTAATCTTAGAAGGACAGGACTGTAATAATATTAGTGATTATTATCAGTAACTATATTAATCATAAAGCAGTATATTCTCTCTCTTGTTCATCTCCTCTTATGAATAGTAGTATGAAGAGAGTCCTACACAACGATGCCTTTGGATTCTCAGGTGGCTCAGCAGTAAAGAATCCGCCTGCCAAACAGGAGACACGGGTTCAATCCCTGAGTCAGAAGGACACCCTGGAGAAGGAATTGGTGGCTCCAGTATTCTTGCCTGGGAAATCCCACTGACAGAGGAGCCTGGTGGGTTACAGTCCATGGAATTCCAAGAGTCAGACATGACTAAGCAATAATACTATGATCTGGAGACAGGAACAAACTCATCACAAGTGGAGGGAGTGGATGAATATCCTAAAAGGCACCAAAATGCATGTAAAATATCATAGAAGAGTTTTAAGTTTTTACAGGGGTAAGATAATAAACATAATAGTAACTAACAAATCCCCATCTCTATGTCTTATAATTATGCTGAAAGCTTTAAGCGACTAATAAAGATGCGTGTACTAAAATGAGCATCTTCAACCGATCAAGAAGTTTGACAGCTGTGTAAGTACAAATGGGGTCCTTTTCAGAGAACCACAGATAGAAATGAAGATGATGCTAATAGATCATTCTTCATTCATTATAATATCTGAAAATGCTAAACCTTAGAAGGAAGCTTTGAATACATGAGTATCAGTGGAAATTGTCAGATTTTGGAATATGAAAGACTCAAGCACTGATGATAACAATTTGACTCCATCAAGGAATCCTAGAATAAATTCAGTGGAAGGAATATTAAACGAACGCATTATGTGTGCAAAAGGAGCGTCTACCAGTATTGCCTTCAAGTACCTTTAAGTTAATGCTTCTAAACAATACAAGCAAGAAATGTATTACTTCTAGGATAAGCAGACCTCCAAAAGGATTACAGACATGAAGTGAAGTGAAGTGAAGTCACTCAGTCGTGTCCGACTCTTTGCGACTCCATG
Source organism: Bos grunniens (assembly GCF_055505025.1). NCBI lineage: Eukaryota > Metazoa > Chordata > Mammalia > Artiodactyla > Bovidae > Bos > Bos grunniens. Next base: position 26,293,578 of record NC_141179.1, read on the forward strand.
GACTGTAGCCCATTCTCAGTCAATGGGATTTTCCAGGCAATAGTAATGGAGTGGTAATAGTAATTACAGACATAATGCCTCTCAAAAGTCTAGTGCTGGGTGTATTCAGTCCAACTGGACCGATCCAGTGGGTCTGGGAACAAATGTACCAAGTACTGAAAACTGACAGGCAGGAACTGCTTGCCAAGACCAGATACACTCCTGCAAACAAAATATGTTACCTTCAGAGGGAAAATCTTGAAACAGCAACATTCAGGATTTTATTGAAAACAACCTAGACGAGAAGACCCAGAGCTATGAGCCAGAAGAGTAAGGTCTGTTTCAAACTCTAAAATTCTTGATTCTCATCATGTGCTTTGTCCTGGGCAAGATGGCTAATATCTATTGTTATCTCTTTCTTTGAAATAAAGACATTCATACTTAAAGGTATATGAAACAAAACATTCTGAAAATTCAAAATGCCTTAAGTATATTTCATCTAGCTTTCTACTGTGGGCATGCCATAGACAATGGTGGGTCAAAGGGAATATAGTCAATTTGAAGGTTAGGCAGCTAATGACCTACTCCAAAATCACTGCAGATGGTGACTGCAGCCATGAAATTAAAAGATGCTTACTCCTTGGAAGAAAAGTTATGATCAACCTAGAGAGCATATTCAAAAGCAGAGACATTACTTTGCCAACAAAGGTCCATCTAGTCAAGGCTATGGTTTTTCCAGTGGTCATGTATGGATGTGAGAGTTGGACTGTGAAGAAAGCTGAGTGCTGAAGAATTGATGCTTTTGAACTGTGGTGTTGGAGAAGACTCTTGAGAGTCCCTTGGACTGCATGGAGATCCAACCAGTCCATTCTAAAGGAGATCAGCCCTGGGTGTTCTTTGGAAGGACTGATGCTAAAGCTGAAACTCCAATACTTTGGCCACCTCATGTGAAGAGTTGACTCATTGGAAAAGACTCTGATGCTGGGAGGGATTGGGGGCAGGAGGAGAAGGGGACGACAGAGGATGAGATGGCTGGATGGCATCACTGACTCGATGGACGTGAGTCTGAGTGAACTCCAGGAGTTGGTGATGGACAGGGAGGCCTGGCGTGCTGCGATTCATGGGGTCGCAAAGAGTTGGACACGACTGAGCTACTGAACTGAACTGAACTGACTTTCTCCAATAAGCAAACAAAGACATCTACTGAAAACTTTTGGTGCATCTGCCAAATACCAAAATAGTCATCCCAGCCAAACCTTCCACACTTACTATTTCTGTCTGTCTAAAAGGGATCAAAGGTGCAATTAGAGATAAATATATATATACCATCAAACACAGACCACGGAGGAAGCAGAATGGCTGGACATAAAACACGACTTTCTAAAATCAGTGTTCCTCTTATCAATAACATATATGTAAGCATTAGGGATACGTTTTAGTTCAATGAATTAAAAAAATGTTCCCTATTACAGCTGTGTTTAAATAAAGCAATGAGGCAGCAGCTTAATACGTACATCCATAAATACATACATGTTCACACACACTAAGCAAAAACGTCCTTCATATTTATCTTTCCCCTTTAATCTTCATATCATTACACTGAAAAGCTGCAGTCTGCTGCCTCAAATAGACTTTGATTCATCATCTTCCCAAAGGTGTAAATCAGAGATCTTGCCTCTTGTTATATGTACGTCCTTGAAAACTCAGTTTCAAAAACAGCTGGTGTTATGTACTGGAGCATATATTTGTCTAAAAGGTGACTAATTCAGACCACCTTTACCACAGGAATATCTGCTCATTCTGTCAAAACACACACATGGAAACCTGGCTGCCGGGATTCTGCTGAAAGTCACAACCTAGTGATCATACATGAAGATGGGGTCCCCAGTCTCAGGGCCGTGGACTGGTACATCCTGTCAGATCAGTGGCAGCATTAGATCAGAAATAAAGTGCACGATAAATGCGATGTGCTTGAATCATCCCCAGACCATCCCCCTCCACCCTCAGTTCATGGAAAAATTGTCTTCTCCGAAATCAGTCCCTGGTGCCAAAAAGGTTTGGGGCCATTGAATGAAGACACTCAACTTGTTAGAGGAAGAAGTGTACCCGACAGCCAGTCCACAGTCCTTGCTTATTATCAGCCTTCTCTCCCTAGAAGCTCTTCATTCTTTTCTGTCCAATGGTTGCAATTTGTGGCAAAGTATGTGTTCATGGGGTATGATTTTTACAGCATCATCTTGAGTATGAGCAATAAACAAGGCAATAAGTCAAGCCGAAGAAAAGGAGATCAACAATATTAAACGAGATGTAACTCAGAAGGAAAAATCATTAAGCGGATTTCATCACAGAGCTCTGCCACAGGGTGCAGATGTAGGAGCCCATCACCCCCTCTTCTGCACAGAAGGAAAAAAAATCCTGGAAGTTAGAAGCAATGACATTGCATGTGGTGAGTGATTCATTTGAGGGCTCTAAATTCTCTTGATCTTTGCTTCTGAAGCTTGAGGGTTGAAACCCAAGAGCAGGTGGAATCTATAAAGCCTGCTGATTGCCATTCCTTAGAGTGTTTGGTAAAATAGGCTATTTTTAAAATTCAGCAAGATGGGCGGTGAGTCTTCCTAAAACAGTAAAATTTACCATTAACCTTTTCCTAGCTGCTGGAAGCCACCTGGCAGTAAGTGCTACCCCTCTCATCTCCGAGGACAAGCCCTGATGCATTCCTTACCCAGGACTGTGATTGTGGTGTAACTTTCCTGCGGGGGGTCAGTGTAGAGCTGGCAGAAGTATCTTCCTTCATCAGAAATGGAGACATTTGTCAGCGACACTTTCAGTTCACTGCTCGAAAAATTCAGCAGCTGGAACCTGCTGTCCTTCAGAGCTGGGAAACAAAACACAGAGTTAGTGAATGTGAGAAAGACGACTGTCTATTTGCCTTCCGGAGGGGAGGAAAAAGCCAGGGGACTAGAAAGCCAGCTACAGAGTAGACACACGGATTAAGTCGTTCTGCACCTGGTGGGTACTACTTTGTCCTTCTTGAGTTCTTATTTAGGGCTTCTGCATTATCTGCATGTAGACAAACGTCCCTGCTGGAAAAGGAAACTCACATACGTGGCTGTGTGTTTCTGTACACACACACACACACACACACTCTCGCACACACACCTCTTGCTGTCAGTTTTGAGCACTGATTCATAAATTGTTTCAAATCTTCTATCAGAGATAGGCAGAATGAAAACAGGAAGAAAGGGCAGGCCAGGAGGCCCCTTTGGGCACTGAAATTTCAGGGAGTAGAACCCACAAGCTTTTAAATTGTCTCTAAAAATCTAAGGCTTTAAAAGAAATAGAGGTTCTAATGTTATGAGAGAAAAATTTTTTTAAATCATTAGTAATTTCAAAAGCAAAATGAAAATCATTAAAAAAAAAAAAAAAAAAACTTTATAGCAAAACAATCCAATTTAACCGGGATGCATCTTTGCGTTTGATGTGATTTGAGGTGGAGCTGCCAAACGTCTGTGACCTGGGGCTCAGGGGGCCCTGAGCTCTGACCCTGTTTCTATCTGTATTCAGCTTCATGGTATGAAACCGATTAGGTATAAAGTAGGAATTCAGAGTCATCACAAAAATAACATATGTGGGCTTTTTACTGATTTCTAATATCCATTTAAAATCCTTTTATTAATTTGATAAAGGTTAGATCAGTATATACTAATGATAAAAATTCATTCTCAGAATGAGAAGCTGGCTTCTCTCCTCTTACCCTCCTTCATCCCCTTAATGTTCCTTAGGTTTGTCGACTCTTTCCACAGGCCATGAATGTTCTGAGGTGTCGGGGATAATGGAGAAAAGCAGGTAGGAAGCGACATGTCTGAACCCGCTTTGTAGGCAGCAGTGCTCTCAACAGCAATCTTTCGAAAGACCTAACTCTTGCTCTTGCCAAGCCCTGGCACCCATATGACCACTGCTATAGTATACAATTAAGTTTCCATTATTGGCTTTTGTGGTCTTACATTTGGAAGGATTTCAGCACATGGGCACCTCCATCTTCCACAGGCTAAGATGACAGGAGATTTGGTTTTGTCTTTATGGGCACAGATTACCTTGAAAACTTCAATCTTCAGACCAAACAGATTACCTTTGAGAATGCTATATTTTCCTTGCCTAACCCTATTTGAGTTGTTTGTGTCAGCTAAGTATTTGGGACTCAATTGCAATTCACCTTGAATTACTACAATCAATTCCTATTGCAAAGGAAGACTGCCTTACTTTTAAAAAGGACCATTCAAGCTTTCTATTAAGTAGGAAGATTATGATTGCATGTCTCTTCTTCCCTCTGAAGAATTGATTAAACTTTAAGCATCTAACATTAAATTAAAAGAAAAAAAAAAAAAAAGGCCTTGGCAATCTCTTTATCAAGACAACATGTAGGGAAAAAAAATTGTCATCTAATGCTATAGAGATGGAAACTTACGCCGGAAGTCCCTGAAATAAATGGTCTGTCTGTTGGGATTCAGTAGTTGAATAACAGAGTCGTCACTCTTATTGACTTGGCAGCTGATGGTGGCAACTTCTCCTTCAATCACTGTCACGTCTTTCGTAAACAAATTCTGTCCATCACCTTTGAAAAAAGGAGAAAAAAAAATTCCATCAATTAAAACTTAGTTAATAGGATCAGTTAAAATTAGAAACAAGAAGCAAATTAGAAAATAGACACAATGGGAATTTCCTGGTGGTCCAGTGGTTAGGACTTCATGCTTTCATTGTCAAGGGCTAGGGTTCAATCCCCGGTCAGGGAACCAAGATCCTGCAAGCCACATGACCAAAAAAGAAGATAGACATAAGCAGCAACATTTGCCAAGGCTTGTACACCTTTCTCCATAGTCCACAAAAAGAGTGCATTAAGCTGAGCTAGATCTAGGGGCAAAAGGCAACGAAGCCTGGAATCAGTGTGCTCCCAGAAGCTATGATGCCCATACTCCAGCCTCTGGTGTCTTTACTTGCGGTGTGTATGCTGGAAAGGTAAGGAAAGCAGAGTATTCGCTGTCATGAGGGACGGCACCTCTCACAAAGGGAGTAAGGGAAATACACAGATACCAGCCTTCCTTATCTGAGAGTTGGGCATCTGTAAATCAACCAAGCACAGATAGAAAATACTAAAGAAAACAAAAAATTCCAGAAAGTTCTCCAAAGCAAAACTTGATTTTGAAACACGCCAGCAACTATTTATATAGTACTTACATGTATTTACCACTGTTTACAAAGATAAGTTTTCATTCCAATCCCAAAGAAAGGCAATGCCAAAGAATGCTCAAACTACTGCACAATTGCACTCATCTCACACGCTAGTAAAGTAATACTCAAAATTCTCCAAGCCAGGCTTCAGCAATACATGAACCGTGAACTTCCGGTTGTTCAAGCTGGTTTTAGAAAAGGCAGAGGAACCAGAGATCAAATTGCCAACATTCATTGGATCGTGGAACAAGCAAGAGAGTTCCAGAAAAACATCTATTTCTGCTTTATTGACTATGCCAAAGCCTTTGACTGTGTGGATCACAATAAACTGTGGAAAATTCTGAAAGAGATGGGAATACCAGACCACCTACCCTGCCTCTTGAGAAACCTGTATGCAGGTCAGGAAGCAACAGTTAGAACTGGACATGGAACAACAGACTGATTCCAAATAGGAAGAGGAGTACGTCAAGGCTGTATATTGTCACCCTGCTTATTTAACTTCTATGCAGAGTACATCATGAGAAACGCTGGACTGGATGAAACACAAGCTGGAATCAAGATTGCTGGGAGAAATATCAATCACCTCAGATATGCAGATGACACCACCCTTGTGGCAGAAAGTGAAGAGGAACTAAAAAGCCTCTTGATGAAAGTGAAAGAGGAGAGTGAAAAAGTTGGCTTAACACTCAACATTCAGAAAATGAAGATCATGGCGTCCGGTCCCATCACTTCATGGCAAATAGATGGGGAAACAGTGTCAGACTTTATTTTGGGGGGCTCCAAAATCACTGCAGATGGTGATTGCAGCCATGAAATTAAAAGACACTTACTCCTTGGAAGGAAAGTTATGATCAACCTAGATAGCATATTCAAAAGCAGAGACATTACTTTGTCAACAAAGGTCCGTCTAGTCAAGGCTATGGTTTTTCCTGTGGTCATGTATGGATGTGAGAGTTGGACTGTGAAGAAGGCTGAGCGCCAAAGAATTGATGCTTTTGAACTGTGGTGTTGGAGAAGACTCTTGAGAGTCCCTTGGACTGCATGGAGATCCAACCAGTCCATTCTAAAGGAGATCAGCCCTGGGTGTTCTTTGGAAGGACTGATGCTAAAGCTGAAACTCCAATATTTGGCCACCTCATGTGAAGAGTTGACTCATTGGAAAAGACTCTGATGCTGGGAGGGACTGGAGGCAGGAGGAGAAGGGGACGACAGAGGATGAGATGGCTGGATGGCATCACTGACTCGATGGACGTGAGTCTGAGTGAACTCCGGGAGTTGGTGATGGACAGGGAGGCCTGGTGTGCTGCGATTCATGGGATCGCACAGAGTTGGACACGACTGAGCGACTGAACTGAATTGAAGTGACATAACATTTACATTGCACTGGGTATTGTAAGTCACCAAGAGATGACTTAAAGTAAACATTTCAAAGGACTTGAGCATCTTGAGATTTTGGTGTCTATGGGGAACCTGGAACCAATTCCCCGTGGATATGAAGGAATGACTGTACTCAACCTCCTCACATCCTTTAGCTATTTGGTCACCTCACAGAAAACTCAAGGGGCCACTTAATAAAAGTAGGAGGGAGGGTTCGGTAAACAATCTCACCTTGTTAGTGGATGTCAAGATTCTTGGAATATAGGCAGCTCTGTTATTCATTGTGTAGGGGTGGAGAACTGACTATGACTGGAATTTCAATAAAATCCTAGGAAGGCTTACACTTCAGTTTGTTATCCTGTTCTTCATGACTCACCCAAAGCCCCAGGCAACCCTGAAACACGCCCTCTCTATAGACTACATTCTTCTAGCCAGTTAGAAAATCTCTTTGTTGTTGTTTAGTGGCTAAGTCCTGTGCAACTCTTTGCAACCCCATGGTCTCTGGCCTGCAAGGTTCCTCTGTCATGGTGTTTTCCAGGCAACAGTACTGGAGTGGGTTGCCATTTCCTACTCCAGGAGATCTTCCCAACTCACAGATCGAACCCGTGTCTTTTGGGTAACCTGCATTGGCAGGTGGCTTCTTTACCACCTGGGAAACCCCAGAAAATCTGCAAAAGTCTATGCTTTCAGTCCACTGATATCTGGATTATCTCCAGATCTGTTCTAGTTTGTTGCTTCTAAGACAAGTGAAGCAGCCAGGGCTCCTCAGAAATGTCCTAAATGACCCACAGCACAGGTAGGAGGAGAGGAGACTTCAAAAGCAAAAGATGAAATAATGTTGAATGTCCAACTCTACACCTGGCATAGCAGGGGATACAGAAGTACATGACATCATCCTAGCCTGTAAGAAGCTGCAGTATTGGTGAAAACTGACCTCTAATCCCCACTTACAGAACAAAAGGTAGAGTACAGGCAATACGTATGATGGCCTATCAGGAAGGGGACGGGAGAGATTGCTTTTCAGCTGTAAGATCTTAGGTAAACCATTTCAAGTCCCTGAGACAGTGTCTCATCTGCAAAATGGGGACAGCAATGAAAAGCTATCTCACAGGGCTGCTGGGAGGATTAAGAAAGATAATAAATGTAAAGCATTTGGCCCTGTGTCTGGCGTCTCATAAAACTGAATAAATGGGAGCTGTTATCATCACCATCATCACTTCTCTAGATGTCAGATCCCAACTAAGCAACTATACGTGTTGGGAGTAGTGTGAATACAAGAATGAAATCATGATCCCTGCACTCAAGGAGCTCTCTAGGTAATTATATATCAACTCAGGGTGGCTTATTCACTCTCTAAAAAAAACTTTGTCACATTAAGAAACAAAGGTCAAAGATAAATACTATTCTAAAAAAGAAGTGAGACCGCATAAATAGAGGTGCAATTAGAGTAAATGGAGGATTTCCACCTGCTATCATATTTCTGCTGAAGGATCCTTTTTTGGCAGGACACAGTGGGGAAGTATGAGAAAGGGTGTCTCAGATGGCTTTAAGCCAAATCCAACTAGAAACAGACCAGCCTCTGGGAGAGGATTAGAAAAGAGGAAACTAGAGGGATAAGGGAAAAAAAATTATTAGAGCCACAGATAAACAAAAATTCCTGATGCTTGAGGAGCAAACCAAAATGAAACCCAACCTTGAGGCCTCTGATCCAGGGAATTAACCTGAGTGTGAGAACGAGGCCCATAGGGCTTGTAACGAGTAAAAAGGTAAATTTTCCCCAGCTTGATTCAGCAGTGAAAGCTTAGTGGGCTGAAGAGTGTGAGAGAATAACAACAAAGAGGAAGAGTGATCAGAGGAAAAGGAGAGACGTTTATTTTCCTCTCGGTGGATTACTGTGACAATCACAGAATTTAGAACCCAGCTGGAGGGAGCAGCTTATTCCCAGATCTGAGAACAGAACAAGAGACAGGGAATTCCTGCCAATCAAGCGTGCTTTTCATGGTGGTTTCGCTGGCCCTTGAGAAGGTCTGTACAGAAAGGACCATACCCTATTTCCTCTGGTAACCCAATTTAGTACAAAAATTAAGGAAACATTAAACTGCATGATTCCAATGCTATACAGTAGCAAGTCATGGGACTTGCCTTGAGGAGATCAGAATACCAAACTGGTCCGCCGGATTGTGGAGATTTCTTCTACTTCAAGGAAGTTTATAAGCACCAAATAAGAATCTTCAGCTTATAAAAGGAACACATGGAAAGGTTATCCAGCAAAAGGCCTTAATCCCTTTGGCCTTATAGATCCTGACTACATCCTGCAGGAGGCTTTTCCAGGTGGCTCAGTGGTAAAGAATCCACCTGCCAATGCAGGAGATGCCTTCGATCCCTGGGTTGGGAAGATCCTCTGGAGTAGGAAATGGCCCACTCCAGTATTCTTGCCTGGAAAATTCCATGGACAGAGGAGCCTGGTGGGCTACCGTCCATGGGGTTGCAAAGAGTCAGATACGACCGAGCACACACACACACACCATTGCAGATACTAGGACTTGAAGCCAACTGCAATTCAATTATGCTCTAATGGGATGGTTTCTGTGGAAATAACTATCCACTCTTAATTTTAGTCTTTACTCAGAACCCTAGTATATTTGGTCTGTATTCATAGTAAGGTTATGAAACATCTGCAAAGGAGTTGGGAGCAGAGGAGTTCACCGTGATTTTGTATTTTAAGCAAGATAAGTATTACAACAGAACCAGAGAAGTTTACGTTTCTTTGTTCATTTCTTAAAAAGTCTCAGCATTCTTATTTATTACTTACAATTAAGTAATATAAGATCAGATCCCTTTAATATGTCATTACTGAATAAATCATTCAGGTAAAATGTTTGCCATCTGCAAATGTTTGCCCTGGTGTGCTCTGGCACATAATATGCTCTGCAAATCCATGGTGGTATCATCGTCATTACTGTATTTTTTTTATGAAATTGCTAAGGCCAACCTAAAGTCCACTGTCTCAGGAAATGACAGTTCCTAGCTATGTTAACATGGTTATAATACTAAGGCTAAAAAGTTAGAAGTGCTGAAAGATATCAAAGTGCCTTGATGGATGGTGGTGGCCCAAGGGTATCAGTCTGTAAAAATCACCAATAAATTATACGGGTCAGTTGGACAGTAGTTATATGAAACAGAGCTCCATATTTGGAGCATCAGAAGATGGCTGCAATGGAATAATAATGACCTATTTATTGGAGGCAAAGGAAGTGAATGACAGTGATGAAAATACGATATGTATGTCAGGCCTCTTAACCGCCTGAAGCCTTTATGTAAAAATAATTTCTGCTCACATCCTCAAATATTTCTTCCAAACAGAAGGGTGTACTGTGACTCGATAAATTTCCCCTTGACATAGATATCATGACAATTAGGTTGTTACAAAACACAATTTGATGTGTAGCAGAAGGATACAAACAGGCAACTCCAGTGCCTTTCTTAAATAATCCATTTAAAAAACCTTTCTGATTTTCTAAAACTCAATTAGCAGATATACTGTCAAGGTAGAAAATAGCACATGTTCTGGGCAAAAGAAATCAAGGAGGCTTCAAGCAGGTACGATATAACCGTAGCCATTAAATAAGGCTGTTAGCAGCAAGGTAATTTATTTTAAGTGTGGAACAATGTCTGACACATACAGACATTTTTGACTGCTAACTGGTATATGTGGGTGAGGTTTAAGAGACAGAACCAAACTAGGTTTTAATTTATACCAGCAACTGAATTCCCTATAACATGCCTACTTGCCCCACAAATTCTAAAAACAAAACTTCAGCATTAGAGAGGCCCATTCACTCACAAGCAAGTCTCCCATAGAACTCTAGAAGTTGCCAAGATATTCATGACAAGAATGAAAAAGCATCTTATCTAAAGCAGAAAAAAAGCTAAAATTTATTCTGATGATCACTAAAGACCGTTTCAGCTGAGGTGGTTCGGGCTGGAGTGGATGCGGTGGACACATAAATCCCCTATTAATTCAATCATCAATTCCTGGATTCCTTCCTGAAACCTCATTTAGTTACAAACACTATGTAAATGGCATCTCAGAGAACGCTAGCCTGGGCTGGAATCTATCGGACCAACAAGGGAACTGCCTGGACTGGGGGATGACGCAAATCCTCAAACAAGGAGCTGAAAGAGGAAGCGGCATTCTCAGGCACAGGGGCGTGGGGGAAGGAAACGTGTGTTGATCTGATGCTAGGCGCTTTCTTAGTGGCTTTGAATGTTTTTTCTTCTCAAACTCTTGGAGTTTTCAACATCCGCACTTTAAGGACCTGAGACACGAAGAAGCTGAAATAAGCTGTCTAATGTAACCCAGCAAAGTGGCCGAGCTGGTGTTAGAATCCAGTTCTGTCGGTTCCTCCCGCCCAAACAGCTTGTACTTTTCAACCAGCCAACCCCAGGGTCTGTTGCCAAGGTTCTACTGTCTCTGCCTTGGAAAATTTACTTGTTTTTAAAGAGGGTGATTTCCCTATGAGCAACTTCTGATTTTTTTTTTTATTTCCATAATTTATCCAGAACACAATTACACACTTCAAGATGAGAGAGAATCTGTCCTGAATGTAAAACACCTTGTTTACTACTGCTTCCTGCTTTCAGCACTCGGCACACTTTGCCCCTGGAGAATGCTTTTATTACCACGGCATGGCCGGCATTTGCCAGCACCGAGCGCTCTGGCCTCCGCCGCCTGGCTGTTAATAAATAAAGCACTTCATTTACACCGGGGGAGTCTCTCCAGTCAAGTCTATAATAAAAGGGCAAGTCACAGTTAGAATAGGATTCAGCTTATACTATGGCAGCTATGTAAACTCTTACTGACTTCAAGAAGCACCAATGACTCTTCACTGCGAACAGTTTGCCCACAGAAAGAGCAAATAAAGTCCCTTGACCTATTCCTTTAGTAGCAAAATCATATTAGGGAAACCTTTTTTTTTTTACCCTCTGCTGTATGGAAGACTGAACCTAACATTAAATCAGCACAGTCAGGTTGTCTGAATAGACAAAAGTGAACCATCAGTACAGGCTGCCCCAAAAAAACCAACCAAACAAAAAAACCATCTTACTAATGATCATGGTAGTTACCAATTTTAAAAAGCCACCAAAGTTCTTGAAATTTCACACCAATTCAAGGTTTGGGATTATCAATTCTTTCCCTTTAAGAGGCATCTGAGTTCAGATTCTCCGGAGTCAAAAAAACATGCATCATTTTGGAGCCCTTCTTTCCTGTGGTATGTGAGCTCTGTGTCTTGAAACTTCACATGTTTTCTCCCCCATTCTCATTTCTGTTGGATCCCATTTTTACAACCATGTCAGTTACGTACTCAACTTGAAAGACAAATGCCTTTACCCCAACCCAAATACAACCATCACCCGTACAGGCACTGCGATTCCTGCTAACTTTTCTGAGAGCTTGCACTCGAACTGAGTACGTTTCAGGAAGAGAGAGAGAAAAAAAGAGAAGATTCTGCTGAAATCCAGAGGGAAAAATCTTTCTAACTGCTTATGTTCCCCCAAGTCAACGTAAACACAGTGTTCACTACAAATCATTAACAAAGCCATTAAGATGTGATTTCTATCTAAGCAATTATTGTCAGCATGTTTTGTACATTTCCTTTAAAAGACTCAACCCTATCTTTCATTTCATTAAACTGTTCCTTGAATTTACAGAGTTTTATATCAAATCAGAAACCTATTTGAATTAATAAGAATTACAGTAAAAGTAATTTGAAAATAAATTATATGAAGTTCAAGCCATGAAAGCTTTTGATCAAAGAATTTAGTCCCCTTTCAATATTACAGTAACATTTTCGGTCACCCAGCGTGCAAATAAAAGGCAGTGAGAACCAGTGTCGAAAAAGATGGGCCCATCAACCATGGATTAAGGTGAAGGGTGCGCACACTTCAACATAAATACAACTCTTTATTTCAAAGAGAGGCAATACTTCAACATTTGTGAATACGTGAATATTTATTTAAAATCAAAAGCATTCAATCTGTCTGCTGTTTACAAAGCTACTTTTAACCTTTTTGATCCTCACCCATGTTTTGCCATCCCAAACAGTAAAGTAGAATCTGTTGGTTGTCTGCTCCAAGGACTGTCTACTCAATGGTCAAAATAATTATGAATGCGAACCATACAGTTCATAAACTTAAAAGTTAAACTAAACCAATTCAATAAATAACTGAGTGGGCAATAGTATGTGGCATGGACCAAAACATTTCCTTTATGTCATCTTCTTTCTCATGGAACCCTTGTGGAATCAAAGCAAGCCAACTAAAAGGAATCTGCCGATCAATTCTCTCATTTACAGATGAAGACACTGAGACCCAGGGAGGAGATCATGTGGCAAGTGTGAGGCCACAGTTCCTAATGGCTCATCAAGGTATTTCTATTCTTGGCTATTTCTAAATAACATTTATTGATTTGTTTCTAATTACAAAAGTAATACATGTTCAAGGTTTGTTTATATGTTTATTAAAGGCTTGTTTCAAGTGTAGTATTCATAACACTTTATCCTATGGCATGGAGATAGTCAGGATCGCCTAAGAATCTCATGTAATGTAGTAACTGTTATATCACTGGCGCTTATGGAGGGAAAAAAACATTGAATTTAATCTAATCTCCTCTTATAATCAGTAAAAGGTGAGGCAAATTTTTGAACAGCAAGTTAAAGAGTAATCTTCCTTCAGTGCTGGTTTTTTCTTCAATTAAAATTGTTGATTTCCCCTGAATACAAAACAAAAAATATCATCTGACACAACATTAAGCTATTCATGAATATTCTGTATACACATTCTTGTTTAGTTGACTAATGGCAAATTAACGCTCTCTATTTTAGCTTAAACACATACTATAGGTATGTTTGATTAGCATTGAATTCCAAAAGCTGATTACTATGCATGCTTTGATTATGTAATTACATAATAGAGTATAATGGCTCCTTTGGAGTCATTATGATCTATATGGCAAATATGTTTCAGTTTTGCTATAGTTTAAATACACGTTGAGATGACAGCTCATAACAAGGCTCCACTTTTAAGTCTTATCAGCTAAATGGGCATTTCCTCATTCATCCCAACATCTCCTTGACACCAATTAAGGCCTATTGTGTCAAGCTGCATATACTTCTGAGAAATTCCCTTTGTTTTCTTGGCATTCAAGAAAGGACATTAATTTTAAAAGCTGTATGATGCAAAAGCCCTGTGGTTTTTTGTTTTGTTTTGTTTTTTTCAAAAAAGAGGCTGAAATTCCATCCTTCATCCACCCTTTGAAAAGTCTGCAAGGAATCATATCGAGTTCATTAATCACTGTTCAGGCAACCACAAGGGGGTTAAAGATGGAATTTCACCTTTAACTCCAAAATGCACACGAAGGAGGGACAGCTAAGAATATTAACGCTCATAGTGGTGACTTCCCACAGCACATTCGGCCACATCAACTACACAAAGGTCTGGTTCTGCAAATCTCATGTCTTGGCATAATATCCTTTTTAGAAGGGGTAGCTCTGAAACAGCAAGGCCAGATTTTGCCTTCAAATTTCCAAACCCAAGATTTTGATGGTTCCAAGGCCAAAAAGTCTACCTAACGAATACATTTTTATAATTCCACCATCAACTTACAAACTGGAAAGTGGCTGGGATTGAAAACAGGACAAATGTTATTGTACAGGATGATGTCAAGATTCTCTTGTCCCCATGAAATCCTTTAATCTTGCGCTATTTCATTTGTAAGAAGAGCTGTTTCTGCTTTTCTCTGCCAAGAGAATGAGCCCTTATACCATGCCAAACCCAAGGTGACCCGAATCTTAACTTTAAAGGCTAATAAGCATCAAGCTGTTTTTTACCTTTGGGTCTATTGGTTTTCAGCATTAAAGCTGAAGAACTGCGGTCAAGCACTGTCCAACTGATATTTACATATAGGATGAGAATCTCTTTTGTGAAAGGAAACATTGATTAGATGTGCGAAAACTCTTTTCCAGGAAGACTGTGACAAAAGAAAGTAGTTACAGCATCTTCGCCTATGCTATTTCAATTTTAACCGTCACATTAGCTGCCTTCCTCTTAAAAGACTCTGAGCTCAATAGGACTTTTTAATCAGAGCCCACAGCACTAAGGGGGCCAAGCAATTACGATGCTTATGATCTGAGCTGCCTGATTCCATAAAGTGGAGAGGTGCAATGCCCTCTATACAATGTTTGTGGGGAGTGATACCCATCCACAAAACGTGAAGATCTGAATTAGCTTTTCCATTAAAATCCACTTATCCAAGAAGTGAAAGGCAATCAAAGAAAGAGAATAAAGAATAAACCATGCAAGATAATAATAATCACTGAATCCTTTTGCTCCTCACACAGAAATGTTTTTTCTCCTCTTACTCCTTTTCATGGCTGGGTGGGTTTCATGGTCTTTTTGTTCATCAAAAAGATAGCATCTTTTTTGGAGAGAAGATATCCTCACCCTGAAGAAAAAAACTCCCTCCAGTGGACAGGATTTTGGAGAATTAAAAGAGAGGGGGAAAAATTGAGCCAATAAAGTAGGAAAGTCACTGTTTTCTTTGCTTGTAAGATGGCATTGAAATCACCTTGTGGAAGAGTCATTTTAAGCCTGCTAAATCTGCTTAGAGGCTCTTGGGAGAAAAGGGGCTCTTAAAAAAATATTAATTAAAAAATAACCACAGCCATCCAACTTGGATTTTGGAGGAGAACAATCTGAAGACAGAGGCTTCTTACAAAACTAATTGTGTTGGCAAAGCAAGGAATTTCTTCTCAATGGATTTGATTCTGTGATGCTCGTTTATGGCAAAAGAAGAATAAAAGAGCAGTTTTATATTGGGCTGCTTCAGTAGCAATTCAAAGCTGGGGAGTGTTCCAGCATTTCAAAATACGTTGTCTCTTTCAGATGAAACAGTGCTGAAGCCCAACTGTTGATCTTCTGCAAAAACCACTTTGCTAATGAACCGATAATTCAATACTCTATTCCCTGGGGTGTATTAAATGGTTACTTTGAGAGTGAAAACTAGTTGTACAATCCTGCTGTCCATGAGCATGGACTACTGGGAAAGAAAATCACATTCTAAAAGGGATGATCTCTGTAGGAAGAAGAAGCTGGTAACTAACGGAGCACAGACCTTCACAGCATCCAGTGGGGTGGTCACTGATCCCAAAGTTAGTTGACAGCTGAAGTAATGGGAATGGATGATTTTAATTCACATATAGAACTATCTGCATTTCTCAAATCACAAGCTATTCATAACTAAAACAAAAGGTTTACATGATGAAAATGCAAAATACATATTAAAATATTTGAAAACCACAAACAACAATACACATATTAGGCTCTATTATTCCTCTAAAGATTTAAGGGAACTGGGACTTCTTCCATACCCCAGAAGAGATATTGGTAGCCAAGCCAATATACACGCTGAAGCAGTCTCTGATGAACTATACACTATACTATACACGCTGAAGCAGTCTCTGATGAACCCTCACTCTGTAAGAAAGTATAATGTTGCCTTTTTTCTAACCATATGAAAAGAAATTTAGGATTTCAAAGCTACGGACACAGCCAACTCTACTATGCTCACTTCTTAACTGCTACTTCTCAATTTCCTTGTGTTCTAAGCATATTAGAGATGGAGATTGTTTGCAATACTTGCTGTTAAGTAACTGTCCCTCTAGAAAGTGCTTTATACTGAATTTCCTTAGAACCTCAATGGAGACGGCACCTGTAGCTCCCTTAATTTTTTATATCCGGCTTTTAAGCAGCTAATTTAATATCACCTTTCCCATTGATAAGAGATACCATTATTGAACCAGATCACTTGCTTCAACTTAATAAAAGCTATTTTTTTTTTCTTTACATTTGCCTTCAGGGTATTAAAAGACTAACAATTAGTGTAAGATACTTAAAATCACAACACAATCACGTATAACAATAAGTACTACACAGAAAGGAAAAGGGAAGTGACTACTTTTCTCCATGTGTGGAGGCAAGAGAGACAAATTATTTCTTTTCTATAAGGTTCATTATTATTTTAATTTTTTAATATCATGAAAACACCCATTATTTCTGCAGGGGGCATTATTTTAATTGTGTGCATGACAACAATAGCTAATATACTTTTAAAATGTTTTCTATGTCCCAGGCATTGTTTTTTCATATTATCTTATATTACCATTTTATGTTATCTTATTTAATTCTCACAACAGTCCTATGTGGTTCAATATCTTATCATTATCCCCATTATACAGATGAGGAAACTGAGATTTAGAGAGATCAAGTAAGTGGTTGGAACCAATATCTAAACCTCCCTCTACTTAACTCTGGTATTATTCACAATTACAGTATGTTAATGAGGCTTTAATTTATGATGCTAAAAGAGTGGTGGGGAACTAATGAAAGAATCTACTGTATCTCATTTATATGATTTAGGAATAAAACTAAAATAATATTTTCAGCATAGAAGGAATTTGAAGCCTATCAGCAATCAGCATGTTACAATATGCTCCAGCGATTGAATTAGCCCTATAACCGGAGTCTAACTACTGGGCCGTTGGTATTTAGAGAGAGGGAGTCTGTTCTGCCGAATGATTCTGACTCATAAGGCAGTTCAGCTCCAACTTCAGGCATTTACAGTATCCGCTTCAAGGGCATTCATTAGTCTTGACAATCCATGTGACTGAAATTTGGCTGTAATAGCAGTCTCTCTCTGCATCTCCTGGTTCATTTTTTCCTTCCAACAAGAGCCATTGAAAACCTTCCAAATTTAAAGCTCAGCGCCAACAGGACAAGCAAGTAAGGATATCAGTTGGAACACATCAGATATGGACTCAGAGTGAATGTCAGCTTCAACTGACATGACTACAGAAACAGAAAATGGGGAAATGGGAGGGGACGGATGTTTCACATTCTTATTCTAGAGAGTATGCCGAGTGAGTGTAATATGGTTTGTTCAAGAAACACCTGTAAAGCCGTGATAATCATCATGCTGGATAATGTGGCAACATTCAACTCACTCACATCTCCTATCAGGAATTCAAGCAGCTTTGGACTACTTTATGAAATGACAATTTCTTAGCTGGAAAGTTGGGTTCTGTGACTAAGGCCCTTATTATTACTAAGGCGAGTGGCTTTTTATTTATTTATTTTTTAAACCTCTGGGCTCTTGAGTTGCTGGTCCCAGTGAGTCTGGGAAGAAACATACAGGTTAGAAGGTGCTTCTTTAGCCAGGGTTTGATGAAGAGATTGCATATGGACAGCGGTCAAAGGAGATTCCAGATTCTACTTTCCTGACTTGTACCAAGTCCCCAGTGCAAAGCCAATGTCAGTCAGACGTGCACTGCAGCTATCCGAAGTGGTGTTATTATGAAAATAACTTGATTAGTATCATCTGAATGTGGGCTGCTGATTAATCATCATTGAAATTAGAGCTATGTGATAAGGACATCACTTGTGCCTTATTTTTACTTGTTAAGAGGGTGTCTAAGGAAAATGAGACCATATGACTTGAAAAACAGGAATAAGTGCTGTAGTTCTGAGCTTACTGGTGATGAAACTGGGAAAAACTCCGAATTTGTTTTCACATTTTACAAAGGGTAAATGGTGTCTCTCCTCCCAGAGGATTATGAGAATCGAGTCAGAATATGTGTGTAAAATTATTTTTCAAGCTCTATGAATGCTAACTAAAGGATACAATCTTCCCCTTCTCCAACTTCTTCATTAGCATCATCACTATCTCCATGCAGTCTCTGTCTATATGGCTTCTTAGGAGCTTCCATAATGTGCTGGAATTATTTTTTCAATTTCAGAGCTTTAGCTATTATTCTTTTCATTCTAAGGCTAACTTTAAGAAGCACAGAGTAAATTAAAACATCTCCATCACTGATGTTAAATTGCAAACTAAAACCATTCTCAGTAAGAAAAGTATAAGGTAAATAGCAGATGTTGGCAGAGGACTGGACATTTGAAATTAGGTTCAATCTATGATTTATCTTCTGGTTTCTCTCCTTTAATTATATGGCCATAGTGAGTTCAATGAACACTCTCCCTGCTCTAAGGTTGCATTAGGTTAGTCATGTAATACATGACATCCTTGCTGGAAAACTTCAACCATCAACACCTCAGATACCTAGCTACCAAATATGCTGTTCCACAAATGTGAGCTTTCCATATCATTGAATCTTTCTCTGAAGGCCAAAATTAAAACGAAATGAAACGAAACAAAAACAATTTTCACAAAGCTTGCTGACTTGCCACTTCCTTTGTCCTATGCTTCTGTCTAGAGAAGATGCCATGAGTTAATGACATACATAGGACCACGTGGCCCTTCTGGACACAGTCGCATCCTGTTAGGCTTGTGTATGTCCTTGCTGCTCCCTCCCAAGGCTGCCTGTCACTTCTGGAAGATAATTCCGTCCTTGATTACTAGTGCAAGAGTTTTGAGAAAGCTACTGGTGCTAAGACATTTCCTGCTTACTAATCTGGGATGTCTGAGGTCTCTAGAAACCTAATCTTCGTACTGTGGCATGAAGTGGGGTGTCGCTTTCCCCTTTCATTTAACACTGGAAGAAAGAAAAGTGTGAAGACAAAATTTAATTAACAATAATAGTTGGCTTAGTTTGATAATTATACTTTGACACTAATAGACATTCTTAGGGGAAAATATAGTTTGAATGCAGGAGGCAAAGCAATAAAAATTGGTAACTGACACTACTTTGTTCCTGACAGTAATTTCTAATATTCGTGCTATTTGATCCAATCCATCTAAGCTGCGTCTAAAGGCAGGTAAACTGACCACGGAGGATGCTGCACGATTCCACTGGAAGTCATTCGCTTTCCCTGTGAAGCTCTGATACCTCCCCAAGTTCCTAGACTTCTGGCTCACAGTGCATTGTAATTGTCAGCCTTGGTGCTTATGACCCTGAACAGTTCTTTGATCATTCTTTAAAGGCTGGTTTCCTTTTCTTAAAAATCCTGATCTAGATGCAACTGCTAGCACTGCCAGTTATTAGCTAAGACTTGAAAAAGTTACTTAAGCTCTCGCAGCCTCAGGTTTTACACATATAAAATGGGTCTAAAAATTATTATTTTAGCTCCTTGAGAATAGTTATACTATCTATATCTTTGTATTCTCAAAGCATAATACAGGGTCAGTTTATAGAGCAAGTATTCAATCAATGCTTGTTGAATGGAGTTACTAATGAAGGGCTTTTAAGACCTTTATGCTGAGGCACTCTCATTTGTGGAGACAAGTCTCTTAACATCAAACAATAAGTTGCACCTGTGTGTGTGTGTGTGTGCGCGCGCGCGTTCGCACGTGTGCGTGCATGTGTTCAGTTAAGTTTAGTTCAGTCGCTCAGTCATGTTCGACTCTTTGTGACCCCATAAGCTGCAGCACACCAGGCCTCCCTGTCCAACACCATCTCCCGAAGCCTACCCAAACTCATGTCCATTGAATCAGTGATGCCACCCAACCATCTCATCCTTTGTCGTCCCCTTCTCCTCCTGCCCTCAATCTTTCCCAGCATCAGGGTCTTCTCAAATGAGTCAGCTCTTCGCATCAGGTGGCCAAAGTATTGGAGTTTCAGCTTCAACATCAGACCTTCCAATGCACACCCAGGACTGATCTCCTTTAGAATGGTCTGGTTGGATCTCCTTGCAGTCCAAGGGACTCTCAAGAGTCTCCTCTAACACCACAATTCAAAAGCATCAATTCTTCAGTGCACAGCTTTCTTTATAGTCCAACTCTCAAATCCATACATGACCACTGGAAAAACCATAGCCTTGACTAGACGGACCTTTGTTGGCAAAGTAACGTCTCTGCTTTTGAATATGCTATCTAGGTTGGTCATAACTTTCCTTCCAAGGAGTAAGCATCTTTTAATTTCATGGCTGCAATCACTGTCTGCAGTGATTTTGGAGCCCATAAAAATAAAGTCTTTCACTGTTTCCACTGTTTCCCCATCTATTTCCCATGAAGTGATGGGACCGGATGCCATGATCTTCGTTTTCTGAATGCTGAACTTTAAGCCAACTTTTTCACTCTCCTCTTTCACTTTCATCAAGAGGCTTTTTAGTTCCTCTTCACTTACTGCCATAAGGGTGGCATCATCTGCATATCTGAGGTGATTGATATTTCTCCCAGCAATCTTGATTCCAGCTTGTGTTTCATCCAGTCCAGCGTTTCTCATGATGTACTCTGCATAGAAGTTAAATAAGCAGGGTGACAATATACAGCCTTGACGTACTCCGTTTCCTATTTGGAACCAGTCTGTTGTTCCATGTCCAGTTCTAACTGTTCCTTCCTGACCTGCATACAGATTTCTCAAGAGGCAGATCAGGTGGCCTGGTATTCCCATCTCTTTCAGAATTTTCCACAGTTTATTGTGATCCACACCGTCAAAGGCTTTGGCATAGTCAATAAAGCAGAAATAGGTGTTTTTCTGGAACTCTCTTGCTTGTTCCATGATCCAGTGAATGTTGGCAATTTGATCTCTGGTTCCTCTGCCTTTTCTAAAACCAGCTTGAACATCTGGAAGTTCATGGTTCACATACTGTTGAAGCCTGGCTTGGAGAATTTTGATCATTATTTTGCTAGCGTGAGAGATGAGTGCAATTGTGCAGTAGTTTGAGCATTCTTTGGCATTGCCTTTCTTTGGGATTGGAATGAAAACTGACCTTTTCCAGTCCTATGGCCACTGCTGAGTTTTCCAAATTTGCTGGCATATGGAGTGCAGCACTTTCACAGCATCATCTTTCAGGATTTGAAATAGCTCAACTGGAATTCCATCACCTCCACTAGCTTTGTTTGTAGTGATGCTTCCTAAAGCCCACTTGACTTCACATTCCAGGTGTCTGGCTCTAGGTGAGTGATCACATCATCGTAATTAAATGTGCTCAGTGGTATCCAACTCTTTGTGACCGCATTGATTGTAGCCTGCCAGGCTCCTCTCTTTATGGACTTTTCCAAGCAAGAATAATGGAGCAGGTTACCATTTCCTACTCCAGGTGATCTTCCCGATCCAGGTATCGAACCTGAGTCTCTTGCATCTCCTATATTGACAGATGGGTTCTTTACTACTGAGCCACCTGGGAAGCCCTGTACCCATATCTCACATTAAATAAAATTGTGAGTAAGAATTAAAAATATCAAGAATTTTCATAATTTTGCTTTTGAAATGATTAATTCCAATCATCTGTTGTATTCTGAAGCTAATCATTTTCTTTTCCATGGCTTGACCATGTTCATAAGGCTCTTGAAAAGAAAAAGGCCTTAATAATGTGCCTCCAGTGGTCAACAAAGCAACCAGCCCTGCTTCCAGAAGTTCCTGACATTCTGAGAAAGACATAGGTATGTACAAGGACAGCACAGTGTGGTGAAAACTGTGAATCACAGGATGCTAATGAACTATGGGAACTTGAAGGAGGCGGTAATGACCCTATCGGGACGGGGGTGCATATTCCAGAGAGGATGAAGAGGAGACCTTGGAAAGAAGGATCGTGGCATGTTTAGAACAAAGGGAAGAGTGTGATATGCTCTGAAGAGGCACAGGAAGGGGCGCTTTCTAGAAAGGTCATTAGGTCCAGATATTGAAGGACACTGTATGCCAGGCTAAGGAATTTGCACTTTATCTTGTAATTAATAGGGAGCCATTAAGTGATTTTAATCCAGGGAGTGATATGATCACACCTGTGTTTTGAAAGATAACGTCTGTGCAGAGAGGGAGGGAAGACAGGAGGTGGGAAAAGGCTGGAGCCAAGAAGATCAGTTAAGAGACTTCAGTCACTGAGTACTTGCAGCTGATAAGAGCCAAGTAAGGGAATCTGGAGGGGGATGGCAGAGCTCAGGGTGGGAGGAGGGAGAGATTAGGAGGGATGGGAAGCCCTTCCAGGTGAGGCACATCAGTGGGCTTTCAGCTTCTTCAAGGGGGGCCCTAAATACTCCTCAGTCATCTCTGCTTAACTCCAGCTAGTGTTTAGTGACCTTCTAAGAAAAGATCAGGAGTTGGAAGGCAGATTACACACCCGTTCTCATCACTGATCACCAATGTTCACCACTGAGAGGGGTTTTTGTAGCCTCACTTGTACCAGAAAGAGAATCAAGAAACCTGGTTGTCCCACCCCCACCCCAACCCTCATCTCCAACGTGTGTATGCGTGTGTGCTGAGTTGTGTCAGTCATGTCCGACTCTGTGTGCCTCTATGGACTGTAGCCCTTGGGGGTTCCTCTGTCCACAGGATTCTCCAAGCAAGAATCCTGGAGTTGGTTACCATGCCCTCCTCCAGGGGCTCTTCCTGACCCAGGGATCAAACCCATATCTCATTATGTCTCTTGTGGTAGCAGGTGGGTTCTTTATCACTGGTGCCACCTGGGAAGCCCTCATCCCCAATAGAGCCTTGCTATTCAGTGTGGTCGACCAGCAGTTCTGAAAATCCCTGTGAGATGACTGAAAATACAGACTCTTAAATCATATCAGACCGACTGAGTCAGACTTTGTAATTTAACTAGAGACCTGGATCATTCATACGGACATTACAATTGGAGGAGCTCTGGCCTAGAGTACAGTATTCTGTCATGATCATAAACATTGAGACTGATGGCTTAAACAAGGAAGATCACAGAAAGAAGTGTGTTGTTCCTGGACAATAGTTTTCAAGGAAACTAGTAATCAGTGAGTCATGGGATGAAGAAGAACGTGAATCTCCATGGCCAAGTGAGGCCCACCTCCAGGGATAAACACAGCTTCAGCGACTTCTCTGTATATAAACACTGACTTAAAAATTCAAGTTTGCATCACGGTGATAAATTGACATGGGTGCTCATAAAGTCAACAGGAACTGGAACCTCGGGTTCTTCTCAAGTTTCACAGAACAACCACTACATAAATGAAACATCCTCTCTCAAAGCAGCTGGCTGACTGCAACCAAAGCAAATAGATTATTCTGCATTCAGTTGCAAAAAACCCCTGACTTTTCCCAGTCGGTGTTCTCACACTCAGTGGGTTTGTCACGTTGCAAGCTGCACCCTGGTTAATTTTTGCTTCTTCAGTTTTATTGTTACTGTGTTTTGTGCTCGTGTGCATTGAGCCAGTGAAGACAAAACAACAAACAGGAAAATAAAACAAGCAGTCCAAAATGGAAACTGAAAAGAGGCTGCCTAGGTTTGTTACGAAAGTGATGAGATTCAATTATATGATCTGAAGGGAGGGGGGAAAAACAGCTACACTATCCCATTAGAGCAGGCCTTTTCAATCTCTGTCCAGGAGATAAAATTTGCTGCAAAAATACAGGTAATGACATAAACAGACATTTAAGGGAAATAATATGGGTCTTAAGCTGGAGGCAGAAAAAAGCGGGCACAGAAAGAGCCTCGTAGAATGCTCAGGGGAAGAAAAGGTAAACAGGAGATTCACTTTTCCACAGCCTCTTAATGAACATCCATGGATCAACCTGGACCGGCTGCTGGAGCGAATGTGCCTTGCTTTCCGGATGCAGGCTAACAGCATCCTTAGCAGCTGCTCACTGGAAGAAATGACACTTACCTTGAAAGCAAAGAACAAAGCCTTCACCTAAAGCCTAAGAACCTCAGCTTGGAAAGGTTCTCTCCTATCACTCTGAAACTTTATATACTTAGAATTTTGACCATATCCATCCCAAACTCCCCAACTACACCTTTCCCCACCCCAGCAACCATAAGTTTATTCACTGCTATGTTTAAAATGGATAGCCGATAAAGACCTACTGTATAGCACATGGAACTCTGCTCAATGTTATACGGCAGCCTGGATGGGAAAGGAGTTTGGGGGAGAATGGATACATATATACGTATGGCTGGGTCTTTTTGCGGTTCACCTTAAACTGTCACAACATTGTTAACGAGTTATGCCACAATACAAAATAAAAAGTTAAAATAAAATGCCTAAAACATAAAAATAAGAATTTTGACCACTATGTAAGTTTCTTAGCAAACTTTTATAATTTTTTTAATGGGAGGGAAGAGAGGATGGACCAGCACAATAGTCATTGCCACCACTGAGTTTCTGTTCTTCTGGTCGCTTAATACAGGGTGATTGCAATCGGTTCTCACTTCATCCCCCTAACTTGTGTGCTACATGAAAGCGTTCAGGATTCTGACTGCTGGCACACCCAGATGCCTTTCTTGCAGTGGGAGCAGATCTCTGAAGGGTTTTCTGTGGGGTTACCAAAGTGCAGTTTCAGAGAGAATGCTGTTCTGAATTTC
Source organism: Bos grunniens (assembly GCF_055505025.1). Classification (NCBI taxonomy): domain Eukaryota; kingdom Metazoa; phylum Chordata; class Mammalia; order Artiodactyla; family Bovidae; genus Bos; species Bos grunniens. The sequence goes on from NC_141179.1 coordinate 26,318,442, forward strand.
AGTCTCTTAAAAAATTCGTTAGGTTTACGGCCAGTCACGCTTGTCACATTTAGTGTGTGAATTACGGACTTTGGTGGAAAACAGTTAAAACTCCACAGTTGTGCACAGCCATAATTTCTGCAGAGAAAAGACCAACAATTGTGGAAGTTTATTACTACTACTTTTCATGTATAAGATGCAAAAATCAACTCTTCCGACATTATAAGGTGTTCCTTTTAAAAAAAAAAATACAGAAAAAGAAAAAAGAAAACCTCTAGTGGGCTACTTGCTGTTCTATTCACTTTTTAGATTTGTCAATTTTTGAGTGACTGCCAGCACCAGGGACTCTTTGTAACACCTTGTACTTGGGGTATAATAAAAACATGAAATGATTAAAAATACTGTGAGTGTAGCCACAGAAGGGACTATATATTCTGGGCCCTAAGGAAGGACGTTTCTTTGCAGTATCAGACAGACTCCATTTATGTTATTAAATTGTTGCACCATTCACTATCCAGGCTGGAAGCTTCCTGACATGTCAAAAGCACTAATATGTCCAAAGCACACACTAGAACATTAACCTTTAGGATGCTGGTGTCCTTTAGCCTTGTAATTCAGACTGCTGGGATTAGACATCCAGTTCTATGGCACTGCTTACATGTCCCCAATGTTGATATGTCAGAAAATATTTCATTTTCCTAATTCATCTGTGAGTCAACAAAAGTATGATGACTGTAGAGTTTGTAAGCAGAATACATTATTAATATAAATGGTAAGGCTAAATAATAATAATAAACGTCAACTAAATGCTGCTTCTCTGAACCATAGCTCCGTGCCAGGCACTATGTTGATCCTTCTGCCACACCTAATGGTTCTGAACATGTTCTGGCATGCGTGAGAATCGTGGGCCCCACTCTGGGGTTTTAAATTTGGCAGGTCGGGGCCCAAGGATTGGCATTCCTGGTAAATGCCCAGGCGATGTGATGCTGCTACCCTAGGGACCATAGTTTGAGAACTGGCATGCATCATCTTACTGAATCCTTCACTGCGTCCATTTTACAGATGAGGAAACTGAGGCTCTGAGAAGAGCTCTGATACTTCATAGCTGTCTACATCAAGATACTTAACTTCTCCAGGTGTCCGTGAGGGTGACCATTCCCATTAGGAGTTTACTCATGGCCAAGTCTTGTCCTTTCTCTCTAAACGTCCCCCTGACTTTATCCGAATGTTAATCCGTGTCCCTTTTCTACCACCCATTACTATAATACCATATCAGTGCAGATTTATGATCTGCCAGCAGTGCTGTGATTAGATGTCATCCCTGTCTTTCTATTACTCCGATATTGATAGACAAAATTCTGTGGTGATGCATCGCCTGCCCTTTCAAAGGTTACTGCCAGCAGATGCTAGGAATCAATACAGTTCTTATCTGTCACAAACCACAAGAAAACCATGGTAAACAAGGCTCAATGAAAGGCCTGTGAATAGGTCAAAGGGAGAATTCCAGAGGCACGGTGTCACCATGGTGTCCCTACCTAACCGAGAACCTGCTTTGGAGCTCAACTATCTGTTGAAGATTTGGGCCACATAATATAGTGGGGCTCGGAACTAGGCCCTGGGTCCACACGACCTCTGGGGACCCTTTGTCATGGGAGCTAAGGTCAAAAGAGGTTAAAAATCTACTTTTATTATAACATGCGGCCAAGATCGATAAGATCATTTGAGCTCTTTGAAGGCAAAGGCTAAATAAATCTAAGGAGATACGGTAGGTTTACATACCTGCTGTTTTCTCCATCCATCTTTCAATGGAAGAGTCTTAGTTTAGGCAAAAATGAAGATAAAAAGCACAATATTTTCATTTTTTAAATGCTTGTAACTCAATTTACATTAAGAAAACCAAATGGTAGTTATAGATACCCTAGAAAAACTTTTTTTTGTTTGTTTTAATGAGGGCAAGTCAACTTTCTAACTTGATTTTTTTTTCCAAAGGGAAAAGTTGCTTCATCTACAGAAAAAAGCACGCCTAGGGTCCCGCTGAGCCTTCCTCGGCGATCAATGCAAAGAAATAGAGGAAAACAATAGAATGGGAAAGACTAGAGATCTCTTTAAGAAAATTAGAGATACCAAGGGAACATTTCATGCAAAGATGGGCTTAATAAAGGACAGAAATGGTATGGACCTAACAGAAGCAGAAGATATTAGGAAGAGATGACAAGAATACACAGAAGAACTATACAAAAAAGATCTTCATAACCCAGATAATCACGATGGTGTGATCACTCACCTAGAGCCAGAAATCCTGGAACGTGAAGTCAAGTGGGCTTTAGGAAGCATCACTACGAACAAAGCTAGTGGAGGTGATGAAATTACAGTTGAGCTATTTCAAATCTTAAAAGATGATGCTGTGAAAGTACTGCACTCAATATGTCAGCAAATTTGGAAAATTCAGCAGTGGCCACAGGACTGGAAAAGGTCAGTTTTCACTCCAATCCCAAAGAAAAGCAATGCCAAAGAATGCTCAAAGTACCGCACAAAGGCACTCGTCTCATACGCTAGTAAAGTGATGTTTAAAATTCTCCAAGCCAGGCTTCAGCAATACATGGACCATGAACTTCCAGATGTTCAAGCTGGTTTTAGAAAAGGCAGAGGAACCAGAGATCAAATTGCCAACATCCGCTGGATCATTGAAAAAGCAAGAGAGTTCCAGAAAAACATCTATTTCTGCTTTATTGACTATGCCAAAGTCTTTGATCATATGGATCACAACAAACTGTGGAAAATTCCTAAAGAGATGGGAATACCAGGCCACCTGACCTGCCTCTTGAGAAACCTGTATGCAGGTCAGGAAGCAACAGTTAGAACTGGACATGGAACAGACTGGTTCCAAATAGGAAGAGCAGTACATCAAGGCTATATATTGTCACTCTGCTTATTTAACTTCTATGCAGAGTACATTATGAGAAATGCTGGGCTGGATGAAACACAAGCTGGAATCAAGATTGCCGGGAGAAATATCAATAACCTCAGATATGCAGATGACACCACCCTTATGGCAGATAGTGAAGAGGAACTAAAAAGCCTCTTGATGAAAGTGAAAGAGGAGAGTGAAAAAGTTGGCTTAAAGCTCAACATTCAGAAAACGAAGATCATGGCATCTGGTCCCATCATTTCATGGCAAATAGATGGGGAAACAGTGGCTGACTTTATTTTCCTGGGCTCCAAAATCACTGCAGATGGTGATTGCAGCCACGAAATTAAAAGATGCTTACTCTTTGGAAGGAAAGTTATAACTAACCTAGACAGCATATTAAAAAGCAGAGACATTACTTTGCCAACAAAGGTCCGTCTAGTCAAGGCTATGGTTTTTCCAGTGGTCATGTATAGATGTGAGAGTTGGACTATAAAGAAAGCTGAGTGCCAAAGAACTGATGCTTTTGAACTGTGGTGTTGGAGAAGACTCTTGAGAGTCCCTTGGACTGCAAGGAGATCCAACCAGTCCATCCTAAAGAAGATCAGTCCTGGGTGTTCATTGGAAGGACTGATGTTGAAGCTGAAACTCCAATACTTTGGCTACCTGATGTGAAGAGCATTTGAAAAGACCCTGATGCTGGGAAAGATTCAGGGCAGGAGGAGAAGGGGACGGCAGAGGATGAGATGGTTAGATGGCATCACTGACTCAATGGACATGGGTTTGGGTGGACTCCGGGAGATGGTGATGGACAGGGAGGCCTGGCATGCTGTGGTTCATGGGGTCACAAAGACTTGGACACGACTGAGCGACTGAACTGAACTGAACTGAAGCGTCCCCATGTGCCTCTTAAAAGTCTACACCTTCAAGTCTGAGTACAGCCCAAATGGAGGTAAAGTAAAGTTTCCTCAAAAGACTACGATCGTGTCAGAAATCATGTCATCCAAAGAGCTCTTGGACTCTTCTGCATCCTTGCCTGTCTGCACATCTCTCCTCCACTTTTCACCTTGGTGTCTCAAGACCTGGTGCCTTTATCAACTGACTTGCTTCTCCATCATCTACTCCATTTTCAAGATGGCAGCTCTTCTACAACCTCTTGTTTGCATGTGCTTGGTAAGGCCTGTCTGGCTTGGTCTTAAAACAGCCTCTAATGATCTAGGGACATAGAATAAGTCCGGGCAGGCAGGGCTCAGCATTTTAAGAACTGGTCCCTTCCTTGGTTTGAAACCTAAGCATATTGTTATCAGGAAGGTCCCAGTGTGGCCAGTGGACCTCTGTCTTTGTGCCTGATGGCTCGAGTGGCCTAGGTCAGACCTAGGCTTTTGGAATAATGATGGCCACAGTTGCTGACAACAGGTGAAATGGCCACATGAGAATGACTGACACCGAAAGATGAGGCATCATGCTTATTTACCAGCTTATAATCGATTTTCAGAAAAGATTTCCAAATGCTTTTAATGATACTATCAGTCCATTCTGAAGGAGATCAGCCCTGGGATTTCTTTGGAAGGAATGATGCTAAAGCTGAAACTGCAGTACTTTGGCCACCTCATGCGAAGAACTGACTCACTGGAAAAGACTCTGATGCTGGGAGGGATTGGGGGCAGGAGGAGGAGGGGACGACAGAGGATGAGATGGCTGGATGGCATCACTGACTCGATGGATGTGAATCTGAGTGAACTCCGCGAGTTGGTGATGGACAGGGAGGCCTGGCGTGCTGCGATTCATGGGGTCGCAAAGACTCGGACATGACTGAGCGACTGAACTGAACTGAACTGATCGGCACCTTTTAGGAATTTGCAATGTAAAATTCACTCACTTGTTGCACAGGCCAAATACTTTTCAATGCTTGAGACTTACAAGCCATGAGACAGGACCCATGAGGTGGGCTAAGCATCCTGAGAGTGTACCTCAGGACTGAAGCAATTACCGAAGTACTGCCGAAGCAATTTTTTTTTTCCTTGCATGAAACTATCAAAAACATATTTAAAAACATACTGAGAAAAGGTACACAAAAATGAAGCTAATATGAGCTTATTATTCATGCCACACAAGACAACTGAGGCTAACTTTCCTAAGAATTTTCTGGGAAGGATTCTCCTCTTGTGTGGTTAGTTGATCAGTCGTGCACAACTCTTTGCGACTCCATGGACTATAGCCCATCAGGCTCCACTATCCATGGAATTCTCCAGGCAAAAATACTGGAGTGGGTAGCCATTCCCTTCTCCTGGAGATCTTCCTGACCCAGGGACCAAACCCAGGTCTCCCACACTGCAGGCAGATTCTTTACCATCTGAGCCACCAGGGAAGGCCCATCTTACTGAAGGCGTTTGTTATTAAACCCCTGCATTAGGAGTCCTGAGACCCCTACATGACCACTTTTAAGAACTAATATTCTTCTCAAAAATTTATTCTAATTATAAAAATCATGCATATTCTGAGTAAAATAAAGTATAAACAAAAAATCCCACAGTTCTGAAGTAATTATTATTAATATTTTAGTGTAGTTCTTTACATAAATGGGGTGTACATGTGAATCTGTGTATGTGCCTGCCTGTGTATGTATAAAATTCTTAATTAGTAAATTATGATACATCATAAAAGTATACCAGAAAAGTAATTTTGATATCCTGCTCTTGTTATAAATTTAGATTGCTTCTAAATTTTATGATTCTAACAACTGCTACAAAGATAATCCTTTTGCAAATATATTTGTTCTGATTTCAGTGTATATCAAGAACATCTTTTTAACATCAAAAATTTCATGGACTCCAATGTAGTTTTACTACTCAATTTTTTAAAAATCACAGCGGTGTCTATATAGCTTATATTACATATTTTTACATATAGCTTATTATTGCATATTTTGAGTTGTAATAATAATAATGATTCTAACCCACAGGGATTTGAAGATGCTTCAGTCTCATACAAAGACTATGTAGTGGGACTTCTCTGGTGGTTAAGAACCCACCCTGAAAATGGGTTCAATGGCTGGTTGCAGAACTAAGATCTCACATGCTGCAGAGCAGCTCAGCCCAGGCAGTCACAACTACTGAGATCACGCATCACAGAGAGCTCGTGCACCGCAATGAAAGATGCCGCATAACGCAACACAGGTCCCACACGCCGCCTCCAAGACTCGAAGCAGACAAGTAAATTAACTAAAAAACAAACAAACAAAAAACCATGTCGCATTCCTCTGGATCTGAGGAACACAAAAACAATTATGATACTACTCTTATTTTAAAGGCATTCAGAAATTAAGAGGATGAAATCAACTTCTAAATTTAGGTCATAAGTATGTTGTTCCTATAGAAAACACTGAAAACCCTTTAACTGAAAGACTAAACAATGAATTTACTCATATTGCAAGGGGTGACCAGGGAACCCTTCTAGTCTTTCACAGCTGGGTTAAGTGCCACTTTTACGTGCTCCCATAAGCACACCACTTGTCCTATTTCAGCACCTGTTTAAAGCCCTACATGCCCCACGGAACTGTGATACTAACAGAAACAAGGGATGACCAAATATTTCCTCTGACCCAAGCACTGTTCATTTAGTCAAGGCTATGGTTTTTCCAGTGGTCATGTATGGATGTGAGAGTTGGACTATAAAGAAAGCTGAGCACTGAAGAATTGATGCTTTTGAACTGTGGTGTTGGAGAAGGCTCTTGAGAGTCCCTTGGACTGCAAGGAGATCCAAGCAGTCCAGCCAAAAGGAGACCAGTCCTGAATATTCATTGGAAGGACTGATGCTAAAGCTGACACTCCCATACTTTGGCCACCTGATGCCAAGAACTGACTCACTGGAAAAGACCCTGATGCTGGAAAAGACTGAGGGCAGGAGAAGGGGATGACAGAGGGTGAGATGGTTGGATGGCATCACTGACTCAAGGGACATGAGTTTGAGTAAACTCCGGGAGTTGGTGATGGACAGGGAAGCCTGGCGTGCTGCAGTCCATGGGGTCGCAAAGAGTAGGACACAACTGAGCAACTGAGCTGAACTGAAGCACTGTCCCAAGCTCTGCAAAGGAAGAGCACGTGTGTATCTTCTATACCACCACCATATCCTCAGGATTCCATACAGTGTCTGGCAGCAAATATTTGCTGAATGAATGAAAAAATAAATAAGTGAATAAAAGAGAATTCAACTGACCTTTTTTTTTTTCAACCTTAAATTTTCTATGCCCTTGAGGTGTCATATTCTTAATATTTTCTTTGGAAATGCTTTAAGGCTTATAGAAAAGTTGTAAAAATAGTAGAGTTCTTATAACCTCCTTTCTCCTAATGTGAACATCTTATTTAAACAGGGCACAATGATCAAAACTGTGAAATTAACATTGTAAATGCCACTGCATATCACCTGGACAGTTTAAAGAGTACTGGTCAGCTATTTTGTAACACGTCCCTCCACTTAGGTTTCATTGATGTTTTCACATAAATTGATTGAGGTCATGGATCTGGGGCAAGAATACCACAGAGGTCATGTGCCCTTCTCACAACATTTTGCATGCGTGCATGCTCAGTCATGTCCGACTCTTTGTGATCCCACAGACTGTGGCCCACCAGGCTCCTCTGTCTGTGGGATTTTCCAGGCAAGAATACTGGAACAGGTTGCCATTCCCTCCTCCAGGGGATCTTCCCAACCCAGGAATCAAGCCCACATCTCTTGCATCTCCTGCACTGGCAGACAGGTCTTTACCACTTGCCACGGGGGAAGCCCTCCTCACATCATGTCAGCCTAGACATGATATCAGTTCCTACTGGTGATTTAACCTTGGCCACTTGGTTATGCTGATGTATGCCAGGTTTCACCTTGGAAAATAACTATTTGTCCCTCTCTGGTAGAATTAGAGTCACTAAATTTCTGTCCATGAGAGGACAGAACCTCTGGGTCCACCTCCTAGAGGCAGAAATCTAAAGAATTTGTGGATATATATATACACGTTGAAATCACTAGAATAATTAATAAATATTTGGGGGAGATACTTTGAGGCCATGCAACTCTCCTGTTTCTCCATCAACTTTTGCTCATTAATTTTAGCATTCATGGATGGATCTCACCTGTAGCAATCACTACTATGGTGTTCAAGTGGTAATTTTCTGTTTCTCCCACTCCTTTAATTGAATTTTTCTTCCATATTAGAGTTTTCCCTTTCTTCCTAACCATTTATTTATTCAGATATTTATTTATATTAGTATGGACTCAAATGGATGTTTATTCTTTGATTTTAATCCAATACTATCATGATTAATATTATTGAGCAAATTGTTCCATCTTGGCCAGGGGGTGCTCTTTCTATTACAGCTGGCCCAACAAAATTAGGGAGAGCTTAAAACTAAGTTAGCGGGAACCAGTGAAAACAGGCAAACAGTGGGGGAAAAAAAAAAGCCAATCGAACATCATTTTTGAAACAGATTTTAGAAAAAGATAAAGAGAGGAAAAGTGCATCATTGCTTCAAAATAAGAACAATAATAACAAAAGATTTGGGAATCTGGCTTAATACTATATTTACAGAAACCTTTTCTAATTCCAATGAAAAGGACCGTTTACATTCTTATAAGGCAGCTGGGAGGTAAGAACACACTAATAAGAGGAGGAAGATGAGATAGAGAGTCAAATTCTGAGAGACTCAGATGCTCCCTGCAGACTGCAGCCTCCACTCTGTATGTTTAAATATTACTCACTTAGAATCAACATTCATTTTTTATTAATGTTCTTCTGAGACAATGGTTCTTTTATCTGTGTTTTATCTTCCAGCTACATTAAGACCAAGGACACTTTTGCAGAAGATCTAAAGGAGGAGACCCCGATGAATTGGGAGTTTAAAATACAAATGGAGCTTCCTTTGTCTGTCTTGACTTGTTTTATTAACATCTGAAGGTTGATTTATAGCAGATTAGCAGGCAGGAGAGGACTGTTTGTCCAATCACTTTACTTAACACACACAATTAGAAAAAACAAACATTAAAAAACCGGCTCCCTTCTATGGGCTAATAGGTGGCACATTCAGTTCTAAAATAGTCACTTCCATCCCCAGTACCTACTGCAGTGACCAAGGACAGGTGCACCCTATCTCAAAACCACAGAAAAGCACTGTGTACAAAACACTGGTTTAAGAGACCTAGTTTTTCCATAAACACAATGAAAGCTCCTGTCCAAGGATGTCTGTGGTGGAAACGGTGAAGTCAGATGGATCCAGGATCAAATCCTGTTTCCACATGAAGCTCTGTGACCTTGAGGAAGTAATTTCACCTAAGCCTCAATTTTGTCACCTACAGAAATGGAACTTTTGAAAGAAATATCGTAATGATATCGCTATATGTGGAATTTAAAAAAAAATAAATAACAGAAATGAATTTACATAGAAAACAGTAGTAGACCCAAAGATATAGATAACAAACTGGTGTTAAATGAAGGGATGACTGTGCCCAGGGCCTGACAATACAAGGGTTCAATAAACACTGGGACTGTACGATAATAATGATGATTTCTCTTAAGATCCTCATTTCCTAAAACACGAGGATAAGCTGTAAGTGGGGTGACTTCAGTTACCAAATAGGAATGCCATGAAGTAAGCAGATGGTTGCACTTCTCTATCTCTTAGGAAGGAAATGGATATATGCAAAACCATTACATCCATTAGTAATGAAAAGCTGGTCAGAATGAAGAAAACTTATGGCATGAAGTAGACTTGTATTTGCACTTGAAATGAAGTAGGTTAGACTGCCTCGGGTTTATCTGCAGCACAATGGTCTGATAATTCTTAAAATCAAGGAATGCTAACATCCGTCCACTTGTTTTTAGGAATCCAATAAAAGTGAGTCTAACCTCTGTGAGGGGAGGAACTTGTATGGTTTGTCCTTGGTTCCTTCTCCAGCACCTAGAAGGATGCCTGGCTCTTTTTAAAAAAAATTTATTTTCTGAAAGTATAGTTGATTTACAATGTTGTGTTAATTTCTGCTGTATAGCAAAGTGATTCAGTTATACGGATTTATGCATTTTTTAAAGATTCTTTTCCATGATGGTTTATCACAGGATATTAAATATAGTTCCCTGTGCTACACAGTAGGACCTTGTTGTTTATCCTTCTTATATGTAACAGTTTGCCTCCACTAATCCCAAACTCCCAATTCATCCCTCCCGCACCCCACTCCCCCTTGGCAATAGCAAGTCTTTTCTCTATGTCTGCGGGTCTGTTTCTGTTTTCTAGATAACTCATTTGTGTCATATTGTATCTTAAGATTGCACATAGAAATGATGCCGTAGGATATCCGTCTTCTCTTTCTGACTTGCTTCACTTAGTATGATCCTCTCTGGGTCCAGCCATGTTGCTGCAAATGAGAAGAATGCCTGGTTTTAATCGTCCCCGGCCTCTGTGTCTTATGCCAAAATCTGGGCCCTGTGGCTGCTGCATGCCTACTGTTGTTGTGTTTTTAAGTTCCTGCAGTTTTATCCCTCCTAAAAGCAGCCACTGCCCTGTTTCCCTCCAAAAAGAAAATGCTTTTCTGCATATATGTCTTATGTTCTTAAAGGCCCCAGCTCACTGATCCCTCATAATATTGTGGCAAAGACTTCCTCCTCTCCGCCACTGACAATCCCTTCCTGTGGCTAAACACAGACGCTCCTCCTACAGTACAGAACATTTTATCAGATGTTTTGGGGGCCATCAGTTCATTGGTCAAAAACATGGCATCATGAGAAAGCACAGAAAATAATACACGTTGTAAATATTTTAATTTAAAAGTAATTAGCCTCCAATTAAAATAAATAAATTAAAAATAACCATAGAGCTGTACTTTTACTGACCAACCTCTTATGTAAAACCCAAGCCTTTTCTTTCAAGTGCTTTGAGAATCAGTGAGGTTGCTTCTTAGTGAGCATATAACTCAACTAGCAGGAGACCATCCTTAAACTATGGTTCCTGGACCACAGTCTCACAGTATAAGGAAAACCTGTTAAAAATCAAATTCTCAGGCTCCCATCAAGATCTACTGAGTCAGTAACTCTCAGTGTGAGGCCCGGCCATCTGTTTCAATAAACTTCCAGGTGAGTCTGATGACTCCTGAAGTTTGAGCAGCACTGTGGTGACAGATGAGATGTACAAGTGTAGATGGGTGGCCTCTACCTGCCAACATCCGGTGCACCGTGGGCATCAACCAAGGATGTGCAGAGTGTCTGGGTGCACCAGTCACTCCAGTGAAACAGGTACTTACATTAAGATAAACAGCATTATCAGCCGTGCCTTAATATCAGGCAACTGTCCTTTAGAGTGTCTTTGACAGATGCTGTTCATAACCACAAGATGCATCTTTTCTGAGCCATACCTAACATTCACAACTCCTAGTTATTCTGGTTCTCAGCCGGGATCTCTGAACAAGGCTTACTGTGCTACCCTACTCTGCCCGTGGCCTCCTGTTAGGAGAGATGAGAGAAGCATCCATCAGCCAGTGGGGGTGGTGGGCTCATACCTCCAGCCACGCACAACTGGACCACAGAGGAGGTTGGGTACCTCGTCATGAAGCAAACCACGACATACATGGTGTGTTATTTTCCATATTTACCAACTTAATACCTGCTCTGTGCAAACCAAAGAACAGCACTCTTTCCTTCTACTACTCGCTAATTTATAGCCACATGAGTATAAACATTTTCCTGGGTTCTTTCATCATTCATAACTTTGTTCTGTCAGTAATATCTGTCATCCTTTGTAGTTCACTAAGCTCTTTCAAACCTGAGATAACTTTATTTCTAAATGGAATCTGAGATGAATTTTGATAAACATGCATTTTGTAGCTTAATAAAAAAGGGATTTTCCCCCTTAACTACCTGAATACATAAATGTTTAAAAAGTTTCTGAAACCTGCCTTTGCATCAGACATTGAAAATTCAATGTCAAAATAATATTAAAAATACACAAAACTGCAGGAAATTGTTTTAACCATGATGTGATAAATAATAAATCAGAGTACAAGTTACTCTGCGATTATGGGTTTTCTCCATTCTTGAAGCTTCTTGCCTGTTCCACATCAGTGGATCGACAGCCCTTTAGTTTAACAATTATGCACAGAGGCGATCTTGTTAGGACTTGATAAAACACCGTCACTGTCTTTGTTCCTGCCATGCAAAGATGCTACAGCAAAAGCTAGAATGGATCGAGCTGCCTCCACTAAGGCGATGTGCCCAAACAAGAAAGTTAAAGCAGAGCTCCAATGGACTGAACGTAAGTTGAAGGACTTGAGGGCACATTAGGTGACATCACTCAAGTATGATTTTGTTTGTAGGTGACTCTCTAATTACAGCTCAGACTAACCGTTAGCTGGTTGGGCTGGCTGGTCCACCTTGCCCCCTTTTGGAAGCTAACACGTTTCAGGTGTGCAGCCTTTTCCCAAGAGCTGAGAGCTGCATTTTGAGCAGTGTGTTCTCAGGCGAGGCCAGACAGTCTGCTATCTCCTTGAAGGATATTTACCTACATATTCAGTTCAAATTTACAGTGCCTGGCTTGCGAATGAAATGCCACTTAAGAAGAGAATGCCATACCATTGTGGGAGATAAATCAAACAAGCACTTCTTATTTTAGCCCACGCTGGAAATCACACATTGCTAAAGCTGTATGTAGGTTATCGGCCCAACAGAAACACGTGCCACCCCTTTCAGCGCATTTCCCCAGCTACTACACAAACGAACCTAAAATTGCTTTCTTCCGCAGAAGTCTCCTCCCTGAAGAAACCAATTAACCCCTTTGATTCCTTTAAAGAATATGGTGACTGAAAGGCAATCGAATTGGGTGGAAAGTGTAACCTTTGAGAAGAACACTTTCAAAAGAAGGAAGATTTAAGAACAGCACCCCCCTCCACCCCGCCCCCTGGAGGTCAGAACTGTGTTTATGATACAGTCACGGGGCTGAATTTAAACCTCAGGGGAACAAGACTCAGTAACTAAGGTTGGTCTTCTGAGCAGAAGGGTTATTTACTTTTAGACTATATCGTTAACACATATCAAACTCGGAGGAGTGGTGATGTCACATAGCAGCTCCCTTCTGCCGAGGGTTTCACGGAATCATCTTGCAGTGAGTCTTTACTAAGAATTGTTTTGCCGGTGGTGTTGATGGCTTTGCTCTGAATCGCTCACACCGCTGGCCTTGCAGGCGACAGCCCACACATTTAGGGGGCAGCTAGCTGAGGGTAGGAGGCTGGTGCCTAGGATTCTCAGCTGTGGATATCTACTCACAATATAGAGATGCTCCGTGTCCTTTCTTTCTTTCTTTTTTGCTTTCTAAAACTTTATTGCAACATAACTATGCTTACAGAAATATACTCATATGGGTTAATAGAATGCAACTTAATTTATCCTATACCGTTTGGACCAAAAACCTGGTACATCAGTTCAGTTCAGTTCAGTTCAGTCGCTCAGTCGTGTCCAACTCTTTGCAACCCCGTGAATCGCAGCACACCAGGCCTCCCTGTCCATCATCAACTCCCAGAGTTCACCCAGACCCACGTCCATCGAGTCAGTGATGCCATCCAGCCATCTCATCCTCTGTTGTCCCCTTCTCCTCCTGCCCCCAATCCCTCCCAGCATCAGAGTCTTTTCCAATGAGTCAACTCTTCGCATGAGGTGGCCAAAGTACTGGAGTTTCAGCTTCAGCATCACTCCCTCCAAAGAAATCCCAGGGCTGATCTCCTTCAGAATGGACTGGTTGGATCTCCTTGCAGTCCAAGGGACTCTCAAGAGTCTTCTCCAACACCACAGTTCAAAAGCATCAATTCTTGGGCACTCAGCCTTCTTCACAGTCCAACTCTCACATCCATACATGACCACAGGAAAAACCATAGCCTTGACTAGACGGACCTTTGTTGGCAAAGTAATGTCTCTGCTTTTGAACATGCTATCTAGGTTGGTCATAACTTTTCTTCCAAGGAGTAAGTGTCTTTTAATTTCATGGCTGCAGTCACCATCTGCAGTGATTTTGGAGCCCAAAAAAATAAAGTCTGACACTGTTTCCACTGTTTCCCCATCTATTTCCCATGAAGTGATGGCACCAGATGCCATGATCTTCGTTTTCTGAATGTGTTAACCTGGTACATGGTTTGCTTCAAAAAACACAAAGCATTTGCAATCTGGTTTTTCATCTATTACAAATGTATATAAAAGAGTCTTCATCAAATGCTGCTAAAGCAAACAGCTAGAAACTTGAGGAATTAACCTTTGGTTTGCCTCTGGAAACTAACATGTATTGCACTGTAAAAGTTTATAAAACTGGTGCAATAAAACACTGCTGTCATGCTTCAAAGCCAGTTTACAAAGTTCAATAACTAATGGATATTGGTTGAAAAGGGTGGGAAGAGCCTATGTATACTTGTGGAAACATAGAAGGTATCCAGTCTAGTTAACATTACATGTAGATTCCAAATTACTTGAACCAAGATTCCGATAAAATTTTAAAATCTGAATGAACACTACCAGTCCATTGCATCTGCTGAAGTCAACAAGCAAACTCTGCATAGTAGGTGTTTTTCTGATTTATGCAAAAAAGAAAACTTTCTTCCCCATAAAGACAATCTTGATTTTTACATTTGAGCTTTGGGTCCATTTGATTTGGCCACTGTCCTAAAATATTCGCAGACCTGAGGATATGTAGTTCAGCTTGGGAGGTGGAAAAGATGCTGAAAAAATGATGGAGGAGCCTGGTAGGCTGCAGTCCATGGGGTCGCAAAGAGTCGGACACGACTGAGAGACTTCACTTTCACTTTCATTCTGAGACCATCCTTTTCATGCAAAGAAAAAAGAAAAAACCTCTCACCATCACAACAAAACCAGTTTCCCTTCCTCTCCCCAGTCACTCTTAGAGTACCTATTGGTGCCAGGGAAGTGTTAGTCACTCAGTTGTGTCTGGCTCTTTGCAACCCTCATGGACTGTAGCCTGCTAGGCTCCTCAGTCCAAGGGATTTCCCAGGCAAAAACAGTGGAGTGGGTTGCCATTCCCTTCTCCAGGGGATCTTCCCGATGCAGGGATCGAACCCGGGTCTCCTGCATTGCAAGTAGATTCTTTATCATCTGAGGCACCAGGGAAGGCCAGGAAAGGGGCCACCAAAAACCTCTGGCTCTGTGCTCAGTAAAAAAGCCCCAGATGTGGGAGGAACAAAGGATCGCTGGCCCCCCGGCTCAGGGCCCTGCAAGCAGTAATGAGAGGACCCAGAGCCGGGCCCAGCACTGCGTCTGTTTATTGTCTGCACGTTTTCTTCTTTGCTTTCTTGATGAAACTGTCAATCTTCATAATGGTGTTAGCAATCACAGGGATGTGCTGTGAAGCGGTTTTAAAGGCATCCGATAAAGAGAAAACCTGTGCTCTCCCGGTCCTGAGCCCCTCTTTAGAGTCAGTTACCGGTGATAAGGTTGGGCATTCTGACTTGTTCGGAGGACGAGAAATTTGACTTGGCAAGTCAAACTGCCAAGGTGGCCCCTGAGCTGGCCTCCTTTTAGTCCCTCACACAGGTGAAGCTGACATCACATCACTGCCCTGTTCTGGTTAGCTGCACTGACCAGAAGGGGGTGAAAATCCTTGGGCATCACATGGGGACCGGTATGTTTGGATGCCCTGATCTGAAGTCTCTCTCTTGGCTCCTAGACTGGTGTTCCAAGAATAACTTGTTCCTTGTGGGAATTCCATGGTGGTCCAATGGTTAGAACTCTGTGTTTTCACTGCCATGGCCTGGGTTCAATCCCTGGTCGGGGAACTAAGATTCTGCAAGCTATGAGGCACGAACACACACACACACACACACACACACACACACGAGAGAGAGAGAAGGAAAACAGAATATCCCCACACATGACTGAGCATCATGGTGTGACGTCAGCAGGCCGACTAAGCACCTTCAACATGCTGGCACGCAAGCAAATCCAAACTAACCTGGTGCCCACGCTGTGCTCCTGGATGGCAGGACAGGGACCCCGAGTGGTCAATGAGAACGGCCCAGCTCCCTAAATTCCCCCTAGCCACTGTCAGAAACAACCCACAGACCTGAGCGCCTGGCGCTCCTTCCCAGAGCAACTCTGTACCAGCAGCCTCCTCCGGCCAAGTGGGCAAGCCATCAGACTGCAGCCCGCTTCAATGCCTCCTTTGTCGACCCTCCATTTCCGTTACTCAGGTCTCCTAAACTGCAAACCATTCAAGGGCACAGTGAGGTTGGTGCTCCCAATTAGTTATTCTTGAAAACCAGGAGCAGTATTGCACATTCAAAAAGGAAAACTGCTTAGTACATACTCTGTGGGGGCCTCCGAATGGCAGGTGATTCCACACGCCATATGCGATGCAACATCTACAGGCGCTGGGGGGAGCAGGGAGCAGAGCTAGAGCCTCCACTCTGCCTCCCAACCACAGAAGCCAAGAAATGCAGGTTCAGAATTGCAAAGTAGTGTGAATTTCACACACAGTAATACCCATCGAGTCATGTGACTGAAAGCATCTGTCACCTGCCCGGCCCGCTTGCCCTCTGCGCGGTGGAAGTGCGCACACTCGCTGACACAGCTGGATAGGGGCCCCCGGAAGGGAAGCTGGGTCCCTCTGGATTTTATGAGGCTTTTAAGGAATAACTTCTCTGCTCGAGTATCTTAGAAAGAGTTGACTGCACCAAAATAGGCCATTTGTCAGGCAGTTATGTGCTGTATTTTTCCTGCTGGAAATTATGCCTTCTGCGAGGAAGGTTTAGGTGACGAAGGATTTGTGTAAAACTGTGCAATAGTCAGCTCCCACAATTTCCTTCTCAAATACATCCCAAAAGGGACATGCATTTAAGCAGCACAGCAGGCCAGTGTGACCAAAATGACAGTGCTCTTTCCAATTTATACTTCTAGAAGAGAATAAGCAGACACACAATAACAAAAGCCTTTAGTCTAGATTTCATATCAGACACTTTGATGAATAGTAGCCTAAAGGGCAACATATTTATAAGTTTTAAGTCTCTCTTGCAACACAAACTGTCCTGATTTATCCCTATGATAAAGGCAGTTCTGAGAGCTACTTTACTGTATTTATTATTTTACAGAGGGGGGGAAATGTTGATTCAGCCCTCAATCTGCCACTGTTGGCGTTATAAATGTTGGTAAGAGACCAGCGCTGATGTCTATAAATATTAATCTCTTCTCCGTAAGTTCTCGGCAGCCCCCTTCCCTTTTCTTCCAGAACGTTTCCCCCTTATTCTCGCTGCATCTACAGGATTTGCTTTATTGGCTTAAACCTTAAAAGGACTGGAAAGGGTAGCCTCTTTAAAGCCCATTACTGACTGGGTAGGTGATGGCCCCGTACAGCTCCAATTCAATGTTTATTTAAAAGAAAGCTCTGTGGACAAATATCGATAACTCTTTTATGAACTGATAAACAGGCACTCTTATCTGTCTGTATATCCTTCCGACTCTCACCTCTACTCCCAATAAAAACTTCAATATGGAGTACAATCTAAGATGATTAAGTTCCTTTATTTAAGATAGAATCCTCCTTACTCTGATCCTAGAACTGAACACACACACACACACACACACACACAAAACACTCCCACTCTCTCTAAAATCCATTTTCTTGGTTTAAGGCAGTTAATAAATCATTTTGGGGACACACCTCAAGTCGTGGCTTCCTTCAGCTACCTGTGAACCATGGGGAGTTTATTCATTAGCAGGTACAAAAAACATCTGAATACGACTGACAGCCTGTGTTTTTCTACCGTGTCAAAGTGAACTGTCCATTAGCATTTGTGAGAAACGACCAAGTCACCAAAGGGTATTAAGCCAACCGAGATGAGGGACAGAGGCTTAGGGACTGATGTGTTAATTCCCTGTCCTGGATTACACACCAGAGACAGGTCCTTAACACAGCTTCATCTTTACTGGGCTAAGCACCAGGTTAGAAATGGATGCCTTCCCAGGAAGTAAAGGGCCAAGATATATAATTATAGCTATTGCCAAATTATTAAATTGAAGCTCTTCTACATATAAGATCTAGGGCTAGCTACAGTCAACTACTTACTCTACACTGCTGTATATTTGTACCCATTATAGGTGAACACGAGTTATAAATTATTTCTATTCAAAGAAGTACTTCTTGGAGATGGAGACTCTTAAAAGAGAAGACTCTACAATACAAAGACTAAGGATTTTCAAGGCAGTTTTCAGAAGTTTCACTAATACCATTCTTGGCTAAATTAGAAAAATGCTTGGCATAAACACTCTATGTGCTGGTTGAATTGGCTGCCAAAGATCCACTGAGATGTGGTATTCCATGTGGATATGCATCTTTAATTAGTCTCAATAGATTTTATATGTATTCAACATTAATCTATACCACCTGTCCCAGACTAAAGGCATGAAAATGGTTCTTCCTAACCACTCTTCCACAAAAAATTATTCTGTTCCTTTTTCCAATAACTTCTGAAGGCTCTCTGGAAGGTCTTAAATGTTGGTTTAACATTACATCTTCTATTATAGTTTTTTTTTGGAAATTGCAAAGACTATTGCCCTATGATTTTGTTAAAGGCAAAGGAAAGCAGTTCAGAGATGTGTTATTAAAATCCTGACCTGAGACAATAGTCTCACACCTGCATTTTAATTGTAGTCAGTGCATTTCTCATTTCTATTAAGCCTCCTAGCCAAGGGATTATAGTCAGCTGCAACATGTCTTCAACTGTTCTATCTCAGCTCAGAAATCGGTTTATTTGAGCTCAAGCGCTATAAACAGAATTTTTGTCTCCTGTCAAACAGTTCACTAGGGTTTCAGGTTTAGTCAGGTGTACATAAATAGCTGGTGCTCCTATTTTAACATGCAAAAAACAAAACCAAGCAATTAATTTAAAAGTCACTAAGAACTACTGGATTGTCCAAAAAAGTTCCTTTGGGTTTTCCCTGTAAGCCATGGAAAAACAAAAATGAATTTTTTGGCCAACTCAATAAATGAAATTTATTAACTAGATTGTGATGAACGTAACCTCAAAAGAAGAAAATCTTAACCCCTTCAGAATTCCACGGAGTTTAAGCTTTCAACAGGATCCGACATGAACTGTTTCAGGGGGACAGATTCGACAATATTCAGGAATCATTCAGTAACTGTTTTTCAGAAGAGACTCAAAACAAGAATATTCCTATGACCAAACACTTTAGAAGCCACCTATTCTGACTGAGCTTTATTTCTGGGAGAAAGAAAAAACCATCACAAAGTTTATACAATGGAAAAGCATACAGAGAAGACAACTTTAACTTCTGCTCATTGCTAAGCAGGTCAGAGGCCTTCATTTTGGGGCAGTAGGGTCACGACAGCACTGGAAAGATAAACCACTACTATACTAGCCTGTTTCCTTGAAAAGTGCTCAGCTGTCCCCTTGTGAACACACAGTAGATATCCTGGCCAGATACTGGAAGCTGTATTTCCGGTCTGACATGAAGGCCAGAGAAGGAAACTGTTTTGTTGTAGTAAGTCACCTCCTTTTTGACCGTAAGTGGTCCCCAGACTTTTGGGCACCAGGGGCTGGTTTTGTGCAAGACAACTTTTCCACAAACCACGGGTCGGGGGATGGTTTCAGGATGATTTACGCACATTACACTTACCGTGCACTTTATTTCCGGTATTATTACTTTATGATATATAACGAAATAATTTATACAGTTCACCATAATGCAGAATCAGATCATCAGACATTAGATTCTCCTAAAGAGCCCACAGCCTAGATCCTTCACATGCACAGTTGACAGTAGGGCTCAGGCTGCTATGAGAATCTAATGCTGCTGCTGATCTGACAGGTAATGGGAGCGATGGGGAGTGGCTGTAAATACAGACGGAGCTTTGCTCACTCCTCTGCCACTCACCTCCTCCTGTGTGGCCCTGTTCCTAATAGCCACAGTTCTATAGTGGTCTGTGGCCCAGGGGTTGGAGACCTCTGCTCTAAAAGGTCCAAACAGCTCTCTCCAGGCTAGATGTCAGCACACGTGCATGTGTGCTCAGCTGCTCAGCTGCATCCGGCTCTTTGCGACCCCACAGACTGTAGCCCTCCAGGCGCCTATGTCCACAGGACTTCCCAGGCAAGAATACTGGAATGGGTTGCCATTTCCTCCTCCAGGGGATCTTCCTGACCCAGGGATGGAACCCATGTCACCTGCATTTCAGGCCGATTCTTTACTGCTTTACTAGCCACCAGGGAAGGCCTAGATGTCAGAATACAGAAAATATCAAATCAAAAAGTAAAAGCCCACAAACCTTGGCCTGACCACAACCAGCAGGCTTGAAACATCATCGCTGTCTGTCTATACCTCCACGCTGGTTTATCATTTTGCTATCACATTAATTTTAGAAACTCCTCTTAAATGTTCCTCATTAACTGAACACATTATTCAATTCTGTGCTAAATTTCAAAATAGCTCTTTTAACTAGAAATGAGAAACAAGAAGTCATAGCAGATATCAGTTTGATAATTAAATGAGTTCACCCATGTTTCAAAGAGAGAGGAGAAAAACACAAAACCCACTGATCTTTGTTACTAGAAGCATCCTGATTATCACAGATTTAACCAAAGAACTAGGTACCTTAAATGCCAGATACAAAAATAAATTGTGTTGGGTTTTTAATTAAGTCTTTATCTTTGTGTTAAAAAAAAAAAATTCAGGCCTGAGGCTTTAGATTGTCATTTTACACAGAAGTAAATGGTAAATGCCTTTCTACATGTGAAGCCATTAGATGTAATTATGCAATGGGTAAAGCATGTATCACGCTATAAATGTCATTTGGTTTTACAGTTATAAACTCATCAACATTTATCAAAACATCGCCTGGAGAAAGAAGGAGATGGCTAGAGCTAGTGACAAATTTAATGCCATCTTTGAAAGTATATGACAAAGAAGTGTCACTGAAAAACATACAGCTGACGTACTGAAGTGGTGATCTTCATACCCATTTAATAGAAATTCTGTTCTCTCCAGAACAGTCTCCTGATCACAGTACATTTCAGTGGGGTTTCAAGGTCTATTTTCCTCCCTGGAAGATCATTCCCCCTGCCCCACGCTCCTAAACATTGCCATCGGATGTATGCAACCCCAGCCAACTTCTGCAGGTAGAGGAACGTGTGAGTTCATCTCAGTGAGCTTGCGGGTTTGATTTCAATCGGTTATTCAACCACGAACCTTAGTGCTTCTTAGTTAGTAATCTCTTAATGGAGTTGTGTTCAGACAGAAACCCAGGGACTATTCCTGCCAAGTTCTCTGTAGACGGCGGGGGCTCGTTTCCTATTTCTTGCTCTGAATCACGCAACAGCCCAGGTGCTTAAGCACGGGCACCAGCTCGGCTCGCACACTGGGTTAACAGTTCTCCTTTCTGAGTGCCATTTCACTCTCCCCATCAATCTGGTAGTTATCACCCAGGGAGATTTGTCCCTTGAAAAACAAAATGGCTGGGCTTAAAAGAGTCTCCTTCTCCCCTTGTCCCCATTTCCATTTCACACAAACTTGTTAATATGAAATCTTGACAATGGGCCAGGGTAATAATGCTACTGGCAATGTTTCTGTCCTTTATAGCTCAGTGCCTGAAAACTGGGGGGTGGCTGGGTGGTGGATGACAACAGAGCAACAAAAGCTGGGGGAACAATAACTAGCTCTTGGAGTGGTACAGAAAGGAAGTGAGCAGATCCCTCTGAAGAGATGTTGATGTGTACAGTCCTCACACTGTTAATAACTTCATTTTATCTTTCCTCACCAGCTGACGGCTTCAGGGATTCCAAGGGTGGGGTGGCAGTCCACTTCCCAGGGGCCCAGCAGCTGCGGCAGGAGTGCAGACCCCGTGTCCTCTCCCCAGCCTGGACTTGCGGCACCACGAGCACTTCTCCTTCTGTCCCTGTCCTGACTCCTCTCGCAGGGACTGGTTCCTCTTCAAACCCCCTTCCCAGGAGCTTGATTCAGGACCCCTTCCATCCCCACCATGGCCCCTTTCAGCAGAGGCATGTGAGGTCTTTCTTCCCCATCAATCAAGATTACCCATTTGGGGACTCGCCCTGGTGGTCCAGTGGCTGAGATTCTGTACTCTCAATGTAGGGGGCCTGGGTTTGGTCCCTCATCAGGGAACTAGATCCCACATGTGCAAGAGTTCACATGCTTCATCTAAGACCCAGCAAAGCCATATATATATTATATATATATATTAAAAAAATAATATATATATATATATAAGGTTACTCATTTCAACCACTCTAAAGGGTCCATTCTCTCAGCCAGCTGGAGATGGAGAATCATCAAAAAACACTTGGGAAAACCCAGCTCCTTTCACTCCACAAGTAAGCCTTTCCTGTGCTGCCTCATTGCTCAGAATCAGGTCCTCTTACAGCATCACAATGCCCCTTCAGCTTCGCCATGGTTGCAGGGACTCGGCTATTTCTGTGTGTTCCAAAAGCAACGTGCTCTCTCCCTACTTCCTTCTCAGCCTTTTGCTCATTTTGCAGACTTTGGCTCAGACACCATTCTCTTCATGAGACATGACCAGACTCCATCCTCCCCAGACAGGCTAGGGTCCCTAGAGGGCAGGCCCCACGGCACCCTGTGTTTCCCTGTCCTGGGACTTACAAGCTGTTTAATCACTTCATAACATGACCTTAGGAGACAGATGCTTTAGTGCTTCCCATCTACAAGATAGAGAGAAAAATCTGTCAATTAAATTTGCGTGGCAAATAAGATTGAAGATAAAAGGTATCTACAGTTCTTTGATAGCAAAGAAACATAAAAATTCAAAATATTATTATTTGCTCCTCTTGTATTTTGTAAGTCCCTTATTAAATAATAAGTGAAGCATAACTAAAAATAAAGGTATTTTTAAAGGGATTTTAGCGGGGGTTGGAGGGGAAGGAATAGAAATGTATTATAGTTAAAGATTCATTTTAACTATTGTAAGAGGACTCAGTAAGCCTTAATAAGGAGACAAATAAGAATGCATTAGAGGATAATGGTGCATTTGCTAGTTAAGGTTCTACATTTCTTGTTTTCCAAGAAGAGAAATGTATTTTTTCTTCAAATTCAAGCTGATCCCATTAGCAGCAATTTTCAATTTTCTAGTCTTTTCAAATAGCCACAGACCATCTAGAAAACACAGGAAAGTGTCTATTCCATGACTAAGGTTAGCAGAAGCTTAGTTATTACCATTACTTGTATTTAATTTCAAGCTTGCCAACTCATAGCTTTGGAAAGAGGGAAGGAGAAAACAGGTTATTTAAAATTGATGTGTTTTATCATGACCCATCATTAAAAAATGATGCTGTTGTACCATTTCAGAAGTAGTAGGCAGTGAATATTTAATGCTTATGCTAGTATTTATTAATTTCACATTTCTACAGTTCTTTATAGAAGGACTATTTTAAATGACTATGATTTTTATTTCTTAGAGATTTTCTGGCATTTAACTTCTATTCGCAAAGCATTTGTATCTGTGCTTAAGAAGCTACCCAGTCACACCTATAAATCGAGGAACTGTTTGAAACAACAGGCACCATCAGGATTAGGAGGGAAGAAAGTCACATGTGTGGACATTTGTTAAAGAGGCAGCATATGGGAGAAGAAAGAGGAGGTGCAGCACGCCACTCACAACTCTCTCTGTAGAATACATTAGACCAACATAACAGAGCCAAGGCAGCAGACAAAACTAGGTGGAGACCAATCGGGACGTGCATCTGAGAGTAGGCGGATACATCCTCACAATGAAAAACAGAACATTATATATGAAGATATATATGTGTCTGCCGTATCACTTGGAGGGTTATCAACACACACATTAGTTTTGTGTTCTCATTATATATATATATCTAGAGGGCAAAAGCTGTCACTCACATGTACGGTAAATTTACTGTTCAGGTATCTAGAAACTAAGTTACTCCAGTTTTATTGACAAGTACATTTCCTTGTGATTAGTCATTGATCAGAATGCCCCCAAAAGCCCCGTGGGTGCCAATGAGCCGCCTCTACACGGTGTGCTCAGGCCGTCTCTGTGTGAAGCTGGGAGTCCGGTTCCGAGCACCGGAAAACTCCCGTTCTCCTGTGCCCTTACTGTCACCTGTCCTGTCTCCTCCCCACACTGAAGCATCTTACCAGTCCTGCGGAAGCGGGCACAGAAAAGTCGATCCGTGCCGAACACTAATAAAGACCACATTTTCTCAACAAGATTGCATCCAGTAAATTGCGAGCCTGAGGGCAGAGTACAGAGTCGGGGAGGCTTGTCAGCACAGGAGCATCTCACAGCTGGCAGCCAATAGTCAGCCTGAGTAGACAAGAACATATTGCTGACCGGCAATACCATGCCTACCACAAAGTCGGCCCCAGAACTCTCTTGTGCTGTGACGAGTTTTTGCTTTGTTTTCTCTTACCTATTAGTACCATTATGTGGCATGGGTACCCTGAAAGCAGGCGTTCAGTCACCTGCTCTAATGGTGCTACAGAGACTTGATGAAAGCACAGCCTCACGAAATACACAGGGCGCACAGCTCTCTGAAATGCGGGCTAGAAGAGTAAGGTACGCTTTCTTCTTCAATTTAGTAGCACAGAATTGCAGGACACCATCATTAATATCAACGACAAAACAGTCCGCTGAAATCATGGTGACCATTCCACTGGATGTCAAGATGAAACCAGAACTTAACTAGCAGGAGTGCTAGTTATAATCACCCCAATCCATCCCTTCTGATAACAGAGGTTACAGCACTACGAGTGCGGTCAAACTGGTGAAAAGGGAAAACTGAGAAGCCCTTCTGCACTCTGTAAAGTCCCTCCTCCAAACAGGGTTTCCACACTCTTCTGCCTGCTTCACAGGAAGGAGGCTTCTATTAACAAAGGGAAGGCTGCCTGTTATGATAGTTTAATTTTTTGCACCACGGACATCATTAGACGACACTGATTGTGCATGTACTACAGAATGAATGAATGCTAAAACTACAAAAATGAATCAGCTATGTTTCCCTTCCTGCAGGACCTCAGGGCTAGGGGTAGAGACAGGATACACAAGCAAAAAGGAGCAGAAGAATACAAAACCCGTTGTGCTAAGTCCTGAGTGAGTGCTGTAGGCACGGAGCTCTGTGGGATTCCTTTCCCAGCTGTTTGCCAAGGTGCGGTATTTCCATCGGCGCCTTCTTCCACCCCTGACACCATACTTACAGTCCCATGTATTTCTCCACCTACTCTGCAACTCTTGCCTCCTCTCTGATCATGTTATCAGGCCCCTGTTTCATGGCTGCCCATCTGCACAATAAACTTCCCTACTGTACCCTATGGATTATCACGAAGCCTTGCCTGACTATGTTGCACAGAAGTGATCTTGTCTGCCTCTTTGAATTCCATGTGCACTGTTATAAAAGGAAATAACAATAATAATACCTTTTCATGAACTAAAATAAGAAAAAAAAGTATGTAAAGCACTTTGAATAGTACTGTAATCAGCACATAGTTAATGCTCAGTGAATGTCAGCTGTATTTATTATTGATCTGTTGATTACATGGTAGCTATGACACGTGATAGATATAAGTAAACTAAAGAAAAAGAATTTGCTCTCCAGGCACTCAAGATTTAGTGGGATAGACAAGATGGGTCTTCAGAGAATTAGGATAAAAGATAGGGTGTGATAAAGATCCTGTGAATATTTTAGAGGAGAGAAGGCCTTAAGATGGGCGAAGCAAGGCCTTACTTGGAGGTTACTACGGAGGGGTCTGAACATTTGGGACAAAATAGAGACTGTAACCTTTGGATGCTGCAGAGGGAGAGGAGGTAGTTAAGCTTATGAGTGTGGATGGAATGGAGTAAGAGGTATAATAACCACACCATACTCAAGAAGAGGGATTCTACAGAGGTAAGATGGACAGAACGTTGTGTGTGTGTGATAAGCATAGTAAGCAGGGGACCACGGACACGAGAGACTTTGCTGAGAAGTTACTAGAGCACCACCAGGCAGGCCGAGGCTGGCCTGAACAAGGGTGGGAGGAGCAGCAGTCGTAAATAGGAAAGATCAGATCCTAGAATCACAAAGGAGAAGCTATACAACCTGGTCCATCTCTGAACCATAGTGTGGGAGAAGCATGGTGACGGTGGAGGTAAATGCCAAGAGTGAGTCTGAAGGGCGAGGACTCCTCCGTGAAGACGGGAGGCCTGGGGGGACACGGGCAGTGGGGAACAGATGAGTGATGTGCAGCTCTACATTTTCACAGGACGAAGAAAGATGCAGACTTGGGCGTCAGGTATATCAACTTCACAGTTGAATCAGGCCCTCAGAGGTCACCGGAGAGCAGGCAAACAGGATCAGACAAGACAGTCACTAAAAATGTCACCCCTTCCAAGCTCGCCTCCCACTGCGCCCTTCGGCAACAGACCCTATAACAACCCACAAATCAGAAAATTAGATGCACTAGCACTTATTTCTAATTACAGTATCATCAGAGAGATGTTTCAAGGTTACAAGAATGGCATTTGGGTGTGATCAATGCCTATCAATGGGCTCTCAAGTGAAATTGGCCAAACTTAACATTTTTGACCCCTTAAGTCAAAATATTTCACAAAGGACATTTAACAGAAAAGTGTCAGGCTAAGAAGACGAAAATCCTGTGTTCAGCTTTGACCTTTTCTTGAATATTCAAGATCTACTTCATCCTAAAGTTGCTTTTCTTTTCTAAATGAAAACATGTTAGAGCCCACCAATCTGTACATGGGATTCTGTATCAGATAATGCATAAAAAAATAATGCTCTTTTGTTTTCCACCTTAGAGGAGAAGCCTGAACTCATATTCCCTATTCATTCAAAGAAGAGAAACATTTCGGAGCTAGGGTAACTGTCACGAGTTTCTAGATTTTATTATGCTGTCTGGTAACAATAATGAAATAATTCTTCTATGGCAATTCTCCAGGCCAGAATACTGGAGTGGGTAGCCTTTCCCTTCTCCAAGGGATCTTCCCAACCCAGGGATCAAACTCAGCTCTCCCTCATTGCAGGCAGATTCTTTACCAGCTGAGCCACAAGGGAAGCCCAAGAATACTGGAGTGGGTAGCCTATCCCTTCACCAGGGGATCTTCCCTGACCCAGGTATCAAACAGGGATCTCCTGCATTATAGGCAGATTCTTTACCAACTGAGCTATCGGGGAAGCCCTCTGCATTAGATAATGGAGAAAAAATAACACTCTTTTGTTTTCCACCTTAAAGAAGAAGTCTGAACTCATATTCCCTATTCATCCAAAGAAGAGAAACATTTCAGGGCCAGGGTAACTGTTACGACTCTCCAGATTTTATTATGCTGTCCCGTGTCAGTAACAAAATAATTCTTCTGTGCAAACAATATTCAAAACAAAAGCCCTTCAGCAAGGATGAGAGAGGGAAAAAAACCAGTTTATGAAAATACATGTAATTTTTCACACATACCCCAATATATTAAGCACATACTTTGCCACAGGCTCTAGATTCAGTTTAATTAGAACAATATTCCTTCCTCCATCTGAAATATTTAGTTCCTACCCAGCTCGCCATGCTGCAATGTTCCCTGGTCCCCAAATGAAATTACAGCAAAACCAGCATCCTAGGACGATATGAGACTTGCACACTGCAGGGTGGTACAAAGCTGAGCCCTTCCCATCAAAGTACAATGGACTTCACCACACTGTATGCTAACATCAAACCACTGCATTTAACCCAGTTAAATACAAGCCTCAATTAGTAAGACATCTGCTATGCAGTTAAGAATGTGAATCTCAAGTTAATACCTTCTACAGACTATCTTATTTCTGTTTTAAAAACTATAAACAAGAGAAAGAGAACAGACAGTCGGGTATGTGCAGAAAATGCACTGGTAGTAGAAATATCTCAAACAGATTCACCATCTCTTCTGGGTCACTCTCAGAAGACCAGACACTTGTC
Organism: Bos grunniens; assembly: GCF_055505025.1. Taxonomy (NCBI): domain Eukaryota; kingdom Metazoa; phylum Chordata; class Mammalia; order Artiodactyla; family Bovidae; genus Bos; species Bos grunniens. The sequence continues at coordinate 26,346,287 of NC_141179.1, forward strand.
CCAGTCGCAGCTGGCTGTCCTATGTGTCCAGCACGTGGTCTGAGCAGTACATATAAATGCGGCCACATAATGGAATGCCTTTTTTCACTAAAATGGAATCTGTGCAGTTTTCTTTCTAGAGGGGTTATAAAAATAAGCTTTTTATTGCTTGCATCTCCCAAATTGCTTTATTTGGCATAGTGATGAAAAATGCTAGAATTTATATATAATGTAGCCACCAGACAAGAAAGCAGAAAAGAGAAAAAGAACAGGGGATTAATTATCAGTCCGACAGAATGAACTTTACCCTGATATGGTAATATAGTTCCTGTAGGCGGAGAAGATGAAAAAATTACGGCATGCCTAATACACAGACAGTTATTCATATTGTATACAAATCAAAGCGGGCCTCGCCCAGCAGCGATGACTCAGATCTTCACAGATCCACAGTGCATCACCATCATCAGGATGGAACGAGGCAGCCGGCTCGGGGTGTGCGGCAGCACTGCAGACCAGGCCGGCAGACAGGAGGGTGTCAAAAAGGTACATTTTCTACCAAGATGTGGCTTTATCAACAAGGTTACCGATTTACCTAGGAATGTGGTCCCCCTGTGATTAATGATGAGCAATTCCACCATGACAAGTGACTCATCCTTAATGCGTCCTGCTCAGAAACAGGCAGCAAAGAGCCAGGCAGCTCTGCAGACACTTTGTCAATTTCAGCTTCTCAATGGAACAGAAGTAAGAACTCACTAATGACAACTGCGGGGACCATGGCCCTCTGGCCATGACCTAATGCTGGCTATTAATGGATTGGACTCCCAGTAGACTGGGAAACCCACCCAAGTACTGAGCAGAATCTACTTCCCTCATGGAAAAGGACTGAAAAAGAACAGGGCTGTGTCTTTCTGCCTGAGCCCTCCTAAAGCCATGGCTCATGGAAGACCCTTGACCACAGTTATGTCAAACCATTCTGAGCTACCAAACTTCTCTACAGCATAGAAGGTGGGCTCTTTTGAAATACAGGGAAGGCCACAGAACCCTCAATGAAAATAAATAATAAACAATGGGAGTATTAATTTCATCAAATCAAGAGATTGGCTCTGGGAAAGTTGTCCCCCTCAAGACTCGAGCTTAAAGAGAATATCAAGATAAATGTTAATTTTACCTTTGGCAGGGGGAATGGGCTTTTTAAAAAGGGGGACATTTTCAAAACAATTCTTCAATATTTTTTAGACACTATCCTATTATTACTAATGCATAAAATTATTTCAAAGTTGCTGAGGTTTAAAAATTCATTGCTCTCCACCTTATGATTCTGAATAGCCACTGCCAGTCTCATCGACCAAATAGTAAAACTTGTTCTTCAAGGAAATCACTTAGTTCTATGAGAGTCTGAAATGAGTCTGCTAAAAAAAGATGGATCTTCAGATTCAGGGCAAATATGCAGTACAAAGTACACCTTAAGTGGAAATACATGAGCTGTCTATAACTACAATGAAAGAAAAGCTTAGTTCCTAGGACAAAAAAAAAGTTTCCTTTTCAGCTAAACAACTGATGTGCAAGGAGTAAAAGTCACATTACTTCATTTAATGGCTAACTGAAGAAAGACACAAAACACCATGCCGTCGACATTTAATCATGGAGTTAAATAACGAGTTCATTTTTCAGGTGGACTTCTATCTACACCATGTTCTGAACTGGCTTCATCAAGAACAGCATGGATCAAAGACATACAAGTCATCCCTCTTGGAGTTTCACTGAAACTCCCGAGTTTATCTGAATTTGGTAAGTCCCTTCTGAGTTCCTCTCCTTCTAATAGCTATGCCTAAAATAAGTGCCAATAAACAAGTATTGGTGATTATTGTATGCCAAGCACTACTGTGATTTTTATGTGGATTATGTCATGCTTTCTTCACAGAAATCTCATGGGACAGGTTCAGCGATTAACCTCATTTTGCACGTGAGAAACAGCGAGGTTAAGTAACCTGTCGAAGGTACACAGCCAAATAAATGTGTACACCAGGATTCCAGCCCAGGTTCATCTACTTTGTGGCCTAAACCCTTAACTTCCAGAATATTATCACATACGTACTTTCTTAAGTGTGATGACCTAGATAACGTGATCATGAAGAAACATAAAAGGTCAGACACAGGATCTATCCTCGGGGTTCAGATACGAATCACAATACAAGAGTTATCTTAAGTTTTACTGAGGACACTAGGGTTAGCAACCTGGGTTAACAGTCAACACTGAGGTTCTACTATGGACAGTGTTCTTTCATTCATTTCCAGGAAAATGTTGGAGAAGTGTGAGGGGAGGACCACAGGTTCTCCCAGGGATTGTCAGAGCTGATAAATGACCCAAGTGATTCTCCATGAGGCTGCACTCTGGGTTTCTAGCCAATGCATCGTCACATACCAACCTCAACAGCTGAAGACAGCAGATATTAGAAGGGCCATGGATGAGGGCACAGTCAGGGTCCTGGCAATAATTTATAGGGGAAAGAGAAGGTCTATAAATGAGGACACATTGATATTAAAATGGAAAGGGAAACTAAGTGGGATTAAGAAAGAGCTCAGAGTTTACAGCAAAATAGGGTCTTCCACAGAGCTTAGAAATTACTGGCCTTTGCTGTAGACCAAGGCAAACGGCCCCATGAATCCATCTTTTGCCTTCTCTGTGGGCTGAATTATACTCCACGTGATATACTAAAGACAACCATGAACAGTTTTTATAGCTTTGAGGAATGGCTTTTTAGTTTAGGTTGCATTATGAGAACAAAACAAGTGGTCGTGAATCATAACATTTTATGGGTGTACTGCTTCATATAGTTTTCTAAAATTAAGCCCTTAAATTATACTCTACCCTCATTAGGAAAACAGTCCCAGAAAGAGGACACCATTTTAGAGGCTATGCAAAAGAGGGCATGGTAGATCTGTGCCTGGAGAGCCTGAAGTATAATTAAATTGATGGGCCCCAGTACAGAGTCTGCCTGCAAAGCAGGAGACGTGGGTTCGATCCCTGGGTTGGAAAGATTCCATGGAGAAGGGAATGGCTACTACTCCAGTATTCTTGCCTGGGGAATTCCACGGACAGAGACACCTGGAGGGCTGCAGTCCATGGGGTTGCAAGAGTTGGACATGGCTGAGCGTCTAACACTTTTACTTTTTCTCTTTCATGAGGACAGATGGATGTAGTAGCAGAAAAAATTCACATGTCTGCCTGGGAACCAACCTGCTGGAGCTCACTGGCCAGAAGCAAACAAGGGTCAGAAAACAACCATTTTCAAAATATGGGCTCATGCAGGAATGCAGCCAAGGGAAGCATTCCTGGGCAAGTCAGAAGAGAAGGAGGCGAGCGAAGAGGTGCTAAGTAAATCCGTGTTTACTGTGTATTGTCCATCCGCTAGTGTTAAAAATCTTCATAAAAATTAAAATAAGGCCATTACCCTCAAAGGAGTTACCATTCAGCTGGGGAGATAGCACACAAGAAAGAGAGCAATGCAAGACAGCATCAAATTAAATGCCAGTTCCCCGGAAGTTCTAGAGCTACTCTAGATGTTCAGCGCAAGGTGAGATCTGTGGGAAGACTGGGCAAGGTCTGGACAAGGCGCCCCGTCTGAGTTCCCCCAGCACCCTGTACCCCGTGTCTCAGCACCTGCCATGCTGGTGCAAAGCCTGACCTCACCCACCTCTCCCCTGCCCTGAGGTCTCTGAGAGCAGAGGCTAGGCCCACTTTGCTCAGTGTGGGAACTCCAGGGCCTCTCACAGTCAAGAAATACATCTAGAATTGGACTGAACACAATCTAGGGAGGAAGAATACGGAGAAGCTCTTAAGGGGATTTGGCCTTGGACTAGCTCCTAGAGATGACAGAATTACTGAGGCTGAAGGAGGCATTCAGGGCAGGGGGACATTCAGGAACCAGGGCAGAGGCTCTTGAGCACGGGCTCTGTGTGTGCGCGTGCGTGAGCGCACGTGTGCCTGGGGAAGAAAAGGCAAGGCATATAGACTAGGGCTAGACAGAGAAGCACTTTCAGTGTGAAGACTTTCTGCTCCTAAAATGGGTCACTCATCTCAAGGCCTAGAGATGATGTATTATTGTATTATTATTAACAGAAATAGATTGCAATATTTTAATACTACTACTGCCGATGTTGCCTGTTGCCAGAAGAAATCATTCCCACTCAGAAGGAAATGGGGGATAACAGGCTGGCCGGCCCTTTACTAGAATAAAGCTCCCTCCTTCTAGTCTGTTCATTAGATTTTAATGTCAGTTTCAGTGCTTCAGTTTACCAATTATTTAAAGGTTATAGTCAGTCAGACAAGGTTGTGGGTTTTTTTTTTTTTTTTTTTTTTTTTAAGGAAAAACACAGGGGAAGATAGTCATCAAGAAAGAATAAAGCACATTCCCGTAAGTTTGGAATCTGTCACCAGTCACAATGCCAATGGCTCAGTTTCTTCTTTCCCATTTTCTCCTCACCACCACTCTACCCCAGCATCCAATAAACAGTCACTTTGATGAATTACAAAAGAAAGACAAGGAACAAATTTTTTCTAATGCCTTAAAGGTACAATTTAGGTTGTATGTTAAAGTCAAAGGTTACATATTCCTTCATGCCTTAGTATTCTCCTAAGCTCAGTAACATTCTCCTATTTCCAACATGCCCAAATGGTTAACACAGGGTTTTCTGACTTCTTTCCTATTAAATGAACTGACCAAAGTCTTTACTTCCTAGTTAAATGGACTCTATCCAAGAATGCCATGGAAGACAAAGAATCCAACTGGTTCAGTGACTCAATCCAATGAAGCGTTCACCCTCGGCCTCTGACAGCTCAATCTCAATGCTTCCTGACAGTATGAAGGATTGCTAATTTCTTACGCTCTCACTGGTGGTTCTTAAATGCTCACCAATGAACCAAATGTTGATCAGTCAATGCCAAGGAATCAGAAACCAAATTGCCAACCCTGTGATTTATACAGTCCAAAGACTCAGGCTTAAAATAAGCTCAGACACATCAGAACTGACTAAAATGTTTTAATAGATGCACAGTAAAAATATTTGTGAATTCAATTTATAAAGGAGAGAAATATTATCGCTCATCATATTCAGTAACGTCTTGAGCACGTACTCTGATAGGAGCTATTCAAAGTACGTCAGTTGCATTAACTCGTATATCCTCAGCAAAAACCCAATGAAGTAGTGCTCTTATCCCCATTGTACAGATTAGGACACTGAGGCACAACTTGTTCAAGGTCACCAGCTCGTAAGTGTTGAAGCCTGGAAACTTAGATGGAGGTTTATACGTGTGGTATCTGTGATGCAAAGTGGGGTTACCAGGGGAAACATTAGACTTGGGATAGAAATATAAGAAAAAAATGAACTTTTGCTTAATGATTATTAAATGTTTTCACTTACTTCATTTAATCCTAGAACAAAGACAAAGTGGGTATCAGTAGCCTCATTCTGATAGATGAAGAAACAGAGGAATTAAGTCATTTGTATGAGAGCCCACAGGTGATGATGGCTGGGACCAGAACTCATGGCCTCTGATGAAGCCACCGCAGGTCCCATCCTGCAGGACAGAACTTGGCTCTTGGAGACCATGAGTCCTCTGAGCCCAGCCAAAAAGGTTTCAAAAACTGAAACCTTGACACTCAGTATTTGCTTTTACCTGGTGATGTTAACTCTTCTGAGCCTCAGCATTTTTCATCTATAAAATTATCATAGACGTGGCTGTTGTGAGAGGAAATAATTTTTCCACCCAGCTTTTGTTGTTGAGTCACTAAGTGGTGTCTGACTCTTTGTGACTCCATGGACTATGGCACTCCATGGACTGGACTGTGGCATGTCAGGCTTCCCTGTCCTCCACTATCTCCCGGAGCTTGCTCAAACTCATGTCCATTGACTTGGTGATGCCATCCAACCATCTTATCCTCTGTTGCCTGCTTCTCCTCCTGCTCTCCATCTTTCCCAGCATCAGGGTCTTTTCCCAAGAGTCAGATCTTCGCATCAGGTGGCTTGGAAGTATTGGAGCTTCAGCTTCAGCATCAGTCCTTCCAGTGAAAATTCAGGTTTGATTTCCTTTATTGGAGCATAACTGATGGATATATATTGCATATATTTAGGCTGTATGTATGCTTGGTCACTTGGTCATGTCCAACTCTTTGGGACCCTATGGACTGTAGCCTGCCAGGCTCCTCTGTCCATGGGATTTTCCAGGTAATAATACTAGAGTGGGTTGACATTTCCTCCAACAGGATCTTCCCAGGCCAGGGATCAAACCTGCGACTCTTCTATCTCCTGCATTGCAGGTGGATTCTTTATGGCTGAGCCATCGGGGAACCCCCATATATTTAGGTTATACAACATAATTTTCTTTAAAGGTGTACAACACGATAGTTTAATGCAGTATACATTGCCACTGTAGACGTATAAATTAGCATTATATCCATATAAATTAGCCATTGTCATTGTATACATATAAATGAGCAATCCTCAAGAAGCACTGAGACACATGTACACATACTACAATCAAGGTGAGTAACACATCCATCACCTCTCTTAGATCCTGCAGTAATTTCTCAGAAAGCATCATGGACCCTCTAAAGTCAAAGACATGGGTAAACTGTAAAAGTATAAAGAATAATAAGCATAATGAGTTTTTAGCTTTTCTGTTTTTCTTCTGAAGGGAGTGATATTTTAGAGGTGTATAACTAATTCTTTTTATTCTAAAAATCAGAGAACTTAAAATTGTTACTAGGCCTATGCCCATTGAGGTTCATTTTGTATGCTGAGCAAACACGCATCACTCACTGAAATATTCAGCGAGGGGTAATATAATACTACATTATAATATCTTTTTCCATACACATAGACACACAAACAAATAAACAAAAAAGGACATCAAAGGGGGTTTTCTTTTTCTCAGGCCATGGAAACACCTATTAGTCATTTTGTTAAGGCTCAGGGCATTCAGCTTATATACAAAACTCATTACTGTCTGCATTTTAAGGGAAATTTAAATGCAGTGACCTGACCATGGACACAATAATGAAACAAGATTCTCATTACCATGCTCTAAATAATAATCTAAAAAAATTAAACCTCGGTAATATTTTAACGTTCAGATAAATGCCTGCTTTAAACCCAGTCCATGGATGCTCGTGATTTCTAGTTGAAACAAAACCTGACTCGGGTAAAACATACACTCTGGTAGTTCGATTTGTTATGCTCTGGATAGCGCCTGTCTTTAAAGAACTACCTTTCCCTCCAATTAAGGAACAATTTTGCCAATCAGTTTTCCTGGCAACTCAGCCTCACAAAAGAGAGAGGGAAGGGGAGAAGCAGGGGGTGTCAGGAAGGTGGCTGCACCTCCTGACACAATGCGACTGATTAAAGAGGCTCTGAAAGAACAGAAGGAAAGTGCATCTCAAGAACAACAGAACTTTCAGTGAAAGTACATTCACCTAATTGAAAAGCGGCTCGAAGCTGTTATTTTTGTACCTCAAAATGCGGAATTATTCTTCAAACAATTTCACAAAATCAATAAAAGAGAAGTAGTGCTCTCCCGACTCCTCATCCTAACAGTTGCCGGTCTGAGATATCGCCTCTCCTTTTCTCTGTTTAGATTTAGGCCCAAGTATCTAAAGAGAGGCAAGAGCAAACTGTGGTCTCTCACTTAAGGAAGACACCATGAAAGAAAACGGCCATGTATGTCTTGCACCAAAGTTTTTCTTCTAATGTTTCTACATCGATAATCTACAACACCAATAACAAGGTTCTCCGGGATGTGACTTGAACACGAGACTCGATAGGGATTGTTTTACTATTAGCGTCATTATTCTGTTGAAAAGTATGATGGGAGGAAGAAAGGGGGGGAGGGGAAAGAGGCAAGCCCGGACCGTCTGGCTTAAAATCAGAGCCACAGGGTGGTCCTGTGACAGTTCCATGATCTGGCCACACATTGCCAGCACTCCAGTCACGTGCCATTGTTCAAACGCAGCAAACTGTACTTGAAGGCGCCATCCTAGAGTCCACCTTGGTGTCTGACGGGGCAGTACAGGCCATCAGCTTTGCCAAATGGTTACTTGGTGCAGTGAAAATGGGAGCAGACTCTGATCTGGTTATAGGGAATCACGGAATTATAAAAGGGAAAAAATGGGAGCAGACTCTGATCTGGTTATAAGGAATCACTGAATCATAAAAGGGAAATATCAGCTATCTTTTCAGAAGCTATAAACAACAATCGAAAGGATAGTTTAAGAAAGTTGGAATTGATAATAAATATCAAGATAGAATTTATTCACTCACCATGTATTTATTGAGACCTACTCTATGCCAGGTGCTCTAGTGAGTGCTGAGCATATGATACTGAACAAATCTGAGCGCTGTCTTCGTGATGCTCATGTTCTCAAGATGGGAGTCAGACCATGAAGAGATAGTAACACATAATACTCCAGGTGACGATCAGGTTAAGGGGCGGTGGGCAGTACCATGGGTGGGAGGCTAATATTTACGTAGGCCTCATATCCCTCCTCGTATATTATTAATAGAGAGGCCGTTATATAGGCAAGGCCTGTGAGATGAAGGAACACTTGCGCAGAATCTGGAGGACGGGTGGGAGATAGTAAAATGGATATCTGAGAGGAAGCGTGTTTTAGTTCCAGGCAAACGGAGCAATAAAGCAAGGGCCCTACGGGGAGAATGGTCTTCGTGTGTTCCAGAAACAGCAAGGAGGCCAGCATGGCCAAGAGTAAGAGATGGCAACAGAGAGAAAAATGGCTCATCTGCTAGGAACTCACACCTAGAACAAAATAAAATAATACTCCCTGTCCAGAACACCAGCAGCAAAGTTACATTTTACAGCAAATATTTCAAATGAACTACTGAACTTTGCTACTTGAAGAATTTTATGATGGCTTATTTTATTATAATTCACAATCACCAAGCCCTGTCTCTACAGAGCCTAGAGTTTTAAACTAGCTTATGCTGAAGAAGGGCACACTGAACACAAACCCCAGGGACGCACAGACCAACACCCTCCCCGAGGGGCCTCCCCCGGCTTCTCGCCCTCTTCCCACGTGCCCGGAAGGCGGGGTCAAGGCCCTAAGAGACTTTCATGCGCTCCTGCACCATGGCAGCCACCATTGTGTCCTGTCACTGTTTAACACCTGCCTCCTTCCACTAGATACAAGGGTTTTACTTCCTTCACTGCAATGGCCTCTCAATGCTTAAGAAAAGTTTGTGGAAGAGACGGATGAAAAGTTGGATAGGGCTCAGCCTTCCCATTTTAACCTTGCTCACTCCACCAGGAGGGGGTGATTCAGACAGCTCACAGGCAGCTTCAGCTCTCTTGGGCCTCCTCCCCTCCTGGTCCCGGGCCGGTCCACCTCACCCTGCCCCCAGATTACGATGAGCCCCATGTTGATTTTGCTTACAAATGGTGTTTCAGGATGACTCTTCAAGAAGAATTGAGAAACCCAAAGAAGCTTAAACATTTCTGGAGGTCAAAGATTACGAGTGTTATTTATTTACATATTTGCCTCTTTGATCATCACGTAGCTATAAGAAATGGGGATGTTCCAGAGCAGCCCGGATGGTAGAACTTCCCGTGATAACTGGAAGTTATCCTGTTCTCCACCTGTACCGTCCAACAGTGTAGCCCCCGGACGCCTGAGGTACTTGGAGTGTGGCTAGAGTGCATTACGAACTGAATTTTAATTGTATTCGTTTTGCTCGACTTAAATTCAAATACCCATATGGGACTGAGTGGCTTCTGTGAGGCACAGCACAGTTCTAGAACTTTCTATCATGATGTCCTCTCCTTCAGACAGGTCCAGATTGATTGGGATGCAAGTTCCACGAGGACCAGAGCCTTGTTCTTCGTGCTCACAGCCCATGTCGGGGAGGTTCTCAGCGGGTGTCTAAGGAATCACGTGTGCACCCGTGCACCGTGAAGAGCAGAAGGATGAGGGTGAGGACTGCGTCTGCAGAGGCCCTGCTGTGCTGACTGCGGACACAGTGACGTTTTCTACTCCAATGGGGCCATTTTTCTACACGGACTCTACAACACACAACTGTGTTTGTCTTTTTAAACAATATCTTTAAATGAAAGAAAATTTTCTTATATGAAAGCTGACTCTAACTGCTGACCAACCTCGCTATTATTGGCTGCTGCAAGGAGGCTGGCAGGACACAAGTCACTAGGTTCCCTGCTCTCTAAACATTTCAAAAGTTGGATACACAGAGCAGGAGGGCATGCATTTTTTTAACCTCATTTGTGATTTTGAGTAGGAAATTAAAACCTGTACACAGGAAAAGAAAGAAGATCCAATGTATCTGATCAGGGGTGCTTTATGAAGAATTTATTATCAGGGAGGAATATCAAACGACGAGCAGAAACAGCACAGAAGCCCAATAAACCACCAGCATTTGACAAAATAAAACAGATGCTGATGGGCTGGAACTGTTGATGGCTGAGGGGATAAGGGAAGGAAAAAGAGGAAATTAGAACAAATAAGATGAATGATGTAATTAAGAACTGAAAACAAGTAGAGAGGATGAGAAATTTGAGCTGGTTGGCCATAGGAAGTAAGCTATTTCAACCTTTTTAAATACAAAGGGGGGCAGGTTTAGAGTCTACCTACATCATAAAAAAATCTGCTTTAAATATCCAAACATCAAATTGGGCCCAGGGTGGATTGAAGGTTTGTACTGACCACCATCTGGTCTTCAGCAAACCAAAACATCTCCAGATATAATACTGCAGCTCCCCTCCGGCCGCCTGACATTAACTCTGCATTGCTCCCCACTCCTTGTTCTCCTCTGATTGCCTTCAAGATAGCGCAGGGCCCAACATGAAAGGATTACTATAGCAACCCGGGAAGCTCTTTTATCGGCCTGGAGGAGGTTGTGCAGAGTGGAGCCGGATGGAAGATCTGGAGGGGAGAGCCCTGACGACTGCCCACTGTCAAACCTTCCTGGAGATGCTTAGCATGAGGATGTGTGTTCCAGAAAATGATTAATGCTTTGAGGGGGAAAAAATGTTCTAATTGAACATACAGTAATTCTGAATTTTCTTTTTGTGTGACAGATAAGATATAATCATTGAATTTCTTTCTCCAGAGGCTTTGGAGGGAAAAAAAAGGAAAAGAAAAAAAAAAAAAAAAAAACCCTTTGTGGAAGCAGTATCTTCAGTGTCTGAAAGATAGTCTTTTTATATGAAACAAATTCTGCATTGGGTTACTAAAAGCATCCACCTGCTTATCAATCTAAAAGCTGCATCTTTAAAGGTCACAAGTGAAGGAAAATCAGATAGACTCATTCTAATTCCTAGCAAACGGGAGCTCATTTCTCACCAATCCACCCTGCAGCGCTCAGTAGCATGACCTTTCACTTACAAAGAGAACAGCAGATTTCTGTCTCTCATGTGCTACCCTTCCTTCCTCTTCACGAATTAAATGCGGTTTTGATATTATCATTACACCCTTCCAGAATATTCCACTGAAAGGACCTACGAATTAGCATTACTTTGCCAAAATGGCCAGCCAAATCTCACAATCATTTGACCCTGAAAAGCAACATTAAGGAACAGTAATAATAATAAACAGAGTTGACTGCTACAGAGTCAGAGAAATCTTATAAAATCTGTGATCTGGAGCAGTTAAGTGAATTTAAAAAAATAAATAAAAATGGGTATCTAACTACATGTTGCTCTTTTAAATTTGGCCCAACAAATTCAGCCAGGAAAATAATTCTGAGAGATTACAGAAGAGTCTTTCTTTGGCACTTCTGAGAATATGGGTGTCTGAGTGACATTAGCAAGTAATCTGTATGTTGGGAACCTATGGAAAACACACTGGGAGAATTTCAAGCCTGAGAGTCATGATGACTGGGGGCTTGTCTTGGTTTCTTACCGCCCACTGAAACGACAGCTGGAGGGGTCAGTGACCTCGTGTGATGGCAAAAACACTCATTTCTGAACAGTCACTGCCAACCTTGTTCAAGTCTGAAGTTCAGGGATTCCAAATACATATATGCACAGCCAGATGGGAGAACTGAACAGAATGCAAGCTGTCCTGTTTACGTTAAAATGGCAGGCATTTGTAAGACTATCGTTTAACTTTCAGAAGAAGTTCTTTGTTGTAGCTTCATGCAGCAATTTCAGGCAAGCTGAATTTGATTTCTACTAAGTGTATTAAGTTCATTAACAATAGGCAAAAGAAAACTATTCAAACGAAACAGAAAAAAGCAGTCGATTTTATTTCTATGTGCCTCAGTTTCTCTAACATGAGAGAGTGGAAATCCATCACAGCCTTATCCAAGGCCAATGTAAATTCTTTGTGGAAGCCAGAACAAATCAGATGCTTTATACATTTTAAATGAGTGATAATTAAGAATTCATAGATGACAAAGTTTCTTCTGAAATAGTAACAATCTACACTTGTCTGGTATATTACGGAGTACTAGGAATGTCATCACATTTGATCCTTCCAGGAACCTGTATTGGGCAGGACAGACAGCAAACAACTGTTTCGTGGATGAGGAAAATGACACGAGAGGTGGCAGCTCGGCTAATACTTTCCAGACGATCACTCGCTGGGGCAGTTAGAACTCAAACCCTGATCAAATCTGGACATCCAGATTTCACTATCCTGAGACGGGATTAACATTTGGTCAAAAATATTGTTTTCTTTTTGCACATGTTGAATCAATATTGATATTCTAATTTAGGAGACAAGGACGCCCCTTGCTATTTGCATATTGTAATAGCCTTCAGGATAATTACTGGATAGATCTTCTGAAAAAGGAAGCCACATGTTTACACTACTTCACTGCTTTTAGAAAAGTAGGGTACATGACATTTACCAAATGCTGCAGCACGGTTAGCTGTCATTTAAACTACTGTGAAGAAAACACATGAAAAAAGGGAAATAAGCAGAAAAATCAAAATTTTCAATGCTTTTTTTTAATAGCTAAAAGATTAAGTATAACTCTTCTGTTCTACAGAGATCCCACAAAACCCATTAAAGATCTCAGGGGTTCTTATCCTTTATTCTACTACATGAACAACAAAAGCTAACTTGTACCTAAAGTTTCTACATGACAGTCTCCTCTAACTCAAAAGCATTACTTTGAAGCAAACAAATAAATGCTATACTGTACTGCTCTGCAGTTAATATTGCTGATGAAATAAACAGTACTTTTTGTCTGATCATCATTTAATACTATTTATTATTATCGGCTGTAATTAGTTCTGATATTATTATGCTGCTTAAGTTTAAAAACAGCCCTGGATTTTTTTCTAATTTCGATTAGTAATCAACATTATCTAATTTAAATCCTCATTTCAGGCCTACGAACAGAACAGAAAGCAAATCTTTTTTCTTCTAAACCATTAGGCTGGTTATACCCCATAAACAACCTTTTGGATCGGGCTCTATAATTAAGAGAAGTAAATAAGAAAATCAAGACAACACATCTTAAGTTATTTCACAAGCACAAAGAAGAGAGCCAAGTTCTGAGATGTGGCTTCCCATGGGCTGCCGTGGTACAGTTTAGAGCACCAGGTGGAGAGATGCATCTTGGCAGAACAGGTACCAACCAGGACAGGGCTCATATGGTTACTGGCAAGGAAACGTAATCAGAGCCAGTCTGCCTCTTCAGATGCTGCCTCTAGCAGGCCCCTACCATGGGCCCCTGAAGACTCCTCATGGAGAATCTCGAGTCATAGACATCCGCAAGGAGAGGAGGCTGAGGCTTGTACCCCACAAAAATCTAGCCTGCTCTCCATTAGTGTCTATACTCATGGCTTCTACTTCCTCACCAAACACTCCTTCCTCAGTTTCTACATTTTTCTTTAAAATTGATGTACAGTTGATTTACGACATTGCCTTAGTTTCAGGGAATACAGCAAAGTGACTCCGTTTTTTACACACACACACACACACAAAATACACATTTATATGTATATGGGCTTCCCAGGTGGCCTAGTGGGTAAAGAACCCGCCTGCAATGCAGGAGATGCAGGAGATATGGGTTTGATTCCTGGGTTGGGAAGATCCCCTGGAGGAGGGCATGGCAACCCACTCCAGTGTTCTTGCCTGGAGAATCCCATGGACAGAGGAGCCTGGCAGGCAACAGTTCATAGGTCATAAAGAATTGGACACAACTGAAGTCACTGAGCACACATGCATATATTTGCATACAAATATACACACACACATATATATGTATATACTTAAATATATATATATATAGATACACATGTATTCTTTTTCATATTCCTTTCCATTTTAGGTTATTATAAGGTACCAAGTATAGTTTCCCATGCTATACAGTAAGTCCTTGTTATCTATTTTATATACAGCAGTGTGTATATGTTAATCCCAAACTGCTAATTTATCCCTCCTCCCTTCCCCCTTTGGTAACTGTATGTTTGCTTTCTATGTCTGTGAGTCTGTTTATGGTTCACAAACAAGTTCATTTGTCTCATTTTTTAGATTCCACATGTAAGTGATATCATATGATTATTTCTTTCTCTAACTTACTTCACTTAGTATGATAATCTCTGCGTTCATCCATGGTGCTGCAAATGACATTATTTCATCCTTTTTCATGGTTAAGTAGTATTCCATCATACATATGTACCACATCTTTATCCCTTCATCTGTTGGTGGACACCTAGGTTGCTTTCATGTCTTGGCGATAGTAAATAGTGTTGATATGAACACTGGAGTACACGTATCTTTTCAAATGAAGGGTTTTCACCTTTTCCTGATATATGCCCAGGAGTGGGATTGCTGGATCATATAGTAACTCTATTTTGAGTTTTTGAAGGAACCTCCATTCTGTTCTCCATAGTTGCTGCCAGTTCTTACAACTGCAAACAAAACACAGAACCTACCCTCTTGAAACAACATCCTTCCAGAATACTACATCCAACAGACTGTTCTCATCCACCTTAATATCGTCCAGTATTTAACCCTGCACTGACCCACTCCCATCTCAAGACTCCCCCTCCCCTCAAATTCGGGAGTCCCCTTCCTGCCAACTTTTCTGGTTTTTGTTCCTTCCTCCTCAACTCACCTCCTCTTCCTGTCTACTAAATGTACCAACATTTATTCCCAAGGATCCTGATAAGCAATATAAAGAGAGGAATCTCAGATAATTGTCCAATTTTCAAAACGTATTTGTGATAAAGCTCCTAACTCTTGCATAGCATTTATCAGCTCAATGAGACACAATGTTTATTACTTAATAAATATAGTTTCCATAGGCAAATTTTATCAAAAATTTCCTATCAATTCAATTATTAATTGCATATAGAAGACTCTCAAATCCCTCCCCATCAGCCTAACGAACTTCATCCACTCCCATGTCCATAATGACAACAGGGTCTGGGACATTTCCACCTGGGTCAATGAGTGCTCAGTAATTCAACAACAAAGACCATCACATCCATCCATAGAGCTGGCCCTCTTCCTGGCCCCCATTAAGGGCATCCTCTCAAGTCAACTGACCCCTCACATTGCCCTGAATTTGCGCATTCTACACCCTGGAGGTCATATCTGTCCTTCACTGCGTTGGCCCTGGTTAAAGCTCTCACTACTCCCTGGCCGGACCACCATGATCCTTCAGCCTTCAGTTGGTCCCTTCTGCAAGTCACAGGTACTTCCACTATTTCCCCTTCTTAAATGTCTTCAACAACTTCTTGGTTTCTACTGAGGAAAATCCAGAGCTGCTAACATAATACTGAAATCTTTAAAGGATCCTCTGTAATCCCCCTTTCCTGCATTATTTCCCCTGATTAGTTACCCCAGGTTTCAGATAAACTAGCCTGTAACACACCATCCTCCCAACATGAGCTGGGATTTTCTGCTTCCATGCTTTATCTCATGCTGGTCCCTCTACTTAGAGTATCTTCAACTAATTGTAATCTTACATGTTACAATCTTCCCCATTTGTCAATGTCAAACTTCAGGGTTTCTTCTTTTATGAAGCTGTTTTTGACCCACTCAACTAGAAGTGAGTTCTTTCTCCACTGAATTTCAGACCACTTTATGAGTACTTTTCTATCAAAATCAACATATAACATTTCTCTTATAATTAATCTATACATAGCTCATCTCTTTTTAGAATGGGTGCAGTATCTCACTTATGAATGAGGCACACAGTCCTACACATAATGGGCTTGTCTTAATAAGTGTTTAACAAATGAACAAATCGAGTGAATTAAATTCCTGCCTTTCTACTGTCATTATTTTAAACGAATCAGTATCTAGTAGATTGCTGCATCTGAGAATGAGCTCCTTTTGTATCCAATAAACATAATGCTTCAAGTACTCCTAAACCACACTCCCCTCCTTGCTATACACTATTTGGCTTTGAAGGATAAATTAGCACAAGGGCCTCACTGGATCTGCAATAGAAAATTAACTTCTCCTAAGATGGTTTGGTTCACATTTATTAGAAAGTTTTCGGTTTTACTGGTTTGCTTTGCAGAAAATTTTGTGTTAACTATGATCAGAAATGGTAGAAAGCTGAGCTGCATTGACAGAGCCGTTGAGG
This sequence comes from Bos grunniens, assembly GCF_055505025.1. Taxonomy (NCBI): domain Eukaryota; kingdom Metazoa; phylum Chordata; class Mammalia; order Artiodactyla; family Bovidae; genus Bos; species Bos grunniens. The sequence continues at coordinate 26,362,841 of NC_141179.1, forward strand.
ATCAGAGAGACGGGGATGATGCAATTAAAAGGTGGACAGACAGGTAGACAGATGCTCAGCTGCATGATCAGGAACAAGACAGTGTAAAAAGGCTTCTTTGATCATTAGCGATACTGCGGTAATGAAGCCCTGGATACCTACTCGGTGTTTCTGCCGGCTCTCATCTCCACCAGGCGTCTTATAGAGAAAATAAGGCAAACACAAACAGATCCACCGCCAGCTAGTCAAAGCCGCTTGGCATTTTTTCCTGTTGATTAAGCCACAAATAAAATCATACATGTTGTGCTTCTGACACAGGCAGAGTATGCAGTTCGTGAATCTTTACAAAATACATCTTTCTGAAATATTTCAGCATCCATTACTCTGCTGAGATCAAGAAACTAATATATATTCAATAGTGTATCCTATGTGATCTGAAACATTCCCAAGGGCCAAGAACACGACACAAACTGTAAGTGCCAAAGTGGATTTAAAAGCCAAGCAAACTACAGGATGGCAAATTTGGAAAATGAAGGTAAACTGTGAGCCAGTAGGCAGGATATGGAGGCTTAAGAAGGACTACCTCTTGATTATTTAGAAGAAAGGAGAGCTGCGCTAATGGGGGCCAGTCAAAATGGCAGCGCTTAATATCATTCCTATTTGGCTCTGGTATGCACGTCCCTTGTGGCTCAGACGGTAAAGCGTCTGTGTACAATGCGGGAGACCTGGGTTCGATCCCTGGGTCAGGGAAGATTCCCTGGGGAAGGAAATAGCAACCCACTCCAGTACTCTTGCCTAGAAAATCCCATGGACAGAGGAGCCTGGTGCAAGCTACTGTTCATGGGGTCGCAAAGAGTCAAATACGACTGAGCAATTTCACTTTCACTTTTCATGCACTGCATGGTCCCTTAGAAGTAATGCTGGCTTCTCATTTCATTTCTGCATAGTTTAAAATGAGAGCAGACTCCCTGATCACACACCAACTGACAGGGATGTAGGTGGTAATTAGGGATTCTTTGGGGAATCATAGTGGCTGTGAGTAATCCACACGGAAGAGACTTGAGCATGACTCTCAGCACTTCAGCGCTGTTACCGACACCCTTCTGTGTTAGGCGTCCCAATTCATCTCCTTGTCTTGGGCTCCTCCTCTGACACACAGAGACAACTGTAACACTTGCTATCTCTCTGGGAGGGATTTTAGGGATGTAAGTAAGGTGCCGGTATATTGCATCCCACTCTTTAGAAGAAGCTATATGACTCACGACAGCATCATTTCTCACAGAATCTGTTGACTTCTGGCTGTAAGGTTAGGTTGAGGAGGGCAAGGAGAAAGGGAAGAAGGCAGAGACAGAGAGAGAGATCCAGTCACTAGGACTATTTTTATGGCTTGGGGCAGAGGTGAATGCCCCAGTAAATCATACTTTCAAAGACAGATGGCCTCTTTAACAACAATCTCTCCTTCTAGAGTCATCACTTTATCTTGTAAAAGACTTTAGCTCCATATGTTCATGAATCACTGATCCTGTGACAACTGTAAGGGCACGGCTCTGAGAGGTCTGATTTCATTATACCAGCACGGGGTGGGGTGGGAGTGGGGCTCTTTGATGAGAAAATGGAGAGAAACAACATCTTCATGTACAGGATGGAAAATCAGCTAAGGCACCTCGATGTTTTCCCCTTTCCTTCTCTCCACTTTACGGTTTCCAAGCCCATTCCCAACACACTTTAATCAGCCACTCAATATCACACAGCTTTTGCTAAATATAAAAGTATGTCACAGAGCACGAGCCAAGAGAAAAGCATGACTCTCTTCTTCAGTCACTGTACTGAGTAGATTTCCACGAGCAGCCCTTTGCACAACCACTTGAAATCTCAATATGATGGCCCAATCTGTGATGTTACCTGAACGCTGTCAGGTCAGACTCTCTCGGAATACTAATGCTAAGAAGATCACCATGACATCTGCCTACTGTAGGCAACAATGACCAACCACAAAGGTAATCTTAAATTAGGTTCTCTTTCAAGATATCAGTAACTCAAATTGCTTTTGTCATAGTTCTTTTCAAAAAAGAATATTTTCAATTTAGAACTGGAGGGAAACATGAAAGAGTAGGCCTGAATGCCCATGAAGTTCACTGCTATTGCAGTGCTAAGTGGGCACAGGCTGGGAAGACAAATGAAATAAGACAAATGCACTCTCGCTTATGCTCAAGTACGGTATTTAATACAGTTGAACACTGCATTTATTTTTATCTTTGACAGGTCCAGAAATGGCCACTTACTTTATCTGCAGCTGGGATAGTCTCAAAAATATGTTTTCTTGCCCTACAGGAGAATAATTTATTTTTTCCAGAGTTCATTAGCAGAAAAAATTGGCGAACACTGAATATGGACTTTTTCCCCCCTTCAACCATCATTAAAGATTAAACATCAGTAACTTTTTAGAAACAAGAGCTAAAAATGAGTGAGACGGCAGCCTAGACACCAATATGCATCATCGTGCAAAAGCCGTTTAACAGGTATTTCCTCTCAGTTAAGAGATATTTATACAGCATATAGAATCTCAAAGTTGGACTGCTTTATTATTTTGAAATTCATTCTTCCATTCCTGCAGAGTTTTGCAGTCTGACCTATTTGTCTTAAGGTTGGACGGCATTATACATTCTTAAGAAGCAGGAGCAAGTTGGAGATGGCCTTGAAAATCACCATCAACATTGTAATCAGTCTCTTTGATAGAGGTGATATAGAGCACTGACACTTTAGCAGCCATTTTCCCTTAAAATGGTATTCTCATTCATTTGAAGACAGAAGCAGAGGCCCCTATCCTGAATTTGCAATGTTTAAAAATGGGAGAAACATACTGTTGGATTCAATGTTCAAACATTAGCTAAGAGCACTCAAGGAATCTAAATCAGAAAAAAAGGAAAGCAAACTTAGTTTGTAGTAATCTTTCCATAAAGACATTCAATATTCCTTTCTGATTGAAAAGTGTGATTTCAGATTAGCTAGTCTAAATGCATTATAAAAAGCAAATGCAACAGACTTTTCAGCTGATCCAGCCTAAATGAGGCTACAAATAGGGAAGTAAAATAGTAAAATAATGAAAAATAACCCATACTTGCCTAAATAGACCCATAAAACGCACAGTACTATTAGCTGCTCAATGATAATCGTGAATAACATTACTAGGGACAAGTTAGTGCAAGATAAGAATTTTCAGGGGGCTCCTTCAGCTAAATTATGGCAATAATTCCTACCCTCTTCATCATGAATAGTTTTACAAACAGAAGAAACTCTTTTTCTGGTTTTAGACTTTTAATACTCACATCCTCACTTTAAAAACAGACCTTGTCATCTGTCTATTCCAACAGGAGGGAAGGTCTACGATGCTGCTTTGAGAAGGATCACATTAAGGGATCAAGGAATCTAAAAAAAAGATTTCATGTTAATATCAGGCATCTTTCCTTTTTTTCTTACTAATATGAGGTGGATCTTATTTCTTAATCACATATATGTATATCACACAAAGGAAGTACTAACCAAGTTCTGTCCTGAAGAAGAACTCGAAACAAAATTTCGGGAGGAATATTCCTGAACTTGTAAAGGGGATGCTCATATTTTTTATTTGCAATGTATCTTAGCCTAGATCTATTATGATTGTATTAAAACTAAAACTAGAAGGAAACAAGAAAATGAGAATATGTGGTTTCTCCATGATTACCAGCAATTGTGGCCACCCTAAAGAGGTAAATACTGTTTAGTGTGCACGTATGCTCTGGTCATAATCACGTTTATCCTCCTCAAGCTCAATTTAAGATGGCACTCTACACTAGGAAAGTTTTGAGAAGGGAGCTTCTCTGACCATCTACGAAGCACTCGCCTATCCCTGAACAAAGCATTTTGCCCCCTAATTTTTCTCCAAATACAACTTTACTACTTCCTTTATTGCTCATAGTTTCTTTTGCACTTCAGGGGATTTATACTGAATGATGACAGAAGAATCCCTAGTCTGAAGCAAAATTCTGTATTGATATTTAGGATGATTCGGGCATCAGCACATCAGAGTGAAAGCGTGGATGAAAGATTCTAGTTATTATTCCTAAAGCTGACTCACCCTCACAGAAGAGCCCACAGCTACAGAAAAAGGTTTTATTTTTGAAAAGAGAGATAGGACAGTGTGAGCTGACCGTGGCTAATGGAAAAGCCCAGCTCTGGTTTCTGTGTAGCTTGGGTGACGCAGCCTTGGGCGGAAGGGCAGCATGACAGGAATGAGACACGGGTGTTGGGCAGTTTGGTCTGGTCTAGAAAGCATTCATGGTTTCTAGGTGAACCAAGAAGATGTTCAATTCAGTCCTCTTACGTGACCCCGTGGATTGTGGCCTACCAGGCTCCTCCATCCATGGGATTCTCCAGGCAAGAACACTGGAGTGGGTTGCCATTTCCTTCTCCAGGGGATCTTCCCAAGGGATCGAACCTGGGTCTCCCACGTTGGAGGCAGACGCTTTAACCTCTGAGCCACCAGGGAAGCCTCTTACCAGTCTTACCTGAAGTCAAAACAAAGGAAGGAGGTCCCAGAGGGAGGGGATATATGTACACATGTGGCTGATTCACTTAGTTGTATAGCAGCAACTAGCACAACATTGTAAAGCAATTATACGCCAATAAAAAAATAAAGATAAAAAATAAACACATGAAGCCCTAGTCTACTAGGGTCTTTGGAGAGTGCGTCACATAAAAATATCCATGATCCTTTACAAGATGCAACATCATTTAAAACTCATATGAAGACCTTAGAATATGACCCCAAGCTGCTTTTTGTAATTGGTAATAGGAAACAGTGCCTGAGAGCTGCAGTTCTAGACTTTAGACAACCTGGGTCTCAAGTTCCAGGTTTGGGTTCCAATCCTGGCTTTATTCTTTATTAGGTGTACAACCTTGACTCAGTTGCTTCATTTCTCTGATGCTTGTTTTCCTCATAAAAAAAAAAATTAAGAAGAGATATAATGGTACTACCCCATAACATCATGAGGATAAAACACATTCAAAATGTTTATCATGTAACATGATAAACTTTGGGGTGACAGAAATGTTCTGAAGCTTGAATGCATGAACATTTATTAAAACTTACAGAACTGGACACAAAAAAGGAAAAAAATGGAAATCTTATCGTATGATAATTTAAAATGAAAATTTAAACATATAATATGTGTGTGTGTCTGTATGTATGTATATACACACACATACACAACCTTGGGTAAAGCATTCAATAAACACAAATAAACAGCACAGAACTGATCACAGTTCCTGGCATACACTTGGCACTTAAAAGTGCCCATTACCAATGGGGCCTTTGCTGCTGAGGGTGTTGCTGTGATTGTTATTAGCAAGTCAGAAGAATATGAATAACAAGGGGGAGAAAAATAAAGGAGGCAACTGGTAGACCCAGGTAAGGCTCACCGATGAAAGGGGATGGAATGGAAAGGGAAACGGAGCTGAACCAACTGCCACTGGGCTCCAGCTGGAAGCCGGGCTGTGTGTGAGTGGGAGAGTGCAGTTGTCTCTGTGCTGCTCCCAGGTTAGGAAGAAGACACATTACCAGTCGCAATTACAAGATGCCAGAAGAAAAGGGAAAAAAAGGGAAGAAAAAGAGCAGCTATTTCTGCTGCTAGACATGAAAACAAACCAGCTGAGAAAAGTGCTTTGATGAGCGGAGTATATGCTGCTGGGTGTGTGGGCTGGGTTCTCCCTCATCCTCCAAAAGGGAGGGGACGAATCATCCTGCAGGTTCAGACTCAGATGGGTGCGGTACAGAAAAGCCAGCCAAGTATACACTCTGTTCTTAATAACATTAAATTCTGCTCTTTTTGGTGTAAAGGTTCAGCATACAAAGTTGGAAAGAGGAACCTTTTTTTTTTAAGGAGGCAAAGGATATGGGAAAAAATTTCAACACCAGATTCCAGTATACATGTAATCACTGAGATTTTCTAATGCCTGCATTTAAAAAAAAAAAAAAAATGATGTTTCTTGCTCAAGAGCCAGTAAGCCATTGGCTGCCACAGACCATATAATGTGTTGACGCTCCCCGAAGGGCAAGCAGACGACAGGAAAGCACTTATCTGGTTGTAAAAATATGTTCCCTCTCAATATGCAAGTCTATTTTTCTTCCTGCAATAAACTACATTTGTTTGATGCTGTATCTGATAGTTTTATAGTATTTGTTCACATACTCACTAATTTGCAAGACTGGGTAATTTGCAATGGGTCTCATAGGTCATTAGTACAAATTAACAGCATTCTGTAAAAGATAAAGAAAGAAAAGCAGATACTTTGTCATACTACATGGTTAAGCATCATATTTCAATTTAGAGATCTGATGCCTTGTAGTCATTCTTCCATAGTAGAAAAAAATGCATTTCACCACCACCATGTCCTGGAAGGGAGCAGGGAAGCATTAATGAAAGAGATTGTAACCCACCTCTTTACTCTCCAGGTTGTGATATATTTTGAAAATATACAACTGTATTAACATCCCTTCCTGGCATTGGTCCACCCTAAACAGTTTATTTATATTTGAACCTGAAAAGAAGGCACAAAGGCCTTCTTTCCACACAATCCCCTAGGCCTTCTTTTTGGCATGGAACACACACACATTTCTGCAAAATTACTCAATGTATACAGCTGCCTTCTACAGTCTTCATTAAGAATTCAAGAGACGAAAACTGTTGGCTTCCATAGGAAGGTGACCAAATCTACAGGGATATTAAGTACAAATAGTCTGGTTAGAATAATAAAATGCTGCATGTGCTTTATAATGTTAGACATGTGCAACATGGATTCCTTTGTGATCTGAGTCTCAGATTTTTAAAAACGGATCCTTACTTGCCTTGAGATAAACTTAAGTAAATAATGTTTGCCATCAACTCTAAATGAAGAATGACAGTTAAATTTTATAATCATCTTCACAGCTTCAGGACTTACTTTATATTTTCTCAGGCTCATGACCCAAAGGTTGCCATAGCAACTAGGAAATCCTACCTTATCAAGCGCTTACATTTACATTCCTTGCAGCAGCTTCCCTTTATGAATTAAATCCATCATGGTTTTCTATTCTCAAAATAAAAAGTTCTTAGGATTATCTTGCAGAAACAAGGATCAAATGCTTTGATAGAAATACACTATGCAAAAGTTAATTCAATGGTGGTTTTCTTTAGGAAGAGATACAACTATGGCATAATAAACAGCTTATGCCCAAACTTCCTAGCTTCAAAGGAAACTTAAATAGAGACATTGTGCTAAAAATGACACATCCACTGCCTATGCATTTCATCTTGGAATTATCAAAGAAATAATCTTATTGGATAGCATACTTCAAACAGGTATACAGACATACAAAGAATTAAAAACTGCCTACAATAAAGCCCTATTACACACACACATAAATATTGATAAAATGGGTAACAAACAAATATATTTCAATTCACAACTCACATAAGGAAAACAAAACAAATGACAAGCTTCACTTTATTAAGTCCTCACGTATATAGAGCCAATTTTTGTCCTTGTTTTTGGACTAGTTAAGTTACCTGGTAATATGCAATTACTGCCTTGTGTCCAAAGTTTTGCACAATAATTATGCAGACAGGGGGAAAACCTATCAACCTGCCATCTCTGATGATAGATGGAGAGTGAAGGAATGACTACTCTTGATCATGGGTACAGCAGTCCAAGATGGCGAAGATCGTCTCACCAGGGAAGAAACAGAACCTTAGGGGGCAGGCGCAGAAGCTCAGACAGTGAAATGAAGACTCACTCAACCAAGTGTGAAACCAACTTCTGAGGGTTACGCTAGAATCCAAGTCACTTGGAGCCCTCAAGTCACTGTGTGACAGGTGCTTAATGGAGATGATGTCAAAGACAGAAAAAAATTAGATTCTCGCCTCACCTGCCATCCAACTCCCAGAAGGCCGCAAGATTTATCTAGTCTCCCATTCATGGGCTTCTTCCAGCTCAGACAAGTCGCTGATTGTGTACACAGAGCTCAACCCAGTTTGCATTATCCAAAAGAACTTTCTTCTCTTTCTGGTTTCAACATGCGTCCACCCAATCCTGTCTTTGAAATGCCCCTCCCTTTCTGTGTTGGCAGTCCTCTGCTTCCTCTAGTCAGTTTTTGCTTTTTTGTCCTTTTGGTCTCTGCTTCTTATCCACACTTTGATTCACAAGCTTTTCTCTCCCCTCTAGCTTGGAGAGTCACAGCACAATGAGATAAAGGATAAATAGAGCATTGGCTGGCCACAGTGAAAGAGGGATTCTTTAAAGTTCTATTAAAACCTAGTTCCTTCCACCATCACTATCTCCCTCACTGCTGTATTTTTGGAGCCAACAGGTAACTGGCATCTTGATTTCAAATTTGGGGGGATGGGCTAAAGCATTCAAAGGGGTGAAGCGCCAAGAGTGCACTCAATGTTTTATCTGTGACTCGTGTTAAAGAGAGAAACACTATTCATTATTCATTTTAGGATGTTTAGTTCTGAAACAATTCTGTTTCAAATGAAACTGAAGAATATGCAATGCAAACTTTCAGGTGGTGTAATATCCTATTTCTAGTATATTCAGTTTCAACACATTTTTCTAAGCATCAAATCACTTTAAATAATAAGTATTATGTAACTTCAAAATTTTATTTAAGGTATATTTGTGGGAGAAATACACAGATATGCACACACAGCACACACACAGACACACACACGTCACCTACTAAGACTACTAGTCATCCATTCACTTTAGCAATGCACCGTTTAAAAGATTCCCACATATAGACCATCAATATAGACCAAAATCTGAGGAAACGTTTATTTGTGTACGGAATACAGCTCAAGAGAAAATGCCTGTAACTTTTTTTTTTTTACAATTCCGAGTCACTGATACTTAGAACTGTCTTACATAAATTGGTGAGCAAGATGAACTGTCACAGAATTAGCGCCCCCTAACCAATTTCGAAGTAAACCAGAACTTTAATACAAGGGAAAGTTCTGGGAAGCTCTTTGATGAACATGATTCCACTCTACAGTAATGAAATTCACAGTCACATCAATAGCCAATATATAGACAGGCAAGAGTTTTAATTTGGCTAATGCACTTTTTATTCATTATTGGGCTTCAGTAAAAACCTGATTTCCAACTTATGGATGCATCATTTAATTACTCATGCTTCACTTTTCAAAATGAGAAAGATTTAACTTGCCCATGAATAATCGATCGGGTGAGCAAGCAAGGGGTGCAGAGTCAGAATGTCAGAGTTAGCATCATGCCGTTGCAGTAAAACAAAGAAAGTATTTCAGACCTGTCACTTGCTTGTTACAAGATATATATAACATATATTTTAAATGTTTTCATATCTGTTGATCTGGATTTCCATACTTAAGGGCAGATTTAATTTCCCACATTGTAGAGATATTTGTTATGGATTCTCCCCCAACCCATTGAAAGTATTTGTTGGTCTTGCTTTCTTGATAAAAACTTCAAGCAGATGTAAGCATGTATGATCACGAGAGCCTAAATAATTTTTTGACGACATAGTTTTCCTTTTCAAGAAGCAACTTGGAAAGGTAAAATGCCCTTGGTGGCCATATTCTGCAAATGTGAAATTCAGAAATATGTTCTGAAAAAAGCCTTACCTTCCATCAGTAGGAAGAGGACCAAAGAGCACTTACTGTTTCCAATGAGATGAGAAGGCAAAAAATATAAACACCAAAAAACAAGGTCAGAAGGAGATTTTAAAATGGATTTTCAACTACTTAAGCCAGAAAAACAATATATGCTGTGGCCCAATTACTAGTGTCATCTAATGCCAAGGCTGATATTGAACCTTACGTTCACCTTCACGTCTTTCAGACCAACCAGGTCCTAAGTGGGCTTCCCAGGTGGTTCGGTGGTAAAGAATCTGCCTGCCAATGCAGGAGACATGGGTCTGATCCCCGGGCCGGGAGATCCCCTGGAGAAAGAAATGGGAACCCACTGCAACATTCTTGCCTGGAAAATCCCATGGACAGAGGAACCTAGCAGGCTATAGTCCATGGGGTCACAAACAGTCAGACATGACTGAGCGATGAAACGACAGGTCCTAAGGACCTAGGTTCTTCTCGCCCTAGTGCTGCACACCACTGTTCAAGGCTTTATAGGGTGAGGCTTTAATTAATGAGGTTAAAACATTCAAGAAAAATCACTGGACTTTATAGATTTAAAAATTTAAATGCATATTGTCCTTAAAATTGTATTACTATTATTGGCTTTATTTTATGCCTGGAAAGGCCATCTGCGTACCCAGTTTATGCTGCCATGACCCCCACAAAGCTGAACTACTCTTTTATCTTCTCGTCCACGAGAGTCAACATGACACACTTGTATCCTAGCGTCTCAGGGCTACCCCTGGCCATTTATTCTGAAAAAAGCCACAGCTACAATGCCCACCTCAAGGCATGATTTCAAGTGACTTTGGGCTGCTTCCAAATATATTAATTTTCCCCAAAGGATAAAGATCTGCTACTGCTGAGACTATTCGAATAATCTAAAATAAAAAGCATAAAGGGAAGTAAAAAAAAAGGTTTTGCTCAATGACAGCCTCAATGAAATATCACTATGTGACTTTCTAAAATGACAACTGTAAAAAACACAAAGTATATTATGTATTTTTTTTAACCTACAACAAGATTTTTGTCCTTAACTGGAGAAAGTTTTAAACATCACAACAGAAAACTTCCACACTCTGGAGCAAAACATTCTACCATCAGCTAAATAAATAAATCCAACTCTGTTTTCTAGAAGTAATTTTGGGGCAACCCATGGTTGAAGTTCAGACTTAAGAAGAGTAAGTCATAGACAGCAGTAAATGTATTTAGATATATAGAACCTGTAACCATTATTTATTCTAAATCTGAGTTTTCAATCACTAAATATATTAGAAAGCGTTTAAAAGTCCAGGAGAGAGAACTTCCACTTAGTACAAAGCTGACCTTTGAGGTCTCTTTGGAAAATATTAGAATCTTAAGAGTGAATTCTTTAACAAAGCAACATATTTAAAAAAAAAAAAGCAACATATTCCATTTTTCGTACTTGGGTTTTCTTGTAGCAAGGTATAGGTATCAATGACACAAAAGACTTTTTTCTAGTTTTTATCACTAACTTTTGTAAATTATAACTGTTACACATAGCCTAAATGCTAATATATCAATTTTTACTTTTTGAATGAAATTTGTTCATTCATTCTTCTATTTAGTCAATCAACAAATATTTATTGAGGCACTGTGCTGAATATATTTATGGATGGTGATTTACCTCTTTTCACTTTAAATTATCTATATAGACAATGAGCACTGAATTATGCTACATTTTACACAAAAGGTAGGGATTTGCTTCCACAACCTGGCAGGAAACCTTTAAGCAGGGCATAAACGGTATTCACAGTTTTGAATTAAATCAGAAATGCTCTGCTGAAACCAATAATTTGGGGTTTCATTTTTCTTTTTATCTTCTTTATTCTTATTCCAGCTATGAATCATATCACTACCCATTCATTCTTCTAAGACATGGGAACATTTAAGTGAAGGTTCTGTTTATTCTTTCCCCAAACCAGTGACTAAATTTAAATAAAATGTTCTTGAGGTTGAAGGAACATGCCATTTCTTTTCAAGTTGTCAACCCTCTAAAAAAAAGTTTCAAAAAGGAAAGCCAAAAGGAGTGTCAATGTATAATTTTAAACACACAGATTAGCTTTAACTCATGGGCTTTTCAGTGTATAACCCAAGAATTCTGCCAAAGTAAAGAAAAGAAAAGAGTAGTTGAGTGGGGCAGGGGGTGGAGGGGTTGGTTTAAGCATGAAATCTCAGAGGTCTCAAAATAGTTCATTTTCTGAGCTAGGCAGCTATGCCAATTCAATCAACCAGAGAAGTTTAATAATGGATTTCAATCAGTCTTTTTTTTTTCTTTTTGTCAATTAAGAAACAGGAACTCAGTTCTTCTAAGTTATGAAGAATTGAAATGGCAAGTCCAGGAACACTAAGCTTCTCTTGAAGTTGAGCAGTGAGCATAGCAGCTAATATAATACAGCCTTGGCAACAGGGACTACTGCCCATGCTTGCTGTGGCTGTACCCTCTGGCTGTGTGACGCGAGGCAAACCACTCTGTCTCTCTGAACTTCCAAATCTTCATCTGTAAATGGGGATAAAAACAGTTTCTATCTCAAACAATTGTTGCTGCAAGGATTACTGAGCACTGTCTCTGTGTGTGGCATGGTGCTAGATTCTGGTGATGCTCTGTAGAATAATCCCTTGCCTCAAGTTTCTAATTGTAGTTACGGAGGGGAAGTAGACATTAATACAGTGCTTTTTTTGTGGGTTCTGGTTATTGTTCTGTATTTGGGGTGAGAGTGTTAATGCAGGATGGGATGCTTAACACTAAAAAAATCAAACTTTGACAAATTCAAATATTCGAGACACCTTAAGTTTCTCTATAGCTATCTTACCTGTTTTAAAAATACCTGTTTTAAATCCTTTAAGGGGAAAACTAAGGTTGAGGAGAATCATATATGAACAATGGGGAAAAGCAAAAGAGGAAACTTACTCGAAAATAAAAAACCAAGATTTATGCCTCAGGAATGCCATGCTATTAATAGCAGAAAATGCCACAGAGAAAGGAGAATTCTTGATTCATCTGGAATCGTCATGAAGTGTTCCATAAAATCAGTTTCTTTCTTATTTAAACTATATTGAGGACAATGTTCTACAAGTTTATATAATACCTATCATTTTAAATGAGCAAAATAAAAAGAATTTCACTCTCACAGCTGGTTTAGGTCACATAGGCATCTGGCCCAGCATTATCAGTGAACTTCTCCTTCTACTTGAGGCTACTAGAATCTAGCAACATCCCCCTATCCTGTACCTCTCAAATCTCCCATCTTCTGACTCCAATGTATGGACACTGGAGGGAAAAAAAATAACAAGATAGATAAGATTTTGTACAAGTTCTATAGGATTGTAAAATTCAGAAATAATTTGGTGTTGGTGAAACCCTGGGGTGCTTTCTTTGAGTGATTTGCATACATTTTAATACAAAAGACTTTGTGACATTTTTTATGGCAGGCAGTTCAAGAGGCTTTTCTGGTTTACTCAGGGCCCAGCCGCTGTGTTCCAGATAGCCGAGGTCATCTGATATCAAGACCTCCAGATAAGCGAGGAGGCACTGCACCGCAGCACTAGAGCCTTAACAGAATAGAAAATTCCTTAACACAACTGTCGACCTAGAAATCTGTTCTTTAAAACGAAGGAAAAACAGAGTAATATTTGTCGGTAACACAAAAGTCTGTGGCACCTTATCTTTTCACTGGGCTTTGAGCAAGCTTACAGAACCATCTGACAGGAAGAGATTCTATTCCATTCAGGCAGTATATGTTGAAAAAACAAACAACTGCCACTTTACATAGTTCATCCGACGCATGATCTGACACCTCTATAAAGCGGGGAGAAAGGTGATCTTATTACATCCTGCTTTTCGTGAACGAAGAGAACCAGCTTCACCTAACTTTCCCTAAGCCCTGCTCCTAGGTATGCAGGATGCCACTTGATTTCTAGGGAAACAGTTCTGTTTAAGAGCATAATAAAGGAAAACAACCACAAATAAGTCATAGACCTTGTAAATATTTAAACAAGGAAGACTTCTGAGGAAAAGAACAAATCATAATTATCCTCGTTATCTTTATAACTAATGCATGCTGGAAGCTTAGTACCTGTGAGCCCCTGGACTAAAGTGTCTCCTTCGGTTCACACAGAGCCTGGTGAGGTTGTCAGTTTCACAGGGGAGTAAATAGGCTCAGGGTGGGCATCAAGCTTGCAGGGCAGGGGGTGGGTCAGACACTTGTCACAGGAGAAAATCCCCCCTCCCCAAAAGCTTCTGCTTTTACAACGAGGAGACTAAAAACATCAGATCCATCATTTTAGACCAATCTACCTGGTGTGTATTTTTTCTTAATTTTTAAAGAAAAGATTAAGTAATCAGATGGGCAGATGAGCAGAGATGGACAACGAAAGATTCTCAGTGTCCAGAAAACGTATATAACATTTTTTTCCCCAAACTCTGAGGGTCTTTAGATTAGTTTCCAACAACTGACATAAGGACAAGATTTTCCTGCTTGAAGATACTTATCCCTCCTTTAGTTCATTCGTCACCCATTTATTGAGTAGATGTGCCATGCAAACTTGAAATGAACATGTCGCCTCCTTCCAAGAAGCTCACAGTCTGGTACGGAAGACGGAAATATAAACACAGAGTTACAGAATGATGTGACAGAGCAGTGACAGTCACACGAGATGCTGCAATAAGTGAGCAAGGCAAGGTGGCAACTGGTTAAATATCAGGGGGGAAAAATGATCTGTTTCTTGCTCCAATGCTACTTTATTTACATTTCAAGAACTTTATTTTTGGATAAGTCCTATTTTAATAATGTCCATATCCTAGACATTAAGCCCATTCACAAGACACCGAAGATAGATTAATATCAGCACTGGAAGAGTGTACTTTCTGCCCATCACCTTTAGCAAGCTCTTCTACACTGAAGCATCTCATGGTTTGATCACTGGAGGGTAGGAGGCTATATGAATACACTGCAGATATGTACTCATTCATTAATAGTAGCTTCAATATAGCTGAAATCACAGAACTGTGACCTTATAATGAATCATACTCAGAAAGCACTTCACAAAACAGCAACTCCTACTTTATGCACTATCTATAGTGGAACAACAAGATGTATCAAAATATTGTGTATTTAAAATGAAACTATCCCCTACATCAAATAAAGAACATCTACTGACCATGGCTTAGAATATACCTAACTTATTTCTTGGTCCTCTCGCACCAAAAATAAAACAAAACTCAAGGTGATTTGTGTCTGCATAAAACCAAAACTGTCTAGTTGAGCTAAGACTTAAAAAGTCAGATGACTATCATTTAAATCCTCTCTTTAAAAATAACATTTCTTGCACAGCAAGAACTGACAACCCCTCGTTTGTGGTAAAGTAGCAAAGGATACTAAGCCAATCTCAACACAGGTTTAAATGCCTTAAAGATCTTGACATATTCCATCCTAAAGCATCAGGAGATGGCTTGGAGTATAATTTCTCTGAACGGTGTGAGCAGAGAATCAGACATTGTCTCTAAAATCTAAGCAAAGTAGGCGAAAGTCTGTTGTCGATCCTTGGAGAAAATATACTAGAAAAGTCAAAACTGATAATACTGGCAACAATTTCTCATGTCAACTCAAGAACTGTTTCTGAACAAAGATCCTGAATAGAAACCTAATTTTACATTAGGCAGTGACCATCTGTATATACTAGACAATAATATTTGCAGACAACAGTATTGATGCTGTCCAAGTTTTCCTGAATAACGATGAACATACCGACGGTATGTACAATATCTTCCCAGATGAAGAAAAACGGATTACAAATCTACCAAAACGTCTCTATACTACCATGCTTCCCAAAGACAAAAAAGTGGAGGGAAATCACACAAGCATTCCAATGTGATACAAGGGGCAGACAAGCTGGTCAGAGGATTGACGTTGCTTTCAAAGTGTTAAAAAAAATACATACGTGCACTGATATTAACCAGAAGGACATAAGATAGCTGCTCGACCAGGATGTACATCATCATCTTCATAAACAGCCTGACCCCAAGAAACGAAAGGGGGGAGTAATCAGACAATGTAAAGTCTATGGTAAACGATGGAATTTTGCAAGACCAAGCAAGCCTGTGGCCCAGAGCCTGCTGTCTGTCACTCACCCACTCTCACCTTCATCCAGGCAGCCTGGCACAAGAGTGGCTGTTACTCTGCATTTCCCAGCCGTCCCCGCAGCTAGGCTGGTCGGGTGACTATGTCCTGCCGGAGTGAGCAGAAAGGATGTGTGTCCAAAGAACAGACTGCTCCCCTCCCGTTTCCCTTTCTCTCTTACAAGAGGCTAAAAGGGTGTGACTGGAATGACTCCAGAATCTCCTTGTAGAAGGCGGCAGAGCCACTGTTAGCCTTGGTCACTGAATGGCTGGGTAGAGCTAGACTATCCATAGAACCAGAGCATCCACCCCAAACTATTAAGCAAAGGAAACTTAATTTCTAAATATCCAACTCACTGCAAAATTTGCAGCTTTCTAACTTCACTAATAGGTTCTCAGAGAATTGCTATTGGAGATGCAAGAGTATCCATGACAAAATTATGAATAATGCTCTCAACCGACTTGTCAGGAGCAACCTGCTAATCGTCAAGGTCAACAGAGTGAGTCCATGCAGCACTAGCGCCTCAGGACACCCCTGTACAAACAGCACTGTGAGCCTCAGTTGGGTGTGGACCCAAGAGCACAGGGAAGGGCAGGGGTGGAAGCCACTCTGCTCGGCATTCTCTAATCCAAGTCCACGGGTAAATACTGCATAAGGGTAAGAGGGTGATCACAGGGGAGAAAAGCATTGTCAGGGACCACTAAGTAATTAAATTAACGAGCTCCGGTCCCTATTATGCATCAACAGAGTCACTTTTCCTTCTCATTCCCAGTAAATTATTTCTTCTGTGAATGTAAAAAGTTCACATACACACAATAATTGCCCCTGTCCTTCAACTTCAAAGGACATACCTCACTATAATTGATACAAGTGAGCCTTCCTAATTCCTAAGAAACACAAGGGTAGACAAGCGGGCCCTCGGAGTCAAGAGTCTAAGACGACCATGTGATCATGTACAAAACGCTCATTCTTCATTCATTTAGTGCCTCCCAGATATTACGCTGGGTGCCCTGGATACAGCTGCCAACAGAGTACATGCAATTCCTGTGCTCAGGAACTATCACCAACCAGCAGAATTCCTGGTGCCAGATTGCATGATAGACACAGCACCAGGGGGAAGATGAATAGTAACAAAAACACCCACCAAACCATCATCCACCAACCCTGCCAGGAGAAATACAGACTGAAGACAGCATTTCGTTTCATAGGCAAAGTGACCGTACGAAAACAAATAACTCTAAAGCTCAATCGATTCTGACCATGACATATTGGCATCTAGAACAAATGGTCACTTTGAGTGAGAACTCGTTTCGTAAATTAGGGGAGGAAGTTCATGAAATGCTAGAAATTCCAACCAAGCCACTGGATGTAAATTGTGATCCGATTCAGAGCTGACACGTTCAACAGTTTAATTTAGGTACAGCTCTCAGCTGCGCTGGGCACATGCAAGAGAAACAGATGCTTTGAATCATTTCAACGTACATTCCTGTCAGAAATGTCCTCTGTGACACTAAAATCAATTTCCTACGCCTTTAACTAACTGTTCTACCAAAAGAAAAAGGGGGGAGGAGGAGAGGAAAAAAAGATTCTTTTAATCGAAAGCCTTCCCACTGAAGCAAAATTAAACCCAAACCTATTAAACAGTACAAATTTATGTTCAATTTTTATAATTAGTGTTGCTTTCATAGAAAGGATGGTGATAGGACAGAATGGGACACGATCCGTTATCACCGTGGTGACCAATGGAAATTTTTGACTTGTCCTGGAGAAATGAGGTAAATTTGACAGAGCTGATATGTGAAAAAGGCAGACTCCGATTCTTGTCCAAACTAGCCCAGAAAACTGCAGGAGAACAGACTTGGTTTTGCTTGGGAATTTCAACTACTGATCCAAACTCAGAACCTGTCCTCCTGCCCCCTACAGATTCTTAAATTCGCATGGCTGCCTCTCTTAAAACTCTGTAAAGCATCTTTAAATATACTTTATGAGGGCGCCGGCAGAGTTGGCTTGGAAATTCAATTAAACTCATGTCTCATATGTTTAGCCAGAAAAAAAAAAATCAAAACGTCATCAAACCAAACAAAAATGGGAACACACACTGAGTATCTAAACACTGCAGCGTGTCACATCTCTCCTGGAGGAGGAGGACGTTCCCCAGTACCCCCACCTCAAGCTACACCAATTAAAGACACAATCGTTTTTTCCTTTTCTATTGCAGTTATCTTGTCCTATATGGATGTGAGAGTTGGACTATAAAGAAAGCTGAGTGCTGAAGATTCATGCTTTTGAACTGTGGTGCTGGAGAAGATTCTTGAGAGTCCCTTGGACTGCAAGGAGATCCAACCAGTCCATCCTAAAGGAGATCAGTCCTGGGTGTTCACTGGAAGGACTGATACTGAAGCTGAAACACCAATACTTTGGCCACCTGATGCGAAGAACTGACTTACTAGAAAAGACCCTGATGCTGGGAAAGATTGAGGGCAGGAGGAGAAGGGGACAACAGAGGATGAGATGGTTAGATGGCATCACCGACTCAATGGACATGAGTTTTGAGTAAGCTCCGGGAGTTGGTGATGGACAGGGAAGCCTGGCATGCTGCAGTCAACGGGGTTGCAAAGAGTCAGACAGGACTGAGCTACTGAAGTGAACTGAACTGAACTGACCTACCACAAAAGCCCATACTCTAGCTAAAAGCAGAAGCGCAGTTTTCCTGAGGCCTGGAAGGTGTTTTCTAGCACATGTCCTCTCTGCCTGCTTTCCGCTGTTGATTTAAGGCAAAGCCTGCTGCCAGCTCCCCCTGCACTGTGAAGATAGTGCCTGCAAAGTCACATTCCACCAGAACCCAAATCACTTTGCCAGCTGTGACCATGCCTCAGAATACCCTTCAGGAGTTGTCATTTATTGGACTGAGATATACATGTGTGTGTGTGTGTGCATGCACACACACATATATGTATATATGTATATATATATATATATATATATATAAACACACAAATCTGTTTTTAAATGTTCAAAATGTGAGGTTTTTCAAGTTATTTGACTTTTAGGCACTCACCATTTGGGACCAGCAAGCTAACCTGTATCTGAGAATATCTGATCACAATGAAGTTGGCTACAAGAATCTCTAGAGTCACTTATTGACAAATGATGAGAAAAGGAGTAAGGAGTTCATCTGAAGTAGAGAGTCAGATGACTCAGTAGCCAGCATTTCAACATCAGAACAGGGCTCTGTTCATACCTGAACTTGCTGACATTTTTCATTCTCTGTGACAGCCAATGAAGGCAAAATGAAGAGGCAGAGGTTTGAGCCACAGTATGTGTGTGTGTGTGTGTGTGTGTGAGAGAGAGAGAGAGAGAGAGAGAGAGAATTCTCATCCCTTCCATCCAACACCTCTTGCTAAAGCCAAGAGGAGACCCAGGCATCAAAGAGAGCATTCGGCAAGTGCAAGAAACCCCCCAACACAAGGAGCAAGAAACCCATCCTTCTTACGCACAGTGTCACCATGAACAGTCATTGTGAACTCAAACCCAGAAACCTGTTGATGTCCCCTGTTTAAGGGTAGGTGATTGACTCTGATGTAATGACACAAACTCCAGGGATCCCTCCTTAGGGCCCCAAAAAGAAGATTTAGTACCCTGGGCATCAAGAGGAGTTGTGCTTAAGTTACTTGGAAGTGTTCAATGAACATCTCTTACAAGGAATAAAACTGACTAGATAGCAAGATAAAGCAAGAGAAAATGCACAGCGTAATACTGACTTTCCAGTCAGCAAAAGTTAATGAGTTGCAGATCACGAGCATCTCAATGTAAAACCACCGTGTGTGCATGTTATGAAATTACTCTACAAAAGATTGCTTAAGCAAATTTACAATGAAAAACAACATCAAAACACCAAGGAAGTGGAATGAATATAAATAGGAAGCACACTTAGACACCTAGGGTGTCTTATTTTAAGGAGGAAAAAAAAAAAAAAAAGGATCCTCAACCTTCAACAAGGACTTTTTAAACTACAAAGCAAGATCAGACAAGCATCCAGGTCATCTTCATAACAACATAAATTTTACACAAGCAAATAAACCCAACTACAGAAAATTGATCTTTCATTGGCCCTGCAGCCACACAAACAACGTGCAAAAATCCATCCACGGGCACTCTTCAAAGTGCCGAACTGAATCTACAACACCTGGAGATGAACAAGAAAAATTTAAATGGGGCCTGTGGGTCTCTAAAGAGCAGTTTTTAACTGGCCCATAAGCTAATAAGAGCGGTTATAAACTGTGAACAACCAATGCCCTACCAGGAGGAACATTTATCACACTAACATGCCTGGAAAAGTGGAGAGGGTTCATCTACACTCTCTCTGCAGCTTCTATTAGAATGTTAATTGTTCAAACTGAAGAAAAGGAGACAGAAGGAATGGCTTTTACCATCATGTGTTAAGTTTATTTTTGTTCATCTGACCAGTTCCCAAGGGGCAGGAGGCTAATGACGGTTCTTCATCATCAACTGCAAAGGATATTTACATCCATCCCGTAACCATGACAGCTGTGTCACTAATTCCCTAACTGCCTCCACCACATGAACCAATCATCTGGCATGAAGCTGCAAGATGGAGTGCCCTGCAGTCATTATTCACCAAGCACTTTCATTAACAAACTGCCCTTAATTACAGCGGTAATTGCAAAATTATTTCATAGCAGCAATTATTTTTCTCAGCCAATCCAGGCTATTTAAGTAGGACATTGCCTACGAGAATGGCAAAAGGCCAAGTAATCTATGACCAAAGATATGTTTTAATTGTACTACAAACTTAGTTTTCCAAATATTGCATCAGAGGGCTTTGAAATTACATTATACATCCCGTTAGGCACTCCACACACAGAGACACACACAACCTCAATAGAGCTAACCTTCTCTACTTCATTTCAATTTGAAAGCAAAATGCATCCATAGCATTCACATTAAGTACCTAAACTAATGCTATTGTCTAGCAAAGTAAAAATAATGAGTTTCAAGATCTAAACCAATACTTTGAAAATTGCTGAACATGCTAACCTATCCATTTGAGAGACATCAACTCCCCTCCCCCCAAATGCACTCCTTTCACTCAAGAGCCCTTTGTTCTTTTATCCTTACACACTTAGGTACCTTGTTATGATAAGGAGTGCCATGCCGGTGTACCTATCTATCTGCTGGCCTCATAAACAAAATCCCAAAGTAGTTGCCAGAAAGCAAATCTAGATATTCAAAATTACTGACTGAAATGCATCTGTGCTTAGTTTCTTCATGTTTCAACTTGAGAATTCTTCAACAGCTATCCTGGAGATGAAATGAGAGTCACAATGCCCCATCTGGATAAGAGGGAGTTTTCAGTGGAGCCAGAGAACAAGAAAGGTGTGATCTGGAAAAACTCAGAGGGAGCGGTTGAATCAAGGCAATGCCAGTATTGCAGTCAGATTACAGGGATTATACGAAGACTTCGACTACTGTCCTCAGGAGTTTGGATGTTACCTGGTAGATAGTGAAGACCTGTGGAAAGCGAGGGATGAAGACAGCTTGAATTCCGATAGTGGTAATGGACACGGAGGGACAGGGTGGAGAAATCCATGAACAATTTTGCAGGCAGAATTATACTTGGTGACTGCTGAGTACAAATGGGAACAGAGAGCTATTCAGAGACTGTTCTGTGGTTTCTAGCTTGTAAGACTAGATAGATGGTGAGCAAGGGAAGGCAATAAGCATCTGCAATACATTTAAACATTTCAAGTTTGCAATATCTATGTGATATTAACCTAGAGATATTAAGGAAATAGCTAGAAAGAATAATAACACTTATGGCTTATTTATTATATGTCAGGCATTGTGTTAAAGGCATTAGATGTATGAACTCACTTGATACTTGAAATATTAGGGTCTATGAATTAGATTCTATTTTCACAACCATTTTTAAGGACAAGGAAGCTGGGGCTCAATTACTCAAGGTCACTATGGCAGAGGATGTTAGTTGCTTAGCAAATATCTATTCTTCCCTGCTGCCGCTGCTGCTGCTGCTGCTAAGTCGGTTCAGTAGTGTCCGACTCTCTGCGACCCCATAGACGGCAGCCCACCAGGCTCCCCCGTCCCCGGGATTCTCCAGGCAAGAACACTGGAATGGGTTGCCATTTCCTTCTCCAATGAATGAAAATGAAAAGCGAAAGTGAAGTCGCTCAGTCGTGTCCGGCTCTTAGCGACCCCATGGACTGCAGCCTACCAGGCTCCTCTGTCCATGGGATTTTCCAGGCAAGAGTACTGCAGTGGGGTGCCATTGCCTTCTCTGATTCTTCCCTTAAGTGCTCGGTTAACAGAAGCCTTCTTCTTTGGCTGGCTGCGGTGAAGATAGCATTTCCTACCTCCCTCAGGGGTCGGTCAGGGACTGTCAGTGCAAAGGGTTGTGTGGGATGGGAAAAGAAGTCGGTTCTGCCTGGAGTATTCTTCATTGTCTTTCCTTCTGCCTAAGGGGCAGCAGCTCTACCTGCAGCCCCCGCAGTCATCCTGGACTAGAAGGTACCACCTGGGGACTATGAAGTAGAAAGGAGGAGGCTGAGTTCCTGCAGACTGAGTGGGGGCCCTGAACTGCCCCCTTCCAGACTATCGTTAGGTGACAAAATAACCTAGTATTTAAGCCATCATTTGGGGGGGTCTACTGCAGAGCCAAAAGGAATTCCTAAACGATATAGTAGCACAGCCAGGATCTGAAGGCAAGTCTAATTCTAAGTCCAATGCTCTCAACAAAACAGTCAGACCACTCAGGAGAGAATCAAGCGATATGTGCAGATTGTCAATTACTGGTATATGCACATCTTGATAGACTTCATTACTTCCTCTAATACAAAAATAATGCAAACTATTCAGCATCATCATAAAAGGGAAGTATTATCGTTAGATAAACAATCTGGATGCTAGAGAATTAACATATTACTGATTTTAGAGAATGAAAATAAATAATTCTAACGTTCCTAAAATTATCAGGCATGATTTTATCTTCCTGGTAAGGTCTTCTTTTGGAGTCCTGTAGAATATTACAAAAAAAAAATGAAAGGATTTCCTTTGCATTTTAAGGGTGTTGTCACCACAAAAGCCAAAAAACTATATCCTTCCAGATAATCTTCGAGGAAACCTTTTAAAATTAATTAAATGAAGCATTTCTTGAGAGTCCCTTGGGTAGCAAGGAGATCAAACCAGTCAATCCTATAGAAAATCAACCCTGAATATTCATTGGAAGGACTGATGTTAAAGCTGAAGCTCCAATATTTTGGCCACTTGATGCAAAGAGTTGACTCACTGGAAAAGACCCTGATGCTGGGAAGAGGAGTCAAGAGGAGAAGAAGACAACAGAGGATGAGATGGTTGGATGGCATCACTGATTCAATGGATATGAGTTTGGGCAAACTCCAGGAGATAGTGAAGAACAGGGAAGCCTGGCATGCTGCAGTCCTTTGGGTTGCAAAGAGTTGGACATGACTGAGCAACTGAACAACAAGAATATATATACTAAGCAGAACTACAAAAGAACTGGCAAGATACTTACATACCAAGTAAACGGGAAATGATCTAGTCTCTTCTTTTCTAAATTTTAGTTGGATAAATAAAAATCCAGTTCTGTAAAGAAATGAAATACTACTGATTTTGCAATGAAGTATGTTTCCATAACAAAATAATTTGTAATTTCTCATATCAAAATCATTAATAATTTACAGGCTAAAATAAGTTATTACATTGGATTTCCTATGCAGTTAGGTGTTTATAGATATTTCCCTGTATTACACACTGGTGAATTTTAACTAAAAGGTTAAAAATCTTGTATTCCTACAAGAAAAATTGCAAGATTAGTGTGTACACCTTCAATTTCATAACTTCAATGCCAGAATATGCTGGAGTTGGTGGGAATCCAGAAAAGAAATGCTTCATTTTATTAATTTTAAAAGGGCTTCTAGAAGATTATCTGGAAGGATGATGTAGTTTTGGCTTTTGTGGTGACAACAACCTTAAAAAGCAAAAGAAATCCTTTCTTTATAATTAAAAAGAAAAATCAGTATAAACATGGGTTTTCCCAAAGAGAAATTATATCCTCTTTGTTAAAATATTACTTTTGAAGTTCATGATTTAACTAGAATCCCAGTCTTTGTAGCTAAGAAACAAGACAAATGCTTTCTTCTACCTAAAGCAATGATAGCTATATTTTAGAATATCCACATATTCATACTTTTAACAACATTATAGCCAGTAAGTGATTGTATTTCATTTTGATGATTTCATATATTTTATTAATGAGGAAAATCGAGGTATATTATCTTAGGATCTAAAACATTGTGTAATTACAAGTTTTATACCAGCTTTCAAGTAATTCCATTTTTCAAAGACAGTAAAGGGAAACGAATCTGAACCAGAAAGATATTCTCTCTTAACAATAAAGAGAAAGTAATTCAACTTAACATTTCAGTTTTCTCCCCAAAGAGCTGCATGATCAGTGAGAAGAACTGGATTAATCCCATATTCTCCCTGCTTATGTATGTTTTTAAACATCCTCTGGAGTGAATATGCTAGCAGTAAGCACACAGTATTTGGGGAGAAAAAAATGCATATTGTGGGACACTCTCTGGGCTCTCCTAGTGACTAAAAGCAAACATAATAAAACAACCTGCCATAAATTCAACGCTTCCCCATTTACCTATTCTTCTCTGAGCACTTTAAAACATGTAAATCGTATTCCAATGCATTCTTAACGTTTGACCCAGATTACATAAAAGAATAGCAGGGTAATAAAAGTCTTCCAATGCTCCACTTGCAAATATTGGAGAATAAAGATAGGCAGTAAACTACTACAACCATGTCACGTCACGGATTCCTCTTCGGAACACTCTAGTTCCAGTCGCTGCTAATAGCAGAACTTTCTGCGGTGGTCAGATCTTGTTGCAAAATGTTCCCTAAGATTTTCTAACTATGTTAATGCCACTTGTTTGTCTTCCAAGTCATTTTGCATCAGTGGTGTGACACTCTAGGCAACGCATCCCATGGGGTTAGAGCCCTGCTTGAGGGAACCAGAGGAATGCAGTCATCACCCACAAACACACCATCTGCTCCGTCTTACTGCTTAATTAAACTAAAACTGGTAGGTTCTTAATTCTCACAGCTCATAAAAATAAAGGTCACAACAGAGTCTGAGCATCGTGCATCATCCGCATAACATACAGTTGCTACAGTATATTTTGTCAAGCTATCACTCAAAGGAAAAAAGGAAGACACCAACTAGCTGACATCAAGGTATCACATGATTCTATCAGTCCTGGTCGCAGATCAATGACAGGACAGCTGAACTGTCAGCCTGAGTGACCAGAAGGTTCCATTCTTGGCCGTTGTCTTTACCTCTTTCCTGTAGTACTTGCCAAAAAAATTCTTCCACATATTATAAGTTGTTGTTGCTGTTCAGTCACTCAGTCATGTCCGGCTCTCTGCAATCCTATTGACTGCAGCATGCCAGGCTCCTCTGTCCTTCACTGTCTCCTGGAGTTTGCTAGTGCACATTATAAGACTACTCATAATTTTGTTATTTCATTAACTCATTCATTCATTCATTTTTCAACCATTTATCTAAGGCTTCCTTTTGCAAGGCATTGTTTAGTACTTTAGAAGATACAAGGATGAATCAGATGCAGACTCTAAGCATGCACAGCTATTAATGAGATATATGTGTGCATACATATATGCTCATAAGTATGTACACACGTCTTTATGTGTGTATTATATGAGCTTTAATTAAATACAATTCATAAGCATACAATTTATTCAAAGTATACAATTCAATTGTTGTTCGTATATTCACAGAATTGTGCAACTATCCCTCTTAATTTCAGAAGATTATCTTCATTTCAAAACTAATTTTACTCTCAGTAGCAGTGACTTCTGTTCTTTTCCTCCAGCCCGTAGCAGACCACTGATCTATGTTCTGTCTCTATAGACTTTTTATTCTATACATTTTATATAAATGGAATCACTTAATAAGTGACCTTTGGGCTTTTTTCACTCTGCATGATGTTTCCAAGGTTCAGCCATGTTACAGCATGTGTCAGAACCGTGTTCCCTCTTGCTGCTCAATAATATTCCAGTGTGTTTGTGTGTGCATACATTCTGTTTATTCATTCATTGGCTGCTGGACATTTGGGTGCTTCCCACCTTTTTGGTTATTATAAATAATACTGCTATAAACATTCATGTACTTGTTTTTGTGTGGACATATGTTTTAGTTCTCTAGGGTATGCAGTTAGGAGTGTAATTGCTGGGTCATATGGTAACTCTATGTTTAACTTTTTGAGGAACTGCCAAGCTGTTTCCCAAATTAGCTATTTTACATTATCACTAGCAAAGCATGAAAATTCCAATTTCCCCACATCCTTGCCAACACTTATTATTGGCTGTCTTTTTTTAGTTTAGTCATCCTTGTGGATGTGAAATAGTATCTCATTTTGGTTTTGATTTGCATTTCTCTAGTGACTAATAATGTTGAGCTTCTGTGTTTATTGGCCAACTATATATCTTCTTTCGAGAGATGTGTTATATATTTTGTGCAACTTTTAATCAACCATTCGGTAGAAATATATGAAGCATTATATTTGTGATATTCCAGCACCAATGTGTGACATTTTCCATCAAAGCACGAATATATCTTCTTACCCTAAAGTTCCTTTTGATGTTTAAATGAAAACACTAACATATACGTCCAAATTAAAAAAAAATGTCTTAAAATTCTGTAGCATAATTTAATGTGGGTTGGGGAGTAAGAATGGGTGAGTGAAATTTCACTTGACTAGTATGTTCTTTCTAGCCAATGGCTCATTTTCCAAATCTAGTATAAGTCAACTAATAAGAATTTCTAAAGAAGATAAGTGCCTTGGAAGTGGCTGAATTAAAATTCAGTAAGAAGAAATGAGAAGAAGGAAATGGCAGCCCACTCTAGTATTCTTGCCTGGAGAATCCCATGGACTGAGGAGCCTCGCAGGCTGCAGTCTATGGGGTTGTAAACAGTCGGACACAACTGAGTGACTAGGCAAGAGGAAATGATGGTGAAGAAAATGAAGGACAAATTCAGCTTCAGAACAAAGAAATCCAAGAAATGTTAGAGAGGTAAAACAACAGCTCTGGACAGTAGTGTGGAGAGATTTTGTAGATAACTAAGAGTTATTTCCTGGGGTTTCCCGGGTGGCTCATGGGTAAAGAATCTACCTGTCAATGCAGGAGACCTGGGCTCGATCCCTGGGTCAGGATGATCCCCTGGAGAAGGAAATCACAACCCACTCCATTATTCTTGCCTTGAAGATCCCATGGACAGAAGAGCCTGAAGGGTTACAGTCTATGGGGTCACAAAAGAGTCAGACATGACTTAATGACTAAACAAGGATGACAGCAACAACAGAGAGTCATTTCCTAGGAAAGTGGATGAATTATGGTGTCACTAGCCCAGAAGAGGAAGGATCAGGAGCGGGAGGAGAGGAGCAAACCAAAAAGCAGATCCACTCAAGAAGGACCAGTTATATGGTAATGGATTTTGTTGCTCTTTTAAAGAAAGGGATATGAAAAAGGAAAATAAATGGGATTAATCCAATTTGGGCCACAGTGGATTTGGTCTGTTATTTGTGAAGTGCTGTCCCAGGGTAGGAGAGGGGAGAGCCATGTAAAAAGCCCTGCAAGACAGTGCTCAGGAGAAGGTGTGGGAAAAGAAAGAACCGCAGTCTCTTCACACAACAGAGAAAAGCCCAACATTGTTCTTAACTCCTTTCAAACCAAATCATTCTCGTTGAAAACAATGGAGTAGTTGATTCAGTGATATAGTTATGAGATACTGATGAATGAAACTATGCTCCGCATTGTGCCTGTAAAATTGATCACGTGTCTCCCTTTAGACATCTCTGAACTGACTCATGCACCTTCAACTTCTTCTCTGTGTAGGTTTTTTAAGCTTCGTAACATTTCTCTCCAAATAAGACAAATTAAAAAAAAAAAAAACAAATGAACGGCATCAACAATAAGCATGATGATTTGGATGCCACGTTCTCTATAAGAAATGGGGAAAAAAAAAAAGCAAAATTGTAAAGGAGTCAGCAGTCAGACGATATACTCCAGGCTCCTAATCCATCTCTGTTCTCTCCTGTTGGAGTGTCAGTGGATATGGTGCATGACAGCAGAAACAGAGACCTTAAAAAGCAATTAAGGGTGAGCAATCTCCTGCTAAACTGCTAGCACAGATGTAACCTTTTTTTCCACTGAGCTTAGCTTCATTCCATGGTCAAGAAGCAGCTTGATAAATACTATATGATGAGCAAGTGATCAAATTTATAAAAACTAAAGATGAGGAATGACCAATGGGAGAACCCCAGGTGCTACGGAGAGTGGCTGCACTGATTTCTGTGCTTCCTGCTGCCGGTAGGTGGCGCCAAACTCCTTGAAGAGGAAACGCAGAGAGCCAAGTTAAAGGGCGGGTGTGTGTCTAGAGGGAAGCGCTGAAGGATTTGCTTGTTAGTCGACAATTTCTCTTTCAGGGCAGCTTTTCTTCACTTGTATCGGCAAGCTTTAAATTTCAGAAGTGATTCACCCACATCACGTTATTTATGCACTTCTTTTTTCCCCTCTAATGTGAAGTGCCTAGCTTCACATTAACAGTGTGACCATCTTCACTGCACACAGCTCAGCTGTGTCCATCAGATAAATGGAAGGTTCCTTACAGCATCTATTAAAAGGGTTTTCAAAGGGAAAATAGCATTTTAAAGCAATTTGGATCCCGGAAGTTAAAATCTACAGGAAGAAATGTTACAAAACTGCTACTTACAACCACCAACGGGAAAGAAGAACAACAAAAAACTGTTTCTGGTCCCCACCATAGCCGCAGGTAATCAACAATAAGGTAAATCAACCCTCTGGATTACCTTCTCCGAGGGTTCTCATGCCCTTAGAAGCTCCAAGTCTTTCATGCCTTGAGGTGAAAGAGCGTCAACTTCCAAAAATACACTTCAGACATGCATCTCCTGGTGGCCCTATTCTGGGAGGCAGCCACGGGTCAGATCTCAATGGCACCTCAAACAAGCAGTAGTGATGAGCTGGGGGTTGAGTGGGGATGGGATAGGAGGTTTGGTCAAGTTGGGATAAAAGGAGGATGAAGAGAAGGGCGTGTCTCTGAGGACCGAAGCTAGCAAGTTCTTGCTGCTAGAGTTAGATATTTTGTCCCAGGTTTTCACTACCCTTCCTCTAGATCCAATTTTTATAACAAACAAACATTTCCTGCCAACCTCCTAAAAATTTTAAACAGCAGCCAAGGCTGACTTCTATTCGGCACAATTACATAAGACCAAGCAGTGCACTGCTCTCATTTTTGGAGCTTTGTTTTAAGCTCCCTCATTAATCTTTCAGTCTTTTGCCATCTCTGCTTGACTATAACTGCCCTGAATTTATCCAAGCCTGCAGCATGCCAGGCTCACTGGTGTCTAAATCACCGGGAGCTGAATACACATGCTACTCATGGGACTCTACACTTCCATCAGAAAGAACCAATCACAGCTCAGGAGAGGTAAACCTCTTTTTAATTGTATTCTATGATACTAACAGGCATTCATTACACATGGACCTTAAAACAAGATTTGCTCTTGGCTGCTCATAATTGTATTTCTACAGCAGTTTAAACCGTTGGCACCTGCAGTTGCTAGCAGGCCTAAGCTAAGAATTTCTATTATCCCGGTTTCAAGGGTTACATTTAAAATAAAACTCAGAGGGGCAAAACATTACATACACACATATTTACACAAATTAAATACTATGCACAAGTCAATACCTTCTGCACACAAAACTACATTAAACTCAATTAGCCCTAAGCAAAACTACAGGAAGCAGGTTTTCTGTGAACCAACGTAGGAGCTGTTCTGTATAATGAAGAATATAAAAGCAGCGAGATTACAGACTTCTGCAGAATTGTCAATAAATACTTTTAAAAAATCATTACCAAGACTGATTTCTAAATTAATTAACGTAAATGAAATTAACATAAAACAGTCCAAGCTAAGGAATTTATACACAAATAACCTCCGACTTCTGGATTCTAAGAAAGAAGGGCTTTTGAAGTGTGTTTCTGTTGTCCGAGGTTTTTCAGGCTATTCCAAATACTGAGGCACAAAATAGTCCCCAGACTTGTCCTGGTTACTGTTTCCTACTTGATTATGACCAAAATTAAATTATACAAATATTTCACTAAATATCTTCTCAACCTTATAAATATTAATATGAACTCAATCTCCTATGTGCCCAGCATTTAAAAATCCATTTAAAAATCTTGGAAACTAATTTAAGATTTCCATCTAGAATACAAATCAGTACATCCTCTTCCTCGCTCTGTTTTGCTTGGCACCCATATCTGCACATTTAGTGCTGAATGTCAGTTGGTAGCACTTAAAGATGATGAATATTAAAAGCATGCTTCTGCCTGCTAGCATATTAGAGCCTAGCAACCAGTGAATTTGTCATAAGCTACGTTTTCGGTGAACAAACTACTGCCTTGAAAGCACCACAGTGTTCTGTTAATTGCCAAATTGTGAAGAAGCTACACCGAGGGTGAAATTTTACATCAGGTGAGAGCATTGCAGGAAACCAAAATCTTTTTAATTTTTAATCTTTGAAAACTTACCACCTTACAGCACCGCTTGGCTGTATTTTCTAAAGTATTTCCCTGAGGACTACATTTGAACAATGCACACTAACACCACCAACTGCTAAGAACTGAACAGCTGTTATGTGCTGGACACTGAGCATTTTACCTACATGTATATGTGCATGGTTTTGAGGTATACATGGTACCTTATCTACATGCCGTCTTCACATGTAAACTACCCTGTGCTGGGCTGTGTTCAGTCGCTTCAGTCACGCCCAACTCTTTGCAACCCTATGGACTGTAGCCCGCCAGACTCCTCTGTCCATAGGATTCTCCAGGCAAGAATACTGGAGTGGGTTGCCACACCCTCCTCCAGGGGATCTTCCTGACCCAGGGATGGAACTCTGCATCTCCTGCATTGCTGGTGGATTCTTTACCACTAAGCCACCACAGAAGCCCTATAAATTACCTTATTTGCATATAGTCATTGGAGAAGGCAATGGCACCCCACTCCAGTACTTTTGCCTAGAAAATCCCATGGACAGAGGAGCCTGGTAGGCTGCAGTCCATGGGGTCACTACAGTCGGACACGACTGAGCGACTTCACTTTCACTTTACACTTTCATGCATTGGAGAAGGAAATGGCAGCCCACTCCAGTGTTCCTGCCTGGAGAATCCCAGGGACGGGAAGCCTGGTGGGCTGCCGTCTATGGGGTCGCACAGAGTCGGACACGACTGAAGCAACTTAGCAGCAGCAGCATATATTCATGCTATCTTTACATATACATCACAATATGAAATTTCCTATGCCATAAGCTAAGCTACTGCTTTCCTTGGAGAGGTCAGATGACTTATTTGAGGTCATGAGCAAATGAAAGGTAGAGCAGAATTCCCCACCCGGGTCTAGCTCTCCAATCCCCTATATGTTACTATGCAGCCAATTTTCTGTCATATAAAACCTCCTGAAGGGCTGACACATGCTGGATACGCTTACTCTGTTGAGTCCTAAAGTTTAATGTCTATTTCTTTTACATTTGCATTAAGTAAGTCTTCTAGTATACAGATCTTTTTTTTCTGTAAGGATTCATTCATCCAGAAGACTGAACAAAAATGCAACTTTGATGGGACCACAGAAGATATTATTATTACTATTATTTTTTACTCAATTATAAGTGGATTGCTGAGATCACCTATTTAGCATATGGAAGAGCAGCTGGTTTACTCTCTCAAATCTCTGCACAATATACCTCTTCCATATACCCAACTCTGTGCCATATGATCCAGCACTCCCACTGCTGAGCATATACCCAGATAAAACTATAATTTGAAAAGATACATACTGACAGCAGCACCGTTTACAATAGCCAAGACCTGCAAACAACCTAAATGCCCATCGACAGATGAACGGATAAAGAGGATGTTCCAAGTATCCGGGGGAATACCACTCAGTCATCAAAAAGAATGAAATAATGCCATTTGTGGCAACGTGGGTGGACCCAGAGATTATCACACTGGGTTGGCCAAAAAGTTCATTTGAGTTTTCCTAGAAGTTCCAAAAAGCTCCAAATGAACTTTTTGGTCAACCCAATACTAAGAGAAGTAAGTCAGACAGAGAAAGACAAGTATCATATGATATCACTGATACACGAATCTAAAGTATGGCACAAATGAACATATTTATGAAACAGACAGACTCACAGACATAGTGAACAGACCTGCAGCTGCCAAGGGGGAGAGCAAGATCAGGAGTCTGGGATTAGCAGAGGCAAAGTATTACATACAGGATGGATACACAGCGAGGCCCTACGCTATAGCACAGGGAACTAGAGTCAACACCCCATGATAAACCGTAATGGAAAAGAATATGAAAAAGAATATATATATGTATATAACTTAGTCATTTTGCAGTCAGCATAAATACAACATTGTAAATCAGCTATACTTCAATCCATTTTTTAAAATATACCCAACTCTGTCAAGTTTCTGCAAATTGTATCTGTTCCATATATCAACAATATACCCAACTGCCTAGCTTGGAAGGAAGAAGTGTATGGTAATTGGGATTTGGCTATGTGACAGGAGCTGAAAAATAGGTGCTATTTCCTACCAGCCATGTGACCAAGCCCCAACATGAACATTTAACAAAGGAGGCAATTAATATCTAGTTTATAGATTACTGAGAAGGTTAAATGAAGTCATGCATATAGGATACCAGACACACAGCAAGGGCTCAATAAATGTTAGCTGTTGTCTTCCTTTGGGATACCAGATTTTATCAAATCATCTTTACTACTTTCCTTGGATGCTATATGGTTCTTTAATTTGTCTATTAAGAACTGTCTTACACTCAATAAGTATTTTTTCTAAATCAATTTTATGCTATCAGCTCTACAGCTCTCCAAATCATTCTAAATTATCCTTCTGTTTCTCTAGGCTTAGAGAGATTCAAATTCTTTTTCCAAATTACAGACTAAGATCTTCTTTTTGAGCCTTATTTTTCTAGTTGCTTAATCATTTCTGTTGACCTCTGATTTCCTACCAGATTGGCCAAATCTTTCTGATATGATGACATCCAGAACAATCTCAATTAACCTTTTGAGAGCCTAAAAATTAAGACTTATTTAAATTCTGATTTCTGCCTTCCCCAGCACTTACCAACATGTTCATCACTGCATGCTAATCTCCATATCTCCTCCATGTCTTACCTCAGGACAGATGTTTCGTCCAGATTTCAGAGTAAAAAAAAATTTTTCTCTCTCTTACAATGCAAGAGTAACAGAGCAATTACTTATAAAGTTGTTGTTTGTAGATGAAATTACATTTTCCAAGAATATAGTTAGTTAGTTTATATACGTCTTTGTGCATTTCTTTAACTAATACCATAGTAGTTGGATCACATACTTTTGAAATGAAAAGATGAAGGTTTAGGCACTAAATTCTGTTGTCTGCCTTGATCACACAAGTTGTATGAAAAGAATATTTAAAACTTTTAAGTGTCAAATTAATTATTCATGTATTATCTAAAAGTATATATGCATATTATATTTATATTTCAAAATTCGATCTCTCTTTGAAAATGAGATATAAAAGTGAGTCTGCTAATAAATAAAAGAAAGAAATATAAAACTATTCTGGTTTTCTATAACTATTCTGTTTTTCTATCCCTAGATGGGATTATCGTGTTCATTTGATTCTATTTTCTGTACTGAGTTTTATAGGCATCCTGTTTTTTTACTTAATTATAAAAACTTTTAATAAGTCTTAAAACATTATGTGGTCTTCACATTCAAAAAACTAAGATCATGGCATACGGTCCCATCACTTCATGGCAAATAGATGGGGAAACAATGGAAACAGTGAGACTTTATTTTCTTGGGCTCCAAAATCACTCCAGATGGTGACTGAAGCCATGAAATTAAAAGATGCTTGCTCCCTGGAAGAAAAGTTATGACCAACCTAGACAGCATATTAAAAAGCAGAGACATTACTTTGCCGACAAACTTCCGTCTAGTCAAAGCTATGGTTTTTCCAGTGGTCATGTATGGATGTCAGAGTTGGGCCATAAAGAAAGTTGAGCACCGAAGAATTGATGCTTTTGAACTGTGGTGTTGGAGAAGACTCTTGAGAGTTCCTTGGACTACAAGAAGATCAAACCAGTTAATCCTAAAGGAAATCAGTCCTGAATATTCATTGGAAGGACTGATGTTGAATCTGAAACTCCAATACTTTGGCCACCTGATGCGAAGAACTGACTCATTTGAAAAGATCCTAATGCTGGGAAAGACTGAAGGCAGGAGGAGAAAGGGACAACAGAGGATGAGATGGTTGGATGGCATCACCGACTCAATGGACATGAGTTTGAGCAAGCTCTGGGAGCTGGTGATGGACAGGGAGACCTGCCATGCTGCAGTCCATGAGATCGCAAAGAGTCAGACACGACTTAGCGACTGAACTGAACTGAAAACGTTATGTCTCTACTCTCAACATAACCTCAAAAGATCACACTAATCTTTTAATGGAAGACTCATAATTTAGCACTGTTATTTCCCTTACTGTCTACTAGCTTTCCACTTAAAAAAGAAAAAGTCATCAGAATATTCTTGTGTTGATCTGAAATTAGAAACTCCACCTGGAATGTAGGATCAATACCTAAGATCAAGGTAGATCTGAAAAATGTCCCTCCAATAATTATCATAGTTGATACATTGGCATTGCACTTTCTCAATACCCCTGCCATTTCTAGGATGGAGCTGTATCTTTCTGGCTTCTCTGTTGCATTCTGGGTGGTTTCATGAACTTTATTCTCCATCACTGACTGTGTTTTTCTTTTTTTAATTGGAGGATAGTGCTTTACAATGTTGTGTTAGTTTCTGCTGTACAACAACAAGAATCGGCTGTAAGTATACACATATCCCCTCCCTCTTAAGCATTCCTCCCCCCTCTCCAACCCACCCCTCCAGGTCATCGCAGAGCACCAAGCTGAGCTCCCTGTGCTGGCTGCGTTTTCCAAATGAAGTCTCCTTCTAATATTTAAAACGAAGATTTATTCTACCTATTATAGTTTTCGTTTCATTATACCCTTTCTAAAAATTCTAATTTACTAGATGCAACCTCTTTATGAATCTCATTGAATTTACACAGAAGAGCTTTTCTGACAGATTCTTGTTTCATAAAGCAAATCTGTTTCTGAAAGATTTTGCTGCAGATTCCTACAACCTCTTTGCTTTAGAGCTTTATTGCTTTTTGTTTTAATTAGTCATCTATAATATGTGCACTGCTTCTGTTTTTACATCATTAAGCTTGGTTTGTTGACCTTGGTCTTCAATGCTTACCCTATGTGAGGACTGCTTTAAAGCCCTTACCAATGACTGAGTTTCGTTAACGCATCTGACAATCTCTTCAATGATCACCTCGTACTAAGAGCTGAGCAAGCTGCAGGGGGTTCAACAAGAAAGGATCCACCGCCTCTCCAGCTTCCCTCCCAGCCCTTATGGAGCTTACCAACCCGGGAGATGAACAAAATGCACACTCCACGAAGGGAGACAAAGGGTGACGGGTGGAAGGTGTGGCGGGTGCCAATGCCGGAGGACCGAAGGTCACAGACAAGCCAGAAACTGGATGGGCCCAGAGGCCACCTGCAGTGAAGTCAATCTGCATTCCCTTCCCTAAACCCCACGGAAAAGCTAAGTAGAAGGAGCAGGTAGCTGATGTTCACCAGCTCAGCTAAAGCAATGAGCGGCGCTGGAGATGAGCAAAAGGGAAAACAGGCCGGTACAGGTAGAGAGGCAGAAAAGGACGGGAGTGCGGGTTGCGGGGGCAGTGGGGGTCAGGCCAGGATGGGGGTCACTGAAGAAGGGGCATCTCTTCCTCTGTTTTCAACCACAAGGAAGAAGCAAAATTCCTCCCGGAAACTAGAATGGGCTCCATGCTTGATTCTCACTGTGGTCACTTTGGGGGACGTTTTTTTGTTTCGTTTTCAGACAATTTCATGGGAATTTGAAAGGAAATAAGGAAGACGTTATTCACAGCACTTCCACTCACTCTGCCATATTCTTGGAAGTCAGTGGTTCAATCTCAAAAGAAACTTACTAACAACATGGTCCTTATTTCTGCACTGAAACAATGAGTGCTGTGGAGCAAAGATTTCCTGGCCCACCCAACCAAACAGAAGAGCATGCCCCACACTCAGACACACAATTCCTGCCTACAGCCCTGCGGGCGTATCTGTGAAGCTCGCCATCATAAGACTCACTTAATTTTAAATTAAATTAAGGGCCCAGTAGGTAAGCACATAGTTCGGGTTATTCCAACTAATGTCCTAAACTTACAATTTCAGTGATTCTCCATCCAATTGATGACTCCTGCTATAATAAAGAATTCATGAACCATGGAGCCGACTGACAAAAATAAAATAAATAAGTATCGCTCAGACTTCAGAAATAAGAAAAAGCATCTGCAAAGTCCCATTCCTAACTGGAAAAGGGTAAGTATCTGGGGGAGATTTTCACCTAGATTTTTATCCCATCTATACCTGTTGAGGAAAAACATGAGGATACAAAGGCTGATTTTCTAACAAAAACAAAGACCCTAAATTTTTGAGATATCAGTTGACACATACAATATATTTACGCACACACACACAATGATCAAATGAACTAAAATGAAATACAGATCTATTTTCTTCAGCACAGCTCTATCGTTCCCTTCTCCCTGAGTGTGTGTGCATGTGTTGCAAGCAAGGGGGGGATGTTGATAGATTCCTTTATTCACCATACATTTATTGATCCAATTGCCCCAGTTTTCGTGAGGTTTTCTAACAATGCCCCATTGCCAGAGAGTAGGAGGGGAAAAACAAACCAAAAAAAAGCAGGTGATAGGAAGGAATCTGAGCTGGAAATTCTCAAAGCACACTGTGTGAGAGGATACACAGCACAATCGTGCCAACCATCTGATTATTTCTGAGCTGGACACAGCTGAAGGGAGTAACCCGCCTTCTCTTGCCCCACGTCCACCCCACCACCTAAAAACAAAGAAGAAAGGATGAGGGCAGGGACAGGGAGGAGGAGAGAAAACTGCAAACTCAGGAGCAAAAGTGGGGGCGGGGTGTGGGCAGATGGAAGTAAGGAGGCTTTTTCCAAGAGGAGCCTAATGGAGTTTGAAATATTGAAAGTGGAGCTGGTCTATTAGGTGTGGCGTGTGTGTGCACACCTGAAGTGGACTGCAGATGAAGGTCACTTCAGCGGAGGCAGGAGAACTATGAGATCTGGGTATCAGCAGAATCATCAAAAGGAATGCTATACACACTTAGTGAGGAGCCTGCCTTAAAAATCACTGAAGAAACTGAGACTCTCTTGAAGCGATTGTGGTTCTGGAACTGCTACTGGGAAGGTGAGGGGCTGATGGAGAGTGGGGAGGTGTTTAAAATTGGATTGGTATGATATTACATATAGTCGATGCAGTGTCAATATCCACATCTAAGAATATGCATGTGTGCTCAGTCGCTTCCGTCGTGTCCGACTCTTTGAGACCTATGGACTGTAGCCCACCAGGCTCCTCTGTCCATGGGGTTCTCCAGGCAAGAATACTGGAGCGGGCTGCCATTTCCTCCTCCAGAGGATCTTCCCAACCCAGGGATCAAACCCGTATCTTTGGCATCTCCTGCATTGCAGGCAGGTACTTTACCCACTGAGCCACCTGGGAGTCCTGTCAACACAGCCTTGGCTTGATGTCTCCACTGACGTGAAGGCAGATTACAGGGATATCAGATTTATGGAAATTTTACTAACGCATATATATGGAATTAATAAAGATGGTAACGATGACCCTATATGCAAGATAGCAAAAGAGACACAGATGTAAAGAACACTCTTTTGGACTCTGTGGGAGAAGGCGAGGGTGGGATGATTTGAGAGGGTATCGTTGAAACGTGTATATTACTATATGTGAAGCGGGTCACTGGTCCAGGTTTGATGCATAAGACAGGGTGCTCAGGTCTGGTGCACTGGGATGACCCAGAGGGATGGGATGGGGAGGGAGGTGGGAGGAGGGTTCAGGAAGGGGAACATGTGTACACCCATGGCTGATTCAAGTTGATGTATGGCAAAAACCACTACAATATTGTAAAGTAATTAGCCTCCAATTAAAATAAATTAATTAATTTTTTTAAAAGTAATCTGGTAGTAAATAAAGAGAGTCAAGAAGAATCTTTAATTCCTATGTCTCTACTCGGGACTAGAGGGAAAAAATGAAATTATGGTCCTCTTGGATTTCCCGGGGGCTTCCCTGGAATGTCACTGGCCGGTATCTTCTCACAGTTCTGTCCCTGGCACCTTTCCCTGCTTCGCCTACACACTCAAAGCAGTGTCAACCTCACCTCACCAGTCCCAGCCCAGCACTCGAAATTGATCGCTCATCTTTCTCTCTGGCTGTCCATCAGTTCTTCAAATCAGCATGATTAAAACTAAGTTTATAACCCTCCTGCTCTCCCCTTATCAACCCTGCTTGTGTTTACTTCATCAAGACAGAAAGTCATCCTCAAAAACTTTTGCCTCCCCCTTACACTCCCCATCCCTACAAAACCAGTAAGCGAAAGTCACTCAGTCATGTTTGGATTCTCCAGGCCAGAATACTGACATGTAGCCATTTCCTTCTCCAGGGGATCTTCCCAATTCAGGGATCGAACTCAGGTCTCCCTACAAAACCAATGGGTAAATAAATCCCAAGGATTTCAATGACTTTGAAAATTTATCATGTTTTCAAATCTGACTACCACAAACTTAGGGTCAATCATCTTTTCTCACCTGATCTTCTAAATGACCTTCTAGCCAGCTTTTCACTCTTCAGAAACATCCTCTACACCCTCAACAGGGCATTCTCTCTAAACAATGATCTGATCAGATCATTTTCACACTTAAAACTTCCAATGGCTCCCCACGCCTACAGGAGGAAACTCAAATCTACCGAAGCTCCCAGTCATGTTCTCCTTTAAGGGGAGAGAGAGAAAAAGAGAGAGAATTCCTGCCACGTCTCCCTCAGAACCGTTGGGAGAATCAAATAAAAATGTATGTAGAAGCACTTTCAAGGCTATAAAACATTATCCAGTGGTTCTTAGCCTTCTATGGGGTCACAATCCCTTGGATGAGTCTGATAGAAGCTCTGGGGTTTTCTCCAAAACATAAATATCACCATCTACCTGCATGTACAACTTGGCATCCAGTTTCAGGGCATCTGTGGATGTTCAAAGACAATCCCGATTAAGAATTTACTTAGGTATTTATTATCTTCACGTTGGTACCCAGAATTAGAGTCAGCAGCATCTCGATGGCATTTCCAGCCTCATAAACAAGCAAGTGGCTCTCCTGTGGGCAGTCTGATTATTCACGCAGATGTCTAAAATATTCATCAGCAGGGTCAGTGCGTACATAGTGAATAGAGGCAGAAAATTAGTACAGTAGTTAGAGGGTAGGGCTCACAGTCATTTCATCGGAGTGCAGCTGTCCCTAAACACACAACCGTTTGAAAAGAACAGGTTATTTTGAAAACAATCAGCTGAATTGAGTCCAAAAAAAAAGTGGCCAGTGGGCCTTCCTCTAACTAAATGAAAATGAAGCGAGGTTCCTTCCATTTCACGTAGCTCATCGATGCAAAAACAGGCACACTGAAGCTATTCCATAGCATAAATGTTCATTATTCATGAGCCGGTTTCTTGCAGCTGCATCTTCCGCAATGTGGTTTTGACTCTATCTGTCTGTATGTCCTGCAGCATGTCTGTGCATATTTCCACGGTATATTTTAGTCCTCAGAAACCAGAAGGCAAGGAACAATGCCTACACTGCATGTCTGTCCAGGACTCATCACCTGGAGCTGCCAGGACGTATCCAACGGCAGCAACTCCAAATTTCACAAGTGTGGGCCTAAATTCCTCATCACAAAAAATTGGTCACATCCTCCTTCAGAAGACTGTGGTCATCAAAGTTGTGTTATTGACCAAGGACTTAATCTTAAATCAATCACAGATGACGATGCCACCAAAATGAAATACCGCCCAATCAGTAAATTTCAAACAGTAGATAACATGTTTCATAGCCTATAACACCATATATGAGGCAGCTCCTATACACTATGAAATATACCTACTGAATACAGAAACTAAGTATGTTCTTATTTAAGACTGGCCTAAAACCAATGTTGCTGCTGCTGCTGCTGCTAAGTCACTTCAGTCGTGTCCGACTCTGTGTGACCCCATGGACGGCAGCCCACCAGGCTCCCCCATCCCTGGGATTCTCCAGGCAAGAACACTGGATAACCATTTAATTACCTGTTCTTTGCTTGACTTCTGAAAATTAATATTTTGGGCACATATATCTCCAGACATGTCCCAGCAAAATATGAACTCTTGGTTTTTTTTTTATTTTTCTCTTGATTAATTTCCAAGAAGCAGTCATTCAAAAACGTTAAAAGAGCCTTACTGCCGAGTGCTTTTAAAAGCCTGCATTTCCCTATTTTGTCACGAGATGGCGATATCATGCATTAGTAAATGGTAAAAATCATTAAGTCTTAATTTCTCTTTAGAAATGGGGTTCTCAAACTTCAGGATGTCAGGGCCCTTCAAAACTCTTCAAAATCATTGAGGACCCCAAAGAGTCCTGTTTATGTAGGTGTGTGCTCAGCTGTTTCAGTCGTGGCTGACTTGGTGCGACCCTATGGACTGCAGCCTGCCAGGCTCCTCTGTCCATGGAATTCTCCAAGGCAAGAATACTGGAGTGGGCTGCCATGCCCTTCTCCAGGGGATCTTCTCAACCCAGGGATCGAACCCATGATGTCTCCTGCGTCTTCTGCATCGCAGGAGAATTACTGCTGAGCCACCTGGGAAGCCCTTATGTGGGTTATATCTATCAATTTTACCACATTATTTAAAACCAAAAGTTTACCTATTTCTATTAATGAAATTACTGCTACTGCTACTGCTAAGTCACTTCAGTCGTGTCCGACTCTATATGACCCCATAGACGGCAGCCCACCAGGCTCCCCCGTCCCTGAGATTCTCCAGGCAAGAACACTGGAGTGGGTTGCCATTTCCTTCTCCAATGCATGAGAGT
This sequence comes from Bos grunniens, assembly GCF_055505025.1. NCBI lineage: Eukaryota > Metazoa > Chordata > Mammalia > Artiodactyla > Bovidae > Bos > Bos grunniens. The sequence continues at coordinate 26,403,906 of NC_141179.1, forward strand.
GAAAGTGAAAGTGAAGTCACTCAGTCGTGTCCAACTCTTCTCGACCCCATGGACTGCAGCCTACCAGGCTCCCCCGTCCCTGAGATTCTCCAGGCAAGAACACTGGAGTGGGTTGCCATTTCCTTCTCCAATGCATGAGAGTGAAAAGTGAAAGTGAAGTCACTCAGTCGTGTCCAACTCTTCTCGACCCCATGGACTGCAGCCTACCAGGCTCCTCCGTCCATGGGATTTTCCAGGCAAGAGTACTGGAGTGGGTAGCCATTGCCTTAAATACCAATAAATCCATTACATGCTAACATAAATAATATATTTTTTGTGTGTGAAAATAACTATATTGTCCAAAGCAAAAAGAATATGGAGAGATTTTTGCAAATCTCTTTAATGTATGCCTAGCATAAGAGACCTGGATTCTTACATCTGCCTCTTTATTCAATCTGTTGTGATTGAATTCAATCTGTTTTGATTGAAGTAAATGAAGAAAACTCAACCTCATGCAGATATGTAGATGAAAAGGGAAAATATTTTAATAGTCTTTTCAGATAATTCTGAATATTCTTCTTTGATACTATGCCAAAACTCAACAAGGGGTAGTTGCTTAACGCTCAGTTAGAATGTAGAATCAGAAACCCTATCGTAAGAACTTTCCTGTGCTGCTACATTAAAATCCATTGGTCTATCTCGCATTTTGAATGGATCTTCTACCCATGCTTAGGTTTTCTTGGCATCATGCATTGGCCCTTTGAGAAATACTAGTTCACTAAGTTACATGGATCTTCCAAACGTTGACATATTTCATTATTATTTTAAAAAATTACATACATTTATCACCACCAAGCTTATCAGAAAAGTCTTTAAGTACTGGAAAGCTGTCAAATTCACAGTCAGATTCAAGTTTTCTAAAATTCTTGTTTTCATTCGAAAGCTTGAATTTTACTACAGACAACAAACACTGGCCGTTGTTTCCCTTAAAATGACAGGTTCACTTGACTTTCAAGGAAATACCATGTGTGACACCCAATTTTGAATACCCGTGGTTTGTTAATTGTTCCTTTGAGTAAAACGGCGCTCCGTGAAACATTCAGCTAGTTCAGCTTGTAACTCAATCTCAGGAATATTCTTCCTTAGACGAGCATCATACTGACAGAGGCAGAAGTACTTCATCTGTACCTGCCCTTTCATCACATGGACTATTAAAAAGATGTATACTCAAGGTCAGGATTTGATAAGAAGTTCTATTGCTTCACCAGGACATTCTTTTTTACTCAGAGTGGAATGTATAGAGGTGAAGAATATAATGACTTCTAGGGTACTTTGGTTGCCACTGACTTCATTCTGGTTAAGGTGCCAGTAATTTTACCCACCACAGCTTTTGTGCCATCAGTGTAAATATCAACAAGTCAAAAAGGACAAATGATATCTTTGCACTGTAAGAATAGTTTCTATCTTATGGATCCCCAAAAGGATCTCAGAGATTCCCAGGTATCCATGGGTCACATTTTGAAAACCACACTTGAGTTTATAAAAGATATAAAACATAGATTCAATATGTGCTATGTCATGTGCTAAGTCCATTTAGTCGTGTCTGACTGTGTGTGACCCCGTGGACTGTAGCCCGCCAGACTCCTCTATCCATGGGATTCTCCAGGCAAGAACACTGGAGTGAGTTGCCATGCCCTCCTCCAGGGGATGTTCCAAACCCAGGGATCGAATCTGCATCTCCTGCATTGGCAGGTGCATTCTTTACCACTAGTGCCACCTGGGAAGCCTCCTATTACATATATAATATATATATATTCAAATATATTATTCTAGTCCATCCTAAATACTTTGTGAAATACGTAGGTTAAGTATCTTGACCATCCTCATTTTATAGAAGGTGAGACTCAAGTTTATGAAATCTTTAAAAAAGCTTAAAAACGGCTCAGAGGAAATTTAACTTAGGGTTTTGTTCAGTCTGTATTCTTTTCATTTTATTACACTGCATAGAAAATTAAAGTGGACTTATGATGATATTTAAAAACAAACTGAGTGACAAATCTAGGGAGAAATAAGAAGGAAGAATTCACAGTACAGAAAAATCTCTCTATTACAAAAACACTTGGTAAAGGGAAACTCGTATTTAATTTTATCCTTAACTCTTCCATCACACCTGCTCTTTTGATGCCTACTCTTCTTAAAAAGTTAAAATATTTTAATTGGGACCAAAACATGAACTTAGTAAAATATCAAATTTAAGTCCTTTCCTGAAGTGTTTGTTCACAACTTAGTTCTTTTAAAAGCATTACTGTATCTCATAGCCGTAACTGGAAGCATTTATCATTTCACAGCAGTAAGGCTAAAAAGTAAGTGTATACCAGGAGTGTCGTTCCAACTTTTTCTTAAGAAGTGGAACACTAAATAGTTAACACTTTACATGGCATCTCAATATGGGGGGGAAAAATGAATCACAGTTATTCTCTCTGGTGGAAACATACTGTGTTGCTGTTATTAGAAGGTACCCTTAATTAAGTACTCACCATATATGTTTGAATTTGTAAGAGGTTTACATATATTATCCACCTCATTTAATCTTTACATTTCAGAGTTGCCACTTTCCTTTAATATTACCACCATTTTACAGATGAGGCAATTGAGGTTCAGAGAATTAACTGTTTTCTAATGCAAGTGGCTAGTAGCCAGGCTGAATTTAAAACCAGTCTAAGAACATGGAAGCAACCTAGATGTCTTCTGACAGATGAATAGATGAAGCAGCTGTGGTTTATATACACAATGGAATATTACTCAGCCATAAAAAGGAACACATTTGTGTCAATTCTAATGAGGTGGATGAACCTAGAGCTATTATACAGAGTGAAATAAGTCAGAAAGAGAAAAACAAGTATTGCGTATCAACGCATATATATGGAATCTATAAAGACGGTGCCCATGAGCCTATCTGCAGGGTAGCAGTGGAGATGCAGACACAGAGAAGAGACTTGTGGAGGGTGGACGGAGGAGCCGGGGAGGGTGGGAGCAGTTGAGACAGGAGCACTGAAACATGTACATCATGCAAAAACAGATAGCTAGCGGAAGTCTGCTGTATGATGCCAGGAGCTCAAATCCGATGCTCTGTGATGCTCGCTGACAACCTAGAGGGGTGGGGTGGGGTAGGAGGCGGGAAGGAGGTTCAAGAGGGAGGGGACATATGTATAGCTATGGCTGATTCACGTTGATATATGGCAGAAGCCAGCACAATACTGTAAAGCAATTATCTTCCAATTAAAAATAAATAATTAACAAAAATAAATAAATAAACCCAGCCTATCTAAGCGTGACTGACTCCAAAGATGAACCTATTAGTTCCTGCCTCTGTTCAGGGGTTCCTGGGCCAGCAGCTCTCATGGGTACCTGTGAATAGATCCCTGATGCTCTCCAGTGAGCTAGCTTCCTATGGAGATGTAGTTGGTGGAATCAGTGCTAAATACATGTGTTAATTTGATGTTCTATAGACATTGTCTCATAATCAACACAAATTTCATTCCACATACTGTATATTTACACAGCTTACCAACTTGCTATTCAATTATTCCTCGATATAAACTCTCTTTTCCAGTTAAAACTAGGTGGCTCGTGATGTCTTCAGTCACACCACAGTCTTCCTCTACCATTCAGTCTGCACCCCTTGATTTTGCCTGTTGAAATCCTGCCTTTTATACCTCTGTGAAGTCTTCCCCAAGACAGGATGTAGGTATTCTGTCTCCTTACTATCTACCCCCTCACTCTGTATCTTTTCTTTTTTTTTATTTATTTGGCTGCATCGGGTCTTAGTCTTGGCATGCAGGATCCTCGTTGCATCGTGCAGAAACTTTTGCTGAGGCACACAGACTCTCTAGCTGTGGCACACGGGCTTAGTAGCAACTTCATGGCATGTGGGATCATAGTTGCCGGACCAGGGATCAAACTCGCATCCCCTGCCTTGCAAGGTGGATTCTTAACCGCCAGACCACCAGGGAAGTCTGTCTTTATCTTTCTTAATGCTACTTAACCTTCCATATGCACTTGCTGTATCTCTGCAGTGAAGCTGTAATTGTTTTTGCCCTCTTTGTATTTCCTACAACTTCTATCACAACAGTATATATAAACTAGAGGCCTGCAAATGTTGTTGAATTAATACTCTATGGAGTTGTGATAAAGATTTATTAAAAATCCATTTCTTAAGGAACTTGTATTAGATAAACATGTTTTAAGAGGGTCACACTGGTACTTCTAGTAATAAATCACTTCCAAGATAACCAGAGAAAAGCAACTACCATTACCGAACTAAGACTGAATTTGTAAGACTTGCCTCCAAGAGATTAGTTGGGAATAAGCACAAAGCTGGTGACATACTGACTGGTCCTAAGTGGACTATAATTATTTTGGGATATAAAATACTAGTCTGGAAGCTTGGTTCTCCTAAAGCAGGGAATGACTGAATTAGGAGAAAGCTCACAGTTCTATGAGTTTCCCTGGTGGCTCAGATGGTAAAGAATCTGTCTGCAAGGCAGGAGACCTGGGTTTGATCCCTGGGTCAGGAAGATCCCCTGGAGAAGAGAATGGCTACCCACTCCAGTATTCTTGCCTGGTGAATTCCATGGACAGAGGAGCCTGGGGGGCTACAGTCCATGGGGTCACAAAGAGTTGGATATGACTGAGCAACTAACACTTCCACACTTCTATATATACTAGAGGAAGAAGGAGGAAGAGAATACCATCATCCTCATTCTTATCGTCACCACCATCACGGCTAACATATTCTAGTGCTACTCTTAGCCGGACACTATTCTAAGCACCTGACATGTTCACTCACTTAATACTCACAAAACTCTGAGAATTTGTAATTGGATTTTATAGATGAGAAAACTAAGTCACACTCAAAAAAATATACAAGTGCCTAAGGTTACACAGCTATTAAGTAGTAGAGCTGGGATGCAATAAATTCTCTTAAATGGTCAAAATATTTGTCCAGTACTAAATTACCTAGGGTTTTTGTCTCAAATTTTAGAGAAATTATCATTTGGAGAAAGATTTAAAGGACTACTAATATCTAGAGCACACACCAGTGCACTCTCCCCATAACCTTGACGTTGCTGTCTTTTGAAGAATATTAGAAATCCGTGAACCCAACATGGCTTTCAAGTATGATAATCACTTAAGCCCTCTGAAGGCTCCTGGTGACCCATGGCAGATGCCCACACACAGAAGCCACACTGTGCAGGAAGCACTGTCTCTGCCTGCTGCCATAATTGGTCACAGCATCCCTACTCTGGTCTCTGCCACGGCTCAACTCTCCTTAAATACTGGGCAATTACATCTCACTCTGTGTTCTCTCCAAATATCCAGATTCCTCAGTCCTTCCTGGCATAGAGCTGTTAAGGAAGGGGAAGAAGACTGCAAGTCCTCTACATTTTATGAGATCCGATACCTTGGTATTAAAGAGGTTTGTTCCATCTTTTTTACCATTTAATGATGTAATTTAAAAAGCAAACACATCTAAGTTTCATGGAGCTTTGGTCACATCTGCTGTATAGAAGCTGCCCTTATCTTTTGCCTCTTCACTCATTTTACTTAGTTCAGAATTTAGTTTTCATTTTTAAGTTCTCCATTCAATGATTAATGACCATACAAATAGATACCTAATATCAGAATATAGGGAATGCCGAAGAGAGTATTAGCTCCAAAATTAATTACCAGTTGGGGAACTTTAGTTTTGCCAAATCTCTTAACCATCAAATAAGAGAACAAATTTCCTTTCAATCTACAACATAGAATAAGAGCATCAAAGCTTTTACCAGAGAGTTTAGGCATGAACCCTCTTCAATCTCCATTTCATAAGCCCAGCTGAGATTCATAATGTTTTAGCTGAAAAGAGGTAGAGGAAAAACGTATTGATCTCTCTAGGTATTCTAAATTTTGTCTGTTTTGCCAATAAGATCACCAAATTACCTGGGATCAAATTTAAAGTAAGTTTATTTTACAAAATAAATTTATTTGACATGTGAGCTTCACTACCCTAATGACAGCATCTGAATTATAAGGATAGGATTCCAAATTGCCCAGCGTGCATACTGAACCCTGGCTGACTTCATACATGGTTATTTCCGAGTCCACTCTGATCATGTCTTTCTCCCTCAATGACTGAAAGGTTGTTTTGAGAATGCTGCTAAGTCGCTTCAGTCTGACTCTGTGGGACCCCAGAGATGGCAGCCCACCACGCTCCCCCGTCCCTGGGATTCTCCAGGCAAGAACACTGGAGTGGGTTGCCATTTCTTTCTCCAATGCATGAAAGTGAAAGGTGAAAGTGAAGTCTCTCAGTCGTGTCCGACTCTTCGCGACCCCATGGACTGCAGCCTACCAGCCTCCTCCGTCCATGGGATTTTCTAGGCAAGTTTTGAGAATAGTGACTACTTAAAGAGATTCCTATCTAACATACCTAAGTGGTTTATTAAATAAAAAGAAAGCGAAAGTAACATGTAGCTTTATGGCTGCATTTTTGCTTTTATGGCATTTGGGTCACAACTACAATTATCTTAGTTGTATCTTTGGCTGCAAATGCAAGCTCTATTGTTCCTGTGAGGAGATACAAAACCCTTTAGGACAATTTCTTTTATGATGTGTCTTTCTAGGAACTCTCTGACAAACAGCTAGAATTGGCTATACTGAAAAGAGTTTTAAATAATGAGGCTTATGCAGTAGCCAAAATGTACTAGAATTTTAGGGTGGAGCTGCAGAAAGAAAAAAAAAAAGTCAGAGCATAATCCATGTGAGATAATGAGATGTATTTAAAATCAGATTTCCCATAGTCTAAGAGTTACAAAACAAAATAAACTTTCAATCCATGCAGATGGAAGAAAATACTGGTATGAAGTCCTAAAAGGAAATATATTTCGAAAATAACATGAAGAGGAGCTCCCGTACGTAGTTAAGAACTGGTGACATATCCTACCTGAAAAAAAATTAAATTCATACTCACTCAAATAGAAAAAGGAAATGCCCAAAGTTACTAGCTCTCAGACTGATGGACAGGTCTGCATATTCTAAACTACTTTTCTAGGTTTACATCCTCCTAAGTCAGAAATGTAATCTGTTTACTCATTCAACATTTCTTGAGTATTTTCTGTGGCCAGGCACTGGGTATATTTTAGTGAGCTGAACGGGCTTATATTCTGATCAATTTAAATAGCCTCCTGCTGGGCTATAACAAAGCAAAAATAAATAAAAGTGAGTAAACAATCAGTAATGACTACTAACTAGTTCAATTAACAAGATTTGAAACCCTTAAATAGGATATTTATTCCACCTGCTGAAAATTTAGACTTAAGTAGAACAGAAAATAAGCCACTAGATAACCTCTGTATAAACAAAGCTCTCCATGGAGGAATGTGAGAACTAGAAAATTCTTTGTTTTGCAGTTTCAGTTTAAGTAAGATAAGAAAGTTTACAAAGAAGCAGTGTGTTTTGCTCAGTAGATAAAACATTAATCTAACTGTTGGCCTAGAAATAACATATAAAACTATAAATTTGTCACATGAAAGCTTTAAGGAAACAAGCAGCTCACAACATTGGTTATTGGTGGATTCGGTTAGACTGTGGATTTACCAGTATGTGGCAGAGAATTTTATGAGGATCCTTTTTTCACTGTTTTGAACAGAAATTAAGTAGCAGAACTTCTCCTTTACCTTCTGGAATTTAAGTCTAACGCATGCTGAAATGACTGTCAGCTCTTATACATGTAGCTCAAGTCTCACAGCAATGCAAAATTACCCATACAAATATGGTGCAATGGGCTGCACATGATTATACACACTGGATCAGAAAACAATTTACTTCTTGCTTGTCAACACAAAAGCTTTAGCATCTAATCTGAAATTTTATGAATTCATAAAAAAACACACACCTGATATAGAAGATCCCCAGTTAGACCCATCTACAAAGCAAAAATAAATTATGCCAGCCATTTTTCACAACTGTCACTGAAAAAAATAACAACTGCAAAGCTTTAACTTAAGAATTTTGACTACATTAAAATACTTCCACTTGCAAAGTCTCAGCATAACACTATAACAAGAGATTCACTTTTCTTCAGAGAAATCAGAGGCAAAAATCATAGAGAACCTAGAAATGAATTTCAGTTTGAGGAACTCAAGAGTCACATGTGTAGTCCAGCCTGAATAAGACTTGAGTGACACATGGCATGGGCTTCCCAGATGATGCTGGTGGGGAAGAACCTGCCTGTCAAAGCAGGAGACATAAGAGACATGGGTTCAATCCCTAGATTGGGAAGATCGCCTGCAGGAGGGCATGGCAACCCACTCCAGTATTCTTGCCTGGAGAATCCCATGGACAGAGCAGCCTGGTGGGCTACAGTCCATAGGGTCGCCAAGAGCCAGACAGGGCTGAAGTGACTTAGCACACTTGCAACATATGATGTAGTATCACGTTTCTAAGAGAAACTAGGAAACCCAATAACTGCCTGTGTTCTGAAGGAGATGCAGAGAAGATAAAGAGAATCTAAGTGGAGGAACAGTGAGTGAGTGGAGAAGATATGCTTCTTACCAGTTTTCAAGTCTCCAAGGCAATGGCTAGTATATGTGTTTAAACCCCAGGGCCTCAATGACAGAAACAGCCATATGGCAAGTCTTGCTCTGTCAAGAGTAACCTTTCTGCTCTCCATCTATCAAAAGACTAAGTGCCACCAATATTCAATTCTGTCATCTCTTTCATGAAGCCTTTCTTAATTTTCTCCAGGCAAAAAGTAGTCTCTCCAATTGATGTTCCTCCATAGAAACTTCTTCCTGTTCAATGACAAGTGTTATGTTGCACATTTTATCACAGCTAGTTTAATCTCTTAACTGTCACGAGTGTGTGTACGAGTGTGTGCACGTGTGTGTGTGTGTGTGCGCGCGTGCATGCTCAGTCGTGTCCAACTCTTTGCAACCCTATGGACTGTAGCCCACCAGGCTCCTCTGTCTGTGCTATTTTGCCAGGGAAGAATACTGGAGTGAGTTGCCATGCCCTCATCCAGGGGATCGTCCCAACCCAGGGATCAAATCCATGTCTCTTGCATCTCCTGCATTGGCAGGCAGATTCTTTATCCCGAGCACCATCTGCGAAGCCCACGTTAGATTATAAGGTCATTATAATAAGTAAATGTTTATTCTTTAATAACTTACTATGCCTAGATCAGTAAATTGCACACACTACATGCTCAATAGAAATTTACCATTTGTGAAAACACATGAAGGTTTGTTAAGGACATTTTAAAAAGTCAAGAGGAGCACAGCAATTCTACTTCTAAGAATTTACCCTAAGGAAACATTCACAAAGAATACAAAGGCTTATGTGTGCAGAGGTTCATTACAACATTATTCATAACTATAATGATTATCATGGCAATAATAAAAACAGTTACCATGTATTGTGTCCTTATTTTAAGTCAAGCACTGTGAAAGCACTTTATCTATATTACCTCACTTAATTCTCATAGCTGCCCTATAAGAAAAATATTATTATATAAGCTCAGAGAAGTTTAAGGTAACTGTCCAAGGTCAAACAACTGGTATAAGATGGAGCTAGAATTTGAACCCAAAAGGTCTGACTCCAAAGTCTATATTCTTACTACATGTGTGGGTGCATGTCAAGTAGTTTCAGTCATGTCCAACTCTTTGTGACCCCAAGCACTGTAGCCCCAGGCTTCTCTGTCCACGGGATTCTCCAGGCAAGATTACTACAGTGGGTTGCCATGCTCTCTCCCAGGGGATCTGCCCGACCCAGGAACAGAACCATGTCTCCCGTATCTCCTGCACTGGCAGAAGGGTTCTATACCACTACCACCACCTGGGAATTATATAGAGCTTGCCAAGCACCAAAGATTGTCCTAAATACTTCACACATCCATCCTCATTTAACGCTCATAAGAACCCTCTAAGGTCAGCAGCATTACTGTCCCCATCCTACAGATAAGGGAACTGGGACACGAAGGTTAAGAAACGGATCAGAGATCACGTAGACAAGAAACGGTGAGCCCTGTGTTTAATCCCAGACAGTCTAGCTCTCTTTTCCTATTTAAAAGAGCAAATGACTAGAACCTACCTACTCAAAGACTGGCTTAAATATAAATATTTATGAATGTATGAATGAAGAAGCAAAATGTAAAGGGCAAAAAGGCAGGGACTGCCAGTATCTCCATTTCTCCAAATTATTCCATCAGAATATACACATCATTTATCCTTTATTTTCACACGTAAGGTTTATTTCTGTATCATATACATTCTAGAAAAGCTAGCATGGAATAAGAGAAAAAGCACATGGAAGGAGAATCAGAAGACCCGGGTTTCAGATCCAAGCTACCGCCTATTATCTTGGTGGCATTAGTCAAAATCTTAACCTCTCTGAGCCCTTGTTTTTTCTTCTATAGTAAGAGTTCAGATAGAGTTTCTTCTTGGCATCAATATTCTATATAATCTCATGATAGTAGAGAAGATAACTTTTGTTCAAGTCAACACTTAAATTGCCCAATTAATATACAGTTAGGTAACAGCTTAAAAAAAAAAAAAACTTCAATGGAGTTTTAACAAAATTTATATGTTGTCCAGATAAAGTACCCTAAACATCTACTTCCAAATGTTTACTACACCAGCATTAATTATAAGATTATTCTTGATATGCTTGCAATATGACTGGAGATGTAAAAGTATCCACATGCAGAGTTCAGCACCAATATGGACATAACAACTTGAGTTGTCTCTACTAATTTATCCCTAGCCTTCTGCTCCCCACCCCCAATCAAACTGTAAGAGCAAAATAAATTTCACATCTCTACAAACTATCTCCAGTCTAAGTCTCTGGCACTGATTTCTGTCCCAAACTTTAATACTGTAGCTCTATTTACTGGATGTTTCTCCTTTAATTGGCATTTTTCTAAGTCAGGTCCAGGCACAGTTTATTACTCCAACATCCTGATTCTCTACTTCAGGCTGTCACTAATTCCTAATCTTTCTTCTATTGGATTGTGGGTTATATTTAGCATGGGCAACATATGCACACAATACGTGTACCATCCCCTAATCTTTCACCCATGACAGACATCACTAACAGATCACAGAACTCCCTCGACTGAGCCCAGACACGGCTCTACGATCCATACTATCGTAGCACTCCAAGGAGCCATAGCCATTGGCTGGAGCTGGGATATAAGATGAAACCCAGTTCTCATCCCTGGTCTCCATACTGTTAACCATGACGAGTCCTGTCTCTTTTCTACGAGCCATTTATCATGGCACGACTGCACTACCGCAATAGTCCTCTAACCAGACTCTCCAGTTGATCCTTGCATCATCTCTCTCCAGCCCAGTCGTCCTCAGTGGCTCCCCATTATCTGTCTGCAGGGAAAATAAAAACGTGTTCACCTCTGTCAGATGTTCAGGAGCCTCTACAATTTGGCCCAATCTTCCTTTCTAGGCCTGTCTCTCATAAGTCCCCAATATCAGGCCTTTTCAAATATTTCTCAGTTTCTAAACTCTTCCATCAAATGAAATCTTGGGCAAAAAAACCAGTAAGTTCAAATGACAAAAACATCACTGCCTGGGCCGAAACAGACGTAATGGTCCAGCAGCAGCATGCTACTCGGGGGGCCCTCTGGCTGCTCAGAAGGGGCTGAGGCTCTTCTGTAACCCACCACAAAGAACCAACCGCAGCCATGCTGGCCAGAGAACATGAGAATCCAAATTAAATTCCTAACCAGCACTTATTTATAAGCTCTTCTCAGACGACAAAACAAACCCAGGACGGAACTAATCAAAAGAGCCCAAACACTTAAGACCAGAGTCTAGCAAAACACACAGACACCCCCCCTCCCCATACATAAATTTAACATGATTTTCTTCTGCTCTGAAAATGTCAGTGCTCAGCAAGGGACAGGACAAGGTTAAGAGAATCTGACAGGAAGGATTGGATGGAGTTGAAAGCTGAAGTCCTGCAAGTTTATCTACACAAGCAGCACAAGTTCCCCTGGCATATTCCCAACTCAGCCCAACGCCCCGCAGCAACATAAGAGCAATAATTTTTTTAAACACCCTCATTCTGTCCTACCACATCTCATAATGTGTAAAGCCCAGCTGGATGGTGTGTAGGATTTTGTCAAGCTGTCTTCAATCTTTAGCTTTACCTCCATTCCTAACAACTGAGCTGGCGAGCACTTAAGTTGCTGATGTTTATTTACATCCTGTTTTTTTAATATTCTTTCCAAGAAGCGCTTCTTGTTGACAGGGCCAGGGGCAGGGATGCCATTTGTCAGAGTTTCTTTCACCACGGTGCTCCTCACCCTACCAGAAGCTAAGAACAAGGGACCCTCTTGCTTTATCTCCCAGATGCTCAAGTATTTCTTTACTCAGTTATTTTTGGTTGCACTTCCATTTTATTTATTTATATTTGGAATTCTAAATTTACAAAGAAAATGTATATGCGTCTAACTGATTTCTCTGAAAATATAATCTGAAATTTTCTTCATTAGATTTTGTGGATGTCCTTTCTTTTTATCCCACATTCAGTACAGTATCTGTCGGTTATCACCACTGAAAGCAGACATCACCTCTGATGAATCCTTTTGCTCATATGAATCGTATTATTCTAAAAAGTTCCTCTTCCTAGAAATCCTCAGTTTGCAAGCTAGACAGGGACACAGAAAACACAGTCCCCTCTCCAGTATCCACGTGCAGTTTAGCATTATCCCAGATAGCCTTATTAGCCCCACACTGATGCACTGGGTTTCCCAGGTGGTAAAGAGTCCTTCTGCAATGCAGGTGACTTGGGAGACTCAGGTTTGACCCCCGAGTCAGGAAGATCCCTCGCAGAAGGAGACAGCAACTTACTCCAGTATTCTTGCCGGGGAAATCCCATGGACAGAGAAACCTGGTGGGCTACAGTCCACGGGGTTGCAAAGAGTCAGACACGACTGAGCATGAGCGTGCATGTGGCAGGACTTGTCTTCAGAAGTTTTGGGTTTGGGGACTGTACATGAATGCCAATGTGAGAATAAGCAAGATGGGTAAATTTTACAATACACCACAAAAATCAACTCTAAATAATTTTAGGAACCCACTGTCAAAAGACATTCCACAAAGATTCATTTCTGTTGGGGTGAATAATGAGCTGACCAGCATTCTTTTCGGAACTCCACTTTTCCCTGGCTTCTTTGGGATGAATAGAAGCTGCCAGGGAGAGGCCTAGATTGGGCCAGATGGGGAGATGGACTCCCCTCTGGAGTCCTCCAGAATCCATCATGTTTCATGAGGACTTTTATATTTTGTTTGTCATTAAATTGCTCTGGTTTGGGGTGTTCCTGGCATCTAGTGGTTAAGAGTTTGCCTTCCAATGCAGGGAATGTGGGTGTGATCCCTGGTCGGGGAACTAAGATCCTTCTTGTCTTGCAGCTAAAAAACCAAAACATAAAACAGAAGCAATATTGTAACGAATTCTAAAAAAATTGTTCAGGTTTGGGTTAATGACCATTACTAGAAACAACTGCTAGCAAACTCTTCAAAGTAATTCCTTCTATCTGATTAGATTATGTACAGCCCTATATATCCCCTACCTCGTCAGGGGAAAATACCTATGCTATGCTATGCTATGCTATGCTAAGTCACTTCAGTCATGTCTGACTCTGTGCGACCCCATAGACAGCAGCCCACCAGGCTCCCCCGTCCCTGGGATTCTCCAGGCAAGAACACTGGAGTGGGTTGCCATTTCCTTCTCCAATGCACGAAAGTGAAAAGTGAAAGTGAAGTCGCTCAGTCGTGTCTGACTCTTAGAGACCCCATGGACTGTAGCCTACCTCGCTCCTCTGTCCATGGGATTTTCCAGGCAAGAGTACTGGAGTGGGTTGCCATTTCCTTCTCCAGAGGATCTTCCCGACCCACGGATCGAACCTGGGTTTCCCGCATTGTAGGCAGATACTTTATCGTCTGAGCCACCAGGGAAGTCATAGAAGTATACATTTTCAATGCAACACCAACCTGAGCCAGGGGTATGAATAAGTAAAACTATACTCACTGCCAATACATCTATCCATGATAGACTGCTATTAACAATCCAAACTTCTAAGCAAAAGACACCTAGCTTACTCGTAATGTTGCAGCGCATCAGCCCCTCTCAGAGCTTCTTCCCAGCATATGTCTCACTCCCCTCCTTCACCATTACACTCACCCATTCAATAACCTAACGAGACTGACATAAAGCAGAGAGCAGGTGTGTGCAATATGTTGTTTGCGTCTCCCCACTTGGAGTTATTAGCACCTCCCATCACTCAATTTGGCAGGTCCATTTTAATATTAGCATCACACACAAGCTGCATCCTTGAGAAAGGAGGCCGTTTCAGACTTTTCTGGTGAACTATTACTCAGATAATAGAACAGTTATTTCATGTCATTATAAAATTAAACTTTACCTTTGGGTCTTGAAAAGGCTAACAGTTCAACTTCCCTTTTTGACATGCAGGAAGATAAGATTCTTCTGACATGAAAATAGGAAAGGGCATTTGTAAGCACACTGACAGTTTTACTAGGCCGCTCAGGGCAGTGTATTATTTTCTTCAACTGTAACAGCATATGTACACTAATATACTTTTAGACACTGTACCGTATTACCCACGTGAAGCAAGCTGAACTCCCTTTCTTTGCCATGCTACAATAGTTTCACATCTCAGTTATGTACCTCCAAAGTAGGTTTCAGAATCATTCACAATGTCAACTGCATATTATGGCTGAGCTTTCAACAACAGTTTTGTCCATCACACACAACTACAACCCGTTTTAAAAGAAAGAAAGACATCCGACAAAGTGGGGCATGAAAAATAAAATTAATATAATGCTCTGCTTCCTTTTATACAACATTATGTATTTTGAGGGAGTTCTTCAGAAACGTATTCAAAAGAAGGGAGCATTCATTTCTGGAAGTTAATTACATTTTATTAAGTTTCAAGTTTCACGGGAATTCAGTTTGAGTGGTTAGGCTGTGCTTGAGGACTGAAAAGAGAAATCACACCCAGAATTATTTGTTAAAGGTGAGGTGGGTTCATAACACCTCTGAAATTTCTAGATAAACTTTACCAGAACAAAGTTGCTGTGAGTAAAAAGATCACTATTAGAAGTTTTCTAAGTTTGCTAATAAAGATGGCAAATTACCAGGCTGAAATCTGTCATTTGTTAATCAAATTGAATAGTAATTCCTTCCTGCAGACACACGGAGAAGACAAATTATCAATTTCTGTAAATCATAATTAGTTCAGAGGCAGATTCCAATTCTCTAAAAGATTAGCTCAGTGTAGTTTAAATGAAAGGCACTCAGTTACCATACACATTGTAGAAAACCTGAGCCTTCAACTGAGGTACTTGAATCTTGGATTATGACCACTTGAAGGTTTGCAGTAATAATTCAAAACGCTTTTACTTTGTTCTCTTCGCTGAGGCCAATTTTCACTAAGTGTGCAGGCAAGGGACTGGGGAGACAAGTGTTCACCGCAGTTCTCCTCTGTGCTGTTTGTGCCCCAGCCTGGATGGATGGCTTGGCTGCCACTGAGGCTCCGGGCCCTTTCCAACCTTTAATTTTCTTTAAGAGTGGATAAGCGTCCTGAGCAAAACGGCTCACCACTGCACTTGAGGTGCTTACTTAAAAAGAAATAAAACATGATTAATTTCAAGGGCTTTACAATTAAAAATATATGACAGGAGGGTTGTCTGGGCAATTTAACTACATCGGGAAGGGTCACAGGGCTACGAAGTTTGAGAAACTCTCAGCGAGCCTCAGCGCGTGGATTCGCTATCACTGGTAGCATCTTAGATTATTAAAAGGGACATGCTAATGTGACATTTTACTATTACAAAGGAAACTCAGTACTAAAATTAGAGCATAAATCAGGCAGATATGCTTCCAGACATGCAATCAACTCTGTCTTCCACTCATTTTCTTCTATGCATCAAGAAGTTATATTAAATTTCATTTTGTATTTATTTATTAACTATGTGTGGCACTCCTTCCTAAGTTCAATGTGAGGAACAAAAATTTAGCTACATTCTCGTAAAACATCCCAGGAAAGATGAAGTTTAATGCAGACAAAGGTGGACGATTATGGTGTCACAAAAATATACTTTCCAAATCAAGACTAAAATATAAACCTATTAGTTTTGAATATTTATCCAGATTGCATTTCATATGCAAGAAAGCTCTCCTTTTTATGGCAAGAAAGTATCTACACCCATAAAACAGTAAGATTTGTCTTGGAAAAAGAGCCTGACAGCCCAACCAATTCTGTTCTCAAAACAATGGCTAGTTTGCGGGTATAAATGGCAGACAACATAAAGTAAATCACTGTCATGAAATAATAATTAGCATTGTAAAAATAACCTCCACTGCCTCAGCTGACTAATGCACAATCCCTGCTCAAGCCCATATTTCAAGTCTGAAAGTCACCAAATGAAATTAGCACTTTGGTTCCAAAGGCGGATTCTGTTGGTATTTTTGCCTGGAAGGAAAGGGAAACCATTTCAGACCTTCTCACTAATCCAAAATAGCAAAAACTTGTCATCTTTGTGGCTTAAAGGGAAAGCTGTTCCAGGGCTTGGCAGAGAAGATCATAGTTCAGTCCAACAACATTCTCCTCCCTCTCGTCCCCATCCCACTGGTCTAGGTCCTCCCATCAGCAGAGGGATTAATGATGCATTTCTCACTCAGACGGTACATGTCCACAGAACTGTGAGGTTGGGCAGTTCGGTGACAGAGTCCTTAATTACAAGGTCAACATCATGGGCGTGACACCCACGTGGACCAATTTGTTTTCATCTGTTTCACTGCCTTACCATCTTTAGTGCTAGCCATCCAATCACAGTCGCATGCTGTTGGTCAAAAGGTGATTCAGGAAGTGCATGAAAATGGTTCAGTGGATCCCAGTCACCAAAGGGAGGGAAGAAGGAAGATGGAAGGGAGGAACGGAAGAACCACAGAGAGAAGGACCCTGCAAAATCTTAAAAGCACTCTGCCTTCCTGTCTCAGAGCCTATGACCACTATCTTTCTATTTAAAAGGACAACATATTCAGGCCATATGTATTTAAACATCAAACAGGGATACACAGTGATAACAAAAATGGCTAGCTAGCTAATTTATTCTGAGTTTGCCCTATACTAACTTTCAAAAAATTAACTAAATCTATACAAAATTAAACAATGCTTATGAATTAAACACTATATTTCATGCCTTAAAAGAACTCAGCACATTAGCAATTAGCATTTTCTTTGTTTTGAATTCATTGAATTTATATCACCCTTCCACACTGTTTAGCTAAAGCAAACAAAAACAAGAAAATCACATTATTCTTTCTAAGCCATATAAAAGTGATCTGGAAAGTCACGTTTAAAATCGCTATCATGGATTAGCTTAAGGCAATTATTTCACTTGCTGCATTCTTTTACGAGAAGTTTAAAAAAAAAAAAAAATCAAGCTTCTTGCCTAACAAGAAAAATGAAATCCCATTAGTTGTGTCTCCAGTGTATATTAACATTCCTTTTGTTTAGAAAGGTTAATATCCCCCAAATAAAGGAGCATACAGTGCCTGTTAAAATAATTACATCATGACATTTTAGAAAGGTTGGCAGACGTGGTTCCAAGCAAAGAAACAAACAAAAGTAAAAGCGAGTACTTTTTAAAATATCCATGACTTCAAAAAAAGGAAAGCACTGGAAATTCCACCATGTTTGCAATTTCCTGCCAGCTTGTCTGAGGTCTGGTATTTGGCTTTTCTCCCTCATCCTCAATATCTTTCTGTCATAGGAAGGTGTATCTTCATGCTCTAAATCAGATGCTCTATTATCTGAAAAGGAAACTACAAATCTGACAACAAAAGAATTTCACAACAGATAGGTGGCTGAAGCATGAGGTACCAACATAAGCCCAAGTATTTCATGGCCACTTGGGAGTCCCGAAGGACAGTATTTAATGTCCTTAAAGAAAAAATAGCTTTTCTATTCTAGGCAAGTTGATCTGAAGGCCCAGCATCAGTAAGACTGAAGCCAGTGAACAATTTAAGTCTCCAAACTCACTCCTCTAAGACCTAAAGGAAAGTACTTTAAATTGTATGCAAATAGAATGTAGTACTCTGATTCTGATGCCTGAGGCAGAAAGACACAAGTCTCCACATAAGTAAAACAAATTATTAATCTCTCAAACCTCTGGATTTAGCAAACATTTTTTAAATCAAAAATAGGCACATCAGTAATATAAAACCTGCCTGGCTCTCCCTCTCCAGGGCATGAAAGCCCCTCTGGAGCTCCAGAATAGGGTGCCCTGCTCTTCCACCGCTCCCGGGAGACAGTCAGTAAAACAGGCAAGACAAAGGTGAGGAGAAAAGCAACGGTTTCCCCACCAGCACTTAAACCGTAGAAAGCTGCCTCAGTTAATGATGCCTCAGCCTCTGGACAGCAGGTCAGTGAATCTAATTGAACAAGTGCTTTAAGAGGCTTATTAATATTCCCCAAAGTCACAGAATGTTTAACAACGGAAATTCCCAATAACACCCGTAACAAATTGTACATGTGCAGTGGTGAAAAGGATTCTGCCTAAAGAATCCAGGGGGGGAAAAAAAAACTCATAAAAAAAAAAATTTACAGGGCCCCAAGTTACCATAACAAAAATTCCCAAATAGTATAAGTCTACAGAAGGGAATTCAGTGCAGCATCTCAGCCGAGAGTCTCACAACAGACCTTAAAGGAAAGTCTATCTCAGCTTCGTACAAAGGGTAGATATCCCTTCGGCACAGGGCTTTTCAGCATTGAATGATGCCACTGCGTCCAAGCTCATGCAAATGTAGCGCCCTGCGTGCAAGAAGCAATCCTTGCACACTTGTTGAATGAACGAATGCACGAACAATTTATACGGAATAGTCTTCCAAAACAGCCTCTAGCACCTCTAAATTGACACAGGCTATGTAGAGTGCTGGCTGAAATAGATGGATTACTTTTTTTCCCCCCAGAAGCCAGATAAGAGCACATCTCCAGGAGAGAAAAAGAAAAAAAAGCAAAAAACAAAAAACTAGACAGTGAGCAAAGTAAACTCATTTCTCTTCCATATTCAAGGAGCATGTTTTTCTTAATAAGAAGAGAGAAAATGATGATGATGGTGGTGGTGGTGGTGGTGGTGGTGGTGGTGGTGGTGGTGACGGGAAACACATAGCATTTGTTTGGTGCTGGGCACTGTTTGAAGTATCTTATACGAATTAACTAGTTTCACCCACTCAGTTGCCTGTCGACAGCAAGGAGATCAAACCACTCAATCAACTCTGAATATTCATTGGAAGGAAAGATTGAAAGCAGGAGGAAAAGGGGGCAACAGAGGATGAGATGGTAGGATGGCGTCACTGACTCAATGGACATGACTTTGAGCAAACTGAGATAGACGTTGAAGGACAGGGAAGCCTGGTGTGCTGCAGTCCACGGGGTCGCATTGAGTAGGACACGACTTAGCGACTGACCAACAACAACTGCCTGTGAAATTGGAATTAGTATGCCCATCTTTCGGCTGAGTTGAGACAGAACTAAGTTTCGTTCAACTAGTGCCTGGCACAGCCAGACTGCAAGGCCAGACGGTTAGCGCCAGAGCGTGTTACACTATTTGTAACAGCACTGGTTCAATAGAACTTTCTGTGATGATGGGAATGTCGACATCTGCACTGTCCAATACAAAAACCACTAGCCATGTGTAGCTACTGAGCCTTTGGGTGTCACAAGAGCAACTGGGGAACTGAAGTTTTCATTTTTACTTAAGTCTAAGTGTAAATAGCCACATGCTGCTACTTACACTTCAGTTTCATTCTATGACATAGACAATGTTCAGCTAATGAAATATAAGATGCTGTAGATGTCACCCTTTGTGAAATCATCTCTTAGCAATTTTCTGCCTCTGAGTTCACAAGTCAAAGTTCAATAACTACTCATTTTGCCATAGAAGTGATAAAAGTATTCTGACATACATAGAGTCTTTGATAATTTGTGTCATATTATCTATATTTCCTACAAGCATATCTGTTTGTTGGTGGGGGGTGATGGAGTCAACAGAAATTATTTTCATTCTAAGTAGTATTTCTCAAACAATCTTCCAGGAATCTTTCATCTAATTCATTCAAAAATATTACCGGGCAACTACTATAGGCTATGACAAGGATAAACACAAAATATTACAAAAGCACATTGTTATTGCTGTTCAGTCACTAAGTCGTGTCCGACTCTTTGTGACCCTATGGACTGTAGCATACCAGGCTTCCTTCATTATCTCCCAGGGTTTGCTCAGATTCATGTCCATTGGGTCGGTGATACCATCCAAACATCTCATCCTCTGCCGCCCTCTTCACCTTTTGCCTTCAATCTTTCCCAGTGTCAGGGTCTTTTTCAATGAGTTGGCTCTTCTTATCAGAAGCAAAGATGTACAGAAGCTATACTCACATACTACATACACATTTTTTTTTTGGTCCAAAATTTGACACAGTATATATCCAGTAAATGCCTCATTTCATTTGGATCTTTGTGATGGTCTCTGTCCTGGGCTTCCTTCCTCTAGTATTGCCCCTTTAAAATCCATCTTTCACAAAACTCTTAGAATGAATTTCCTAAAATGTAGATCTGACCTGGGTACACTTCCGGTTAAAATCCTTCAGTGAGTTCTCACTCTTATAAAATCCAAGCTCCTTAGTATGGTACCTCCTGGACATAGTAACTTAGCCAGGGATGATCTTTCTAGCCTCATCACTCACTTGAATCTTTTGGGGAATTAATAAACATCTTGCAAAATTCTGTTTATATGTTTGTAGACCTTAATTTTTTCAAGGAACCCTACATTGTATATCTCCAGAATTGAGCACAATAGTTCTCAGGCAGTAGGCATGAAGAGACACTTATTGAACTAAATAAAATATAAGAAAAATGATAAGGACAGATGGAAGTTATATTTGCCATAATGGATACAAAGAACTTGTAGACTGCTCTGGGCTGACAGGAAAAGGAATAAAGAATAAATCGGAAAGACATTCTAAGGGGCACGTGAGCTACAGTAAATTTTAAGCAAAGGGAATATCACAAACATTATCAATTATCAGCTCATGTCATATAACAGGAGTCAAGAGAATAAAACATGTATCCCATTTTTTTCCATACCATCCATTTTTACCCACTGCCTTTCTAGATACCATCCAGCTCATCTCCAAGAAAGCAGGATTTTTTCCACCTATAATGAGAGCACAGAGTCTACAGCACTGAGGTTCCAAGTGGATAGGCACTGGGTGTTAAAGGTTCGGCACCTGTTTTGAATACTCCCTTTAACCTCTTGCTTCGTGGCTTCATGTAGTAAGCAGAGGTAGAAAAGGCTCCATCTCTTGAGGCAGACTGGCTGTCCTATTTGTACTCACTTTGACTTCAGAGCTCTAGCTGTTCCTTCTCTCTTCTCAGTCTCAGTTTGTCTTTAGTGTGGTTGCCAAAAAGCAGTAAGATTCCAAGATTAAGACTTGGAACAGACAGAGGGGTTGAAGGCATCCCTTGCGTTCAAGCCTAAACCACCGATCCTATCTAGCTTCTATCAGAGCTCTGCACTGCAGTCTCGGATACTAGTACTTAAGATTCCCATCCTGTACCTTCTTGCTCTGGAAAGAGAGGGTAGTAAGTGGATGAGCTGATTGACAGGACAGGGTCTGAACCTACCTGGGTCCCTGGATATCTCATCCCAATCCCTAACAACTAGAAAGAACTGAGGGTTCAATTTGTAAGGATTGTAGAGTGAAGGCAAAAAGAAGATGAGGCTGGATAACTAGATTTGGTTCAGACTGACTACCAACCTAAGTAAATTTTAGTCTCTAGGTCAAAGCAGTGAAGCTTTGTTTATTTAGAATCATGAACTGGACAGAAAAAGCCTAGTGCATATCATATAGTCAATAATTAATAAATATTTAATCTGGCAGCTACACCTAACCTGACCTGAAAGCAGAAGAGACTGAAAACATCAAGGAAAACACTTACGAGGCTATTATACTCTGGTGTGAAGAAAGATTTTTTAAATTATTGAAGAGGGTTAACTGTTATATAAAAGGAAACTATCATTTGCTGAGGACCCACTATGTGCAACCATTATGCTGATCATTATTTTTCTTAGCCTTCACAAGTCTACAAACTAAGCATGATGATTCATGCTTTCAAATTAAAAAAATGAAGGCCCTGAGAACGTGTAACTTACCCAAGGTCTCACAGCTGATAGGAGATAAGCAAGCTTAGATCTGTCTGCAGTCTCGAACCAAGGACTCTTAAGTACCTACGCAATCCTGATTCTCAAGTCTTGGGAATCAACTGCTCAAAGCAGGACAAGGGGGAGGAACAAGAAATACTACTGAGGTTTCTGAGCATTTTCTGATGGACCTTTCAGTTAAGTGAGCCAACAGTTTCTAAAGCTGACTGTATAAAGGGCCTTGATCAAAGTCCTGGAGACACAAACTTTAATGTGACATAATCTCGGCCTTTAAGGGATTTGCAAGTGGCCAGATAATTACAATTTAAGATAAACTAAACCCTAAATAGCAACAGGGAGGTCATGAGAAAAAGCAAGTTTATGTGCATAAAAAATTTCCCTGGAAACTATAGCACTATGGTAACTAGAATTTTTCAAAAATACTGAAATTAAGGATAAACACCTCAGAGTCTCCAGAGTGTTTCTCGATATCATTAAAACGAAGGACTCTCTACAAATTAGTGATCATTAACTTAATTATAACATATTATGCATTCATTTTATTCACCGCCGATACACTGCAGAAAGGATTCCCCTAAACATCTCTAATGTATCCACCTATGTCAGTTAAAAGGAATCGTGTCCGTGCTAATTTCCCTTCTACTTGAACAAAAACATTTCTATGCATCTTGGAGAAGTATAATTTGGAGAAATGACACTAATTGAAATTATCAAACCCCCAAACTTTCAGCATTTTCCATCCAGAACAGAAAGATAAGGAAATAATTAATTCAAAGGTCATCTCAAGAGAAACCATTTCTAGGCAAACTACCTAGAAATCAAAAACTAAACCGACTTAATTCAGCTTCAGATCTCATGCTTGCACACACACACACACATACAGTCACATGCACAAACTCAGAAATTGGGTTAATCACTAAATTATTCTCTTATACCTTGTGAATTTTTACAACTCTCTTCCTGAAGTACGTTATTCGTTATATAACTCACATGGGAAAAGCAGTTACTATGCCCATTTTATAAAATAAGAAATGAGGGCAGTAAGGCCAAGCAACTTGACCTAAATAACCTGTGATTTTGGCAGAGCTGACAAGTCAATATAAAAGGATTAACAATTCTGATGCTTCTAATATCTCCAAAAGCAAAACTACAGGCAGAAAGGACAAATTCCCTCCATGAAAGCAGAAGGCATTTATGAATGTACCATATATTAGCCATACTTAACACAGACCCTGGCAAGGAATGTGGCCTTGATAAATAATTTCTGAATGAATAGATGGACAAATAAGAAAATGTCAATGAATGATGCATCTAATGAATGGTACATTATACTTTTTTTAAAAAATGGAGCTATAAAGCATAGTTTTTTTTTTTTTTTTTTTTAAGTAGCACTTAAAGAAAAAATAGCAGTCCACATAAAATTCCAAAGTGACCACCTACCTAGTAGTATATAAGAAATGACACCACTGTTCAGGAACTACTCCTTTCAAACTCAAAAAATGTAGGCAGCTTTTGTAACTTTAATGTACTACCATTAAAGACACATACACACAAACCGGAGATAAATGGATGTTATAACAGGCTTAAAAAAAAAAAACATAATTACCTAAAAAAGAAAAAAAAGTATGTATTTTCAGCAATGTATCCATTCTTTGTATTCTACAATTCAAACAGGATGGGTATTATAACCAAAAGGGGAAAAGAATGTATTCCAACCATGTTATAATAGTACAATGCAAACATTTTTGTAATCCCTTTTTGGAATTCTAATGTTAGCTTACAAAAATCCACTGGCTTTTAGAAGACCCTTACAAATAACACAACTGTGAAGGAAATTTAATGTACGCTTTCTTCTCCCCTCCTGGCACAAACTCACAACACAACAAGGGAGAGAGGACCTGCTCAGGAGCCCCCCACTGGAGGTGTGGGCAAAAGCCCACCTGGAAGGGCTTTCCTCTGCTTGCCTGGCCCCGCACCTCATTCAGGTTTCACGTAGTACAAACAGAGCGACATGTAACATGGCAACTTTGCTCTGTTAATACTGGGAAAATAAACAAAAGGAAAAGGGTTTTCCTGGAAGAAGACCTTTCAGCACCAGGTTCATTCATTCATTTTTAAATGTTTACTGAGTGCCTATTGTGTGGAAGGTGAAGTGCCAGGAACTGAGTCTTACATTCTTGCAAATTTCCCTGTCATAGCTTCATAAAAATCCACATAAGCCATAAAGAAATGCCACAGAGTTCAAGGGCAAAGGTTATCACAGACTAACTCAGACAGCTTGCCCTTAGCTGCCCCTCCACCCTCAAGCCAGTGATGTCCATCCAGCATGTTACCTAACTATTCCGAGCACTGTTATCCTTTCTGTTAAATGGGGCCCAAAAGATTGTCTATCTCAAAAAGTACGTTGAGAAGCTTAATAAAATATCTTAGCGAAGTACCTGGCACATAGCCAGTGATCTGTGCATGAGGGCTGGCTGTGTGTCACGGGACATGAGTGCCATGTCCCTTCAGGCACTCACCACACTGAGATGAGTCCTTAGTAGGTTCCACTCACAGGAAACACTGAGGACACAGAAACAAAATAGCAAAAGCCTACCTTCCTGGAGTTTACAGTCTGGTATAAGAGAAAGATACTGAAGAAATTAGTGGATTATAAGTAATAGCCATAAGAATGCATTTTCCCTAGCAACTTTATTAAGGTGTAACTGACACACAGTTGACTCCATATATGTAATGTACATGGAGTAACATACACAGCACAGCTGTGAAACCATCACCACTATCCAGATAATGAATTGACGCGCCGGCCCCTGAATGTCCTTGTACACACTCGGAATCCCTCCTTCTGGGACCGCCACCTTCCCATCACCTCTCAGTCATTAATCCATTTTTTTTTTCTCACTGTAGTTTCTTTTGCATTTTTCTAGAATTCTACATAACAAGAATCATAGAATACGTACTCTTTTTACCTGGCTTATTTCACTCAGAGCAATTACATTGAGATTCATTCATGACGTTGTTTATTCGCTAAGCCGTGTCTCTTTCGCTACCCCATGGACTGTAGCCCACCAGGCTCTTCTGTCCATGGGATTTCCTAGGCAAGAATACTGGAGTGGGTTGCATTTCCTTCTGCAGGGGATCTTCCCCTCCCAGAGATCAAACCCACATCTTCTGCTTGGATTCCTTACCCACTGAGCCACCTGGGAAATTCTCATTCATATTTCATCAGTAATTTTAAAACACACTAGACAAGAGGGTCATTTCATCTACTCCACCACACACAAAACTGTACCTTTTGCTTCAAATCTCATCTCTCCCACTAAATTCACCCCTTTAAACCCCGAAGAGTACAAATCAATCTAGAATTAACCACTTTTCAAAAGGGTTGCCTCCCAAATACAACATGCTGAATACTTTCTCCCCATTATTCAGTGTTTCACATCCCCTTTGAGAATTTCACACGGACCACTCTTTTTACTGTCAGAGCAGAAGGAGAAATGTTTTTTGTTTCTCACATCAAGTAGGCAAAACTAAGATGAGTAATCTTGAATCAATCATCAAAGCAGACTCTCAGAATAGCTCTGTATACATAGATGCATTACCATTTAAAAAAATATTACAAAATAAGAGACAATCTGTATGGTTTATCATAAAATGGTGGGGATTTTTGAGAAACTATTCCATCAGTGTTCTAGGATCTAAAATGTTATTCCTATGAAGACTGACTATTTTCTAGCTGAGTGCTCAAGTACACTGCTCAAAGGCATGGGCTTCCAATAGACAACTAGGTAATGTCAGGATATAAAATCTGGATTAAAAATTATCTTTCAACATGAAATTTCTTATAGTTCTAACTAGTGTCATATACCAAGGTGAGACGATACATTTTAAGAACTAAGTACAATGGTTGGTACATGATAAGTACCTCCATAGAAGATCAGCCCAAAGTAAAGGTAAGACATAGTCATACTGCAAGCCTCCTTAGAGATATGGGTCCTTTTCTTGATTACAATGAATCCTACATTTTCATTGACTGTCTTTTTTCTGCCCCCACTGTGGTGGGATGCAGACCTTTCCCAACCAGGGATTGAATCTATGTCCTACAGCTGAAGCGTGGAGTCTTAACCACTGGACCACCAGGGAAGTCTGTGGATCCTACATTGCAGTCATTCTAAAAAATTGCACGTCCCCCATGTATTCAGTCCTGAGCTAGATGGCCAATAAATAATTTACTGAATGCTTCCTGTGCCTAGCACTGAATAAGGCTCTTTTACACACTGCTGCTGCTGCCAAGTCACTTCAGTCGTGTCCGACTCTGTGCGACCCCATAGACGGCAGCCCACCAGGCTCCCCCGTCCCTGGGATTCTCCAGGCAAGAACACTGGAGTGGTTGCCATTTCCTTCTCCAATGCATGAAAGTGGAAAGTGAAAGTGAAGTCGCTCAGTCTTGTCTGACTCCTAGTGACCCCATGGACTCCAGGTGGTGAAGTGGTAAAGAATCCACATGCTGTGCAAGAGATGGAAGAGATTTGGGTTCAATCCCTGGGTGAGAAAATCCCCCAGAGAAGGAAATGGCTCCAGTATTCTCACCAGGAAAATTCCAAGGACAGAGGAGTCTGATGGGGTTGCAAAGAGTTGAACACATCTGAGCACACATACACACAAGACAAAATGATCCTGACTCAAACTTTGTTGAATGCTCCAAATTTCTTTAGTTTAAATACACACACACACACACACACACACACAGGCTTTGTACTGTTCCAAACACAATTCTTCTAGTAGGGTTAAGTTTGAAACTCTCGAAAATAAGTCATACACTAAAAAGTGTACCGGGATCTTTCAGTTCCTTGGTCTCTTTCACTCAAACTTATTTTGAGAGGCTTGAACTACAATCACATTAACGGCTGGATCTATTGTTGTTCGTTGGGTACCTACTACATGCCCAGCACTGCTATGTCAGCTGGCTAAGAAGATTAATCACACAGAGAAGGGCATACATAAGCCTTTCTTTGGCAACAAAATAATACACCTGTTATTTTGACTTTTTGCTTAAAGCCCATAGAAAAAGCTGACAGTGATGTTGTACTTGAAATTGAAGACTCACAAAGCAGCCAAACTGTATAAACACAACTACAATACAAATGAGCTACTTGAAAACAACGAGCTTTTTGCTGACTTTGTGGCTGCATCCTAACCAAAAATATACGGTGAAATTAAATTATCTTGCTGATCAAACTTTTCCATTCTTAGGCATAGATGAAATTCAGGAGCATTTGCCAAAACCTGCTAACACTGCTTACGTGATTATGAATGGTAACGGGGACTGCACATGAACTCCATCCAATGAGTAACTGGAGAGAGAAAACCACACACACACACACACACATTCCAGATGAAATCCTAGAATGAAATGCTGACACCCAAAAGCCGTGCAGGTTCAGTGACTGCAGCAGACAAAATATTTCAAAGCTAGATACATTTCCTGTTGCAAATTCCTTACATTCCATGACAGAATCCTAAAGGCCTAGAGCAGCCTGGCAGTCTCGGGTTGTGCTGATGCACAGAAAGGGAACTCTAAGTGTGTGGTCGAGCTGTCAGCAGAGCCCCTAGACCAAACACCGCTGAAAGCGAAAACAAGTGTCTGGGAGGCACTTCACAGGTTTTCAAAGAAAGACTGATGACTGTGACCTTGAGCCCCTTCTAAAAGGTATTCTTTCTTTAAAGTCTTACTGGGCCCCTGCAGCCTACTCGTAAGATTCAACAAGAATTTATTTTTTTGAGATTTTCATTTGACAGTAAGATGAAGCTGCCTGGGTACATTTGTGGTCCTCCTGGCGATCACTAATATTTACCAAGTAGAAATGGACTTGGCCTTCAAAGTACTCAAGGTATATTTTAACCTATAATTTACATTTTGACTAAGAATCTCTAAAAGACTGTGTCCAAATGTAATTGGGAATGCTCTGCTTCTTGGATTTCAAATTCTGCTAAAATGACAAAAGGCTGAGGGGCATGGGGTGGGGTTGGGGGGACTTCACTAAAAAATGAAAAATAAAACAGCACCCAAGCAAGTAAAACACCATTCATATAGCATAAGACACTGAATCCCCCTCCATATCTACTATTTGTCTCTGAAATATCATTAAACAGGTGCTACGACAGTCTTCCACACATGCAAAGCTGGGTATGCTGGTAATTCTCTTACCAGAGAGAAATCAGTAGGATTATAATGAAGTAGCAGTCAGTGATGTAGTTAACCTCCAGCTCATAAAGGAAATCAGACTGTATAACTCAGATTCTACCTATGACTAGCCAGGACTCATTGGAAACATTTTAAGAGTCCCAGAGTAGATTCAGCACTGGAGTCTCTGAATGTCTTGAGTGACCTGTGTCTTGTTGAAGGTGACCCTGAATCGTGTATACAGCCATTATTTATGACTGCTTATAGTTCACCATATTTTGCATCTGAGTGAGAAGAAAGCAATTCTAAGAACTGAATTTATGCCAAGAAAAATCCATACCGTATCTTCAGATTGTGCATGCCTTGGGGCACATGTGCACCCATGCCCACACGCACCTGCACACACACACACACACACACACACAAGCAAGCAACACTGTCCCAAATCACATACTCAAACCTGATCCTTCCACGTCCAAAACAGGCTTAAACTCTGTTGGTTCAGTATGGGTATAGCTTGGTGCAGTATGTCTCATTTACATGACGGAGTAATATTATTCAAAAACAAGTTCTAACAATAGCTTGTAATAAACTCTTCACTGAGGTTAATGATGCCTACCCCTATGGAATACTGATGAGGCAGAAATGCCTAAGAAGCACTTGGTATAAAATAAAATGAAATCAGATGCCAAAACATGGTCAGCCCCCTTTGCCCCCATCTTGTACCACTGAGAATTAACTAGATTAGCCATTTGGAATGTTGATTCTCAAAATAATATACCTCAATACCAGAAAACTGACAGTTTTGTGTTTTACCTTTTAAACCTGACAAGGTTTTCTTACTATCTTAACTTCAAGAGAAAAAAGAGCAAAAGGCAATTCCCACAGGCCTCAAGAGTACTGAGACCTAGTCAACAAAAATAGTTTTAATTACAGATAAATTTGTGGTTTAGCTGGTAGGAAATTTACTGAAAATTGTTCTAGGGAAATGCTTGGAGAATAACAGTATAAACCGATTATTAGAGTTTGTCTTTTTTTTTTTTTTTTTTTTTAAAGTATCTCTATAATACAGTCTTCCATATCTAGGCAGATCTTGTCAGAGACAGATGGCCTAAGCCTGTATTTAACAATGAATGATTAAAAGCAAAGTAAAAGAGGCTAGATACTATTTAATCCTTCTTCACAAATAAGCATCAATAAAGCTATGAGGTCATTGAGTATTTTTATGCTTATAACCTCAAAAGAAGTACACCTTATTGCTTATCCATAGTTCCATCATCACTCTTGCAAATCCCATACAGGAATTCATTTTATTAGACATCGACACAAGGGGTCTTATCCAGAAAGTGCAGTGCCACTGATCTTTCATTCAATAATCAAGCACCTACTATGTGCCAGGGGAAAGGAACACAGAGAAAGCTGCCATTATCTGCTAAAGGATCTGAATTTAATGTTTATCTCATTCAATCATCTCTTCAAGTCTCTGCCAACAGAGAAATCATACAGACATGCCCAATCCAGATAAATCTTCCCATAAGGATCAATGGTACAAGCTGAGAGCTCAGCTTCCTTTGCCTCTTGTCGCTACAAAGTTCCTTTGGCCGCAACACTACACCTGGCACCAGTTTCACAATCAGCGGGACATGGCATAACTGGTGCCAAAGTACCGCATGCATTCAAGCACCAGTGACCTTAAATGGCGGTCATTATTACCATCTCCTACCGCTTTTTGACAGTTGGCCGCTGTTCTCTGAATGTCAGAACCCTCTAAATTCTACCGAATCACTGAACTTGTGGACCAAGGTTGATGAGGGGTGCTCCAGGTAATGGCTTTTCAGTATTAAAGAAAACAGTTCCTTCTCTTCTTGTAAGAAATATGTTAAAAAAGATTCAGAAACCCCAGACAGTGATAGATCTGTTTATTTGCCAAGTCCATTTTAAGGTAATTTCCCTTTTTAAACAGCAATCTGGATGACTAAGTTAAGAATAATGGAAAGAATAAGATGAATGCATGCAAAAACACAATAGGGGAGGTTTAAGATAAACAGAAATTTGTTTCCTTAGATTCAAGGTCCACTGATCAGTTCATCAGTTCAACTAGGAAAAGCTGAAGAATGTACTTTGCTCTTTAATAGGAAAGGCTAAGATTCTTGGATTATTCCAGGGCTTTCACTGGGGCCTGAATCAAATGATCTTGGGACTGTTTCTTCTGGTAATTTTCAATACACGTGTGATCCCTCTCAGTGAAATCTAAGCTATGTTCATTCTTATTCTGGCATCGAGTGTCTCTCATTTTCAAAACCTATTTCAGTTCCTGAAATACGTGCTTCTATAAACTCTAAGGCCAAGTTTTCCTTTCAAAAGTGTTCCTAACATTTACATTTAGACCCACCATTAAGTCTCTTTTATACATGAAACCCTCCCAATCAACACTCTCTTATATCTTTCTTTCATTCCTCCTTTTTAAGGAGGTATTTGTTTAAATCAATTCCTTCCTTCCATTTCTAATGAAAACACCTGGACTTGGCCTGGTAGAAGCACACATGTATTATGACCAGAAATACCACCATTTTAAAAGTGCCCCATGCATTTTCTCTAGCAGAGTAAGTTATAAGGCAAGAGGAGAAGAAGAAGGAGGAAACGAGGACGGGGAGGAGGAGGTTATTTATTTAACTTGTTTGGTAGGGATCAGATCCACTCTGGCAACATCATATTTCTGACAGAGTATATAAATATCCATGACACTTCCAGAATGTCACAATCAGTCCTTTACTTAAGTCATTGGCTATTTCACCTCTCATACTCTATTATGCATTTGGCAAGCTATCACTCTGTACTCTTAAATTTTTTAAAATAGCATCACAAATCTGGTAATTAATATACTATATATAATAAATGCTCAAAGTAGTAAAATTACCAATTCAGAACTTATAATATCAATGTTGACATGTATCTCATTTAATAATGGTTTCCTTAATTTCTACATCACTATATCTGGCTTTTAATTTGAAAAACAGAAAGGAAAACAAGGGTAAAAATTAAATTTTTTTATCGGTTTTCAGCTGTAGCTCTTTGTAGGTGTTTATAGAAAACCTTAATAATTGATTAAACAATGCTCCCTATCTCCCTGTAGAACATCCTAACCGAAGCCAGGGTATTCTGCAGAGTCATACGTGTGGGATTCTCTACCAGCTGAGTTGCACAGTTACCATGCATTCACTGGGTCTGCTCCCAAACCTTTTTATTCTAGTTCTCTTTGTTAATGTAATTTCAAAGTCTAATTAAATCATATGTGAACAGATGATACCATATAAATCAATGAAATATGAGTGTAAAAAGAGAGTGATTTGCTGTTTCTACCAAAATTAAGCAGAATATTTGAAAGAATTTCATACAGATGAGTCATTTAACAATTATCACTGACTACATGGAGGTTAGATAAAAGTTTCAGGGGAAATTTAATAAAGTCTAGAAGGATTCTGCATGTAGGTATTTCACAGCATTTTTAAGCAACGTGCTTGATTCAGATAAATATGGATTGGAAAACAGAGGGACTGCACTGTGGGTGTGGTTTACACAAGAAAGACATAGGGAAGTCCACCCAGCAAAGAAAGTGTTTTGTTTAGTTGCTGTAGATGTTTAGTGGCTGAGTTGTGTCTGACTCTTGACTTAACATCAAACACTGGCAAATACAAAATGAAAATATTTATGTGCGTCATAAATATAACTATGAATGTTAAAAAGCTGAAAGTTATGTATTGATAATTTTTAGATTGGTCAGAATCTAAAAAATATGTTAGAATTTTTTTGATTGGTCAACTACTGGAATCAACCAAACTGGACAAGAAAACTTCTACTGTAACTTCTTAATGACTTCATATGATAGATAGCTCAGGTGTCCCTAATGCAGCAAAAAAAATTGGAGGGGGGACACAAATTTGTATTTTCAAAGTATCAAACTCAAAATGCTAAAATGATCACTCTGCTAATCTTGATTAAACCAGGAAGCAATTTTCAGGATCAGAACATTTAGAAATTCAATCTTGATAATATGGGGGGATTTTACCCAAGTGCCTCTGCCCTCCACCCCTCCCCCACCCCCCCCAACCATCACAGTTAACATGGTTTAGCCATCTAGTGACCTGGCAACTTGTGTGAGCATGGAATAGGTTTTCTGCATAAGGGCTGCAGCCATGAAAGGGCCAGGATTAATCGACACCTGTGTGGTAATATTTTCATCTAGATTAATGGCTCCTTTTTTGCAGCGCCCAGTGATTTCTGTCACTAGGGTCACATGTTATCATACAGCCTTCCACAGATAGCGCTGGCATGCTCTAGACTCTGCTCTGATCATATAATGCATGCGCATTTGGAATCATCAGAAGCAAACATCACACTTCTCTGCGGCACAAAAACAGGCGAACAAAAAGACTTGCTAAGCAAATTGCCTGTCTCCGTGCCTCCTTGATAGGAAAAGTCAGGAACCTACTTAAATATTTATTTTTAATTCCTCTGGCTAAGATTCTGACATGCAAAAAATCCAAAATGCATAGCTTTTTAGTGTCAAGTGATGTCCAAAGCAACAGGCAGCATATTTTACATGCAGGTCATCTGTACTGCATTCTTGTAAGGCTGTAAAGACAGTTAGTCTTGTAGGACCTTGAGTCCACATCCCCTGGGATACCTTAAAAAAGTCTCCTTCGAAATGAGGCAAGTTTCTAATCTTTTTCTTTTACTCCTCACAACATGCAGAGCAGTAAGTCTTTTTGTTACTGAGTTTGTGTGATGTAACAAGTGGCACTAGAGAAGAAAAGAAGAGAAATTGCATACCAAGAAGAGATGTGTTCAAATTTCTTAGAACATGCATTTCTTCCAAGTAGGTCAAATAATTTTACCAAAAAAGAAAAAAAAGCTTCCTTAAGAAATCAAATGAAGAATATAATACAGAGGAAAAGAGAAATATATAATTTGACTTACTCAAGGTCATAGTGTAAGTCCATGCCAAAAAAAAAAGTAGTAGTTCTAAATTACCTTCACCTCAGAAGTAATCTTTCTACATTATTTCACCAAGAATTAATGTGAAATGGTCTGAAAAGAGCTGAACACTTTGAAACTACATGCAGTCAGTCCTTCCCCCTAGTATCCTAGCATCATGGCAGTGGGAATGTAGAATATTTTGGACCTTGGATGGGTCATGCCCTCATATATATTGAGGAAACCAAAAGTCTCAATGATTTACATAAAAATTGTCAAGAATTACTTTTCGCATGACATTCTGAGTACTGTTAAAGATGAAAACAAACAATAGGAACTGGCTGGACAGTATGTTTTCTTTTAGAAAAGTGTGCAGTGCCCACCTGGAACCAGTCTTTATTCAAAGAAGCTCCTTCCCACTTACTTGAACTAACGTACAAAGTATGGACTCATAAATCAATAGCTCACTTTAATATGTTCTTTTTTAAGTGATAATTTAAGTTTTCTTTTTATTATAAGATGAATTCATATTCATCATAGAAAATGAGACAAAAAAATAAAGGAGCAAAGTGAGATCACAGGAATCTCACCACTCAGAGTCAACCTCTGTTAGCATTTTGTTTTACTCTAGGTTTTTAACATTTTGTGCATTTTTAGCACATTAATATATGCATCAATTTTATAAATTTTAACAGCATTTTAAGAGGATTATTCAGTTGTCTTCTGATTTTATTTTCATTGGTTTAATAAATTTGAGACGATTCTCCTCTGTGAACAAAAGAGTTTCTTAGAAAAAAAATTCAGTGAGATCTCTAGAAGTAGACATTAAATAGGTCCAAATTTAAGTGAATCTTAAAGGTAAGAAAATTTCCCTTTTTTTTCATATGAGATGATCCCCTCAAAACATGAAGTTTTGTTTCATTTTGTTTTTAACTTGACTATAGCATACCTTTTAGGTCTGAGATTGAGATGGCTAAATGTCTAGGTATATTTCCTCCTTTAGTTTTATGTACATGTTCAAAATCACATGGAATATTGCAGAGTATATTTAGGAAAGTGCTTTGCTGTTTTATCCTTTCACATTTCATGAAGAACTCCTCAGGAACAAAATTGTCTTACCATCCCTAGAGCTACTTTTTTTTAGGGACACCATCCTGAGCAAATCATTTCTCCTTAGAGGGTGTTTTAGACACAGCACTTGTAAAACGCACGTATGACACAGCTGCCACAAGCACCAAGTCACTCAACAGTGGCACAGTTGCTCACACATCTTTCAGGCACACAATTGAGATCTTCCTGCAAAGACATTTGCAATACTTTTATCTGTTCTTTAAATGACTTGTTTAATAGAGTTGCCATATGATCTCATCATCCCACTCCTGGTCATATATCTGGACAAAACTATAATTCAAAAAGATACATATACTCCTATGTTCATAGCAGCACTGCTCACAACAGCCAAGACATGGAAACAACCTATATATCCATTGACAAATGAGTGGATAAAGAGGACGTGGTGACACACGGTGAAAGTGTCAGTTACTCGGTCACGTCTGACTCAGTGCAACCGCACAGCCCGGCAGGCTCCTCTGTCTATGGAATTCTCTAGGCAAGAATACTGGAGTGGGTAGCCATTCCCTTCTCCAGGCGATCTTTCTGACCCAGGGACTGAACCTGGGTCTCCTGCATTGCAGGCAGATTCTTTACTATCGGAGTCACCAGGGAAGCCCGGTGGAATACTACTCAGCCATAAAAAGAATGAAATAATGCCATTTTGCAGCAACATGGATAGACATATAGTTTATCATGCTAAGGAAGTAAGTCAAAAAGACAAATACCATGTCATGTCACTTATATGTGAAATCTAAACTGTGATACAAATGAACTTAACTATGAAACAGACTCACAGAGAGAGAGAATAGACTTGTGGTTGCCAAGGGGGAGGAGGAGTGGAGGAAAGATGGAGATGGAGCTTGACTAGCAAATGCAAACTAGTGCATACAGAACGGATAAACAACAAGGACCTACTGTATAGCACAGCAAATGATATTCAGTATCCTGTGATAAACCATAATGGAAAAGAACGTAAAAAAGAATGTATATGTGTATAACTGAGTCACTGTGCTGTACAGCAGAAATAAACACAACATTGTAAATCAAGTTTTCTTCAATAAAAAAATTTTAAGGGATTGAAAAAGGCTTGTTTACAATAATATCCAACATGTCATCTAGAGGTCATACCTAAATCATTAAGCTTGTACTAAATTTCTATCTCTCTTTTTGAATCTGACTCTGCATATTCAGCAAGCATTCATGAAGGCTGATTTGATGTTCAAAGTAATTGAGAGACTGATCTACAATATGAGAGACTTTTAATAAACTTGAATATATATAATGACTTCTCTCTTGGAGGAATAATATTTGGGGGGAAGAATCCTAATGTTAGCAGCACATATAGTGACAAGAACACATCAATAGCCCATGGTAATTTTCCTTGTAGCATGTTTTTGGGTTTTGTTTTCCTGTCTCTCTTCTGGTTACTGTGATTCTAAGACTGAAAACAGCACTACAACAACCACATTTGGGGATAAATGAATTAGTATAATAACCTCTTGTGCAGTGCTATCCAAGAGGACTTTCTGCCACGAGAGAAAGGTTCTTATCTACACTGTCCAACATGGTGGCCAATAACCACACGTAGCTATCAAGCACTTGTCAAGGAGCTAATGCGACTGAGGAAATGAACTTTAGTTTTAAATTTCAATAGCCACAGGTGGCTACTGGCTATCCAGCTTGATAGTGCAGCTCTAGGGCAAAGAAATGTGTCAGTCCTTCCGACAGCTTCCTCCCCTCACTGTTCAGCAGAGCGAGAGGGATCTTGTTCTTGCTTTATCTTGCAATAATAATTTTTTAGATGAATCCTAAGAAGAGAGGCCTCTTTTTCTTAATAAGGGCATGTGGAATCACTGAAAGGAGCAGAACAACCCAGTCTCATTGCAGAGCAGCCCCTGAAAGAAAAACAAATTCCACAATCCAAAATTATTTCTTATGGTACCTTCTTTGCAACCCGTCGGCAAACCTTCAAAACATTGGAGAGACAGTTATTTTTAAACTATCTAGGATTCTATGGGCATGGTTAATCATTTGTTCAGAGAAAGAAATATAAACTGGACATGCAAGATTTTATAATCCCATTTGCTAGAAGAAGCTGGCAGAAGATGCATTAGCTAACAAAACATAGTCATCATTTTATTTTTCAATTAATTGTTAGAACTGCAAAGAAAACTCTCAGACTTCTCAGACTTGCAAAGGAAAGACAGCTAACAAGCTAAAGAGTAAATTAAAATATAAAATTCTGATGCCACAAAAAATTCCAAACAAAGCTAAGGGCATACTGGCTTCCCAGAATCTCTGTAACAAAACAAGTATATTTGCATTCACAACATTAACAACTGAAATAAAATTCAGCCACCTCACTCACAGATGATTTTTTATTTTATTAATATCCTCACAGATTTCACCTGTCCACAAGCATTGATTAGAAAGAAAAA
Source organism: Bos grunniens (assembly GCF_055505025.1). NCBI lineage: Eukaryota > Metazoa > Chordata > Mammalia > Artiodactyla > Bovidae > Bos > Bos grunniens. The sequence continues at coordinate 26,440,901 of NC_141179.1, forward strand.
AACAGCACCATGTCTGATCAGGCTTCTGACTCTAATATTAACTGAAGGGAGAAGCACAAGCAAAAATCGAGCTACAATACATTATTCTGAAATGCTGCCACAGGAAAAAAGACACAGCACTGATTCCATCCACTTCCATTTTCTTTGCAACAAATCTGTCACTTAAGACTAAGATGTTAAGATATGACTTATCCTTGCAGAAGCCATCTTCTTATAAATGCAGATCTCCCAACAGGCTTCATAGCCCTGATCTCTTCCCACAAGTTGCTCCTGATTCAAGCAGATAATTTTGCTCTCTTTAATCCAGTGGAAGTGAGTTCTTGACACTTTAAAGAGAATTATGAGAACAAAAAAATCTCTTGCCAGAAAAGCACAGGTAAGGCTCTAGTCCCTTGATGGGTAAGTGTTCTTTATTTTGCCACAGAGCCTGCTAGAGCAGTAAGAGAGATCAGAGCAGATGTGTGGTTCAGGGGGCCTTAATGATATTCAAGTTACACAGAGAAAGATTCAGGTTCATAGGACAACACTACACTTCCCTTGGATTCCCTTGTGGATCAGCTGGGAAAGAATCCACCTGCAATGTGGGAGACCTGGGTTCGATCTCTGGGTTGGGAAGATCCCCTGGAGAAGGGAAAGGCTACCCACTCCAGTATTCTGGCCTGGAGAAATCCACGGACTCGATAGTCCATGGGGTCGCAAAGAGTCAGACCATGACTGAGCAACTTTCACACTCATACTTCCCTTACGGCTGCTGTTGTGAACTGAATGCTTGTATTCCCATAAAATTCATATGCTGAAGTCCTAACCACAACCCCCAAATGATGATGTTTAGAGATGGGATCTGTAGGAGGTAACAAGGGTTTGATGGGGGTCATCAGTGTGGAGTTCCCACAGTGGAATTCCTGCCTTTATAAGAAGAGACACCAAAGGGCTTCCTCTCCCTCTTTGTGCATAAAGAGGTCATGTGAGCACACAGCAAGAAAGCACCTAGCCACAGCACTGGTTGTGCATGTGCCTATTCCCACCAGGCAGCCAAAGGAAAGGGTCTCAGAATTCAAGCTGACTATCACACGTGTGTAACAAACTATCTGGGGCTACAGGGAAGCTACCTGAAATGTTAGAGGGAACGGTGAGCAACAGGCTGGAAGTAGTGCCTATTCCCACCAGACAGCCAAAGGAAAAGGTCTCAGAATTCAAGCTGACTATCGCAGCTGCACCCTTAATTTGGATTTAAAGTTGGTCTCCCTGATTCCTACGTACCCACCTCTGAAGGAAGAGTTAGAAGAATCCCACGGTAAAATACCCAGTACCATCACAACTCCGCTATTAAAGAAGTCAGCATTAAGTATTGGCTACTTAACCTACATTTAAAACTAACTAAGACTTCTGCTTCCTGCCAATATGGAGTCACAGGAACCAGGCTGACCCTCCTACCTGAAACAACAACAACAAAGTGAGTGAAAAAACAATGGTTTTCAAGACACTGGACACGAGAAAACAAAGGACACTGGTTCCTGAGAGACAGGAATCAAATGATGTGAGCTTTACTGCTGTCCCAATCTTACTTCCTAGAAGAGTTTCCTGGACACAGCCTAGGGAAGGCAAACTGAGGTGAAGTTCAGAGAGACAAAGGCAGCTAGACTGTGCAGGACCAAGTACTGAGGAGAAAAGAACAGCCTAGCGAGGGAACCCCAGAGCTCTGTAGAGGGTCCCTCTCAAGTACTCAGCAGAACACTAATCAGGGCATAAGTGTGATTAACTACCTGGAGCTGGAGAAAAAAAACTATCTGAGATGTTAGAGGGAATGGTGGGCAACACACAGCAAGCTGGGAATAGTGCTCTTTCCCATCTGACAGAATAAAAACCCTAGAAAGGTATTGCCTCAGTAGTGGTAATAATTGGTCATAGACTAAACACTGCTCCAGTTCCACCTAACAAACCTTAAAAGCAGAACCAAAAGGATCAAACTATTTCCAAGTAACATAACTCCATACCAAAACCAAGCTCAAGAGTACACACAAAAATATCCAGCACCAAACAGGAATATCACAATGTCTAGCAACTAATCAAAGATTAGCAGGCATGCAAAGAAGCAGGAAAATAAACCCATGTAGAGAAAAAAAAAAGCAACCAAAACTGACACAGATTGACACAAACAATAGAATTAGCAAAGATATCAAAAGACACAATATAACTGCACTAGGTGAGTTCAAAATAGAGACAAAGATTTAAAAAAAAAAAAAAAAACCTCAAATAGGGAATTTCCTGGCTGTCCAGTGGTTAGGACTCTACACTTCCAATGCTGGGGCCCAGGTTCAATCCCTGGTCAGGAAAATAAGATCCTGCAAGGCACACAGTGTAGCCACAATAAATAAATAAAATACAAGCTCAAATAAAACATCTAGAAATAGACTTCAAGAGGTGAAATGAAAAATACACTGGAATTAACAGCTCATTAGACATTCAGAAGAAAAAAAAAGTTTTGAAAATAAAGCAATAGAAACTTTCCAAAATGAAATAGAGACAAATAAAGAAAAAACAAAGGAAGAAATCAGAACAAAATAAAACAAAACAAAAATAATCATTGAGCTGTGGGACAACCACAGACATAATAAGTTCAATGAGCTTCAAGCACAGAAACAAGATGAAAATTACACCCAATCATGTCACTCTAAAATTGCTCAAAATCAGTGATAAAGAAAACGACATGCTATTTATATAAAAAGGAAGATAAAGATAACATCAAATTTATCATTAGGATCATGTAATCAAAAAGACAGTAGAACAATATCCTTAAAGCATATAAAGAAAGGAAATCTGTCAACCTAGAATTAAATATCCAGTCAATTGCTCTTCTGAAAACAAAACAAGAGGTTTTTAGAAATACAAAAGTTGAAACAAGTAATCATCAGTAGATCTGAATTACAAGAAATGTAAAGGAAAGTTGATAAGGCAAAAGGAAGATTATTATCACCTGGATATAACTCTACAAAGAGGAATAAAGTATACCAAAAATAATAAATGGATAAATGAATAGGAATGTTCTATTACTATTTAAAAGATACTTTAAAATATTTATTTTAAAGCAAACTAGTAGACTATTTACACAAAATAATAATGTGCTGTGAAGTTTCTAGCATATGTTATAAAAGTAAAATGTATGGTCAAAATAGCATATAAGCTGGGAAAGAAAATTAGAAGTCTAGGATTTAAGGTCCTTGTACATGAAGGATTTAAGGTTCTTGTACATGAAGGGTTATTATATCACTTGCAGATGGATTTAATAAGTTAAAGATGTATACTATAAACCCTGAAATAGCCACAAATATTTCTAAAAGCAATTATAGCTATAAGCCAACAGAGGAGATAACTGGCATCATAATAAGTACTCACTTAACATAAAAGGCAGAAAAAGAAGAAAAGGAGAAGAAAGTACAGATGAGACAAATAAAAACAAATAGCAAAATGAATTAATCTAACTATATCAATAATCACATTAACAGTAAATGATCTAAATACTTCAATTAAAAGGCAGAGATTGAAAAATAAAAGGCAGAGATTGTCAGACTGCATGCTTCTCAAAAAGCAAGCCTCAGCTATATACTTACTACATGAAAAATACTTTACATATAAAGACACAAATAGGTTAAAAATAAAAAAGATGGAAAAAGGCTTCTCATGTCAACACTAAAAGCTAGCATAAATGCTTTCCATAAGCACTGTATTTCTAGTGTGTAATATACCTCACACATAAAACTCTATCAAAGAATTCACATAATAGTGGTTAAGAGAAATATGAAAGTAGCTCTTTTGAATTTATTTTTATATCATTTACAAAATCATCTGGGGAGGTATAATTCATTGTAACAAACAAAATATATATAGAGAAACATATATTCAATTTATATTCTCCTTACATAATTCAGTGCCTGAAAAATGTCTGGATTCCATGTGAATTCATCTGCTTTCTTTAATCGTAAGTACTATAGGAGCCAAAGTCTTCCTTTTATGTCTTGGCTAACAATCAGACAGCCAAAGCTCAATTTAGTGCCAAAGCCTAAAATTAAATTCACTCCCCCGCACTTAGGCTTATTTTCACT